>NC_084473.1:94648455-97048455 GCF_027409185.1 Cynocephalus volans | reverse complement strand
CGAGCTGGGCAAAGACTGCGGCGGGAGCTGGAGCGCTAGCATGCGGGCAGAAGCTCGAGCGGGGCAGAAGCTGCGGCGGGATCGGGAGCGCGCGGGCAGCCGCTCGAGAGAGGCAGAGGCTGCAGCGGGATCTTGAGCGCGGGCAGCGGCTCCAGCAGGGCAAAAGCTGCAGCAGGATCGGATCGGAAGCAAGCGGGCAGCAGCTCTAGCGGAGCAGAGGCTGGAGCGGGAGCAGGAGGGCGCGGGCAATAGCTGGAGCTGGGCAAAGGCGGAGGCGGGAGCGGGAGCGTGAGCGTTGGGGAAGCTGCTCGAGAGGGGCACGGGCTGCAGCGGGATCGGAAGGGCGCGGGCAGCGGCTCAAACAGGGCAGAGGCTGCAGCGGGATCGGGAGCGCCAGGGCAGCGGCTCGAGCCAGGCAGTGGCTGCAGCGCGATCGGGAGCGCACGGCAGCAGCTCGAACGGGGCAGAGGCTGCAGCGGGAGCAGGAGCGGGAGCGTGCATGCAGCGGCTGCAGCGGGGCAGCGGCTGGAAAGGGGCAGAGGCTGGAAAGGGGCAGCGGCTGCCTAGGGAGCGGGAGCTGGCGGCAGCAGCTCCAATGGGCCGACGCTGCACTGGGATCGGGAGCACGCGGGCAGCGGCTCTAGCCGGGCAGAGGCTGCAGCAGAGCGGGAGCGCTGGAGCGCTGAGGAGGCCGCTGCAGCGCTGACGCTCCTCAGAAGCAGCTGGACTCTCCTACCTGCTGCTGCAGAAATCTGTGGCAACACGTTGCTTTGGTGGAAGAACGTGAAGCAAGTTGAGCGTCACAGAGACACTAACTGCAGAAGAAGTGCTTCAGCAGCCACTTCAGATGACTGTGAAGGGTCTTTGATGCTGCACCAAAACTCAACGACAAATACTAGGTTTTTAAAGGCCAAGAATCTTTAGAGAAGAAAATTTCCAGAAAAATGGCTTTGGTTTGAGGAGAACATCCGTGAACAAAGAAAAACGGAAGCACTCCCCTCAGGACAACCTCGGGATACGTCACTTCACAGACTCGGCTGGAGGTTTTTACCCACATGGGCCCGGCCTCTTCTTCTGTCTGTCTCTGTATCTGCCTGAGAAAAGATCTGCAGATGGTTATGGCCACTGCCTCATTTCCAGTTTCCAATATTGTGCAAGTTTCTTTCTTGGCCAATTCTAATCTGGAAGAAGAGACGGAAGGGAACTGTGGAAAATGTAATTAATTCCCAGCTTAGCTGCACTGACAGAGTACAAAGCACCAGAGTGTAATGCCACATACTGTCTTTTTTCTAAGGCATAAATATGAGACTTACCAAATTATTTTCTAGATAAGAAATATGAAAGAATTTTCTAGAGAATTTCCCCTATTTTACAAAAAAAAATTTTTGTTTTGCAAAAAATGAGAAGAAAATCTCATTTATTTTGTTAATGCATACCACCCATATTGGCGCTATACAGTTGAATGATTTTTTTTTCCCCAAGGATTAAAGTTCTTAACGTTGCGGTCACATGGAAATCATCCTTAATTTTAACCTAAAGATTGACTGGTGCATATTCTTCAGATATTTCAAGCAAAAATTAGCAGTAATGTATTATTTTTATCATCAGAAAAACGTTAACTGTCAATTACACACACACATGCATAATTATATAATACACACATCTCCATGTACGGCGGCACTTCAAAAAGCTCAGGGAAGATTCATATTATCTTTCAATTCTATTTTTCCACAAACATTTTGAAGTTCTCAGATACCCATATATGCAGGATGTTATGGGGCTCTTTACCTGTATACAGTGCTCGCTGTTTTCTATTCATAAAAAATTTAAATTAGAACCATAGAAGCATCATTATACCCTCCTTACAGGTTTCTTTCTAGATAGTAAAGGTCTATGAAACACATAAACACTGGTTAATAATATGCTTCATCTTCTTATCATATCTTCTCACCACAGACTTTTTCATTGCAGTATGGACAGAGGCTTAGATTTCATGTTTTAAGAGCATAAAAATATCCATCGACAGCAAGTTTTTATAAATAGAGGGTCTTGAAGGGTCTTAGATCCACAATTTCTTTTGGTAATTTTAAAAGATTATTATTATTTTTAACGGACACCTAATAACTGTACATATTTATGGGGTACATTGTGATTTTTTAAATTAAAAACCAAGCTGATTTTATTATTATTATCAATACCAAGCAAGTCTTTAAATCAATGAAAATTTAATTAAGCATAAAGTTACTTTCACATTTGTCTACAACCGTAGTAAATACAGTTCTTGGCATAAAGACACAGCCCTTGGAGTTTAAAACATCCCCAACTGCAAGATTACCTAAATAAATTTCCCATTATTGTTTATGTAATAGTGGGTGAGTTAATCAAATTAAAATAATTATACAATCTAGGATAAAATAAAATGGAAATAATTTACTCATGAAATTCATATTTAAATCATCTTTATTTACAAAGTAGTATCCTGAGAATTATAATTCCATTAAGCTTCAATTTGAGCAAAAAATGTAGTTACTTAAACTGAAAATGAAAGATAAGTCAAAATTATTTATGAAGAGAGACCAAAAATATCATCAGGTTTCTTGCTGTGCTTCTGGATTTCAGGAGCAGGCTCATTTGAGCACGGAATCGACCCTGAAGGGAACTCACCCCTACTTTCAGAATGTGGGGGTGGAGGTGAAAATCCAGCTCCTAGAGGAACATAAGGAGAAAATCCCCTCAGTGAATAGACATTTCTCATTGCAAATGGAGGTGGTGGCTGCACAGGGAAATCCCTTGGTAGATAATAATTTTGAGGAGCTCCATACATGCTTCCTGGAGGAGGTGGAGGAAAAGGAGGTTCTCTTCTCATGAATGGACCCCTCCTATCCACTGGAAACAATGGACCTCTGATTGCAGGAAAAGGTGGAGGAGCAAAGCCAGGGCCACTTGCTTCCCTTTCAGCAGGCACAGATGAATGAGGCACATTTATTTTACCAAGGTCGTCTTTGGTATCATTTCTGCTGGATTCCGTTTGTGAGGGCTTTGGCCCATCCACTTTATCCAAAGAAGGCAGATTGAAACTTCTGAGTTCTGCTGGGCCAGACGGTCCACCAGGATCAGGATCAAATCCGTCTTGCCTTTGTGGAAGAAGAGCTGGATCAGAACATGGGTGGCCTGGTGGAGGAATCATCATCCTTCGGTGTTGTTCCCACGGAGGTGACAGGAACCCAGATGGAGGTGGTGGCTGCACAGGGAAATCCCTTGGTACATAATGATTTTGAGGAGCTCCATACATGCTTCCTGGAGGAGGTGGAGGAAAAGGAGGTTCTCTTCTCATGAATGGACCCCTCCTATCCACTGGAAACAATGGACCTCTGATTGCAGGAAAAGGTGGAGGAGAAAAGCCAGGGCCACTTGCTTCCCTTTCAGCAGACACAGATGAATGAGGCACATTTACATCACCAAGGTTGTCTTTGGTATCATTTCTGCTGGATTCCGTTTGTGAGGGCTTTGGCCCATCCACTTTATACAAAGAAGGCAGATTGAAACTTCTGAGTTCTGCTGGGCCAGACGGTCCACCAGGATCAGGATCAAATCCGTCTTGCCTTTGTGGAAGAAGAGCTGGATCAGAACATGGGTGGCCTGGTGGAGGAATCATCATCCTTCGGTGTTGTTCCCACGGAGGTGACAGGAACCCAGATGGAGGTGGTGGCTGCACAGGGAAATCCCTTGGTACATAATAATTTTGAGGAGCTCCATACATGCTTCCTGGAGGAGGTGGAGGAAAAGGAGGTTCTCTTCTCATGAATGGACCCCTCCTATCCACTGGAAACAATGGACCTCTGATTGCAGGAAAAGGTGGAGGAGCAAAGCCAGGGCCACTTGCTTCCCTTTCAGCAGACACAGATGAAGGAGGCACATTTACATCACCAAGGTCGTCTTTGGTATCATTTCTGCTGGATTCCGTTTGTGAGGGCTTTGGCCCATCCACTTTATCCAAAGAAGGCAGATTGAAACTTCTGAGTTCTGCTGGGCCAGACGGTCCACCAGGATCAGGATCAAATCCGTCTTGCCTTTGTGGAAGAAGAGCTGGATCAGAACATGGGTGGCCTGGTGGAGGAATCATCATCCTTCGGTGTTGTTCCCACGGAGGTGACAGGAACCCAGATGGAGGTGGTGGCTGCACAGGGAAATCCCTTGGCACATAATAATTTTGAGGAGCTCCATACATGCTTCCTGGAGGAGGTGGAGGAAAAGGAGGTTCTCTTCTCATGAATGGACCCCTCCTATCCACTGGAAACAATGGACCTCTGTTTGCAGGAAAAGGTGGAGGAGAAAAGCCAGGGCCACTTGCTTCCCTTTCAGCAGGCACAGATGAATGAGGCACATTTACATCACCAAGGTCGTCTTTGGTATCATTTCTGCTGGATTCCGTTTGTGAGGGCTTTGGCCCATCCACTTTATCCAAAGAAGGCAGATTGAAACTTCTGAGTTCTGCTGGTCCAGACGGTCCACCAGGATTAGAATCAAATCCGTCTTGCCTTCGTGGAAGAAGAGCTGGATCAGAACATGGGTGGCCTGGTGGAGGGATCCTCATCCTCCGGTGCTGTTCCCACGGAGGTGACAGGTACCCAGACGGTGCTCCATGAGAATCGGTTAACCTATCACAGCCCGATTCTCCTCTTTCATTGGTCATCTGGTGATCCAGAGTATTCTCTGGGCCTCTTGAGCCTCTTCCTCCTCCTCGCCCTGGAGTCAAAGGTGCGAGTCTGAGTGGAGAGAGAAAAGCTCTCGTTTCGGATGAAGGTCGACCCACTGGTGAGGCACCACATGGGGAATGCTCTCCGCCAAATGCTGTCTTTGGAACATCAACTACATATGGATCTTTTTTGAAAAGTTCAAATTTAAACTCTTTTGCAGCTAATTTTTGTCTCTTGGAAACATTTACTTTCCTTAAATACCTGAGGTGTCTTTCAGCAGTCTCAGCTGCCACCCAGCTGCCATGCGCTTCTTTCTCATAGGAAGTCATCTGCCCTTGATAAGAACGAACGCTTCTCTCCAATTCTTCTTCCGCATCTCTGGCTCTCCTTCTGTAGGTCTCCAGTTCCTCAGCTGCATGGCTCATCTTCTCTTCTACTTTGGAAAGTTTCTCCTCCTTCTCTAACCGGTCCTTTTCCTCTGCTATTAACTTCCTGTGGAGTTTCATTCCATTTTCTTGATACAGTTCAGTCATTCCTTTAAGTTTCTGCTGAAGCTTCTGATTTTCACTTTCCAACTGTGTGTTTTCTGACTGTAAAGATGCTTGTTCAGTCTGGAGATTTGTAATATGCTCTATAAGCTCTTCCTTTGTTTTATCTACTTCAGACAACTCAGTGTAAATTTGGTTTCTTTCTCCTTCTAGGGTTTTGAAAGAAGCACTTAACTTAGCAGTGTGAATCAGTTTCTTCAAAGCTCCTTTTGGCAGATCATCTAAGCGAGCACCATTTTGTGATTCACTCTTCATCTCCAATTCCAAGTCATCAGCCATCATGTCTTCTCCAAGCACAGCAGCCCAGTCTGTCATCTTGAGCAAGCGTTCAGCCAGAGACTTGATGTGATTTTCTTTATCACTCAGAACTCGTTCTGCCTGGACTTTGGAGTTTTCAAATAGTATTTTCTGTTTATTAAGTTCACTCACTTGTTCTTTCAATACTTCCGCTTCCTGTAAAAGCTGTTTCTGGCTTTCCTGAAGTTGGGAATTTTCATTCAAGGCGTCTTTTATTGCCACCTTCAGACGTTCTTCATTCATTTGAAATATTTTGCAGATTAGTTTGGCTTCAGCTACTTGTGACTGGATGGATTTCGATTCATCTTCTAGGGACTGTATCCTCTTTGAAATGTCCGCCATCAATTCATCTTGCTCACAATGTTTAGATTTCTGTTCCTTTAATTCTTTGGCTAGAAAGACTATTTCATCCTCAAGTTTAGATTTGGAGCTGCTCAGCTTTTCATAGGTTGCCTCCAAGCTTTGTGCTTCTGTTGACCCCTTCTCAAAGCTGGCATCCTTCACAGCTGACTCCAAGCCTTCATACTCCTCTTGAACAACGCAAAGTTTGTCAAGTAGTTTACATTTTTCTTCAATTAGTCCAGAAAGCTTTTCAGCAAGCTTTTTCTCTCTTCTTACATAAAGCCGGCTTCTCACCGATCGAACACTTCTCCACAAAAACAAGAGAATCAAAAATCCAGTAAGAGCCGCACATGTCACCAGTTCCCACGGAAAAGCAGGGCCTGGTCTCAGGTCTTCAGGCAATGCTGCCACAGTCCTGCACAGCTTTCCCAGGACCAGCCCCAAGTACGGCTGAGGGGCAGCCCCGGGCACCTCCATGGCGCCGAGGCTGCTCCGGCTGTGGCCACAGTAGCCACGGCCTGGCCGGGCCACCACCAGCAGCTGAGACAGCTCTGTGTTCTGTCGGGAACGCGAACCGGCCCCGGCAACAGCAGCAGACACAGCGCAGCCGGCCTTGAGGGGAGCCGGGGAGCACTGGCGCCCACCGGCCTCAGGCGTCCCCCACGCGCACCATGGTAACCAGGCCCCTTTGTGACGTCACTTCCGCCACGCGGTTCCGGAGCCTGCCCCCCCCCCCCGCGAGCCTGTGACACACGCTGTCCTAGCCACCCCCACCTCGGCTTGGTTTTGGCCGGGCCACCGCTGGATTTGAATCCATGTTTATAATGATGAAATCTGGGTAATCAGCATACTCATCACTCAAATATTTGTCATTTCTTTGTGCTGGGAAAATTCAAAATCCTCTCTTTTAGCTATTTGAAATTATCTAATAAATGTGTGCTGACTCTAGCCACCTTACAAAGCTGTAGATCAGTACAAATAGTTCCTCCTGTCCAGCTGCAACTTTGTATCTGTAACCTCTGCCTTTCCCCTCCTCGCCCTACCCTTCCCAGCCTCTAGTGACCACTAGTCTGCTACTTCTAGGAGATCAACTTTTCCTTTGGCAATTTTTTAAAGGAAATTTTGCGATTTTAATTTCTTTCAGAGGAGCATCCTTCCTTAGATATCTGCCAAGGAACAAAAGTGTTTTCTTTGGACTAACTTTGCCAAAATAGCCGTAGAATGTGGCAATGGGAAGAGGCGTGAGACACTCTGGGCTTCAGCTGGCCCAACGCTTTCTTTATAGGTAATGAAGCAAAGGTCTACAGTAAGTGCACTACTTGTCCAGGGCTGTTTAGCTATTTAGTGGCAGAAGTGTGTTGTATTTCGGGATCTGCTGGATGTCAGTGAGATGCTCTTTGTTTAAAAAACACTTTATTGAGGAATATTTTAGATACCTTGTAATCCACCCATTTCAGGTATGCAATTCAATGAGTTCTAGTAAGTTCATCAAGTTGTGCAGCCATCACCACAAATCAGTTTTAGAACATTTTCACCACACCAATAAGATCTCCTGTACCCATTTATTCTTTTTTTCCCCCAATTTTATTGGTTATGAATATTCACGGGATGCAAGGCTGATTGTCACCGTTCATGCCCAAGCTGTGATGGCCAGATTCATACTGGCCACATGACCGTTACATTTATTGTATCACCTTTATTGACTTTCATATGTTGAACCATCCTTGTATCCCTGGCATGAATCCCACTTCAGGTGCCTGAAACCTCTGCCAAGTTTCTCTTTTTGGTGCCCATAGGAGCCAGCCTGTGCCGCTGGTTCCCATGGAAACAGATCCCTGAGACACACCCTGCCTTGCAGCACGCACAAAGCACTTGCTCGCCCTTTGCCTTTTTTTTTTTTTTTTTTTTTTTTTAGCCAGCCAGTTAGTTCCAACTTTCAGGACCCCAGGGGAATAAAATGAGGACTGTTCCAGAGGGGAGGCAGCTGCCCAGGTGTCTGGCCCAAGCTCCCAGCCCACCCTGCCCTCTGGGGAAAAGGGGGGCAAGCCTCAGGTCAGGGCACAGCTCCCCAGGAGCCCCTCGGCCTTTCAAGGCCAGGACAGCCCTGCTCCTTTGGCTCCCAGCACACTTCCAGGAGCAGGGACGTGCTGAGCGTTTTGAGTGTTCACGGTGCACTTGGGAGGAAGGTGTCTTTATCTCACTCTACGGATGATGACAGTGAGACCCAGAAAAGTAAAAGGGTTTGCCCAAGTCACAGGCTAGAAAGTGACAGAGCCGGGACATAAAGCCTGTTCCTTTCATCCCAAAGCGAGCATGGCGGTCAAGATGCACCCCAACCGATGACACACCCATGTTTCATATGTCAGCTTGGAGACTTGCTGATCACACTGCCCAGGACAGGCCTGGCCTTCCTTACTGTATGAACTGAAAAGGTAGGACCAGAGAAGCCCACCCCCAAACCAGTGCTGCCCTCTGGAGAGTCACCCTCCCGCTGCTCAGAGGTGCTTTCTTCGAAGTTAACAAGCTGTGCAACCAAACAGGTCAGGACGACTGCCCTGCCCACTGGGCCCCCCAGGCCCCGGGGCCTTGGGAAACTCCCACTGCAGCAGCCAACCTGGAGGGTTCCCCTCATGCAACACAGATGTGAATGTTCCTGCCCCCTGCCATGACCCCCCCCGCCACTGGTTCCTTTCCCAGGCAGGAGGGAATGGGGACCGAGGACGCCTGAGTAGGCTCCTTGCATGGGCCTCAGCGGTGGCCGTGCTGTGGGCACGTGGCCATTAGCAAACTCCCCAAGAGAGAGTCAGTTTTGCAAAAGTCTCTGGCAGCTATCAGACCAAGAAAAGGGGCGGAAGGCTGCAGGAGTGCCTGCCCTGTTAGCTACGAGCTTGAGCCTGATGGGTTGGAACTGTGCTTTTCCTCCCACGGTGGCAGGAGCCCGAGGGCAGGGCAGTTTGGAAGTGGAAAGGGAAGGAATCGTTTCAAGTCTGGATGAAGGCTGCGTTTCCTTATGTTGCAATTACTGAGCACGTCACACTGGAGGCGGCGGTGATGAGACGCGTTAGCTGACCAGGGTCTTATACTCTCATCCCAGGCAGGGGAGGGGCTTGGCAAGCCCCACCCACAAGTCTTGGGGTCTCCTGGACCTTCCTCATGACCCCCTCCACTCCAGGCCCAAGTTCAATCCCTCCTCCCCAGGACCCCAAGCCGGCAGGTGGAGCTCTTCCGTACCTTTCCCTCAGGCCCTTTCTACTGTTGGGCCTGGCTGAGGGGCAGAGACAGAGAAATTCCCCCTCGGGGTTTGGGCCCTGCCCCACCAAGAGCCCCTGCCTGAGACCAAGGCCCCTCTGGGAGGGGGGTGCGTCTCACCATGCATGTGGTGCCCGCTCTTTAAAGAAGGTCAATAAACACCTGTTGCCCCCCCAAAGCCCTCCTCTGGTTGCCACAGAACTCAGGGATGTCACCAGGACACTGAGCCAGCACAGCTGTGGAACTGGAAACCACTGAAAGCAGCTTTATTTGTGTCCACCTCTGGCCCTTGAAACCTCTTCTGCTGGCCAGTCCTCCCACGGCCAGATGGAAACCTGACAGGCCCAGGCTGCTTCTTGGTAGGGTAATACCCGTGGTCTCCACCACTTCACGTCACACAGCACCGCTCGGCTCACGTCCAGGCCCAACAATAAAAAGGGCCTGACGTCATCGTCAAGTCCCCTGCTTTGAAGTGGAGGCCGCTCCTGCTGCCCCGGCCTGGTGGGGAGGGAAGCCTCGGCCGGGCAGCAGGCGTGGTCAGCCTCCAGCTGAACTCTGCTCTGGGCTTGGTGGAGGTTGAAAGCTACACCTCTTTCTCTCATCGGCATCTCCAAGGGTCTTCAGAGCCCGGACATGGTCCCCACTGTCCCCCTGACTAGAATATTTTGTGTGGGCCTCAGAGAACCAAGGAGCCCCTGACGGGTAGTGGCAGCCCCACCTTCTCTTGGCCTGCGTCTGTTCACTGCCCAGGCTGCCTCCTGGGACTGGGCCTGTGAGATTGCACGCCGACTCTCTCACACGAGGCCCTCACCTGAGCCGTCGGCCCTCTCCTCAGCTCCGCCATCAAAGCAGCCAGCCTGTCTCTTGCCCTCTAGACTTTGGGGTGGGGGTGGGGGTGAGGCATCAGTCCACTGGATTTCTCCACCTGCGGAGGACACCTCAAAGCCTAAAGCTCTCTTTAAAGCCCTCTTCCTCTGGCTTGATGTGAACGAGGGCATCTCACCTCACCCTCTGGTCTCAGCTCACCTCCCTGATATCCCCGCCTCTAACCTCAACACTTGACTCCTTGGTACCCTTGGTGTGGGTGAGGGGTCAGGCCATCTCTTCTCTAAATGCGGCATCAATGTGGGCAGAGGTCAGGGGCTGGGCGGGGTCATCTCACGGCACACACCGGCCTCCCTCCCCACATGGGGCTGTGATCATCAGTGCTTGTACGAGGGTTGGAAGCTAACTGCTCCATGCTTGTCCAGAAAGTGCAAGGAAGGATTTGGGACCATGGAGGAGGGGCCCATGGTGTGGACCAGGCTGGCTGCCAGCCTCCTGGTTTGGTCCCTGGCATTTAGGCTCAGAGAGACAGGGTGCTAGGAGGTAAGATGGGAGGCCCAGAGGGTGGGGAGGGACACTGGCCACCACCACCCAGAGCAGGGCCTCAGGCTGACTCCAGAGAACTCAGTTATGTCCTGAAATGCCACCATCATACGTTGACTCCTTTGGGTAAGTATTGCCTTTGCTTTGCAGCCCACATCCAGTCTCTGCATCCTAGTTTCTCAGCCCTCAGGTAGATAAGCAACAAGTCCTGTCTCTTGGTTGATCCTTGTAAAGCGTTTAACACGCTTCCCGGTTGATACTCATAGCTCGATAAATACATGTTAACTCACACTGCTTGGCCCTTCGGGTAGCATGGGCAGGCTCTCGCCCACCAGGCGACCCTCTCTTAGCACAACTCGGCCAACTGGAGCTGCCCTGGCCAGTCACCTGAGACCTTGGATGCCTTGGCCCATCTGGCATTTCTTTGGCAGAATCTTCCATGGGGCCTTTTGCTGGGTGGCAAGGCTGGAGCGTCTGGCACAACAATTCGAGTTTGCAAATACAAAAGCCACATCTTAAACATCACAAATTAGAACTGTGGTTTGGCAAAATATTTTTGTGCTCCTTTGAGGACCTGAAACTCCAAGAATAGTAGAAAACAGAATGTCTGGGATATTTATATACAGGTTAAGAGTCTCTGATCCAAAAATCCAAACTCCTAAACTTTTTGAGTGCTAACATGACACTCAAAGGAAATGCTCATTGGAGCATTCTGCAAATGGATTCTCCAAATATTCCCAAATCTGAAAACATCCTAAATCCAAAATACTTTCCAAGCATTTTGGATAAGGGGTACTCAACCTGTATTTTAATGGGGAGAAGAGAATGACAAAGTTGACTGTGGGACCGCAGGCCGCCAGAGTCATCAGACAGCCATGTTACACATGGTGTAGACAGCTGGAAGCCAGGAGTCATCTCATGCACGCACCTGTCTCCAGAGGCCTGACGCAATACCTCAGACAATCAAGAGACGAACACTAGAATTTTGATTAGACTCAACACATCCACAATTCAACTCAATTTAAAATTGCCTCACATACTCTTGGTAGCAATAAAACTGCAGCCTTTGGAAGATAATCTGGTCCTATCTTTCAGTATTTTCCATGTGGATATTCTTTGTCCCATCAGTGTCACCTCTAGGCCCAAACCCAGAGAAATCTCTGAAGGACACCAGGATGCTCACTGCAGCATTGTGTAGGACAGCACAACCTGGACACAACCTGAGTGTCCACCCGTGGGGCACGGGGTAAATACATGATGGTAAAATCATAATTGATGCCGCTTTAAAAAAGAATGAGACGGTCCTCTCTACCCTGACATGGAAATAGAGGTCTGCAGGTTTGTGGATATCAGAGCAGATTTAAACACAGGTGTTCGGACAGCGTGACGGGACCTGAGCTGAGGGACAGGAAAGTGCAGCCTCAAGACCCCGTGTCATTCCGCTTTCTCGCTCTCTTTCCCTGGGATCCAGAACCTCCGCCCTCCTTTTAGGCGCACTGGCTGGGGAGAGGCTGTGGCGGGAGCGGGAGCGGGCGGGCAGCGGCTCAAGCTGGGCAGAGGCTGCAACGGGATCAGGAGCGGGCGGGCAGCGGCCGGAGCCGGGCAGAGCCTGCAGGGGCAGCAGGAGCGCAGGGACAGTGGCTCCAGCCGGGCAGAGGGTGCATCGGGATCGATCGGGATCACGGGCAGCGGCTCCAGCAGGGCAAAAGCTGCAGCGGGATCGGGAGCCAAGGGGAAGCAGCTCTAGAGTAGCAGAGGCTGGATCGGGAGAAGGAGGGGCGGGCAACAGCTGGAGCTGGCCCAAGGTGGAGGCGGGAGCAGGATCATGAGTGTGGGGGCAGCGGCGGGAGAGGGGCAGTGGCTCGAGAGGCGCAGAGGGTGCAGCGGGATCGGGAGCGGGCGGGCAGCGGCTCTAGCGGGGCAGAGGCTGCAGCGGGAGCGGGAAGGCGTGGGCAACAGCTGGAGCTGGGCAAAGGCTGCGGCCAGAGCTGGAGCGCTAGCGTGCGGGCAGAAGCTCGAGCGGGGCAGAGGCTGCGGCGGGATCGGGAGGCTGGATCGGGACCGCGCGGGCAGTGGCTCCAGCTGGGCAAAAGCTGCAGCGGGATCAGGAGCAAGCGGGCAGCAGCTCTTGCGGAGCAGAGGCTGGATCGGGGGCAGGAGGGCGCGGGCAACAGCTGGAGCTGGGCAAAGGCGGAGGCGGGAGCGGGAGCGTGAGCGTGGGGGCAGCGGCGGGAGAGGGGCAGTGGCGGGAGAGGGGCAGAGGCTGCAGCGGGATCGGGAGGGCGCGGGCCGTGGCTCAAAAGGGGCAGAGGCTGCAGTGGGATCGGGAGCGCCAGGCTAGCAGCTCAAGCCAGGCAGAGGCTGCAGCGCGATCGGGAGCGGGAGCGTGCATGCAGCGGCTGCAGCGGGGCAGCGGCTGCTTCGGGAGCGGGTGCGCGCAGGCAGTGGCTGGAAACGGGGCAGAGGCTGGAAAGGGGCAGCGGCTGCATAGGGAATTGCATAGGCAATTATCTTGCTAAGTGAAACAAACAAAAAGACCTGTCTCTTATCAGAACTTTTAAGACAGAAGTATTTTAGACGTAAATCAACTAGACAACTGCCTGAACATCCAACGTCCATCAGGCCATGTTACTTCTTAGGTTATTATGATACAGAAGTCAGCATCTGCACATAGTTACTGAGACAAGTCAGGAGCAAAAAATATAAACTAAATTTCAGTTTGTTTGACTTCACCTAATACCTTAACTGTCCAGGACTTTTATCTGCTAAATGAAGGGGGGC
The DNA here is from genome assembly GCF_027409185.1 of Cynocephalus volans. Taxonomy (NCBI): domain Eukaryota; kingdom Metazoa; phylum Chordata; class Mammalia; order Dermoptera; family Cynocephalidae; genus Cynocephalus; species Cynocephalus volans. Next base: position 97,035,173 of record NC_084473.1, on the reverse strand, counting down.
GGAGGGGAGCCAGGGGTGATAATAACAACCATGATTCATTCAGACTAAACTGAAAAATATGGTACCAAAATTATACAGAATGAAGAAGATCTGAAGCACTCATTTTAATATCAACATATTGGATTAATGGTTCAGAAGAATGAAGCAGTGTATATGATATGTACTGACATATTTAAAACACATAACTTCGGTTAAAGAAAATTCAATAACTCACTCAGAGCCAAGTAGACCATGACTATGTAGACATGGAGATTCACAAAGGTGATTTCTTAGCAGTTTTTGTTTTTTTAAACCCTACATCCCATCTAGATTACTTTCTATATTCCTGTATGGACTGCATTCCTCAATCACCTAAGAACCAGTTGAATTGAATCTACTCTAACCAGTTCAATCAATTGGCCAAAACCTTCCAAAATGAACTTATTCTCAAGAAAGCATCATGCAACTAATTATTAACTTTTTTAAATGTCAAAACAGTCTCTAGGATACACAGTGCCATTGCAAATAATAAGCCTAGAGTTTAATTCTGAACAGTGATATATGTTACATATCTGTGATTCGAAGACACACCATCAATTATGCAAAGATGCATCCCGATTTCAAAAACATTAAAAAGTTTTAAAATGTATGTTTAGAATCAAGAAAATACAGTAATCACCAAAGATTACTGTTATTAGTCCGTTTTGTGTTGCTATAACAGAAATACCCGAGACTAGGTAATTTATAAGGAAAAGAGGTTTATTTGGCTTACGAGTCTGGGACACCTGCATCTGGCACGTGCCTCATGCTGCTTCTACTCATGGCAGAAAGTGGCAGGCAGCTGGCGGGTACAAGCAGATCACATGGTGAGAGCAAGCAAGAGAGACAGAGAGGAGGTGCCAGGGTCTTATAAACAACAAGCTTTCGTGGGAACTAATGGAGCCAGAAATCACTCATTACTCCCCCCTCCCCCAGGGAGAGCATGAATCCATTCATGAGGGATCCGCCCCCATGACTCCATCAGTTTCCAACACTGCCACGCTGGGGATCAAATTTCCACATAAGTTTTGGAGGGGACAACACATCCAAACTCCATTAATTATCTATAAACAGTACTACTTCATTCTCATGTGGAAACAAACTTAGATGAGCCTATACAATAAGAATTCACACTGGAACACACTAGAATCAACCTTTCAGCCTGACAAAAATTTAGAGTCTGCAATCAAATACTATTCCTAGAGCAATATCATACTGAGTATCCAATCAAATCACAATGTCTACTCTGAGCAAAGTTAACTTGGAATAAATGTGATTCAAAATTCACATTTACAGATGTGTCAACACGTGAAAATGGCAGCAGAATCGATTCAATGAAGATCTCAAAATAGATGTCTTATTGAACTGACTAGTCAACTTAATCTAAATCATCTAAATTTGTCACCACAGATATGGTTTAACTATGTACTTGCAAATATAACAAGAGTGATACAGACATATAAAGAGAACAGGCCATAACAAGAAACAAACTCTCGCCAAAGAAAAGCAAAAATGAATCAAAGGTGTACTTACAATCTTCCCTCCTACCTCTAAAAAAGGTAGAAATTAATTTATACGACTGTTTAAATATTCACTTAAATATCTTCGACATCACACGTCACTATTCTGTAATACCTCAAAAATGAGAATTTTCAAGAAAATGTTTCTAGACCAAATTACTAATTCTACAATTAACAACTGTTCATTCTACAATTATAGCACGTGTCATATAACTGAGCACCTATGTGCAAAGTTTTCCTGAGTTACTAGAAAATGTATCTTATTACAGCATCTGAGTTTTTCTAATTTAACAATAGCCTCAATACTAGCACTAAGTCCTCTGAGGTTAACATATACCTCATTTTCCCAAAGTCTGTACCAGAGGAACTTGAAATATATCATCATAGACTTTAACCGGCACAAAGTCTATAATTGACAGCTTCAGTTTATGAGAAATAAGTGTTTTATTACATTTATTACATTTAGTCCCCACAACAGCCTGTGAAAAGGCTGTTTTATTATTATTTTATGTTTCATTATTATTATCATCATTTTACAAAGAGAAAACTAAGACTTAGAGACCTTAAATTACGTACCCAAGATCACAGAGCTACTAAGTACTAGAATGCAGATTCAAACCCAGATTCTGTCTCAAGAGTTCCAACTCTTCACTGCTACTATCTCATAAAATAGCACTATTTGGGAAAGACTTCTCATGTGAATAAAAATCTTCTTTCTATATTTTTACCTCATGAAATCTCTCACTAGGTTTGAATATATAACCTGTACTTTCTATATACACTGTAACAAAATGAAGTGACAGATGACCCACGTATTTGAAAAATTCACATTCACGCATTTAACTGTGCACCCTCTTTCATAAGCAGAATTTGGTCTTTTATATATCACCAAACTGGGCTGGACAATTAGAACAGCTGGTTAAAGAGCAACCTTATACCCCCAAGGTCAAGGGTTTATATCCCCATACCGGCCAGCCACCCAAAAAAAAAAAAAAAAAAAAGCAATGATATATCCTTCAAAAAACATGATTTTGAGGTATTTTGTAGTGGTGCTCCCAGCTAGGGAAAAAGGCAGGGCCTCACCAAGGTAGACAGAAGTCTTGTTAACTAGCAGTCACAGGATAGCAGAGCACGGGCAAAGCTGAACCCTACACCCCACAGACCTGGCCAGCCCCCCCCATTCCCTTTCTCTGACGATCTGGAGAGGTCCTGTAAAAATCCTCGCTATCTGAAGCTGAGGAATGAATTCAAGTTTCCTCATCTACATGGAGCTACAACCTGTACTTGAACGTCTCCTACTCCTCACCCAAAACCTCCTTTCTTTCACCCAAATAGCATATTTTCTCCATTTCCCACTTTCTTATCCATCCTCACCTCACGCCCATCTCCCAGCAGCAGGTCATTTTGTGTTATGGCCAGGCAGTCAACCAGCTGAGTCTCACTGGTCTTGCAGTGTGATAGCAAAAGCAAACTGAACCCTTTCCCCCACACTCTAGCACGTTGTAGTACAGACGCTCAGAGGTTTAAAGTTCAGGGCTATCTAACTTTCACACCACTCCTTCAACAGAGATCAAGCATTAGCAACACGCCCCTGGGAAGAAAAAATCAAATACTCTAGTCCCATGGGATGGGATGCTTACACTCACCATCACTCCAGCACCTCTCACCAAGGGGCCTGGAAGAACGTTCTTCCCAATGCTATGAATTGACTAAGACAGAGGGAAACAAAGTCTACTAGTCCATAATGGTTTCTGATATTTGGGAGAAGAGTGTCCCCTAACATACATCATCCAATAATATATAAAGCTATCATTCAACATTCAGACATTCCGCTATGCCTAAAAGTTACAGACTGCTTTTACTTACATTTCTTATTTGAGATTAAAAAGATATTAAAACAAAGCAAGAACATAAAATCACAGGATCAGGAAAGACTCAACTAAATTTACCTTTCAAATTATTTTCTAAGAGATACTCTATCATGTAACAATATCAAAGCAGATTCCAAGTCCAATGACCATTTAAAATGCCAATCATCATAAAAGATTGATGTAACAATAGAGAATCTTTCAAATATCTATATTCCAAATCTATCTATTCTCTATGGAAAGAGACATTCTGTATCAAGACTGTCCGCTGTATAATGTCATGAAACCAAGATGCATTTGTTGCTACCCCGAGCATTTCTGACTTAACCAACATGGAGTAATAGAAAACAAACAATAACTCAATAACTATTTCCACAGGTTCCTCCTAATCTCTATTCTGTGTTACTGAACAGAGAAAAATACTTATGATCAAGTAACCATAAATCAAACCATCATACTTTCACATGCATGTCTTGCATATGCCTCTCCTCACAGTATATAAACATACGCAAACACACTGCGGATATGTATTTTATGAATTTGTCATGCCGTTTAACTGACTTTAAATACCAAAAGTTGCCTGCAATTAAAACCATGTCAAAGAGATCATTTTGAAGGGGAAAGAAAAGTCCATGAACTTCATGGCCCATCTCTCAGAAAAAAAGAATAAATGCAATAGAAAAACAGAATTTAAGCAATAAATTGACACCAAAAATGAAAAGGTTAAATGTAATAGCCGAGGTACCTTTTAGCACTAGTTGACAATTTAGCAGCTGTTTTCCCGGATATTTTTCCCTCCTTTTTCTTGGGCTGAACTTGCTCTCTTTCTGGTTCTTGCTGAACACTTTCACACTGTTCTCCATCAGAACTTCCTCCACGAGTGCTTGGACTGTCATCAACTCTTTGTGCCTAGGTGGACATTTTAGATCCTGCATTGAAGAATCAAAAATAATTTATTCAGCTGTGGACAGGACTACAATAAGGTACAGAAAGTGAGCCTCAAAGTAGAAAAAGTAAAATTCAATATAAAATGGGTAAGTTGGCCAAAACTTTCCTTTCACTCATTTAAATGTTTTAAGAAATGAAAACATCCAAAACATATACAGGAAACGCTATTACCAAGCAACATTATTCATAATAGCCAAAAAGTGGAAACAACTCAAATGTCCACTAACATATGAATGAATAAACAAAACATGGTCGGTATATCTACACAATGGATCATTACTCAGCCATAAAAAGTAAAGAAGTACAGCCACTACATGCAACAACACGGATGAACCTTAAATCATGCTAAATGAAAGAAGCCGGTCACAAAGGATCACAAACTATATGATTCTACTTATAGCAAATGTCCAGAATAGGCAAATCCATAGAGACATAAAAGTTGAGAAGTGGTTGCCAGGGGCTAGGAGTGAGGGTAGAGTGGGGAATGACGTTTAATGGGTATGAAGTTTCCTTTTGGGGTGATGAAAATGTTAAGCCAGCTTGCTAAACGCCAGAGGTTAGTATGAATAGCAACAGGAACAAAGAAATGGGGCAACATTTCCACATCCATACCCAATTAACATATCCTCATGGCTAGGCTAAGGTTAAAAATCCTCTAAACTAGTAAAACGATTTAAGTCACCTTTGTAATAACAGAAGAACACAGAGGTCTGCATGATTCTAAATAAAAACTGAACCATATGATGGTATGCACATTGATCCAACTATACACTAAAGAACCATGTTTCACAACAGATATTGACTGTATTAAGCCACTGAAGAATTTCTTTCATAGTCTGGGTGAAATATCCCTCAAGCCTTTCAAATTCCGTTCGCTCTGAGAGTTCATGGTCCCCAAGCAGCTCTGATTACAACTCAATTTTCTCAATACCTTGATACCTCAGAAGCTGTGAGAACCTCGATAACAGACACAAAAAATTCCAGTAAGTCAAAAGGGATATCCCCTCTCAACTGTCGTTCTATCATAATCAATTTCTCAGTTTGATTATTACGAATACCGCCCTTATGACCCAATTAGCTTAGAGTGTTGTCACAAATCCAGAACTGAATGGACAAAATCGATGCCCAGACTTTGAAGAGCGTGTGCTCACCATGGTACTGTCACCTAATAATCACTTTGAGCACTATCAAGTTACCTTCTCAGACGCTCCTTCCTTAAAAAGCAAAACTACCTAGGTTTAAGAAGTACCATTAACAATACAAAATATACCTTTACAAATCATAGATAAATTGAACAAATTCCTTTTGAAAAGGATACTCTTGATTACTCGTAATCAAATTAGTACTTGAAACTGGTTTTGATACAACCAAGAATAAGAAATAATAGGTAAAATGAAGACACCTCAATTAAAGCACAGTTTTTCATAATTTAGTCCAAATGAATGGCTAGTTGACAGTGATAAAAATCATCATCACTAAACATTTAACTCACGGCTTGCTCTAAACCAAAGAAAGCTATTTTTGTAATACAGACCTTTAGTGGATTGAAATTTTTGCGGTAAGACAAATCAAAAAGCACTGCAAAGGAATGGAAGAATCAGGAAGCTCAGAGAGGTGAAGAGTCAACAGCAAATACTGAATGCCTTCACCGAGACACCACACACACCAACACCCTCTAAACCCCTACGGCTCCCTTCCCCCATGCCAGACAAAAATAGGTCGGCCCCAAACAGCTCTGAAACACACTGATGGGAAATCTGAAGACGTTTCTACCTATGCTGCGAATGGACAGCATCAGTCTCCACAGCTGCGACATCTTTTATGAGCACGAAAGTCACTTCATAGAATACTGAAATTTAATATCGGTACGTTTCACATTTAGCTCTAAAAGTCCTAACATATTTTTTGCTTTTTTTTTTTTTTTTTCCATTTCTATTTCACTTTAAATTCTCATTCCAGGATTCAACATTGGTTTTTCTCAGCTTACTCCTTTCAGTTAAAATTTACCAGAGGTTTAAAACCATGAAGGTATGTACCTCAAACTGTGTTAAAGCACATGTGCGTGAGAGTGAGAAAGAACAATTCTCAGGGAAAGGTGCTCATATACAGCAAAATGCTGCCAGCAATAGTTTACGAAATGTGAAATGACTGAGGAATCATTGTGTACATCTTAAACCAGAAGCAATCCATTACATGACAAATATATAGGAGCTTAAATGAAATAAAGTTTTTTTATACTGAGGTTGCAGCTTCAGTTTAATACTCCATAATTTAATAAACTATGCCTAGAGCTTCAGCTTTGTGTCCCATTAGATATAAAGTTACACATTCTTCTCATTATAAATGTGCATTTACATCCTCAAACAATCTAAAAACGCTGTGATGACACAATTACTTAACAGACTACCCAATGATGTAATGTGAACCATAATCTGAAACCCAATTTCATAAACTACTCCAGAGCACCAGAGGAAGAATAAAGTAAAAAACAGTCTCACTACAGAACTACTAAAAATACTATTAAAAATGCCCACATGGAAGCATAATTTCGATAGTTTCAAAATCAAGAAAAACGTATTACCACTCTTAACCTAAGATGACTTATCTCATCCAAATCTTAACCTACAAATGATAGATTCATCTGAGGCCGCTGATAACCCCTACAGAAGCTTTTAGAAATAAAGTTTTCATATGTATTTTTCAAATATCAAAAACAAAGGGAATTTGTGCTGGTTTTGTTTTTTGAATGCCCAATTACAGAAAAAGTGTGAAAAAAAAATGATTGTACCACTCCAGAGCGACAGATTATTATGAAGAAAAAGTAGCCTATAAATAATTTTAATTAGTTATAAGTACAAACTGGGTGTTTTCTCGAAAATATAAATGAAGAAAAGTTCCTGAATTAAAACTCTTTAAACATTATCTTCTAAATTAACATTTTAAAATTAATTCCTAAACAGTAATTATCTAATATAGAGGGAAGATAAACAAATCTCAGGATTATAAACACAGGGCCACTCTCCAATGATAGTTTGAAAGATACTGAGATATATAAATTAATGTTTTTACTTCATATTCAAAGTAAAACCTAGTTTCTAAACATAAAATAGTAAGGTATGAGTTCAAATACTGTTCCTTCAACACGAATTGTCTAAGCTGTATTAGCTATGTACTCTATGTTGTAATTACAGTCCCAGAAATCAGCCACACAGAATGAATGAAACTCACATGTTCCATAAAAATGAAATGCCCTGGCCATAAATATCACTGATGACATAAAAGCAAATATAGTCACTCCATAAATCCAGATTACGATGCAGATAAGCCTTAGATCATATAAAACTGCAAAAGGAAGTACTCGTTTGGGCTTTTGTAACAGGAAAACCTTTGACTCTGTCATCTGTATCTTACTGTCTTCCTCCTCACTTTTCTAATCTCTAAAACGTAAAGCAAAACAACTTATGTGCACAACATCCAGCAATATTCAGCTTTTAACTGTAAAGCTATTTATGCGGGAAATAACAGTGAAACACCAGATTTGGGAGGAAAGGGCGCTGTGTCCTGGGGGAGACAGCATGGGATAGGCATTACATATGAAAGCCTTCATCTTCTGCATCCTCCCGCATACAAAGCTCCAGAGCCACGGAGTATCCAAACCGTCTGAGGAAAGACAAATATTTAGATTCCCAAGGTCCAGGCTGAATCATCACATACTCAGAAACATACGTTTTAAAGGGTCAGGGATTAAAACTTAAGAAGAGCTAAAAAATCTTTCCAAACCGCGAGATCATGTGGGGGTAACTCCTAGCACTTCCTTTCGTATAAAAACATCTGAGTAAACTCTCCAGGAAACACAGCACAAAACGAAGAATCCTGAAAACATGCAAATAGGAACCACAGCCAGCGACCACGGGATGGTCTTTCTAAGGCGGGCTTAGCTTCATCGAGAGAAGATGAATCGGACATTTGTGGCTGGTCGTGGGGAGAACACGAACACCCACACCCACACCCACACGCGAAGCCGCGCTTTATCTTCGTTAGAAATAGTAACGGTCAAAGGGATCAAAACGTTAGGAGAGGAGGGGGGCGGGGGAGGCAGAGAACAGACAGAATCCAGTTTCAAACCAGGCCGGTGGGGGCTGCAGGGAAGAGACCAGAGAGAAATGGGCTTCGGTTCCCAACTGTCACAAGCGCCAGGCATCACAAAAGACCAACACAACGCCCCCGCCCCCCCCACACACACACACCAGGACATATATAAATAGACCCCGCAAGGTCTTCCCCGGGCCGGCCACTGGGACGCGGCGCAGCCGGACCCGGCGCTCTCCAGGAGAGACTCCATGTGCAGCAACCACGCCGTCGGGAGAGCAGCGACAGAGCCAGCCGGGCACTTTCCACGGCGACATTTATCCCGCACTTTTGCAGAGACTGAGTTCCAGGATGCGGCTGGGAGAGGGAAGGGGCTGGAGGGAAGAGAAGGATGGGGAACTGAGAGCGGAAGGGGTAGGAGAGGGAAGGAGGCCGGGAGGGAGCAGGCAGCAGGGGACGGGAGGGGGAGGGGTAGAAAGGGCGAGAACCGGGGGCGGGAGGCTCGCGGGAGGCGGCGCGGCGCGGGGAAGCCGGCGCCGAGGGGCCTGCAAGGGGAGAAGACGGCGCCTGCGGTGTCTGCAGAGCCGGCGGCGGGGAGAGCAGGTCGGGGTGCGAGGGACGCCTGCGAGAAGGACGCCCGCGGCCGGGGCGCGGGAGCGGCCGAGCGCGCTCCTGAGGGAGGGACGGGTGTCCGCGCAGGTCGCGGGCTCCACACGTCGCCAGGGCAGAGAGGGCGGCTGAAGCGCGAGGGGGACGGGGGCCTGGGGAGGCCCCGAGACGGGACGTCCCCGCCGACCCTCTCGTCACCGAGCGCCCCGCCACGCCCGCCCGGACTCACCCTCAGAGCCGCCGCCGCCGCCGCCGCGCCCGGCCTTGTAGCTCCAACTCCCGAGACCGCTGCCCGCGGCTACCGCCCTGGCCGCTCCTGAGTCCTGGAAAGTGAAGTCACCACCTCCGGGAGCCGCCGCCGCCTCTGCCCGTCCGTCCGCGCGCGCGCGCGCGACCCCACGTCGGCTGCGGCCCCGGGCGCCTCCCCGTCCGCCCCCCGCCCCGCCCCTCTCAACACGCGGGGTCAGGACCCGAGCGCGGGGTTCCAGGAGTCAGCTCAGCGCAGGGCGGGAGGAAGCGAGTTGTCACCTGCTGTCCCCATCCCAGGAACCTTTGATGCCCCAAAGCTAGATGGAATAGGAATTCCTGTGATGCACCCAGATTCTGCTTTTCAACCACATGTTAAAATAGGGTCAAAAGGGGCCGACCCCGTGGCTAAGCACTAAGAATTCAACATAAGCTGGGCCATTCCTGTTCTCAAAGAGCTCAGAGTGTGCCATAGAAGACAGAAGGGCAGGAGGGTCCCAGTGCATAGTGGCACATGGAAAAATGTTACACATCACCATTAAAGCTCAAGGGGCCAGGGCTGTTGTCGCTTCCCCGGGGAATGACATGGTGGTTTTCTGCAATGGAAAGCCTTTGGCTTACCAACTACCTTTACTTGGTTCTCTCAGGATGAGCTGCAGGGTGGCAAGAAGGCAGAGTGAGAACCTAATTGCTCTGCACAAGGACATGCTAAGAAGCAGGTGTCTGTGCGCAGAGAAGATGTCCCAGGATGGGAGGGATGAAGGGTGGGGGAATGTAAGGTGGAAAAGGTTGGAAGGGAGAAGGCAGGAAACGAAGGGAGGAATAGGGCCAAATGAGCAGACGATATGAACACAGACAATCTCCTAAGACAAAAATACAAACTGTAAGCAAGTGCAAAAATGTTTCTTCCTAGGTAAAGGTGTGCGTGGCAGAGACTTCTGGTGGCTGCTCCTCCTCTGCCAGGATTCTGAGTTGCTCCACTGCCACCCCAGGGGCGGCTCCTGATGAACTCAGGCCATCACAGTGGTCCAACCTCCAGGACAGTGATTAGCTAAGAAATGAGACAGTGCTCAAAACAAGGAAGGTTATCTCTTGTGGGGTGCATTTAGGAGGTGCTGCAGCTGGAATGGCACACAAGAAGTTAGCTGAGAAAGCAGAAATGGGGGTGTAGCTCCAACAGTTAAATGTGTGGGCGGGTCGCCCAGTCCTGTGGCAATGGATGTAACCAGGCCTTGACTCCCCCTATGCCTGTGCTCTGCCCGTGGGATGGCTGAGTCTGCTGGCTTGTGGGACTCCTCGCTTCCCACTGTAGTATAAGTGTGACATGGTCAGTCACCCAAAGGATGTCCTTGGTGGAAGATTAGGGTGCACAAATTCTGCAGGGGTCTACGGTGCCAGATCGTCATCTTTTAGAAGAGAGCCATTTGACAGGTACTGTATGTAGAGGAAGCCCCCTCTGTGAGTCAGGCAGTGTGTCAGGAACCAGGGTCCCACAGTGGGTCCTGAGAGCCACTTGTCCACTTACTTCTCCATTTCCAAGTAAATGGGAAGATGGATATGGTGAGTTCCTCAGGGGCCAATTACAATCTGGACTATGGGGCCTGAGATCACTGGAGGGCCAAGAAAAGCTTGAGTCAAGTACCCTCCCACGGCTGCCAAGAGTGGGTGGGGAGAGAAACTGAGGGCCTGCGTCTCCCATGATGTCCGAACACTCACAGTAAGTCCACAGACAGTGTCAGAAGAAAGAGAGAGGTTTGCATGTGTTACACAAGGGCATGATTATGAAGCAAAGGGTGGCCATCAGAGTCTCCTGCAGTATTTGTTTACGGCCACAGTCACAATCTTGTCAGGAACCTTTCTCAACTTGTGGCATCAGCTCCAAGGCAAAGAAAAAGCCTTAGTTACAGAGAGAATGGGGTGCAAATGTGGTCAGCCTTGATGTTGTAAGGTAGAGTATGCAGAGAAGTAACTTGTAAGAAGAGGTACTATCAAAACTCAGTGCAAAAAGGTAAATAAAAATTATGCACACTAACAGGAGGTTGCAGGAGACTCTTGACCCCTGAGGAGAGAGAAGGGGGCAGAGGTGACTGCACGGCTCCAACTGCGAGGCCGGTGCCCAACAGTTGCTCAATTTTCTGAGACTAGCCTTAGTTAGAAAACAGGCCCAGATTTCTCAGACTTGCAGCCATCTCCAGAAGCAGTGAGGAATGGGCGTCAATGACCCCTAATCTCTTTACCCAGACATTGGTCCCTTACATAGGTAACATTCTCTTTTGGAATCAGGCAGCAAGTCTCTACGCAGAAATGCAAAGGTACTGCCAATCTTCCGATCAAACTCACAGCAAGGGAAGGAACTCACCCAACTTCCCACTTAAGGCAGAAATGCCCGACCTGTGCTTCCTGGGTTCTCCTCCCCTTCAGTCACTGCACTGATCCAGAACATTAGGCAAAGCTTTTGTCTGCCCAGCCTCTGTTGTCCCTTCTCTGAGCTACATCACCCCAGTTATTCTTCAGCAGTCACCCACTCCCTCACCCCAAACCACGTGGTTCTGGTTGGTGACCCTGCCCCAGAAGACACCAACTGGACTGGGCCAATCCTTGTCCCTGGCCCCAGTGACCACTTCAAGGAAGGGCAATGGCCAGCTGGGTCAGTGAGGGTGGCCTGGGCCAGGCTGGAAAGCAAAGAGGGTCACACTCCTCCTACATGGTTTCTGAGCTGTTGGACATGCACCTGGAGCTCTGAAGGTCATGAGAGGGACAGGAGCTGTCTGAGCATGAGGAGAGCAGAGCTGGGGATTCCTGACAGTGTCACCCCAGCACCTGGATTCCAGCCTCTGCACCTGAAGCCAGTGTGAGCATTTTTGACTCTGCAACTGAAACAGGAGTGGCTACTTATGCTAACTGGGTGCTTTTGGTTGCAAGCAACAGAAAACCAAGTTCCATTTACCTGAATGGTAAAGGAGACGTACTACCTTAAGGAGTTGGGGAGGCCAGATTTGGGGCAGGCTTCAGGAAAGGTTTGACTCTGTGGCTCAAGGATGTCCTCAAAGCTTAGTGGCTCTCTGCTCTGCCTCTGTGGGTCAATTCATCCTCGGGCTGGCTTCCTTCATGGTGACACCAGGGCTAGCTTCACATTCAAACTCCACCCTGTCCAAAATGAGAGGTGTGCCCCTCCGACAGATCTCTCAAATAAGCAAGAAAGCATCTTTCCCAGGAGTACCCAAAAAACCCCTCACATCTCCTTGACTATTCCTGAACCAACTCCCATGGCCAGAGGGCTGCCATGCCTGGAGTGGCTTCCTCTAGGGGTTATGAGACAACCCGTATGGCGAGGTGACTGGCTGGCTTTCCCCAAATCACACAACCTGTGAGAGAGGGGCGTGTGTCCAAGTGGAAAGCTAGGTAATGCTGGGAGGGGGGCACGATATGAGGCCAGGACCTCCTTCACTACAACTGCTCCTGATGAGGAAGTCAAGGCAAGTGTGACCACTCCACCATCTTCTCTAAGTGGACTTCTCACATTACGTTAGTAAACAGAATTCAGCATTATCAAATCCTGCAGATCCCACCTCTTAACCACCTGTCCTCTCTACAGTTTTCACCAGAATGATTCTTTTCTTAAACTTCACTGTTCATCTTTAACTGTTAAATGAATTAAAAATCATGCCACCAATAACATTTCTGGGACCTAGAGTCCCATGACGGTGAACAAGGAACACAGGGTCTCTGCTTCTTACAAGTGTTTTACTCATTTCACTTGAGATCTGTGTGTGTCTCTCTCTCTCTTTGTGTGTGTGTGTGTGTGTTTCTGTCTGTCTCTATCTGTGTGCCTGTCTGTATTTGTGTGTGTGTCTGTCTGTCTGTCTGTCTGTCTCTCTCTCTGTGTGTCTGTCTGTCTTTGTGTGTGTGTGTGTGTGTCTGTCTGTCTCTGTCTGTGTGTGTGTGTGTACCCTGAGCAGGTACCAGTTGGTTCATGGGCTGCAGGCTGAGCAGTGGCAGGAAGCAGGATGGGGGTTGGAATGGGGGCACGTTCATGACAAGGTCAGCACCTGAGGGACCCCAGAGGCAGCACCCAACCATACCCAGGGGAAGGAGAGTCCCCTAAAACTACTGGGTGCTATTACCCCCAAGAGGACACCATGGAGTAAGCTAGGGGGTGCCCATCTGCTGCCCTACATGGGACTTCACTGATGCCAGCCAAGTAGGACAGCCACGTGGGAGGGAGAAGGGCACTGTCACAATGCATCAACATCGGAGGTCCCCACTTCCTTCTCCCCAAAGACCTGGCTTTTCGAAGGAACGTGGAAGAACGGGACTGTAAAGACCTCTTTTCTACCTGACGGCCATGCACTACCCAGCATTAACCGGAATCTCGCCCCTCTCTCTCAAACCCTTCCAGTGCTTCCGAAGGTTTAAGTGTTCTAGTTTCAATGTTTCTCCTTCACATTTGTTTGAAAGAGCATATACATCCCAAACAAAAGGTCCTTATATGAGGATACTTCAAAAATTTCATGGAAAGATTCATATTATCTTTGAATTCTATTTTTCCACAAACTTTCTGAAGTACCGTTTTATCTCCAAACTAAGAGAGCAATTATATATTTATTTTCTCTTTGAGCTAATGTTCCCCATAATCATTCTCGACTGCTAAATTATTAAAGGTCTTCACAAGGGGGAATCACACATGCTCATTTGTAGTTTGCTGCTACACGGACATAAAGAAAAAAATCCAAAGTCTGGGCATTACTTGTTCTCCCCGAATTGGACTTACCAAATCCTGAAAGTGATAAAGGTGCTGGAGCAGGTCCCTGAGTACCCACTGAGGATGCGTTCAGAGAGCGTGAGTCATCCTCAGAGTGACACAGCTGCTGCAGAAGCCACTAACTACATGGGAAAGCAGGTGGGTGAAATCCCAAGGGCTAGGAAAAATTCCTAAAGCCTTGGGAGGGGACACAGAAACTGGGTGATTTTAAAAGAAGGGGGCAAAGTGCTGTGAGTGGCGCATCTGTCCTGCAGCTACGCTTCCGTCCTGGTCAAATGGGGTTCTGTGACCCCCCAGAGGCCCAGCAGCACCCGCTGACCACCGTCCAGCCTTCCTCACCAAGTCTCTGAACTTGGGGTTTTTTCCAACACTTGCATTCTTACTTCATAATGGAAGTTAGTGGAAAAGTAGCACAGTTTTGGACAATAAATCAGAGTGGTCATTGTGACTGACTGCTTAAGAAAAAGGAACATCTTCCAGAAGAAAAAGTAGGGTTCTGCAGCCAAAATGCCCAGGCCCACTGCCACCTCCCCACATGGCCAGGGAGAAAACAAACTAGATGGGACTGCATGAATTTAGCAGGACAACACCTAAATTTACAAAATAGGAAATTATCTGCCTGATATATGCATACATGTAATGTCATCCAACCACAAAAAGAAACAAAGTACTGATATTACATGGTAGTTGGTAGTTGTCGAATTGCTACAACTTGAATGAACCTCACAAACATTACCCCAAGTGAAAGAAGCCAGACACAAAAGGTCACCTACTGTAACATTCTATATGAAATGTCCAGAATAGGCAAAGCCATTGAGACTGAAAGCAGATCAGTGGTTGCCAGGGGATTAAGTGAAGGGGACTAGAGAGTGATTAGTTCATGGGTACAGGGTGTTTTTCTGGGGTGATGAAAAAAGTTTTGGAACTAGATAGAAGTGATGGCTCCACAACATCGTGTATACACTAAATGTCACTGAATTGTACGAAGTGGCTAACTGTATGTTATGTGCGTTTCACCTCTTCTCTCAGAGAAGAGAGAAAAAGGAAAGAAATACGGAGAAAGAGAGGGAGGGAAAGAAGAGAGAGAGAAAAAGAAACTATCTGCGTGAACATGTATTGCAGGGATGTCATTATGGGAGCTCCCCCATACACAGGCCACCTGAGACAGGATAAGACACGACCGGTGTTTCTCAGCCAGGCCATTGGCATTTGGGGCAGGACAGTATTCACTGGGTGACCACCTCATGCCCATGAGAAGCAGCAAATGCCAGCAGCACCCTCATTCACAATGAAAACCCAAACACACCCACACATTCCCTGCTGCCCTGGGAGGAAGCACTGACTTCATCAAAACATGGCCCCTCAAAGGACGGACAGCCAAGTGGTCAGAGCACAAACTCTGGGTCCAGGACACCCCCTTTGAATCTCATCTCTCCCACCCCTCTTCTGGTGACTTTGGGCAAGTTACTTGACATCTGTATGCCCCCCATTTCTTCATATGGAGAAGTGGGAAAATAATAGTGCCAAATAGTGGGGATATTATTAAGAACAAGATAGTTAATACACTAAAAAGAAGATCTGGCACAGAGTACATGCTCAATGCATTTTTTAGCTAATAAAAAAATTGCATATATTTATGGTATACAACACTATGTTTTGATATATGTGTATATTATGAAATGCTAAATCAAGCTACTTAACATATCATTTCCTCACATACTTACCTTTTTGTGTGTGTGTTGAGAACATTTAAAATCTACTTGCAATTTTCAAGAACACCATACATTGTTGTTAACTATAGTCACCATATTGTACAATAGAGTTCCTGATCTTATTTCTCCTAACTGAAATTTGGTATCTGTTGTGCCACGGCTGTGGCCTGGAATCCTCACAGCATCCATTGTCTAGCTCTTAATCCTGTTCGTGATGCCAATTGTAAAGCTAGGCGACCACGCTAGTTGTCGTGCTCTTTTACCTGCCGGTAATCCTGCCGACTGGGCCGATTGTTGAGCTAGGGCTGGGTCTGGAGCTCACAGACCCCTCAAGCCCATTGTCCAGACTGGGTCACAAATCCTTCATATGCCGGGCTGGGTCACCAGACACCTTCACACAGGTCTATGAGCTAGGTAACCAGCCAAAAGGTCCTTGGAGCCATAGGTTGGAAAGCATGGCTGTGCAGGGCAGATGCCCAAGGCCGATGCCCGCCCACCTGCTTCACAAAACTAACTCTCTCTGTCTCTCTCTCTCTCTCTCTGTCTCAAGAACACAAGAATAGCAACAAAACTAAAAAGATTCATTGGTGCACATGTGCACTAACTCCACACACACACACACACACACACACAATTTGCTTACAAAGGATGCTGAACCACACCCAGCTGGACCCGAGGCAAGGGCCCTGACCAAACTATTCTATTTTCCCAACAGTATCCTCTGACTAACATCTCGCTACTCTGCCCCCAACCCCCAGCCTTCCAAGACCACTTTCTTCTCTCTGCTCCTACAAGGCCAACTTTTTCAGATTCCACATGTAAGTAAGATTGTGCAGTATTTGTCTTTTTGTGCCTGGCTTATTTCATTTAGCAAAATGTCCTCTATAGTTATCCACGGTGTCACCAACAACAGGATTTCCTTCTTTTTAAAGGCTGACTAGTAATCCTTCGTGTATATACCACATTTCCCTATATATTCATCTGTCAATGGACACTTAGGTTGCTTCCATATCTTGGCTACTGTGAATAATGCTGCAATGAACATGGAAGTACAAATACCTCTTCAATATACTGATTTCATTTTCTTTGGATATACAACCAAAAGTGAAATTACTGGATCATACGATAGTTCTATTTCAAGTTTTTGAGGAATCTCCACACTGCTGCTTATAGGGGCTGTGCTAGTTAGAGTCCCACCCACAATGCACAAGCATTCCCTTTCTTCCATATCCTCACCAACACTTGCTATCTCTTGTCTTTTTGATAATAGCCATTCCAACAGGTGTGAGGTGATATCTCATTGTGGTTTTAATTTGCATTTCCCAAATGATTAATGATGTTGAGCAGTTTTTCATATACCTGTTGGCCATATGTACGTCTTCTTTTAAGAAATGTCTGTTCAGGCCCTTTGTCTATTTTTTAATTGGGTTATTTATTTTCTTACTATTGAGTTGTTTGAGCTCCTTATATATTTTGAGTAGTAACCCCTTGTCAGATGTATGGTTCACAAGTATTTTCTCCTGTTCCACAGGTTGTCTCTTCACTCTGTTGGTTATTTCCTTTGCTCTGCAGAAGCTTTTTCATTTCATGCAATCTCATTTGCCTATTTTTGTTTTTGTTGCCTGTGTTTTGGGGTCATTTCCAAAAAAATCTTTGGTCAAACCAATGCCAAGAAGCTTTTCCCTATGTTTTCTTCTAGTAGACTTAAGTTTTCTGTCTTCTGTATAAGTCTTCAATTCACTGTGAGTTGATCTTCGTATGTGCTCAATAAATTTAGCGATGGTATTATTATTATTGAGAGTACAGGAAAGCCCTACACCTCTTTGTGATACAAAAGTAACTGGGAGCATTCGCAAAACTCACCTACCTTTCATCTTTTACTTTTCACTGCCTATGTTCTAGAAGTGGTTGGAGCATGCAAGTGGGGTGAGGAAGGGCTCCCAGGAGCTCTGCCACCCAAGGGCATCAGGACTCAAGGCATCAAGAGGCATCAAAACTTTCCGCCCATCCCTCAAAGCAAATGGTCATAACACATCACCCCAGAACGTCCCAAGGGAAGAGGGAAAGAAGGAAACTTTCCACATGCATAGTCAACAATCCTTTTTCCAATATACAATTTTTTTTAAGGTTGAGGAAACTAATCTAAGAGGTTGACAGTGCCCCTTAATAATGTCACATGGTGGACATAGCACAAAGCAGTACTATAATTGTCTTAATGCCTAGACCTGGGAAGAGATGCTCTTGAAATATTTAAATGTTCTCAAAATAATTAAAGAGCCTTTACAGAATTGCCCATACCAAAAACATGCTTTGTTCTCACGTGATTTTTTTTTTAAAAAAATCAACATACTGTCATGATTTTAGCTGGTGGATACGCATAAGAGAAAACAGGAACAGCTGTCGTGGAGGGCCCTGGGACTCTCTGCCCACCGTGCTGTGTTTCCTTCTAGGAGTGAAAGCCCTGCTAGATGGTTATTACACAGGCAGGGGCACGGAGTCTGACAAGGCCCTTGAAATATGCTGTCCCTTGCAGGTTTGTGGGACTAATTAACAAGAGAATGTGCAAAAATCTTTCTGCCCTCTCCTTTCCCACTGCTGGTGACATACACAAGAAAAACCACAAGCCCACCGATCCCTTGCATTCCTTCGGTTTACACTTTCTCTGAGCACTTGAATGCAACAACGTGGAAGGAAGCCACATATAAGAAGGTGGTTAGACCAAATGCCTTAGGGGTCTCTTCCAGTCCCAAGGGTTTTGATTTCATGTCTCTTCATTTCTGCCCATGTATTCAGCACAAACTCTCTGAGATCCTACTGGATGACAACCCACCATGCTGGGCTTGGAGATCCAGCACTTCTCGAGAAATGACTTTCCAATTGAGGGCAGAGGTAGAGACTTCTATTTAAATTTAACACACATGCAAGTTCTTGTTCTTACTCTTACTCTGTAACATTCTCCACTTGGGGTGAATTGTGTCACCCCCATCCCTAGTACCTCAGAATGTGACTGGATTTGGAGATAAGTGCTTTACAAGGATAATTTAGTTAAAATGGGGGCCCTAATTCATTACAACTGGCCTCCTTATAAAAAGTGGGAATTTGGAGACAAACGGGTACAGAGTGAACAGTAGGTGAGGACACAGGACACCATCTACAAGCCAAGAAGGGAAGCCCAGAACAGATCCTTCCCTCACAGCCCTCAGAAGAAACTCATCCTACCAACACCGTGATCTTGACCTTCTGGTCTCCAGAACTCTTAGACAATAAATTTACGTCATTTACTCCAAAGTCACACATTGGAAATGACTGCTCTGGGGATCTGAAGACCAGAGGTCCCATCTTAGCTTTACCACTCCAAGCCTGGTGAACCCAAGCAAGCCACTTTTCCCTGAGCCTTTGT
Source organism: Cynocephalus volans (assembly GCF_027409185.1). Taxonomy (NCBI): domain Eukaryota; kingdom Metazoa; phylum Chordata; class Mammalia; order Dermoptera; family Cynocephalidae; genus Cynocephalus; species Cynocephalus volans. Next base: position 97,016,001 of record NC_084473.1, on the reverse strand, counting down.
TTCCTCCTTTACAAATGGGCAAGTTGACCCCAAGAGTCCCCTCCAACATGAACAACCGATGATTCCACGGCCCCCCTGGACTGGGCCAAGAACTAACTGCCACGTCAGCTACAATCTAACAATGTTCTGACTCTGAGAAATTCCCAAGTTCCAGCATCGAAACAAATGGACATCCCCAGTATTCCTCTGGCCCTAGCCACATCAGACTGTGACTTTCCAAAGAACAGGGCCAGTGGATCCCCCACTCTCAAGTCCTCAGTGCCGGCTGACAGAGGCCCTGACACAAGCTTCTTCTTGGAGCATTCTTAACGCTCTCAACTGCTTGTCCAGAGGTCTGGACCCTAGACCCAAGAAACAACATAAAACTTGGCATTAGAGTTTGCAAATACAAAAGCCACATCTTAAACATCACAAATTAAAACTGTGGCTTGGCAAAATATTTTTGTGCTCCTTTGAGGACCTGAAACTCCAAGAATAGTAGAAAACAGAATGTCTGGGATATTTATATACAGGTTAAGAGTCTCTGATCCAAAAATCCAAACTCCTAAACTTTTTGAGTGCTAACATGACACTCAAAGGAAATGCTCATTGGAGCATTCTGCAAATGGATTCTCCAAATATTCCCAAATCTGAAAACATCCTAAATCCAAAATACTTTCCAAGCATTTTGGATAAGGGGTACTCAACCTGTATTTTAATGGGGAGAAGAGAATGACAAAGTTGACTGTGGGACCGCAGGCCGCCAGAGTCATCAGACAGCCATGTTACACATGGTGTAGACAGCTGGAAGCCAGGAGTCATCTCATGCACGCACCTGTCTCCAGAGGCCTGACGCAATACCTCAGACAATCAAGAGACGAACACTAGAATTTTGATTAGACTCAACACATCCACAATTCAACTCAATTTAAAATTGCCTCACATACTCTTGGTAGCAATAAAACTGCAGCCTTTGGAAGATAATCTGGTCCTATCTTTCAGTATTTTCCATGTGGATATTCTTTGTCCCATCAGTGTCACCTCTAGGCCCAAACCCAGAGAAATCTCTGAAGGACACCAGGATGCTCACTGCAGCATTGTGTAGGACAGCACAACCTGGACACAACCTGAGTGTCCACCCGTGGGGCACGGGGTAAATACATGATGGTAAAATCATAATTGATGCCGCTTTAAAAAAGAATGAGACGGTCCTCTCTACCCTGACATGGAAATAGAGGTCTGCAGGTTTGTGGATATCAGAGCAGATTTAAACACAGGTGTTCGGACAGCGTGACGGGACCTGAGCTGAGGGACAGGAAAGTGCAGCCTCAAGTCCCCGTGTCATTCCGCTTTCTCGCTCTCTTTCCCTGGGATCCAGAACCTCCGCCCTCCTTTTAGGCGCACTGGCTGGGGAAAGGCTGTGGCGGGAGCGGGAGCACGCGGGCAGCGGCTCAAGCGGGGCAGAGGCTGCAGCAGGATCAGGAGCGGGCGGGCAGCGGCCGGAGCCGGGCAGAGCCTGCAGGGGGAGCGGGAGCGCGCGGGCAACGGCTCCAGCCAGGCAGAGGCTGTAGCGGGATCGGGAGCGCGCAGGCAGCGGCTGGAGCAGGGCAGAGGCTGCAGCCAGATCGGGAGACCGGGGGCAGCGGCTGAGCGGTGCAGAGGCTGCAGCGCGACGGGAGTGCGCAGGCAGCGGCTCGAGCGGGACAGAGGCTGGAGCGGGAGCAGGAGGGCGCGGACAACAGCTGGAGCTGGGCAAAGGCTGCGGAGAGGGCTGGAGCGCTAGCGTGCGGGCAGAAGCTCGAGCAGGGCAGAGGCTGCGGCGGGATTGGGAACGCGTGGGCAGCGCCTTGAGCAGGGCAGAGGCTGCGGCGGGATCAGGAGCGCGAGGGCAGCGGTTCCAGCCGGGCAGAGGCTGCAGCGAGATCGGGAGCGTGCGGGCAGCCGCTGGAGCGAGGCAGTGGCTGCAGCGGGATCGTGAGCATGGGCAGCGGCTCCAGCAGGGCAAAAGCTGCAGTGGGATCGGGAGCAAGCGGGCAGCAGCTCTAGCGGAGCAGAGGCTGGAGCGGGAGCAGGAGGGCGCGGGCAACAGCTGGAGCTGCGCCAAGGCGGAGGCGGCAGCGGGAGCGTGAGTGTGGGGGCAGCGGCGGGAGAGGGGCAGAGGCTCGAGAGGGGCAGAGGCTGCAGCGGGATCGGGAGCGCCAGGGCAGCCGCTCCAGCAGGGCAGAGGCTGCAGCGAGATGGGGAGCGCGCGGGCAGCGGCTCGAACAGGGCAGAGGCTGCAGCGAGATCGGAAGGCGGCGGGCAGTGACTCTAGCGGGGCAGAGGCTGCAGCGGGAGCGGGAGGGCGTGGGCAACAGCTGGAGCTGGGCAAAGGCTGCGGTGAGGCGGGAGCAGGAGGGGGTGGGAAACAGCACGAGCTGGGCAAAGACTGCGGCGGGAGCTGGAGCGCTAGCGTGCGGGCAGAAGCTCGAGCGGGGCAGAGGCTGCGGCGGGATCGGGACCGCGCGGGCAGCGCCTGAACAGGGCAGAGGCTGCAGCGCGATCGGGAGCGCCAGGGCAGCGGCTCCAGCACGGCGGAGACTGCAGCGAGATGGGGAGCGCGCGGGCAGCGGCTCGAACAGGCCAGAGGCTGCAGCGAGATCGGGAGCCGGCGGGCAGTGGCTCTAGCGGGGCAGAGGCTGCAGCGGGAGCGGGAGGGCGTGGGCAACAGCTGGAGCTGGGCAAAGGCTGCGGTGGGGCGGGAGCAGGAGGGGGTGGGAAACAGCACGAGCTGGGCAAAGACTGCGGCGGGAGCTGGAGCGCTAGCATGCGGGCAGAAGCTCGAGCGGGGCAGAAGCTGCGGCGGGAGCGGGACCGCGCGGGCAGCGCCTCGTACAGGGCAGAGGCTGCAGGCAGATCGGGAGCGCGGAGACAGCGGGCTCAAGCAGTGCAGAGGCTGCAGCCAGATCGGGAGCGTGCGGGCAGCTGCTCGAGCGGGGCAGAGGCTGCAGCGGGATCGGGAACACGCGGGCAGTGGCTCCAGCTGGGCAGAGGCTGCAGCCTGAGCGGGAGCGCGCGGGCAGCCGCTCGAGAGAGGCAGAGGCTGCAGCGGGATCTTGAGCGCGGGCAGCGGCTCCAGCAGGGCAAAAGCTGCAGCAGGATCGGATCGGAAGCAAGCGGGCAGCAGCTCTAGCGGAGCAGAGGCTGGAGCGGGAGCAGGAGGGCGCGGGCAATAGCTGGAGCTGGGCAAAGGCGGAGGCGGGAGCGGGAGCGTGAGCGTGGGGGAAGCGGCTCGAGAGGGGCACGGGCTGTAGCGGGATCGGAAGGGCGCGGGCAGCGGCTCGAACGGGGCAGAGGCTGCAGCGGGAGCAGGAGCGGGAGCGTGCATGCAGCGGCTGCAGCGGGGCAGCGGCTGGAAAGGGGCAGCGGCTGCCTAGGGAGCGGGAGCTGGCGGCAGCAGCTCCAATGGGCCGACGCTGCACTGGGATCGGGAGCACGCGGGCAGCGGCTCTAGCCGGGCAGAGGCTGCAGCAGAGCGGGAGCGCTGGAGCGCTGAGGAGGCCGCTGCAGCGCTGACGCTCCTCAGAAGCAGCTGGACTCTCCTACCTGCTGCTGCAGAAATCTGTGGCAACACGTTGCTTTGGTGGAAGAACGTGAAGCAAGTTGAGCGTCACAGAGACACTAACTGCAGAAGAAGTGCTTCAGCAGCCACTTCAGATGACTGTGAAGGGTCTTTGATGCTGCACCAAAACTCAACGACAAATACTAGGTTTTTAAAGGCCAAGAATCTTTAGAGAAGAAAATTTCCAGAAAAATGGCTTTGGTTTGAGGAGAACATCCGTGAACAAAGAAAAACGGAAGCACTCCCCTCAGGACAACCTCGGGATACGTCACTTCACAGACTCGGCTGGAGGTTTTTACCCACATGGGCCCGGCCTCTTCTTCTGTCTGTCTCTGTATCTGCCTGAGAAAAGATCTGCAGATGGTTATGGCCACTGCCTCATTTCCAGTTTCCAATATTGTGCAAGTTTCTTTCTTGGCCAATTCTAATCTGGAAGAAGAGACGGAAGGGAACTGTGGAAAATGTAATTAATTCCCAGCTTAGCTGCACTGACAGAGTACAAAGCACCAGAGTGTAATGCCACATACTGTCTTTTTTCTAAGGCATAAATATGAGACTTACCAAATTATTTTCTAGATAAGAAATATCAAAGAATTTTCTAGAGAATTTCCCCTATTTTACAAAAAAAAATTTTTGTTTTGCAAAAAATGAGAAGAAAATCTCATTTATTTTGTTAATGCATACCACCCATATTGGCGCTATACAGTTGAATGATTTTTTTTTCCCCAAGGATTAAAGTTCTTAACGTTGCGGTCACATGGAAATCATCCTTAATTTTAACCTAAAGATTGACTGGTGCATATTCTTCAGATATTTCAAGCAAAAATTAGCAGTAATGTATTATTTTTATCATCAGAAAAATGTTAACTGTCAATTACACACACACATGCATAATTATATAATACACACATCTCCATGTACGGCGGCACTTCAAAAAGCTCAGGGAAGATTCATATTATCTTTCAATTCTATTTTTCCACAAACATTTTGAAGTTCTCAGATACCCATATATGCAGGATGTTATAGGGCTCTTTACCTGTATACAGTGCTCGCTGTTTTCTATTCATAAAAAATTTAAATTAGAACCATAGAAGCATCATTATACCCTCCTTACAGGTTTCTTTCTAGATAGTAAAGGTCTATGAAACACATAAACACTGGTTAATAATATGCTTCATCTTCTTATCATATCTTCTCACCACAGACTTTTTCATTGCAGTATGGACAGAGGCTTAGATTTCATGTTTTAAGAGCATAAAAATATCCATCGACAGCAAGTTTTTATAAATAGAGGGTCTTGAAGGGTCTTAGATCCACAATTTCTTTTGGTAATTTTAAAAGATTATTATTATTTTTAACGGACACCTAATAACTGTACATATTTATGGGGTACATTGTGATTTTTTAAATTAAAAACCAAGCTGATTTTATTATTATTATCAATACCAAGCAAGTCTTTAAATCAATGAAAATTTAATTAAGCATAAAGTTACTTTCACATTTGTCTACAACCGTAGTAAATACAGTTCTTGGCATAAAGACACAGCCCTTGGAGTTTAAAACATCCCCAACTGCAAGATTACCTAAATAAATTTCCCATTATTGTTTATGTAATAGTGGGTGAGTTAATCAAATTAAAATAATTATACAATCTAGGATAAAATAAAATGGAAATAATTTACTCATGAAATTCATATTTAAATCATCTTTATTTACAAAGTAGTATCCTGAGAATTATAATTCCATTAAGCTTCAATTTGAGCAAAAAATGTAGTTACTTAAACTGAAAATGAAAGATAAGTCAAAATTATTTATGAAGAGAGACCAAAAATATCATCAGGTTTCTTGCTGTGCTTCTGGATTTCAGGAGCAGGCTCATTTGAGCACGGAATCGACCCTGAAGGGAACTCACCCCTACTTTCAGAATGTGGGGGTGGAGGTGAAAATCCAGCTCCTAGAGGAACATAAGGAGGAAATCCCCTCAGTGAATAGACATTTCTCATTGCAAATGGAGGTGGTGGCTGCACAGGGAAATCCCTTGGTAGATAATAATTTTGAGGAGCTCCATACATGCTTCCTGGAGGAGGTGGAGGAAAAGGAGGTTCTCTTCTCATGAATGGACCCCTCCTATCCACTGGAAACAATGGACCTCTGATTGCAGGAAAAGGTGGAGGAGAAAAGCCAGGGCCACTTGCTTCCCTTTCAGCAGACACAGATGAATGAGGCACATTTACATCACCAAGGTTGTCTTTGGTATCATTTCTGCTGGATTCCGTTTGTGAGGGCTTTGGCCCATCCACTTTATCCAAAGAAGGCAGATTGAAACTTCTGAGTTCTGCTGGGCCAGACGGTCCACCAGGATCAGGATCAAATCCGTCTTGCCTTTGTGGAAGAAGAGCTGGATCAGAACATGGGTGGCCTGGTGGAGGAATCATCATCCTTCGGTGTTGTTCCCACGGAGGTGACAGGAACCCAGATGGAGGTGGTGGCTGCACAGGGAAATCCCTTGGTACATAATAATTTTGAGGAGCTCCATACATGCTTCCTGGAGGAGGTGGAGGAAAAGGAGGTTCTCTTCTCATGAATGGACCCCTCCTATCCACTGGAAACAATGGACCTCTGATTGCAGGAAAAGGTGGAGGAGCAAAGCCAGGGCCACTTGCTTCCCTTTCAGCAGACACAGATGAAGGAGGCACATTTACATCACCAAGGTCGTCTTTGGTATCATTTCTGCTGGATTCCGTTTGTGAGGGCTTTGGCCCATCCACTTTATCCAAAGAAGGCAGATTGAAACTTCTGAGTTCTGCTGGGCCAGACGGTCCACCAGGATCAGGATCAAATCCGTCTTGCCTTTGTGGAAGAAGAGCTGGATCAGAACATGGGTGGCCTGGTGGAGGAATCATCATCCTTCGGTGTTGTTCCCACGGAGGTGACAGGAACCCAGATGGAGGTGGTGGCTGCACAGGGAAATCCCTTGGCACATAATAATTTTGAGGAGCTCCATACATGCTTCCTGGAGGAGGTGGAGGAAAAGGAGGTTCTCTTCTCATGAATGGACCCCTCCTATCCACTGGAAACAATGGACCTCTGTTTGCAGGAAAAGGTGGAGGAGAAAAGCCAGGGCCACTTGCTTCCCTTTCAGCAGGCACAGATGAATGAGGCACATTTACATCACCAAGGTCGTCTTTGGTATCATTTCTGCTGGATTCCGTTTGTGAGGGCTTTGGCCCATCCACTTTATCCAGAGAAGGCAGATTGAAACTTCTGAGTTCTGCTGGTCCAGACGGTCCACCAGGATTAGAATCAAATCCGTCTTGCCTTCGTGGAAGAAGAGCTGGATCAGAACATGGGTGGCCTGGTGGAGGGATCCTCATCCTCCGGTGCTGTTCCCACGGAGGTGACAGGTACCCAGACGGTGCTCCATGAGAATCGGTTAACCTATCACAGCCCGATTCTCCTCTTTCATTGGTCATCTGGTGATCCAGAGTATTCTCTGGGCCTCTTGAGCCTCTTCCTCCTCCTCGCCCTGGAGTCAAAGGTGCGAGTCTGAGTGGAGAGAGAAAAGCTCTCGTTTCGGATGAAGGTCGACCCACTGGTGAGGCACCACATGGGGAATGCTCTCCGCCAAATGCTGTCTTTGGAACATCAACTACATATGGATCTTTTTTGAAAAGTTCAAATTTAAACTCTTTTGCAGCTAATTTTTGTCTCTTGGAAACATTTACTTTCCTTAAATACCTGAGGTGTCTTTCAGCAGTCTCAGCTGCCACCCAGCTGCCATGCGCTTCTTTCTCATAGGAAGTCATCTGCCCTTGATAAGAACGAACGCTTCTCTCCAATTCTTCTTCCGCATCTCTGGCTCTCCTTCTGTAGGTCTCCAGTTCCTCAGCTGCATGGCTCATCTTCTCTTCTACTTTGGAAAGTTTCTCCTCCTTCTCTAACCGGTCCTTTTCCTCTGCTATTAACTTCCTGTGGAGTTTCATTCCATTTTCTTGATACAGTTCAGTCATTCCTTTAAGTTTCTGCTGAAGCTTCTGATTTTCACTTTCCAACTGTGTGTTTTCTGACTGTAAAGATGCTTGTTCAGTCTGGAGATTTGTAATATGCTCTATAAGCTCTTCCTTTGTTTTATCTACTTCAGACAACTCAGTGTAAATTTGGTTTCTTTCTCCTTCTAGGGTTTTGAAAGAAGCACTTAACTTAGCAGTGTGAATCAGTTTCTTCAAAGCTCCTTTTGGCAGATCATCTAAGCGAGCACCATTTTGTGATTCACTCTTCATCTCCAATTCCAAGTCATCAGCCATCATGTCTTCTCCAAGCACAGCAGCCCAGTCTGTCATCTTGAGCAAGCGTTCAGCCAGAGACTTGATGTGATTTTCTTTATCACTCAGAACTCGTTCTGCCTGGACTTTGGAGTTTTCAAATAGTATTTTCTGTTTATTAAGTTCACTCACTTGTTCTTTCAATACTTCCGCTTCCTGTAAAAGCTGTTTCTGGCTTTCCTGAAGTTGGGAATTTTCATTCAAGGCGTCTTTTATTGCCACCTTCAGACGTTCTTCATTCATTTGAAATATTTTGCAGATTAGTTTGGCTTCAGCTACTTGTGACTGGATGGATTTCGATTCATCTTCTAGGGACTGTATCCTCTTTGAAATGTCCGCCATCAATTCATCTTGCTCACAATGTTTAGATTTCTGTTCCTTTAATTCTTTGGCTAGAAAGACTATTTCATCCTCAAGTTTAGATTTGGAGCTGCTCAGCTTTTCATAGGTTGCCTCCAAGCTTTGTGCTTCTGTTGACCCCTTCTCAAAGCTGGCATCCTTCACAGCTGACTCCAAGCCTTCATACTCCTCTTGAACAACGCAAAGTTTGTCAAGTAGTTTACATTTTTCTTCAATTAGTCCAGAAAGCTTTTCAGCAAGCTTTTTCTCTCTTCTTACATAAAGCCGGCTTCTCACCGATCGAACACTTCTCCACAAAAACAAGAGAATCAAAAATCCAGTAAGAGCCGCACATGTCACCAGTTCCCACGGAAAAGCAGGGCCTGGTCTCAGGTCTTCAGGCAATGCTGCCACAGTCCTGCACAGCTTTCCCAGGACCAGCCCCAAGTACGGCTGAGGGGCAGCCCCGGGCACCTCCATGGCGCCGAGGCTGCTCCGGCTGTGGCCACAGTAGCCACGGCCTGGCCGGGCCACCACCAGCAGCTGAGACAGCTCTGCGTTCTGTCGGGAACGCGAACCGGCCCCGGCGACAGCAGCAGACACAGCGCAGCCGGCCTTGAGGGGAGCCGGGGAGCACTGGCGCCCACCGGCCTCAGGCGTCCCCCACGCGCACCATGGTAACCAGGCCCCTTTGTGACGTCACTTCCGCCACGCGGTTCCGGAGCCTGCCCCCCCCCCCCCCCCCCCCCGCGCGAGCCTGTGACACACGCTGTCCTAGCCACCCCCACCTCGGCTTGGTTTTGGCCGGGCCACCGCTGGATTTGAATCCATGTTTATAATGATGAAATCTGGGTAATCAGCATACTCATCACTCAAATATTTGTCATTTCTTTGTGCTGGGAAAATTCAAAATCCTCTCTTTTAGCTATTTGAAATTATCTAATAAATGTGTGCTGACTCTAGCCACCTTACAAAGCTGTAGATCAGTACAAATAGTTCCTCCTGTCCAGCTGCAACTTTGTATCTGTAACCTCTGCCTTTCCCCTCCTCGCCCTACCCTTCCCAGCCTCTAGTGACCACTAGTCTGCTACTTCTAGGAGATCAACTTTTCCTTTGGCAATTTTTTAAAGGAAATTTTGCGATTTTAATTTCTTTCAGAGGAGCATCCTTCCTTAGATATCTGCCAAGGAACAAAAGTGTTTTCTTTGGACTAACTTTGCCAAAATAGCCGTAGAATGTGGCAATGGGAAGAGGCGTGAGACACTCTGGGCTTCAGCTGGCCCAATGCTTTCTTTATAGGTAATGAAGCAAAGGTCTACAGTAAGTGCACTACTTGTCCAGGGCTGTTTAGCTATTTAGTGGCAGAAGTGTGTTGTATTTCGGGATCTGCTGGATGTCAGTGAGATGCTCTTTGTTTAAAAAACACTTTATTGAGGAATATTTTAGATACCTTGTAATCCACCCATTTCAGGTATGCAATTCAATGAGTTCTAGTAAGTTCATCAAGTTGTGCAGCCATCACCACAAATCAGTTTTAGAACATTTTCACCACACCAATAAGATCTCCTGTACCCATTTATTCTTTTTTTCCCCCAATTTTATTGGTTATGAATATTCACGGGATGCAAGGCTGATTGTCACCGTTCATGCCCAAGCTGTGATGGCCAGATTCATACTGGCCACATGACCGTTACATTTATTGTATCACCTTTATTGACTTTCATATGTTGAACCATCCTTGTATCCCTGGCATGAATCCCACTTCAGGTGCCTGAAACCTCTGCCAAGTTTCTCTTTTTGGTGCCCATAGGAGCCAGCCTGTGCCGCTGGTTCCCATGGAAACAGATCCCTGAGACACACCCTGCCTTGCAGCACGCACAAAGCACTTGCTCGCCCTTTGCCTTTTTTTTTTTTTTTTTTTTTTTTAGCCAGCCAGTTAGTTCCAACTTTCAGGACCCCAGGGGAATAAAATGAGGACTGTTCCAGAGGGGAGGCAGCTGCCCAGGTGTCTGGCCCAAGCTCCCAGCCCACCCTGCCCTCTGGGGAAAAGGGGGGCAAGCCTCAGGTCAGGGCACAGCTCCCCAGGAGCCCCTCGGCCTTTCAAGGCCAGGACAGCCCTGCTCCTTTGGCTCCCAGCACACTTCCAGGAGCAGGGACGTGCTGAGCGTTTTGAGTGTTCACGGTGCACTTGGGAGGAAGGTGTCTTTATCTCACTCTACGGATGATGACAGTGAGACCCAGAAAAGTAAAAGGGTTTGCCCAAGTCACAGGCTAGAAAGTGACAGAGCCGGGACATAAAGCCTGTTCCTTTCATCCCAAAGCGAGCATGGCGGTCAAGATGCACCCCAACCGATGACACACCCATGTTTCATATGTCAGCTTGGAGACTTGCTGATCACACTGCCCAGGACAGGCCTGGCCTTCCTTACTGTATGAACTGAAAAGGTAGGACCAGAGAAGCCCACCCCCAAACCAGTGCTGCCCTCTGGAGAGTCACCCTCCCGCTGCTCAGAGGTGCTTTCTTCGAAGTTAACAAGCTGTGCAACCAAACAGGTCAGGACGACTGCCCTGCCCACTGGGCCCCCCAGGCCCCGGGGCCTTGGGAAACTCCCACTGCAGCAGCCAACCTGGAGGGTTCCCCTCATGCAACACAGATGTGAATGTTCCTGCCCCCTGCCATGACCCCCCCCGCCACTGGTTCCTTTCCCAGGCAGGAGGGAATGGGGACCGAGGACGCCTGAGTAGGCTCCTTGCATGGGCCTCAGCGGTGGCCGTGCTGTGGGCACGTGGCCATTAGCAAACTCCCCAAGAGAGAGTCAGTTTTGCAAAAGTCTCTGGCAGCTATCAGACCAAGAAAAGGGGCGGAAGGCTGCAGGAGTGCCTGCCCTGTTAGCTACGAGCTTGAGCCTGATGGGTTGGAACTGTGCTTTTCCTCCCACGGTGGCAGGAGCCCGAGGGCAGGGCAGTTTGGAAGTGGAAAGGGAAGGAATCGTTTCAAGTCTGGATGAAGGCTGCGTTTCCTTATGTTGCAATTACTGAGCACGTCACACTGGAGGCGGCGGTGATGAGACGCGTTAGCTGACCAGGGTCTTATACTCTCATCCCAGGCAGGGGAGGGGCTTGGCAAGCCCCACCCACAAGTCTTGGGGTCTCCTGGACCTTCCTCATGACCCCCTCCACTCCAGGCCCAAGTTCAATCCCTCCTCCCCAGGACCCCAAGCCGGCAGGTGGAGCTCTTCCGTACCTTTCCCTCAGGCCCTTTCTACTGTTGGGCCTGGCTGAGGGGCAGAGACAGAGAAATTCCCCCTCGGGGTTTGGGCCCTGCCCCACCAAGAGCCCCTGCCTGAGACCAAGGCCCCTCTGGGAGGGGGGTGCGTCTCACCATGCATGTGGTGCCCGCTCTTTAAAGAAGGTCAATAAACACCTGTTGCCCCCCCAAAGCCCTCCTCTGGTTGCCACAGAACTCAGGGATGTCACCAGGACACTGAGCCAGCACAGCTGTGGAACTGGAAACCACTGAAAGCAGCTTTATTTGTGTCCACCTCTGGCCCTTGAAACCTCTTCTGCTGGCCAGTCCTCCCACGGCCAGATGGAAACCTGACAGGCCCAGGCTGCTTCTTGGTAGGGTAATACCCGTGGTCTCCACCACTTCACGTCACACAGCACCGCTCGGCTCACGTCCAGGCCCAACAATAAAAAGGGCCTGACGTCATCGTCAAGTCCCCTGCTTTGAAGTGGAGGCCGCTCCTGCTGCCCCGGCCTGGTGGGGAGGGAAGCCTCGGCCGGGCAGCAGGCGTGGTCAGCCTCCAGCTGAACTCTGCTCTGGGCTTGGTGGAGGTTGAAAGCTACACCTCTTTCTCTCATCGGCATCTCCAAGGGTCTTCAGAGCCCGGACATGGTCCCCACTGTCCCCCTGACTAGAATATTTTGTGTGGGCCTCAGAGAACCAAGGAGCCCCTGACGGGTAGTGGCAGCCCCACCTTCTCTTGGCCTGCGTCTGTTCACTGCCCAGGCTGCCTCCTGGGACTGGGCCTGTGAGATTGCACGCCGACTCTCTCACACGAGGCCCTCACCTGAGCCGTCGGCCCTCTCCTCAGCTCCGCCATCAAAGCAGCCAGCCTGTCTCTTGCCCTCTAGACTTTGGGGTGGGGGTGGGGGTGAGGCATCAGTCCACTGGATTTCTCCACCTGCGGAGGACACCTCAAAGCCTAAAGCTCTCTTTAAAGCCCTCTTCCTCTGGCTTGATGTGAACGAGGGCATCTCACCTCACCCTCTGGTTTCAGCTCACCTCCCTGATATCCCCGCCTCTAACCTCAACACTTGACTCCTTGGTACCCTTGGTGTGGGTGAGGGGTCAGGCCATCTCTTCTCTAAATGCGGCATCAATGTGGGCAGAGGTCAGGGGCTGGGCGGGGTCATCTCACGGCACACACCGGCCTCCCTCCCCACATGGGGCTGTGATCATCAGTGCTTGTACGAGGGTTGGAAGCTAACTGCTCCATGCTTGTCCAGAAAGTGCAAGGAAGGATTTGGGACCATGGAGGAGGGGCCCATGGTGTGGACCAGGCTGGCTGCCAGCCTCCTGGTTTGGTCCCTGGCATTTAGGCTCAGAGAGACAGGGTGCTAGGAGGTAAGATGGGAGGCCCAGAGGGTGGGGAGGGACACTGGCCACCACCACCCAGAGCAGGGCCTCAGGCTGACTCCAGAGAACTCAGTTATGTCCTGAAATGCCACCATCATACGTTGACTCCTTTGGGTAAGTATTGCCTTTGCTTTGCAGCCCACATCCAGTCTCTGCATCCTAGTTTCTCAGCCCTCAGGTAGATAAGCAACAAGTCCTGTCTCTTGGTTGATCCTTGTAAAGCGTTTAACACGCTTCCCGGTTGATACTCATAGCTCGATAAATACATGTTAACTCACACTGCTTGGCCCTTCGGGTAGCATGGGCAGGCTCTCGCCCACCAGGCGACCCTCTCTTAGCACAACTCGGCCAACTGGAGCTGCCCTGGCCAGTCACCTGAGACCTTGGATGCCTTGGCCCATCTGGCATTTCTTTGGCAGAATCTTCCATGGGGCCTTTTGCTGGGTGGCAAGGCTGGAGCGTCTGGCACAACAATTCGAGTTTGCAAATACAAAAGCCACATCTTAAACATCACAAATTAGAACTGTGGTTTGGCAAAATATTTTTGTGCTCCTTTGAGGACCTGAAACTCCAAGAATAGTAGAAAACAGAATGTCTGGGATATTTATATACAGGTTAAGAGTCTCTGATCCAAAAATCCAAACTCCTAAACTTTTTGAGTGCTAACATGACACTCAAAGGAAATGCTCATTGGAGCATTCTGCAAATGGATTCTCCAAATATTCCCAAATCTGAAAACATCCTAAATCCAAAATACTTTCCAAGCATTTTGGATAAGGGGTACTCAACCTGTATTTTAATGGGGAGAAGAGAATGACAAAGTTGACTGTGGGACCGCAGGCCGCCAGAGTCATCAGACAGCCATGTTACACATGGTGTAGACAGCTGGAAGCCAGGAGTCATCTCATGCACGCACCTGTCTCCAGAGGCCTGACGCAATACCTCAGACAATCAAGAGACGAACACTAGAATTTTGATTAGACTCAACACATCCACAATTCAACTCAATTTAAAATTGCCTCACATACTCTTGGTAGCAATAAAACTGCAGCCTTTGGAAGATAATCTGGTCCTATCTTTCAGTATTTTCCATGTGGATATTCTTTGTCCCATCAGTGTCACCTCTAGGCCCAAACCCAGAGAAATCTCTGAAGGACACCAGGATGCTCACTGCAGCATTGTGTAGGACAGCACAACCTGGACACAACCTGAGTGTCCACCCGTGGGGCACGGGGTAAATACATGATGGTAAAATCATAATTGATGCCGCTTTAAAAAAGAATGAGACGGTCCTCTCTACCCTGACATGGAAATAGAGGTCTGCAGGTTTGTGGATATCAGAGCAGATTTAAACACAGGTGTTCGGACAGCGTGACGGGACCTGAGCTGAGGGACAGGAAAGTGCAGCCTCAAGTCCCCGTGTCATTCCGCTTTCTCGCTCTCTTTCCCTGGGATCCAGAACCTCCGCCCTCCTTTTAGGCGCACTGGCTGGGGAAAGGCTGTGGCGGGAGCGGGAGCACGCGGGCAGCGGCTCAAGCGGGGCAGAGGCTGCAGCAGGATCAGGAGCGGGCGGGCAGCGGCCGGAGCCGGGCAGAGCCTGCAGGGGGAGCGGGAGCGCGCGGGCAACGGCTCCAGCCAGGCAGAGGCTGTAGCGGGATCGGGAGCGTGCAGGCAGCGGCTGGAGCAGGGCAGAGGCTGCAGCCAGATCGGGAGACCGGGGGCAGCGGCTGAGCGGTGCAGAGGCTGCAGCGCGACGGGAGTGCGCAGGCAGCGGCTCGAGCGGGACAGAGGCTGGAGCGGGAGCAGGAGGGCGCGGACAACAGCTGGAGCTGGGCAAAGGCTGCGGAGAGGGCTGGAGCGCTAGCGTGCGGGCAGAAGCTCGAGCAGGGCAGAGGCTGCGGCGGGATTGGGAACGCGTGGGCAGCGCCTTGAGCAGGGCAGAGGCTGCGGCGGGATCAGGAGCGCGAGGGCAGCGGTTCCAGCCGGGCAGAGGCTGCAGCGAGATCGGGAGCGTGCGGGCAGCCGCTGGAGCGAGGCAGTGGCTGCAGCGGGATCGTGAGCATGGGCAGCGGCTCCAGCAGGGCAAAAGCTGCAGTGGGATCGGGAGCAAGCGGGCAGCAGCTCTAGCGGAGCAGAGGCTGGAGCGGGAGCAGGAGGGCGCGGGCAACAGCTGGAGCTGCGCCAAGGCGGAGGCGGCAGCGGGAGCGTGAGTGTGGGGGCAGCGGCGGGAGAGGGGCAGAGGCTCGAGAGGGGCAGAGGCTGCAGCGGGATCGGGAGCGCCAGGGCAGCCGCTCCAGCAGGGCAGAGGCTGCAGCGAGATGGGGAGCGCGCGGGCAGCGGCTCGAACAGGGCAGAGGCTGCAGCGAGATCGGAAGGCGGCGGGCAGTGACTCTAGCGGGGCAGAGGCTGCAGCGGGAGCGGGAGGGCGTGGGCAACAGCTGGAGCTGGGCAAAGGCTGCGGTGAGGCGGGAGCAGGAGGGGGTGGGAAACAGCACGAGCTGGGCAAAGACTGCGGCGGGAGCTGGAGCGCTAGCGTGCGGGCAGAAGCTCGAGCGGGGCAGAGGCTGCGGCGGGATCGGGACCGCGCGGGCAGCGCCTGAACAGGGCAGAGGCTGCAGCGCGATCGGGAGCGCCAGGGCAGCGGCTCCAGCACGGCGGAGACTGCAGCGAGATGGGGAGCGCGCGGGCAGCGGCTCGAACAGGCCAGAGGCTGCAGCGAGATCGGGAGCCGGCGGGCAGTGGCTCTAGCGGGGCAGAGGCTGCAGCGGGAGCGGGAGGGCGTGGGCAACAGCTGGAGCTGGGCAAAGGCTGCGGTGGGGCGGGAGCAGGAGGGGGTGGGAAACAGCACGAGCTGGGCAAAGACTGCGGCGGGAGCTGGAGCGCTAGCATGCGGGCAGAAGCTCGAGCGGGGCAGAAGCTGCGGCGGGAGCGGGACCGCGCGGGCAGCGCCTCGTACAGGGCAGAGGCTGCAGGCAGATCGGGAGCGCGGAGACAGCGGGCTCAAGCAGTGCAGAGGCTGCAGCCAGATCGGGAGCGTGCGGGCAGCTGCTCGAGCGGGGCAGAGGCTGCAGCGGGATCGGGAACACGCGGGCAGTGGCTCCAGCTGGGCAGAGGCTGCAGCCTGAGCGGGAGCGCGCGGGCAGCCGCTCGAGAGAGGCAGAGGCTGCAGCGGGATCTTGAGCGCGGGCAGCGGCTCCAGCAGGGCAAAAGCTGCAGCAGGATCGGATCGGAAGCAAGCGGGCAGCAGCTCTAGCGGAGCAGAGGCTGGAGCGGGAGCAGGAGGGCGCGGGCAATAGCTGGAGCTGGGCAAAGGCGGAGGCGGGAGCGGGAGCGTGAGCGTGGGGGAAGCGGCTCGAGAGGGGCACGGGCTGTAGCGGGATCGGAAGGGCGCGGGCAGCGGCTCGAACGGGGCAGAGGCTGCAGCGGGAGCAGGAGCGGGAGCGTGCATGCAGCGGCTGCAGCGGGGCAGCGGCTGGAAAGGGGCAGCGGCTGCCTAGGGAGCGGGAGCTGGCGGCAGCAGCTCCAATGGGCCGACGCTGCACTGGGATCGGGAGCACGCGGGCAGCGGCTCTAGCCGGGCAGAGGCTGCAGCAGAGCGGGAGCGCTGGAGCGCTGAGGAGGCCGCTGCAGCGCTGACGCTCCTCAGAAGCAGCTGGACTCTCCTACCTGCTGCTGCAGAAATCTGTGGCAACACGTTGCTTTGGTGGAAGAACGTGAAGCAAGTTGAGCGTCACAGAGACACTAACTGCAGAAGAAGTGCTTCAGCAGCCACTTCAGATGACTGTGAAGGGTCTTTGATGCTGCACCAAAACTCAACGACAAATACTAGGTTTTTAAAGGCCAAGAATCTTTAGAGAAGAAAATTTCCAGAAAAATGGCTTTGGTTTGAGGAGAACATCCGTGAACAAAGAAAAACGGAAGCACTCCCCTCAGGACAACCTCGGGATAGTCACTTCACAGACTCGGCTGGAGGTTTTTACCCACATGGGCCCGGCCTCTTCTTCTGTCTGTCTCTGTATCTGCCTGAGAAAAGATCTGCAGATGGTTATGGCCACTGCCTCATTTCCAGTTTCCAATATTGTGCAAGTTTCTTTCTTGGCCAATTCTAATCTGGAAGAAGAGACGGAAGGGAACTGTGGAAAATGTAATTAATTCCCAGCTTAGCTGCACTGACAGAGTACAAAGCACCAGAGTGTAATGCCACATACTGTCTTTTTTCTAAGGCATAAATATGAGACTTACCAAATTATTTTCTAGATAAGAAATATCAAAGAATTTTCTAGAGAATTTCCCCTATTTTACAAAAAAAAATTTTTGTTTTGCAAAAAATGAGAAGAAAATCTCATTTATTTTGTTAATGCATACCACCCATATTGGCGCTATACAGTTGAATGATTTTTTTTTCCCCAAGGATTAAAGTTCTTAACGTTGCGGTCACATGGAAATCATCCTTAATTTTAACCTAAAGATTGACTGGTGCATATTCTTCAGATATTTCAAGCAAAAATTAGCAGTAATGTATTATTTTTATCATCAGAAAAATGTTAACTGTCAATTACACACACACATGCATAATTATATAATACACACATCTCCATGTACGGCGGCACTTCAAAAAGCTCAGGGAAGATTCATATTATCTTTCAATTCTATTTTTCCACAAACATTTTGAAGTTCTCAGATACCCATATATGCAGGATGTTATAGGGCTCTTTACCTGTATACAGTGCTCGCTGTTTTCTATTCATAAAAAATTTAAATTAGAACCATAGAAGCATCATTATACCCTCCTTACAGGTTTCTTTCTAGATAGTAAAGGTCTATGAAACACATAAACACTGGTTAATAATATGCTTCATCTTCTTATCATATCTTCTCACCACAGACTTTTTCATTGCAGTATGGACAGAGGCTTAGATTTCATGTTTTAAGAGCATAAAAATATCCATCGACAGCAAGTTTTTATAAATAGAGGGTCTTGAAGGGTCTTAGATCCACAATTTCTTTTGGTAATTTTAAAAGATTATTATTATTTTTAACGGACACCTAATAACTGTACATATTTATGGGGTACATTGTGATTTTTTAAATTAAAAACCAAGCTGATTTTATTATTATTATCAATACCAAGCAAGTCTTTAAATCAATGAAAATTTAATTAAGCATAAAGTTACTTTCACATTTGTCTACAACCGTAGTAAATACAGTTCTTGGCATAAAGACACAGCCCTTGGAGTTTAAAACATCCCCAACTGCAAGATTACCTAAATAAATTTCCCATTATTGTTTATGTAATAGTGGGTGAGTTAATCAAATTAAAATAATTATACAATCTAGGATAAAATAAAATGGAAATAATTTACTCATGAAATTCATATTTAAATCATCTTTATTTACAAAGTAGTATCCTGAGAATTATAATTCCATTAAGCTTCAATTTGAGCAAAAAATGTAGTTACTTAAACTGAAAATGAAAGATAAGTCAAAATTATTTATGAAGAGAGACCAAAAATATCATCAGGTTTCTTGCTGTGCTTCTGGATTTCAGGAGCAGGCTCATTTGAGCACGGAATCGACCCTGAAGGGAACTCACCCCTACTTTCAGAATGTGGGGGTGGAGGTGAAAATCCAGCTCCTAGAGGAACATAAGGAGGAAATCCCCTCAGTGAATAGACATTTCTCATTGCAAATGGAGGTGGTGGCTGCACAGGGAAATCCCTTGGTAGATAATAATTTTGAGGAGCTCCATACATGCTTCCTGGAGGAGGTGGAGGAAAAGGAGGTTCTCTTCTCATGAATGGACCCCTCCTACCCACTGGAAACAATGGACCTCTGATAGCAGGCAAAGGTGGAGGAGCAAAGCCAGGGCCAGTTGCTTCCCGTTTAGCAGGCACAGATGAATGAGGCACATTTACATTACCAAGGTCATCTTTGGTATCATTTCTGCTGGATTCCGTTTGGGAGGGCTTTGGCCCATCCACTTTATCCAAAGAATTCAGGTTAAAACTTCTGAGTTCTGCTGGGCCAGACGGTCCACCAGGATCAGGATCAAATCCGTCTTGCCTTTGTGGAAGAAGAGCTGGATCAGAACATGGGTGGCCTGGTGGAGGAATCATCATCCTTCGGTGTTGTTCCCACGGAGGTGACAGGAACCCAGATGGAGGTGGTGGCTGCACAGGGAAATCCCTTGGTAGATAATAATTTTGAGGAGCTCCATACATGCTTCCTGGAGGAGGTGGAGGAAAAGGAGGTTCTCTTCTCATGAATGGACCCCTCCTATCCACTGGAAACAATGGACCTCTGATTGCAGGAAAAGGTGGAGGAGCAAAGCCAGGGCCACTTGCTTCCCTTTCAGCAGACACAGATGAAGGAGGCACATTTACATCACCAAGGTCGTCTTTGGTATCATTTCTGCTGGATTCCGTTTGTGAGGGCTTTGGCCCATCCACTTTATCCAAAGAAGGCAGATTGAAACTTCTGAGTTCTGCTGGGCCAGACGGTCCACCAGGATCAGGATCAAATCCGTCTTGCCTTTGTGGAAGAAGAGCTGGATCAGAACATGGGTGGCCTGGTGGAGGAATCATCATCCTTCGGTGTTGTTCCCACGGAGGTGACAGGAACCCAGATGGAGGTGGTGGCTGCACAGGGAAATCCCTTGGCACATAATAATTTTGAGGAGCTCCATACATGCTTCCTGGAGGAGGTGGAGGAAAAGGAGGTTCTCTTCTCATGAATGGACCCCTCCTATCCACTGGAAACAATGGACCTCTGTTTGCAGGAAAAGGTGGAGGAGAAAAGCCAGGGCCACTTGCTTCCCTTTCAGCAGGCACAGATGAATGAGGCACATTTACATCACCAAGGTCGTCTTTGGTATCATTTCTGCTGGATTCCGTTTGTGAGGGCTTTGGCCCATCCACTTTATCCAGAGAAGGCAGATTGAAACTTCTGAGTTCTGCTGGTCCAGACGGTCCACCAGGATTAGAATCAAATCCGTCTTGCCTTCGTGGAAGAAGAGCTGGATCAGAACATGGGTGGCCTGGTGGAGGGATCCTCATCCTCCGGTGCTGTTCCCACGGAGGTGACAGGTACCCAGACGGTGCTCCATGAGAATCGGTTAACCTATCACAGCCCGATTCTCCTCTTTCATTGGTCATCTGGTGATCCAGAGTATTCTCTGGGCCTCTTGAGCCTCTTCCTCCTCCTCGCCCTGGAGTCAAAGGTGCGAGTCTGAGTGGAGAGAGAAAAGCTCTCGTTTCGGATGAAGGTCGACCCACTGGTGAGGCACCACATGGGGAATGCTCTCCGCCAAATGCTGTCTTTGGAACATCAACTACATATGGATCTTTTTTGAAAAGTTCAAATTTAAACTCTTTTGCAGCTAATTTTTGTCTCTTGGAAACATTTACTTTCCTTAAATACCTGAGGTGTCTTTCAGCAGTCTCAGCTGCCACCCAGCTGCCATGCGCTTCTTTCTCATAGGAAGTCATCTGCCCTTGATAAGAACGAACGCTTCTCTCCAATTCTTCTTCCGCATCTCTGGCTCTCCTTCTGTAGGTCTCCAGTTCCTCAGCTGCATGGCTCATCTTCTCTTCTACTTTGGAAAGTTTCTCCTCCTTCTCTAACCGGTCCTTTTCCTCTGCTATTAACTTCCTGTGGAGTTTCATTCCATTTTCTTGATACAGTTCAGTCATTCCTTTAAGTTTCTGCTGAAGCTTCTGATTTTCACTTTCCAACTGTGTGTTTTCTGACTGTAAAGATGCTTGTTCAGTCTGGAGATTTGTAATATGCTCTATAAGCTCTTCCTTTGTTTTATCTACTTCAGACAACTCAGTGTAAATTTGGTTTCTTTCTCCTTCTAGGGTTTTGAAAGAAGCACTTAACTTAGCAGTGTGAATCAGTTTCTTCAAAGCTCCTTTTGGCAGATCATCTAAGCGAGCACCATTTTGTGATTCACTCTTCATCTCCAATTCCAAGTCATCAGCCATCATGTCTTCTCCAAGCACAGCAGCCCAGTCTGTCATCTTGAGCAAGCGTTCAGCCAGAGACTTGATGTGATTTTCTTTATCACTCAGAACTCGTTCTGCCTGGACTTTGGAGTTTTCAAATAGTATTTTCTGTTTATTAAGTTCACTCACTTGTTCTTTCAATACTTCCGCTTCCTGTAAAAGCTGTTTCTGGCTTTCCTGAAGTTGGGAATTTTCATTCAAGGCGTCTTTTATTGCCACCTTCAGACGTTCTTCATTCATTTGAAATATTTTGCAGATTAGTTTGGCTTCAGCTACTTGTGACTGGATGGATTTCGATTCATCTTCTAGGGACTGTATCCTCTTTGAAATGTCCGCCATCAATTCATCTTGCTCACAATGTTTAGATTTCTGTTCCTTTAATTCTTTGGCTAGAAAGACTATTTCATCCTCAAGTTTAGATTTGGAGCTGCTCAGCTTTTCATAGGTTGCCTCCAAGCTTTGTGCTTCTGTTGACCCCTTCTCAAAGCTGGCATCCTTCACAGCTGACTCCAAGCCTTCATACTCCTCTTGAACAACGCAAAGTTTGTCAAGTAGTTTACATTTTTCTTCAATTAGTCCAGAAAGCTTTTCAGCAAGCTTTTTCTCTCTTCTTACATAAAGCCGGCTTCTCACCGATCGAACACTTCTCCACAAAAACAAGAGAATCAAAAATCCAGTAAGAGCCGCACATGTCACCAGTTCCCACGGAAAAGCAGGGCCTGGTCTCAGGTCTTCAGGCAATGCTGCCACAGTCCTGCACAGCTTTCCCAGGACCAGCCCCAAGTACGGCTGAGGGGCAGCCCCGGGCACCTCCATGGCGCCGAGGCTGCTCCGGCTGTGGCCACAGTAGCCACGGCCTGGCCGGGCCACCACCAACAGCTGAGACAGCTCTGCGTTCTGTCGGGAACGCGAACCGGCCCCGGCGACAGCAGCAGACACAGCGCAGCCGGCCTTGAGGGGAGCCGGGGAGCACTGGCGCCCACCGGCCTCAGGCGTCCCCCACGCGCACCATGGTAACCAGGCCCCTTTGTGACGTCACTTCCGCCACGCGGTTCCGGAGCCTGCCCCCCCCCCCCCCCCCCCCCCCCCGCGCGAGCCTGTGACACACGCTGTCCTAGCCACCCCCACCTCGGCTTGGTTTTGGCCGGGCCACCGCTGGATTTGAATCCATGTTTATAATGATGAAATCTGGGTAATCAGCATACTCATCACTCAAATATTTGTCATTTCTTTGTGCTGGGAAAATTCAAAATCCTCTCTTTTAGCTATTTGAAATTATCTAATAAATGTGTGCTGACTCTAGCCACCTTACAAAGCTGTAGATCAGTACAAATAGTTCCTCCTGTCCAGCTGCAACTTTGTATCTGTAACCTCTGCCTTTCCCCTCCTCGCCCTACCCTTCCCAGCCTCTAGTGACCACTAGTCTGCTACTTCTAGGAGATCAACTTTTCCTTTGGCAATTTTTTAAAGGAAATTTTGCGATTTTAATTTCTTTCAGAGGAGCATCCTTCCTTAGATATCTGCCAAGGAACAAAAGTGTTTTCTTTGGACTAACTTTGCCAAAATAGCCGTAGAATGTGGCAATGGGAAGAGGCCTGAGACACTCTGGGCTTCAGCTGGCCCAACGCTTTCTTTATAGGTAATGAAGCAAAGGTCTACAGTAAGTGCACTACTTGTCCAGGGCTGTTTAGCTATTTAGTGGCAGAAGTGTGTTGTATTTCGGGATCTGCTGGATGTCAGTGAAATGCTCTTTGTTTAAAAAACACTTTATTGAGGAATATTTTAGATACCTTGTAATCCACCCATTTCAGGTATGCAATTCAATGAGTTCTAGTAAGTTCATCAAGTTGTGCAGCCATCACCACAAATCAGTTTTAGAACATTTTCACCACACCAATAAGATCTCCTGTACCCATTTATTCTTTTTTTCCCCCAATTTTATTGGTTATGAATATTCACGGGATGCAAGGCTGATTGTCACCGTTCATGCCCAAGCTGTGATGGCCAGATTCATACTGGCCACATGACCGTTACATTTATTGTATCACCTTTATTGACTTTCATATGTTGAACCATCCTTGTATCCCTGGCATGAATCCCACTTCAGGTGCCTGAAACCTCTGCCAAGTTTCTCTTTTTGGTGCCCATAGGAGCCAGCCTGTGCCGCTGGTTCCCATGGAAACAGATCCCTGAGACACACCCTGCCTTGCAGCACGCACAAAGCACTTGCTCGCCCTTTGCCTTTTTTTTTTTTTTTTTTTTTTTTTAGCCAGCCAGTTAGTTCCAACTTTCAGGACCCCAGGGGAATAAAATGAGGACTGTTCCAGAGGGGAGGCAGCTGCCCAGGTGTCTGGCCCAAGCTCCCAGCCCACCCTGCCCTCTGGGGAAAAGGGGGGCAAGCCTCAGGTCAGGGCACAGCTCCCCAGGAGCCCCTCGGCCTTTCAAGGCCAGGACAGCCCTGCTCCTTTGGCTCCCAGCACACTTCCAGGAGCAGGGACGTGCTGAGCGTTTTGAGTGTTCACGGTGCACTTGGGAGGAAGGTGTCTTTATCTCACTCTACGGATGATGACAGTGAGACCCAGAAAAGTAAAAGGGTTTGCCCAAGTCACAGGCTAGAAAGTGACAGAGCCGGGACATAAAGCCTGTTCCTTTCATCCCAAAGCGAGCATGGCGGTCAAGATGCACCCCAACCGATGACACACCCATGTTTCATATGTCAGCTTGGAGACTTGCTGATCACACTGCCCAGGACAGGCCTGGCCTTCCTTACTGTATGAACTGAAAAGGTAGGACCAGAGAAGCCCACCCCCAAACCAGTGCTGCCCTCTGGAGAGTCACCCTCCCGCTGCTCAGAGGTGCTTTCTTCGAAGTTAACAAGCTGTGCAACCAAACAGGTCAGGACGACTGCCCTGCCCACTGGGCCCCCCAGGCCCCGGGGCCTTGGGAAACTCCCACTGCAGCAGCCAACCTGGAGGGTTCCCCTCATGCAACACAGATGTGAATGTTCCTGCCCCCTGCCATGACCCCCCCCGCCACTGGTTCCTTTCCCAGGCAGGAGGGAATGGGGACCGAGGACGCCTGAGTAGGCTCCTTGCATGGGCCTCAGCGGTGGCCGTGCTGTGGGCACGTGGCCATTAGCAAACTCCCCAAGAGAGAGTCAGTTTTGCAAAAGTCTCTGGCAGCTATCAGACCAAGAAAAGGGGCGGAAGGCTGCAGGAGTGCCTGCCCTGTTAGCTACGAGCTTGAGCCTGATGGGTTGGAACTGTGCTTTTCCTCCCACGGTGGCAGGAGCCCGAGGGCAGGGCAGTTTGGAAGTGGAAAGGGAAGGAATCGTTTCAAGTCTGGATGAAGGCTGCGTTTCCTTATGTTGCAATTACTGAGCACGTCACACTGGAGGCGGCGGTGATGAGACGCGTTAGCTGACCAGGGTCTTATACTCTCATCCCAGGCAGGGGAGGGGCTTGGCAAGCCCCACCCACAAGTCTTGGGGTCTCCTGGACCTTCCTCATGACCCCCTCCACTCCAGGCCCAAGTTCAATCCCTCCTCCCCAGGACCCCAAGCCGGCAGGTGGAGCTCTTCCGTACCTTTCCCTCAGGCCCTTTCTACTGTTGGGCCTGGCTGAGGGGCAGAGACAGAGAAATTCCCCCTCGGGGTTTGGGCCCTGCCCCACCAAGAGCCCCTGCCTGAGACCAAGGCCCCTCTGGGAGGGGGGTGCGTCTCACCATGCATGTGGTGCCCGCTCTTTAAAGAAGGTCAATAAACACCTGTTGCCCCCCCAAAGCCCTCCTCTGGTTGCCACAGAACTCAGGGATGTCACCAGGACACTGAGCCAGCACAGCTGTGGAACTGGAAACCACTGAAAGCAGCTTTATTTGTGTCCACCTCTGGCCCTTGAAACCTCTTCTGCTGGCCAGTCCTCCCACGGCCAGATGGAAACCTGACAGGCCCAGGCTGCTTCTTGGTAGGGTAATACCCGTGGTCTCCACCACTTCACGTCACACAGCACCGCTCGGCTCACGTCCAGGCCCAACAATAAAAAGGGCCTGACGTCATCGTCAAGTCCCCTGCTTTGAAGTGGAGGCCGCTCCTGCTGCCCCGGCCTGGTGGGGAGGGAAGCCTCGGCCGGGCAGCAGGCGTGGTCAGCCTCCAGCTGAACTCTGCTCTGGGCTTGGTGGAGGTTGAAAGCTACACCTCTTTCTCTCATCGGCATCTCCAAGGGTCTTCAGAGCCCGGACATGGTCCCCACTGTCCCCCTGACTAGAATATTTTGTGTGGGCCTCAGAGAACCAAGGAGCCCCTGACGGGTAGTGGCAGCCCCACCTTCTCTTGGCCTGCGTCTGTTCACTGCCCAGGCTGCCTCCTGGGACTGGGCCTGTGAGATTGCACGCCGACTCTCTCACACGAGGCCCTCACCTGAGCCGTCGGCCCTCTCCTCAGCTCCGCCATCAAAGCAGCCAGCCTGTCTCTTGCCCTCTAGACTTTGGGGTGGGGGTGGGGGTGAGGCATCAGTCCACTGGATTTCTCCACCTGCGGAGGACACCTCAAAGCCTAAAGCTCTCTTTAAAGCCCTCTTCCTCTGGCTTGATGTGAACGAGGGCATCTCACCTCACCCTCTGGTCTCAGCTCACCTCCCTGATATCCCCGCCTCTAACCTCAACACTTGACTCCTTGGTACCCTTGGTGTGGGTGAGGGGTCAGGCCATCTCTTCTCTAAATGCGGCATCAATGTGGGCAGAGGTCAGGGGCTGGGCGGGGTCATCTCACGGCACACACCGGCCTCCCTCCCCACATGGGGCTGTGATCATCAGTGCTTGTACGAGGGTTGGAAGCTAACTGCTCCATGCTTGTCCAGAAAGTGCAAGGAAGGATTTGGGACCATGGAGGAGGGGCCCATGGTGTGGACCAGGCTGGCTGCCAGCCTCCTGGTTTGGTCCCTGGCATTTAGGCTCAGAGAGACAGGGTGCTAGGAGGTAAGATGGGAGGCCCAGAGGGTGGGGAGGGACACTGGCCACCACCACCCAGAGCAGGGCCTCAGGCTGACTCCAGAGAACTCAGTTATGTCCTGAAATGCCACCATCATACGTTGACTCCTTTGGGTAAGTATTGCCTTTGCTTTGCAGCCCACATCCAGTCTCTGCATCCTAGTTTCTCAGCCCTCAGGTAGATAAGCAACAAGTCCTGTCTCTTGGTTGATCCTTGTAAAGCGTTTAACACGCTTCCCGGTTGATACTCATAGCTCGATAAATACATGTTAACTCACACTGCTTGGCCCTTCGGGTAGCATGGGCAGGCTCTCGCCCACCAGGCGACCCTCTCTTAGCACAACTCGGCCAACTGGAGCTGCCCTGGCCAGTCACCTGAGACCTTGGATGCCTTGGCCCATCTGGCATTTCTTTGGCAGAATCTTCCATGGGGCCTTTCGCTGGGTGGCAAGGCTGGAGCGTCTGGCACAACAATTCGAGTTTGCAAATACAAAAGCCACATCTTAAACATCACAAATTAGAACTGTGGTTTGGCAAAATATTTTTGTGCTCCTTTGAGGACCTGAAACTCCAAGAATAGTAGAAAACAGAATGTCTGGGATATTTATATACAGGTTAAGAGTCTCTGATCCAAAAATCCAAACTCCTAAACTTTTTGAGTGCTAACATGACACTCAAAGGAAATGCTCATTGGAGCATTCTGCAAATGGATTCTCCAAATATTCCCAAATCTGAAAACATCCTAAATCCAAAATACTTTCCAAGCATTTTGGATAAGGGGTACTCAACCTGTATTTTAATGGGGAGAAGAGAATGACAAAGTTGACTGTGGGACCGCAGGCCGCCAGAGTCATCAGACAGCCATGTTACACATGGTGTAGACAGCTGGAAGCCAGGAGTCATCTCATGCACGCACCTGTCTCCAGAGGCCTGACGCAATACCTCAGACAATCAAGAGACGAACACTAGAATTTTGATTAGACTCAACACATCCACAATTCAACTCAATTTAAAATTGCCTCACATACTCTTGGTAGCAATAAAACTGCAGCCTTTGGAAGATAATCTGGTCCTATCTTTCAGTATTTTCCATGTGGATATTCTTTGTCCCATCAGTGTCACCTCTAGGCCCAAACCCAGAGAAATCTCTGAAGGACACCAGGATGCTCACTGCAGCATTGTGTAGGACAGCACAACCTGGACACAACCTGAGTGTCCACCCGTGGGGCACGGGGTAAATACATGATGGTAAAATCATAATTGATGCCGCTTTAAAAAAGAATGAGACGGTCCTCTCTACCCTGACATGGAAATAGAGGTCTGCAGGTTTGTGGATATCAGAGCAGATTTAAACACAGGTGTTCGGACAGCGTGACGGGACCTGAGCTGAGGGACAGGAAAGTGCAGCCTCAAGTCCCCGTGTCATTCCGCTTTCTCGCTCTCTTTCCCTGGGATCCAGAACCTCCGCCCTCCTTTTAGGCGCACTGGCTGGGGAAAGGCTGTGGCGGGAGCGGGAGCACGCGGGCAGCGGCTCAAGCGGGGCAGAGGCTGCAGCAGGATCAGGAGCCGGCGGGCAGCGGCCGGAGCCGGGCAGAGCCTGCAGGGGGAGCGGGAGCGCGCGGGCAACGGCTCCAGCCAGGCAGAGGCTGTAGCGGGATCGGGAGCGCGCAGGCAGCGGCTGGAGCAGGGCAGAGGCTGCAGCCAGATCGGGAGACCGGGGGCAGCGGCTGAGCGGTGCAGAGGCTGCAGCGCGACGGGAGTGCGCAGGCAGCGGCTCGAGCGGGACAGAGGCTGGAGCGGGAGCAGGAGGGCGCGGACAACAGCTGGAGCTGGGCAAAGGCAGAGGCGGGAGCGGGACCGTGAGCGTGGGGGCAGCGGCGGGAGAGGGGCAGAGGCTGCAGCGGGATCAGGAGCGCCAGGGCAGCGGCTCGAACAGGGCAGAGGCTGCAGCTAGATCGGGAGTGGGCGGGCAGCGGCTCTAGCGGGGCAGAGGCTGCAGCGGGAGCGGGAGGGCGTGGGCAACAACTGGAGCTGGGCAAAGGCTGCGGAGAGGGCTGGAGCGCTAGCGTGCGGGCAGAAGCTCGAGCAGGGCAGAGGCTGCGGCGGGATTGGGAACGCGTGGGCAGCGCCTTGAGCAGGGCAGAGGCTGCGGCGGGATCAGGAGCGCGAGGGCAGCGGTTCCAGCCGGGCAGAGGCTGCAGCGAGATCGGGAGCGTGCGGGCAGCCGCTGGAGCGAGGCAGTGGCTGCAGCGGGATCGTGAGCATGGGCAGTGGCTCCAGCAGGGCAAAAGCTGCAGTGGGATCGGGAGCAAGCGGGCAGCAGCTCTAGCGGAGCAGAGGCTGGAGCGGGAGCAGGAGGGCGCGGGCAACAGCTGGAGCTGCGCCAAGGCGGAGGCGGCAGCGGGAGCGTGAGTGTGGGGGCAGCGGCGGGAGAGGGGCAGAGGCTCGAGAGGGGCAGAGGCTGCAGCGGGATCGGGAGCGCCAGGGCAGCCGCTCCAGCAGGGCAGAGGCTGCAGCGAGATGGGGAGCGCGCGGGCAGCGGCTCGAACAGGGCAGAGGCTGCAGCGAGATCGGAAGGCGGCGGGCAGTGACTCTAGCGGGGCAGAGGCTGCAGCGGGAGCGGGAGGGCGTGGGCAACAGCTGGAGCTGGGCAAAGGCTGCGGTGAGGCGGGAGCAGGAGGGGGTGGGAAACAGCACGAGCTGGGCAAAGACTGCGGCGGGAGCTGGAGCGCTAGCGTGCGGGCAGAAGCTCGAGCGGGGCAGAGGCTGCGGCGGGATCGGGACCGCGCGGGCAGCGCCTGAACAGGGCAGAGGCTGCAGCGCGATCGGGAGCGCCAGGGCAGCGGCTCCAGCAGGGCAGAGACTGCAGCGAGATGGGGAGCGCGCGGGCAGCGGCTCGAACAGGGCAGAGGCTGCAGCGAGATCGGGAGCCGGCGGGCAGTGGCTCTAGCGCGGCAGAGGCTGCAGCGGGAGCGGGAGGGCGTGGGCAACAGCTGGAGCTGGGCAAAGGCTGCGGTGGGGCGGGAGCAGGAGGGGGTGGGAAACAGCACGAGCTGGGCAAAGACTGCGGCGGGAGCTGGAGCGCTAGCATGCGGGCAGAAGCTCGAGCGGGGCAGAAGCTGCGGCGGGATCGGGAGCGCGCGGGCAGCCGCTCGAGAGAGGCAGAGGCTGCAGCGGGATCTTGAGCGCGGGCAGCGGCTCCAGCAGGGCAAAAGCTGCAGCAGGATCGGATCGGAAGCAAGCGGGCAGCAGCTCTAGCGGAGCAGAGGCTGGAGCGGGAGCAGGAGGGCGCGGGCAATAGCTGGAGCTGGGCAAAGGCGGAGGCGGGAGCGGGAGCGTGAGCGTTGGGGAAGCTGCTCGAGAGGGGCACGGGCTGCAGCGGGATCGGAAGGGCGCGGGCAGCGGCTCAAACAGGGCAGAGGCTGCAGCGGGATCGGGAGCGCCAGGGCAGCGGCTCGAGCCAGGCAGTGGCTGCAGCGCGATCGGGAGCGCACGGCAGCAGCTCGAACGGGGCAGAGGCTGCAGCGGGAGCAGGAGCGGGAGCGTGCATGCAGCGGCTGCAGCGGGGCAGCGGCTGGAAAGGGGCAGAGGCTGGAAAGGGGCAGCGGCTGCCTAGGGAGCGGGAGCTGGCGGCAGCAGCTCCAATGGGCCGACGCTGCACTGGGATCGGGAGCACGCGGGCAGCGGCTCTAGCCGGGCAGAGGCTGCAGCAGAGCGGGAGCGCTGGAGCGCTGAGGAGGCCGCTGCAGCGCTGACGCTCCTCAGAAGCAGCTGGACTCTCCTACCTGCTGCTGCAGAAATCTGTGGCAACACGTTGCTTTGGTGGAAGAACGTGAAGCAAGTTGAGCGTCACAGAGACACTAACTGCAGAAGAAGTGCTTCAGCAGCCACTTCAGATGACTGTGAAGGGTCTTTGATGCTGCACCAAAACTCAACGACAAATACTAGGTTTTTAAAGGCCAAGAATCTTTAGAGAAGAAAATTTCCAGAAAAATGGCTTTGGTTTGAGGAGAACATCCGTGAACAAAGAAAAACGGAAGCACTCCCCTCAGGACAACCTCGGGATACGTCACTTCACAGACTCGGCTGGAGGTTTTTACCCACATGGGCCCGGCCTCTTCTTCTGTCTGTCTCTGTATCTGCCTGAGAAAAGATCTGCAGATGGTTATGGCCACTGCCTCATTTCCAGTTTCCAATATTGTGCAAGTTTCTTTCTTGGCCAATTCTAATCTGGAAGAAGAGACGGAAGGGAACTGTGGAAAATGTAATTAATTCCCAGCTTAGCTGCACTGACAGAGTACAAAGCACCAGAGTGTAATGCCACATACTGTCTTTTTTCTAAGGCATAAATATGAGACTTACCAAATTATTTTCTAGATAAGAAATATCAAAGAATTTTCTAGAGAATTTCCCCTATTTTACAAAAAAAAATTTTTGTTTTGCAAAAAATGAGAAGAAAATCTCATTTATTTTGTTAATGCATACCACCCATATTGGCGCTATACAGTTGAATGATTTTTTTTTCCCCAAGGATTAAAGTTCTTAACGTTGCGGTCACATGGAAATCATCCTTAATTTTAACCTAAAGATTGACTGGTGCATATTCTTCAGATATTTCAAGCAAAAATTAGCAGTAATGTATTATTTTTATCATCAGAAAAACGTTAACTGTCAATTACACACACACATGCATAATTATATAATACACACATCTCCATGTACGGCGGCACTTCAAAAAGCTCAGGGAAGATTCATATTATCTTTCAATTCTATTTTTCCACAAACATTTTGAAGTTCTCAGATACCCATATATGCAGGATGTTATGGGGCTCTTTACCTGTATACAGTGCTCGCTGTTTTCTATTCATAAAAAATTTAAATTAGAACCATAGAAGCATCATTATACCCTCCTTACAGGTTTCTTTCTAGATAGTAAAGGTCTATGAAACACATAAACACTGGTTAATAATATGCTTCATCTTCTTATCATATCTTCTCACCACAGACTTTTTCATTGCAGTATGGACAGAGGCTTAGATTTCATGTTTTAAGAGCATAAAAATATCCATCGACAGCAAGTTTTTATAAATAGAGGGTCTTGAAGGGTCTTAGATCCACAATTTCTTTTGGTAATTTTAAAAGATTATTATTATTTTTAACGGACACCTAATAACTGTACATATTTATGGGGTACATTGTGATTTTTTAAATTAAAAACCAAGCTGATTTTATTATTATTATCAATACCAAGCAAGTCTTTAAATCAATGAAAATTTAATTAAGCATAAAGTTACTTTCACATTTGTCTACAACCGTAGTAAATACAGTTCTTGGCATAAAGACACAGCCCTTGGAGTTTAAAACATCCCCAACTGCAAGATTACCTAAATAAATTTCCCATTATTGTTTATGTAATAGTGGGTGAGTTAATCAAATTAAAATAATTATACAATCTAGGATAAAATAAAATGGAAATAATTTACTCATGAAATTCATATTTAAATCATCTTTATTTACAAAGTAGTATCCTGAGAATTATAATTCCATTAAGCTTCAATTTGAGCAAAAAATGTAGTTACTTAAACTGAAAATGAAAGATAAGTCAAAATTATTTATGAAGAGAGACCAAAAATATCATCAGGTTTCTTGCTGTGCTTCTGGATTTCAGGAGCAGGCTCATTTGAGCACGGAATCGACCCTGAAGGGAACTCACCCCTACTTTCAGAATGTGGGGGTGGAGGTGAAAATCCAGCTCCTAGAGGAACATAAGGAGGAAATCCCCTCAGTGAATAGACATTTCTCATTGCAAATGGAGGTGGTGGCTGCACAGGGAAATCCCTTGGTAGATAATAATTTTGAGGAGCTCCATACATGCTTCCTGGAGGAGGTGGAGGAAAAGGAGGTTCTCTTCTCATGAATGGACCCCTCCTATCCACTGGAAACAATGGACCTCTGATTGCAGGAAAAGGTGGAGGAGCAAAGCCAGGGCCACTTGCTTCCCTTTCAGCAGGCACAGATGAATGAGGCACATTTATTTTACCAAGGTCGTCTTTGGTATCATTTCTGCTGGATTCCGTTTGTGAGGGCTTTGGCCCATCCACTTTATCCAAAGAAGGCAGATTGAAACTTCTGAGTTCTGCTGGGCCAGACGGTCCACCAGGATCAGGATCAAATCCGTCTTGCCTTTGTGGAAGAAGAGCTGGATCAGAACATGGGTGGCCTGGTGGAGGAATCATCATCCTTCGGTGTTGTTCCCACGGAGGTGACAGGAACCCAGATGGAGGTGGTGGCTGCACAGGGAAATCCCTTGGTACATAATGATTTTGAGGAGCTCCATACATGCTTCCTGGAGGAGGTGGAGGAAAAGGAGGTTCTCTTCTCATGAATGGACCCCTCCTATCCACTGGAAACAATGGACCTCTGATTGCAGGAAAAGGTGGAGGAGAAAAGCCAGGGCCACTTGCTTCCCTTTCAGCAGACACAGATGAATGAGGCACATTTACATCACCAAGGTTGTCTTTGGTATCATTTCTGCTGGATTCCGTTTGTGAGGGCTTTGGCCCATCCACTTTATACAAAGAAGGCAGATTGAAACTTCTGAGTTCTGCTGGGCCAGACGGTCCACCAGGATCAGGATCAAATCCGTCTTGCCTTTGTGGAAGAAGAGCTGGATCAGAACATGGGTGGCCTGGTGGAGGAATCATCATCCTTCGGTGTTGTTCCCACGGAGGTGACAGGAACCCAGATGGAGGTGGTGGCTGCACAGGGAAATCCCTTGGTACATAATAATTTTGAGGAGCTCCATACATGCTTCCTGGAGGAGGTGGAGGAAAAGGAGGTTCTCTTCTCATGAATGGACCCCTCCTATCCACTGGAAACAATGGACCTCTGATTGCAGGAAAAGGTGGAGGAGCAAAGCCAGGGCCACTTGCTTCCCTTTCAGCAGACACAGATGAAGGAGGCACATTTACATCACCAAGGTCGTCTTTGGTATCATTTCTGCTGGATTCCGTTTGTGAGGGCTTTGGCCCATCCACTTTATCCAAAGAAGGCAGATTGAAACTTCTGAGTTCTGCTGGGCCAGACGGTCCACCAGGATCAGGATCAAATCCGTCTTGCCTTTGTGGAAGAAGAGCTGGATCAGAACATGGGTGGCCTGGTGGAGGAATCATCATCCTTCGGTGTTGTTCCCACGGAGGTGAAAGGAACCCAGATGGAGGTGGTGGCTGCACAGGGAAATCCCTTGGCACATAATAATTTTGAGGAGCTCCATACATGCTTCCTGGAGGAGGTGGAGGAAAAGGAGGTTCTCTTCTCATGAATGGACCCCTCCTATCCACTGGAAACAATGGACCTCTGTTTGCAGGAAAAGGTGGAGGAGAAAAGCCAGGGCCACTTGCTTCCCTTTCAGCAGGCACAGATGAATGAGGCACATTTACATCACCAAGGTCGTCTTTGGTATCATTTCTGCTGGATTCCGTTTGTGAGGGCTTTGGCCCATCCACTTTATCCAGAGAAGGCAGATTGAAACTTCTGAGTTCTGCTGGTCCAGACGGTCCACCAGGATTAGAATCAAATCCGTCTTGCCTTCGTGGAAGAAGAGCTGGATCAGAACATGGGTGGCCTGGTGGAGGGATCCTCATCCTCCGGTGCTGTTCCCACGGAGGTGACAGGTACCCAGACGGTGCTCCATGAGAATCGGTTAACCTATCACAGCCCGATTCTCCTCTTTCATTGGTCATCTGGTGATCCAGAGTATTCTCTGGGCCTCTTGAGCCTCTTCCTCCTCCTCGCCCTGGAGTCAAAGGTGCGAGTCTGAGTGGAGAGAGAAAAGCTCTCGTTTCGGATGAAGGTCGACCCACTGGTGAGGCACCACATGGGGAATGCTCTCCGCCAAATGCTGTCTTTGGAACATCAACTACATATGGATCTTTTTTGAAAAGTTCAAATTTAAACTCTTTTGCAGCTAATTTTTGTCTCTTGGAAACATTTACTTTCCTTAAATACCTGAGGTGTCTTTCAGCAGTCTCAGCTGCCACCCAGCTGCCATGCGCTTCTTTCTCATAGGAAGTCATCTGCCCTTGATAAGAACGAACGCTTCTCTCCAATTCTTCTTCCGCATCTCTGGCTCTCCTTCTGTAGGTCTCCAGTTCCTCAGCTGCATGGCTCATCTTCTCTTCTACTTTGGAAAGTTTCTCCTCCTTCTCTAACCGGTCCTTTTCCTCTGCTATTAACTTCCTGTGGAGTTTCATTCCATTTTCTTGATACAGTTCAGTCATTCCTTTAAGTTTCTGCTGAAGCTTCTGATTTTCACTTTCCAACTGTGTGTTTTCTGACTGTAAAGATGCTTGTTCAGTCTGGAGATTTGTAATATGCTCTATAAGCTCTTCCTTTGTTTTATCTACTTCAGACAACTCAGTGTAAATTTGGTTTCTTTCTCCTTCTAGGGTTTTGAAAGAAGCACTTAACTTAGCAGTGTGAATCAGTTTCTTCAAAGCTCCTTTTGGCAGATCATCTAAGCGAGCACCATTTTGTGATTCACTCTTCATCTCCAATTCCAAGTCATCAGCCATCATGTCTTCTCCAAGCACAGCAGCCCAGTCTGTCATCTTGAGCAAGCGTTCAGCCAGAGACTTGATGTGATTTTCTTTATCACTCAGAACTCGTTCTGCCTGGACTTTGGAGTTTTCAAATAGTATTTTCTGTTTATTAAGTTCACTCACTTGTTCTTTCAATACTTCCGCTTCCTGTAAAAGCTGTTTCTGGCTTTCCTGAAGTTGGGAATTTTCATTCAAGGCGTCTTTTATTGCCACCTTCAGACGTTCTTCATTCATTTGAAATATTTTGCAGATTAGTTTGGCTTCAGCTACTTGTGACTGGATGGATTTCGATTCATCTTCTAGGGACTGTATCCTCTTTGAAATGTCCGCCATCAATTCATCTTGCTCACAATGTTTAGATTTCTGTTCCTTTAATTCTTTGGCTAGAAAGACTATTTCATCCTCAAGTTTAGATTTGGAGCTGCTCAGCTTTTCATAGGTTGCCTCCAAGCTTTGTGCTTCTGTTGACCCCTTCTCAAAGCTGGCATCCTTCACAGCTGACTCCAAGCCTTCATACTCCTCTTGAACAACGCAAAGTTTGTCAAGTAGTTTACATTTTTCTTCAATTAGTCCAGAAAGCTTTTCAGCAAGCTTTTTCTCTCTTCTTACATAAAGCCGGCTTCTCACCGATCGAACACTTCTCCACAAAAACAAGAGAATCAAAAATCCAGTAAGAGCCGCACATGTCACCAGTTCCCACGGAAAAGCAGGGCCTGGTCTCAGGTCTTCAGGCAATGCTGCCACAGTCCTGCACAGCTTTCCCAGGACCAGCCCCAAGTACGGCTGAGGGGCAGCCCCGGGCACCTCCATGGCGCCGAGGCTGCTCCGGCTGTGGCCACAGTAGCCACGGCCTGGCCGGGCCACCACCAGCAGCTGAGACAGCTCTGTGTTCTGTCGGGAACGCGAACCGGCCCCGGCAACAGCAGCAGACACAGCGCAGCCGGCCTTGAGGGGAGCCGGGGAGCACTGGCGCCCACCGGCCTCAGGCGTCCCCCACGCGCACCATGGTAACCAGGCCCCTTTGTGACGTCACTTCCGCCACGCGGTTCCGGAGCCTGCCCCCCCCCCCGCGAGCCTGTGACACACGCTGTCCTAGCCACCCCCACCTCGGCTTGGTTTTGGCCGGGCCACCGCTGGATTTGAATCCATGTTTATAATGATGAAATCTGGGTAATCAGCATACTCATCACTCAAATATTTGTCATTTCTTTGTGCTGGGAAAATTCAAAATCCTCTCTTTTAGCTATTTGAAATTATCTAATAAATGTGTGCTGACTCTAGCCACCTTACAAAGCTGTAGATCAGTACAAATAGTTCCTCCTGTCCAGCTGCAACTTTGTATCTGTAACCTCTGCCTTTCCCCTCCTCGCCCTACCCTTCCCAGCCTCTAGTGACCACTAGTCTGCTACTTCTAGGAGATCAACTTTTCCTTTGGCAATTTTTTAAAGGAAATTTTGCGATTTTAATTTCTTTCAGAGGAGCATCCTTCCTTAGATATCTGCCAAGGAACAAAAGTGTTTTCTTTGGACTAACTTTGCCAAAATAGCCGTAGAATGTGGCAATGGGAAGAGGCGTGAGACACTCTGGGCTTCAGCTGGCCCAACGCTTTCTTTATAGGTAATGAAGCAAAGGTCTACAGTAAGTGCACTACTTGTCCAGGGCTGTTTAGCTATTTAGTGGCAGAAGTGTGTTGTATTTCGGGATCTGCTGGATGTCAGTGAGATGCTCTTTGTTTAAAAAACACTTTATTGAGGAATATTTTAGATACCTTGTAATCCACCCATTTCAGGTATGCAATTCAATGAGTTCTAGTAAGTTCATCAAGTTGTGCAGCCATCACCACAAATCAGTTTTAGAACATTTTCACCACACCAATAAGATCTCCTGTACCCATTTATTCTTTTTTTCCCCCAATTTTATTGGTTATGAATATTCACGGGATGCAAGGCTGATTGTCACCGTTCATGCCCAAGCTGTGATGGCCAGATTCATACTGGCCACATGACCGTTACATTTATTGTATCACCTTTATTGACTTTCATATGTTGAACCATCCTTGTATCCCTGGCATGAATCCCACTTCAGGTGCCTGAAACCTCTGCCAAGTTTCTCTTTTTGGTGCCCATAGGAGCCAGCCTGTGCCGCTGGTTCCCATGGAAACAGATCCCTGAGACACACCCTGCCTTGCAGCACGCACAAAGCACTTGCTCGCCCTTTGCCTTTTTTTTTTTTTTTTTTTTTTTTTAGCCAGCCAGTTAGTTCCAACTTTCAGGACCCCAGGGGAATAAAATGAGGACTGTTCCAGAGGGGAGGCAGCTGCCCAGGTGTCTGGCCCAAGCTCCCAGCCCACCCTGCCCTCTGGGGAAAAGGGGGGCAAGCCTCAGGTCAGGGCACAGCTCCCCAGGAGCCCCTCGGCCTTTCAAGGCCAGGACAGCCCTGCTCCTTTGGCTCCCAGCACACTTCCAGGAGCAGGGACGTGCTGAGCGTTTTGAGTGTTCACGGTGCACTTGGGAGGAAGGTGTCTTTATCTCACTCTACGGATGATGACAGTGAGACCCAGAAAAGTAAAAGGGTTTGCCCAAGTCACAGGCTAGAAAGTGACAGAGCCGGGACATAAAGCCTGTTCCTTTCATCCCAAAGCGAGCATGGCGGTCAAGATGCACCCCAACCGATGACACACCCATGTTTCATATGTCAGCTTGGAGACTTGCTGATCACACTGCCCAGGACAGGCCTGGCCTTCCTTACTGTATGAACTGAAAAGGTAGGACCAGAGAAGCCCACCCCCAAACCAGTGCTGCCCTCTGGAGAGTCACCCTCCCGCTGCTCAGAGGTGCTTTCTTCGAAGTTAACAAGCTGTGCAACCAAACAGGTCAGGACGACTGCCCTGCCCACTGGGCCCCCCAGGCCCCGGGGCCTTGGGAAACTCCCACTGCAGCAGCCAACCTGGAGGGTTCCCCTCATGCAACACAGATGTGAATGTTCCTGCCCCCTGCCATGACCCCCCCCGCCACTGGTTCCTTTCCCAGGCAGGAGGGAATGGGGACCGAGGACGCCTGAGTAGGCTCCTTGCATGGGCCTCAGCGGTGGCCGTGCTGTGGGCACGTGGCCATTAGCAAACTCCCCAAGAGAGAGTCAGTTTTGCAAAAGTCTCTGGCAGCTATCAGACCAAGAAAAGGGGCGGAAGGCTGCAGGAGTGCCTGCCCTGTTAGCTACGAGCTTGAGCCTGATGGGTTGGAACTGTGCTTTTCCTCCCACGGTGGCAGGAGCCCGAGGGCAGGGCAGTTTGGAAGTGGAAAGGGAAGGAATCGTTTCAAGTCTGGATGAAGGCTGCGTTTCCTTATGTTGCAATTACTGAGCACGTCACACTGGAGGCGGCGGTGATGAGACGCGTTAGCTGACCAGGGTCTTATACTCTCATCCCAGGCAGGGGAGGGGCTTGGCAAGCCCCACCCACAAGTCTTGGGGTCTCCTGGACCTTCCTCATGACCCCCTCCACTCCAGGCCCAAGTTCAATCCCTCCTCCCCAGGACCCCAAGCCGGCAGGTGGAGCTCTTCCGTACCTTTCCCTCAGGCCCTTTCTACTGTTGGGCCTGGCTGAGGGGCAGAGACAGAGAAATTCCCCCTCGGGGTTTGGGCCCTGCCCCACCAAGAGCCCCTGCCTGAGACCAAGGCCCCTCTGGGAGGGGGGTGCGTCTCACCATGCATGTGGTGCCCGCTCTTTAAAGAAGGTCAATAAACACCTGTTGCCCCCCCAAAGCCCTCCTCTGGTTGCCACAGAACTCAGGGATGTCACCAGGACACTGAGCCAGCACAGCTGTGGAACTGGAAACCACTGAAAGCAGCTTTATTTGTGTCCACCTCTGGCCCTTGAAACCTCTTCTGCTGGCCAGTCCTCCCACGGCCAGATGGAAACCTGACAGGCCCAGGCTGCTTCTTGGTAGGGTAATACCCGTGGTCTCCACCACTTCACGTCACACAGCACCGCTCGGCTCACGTCCAGGCCCAACAATAAAAAGGGCCTGACGTCATCGTCAAGTCCCCTGCTTTGAAGTGGAGGCCGCTCCTGCTGCCCCGGCCTGGTGGGGAGGGAAGCCTCGGCCGGGCAGCAGGCGTGGTCAGCCTCCAGCTGAACTCTGCTCTGGGCTTGGTGGAGGTTGAAAGCTACACCTCTTTCTCTCATCGGCATCTCCAAGGGTCTTCAGAGCCCGGACATGGTCCCCACTGTCCCCCTGACTAGAATATTTTGTGTGGGCCTCAGAGAACCAAGGAGCCCCTGACGGGTAGTGGCAGCCCCACCTTCTCTTGGCCTGCGTCTGTTCACTGCCCAGGCTGCCTCCTGGGACTGGGCCTGTGAGATTGCACGCCGACTCTCTCACACGAGGCCCTCACCTGAGCCGTCGGCCCTCTCCTCAGCTCCGCCATCAAAGCAGCCAGCCTGTCTCTTGCCCTCTAGACTTTGGGGTGGGGGTGGGGGTGAGGCATCAGTCCACTGGATTTCTCCACCTGCGGAGGACACCTCAAAGCCTAAAGCTCTCTTTAAAGCCCTCTTCCTCTGGCTTGATGTGAACGAGGGCATCTCACCTCACCCTCTGGTTTCAGCTCACCTCCCTGATATCCCCGCCTCTAACCTCAACACTTGACTCCTTGGTACCCTTGGTGTGGGTGAGGGGTCAGGCCATCTCTTCTCTAAATGCGGCATCAATGTGGGCAGAGGTCAGGGGCTGGGCGGGGTCATCTCACGGCACACACCGGCCTCCCTCCCCACATGGGGCTGTGATCATCAGTGCTTGTACGAGGGTTGGAAGCTAACTGCTCCATGCTTGTCCAGAAAGTGCAAGGAAGGATTTGGGACCATGGAGGAGGGGCCCATGGTGTGGACCAGGCTGGCTGCCAGCCTCCTGGTTTGGTCCCTGGCATTTAGGCTCAGAGAGACAGGGTGCTAGGAGGTAAGATGGGAGGCCCAGAGGGTGGGGAGGGACACTGGCCACCACCACCCAGAGCAGGGCCTCAGGCTGACTCCAGAGAACTCAGTTATGTCCTGAAATGCCACCATCATACGTTGACTCCTTTGGGTAAGTATTGCCTTTGCTTTGCAGCCCACATCCAGTCTCTGCATCCTAGTTTCTCAGCCCTCAGGTAGATAAGCAACAAGTCCTGTCTCTTGGTTGATCCTTGTAAAGCGTTTAACACGCTTCCCGGTTGATACTCATAGCTCGATAAATACATGTTAACTCACACTGCTTGGCCCTTCGGGTAGCATGGGCAGGCTCTCGCCCACCAGGCGACCCTCTCTTAGCACAACTCGGCCAACTGGAGCTGCCCTGGCCAGTCACCTGAGACCTTGGATGCCTTGGCCCATCTGGCATTTCTTTGGCAGAATCTTCCATGGGGCCTTTTGCTGGGTGGCAAGGCTGGAGCGTCTGGCACAACAATTCGAGTTTGCAAATACAAAAGCCACATCTTAAACATCACAAATTAGAACTGTGGTTTGGCAAAATATTTTTGTGCTCCTTTGAGGACCTGAAACTCCAAGAATAGTAGAAAACAGAATGTCTGGGATATTTATATACAGGTTAAGAGTCTCTGATCCAAAAATCCAAACTCCTAAACTTTTTGAGTGCTAACATGACACTCAAAGGAAATGCTCATTGGAGCATTCTGCAAATGGATTCTCCAAATATTCCCAAATCTGAAAACATCCTAAATCCAAAATACTTTCCAAGCATTTTGGATAAGGGGTACTCAACCTGTATTTTAATGGGGAGAAGAGAATGACAAAGTTGACTGTGGGACCGCAGGCCGCCAGAGTCATCAGACAGCCATGTTACACATGGTGTAGACAGCTGGAAGCCAGGAGTCATCTCATGCACGCACCTGTCTCCAGAGGCCTGACGCAATACCTCAGACAATCAAGAGACGAACACTAGAATTTTGATTAGACTCAACACATCCACAATTCAACTCAATTTAAAATTGCCTCACATACTCTTGGTAGCAATAAAACTGCAGCCTTTGGAAGATAATCTGGTCCTATCTTTCAGTATTTTCCATGTGGATATTCTTTGTCCCATCAGTGTCACCTCTAGGCCCAAACCCAGAGAAATCTCTGAAGGACACCAGGATGCTCACTGCAGCATTGTGTAGGACAGCACAACCTGGACACAACCTGAGTGTCCACCCGTGGGGCACGGGGTAAATACATGATGGTAAAATCATAATTGATGCCGCTTTAAAAAAGAATGAGACGGTCCTCTCTACCCTGACATGGAAATAGAGGTCTGCAGGTTTGTGGATATCAGAGCAGATTTAAACACAGGTGTTCGGACAGCGTGACGGGACCTGAGCTGAGGGACAGGAAAGTGCAGCCTCAAGTCCCCGTGTCATTCCGCTTTCTCGCTCTCTTTCCCTGGGATCCAGAACCTCCGCCCTCCTTTTAGGCGCACTGGCTGGGGAAAGGCTGTGGCGGGAGCGGGAGCACGCGGGCAGCGGCTCAAGCGGGGCAGAGGCTGCAGCAGGATCAGGAGCGGGCGGGCAGCGGCCGGAGCCGGGCAGAGCCTGCAGGGGGAGCGGGAGCGCGCGGGCAACGGCTCCAGCCAGGCAGAGGCTGTAGCGGGATCGGGAGCGCGCAGGCAGCGGCTGGAGCAGGGCAGAGGCTGCAGCCAGATCGGGAGACCGGGGGCAGCGGCTGAGCGGTGCAGAGGCTGCAGCGCGACGGGAGTGCGCAGGCAGCGGCTCGAGCGGGACAGAGGCTGGAGCGGGAGCAGGAGGGCGCGGACAACAGCTGGAGCTGGGCAAAGGCTGCGGAGAGGGCTGGAGCGCTAGCGTGCGGGCAGAAGCTCGAGCAGGGCAGAGGCTGCGGCGGGATTGGGAACGCGTGGGCAGCGCCTTGAGCAGGGCAGAGGCTGCGGCGGGATCAGGAGCGCGAGGGCAGCGGTTCCAGCCGGGCAGAGGCTGCAGCGAGATCGGGAGCGTGCGGGCAGCCGCTGGAGCGAGGCAGTGGCTGCAGCGGGATCGTGAGCATGGGCAGCGGCTCCAGCAGGGCAAAAGCTGCAGTGGGATCGGGAGCAAGCGGGCAGCAGCTCTAGCGGAGCAGAGGCTGGAGCGGGAGCAGGAGGGCGCGGGCAACAGCTGGAGCTGCGCCAAGGCGGAGGCGGCAGCGGGAGCGTGAGTGTGGGGGCAGCGGCGGGAGAGGGGCAGAGGCTCGAGAGGGGCAGAGGCTGCAGCGGGATCGGGAGCGCCAGGGCAGCCGCTCCAGCAGGGCAGAGGCTGCAGCGAGATGGGGAGCGCGCGGGCAGCGGCTCGAACAGGGCAGAGGCTGCAGCGAGATCGGAAGGCGGCGGGCAGTGACTCTAGCGGGGCAGAGGCTGCAGCGGGAGCGGGAGGGCGTGGGCAACAGCTGGAGCTGGGCAAAGGCTGCGGTGAGGCGGGAGCAGGAGGGGGTGGGAAACAGCACGAGCTGGGCAAAGACTGCGGCGGGAGCTGGAGCGCTAGCGTGCGGGCAGAAGCTCGAGCGGGGCAGAGGCTGCGGCGGGATCGGGACCGCGCGGGCAGCGCCTGAACAGGGCAGAGGCTGCAGCGCGATCGGGAGCGCCAGGGCAGCGGCTCCAGCACGGCGGAGACTGCAGCGAGATGGGGAGCGCGCGGGCAGCGGCTCGAACAGGCCAGAGGCTGCAGCGAGATCGGGAGCCGGCGGGCAGTGGCTCTAGCGGGGCAGAGGCTGCAGCGGGAGCGGGAGGGCGTGGGCAACAGCTGGAGCTGGGCAAAGGCTGCGGTGGGGCGGGAGCAGGAGGGGGTGGGAAACAGCACGAGCTGGGCAAAGACTGCGGCGGGAGCTGGAGCGCTAGCATGCGGGCAGAAGCTCGAGCGGGGCAGAAGCTGCGGCGGGAGCGGGACCGCGCGGGCAGCGCCTCGTACAGGGCAGAGGCTGCAGGCAGATCGGGAGCGCGGAGACAGCGGGCTCAAGCAGTGCAGAGGCTGCAGCCAGATCGGGAGCGTGCGGGCAGCTGCTCGAGCGGGGCAGAGGCTGCAGCGGGATCGGGAACACGCGGGCAGTGGCTCCAGCTGGGCAGAGGCTGCAGCCTGAGCGGGAGCGCGCGGGCAGCCGCTCGAGAGAGGCAGAGGCTGCAGCGGGATCTTGAGCGCGGGCAGCGGCTCCAGCAGGGCAAAAGCTGCAGCAGGATCGGATCGGAAGCAAGCGGGCAGCAGCTCTAGCGGAGCAGAGGCTGGAGCGGGAGCAGGAGGGCGCGGGCAATAGCTGGAGCTGGGCAAAGGCGGAGGCGGGAGCGGGAGCGTGAGCGTGGGGGAAGCGGCTCGAGAGGGGCACGGGCTGTAGCGGGATCGGAAGGGCGCGGGCAGCGGCTCGAACGGGGCAGAGGCTGCAGCGGGAGCAGGAGCGGGAGCGTGCATGCAGCGGCTGCAGCGGGGCAGCGGCTGGAAAGGGGCAGCGGCTGCCTAGGGAGCGGGAGCTGGCGGCAGCAGCTCCAATGGGCCGACGCTGCACTGGGATCGGGAGCACGCGGGCAGCGGCTCTAGCCGGGCAGA
Organism: Cynocephalus volans; assembly: GCF_027409185.1. Lineage (NCBI taxonomy): Eukaryota > Metazoa > Chordata > Mammalia > Dermoptera > Cynocephalidae > Cynocephalus > Cynocephalus volans. The sequence goes on along the minus strand of NC_084473.1, from coordinate 96,972,985 downwards.
GGCTGCAGCAGAGCGGGAGCGCTGGAGCGCTGAGGAGGCCGCTGCAGCGCTGACGCTCCTCAGAAGCAGCTGGACTCTCCTACCTGCTGCTGCAGAAATCTGTGGCAACACGTTGCTTTGGTGGAAGAACGTGAAGCAAGTTGAGCGTCACAGAGACACTAACTGCAGAAGAAGTGCTTCAGCAGCCACTTCAGATGACTGTGAAGGGTCTTTGATGCTGCACCAAAACTCAACGACAAATACTAGGTTTTTAAAGGCCAAGAATCTTTAGAGAAGAAAATTTCCAGAAAAATGGCTTTGGTTTGAGGAGAACATCCGTGAACAAAGAAAAACGGAAGCACTCCCCTCAGGACAACCTCGGGATAGTCACTTCACAGACTCGGCTGGAGGTTTTTACCCACATGGGCCCGGCCTCTTCTTCTGTCTGTCTCTGTATCTGCCTGAGAAAAGATCTGCAGATGGTTATGGCCACTGCCTCATTTCCAGTTTCCAATATTGTGCAAGTTTCTTTCTTGGCCAATTCTAATCTGGAAGAAGAGACGGAAGGGAACTGTGGAAAATGTAATTAATTCCCAGCTTAGCTGCACTGACAGAGTACAAAGCACCAGAGTGTAATGCCACATACTGTCTTTTTTCTAAGGCATAAATATGAGACTTACCAAATTATTTTCTAGATAAGAAATATCAAAGAATTTTCTAGAGAATTTCCCCTATTTTACAAAAAAAAATTTTTGTTTTGCAAAAAATGAGAAGAAAATCTCATTTATTTTGTTAATGCATACCACCCATATTGGCGCTATACAGTTGAATGATTTTTTTTTCCCCAAGGATTAAAGTTCTTAACGTTGCGGTCACATGGAAATCATCCTTAATTTTAACCTAAAGATTGACTGGTGCATATTCTTCAGATATTTCAAGCAAAAATTAGCAGTAATGTATTATTTTTATCATCAGAAAAATGTTAACTGTCAATTACACACACACATGCATAATTATATAATACACACATCTCCATGTACGGCGGCACTTCAAAAAGCTCAGGGAAGATTCATATTATCTTTCAATTCTATTTTTCCACAAACATTTTGAAGTTCTCAGATACCCATATATGCAGGATGTTATAGGGCTCTTTACCTGTATACAGTGCTCGCTGTTTTCTATTCATAAAAAATTTAAATTAGAACCATAGAAGCATCATTATACCCTCCTTACAGGTTTCTTTCTAGATAGTAAAGGTCTATGAAACACATAAACACTGGTTAATAATATGCTTCATCTTCTTATCATATCTTCTCACCACAGACTTTTTCATTGCAGTATGGACAGAGGCTTAGATTTCATGTTTTAAGAGCATAAAAATATCCATCGACAGCAAGTTTTTATAAATAGAGGGTCTTGAAGGGTCTTAGATCCACAATTTCTTTTGGTAATTTTAAAAGATTATTATTATTTTTAACGGACACCTAATAACTGTACATATTTATGGGGTACATTGTGATTTTTTAAATTAAAAACCAAGCTGATTTTATTATTATTATCAATACCAAGCAAGTCTTTAAATCAATGAAAATTTAATTAAGCATAAAGTTACTTTCACATTTGTCTACAACCGTAGTAAATACAGTTCTTGGCATAAAGACACAGCCCTTGGAGTTTAAAACATCCCCAACTGCAAGATTACCTAAATAAATTTCCCATTATTGTTTATGTAATAGTGGGTGAGTTAATCAAATTAAAATAATTATACAATCTAGGATAAAATAAAATGGAAATAATTTACTCATGAAATTCATATTTAAATCATCTTTATTTACAAAGTAGTATCCTGAGAATTATAATTCCATTAAGCTTCAATTTGAGCAAAAAATGTAGTTACTTAAACTGAAAATGAAAGATAAGTCAAAATTATTTATGAAGAGAGACCAAAAATATCATCAGGTTTCTTGCTGTGCTTCTGGATTTCAGGAGCAGGCTCATTTGAGCACGGAATCGACCCTGAAGGGAACTCACCCCTACTTTCAGAATGTGGGGGTGGAGGTGAAAATCCAGCTCCTAGAGGAACATAAGGAGGAAATCCCCTCAGTGAATAGACATTTCTCATTGCAAATGGAGGTGGTGGCTGCACAGGGAAATCCCTTGGTAGATAATAATTTTGAGGAGCTCCATACATGCTTCCTGGAGGAGGTGGAGGAAAAGGAGGTTCTCTTCTCATGAATGGACCCCTCCTACCCACTGGAAACAATGGACCTCTGATAGCAGGCAAAGGTGGAGGAGCAAAGCCAGGGCCAGTTGCTTCCCGTTTAGCAGGCACAGATGAATGAGGCACATTTACATTACCAAGGTCATCTTTGGTATCATTTCTGCTGGATTCCGTTTGGGAGGGCTTTGGCCCATCCACTTTATCCAAAGAATTCAGGTTAAAACTTCTGAGTTCTGCTGGGCCAGACGGTCCACCAGGATCAGGATCAAATCCGTCTTGCCTTTGTGGAAGAAGAGCTGGATCAGAACATGGGTGGCCTGGTGGAGGAATCATCATCCTTCGGTGTTGTTCCCACGGAGGTGACAGGAACCCAGATGGAGGTGGTGGCTGCACAGGGAAATCCCTTGGTAGATAATAATTTTGAGGAGCTCCATACATGCTTCCTGGAGGAGGTGGAGGAAAAGGAGGTTCTCTTCTCATGAATGGACCCCTCCTATCCACTGGAAACAATGGACCTCTGATTGCAGGAAAAGGTGGAGGAGCAAAGCCAGGGCCACTTGCTTCCCTTTCAGCAGACACAGATGAAGGAGGCACATTTACATCACCAAGGTCGTCTTTGGTATCATTTCTGCTGGATTCCGTTTGTGAGGGCTTTGGCCCATCCACTTTATCCAAAGAAGGCAGATTGAAACTTCTGAGTTCTGCTGGGCCAGACGGTCCACCAGGATCAGGATCAAATCCGTCTTGCCTTTGTGGAAGAAGAGCTGGATCAGAACATGGGTGGCCTGGTGGAGGAATCATCATCCTTCGGTGTTGTTCCCACGGAGGTGACAGGAACCCAGATGGAGGTGGTGGCTGCACAGGGAAATCCCTTGGCACATAATAATTTTGAGGAGCTCCATACATGCTTCCTGGAGGAGGTGGAGGAAAAGGAGGTTCTCTTCTCATGAATGGACCCCTCCTATCCACTGGAAACAATGGACCTCTGTTTGCAGGAAAAGGTGGAGGAGAAAAGCCAGGGCCACTTGCTTCCCTTTCAGCAGGCACAGATGAATGAGGCACATTTACATCACCAAGGTCGTCTTTGGTATCATTTCTGCTGGATTCCGTTTGTGAGGGCTTTGGCCCATCCACTTTATCCAGAGAAGGCAGATTGAAACTTCTGAGTTCTGCTGGTCCAGACGGTCCACCAGGATTAGAATCAAATCCGTCTTGCCTTCGTGGAAGAAGAGCTGGATCAGAACATGGGTGGCCTGGTGGAGGGATCCTCATCCTCCGGTGCTGTTCCCACGGAGGTGACAGGTACCCAGACGGTGCTCCATGAGAATCGGTTAACCTATCACAGCCCGATTCTCCTCTTTCATTGGTCATCTGGTGATCCAGAGTATTCTCTGGGCCTCTTGAGCCTCTTCCTCCTCCTCGCCCTGGAGTCAAAGGTGCGAGTCTGAGTGGAGAGAGAAAAGCTCTCGTTTCGGATGAAGGTCGACCCACTGGTGAGGCACCACATGGGGAATGCTCTCCGCCAAATGCTGTCTTTGGAACATCAACTACATATGGATCTTTTTTGAAAAGTTCAAATTTAAACTCTTTTGCAGCTAATTTTTGTCTCTTGGAAACATTTACTTTCCTTAAATACCTGAGGTGTCTTTCAGCAGTCTCAGCTGCCACCCAGCTGCCATGCGCTTCTTTCTCATAGGAAGTCATCTGCCCTTGATAAGAACGAACGCTTCTCTCCAATTCTTCTTCCGCATCTCTGGCTCTCCTTCTGTAGGTCTCCAGTTCCTCAGCTGCATGGCTCATCTTCTCTTCTACTTTGGAAAGTTTCTCCTCCTTCTCTAACCGGTCCTTTTCCTCTGCTATTAACTTCCTGTGGAGTTTCATTCCATTTTCTTGATACAGTTCAGTCATTCCTTTAAGTTTCTGCTGAAGCTTCTGATTTTCACTTTCCAACTGTGTGTTTTCTGACTGTAAAGATGCTTGTTCAGTCTGGAGATTTGTAATATGCTCTATAAGCTCTTCCTTTGTTTTATCTACTTCAGACAACTCAGTGTAAATTTGGTTTCTTTCTCCTTCTAGGGTTTTGAAAGAAGCACTTAACTTAGCAGTGTGAATCAGTTTCTTCAAAGCTCCTTTTGGCAGATCATCTAAGCGAGCACCATTTTGTGATTCACTCTTCATCTCCAATTCCAAGTCATCAGCCATCATGTCTTCTCCAAGCACAGCAGCCCAGTCTGTCATCTTGAGCAAGCGTTCAGCCAGAGACTTGATGTGATTTTCTTTATCACTCAGAACTCGTTCTGCCTGGACTTTGGAGTTTTCAAATAGTATTTTCTGTTTATTAAGTTCACTCACTTGTTCTTTCAATACTTCCGCTTCCTGTAAAAGCTGTTTCTGGCTTTCCTGAAGTTGGGAATTTTCATTCAAGGCGTCTTTTATTGCCACCTTCAGACGTTCTTCATTCATTTGAAATATTTTGCAGATTAGTTTGGCTTCAGCTACTTGTGACTGGATGGATTTCGATTCATCTTCTAGGGACTGTATCCTCTTTGAAATGTCCGCCATCAATTCATCTTGCTCACAATGTTTAGATTTCTGTTCCTTTAATTCTTTGGCTAGAAAGACTATTTCATCCTCAAGTTTAGATTTGGAGCTGCTCAGCTTTTCATAGGTTGCCTCCAAGCTTTGTGCTTCTGTTGACCCCTTCTCAAAGCTGGCATCCTTCACAGCTGACTCCAAGCCTTCATACTCCTCTTGAACAACGCAAAGTTTGTCAAGTAGTTTACATTTTTCTTCAATTAGTCCAGAAAGCTTTTCAGCAAGCTTTTTCTCTCTTCTTACATAAAGCCGGCTTCTCACCGATCGAACACTTCTCCACAAAAACAAGAGAATCAAAAATCCAGTAAGAGCCGCACATGTCACCAGTTCCCACGGAAAAGCAGGGCCTGGTCTCAGGTCTTCAGGCAATGCTGCCACAGTCCTGCACAGCTTTCCCAGGACCAGCCCCAAGTACGGCTGAGGGGCAGCCCCGGGCACCTCCATGGCGCCGAGGCTGCTCCGGCTGTGGCCACAGTAGCCACGGCCTGGCCGGGCCACCACCAGCAGCTGAGACAGCTCTGCGTTCTGTCGGGAACGCGAACCGGCCCCGGCGACAGCAGCAGACACAGCGCAGCCGGCCTTGAGGGGAGCCGGGGAGCACTGGCGCCCACCGGCCTCAGGCGTCCCCCACGCGCACCATGGTAACCAGGCCCCTTTGTGACGTCACTTCCGCCACGCGGTTCCGGAGCCTGCCCCCCCCCCCCCCCCGCGCGAGCCTGTGACACACGCTGTCCTAGCCACCCCCACCTCGGCTTGGTTTTGGCCGGGCCACCGCTGGATTTGAATCCATGTTTATAATGATGAAATCTGGGTAATCAGCATACTCATCACTCAAATATTTGTCATTTCTTTGTGCTGGGAAAATTCAAAATCCTCTCTTTTAGCTATTTGAAATTATCTAATAAATGTGTGCTGACTCTAGCCACCTTACAAAGCTGTAGATCAGTACAAATAGTTCCTCCTGTCCAGCTGCAACTTTGTATCTGTAACCTCTGCCTTTCCCCTCCTCGCCCTACCCTTCCCAGCCTCTAGTGACCACTAGTCTGCTACTTCTAGGAGATCAACTTTTCCTTTGGCAATTTTTTAAAGGAAATTTTGCGATTTTAATTTCTTTCAGAGGAGCATCCTTCCTTAGATATCTGCCAAGGAACAAAAGTGTTTTCTTTGGACTAACTTTGCCAAAATAGCCGTAGAATGTGGCAATGGGAAGAGGCCTGAGACACTCTGGGCTTCAGCTGGCCCAACGCTTTCTTTATAGGTAATGAAGCAAAGGTCTACAGTAAGTGCACTACTTGTCCAGGGCTGTTTAGCTATTTAGTGGCAGAAGTGTGTTGTATTTCGGGATCTGCTGGATGTCAGTGAAATGCTCTTTGTTTAAAAAACACTTTATTGAGGAATATTTTAGATACCTTGTAATCCACCCATTTCAGGTATGCAATTCAATGAGTTCTAGTAAGTTCATCAAGTTGTGCAGCCATCACCACAAATCAGTTTTAGAACATTTTCACCACACCAATAAGATCTCCTGTACCCATTTATTCTTTTTTTCCCCCAATTTTATTGGTTATGAATATTCACGGGATGCAAGGCTGATTGTCACCGTTCATGCCCAAGCTGTGATGGCCAGATTCATACTGGCCACATGACCGTTACATTTATTGTATCACCTTTATTGACTTTCATATGTTGAACCATCCTTGTATCCCTGGCATGAATCCCACTTCAGGTGCCTGAAACCTCTGCCAAGTTTCTCTTTTTGGTGCCCATAGGAGCCAGCCTGTGCCGCTGGTTCCCATGGAAACAGATCCCTGAGACACACCCTGCCTTGCAGCACGCACAAAGCACTTGCTCGCCCTTTGCCTTTTTTTTTTTTTTTTTTTTTTTTTAGCCAGCCAGTTAGTTCCAACTTTCAGGACCCCAGGGGAATAAAATGAGGACTGTTCCAGAGGGGAGGCAGCTGCCCAGGTGTCTGGCCCAAGCTCCCAGCCCACCCTGCCCTCTGGGGAAAAGGGGGGCAAGCCTCAGGTCAGGGCACAGCTCCCCAGGAGCCCCTCGGCCTTTCAAGGCCAGGACAGCCCTGCTCCTTTGGCTCCCAGCACACTTCCAGGAGCAGGGACGTGCTGAGCGTTTTGAGTGTTCACGGTGCACTTGGGAGGAAGGTGTCTTTATCTCACTCTACGGATGATGACAGTGAGACCCAGAAAAGTAAAAGGGTTTGCCCAAGTCACAGGCTAGAAAGTGACAGAGCCGGGACATAAAGCCTGTTCCTTTCATCCCAAAGCGAGCATGGCGGTCAAGATGCACCCCAACCGATGACACACCCATGTTTCATATGTCAGCTTGGAGACTTGCTGATCACACTGCCCAGGACAGGCCTGGCCTTCCTTACTGTATGAACTGAAAAGGTAGGACCAGAGAAGCCCACCCCCAAACCAGTGCTGCCCTCTGGAGAGTCACCCTCCCGCTGCTCAGAGGTGCTTTCTTCGAAGTTAACAAGCTGTGCAACCAAACAGGTCAGGACGACTGCCCTGCCCACTGGGCCCCCCAGGCCCCGGGGCCTTGGGAAACTCCCACTGCAGCAGCCAACCTGGAGGGTTCCCCTCATGCAACACAGATGTGAATGTTCCTGCCCCCTGCCATGACCCCCCCCGCCACTGGTTCCTTTCCCAGGCAGGAGGGAATGGGGACCGAGGACGCCTGAGTAGGCTCCTTGCATGGGCCTCAGCGGTGGCCGTGCTGTGGGCACGTGGCCATTAGCAAACTCCCCAAGAGAGAGTCAGTTTTGCAAAAGTCTCTGGCAGCTATCAGACCAAGAAAAGGGGCGGAAGGCTGCAGGAGTGCCTGCCCTGTTAGCTACGAGCTTGAGCCTGATGGGTTGGAACTGTGCTTTTCCTCCCACGGTGGCAGGAGCCCGAGGGCAGGGCAGTTTGGAAGTGGAAAGGGAAGGAATCGTTTCAAGTCTGGATGAAGGCTGCGTTTCCTTATGTTGCAATTACTGAGCACGTCACACTGGAGGCGGCGGTGATGAGACGCGTTAGCTGACCAGGGTCTTATACTCTCATCCCAGGCAGGGGAGGGGCTTGGCAAGCCCCACCCACAAGTCTTGGGGTCTCCTGGACCTTCCTCATGACCCCCTCCACTCCAGGCCCAAGTTCAATCCCTCCTCCCCAGGACCCCAAGCCGGCAGGTGGAGCTCTTCCGTACCTTTCCCTCAGGCCCTTTCTACTGTTGGGCCTGGCTGAGGGGCAGAGACAGAGAAATTCCCCCTCGGGGTTTGGGCCCTGCCCCACCAAGAGCCCCTGCCTGAGACCAAGGCCCCTCTGGGAGGGGGGTGCGTCTCACCATGCATGTGGTGCCCGCTCTTTAAAGAAGGTCAATAAACACCTGTTGCCCCCCCAAAGCCCTCCTCTGGTTGCCACAGAACTCAGGGATGTCACCAGGACACTGAGCCAGCACAGCTGTGGAACTGGAAACCACTGAAAGCAGCTTTATTTGTGTCCACCTCTGGCCCTTGAAACCTCTTCTGCTGGCCAGTCCTCCCACGGCCAGATGGAAACCTGACAGGCCCAGGCTGCTTCTTGGTAGGGTAATACCCGTGGTCTCCACCACTTCACGTCACACAGCACCGCTCGGCTCACGTCCAGGCCCAACAATAAAAAGGGCCTGACGTCATCGTCAAGTCCCCTGCTTTGAAGTGGAGGCCGCTCCTGCTGCCCCGGCCTGGTGGGGAGGGAAGCCTCGGCCGGGCAGCAGGCGTGGTCAGCCTCCAGCTGAACTCTGCTCTGGGCTTGGTGGAGGTTGAAAGCTACACCTCTTTCTCTCATCGGCATCTCCAAGGGTCTTCAGAGCCCGGACATGGTCCCCACTGTCCCCCTGACTAGAATATTTTGTGTGGGCCTCAGAGAACCAAGGAGCCCCTGACGGGTAGTGGCAGCCCCACCTTCTCTTGGCCTGCGTCTGTTCACTGCCCAGGCTGCCTCCTGGGACTGGGCCTGTGAGATTGCACGCCGACTCTCTCACACGAGGCCCTCACCTGAGCCGTCGGCCCTCTCCTCAGCTCCGCCATCAAAGCAGCCAGCCTGTCTCTTGCCCTCTAGACTTTGGGGTGGGGGTGGGGGTGAGGCATCAGTCCACTGGATTTCTCCACCTGCGGAGGACACCTCAAAGCCTAAAGCTCTCTTTAAAGCCCTCTTCCTCTGGCTTGATGTGAACGAGGGCATCTCACCTCACCCTCTGGTCTCAGCTCACCTCCCTGATATCCCCGCCTCTAACCTCAACACTTGACTCCTTGGTACCCTTGGTGTGGGTGAGGGGTCAGGCCATCTCTTCTCTAAATGCGGCATCAATGTGGGCAGAGGTCAGGGGCTGGGCGGGGTCATCTCACGGCACACACCGGCCTCCCTCCCCACATGGGGCTGTGATCATCAGTGCTTGTACGAGGGTTGGAAGCTAACTGCTCCATGCTTGTCCAGAAAGTGCAAGGAAGGATTTGGGACCATGGAGGAGGGGCCCATGGTGTGGACCAGGCTGGCTGCCAGCCTCCTGGTTTGGTCCCTGGCATTTAGGCTCAGAGAGACAGGGTGCTAGGAGGTAAGATGGGAGGCCCAGAGGGTGGGGAGGGACACTGGCCACCACCACCCAGAGCAGGGCCTCAGGCTGACTCCAGAGAACTCAGTTATGTCCTGAAATGCCACCATCATACGTTGACTCCTTTGGGTAAGTATTGCCTTTGCTTTGCAGCCCACATCCAGTCTCTGCATCCTAGTTTCTCAGCCCTCAGGTAGATAAGCAACAAGTCCTGTCTCTTGGTTGATCCTTGTAAAGCGTTTAACACGCTTCCCGGTTGATACTCATAGCTCGATAAATACATGTTAACTCACACTGCTTGGCCCTTCGGGTAGCATGGGCAGGCTCTCGCCCACCAGGCGACCCTCTCTTAGCACAACTCGGCCAACTGGAGCTGCCCTGGCCAGTCACCTGAGACCTTGGATGCCTTGGCCCATCTGGCATTTCTTTGGCAGAATCTTCCATGGGGCCTTTTGCTGGGTGGCAAGGCTGGAGCGTCTGGCACAACAATTCGAGTTTGCAAATACAAAAGCCACATCTTAAACATCACAAATTAGAACTGTGGTTTGGCAAAATATTTTTGTGCTCCTTTGAGGACCTGAAACTCCAAGAATAGTAGAAAACAGAATGTCTGGGATATTTATATACAGGTTAAGAGTCTCTGATCCAAAAATCCAAACTCCTAAACTTTTTGAGTGCTAACATGACACTCAAAGGAAATGCTCATTGGAGCATTCTGCAAATGGATTCTCCAAATATTCCCAAATCTGAAAACATCCTAAATCCAAAATACTTTCCAAGCATTTTGGATAAGGGGTACTCAACCTGTATTTTAATGGGGAGAAGAGAATGACAAAGTTGACTGTGGGACCGCAGGCCGCCAGAGTCATCAGACAGCCATGTTACACATGGTGTAGACAGCTGGAAGCCAGGAGTCATCTCATGCACGCACCTGTCTCCAGAGGCCTGACGCAATACCTCAGACAATCAAGAGACGAACACTAGAATTTTGATTAGACTCAACACATCCACAATTCAACTCAATTTAAAATTGCCTCACATACTCTTGGTAGCAATAAAACTGCAGCCTTTGGAAGATAATCTGGTCCTATCTTTCAGTATTTTCCATGTGGATATTCTTTGTCCCATCAGTGTCACCTCTAGGCCCAAACCCAGAGAAATCTCTGAAGGACACCAGGATGCTCACTGCAGCATTGTGTAGGACAGCACAACCTGGACACAACCTGAGTGTCCACCCGTGGGGCACGGGGTAAATACATGATGGTAAAATCATAATTGATGCCGCTTTAAAAAAGAATGAGACGGTCCTCTCTACCCTGACATGGAAATAGAGGTCTGCAGGTTTGTGGATATCAGAGCAGATTTAAACACAGGTGTTCGGACAGCGTGACGGGACCTGAGCTGAGGGACAGGAAAGTGCAGCCTCAAGTCCCCGTGTCATTCCGCTTTCTCGCTCTCTTTCCCTGGGATCCAGAACCTCCGCCCTCCTTTTAGGCGCACTGGCTGGGGAAAGGCTGTGGCGGGAGCGGGAGCACGCGGGCAGCGGCTCAAGCGGGGCAGAGGCTGCAGCAGGATCAGGAGCGGGCGGGCAGCGGCCGGAGCCGGGCAGAGCCTGCAGGGGGAGCGGGAGCGCGCGGGCAACGGCTCCAGCCAGGCAGAGGCTGTAGCGGGATCGGGAGCGCGCAGGCAGCGGCTGGAGCAGGGCAGAGGCTGCAGCCAGATCGGGAGACCGGGGGCAGCGGCTGAGCGGTGCAGAGGCTGCAGCGCGACGGGAGTGCGCAGGCAGCGGCTCGAGCGGGACAGAGGCTGGAGCGGGAGCAGGAGGGCGCGGACAACAGCTGGAGCTGGGCAAAGGCTGCGGAGAGGGCTGGAGCGCTAGCGTGCGGGCAGAAGCTCGAGCAGGGCAGAGGCTGCGGCGGGATTGGGAACGCGTGGGCAGCGCCTTGAGCAGGGCAGAGGCTGCGGCGGGATCAGGAGCGCGAGGGCAGCGGTTCCAGCCGGGCAGAGGCTGCAGCGAGATCGGGAGCGTGCGGGCAGCCGCTGGAGCGAGGCAGTGGCTGCAGCGGGATCGTGAGCATGGGCAGCGGCTCCAGCAGGGCAAAAGCTGCAGTGGGATCGGGAGCAAGCGGGCAGCAGCTCTAGCGGAGCAGAGGCTGGAGCGGGAGCAGGAGGGCGCGGGCAACAGCTGGAGCTGCGCCAAGGCGGAGGCGGCAGCGGGAGCGTGAGTGTGGGGGCAGCGGCGGGAGAGGGGCAGAGGCTCGAGAGGGGCAGAGGCTGCAGCGGGATCGGGAGCGCCAGGGCAGCCGCTCCAGCAGGGCAGAGGCTGCAGCGAGATGGGGAGCGCGCGGGCAGCGGCTCGAACAGGGCAGAGGCTGCAGCGAGATCGGAAGGCGGCGGGCAGTGACTCTAGCGGGGCAGAGGCTGCAGCGGGAGCGGGAGGGCGTGGGCAACAGCTGGAGCTGGGCAAAGGCTGCGGTGAGGCGGGAGCAGGAGGGGGTGGGAAACAGCACGAGCTGGGCAAAGACTGCGGCGGGAGCTGGAGCGCTAGCGTGCGGGCAGAAGCTCGAGCGGGGCAGAGGCTGCGGCGGGATCGGGACCGCGCGGGCAGCGCCTGAACAGGGCAGAGGCTGCAGCGCGATCGGGAGCGCCAGGGCAGCGGCTCCAGCACGGCGGAGACTGCAGCGAGATGGGGAGCGCGCGGGCAGCGGCTCGAACAGGCCAGAGGCTGCAGCGAGATCGGGAGCCGGCGGGCAGTGGCTCTAGCGGGGCAGAGGCTGCAGCGGGAGCGGGAGGGCGTGGGCAACAGCTGGAGCTGGGCAAAGGCTGCGGTGGGGCGGGAGCAGGAGGGGGTGGGAAACAGCACGAGCTGGGCAAAGACTGCGGCGGGAGCTGGAGCGCTAGCATGCGGGCAGAAGCTCGAGCGGGGCAGAAGCTGCGGCGGGAGCGGGACCGCGCGGGCAGCGCCTCGTACAGGGCAGAGGCTGCAGGCAGATCGGGAGCGCGGAGACAGCGGGCTCAAGCAGTGCAGAGGCTGCAGCCAGATCGGGAGCGTGCGGGCAGCTGCTCGAGCGGGGCAGAGGCTGCAGCGGGATCGGGAACACGCGGGCAGTGGCTCCAGCTGGGCAGAGGCTGCAGCCTGAGCGGGAGCGCGCGGGCAGCCGCTCGAGAGAGGCAGAGGCTGCAGCGGGATCTTGAGCGCGGGCAGCGGCTCCAGCAGGGCAAAAGCTGCAGCAGGATCGGATCGGAAGCAAGCGGGCAGCAGCTCTAGCGGAGCAGAGGCTGGAGCGGGAGCAGGAGGGCGCGGGCAATAGCTGGAGCTGGGCAAAGGCGGAGGCGGGAGCGGGAGCGTGAGCGTGGGGGAAGCGGCTCGAGAGGGGCACGGGCTGTAGCGGGATCGGAAGGGCGCGGGCAGCGGCTCGAACGGGGCAGAGGCTGCAGCGGGAGCAGGAGCGGGAGCGTGCATGCAGCGGCTGCAGCGGGGCAGCGGCTGGAAAGGGGCAGCGGCTGCCTAGGGAGCGGGAGCTGGCGGCAGCAGCTCCAATGGGCCGACGCTGCACTGGGATCGGGAGCACGCGGGCAGCGGCTCTAGCCGGGCAGAGGCTGCAGCAGAGCGGGAGCGCTGGAGCGCTGAGGAGGCCGCTGCAGCGCTGACGCTCCTCAGAAGCAGCTGGACTCTCCTACCTGCTGCTGCAGAAATCTGTGGCAACACGTTGCTTTGGTGGAAGAACGTGAAGCAAGTTGAGCGTCACAGAGACACTAACTGCAGAAGAAGTGCTTCAGCAGCCACTTCAGATGACTGTGAAGGGTCTTTGATGCTGCACCAAAACTCAACGACAAATACTAGGTTTTTAAAGGCCAAGAATCTTTAGAGAAGAAAATTTCCAGAAAAATGGCTTTGGTTTGAGGAGAACATCCGTGAACAAAGAAAAACGGAAGCACTCCCCTCAGGACAACCTCGGGATAGTCACTTCACAGACTCGGCTGGAGGTTTTTACCCACATGGGCCCGGCCTCTTCTTCTGTCTGTCTCTGTATCTGCCTGAGAAAAGATCTGCAGATGGTTATGGCCACTGCCTCATTTCCAGTTTCCAATATTGTGCAAGTTTCTTTCTTGGCCAATTCTAATCTGGAAGAAGAGACGGAAGGGAACTGTGGAAAATGTAATTAATTCCCAGCTTAGCTGCACTGACAGAGTACAAAGCACCAGAGTGTAATGCCACATACTGTCTTTTTTCTAAGGCATAAATATGAGACTTACCAAATTATTTTCTAGATAAGAAATATCAAAGAATTTTCTAGAGAATTTCCCCTATTTTACAAAAAAAAATTTTTGTTTTGCAAAAAATGAGAAGAAAATCTCATTTATTTTGTTAATGCATACCACCCATATTGGCGCTATACAGTTGAATGATTTTTTTTTCCCCAAGGATTAAAGTTCTTAACGTTGCGGTCACATGGAAATCATCCTTAATTTTAACCTAAAGATTGACTGGTGCATATTCTTCAGATATTTCAAGCAAAAATTAGCAGTAATGTATTATTTTTATCATCAGAAAAATGTTAACTGTCAATTACACACACACATGCATAATTATATAATACACACATCTCCATGTACGGCGGCACTTCAAAAAGCTCAGGGAAGATTCATATTATCTTTCAATTCTATTTTTCCACAAACATTTTGAAGTTCTCAGATACCCATATATGCAGGATGTTATAGGGCTCTTTACCTGTATACAGTGCTCGCTGTTTTCTATTCATAAAAAATTTAAATTAGAACCATAGAAGCATCATTATACCCTCCTTACAGGTTTCTTTCTAGATAGTAAAGGTCTATGAAACACATAAACACTGGTTAATAATATGCTTCATCTTCTTATCATATCTTCTCACCACAGACTTTTTCATTGCAGTATGGACAGAGGCTTAGATTTCATGTTTTAAGAGCATAAAAATATCCATCGACAGCAAGTTTTTATAAATAGAGGGTCTTGAAGGGTCTTAGATCCACAATTTCTTTTGGTAATTTTAAAAGATTATTATTATTTTTAACGGACACCTAATAACTGTACATATTTATGGGGTACATTGTGATTTTTTAAATTAAAAACCAAGCTGATTTTATTATTATTATCAATACCAAGCAAGTCTTTAAATCAATGAAAATTTAATTAAGCATAAAGTTACTTTCACATTTGTCTACAACCGTAGTAAATACAGTTCTTGGCATAAAGACACAGCCCTTGGAGTTTAAAACATCCCCAACTGCAAGATTACCTAAATAAATTTCCCATTATTGTTTATGTAATAGTGGGTGAGTTAATCAAATTAAAATAATTATACAATCTAGGATAAAATAAAATGGAAATAATTTACTCATGAAATTCATATTTAAATCATCTTTATTTACAAAGTAGTATCCTGAGAATTATAATTCCATTAAGCTTCAATTTGAGCAAAAAATGTAGTTACTTAAACTGAAAATGAAAGATAAGTCAAAATTATTTATGAAGAGAGACCAAAAATATCATCAGGTTTCTTGCTGTGCTTCTGGATTTCAGGAGCAGGCTCATTTGAGCACGGAATCGACCCTGAAGGGAACTCACCCCTACTTTCAGAATGTGGGGGTGGAGGTGAAAATCCAGCTCCTAGAGGAACATAAGGAGGAAATCCCCTCAGTGAATAGACATTTCTCATTGCAAATGGAGGTGGTGGCTGCACAGGGAAATCCCTTGGTAGATAATAATTTTGAGGAGCTCCATACATGCTTCCTGGAGGAGGTGGAGGAAAAGGAGGTTCTCTTCTCATGAATGGACCCCTCCTACCCACTGGAAACAATGGACCTCTGATAGCAGGCAAAGGTGGAGGAGCAAAGCCAGGGCCAGTTGCTTCCCGTTTAGCAGGCACAGATGAATGAGGCACATTTACATTACCAAGGTCATCTTTGGTATCATTTCTGCTGGATTCCGTTTGGGAGGGCTTTGGCCCATCCACTTTATCCAAAGAATTCAGGTTAAAACTTCTGAGTTCTGCTGGGCCAGACGGTCCACCAGGATCAGGATCAAATCCGTCTTGCCTTTGTGGAAGAAGAGCTGGATCAGAACATGGGTGGCCTGGTGGAGGAATCATCATCCTTCGGTGTTGTTCCCACGGAGGTGACAGGAACCCAGATGGAGGTGGTGGCTGCACAGGGAAATCCCTTGGTAGATAATAATTTTGAGGAGCTCCATACATGCTTCCTGGAGGAGGTGGAGGAAAAGGAGGTTCTCTTCTCATGAATGGACCCCTCCTATCCACTGGAAACAATGGACCTCTGATTGCAGGAAAAGGTGGAGGAGCAAAGCCAGGGCCACTTGCTTCCCTTTCAGCAGACACAGATGAAGGAGGCACATTTACATCACCAAGGTCGTCTTTGGTATCATTTCTGCTGGATTCCGTTTGTGAGGGCTTTGGCCCATCCACTTTATCCAAAGAAGGCAGATTGAAACTTCTGAGTTCTGCTGGGCCAGACGGTCCACCAGGATCAGGATCAAATCCGTCTTGCCTTTGTGGAAGAAGAGCTGGATCAGAACATGGGTGGCCTGGTGGAGGAATCATCATCCTTCGGTGTTGTTCCCACGGAGGTGACAGGAACCCAGATGGAGGTGGTGGCTGCACAGGGAAATCCCTTGGCACATAATAATTTTGAGGAGCTCCATACATGCTTCCTGGAGGAGGTGGAGGAAAAGGAGGTTCTCTTCTCATGAATGGACCCCTCCTATCCACTGGAAACAATGGACCTCTGTTTGCAGGAAAAGGTGGAGGAGAAAAGCCAGGGCCACTTGCTTCCCTTTCAGCAGGCACAGATGAATGAGGCACATTTACATCACCAAGGTCGTCTTTGGTATCATTTCTGCTGGATTCCGTTTGTGAGGGCTTTGGCCCATCCACTTTATCCAGAGAAGGCAGATTGAAACTTCTGAGTTCTGCTGGTCCAGACGGTCCACCAGGATTAGAATCAAATCCGTCTTGCCTTCGTGGAAGAAGAGCTGGATCAGAACATGGGTGGCCTGGTGGAGGGATCCTCATCCTCCGGTGCTGTTCCCACGGAGGTGACAGGTACCCAGACGGTGCTCCATGAGAATCGGTTAACCTATCACAGCCCGATTCTCCTCTTTCATTGGTCATCTGGTGATCCAGAGTATTCTCTGGGCCTCTTGAGCCTCTTCCTCCTCCTCGCCCTGGAGTCAAAGGTGCGAGTCTGAGTGGAGAGAGAAAAGCTCTCGTTTCGGATGAAGGTCGACCCACTGGTGAGGCACCACATGGGGAATGCTCTCCGCCAAATGCTGTCTTTGGAACATCAACTACATATGGATCTTTTTTGAAAAGTTCAAATTTAAACTCTTTTGCAGCTAATTTTTGTCTCTTGGAAACATTTACTTTCCTTAAATACCTGAGGTGTCTTTCAGCAGTCTCAGCTGCCACCCAGCTGCCATGCGCTTCTTTCTCATAGGAAGTCATCTGCCCTTGATAAGAACGAACGCTTCTCTCCAATTCTTCTTCCGCATCTCTGGCTCTCCTTCTGTAGGTCTCCAGTTCCTCAGCTGCATGGCTCATCTTCTCTTCTACTTTGGAAAGTTTCTCCTCCTTCTCTAACCGGTCCTTTTCCTCTGCTATTAACTTCCTGTGGAGTTTCATTCCATTTTCTTGATACAGTTCAGTCATTCCTTTAAGTTTCTGCTGAAGCTTCTGATTTTCACTTTCCAACTGTGTGTTTTCTGACTGTAAAGATGCTTGTTCAGTCTGGAGATTTGTAATATGCTCTATAAGCTCTTCCTTTGTTTTATCTACTTCAGACAACTCAGTGTAAATTTGGTTTCTTTCTCCTTCTAGGGTTTTGAAAGAAGCACTTAACTTAGCAGTGTGAATCAGTTTCTTCAAAGCTCCTTTTGGCAGATCATCTAAGCGAGCACCATTTTGTGATTCACTCTTCATCTCCAATTCCAAGTCATCAGCCATCATGTCTTCTCCAAGCACAGCAGCCCAGTCTGTCATCTTGAGCAAGCGTTCAGCCAGAGACTTGATGTGATTTTCTTTATCACTCAGAACTCGTTCTGCCTGGACTTTGGAGTTTTCAAATAGTATTTTCTGTTTATTAAGTTCACTCACTTGTTCTTTCAATACTTCCGCTTCCTGTAAAAGCTGTTTCTGGCTTTCCTGAAGTTGGGAATTTTCATTCAAGGCGTCTTTTATTGCCACCTTCAGACGTTCTTCATTCATTTGAAATATTTTGCAGATTAGTTTGGCTTCAGCTACTTGTGACTGGATGGATTTCGATTCATCTTCTAGGGACTGTATCCTCTTTGAAATGTCCGCCATCAATTCATCTTGCTCACAATGTTTAGATTTCTGTTCCTTTAATTCTTTGGCTAGAAAGACTATTTCATCCTCAAGTTTAGATTTGGAGCTGCTCAGCTTTTCATAGGTTGCCTCCAAGCTTTGTGCTTCTGTTGACCCCTTCTCAAAGCTGGCATCCTTCACAGCTGACTCCAAGCCTTCATACTCCTCTTGAACAACGCAAAGTTTGTCAAGTAGTTTACATTTTTCTTCAATTAGTCCAGAAAGCTTTTCAGCAAGCTTTTTCTCTCTTCTTACATAAAGCCGGCTTCTCACCGATCGAACACTTCTCCACAAAAACAAGAGAATCAAAAATCCAGTAAGAGCCGCACATGTCACCAGTTCCCACGGAAAAGCAGGGCCTGGTCTCAGGTCTTCAGGCAATGCTGCCACAGTCCTGCACAGCTTTCCCAGGACCAGCCCCAAGTACGGCTGAGGGGCAGCCCCGGGCACCTCCATGGCGCCGAGGCTGCTCCGGCTGTGGCCACAGTAGCCACGGCCTGGCCGGGCCACCACCAGCAGCTGAGACAGCTCTGCGTTCTGTCGGGAACGCGAACCGGCCCCGGCGACAGCAGCAGACACAGCGCAGCCGGCCTTGAGGGGAGCCGGGGAGCACTGGCGCCCACCGGCCTCAGGCGTCCCCCACGCGCACCATGGTAACCAGGCCCCTTTGTGACGTCACTTCCGCCACGCGGTTCCGGAGCCTGCCCCCCCCCCCCCCCCCCCCCGCGCGAGCCTGTGACACACGCTGTCCTAGCCACCCCCACCTCGGCTTGGTTTTGGCCGGGCCACCGCTGGATTTGAATCCATGTTTATAATGATGAAATCTGGGTAATCAGCATACTCATCACTCAAATATTTGTCATTTCTTTGTGCTGGGAAAATTCAAAATCCTCTCTTTTAGCTATTTGAAATTATCTAATAAATGTGTGCTGACTCTAGCCACCTTACAAAGCTGTAGATCAGTACAAATAGTTCCTCCTGTCCAGCTGCAACTTTGTATCTGTAACCTCTGCCTTTCCCCTCCTCGCCCTACCCTTCCCAGCCTCTAGTGACCACTAGTCTGCTACTTCTAGGAGATCAACTTTTCCTTTGGCAATTTTTTAAAGGAAATTTTGCGATTTTAATTTCTTTCAGAGGAGCATCCTTCCTTAGATATCTGCCAAGGAACAAAAGTGTTTTCTTTGGACTAACTTTGCCAAAATAGCCGTAGAATGTGGCAATGGGAAGAGGCCTGAGACACTCTGGGCTTCAGCTGGCCCAACGCTTTCTTTATAGGTAATGAAGCAAAGGTCTACAGTAAGTGCACTACTTGTCCAGGGCTGTTTAGCTATTTAGTGGCAGAAGTGTGTTGTATTTCGGGATCTGCTGGATGTCAGTGAAATGCTCTTTGTTTAAAAAACACTTTATTGAGGAATATTTTAGATACCTTGTAATCCACCCATTTCAGGTATGCAATTCAATGAGTTCTAGTAAGTTCATCAAGTTGTGCAGCCATCACCACAAATCAGTTTTAGAACATTTTCACCACACCAATAAGATCTCCTGTACCCATTTATTCTTTTTTTCCCCCAATTTTATTGGTTATGAATATTCACGGGATGCAAGGCTGATTGTCACCGTTCATGCCCAAGCTGTGATGGCCAGATTCATACTGGCCACATGACCGTTACATTTATTGTATCACCTTTATTGACTTTCATATGTTGAACCATCCTTGTATCCCTGGCATGAATCCCACTTCAGGTGCCTGAAACCTCTGCCAAGTTTCTCTTTTTGGTGCCCATAGGAGCCAGCCTGTGCCGCTGGTTCCCATGGAAACAGATCCCTGAGACACACCCTGCCTTGCAGCACGCACAAAGCACTTGCTCGCCCTTTGCCTTTTTTTTTTTTTTTTTTTTTTTTTAGCCAGCCAGTTAGTTCCAACTTTCAGGACCCCAGGGGAATAAAATGAGGACTGTTCCAGAGGGGAGGCAGCTGCCCAGGTGTCTGGCCCAAGCTCCCAGCCCACCCTGCCCTCTGGGGAAAAGGGGGGCAAGCCTCAGGTCAGGGCACAGCTCCCCAGGAGCCCCTCGGCCTTTCAAGGCCAGGACAGCCCTGCTCCTTTGGCTCCCAGCACACTTCCAGGAGCAGGGACGTGCTGAGCGTTTTGAGTGTTCACGGTGCACTTGGGAGGAAGGTGTCTTTATCTCACTCTACGGATGATGACAGTGAGACCCAGAAAAGTAAAAGGGTTTGCCCAAGTCACAGGCTAGAAAGTGACAGAGCCGGGACATAAAGCCTGTTCCTTTCATCCCAAAGCGAGCATGGCGGTCAAGATGCACCCCAACCGATGACACACCCATGTTTCATATGTCAGCTTGGAGACTTGCTGATCACACTGCCCAGGACAGGCCTGGCCTTCCTTACTGTATGAACTGAAAAGGTAGGACCAGAGAAGCCCACCCCCAAACCAGTGCTGCCCTCTGGAGAGTCACCCTCCCGCTGCTCAGAGGTGCTTTCTTCGAAGTTAACAAGCTGTGCAACCAAACAGGTCAGGACGACTGCCCTGCCCACTGGGCCCCCCAGGCCCCGGGGCCTTGGGAAACTCCCACTGCAGCAGCCAACCTGGAGGGTTCCCCTCATGCAACACAGATGTGAATGTTCCTGCCCCCTGCCATGACCCCCCCCGCCACTGGTTCCTTTCCCAGGCAGGAGGGAATGGGGACCGAGGACGCCTGAGTAGGCTCCTTGCATGGGCCTCAGCGGTGGCCGTGCTGTGGGCACGTGGCCATTAGCAAACTCCCCAAGAGAGAGTCAGTTTTGCAAAAGTCTCTGGCAGCTATCAGACCAAGAAAAGGGGCGGAAGGCTGCAGGAGTGCCTGCCCTGTTAGCTACGAGCTTGAGCCTGATGGGTTGGAACTGTGCTTTTCCTCCCACGGTGGCAGGAGCCCGAGGGCAGGGCAGTTTGGAAGTGGAAAGGGAAGGAATCGTTTCAAGTCTGGATGAAGGCTGCGTTTCCTTATGTTGCAATTACTGAGCACGTCACACTGGAGGCGGCGGTGATGAGACGCGTTAGCTGACCAGGGTCTTATACTCTCATCCCAGGCAGGGGAGGGGCTTGGCAAGCCCCACCCACAAGTCTTGGGGTCTCCTGGACCTTCCTCATGACCCCCTCCACTCCAGGCCCAAGTTCAATCCCTCCTCCCCAGGACCCCAAGCCGGCAGGTGGAGCTCTTCCGTACCTTTCCCTCAGGCCCTTTCTACTGTTGGGCCTGGCTGAGGGGCAGAGACAGAGAAATTCCCCCTCGGGGTTTGGGCCCTGCCCCACCAAGAGCCCCTGCCTGAGACCAAGGCCCCTCTGGGAGGGGGGTGCGTCTCACCATGCATGTGGTGCCCGCTCTTTAAAGAAGGTCAATAAACACCTGTTGCCCCCCCAAAGCCCTCCTCTGGTTGCCACAGAACTCAGGGATGTCACCAGGACACTGAGCCAGCACAGCTGTGGAACTGGAAACCACTGAAAGCAGCTTTATTTGTGTCCACCTCTGGCCCTTGAAACCTCTTCTGCTGGCCAGTCCTCCCACGGCCAGATGGAAACCTGACAGGCCCAGGCTGCTTCTTGGTAGGGTAATACCCGTGGTCTCCACCACTTCACGTCACACAGCACCGCTCGGCTCACGTCCAGGCCCAACAATAAAAAGGGCCTGACGTCATCGTCAAGTCCCCTGCTTTGAAGTGGAGGCCGCTCCTGCTGCCCCGGCCTGGTGGGGAGGGAAGCCTCGGCCGGGCAGCAGGCGTGGTCAGCCTCCAGCTGAACTCTGCTCTGGGCTTGGTGGAGGTTGAAAGCTACACCTCTTTCTCTCATCGGCATCTCCAAGGGTCTTCAGAGCCCGGACATGGTCCCCACTGTCCCCCTGACTAGAATATTTTGTGTGGGCCTCAGAGAACCAAGGAGCCCCTGACGGGTAGTGGCAGCCCCACCTTCTCTTGGCCTGCGTCTGTTCACTGCCCAGGCTGCCTCCTGGGACTGGGCCTGTGAGATTGCACGCCGACTCTCTCACACGAGGCCCTCACCTGAGCCGTCGGCCCTCTCCTCAGCTCCGCCATCAAAGCAGCCAGCCTGTCTCTTGCCCTCTAGACTTTGGGGTGGGGGTGGGGGTGAGGCATCAGTCCACTGGATTTCTCCACCTGCGGAGGACACCTCAAAGCCTAAAGCTCTCTTTAAAGCCCTCTTCCTCTGGCTTGATGTGAACGAGGGCATCTCACCTCACCCTCTGGTCTCAGCTCACCTCCCTGATATCCCCGCCTCTAACCTCAACACTTGACTCCTTGGTACCCTTGGTGTGGGTGAGGGGTCAGGCCATCTCTTCTCTAAATGCGGCATCAATGTGGGCAGAGGTCAGGGGCTGGGCGGGGTCATCTCACGGCACACACCGGCCTCCCTCCCCACATGGGGCTGTGATCATCAGTGCTTGTACGAGGGTTGGAAGCTAACTGCTCCATGCTTGTCCAGAAAGTGCAAGGAAGGATTTGGGACCATGGAGGAGGGGCCCATGGTGTGGACCAGGCTGGCTGCCAGCCTCCTGGTTTGGTCCCTGGCATTTAGGCTCAGAGAGACAGGGTGCTAGGAGGTAAGATGGGAGGCCCAGAGGGTGGGGAGGGACACTGGCCACCACCACCCAGAGCAGGGCCTCAGGCTGACTCCAGAGAACTCAGTTATGTCCTGAAATGCCACCATCATACGTTGACTCCTTTGGGTAAGTATTGCCTTTGCTTTGCAGCCCACATCCAGTCTCTGCATCCTAGTTTCTCAGCCCTCAGGTAGATAAGCAACAAGTCCTGTCTCTTGGTTGATCCTTGTAAAGCGTTTAACACGCTTCCCGGTTGATACTCATAGCTCGATAAATACATGTTAACTCACACTGCTTGGCCCTTCGGGTAGCATGGGCAGGCTCTCGCCCACCAGGCGACCCTCTCTTAGCACAACTCGGCCAACTGGAGCTGCCCTGGCCAGTCACCTGAGACCTTGGATGCCTTGGCCCATCTGGCATTTCTTTGGCAGAATCTTCCATGGGGCCTTTCGCTGGGTGGCAAGGCTGGAGCGTCTGGCACAACAATTCGAGTTTGCAAATACAAAAGCCACATCTTAAACATCACAAATTAGAACTGTGGTTTGGCAAAATATTTTTGTGCTCCTTTGAGGACCTGAAACTCCAAGAATAGTAGAAAACAGAATGTCTGGGATATTTATATACAGGTTAAGAGTCTCTGATCCAAAAATCCAAACTCCTAAACTTTTTGAGTGCTAACATGACACTCAAAGGAAATGCTCATTGGAGCATTCTGCAAATGGATTCTCCAAATATTCCCAAATCTGAAAACATCCTAAATCCAAAATACTTTCCAAGCATTTTGGATAAGGGGTACTCAACCTGTATTTTAATGGGGAGAAGAGAATGACAAAGTTGACTGTGGGACCGCAGGCCGCCAGAGTCATCAGACAGCCATGTTACACATGGTGTAGACAGCTGGAAGCCAGGAGTCATCTCATGCACGCACCTGTCTCCAGAGGCCTGACGCAATACCTCAGACAATCAAGAGACGAACACTAGAATTTTGATTAGACTCAACACATCCACAATTCAACTCAATTTAAAATTGCCTCACATACTCTTGGTAGCAATAAAACTGCAGCCTTTGGAAGATAATCTGGTCCTATCTTTCAGTATTTTCCATGTGGATATTCTTTGTCCCATCAGTGTCACCTCTAGGCCCAAACCCAGAGAAATCTCTGAAGGACACCAGGATGCTCACTGCAGCATTGTGTAGGACAGCACAACCTGGACACAACCTGAGTGTCCACCCGTGGGGCACGGGGTAAATACATGATGGTAAAATCATAATTGATGCCGCTTTAAAAAAGAATGAGACGGTCCTCTCTACCCTGACATGGAAATAGAGGTCTGCAGGTTTGTGGATATCAGAGCAGATTTAAACACAGGTGTTCGGACAGCGTGACGGGACCTGAGCTGAGGGACAGGAAAGTGCAGCCTCAAGTCCCCGTGTCATTCCGCTTTCTCGCTCTCTTTCCCTGGGATCCAGAACCTCCGCCCTCCTTTTAGGCGCACTGGCTGGGGAAAGGCTGTGGCGGGAGCGGGAGCACGCGGGCAGCGGCTCAAGCGGGGCAGAGGCTGCAGCAGGATCAGGAGCCGGCGGGCAGCGGCCGGAGCCGGGCAGAGCCTGCAGGGGGAGCGGGAGCGCGCGGGCAACGGCTCCAGCCAGGCAGAGGCTGTAGCGGGATCGGGAGCGCGCAGGCAGCGGCTGGAGCAGGGCAGAGGCTGCAGCCAGATCGGGAGACCGGGGGCAGCGGCTGAGCGGTGCAGAGGCTGCAGCGCGACGGGAGTGCGCAGGCAGCGGCTCGAGCGGGACAGAGGCTGGAGCGGGAGCAGGAGGGCGCGGACAACAGCTGGAGCTGGGCAAAGGCAGAGGCGGGAGCGGGACCGTGAGCGTGGGGGCAGCGGCGGGAGAGGGGCAGAGGCTGCAGCGGGATCAGGAGCGCCAGGGCAGCGGCTCGAACAGGGCAGAGGCTGCAGCTAGATCGGGAGTGGGCGGGCAGCGGCTCTAGCGGGGCAGAGGCTGCAGCGGGAGCGGGAGGGCGTGGGCAACAACTGGAGCTGGGCAAAGGCTGCGGAGAGGGCTGGAGCGCTAGCGTGCGGGCAGAAGCTCGAGCAGGGCAGAGGCTGCGGCGGGATTGGGAACGCGTGGGCAGCGCCTTGAGCAGGGCAGAGGCTGCGGCGGGATCAGGAGCGCGAGGGCAGCGGTTCCAGCCGGGCAGAGGCTGCAGCGAGATCGGGAGCGTGCGGGCAGCCGCTGGAGCGAGGCAGTGGCTGCAGCGGGATCGTGAGCATGGGCAGCGGCTCCAGCAGGGCAAAAGCTGCAGTGGGATCGGGAGCAAGCGGGCAGCAGCTCTAGCGGAGCAGAGGCTGGAGCGGGAGCAGGAGGGCGCGGGCAACAGCTGGAGCTGCGCCAAGGCGGAGGCGGCAGCGGGAGCGTGAGTGTGGGGGCAGCGGCGGGAGAGGGGCAGAGGCTCGAGAGGGGCAGAGGCTGCAGCGGGATCGGGAGCGCCAGGGCAGCCGCTCCAGCAGGGCAGAGGCTGCAGCGAGATGGGGAGCGCGCGGGCAGCGGCTCGAACAGGGCAGAGGCTGCAGCGAGATCGGAAGGCGGCGGGCAGTGACTCTAGCGGGGCAGAGGCTGCAGCGGGAGCGGGAGGGCGTGGGCAACAGCTGGAGCTGGGCAAAGGCTGCGGTGAGGCGGGAGCAGGAGGGGGTGGGAAACAGCACGAGCTGGGCAAAGACTGCGGCGGGAGCTGGAGCGCTAGCGTGCGGGCAGAAGCTCGAGCGGGGCAGAGGCTGCGGCGGGATCGGGACCGCGCGGGCAGCGCCTGAACAGGGCAGAGGCTGCAGCGCGATCGGGAGCGCCAGGGCAGCGGCTCCAGCAGGGCAGAGACTGCAGCGAGATGGGGAGCGCGCGGGCAGCGGCTCGAACAGGGCAGAGGCTGCAGCGAGATCGGGAGCCGGCGGGCAGTGGCTCTAGCGCGGCAGAGGCTGCAGCGGGAGCGGGAGGGCGTGGGCAACAGCTGGAGCTGGGCAAAGGCTGCGGTGGGGCGGGAGCAGGAGGGGGTGGGAAACAGCACGAGCTGGGCAAAGACTGCGGCGGGAGCTGGAGCGCTAGCATGCGGGCAGAAGCTCGAGCGGGGCAGAAGCTGCGGCGGGATCGGGAGCGCGCGGGCAGCCGCTCGAGAGAGGCAGAGGCTGCAGCGGGATCTTGAGCGCGGGCAGCGGCTCCAGCAGGGCAAAAGCTGCAGCAGGATCGGATCGGAAGCAAGCGGGCAGCAGCTCTAGCGGAGCAGAGGCTGGAGCGGGAGCAGGAGGGCGCGGGCAATAGCTGGAGCTGGGCAAAGGCGGAGGCGGGAGCGGGAGCGTGAGCGTTGGGGAAGCTGCTCGAGAGGGGCACGGGCTGCAGCGGGATCGGAAGGGCGCGGGCAGCGGCTCAAACAGGGCAGAGGCTGCAGCGGGATCGGGAGCGCCAGGGCAGCGGCTCGAGCCAGGCAGTGGCTGCAGCGCGATCGGGAGCGCACGGCAGCAGCTCGAACGGGGCAGAGGCTGCAGCGGGAGCAGGAGCGGGAGCGTGCATGCAGCGGCTGCAGCGGGGCAGCGGCTGGAAAGGGGCAGAGGCTGGAAAGGGGCAGCGGCTACCTAGGGAGCGGGAGCTGGCGGCAGCAGCTCCAATGGGCCGACGCTGCACTGGGATCGGGAGCACGCGGGCAGCGGCTCTAGCCGGGCAGAGGCTGCAGCAGAGCGGGAGCGCTGGAGCGCTGAGGAGGCCGCTGCAGCGCTGACGCTCCTCAGAAGCAGCTGGACTCTCCTACCTGCTGCTGCAGAAATCTGTGGCAACACGTTGCTTTGGTGGAAGAACGTGAAGCAAGTTGAGCGTCACAGAGACACTAACTGCAGAAGAAGTGCTTCAGCAGCCACTTCAGATGACTGTGAAGGGTCTTTGATGCTGCACCAAAACTCAACGACAAATACTAGGTTTTTAAAGGCCAAGAATCTTTAGAGAAGAAAATTTCCAGAAAAATGGCTTTGGTTTGAGGAGAACATCCGTGAACAAAGAAAAACGGAAGCACTCCCCTCAGGACAACCTCGGGATAGTCACTTCACAGACTCGGCTGGAGGTTTTTACCCACATGGGCCCGGCCTCTTCTTCTGTCTGTCTCTGTATCTGCCTGAGAAAAGATCTGCAGATGGTTATGGCCACTGCCTCATTTCCAGTTTCCAATATTGTGCAAGTTTCTTTCTTGGCCAATTCTAATCTGGAAGAAGAGACGGAAGGGAACTGTGGAAAATGTAATTAATTCCCAGCTTAGCTGCACTGACAGAGTACAAAGCACCAGAGTGTAATGCCACATACTGTCTTTTTTCTAAGGCATAAATATGAGACTTACCAAATTATTTTCTAGATAAGAAATATCAAAGAATTTTCTAGAGAATTTCCCCTATTTTACAAAAAAAAATTTTTGTTTTGCAAAAAATGAGAAGAAAATCTCATTTATTTTGTTAATGCATACCACCCATATTGGCGCTATACAGTTGAATGATTTTTTTTTCCCCAAGGATTAAAGTTCTTAACGTTGCGGTCACATGGAAATCATCCTTAATTTTAACCTAAAGATTGACTGGTGCATATTCTTCAGATATTTCAAGCAAAAATTAGCAGTAATGTATTATTTTTATCATCAGAAAAACGTTAACTGTCAATTACACACACACATGCATAATTATATAATACACACATCTCCATGTACGGCGGCACTTCAAAAAGCTCAGGGAAGATTCATATTATCTTTCAATTCTATTTTTCCACAAACATTTTGAAGTTCTCAGATACCCATATATGCAGGATGTTATGGGGCTCTTTACCTGTATACAGTGCTCGCTGTTTTCTATTCATAAAAAATTTAAATTAGAACCATAGAAGCATCATTATACCCTCCTTACAGGTTTCTTTCTAGATAGTAAAGGTCTATGAAACACATAAACACTGGTTAATAATATGCTTCATCTTCTTATCATATCTTCTCACCACAGACTTTTTCATTGCAGTATGGACAGAGGCTTAGATTTCATGTTTTAAGAGCATAAAAATATCCATCGACAGCAAGTTTTTATAAATAGAGGGTCTTGAAGGGTCTTAGATCCACAATTTCTTTTGGTAATTTTAAAAGATTATTATTATTTTTAACGGACACCTAATAACTGTACATATTTATGGGGTACATTGTGATTTTTTAAATTAAAAACCAAGCTGATTTTATTATTATTATCAATACCAAGCAAGTCTTTAAATCAATGAAAATTTAATTAAGCATAAAGTTACTTTCACATTTGTCTACAACCGTAGTAAATACAGTTCTTGGCATAAAGACACAGCCCTTGGAGTTTAAAACATCCCCAACTGCAAGATTACCTAAATAAATTTCCCATTATTGTTTATGTAATAGTGGGTGAGTTAATCAAATTAAAATAATTATACAATCTAGGATAAAATAAAATGGAAATAATTTACTCATGAAATTCATATTTAAATCATCTTTATTTACAAAGTAGTATCCTGAGAATTATAATTCCATTAAGCTTCAATTTGAGCAAAAAATGTAGTTACTTAAACTGAAAATGAAAGATAAGTCAAAATTATTTATGAAGAGAGACCAAAAATATCATCAGGTTTCTTGCTGTGCTTCTGGATTTCAGGAGCAGGCTCATTTGAGCACGGAATCGACCCTGAAGGGAACTCACCCCTACTTTCAGAATGTGGGGGTGGAGGTGAAAATCCAGCTCCTAGAGGAACATAAGGAGGAAATCCCCTCAGTGAATAGACATTTCTCATTGCAAATGGAGGTGGTGGCTGCACAGGGAAATCCCTTGGTAGATAATAATTTTGAGGAGCTCCATACATGCTTCCTGGAGGAGGTGGAGGAAAAGGAGGTTCTCTTCTCATGAATGGACCCCTCCTATCCACTGGAAACAATGGACCTCTGATTGCAGGAAAAGGTGGAGGAGCAAAGCCAGGGCCACTTGCTTCCCTTTCAGCAGGCACAGATGAATGAGGCACATTTATTTTACCAAGGTCGTCTTTGGTATCATTTCTGCTGGATTCCGTTTGTGAGGGCTTTGGCCCATCCACTTTATCCAAAGAAGGCAGATTGAAACTTCTGAGTTCTGCTGGGCCAGACGGTCCACCAGGATCAGGATCAAATCCGTCTTGCCTTTGTGGAAGAAGAGCTGGATCAGAACATGGGTGGCCTGGTGGAGGAATCATCATCCTTCGGTGTTGTTCCCACGGAGGTGACAGGAACCCAGATGGAGGTGGTGGCTGCACAGGGAAATCCCTTGGTACATAATGATTTTGAGGAGCTCCATACATGCTTCCTGGAGGAGGTGGAGGAAAAGGAGGTTCTCTTCTCATGAATGGACCCCTCCTATCCACTGGAAACAATGGACCTCTGATTGCAGGAAAAGGTGGAGGAGAAAAGCCAGGGCCACTTGCTTCCCTTTCAGCAGACACAGATGAATGAGGCACATTTACATCACCAAGGTTGTCTTTGGTATCATTTCTGCTGGATTCCGTTTGTGAGGGCTTTGGCCCATCCACTTTATACAAAGAAGGCAGATTGAAACTTCTGAGTTCTGCTGGGCCAGACGGTCCACCAGGATCAGGATCAAATCCGTCTTGCCTTTGTGGAAGAAGAGCTGGATCAGAACATGGGTGGCCTGGTGGAGGAATCATCATCCTTCGGTGTTGTTCCCACGGAGGTGACAGGAACCCAGATGGAGGTGGTGGCTGCACAGGGAAATCCCTTGGTACATAATAATTTTGAGGAGCTCCATACATGCTTCCTGGAGGAGGTGGAGGAAAAGGAGGTTCTCTTCTCATGAATGGACCCCTCCTATCCACTGGAAACAATGGACCTCTGATTGCAGGAAAAGGTGGAGGAGCAAAGCCAGGGCCACTTGCTTCCCTTTCAGCAGACACAGATGAAGGAG
Organism: Cynocephalus volans; assembly: GCF_027409185.1. Lineage (NCBI taxonomy): Eukaryota > Metazoa > Chordata > Mammalia > Dermoptera > Cynocephalidae > Cynocephalus > Cynocephalus volans. Next base: position 96,943,643 of record NC_084473.1, on the reverse strand, counting down.
GCACATTTACATCACCAAGGTCGTCTTTGGTATCATTTCTGCTGGATTCCGTTTGTGAGGGCTTTGGCCCATCCACTTTATCCAAAGAAGGCAGATTGAAACTTCTGAGTTCTGCTGGGCCAGACGGTCCACCAGGATCAGGATCAAATCCGTCTTGCCTTTGTGGAAGAAGAGCTGGATCAGAACATGGGTGGCCTGGTGGAGGAATCATCATCCTTCGGTGTTGTTCCCACGGAGGTGACAGGAACCCAGATGGAGGTGGTGGCTGCACAGGGAAATCCCTTGGCACATAATAATTTTGAGGAGCTCCATACATGCTTCCTGGAGGAGGTGGAGGAAAAGGAGGTTCTCTTCTCATGAATGGACCCCTCCTATCCACTGGAAACAATGGACCTCTGTTTGCAGGAAAAGGTGGAGGAGAAAAGCCAGGGCCACTTGCTTCCCTTTCAGCAGGCACAGATGAATGAGGCACATTTACATCACCAAGGTCGTCTTTGGTATCATTTCTGCTGGATTCCGTTTGTGAGGGCTTTGGCCCATCCACTTTATCCAGAGAAGGCAGATTGAAACTTCTGAGTTCTGCTGGTCCAGACGGTCCACCAGGATTAGAATCAAATCCGTCTTGCCTTCGTGGAAGAAGAGCTGGATCAGAACATGGGTGGCCTGGTGGAGGGATCCTCATCCTCCGGTGCTGTTCCCACGGAGGTGACAGGTACCCAGACGGTGCTCCATGAGAATCGGTTAACCTATCACAGCCCGATTCTCCTCTTTCATTGGTCATCTGGTGATCCAGAGTATTCTCTGGGCCTCTTGAGCCTCTTCCTCCTCCTCGCCCTGGAGTCAAAGGTGCGAGTCTGAGTGGAGAGAGAAAAGCTCTCGTTTCGGATGAAGGTCGACCCACTGGTGAGGCACCACATGGGGAATGCTCTCCGCCAAATGCTGTCTTTGGAACATCAACTACATATGGATCTTTTTTGAAAAGTTCAAATTTAAACTCTTTTGCAGCTAATTTTTGTCTCTTGGAAACATTTACTTTCCTTAAATACCTGAGGTGTCTTTCAGCAGTCTCAGCTGCCACCCAGCTGCCATGCGCTTCTTTCTCATAGGAAGTCATCTGCCCTTGATAAGAACGAACGCTTCTCTCCAATTCTTCTTCCGCATCTCTGGCTCTCCTTCTGTAGGTCTCCAGTTCCTCAGCTGCATGGCTCATCTTCTCTTCTACTTTGGAAAGTTTCTCCTCCTTCTCTAACCGGTCCTTTTCCTCTGCTATTAACTTCCTGTGGAGTTTCATTCCATTTTCTTGATACAGTTCAGTCATTCCTTTAAGTTTCTGCTGAAGCTTCTGATTTTCACTTTCCAACTGTGTGTTTTCTGACTGTAAAGATGCTTGTTCAGTCTGGAGATTTGTAATATGCTCTATAAGCTCTTCCTTTGTTTTATCTACTTCAGACAACTCAGTGTAAATTTGGTTTCTTTCTCCTTCTAGGGTTTTGAAAGAAGCACTTAACTTAGCAGTGTGAATCAGTTTCTTCAAAGCTCCTTTTGGCAGATCATCTAAGCGAGCACCATTTTGTGATTCACTCTTCATCTCCAATTCCAAGTCATCAGCCATCATGTCTTCTCCAAGCACAGCAGCCCAGTCTGTCATCTTGAGCAAGCGTTCAGCCAGAGACTTGATGTGATTTTCTTTATCACTCAGAACTCGTTCTGCCTGGACTTTGGAGTTTTCAAATAGTATTTTCTGTTTATTAAGTTCACTCACTTGTTCTTTCAATACTTCCGCTTCCTGTAAAAGCTGTTTCTGGCTTTCCTGAAGTTGGGAATTTTCATTCAAGGCGTCTTTTATTGCCACCTTCAGACGTTCTTCATTCATTTGAAATATTTTGCAGATTAGTTTGGCTTCAGCTACTTGTGACTGGATGGATTTCGATTCATCTTCTAGGGACTGTATCCTCTTTGAAATGTCCGCCATCAATTCATCTTGCTCACAATGTTTAGATTTCTGTTCCTTTAATTCTTTGGCTAGAAAGACTATTTCATCCTCAAGTTTAGATTTGGAGCTGCTCAGCTTTTCATAGGTTGCCTCCAAGCTTTGTGCTTCTGTTGACCCCTTCTCAAAGCTGGCATCCTTCACAGCTGACTCCAAGCCTTCATACTCCTCTTGAACAACGCAAAGTTTGTCAAGTAGTTTACATTTTTCTTCAATTAGTCCAGAAAGCTTTTCAGCAAGCTTTTTCTCTCTTCTTACATAAAGCCGGCTTCTCACCGATCGAACACTTCTCCACAAAAACAAGAGAATCAAAAATCCAGTAAGAGCCGCACATGTCACCAGTTCCCACGGAAAAGCAGGGCCTGGTCTCAGGTCTTCAGGCAATGCTGCCACAGTCCTGCACAGCTTTCCCAGGACCAGCCCCAAGTACGGCTGAGGGGCAGCCCCGGGCACCTCCATGGCGCCGAGGCTGCTCCGGCTGTGGCCACAGTAGCCACGGCCTGGCCGGGCCACCACCAGCAGCTGAGACAGCTCTGTGTTCTGTCGGGAACGCGAACCGGCCCCGGCGACAGCAGCAGACACAGCGCAGCCGGCCTTGAGGGGAGCCGGGGAGCACTGGCGCCCACCGGCCTCAGGCGTCCCCCACGCGCACCATGGTAACCAGGCCCCTTTGTGACGTCACTTCCGCCACGCGGTTCCGGAGCCTGCCCCCCCCCCCCCCGCGAGCCTGTGACACACGCTGTCCTAGCCACCCCCACCTCGGCTTGGTTTTGGCCGGGCCACCGCTGGATTTGAATCCATGTTTATAATGATGAAATCTGGGTAATCAGCATACTCATCACTCAAATATTTGTCATTTCTTTGTGCTGGGAAAATTCAAAATCCTCTCTTTTAGCTATTTGAAATTATCTAATAAATGTGTGCTGACTCTAGCCACCTTACAAAGCTGTAGATCAGTACAAATAGTTCCTCCTGTCCAGCTGCAACTTTGTATCTGTAACCTCTGCCTTTCCCCTCCTCGCCCTACCCTTCCCAGCCTCTAGTGACCACTAGTCTGCTACTTCTAGGAGATCAACTTTTCCTTTGGCAATTTTTTAAAGGAAATTTTGCGATTTTAATTTCTTTCAGAGGAGCATCCTTCCTTAGATATCTGCCAAGGAACAAAAGTGTTTTCTTTGGACTAACTTTGCCAAAATAGCCGTAGAATGTGGCAATGGGAAGAGGCGTGAGACACTCTGGGCTTCAGCTGGCCCAATGCTTTCTTTATAGGTAATGAAGCAAAGGTCTACAGTAAGTGCACTACTTGTCCAGGGCTGTTTAGCTATTTAGTGGCAGAAGTGTGTTGTATTTCGGGATCTGCTGGATGTCAGTGAGATGCTCTTTGTTTAAAAAACACTTTATTGAGGAATATTTTAGATACCTTGTAATCCACCCATTTCAGGTATGCAATTCAATGAGTTCTAGTAAGTTCATCAAGTTGTGCAGCCATCACCACAAATCAGTTTTAGAACATTTTCACCACACCAATAAGATCTCCTGTACCCATTTATTCTTTTTTTCCCCCAATTTTATTGGTTATGAATATTCACGGGATGCAAGGCTGATTGTCACCGTTCATGCCCAAGCTGTGATGGCCAGATTCATACTGGCCACATGACCGTTACATTTATTGTATCACCTTTATTGACTTTCATATGTTGAACCATCCTTGTATCCCTGGCATGAATCCCACTTCAGGTGCCTGAAACCTCTGCCAAGTTTCTCTTTTTGGTGCCCATAGGAGCCAGCCTGTGCCGCTGGTTCCCATGGAAACAGATCCCTGAGACACACCCTGCCTTGCAGCACGCACAAAGCACTTGCTCGCCCTTTGCCTTTTTTTTTTTTTTTTTTTTTTTTTAGCCAGCCAGTTAGTTCCAACTTTCAGGACCCCAGGGGAATAAAATGAGGACTGTTCCAGAGGGGAGGCAGCTGCCCAGGTGTCTGGCCCAAGCTCCCAGCCCACCCTGCCCTCTGGGGAAAAGGGGGGCAAGCCTCAGGTCAGGGCACAGCTCCCCAGGAGCCCCTCGGCCTTTCAAGGCCAGGACAGCCCTGCTCCTTTGGCTCCCAGCACACTTCCAGGAGCAGGGACGTGCTGAGCGTTTTGAGTGTTCACGGTGCACTTGGGAGGAAGGTGTCTTTATCTCACTCTACGGATGATGACAGTGAGACCCAGAAAAGTAAAAGGGTTTGCCCAAGTCACAGGCTAGAAAGTGACAGAGCCGGGACATAAAGCCTGTTCCTTTCATCCCAAAGCGAGCATGGCGGTCAAGATGCACCCCAACCGATGACACACCCATGTTTCATATGTCAGCTTGGAGACTTGCTGATCACACTGCCCAGGACAGGCCTGGCCTTCCTTACTGTATGAACTGAAAAGGTAGGACCAGAGAAGCCCACCCCCAAACCAGTGCTGCCCTCTGGAGAGTCACCCTCCCGCTGCTCAGAGGTGCTTTCTTCGAAGTTAACAAGCTGTGCAACCAAACAGGTCAGGACGACTGCCCTGCCCACTGGGCCCCCCAGGCCCCGGGGCCTTGGGAAACTCCCACTGCAGCAGCCAACCTGGAGGGTTCCCCTCATGCAACACAGATGTGAATGTTCCTGCCCCCTGCCATGACCCCCCCCCGCCACTGGTTCCTTTCCCAGGCAGGAGGGAATGGGGACCGAGGACGCCTGAGTAGGCTCCTTGCATGGGCCTCAGCGGTGGCCGTGCTGTGGGCACGTGGCCATTAGCAAACTCCCCAAGAGAGAGTCAGTTTTGCAAAAGTCTCTGGCAGCTATCAGACCAAGAAAAGGGGCGGAAGGCTGCAGGAGTGCCTGCCCTGTTAGCTACGAGCTTGAGCCTGATGGGTTGGAACTGTGCTTTTCCTCCCACGGTGGCAGGAGCCCGAGGGCAGGGCAGTTTGGAAGTGGAAAGGGAAGGAATCGTTTCAAGTCTGGATGAAGGCTGCGTTTCCTTATGTTGCAATTACTGAGCACGTCACACTGGAGGCGGCGGTGATGAGACGCGTTAGCTGACCAGGGTCTTATACTCTCATCCCAGGCAGGGGAGGGGCTTGGCAAGCCCCACCCACAAGTCTTGGGGTCTCCTGGACCTTCCTCATGACCCCCTCCACTCCAGGCCCAAGTTCAATCCCTCCTCCCCAGGACCCCAAGCCGGCAGGTGGAGCTCTTCCGTACCTTTCCCTCAGGCCCTTTCTACTGTTGGGCCTGGCTGAGGGGCAGAGACAGAGAAATTCCCCCTCGGGGTTTGGGCCCTGCCCCACCAAGAGCCCCTGCCTGAGACCAAGGCCCCTCTGGGAGGGGGGTGCGTCTCACCATGCATGTGGTGCCCGCTCTTTAAAGAAGGTCAATAAACACCTGTTGCCCCCCCAAAGCCCTCCTCTGGTTGCCACAGAACTCAGGGATGTCACCAGGACACTGAGCCAGCACAGCTGTGGAACTGGAAACCACTGAAAGCAGCTTTATTTGTGTCCACCTCTGGCCCTTGAAACCTCTTCTGCTGGCCAGTCCTCCCACGGCCAGATGGAAACCTGACAGGCCCAGGCTGCTTCTTGGTAGGGTAATACCCGTGGTCTCCACCACTTCACGTCACACAGCACCGCTCGGCTCACGTCCAGGCCCAACAATAAAAAGGGCCTGACGTCATCGTCAAGTCCCCTGCTTTGAAGTGGAGGCCGCTCCTGCTGCCCCGGCCTGGTGGGGAGGGAAGCCTCGGCCGGGCAGCAGGCGTGGTCAGCCTCCAGCTGAACTCTGCTCTGGGCTTGGTGGAGGTTGAAAGCTACACCTCTTTCTCTCATCGGCATCTCCAAGGGTCTTCAGAGCCCGGACATGGTCCCCACTGTCCCCCTGACTAGAATATTTTGTGTGGGCCTCAGAGAACCAAGGAGCCCCTGACGGGTAGTGGCAGCCCCACCTTCTCTTGGCCTGCGTCTGTTCACTGCCCAGGCTGCCTCCTGGGACTGGGCCTGTGAGATTGCACGCCGACTCTCTCACACGAGGCCCTCACCTGAGCCGTCGGCCCTCTCCTCAGCTCCGCCATCAAAGCAGCCAGCCTGTCTCTTGCCCTCTAGACTTTGGGGTGGGGGTGGGGGTGAGGCATCAGTCCACTGGATTTCTCCACCTGCGGAGGACACCTCAAAGCCTAAAGCTCTCTTTAAAGCCCTCTTCCTCTGGCTTGATGTGAACGAGGGCATCTCACCTCACCCTCTGGTTTCAGCTCACCTCCCTGATATCCCCGCCTCTAACCTCAACACTTGACTCCTTGGTACCCTTGGTGTGGGTGAGGGGTCAGGCCATCTCTTCTCTAAATGCGGCATCAATGTGGGCAGAGGTCAGGGGCTGGGCGGGGTCATCTCACGGCACACACCGGCCTCCCTCCCCACATGGGGCTGTGATCATCAGTGCTTGTACGAGGGTTGGAAGCTAACTGCTCCATGCTTGTCCAGAAAGTGCAAGGAAGGATTTGGGACCATGGAGGAGGGGCCCATGGTGTGGACCAGGCTGGCTGCCAGCCTCCTGGTTTGGTCCCTGGCATTTAGGCTCAGAGAGACAGGGTGCTAGGAGGTAAGATGGGAGGCCCAGAGGGTGGGGAGGGACACTGGCCACCACCACCCAGAGCAGGGCCTCAGGCTGACTCCAGAGAACTCAGTTATGTCCTGAAATGCCACCATCATACGTTGACTCCTTTGGGTAAGTATTGCCTTTGCTTTGCAGCCCACATCCAGTCTCTGCATCCTAGTTTCTCAGCCCTCAGGTAGATAAGCAACAAGTCCTGTCTCTTGGTTGATCCTTGTAAAGCGTTTAACACGCTTCCCGGTTGATACTCATAGCTCGATAAATACATGTTAACTCACACTGCTTGGCCCTTCGGGTAGCATGGGCAGGCTCTCGCCCACCAGGCGACCCTCTCTTAGCACAACTCGGCCAACTGGAGCTGCCCTGGCCAGTCACCTGAGACCTTGGATGCCTTGGCCCATCTGGCATTTCTTTGGCAGAATCTTCCATGGGGCCTTTTGCTGGGTGGCAAGGCTGGAGCGTCTGGCACAACAATTCGAGTTTGCAAATACAAAAGCCACATCTTAAACATCACAAATTAGAACTGTGGTTTGGCAAAATATTTTTGTGCTCCTTTGAGGACCTGAAACTCCAAGAATAGTAGAAAACAGAATGTCTGGGATATTTATATACAGGTTAAGAGTCTCTGATCCAAAAATCCAAACTCCTAAACTTTTTGAGTGCTAACATGACACTCAAAGGAAATGCTCATTGGAGCATTCTGCAAATGGATTCTCCAAATATTCCCAAATCTGAAAACATCCTAAATCCAAAATACTTTCCAAGCATTTTGGATAAGGGGTACTCAACCTGTATTTTAATGGGGAGAAGAGAATGACAAAGTTGACTGTGGGACCGCAGGCCGCCAGAGTCATCAGACAGCCATGTTACACATGGTGTAGACAGCTGGAAGCCAGGAGTCATCTCATGCACGCACCTGTCTCCAGAGGCCTGACGCAATACCTCAGACAATCAAGAGACGAACACTAGAATTTTGATTAGACTCAACACATCCACAATTCAACTCAATTTAAAATTGCCTCACATACTCTTGGTAGCAATAAAACTGCAGCCTTTGGAAGATAATCTGGTCCTATCTTTCAGTATTTTCCATGTGGATATTCTTTGTCCCATCAGTGTCACCTCTAGGCCCAAACCCAGAGAAATCTCTGAAGGACACCAGGATGCTCACTGCAGCATTGTGTAGGACAGCACAACCTGGACACAACCTGAGTGTCCACCCGTGGGGCACGGGGTAAATACATGATGGTAAAATCATAATTGATGCCGCTTTAAAAAAGAATGAGACGGTCCTCTCTACCCTGACATGGAAATAGAGGTCTGCAGGTTTGTGGATATCAGAGCAGATTTAAACACAGGTGTTCGGACAGCGTGACGGGACCTGAGCTGAGGGACAGGAAAGTGCAGCCTCAAGTCCCCGTGTCATTCCGCTTTCTCGCTCTCTTTCCCTGGGATCCAGAACCTCCGCCCTCCTTTTAGGCGCACTGGCTGGGGAAAGGCTGTGGCGGGAGCGGGAGCACGCGGGCAGCGGCTCAAGCGGGGCAGAGGCTGCAGCAGGATCAGGAGCGGGCGGGCAGCGGCCGGAGCCGGGCAGAGCCTGCAGGGGGAGCGGGAGCGCGCGGGCAACGGCTCCAGCCAGGCAGAGGCTGTAGCGGGATCGGGAGCGCGCAGGCAGCGGCTGGAGCAGGGCAGAGGCTGCAGCCAGATCGGGAGACCGGGGGCAGCGGCTGAGCGGTGCAGAGGCTGCAGCGCGACGGGAGTGCGCAGGCAGCGGCTCGAGCGGGACAGAGGCTGGAGCGGGAGCAGGAGGGCGCGGACAACAGCTGGAGCTGGGCAAAGGCTGCGGAGAGGGCTGGAGCGCTAGCGTGCGGGCAGAAGCTCGAGCAGGGCAGAGGCTGCGGCGGGATTGGGAACGCGTGGGCAGCGCCTTGAGCAGGGCAGAGGCTGCGGCGGGATCAGGAGCGCGAGGGCAGCGGTTCCAGCCGGGCAGAGGCTGCAGCGAGATCGGGAGCGTGCGGGCAGCCGCTGGAGCGAGGCAGTGGCTGCAGCGGGATCGTGAGCATGGGCAGCGGCTCCAGCAGGGCAAAAGCTGCAGTGGGATCGGGAGCAAGCGGGCAGCAGCTCTAGCGGAGCAGAGGCTGGAGCGGGAGCAGGAGGGCGCGGGCAACAGCTGGAGCTGCGCCAAGGCGGAGGCGGCAGCGGGAGCGTGAGTGTGGGGGCAGCGGCGGGAGAGGGGCAGAGGCTCGAGAGGGGCAGAGGCTGCAGCGGGATCGGGAGCGCCAGGGCAGCCGCTCCAGCAGGGCAGAGGCTGCAGCGAGATGGGGAGCGCGCGGGCAGCGGCTCGAACAGGGCAGAGGCTGCAGCGAGATCGGAAGGCGGCGGGCAGTGACTCTAGCGGGGCAGAGGCTGCAGCGGGAGCGGGAGGGCGTGGGCAACAGCTGGAGCTGGGCAAAGGCTGCGGTGAGGCGGGAGCAGGAGGGGGTGGGAAACAGCACGAGCTGGGCAAAGACTGCGGCGGGAGCTGGAGCGCTAGCGTGCGGGCAGAAGCTCGAGCGGGGCAGAGGCTGCGGCGGGATCGGGACCGCGCGGGCAGCGCCTGAACAGGGCAGAGGCTGCAGCGCGATCGGGAGCGCCAGGGCAGCGGCTCCAGCACGGCGGAGACTGCAGCGAGATGGGGAGCGCGCGGGCAGCGGCTCGAACAGGCCAGAGGCTGCAGCGAGATCGGGAGCCGGCGGGCAGTGGCTCTAGCGGGGCAGAGGCTGCAGCGGGAGCGGGAGGGCGTGGGCAACAGCTGGAGCTGGGCAAAGGCTGCGGTGGGGCGGGAGCAGGAGGGGGTGGGAAACAGCACGAGCTGGGCAAAGACTGCGGCGGGAGCTGGAGCGCTAGCATGCGGGCAGAAGCTCGAGCGGGGCAGAAGCTGCGGCGGGAGCGGGACCGCGCGGGCAGCGCCTCGTACAGGGCAGAGGCTGCAGGCAGATCGGGAGCGCGGAGACAGCGGGCTCAAGCAGTGCAGAGGCTGCAGCCAGATCGGGAGCGTGCGGGCAGCTGCTCGAGCGGGGCAGAGGCTGCAGCGGGATCGGGAACACGCGGGCAGTGGCTCCAGCTGGGCAGAGGCTGCAGCCTGAGCGGGAGCGCGCGGGCAGCCGCTCGAGAGAGGCAGAGGCTGCAGCGGGATCTTGAGCGCGGGCAGCGGCTCCAGCAGGGCAAAAGCTGCAGCAGGATCGGATCGGAAGCAAGCGGGCAGCAGCTCTAGCGGAGCAGAGGCTGGAGCGGGAGCAGGAGGGCGCGGGCAATAGCTGGAGCTGGGCAAAGGCGGAGGCGGGAGCGGGAGCGTGAGCGTGGGGGAAGCGGCTCGAGAGGGGCACGGGCTGTAGCGGGATCGGAAGGGCGCGGGCAGCGGCTCGAACGGGGCAGAGGCTGCAGCGGGAGCAGGAGCGGGAGCGTGCATGCAGCGGCTGCAGCGGGGCAGCGGCTGGAAAGGGGCAGCGGCTGCCTAGGGAGCGGGAGCTGGCGGCAGCAGCTCCAATGGGCCGACGCTGCACTGGGATCGGGAGCACGCGGGCAGCGGCTCTAGCCGGGCAGAGGCTGCAGCAGAGCGGGAGCGCTGGAGCGCTGAGGAGGCCGCTGCAGCGCTGACGCTCCTCAGAAGCAGCTGGACTCTCCTACCTGCTGCTGCAGAAATCTGTGGCAACACGTTGCTTTGGTGGAAGAACGTGAAGCAAGTTGAGCGTCACAGAGACACTAACTGCAGAAGAAGTGCTTCAGCAGCCACTTCAGATGACTGTGAAGGGTCTTTGATGCTGCACCAAAACTCAACGACAAATACTAGGTTTTTAAAGGCCAAGAATCTTTAGAGAAGAAAATTTCCAGAAAAATGGCTTTGGTTTGAGGAGAACATCCGTGAACAAAGAAAAACGGAAGCACTCCCCTCAGGACAACCTCGGGATAGGTCACTTCACAGACTCGGCTGGAGGTTTTTACCCACATGGGCCCGGCCTCTTCTTCTGTCTGTCTCTGTATCTGCCTGAGAAAAGATCTGCAGATGGTTATGGCCACTGCCTCATTTCCAGTTTCCAATATTGTGCAAGTTTCTTTCTTGGCCAATTCTAATCTGGAAGAAGAGACGGAAGGGAACTGTGGAAAATGTAATTAATTCCCAGCTTAGCTGCACTGACAGAGTACAAAGCACCAGAGTGTAATGCCACATACTGTCTTTTTTCTAAGGCATAAATATGAGACTTACCAAATTATTTTCTAGATAAGAAATATCAAAGAATTTTCTAGAGAATTTCCCCTATTTTACAAAAAAAAATTTTTGTTTTGCAAAAAATGAGAAGAAAATCTCATTTATTTTGTTAATGCATACCACCCATATTGGCGCTATACAGTTGAATGATTTTTTTTTCCCCAAGGATTAAAGTTCTTAACGTTGCGGTCACATGGAAATCATCCTTAATTTTAACCTAAAGATTGACTGGTGCATATTCTTCAGATATTTCAAGCAAAAATTAGCAGTAATGTATTATTTTTATCATCAGAAAAATGTTAACTGTCAATTACACACACACATGCATAATTATATAATACACACATCTCCATGTACGGCGGCACTTCAAAAAGCTCAGGGAAGATTCATATTATCTTTCAATTCTATTTTTCCACAAACATTTTGAAGTTCTCAGATACCCATATATGCAGGATGTTATAGGGCTCTTTACCTGTATACAGTGCTCGCTGTTTTCTATTCATAAAAAATTTAAATTAGAACCATAGAAGCATCATTATACCCTCCTTACAGGTTTCTTTCTAGATAGTAAAGGTCTATGAAACACATAAACACTGGTTAATAATATGCTTCATCTTCTTATCATATCTTCTCACCACAGACTTTTTCATTGCAGTATGGACAGAGGCTTAGATTTCATGTTTTAAGAGCATAAAAATATCCATCGACAGCAAGTTTTTATAAATAGAGGGTCTTGAAGGGTCTTAGATCCACAATTTCTTTTGGTAATTTTAAAAGATTATTATTATTTTTAACGGACACCTAATAACTGTACATATTTATGGGGTACATTGTGATTTTTTAAATTAAAAACCAAGCTGATTTTATTATTATTATCAATACCAAGCAAGTCTTTAAATCAATGAAAATTTAATTAAGCATAAAGTTACTTTCACATTTGTCTACAACCGTAGTAAATACAGTTCTTGGCATAAAGACACAGCCCTTGGAGTTTAAAACATCCCCAACTGCAAGATTACCTAAATAAATTTCCCATTATTGTTTATGTAATAGTGGGTGAGTTAATCAAATTAAAATAATTATACAATCTAGGATAAAATAAAATGGAAATAATTTACTCATGAAATTCATATTTAAATCATCTTTATTTACAAAGTAGTATCCTGAGAATTATAATTCCATTAAGCTTCAATTTGAGCAAAAAATGTAGTTACTTAAACTGAAAATGAAAGATAAGTCAAAATTATTTATGAAGAGAGACCAAAAATATCATCAGGTTTCTTGCTGTGCTTCTGGATTTCAGGAGCAGGCTCATTTGAGCACGGAATCGACCCTGAAGGGAACTCACCCCTACTTTCAGAATGTGGGGGTGGAGGTGAAAATCCAGCTCCTAGAGGAACATAAGGAGGAAATCCCCTCAGTGAATAGACATTTCTCATTGCAAATGGAGGTGGTGGCTGCACAGGGAAATCCCTTGGTAGATAATAATTTTGAGGAGCTCCATACATGCTTCCTGGAGGAGGTGGAGGAAAAGGAGGTTCTCTTCTCATGAATGGACCCCTCCTACCCACTGGAAACAATGGACCTCTGATAGCAGGCAAAGGTGGAGGAGCAAAGCCAGGGCCAGTTGCTTCCCGTTTAGCAGGCACAGATGAATGAGGCACATTTACATTACCAAGGTCATCTTTGGTATCATTTCTGCTGGATTCCGTTTGGGAGGGCTTTGGCCCATCCACTTTATCCAAAGAATTCAGGTTAAAACTTCTGAGTTCTGCTGGGCCAGACGGTCCACCAGGATCAGGATCAAATCCGTCTTGCCTTTGTGGAAGAAGAGCTGGATCAGAACATGGGTGGCCTGGTGGAGGAATCATCATCCTTCGGTGTTGTTCCCACGGAGGTGACAGGAACCCAGATGGAGGTGGTGGCTGCACAGGGAAATCCCTTGGTAGATAATAATTTTGAGGAGCTCCATACATGCTTCCTGGAGGAGGTGGAGGAAAAGGAGGTTCTCTTCTCATGAATGGACCCCTCCTATCCACTGGAAACAATGGACCTCTGATTGCAGGAAAAGGTGGAGGAGCAAAGCCAGGGCCACTTGCTTCCCTTTCAGCAGACACAGATGAAGGAGGCACATTTACATCACCAAGGTCGTCTTTGGTATCATTTCTGCTGGATTCCGTTTGTGAGGGCTTTGGCCCATCCACTTTATCCAAAGAAGGCAGATTGAAACTTCTGAGTTCTGCTGGGCCAGACGGTCCACCAGGATCAGGATCAAATCCGTCTTGCCTTTGTGGAAGAAGAGCTGGATCAGAACATGGGTGGCCTGGTGGAGGAATCATCATCCTTCGGTGTTGTTCCCACGGAGGTGACAGGAACCCAGATGGAGGTGGTGGCTGCACAGGGAAATCCCTTGGCACATAATAATTTTGAGGAGCTCCATACATGCTTCCTGGAGGAGGTGGAGGAAAAGGAGGTTCTCTTCTCATGAATGGACCCCTCCTATCCACTGGAAACAATGGACCTCTGTTTGCAGGAAAAGGTGGAGGAGAAAAGCCAGGGCCACTTGCTTCCCTTTCAGCAGGCACAGATGAATGAGGCACATTTACATCACCAAGGTCGTCTTTGGTATCATTTCTGCTGGATTCCGTTTGTGAGGGCTTTGGCCCATCCACTTTATCCAGAGAAGGCAGATTGAAACTTCTGAGTTCTGCTGGTCCAGACGGTCCACCAGGATTAGAATCAAATCCGTCTTGCCTTCGTGGAAGAAGAGCTGGATCAGAACATGGGTGGCCTGGTGGAGGGATCCTCATCCTCCGGTGCTGTTCCCACGGAGGTGACAGGTACCCAGACGGTGCTCCATGAGAATCGGTTAACCTATCACAGCCCGATTCTCCTCTTTCATTGGTCATCTGGTGATCCAGAGTATTCTCTGGGCCTCTTGAGCCTCTTCCTCCTCCTCGCCCTGGAGTCAAAGGTGCGAGTCTGAGTGGAGAGAGAAAAGCTCTCGTTTCGGATGAAGGTCGACCCACTGGTGAGGCACCACATGGGGAATGCTCTCCGCCAAATGCTGTCTTTGGAACATCAACTACATATGGATCTTTTTTGAAAAGTTCAAATTTAAACTCTTTTGCAGCTAATTTTTGTCTCTTGGAAACATTTACTTTCCTTAAATACCTGAGGTGTCTTTCAGCAGTCTCAGCTGCCACCCAGCTGCCATGCGCTTCTTTCTCATAGGAAGTCATCTGCCCTTGATAAGAACGAACGCTTCTCTCCAATTCTTCTTCCGCATCTCTGGCTCTCCTTCTGTAGGTCTCCAGTTCCTCAGCTGCATGGCTCATCTTCTCTTCTACTTTGGAAAGTTTCTCCTCCTTCTCTAACCGGTCCTTTTCCTCTGCTATTAACTTCCTGTGGAGTTTCATTCCATTTTCTTGATACAGTTCAGTCATTCCTTTAAGTTTCTGCTGAAGCTTCTGATTTTCACTTTCCAACTGTGTGTTTTCTGACTGTAAAGATGCTTGTTCAGTCTGGAGATTTGTAATATGCTCTATAAGCTCTTCCTTTGTTTTATCTACTTCAGACAACTCAGTGTAAATTTGGTTTCTTTCTCCTTCTAGGGTTTTGAAAGAAGCACTTAACTTAGCAGTGTGAATCAGTTTCTTCAAAGCTCCTTTTGGCAGATCATCTAAGCGAGCACCATTTTGTGATTCACTCTTCATCTCCAATTCCAAGTCATCAGCCATCATGTCTTCTCCAAGCACAGCAGCCCAGTCTGTCATCTTGAGCAAGCGTTCAGCCAGAGACTTGATGTGATTTTCTTTATCACTCAGAACTCGTTCTGCCTGGACTTTGGAGTTTTCAAATAGTATTTTCTGTTTATTAAGTTCACTCACTTGTTCTTTCAATACTTCCGCTTCCTGTAAAAGCTGTTTCTGGCTTTCCTGAAGTTGGGAATTTTCATTCAAGGCGTCTTTTATTGCCACCTTCAGACGTTCTTCATTCATTTGAAATATTTTGCAGATTAGTTTGGCTTCAGCTACTTGTGACTGGATGGATTTCGATTCATCTTCTAGGGACTGTATCCTCTTTGAAATGTCCGCCATCAATTCATCTTGCTCACAATGTTTAGATTTCTGTTCCTTTAATTCTTTGGCTAGAAAGACTATTTCATCCTCAAGTTTAGATTTGGAGCTGCTCAGCTTTTCATAGGTTGCCTCCAAGCTTTGTGCTTCTGTTGACCCCTTCTCAAAGCTGGCATCCTTCACAGCTGACTCCAAGCCTTCATACTCCTCTTGAACAACGCAAAGTTTGTCAAGTAGTTTACATTTTTCTTCAATTAGTCCAGAAAGCTTTTCAGCAAGCTTTTTCTCTCTTCTTACATAAAGCCGGCTTCTCACCGATCGAACACTTCTCCACAAAAACAAGAGAATCAAAAATCCAGTAAGAGCCGCACATGTCACCAGTTCCCACGGAAAAGCAGGGCCTGGTCTCAGGTCTTCAGGCAATGCTGCCACAGTCCTGCACAGCTTTCCCAGGACCAGCCCCAAGTACGGCTGAGGGGCAGCCCCGGGCACCTCCATGGCGCCGAGGCTGCTCCGGCTGTGGCCACAGTAGCCACGGCCTGGCCGGGCCACCACCAGCAGCTGAGACAGCTCTGTGTTCTGTCGGGAACGCGAACCGGCCCCGGCGACAGCAGCAGACACAGCGCAGCCGGCCTTGAGGGGAGCCGGGGAGCACTGGCGCCCACCGGCCTCAGGCGTCCCCCACGCGCACCATGGTAACCAGGCCCCTTTGTGACGTCACTTCCGCCACGCGGTTCCGGAGCCTGCCCCCCCCCCCCCCCCCCCCCCCCCCGCGAGCCTGTGACACACGCTGTCCTAGCCACCCCCACCTCGGCTTGGTTTTGGCCGGGCCACCGCTGGATTTGAATCCATGTTTATAATGATGAAATCTGGGTAATCAGCATACTCATCACTCAAATATTTGTCATTTCTTTGTGCTGGGAAAATTCAAAATCCTCTCTTTTAGCTATTTGAAATTATCTAATAAATGTGTGCTGACTCTAGCCACCTTACAAAGCTGTAGATCAGTACAAATAGTTCCTCCTGTCCAGCTGCAACTTTGTATCTGTAACCTCTGCCTTTCCCCTCCTCGCCCTACCCTTCCCAGCCTCTAGTGACCACTAGTCTGCTACTTCTAGGAGATCAACTTTTCCTTTGGCAATTTTTTAAAGGAAATTTTGCGATTTTAATTTCTTTCAGAGGAGCATCCTTCCTTAGATATCTGCCAAGGAACAAAAGTGTTTTCTTTGGACTAACTTTGCCAAAATAGCCGTAGAATGTGGCAATGGGAAGAGGCGTGAGACACTCTGGGCTTCAGCTGGCCCAACGCTTTCTTTATAGGTAATGAAGCAAAGGTCTACAGTAAGTGCACTACTTGTCCAGGGCTGTTTAGCTATTTAGTGGCAGAAGTGTGTTGTATTTCGGGATCTGCTGGATGTCAGTGAAATGCTCTTTGTTTAAAAAACACTTTATTGAGGAATATTTTAGATACCTTGTAATCCACCCATTTCAGGTATGCAATTCAATGAGTTCTAGTAAGTTCATCAAGTTGTGCAGCCATCACCACAAATCAGTTTTAGAACATTTTCACCACACCAATAAGATCTCCTGTACCCATTTATTCTTTTTTTCCCCCAATTTTATTGGTTATGAATATTCACGGGATGCAAGGCTGATTGTCACCGTTCATGCCCAAGCTGTGATGGCCAGATTCATACTGGCCACATGACCGTTACATTTATTGTATCACCTTTATTGACTTTCATATGTTGAACCATCCTTGTATCCCTGGCATGAATCCCACTTCAGGTGCCTGAAACCTCTGCCAAGTTTCTCTTTTTGGTGCCCATAGGAGCCAGCCTGTGCCGCTGGTTCCCATGGAAACAGATCCCTGAGACACACCCTGCCTTGCAGCACGCACAAAGCACTTGCTCGCCCTTTGCCTTTTTTTTTTTTTTTTTTTTTTTTAGCCAGCCAGTTAGTTCCAACTTTCAGGACCCCAGGGGAATAAAATGAGGACTGTTCCAGAGGGGAGGCAGCTGCCCAGGTGTCTGGCCCAAGCTCCCAGCCCACCCTGCCCTCTGGGGAAAAGGGGGGCAAGCCTCAGGTCAGGGCACAGCTCCCCAGGAGCCCCTCGGCCTTTCAAGGCCAGGACAGCCCTGCTCCTTTGGCTCCCAGCACACTTCCAGGAGCAGGGACGTGCTGAGCGTTTTGAGTGTTCACGGTGCACTTGGGAGGAAGGTGTCTTTATCTCACTCTACGGATGATGACAGTGAGACCCAGAAAAGTAAAAGGGTTTGCCCAAGTCACAGGCTAGAAAGTGACAGAGCCGGGACATAAAGCCTGTTCCTTTCATCCCAAAGCGAGCATGGCGGTCAAGATGCACCCCAACCGATGACACACCCATGTTTCATATGTCAGCTTGGAGACTTGCTGATCACACTGCCCAGGACAGGCCTGGCCTTCCTTACTGTATGAACTGAAAAGGTAGGACCAGAGAAGCCCACCCCCAAACCAGTGCTGCCCTCTGGAGAGTCACCCTCCCGCTGCTCAGAGGTGCTTTCTTCGAAGTTAACAAGCTGTGCAACCAAACAGGACGACTGCCCTGCCCACTGGGCCCCCCAGGCCCCGGGGCCTTGGGAAACTCCCACTGCAGCAGCCAACCTGGAGGGTTCCCCTCATGCAACACAGATGTGAATGTTCCTGCCCCCTGCCATGACCCCCCCCGCCACTGGTTCCTTTCCCAGGCAGGAGGGAATGGGGACCGAGGACGCCTGAGTAGGCTCCTTGCATGGGCCTCAGCGGTGGCCGTGCTGTGGGCACGTGGCCATTAGCAAACTCCCCAAGAGAGAGTCAGTTTTGCAAAAGTCTCTGGCAGCTATCAGACCAAGAAAAGGGGCGGAAGGCTGCAGGAGTGCCTGCCCTGTTAGCTACGAGCTTGAGCCTGATGGGTTGGAACTGTGCTTTTCCTCCCACGGTGGCAGGAGCCCGAGGGCAGGGCAGTTTGGAAGTGGAAAGGGAAGGAATCGTTTCAAGTCTGGATGAAGGCTGCGTTTCCTTATGTTGCAATTACTGAGCACGTCACACTGGAGGCGGCGGTGATGAGACGCGTTAGCTGACCAGGGTCTTATACTCTCATCCCAGGCAGGGGAGGGGCTTGGCAAGCCCCACCCACAAGTCTTGGGGTCTCCTGGACCTTCCTCATGACCCCCTCCACTCCAGGCCCAAGTTCAATCCCTCCTCCCCAGGACCCCAAGCCGGCAGGTGGAGCTCTTCCGTACCTTTCCCTCAGGCCCTTTCTACTGTTGGGCCTGGCTGAGGGGCAGAGACAGAGAAATTCCCCCTCGGGGTTTGGGCCCTGCCCCACCAAGAGCCCCTGCCTGAGACCAAGGCCCCTCTGGGAGGGGGGTGCGTCTCACCATGCATGTGGTGCCCGCTCTTTAAAGAAGGTCAATAAACACCTGTTGCCCCCCCAAAGCCCTCCTCTGGTTGCCACAGAACTCAGGGATGTCACCAGGACACTGAGCCAGCACAGCTGTGGAACTGGAAACCACTGAAAGCAGCTTTATTTGTGTCCACCTCTGGCCCTTGAAACCTCTTCTGCTGGCCAGTCCTCCCACGGCCAGATGGAAACCTGACAGGCCCAGGCTGCTTCTTGGTAGGGTAATACCCGTGGTCTCCACCACTTCACGTCACACAGCACCGCTCGGCTCACGTCCAGGCCCAACAATAAAAAGGGCCTGACGTCATCGTCAAGTCCCCTGCTTTGAAGTGGAGGCCGCTCCTGCTGCCCCGGCCTGGTGGGGAGGGAAGCCTCGGCCGGGCAGCAGGCGTGGTCAGCCTCCAGCTGAACTCTGCTCTGGGCTTGGTGGAGGTTGAAAGCTACACCTCTTTCTCTCATCGGCATCTCCAAGGGTCTTCAGAGCCCGGACATGGTCCCCACTGTCCCCCTGACTAGAATATTTTGTGTGGGCCTCAGAGAACCAAGGAGCCCCTGACGGGTAGTGGCAGCCCCACCTTCTCTTGGCCTGCGTCTGTTCACTGCCCAGGCTGCCTCCTGGGACTGGGCCTGTGAGATTGCACGCCGACTCTCTCACACGAGGCCCTCACCTGAGCCGTCGGCCCTCTCCTCAGCTCCGCCATCAAAGCAGCCAGCCTGTCTCTTGCCCTCTAGACTTTGGGGTGGGGGTGGGGGTGAGGCATCAGTCCACTGGATTTCTCCACCTGCGGAGGACACCTCAAAGCCTAAAGCTCTCTTTAAAGCCCTCTTCCTCTGGCTTGATGTGAACGAGGGCATCTCACCTCACCCTCTGGTCTCAGCTCACCTCCCTGATATCCCCGCCTCTAACCTCAACACTTGACTCCTTGGTACCCTTGGTGTGGGTGAGGGGTCAGGCCATCTCTTCTCTAAATGCGGCATCAATGTGGGCAGAGGTCAGGGGCTGGGCGGGGTCATCTCACGGCACACACCGGCCTCCCTCCCCACATGGGGCTGTGATCATCAGTGCTTGTACGAGGGTTGGAAGCTAACTGCTCCATGCTTGTCCAGAAAGTGCAAGGAAGGATTTGGGACCATGGAGGAGGGGCCCATGGTGTGGACCAGGCTGGCTGCCAGCCTCCTGGTTTGGTCCCTGGCATTTAGGCTCAGAGAGACAGGGTGCTAGGAGGTAAGATGGGAGGCCCAGAGGGTGGGGAGGGACACTGGCCACCACCACCCAGAGCAGGGCCTCAGGCTGACTCCAGAGAACTCAGTTATGTCCTGAAATGCCACCATCATACGTTGACTCCTTTGGGTAAGTATTGCCTTTGCTTTGCAGCCCACATCCAGTCTCTGCATCCTAGTTTCTCAGCCCTCAGGTAGATAAGCAACAAGTCCTGTCTCTTGGTTGATCCTTGTAAAGCGTTTAACACGCTTCCCGGTTGATACTCATAGCTCGATAAATACATGTTAACTCACACTGCTTGGCCCTTCGGGTAGCATGGGCAGGCTCTCGCCCACCAGGCGACCCTCTCTTAGCACAACTCGGCCAACTGGAGCTGCCCTGGCCAGTCACCTGAGACCTTGGATGCCTTGGCCCATCTGGCATTTCTTTGGCAGAATCTTCCATGGGGCCTTTCGCTGGGTGGCAAGGCTGGAGCGTCTGGCACAACAATTCGAGTTTGCAAATACAAAAGCCACATCTTAAACATCACAAATTAGAACTGTGGTTTGGCAAAATATTTTTGTGCTCCTTTGAGGACCTGAAACTCCAAGAATAGTAGAAAACAGAATGTCTGGGATATTTATATACAGGTTAAGAGTCTCTGATCCAAAAATCCAAACTCCTAAACTTTTTGAGTGCTAACATGACACTCAAAGGAAATGCTCATTGGAGCATTCTGCAAATGGATTCTCCAAATATTCCCAAATCTGAAAACATCCTAAATCCAAAATACTTTCCAAGCATTTTGGATAAGGGGTACTCAACCTGTATTTTAATGGGGAGAAGAGAATGACAAAGTTGACTGTGGGACCGCAGGCCGCCAGAGTCATCAGACAGCCATGTTACACATGGTGTAGACAGCTGGAAGCCAGGAGTCATCTCATGCACGCACCTGTCTCCAGAGGCCTGACGCAATACCTCAGACAATCAAGAGACGAACACTAGAATTTTGATTAGACTCAACACATCCACAATTCAACTCAATTTAAAATTGCCTCACATACTCTTGGTAGCAATAAAACTGCAGCCTTTGGAAGATAATCTGGTCCTATCTTTCAGTATTTTCCATGTGGATATTCTTTGTCCCATCAGTGTCACCTCTAGGCCCAAACCCAGAGAAATCTCTGAAGGACACCAGGATGCTCACTGCAGCATTGTGTAGGACAGCACAACCTGGACACAACCTGAGTGTCCACCCGTGGGGCACGGGGTAAATACATGATGGTAAAATCATAATTGATGCCGCTTTAAAAAAGAATGAGACGGTCCTCTCTACCCTGACATGGAAATAGAGGTCTGCAGGTTTGTGGATATCAGAGCAGATTTAAACACAGGTGTTCGGACAGCGTGACGGGACCTGAGCTGAGGGACAGGAAAGTGCAGCCTCAAGTCCCCGTGTCATTCCGCTTTCTCGCTCTCTTTCCCTGGGATCCAGAACCTCCGCCCTCCTTTTAGGCGCACTGGCTGGGGAAAGGCTGTGGCGGGAGCGGGAGCACGCGGGCAGCGGCTCAAGCGGGGCAGAGGCTGCAGCAGGATCAGGAGCGGGCGGGCAGCGGCCGGAGCCGGGCAGAGCCTGCAGGGGGAGCGGGAGCGCGCGGGCAACGGCTCCAGCCAGGCAGAGGCTGTAGCGGGATCGGGAGCGCGCAGGCAGCGGCTGGAGCAGGGCAGAGGCTGCAGCCAGATCGGGAGACCGGGGGCAGCGGCTGAGCGGTGCAGAGGCTGCAGCGCGACGGGAGTGCGCAGGCAGCGGCTCGAGCGGGACAGAGGCTGGAGCGGGAGCAGGAGGGCGCGGACAACAGCTGGAGCTGGGCAAAGGCTGCGGAGAGGGCTGGAGCGCTAGCGTGCGGGCAGAAGCTCGAGCAGGGCAGAGGCTGCGGCGGGATTGGGAACGCGTGGGCAGCGCCTTGAGCAGGGCAGAGGCTGCGGCGGGATCAGGAGCGCGAGGGCAGCGGTTCCAGCCGGGCAGAGGCTGCAGCGAGATCGGGAGCGTGCGGGCAGCCGCTGGAGCGAGGCAGTGGCTGCAGCGGGATCGTGAGCATGGGCAGCGGCTCCAGCAGGGCAAAAGCTGCAGTGGGATCGGGAGCAAGCGGGCAGCAGCTCTAGCGGAGCAGAGGCTGGAGCGGGAGCAGGAGGGCGCGGGCAACAGCTGGAGCTGCGCCAAGGCGGAGGCGGCAGCGGGAGCGTGAGTGTGGGGGCAGCGGCGGGAGAGGGGCAGAGGCTCGAGAGGGGCAGAGGCTGCAGCGGGATCGGGAGCGCCAGGGCAGCCGCTCCAGCAGGGCAGAGGCTGCAGCGAGATGGGGAGCGCGCGGGCAGCGGCTCGAACAGGGCAGAGGCTGCAGCGAGATCGGAAGGCGGCGGGCAGTGACTCTAGCGGGGCAGAGGCTGCAGCGGGAGCGGGAGGGCGTGGGCAACAGCTGGAGCTGGGCAAAGGCTGCGGTGAGGCGGGAGCAGGAGGGGGTGGGAAACAGCACGAGCTGGGCAAAGACTGCGGCGGGAGCTGGAGCGCTAGCGTGCGGGCAGAAGCTCGAGCGGGGCAGAGGCTGCGGCGGGATCGGGACCGCGCGGGCAGCGCCTGAACAGGGCAGAGGCTGCAGCGCGATCGGGAGCGCCAGGGCAGCGGCTCCAGCACGGCGGAGACTGCAGCGAGATGGGGAGCGCGCGGGCAGCGGCTCGAACAGGCCAGAGGCTGCAGCGAGATCGGGAGCCGGCGGGCAGTGGCTCTAGCGGGGCAGAGGCTGCAGCGGGAGCGGGAGGGCGTGGGCAACAGCTGGAGCTGGGCAAAGGCTGCGGTGGGGCGGGAGCAGGAGGGGGTGGGAAACAGCACGAGCTGGGCAAAGACTGCGGCGGGAGCTGGAGCGCTAGCATGCGGGCAGAAGCTCGAGCGGGGCAGAAGCTGCGGCGGGAGCGGGACCGCGCGGGCAGCGCCTCGTACAGGGCAGAGGCTGCAGGCAGATCGGGAGCGCGGAGACAGCGGGCTCAAGCAGTGCAGAGGCTGCAGCCAGATCGGGAGCGTGCGGGCAGCTGCTCGAGCGGGGCAGAGGCTGCAGCGGGATCGGGAACACGCGGGCAGTGGCTCCAGCTGGGCAGAGGCTGCAGCCTGAGCGGGAGCGCGCGGGCAGCCGCTCGAGAGAGGCAGAGGCTGCAGCGGGATCTTGAGCGCGGGCAGCGGCTCCAGCAGGGCAAAAGCTGCAGCAGGATCGGATCGGAAGCAAGCGGGCAGCAGCTCTAGCGGAGCAGAGGCTGGAGCGGGAGCAGGAGGGCGCGGGCAATAGCTGGAGCTGGGCAAAGGCGGAGGCGGGAGCGGGAGCGTGAGCGTGGGGGAAGCGGCTCGAGAGGGGCACGGGCTGTAGCGGGATCGGAAGGGCGCGGGCAGCGGCTCGAACGGGGCAGAGGCTGCAGCGGGAGCAGGAGCGGGAGCGTGCATGCAGCGGCTGCAGCGGGGCAGCGGCTGGAAAGGGGCAGCGGCTGCCTAGGGAGCGGGAGCTGGCGGCAGCAGCTCCAATGGGCCGACGCTGCACTGGGATCGGGAGCACGCGGGCAGCGGCTCTAGCCGGGCAGAGGCTGCAGCAGAGCGGGAGCGCTGGAGCGCTGAGGAGGCCGCTGCAGCGCTGACGCTCCTCAGAAGCAGCTGGACTCTCCTACCTGCTGCTGCAGAAATCTGTGGCAACACGTTGCTTTGGTGGAAGAACGTGAAGCAAGTTGAGCGTCACAGAGACACTAACTGCAGAAGAAGTGCTTCAGCAGCCACTTCAGATGACTGTGAAGGGTCTTTGATGCTGCACCAAAACTCAACGACAAATACTAGGTTTTTAAAGGCCAAGAATCTTTAGAGAAGAAAATTTCCAGAAAAATGGCTTTGGTTTGAGGAGAACATCCGTGAACAAAGAAAAACGGAAGCACTCCCCTCAGGACAACCTCGGGATAGGTCACTTCACAGACTCGGCTGGAGGTTTTTACCCACATGGGCCCGGCCTCTTCTTCTGTCTGTCTCTGTATCTGCCTGAGAAAAGATCTGCAGATGGTTATGGCCACTGCCTCATTTCCAGTTTCCAATATTGTGCAAGTTTCTTTCTTGGCCAATTCTAATCTGGAAGAAGAGACGGAAGGGAACTGTGGAAAATGTAATTAATTCCCAGCTTAGCTGCACTGACAGAGTACAAAGCACCAGAGTGTAATGCCACATACTGTCTTTTTTCTAAGGCATAAATATGAGACTTACCAAATTATTTTCTAGATAAGAAATATCAAAGAATTTTCTAGAGAATTTCCCCTATTTTACAAAAAAAAATTTTTGTTTTGCAAAAAATGAGAAGAAAATCTCATTTATTTTGTTAATGCATACCACCCATATTGGCGCTATACAGTTGAATGATTTTTTTTTCCCCAAGGATTAAAGTTCTTAACGTTGCGGTCACATGGAAATCATCCTTAATTTTAACCTAAAGATTGACTGGTGCATATTCTTCAGATATTTCAAGCAAAAATTAGCAGTAATGTATTATTTTTATCATCAGAAAAATGTTAACTGTCAATTACACACACACATGCATAATTATATAATACACACATCTCCATGTACGGCGGCACTTCAAAAAGCTCAGGGAAGATTCATATTATCTTTCAATTCTATTTTTCCACAAACATTTTGAAGTTCTCAGATACCCATATATGCAGGATGTTATAGGGCTCTTTACCTGTATACAGTGCTCGCTGTTTTCTATTCATAAAAAATTTAAATTAGAACCATAGAAGCATCATTATACCCTCCTTACAGGTTTCTTTCTAGATAGTAAAGGTCTATGAAACACATAAACACTGGTTAATAATATGCTTCATCTTCTTATCATATCTTCTCACCACAGACTTTTTCATTGCAGTATGGACAGAGGCTTAGATTTCATGTTTTAAGAGCATAAAAATATCCATCGACAGCAAGTTTTTATAAATAGAGGGTCTTGAAGGGTCTTAGATCCACAATTTCTTTTGGTAATTTTAAAAGATTATTATTATTTTTAACGGACACCTAATAACTGTACATATTTATGGGGTACATTGTGATTTTTTAAATTAAAAACCAAGCTGATTTTATTATTATTATCAATACCAAGCAAGTCTTTAAATCAATGAAAATTTAATTAAGCATAAA
The DNA here is from genome assembly GCF_027409185.1 of Cynocephalus volans. Classification (NCBI taxonomy): domain Eukaryota; kingdom Metazoa; phylum Chordata; class Mammalia; order Dermoptera; family Cynocephalidae; genus Cynocephalus; species Cynocephalus volans. The sequence goes on along the minus strand of NC_084473.1, from coordinate 96,918,886 downwards.
GTTACTTTCACATTTGTCTACAACCGTAGTAAATACAGTTCTTGGCATAAAGACACAGCCCTTGGAGTTTAAAACATCCCCAACTGCAAGATTACCTAAATAAATTTCCCATTATTGTTTATGTAATAGTGGGTGAGTTAATCAAATTAAAATAATTATACAATCTAGGATAAAATAAAATGGAAATAATTTACTCATGAAATTCATATTTAAATCATCTTTATTTACAAAGTAGTATCCTGAGAATTATAATTCCATTAAGCTTCAATTTGAGCAAAAAATGTAGTTACTTAAACTGAAAATGAAAGATAAGTCAAAATTATTTATGAAGAGAGACCAAAAATATCATCAGGTTTCTTGCTGTGCTTCTGGATTTCAGGAGCAGGCTCATTTGAGCACGGAATCGACCCTGAAGGGAACTCACCCCTACTTTCAGAATGTGGGGGTGGAGGTGAAAATCCAGCTCCTAGAGGAACATAAGGAGGAAATCCCCTCAGTGAATAGACATTTCTCATTGCAAATGGAGGTGGTGGCTGCACAGGGAAATCCCTTGGTAGATAATAATTTTGAGGAGCTCCATACATGCTTCCTGGAGGAGGTGGAGGAAAAGGAGGTTCTCTTCTCATGAATGGACCCCTCCTACCCACTGGAAACAATGGACCTCTGATAGCAGGCAAAGGTGGAGGAGCAAAGCCAGGGCCAGTTGCTTCCCGTTTAGCAGGCACAGATGAATGAGGCACATTTACATTACCAAGGTCATCTTTGGTATCATTTCTGCTGGATTCCGTTTGGGAGGGCTTTGGCCCATCCACTTTATCCAAAGAATTCAGGTTAAAACTTCTGAGTTCTGCTGGGCCAGACGGTCCACCAGGATCAGGATCAAATCCGTCTTGCCTTTGTGGAAGAAGAGCTGGATCAGAACATGGGTGGCCTGGTGGAGGAATCATCATCCTTCGGTGTTGTTCCCACGGAGGTGACAGGAACCCAGATGGAGGTGGTGGCTGCACAGGGAAATCCCTTGGTAGATAATAATTTTGAGGAGCTCCATACATGCTTCCTGGAGGAGGTGGAGGAAAAGGAGGTTCTCTTCTCATGAATGGACCCCTCCTATCCACTGGAAACAATGGACCTCTGATTGCAGGAAAAGGTGGAGGAGCAAAGCCAGGGCCACTTGCTTCCCTTTCAGCAGACACAGATGAAGGAGGCACATTTACATCACCAAGGTCGTCTTTGGTATCATTTCTGCTGGATTCCGTTTGTGAGGGCTTTGGCCCATCCACTTTATCCAAAGAAGGCAGATTGAAACTTCTGAGTTCTGCTGGGCCAGACGGTCCACCAGGATCAGGATCAAATCCGTCTTGCCTTTGTGGAAGAAGAGCTGGATCAGAACATGGGTGGCCTGGTGGAGGAATCATCATCCTTCGGTGTTGTTCCCACGGAGGTGACAGGAACCCAGATGGAGGTGGTGGCTGCACAGGGAAATCCCTTGGCACATAATAATTTTGAGGAGCTCCATACATGCTTCCTGGAGGAGGTGGAGGAAAAGGAGGTTCTCTTCTCATGAATGGACCCCTCCTATCCACTGGAAACAATGGACCTCTGTTTGCAGGAAAAGGTGGAGGAGAAAAGCCAGGGCCACTTGCTTCCCTTTCAGCAGGCACAGATGAATGAGGCACATTTACATCACCAAGGTCGTCTTTGGTATCATTTCTGCTGGATTCCGTTTGTGAGGGCTTTGGCCCATCCACTTTATCCAGAGAAGGCAGATTGAAACTTCTGAGTTCTGCTGGTCCAGACGGTCCACCAGGATTAGAATCAAATCCGTCTTGCCTTCGTGGAAGAAGAGCTGGATCAGAACATGGGTGGCCTGGTGGAGGGATCCTCATCCTCCGGTGCTGTTCCCACGGAGGTGACAGGTACCCAGACGGTGCTCCATGAGAATCGGTTAACCTATCACAGCCCGATTCTCCTCTTTCATTGGTCATCTGGTGATCCAGAGTATTCTCTGGGCCTCTTGAGCCTCTTCCTCCTCCTCGCCCTGGAGTCAAAGGTGCGAGTCTGAGTGGAGAGAGAAAAGCTCTCGTTTCGGATGAAGGTCGACCCACTGGTGAGGCACCACATGGGGAATGCTCTCCGCCAAATGCTGTCTTTGGAACATCAACTACATATGGATCTTTTTTGAAAAGTTCAAATTTAAACTCTTTTGCAGCTAATTTTTGTCTCTTGGAAACATTTACTTTCCTTAAATACCTGAGGTGTCTTTCAGCAGTCTCAGCTGCCACCCAGCTGCCATGCGCTTCTTTCTCATAGGAAGTCATCTGCCCTTGATAAGAACGAACGCTTCTCTCCAATTCTTCTTCCGCATCTCTGGCTCTCCTTCTGTAGGTCTCCAGTTCCTCAGCTGCATGGCTCATCTTCTCTTCTACTTTGGAAAGTTTCTCCTCCTTCTCTAACCGGTCCTTTTCCTCTGCTATTAACTTCCTGTGGAGTTTCATTCCATTTTCTTGATACAGTTCAGTCATTCCTTTAAGTTTCTGCTGAAGCTTCTGATTTTCACTTTCCAACTGTGTGTTTTCTGACTGTAAAGATGCTTGTTCAGTCTGGAGATTTGTAATATGCTCTATAAGCTCTTCCTTTGTTTTATCTACTTCAGACAACTCAGTGTAAATTTGGTTTCTTTCTCCTTCTAGGGTTTTGAAAGAAGCACTTAACTTAGCAGTGTGAATCAGTTTCTTCAAAGCTCCTTTTGGCAGATCATCTAAGCGAGCACCATTTTGTGATTCACTCTTCATCTCCAATTCCAAGTCATCAGCCATCATGTCTTCTCCAAGCACAGCAGCCCAGTCTGTCATCTTGAGCAAGCGTTCAGCCAGAGACTTGATGTGATTTTCTTTATCACTCAGAACTCGTTCTGCCTGGACTTTGGAGTTTTCAAATAGTATTTTCTGTTTATTAAGTTCACTCACTTGTTCTTTCAATACTTCCGCTTCCTGTAAAAGCTGTTTCTGGCTTTCCTGAAGTTGGGAATTTTCATTCAAGGCGTCTTTTATTGCCACCTTCAGACGTTCTTCATTCATTTGAAATATTTTGCAGATTAGTTTGGCTTCAGCTACTTGTGACTGGATGGATTTCGATTCATCTTCTAGGGACTGTATCCTCTTTGAAATGTCCGCCATCAATTCATCTTGCTCACAATGTTTAGATTTCTGTTCCTTTAATTCTTTGGCTAGAAAGACTATTTCATCCTCAAGTTTAGATTTGGAGCTGCTCAGCTTTTCATAGGTTGCCTCCAAGCTTTGTGCTTCTGTTGACCCCTTCTCAAAGCTGGCATCCTTCACAGCTGACTCCAAGCCTTCATACTCCTCTTGAACAACGCAAAGTTTGTCAAGTAGTTTACATTTTTCTTCAATTAGTCCAGAAAGCTTTTCAGCAAGCTTTTTCTCTCTTCTTACATAAAGCCGGCTTCTCACCGATCGAACACTTCTCCACAAAAACAAGAGAATCAAAAATCCAGTAAGAGCCGCACATGTCACCAGTTCCCACGGAAAAGCAGGGCCTGGTCTCAGGTCTTCAGGCAATGCTGCCACAGTCCTGCACAGCTTTCCCAGGACCAGCCCCAAGTACGGCTGAGGGGCAGCCCCGGGCACCTCCATGGCGCCGAGGCTGCTCCGGCTGTGGCCACAGTAGCCACGGCCTGGCCGGGCCACCACCAGCAGCTGAGACAGCTCTGTGTTCTGTCGGGAACGCGAACCGGCCCCGGCGACAGCAGCAGACACAGCGCAGCCGGCCTTGAGGGGAGCCGGGGAGCACTGGCGCCCACCGGCCTCAGGCGTCCCCCACGCGCACCATGGTAACCAGGCCCCTTTGTGACGTCACTTCCGCCACGCGGTTCCGGAGCCTGCCCCCCCCCCCCGCGAGCCTGTGACACACGCTGTCCTAGCCACCCCCACCTCGGCTTGGTTTTGGCCGGGCCACCGCTGGATTTGAATCCATGTTTATAATGATGAAATCTGGGTAATCAGCATACTCATCACTCAAATATTTGTCATTTCTTTGTGCTGGGAAAATTCAAAATCCTCTCTTTTAGCTATTTGAAATTATCTAATAAATGTGTGCTGACTCTAGCCACCTTACAAAGCTGTAGATCAGTACAAATAGTTCCTCCTGTCCAGCTGCAACTTTGTATCTGTAACCTCTGCCTTTCCCCTCCTCGCCCTACCCTTCCCAGCCTCTAGTGACCACTAGTCTGCTACTTCTAGGAGATCAACTTTTCCTTTGGCAATTTTTTAAAGGAAATTTTGCGATTTTAATTTCTTTCAGAGGAGCATCCTTCCTTAGATATCTGCCAAGGAACAAAAGTGTTTTCTTTGGACTAACTTTGCCAAAATAGCCGTAGAATGTGGCAATGGGAAGAGGCCTGAGACACTCTGGGCTTCAGCTGGCCCAACGCTTTCTTTATAGGTAATGAAGCAAAGGTCTACAGTAAGTGCACTACTTGTCCAGGGCTGTTTAGCTATTTAGTGGCAGAAGTGTGTTGTATTTCGGGATCTGCTGGATGTCAGTGAAATGCTCTTTGTTTAAAAAACACTTTATTGAGGAATATTTTAGATACCTTGTAATCCACCCATTTCAGGTATGCAATTCAATGAGTTCTAGTAAGTTCATCAAGTTGTGCAGCCATCACCACAAATCAGTTTTAGAACATTTTCACCACACCAATAAGATCTCCTGTACCCATTTATTCTTTTTTTCCCCCAATTTTATTGGTTATGAATATTCACGGGATGCAAGGCTGATTGTCACCGTTCATGCCCAAGCTGTGATGGCCAGATTCATACTGGCCACATGACCGTTACATTTATTGTATCACCTTTATTGACTTTCATATGTTGAACCATCCTTGTATCCCTGGCATGAATCCCACTTCAGGTGCCTGAAACCTCTGCCAAGTTTCTCTTTTTGGTGCCCATAGGAGCCAGCCTGTGCCGCTGGTTCCCATGGAAACAGATCCCTGAGACACACCCTGCCTTGCAGCACGCACAAAGCACTTGCTCGCCCTTTGCCTTTTTTTTTTTTTTTTTTTTTTTTAGCCAGCCAGTTAGTTCCAACTTTCAGGACCCCAGGGGAATAAAATGAGGACTGTTCCAGAGGGGAGGCAGCTGCCCAGGTGTCTGGCCCAAGCTCCCAGCCCACCCTGCCCTCTGGGGAAAAGGGGGGCAAGCCTCAGGTCAGGGCACAGCTCCCCAGGAGCCCCTCGGCCTTTCAAGGCCAGGACAGCCCTGCTCCTTTGGCTCCCAGCACACTTCCAGGAGCAGGGACGTGCTGAGCGTTTTGAGTGTTCACGGTGCACTTGGGAGGAAGGTGTCTTTATCTCACTCTACGGATGATGACAGTGAGACCCAGAAAAGTAAAAGGGTTTGCCCAAGTCACAGGCTAGAAAGTGACAGAGCCGGGACATAAAGCCTGTTCCTTTCATCCCAAAGCGAGCATGGCGGTCAAGATGCACCCCAACCGATGACACACCCATGTTTCATATGTCAGCTTGGAGACTTGCTGATCACACTGCCCAGGACAGGCCTGGCCTTCCTTACTGTATGAACTGAAAAGGTAGGACCAGAGAAGCCCACCCCCAAACCAGTGCTGCCCTCTGGAGAGTCACCCTCCCGCTGCTCAGAGGTGCTTTCTTCGAAGTTAACAAGCTGTGCAACCAAACAGGTCAGGACGACTGCCCTGCCCACTGGGCCCCCCAGGCCCCGGGGCCTTGGGAAACTCCCACTGCAGCAGCCAACCTGGAGGGTTCCCCTCATGCAACACAGATGTGAATGTTCCTGCCCCCTGCCATGACCCCCCCCGCCACTGGTTCCTTTCCCAGGCAGGAGGGAATGGGGACCGAGGACGCCTGAGTAGGCTCCTTGCATGGGCCTCAGCGGTGGCCGTGCTGTGGGCACGTGGCCATTAGCAAACTCCCCAAGAGAGAGTCAGTTTTGCAAAAGTCTCTGGCAGCTATCAGACCAAGAAAAGGGGCGGAAGGCTGCAGGAGTGCCTGCCCTGTTAGCTACGAGCTTGAGCCTGATGGGTTGGAACTGTGCTTTTCCTCCCACGGTGGCAGGAGCCCGAGGGCAGGGCAGTTTGGAAGTGGAAAGGGAAGGAATCGTTTCAAGTCTGGATGAAGGCTGCGTTTCCTTATGTTGCAATTACTGAGCACGTCACACTGGAGGCGGCGGTGATGAGACGCGTTAGCTGACCTGGGTCTTATACTCTCATCCCAGGCAGGGGAGGGGCTTGGCAAGCCCCACCCACAAGTCTTGGGGTCTCCTGGACCTTCCTCATGACCCCCTCCACTCCAGGCCCAAGTTCAATCCCTCCTCCCCAGGACCCCAAGCCGGCAGGTGGAGCTCTTCCGTACCTTTCCCTCAGGCCCTTTCTACTGTTGGGCCTGGCTGAGGGGCAGAGACAGAGAAATTCCCCCTCGGGGTTTGGGCCCTGCCCCACCAAGAGCCCCTGCCTGAGACCAAGGCCCCTCTGGGAGGGGGGTGCGTCTCACCATGCATGTGGTGCCCGCTCTTTAAAGAAGGTCAATAAACACCTGTTGCCCCCCCAAAGCCCTCCTCTGGTTGCCACAGAACTCAGGGATGTCACCAGGACACTGAGCCAGCACAGCTGTGGAACTGGAAACCACTGAAAGCAGCTTTATTTGTGTCCACCTCTGGCCCTTGAAACCTCTTCTGCTGGCCAGTCCTCCCACGGCCAGATGGAAACCTGACAGGCCCAGGCTGCTTCTTGGTAGGGTAATACCCGTGGTCTCCACCACTTCACGTCACACAGCACCGCTCGGCTCACGTCCAGGCCCAACAATAAAAAGGGCCTGACGTCATCGTCAAGTCCCCTGCTTTGAAGTGGAGGCCGCTCCTGCTGCCCCGGCCTGGTGGGGAGGGAAGCCTCGGCCGGGCAGCAGGCGTGGTCAGCCTCCAGCTGAACTCTGCTCTGGGCTTGGTGGAGGTTGAAAGCTACACCTCTTTCTCTCATCGGCATCTCCAAGGGTCTTCAGAGCCCGGACATGGTCCCCACTGTCCCCCTGACTAGAATATTTTGTGTGGGCCTCAGAGAACCAAGGAGCCCCTGACGGGTAGTGGCAGCCCCACCTTCTCTTGGCCTGCATCTGTTCACTGCCCAGGCTGCCTCCTGGGACTGGGCCTGTGAGATTGCACGCCGACTCTCTCACACGAGGCCCTCACCTGAGCCGTCGGCCCTCTCCTCAGCTCCGCCATCAAAGCAGCCAGCCTGTCTCTTGCCCTCTAGACTTTGGGGTGGGGGTGGGGGTGAGGCATCAGTCCACTGGATTTCTCCACCTGCGGAGGACACCTCAAAGCCTAAAGCTCTCTTTAAAGCCCTCTTCCTCTGGCTTGATGTGAACGAGGGCATCTCACCTCACCCTCTGGTCTCAGCTCACCTCCCTGATATCCCCGCCTCTAACCTCAACACTTGACTCCTTGGTACCCTTGGTGTGGGTGAGGGGTCAGGCCATCTCTTCTCTAAATGCGGCATCAATGTGGGCAGAGGTCAGGGGCTGGGCGGGGTCATCTCACGGCACACACCGGCCTCCCTCCCCACATGGGGCTGTGATCATCAGTGCTTGTACGAGGGTTGGAAGCTAACTGCTCCATGCTTGTCCAGAAAGTGCAAGGAAGGATTTGGGACCATGGAGGAGGGGCCCATGGTGTGGACCAGGCTGGCTGCCAGCCTCCTGGTTTGGTCCCTGGCATTTAGGCTCAGAGAGACAGGGTGCTAGGAGGTAAGATGGGAGGCCCAGAGGGTGGGGAGGGACACTGGCCACCACCACCCAGAGCAGGGCCTCAGGCTGACTCCAGAGAACTCAGTTATGTCCTGAAATGCCACCATCATACGTTGACTCCTTTGGGTAAGTATTGCCTTTGCTTTGCAGCCCACATCCAGTCTCTGCATCCTAGTTTCTCAGCCCTCAGGTAGATAAGCAACAAGTCCTGTCTCTTGGTTGATCCTTGTAAAGCGTTTAACACGCTTCCCGGTTGATATTCATAGCTCGATAAATACATGTTAACTCACACTGCTTGGCCCTTCGGGTAGCATGGGCAGGCTCTCGCCCACCAGGCGACCCTCTCTTAGCACAACTCGGCCAACTGGAGCTGCCCTGGCCAGTCACCTGAGACCTTGGATGCCTTGGCCCATCTGGCATTTCTTTGGCAGAATCTTCCATGGGGCCTTTTGCTGGGTGGCAAGGCTGGAGCGTCTGGCACAACAATTCGAGTTTGCAAATACAAAAGCCACATCTTAAACATCACAAATTAGAACTGTGGTTTGGCAAAATATTTTTGTGCTCCTTTGAGGACCTGAAACTCCAAGAATAGTAGAAAACAGAATGTCTGGGATATTTATATACAGGTTAAGAGTCTCTGATCCAAAAATCCAAACTCCTAAACTTTTTGAGTGCTAACATGACACTCAAAGGAAATGCTCATTGGAGCATTCTGCAAATGGATTCTCCAAATATTCCCAAATCTGAAAACATCCTAAATCCAAAATACTTTCCAAGCATTTTGGATAAGGGGTACTCAACCTGTATTTTAATGGGGAGAAGAGAATGACAAAGTTGACTGTGGGACCGCAGGCCGCCAGAGTCATCAGACAGCCATGTTACACATGGTGTAGACAGCTGGAAGCCAGGAGTCATCTCATGCACGCACCTGTCTCCAGAGGCCTGACGCAATACCTCAGACAATCAAGAGACGAACACTAGAATTTTGATTAGACTCAACACATCCACAATTCAACTCAATTTAAAATTGCCTCACATACTCTTGGTAGCAATAAAACTGCAGCCTTTGGAAGATAATCTGGTCCTATCTTTCAGTATTTTCCATGTGGATATTCTTTGTCCCATCAGTGTCACCTCTAGGCCCAAACCCAGAGAAATCTCTGAAGGACACCAGGATGCTCACTGCAGCATTGTGTAGGACAGCACAACCTGGACACAACCTGAGTGTCCACCCGTGGGGCACGGGGTAAATACATGATGGTAAAATAATTGATGCCGCTTTAAAAAAGAATGAGACGGTCCTCTCTACCCTGACATGGAAATAGAGGTCTGCAGGTTTGTGGATATCAGAGCAGATTTAAACACAGGTGTTCGGACAGCGTGACGGGACCTGAGCTGAGGGACAGGAAAGTGCAGCCTCAAGTCCCCGTGTCATTCCGCTTTCTCGCTCTCTTTCCCTGGGATCCAGAACCTCCGCCCTCCTTTTAGGCGCACTGGCTGGGGAGAGGCTGTGGCGGGAGCGGGAGCGGGCGGGCAGCGGCTCAAGCTGGGCAGAGGCTGCAACGGGATCAGGAGCGGGCGGGCAGCGGCCGGAGCCGGGCAGAGCCTGCAGGGGCAGCAGGAGCGCAGGGACAGTGGCTCCAGCCGGGCAGAGGGTGCATCGGGATCGATCGGGATCACGGGCAGCGGCTCCAGCAGGGCAAAAGCTGCAGCGGGATCGGGAGCCAAGGGGAAGCAGCTCTAGAGTAGCAGAGGCTGGATCGGGAGAAGGAGGGGCGGGCAACAGCTGGAGCTGGCCCAAGGTGGAGGCGGGAGCAGGATCATGAGTGTGGGGGCAGCGGCGGGAGAGGGGCAGTGGCTCGAGAGGCGCAGAGGGTGCAGCGGGATCGGGAGCGGGCGGGCAGCGGCTCTAGCGGGGCAGAGGCTGCAGCGGGAGCGGGAAGGCGTGGGCAACAGCTGGAGCTGGGCAAAGGCTGCGGCCAGAGCTGGAGCGCTAGCGTGCGGGCAGAAGCTCGAGCGGGGCAGAGGCTGCGGCGGGATCGGGAGGCTGGATCGGGACCGCGCGGGCAGTGGCTCCAGCTGGGCAAAAGCTGCAGCGGGATCAGGAGCAAGCGGGCAGCAGCTCTTGCGGAGCAGAGGCTGGATCGGGGGCAGGAGGGCGCGGGCAACAGCTGGAGCTGGGCAAAGGCGGAGGCGGGAGCGGGAGCGTGAGCGTGGGGGCAGCGGCGGGAGAGGGGCAGTGGCGGGAGAGGGGCAGAGGCTGCAGCGGGATCGGGAGGGCGCGGGCCGTGGCTCAAAAGGGGCAGAGGCTGCAGTGGGATCGGGAGCGCCAGGCTAGCAGCTCAAGCCAGGCAGAGGCTGCAGCGCGATCGGGAGCGGGAGCGTGCATGCAGCGGCTGCAGCGGGGCAGCGGCTGCTTCGGGAGCGGGTGCGCGCAGGCAGTGGCTGGAAACGGGGCAGAGGCTGGAAAGGGGCAGCGGCTGCATAGGGAATTGCATAGGCAATTATCTTGCTAAGTGAAACAAACAAAAAGACCTGTCTCTTATCAGAACTTTTAAGACAGAAGTATTTTAGACGTAAATCAACTAGACAACTGCCTGAACATCCAACGTCCATCAGGCCATGTTACTTCTTAGGTTATTATGATACAGAAGTCAGCATCTGCACATAGTTACTGAGACAAGTCAGGAGCAAAAAATATAAACTAAATTTCAGTTTGTTTGACTTCACCTAATACCTTAACTGTCCAGGACTTTTATCTGCTAAATGAAGGGGGGCGGAGGGGAGCCAGGGGTGATAATAACAACCATGATTCATTCAGACTAAACTGAAAAATATGGTACCAAAATTATACAGAATGAAGAAGATCTGAAGCACTCATTTTAATATCAACATATTGGATTAATGGTTCAGAAGAATGAAGCAGTGTATATGATATGTACTGACATATTTAAAACACATAACTTCGGTTAAAGAAAATTCAATAACTCACTCAGAGCCAAGTAGACCATGACTATGTAGACATGGAGATTCACAAAGGTGATTTCTTAGCAGTTTTTGTTTTTTTAAACCCTACATCCCATCTAGATTACTTTCTATATTCCTGTATGGACTGCATTCCTCAATCACCTAAGAACCAGTTGAATTGAATCTACTCTAACCAGTTCAATCAATTGGCCAAAACCTTCCAAAATGAACTTATTCTCAAGAAAGCATCATGCAACTAATTATTAACTTTTTTAAATGTCAAAACAGTCTCTAGGATACACAGTGCCATTGCAAATAATAAGCCTAGAGTTTAATTCTGAACAGTGATATATGTTACATATCTGTGATTCGAAGACACACCATCAATTATGCAAAGATGCATCCCGATTTCAAAAACATTAAAAAGTTTTAAAATGTATGTTTAGAATCAAGAAAATACAGTAATCACCAAAGATTACTGTTATTAGTCCGTTTTGTGTTGCTATAACAGAAATACCCGAGACTAGGTAATTTATAAGGAAAAGAGGTTTATTTGGCTTACGAGTCTGGGACACCTGCATCTGGCACGTGCCTCATGCTGCTTCTACTCATGGCAGAAAGTGGCAGGCAGCTGGCGGGTACAAGCAGATCACATGGTGAGAGCAAGCAAGAGAGACAGAGAGGAGGTGCCAGGGTCTTATAAACAACAAGCTTTCGTGGGAACTAATGGAGCCAGAAATCACTCATTACTCCCCCCTCCCCCAGGGAGAGCATGAATCCATTCATGAGGGATCCGCCCCCATGACTCCATCAGTTTCCAACACTGCCACGCTGGGGATCAAATTTCCACATAAGTTTTGGAGGGGACAACACATCCAAACTCCATTAATTATCTATAAACAGTACTACTTCATTCTCATGTGGAAACAAACTTAGATGAGCCTATACAATAAGAATTCACACTGGAACACACTAGAATCAACCTTTCAGCCTGACAAAAATTTAGAGTCTGCAATCAAATACTATTCCTAGAGCAATATCATACTGAGTATCCAATCAAATCACAATGTCTACTCTGAGCAAAGTTAACTTGGAATAAATGTGATTCAAAATTCACATTTACAGATGTGTCAACACGTGAAAATGGCAGCAGAATCGATTCAATGAAGATCTCAAAATAGATGTCTTATTGAACTGACTAGTCAACTTAATCTAAATCATCTAAATTTGTCACCACAGATATGGTTTAACTATGTACTTGCAAATATAACAAGAGTGATACAGACATATAAAGAGAACAGGCCATAACAAGAAACAAACTCTCGCCAAAGAAAAGCAAAAATGAATCAAAGGTGTACTTACAATCTTCCCTCCTACCTCTAAAAAAGGTAGAAATTAATTTATACGACTGTTTAAATATTCACTTAAATATCTTCGACATCACACGTCACTATTCTGTAATACCTCAAAAATGAGAATTTTCAAGAAAATGTTTCTAGACCAAATTACTAATTCTACAATTAACAACTGTTCATTCTACAATTATAGCACGTGTCATATAACTGAGCACCTATGTGCAAAGTTTTCCTGAGTTACTAGAAAATGTATCTTATTACAGCATCTGAGTTTTTCTAATTTAACAATAGCCTCAATACTAGCACTAAGTCCTCTGAGGTTAACATATACCTCATTTTCCCAAAGTCTGTACCAGAGGAACTTGAAATATATCATCATAGACTTTAACCGGCACAAAGTCTATAATTGACAGCTTCAGTTTATGAGAAATAAGTGTTTTATTACATTTATTACATTTAGTCCCCACAACAGCCTGTGAAAAGGCTGTTTTATTATTATTTTATGTTTCATTATTATTATCATCATTTTACAAAGAGAAAACTAAGACTTAGAGACCTTAAATTACGTACCCAAGATCACAGAGCTACTAAGTACTAGAATGCAGATTCAAACCCAGATTCTGTCTCAAGAGTTCCAACTCTTCACTGCTACTATCTCATAAAATAGCACTATTTGGGAAAGACTTCTCATGTGAATAAAAATCTTCTTTCTATATTTTTACCTCATGAAATCTCTCACTAGGTTTGAATATATAACCTGTACTTTCTATATACACTGTAACAAAATGAAGTGACAGATGACCCACGTATTTGAAAAATTCACATTCACGCATTTAACTGTGCACCCTCTTTCATAAGCAGAATTTGGTCTTTTATATATCACCAAACTGGGCTGGACAATTAGAACAGCTGGTTAAAGAGCAACCTTATACCCCCAAGGTCAAGGGTTTATATCCCCATACCGGCCAGCCACCCAAAAAAAAAAAAAAAAAAAGCAATGATATATCCTTCAAAAAACATGATTTTGAGGTATTTTGTAGTGGTGCTCCCAGCTAGGGAAAAAGGCAGGGCCTCACCAAGGTAGACAGAAGTCTTGTTAACTAGCAGTCACAGGATAGCAGAGCACGGGCAAAGCTGAACCCTACACCCCACAGACCTGGCCAGCCCCCCCCATTCCCTTTCTCTGACGATCTGGAGAGGTCCTGTAAAAATCCTCGCTATCTGAAGCTGAGGAATGAATTCAAGTTTCCTCATCTACATGGAGCTACAACCTGTACTTGAACGTCTCCTACTCCTCACCCAAAACCTCCTTTCTTTCACCCAAATAGCATATTTTCTCCATTTCCCACTTTCTTATCCATCCTCACCTCACGCCCATCTCCCAGCAGCAGGTCATTTTGTGTTATGGCCAGGCAGTCAACCAGCTGAGTCTCACTGGTCTTGCAGTGTGATAGCAAAAGCAAACTGAACCCTTTCCCCCACACTCTAGCACGTTGTAGTACAGACGCTCAGAGGTTTAAAGTTCAGGGCTATCTAACTTTCACACCACTCCTTCAACAGAGATCAAGCATTAGCAACACGCCCCTGGGAAGAAAAAATCAAATACTCTAGTCCCATGGGATGGGATGCTTACACTCACCATCACTCCAGCACCTCTCACCAAGGGGCCTGGAAGAACGTTCTTCCCAATGCTATGAATTGACTAAGACAGAGGGAAACAAAGTCTACTAGTCCATAATGGTTTCTGATATTTGGGAGAAGAGTGTCCCCTAACATACATCATCCAATAATATATAAAGCTATCATTCAACATTCAGACATTCCGCTATGCCTAAAAGTTACAGACTGCTTTTACTTACATTTCTTATTTGAGATTAAAAAGATATTAAAACAAAGCAAGAACATAAAATCACAGGATCAGGAAAGACTCAACTAAATTTACCTTTCAAATTATTTTCTAAGAGATACTCTATCATGTAACAATATCAAAGCAGATTCCAAGTCCAATGACCATTTAAAATGCCAATCATCATAAAAGATTGATGTAACAATAGAGAATCTTTCAAATATCTATATTCCAAATCTATCTATTCTCTATGGAAAGAGACATTCTGTATCAAGACTGTCCGCTGTATAATGTCATGAAACCAAGATGCATTTGTTGCTACCCCGAGCATTTCTGACTTAACCAACATGGAGTAATAGAAAACAAACAATAACTCAATAACTATTTCCACAGGTTCCTCCTAATCTCTATTCTGTGTTACTGAACAGAGAAAAATACTTATGATCAAGTAACCATAAATCAAACCATCATACTTTCACATGCATGTCTTGCATATGCCTCTCCTCACAGTATATAAACATACGCAAACACACTGCGGATATGTATTTTATGAATTTGTCATGCCGTTTAACTGACTTTAAATACCAAAAGTTGCCTGCAATTAAAACCATGTCAAAGAGATCATTTTGAAGGGGAAAGAAAAGTCCATGAACTTCATGGCCCATCTCTCAGAAAAAAAGAATAAATGCAATAGAAAAACAGAATTTAAGCAATAAATTGACACCAAAAATGAAAAGGTTAAATGTAATAGCCGAGGTACCTTTTAGCACTAGTTGACAATTTAGCAGGTGTTTTCCCGGATATTTTTCCCTCCTTTTTCTTGGGCTGAACTTGCTCTCTTTCTGGTTCTTGCTGAACACTTTCACACTGTTCTCCATCAGAACTTCCTCCACGAGTGCTTGGACTGTCATCAACTCTTTGTGCCTAGGTGGACATTTTAGATCCTGCATTGAAGAATCAAAAATAATTTATTCAGCTGTGGACAGGACTACAATAAGGTACAGAAAGTGAGCCTCAAAGTAGAAAAAGTAAAATTCAATATAAAATGGGTAAGTTGGCCAAAACTTTCCTTTCACTCATTTAAATGTTTTAAGAAATGAAAACATCCAAAACATATACAGGAAACGCTATTACCAAGCAACATTATTCATAATAGCCAAAAAGTGGAAACAACTCAAATGTCCACTAACATATGAATGAATAAACAAAACATGGTCGGTATATCTACACAATGGATCATTACTCAGCCATAAAAAGTAAAGAAGTACAGCCACTACATGCAACAACACGGATGAACCTTAAATCATGCTAAATGAAAGAAGCCGGTCACAAAGGATCACAAACTATATGATTCTACTTATAGCAAATGTCCAGAATAGGCAAATCCATAGAGACATAAAAGTTGAGAAGTGGTTGCCAGGGGCTAGGAGTGAGGGTAGAGTGGGGAATGACGTTTAATGGGTATGAAGTTTCCTTTTGGGGTGATGAAAATGTTAAGCCAGCTTGCTAAACGCCAGAGGTTAGTATGAATAGCAACAGGAACAAAGAAATGGGGCAACATTTCCACATCCATACCCAATTAACATATCCTCATGGCTAGGCTAAGGTTAAAAATCCTCTAAACTAGTAAAACGATTTAAGTCACCTTTGTAATAACAGAAGAACACAGAGGTCTGCATGATTCTAAATAAAAACTGAACCATATGATGGTATGCACATTGATCCAACTATACACTAAAGAACCATGTTTCACAACAGATATTGACTGTATTAAGCCACTGAAGAATTTCTTTCATAGTCTGGGTGAAATATCCCTCAAGCCTTTCAAATTCCGTTCGCTCTGAGAGTTCATGGTCCCCAAGCAGCTCTGATTACAACTCAATTTTCTCAATACCTTGATACCTCAGAAGCTGTGAGAACCTCGATAACAGACACAAAAAATTCCAGTAAGTCAAAAGGGATATCCCCTCTCAACTGTCGTTCTATCATAATCAATTTCTCAGTTTGATTATTACGAATACCGCCCTTATGACCCAATTAGCTTAGAGTGTTGTCACAAATCCAGAACTGAATGGACAAAATCGATGCCCAGACTTTGAAGAGCGTGTGCTCACCATGGTACTGTCACCTAATAATCACTTTGAGCACTATCAAGTTACCTTCTCAGACGCTCCTTCCTTAAAAAGCAAAACTACCTAGGTTTAAGAAGTACCATTAACAATACAAAATATACCTTTACAAATCATAGATAAATTGAACAAATTCCTTTTGAAAAGGATACTCTTGATTACTCGTAATCAAATTAGTACTTGAAACTGGTTTTGATACAACCAAGAATAAGAAATAATAGGTAAAATGAAGACACCTCAATTAAAGCACAGTTTTTCATAATTTAGTCCAAATGAATGGCTAGTTGACAGTGATAAAAATCATCATCACTAAACATTTAACTCACGGCTTGCTCTAAACCAAAGAAAGCTATTTTTGTAATACAGACCTTTAGTGGATTGAAATTTTTGCGGTAAGACAAATCAAAAAGCACTGCAAAGGAATGGAAGAATCAGGAAGCTCAGAGAGGTGAAGAGTCAACAGCAAATACTGAATGCCTTCACCGAGACACCACACACACCAACACCCTCTAAACCCCTACGGCTCCCTTCCCCCATGCCAGACAAAAATAGGTCGGCCCCAAACAGCTCTGAAACACACTGATGGGAAATCTGAAGACGTTTCTACCTATGCTGCGAATGGACAGCATCAGTCTCCACAGCTGCGACATCTTTTATGAGCACGAAAGTCACTTCATAGAATACTGAAATTTAATATCGGTACGTTTCACATTTAGCTCTAAAAGTCCTAACATATTTTTTGCTTTTTTTTTTTTTTTTTCCATTTCTATTTCACTTTAAATTCTCATTCCAGGATTCAACATTGGTTTTTCTCAGCTTACTCCTTTCAGTTAAAATTTACCAGAGGTTTAAAACCATGAAGGTATGTACCTCAAACTGTGTTAAAGCACATGTGCGTGAGAGTGAGAAAGAACAATTCTCAGGGAAAGGTGCTCATATACAGCAAAATGCTGCCAGCAATAGTTTACGAAATGTGAAATGACTGAGGAATCATTGTGTACATCTTAAACCAGAAGCAATCCATTACATGACAAATATATAGGAGCTTAAATGAAATAAAGTTTTTTTATACTGAGGTTGCAGCTTCAGTTTAATACTCCATAATTTAATAAACTATGCCTAGAGCTTCAGCTTTGTGTCCCATTAGATATAAAGTTACACATTCTTCTCATATAAATGTGCATTTACATCCTCAAACAATCTAAAAACGCTGTGATGACACAATTACTTAACAGACTACCCAATGATGTAATGTGAACCATAATCTGAAACCCAATTTCATAAACTACTCCAGAGCACCAGAGGAAGAATAAAGTAAAAAACAGTCTCACTACAGAACTACTAAAAATACTATTAAAAATGCCCACATGGAAGCATAATTTCGATAGTTTCAAAATCAAGAAAAACGTATTACCACTCTTAACCTAAGATGACTTATCTCATCCAAATCTTAACCTACAAATGATAGATTCATCTGAGGCCGCTGATAACCCCTACAGAAGCTTTTAGAAATAAAGTTTTCATATGTATTTTTCAAATATCAAAAACAAAGGGAATTTGTGCTGGTTTTGTTTTTTGAATGCCCAATTACAGAAAAAGTGTGAAAAAAAAATGATTGTACCACTCCAGAGCGACAGATTATTATGAAGAAAAAGTAGCCTATAAATAATTTTAATTAGTTATAAGTACAAACTGGGTGTTTTCTCGAAAATATAAATGAAGAAAAGTTCCTGAATTAAAACTCTTTAAACATTATCTTCTAAATTAACATTTTAAAATTAATTCCTAAACAGTAATTATCTAATATAGAGGGAAGATAAACAAATCTCAGGATTATAAACACAGGGCCACTCTCCAATGATAGTTTGAAAGATACTGAGATATATAAATTAATGTTTTTACTTCATATTCAAAGTAAAACCTAGTTTCTAAACATAAAATAGTAAGGTATGAGTTCAAATACTGTTCCTTCAACACGAATTGTCTAAGCTGTATTAGCTATGTACTCTATGTTGTAATTACAGTCCCAGAAATCAGCCACACAGAATGAATGAAACTCACATGTTCCATAAAAATGAAATGCCCTGGCCATAAATATCACTGATGACATAAAAGCAAATATAGTCACTCCATAAATCCAGATTACGATGCAGATAAGCCTTAGATCATATAAAACTGCAAAAGGAAGTGCTCGTTTGGGCTTTTGTAACAGGAAAACCTTTGACTCTGTCATCTGTATCTTACTGTCTTCCTCCTCACTTTTCTAATCTCTAAAACGTAAAGCAAAACAACTTATGTGCACAACATCCAGCAATATTCAGCTTTTAACTGTAAAGCTATTTATGCGGGAAATAACAGTGAAACACCAGATTTGGGAGGAAAGGGCGCTGTGTCCTGGGGGAGACAGCATGGGATAGGCATTACATATGAAAGCCTTCATCTTCTGCATCCTCCCGCATACAAAGCTCCAGAGCCACGGAGTATCCAAACCGTCTGAGGAAAGACAAATATTTAGATTCCCAAGGTCCAGGCTGAATCATCACATACTCAGAAACATACGTTTTAAAGGGTCAGGGATTAAAACTTAAGAAGAGCTAAAAAATCTTTCCAAACCGCGAGATCATGTGGGGGTAACTCCTAGCACTTCCTTTCGTATAAAAACATCTGAGTAAACTCTCCAGGAAACACAGCACAAAACGAAGAATCCTGAAAACATGCAAATAGGAACCACAGCCAGCGACCACGGGATGGTCTTTCTAAGGCGGGCTTAGCTTCATCGAGAGAAGATGAATCGGACATTTGTGGCTGGTCGTGGGGAGAACACGAACACCCACACCCACACCCACACGCGAAGCCGCGCTTTATCTTCGTTAGAAATAGTAACGGTCAAAGGGATCAAAACGTTAGGAGAGGAGGGGGGCGGGGGAGGCAGAGAACAGACAGAATCCAGTTTCAAACCAGGCCGGTGGGGGCTGCAGGGAAGAGACCAGAGAGAAATGGGCTTCGGTTCCCAACTGTCACAAGCGCCAGGCATCACAAAAGACCAACACAACGCCCCCCCCACACACACACACCAGGACATATATAAATAGACCCCGCAAGGTCTTCCCCGGGCCGGCCACTGGGACGCGGCGCAGCCGGACCCGGCGCTCTCCAGGAGAGACTCCATGTGCAGCAACCACGCCGTCGGGAGAGCAGCGACAGAGCCAGCCGGGCACTTTCCACGGCGACATTTATCCCGCACTTTTGCAGAGACTGAGTTCCAGGATGCGGCTGGGAGAGGGAAGGGGCTGGAGGGAAGAGAAGGATGGGGAACTGAGAGCGGAAGGGGTAGGAGAGGGAAGGAGGCCGGGAGGGAGCAGGCAGCAGGGGACGGGAGGGGGAGGGGTAGAAAGGGCGAGAACCGGGGGCGGGAGGCTCGCGGGAGGCGGCGCGGCGCGGGGAAGCCGGCGCCGAGGGGCCTGCAAGGGGAGAAGACGGCGCCTGCGGTGTCTGCAGAGCCGGCGGCGGGGAGAGCAGGTCGGGGTGCGAGGGACGCCTGCGAGAAGGACGCCCGCGGCCGGGGCGCGGGAGCGGCCGAGCGCGCTCCTGAGGGAGGGACGGGTGTCCGCGCAGGTCGCGGGCTCCACACGTCGCCAGGGCAGAGAGGGCGGCTGAAGCGCGAGGGGGACGGGGGCCTGGGGAGGCCCCGAGACGGGACGTCCCCGCCGACCCTCTCGTCACCGAGCGCCCCGCCACGCCCGCCCGGACTCACCCTCAGAGCCGCCGCCGCCGCCGCCGCGCCCGGCCTTGTAGCTCCAACTCCCGAGACCGCTGCCCGCGGCTACCGCCCTGGCCGCTCCTGAGTCCTGGAAAGTGAAGTCACCACCTCCGGGAGCCGCCGCCGCCTCTGCCCGTCCGTCCGCGCGCGCGCGCGCGACCCCACGTCGGCTGCGGCCCCGGGCGCCTCCCCGTCCGCCCCCCGCCCCGCCCCTCTCAACACGCGGGGTCAGGACCCGAGCGCGGGGTTCCAGGAGTCAGCTCAGCGCAGGGCGGGAGGAAGCGAGTTGTCACCTGCTGTCCCCATCCCAGGAACCTTTGATGCCCCAAAGCTAGATGGAATAGGAATTCCTGTGATGCACCCAGATTCTGCTTTTCAACCACATGTTAAAATAGGGTCAAAAGGGGCCGACCCCGTGGCTAAGCACTAAGAATTCAACATAAGCTGGGCCATTCCTGTTCTCAAAGAGCTCAGAGTGTGCCATAGAAGACAGAAGGGCAGGAGGGTCCCAGTGCATAGTGGCACATGGAAAAATGTTACACATCACCATTAAAGCTCAAGGGGCCAGGGCTGTTGTCGCTTCCCCGGGGAATGACATGGTGGTTTTCTGCAATGGAAAGCCTTTGGCTTACCAACTACCTTTACTTGGTTCTCTCAGGATGAGCTGCAGGGTGGCAAGAAGGCAGAGTGAGAACCTAATTGCTCTGCACAAGGACATGCTAAGAAGCAGGTGTCTGTGCGCAGAGAAGATGTCCCAGGATGGGAGGGATGAAGGGTGGGGGAATGTAAGGTGGAAAAGGTTGGAAGGGAGAAGGCAGGAAACGAAGGGAGGAATAGGGCCAAATGAGCAGACGATATGAACACAGACAATCTCCTAAGACAAAAATACAAACTGTAAGCAAGTGCAAAAATGTTTCTTCCTAGGTAAAGGTGTGCGTGGCAGAGACTTCTGGTGGCTGCTCCTCCTCTGCCAGGATTCTGAGTTGTTCCACTGCCACCCCAGGGGCGGCTCCTGATGAACTCAGGCCATCACAGTGGTCCAACCTCCAGGACAGTGATTAGCTAAGAAATGAGACAGTGCTCAAAACAAGGAAGGTTATCTCTTGTGGGGTGCATTTAGGAGGTGCTGCAGCTGGAATGGCACACAAGAAGTTAGCTGAGAAAGCAGAAATGGGGGTGTAGCTCCAACAGTTAAATGTGTGGGCGGGTCGCCCAGTCCTGTGGCAATGGATGTAACCAGGCCTTGACTCCCCCTATGCCTGTGCTCTGCCCGTGGGATGGCTGAGTCTGCTGGCTTGTGGGACTCCTCGCTTCCCACTGTAGTATAAGTGTGACATGGTCAGTCACCCAAAGGATGTCCTTGGTGGAAGATTAGGGTGCACAAATTCTGCAGGGGTCTACGGTGCCAGATCGTCATCTTTTAGAAGAGAGCCATTTGACAGGTACTGTATGTAGAGGAAGCCCCCTCTGTGAGTCAGGCAGTGTGTCAGGAACCAGGGTCCCACAGTGGGTCCTGAGAGCCACTTGTCCACTTACTTCTCCATTTCCAAGTAAATGGGAAGATGGATATGGTGAGTTCCTCAGGGGCCAATTACAATCTGGACTATGGGGCCTGAGATCACTGGAGGGCCAAGAAAAGCTTGAGTCAAGTACCCTCCCACGGCTGCCAAGAGTGGGTGGGGAGAGAAACTGAGGGCCTGCGTCTCCCATGATGTCCGAACACTCACAGTAAGTCCACAGACAGTGTCAGAAGAAAGAGAGAGGTTTGCATGTGTTACACAAGGGCATGATTATGAAGCAAAGGGTGGCCATCAGAGTCTCCTGCAGTATTTGTTTACGGCCACAGTCACAATCTTGTCAGGAACCTTTCTCAACTTGTGGCATCAGCTCCAAGGCAAAGAAAAAGCCTTAGTTACAGAGAGAGAATGGGGTGCAAATGTGGTCAGCCTTGATGTTGTAAGGTAGAGTATGCAGAGAAGTAACTTGTAAGAAGAGGTACTATCAAAACTCAGTGCAAAAAGGTAAATAAAAATTATGCACACTAACAGGAGGTTGCAGGAGACTCTTGACCCCTGAGGAGAGAGAAGGGGGCAGAGGTGACTGCACGGCTCCAACTGCGAGGCCGGTGCCCAACAGTTGCTCAATTTTCTGAGACTAGCCTTAGTTAGAAAACAGGCCCAGATTTCTCAGACTTGCAGCCATCTCCAGAAGCAGTGAGGAATGGGCGTCAATGACCCCTAATCTCTTTACCCAGACATTGGTCCCTTACATAGGTAACATTCTCTTTTGGAATCAGGCAGCAAGTCTCTACGCAGAAATGCAAAGGTACTGCCAATCTTCCGATCAAACTCACAGCAAGGGAAGGAACTCACCCAACTTCCCACTTAAGGCAGAAATGCCCGACCTGTGCTTCCTGGGTTCTCCTCCCCTTCAGTCACTGCACTGATCCAGAACATTAGGCAAAGCTTTTGTCTGCCCAGCCTCTGTTGTCCCTTCTCTGAGCTACATCACCCCAGTTATTCTTCAGCAGTCACCCACTCCCTCACCCCAAACCACGTGGTTCTGGTTGGTGACCCTGCCCCAGAAGACACCAACTGGACTGGGCCAATCCTTGTCCCTGGCCCCAGTGACCACTTCAAGGAAGGGCAATGGCCAGCTGGGTCAGTGAGGGTGGCCTGGGCCAGGCTGGAAAGCAAAGAGGGTCACACTCCTCCTACATGGTTTCTGAGCTGTTGGACATGCACCTGGAGCTCTGAAGGTCATGAGAGGGACAGGAGCTGTCTGAGCATGAGGAGAGCAGAGCTGGGGATTCCTGACAGTGTCACCCCAGCACCTGGATTCCAGCCTCTGCACCTGAAGCCAGTGTGAGCATTTTTGACTCTGCAACTGAAACAGGAGTGGCTACTTATGCTAACTGGGTGCTTTTGGTTGCAAGCAACAGAAAACCAAGTTCCATTTACCTGAATGGTAAAGGAGACGTACTACCTTAAGGAGTTGGGGAGGCCAGATTTGGGGCAGGCTTCAGGAAAGGTTTGACTCTGTGGCTCAAGGATGTCCTCAAAGCTTAGTGGCTCTCTGCTCTGCCTCTGTGGGTCAATTCATCCTCGGGCTGGCTTCCTTCATGGTGACACCAGGGCTAGCTTCACATTCAAACTCCACCCTGTCCAAAATGAGAGGTGTGCCCCTCCGACAGATCTCTCAAATAAGCAAGAAAGCATCTTTCCCAGGAGTACCCAAAAAACCCCTCACATCTCCTTGACTATTCCTGAACCAACTCCCATGGCCAGAGGGCTGCCATGCCTGGAGTGGCTTCCTCTAGGGGTTATGAGACAACCCGTATGGCGAGGTGACTGGCTGGCTTTCCCCAAATCACACAACCTGTGAGAGAGGGGCGTGTGTCCAAGTGGAAAGCTAGGTAATGCTGGGAGGGGGGCACGATATGAGGCCAGGACCTCCTTCACTACAACTGCTCCTGATGAGGAAGTCAAGGCAAGTGTGACCACTCCACCATCTTCTCTAAGTGGACTTCTCACATTACGTTAGTAAACAGAATTCAGCATTATCAAATCCTGCAGATCCCACCTCTTAACCACCTGTCCTCTCTACAGTTTTCACCAGAATGATTCTTTTCTTAAACTTCACTGTTCATCTTTAACTGTTAAATGAATTAAAAATCATGCCACCAATAACATTTCTGGGACCTAGAGTCCCATGACGGTGAACAAGGAACACAGGGTCTCTGCTTCTTACAAGTGTTTTACTCATTTCACTTGAGATCTGTGTGTGTCTCTCTCTCTCTTTGTGTGTGTGTGTGTGTGTTTCTGTCTGTCTCTATCTGTGTGCCTGTCTGTATTTGTGTGTGTGTCTGTCTGTCTGTCTGTCTGTCTCTCTCTCTGTGTGTCTGTCTGTCTTTGTGTGTGTGTGTGTGTGTCTGTCTGTCTCTGTCTGTGTGTGTGTGTGTACCCTGAGCAGGTACCAGTTGGTTCATGGGCTGCAGGCTGAGCAGTGGCAGGAAGCAGGATGGGGGTTGGAATGGGGGCACGTTCATGACAAGGTCAGCACCTGAGGGACCCCAGAGGCAGCACCCAACCATACCCAGGGGAAGGAGAGTCCCCTAAAACTACTGGGTGCTATTACCCCCAAGAGGACACCATGGAGTAAGCTAGGGGGTGCCCATCTGCTGCCCTACATGGGACTTCACTGATGCCAGCCAAGTAGGACAGCCACGTGGGAGGGAGAAGGGCACTGTCACAATGCATCAACATCGGAGGTCCCCACTTCCTTCTCCCCAAAGACCTGGCTTTTCGAAGGAACGTGGAAGAACGGGACTGTAAAGACCTCTTTTCTACCTGACGGCCATGCACTACCCAGCATTAACCGGAATCTCGCCCCTCTCTCTCAAACCCTTCCAGTGCTTCCGAAGGTTTAAGTGTTCTAGTTTCAATGTTTCTCCTTCACATTTGTTTGAAAGAGCATATACATCCCAAACAAAAGGTCCTTATATGAGGATACTTCAAAAATTTCATGGAAAGATTCATATTATCTTTGAATTCTATTTTTCCACAAACTTTCTGAAGTACCGTTTTATCTCCAAACTAAGAGAGCAATTATATATTTATTTTCTCTTTGAGCTAATGTTCCCCATAATCATTCTCGACTGCTAAATTATTAAAGGTCTTCACAAGGGGGAATCACACATGCTCATTTGTAGTTTGCTGCTACACGGACATAAAGAAAAAAATCCAAAGTCTGGGCATTACTTGTTCTCCCCGAATTGAACTTACCAAATCCTGAAAGTGATAAAGGTGCTGGAGCAGGTCCCTGAGTACCCACTGAGGATGCGTTCAGAGAGCGTGAGTCATCCTCAGAGTGACACAGCTGCTGCAGAAGCCACTAACTACATGGGAAAGCAGGTGGGTGAAATCCCAAGGGCTAGGAAAAATTCCTAAAGCCTTGGGAGGGGACACAGAAACTGTGGGTGATTTTAAAAGAAGGGGGCAAAGTGCTGTGAGTGGCGCATCTGTCCTGCAGCTACGCTTCCGTCCTGGTCAAATGGGGTTCTGTGACCCCCCAGAGGCCCAGCAGCACCCGCTGACCACCGTCCAGCCTTCCTCACCAAGTCTCTGAACTTGGGGTTTTTTCCAACACTTGCATTCTTACTTCATAATGGAAGTTAGTGGAAAAGTAGCACAGTTTTGGACAATAAATCAGAGTGGTCATTGTGACTGACTGCTTAAGAAAAAGGAACATCTTCCAGAAGAAAAAGTAGGGTTCTGCAGCCAAAATGCCCAGGCCCACTGCCACCTCCCCACATGGCCAGGGAGAAAACAAACTAGATGGGACTGCATGAATTTAGCAGGACAACACCTAAATTTACAAAATAGGAAATTATCTGCCTGATATATGCATACATGTAATGTCATCCAACCACAAAAAGAAACAAAGTACTGATATTACATGGTAGTTGGTAGTTGTCGAATTGCTACAACTTGAATGAACCTCACAAACATTACCCCAAGTGAAAGAAGCCAGACACAAAAGGTCACCTACTGTAACATTCTATATGAAATGTCCAGAATAGGCAAAGCCATTGAGACTGAAAGCAGATCAGTGGTTGCCAGGGGATTAAGTGAAGGGGACTAGAGAGTGATTAGTTCATGGGTACAGGGTGTTTTTCTGGGGTGATGAAAAAAGTTTTGGAACTAGATAGAAGTGATGGCTCCACAACATCGTGTATACACTAAATGTCACTGAATTGTACGAAGTGGCTAACTGTATGTTATGTGCGTTTCACCTCTTCTCTCAGAGAAGAGAGAAAAAGGAAAGAAATACGGAGAAAGAGAGGGAGGGAAAGAAGAGAGAGAGAAAAAGAAACTATCTGCGTGAACATGTATTGCAGGGATGTCATTATGGGAGCTCCCCCATACACAGGCCACCTGAGACAGGATAAGACACGACCGGTGTTTCTCAGCCAGGCCATTGGCATTTGGGGCAGGACAGTATTCACTGGGTGACCACCTCATGCCCATGAGAAGCAGCAAATGCCAGCAGCACCCTCATTCACAATGAAAACCCAAACACACCCACACATTCCCTGCTGCCCTGGGAGGAAGCACTGACTTCATCAAAACATGGCCCCTCAAAGGACGGACAGCCAAGTGGTCAGAGCACAAACTCTGGGTCCAGGACACCCCCTTTGAATCTCATCTCTCCCACCCCTCTTCTGGTGACTTTGGGCAAGTTACTTGACATCTGTATGCCCCCCATTTCTTCATATGGAGAAGTGGGAAAATAATAGTGCCAAATAGTGGGGATATTATTAAGAACAAGATAGTTAATACACTAAAAAGAAGATCTGGCACAGAGTACATGCTCAATGCATTTTTTAGCTAATAAAAAAATTGCATATATTTATGGTATACAACACTATGTTTTGATATATGTGTATATTATGAAATGCTAAATCAAGCTACTTAACATATCATTTCCTCACATACTTACCTTTTTGTGTGTGTGTTGAGAACATTTAAAATCTACTTGCAATTTTCAAGAACACCATACATTGTTGTTAACTATAGTCACCATATTGTACAATAGAGTTCCTGATCTTATTTCTCCTAACTGAAATTTGGTATCTGTTGTGCCACGGCTGTGGCCTGGAATCCTCACAGCATCCATTGTCTAGCTCTTAATCCTGTTCGTGATGCCAATTGTAAAGCTAGGCGACCACGCTAGTTGTCGTGCTCTTTTACCTGCCGGTAATCCTGCCGACTGGGCCGATTGTTGAGCTAGGGCTGGGTCTGGAGCTCACAGACCCCTCAAGCCCATTGTCCAGACTGGGTCACAAATCCTTCATATGCCGGGCTGGGTCACCAGACACCTTCACACAGGTCTATGAGCTAGGTAACCAGCCAAAAGGTCCTTGGAGCCATAGGTTGGAAAGCATGGCTGTGCAGGGCAGATGCCCAAGGCCGATGCCCGCCCACCTGCTTCACAAAACTAACTCTCTCTGTCTCTCTCTCTCTCTCTCTGTCTCAAGAACACAAGAATAGCAACAAAACTAAAAAGATTCATTGGTGCACATGTGCACTAACTCCACACACACACACACACACACACAATTTGCTTACAAAGGATGCTGAACCACACCCAGCTGGACCCGAGGCAAGGGCCCTGACCAAACTATTCTATTTTCCCAACAGTATCCTCTGACTAACATCTCGCTACTCTGCCCCCAACCCCCAGCCTTCCAAGACCACTTTCTTCTCTCTGCTCCTACAAGGCCAACTTTTTCAGATTCCACATGTAAGTAAGATTGTGCAGTATTTGTCTTTTTGTGCCTGGCTTATTTCATTTAGCAAAATGTCCTCTATAGTTATCCACGGTGTCACCAACAACAGGATTTCCTTCTTTTTAAAGGCTGACTAGTAATCCTTCGTGTATATACCACATTTCCCTATATATTCATCTGTCAATGGACACTTAGGTTGCTTCCATATCTTGGCTACTGTGAATAATGCTGCAATGAACATGGAAGTACAAATACCTCTTCAATATACTGATTTCATTTTCTTTGGATATACAACCAAAAGTGAAATTACTGGATCATACGATAGTTCTATTTCAAGTTTTTGAGGAATCTCCACACTGCTGCTTATAGGGGCTGTGCTAGTTAGAGTCCCACCCACAATGCACAAGCATTCCCTTTCTTCCATATCCTCACCAACACTTGCTATCTCTTGTCTTTTTGATAATAGCCATTCCAACAGGTGTGAGGTGATATCTCATTGTGGTTTTAATTTGCATTTCCCAAATGATTAATGATGTTGAGCAGTTTTTCATATACCTGTTGGCCATATGTACGTCTTCTTTTAAGAAATGTCTGTTCAGGCCCTTTGTCTATTTTTTAATTGGGTTATTTATTTTCTTACTATTGAGTTGTTTGAGCTCCTTATATATTTTGAGTAGTAACCCCTTGTCAGATGTATGGTTCACAAGTATTTTCTCCTGTTCCACAGGTTGTCTCTTCACTCTGTTGGTTATTTCCTTTGCTCTGCAGAAGCTTTTTCATTTCATGCAATCTCATTTGCCTATTTTTGTTTTTGTTGCCTGTGTTTTGGGGTCATTTCCAAAAAAATCTTTGGTCAAACCAATGCCAAGAAGCTTTTCCCTATGTTTTCTTCAAGTAGACTTAAGTTTTCTGTCTTCTGTATAAGTCTTCAATTCACTGTGAGTTGATCTTCGTATGTGCTCAATAAATTTAGCGATGGTATTATTATTATTGAGAGTACAGGAAAGCCCTACACCTCTTTGTGATACAAAAGTAACTGGGAGCATTCGCAAAACTCACCTACCTTTCATCTTTTACTTTTCACTGCCTATGTTCTAGAAGTGGTTGGAGCATGCAAGTGGGGTGAGGAAGGGCTCCCAGGAGCTCTGCCACCCAAGGGCATCAGGACTCAAGGCATCAAGAGGCATCAAAACTTTCCGCCCATCCCTCAAAGCAAATGGTCATAACACATCACCCCAGAACGTCCCAAGGGAAGAGGGAAAGAAGGAAACTTTCCACATGCATAGTCAACAATCCTTTTTCCAATATACAATTTTTTTTAAGGTTGAGGAAACTAATCTAAGAGGTTGACAGTGCCCCTTAATAATGTCACATGGTGGACATAGCACAAAGCAGTACTATAATTGTCTTAATGCCTAGACCTGGGAAGAGATGCTCTTGAAATATTTAAATGTTCTCAAAATAATTAAAGAGCCTTTACAGAATTGCCCATACCAAAAACATGCTTTGTTCTCACGTGATTTTTTTTTAAAAAAAATCAACATACTGTCATGATTTTAGCTGGTGGATACGCATAAGAGAAAACAGGAACAGCTGTCGTGGAGGGCCCTGGGACTCTCTGCCCACCGTGCTGTGTTTCCTTCTAGGAGTGAAAGCCCTGCTAGATGGTTATTACACAGGCAGGGGCACGGAGTCTGACAAGGCCCTTGAAATATGCTGTCCCTTGCAGGTTTGTGGGACTAATTAACAAGAGAATGTGCAAAAATCTTTCTGCCCTCTCCTTTCCCACTGCTGGTGACATACACAAGAAAAACCACAAGCCCACCGATCCCTTGCATTCCTTCGGTTTACACTTTCTCTGAGCACTTGAATGCAACAACGTGGAAGGAAGCCACATATAAGAAGGTGGTTAGACCAAATGCCTTAGGGGTCTCTTCCAGTCCCAAGGGTTTTGATTTCATGTCTCTTCATTTCTGCCCATGTATTCAGCACAAACTCTCTGAGATCCTACTGGATGACAACCCACCATGCTGGGCTTGGAGATCCAGCACTTCTCGAGAAATGACTTTCCAATTGAGGGCAGAGGTAGAGACTTCTATTTAAATTTAACACACATGCAAGTTCTTGTTCTTACTCTTACTCTGTAACATTCTCCACTTGGGGTGAATTGTGTCACCCCCATCCCTAGTACCTCAGAATGTGACTGGATTTGGAGATAAGTGCTTTACAAGGATAATTTAGTTAAAATGGGGGCCCTAATTCATTACAACTGGCCTCCTTATAAAAAGTGGGAATTTGGAGACAAACGGGTACAGAGTGAACAGTAGGTGAGGACACAGGACACCATCTACAAGCCAAGAAGGGAAGCCCAGAACAGATCCTTCCCTCACAGCCCTCAGAAGAAACTCATCCTACCAACACCGTGATCTTGACCTTCTGGTCTCCAGAACTCTTAGACAATAAATTTACGTCATTTACTCCAAAGTCACACATTGGAAATGACTGCTCTGGGGATCTGAAGACCAGAGGTCCCATCTTAGCTTTACCACTCCAAGCCTGGTGAACCCAAGCAAGCCACTTTTCCCTGAGCCTTTGTTTCCTCCTTTACAAATGGGCAAGTTGACCCCAAGAGTCCCCTCCAACATGAACAACCGATGATTCCACGGCCCCCCTGGACTGGGCCAAGAACTAACTGCCACGTCAGCTACAATCTAACAATGTTCTGACTCTGAGAAATTCCCAAGTTCCAGCATCGAAACAAATGGACATCCCCAGTATTCCTCTGGCCCTAGCCACATCAGACTGTGACTTTCCAAAGAACAGGGCCAGTGGATCCCCCACTCTCAAGTCCTCAGTGCCGGCTGACAGAGGCCCTGACACAAGCTTCTTCTTGGAGCATTCTTAACGCTCTCAACTGCTTGTCCAGAGGTCTGGACCCTAGACCCAAGAAACAACATAAAACTTGGCATTAGAGTTTGCAAATAAAAAAGCCACATCTTAAACATCACAAATTAAAACTGTGGCTTGGCAAAATATTTTTGTGCTCCTTTGAGGACCTGAAACTCCAAGAATAGTAGAAAACAGAATGTCTGGGATATTTATATACAGGTTAAGAGTCTCTGATCCAAAAATCCAAACTCCTAAACTTTTTGAGTGCTAACATGACACTCAAAGGAAATGCTCATTGGAGCATTCTGCAAATGGATTCTCCAAATATTCCCAAATCTGAAAACATCCTAAATCCAAAATACTTTCCAAGCATTTTGGATAAGGGGTACTCAACCTGTATTTTAATGGGGAGAAGAGAATGACAAAGTTGACTGTGGGACCGCAGGCCGCCAGAGTCATCAGACAGCCATGTTACACATGGTGTAGACAGCTGGAAGCCAGGAGTCATCTCATGCACGCACCTGTCTCCAGAGGCCTGACGCAATACCTCAGACAATCAAGAGACGAACACTAGAATTTTGATTAGACTCAACACATCCACAATTCAACTCAATTTAAAATTGCCTCACATACTCTTGGTAGCAATAAAACTGCAGCCTTTGGAAGATAATCTGGTCCTATCTTTCAGTATTTTCC
This sequence comes from Cynocephalus volans, assembly GCF_027409185.1. Lineage (NCBI taxonomy): Eukaryota > Metazoa > Chordata > Mammalia > Dermoptera > Cynocephalidae > Cynocephalus > Cynocephalus volans. Next base: position 96,888,161 of record NC_084473.1, on the reverse strand, counting down.
ATGTGGATATTCTTTGTCCCATCAGTGTCACCTCTAGGCCCAAACCCAGAGAAATCTCTGAAGGACACCAGGATGCTCACTGCAGCATTGTGTAGGACAGCACAACCTGGACACAACCTGAGTGTCCACCCGTGGGGCACGGGGTAAATACATGATGGTAAAATCATAATTGATGCCGCTTTAAAAAAGAATGAGACGGTCCTCTCTACCCTGACATGGAAATAGAGGTCTGCAGGTTTGTGGATATCAGAGCAGATTTAAACACAGGTGTTCGGACAGCGTGACGGGACCTGAGCTGAGGGACAGGAAAGTGCAGCCTCAAGTCCCCGTGTCATTCCGCTTTCTCGCTCTCTTTCCCTGGGATCCAGAACCTCCGCCCTCCTTTTAGGCGCACTGGCTGGGGAAAGGCTGTGGCGGGAGCGGGAGCACGCGGGCAGCGGCTCAAGCGGGGCAGAGGCTGCAGCAGGATCAGGAGCGGGCGGGCAGCGGCCGGAGCCGGGCAGAGCCTGCAGGGGGAGCGGGAGCGCGCGGGCAACGGCTCCAGCCAGGCAGAGGCTGTAGCGGGATCGGGAGCGCGCAGGCAGCGGCTGGAGCAGGGCAGAGGCTGCAGCCAGATCGGGAGACCGGGGGCAGCGGCTGAGCGGTGCAGAGGCTGCAGCGCGACGGGAGTGCGCAGGCAGCGGCTCGAGCGGGACAGAGGCTGGAGCGGGAGCAGGAGGGCGCGGACAACAGCTGGAGCTGGGCAAAGGCAGAGGCGGGAGCGGGACCGTGAGCGTGGGGGCAGCGGCGGGAGAGGGGCAGAGGCTGCAGCGGGATCACGAGCGCCAGGGCAGCGGCTCGAACAGGGCAGAGGCTGCAGCTAGATCGGGAGTGGGCGGGCAGCGGCTCTAGCGGGGCAGAGGCTGCAGCGGGAGCGGGAGGGCGTGGGCAACAACTGGAGCTGGGCAAAGGCTGCGGAGAGGGCTGGAGCGCTAGCGTGCGGGCAGAAGCTCGAGCAGGGCAGAGGCTGCGGCGGGATTGGGAACGCGTGGGCAGCGCCTTGAGCAGGGCAGAGGCTGCGGCGGGATCAGGAGCGCGAGGGCAGCGGTTCCAGCCGGGCAGAGGCTGCAGCGAGATCGGGAGCGTGCGGGCAGCCGCTGGAGCGAGGCAGTGGCTGCAGCGGGATCGTGAGCATGGGCAGCGGCTCCAGCAGGGCAAAAGCTGCAGTGGGATCGGGAGCAAGCGGGCAGCAGCTCTAGCGGAGCAGAGGCTGGAGCGGGAGCAGGAGGGCGCGGGCAACAGCTGGAGCTGCGCCAAGGCGGAGGCGGCAGCGGGAGCGTGAGTGTGGGGGCAGCGGCGGGAGAGGGGCAGAGGCTCGAGAGGGGCAGAGGCTGCAGCGGGATCGGGAGCGCCAGGGCAGCCGCTCCAGCAGGGCAGAGGCTGCAGCGAGATGGGGAGCGCGCGGGCAGCGGCACGAACAGGGCAGAGGCTGCAGCGAGATCGGAAGCCGGCGGGCAGTGACTCTAGCGGGGCAGAGGCTGCAGCGGGAGCGGGAGGGCGTGGGCAACAGCTGGAGCTGGGCAAAGGCTGCGGTGAGGCGGGAGCAGGAGGGGGTGGGAAACAGCACGAGCTGGGCAAAGACTGCGGCGGGAGCTGGAGCGCTAGCGTGCGGGCAGAAGCTCGAGCGGGGCAGAGGCTGCGGCGGGATCGGGACCGCGCGGGCAGCGCCTGAACAGGGCAGAGGCTGCAGCGCGATCGGGAGCGCCAGGGCAGCGGCTCCAGCAGGGCAGAGACTGCAGCGAGATGGGGAGCGCGCGGGCAGCGGCTCAAACAGGGCAGAGGCTGCAGGGAGATCGGGAGCCGGCGGGCAGTGGCTCTAGCGGGGCAGAGGCTGCAGCGGGAGCGGGAGGGCGTGGGCAACAGCTGGAGCTGGGCAAAGGCTGCGGTGGGGCGGGAGCAGGAGGGGGTGGGAAACAGCACGAGCTGGGCAAAGACTGCGGCGGGAGCTGGAGCGCTAGCATGCGGGCAGAAGCTCGAGCGGGGCAGAAGCTGCGGCGGGATCGGAGCGCGCGGGCAGCCGCTCGAGAGAGGCAGAGGCTGCAGCGGGATCTTGAGCGCGGGCAGCGGCTCCAGCAGGGCAAAAGCTGCAGCAGGATCGGATCGGAAGCAAGCGGGCAGCAGCTCTAGCGGAGCAGAGGCTGGAGCGGGAGCAGGAGGGCGCGGGCAATAGCTGGAGCTGGGCAAAGGCGGAGGCGGGAGCGGGAGCGTGAGCGTGGGGGAAGCTGCTCGAGAGGGGCACGGGCTGCAGCGGGATCGGAAGGGCGCGGGCAGCGGCTCAAACAGGGCAGAGGCTGCAGCGGGATCGGGAGCGCCAGGGCAGCGGCTCGAGCCAGGCAGAGGCTGCAGCGCGATCGGGAGCGCACGGCAGCAGCTCGAACGGGGCAGAGGCTGCAGCGGGAGCAGGAGCGGGAGCGTGCATGCAGCGGCTGCAGCGGGGCAGCGGCTGGAAAGGGGCAGCGGCTGCCTAGGGAGCGGGAGCTGGCGGCAGCAGCTCCAATGGGCCGATGCTGCACTGGGATCGGGAGCACGCGGGCAGCGGCTCTAGCCGGGCAGAGGCTGCAGCAGAGCGGGAGCGCTGGAGCGCTGAGGAGGCCGCTGCAGCGCTGACGCTCCTCAGAAGCAGCTGGACTCTCCTACCTGCTGCTGCAGAAATCTGTGGCAACACGTTGCTTTGGTGGAAGAACGTGAAGCAAGTTGAGCGTCACAGAGACACTAACTGCAGAAGAAGTGCTTCAGCAGCCACTTCAGATGACTGTGAAGGGTCTTTGATGCTGCACCAAAACTCAACGACAAATACTAGGTTTTTAAAGGCCAAGAATCTTTAGAGAAGAAAATTTCCAGAAAAATGGCTTTGGTTTGAGGAGAACATCCGTGAACAAAGAAAAACGGAAGCACTCCCCTCAGGACAACCTCGGGATACGTCACTTCACAGACTCGGCTGGAGGTTTTTACCCACATGGGCCCGGCCTCTTCTTCTGTCTGTCTCTGTATCTGCCTGAGAAAAGATCTGCAGATGGTTATGGCCACTGCCTCATTTCCAGTTTCCAATATTGTGCAAGTTTCTTTCTTGGCCAATTCTAATCTGGAAGAAGAGATGGAAGGGAACTGTGGAAAATGTAATTAATTCCCAGCTTAGCTGCACTGACAGAGTACAAAGCACCAGAGTGTAATGCCACATACTGTCTTTTTTCTAAGGCATAAATATGAGACTTACCAAATTATTTTCTAGATAAGAAATATCAAAGAATTTTCTAGAGAATTTCCCCTATTTTACAAAAAAAAATTTTTGTTTTGCAAAAAATGAGAAGAAAATCTCATTTATTTTGTTAATGCATACCACCCATATTGGCGCTATACAGTTGAATGATTTTTTTTTCCCCAAGGATTAAAGTTCTTAACGTTGCGGTCACATGGAAATCATCCTTAATTTTAACCTAAAGATTGACTGGTGCATATTCTTCAGATATTTCAAGCAAAAATTAGCAGTAATGTATTATTTTTATCATCAGAAAAACGTTAACTGTCAATTACACACACACATGCATAATTATATAATACACACATCTCCATGTACGGCGGCACTTCAAAAAGCTCAGGGAAGATTCATATTATCTTTCAATTCTATTTTTCCACAAACATTTTGAAGTTCTCAGATACCCATATATGCAGGATGTTATAGGGCTTTTTACCTGTATACAGTGCTCGCTGTTTTCTATTCATAAAAAATTTAAATTAGAACCATAGAAGCATCATTATACCCTCCTTACAGGTTTCTTTCTAGATAGTAAAGGTCTATGAAACACATAAACACTGGTTAATAATATGCTTCATCTTCTTATCATATCTTCTCACCACAGACTTTTTCATTGCAGTATGGACAGAGGCTTAGATTTCATGTTTTAAGAGCATAAAAATATCCATCGACAGCAAGTTTTTATAAATAGAGGGTCTTGAAGGGTCTTAGATCCACAATTTCTTTTGGTAATTTTAAAAGATTATTATTATTTTTAACGGACACCTAATAACTGTACATATTTATGGGGTACATTGTGATTTTTTAAATTAAAAACCAAGCTGATTTTATTATTATTATCAATACCAAGCAAGTCTTTAAATCAATGAAAATTTAATTAAGCATAAAGTTACTTTCACATTTGTCTACAACCGTAGTAAATACAGTTCTTGGCATAAAGACACAGCCCTTGGAGTTTAAAACATCCCCAACTGCAAGATTACCTAAATAAATTTCCCATTATTGTTTATGTAATAGTGGGTGAGTTAATCAAATTAAAATAATTATACAATCTAGGATAAAATAAAATGGAAATAATTTACTCATGAAATTCATATTTAAATCATCTTTATTTACAAAGTAGTATCCTGAGAATTATAATTCCATTAAGCTTCAATTTGAGCAAAAAATGTAGTTACTTAAACTGAAAATGAAAGATAAGTCAAAATTATTTATGAAGAGAGACCAAAAATATCATCAGGTTTCTTGCTGTGCTTCTGGATTTCAGGAGCAGGCTCATTTGAGCACGGAATCGACCCTGAAGGGAACTCACCCCTACTTTCAGAATGTGGGGGTGGAGGTGAAAATCCAGCTCCTAGAGGAACATAAGGAGGAAATCCCCTCAGTGAATAGACATTTCTCATTGCAAATGGAGGTGGTGGCTGCACAGGGAAATCCCTTGGTAGATAATAATTTTGAGGAGCTCCATACATGCTTCCTGGAGGAGGTGGAGGAAAAGGAGGTTCTCTTCTCATGAATGGACCCCTCCTATCCACTGGAAACAATGGACCTCTGATTGCAGGAAAAGGTGGAGGAGCAAAGCCAGGGCCACTTGCTTCCCTTTCAGCAGCCACAGATGAATGAGGCACATTTACATCACCAAGGTCGTCTTTGGTATCATTTCTGCTGGATTCCGTTTGGGAGGGCTTTGGCCCATCCACTTTATCCAAAGAATTCAGGTTAAAACTTCTGAGTTCTGCTGGGCCAGACGGTCCACCAGGATCAGGATCAAATCCGTCTTGCCTTTGTGGAAGAAGAGCTGGATCAGAACATGGGTGGCCTGGTGGAGGAATCATCATCCTTCGGTGTTGTTCCCATGGAGGTGACAGGAACCCAGATGGAGGTGGTGGCTGCACAGGGAAATCCCTTGGCACATAATAATTTTGAGGAGCTCCATACATGCTTCCTGGAGGAGGTGGAGGAAAAGGAGGTTCTCTTCTCATGAATGGACCCCTCCTATCCACTGGAAACAATGGACCTCTGATTGCAGGAAAAGGTGGAGGAGCAAAGCCAGGGCCACTTGCTTCCCTTTCAGCAGGCACAGATGAATGAGGCACATTTATTTTACCAAGGTCGTCTTTGGTATCATTTCTGCTGGATTCCGTTTGTGAGGGCTTTGGCCCATCCACTTTATCCAAAGAAGGCAGATTGAAACTTCTGAGTTCTGCTGGGCCAGACGGTCCACCAGGATCAGGATCAAATCCGTCTTGCCTTTGTGGAAGAAGAGCTGGATCAGAACATGGGTGGCCTGGTGGAGGAATCATCATCCTTCGGTGTTGTTCCCACGGAGGTGACAGGAACCCAGATGGAGGTGGTGGCTGCACAGGGAAATCCCTTGGTACATAATGATTTTGAGGAGCTCCATACATGCTTCATGGAGGAGGTGGAGGAAAAGGAGGTTCTCTTCTCATGAATGGACCCCTCCTATCCACTGGAAACAATGGACCTCTGATTGCAGGAAAAGGTGGAGGAGAAAAGCCAGGGCCACTTGCTTCCCTTTCAGCAGACACAGATGAATGAGGCACATTTACATCACCAAGGTCGTCTTTGGTATCATTTCTTTTTTTTTTTTTTTTTTTTTTTTAAATATTACTACTGCCGTTTTATTATTTTTTTCATTTATTTATTTTTTTCGTGACCGGCACTCAGCCAGTGAGTGCACCGGTCAGTCTCATATAGGATCCGAACCCGCGGCGGGAGCGTCGCCGCGCTCCCAGCGCAGCACTCTACCAAGTGCGCCACGGGCTCGGCCCTTTGGTATCATTTCTGCTGGATTCCGTTTGTGAGGGCTTTGGCCCATCCACTTTATCCAAAGAAGGCAGATTGAAACTTCTGAGTTCTGCTGGGCCAGACGGTCCACCAGGATCAGGATCAAATCCGTCTTGCCTTTGTGGAAGAAGAGCTGGATCAGAACATGGGTGGCCTGGTGGAGGAATCATCATCCTTCGGTGTTGTTCCCACGGAGGTGACAGGAACCCAGATGGAGGTGGTGGCTGCACAGGGAAATCCCTTGGTAGATAATAATTTTGAGGAGCTCCATACATGCTTCCTGGAGGAGGTGGAGGAAAAGGAGGTTCTCTTCTCATGAATGGACCCCTCCTATCCACTGGAAACAATGGACCTCTGATTGCAGGAAAAGGTGGAGGAGCAAAGCCAGGGCCACTTGCTTCCCTTTCAGCAGCCACAGATGAATGAGGCACATTTACATCACCAAGGTCGTCTTTGGTATCATTTCTGCTGGATTCCGTTTGGGAGGGCTTTGGCCCATCCACTTTATCCAAAGAATTCAGGTTAAAACTTCTGAGTTCTGCTGGGCCAGACGGTCCACCAGGATCAGGATCAAATCCGTCTTGCCTTTGTGGAAGAAGAGCTGGATCAGAACATGGGTGGCCTGGTGGAGGAATCATCATCCTTCGGTGTTGTTCCCATGGAGGTGACAGGAACCCAGATGGAGGTGGTGGCTGCACAGGGAAATCCCTTGGCACATAATAATTTTGAGGAGCTCCATACATGCTTCCTGGAGGAGGTGGAGGAAAAGGAGGTTCTCTTCTCATGAATGGACCCCTCCTATCCACTGGAAACAATGGACCTCTGATTGCAGGAAAAGGTGGAGGAGAAAAGCCAGGGCCACTTGCTTCCCTTTCAGCAGACACAGATGAATGAGGCACATTTACATCACCAAGGTTGTCTTTGGTATCATTTCTGCTGGATTCCGTTTGTGAGGGCTTTGGCCCATCCACTTTATACAAAGAAGGCAGATTGAAACTTCTGAGTTCTGCTGGGCCAGACGGTCCACCAGGATCAGGATCAAATCCGTCTTGCCTTTGTGGAAGAAGAGCTGGATCAGAACATGGTTGGCCTGGTGGAGGAATCATCATCCTTCGGTGTTGTTCCCACGGAGGTGACAGGAACCCAGATGGAGGTGGTGGCTGCACAGGGAAATCCCTTGGTACATAATGATTTTGAGGAGCTCCATACATGCTTCCTGGAGGAGGTGGAGGAAAAGGAGGTTCTCTTCTCATGAATGGACCCCTCCTATCCACTGGAAACAATGGACCTCTGTTTGCAGGAAAAGGTGGAGGAGCAAAGCCAGGGCCACTTGCTTCCCTTTCAGCAGACACAGATGAATGAGGCACATTTACATCACCAAGGTCGTCTTTGGTATCATTTCTGCTGGATTCCGTTTGTGAGGGCTTTGGCCCATCCACTTTATCCAAAGAAGGCAGATTGAAACTTCTGAGTTCTGCTGGGCCAGACGGTCCACCAGGATCAGGATCAAATCCGTCTTGCCTTTGTGGAAGAAGAGCTGGATCAGAACATGGGTGGCCTGGTGGAGGAATCATCATCCTTCGGTGTTGTTCCCACGGAGGTGACAGGAACCCAGATGGAGGTGGTGGCTGCACAGGGAAATCCCTTGGCACATAATAATTTTGAGGAGCTCCATACATGCTTCCTGGAGGAGGTGGAGGAAAAGGAGGTTCTCTTCTCATGAATGGACCCCTCCTATCCACTGGAAACAATGGACCTCTGTTTGCAGGAAAAGGTGGAGGAGAAAAGCCAGGGCCACTTGCTTCCCTTTCAGCAGGCACAGATGAATGAGGCACATTTACATCACCAAGGTCGTCTTTGGTATCATTTCTGCTGGATTCCGTTTGTGAGGGCTTTGGCCCATCCACTTTATCCAGAGAAGGCAGATTGAAACTTCTGAGTTCTGCTGGTCCAGACGGTCCACCAGGATTAGAATCAAATCCGTCTTGCCTTCGTGGAAGAAGAGCTGGATCAGAACATGGGTGGCCTGGTGGAGGGATCCTCATCCTCCGGTGCTGTTCCCACGGAGGTGACAGGTACCCAGACGGTGCTCCATGAGAATCGGTTAACCTATCACAGCCCGATTCTCCTCTTTCATTGGTCATCTGGTGATCCAGAGTATTCTCTGGGCCTCTTGAGCCTCTTCCTCCTCCTCGCCCTGGAGTCAAAGGTGCGAGTCTGAGTGGAGAGAGAAAAGCTCTCGTTTCGGATGAAGGTCGACCCACTGGTGAGGCACCACATGGGGAATGCTCTCCGCCAAATGCTGTCTTTGGAACATCAACTACATATGGATCTTTTTTGAAAAGTTCAAATTTAAACTCTTTTGCAGCTAATTTTTGTCTCTTGGAAACATTTACTTTCCTTAAATACCTGAGGTGTCTTTCAGCAGTCTCAGCTGCCACCCAGCTGCCATGCGCTTCTTTCTCATAGGAAGTCATCTGCCCTTGATAAGAACGAACGCTTCTCTCCAATTCTTCTTCCGCATCTCTGGCTCTCCTTCTGTAGGTCTCCAGTTCCTCAGCTGCATGGCTCATCTTCTCTTCTACTTTGGAAAGTTTCTCCTCCTCCTCTAACCGGTCCTTTTCCTCTGCTATTAACTTCCTGTGGAGTTTCATTCCATTTTCTTGATACAGTTCAGTCATTCCTTTAAGTTTCTGCTGAAGCTTCTGATTTTCACTTTCCAACTGTGTGTTTTCTGACTGTAAAGATGCTTGTTCAGTCTGGAGATTTGTAATATGCTCTATAAGCTCTTCCTTTGTTTTATCTACTTCAGACAACTCAGTGTAAATTTGGTTTCTTTCTCCTTCTAGGGTTTTGAAAGAAGCACTTAACTTAGCAGTGTGAATCAGTTTCTTCAAAGCTCCTTTTGGCAGATCATCTAAGCGAGCACCATTTTGTGATTCACTCTTCATCTCCAATTCCAAGTCATCAGCCATCATGTCTTCTCCAAGCACAGCAGCCCAGTCTGTCATCTTGAGCAAGCGTTCAGCCAGAGACTTGATGTGATTTTCTTTATCACTCAGAACTCGTTCTGCCTGGACTTTGGAGTTTTCAAATAGTATTTTCTGTTTATTAAGTTCACTCACTTGTTCTTTCAATACTTCCGCTTCCTGTAAAAGCTGTTTCTGGCTTTCCTGAAGTTGGGAATTTTCATTCAAGGCGTCTTTTATTGCCACCTTCAGACGTTCTTCATTCATTTGAAATATTTTGCAGATTAGTTTGGCTTCAGCTACTTGTGACTGGATGGATTTCGATTCATCTTCTAGGGACTGTATCCTCTTTGAAATGTCCGCCATCAATTCATCTTGCTCACAATGTTTAGATTTCTGTTCCTTTAATTCTTTGGCTAGAAAGACTATTTCATCCTCAAGTTTAGATTTGGAGCTGCTCAGCTTTTCATAGGTTGCCTCCAAGCTTTGTGCTTCTGTTGACCCCTTCTCAAAGCTGGCATCCTTCACAGCTGACTCCAAGCCTTCATACTCCTCTTGAACAACGCAAAGTTTGTCAAGTAGTTTACATTTTTCTTCAATTAGTCCAGAAAGCTTTTCAGCAAGCTTTTTCTCTCTTCTTACATAAAGCCGGCTTCTCACCGATCGAACACTTCTCCACAAAAACAAGAGAATCAAAAATCCAGTAAGAGCCGCACATGTCACCAGTTCCCACGGAAAAGCAGGGCCTGGTCTCAGGTCTTCAGGCAATGCTGCCACAGTCCTGCACAGCTTTCCCAGGACCAGCCCCAAGTACGGCTGAGGGGCAGCCCCGGGCACCTCCATGGCGCCGAGGCTGCTCCGGCTGTGGCCACAGTAGCCACGGCCTGGCCGGGCCACCACCAGCAGCTGAGACAGCTCTGCGTTCTGTCGGGAACGCGAACCGGCCCCGGCGACAGCAGCAGACACAGCGCAGCCGGCCTTGAGGGGAGCCGGGGAGCACTGGCGCCCACCGGCCTCAGGCGTCCCCCACGCGCACCATGGTAACCAGGCCCCTTTGTGACGTCACTTCCGCCACGCGGTTCCGGAGCCTGCCCCCCCCCCCCCCCGCGAGCCTGTGACACACGCTGTCCTAGCCACCCCCACCTCGGCTTGGTTTTGGCCGGGCCACCGCTGGATTTGAATCCATGTTTATAATGATGAAATCTGGGTAATCAGCATACTCATCACTCAAATATTTGTCATTTCTTTGTGCTGGGAAAATTCAAAATCCTCTCTTTTAGCTATTTGAAATTATCTAATAAATGTGTGCTGACTCTAGCCACCTTACAAAGCTGTAGATCAGTACAAATAGTTCCTCCTGTCCAGCTGCAACTTTGTATCTGTAACCTCTGCCTTTCCCCTCCTCGCCCTACCCTTCCCAGCCTCTAGTGACCACTAGTCTGCTACTTCTAGGAGATCAACTTTTCCTTTGGCAATTTTTTAAAGGAAATTTTGCGATTTTAATTTCTTTCAGAGGAGCATCCTTCCTTAGATATCTGCCAAGGAACAAAAGTGTTTTCTTTGGACTAACTTTGCCAAAATAGCCGTAGAATGTGGCAATGGGAAGAGGCCTGAGACACTCTGGGCTTCAGCTGGCCCAACGCTTTCTTTATAGGTAATGAAGCAAAGGTCTACAGTAAGTGCACTACTTGTCCAGGGCTGTTTAGCTATTTAGTGGCAGAAGTGTGTTGTATTTCGGGATCTGCTGGATGTCAGTGAGATGCTCTTTGTTTAAAAAACACTTTATTGAGGAATATTTTAGATACCTTGTAATCCACCCATTTCAGGTATGCAATTCAATGAGTTCTAGTAAGTTCATCAAGTTGTGCAGCCATCACCACAAATCAGTTTTAGAACATTTTCACCACACCAATAAGATCTCCTGTACCCATTTATTCTTTTTTTCCCCCAATTTTATTGGTTATGAATATTCACGGGATGCAAGGCTGATTGTCACCGTTCATGCCCAAGCTGTGATGGCCAGATTCATACTGGCCACATGACCGTTACATTTATTGTATCACCTTTATTGACTTTCATATGTTGAACCATCCTTGTATCCCTGGCATGAATCCCACTTCAGGTGCCTGAAACCTCTGCCAAGTTTCTCTTTTTGGTGCCCATAGGAGCCAGCCTGTGCCGCTGGTTCCCATGGAAACAGATCCCTGAGACACACCCTGCCTTGCAGCACGCACAAAGCACTTGCTCGCCCTTTGCCTTTTTTTTTTTTTTTTTTTTTTTAGCCAGCCAGTTAGTTCCAACTTTCAGGACCCCAGGGGAATAAAATGAGGACTGTTCCAGAGGGGAGGCAGCTGCCCAGGTGTCTGGCCCAAGCTCCCAGCCCACCCTGCCCTCTGGGGAAAAGGGGGGCAAGCCTCAGGTCAGGGCACAGCTCCCCAGGAGCCCCTCGGCCTTTCAAGGCCAGGACAGCCCTGCTCCTTTGGCTCCCAGCACACTTCCAGGAGCAGGGACGTGCTGAGCGTTTTGAGTGTTCACGGTGCACTTGGGAGGAAGGTGTCTTTATCTCACTCTACGGATGATGACAGTGAGACCCAGAAAAGTAAAAGGGTTTGCCCAAGTCACAGGCTAGAAAGTGACAGAGCCGGGACATAAAGCCTGTTCCTTTCATCCCAAAGCGAGCATGGCGGTCAAGATGCACCCCAACCGATGACACACCCATGTTTCATATGTCAGCTTGGAGACTTGCTGATCACACTGCCCAGGACAGGCCTGGCCTTCCTTACTGTATGAACTGAAAAGGTAGGACCAGAGAAGCCCACCCCCAAACCAGTGCTGCCCTCTGGAGAGTCACCCTCCCGCTGCTCAGAGGTGCTTTCTTCGAAGTTAACAAGCTGTGCAACCAAACAGGTCAGGACGACTGCCCTGCCCACTGGGCCCCCCAGGCCCCAGGGCCTTGGGAAACTCCCACTGCAGCAGCCAACCTGGAGGGTTCCCCTCATGCAACACAGATGTGAATGTTCCTGCCCCCTGCCATGACCCCCCCCCGCCACTGGTTCCTTTCCCAGGCAGGAGGGAATGGGGACCGAGGACGCCTGAGTAGGCTCCTTGCATGGGCCTCAGCGGTGGCCGTGCTGTGGGCACGTGGCCATTAGCAAACTCCCCAAGAGAGAGTCAGTTTTGCAAAAGTCTCTGGCAGCTATCAGACCAAGAAAAGGGGCGGAAGGCTGCAGGAGTGCCTGCCCTGTTAGCTACGAGCTTGAGCCTGATGGGTTGGAACTGTGCTTTTCCTCCCACGGTGGCAGGAGCCCGAGGGCAGGGCAGTTTGGAAGTGGAAAGGGAAGGAATCGTTTCAAGTCTGGATGAAGGCTGCGTTTCCTTATGTTGCAATTACTGAGCACGTCACACTGGAGGCGGCGGTGATGAGACGCGTTAGCTGACCAGGGTCTTATACTCTCATCCCAGGCAGGGGAGGGGCTTGGCAAGCCCCACCCACAAGTCTTGGGGTCTCCTGGACCTTCCTCATGACCCCCTCCACTCCAGGCCCAAGTTCAATCCCTCCTCCCCAGGACCCCAAGCCGGCAGGTGGAGCTCTTCCGTACCTTTCCCTCAGGCCCTTTCTACTGTTGGGCCTGGCTGAGGGGCAGAGACAGAGAAATTCCCCCTCGGGGTTTGGGCCCTGCCCCACCAAGAGCCCCTGCCTGAGACCAAGGCCCCTCTGGGAGGGGGGTGCGTCTCACCATGCATGTGGTGCCCGCTCTTTAAAGAAGGTCAATAAACACCTGTTGCCCCCCCAAAGCCCTCCTCTGGTTGCCACAGAACTCAGGGATGTCACCAGGACACTGAGCCAGCACAGCTGTGGAACTGGAAACCACTGAAAGCAGCTTTATTTGTGTCCACCTCTGGCCCTTGAAACCTCTTCTGCTGGCCAGTCCTCCCACGGCCAGATGGAAACCTGACAGGCCCAGGCTGCTTCTTGGTAGGGTAATACCCGTGGTCTCCACCACTTCACGTCACACAGCACCGCTCGGCTCACGTCCAGGCCCAACAATAAAAAGGGCCTGACGTCATCGTCAAGTCCCCTGCTTTGAAGTGGAGGCCGCTCCTGCTGCCCCGGCCTGGTGGGGAGGGAAGCCTCGGCCGGGCAGCAGGCGTGGTCAGCCTCCAGCTGAACTCTGCTCTGGGCTTGGTGGAGGTTGAAAGCTACACCTCTTTCTCTCATCGGCATCTCCAAGGGTCTTCAGAGCCCGGACATGGTCCCCACTGTCCCCCTGACTAGAATATTTTGTGTGGGCCTCAGAGAACCAAGGAGCCCCTGACGGGTAGTGGCAGCCCCACCTTCTCTTGGCCTGCGTCTGTTCACTGCCCAGGCTGCCTCCTGGGACTGGGCCTGTGAGATTGCACGCCGACTCTCTCACACGAGGCCCTCACCTGAGCCGTCGGCCCTCTCCTCAGCTCCGCCATCAAAGCAGCCAGCCTGTCTCTTGCCCTCTAGACTTTGGGGTGGGGGTGGGGGTGAGGCATCAGTCCACTGGATTTCTCCACCTGCGGAGGACACCTCAAAGCCTAAAGCTCTCTTTAAAGCCCTCTTCCTCTGGCTTGATGTGAACGAGGGCATCTCACCTCACCCTCTGGTCTCAGCTCACCTCCCTGATATCCCCGCCTCTAACCTCAACACTTGACTCCTTGGTACCCTTGGTGTGGGTGAGGGGTCAGGCCATCTCTTCTCTAAATGCGGCATCAATGTGGGCAGAGGTCAGGGGCTGGGCGGGGTCATCTCACGGCACACACCGGCCTCCCTCCCCACATGGGGCTGTGATCATCAGTGCTTGTACGAGGGTTGGAAGCTAACTGCTCCATGCTTGTCCAGAAAGTGCAAGGAAGGATTTGGGACCATGGAGGAGGGGCCCATGGTGTGGACCAGGCTGGCTGCCAGCCTCCTGGTTTGGTCCCTGGCATTTAGGCTCAGAGAGACAGGGTGCTAGGAGGTAAGATGGGAGGCCCAGAGGGTGGGGAGGGACACTGGCCACCACCACCCAGAGCAGGGCCTCAGGCTGACTCCAGAGAACTCAGTTATGTCCTGAAATGCCACCATCATACGTTGACTCCTTTGGGTAAGTATTGCCTTTGCTTTGCAGCCCACATCCAGTCTCTGCATCCTAGTTTCTCAGCCCTCAGGTAGATAAGCAACAAGTCCTGTCTCTTGGTTGATCCTTGTAAAGCGTTTAACACGCTTCCCGGTTGATACTCATAGCTCGATAAATACATGTTAACTCACACTGCTTGGCCCTTCGGGTAGCATGGGCAGGCTCTCGCCCACCAGGCGACCCTCTCTTAGCACAACTCGGCCAACTGGAGCTGCCCTGGCCAGTCACCTGAGACCTTGGATGCCTTGGCCCATCTGGCATTTCTTTGGCAGAATCTTCCATGGGGCCTTTTGCTGGGTGGCAAGGCTGGAGCGTCTGGCACAACAATTCGAGTTTGCAAATACAAAAGCCACATCTTAAACATCACAAATTAGAACTGTGGTTTGGCAAAATATTTTTGTGCTCCTTTGAGGACCTGAAACTCCAAGAATAGTAGAAAACAGAATGTCTGGGATATTTATATACAGGTTAAGAGTCTCTGATCCAAAAATCCAAACTCCTAAACTTTTTGAGTGCTAACATGACACTCAAAGGAAATGCTCATTGGAGCATTCTGCAAATGGATTCTCCAAATATTCCCAAATCTGAAAACATCCTAAATCCAAAATACTTTCCAAGCATTTTGGATAAGGGGTACTCAACCTGTATTTTAATGGGGAGAAGAGAATGACAAAGTTGACTGTGGGACCGCAGGCCGCCAGAGTCATCAGACAGCCATGTTACACATGGTGTAGACAGCTGGAAGCCAGGAGTCATCTCATGCACGCACCTGTCTCCAGAGGCCTGACGCAATACCTCAGACAATCAAGAGACGAACACTAGAATTTTGATTAGACTCAACACATCCACAATTCAACTCAATTTAAAATTGCCTCACATACTCTTGGTAGCAATAAAACTGCAGCCTTTGGAAGATAATCTGGTCCTATCTTTCAGTATTTTCCATGTGGATATTCTTTGTCCCATCAGTGTCACCTCTAGGCCCAAACCCAGAGAAATCTCTGAAGGACACCAGGATGCTCACTGCAGCATTGTGTAGGACAGCACAACCTGGACACAACCTGAGTGTCCACCCGTGGGGCACGGGGTAAATACATGATGGTAAAATCATAATTGATGCCGCTTTAAAAAAGAATGAGACGGTCCTCTCTACCCTGACATGGAAATAGAGGTCTGCAGGTTTGTGGATATCAGAGCAGATTTAAACACAGGTGTTCGGACAGCGTGACGGGACCTGAGCTGAGGGACAGGAAAGTGCAGCCTCAAGACCCCGTGTCATTCCGCTTTCTCGCTCTCTTTCCCTGGGATCCAGAACCTCCGCCCTCCTTTTAGGCGCACTGGCTGGGGAGAGGCTGTGGCGGGAGCGGGAGCGGGCGGGCGGGCAGCGGCTCCAGCAGGGCAAAAGCTGCAGCGGGATCGGGAGCAAGCGGGCAGCAGCTCTAGAGTAGCAGAGGCTGGAGCGGGAGCAGGAGGGGCGGGCAACAGCTGGAGCTGGCCCAAGATGGAGGCGGGAGCGGGAGCGTGAGTGTGGGGGCAGCGGCGGGAGAGGGGCAGTGGCTCGAGAGTGGCAGAGGGTGCAGCGGGATCGGGAGCGGGCGGGCAGCGGCTCTAGCAGGGCAGAGGCTGCAGCGGGAGCGGGAAGGCATGGGCAACAGCTGGAGCTGGGCAACGGCTGCGGCCGGAGCTGGAGCGCTAGCGTGCGGGCAGAAGCTCGAGCGGGGCAGAGGCTGCGGCATGATCGGGACCGCGTGGGTAGTGGCTCCAGCTGGGCAGAGGCTGCAGCCTGAGCGGGAGCGCGCGGGCAGCCGCTCGAGAGAGGCAGAGGCTGCAGCGGGATCGTGAGTGCGGGCCGTGGCTCCAGCAGGGCAAAAGCTACAGCGGGATCAGGAGCAAGCGGGCAGCAGCTCTTGCGGAGCAGAGGCTGGATCGGGAGCAGGAGGGCGCGGGCAATAGCTGGAGCTGGGCAAAGGCGGAGGCGGGAGCGGGAGAGTGAGCGTGGGGGCAGCGGCGGGAGAGGGGAGAGGGGCAGTGGCGGGAGAGGGGCAGAGGCTGCAGCGGGATCGTAAGCGCGCAGCAGCAGCTCGAACTGGGCAGAGGCTGCAGCGGGATAGGGAGGGCGCGGGCCGCGGCTCAAAAGGGGCAGAGGCTGCAGCGGGATCGGGAGCGCCATGCTAGCAGCTCAAGCCAGGCAGAGGCTGCAGCGCGATCGGGAGCGGGAGCGTGCATGCAGCGGCTGCAGCGGGGCAGCGGCTGCTTCGGGAGTGGGTGCGCGCAGGCAGCGGCTGTAAAGGGGGCAGAGGCTGGAAAGGGGCAGCGGCTGCATAGGGAATTGCATAGGCAATTATCTTGCTAAGTGAAACAAAAAGACCTGTCTCTTATCAGAACTTTTAAGACAGAAGTATTTTAGACGTAAATCAACTAGACAACTGCCTGAACATCCAATGTCCATCAGGCCATGTTACTTCTTAGGTTATTATGATACAGAAGTCAGCATCTGCACATAGTTACTGAGACAAGTCAGGAGCAAAAAATATAAACTAAATTTCAGTTTGTTTGACTTCACCTAATACCTTAACTGTCCAGGACTTTTATCTGCTAAATGAAGGGAGGCGGAGGGGAGCCAGGGGTGATAATAACAACCATGATTCATTCAGACTAAACTGAAAAATATGGTACCAAAATTATACAGAATGAAGAAGATCTGAAGCACTCATTTTAATATCAACATATTGGATTAATGGTTCAGAAGAATGAAGCAGTGTATATGATATGTACTGACATATTTAAAACACATAACTTCGGTTAAAGAAAATTCAATAACTCACTCAGAGCCAAGTAGACCATGACTATGTAGACATGGAGATTCACAAAGGTGATTTCTTAGCAGTTTTTGTTTTTTTAAACCCTACATCCCATCTAGATTACTTTCTATATTCCTGTATGGACTGCATTCCTCAATCACCTAAGAACCAGTTGAATTGAATCTACTCTAACCAGTTCAATCAATTGGCCAAAACCTTCCAAAATGAACTTATTCTCAAGAAAGCATCATGCAACTAATTATTAACTTTTTTAAATGTCAAAACAGTCTCTAGGATACACAGTGCCATTGCAAATAATAAGCCTAGAGTTTAATTCTGAACAGTGATATATGTTACATATCTGTGATTCGAAGACACACCATCAATTATGCAAAGATGCATCCCGATTTCAAAAACATTAAAAAGTTTTAAAATGTATGTTTAGAATCAAGAAAATACAGTAATCACCAAAGATTACTGTTATTAGTCCGTTTTGTGTTGCTATAACAGAAATACCCGAGACTAGGTAATTTATAAGGAAAAGAGGTTTATTTGGCTTACGAGTCTGGGACACCTGCATCTGGCACGTGCCTCATGCTGCTTCTACTCATGGCAGAAAGTGGCAGGCAGCTGGCGGGTACAAGCAGATCACATGGTGAGAGCAAGCAAGAGAGACAGAGAGGAGGTGCCAGGGTCTTATAAACAACAAGCTTTCGTGGGAACTAATGGAGCCAGAAATCACTCATTACTCCCCCCTCCCCCAGGGAGAGCATGAATCCATTCATGAGGGATCCGCCCCCATGACTCCATCAGTTTCCAACACTGCCACGCTGGGGATCAAATTTCCACATAAGTTTTGGAGGGGACAACACATCCAAACTCCATTAATTATCTATAAACAGTACTACTTCATTCTCATGTGGAAACAAACTTAGATGAGCCTATACAATAAGAATTCACACTGGAACACACTAGAATCAACCTTTCAGCCTGACAAAAATTTAGAGTCTGCAATCAAATACTATTCCTAGAGCAATATCATACTGAGTATCCAATCAAATCACAATGTCTACTCTGAGCAAAGTTAACTTGGAATAAATGTGATTCAAAATTCACATTTACAGATGTGTCAACACGTGAAAATGGCAGCAGAATCGATTCAATGAAGATCTCAAAATAGATGTCTTATTGAACTGACTAGTCAACTTAATCTAAATCATCTAAATTTGTCACCACAGATATGGTTTAACTATGTACTTGCAAATATAACAAGAGTGATACAGACATATAAAGAGAACAGGCCATAACAAGAAGCAAACTCTCGCCAAAGAAAAGCAAAAATGAATCAAAGGTGTACTTACAATCTTCCCTCCTACCTCTAAAAAAGGTAGAAATTAATTTATACGACTGTTTAAATATTCACTTAAATATCTTCGACATCACACGTCACTATTCTGTAATACCTCAAAAATGAGAATTTTCAAGAAAATGTTTCTAGACCAAATTACTAATTCTATAATTAACAACTGTTCATTCTACAATTATAGCACGTGTCATATAACTGAGCACCTATGTGCAAAGTTTTCCTGAGTTACTAGAAAATGTATCTTATTACAGCATCTGAGTTTTTCTAATTTAACAATAGCCTCAATACTAGCACTAAGTCCTCTGAGGTTAACATATACCTCATTTTCCCAAAGTCTGTACCAGAGGAACTTGAAATATATCATCATAGACTTTAACCGGCACAAAGTCTATAATTGACAGCTTCAGTTTATGAGAAATAAGTGTTTTATTACATTTATTACATTTAGTCCCCACAACAGCCTGTGAAAAGGCTGTTTTATTATTATTTTATGTTTCATTATTATTATCATCATTTTACAAAGAGAAAACTAAGACTTAGAGACCTTAAATTACGTACCCAAGATCACAGAGCTACTAAGTACTAGAATGCAGATTCAAACCCAGATTCTGTCTCAAGAGTTCCAACTCTTCACTGCTACTATCTCATAAAATAGCACTATTTGGAAAAGACTTCTCATGTGAATAAAAATCTTCTTTCTATATTTTTACCTCATGAAATCTCTCACTAGGTTTGAATATATAACCTGTACTTTCTATATACACTGTAACAAAATGAAGTGACAGATGACCCACGTATTTGAAAAATTCACATTCACGCATTTAACTGTGCACCCTCTTTCATAAGCAGAATTTGGTCTTTTATATATCACCAAATTGGGCTGGACAATTAGATCAGTTGGTTAAAGAGCAACCTTATAACCCCAAGGTCAAGGGTTTATATCCCCATACCGGCCAGCCCCCCCCCCAAAAAGCAATGATATATCATTCAAAAACATGATTTTGAGGTATTTTGTAGTGGTGCTCCCAGCTAGGGAAAAAAGCAGGGCCTCACCAAGGCAGACAGAAGTCTTGTTAACTAGCAGTCACAGGACAGCAGAGCACGGGCAAAGGTGAACCCTACACCCCACAGACCTGGCCAGCCACCCCATTCCCTTTTTCTGACGATCTGGAGAGGTCCTGTAAAAATCCTCGCTATCTGAAGCTGAGGAATGAACTCAAGTTTCCTCATCTACATGCAGCTACAACCTGTACTTGAACGTCTCCTACTCCTCACCCAAAACCTCCTTTCTTTCACCCAAATAGCATATTTTCTCCATTTCCCACTTTCTTATCCATCCTCACCTCATCCCCCATGTCCCAGCAGCAGGTCATTTTGTGTTATGGCCAGGCAGTCAACCAGCTGAGTCTCCCTGGCCTTGCAGTGTGATAGCAAAAACAAACTGAACCCTTTCCCCCACACTCTAGCACGTTGTAGTACAGACGCTCAGAGGTTTAAAGTTCAGGGCTATCTAACTTTCACACCACTCCTTCAACAGAGATCAAGCATTAGCAACACACCCCTGGGAAGAAAAAATCAAATACTCTAGTCCCGTGGGATGGGATGCTTACACTCACCATCACTCCAGCACCTCTCACCAAGGGGCCTGGAAGAAGGTTCTTCCCAATGCTATGAACTGACTAAGTCAGACGGAAACAAAGTCTACTAGTCCATAATGGTTTCTGATATTTGGGAGAAGAGTGTCCCCTAACATACATCATCCAATAATATATAAAGCTATCATTCAACATTCAGACATTCCGCTATGCCTAAAAGTTACAGACTGCTTTTACTTACATTTCTTATTTGATATTAAAAAGATATTAAAACAAAGCAAGAACATAAAATCACAGGATCAGGAAAGACTCAGATAAATTTACCTTTCAAATTATTTTCTAAGAGATACTCTGTCATGTAACATATCAAAGTAGATTCCAAGTCCAATGACCACTTAAAATGCCAATCATCATAAAAGATTGATGTAACAATAGAGAATCTTTCAGATATCTATATTCCAAATCTATCTAATCTCTATGGAAAGAGACATTCTGTATCAAGACTGTCCACTGTATAATGTAATGAAACTAAGATGCATTTGTTGCTACCCCCAGCATTTCTGACTTAACCAACATGGAGTAATGGAAAATAAACTATAACTCAATAACTATTTCAATAGGTTCCTACTAATCTCTATTCTGTTACCGAACAGAAAAAAATACTTATGATCAAGTAACCATAAATCAAACCATCATACTTTCACATGCATGTCTTGCATATGCCTCTCCTCATAGCATATAAACATACACAAACACACTGCGAATATGTATTTTATGAATGTCATACCATTTAACTGACTTTAAATACCAAAAGTTGCCTGCAATTAAAACCACGTCAAAGAGATCATTTTGAAGGGGAAAGAAAAGTCCATGAACTTCATGGCCCATCTCTCAGAAAAAAGAATAAATGCAATAGAAAAACAGAATTTAAGCAATAAATTGATACCAAAAATGAAAAGGTTAAATGTAATAGCTGAGATACCTTTTAGCACTAGTTGACAATTTAGCAGCTGTTTTGCCGGATATTTTTCCCTCCTTTTTCTTGGGCTGAACTTGCTCTCTTTCTGGTTCTTGCTGAACACTTTCACACTGTTCTCCATCAGAACTTCCTCCACGAGTGCTTGGACTGTCATCAACTCTTTGTGCCTAAGTGGACATTTTAGATCCTGCATTGAAGAATCAAAAATAATTTATTCAGCTGTGGACAGGACTACAATAAGTTACCTCCAGAATAGACAGAAAGTGAGCCTCAAAGTAGAAAAAGTAAAATTCAATATAAAATGGGTAAGTTGGCCAAAACTTTCCTTTCACCCATTTAAATGTTTTAAGAAATGAAAACATCCAAAACATATACAGGAAACGGAAACGCTATTACCAAGCAACATCATTCATAATAGCCAAAAAGTGGAAACAACTCAAATGTCCACTAACATATGAATGAATAAACAAAACATGGTAGGTATATGTACACAATGGATCAGTACTCAGCCATAAAAAGTAAAGAAGTACAGTCACTACATGCAACAACACGGATGAACCTTGAATCATGCTAAATGAAAGAAGCCGGTCACAAAGGACCACAAACTATATGATTCTACTTATAACAAATGTCCAGAATAGGCAAATCGATAGAGACATAAAAGTTGAGAAGTGGTTGCCAGGGGCTAGGAGTGAGGGGAGAGTGGGGAATGCCATTTAATGGGTATGAAGTTTCCTTTTGGGGTGATGAAAATGTTAAGCCAGCTTGCTAAATGCCAGAGGTTAGTGCAAATAGCAACAGGAACAAAGAAATGGTCGACATTTCCACATCCATACCCAATTAACATATCCTCATGGCTGGGCTAAGGTTAAAAATCCTCTAAACCAGTAAAACGATTTAAGTCACCTTTGTAATAACAGAAGAATACAGAGGTCTGCATGATTCTAAATAAAAACTGAACCATATGATGGTATGCACATTGATCCAACTATACAGTAAAGAACCATGTTTCACAACAGATATAGACTGTATTAAGACACTGAAGAATTTCTTTCTTTCATACTCTGGGTGAAATATCCCTCAAGCCTTTCAAATTCCCTTCGCTCTGAGAGTTCATGGTCCCCAAGCAGCTCTGATTACAACTCAATTTTCTCAATACCTTGATACCTCAGAAGCTGTGAGAACCTCGATAACAGACACAAAAAATTCCAGTAAGTGAAAAGGGATATCCCCTCTCAACTGTCATTCTATCATAATCAATTTCTCAGTTTGATTATTACGAATACCGCCCTTATGACCCAATTAGCTTAGAGTGTTGTCACAAATCCAGAACTGAATGGACAAAATCGATGCCCAGACTTTGAAGGGCCTGTGCTCACCATGGTACTGTCACCTAATAATCACTTTGAGCACTATCAAGTTACCTTCTCAGACGCTCCTTCCTTAAAAAGCAAAACTACCTAGGTTTAAGAAGTACCATTAACAATACAAAATATACCTTTACAAATCATAGATAAATTGAACAAATTCCTTTTGAAAAGGATACTCTTGATTACTCTTAATCAAATTAGTACTTGAAACTGTTTTTGATACAACCAAGAATAAGAAATAATAGGTAAAATGAAGACACCTCAATTAAAGCACAGTTTTTCATAATTTAGTCCAAATGAATGGCTAGTTGACAGTGATAAAAATCATCATCACTAAACATTTAACTCACGGCTTGCTCTAAACCAAAGAAAGCTATTTTTGTAATACAGACCTTTAGTGGATTGAAATTTTTGCGGTAAGACAAATCAAAAAGCACTGCAAAGGAATGGAAGAATCAGGAAGCTCAGAGAGGTGAAGAGTCAACAGCAAATACTGAATGCCTTCACCGAGACACCACACACACCAACACCCTCTAAACCCCTACGGCTCCCTTCCCCCATGCCAGACAAAAATAGGTCGGCCCCAAACAGCTCTGAAACACACTGATGGGAAATCTGAAGACGTTTCTACCTATGCTGCGAATGGACAGCATCAGTCTCCACAGCTGCGACATCTTTTATGAGCACGAAAGTCACTTCATAGAATACTGAAATTTAATATCGGTACGTTTCACATTTAGCTCTAAAAGTCCTAACATATTTTTTGCTTTTTTTTTTTTTTTTTCATTTCTACTTCACTTTAAATTCTCATTCCAGGATTCAACATTGGTTTTTCTCAGCTTACTCCTTTCAGTTAAAATTTACCAGAGGTTTAAAACCATGAAGGTATGTACCTCAAACTGTGTTAAAGCACATGTGCGTGAGAGTGAGAAAGAACAATTCTCAGGGAAAGGTGCTCATATACAGCAAAATGCTGCCAGCAATAGTTTACGAAATGTGAAATGACTGAGGAATCATTGTGTACATCTTAAACCAGAAGCAATCCATTACATGACAAATATATAGGAGCTTAAATGAAATAAAGTTTTTTTATACTGAGGTTGCAGCTTCAGTTTAATACTCCATAATTTAATAAACTATGCCTAGAGCTTCAGCTTTGTGTCCCATTAGATATAAAGTTACACATTCTTCTCATTATAAATGTGCATTTACATCCTCAAACAATCTAAAAACGCTGTGATGACACAATTACTTAACAGACTACCCAATGATGTAATGTGAACCATAATCTGAAACCCAATCTCATAAACTACTCCAGAGCACCAGAGGAAGAATAAAGTATAAAACAGTCTCACTACAGAACTACTAAAAATACTATTAAAAATGCCCACATGGAAGCATAATTTCGATAGTTTCAAAATCAAGAAAAACGTATTACCACTCTTAACCTAAGATGACTTATCTCATCCAAATCTTAACCTACAAATGATAGATTCATCTGAGGCCGCTGATAACCCCTACAGAAGCTTTTAGAAATAAAGTTTTCATATGTATTTTTCAAATATCAAAAACAAAGGGAATTTGTGCTGGTTTTGTTTTTTGAATGCCCAATTACAGAAAAAGTGTGAAAAAAAAATGATTGTACCACTCCAGAGCGACAGATTATTATGAAGAAAAAGTAGCCTATAAATAATTTTAATTAGTTATAAGTACAAACTGGGTGTTTTCTCGAAAATATAAATGAAGAAAAGTTCCTGAATTAAAACTCTTTAAACATTATCTTCTAAATTAACATTTTAAAATTAATTCCTAAACAGTAATTATCTAATATAGAGGGAAGATAAACAAATCTCAGGATTATAAACACAGGGCCACTCTCCAATGATAGTTTGAAAGATACTGAGATATATAAATTAATGTTTTTACTTCATATTCAAAGTAAAACCTAGTTTCTAAACATAAAATAGTAAGGTATGAGTTCAAATACTGTTCCTTCAACACGAATTGTCTAAGCTGTATTAGCTATGTACTCTATGTTGTAATTACAGTCCCAGAAATGAGCCACACAGAATGAATGAAACTCACATGTTCCATAAAAATGAAATGCCCTGGCCATAAATATCACTGATGACATAAAAGCAAATATAGTCACTCCATAAATCCAGATTACGATGCAGATAAGCCTTAGATCATATAAAACTGCAAAAGGAAGTGCTCGTTTGGGCTTTTGTAACAGGAAAACCTTTGACTCTGTCATCTGTATCTTACTGTCTTCCTCCTCACTTTTCTAATCTCTAAAACGTAAAGCAAAACAACTTATGTGCACAACATCCAGCAATATTCAGCTTTTAACTGTAAAGCTATTTATGCGGGAAATAACAGTGAAACACCAGATTTGGGAGGAAAGGGCGCTGTGTCCTGGGGGAGACAGCATGGGATACGGCATTACATATGAAAGCCTTCATCTTCTGCATCCTCCCGCATACAAAGCTCCAGAGCCACGGAGTATCCAAACCGTCTGAGGAAAGACAAATATTTAGATTCCCAAGGTCCAGGCTGAATCATCACATACTCAGAAACATACGTTTTAAAGGGTCAGGGATTAAAGCTTAAGAAGAGCTAAAAAATCTTTCCAAACCGCGAGATCATGTGGGGGTAACTCCTAGCACTTCCTTTCGTATAAAAACATCTGAGTAAACTCTCCAGGAAACACAGCACAAAACGAAGAATCCTGAAAACACGCAACTAGGAACAACAGCCAGCGACCACGGGATGGTCTTTCTCAGGCGGGCTTAGCTTCATCGAGAGAAGATGAATCGGACATTTGTGGCTGGTCGTGGGGAGAACACGAACACCCACACCCACACCCACACGCGAAGCCGCGCTTTATCTTCGTTAGAAATAGTAACGGTCAAAGGGATCAAAACGTTAGGAGAGGAGGGGGGCGGGGGAGGCAGAGAACAGACAGAATCCAGTTTCAAACCAGGCCGGTGGGGGCTGCAGGGAAGAGACCAGAGAGAAATGGGCTTCGGTTCCCAACTGTCACAAGCGCCAGGCATCACAAAAGACCAACACAACGCCCCCCCACACACCAGGACATATATAAATAGACCCCACAAGGTCTTCCCCGGGCCGGCCACTGGGATGCGGCGCAGCCGGACCCGGCGCTCTCCAGGAGAGACTCCATGTGCAGCAACCACGCCGTCGGGAGAGCAGCGACAGAGCCAGCCGGGCACTTTCCACGGCGACATTTATCCCGCACTTTTGCAGAGACTGAGTTCCAGGATGCGGCTGGGAGAGGGAAGGGGCTGGAGGGAAGAGAAGGATGGGGAACTGAGAGCGGAAGGGGTAGGAGAGGGAAGGAGGGCGGGAGGGAGCAGGCAGCAGGGGACGGGAGGGGGAGGGGTAGAAAGGGCGAGAACCGGGGGCGGGAGGCTCGCGGGAGGCGGCGCGGGGAAGCCGGCGCCGAGGGGCCTGCAAGGGGAGAAGCCGGCGCCTGCGGTGTCGGCAGAGCCGGCGGCGGGGAGAGCAGGTCGGGGTGCGCGGGGCGCCTGCGAGGAGGACGCCCGCGGCGGGGGCGCCGGCGCGGCCGAGCGCGCTCCTGAGGGAGGGACGGGTGTCCGCGCAGGTCGCGGGCTCCACACGTCGCCAGGGCAGAGACAGCGGCTGAAGCGCGAGGGGGACGGAGGCCTGGGGAGGCCCCGAGACGAGACGTCCCCGCCGACCGTCTCGTCACCGAAAGCCGGACCCACGCACCCTGCACCCGACCGCCCCGCCACGCCTCTCCCCACCGCGCCCGCGCCCGCCCGGACTCACCCTCAGAGCCGCCGCCGCCGCCGCCGCCGCCGCCGCCGCCGCCGCCGCCGCCGCCGCCGCCGCCGCGTCCGGCCGTTCTAGCTCCGACTCCCGAGACCGCTGCCCGCGGCTGCCGCTGTGGCCGCTCCTGAGTCCTGGAAAGAGAAGCCACCACCTCCGGAGCCGCCGCCGCCTCTGCCCGTCCGTCCGCGCGTGCGCGCGACCCCACGTAGGCTGCGGCCCCCTCCCCCACCCCGCCCCTCCCTTAACACTCGGGGTCAGGACCCGAGCGCGGGGTTCCAGGAGTCAGCTCAGGGCAGGGCGGGAGGAAGCGAGTTGTCACCTGCTGTCACCATCCCAGGAACCTTCGATGCCCCAAAGCTCGATGGAATAGGAATTCCTGTGCTGCACCGAGGTTCTGCTTTTCAACCACAGGTTAAAATAGGGTCAAAAGTATTAAAAAATAAATTCAAGAAACCCACAAGCCCAGGAAATAATCTTGGCATATCCGTCAATTCCCTTCATTCTAAATCTCTCTCTCTTAAATTATCATGCACCCCCCCAAACCACACACATGCACACTCCTAAGGGTTGTAGAAATTAAAGTTGTCAGCTTTAAAAAATAATAAATGTTATCTTTTTCAGAAAGTGCTGGTTGCTTCCCTTAGAAATGTGTGTTTAGGAGGAAAGACAAGGGATTGATGACAGGTCAGAATTATGTACTTTTATCCCAAGAATATGTGAATTTATCTCCCGTAGAAGAATTGGGTTGGGTTTTTTATTTGTTTCTGAAATAATATCGTTTCCACTTTGATAGTAAAAACAATAAATTGATTTCTTTTGGAAATTGTCTACCTGAGTACACACAATAGCAGATTATTAGTATTTTTTTTCAATTAAAATTTACTTTTTACAGGAAGAAAACTTTGTTATGTAAGTATATTTACATTTATATCTAGAACATTTAATTAAAGTCATGAATAATAATTAACCCAGGCAGGGGTGACCACACAGTACAACTTCATAACATGTACACTAAGTTTTTTTCCTTCCACAACACAAATTCAACATGCCCCGTATTTTTATGTTTCTATTTCTAATAGCTGAGTTATGTATAATGAGATATACATAAACATGTCCTTATTTGTGTCCTATTTTCAAACATCAGGCAGGGTGGCCGGTTAACTCAGTTGAGCACCAAGATTGTGGGTTCAGATCCTCATACAGGCCAGCTGCCAAAAAAACCCCAAACCAAACCAAAAAAGAAAAACCACCAGGCTGCTTCATACCTCTTTACCTTTAGATATTGTTCATAATAAACCAGTACAAAAGTTGATAGTTTAAACAACAATCATTTATTTTGCTCTTGAATCTGAAATTCAGTCAGGGCCTGGTAGAAATGGCTTATCTCTGCTCCACACAATGTCACCTGGAGCAGTCTGATTGAAGGCTAGAAGACCTGCTTTCGAGATGGCTGGCAAGTTGGTGTGAGCTGTCAGGTAGGAATTCAATAGGAGTTGTGGGAAGGGATCAAAATTCCATACTAGGATTTTTAGTGGGCTGCTTGGCTTCCTCGCAGCATGGTGGTTGGGTACAAAAAGCAAGCATCCCAAGATGCTCTGAGTGATCTGCTAAAAATAAACTAAAAAGGAGAAAAATGGGCACGATCTATCTATCCTTTAAGGAAAATTTCAAATCTGCTCACTCCACAATCCTACTCAGAACCCAATGTTTGATTCCTTGAACTTAAGACAAGTGAACAGATATGATGGGGGGAGAGGAGAGGGGGAGGGGAGAGGGGGAGGGGAAAAGGAACGGGTAAAGGGTCATGAAAGTCAACTACAATGTATACTGAGAAGTTAAAGTAAAATAATAATAAAAAAAGAACCCAATGTTTGAAACTGTTACTATTTACACAAGTACAGTAAGTTGGCAATCAAAGATTTGGGTTCTAAGGCCTGCAATTTCTAACTAGCAATGCACTCCTGAGCAAGAGGTACTAGTGTCTCTGAGCTGGAGTTCTTCACTCGTAGATAGGAGGAAGTGACCTCTTTCCTAAGGTTCCATTAAAGAAATGGTTTTCAAATTTGAGGGTGCATCAGAATACCCTGGAGGGCTCCACCCAGAGTTTCTGATGCAGTGTCTGGGACAAAACTTGAGAATGCATTTCTTTCTTTCTTTTTTTAAAAATTACCATATAAAGATGACTGGTAAGGGGGTCTTAACCCTTGTCTTGGTGTTGTCAGCACCACACACTATGAAGTGAGCTAACCGGCCATCCCTATATGGGATCCGAACCCATGGCCTTGGTGTTATCAGCACCACACTCTCCCGAGTGAGCCACGGGCCAGCCTGAGAATGCATTTCTAACAAGTTCCCAGGTGTTTGCTGCTGCTGCTGGTCCAACAACCACACTTCAAGAACCCAACTGCTTTAACATCATCTTAACACTGGAATGGCAGAGAAGGGCCGAGTGGACGAAAGACCACTGGACTGAATAAAAGATTAGATTAGATGTAGGTCTCTCACTCAGAGGTGATGAACAGCAGTGACAGACCATTCCACAGACACCATTTCATCTCCATTTGACATCAAACAAAACATATGAAGTTTTCCTCTGTTCTCTCTGCACTAATCCAAGACATGTTTAGCTCTGCTGTGCCTAAAGCAACAACAAACAGGAATGCAGTCACTGAAACTGCACGACAGTACTTGGATATAATGTAGTGTTCAAAATGCATACCATTTTATATAGTTTTGACTTTAAACTATGTACATGGCTTACACATTCAAAAATTAAATTAAATCAAGAGAAAAAGCAAACTCTAAAATTGAATCTAAATAGAAACTGAACCTGGCTATATAACAAATTGATAAACCATACAGAGAAAATAATTACTTCACATAACTTCTGAACACAGAACCCTGACTATAAATCCTTAACAGATATATTCTAAGGAAAAAAAGAACTTCAGAGAAAACTTAAACGTCATTCCATGTCTGTTATAACATTATGTAACTGTTAAATTATTTTATGTTCATTAAAAGATCAGGCAAGGAAGCAAATGTATTGTTTTATTAGGAAACAAGATCTTCGGTCTAGGAGAAAAGACAAAGAAATATAAGATACACAGAAGAAATTAAAGGAAAACTCTGAGTCTTGAAAAAATATGCTGTTTACTAAAAGGACTTAGAAGCAATAACATCTCGGTAGCAATAAGCACACTTAGTATCCAGATATTGGTTTCTAAATACATTTTCTCACTTGCTGCAGCCAGCTCCAAAGCTTGACTCATTCAAAGAGCAGCCACACCATGCAACTGCCCACACCTTCTGCTGTTCCTGCCTCCTCAGACTGAGGAATGACTAGTAGCTTGATAACTGCATCTCAATTTCACGTAAGGAGTCAGGTCAAGTCTGTGATTTTTCCCAAGAATAAGCTTTTGTACCTTTTTGCTGCTGGGACAAAACTGAGTGGAAGTCAGAAACCATGCAGAATTCTGCGCTCAAGAGAACCCTTTCCAACAGCCCCTCCTACTGGAGTTACAACAGAAGGATCAGCTGCAAAATCTCTCTCACTCACCTACTCCCTTCTGCCACTAGGTCCCAGCCAGGCCAATGCCTTCAACTTCACAAGAGCGGAGGCCCTTGACATGGAGGGTAGGCAAGGGCATGTTTTCCGGGCTGCCAGCTGCACACAGTCCTCTATCCATAATCAACACTTACTCTTGGTCCTGACTGTGCCCCAAGCTACAGCAGAGGTCACTGCATGAAGACAGCACACAGGAAACATTACTGAGAGGCCAATATGGTAAAGGGCTGATTGGGTTTCTATTTTTTCAAAGACTCGCCACCATCTAGTTTTCAATTTTATCTGGATATGTGGGGTTTGCATTAATTATTTAAGGAGGCCTGAAAATAGTTATATCATGCATTTGTCCAACACTGTCTGATTTTTTTAGATAAAGAAATGCCTTTTGTATACAACTCAACAAAAGTGGAATACAAAAGCACTGATTACACACATAGGTATGTCTTTTATACCTCTGCCCATAGAGACATGACTGAAAGGAAATACTCCAAAGAACCAATAATGGCCACGGTAAAGTGGTGGGGGTAGAATGATTTCACTTTTTCTTTATGGTTTCCGGTATTTTAGACTTTATTTTTTGCAGTGATCATGTACTGTACGTTTATCACCAGAGCCAGGCTTAAGTGAAGAGGACCTCTACAGAAAAGACGAACCCCATTTAGATTCCATTTGAGATGTGAAAGGAGGCATACTCTGGCTGGCCACAACACCTTTGTCAGGTGAGGAAGCACAAGCTGAAGAGCACCGCAAGGAAAGAAAGTGAACTCTTGGTTCAAAAAATTCCAAAAATTACATTTAAAATGGTACCAACAAGTCTGCCAGGAAAACAAGTCAAGAAGTGGTTAAGAAATATGCAAAGACCATAGGCTCCAGCAACAGCGTTTCCTAACACAGCCCTGGCAAGATGCACGGTAGACTGATTTTGGAAGGAAGGTGCCACTCCTCATTCCATTCACAAGGAGAGCACTTCATGCATAGCTAGACTACTGTATTTAAATTACAATAAGCTAGAATTTGCTGCTCATTCCCCACTCTTTAAAATAATCTTAAAACAATTTTAACTGGAAAGCATCCAATATCCCACTGAGCTGTACATCAAGATAGGATCACTATAACACAACACAACAGACTCCATGTCACAATACAATACGAGAATCTTTTGGCTATTCAACCAAGCAATGGTATTTTTTCATTTTAATGTCCCCTTTATCCTCTTTGACAGAGAAAAGAGACTGGTCACCTCATTAAATGTCACATCTGCAAATATTTGTATAAAGCTCTATCAGTTGTCCTGCAGTCCAGAGACAACAATGCTTTCTCATTCTTACTGAGAAAATATACATACTAGAGATGACCGTGTTGTTAGAGACCAAGTACAGAGAGCAGAGCAGAGGAGGAACTCTCACTAGATTATTGGCTGGCACGAATGAAATTGGTTTAGCCGTTATCTCCCTTGATGGACCATTGATTTGCAGAAATTATGCTTGACTTAAAGATATCACAAATTCCCAAGGCTGATGGTTCACTTTCTAGCATCTGTAAAATATGATGTTGAATCCTACTCATAATTAGGCAAGTCAGAAGCAATCAGCAGATCCTAAAGTAAAATTTCGGATAAAAATACAATAAATTAAAATAAAAAGGACTTAGTTCATTATAATCTATGGCTAGTTTTTAAAATTTAAATATGGACCCATGCACATATGTACGTACATGCACACGAGCATACATGCAATTACTTTTTGTTTGGGTTAAATTCTCCTCTCTCCCATCTAAAGCTGCACAGTAAATCCTCATGTGACCATTTCAGGAACTTTTTTGCTGCTAAATTTGGCCAACAACCTGCTCAACATTCTAGCAAATGTTTCTGATTTCCAACCTCTGGGAACTCAGCTGAATCTGTTTTCTTCCCCCATGTTAAAAATAAAAGAAATGGCACAAATGGGGCATAAAACCTTAGAGAAGCTTTTCCCCACCCCCCTCCCCTCAGTGTCTCTATTCATGTGACCTCCATGATCCCTTCTCAAATCTTTTCCATTAGAGAAGATGTTTAAAATTATGGTCCACTATGTGGCCAAGGATGACATCACTCAGCTGTGTGTGTGTGTGTGTGTGTGTGTGTGTGTGTGTGTGTGTGTGTGTGTGTGTGTGTGTGTGTGTGTGTGTGTGTGTGTTTAAAGAAAATACTAATGATTCTTTGTTACTTGGGAGCCATCTGCAACGATTTAAGCCAACTAGTCTGCTGGACCTCTGAACCTACGATGTCACAGGATGGCAACTTGTTCAAGTGAACAGATTCTCCAGAGTAATAACTCTCACATTGTATTGGGGGGGGGCGCAGTTGGGGAAGAAGATCCCTGTCTTTTAGTTAACAATTTCTATAAAGACATGTGCGATCCAACCTTACCTCAGTGACATCCATAACTTTGACAGCCGCCAGCTGACCCGTTTTAACATGTCTACCCTGAAAAACAGAGGGGAAAAAAGATCAATCAGCACCAATGTGTTGCACAATCATTACAACAGAATGGTTGAAGGTTCCAACGAATCATGTCTCTTTTATACTTTTCTCTTACTAACCAAAAGTGATCCTGACATAGTCCTGTGCTTTCCAATAGAATAATATAGTTTGTAATACCAGTAAACCCCACTTAATAAACAAAGCAATTAGAACAAATACGTTTTGATAAAGCAACAATTCCTTCTTTCTTTCACATGTTTAATTTACATGCCATTACCTCCAAGCAACATAAGGTCTCCTTCTACACATCAGGTTGACCACCCTTTCCTTCTTAACACTCCACATGCAAAAACTAAACAACAAGAAAACACTCTAGATATGCACAGATAACAGTAATTTTTGCCTGGTGTGCTCCCAATACCTACTACTGGATTCCACAAGAGTTACACATTAAAAGTCTTACTGGAGCTTTCTTGCAGTCCCAGTGGAGGGAGATTGGAGAATCATCCAGAATAAAGGGAGTACAGAAAGAGATTTGGGGGAAAGAGTAGATAGCTCTATTACAGCTATATTCTAATTCCTGACATAGGACCTAAAAATTTGCAGCCCATTCATATCACTAGGCATTTCAAAAAAATTTGCTATCATTCTCCTCTCACCCAGATGAGGAATATTGGCTTTAATGACTGTCAATCTTGTTTCTCTTTAATCACTCTTTGCAATACCTTGCTGGTCATTTCTCTGGCCAGTAACAAAGAGCCACCCAGACATCCTGAGCTTGATCTACTTACAGACTTTGAGGGAAACGGTTCTTCTGCAACAAATTTAAAACAGGAAGAACATCCCCATATTTTCCAAGAGCCTGTCCCTCTGTGGTGTTATGAGGAAAAGAGCAATAAACGTCAGAATGTCAAACTTGAGGAAACCTCTCCACTTACTCTGAAGAGGCTGCTCAGAAATTCAAGTTACAACTTGGACAAAAGCACCTCCAGAACTAAGTGGGGAAAAAAAAACAAAAAAAACTACACTGCCACAAGAACACCTTTAACTTTTTTTTATTGAAACATGGTTGAACTTCAGGAAATAGGACTGGACACAGACTTCATGAATACGACCCCAAAAGCACGGGTAACCAAAGGAAAAATAAACAAATGGGATTATATCAAACTAAAAAGCTTCTGCACAGCAAAAGAAACAACTAACAGAGTTAAAAGACAACCAACAGAGTGGGAGAAAATATCTGCAAAATATACATCTGACAAAGGATTAATATCCAGAATATACAAGGAACTCAAACAACTTTACAAGAAAAAACAAGCAACTAAATTAAAAAATGGGCAAAAGAGCTAAGTAGGCATTTCTCTAAGGAAGATATACAAATGGCCAACAGACATATAAAAAAATGCTAAACATCACTCAGCATCTGGGAAATGCAATTCAAAACTACACTGAAATACCATCTCACCCCAGTTAGGATGGCTAAATTCCAAAAGACTGAATGATAAATGCTGGCGTGGTTGCAGAAATAAAGGAACTCTCATACATTGTTGGTGGGACTGCAAAATGGTGCAGCCTCTATGGAAAATGGTATGGAGGTTCCTCAAACAATTGAAGATAGATAAAACAATTGAAGATAGATCTACCATATGACCCAGTTATCCCACTGCTGGGAATATACCCAGAGGAATGGAAATCATCAAGTCGAAGGTATACCTGGTTCCCCAATGTTCATTGCAGCATTCTTTACAATAGCCAAGAGTTGGAACCAGCCCAAATGTCCATCATCAGATGAGTGGATACGGAAAATGTGGTATATCTACACAATGGAATACTACTCAGCTATAGAAACGAATGAAATACTGCCATTTGCAACAACATGGATGGACCTTGAGAGAATTATATTAAGTGAAACGAGTCAGGCACAGAAAGAGAAATACCACATGTTCTCACTTATTGGTGGGAGCTAAAAATAAATTAATTCACACACACACACACACACACACACACACACACACAAAACGTGGGGGAGAGAAGATATAACAACTACAATTCCTTGAAGATGATACGACAAGCAAACAGAAAGGACATTGTTGGGTGGGAGGGAGGTGGGAGGGAGGTTTCGGTTATGGGCCACAGTAATCAACCACATTGTATATTGACAAAATAAAAATTAAAAAAAAAAAAAGAAACGTGGTTGATTGTACGTATCTGTGAGTTACAGCATTGAATATCCACAGCAGTGTGCAATGTGATGCTCATGTCGAGATCATTAGTACATTCGACATTGCACAGTGCAATCACTTTTTGTGGCCCTTTACCGGTTTCTCACTACCCCCTTAGCCCTCCCCCTTTGCCACCTCTGGGGGCCTCAGTCTGTTCTCTCCTTTTGAAAGTTCAATGAATTATTTTGACTTGCATCTTTCTTCCCATTTTTATTTATTTATTAGCTCCCACTTATGAGTGAGGACATGTAGTATTCCTCCTCCTGTGCCTGGCTTATTTCACTCAGTGTACATTTCTCTAAGTTCATCTATGTGGCTGCAAATGGCAGAATTTCATTCTTTTATGGCAGCATAGTATTCCATTGAGAACACCTTTAACTTAGACACAAAGTTCATCAAACGCAAATGCTTCACTTTAAAACTCTAGTTGCTATTGACTAACATTTTGTTCCCACAGGACCTACAATTCGGAAGGTAAAAAATTGGTTCTTTGGATTCAATTTGGTCTTTTTTTATCTAACTGTTATAACCCTCAGTTCTGAGCTTAAAAAGTGTTTAATATTATCCTAACAAATAATATTTCACCACTGCATCTCCACTGCCTTATATTTTTTAAGCAAAAGAACATCCTATTAATGTTCATACATAGATGTCTCAGTATAACTGGGAACCAGCTTAAGAACCAAAACAGTACAAAAACACAAAAATATTTAAAAGACTTAATTTAAATGTAGCCTACATCTCAGAAAAACAAAGAAAATAAAAGGTAATTAAAGAAAAGGCTAAGATAATTTTCGCTTATATTGCAGTTCCCTTTCACAAGCAACCCCCCTCCGCTTGGCTGGGAAATTTGGTACAGCAAATGCAGAGGAAATGCCAAGGACATGGTGTCATGCAAGACTCCTCAAAGAACAAGAGAATAGGTAAGAGCCGGTTCTAGGGAAAATGTGCCCAAGGACAGCAAAGGAAGCAAACTTTGTGCACACAGAGAAAAGCCGAAACTAATTTAATGAGCCTTTACAGTCCATTAAAAACTAAAATAAGAACCCAGAAATATAACGACAATCCCTCTTTCTATTGTCAAATTCTTTTTAACTTCCAGAGGGCATGCCGCCTGAGGCAGGAGTGTGATTATTTCTAATATGCCTATATTCCTGACTCCCGCCAAACTTCTCAAGTGTTTTCTTTCCTTTCTTCAGACTACATGCTTCCTCCTACAAGTAACTAAAGCAAACCTACAGGATCAGTCAGGGTTAAAGTTATCAAAGGTGAGTGGCTGGAAAACCTAAAACCTGGGAGAATTTCAGTATACCGTATTGCCCTTGGTCACGGACCTGACCTGAGCCACCTATAAGTGCAGAGTAAGATGTCACTGACAATTTTCAATGTGTACTTAAATGCCTCTGGAGCATCCCTTTTCAAATAAAGGATGTAAAATAGCTATTGTAACCACAACTTCTGACACACAGATACCTCTGATTTACCATCTTCCAAGAATAGAGGGTTCCATGACTACATTCATTACTATAAGAAAGACTGTTTTAAAAGTACTGCTTTACCATAGAATTTCTATTCAATGATTTCTCACTACTACTGTATGTTGGATTAACTGAAAGAAATTTTGGACTGTATTTGAATCTTCATTTTTACCATTTTTAAGCTACAGATTATTTTTCGGTAGATCCAATCGATTCACTATATTACTTGCTGGGAAGGTGTTCTCAAATTTTGTAGAAAGAGAGACAGAGACAGAAGCACAGATGTGTATTGTGTTTTTTTTTGAAACCTGTAACAAGTCTTCCAGGGTTACCAACAGAGGATGACCCAAAAGAATAAAGTTACCATGTTATTATTCCAAAAAGCACTGGTCAACTGTCATTATTCCAATGAGTTTCTAATGGCACTGTAACTGCATAAAACAAAGTTCCAAGGCTTTTATGCCCTGAGCTTTCCACATGAAAGATGTTTTCCTCCTGCTAATCCCTAACCTCAATGCTACACACAGATACTTCAGAAGAGATCTCAAGAGTTGAATGAGACCTTAGAAGTCCAACAAACCCAGTACCGCTGTGCTCTGCATGAAGTAAAATGGAAGAATCAGTAACCATGGCATTGAGGACCTTACCCAAACACAACCCCCAGGTGAATTCTTAGCTGTAACCTTTTCATAGCTGAGTGGGTTATTTTTTTCTAAGTGATGGAGGACATTCTGGTAATAAAACGCACCGGTGGTAAAGATGAAACAGATTCCAGTCCTGCCCTTCAAAGCTACTTCAAGAGCATTTTTCAACCACCACAGATCAGGTACTGGTATTCCCAGCTGCAAAACAGGAACAGGTTAGATTAGATGGCACCTACTGTGCTTCCAGATACCCTCCTAGCTTAATAAGGTTTCCATCAATATCCATACTGAAATCTTGTAGGAGGGTTTGAGAAGCAACACTTGGACCCCATGATTTCATTAAGATCAAGGTGCCTTTGTGACTTCCTGAAACACAGCTGACTCAGAAATAGAAAGAGGCGTATTCATTATTCTGCTTATAACATAGGCTGAAAGAGAATATAACTTCCTACTCAAAACTATTTACTTTATTGAGATTACGTTAACCTCATCAACACAATGTAACTGCCTCTTCTCACTCACTCCCACCAAAAACAAAACAAAACCTATAAGACAAACAAAGTCCAACAGCTGGCAAATCCCCACCCACAAAGTGTACCTAGCACTGAAGCTGAGATGGCACATTACTAAATCCACATTACAGTGAAGCAACATGAAAAGTAATACTATTTGGAATCACTGTGTCTACCTCAGTCAATAGGCTAAGGAAAAGGGCCAAGAACAGTTATTTCATGCATGTGCTCATGGTTGAAAGCTCCAGTGTTCATAATGGCAAATATTTTTGCTTTCAATAAAAAGGCTGACTTGTATTTTAATACCTCTTTCCCATCATAGAAAAGGGATGTAAAGTAAGAGTATGCTGCAATCAAATCCTTCTCAAAGATGAATAACAAAGCTCAGAGATTTAATATCTGATTGAAGGTATAAAAGTCAGTTTTAAGTCCTTTCATATTCTTCACGTGATTTTTAAAGTCCCCCTCAAAAATGCAAATTGATTTATAAGAGAGACTACATTAGAAATAAACACTTTATCTGAAACTGTTTAGAAGGAAAAATGGAAGGGTGATGCAGAGAAAATGTGTCTGGAAAATGCATAAGCTGAATGGTGGTCCTGGAGCAACAGGCAGCTAATGTACAACTTGCAAAGACTGGCCAAGAAAAAAGAAAACTAACTCAGAGAACACGTCATACAAGAATTCACACTATGAATAAAATTTCGCTACCTGCACAAAAGTGTGGTAAAGTTACTACGGTCAGACGTGCACTAACTAAACTCACTTAATGAAAGAAAAGACAGGCAGGAAACACAAGTACCTGTTTGTGCAAAGTGCCCTCAGGAGCAGCACAAAGCGCATAAGACAAGTGCATTCAACAGGGCGGGGCAGACCTACATTAGCTACCGATGCCAAGGACAGTACGGACAGCTCTTTAGTGGAGAAATGTAAGAGGCCCATGAGAAGCAGATGGGATTAACACAAAAAAGGAAAAAAAAAAAAAAAGCAGGGGGTGGAGAGGGTAGGGCAGACAGAAAGAGAACAAAAACTTCTAATCAGACACAGAACTGAAACTCAAAGTATCATTTTCTGGAATTTCTGTTCCTTCAAAAGTTGTCTCAGGCCACACACCAATTTCAGTAAAGATTTCTTCCAGAAGAATTTCTTTTGGGGTCAGGGATAATCGGAGACATGGCCTCGGGGTGGGAAATAACAAGTATGAAAGGAGCAAGAAGATGGGCCAGGCTTTCCCTTTGCTGTGTTTAAGCAATTACTTATTCCCCAGCACTGCTCACGTGAATTCAGAGTCTGCATAACAGACAAAGGGCCTTTACTAGGAAGTCCAAAAGAAAACTAAAGAATTTAAGCCCAGAACATGAGAATTTTTCACTCTGCTTTAAAAAAAAAAAAAAGCAGGAAAACCAATTAAATTTTAAAAAAACACTTGACAAACCTTGTTATTCTCTTAGTGATTAGTGGTTCCCAAATCTAGCAAATAAGGTGATATCCTCACTGACTTTTCTTAACTAATACAATGTAAAGACAGCAGCTGCCCATATCCATAACCATTTCGTTACCTCAATAGGCTAACCTGGATAGTAAATATTTGCCTTAAATTCTTTCTGGAGCAAGATATAAATAAAAACAAATACATTTAACCACACCATGTCAGTTCACAATCGTGACACAGCATACAACTCACTGGGTTTTGTGGACATTATTAATACTCTGGATCTTTTCCCCCTTCTCCTCACACCGCCTCCCTCCCATCTACATGCCTTTCCCTCATAAACTCATAAAGCTAAAAAGCCTTTCCCTTTCCAACATGCAGCTGTTGAGGACTGAGAAGTTCTCGGTGCTTTTAGCACCAGCCAATACGAGTTCGCCACCATTAATTCTCCCACAGCAATTTTCCTGCGGCTCTCTTTTAATTCACTCTGCTTAATAAAAGCTTATGTCAACAATACTTTCCCCCAACCCAAAGCCTCCACCATGCTTTGAATAAAACAACATCATAACACATACCTTGAAAGCGATTTCCCACAGAATCAGAAAGCAACCATCTCCTGGTCAGTAACATGAATCTGGTCAGTAACATGAAGACATGAAAATGCACTTACTGTTGGGAGATGCCCTGCAGATTCTGTCCCGCCTTGTAAACATTTCATGCTCACATATACAGAAGATGCAGACAGTGCAGCATATTCATTAACACTGAAAAACAAAAGTAATGCCATTATTTGATTGAGACTTTCCAATTAATAGAAAGCAAGCCAATTGCCACACTGGCCTGGTCAATCACCCCCTCCTTTTCATTTTAGCAGAAATAGCCACTCATAATTAAGACTCTGAGGACTGGCTGTCTATCCTTCTGGACAGGGACCACAATAGGGCCTGTGCTTTAAAGGCTCCTGCACAGCCCACAGACAGAGCCTCAAGCAGCAGGAGTGAACTTGCTCACCTGGAAGTACCATTCACACCAAGATGGTTTAACTCTTAAAGCCACAAAGCATAATGTAATTTTCTAAATCCAGTGCAACCACCCAAATCCCTTAGTGTGCTGGAAATTTCTGTAAAGAATGTTGCTTGAAATAAATACATTATCTCCTAGACTGGAGCTTGCAGGTGTTTTCATTGGGTTAAGCAAACTCAGTGAATGCTTCTGGACAAAAATGTCTGGAAGGATGATTCGCAAAAATGCTAGAAGTGGCTCACACACTTGTTGAAATCCATATCACTGTGTTTCATAAATCAGAGCTAGACGAGACCTTAGGATACCACTGACTTGATTCTCAGACTCCAGGACCTCAACAAGAAAGATCTACCCTATTTTGCTAAGTTTTCCAGGGAATGCATTTCCACAGCCTTCTGCAAGCAGCACAGTGAGAATGTTTATGTCCAAAATGCCAAAATACCAAAGGCACATTTCAAAAACTTTTATTTCAAACAAAGATTTTCTTTGAAAAAGCACGTTACGAGGGAAGAAAGGAAGGGTAGGAATGGGCAGGGTGAGCTGTAGAAACTGACTTATCCATTATAATCAAAGACAAATTTGGGTAGGCATTTAAATTTAGCAAGAAAGTCAAATCACAGCTCTGCCACTGCCTAGATCTAAACTATTTCAGATAAACTGCACAAACAAGTCTATGCCTCAAATGCATCATCTAAAAAATGGAGATAAAAACTTAATGCCTGCCTCCATGGCATTATGAAGGATGAAATGAGAGTGTGGTTGTTACAAGCATGTTCTGAACTCCTGGAGTGCATCAAACATGCAATAAATGCCGGCTATTGTTATTCTCATTTGCTCTGTAATAAGCACAGAACTGGCATTGTCCTGCAATCTGATTCTGATCAGGGAACGCCATGACTCTAAGGCTGCCAGTACTCCCTGCAGGCAGAGCCTGGCACCAGCAGAAACACGAACAGGTATCCTGAGACTGACACGGTTCCACCACTGGATATGGGACAGTGGTCAGCAGTGAGAACGATGACGAATGTGGACAAGGCTGTAAACTCTCCGTGCAGTTTTATGGAACGAACTCAAATTCCAACTCAGCACCTTCAAGCTACGTGACCACAGACAGGTGACTTAACCTTGCTAAGCCTCCACTTTTCTCCTCAGCTAAGTGGGAATTGGGTATTTTCTGAAATGAATCCCTGCACGTGAAAGCACTAACAAAGTGCCTGCTCAGTGCACCACCTACATCACCCTCTTTCCTTCCCTCCTCTTTCACCCTGGAATTTCCTAATGCTCAGTGATTTCCGGCATAAGGCGTGAGAGTGTCGACTGTGATCATCAGAAAATGGGCTGGATGTTATAGTAATAAGGACATGAGAAAATGTAGGTTGATATGGAAGCTGCATTGTCCTGAGCCAAGAATGAACCAATATGCAATTGGACTGAGATAATAGCACCTTTCAGATAAGAACACAGATTGCTGAGAAACTAACTGTTCACTAAGAGAAAAGCTGGGGCACTGTGAACACAAACAGAGACATTTAAAATTGCGTGGCCAAGTGTGATTCCTATGCTGTCTTATTTTCACTGGCTTTTAAGAAATCTTCCATTCACAGACCAGGTTTTCAATTCTGTGGGGTTATCCTCAGGCATAAAACTTTCCACTTCTATATAAAATTAGTTTTAACCCACTTTACAACCCTGGAAGAAAGAGAAAGTTCAGCAAAAAAGGTACAAAAACAAACAGGGAGCTGAAACACCATAAACTTTGGAAAGCACTGCTCTCCAGCATCCTCAAAGAACGTTCACGTGGCTCACCCTGTGTACACTGAGGTCACACATCTTATGAGAACAAGAATGCTCAGAACTAAAATATAACAAGCATTGGTAATAAAACAGCAGAACGACAGATGACACCTCCCCCTGCTGATGAACACTGTGCAGCCTTCTCTGTGACCAAACTGAGGCAAAATACAGAATAAAAGAAAAGCAACCCAAGTGTGTAAGTGAAAATGACATGGATGGCCCAGACCAGTTACAGCTCAAACACTGAAGGTGTGACAGGTGCACAGAACTCGAATGTATGGAAAGCAGTTTAAAGGGACCTTTCTCAATCAGTGCAAACGTGTTCCACCTCTCTTCCCCTCCCCTTCCCCTCCCCTTCATCCTCTCACTACGCCCCAGGTTTCACCCCAATTGCTCCTCACCCATTTTAGGGAATCTAGGTAAAAATGAACACTTAAAAATATATCCAAACATTAACAGGTACTGGAAAAAAGAGGTGACTTGCCTATTCCATTGGCCATTCCCACGTTCTCCCAAGATGCGGCATGCTTTGAGAAGTGCTCATCACAGCTGACACACAAGGACCAGGCCAGGAGGGTGGTGCTCAGAGGACAAGAGGCAGTAGATTTCTGGTGATGTCCTGACCACAGTCCACACTCAGACCTGACAAATGCAGGCGTCCTCTGGTTTTGAGCGCTCCTGGTCTCGGGTGCTTCCGGTCTGGGGCACTCCTGGTCATGGGGTACTCCTGGTTTTGAGGGCTCCTGGTCTTGGGGTGCTCCCAGTCTAGCGTGCTTCTTTTCATGTCGTGCTCCTGGTCTCTGCCGGTGCCTCTCCTCGTGTCAGTGCAGTTGAGAGTCTGGCGTGCCATCTGCACGGTGGCTGTGACTTCAGCTGTAGAGACTAGCCGCTTTTGCATTTCCCTGCGGTTGCTGCTGGCTGAGAGAACCCATACTTGGCCTAGTGAGCACTTGAGTCTTTGACAATCTGGAATGTTCTCAGCAAATGTGACAAGCATGATTTTGCTGCTTATGCGAGTTTTCCTGCATGTGTTCCTAGCAGGGTGTCCATTTATCCTTTGCTCTCTATGCAGGATTTGTTCCAGGACCCCCTTCACCACCCGCCTGCTTCCTTCTCTTTCTTTCATTTTCAGCTCAAGCCTCGACTTCCCCGGCCTTATTTAGATCTCCTTCCAGCATGTACTCCTCAAGTTGTTGTAGGTTCTTCATCTGTCTCCCCCACTGGAAGGTTCCTCTACAGGATGTTGCCAGAACAGAAGGCACTGCACATGTCCATGACCCCTTCTCTCATTCTCTCTCTCATCTTTTTCAAATAGAATGGAAACTTAACCCTACTCAGTGTGTTAAAGAATTCCCATATTTAACACATACCTATAATCTTACATGACATGATGCGTACATCATCATGTCCTCTTCTCTCAATCCAGAAGAAAGGGACAGGGTCTGGTCAGCCACTACTACTGCATTTGCCAACTCTCTATGCACTCAAGACCCCACCAGATATCCAGTAGGGACACTGGCAGTCCCTCAAACTGACTCTAGCTGAGAAAACCAAGCCAACTCTGAAGAATGGGCCTGAAAGAACATACCTTTATATGAGCCGAATCAAGGAGGCGGTCCTTAAATACACCAACCTAGATCCAACCTCTGAAGCAGGTCAATTGTA
This sequence comes from Cynocephalus volans, assembly GCF_027409185.1. Classification (NCBI taxonomy): domain Eukaryota; kingdom Metazoa; phylum Chordata; class Mammalia; order Dermoptera; family Cynocephalidae; genus Cynocephalus; species Cynocephalus volans. The sequence goes on along the minus strand of NC_084473.1, from coordinate 96,845,219 downwards.
CCTACATCCACATTTTATCTCACCAGATATCAAGAAAAAACTACAAAAACTAGAAGACAGCGCACAACCCCCTCAAAAGGACCTAATGCAGACAGCCTTTAAGGTCTTTACTCATAGAGGTGAGAAACAAAGGCTACCAAAGGTAAAAAGGGATTAGGCTCAATTCCAAATGAGGGCCCCCACCTTCCAGCACAGTCAGAATCCTAAAGCACCAACAGTACAACACCGATCTCCTGCAGGGCTGTGCTACAAATGTGATGAGGAAGGACACTGGGTCACACCCTGCCCAGATCCCAAGGCTCCGCGGAGACCCTGTATGGCCTGTGAGAGTACGCATCATCACAAGTCGGACTGCCTCCATGTCTCTGGGCCTGGGGCCGTCAGGCCAACATCCAAATCTGAGCCAGGACTGCACCTCCCAGAACTTCTGGGACATGCCACCAAAGACTGATGTCGCCTGGGCTCAGAGGTCCCCACTGTGACCATCAACAAGACTGGACCCAGGCTAAATATGTAGGTGGCAGGTAAGCTGATATCTTTTTCTCGATACAAGGGCCACTTTCTTGGTTCTTCCTGAAAATGCACGACCTTTGTTCCCTTCCTCGATCTCTATTATGGAGGTAAATGGCCAAATTAACAAACCTACGATAAATAACCCCACCATTAGCCTCTGTCGTACAAGACACAGCTTTCGCTCATTCTTTCCTGGCCATACCTACATGCCCCACTGCTATAACAGTGCAAGACCTACTCAATAAGCTAGACACAACCTTAACCCTACACCCACCGAAGACATTAACACATAATCTCCTTTTCCTCACGCAGGGAGAATCCCAAAATTCTGTCCCACCTACTACTCCTTTTCCAGATGTAATCAACCCTCAGGTGTGGGACACTGAACATCCTTTGATGGCTGCCCATCTCTCTCCTACAAATGAAACCTTAAAGGATCCACTTTCTTTCCTCAATACCCAGAGCCCACACAAGGGTTAAAGGATCTAAAGCCCATGATAAATAAATTACTACAGGCTCGCCGTTTAAGGGCCACCAGCTCTCCACGTAATTCCCCTATCCTTCCAGATAAAAAGACAGATGGGTCCTATCCTCTGGCTCAGGACCAAAGGGCTATTAGTGAAACGGTTCTTCCCCTGTCCCCCAGCATCTCTAATCCTTACATCCTTCTTTCCTCCGTGCCCCCTAAGACCTCACATTACCAGGTGTTAGACCTTAAAGACGCCTTCCAAACCATTCCTCACGACTCATCGTCCCAAGACGACTTTGCTTTTACATGGACTGGCCCAGATTCGTGGGTCTCACAACAACTCACCTGGACAGTCCTACCCCAGGGATTTAGAGACAGGCCTCACCTGTCCGGCCAAGCTTTAATGAAAGACTTGCAGGACCTGTCCGCCACCCCTAGCACCTTACTGCCATATGTTGATGATTTACTTCTATGTACCCCCTCAAAACAACTTTCCAAACCTCATACTATCCTCCTTCTAAACTATTTAGGACAAAATGTTACCGAGTCTCACTTAAAAAAGCACAGCTTACCAAAACAGAGGTTGCCTATTTGGGTCTTTACTCGTCCCAAGTCACAGGGTTCTCCCAGTAGATAGAAAACACCTCATACAAGAAATTCCCCTTCCCAAACTAAGGCTGAAATTCTCTCCTTCGTCGGGCTAGTAGGATATTTTAGGCTTTGGGTGCCAAATGTTGGTCTCTTTTCTAGACCTTTGTATCAGGCCACTGAGGGGAGCCTCCATGAACCCTTAGGTCCTAATCCCCCTGGATCTACTCCCTTCACACTCTGAAAACAAGCTCTCACTTCTTCTCTGGCATTGGCGCTCCCCAACCCAAACGAAGTCTTCCTTGTCTATGGAGACAGCACACAGGGATTTGCACTGGGAATATGGAAAATCTTTTCTGTTGGGTAACTTCCCTTACGAACCTCACCCCATGGGAGACTTTTTACCTGCTCAAAACCACACCTGATCACTTTTGCACAAGTACACTAACACCCACCTACCAAAACCATACTCCACTCCCTTTCCCCCACTCAACATTGAGCCAGGGGACTGGGTTGTCCTAAAAGACTTAAACCCCAAACCTCTTCAACCTAAGAGGACAAGCCCCCATCACGCACTTCTCACCACCCCAACCGTGGCAACATTATCGGGCATAAGTGTGTGGGCTCATTTTTCCAGGTTACAAAGGTAGCAGACTTCAATTGAAAACTCTCAGGACATCCTGAGAAATATCATTCCCAGCTTCTCACACTCACCTCTGTCCGGCTAACAAGGATACCTGAGGAATCCACAAGAGGAAGAAGAATCCAGAAACACAGAAGCCTAACTACTCTGGCCAACCCACACCCAGCTGATGAGTGAGCTGCCCTGGCTAGTGTGTCAGCGGCAGGCGGTTTCTACGACCTCCTTCTACTCTCTCCTTCCAAACACACCTGAGCCCTAGCCTGTGAGAACACACTTCTATCCTTTCTTTGGGGCTGCTACCTACAAGGAGAATTCAGGGACTTCTTGCCCCCTCAAATAACCAAGTGGACAGAAGTGGAAAATTAATCGTCCTCACCATGTTCTTTTTCAGTCAAGAAAAGGCAACAAACCTAAAAACTCTGCCAACGGAATGGTTTAAGGGCCCATGGCTATTACCCATTTTGCTCCCTAACTTAATTCCCCTTGTCATAAGTTCCCTTCCGCTATCCATGGCACCTATACTTCTACAACAATTCTCCTGGTTCCTCTGCACGACCATCCAGTGACTCATGAGTGGGTAACTGAAATTGTGATGATGAGAGATGCCCGTTACCATCTCCTCCAGCCTCAAGGACCTCAGTGACAAGGAAACCCCTCAGGTCATTAGCTCCTCATCACCCCTTTGTCAGCAGGAAGACATTACAGAAGACGGAACTTCATCCATATACCCCATCTGGGGGTCTCCCTAATAACAATCGACTCATGTCCTTTCTTTTTCACTAAACACAAAAGGGAGGACTATTAGGTCTGGGGAGGACTACTTCACATGGTGCTACTCAAAGATACTCAGAAAGGTGGTGCCTGCCCTACAGGACTTCCCTGTAAAGTAAAAAGACAACAAAACTCCTAACAGCAACAGATCTCCACGCCACTGGTCCCCTCTGAAACCCTACTTTACACACTAAGTGAAGCAATAATCGCAAACCTAAACATCACCGAATTGACACAAGGCCTCAACAACTACCAGTGGACTTTTCATTTAACTCCTCATCAACAGAAGCTATGGCCAATCACAGCAACACAGCTCAGCACAAGAAGAAACATGAGCCCAACCCCTGGGGGAGAGGTCGGGCAAGGTTCTGTACCTATGTCCCTAACGTACCACCTATGCCAATAAACTCCTTCTAGCCTGATTCCTCGTCTTGGTATCAATGCTTTGTGAACCTTTCAGAGCCAGTTTCAGGGGCTTTACGCTTCTGCCCAAGAGGGGACCCAACTCCGGACTGGGCGTGGGCTCCAGGGTTGCCAGGTAGTCTCTGAGTTGGGGCAGAGGCATAGGATGTCTGTGCTGGTGGGGTGGTAGTGTCCTTGGCTGACGCCCAGAGCCTCTCTGAGGGCAGGGTGGTGGTGTCCTTGGCTGCACTAGGATCCCCGCTGGGAGCAGAGCTTTGGGAGGAGATGAGGGAAGTCACGGGGCCAGCAGGCGGAGGGGTGGTCACTGCAGCTGGCAGGAGGAAAGATTCGGAAGGCAGCCTGGCCCTGCCGTCACAGTGGGCTCCCTGACTTCCTAAGGCAGCATTGATACGCTGGAGTGCTGCCTTCTTCTCCCTGTCCAGGTCTTCAGCGGTGACTCGAAAACCTGGCTCGGGGCATGGTGGCAGCGTAAAAGATTCCCCTCGCCTACGCGGCAGCAGAGGAATCTTGCGTTTGCGGGGCCTGGAGCTCTGGACTGTGGGCGAAGAGATCTTAGAGGGGAGTTCCTGCCCTGTCGCTGCACCTGGGCTCTTCCTCTGGCAAATCTCAGTAGCTAAAATGGAAAGCTGAGGGCCCTCATTTCTCACTTTTGAGGACTGACCCTTCCTACTCTGCGGCAGTTGGATACTTGAAGTCGAGCTGTAGGAGCTTGTGATGGCATTTCGTAGGGGGCAGGAGCTCAAACAACAGGTGTGTGGCATCTTATATGTGGGCTGCCAGCACCCCACCTGGAGGTTCCTCTGCAGAGGCCCATGCCTCGGCAGGAAGGAAGAAAAGGCTGCATTGACCCCAAAGGGCCTAAATGCTGACTGTGCAGTGCCAGCACCTTCAGGGCCCCGTCTCTCACCGTCCTGCTTCTCTGTGACTTTGGGGTCTTTCTCTTGCTCAGCCTTTTCTCTGAGGCTCTCTCCAAGGGCCCTCATCACACTCCTCGCTGTGCAGGAGTCTTGTGCACAGCTGGGTGTTGACCTGAAGAACATCTTGCGATTATGAGCAGACAGTACCTGCATCCCCTGGTGGAGATGTTTGCAGATGGAAGTAAGGACCCCCAGCAGGGAACACAGTATCTGCAGGGCCACAGGACATCTCCTGGCAGATGCTCTGTCACAGCGCCTGTGCGACACTCCTGGGTACCTGTGGCATGGCCCACTGTTCATCCAAGGGCATGGGCTGTCGGGTGGACCCGGCCAGTCGTGGGAATTCTGCCGGCGGTGTGAGTGGGCTGCGGATGTGTGAGCCCTTCTGGCAGGACATTGCCCCCCCAGGGCAGGGGGCACGGGTGCGGGGCGAAGCCTGCCCACGTAGCTACCCATGTGGAAACTTCCAGTTGTGGAAGTTTCTCTCTTTGAGTAAGTAAGAGAGCTGAGCACTGACAATGCTCCTCGAGCTGCCAACTCAACCAACTCAGTCAACTGGCAAAGCTCGGAACGTTTGGCCGGTTGCTGGGACGACCTATGCACATGCACAGAATGCACAGAATGTGCATGCACAGAATGCGCATGAGTGTGTGTGTAACGGACGTGCGAGGAACAAGCACACGCAGGGTATATGTCAGGAGCAGGCGTGTGCAGAAGATTGTGGAGGAGGAGGGGCACGTGCCCATGACACAGGCAGAACAGGCCCATCTGACCAGCCTTTCCCTCCGAGATATTTAACCAAGAGAAATGAAAACTTAGGTCTTCACAAAATCCTGTAAATGAATGGGGTAGCTGCTTTATTTGTATCTTCCAGGTGTAGGACTACTAACGTTACCCAATTTTTTTTTAGGTGATTTTGTCAGTTTTTAAGTTCTTTGGGGCAGGGCATAGTAGTATCAATATTCCATCATCATTTCACAGTCTGGGCTGGGTTCATATTTTCCCAATTGCAGTGACCAAGGCAGCCTTGAAGTTCACCTCAGCTTGACTGAAGGTCCCTCTGCTCCCTCTTAGAGCACTGACTTTAGATAACGTGTAAACGTGCATTATTTCTCAGCTCTTTGAGATGGAAACTTGAAAAAAGCCTCTTGGCAGTTTTAGAACCCAGGAATATCTTTCTCAAAGACCTGGGACCCACCCTTTGAAATGGAACCATCCAGGAAGACAGAGCCCCCATGTCCCAGGCTCTGCGGGAGGGGTTGGAGCCAAACTTCAGTGGGCACAGGTTAGCGAACACATATGGGTTGATCACAGATAACATTTGCCATCTCAGGAATAACGAAGTCAGTGTGCTGGACAGCTCCCACCGTCCACCTCCCCTGAAAGTCCTCCAGTCCTTTCCCAGCGCTCACTTCAGTGCTTCAAAACCCTCCCGCCTTTTGTTTCAATGGAGTTGCGCTCAGAGTGAGTTCAGGCCTGCTCCCCCATTGCAATAGCCTCGTCTAACGTCTTCCTTGTCTATTCAACTTTCTCTGGTGCAACTTTGGCTCTGACAAATGTAAAATGCAGAAGCCATGCATCCATATAGATTCTTTTACCCCCTGCTCTCTTTATTAGAGTTGTCACATGTATTCCATCCGCATTAATTAGTCCCCACCTCTGAGACAGTAGTAAAATTTTGGCATTCAAAACTCATGTGATGGTCAAGAATTTAAGAGGAGAATAGGCTCTCTCTTTGTCTGGGATAGTTTACTGTTTGGGTTGCAAAAATTTCCTTTCACATCATTACAGGATGTCTGTCTGTGTTGTCTGGAGGTGAATTTGTGTGTTGAGCCTTTGTGTGTCTTTGGTTTCCTTTGCCTTCCCTCCTTAAGGACGTCTCTGCTGCATCTTGTGTGCTGGGCTGGTGGGTCTCTTCTTTCAGTGCTTTCACGATGTTCTTCCGATCCCTTCTGGCCTCCTAGTGTGAGCACTCACACACACCTGTGTCTTCACCTGTCACTACACCAATAGATATTCCCTAGGTCATGGTTTTAAGGCATGTGCATACCACCTGTTCACTGGCCAATGCCTTCCACAATACATGTGGTTGTTTCTTCTTCATGGGACCCCACTTGGCTTTCAGACAGCAGTACCTGTACCTCCTTTTCTGTCTCCCCTTTTCTGTCCCCCCTCTTGTCCCTTTCTCCCTATTAGGCCAGTAGTAAGAAATCAGTTTCTGTTGTTGAAGCCACGCAGTCGATAAGTGTTTTGCAATCGCAGCCTGAGCCGACGAAGGCACTCACTTTGAGACCAGAAGAATATACAACTCTTGATCCCTGTCCTGTGCCCAAAATGACAAACAGCCTTCTCTCTTGTCTGAAATGAGTGGCTGCTACTTCATTTCCATTGACAGCTCTACCCTTGCTCCTGTCCACCCTCCCTGTAGATATTCAGCTAACCATTGATAGTATTTCCCTCACCTTTAAAAAGCATCCAAACTAGAGCTTCCTTAGACGGTCTCCTAAATGACACAACTAAAACGTAGTGCAATAACAGTTTGTTTGTAACACTCTCTTCCACACACACCCCATGGTTCCTCCTGGTGCATACTCTCCTTTGATGGAATGACTAATGAACAGAATTTGTTCAAATGCAGGTGTGCTCCTGAAGGGAACCCCTGGATCCCTTGTCCCAACAGAATGAACTCCTCTTGGCCATGCCTCTGCTCATGGCAGCCCAGGGCTCCTGAAGCCCCCAGGCTACCATCATCCCTGTTCTCTGCATATTTAAAACGTCCTCAAACTTTAAGTCCTCCCTGCCCAGCCAACATCTTCCACGTGGCCTTCAGCTGAGTCCATTCCCCTTTGCTTTGCTCCTGCAGCTGGTTACTGGCAGCTTCATGTGCTCCTGACATCAATTGGCCTCCTGGGACCATCACTACACTGGAAGCTGCCACAGGGCAGGGACAGGACCTCACTCTTCCTGGCAGCCTAACTGCAGCCTGTGACCCCTGAGGGTTCTCTCCACACCCCCTGGAGGTGAACACTTCACCCCTCCTGGCTCCTTGTGGACAGAATGGGATGACGACACCCCGTGAGCCCAAGCGTGCGTAAAGGAGCTGGCACGGCCATGGGGGAGCGCACTGGGCCCTGGGCCCCCTGCAGCCTCCTGGCTCGGTGCTCTCTGCCCTGCCTGGACACACACCTGCCTTTCTTCAGTAACAAGCACAAGGAGAGAACAGCGATGGACGCTGACCAAGGGCACCCACTAACTCTCTCACCCACCCCAGCCCACGAGGGGGCACAGCACATGCCCTGCCCAGATCCCAACCATTCTAGACTAACCTGCATACTTGTGACCCAGGCAGAGGGCGGCAGACTGGCTGGCTGATGCCTGAGCTGTATCCCAGATACGCGCTGGGGTCTCTTATCTCAGTGACAGGGTGAGGGGTCCCTGGAGCCCAGTAGGGGCTGATGCTGAACAGAGACTGCAGGTACCCAGCGGGGATGGGAAGGCCAGGCTCAGGAGGGAGTGGCCGGGGCAGGGGGATGCTGCACTCACCGTTCTTCACGTCTTGGAAGGGCGGGTGGTTGTAGCAGTAGGGGCACGGCGGGTAGCTCTTGCCCTGCGAGCCAGAGGACCACAGGACCAGCTCGAAGCCGTCGAGTGGGCACCGGAGCTCCTTGGAGAGCTCGATGGTGCCGTTCTGGGGGAGGGTGTAGGTCTCATCACAGTGGGAACAGTGCGAATGGCTTGGCTTGTTCTGCAGCAATGCCAGGGAGGGACAGGAGGGCTGCTGGGACCGCCGACTCTCAAAGGTGCTGATCTGAAGCAAAGTCAGCCAAAAGGCTGAGCAAAACCTAAGTCAGGTTAGGAGAGAAAATTTCAGGAAGAACTTGGCCTGTGTTTAGGACAGCAAAACTCTAAACAGGTAAAGCAGGTCCTAGCACACAGCCTCATGTCTATTGAGCTGTAAATAAATATTTCCAAAGATAAAAGAAAATGTAAAAGCATCCATTACTACGTATTTCTCACTGACCGTTTACAGGGTGTGATCATTACATAATAGGCTTGTTTTGGGAAGCTACAAAGACACCCACACCTAATGAGTAGCCTCTTGCAAAGTGACCCTCCAAAGGGTAACATGGGATCCAAACACTACCGTTCTTTCACCCATTCACAGAACTTCTTGAGAATGTCCTTCAGAATCAGCTAGTGAACGGTACCCTCACCGACCTTTAGTGAATAAACAATTTGCTTTCTAAATTTCTTGCTTTATATTCACACCTCTTTATTTGAAAAGCTAAATAAACATTACCTGATCGCACCCTTTATTCATTAAATTTTGTTTTGAATGACTCTGAGCTACTATTTCCAATTGAATCTATCATATAAAATATTCTTACTATTAAGACTATTGAAATGAATATACACAAGCAATTCCGGAACATGAACTCGAGAGCAGCTTGGGTGACGCCTTGCTGGAGGAAGTTCACAGCCTGCCACGTGGACAATGCTGAATGAGCATCGAACTCATAAAATTCTTGGGGCCTGACCAAGATCTTCCCCAACGGTTTATTGTTATATTTCACATGAGACCCAAGAGATAACGTTTAAGTGGTTCTACATCTTAGCACCAGAGATCATGTTACGATAAATTCAGCTGATACACATTTTCATTTCCTCATAACAAAAAGAAAGAACGATTATTTTTAATTGTTTTTAAAAGGATAAGAAAACCTAGACTTTTGTACAACTGATTCAACTGAATACCTTAGCTTAGAACACATGAATGCAGTGAAATGTAATTACCAAGAGCTCTCGGCAATGAAGTACTTACTCCATGGTGACTGAGAGGTGAAACATTTCAGCCGTTATGTAGGACAAATAACTGTACTGGACAACGAGCGGCTCGATCACTCGGATATTGTGTGTGAAGCGGGTCGTAAATGCCACTAGGAATCCCAGGAAGATGCCAATCAACACCCCACCGATTCCCACAACAAAGTACTTAGCAATTCCCACAAGCACATATCTGATCTCTGTGGTGTGGTTTTCATCTGGCAAAAGGACTTGACCAAGTTGCACAGGACCTGTGGGAGAAAGAAGACACGCTGTCAAGTCTGTTCCAAATTCCCTATCACCACTCTGGGCACAAAAAAATCTACCCGACCTTTTAATATGTACATTTCTTCTGTGTGCCCAAGTGGATGAAAAGTGGCAACCATGGGGCACTTATTCGTCCTATATTTTAATATTGCAGCTTTAAACCAAAAAGCCTTTGATAAAAGTGTGTTGTCAGAGAAACTTCTAAAAGAAAGGGAGAGGAGATTTCAAAATTATTGCATAACTTATTTGTAAAATATTATTTTCTCCAGGTATCATCTGAAAGATCACTTTAAAATACTCGTTTGCCATCCAGCATAGGCCACTCGTATTATCACCATTACTTGGGAGGTAGTACACCACAGAGAAAGCTTGTCAGTGATGCTGTCACTGTACGTATCTACTTCACAAGGTCCTATTGTGGAGTCACGCAATGTGATGACAAAAAAATCTGCTCTGAGCAAGTCAGCTAAATTGTCGTGCCTCGGGGGCTCTGGGATACGTCAGTAGCCACGTCCACCTGTCCTGGAAAACGTTATCATAAGACCATTCTTACTTAGAAGCACACATGATGGCACCAGAAAGCCATAAAACAACCTAGAATAGTTCTTGTGATCCTAACCCTAGATCCCCACAGGGAAGACGTAACCTGGTAACAATCCCAGATCTACATAGGGACACCAATAAAAGCACTGATGTAATGACAAGGAGGGATCCATTTTCTCTTTTTTGATTCTTCTCACTCTTGTTGTTATAAAATGCTGAGCTCTGCTGGTGCACTTCACAGCACATTTCTCAGGGTGATGTGACCTATGCATTTCCCCAGTTGCACTTGTCATGTTGGCTCAATAAATCCTATGCTTTATATGTTCGTCCTCACTTTCTCTTAGGTCAAACTGCTCCCCAAAACATGGTGTTTTGTCATGCTGAGTGCTTTGAAAATAAAAAGGCCTCAGAAATGAGCCTCACAATTAAAGTCCCTCCAACCTTGTCTTGTTCCCCTCACCCCAAGCACTTATCTAAGAAAGCTTTCCAAAAGAAATGCAATTGTCTTAAGGTCTCCTTAGGAACCTCCCCAGATAACCAGGAAAGAACAAACCCAGGAGGGACTGGAGAGACTGGAGGGACCCACACCTGGACAGAGCTTTTCACAAGATTATATCTGCCTCTCGGTCTCACCCCCAATAATTGTTTACTGTTCCTCAAGAGAATCATCTACATTCCTCTCCTTCCCTCTTGCCTGTGACGATTGTTACATAAGCCTCTGCACTCCACTAGGAAATTGGGAAATTACCCTCTTGTGATTACCCCATGCATTGCCCCTCCCACCACATTAAAATAATAAATGCCTTTTCTTATCAATCGAAATTTGTCATTGATTTTTATTAATGAACCGTCAGGGGTGAAGAGGAAGTTTTCCCTTGTCCCCTACATCTACTTCACTTATGGATATTTATACACCCGACTGTAACCAAGTGACCAACTCAACCTGGTCCATCATTTAACCATTGATTAAGCTTTCCTGCAGGAGCAGAGCCAAAATTTGCAAGTCATGCAGCCTGGGCATGCACACTAGGAAAAGCCTTGCCCTCCAAATAACACCAGGAACCAACAGAACCAGGGAGGCCAGGACATGACCAGAACCTGAAACTCGTGAGTCCTTTCAGAAGCGAGAGGTCCTTTGTCCAGGCAGTTCTGGGGCTGAAACTCTGAAACTCACCATTCCTTGCCTTTCCATAAATAGCCATGCTTAAAGCTCACCCCATCAAAACCTGCCCCACCAGTGCTTCCCCATACCAATCCATCCACTGCCCATAAAAGGCTGACCTAACCCCAGGTAGATGGGAGACAGATTGGAGCTTTGCCTCCTGTCCCCTCACTGGTCAGCCACACAATAAAGCTCTTTCTTCTCAAAAAAGCCAGTGTCACAGAGTTTGGCTTTCTGTGTGCACTGGGAAGAGCCCATTGTTTGATTATACTACCATATTATAGATTTTATATAATCTTTTTTCTCTTTTCCGCCAGATTATAAGCTCCTTGTGGTCAACCAACACCGTATTACAATTTACGTCTTCTATGTTGCCTAGAAAATGACAACAAATGTGTGGTTTGTTTTAGAAAAATAGTGGATTATTCCTTAGAAAGTGGTGGGATTTTCCTTTCTCCTAATTGTTGGTGCAACACGGAAGAGCACTGGGTATCCTACCACCAAGAAATGCCTTAAGAGAAGAACAAAAGAGACTCACTCCCACTAGGACTTAAATGTTCTGAAGGCATCATCGTTTCCCAGACACAGAGGAAACTGTCTCCAGGCAGCAACCACTTGCCACTTGCAGCCAGGGCTTGCTGCAGGCATCGGATTCCATCAGCATCAACATCCCACACATGCTTCCAGAGACAGGATCAGAGACGGGCTGTCTACACCCCCTGCCTCCAAACAGCCAAAGCCAAGGGTGACAGTCACTGGCGTCCCAGAGGAGAGAGGTAGGTTTCCCAGCCAACTGTTTCTGCATTGACAGCCTCCCTCCTGGGCCACTTGGGCATGCCACATGGGTACCATGGTTCTGTCCCCAGACTCCATAGCTTCTGCCCTACCTTCCTCCAGCCTGCACCAGGGAGTGTCATCTGCCCCCTGTTTTAATCCCCCCACAGACTCTGCAAGACATACTTCCTTAATGGCTGCCATTCCATTGTCCACTCCAAAGATTAAAATCTTTGACCGCCTGACTTTGGGAAGGCCTAACAGTCTCAATACACCAGTCTGTACCACGAAACAAACGGTATCTGTTCATTGCTGCCTCTGGTTTTCTTTCCTGTTGTTTCTCTTGGCAGAAACTCAGCCCCCAAACCTGGGGAAACTTTGTCCACCTTCCAAGGTGCAGCTGAAGCTGCTGTTCCTCCCAAGAGGAAGGACTCCTCCAATCCTTGTGAGTCACCCTGTCCTCTGACCTCTTGCAGCACAGATGATCTCCTGAACCAGCATTTTGTGATGCGCTGTCTTGGGTGCTGCCTCAAGTGAGTTCCTCATTTCCCCAACAAAATTAGAAATTCCTTTCGCACAGCCCTCATCTCTTTCTCCTCCTCTCATTCCCCCACCCACACACCATTTAGAACATGGAAGTCGCCTTCATGGGAAGCTCAGGTACTCTCACAGCATAACTGGCACCAGCAGATAGGTCATACATTCATAATCCTCCCAAAACTATTATTTTCCTGGCAACTCATCCATCATATCTATCAAAGGCACATTCTGTCTTAAATATCCCTTTAGATTTTGCAAAGAGCAAAGCTGAATCACAGTCACTTCACTGTCAGCACAGCAGGCAGAAGCTCCAGTTTGATCGATCTACTGCCTGAGATGCCGCAGCAAAGGCAGAGCAAGTATCGTCTGTAGAAACATCACTTTGACAACCAGAAAGCTTTCCACAGCCTCCCACCTGTCTTACGCTGAACCTGATACCTTGTGATCAGCACATGATAAAATTCTTTTAGCTACAACTGACCATAATCCCATAGTTCATTCCAGTTAAATCCTGTAATTTTATCACAAGGGACTCTATCCAGAAAGTGCTGTGGAGTTTTAATTTATATATGTATATGTATTATGTATACGTACATATATAACGTATGTGGGCTACGAATATGTCTCTAGTGAGTCTGCACAAAGTTAGCCTCAACTTGACACGTGTTTCTAGGAGATTAAAATGCCAGTGATGCCAATTTACTAAATTTTATAATGAGCTAATTTGAAAGCTGAGTACTTTCAAATCTTCCAGATGATCAAAAGTCGACTTCTTATAATTATTTTTTAAATACATAAATATACATTAAAATTAGGAATTACATATTTTGAACTTTGGTTTAAAATGTGCACTAATTCAGTGAAACCATGTAAAGCAGGAAAGCAAACTATGCAAACACAGTTTATCAGAATAGCTCTGTTCCAGAAAAATAGTGTTTAGGTCACTTTTTCTTATGCAAAACATAAAGGATAACAATTTTGCATAAGAAATTTTAGATCTATTCTGCTATTTACAAAAGTGAAATTAAGGTTCAGTGGTCTCTGCTTACCCTCCAATTCCTAAAGTTGGATTCCACTACACAGCACACAATGATGGGCCACTGGGCACATCACTTGCTTCTCTCAACGGAGCCAACTCTCCTTAACCAAGTCTAGTGGCGGGAAGATCAAGGAAGCTCTAAGTCTTCTTGGAAATTTCATTAGAATACTCAATGGTTGCTTACAATGTTTTACAAAAGATACGGAAATTACCATATGAATATAAGTCATTTGATTATGCACTACTGTGGAAATGGCAGGACTTCTCAGATAACTGAGAACCTGAGCAATCTTTGCCTAATAAGGGTGATTTGAAAAGTTTTCACTAGATATTTATTATAAGGGAAAACACAAAAATACTATTTAAAAATCGCACCATTATTTTTTCAATTGTTTACCATTTTCCAGTTAATTTTAATCCACTCTAACACCCACACAACACCATGAAAAAGTTAATCTACAATTTATATATAATTCATATACAGTTTATATCTTATTATCAGTTTCTCTTGCTTTGAGACACTTTTATGCTAAGTTTTCTTCTCTTCAACTTTTCTAGCTCAATATTGAATTTATCACAATTTGAGGAAGGAATTAATTGCCCTTACCTACAATTTACCCATCCTCCAGACTGCACTTTAACATTAATCCTTCTATCTGCAACTCCTAGAGACTCGTCATTTTTGCTGTATGCATCGTGGTACATGTCTTCAATACATTTCCCTATTCCATGAGTTACTTAAAACTCTCCTAGGGATAAGACTGGATGAATGAATCAAAGAATCTTCCATAAAACATTTCCACCTCTGCTCTTTGAGGGTACCTGATTGGGAAATAAAGTTATCATTTTTTGCACCATTGTTCTAATTATTCTAACATGCTCAATTCTGTACACTATTCAGCCAATTCAGTGAGAGAAACAGCACGTATTTTGTTCTGCATTAGGTAGGCAAACCTCCAGCCATGCCCTCATCTCCTGTGGCTTTGAGGGACCATTGACTATCCACCTGGGGTATGTAACTTACCAAGGAAGGCTCTTTCATATGAAACCATTACAGTCCTTCTGACTTAAGGCTCTGGCCATGGACAAGGGCTTCCACCTCTAACTACCAGCCATGTCCTTTCTCTGTCCTTGACCTTCCCTATTGGAATGGCAGACTCTCAGTCTGGCCCACTGCCCTCCCTGGGTCAGCCCTCCCTCTCTGTCCCTAAAGTTGATAACTTTGTGCCTCTTGAGAGGAAGCACAGGATATGCCTCTGGATCACCCGCTGCCTCTGCATCACACGCTGCCTCTGCACACTCTACACAGTGTCACAGTCAGATCCTTTCCTGAAATACGATCCTGGATAAACTCGAAGAACAGACCACCGAGATGTGTGAATGATAAATTTTATAAGCGGTGGGAACACAGTGTAAAGGCACGATGTGTCATTCTGAAACCGCCCTGACTTTGCTGAACTGCCCAAGAAGGAATGCAGTAAGGTGTTTATCTTTCTCTGTAAAGTTTCCTTTACATTAAATAGATCCACTGCAAGGATCCCACACTTGAATGTCTGCAATCACCCTCAACAAGGGTAAAATTTACTTATCAAACATAAGTCACCATGGAAAACTTGATGCCTCAGGAAATTGGAATGAGTAATAAAATGTCTTTACTGTTACAGCAGTTTCCCAGTTAAAATTTAATATTGGTAAGTTAATGACTAATCACTGTTGGTCAATAATGGAATATATAAAGTGGATTTTGTTACTTGAGTGAAGTAACAGCTGTCTTAAAATAACTGCCTTAGAAGCTATTATAATAACTGTAAGCAATAAATTACCGATACTTTTTTTTCTACATAATAATCTCTGCATGGAGTTAATGAATGTTGGGCTCAGAAAAGTCACACCCTAAAAGAAGGCCTCAGAAGCAGCCTCAAAAGCAAAGTTTTCCTCTAACCTTCTCCTGCCCTCCAGCTCCCAGCCTTACTCTCTCCCAGGGCAAGCCATGGAAACTTTAATCCCTCTTCCCCAAGGTGGGTCACAGAAACCAGAACCGCTTCCCCAAAGCCAGCCACAAAGACTAAAATTATACTCTAATCTTCCCCCAGCCTTCTGTCTTGGAGCTGCCACAAAGAACTGCTCTGCCTACCTTGCTGATTGTAGGTCACAGACCTCCACTCCAGAAAGGGTCCTGCCCTTTACGCTGGAAGAACGAACGCTGCACAAAGGCCAACAGAATGTGAACCAACAGGCCTTGCTGTGCTTCCCCACTCAGTGCACAAAACTAGATCATACCTTTCTTGTCCAATCAATCCCATTTCCACATGGCTGCCCTGTCTCATAGAAGGTAAGCGCAGAAGTAGACAGTTTTCCCTACATCTTTGGGTCTTCATTCTGAGGGCTTCTATGTCCCTTAAAACTATGATCAAATAAATTTGACATGCCTTTTTTCCCTATTAATCTGTGAGTTAATTTTTCAGAGAGTCTTCAGGAGGCTGAAGGGAACGAGGTCTTCCCTTGGCCCCTGCATAAGCATCCTTAGAGATGGTATTTCACTCAGTTGTGGATTCTGCTTTGGCAGCAGAAGACAGGCTAACAGAGAATAATGCTGGTTTCTATGAAACCTTTTCAATGAGTCAGGAATAACATTTAATAGGAGTTAATGGAGAAGGTAATATAAATGAAGTTACTTAAACACGCTTTAATCTTTCTCTGCCTCAATTTTCTTACCTGCAAAACGGGAAGAATACCTACTTCACAGGTTGTCATGCAGAACTGACACCAGGAAGCATTCTCGGACAGTTGACGACTTCCATTACTATCGCCTTTACTGCTACAGAACCGTAGCTAACATGAAACAGCTTCACGAGCCTAACTAACCTGTTCAGCAATCCAGGATCCCTTGAGTGTTTTCAACCGGTGCAGGCAGAGCCCTTTGGAGGTCTGTGGGTGAGGGGACAGGCTCCCTCACCCTTTCTCTCTGCCCTTGCCAGCATTCAGAAGGCGGAGTGGAGGTAAATTCTGCTAACGCTAAGATCATTACAGCCTCTGACTCTAATTACATGTCAATTAAAAGAGAATTTAGAGTAGTCTGCATTTTCTGAAAAAATACCCACTTATGTGAAAATGATGAGGACCAGAAATGTGCTGGCTGAACCGTAGCAGAAACGAGCCTGTGACAAAAATTTGCCTAAACTCACAGACACAATAAATAAACCACCCCCAGCTAGAGAACCGCACTTAGTAGGTGTTATCGTTTCACATGCACTATTCACATGGCACGAGGGTACTTCAAAAAGTTTGTGGATATGTGGATATTTTAAATAGAATTAAAAGATGAAACACTGGTTGGGGCCCAAGTTGTAACATCAAGGTCAAGGGTTTGGATCCCTGCACCAGCCAGTTGCCCCCTCCACCCACCCTGTAAAAAAAAAAAAATGATAATACGCATATATACATCTTTCCACGAACTTTTTGAAGTACCCTCATATATTGACAGCATTTCTTCTCGCAAGGAATCCTAGGGCATGACGTCCTTTAAATTATAACCAAAGACCTTCCCTTGTGAAAATGCCAACATGATAAATCCTCAGAGGCACAAAGGCCACAGTCACTTTTATGCTCCTCTTGTATAAACAAGGCCTTGTAAAAAGGGACCAGCTACACACTTTGCCGGGGCCAGCGCAAAATGAAAACGAGGAGCCAGTTGTATAATAATAAATAAAAAATAAATAATAAATCAAAAAAGGTATTAAGAATTTCAAGACAGGACATCAGAGCATTAAACCAAGTGAGGAGTCCTTCTGAGTGGGGACACCTACCCACTGACCATGAAGCCACCCTGCTTGCAGGAGCCACCCCCGCTGTCACTGTCAGAGCTGATGCAGATGGGCAGTGGGCCAGAGTGATGCAGTGGGCATGTGTTACTCACCACTGTCACTGCGTCATTCAGCAGGGACTCTCCGAAGACCAGGATGTACAGCTGCTCATTGACATGAATGTTCTAGAAGACCGCCAGCACAGCCACGAGATCCACAGCAGAGATTAAGCTGCCGAAGAGCAGATTCTGGAGAAAGGTGATGTTACTGAGACCAAATGCTTTGATCTGGCAGATACCAAATAAAGACACCCCAATGCCAATGGAATTCCAAAGTGTCCCTACAACAGCATACCAGAAAATGGTGCCAATGTTCTCAAAGAACGGGCGAGTGGGCATGAAATAGCCGGCATCAAGCACAATGGGCGGCAGGAGATACAGGAAAAACACATCAGTCTTCATGGCAGGCGGTGACTTTTCATCAACACCAAAAATAATCCCTCCTAGTAGAAGTCCAACAGTTATAAGGAGGCAGCTCTCAGGCACTATTGTGGGCAACTTGTGATAGAGATGGAAGCCTGTTAAGAAAAGAATAAAAACAAAATGTGGGTTATGATGCTGGAATTATGGAGAGGGGGAACTGGTTCTCTTTGACAGAACCACTGGGTCCTATTTCAAATTCTCCCAGGTCCCTACAATTGGTTACACAATTGGATCAGATGTTTCCCGTAGAACTATGCACAAAGTACATGTAGGCACAAATTTAACTTTAAACCAGAATTAGAATGCTATAGGTACACATCATCTGTAGAGTGTTTATTTTTCTAAACCCCTATTAATTTTTTCTTAAATATTGGGGCTGTGGAAATGGAATAACACAATGCAATTTTATATTTGAAACCACTTAGTGGTTTCCTGATTTCCAAAACATTTTGAGATATAACATCTCACTTCATTTCATCCTCATAAAAAAAATAACACTTTTGTAAAAAATGTAAGTGAAAACTGAGGCTCAAGGAGATATGGGGTCTCACCAAGGTGGTTGGTCACAAGCCACTTTCTGGATTACTATTGACAGCTCTGGCATTCAGAAACATTTATAACTTCTTTATGTTTGATTTCAGATTCTTTTATTTGGAATACTGAATATGTTTAATTTTTGAGATGTTTGCTCCTTCAGAGACAACCAGCTCAATTCATCAAGATGCAACATGAGAAATATAACATGAGAGAGATAAACATACCAGCCATGACTGCCAGTCACAAAGAGTCCCAAAATCAAGGGAAGAAACAGAAGTGTTTACAACTTACTCTAACACAAGGCAAGGTGTGATCAAGCCCCAATCAGTTGTTATGGGAACAGAGAGGAGGAAGGAATCTGCTGAGGAAGACATTTGGAGGAGGTGGTACCTGGGGCGGGCTTAAAGGACAGACAGGCACGAAACACGCAGAGGCAGGACGAGGCTTCTGGGAAATGAAGAAGTGCAGGAAAATATCCATCTCCTAATGAATGGTGGTGCCCAGTGTGGCTTTAAAGGAGAACATGTTAGGGCACGACTATAGCAGGAAAAGGAGGGAACTGTGGGTGGGGCCAGCACATGGGGCCGAAGTGCAAAGTGACTTCACACAATAAGGTCACTCGACAGGGCTTACGTAGGCAGAGCCCTTACTTACAAGGCAGCAGTGAGTCATCCTGAAGCCATTGAACACATTCTACAATTAAGGCAGAGCAGGAGAATGCTATGGTGTGAACGCGTTCCCTCCAAAATCCAGGTGTGTCAACGTGGTGGTATTGAGAGGTGGGGGCCTTTAAGAGGTGACAAGGCATGAGGGCTCGGTGCTCATTAATGGGATTAAGTCCCTTACAGAAGAGGCGACTCGCAGCGTTCCTGGGTGAGCTTGCTCTTCCTCTCTCACTCGGCCCTCTGCCGTCTGCCATGTGAGGACGCAGCAGGAACGCCCTCAGCAGACTGCAAGTGCCAGCACCCTGATCTTGGACTTCCCAGCCTCCAGAACTGTGAGAAATAAATGTCTGTTCTTTGTAAACTGCCCAGTCCGTGGTATTGTTACAGCAGCACGAATGAAGACAGAAGTTTATCTGAGTTATGTGAAGGTAATACTAAAATGAAAGAGTAAGTCCTTAGAAACTTAAAATCACAGAAGTTTTAATAAGTAAATCCTTACGAGCCTACAAACAGGACTAACACCACAGCACTTTGTTATAACTTCTTTATCTTTATAATCAAACCCTCTGTGAGCCACAGCAATACACTCGTAATAACCTGAAGAGACTTAGAAAACTAATTTCTAAATAACAAAGTGAACATCTGCATCCTGGGCATTCAGATCACCTCTCCAGCGGTGATTATCTCATGCTGCACTACAGCAGGCTCCATTAATCGGCAGGGAACAAAGGCAGCCAACAGCTCCAGTGCTCTTTACCCACGACCTCTGCCGGCCCACTGACTTCACTGCTAACAGGTATGTAAAAAAGTCCCCTGGCAGCCACGTCTCTGTCCCCTCATGCTAACTCCTGCTTCTACACACAACTTCCCCTGTATGCTGAGGACATGCCAACAGTAGCCGCTCTGGTCTCCTGGGATCCAAGTGGAACCACCTCCTTTCTGGAACGCAGCCCCAACCTAAAAGTTTCTTGCCAAGGAACTTTGAGGCCACCACCTGAGGACTGCCCCCCCAGCTTGAAACCCAGCCCTCCCACTCTCTGCCTGTGAGTGTGGATAAGTTACTAACACGCCCAGGCCCCACTGACTCACCTGTGAAATAGGGCCAAATGCACCTGCCAGGCTAAGAACTATAACGACACTGTGCCTTCAATGTCACAAGTGCCCCCGGATTATAGTTGCCTCTCCCTCTTCTACATAAAAAAGCAAGAAAAAACAGGGTAAGGGCCAAGGGAACACTCACCCTTCAACACCCTAAAGGTTCTCTGAAAAATCAACTAATTAACTGAGTTAATATGAAGAAAAGGCATAGGAGATTTTATTACTTTAACACGCTGGGAGGGGGCGATGCACTGGGGAATCACAAGAGCGTCATTTCCCACTTTCCCACAGGGTACAAAGCTTATATCCCCCCATTCATAGGGAAAGGGGAGATGGGGTGTAGGAGTAAATGATTCTTTTTTTTTTTTTTTTTTGTCATTTTTTTCGTGACCGGCACTCAGCCAGTGAGTGCACCGGTCATTCCTATATAGGATCCGAACCCGCAGCAGGAGCGTCGCTGCGCTCCCAGCGCAGCACTCTACCGAGTGCGCCACGGGCTCGGCCCGGAGTAAATGATTCTTAAGGAGACTCAGTGGCTGGTGAACATACAATGGCCTGGGACAAAGTCTCCTTGGCACGCAGAGCAATGACTGGTAAGTGATTCTCTCCAAAATACTGAATGGGACCAAAATAGAAGACGATGGTCTGTGACAAAAGTCTGTTCAGGTGTGTTGACAGACTCTAGTTCTTATTCCTGTGGTAGGAGTTAAGTTAATAAAAACTCAGGGAAAGGACTAGAGGTGACTGTCTTCTTCTTGGCAGGTCTGAATTTTAGGCAGATGGGAAGAGAGAGGGTCAGAGGATTGAGGGATGGGACGGGGGAGGGAGGGTCAGAGAGACCTTGAGGCTGCTGCTTTATTCCAGCCTGTCAAAGCACCACATTTGGGGGTAAGAGCTTTCTGCTCCCCAATGACAGACTTAAAGAAATGCACAGAAGCCCTAGAACCCACTGGAGGCACGCTGGAAAAGGGGGGGTGAGGCCTGTTCTGGAGGCTCCTATTTCCTCCTCCTACTATTTTCTTTCCTTTCACTGACCAGTGCTCTCATGTGGGTCAGCTTGTTGAAAGGACATGCTTCTTCCTAAAAGTGGAGGGTGGGAAGCCAGGTGGATGGGGGAAAGGAGGGAACAGAGATGGCTCAGATGCATGGTAGAGGCCAGTGCCACCACACTCAGGCAGTGTGGCTGATCCTGCTGGGACCCTGAGCAGCAGGAAACGACCACTGATCAATCAGCAAATAGAATGCAGCCATATACGTGCAGGACATGGGTGGAAGGAAGGGACCCAGGGACAGAGGGTGGAGGAGGCGTGGAGGAAGCAACAGGAGGAAGATGTGGTAGTAGCAGAATCAGAAAATAACAGCAACCAACCCAGGAACATTGCTGAAGGTCTCCTGCGTTTATGTTTTTAAACTTCCTCTCCTTTCTTTTATCCATGCTTAGGTCATTCAGAACCAACCAGAGGACACTTTCTTGAGAAAGGACAGCAGTCACTGACTTTGCCTTTGGTTAATACAAGCAGAGAAGCTGCACCCTGCAGCAAAGGGTTTGGTGTGCAGGCGGCTACGCTTTCAGGAGCTACCAGAGTAAAACTCATTGGCAAAGTAGTTGATGACAACAAACAAAAAAACTTCATAAATTTCACTGTTCACAGAATAAAAGAAGTAAATCAACAACTACAAACGTGAATGTGTTTATGGCTCTTTTTCCCTCGAGTATTTCTTAAAGGGGAAATGAATAGATGGAATTTGCTTACCAGAATCATCATCCCACCTTGTATTATTGAAAAATGTATCTCTTACTGGGGAAAAAAACCATATCAGTATTGACAAATATATCAGTTATCAGGAAAAAAGTCAAATAAATGTTTTGATGATTTTTACAACACTGAACATGAACTATTTATGGCAGGTACAACCTACTGTGTAGTCCAGAGGTCAGCCAGCTTTTTTCCCAAAAGGGCTGGGTAGTAAACCTTTTCAGCTTGCGGGCCACATTTTCTCTGCCATTGCAGTGCAAAAGCAGCCATAGATAACACACAAATGAATGAGTGTGGCTGTGTCCCAGTGCAATTTTATTCATGGACATGGAAACTAGAATTCCATAAAATTTTACATGTTCTAAAATAATTGCTTTTTATTTTGTTTTAACCACTTAAAAATGTAAAACCATTCTTAGCTGCAGGCTGTATTTGGCCCCCCAGGAGTGTACCTACTCCTGGTTTAGTCTGTTCTGCATATTTATTTCCTGCTAACTTCTGTTTATGGTGTTGGGCATTGCACCTTGTGCCATTCAATTTTTATTGCTAGCATATAAAAGTATGAGGAAGGATGCTTGCAAAATTTATTATTTTATTTTAATTGCTATAAAAATTCACTTAGTGGGAAGGGAATTAGGAATAAAGGTCTCATAAAAAATATGTAGTAAAGACGTCCCTCCCAGAGTGAATTTATTTTAATTTCTCTCTGCACACAAGTGTTGAAATTAATGGACTTTAAATGCTAAAGATCTGTGTGTAACTAAGTATGATGCAATTAATTCGCCATATTTTCTCATACCTAAAATAATCTATTTGTCCAATTCTGGGAAGAGGGAAACAACACAGGAAGCTGCCAGATAGCAGGATCCCCAAGAGAGCAACAATGTAAAAACCTGAATCAGAGAAAGACACTACCACCACCAACAAAAGCATACAAAACAGGTTTCCAAAAAAAAAAAGAAGTTCTAATTTACAAGTAGCTCAACCAGAGGAGAAAAGGAAAACTAGGTCTCACGGTGAAGACAAACACAAATGATCTACTAAAGTTCAATATTTTAAAAGGACTTGAAGACAAATGACATTTATTGGAGTGTCAGAAAGCCCATGTGAAGAACAAGACGAGAACCCATGGGTGCCTGGTGAGCACCCACAGACAGTGTGGCTGTCTGAGCCAGCGCTAGGTTCGGGGTTGGTCATTCTCAAAGCACGCTCTGAAACACTGGATTTAAAGTAAAGATGGTGTAAAGTACGTCATGCCTATCTGGCTGGGGAAGAAAGGGGTATATTTATGAAAGTCATTAAACTCATTTTTAAATAGTAAGGAAAATAAACAAGATCATACGAGCTTAAAATTCACATTGCAATAAGCAATAGACAGCCAGATAGAAACATAAAGAAAATAGTAAGAAACGCCAGTGTAATCAGAAACATCATAAAACTGTTATCACTACAGGATAACTCAAGTGAACAAAGACTGAATAACAGAACTGAGATACAGGATCAATACTGCTGAACTCAAACAACCAGGTGGAGAGCGGGGTTATTTACTGAGATGGAGAATAGGAAGAAAGATTTGAGAGGAGAAAAGCAAGATGGCAAATGCCAAGCAGAATCTACTTGAAACATATCAGGAGCTTAACTAACTGATGGTGAGATTTAGTTAGAAAAAGTGGCAGACAATTTCTATAGGACACCACCGAGGAGCTATTGCTTCTTGAAGGATATGCTGTCAGACCGACCAACACCACTGCCAGACACACTTTTTATTAAACCCATAATGAATCACGGGGTGGAACACAGACTGGGGTGTAGAGGTACAAAGACGCTGCACAAAGTAAGAAGCTGTACGACGATGGGGAAAGCAAGCATAATTCAACCAGTGTTACCGGAGCAGGTAGACAAAGACAAATAACAAACACACATACATAAGTTGCTCTTTTTCCCCTTACTTCTACAACTGTGGAAAATTTCAAGAAGGTCAAAGAGTTTAACATTAAAAAAAAAAAAAAAAAAGAATCTGCAGAAACAGAAGGTAATCCTGTGCTGTAATTGTCTCACTTCCTAAAAAGTTAGCAGTGACGAAAGTAAAAGATATTAATATAGAACACAGATATGCCTGAATGAAGCTTTTTTTTTCCCCCTTTTGTGTCCGGTAAGGGGATCGCAACCCTTCGCTTTGTGTCGTCGGCATCGCGCTCAGCCGCACCGGCCATCCCCATAGAGGATCCGAACCCACGGCCTTGGCGCTGCTGCGCTCCCAGCGCCGCACTCTCCCGAGTGAGCCACGGGGTTGGCCCATGATTCATTACATTTAAGAGATGTAACGGCAACAGAATAACCTGTAATTGTGCATGGGTCATTTAAAATGACAATACGCCCATGTCCACACACCACTTTAATATAATAAACACACGCTTCTTTTACCTTACGGTTTCCTTTGGCATAAAAGTAAAGGCTTTGTTATAAGTGATTTCCTCTCCCCTACAGAGAACTCGCTTCCCGGGGTCCTTTCTCAACCACAAGAAGCTGCTCTATCTGTTGCCCCTGCCCTGGTCCACGGGGAGGTGGCCACGACCCACAGGTCGACTCTCTGACGGGTCCACTGTCCCGGCGTCCCCCTACCGACTCCTCCTCCCCCGGCCCCGGGTGCAGCCCGCTCACCGATCTTGGCCAGCGAGGCCAGCAGGATCCACAGGGTGATCTCGAAGGGGATCTGCACGTGGGGGTAATCCAGGGTGACCACGGGCAGCCGGCTGTCCTCGGACGCCGTCGTTCCGGGAGCCACCACGCTCGCCGGCCTGGGCAGGCTCGAGCTGGTGTCCAGGGCCCGCGGCGCGTCCAGCAGCGTCTCCGCCAGGGCGCCCGCTGGCCCCGCCACCTGCAGGAGCAGCAGCAGCAGAGGCGGCAACGGAGGCGACCGCGCAGGCAGGCTCCGCCAGATGCCAGCCGGTTCCATGGGGTCGGCTCCGGGTGCCACCGACCCGCCGAGGGCTCAGCACTCTACGCGCTCAGCGCATCGCGCTGGGACAGCGCCGCCCGCTCGGCCCCGCGCAGAGCCAGGCAGCCAGAGCCACCCGCCACCGCCGCTCGATCCCCGCTACGAGCAGGCGCACTGCCCTCAGCCATCCTCCCCCGCCGGCCGCCGGCCCATGCCCTGTCCGCGGCTCGCCGGCCGCAGCTGCAGGCCCTGCCCGGGGCTGCGCGGCGGGCGCGGGGCGGACGCGGGGCGGGCGCGAGCAGCCGGCAGGAGCACCGAGCACCTGCCTAAGCCGCAGGCGACGCAAGGCCCCGTGGCCGCGAGGGCGGCGCTGTGCTCCCTTCTCGCCCGCACCGTGCCTGAGACCCGCCACCCTCCAGCCGGCGAGCGGTGGGTGGAATCGCCGAGCTGCCGGGTGTCCTGTGGCTGGAACTCTCCCCGCCCCGGAGGCAGCGTCGGGCGTCCATCCAGGGAAGGGGCCGGAGCGACCCACGCGTCGCGCTCTTTTCCCTGCAGGCTCCTGCCAAGGGACACTCCGGTCCGCTGGGCGCTCAGGGAGGTGTTGCAGGCCAGGAGGGCAGAGCTGCTGTCGCTCCTGCAGGGTGCTGTCGCCCGCGCCGGGCAGCTGCTGAGGCCGAGACTCAAGGGAGCTCCCCGGATGTGCACCGTTTAGAAAAGCCTCGTTTTGCTGCCTGTCCGAGAGAGACCACACGTCGGTACAAAGTATTCTTTCTGCACACAACCCCACTGTGCAGAACTCACTCTTCCCACGCCCCCACGGAGTCCTTTTCTTTTCCACCTCGTGCTGCTTTCATTCATGGCAACACTGTCCCTCCCCCAGCTCACGAAAAAGAAAAACATCTTTCTCTGCTTTTAGGCTTGGAGGTATACATTTCCGAGAGCATCCGAAGTAGAATTATTTCGTGGAAAACCAGTGATTTGCCTGGCTCAGATTGACTTGCTCCCCTGACTACAGGACGGGCTGTGGTTAGGAAAGCAGAAGGGAAAGCTCAGTTCTTCTGGACGTAAAAGACCTTTATCTTCCAGCTGCAATGGTCTCTCGTTCCAGCTGCAGCTTTGTTACATGCAAGGCCGTTGTTTACTGCACTGGTTGCAATCTTACCTCCCAGAACGTCTATCACCGGAAACTGACATGGAGGAAAAAAAGTAGACAAGTTGCCATTCAGTTGACTGTAACAAATTTCCCTTCCTGTTTATGAAATGAAATCCTTCTGGTTTTTTTGTTTGGTTTTGTTTTAATGTGTCAAAACATGCCTCCTGCTGTTAAACAAACACACCAGGCAGTTCAACATTCATGGCAGATTTGTTTTTCAAAGTTCTAACAGAGAGAATCCAAGAGATGTCAGCAGAGGATACAGGAAAAAATCCTCCACGTGAATAGAAGCAAGTCAGGAACAACTTTAGACCTTGAAAGGAATGCAGGGGCAAGCCCAGGCTGAAATGGGAAAAGGATTTGAGAGATGACGGAACACTTTGATTAATATTTTTGCACCTGTTTTTTAAAAGTGCAACAGGATTTAATGAAAAGATAATCTATCAAAAAAAAAAAAAT
Organism: Cynocephalus volans; assembly: GCF_027409185.1. Taxonomy (NCBI): domain Eukaryota; kingdom Metazoa; phylum Chordata; class Mammalia; order Dermoptera; family Cynocephalidae; genus Cynocephalus; species Cynocephalus volans. The sequence goes on along the minus strand of NC_084473.1, from coordinate 96,818,854 downwards.
CACTGGGCCGAGCCCATGGCGCACTTGGTAGAGTGCTGCGCTGGGAGCGCGGCAACGCTCCCGCCGCGGGTTCGGATCCTATATAAGAATGACTGGTGCACTCACTGGCTGAGTGCCGGTCACGAAAAAATGACAAAAAAAAAAAAAAAAAATCACTGAGCCATCGAAAACCGAGCTTCCTCTTCCCTTCTCACCGGATACTTTTATTAAAGTATGTGCCTTGCATACCCTTGTGACAAAGGAGCAGCAGATAGCTAGATGGCTTTTCTTTCTTTTTTTCTTGGTTGAGAATCCCCACGTAGCAGGCTCTGTGCCACTCTTACATTTCGTTAATCATCACAAAACCCAACAAGAAACACAGACATTCTTGGATCCATTTTATAAGTGAAGAAAAATACATGCAGAAATGGTTAGAAGCAAATAAGCAAACGGTTGGGAAAATAGAATAATAGGTACAGTTGGGGGTGGTGCAGTGCATTCTTTGTGGGCAAATTGTGTATGTGTGAGTGGAGTTAGTGCGCATGTGCGGCAGTGCGGTTTGGCTGGAGTCTGCCTTTGGAGTTCACACTACACGAGGCCATGGTCTCGAACCTACATCTCCAAGGACCTGTTTGCCACTTACCTAGCCCATAGACCAGTGTGTGAGGGGTCTGGTGACCCAGCCTGGCATGTGAGGGATCTGGTGACCCAGCCTGGTGTGCGAAGGGTTTGTGACCCAGTCTAGACAATGGGCTTGAGGGGTCTGAGAGCTCCAGACCCAGCCCGAGCTCGACAATTGGCACAGCAAGCAGGATTATGGGCAGGTAAAAGAGCTCAACAATTGGTGTAGTCTGCGACAGGATTCTGAGCAGGTACAGAGCCAAAAGTTCTTGGAAGAAGGAGGAGATGTGGCTACTTGTGAATATGCCATGCCCTATGGCCACCTTCCTGTTGACTGGGATCTGGCTGCTGCACACTGTACTGCAAGGCAGCATAGACCAAGTACTACAACGCAAAACCCCTTGGGAGGGGGAGGAAATGTGGCTGTCCTTGAGCATGTGGGGTCACTTTTCTGCTAACCAGAGCCTGGCTGCTCCTCACTATACTGCAAACTGATCAAGATCTGTGGCAGAAAGCAGAGTTATTGGAAGCACAGATGAATGTGCTGGAGGATGACGTGCAGCGACTGGCCACTCCTGCCCCTCACACCAGGGAAGACGACCAACCCAGTGGTGAGTTGAGGGAGACCTTGTGTCTCCAGGCATGACCTGTTGTGCACAAAAAATTGAAACACGAGCAGCTCTGGTAGTGGATGCACAAGCAGTGGGCAGTCCACAGGTGACCCAGTTCACCACCTATGTCCCGTATACCCAGGCTGAACGGTTTGACTTGGGGAGACAGTTCAGGCAGAAACATGGGGAGCCCCTGGCTGCTTGGCTGCTGCGGTTATGGGACCTAGGGGTGGATAGTGTGGTGTGCTCTGGTGAGGAGGTGGAGAAGTTGCCCTCCATCACCATGCACCCGTCGCTGAGGCAGCGGCTGCAGAATAGCTGCAGATATGCACGAGGGCGAGGTCATTACTCCTTGGTGGACTGGGCGAATGCAGCTGCCCGAGCCATGTGGGCAAATGCTAGAAAACTGCCCAAGATTGTTAGTAAATGGCAAACATATGCTGAGCTGGTCCAAATTATTCAAGAGCTGGGGATGCGGCAGTCCATGTTTAATGTGAACACTCGTGGCCCAGACGATAAAAACTTTACAGTCAGCATGAGAGACATAGTGCTGCAAAATGTCCCATCAACGTCCTTTGGGTCACTGATGGCCATACTAGTCCCCTATATTGGTCATCCTATACATGAGGTAACAACCATGATAGCCAGCTTGGGTGAAGTAGGGGGTAGAAGAAAAGCAAAAGGGGTCTAAAAGGTGGCGAAGAGCAAACCCCCAAGAAATGCCTGAGATTTTATCCTGAAGGGACCAAGCAAGACTAGCCAGAAGCAGATGTGGCTTGACTTGCTTGCAGCAGGGGTTGATAAAAAGAAACCTGACCTGCAGCCAAATGCAGTCCTGTTTGCTTTGTGGCAGCAATTGTGCCCTGAACAGTGTTTCACCAAACATCCGGACAGGTAGCAAGGTACACTCAGGGGATTTAAAGAACTTTTTCATTGCTCCCAAGGAGGCAGATGAACTGTTCCATTTCGATCAGGGAGAAAGCCAAGGTATTCGTCTTTTGGGGGCAGGCGAGGACCAGAGGCCTCATGTTGAATCGGCAATATATTGGTCAAGGAAAATGTGCAGCGTGTTTCGGCATTGGTGGATACAGGTGCAGAATGTAGCCTGGTATATGGCAATCCAGAGAAGTTCCAGGGGCCACAGTTCATAGATGGCTATGGAGGACATACGATTGAGGTCAAAGCTGTGTCATTGCCATTGGGCACAGGAAGATTACCTCCTTGTGTATATACTGTATACATATATGTAAAGCTAGGGCTTAAAGACCCCTTGAGTCTGTTGCGCAGATTGGGTTACACACCCTCCACACGCAGGTGTGTGAGCTAGGTAATAGAAAAAAAGGTTCTGGGAGCTGTAGGTATAGAAAGATGAATGGGTTTTACTCAGATCTAGGAGTAACTACCCCAGTGGCCTCTCTGAGAGTTCTGAGAAGCACTGTGGATCAGAGCTGTTAGTCTTTTATACTTAAATCCACAACCCTGGACACCTGAGTGCCCATACACAACTTACATTAAGTAGTAACAAGGAACACCTGAGGATATTTACAGCAAATGCTCAGCAAGGTTCTGAACATCTAAGGGGCGCTGACATTTTCTTATTTTTCCCAACAATATAGCTCCTGTAGCTGAATATATCTTTGGTATGATGTGCTTTATGGTTTGCACCTGCAAACAACAGTTGGAGAGTTTCGGCTGTGAATATGGACAGTAAAGCATGTGTTACAGGGATATGCTAAACATGACCCACAGGTGTTACCTAAGCCAAGACTTGTAGTTAATGTAAAGCAGTATCGCCTACCAGGACGATATGCAGAGATAAGTGCTACTATATTGGAATTAGAGAAAGCTGGCATTATTCGTCCGGCTCAGAGCCCATTTAATGCTCCCGTATGGCCAGTGAAAAAGCCTGATGGTACCGGGAGAATGACTGTAGATTATCAAGAACTAAACAAAGTAGTGCCTCCTTTGTGTGCAGCTGTGCCTTCAGTTCATGACGTGATGGATCACCTGACAACTCAGCTGGGAACTTATCATTTGGACCTTGCAAATGCTTTTTCCTCTATTCCAATCTCGGCTGATGGTCAAGATCAGTTCACCTTCACATGGGAAGGAAGGCAGTGGACCTTTCAAGTATTGCCCCAAGGTTATGTGCATAGCCCAACCATCTATCATGGTTTGGTGGCTGGGGACCTAGCCAAGTGGACTACACCCAGCATGGTTACAATGTTTCACTACATTGATGACATCTTACTAACCTCTGATTCTCTTGCAGGTTTAACCCAGCCAGCTCCAACACTGCTAAGCCATTTGGAACAATGTGGGTGGGCCATGAACACAGCCAAAGTGCAAGGACCTGGGCTGTCAGTCAAATTCCTAGGAGTGGTGTGGTCGGGTAAGAAAAGAGTCATCCCAGAAGCTGTTATAGGTAAGAGACATGGAATACCCTCGACCCACAACTGTAGCTCAGCTACAGACATATTTGGGACTTTTGGGGTATTGGAAAGCTTTTGTACCCCATATGGCCCAGATGGCATGCCCACTGTATGCATTAACAAAAAAAGGAGCCCTCTGGGATTGGACTGAGGAAGTAGAACAAGCTTATCAGGCTACAAAAAGGGCAATACAGCAAGTACAGTCTTTACAAGTGACCGACCCCACTAAGCTGTTTGAGTTAGACGTACATATAACCCAGGAGGGGTTAGGATGGGGTTTGTGGCAGAGACAGGACTGATTCCAAACACCTGTAGGATTCTGGTCTCAGCTGTGGAAGGGAGCAGAAGTGCATTATACCCTAATAGAAAAGCAGTTAGCAGCTGGGTATTCTGCCTTGATAGCCACTGAAGCTATCACAGGAACTGCCAAAGTCCTAGTGAGGATGACATACCTCATAACAGGTTGGCTGCGCACATGGGCCACCAACCCTAAAATGGGTGTAGCTCAGAATCCCACTTTCTCTAAATGGAGAGCATATATAGAACAAAGGAGCACTGTGTCAACGAGTCCTCTGTCCAAAGAGTTGCAAACTGTGCAAGGCCCAGTAGAGTTTTTGGAGGAAACTTTGACACAACCCCTACCCATAGAGGTGGAGGCTACACCTTTCCATGAGGGACAGGGACACATAGAGAGCAAGCTTGGTATACAGATGGTTCTAGCATGGGACCTTCAGCATCATGGACAGCTGTTGCTGTCCATCCCTGAACAGATATCATACGGTATGAAAATGGCACAGGAAAAAGCAGCCAATGGGCTGAATTGAGAGCACTATGGATGGTGATAAAAAATGACCCTGGGCCATTACCCATCTGTACTGACAGCTGGGCTGTGTACAAAGGTTTAATGCTTTGGATCTCTACTTGGAAATATCAGTGGTGGATGGTAGGCCCCCGAACCCTGTGGGGACAAACCATGTGGCAAGAGTTATGGGAATTGGGACGTGAGAAAGAAGTAACTCTTTTCCATGTCACAGGACACTTCCTCTTAGCCAGCCCAGAAAATGATGAAGCTGATGCCTTGGCTAAGGTAAGAAGGCTGGAGAGAGCCCCAGCTACTTATGCAGCCCAGTGGTTACATCAATCAATGCAACATGCTGGCAGTAAAACCATGTGGATGGTGCCTCAAAGATGGGCCTTGCCTATAAAATGGGAAGATGTATTGAATGCCTGTAGTGCTTGTCCAGTGTGTGCTCAAGAGCGTCCACATCCCCAGCAGGTGCCGCATACAGATGGGCAAATAACTCGAGGAAGGGTGCCACTGACTTGATGGCAAGTGGACTTTGTCGGATCACTGCCAAGGTCAGAGAATTTCAGATGCATCTTCACAGCTGTTGATACGGCTACTGGTCTTCTGTTTGTATGGCCTTGTAAAGGCCCCAGACCAGGTAAACACTGTGAAGGCACTGAATAGCCTTACGGCCATGTATGGCTGAGCTATAATCATAGAGAGTGATAATGGAACCCACTTTAGTGGACATGGGGTTCAGAGGTGGGCCTCCCAGTTGTCCATTCAGTGGAACTTACATGTCCCGTATCATCCCCAGGCAGTGGGAATGATTGAACGGTGCAATGGTCTTTTAAAAAAGGGACTAAGGCTATCTACTCAAGCCCCATCCCTGAAGGGGAGGACACAGTGATATGGCTGACAGTCAGGATTCTAAATGAGAGACCCTGCAAGGGCGGACCCTCTCCAGTGGAAGCTCTGTTGCACAGGGCTGCAGCATCTATACAGCTGCAAATCACTACTAAAGATAAAGCTTTTGAAGCCAGGATATGGCAAGAATGGAGATATTCTCTTGCTGGCCCCGACCTGTTTGCAACAGGGACAGACAGTACAATGGGAATGGCCTTGGAGAATAAACCCCCCATATGTGCTGGGTAGGTTTAACAGGGTCTTGGGGAAAAGGATTATAGGAAGGCTTGCAAGTTTCACCTTGGGTGACAAGTACCTGGCCTCCTCAAGTAATGGTAACATGGTCTGGAATAGATAAGTGCTCTATTCCAAGGGGCATATTTTATTATCTTTATGGACAATTATGAGTTCCCCTATACTGTTACATGTAGAACCTACAGATCCAACAGTGTTAGCAGATAAAGAATGGTATCATAAGCCAGGTAAGATACCTATTCCTGCAACCAACCTTTCTCAGAATGGCAAACTGGCATGTATCTTACCAGAGGGGCGAGAACTTCCTCTATACCAACAACTCTTCTGTCTTTTCATGCATAGTTTTCTGGCTGCAGGCGCTGCACCAGAGTCGTGTGATTGGTGCATTGGCCTACTGAATGTGCGTTGAACTTCCCATCAGTATGACTGCAGGATTCCCGTGGAAGATCACACCAATGGTGACTACTAACTGGACATATGCGGCTAATAGTTAAAAGGACAGAACTACAGCCTTAAGGCAGATTGAATGGACAATAGGTTATGTAAATGGAAGGGTCATTTATCCCTGCTAAGGGAACATTGGGCGTAGATTGTATAGCAAGGGACCCTGAAGGGATGGATTATTGGGAAAATGGAATAATTTAATCAGGCCCCCTCACCTTAGGTATGGTTGGGGGTGGTCCAGTGCGTTCTTTGTAAGCAAATTGTGGTGTGGGGGTGGAGTTAGTGCGCATGCACGGTGCTGTGGTTTGGCTGGCTTCTGCCTCAGGCATCCATGCTGCTTGCAGCCGTGCTCTCCTACCTACGGCTTCCAAGGACCTGTTTGCCGGTTACCTAGCTCATTGACCTGTGTGTGAGGGGCCTGGTGACCCAGCCTGGCATATGAGGGGTCTGGGGACCCAGCCTGGTGTGTGAAGGGTTTGTGACCCAGTCTGTGAATGGGCTTGAGGGGTCTGTGAGCTCCAGACCCAGCCCTAGCTCTACAATGGGCCCAGTTGGCAGGATTACAGGCAGATAAAAGAGCTCAGCACAAACAGACATACTTAAGTTTGCAAATCAAATCAGTGTCTGGAAGGAATTCAGCCCAGCCTGGATGAACCACACTAACCATGAACCATGTTCCAGGCCAGTGCTGCTGTCATTTCCCCCTCCTCTCCATGGCTGGTTGCCCCTAAATAGCAGGTTACTTTCTCAGGTGCTTTCAAGTAGAACAGTGGCAAAGATTGATGTAGAAGGAGTGACCTGGGAAAAAGGAAGATTAAAGAGTAGAATGTTTAAAATTTGGATTTATTTATTTTTGAATTTGTTTATTTTAAAGTATACTTTGGTTTATAAGAAAAGAGAAAGGACATTGTTGGGGGGGAGGGGGGGAAGGAAAAGGGAGGGAGGTTTTGGTGATGGGGAGCAATAATCAGCTACAATGTATATCGACAAAATAAAATTTAAAAAAAAAAAAGAAAGAAAAGAGCTACAAAAGGTGAAAATAGTAATTTTTGAAGTACATTCATCCATTTATTCATTCAACAAATGATTGAATTATATTTGTTCACCTTAAACTCATAGCTTAGATGTCATTTTCTTTGTAAAACCTTCCTTCGTGCCATGAGTCTGGGTCAACTGCCCTTCCGGTGGACCCCTATAGCATCCCACTGAATTAGGTTTTCCTAGTTAGTTGTCTGTATCCACTTCTGAATTGCAGAAACTGTCTGTCCTGATTACTGCTGTGCTCCCACTCCTCTGAGTATCTATGCCGTGTTTCCCCACCTCGTAACTCTGGCTTCTTTCTTTCTTTCTTTCTTTCTTTTTTTAATTTATTGAAACATAATTGAGGGCTTCAGGTCGAGATGGCAGAATAGATGGTCCCCAGCATCACTCTCTCCCACAAATCAACCAATTTACAACTAGTAAAAAGTGATGACAGCCAAGCTGGGGCCACTAGAGCTCAGAAGAAGAGGAGAGTCCTACAGAGTTCATGAAGGCAGGAGAAGCCACGATGAGAGAAAGAAAGGATCACTCCCACAGTTTCAAATCTGGCCACTTCAAGCCCGGAGCTGGTGAGCACATGGAGCAAGAGCTGGCAAAAGCCACAGCTGTGCTCTTCATATGAAATTGCTTGCAGTTGGCAGGGTGTCCACTAACAGGGTTTCTGTGGAGCCACATAGGAGCAAGAAGCCAGAACAACTGAAAAAGGAGCCACTCAGAGTCCAGTGAGTCATTGCAGGGGACTGGCACACAGCCTGCCCCATGGGAAGTGTTTGGAGTAGGGGCGGTGGGGGAGATGGGCCCACCAGGGGAACACTGGGGCACAGCAAGGACAGCTGATCTGCCCTCCCATCAGCACAGGCCCACTCTGGGTAGACTGGTCAGGAATATAGAATGGCTGGGGGTCCAGTTTGCTGAAAAGACTCAGGTCCAGACCAGAGCTTGTACACAACCCGGGTGTACTGGATCTCACAAGATCCAGAAGTACCTATAAAGTCAACCATTAAAACCTAAAGGGCTGGCCCGTGGCTCACTTGGGAGAGCGTGTTGCTGACAACACCAAGTCAAGGGTTAAGATCCCCTTACCGGTCATCTTCTAAAAAAAACAAAAACAAAAAACAACAACAAATAAAACCCCCCGATCTGCACAAAAATCCTTTCCCAGAGAATAAGCAGCAAAGCGGCAATTTAGCTCAACTACAGAGCTCAAGTGCTGGTCCCCACAGCAAGTTCCCCCACTTTAGAAGCAAGCAAAGGACAACCAATTAGTTCCAGTACAGAGTTTAAGTGGTGGGAACAGTGAATAATCCAACACAGAACTGAAAGAAAAAACAAAATACCCACAGAACAGACACTAAGTTTGATATTAACTAGTAAAGGTCTCACATCACCAAAGAACACCTATGAAACCTGGAAGGACCAGAAACCCCCTGGGCTCCCAAGCCAGCCTCAGCCATGCCCCCCGAACACCTGCAACCAGACTAGAGACAACCACTGAGCCACTGCAGGAAGCACCCTGGGCTCCCAAGCTGGGATTGTGGGGGGTCTCAGGCTTCAGCCATGCCTCCCCCCCAACACCCACAACCAGCCCCACGATGACCACTGAGCCACTGCAGGAAGCCCCCTGGTCTTCTGAGCTGGCGCAGTGGGGGGCTAAGGGCTTCAGCCACACACCCCTGACATCTGCAACCAGCCCAGCAATGACCAAGCCACTGCTGGAAGCCCCTGGTCTCCCTTGCAGGAATGAGGGGGGTGCCTGAGGCCCCAACCATGAGTCTCCTCCTTCCTCCTTCTCCCACCATCTTACCTTCCCCCTCTCCCCTCCCCTTCCCCCACAACTGCTCTGCAACAACATCTTAGAATATAAAAAAATAATACTAATAAGTAAATGAACTTAAACAATAAATATAATTGAGTGTACATATCTCTGGGGTATAGCATGGAATATCTATATCTGTGTGCAATATGTGATGCTCAAATCAGGGTAATTAGTATAGTCAACATTACACAATGTAATCGTTTTTCCTGGTTTTACCAGTTTCTCGCCAAACCCCACTCCTCCTCCCTTTTCCCACCTCTGGGGGTCTCAGTTCTGTTCTCTCCTTTTGAAAGTTCAGTGCATTATTGTGATTGTTGTATCTTTCTTTCCTTTTTTAAAAATTAATTTATGTTTTTTAGCTCCCATTTATTAATGAGGAAATGTCAAAATCAACTCAAAATGGATTAAAGACTTAAATATAAGACCTGAAACTATAAAACTCATAAAAGAAAACAGGAGAAACACTTCAGGAAGTAGGACTGGGCAAAGAGACCCCAAAAGCACAGGCAAGAAAAGAAAAAAATAAACAAATGGGATTATATCAAACTAAAAAGCTTCTTCACAGCAAAAGAAACAATTAACAGAGCAAAAAGGCAACCTACAAAATGGGAGAAAATATTTGCAAACTATGCAAATATTAAAATTAAAATTCAGAACATAAAAGGAACTCAAACAATTTAGCACATTGTTACCCACAGACCAAGCTCAGCTTGCCCTCTTGCACTAAACAAGTGACTTGAAAGTACAAAAGTTTGTGCAAGGATTGGAAGGTTTATTCGGATTACCAGTACTCAACTGAATGTCTAACCAAGCCAACAAACAAAGAGAAAAGAGGAGCAGTGGGGTCCAGTTTATCCTAGTCCCAATAGGCGGGGCCAACCCATTCCGCTGACACAGTAATTGATAAAAGCAGTTGTCCCCACTGTCATCGGCACAAAGAAGAAAAGTACTGACTAGATTTAAATCAGAGAAACAAAGCACAGCCAGGAGCCCTCCAGGGTGCACCTATAAAGTAGCAAACACAATCCAATCAAACAGCAGAAGAGGGCTCAGAAAATCACAGAAAGGTAAAGAGAATTTTACTGGCTTCCAGATTTCCAGTCACTACACTGGGACTGAATCCCACCACCCTCATGCATCCCCCATCAGGGGGAACCTGCTCAAGCAAGGTCTTCACGGTGGAGGACTGGCCTCCCCACCTCTGCTAGTCACCCATCACGGCAAGCTGTGGCCGGCCAGAGGGAGCAGCGTCTCACAGGGGGAGGAGAGTTCAAGCTGTAGTTGTCCCGCAGTCTATTCAAAGAGGAAGAAAAGGGGGGAAAAGGGGAGTGAAAGAGAACAAAGCATTGCCTTTTCAGAATTTAGGCAGGAGACACCAGGAGAGACTTACTAGCAGCAGAGACGTGGGAGCAAAATAGTCCCAGTGGCCACTTGCCTCTTGCAGCTAGAGTCTCCTCTGGTGCCCAGAGCTTTCCAGTTTTCACCAGTGACTAAATAAGGCTCTTGGATTCCAAAGTCATGGAAATGAACAATGTACCCAGCAGTTAAGAGAGGAGATAGACATGTGTCAGGGGGGTAGCGACAGTAAAGCTAGCCCCTGAGGGGAGCTGTTCAGAGTCTTTTATAGGGAAAGGAGTTAAGGGGTGCAGGCCAGCGTCACTGGAGGTGGTCCGTTCTGTTCTTCCTGGTTGTGTCATGGGTGCATGCTCAGTAGGTCCAAGATGGTAGTGGTGGTCACCATTGTCACCCCAGGAGGGTCAATGTAGTGGTCCCCTTGAAGCTTTGTGCACAGGCAAGAATTCCTAAAGGGGTCTTAAGGTTAATCTATAACTTAATTTTTACAATTACAGTAAACAAGCCTTGGGGAGGGGTTTTACAACTCAGTAAATATCTATTTCCTCTCTTATCTCAGACTATTTCATCAGGGCAGGCCAGGGGGTAATCACGTGCCCTGGGGGTCTCATGACTGAGGAGTGGAAAAGTAACAAAGTGTCCTCTGCAGGGAAAATGGAGTCAGTCTGGCTCACAGGCCTAGCCTTACTCTGTTTCAGCATAAAACTGCCCACCACAAGTGGGAAAAAATAATGCATTCTGTAAGTACTTGAATGGTGGTGCTGGCAGAAAAATTGTGGGAGGAGAAATTAAATCCTCATCCACAATGTGTATCTACATCTGTGAGTACAAATTGCTGGCCTCCCTTTCCCAAGTAGTCAACTGATTCTTCTGGGAAACGGTATCATATTCGGAGTTCTGTTGTTAGCAGGTTGGATGGTAACCTCAGTAATGATGGTGACCGGATGATGGTTGGGGAAGGGGCTCTTGTTGCTGATCATCTGTCCCTGCCACCGTGGCTTCCTTATACAGGCTCATTGAGCAAGCCCTGGGGTGAGCATTTATGTGGGACACAAATATTCTCCCACTTTACACATTCTGAGAGTTCTATCTACATCTTTATTCCCAGATCTCCTTGTCTCAAATCTTCCAATTCTCTTCTTGTCATGTCCCTAACTACTAGCCAACCCAATAGCCATTGTCTGTGAATTAGTGTAGGTCACTGGTTCTCAGTCTGGGGCAATTTTCCTCCTAGAGGGCATTTGGCAATGTCTGGAGACATTTTTGGTTGACACACTGAGGGAGTGGGGCACTACTGGCCTCTAGTGGACAGAGGTCAAGGATGCCACTAAACATCTTACAATGCACAGAACAGCCCCCTGCATCCCCCCCCCCCAGGGAGCAGTTATCCAGCTCAAAATGTCACGAGTGCTGAGGCTGAGACCCTGTGTGGATCTATACCTGGATAGCCCCACTGAGATGTCCCTTTATCACTGTCACTCAAGACCCTCCCGAGCAAGCCAGCAACGTAGCTGCTGTCGAATTCTGGGTGGAGGCTGCAGGTTTTATAGATTCATTGGTAACTCAGACCTATATGTTTGCCTTCTCTGTTAACCCATCAGAAGGAACTCTCCATAAAGTTAGGACATAGATCAAGGACAGTGCAGTGAAACTTTAGGAGCATGTACTATGGGAGTCTGAGCCACTAGTTTATGTGGCATAGTTTGGCCTTCTGGACCTCTTGGCCTGTTTCTATGTCCATCATTTCCATTTTTCATGAAGTGCCATATGATTTGGTGGATCAGATAACATTCAATTTGGGTTGTTCAGGCAGTTTGGGTGACCCTGTCACTTGGTATCCCATGGTCTGGTGTTCAGTCTCTTCCAGGACTCAGTCGCAAGCCAGGAGAAGAGATTTCTGCAGAAGAGAGCTTGGCCCTCTCCAAACCTTCAGGACCCATGCTGTGATCCTCTTACTGGGGCTCACCAGAGGCTCTGTATGGCTTCTCTCTTCCATAGATCCCTCCAGTATTACTGAGTCTTCTGGGTCCAATGGCTCAAGTGAGAGAGCAGCTTGCATCACAGCCTGCCCTGCCTCTTGAACCACTGGAAACATCAGACCCAATAATACTAGAAGGATCTGCTGCAGAGGCTTTTCTTGTTTGGGCTCCCCTTAAAATAGACAGCTTTATTGGTTCCCAGCCCAGTGAGTTGGAGGAGCAAACCTAAATGTGGCATGTATTGCCTTACAAATGCAGAGGCCCACTAGGCACTGGGTTTCTTTCTTGGCAATGATATTCTTTAATGTGTATCCTGGTATGCTACCGATCACTGAACACTTAGAAATTTCGATGTGACAGGCACAGTGGTCTTCTTTGTGCTTATCTTCCATCCTCTGGCAGGTGCTTGTCTTACTGAGGGATGTGCAGTACTTGTTAATTCCTGCTCCCTAGATCCAACTGGCAAGATATTATCAATGTAATAAGCCAGCTTGCACTCTCTTAAACAGCAAAAGTACTCAAGGTCTCTCTGGACAGAAGGGGAGTTGACCTAACCTGGAAGCTAGACAGTGAAGGTGTACTGTTGTCCCTGTCACTCAAAAGCAAACTTTTTTCCTTACTGATTATCCCTACTTTGGGGGATGAGAAGTTCAATGCAAGGTCAACAGCTTTATATCAGGTACCATGATCTGTGTTTATTTGCTTCATAAAGATGCTGAATCTACAGCTACAGCTGGGATTGGCATCACTACCTGACTCAGTTTGTGATAATCCACATTTTCCATGACAAGCTTTTGCACCAACCAAACAGGAACACTGAATGCAGTGCAAGAAGAATTGTCATCCCTGCGTCTTTCATCTCTCATGTGGCACTAATCTCTGCAGTTTCCTCTGACTTGCCATATTTACTTTGGTTCCAGAGGCTTCTTCCTGGCTATTTACTTTGGTTCCAGAGGCTTCTTCCTTGCCTTTCCTATCATTTTAACTCATGGGCCAGAAAGATCAATGAAGGATTTTACACTATTTTGCAGTAAGAACATCTCACTGTACATCCTAGATTAAAAATACATAACCAGAGGGTGGGTTTGTTGTCCCCTGGGCCCATCATAAATTGGATTTGAGCCAAGACTTTGTCTCTCACCTGAACTCCATAAGCTTTCACCCTGACCAATGGGCCAAAAGTGGCTTTTGAGGCTCAAGGGATTCTTATCAGTTCAGAGCCATAACTAATAACCCCTAGGAGGTTGTTACCTGATACGAACTGGTGAAGGCCTATAACTCTCACGATTGCGCTGGTGTTTAGCTATTGTCTCTCATCTCCAAACTCATATTTCCCACTCTGCTTTGTGATACTCTGCAGGGTCTGGGGCTCTGCAAACACATTTTCCAGACTCCCCTGCCCGCTGGCTTCTGCTTAGGTCCTGCCAATAGGAGGCTCTGGTGTGATATTGGAAGGTTGAAGGAGAGGAAACACAACTTCCTGTCTCATTCCATCTTTGTGTGAGCTCTCCAGAAGTGGAATTTGGCAGCAGCTCCGGTCTCCAGCTTCCTTTGGTACTCCTAGCACCAGGGAGCCCAGCAGTAGCCACGCAATCCTCAGAGATCTGAGAACCCACCAGGCTGTTGTGCTATGCCCCTTAGGGTCCGAAGTACCAGCCACACCATGCTTCTCAGAGGTACCATTGTTGCTCCTACCAAGACCCTCACTCGGGACACAGGGCACCCGCTGGCCACACCCCCTAAGTGGTCAGGATGCCAGGCTGTTGAGGTGTTAGCTGCTATCGTGCTGTGCCCTTCTGGGTATGAGTACCAGCCCCACGGGTCCCTTCTCTCAGCTTCTGCTGTAGTTTGAATGTACTTGTCCCTCCAAAATCTGTATGTTGGAACCTGACCCCTACAGTGATGGTATTAACAGGTGGGGCCCTTGGGAGGGGATTAGGCCATGAGGGCTCCACTCTCATAGATGGGATTAATGTCCTTATAAAATGGCTTCAGAGAGCTGCCTCCCCCCTTCTGTCCGTTCCACCGTGTGAGGACACCTAGAATGTGTCATCTATGAGGAATAGCCCTTCACCAGACATCGAACCTGCCTGCACCTTGATCTTGGATGTCCCAGCCTCCAGGACTGTGAGAAACAAATTTCTGTTGTTTATAAATTACCTGATCTCAGTATTTTGTTATAGCAGCACAAAATACTAGGAAAGCTTCTAGATTCCAATAATAACACCTCTTCCTTTTTGTTTCTTTGGCCCAGCAAGCAGAGCAGGATGAAAACATGGCCACTGGGCTTGGCGTGAGGCAGCTCAGCGATGGCTTTGGGGTGGATGGGAGAGGTCAGCAGGGTGGGCGTGGGGGACTCTCCGAGGGAGTCAGGCTGTGAAGCGATGGGAGAGACCAGGCTGGCTCTGGAAGGGGTTTTGGGGGCAGAGTAATTATTTCAGGGTGGGAGAATTTTATCTGCAGAAAGGGTTTGAAGGACCAGAGAGTGGAAGAGCTGGAGGGAGCCTGAGCCCTGGGGAGTGCGAGGTGTGGACCTGGAGCCTGGGGCTGGCACTGGCTGCTGGGAGGGCAGGTGAAGGGAGGGAGAGGGTGGCCCTTGCAGGTTCCTGAGATGACAGACAGCTGGCTTATGCCTCTATTTTTGAATTGCTAGAGGGGCCAAGGGTACAAGGTTTGGAGAGCTCTCTGCAGTCCTAAGGGGAAAGGAGGGGTAGGGGATCTAACTTAGGCAATACTTACTTGCCCCTACTTTGAAAGGGGCCGGTGCTGCCTCTCCCTCCTGGGAGGGGTTCTGAGGCTGTCCTGGGGCCATCGCAGACGCAGAAGCAGCTGGAGGAGCACATCCACCTGGCTACAGTCACTCCTTGGGTCCACGTACTCAGGGCCACATCCACGCCCGGCCACACTGGAAGAAGGGTCACACCCTCTTGTAGCACCAGTGGGGGGATGCAGAGGGTAAACGGGTTAAGTCCACCTACGGGGACAATCGCAGGCTCAGTGCCCTGCTCTCCGGTCCCAGCTGGCGGTCTCAGCCCATCTGGGATGGGGCGGAAGGGTGAGGACAGGGAAGAGATCTGAGTCAGATGAGTGAGTCGGTGTTCAAGGGAGGGTATGGCCCCAGCAAAGGGTCCTGATCAAAGGGGGGACCTGACCCAAGACCTGTGTGAGGGCCGTGGACTGAGGGCCCCAGCCCAGGTGCACAGCTCGAAGGGGTTCAGAGGTGGAGAGTGTTAGTCAGGGAGGCAGCCAGGCTGCATGGCTAGAGGGGGACCTTAGGAGGGCTGGGGACACCTAAGGCAAGACCAGAGGACAAAGGGCGTGGCCAAAGCAGGTGGAGAACTGGGTAGTGCCAGGGTGGATGTGGCCCAAAGGCAAGAGGCATGGCTGGGATTCAAGGGCGTGGCCAGCGCTCACCCTCTGTCAACGGAGTGCACCGGGCACCTGTTACCCTTGGCTGCTGAGATGCTGCTGGTGAGGCATGGGCTGCTGCTGCTCAGACACCTACAGTTTCCCTGGCTGCAGACCTCCTGGTGGCTGAGGTGCCTGCCCAGGCTCTCCCTCTTCCCTCTGGGAAGAATCCAATGCTCCTGCTTACTGCTGGCCTCATGGCTCCTTTTCTGGGTCTTCTTGGGTCACCTTGCATGCTTTAACCTGGGACCCTTCCTCTTCCTTAATGAGCTGCTCTTATCTATTTTGTGTATAAACTTCTTCAAGCATAACTGTCCTCTTCTTATTGCTAGAAAACTAAGGCTCAGAATAAAAAGAAAAAAGAAAACTAAGGCTCAGGAAAGTAAGATCACTTGCTAGAGGTCTCACAGCTAAGGGGACAGACTGGGTTCTAATCCATAGCCAGGGTCTGTGCTGTAACTGTTAGAAGCCCACCTGTTTCCTTCTGCATCTCCAGGAGGAGCCTTGGGACCTGCTTAGGAGGAATGAGTAGGAAGGATTCTGGTGTACTTAATTGGGATGAAGCAGCCCCAGGGTGCAGGAGGACAGGTTCCTGAATGACCTTGGCCCATCCAGCTCTTCCCCCTCTTTCTTGCAATTCTGGGGCAGAATGTACCGAGAATGTAACATCCTGAGATGAGAAGGAAATGGCTGTAACAATCCAGCTGTGTCCTCATTCCTCCCAGAAAGGGATAGCCTGCAGCACTAGAGCTCAGCAATTCCAGGTACTCAGGGTATAAAGCTCTGAGTGAAGTTCTTTTGGGGTCCCTCAGCTGCAGCGTGCAGTGGGGCACATGCAGACGAGACTCCTTCCACTCTGGGAAGCTTTCCTGACCCCTGGGGGGCCAGCTCATCATGGAGCCTAAGCTTTTGTTAATTCTTGCTGTCTGTCTGTGAGTAATAAAGTTGCTTTGTCTGACTTGTTGTGTGAATAGCCTGTCTCACCCGACTAGACAAGTGGCAGAAGCATGACTGCTGTGGCTGCTAGCTCTTCTTCGAACCCCTGCCAGAGTCAAGAATGCTTATAGAAGTCTGGCAGATGGATTTGTGCAAAACCTCCTCCCAGACTTGGAGACCCTTGTAGAAATTGGCACAGCAGGTCTGGGATTGGTAACTGGTGACCAGTGTTCCCCTCTCAGGGCCTTACGATGTGTGCACAGTATTTTGCTTCACACGGGGAGATAGAGGTGGTTCTGAAAGATCAGGACTGGTAGATGACTCAGATCAAGGGCTCAGTCTCTGGTTTTCCCAGTTGCATGGTTCTCCTTGTTTCCCCCAAAAGAAGGGGAAGTCCCCAAAGCCTTAAAAGATGGGGAATTAGGGGAGGGGACAAGGCTAGGCTGGGACTGAGTAGGTGATTCCTCTATGACCCTCGCTCCCCAGTAAAGAATCAGCCTACATTCCTCTTCTCTGAATCCTACTGGGGCTGGCCCAGAGAATGGACGAGCCCTAAAGAGTCATTTTGATCCTTTACATTCAGCTTAATACTCCTGCACAAGCCCCAGTGGCTTCAGCTCTGGGCAAATACCTTAAATCCCCCAGCCTATGTCCCACCTCAATTCTAAGGGTCTTCCCATTGAGAAGTGAGATCCTCTGTCCATTATTATTTTTTTTTAATATGCAAACCTCTCTTTGAACCTAATCGTTCCAAGCTTTGAGGACTTGGAGTTGGACCAATGACTGTAGGAAGTGACCCTTCTAAACACAGCCCCGGAGAGATAACCTGCACATGGCAAGTTTGGTGGGTTTTCCTCACACCTGCTTCCTCACTCTTGTTCCAAAGTGTCCCTGCCTTCTGCCCCCTCACATAAAGCATTTCTTGACTAGAATTTCAGCCTAGTTTTCCGGATTCACTTGGCCGGTGTCCTCCTGGCCATTTCTAAAAATGTTAATTTGCCCCCAGTCCCACGTCCAACACCTCTTTAAGAGACCTGCCTTACCCCAGCCCTACTTTAGGCCTCCCCTTTACAGAGAGGCACAGTTGTATAACTGGATGAGCCCTGGGCCACTCTGGGCGACCTCAACTTATTTCCCTTCTTTGGGTCTCAGTTTTCTCTTCTACAAAATGGGTAGTCTAATGCCTGCCTTGCCTTCATACTAAAGCTGTGAGGCGCAAGTGACAGAGTTGCTATGAAAGGACTTGCATCAAATGCCCTGTCACTTAGTAAAAATGACCACAGCTGTCTGTGAATCAGGCACTCGGCCCAGTGCTTTATATATATTAATCAATTTACATAGAATGAATCATTTCCCCCTTTGCTTGAGAGGCAGAAGATGTTCCTTCAGAAAATAAAAGAAAGGCTTAGTTCAGTATAGAGTGGTGCCAACTGTATGTGCCAAGCTTCCTGTGCTTGGTGCTCTCAACCCCACCAGAAAGCCCCTCTCTTTTTCTGAGTATCCTAACAATATCATTGTTAGGGTTCCTGAGACATAGTAGATGCTCAGGGAGTAGCTTCAGAATTCTTTAGAAACTCATTAGAAGGCTCTGTAGTTACCAGACAAGTTAAGGTCAGGAGCAAGAGTAGAATGGCAATCAGCTACAAATTGTTCCAGGGTCTCTCTCTTATTTTGCACTGGCAGCTGCTCAACATCTGTGAACAAACAAAATGAATTGAGGGCACTTTAACAACTTTTTAGTTAACACAGCTCTCGCTTGCAGAGAGACTGAGTGGGGTTTAGAGTGGCGCCTAACAAGATATATCCATGTCCAAATCCCTGGAACCTGTGAATATTACTTTAGTTGGAAAAGGGTCATTGAAGATGTAATTAAGTTGAGGATCTTGTGATGAGATAATCCTGGATTATCTGGATGGGTCTTAAGTCCCATGACAAGGGTACTAAGGAGAGAGAAGAGAAGACACAGACAGATACAGGAGAAGGCCACGTGATGACAGAGAGTATAGTGATGTGGCCACAAGCCAAGGAAGCCAAGGATTGCCAACAGCCACCAGAAACTGCAAGAGACAAGGGACAATTTTCCTCTAGAGCCTCTGGAGGGAATGTGGCTCTGCTGACACCTTGACTTCAGACTCTGGCCTCTAGAATGTGACAAAATAAATTTCTGTTGATTTAAGCCACCCAGATTGTGACAATTTGTTACAGCAGCCCTAATAAACTAAAATATGGCCATACAAACTTTCTCTGATACTTTAAGTCTTGAGGGTGTGTGGGATCGGGCTGGCCCCGGGGCCACTGTGAGGCATGGGGTAATGTTTTGAGAATCAAGGGTGGGCAGTGGTGGGCAGAGCCTGGCTGAATGGTGGCCTCTGGTGGTTGTAGTCGGCAGGTTTGCAGCTTACTGGGGACAGCTGATGGAGTTACGACGTCCCTGGCTAGCTTCTCTATGCATGGATGGGACTTTGGGAGCTGGGTCGACCTCAGGCAAGGCAGGGAAAGAGTGGCCAGGAGGCTTAGAGGTGGTCCAGGACCTGAGAGCTTGTGGACCAGTCTGTGTGGGGAGTGAAGACAAAGTGGCTCTGGAAGACTCTGTCCAGTTCTTTGCCAAGCGGGAAAGGCAGTCCATCCCCAGAAAAACTTTCACCAAATCTGGCCATTTAGTTAAAAACTGCCCTGTTAGTGTTCTTGGGACTTTGGCCGTGGCGCAGCCACAGGTGGGCTGATGTACTAGACAGAGGCGGCCTCCAGGCCACCCCAGCCCAGCTCCCTTATCATGGGCTTGGAGAACCAAGGGTCCCAGTCCAAATGCCTGTACAGTTCTCAGGAGCCTCTGACTGCTTAGGTCTTCTGTACACTCCACGCGCCTCTGCCCTTCCAGGGGGTGGGGGTGGGGGGCCCAGACCCCTTCCTGTGTTCCTATTTCTACTGCCTGTGTGCAGTTCTGGCGCGGGTAGCCCGGCCTGGTGGTTGTGGCCTGGTCCACAGACTACACTCTCACACAGGAACTCAACCCTGGACGCCAAAGACACACAAGGACGCTCAGGCCACACCGCGCACTTCCCCCCCAACACACACATGCAGAGACGCACCATCTACTGCACACAGACGCTCATGCACGACGCCCCCATCCCCCAAAAACACACCAGACACGCGTTCAGACTAGTGCGTTTTGTGTCACACACAGCATCTCACACTGACACAGCACCCACAGCCGGACAGACTGACGCACAATGGTCCCAGACCGGCACGACCAGACGCAGCCACACAAGGTCCTACACACGCGCCCCGAGGGCGGACGGAGCCCTACAGTCCCGCGCCCGCCGTGGGCAGCGCCCCTGGCGCGTGGTCGCCGCCGGGGAGGGGCGCGGGGACGGCGCTCCCCGAAGAGCCCGCGCGGTGACGACAAGCCCAGGCCCACCCGACCGCGGAGCCCTTCCCTGCAGGGCCGCCCAGGCCTGCGCTCCGGGGCCGTGGGGGTGGGGGAGAGGGCCGAGGGGCGGAGAAGGTGGGGACCAGGGATGGGAGGAGAAGGGGAGGCGGGGTGGGGGAGGGAAGCGGCTCAGGGTGGGAAGGAAGTGCTGGGGGGGTGAATGCACGAGGGGGGAAGGGTGGGGGGAATGTGGGGGGAGGAGCAGTGAGGGGCAAGGACCGAGGGGGCGGAGCACAGGGAAGGAGATTGGTGGGGATGGGTGCAGGTGCAGGACTGGGCGCAGGAGCCCGCGCTAGCAGCTTGCACAGCTGCTATTTATTGAGCACTGGTCCCACTCCAGCAAGCATTTATTGGGCGCCTCCTTGGACCAGGCACAGTGCCCTGGAGGACAAATGCCTTCCGACATGCCTGCCCTCCCGGAGCCCCCAGGGGCTGACCTTGGGACCCTGCCGCTGGTCCCACGCGCACCCTCACCCCATCCTCATCCCAGCCTCCCAGGACCCCAGCCCTGAGATCAGCCCACCTTCCTCTTGGCTTTCACCAGTACCCTGCTGCTTCAGCCTCTGCCAGCAGTTCCCCCACCATCTGCAGGCCTACTGGGAGCCTGCTCTGAGCTGTCTTTTTCATTCCCTGCTTTTTCCGTCAAAGAGATTGCTCCCTTTGTGTTGTCAGCTTACCCTCATGCTAAGGCCTCGTGGTTGGGACAGCTCACTTGTCCCTAGCTAGGTGAGGGGCGGCCACCGGGTAACACAAAGCCCTGTGGAGGCTCCATGCTTCCCTTGAGCCAGGAGATCACAGGCTCTGCAATTAACTACCTGTGAAATCTCAAGACTCAGTTCCTCTTGGCCTCAGTTTCTATATCTGTACAATGGGGCCAACCTATTGGTGGGGCTGTTGTGATCATCACATGCACCTTAGCTGGGACCAGCACACAGTTGTGCTGAATAGAAATGAATAAATACATTTTAGCTGCTTTAATTATTCTACAGGACTTTGGCTCTTTGCCTCATGGGTGTCCTTTCCCCTCCTTCCAGCTGCTCCTTCCTTCCAGAGGTGGTGTAGGTGGGGCATGTGACCTGGTCCTAAGCCACACCCACATCTTATCCACTGCCTTCAGGGATTAGTTGGGGATGGACATGTGATCCACTCGGCCAATGAGCTGTGTGTTGGGGCTTTTGCTGGGAATACTGAGAAATAGATTCTTGCTCCCAGACTGGGATTTGAAGCTGAGTTGCTACCTTGGTTCACAGGGAGAAAACTCGTGTGAGAATGAAGCCAGTGGGTAGAGGAGGTAACAACCCCAGGACCATCAGTTGAGCCCAGAGCAAGCTGTTCCTGAAGCCCATACGTGTGATTTTCATCCATTCGTGCAGTATTTATTGAGCACTATCATGTGCCAGGTGGCACTCCAGGTGCTAGGGAAACAGCTGGGCACGAGACAGTTCCCGCCTCACAGATGTGACAGTCCTCCTTCAGGTCTCGGCCCTTGCTGTTTCCTCTGCCTGGAATGCTCTCCCCCCATGTCTCCATGGCTCTCTCCCACACCTCCTTCAAGTCTTGACTCACAGGTTATCCACTCAGTGAGGCCTGCCCTGATCTCTTTGTTCAAAATAACACGCCTACAGTTCCCTCCTGCCCTTTTCTGATTTATTTTACTCCTTAGCACTTGTAGCCACCTGACATGCTCAATGGAATACTTATTTATTTTGCTAGTTCTCTGTCTCCCCCACTAGAATGTCAGCTCCACGAGGGAAGGGATTTTCATCTGTTGTTCACAGCAGATCCATAGTACCTAGAACAGAGTGTGGCAGAGGTGAACTAATTGAGTTGAATTAATTGAGAACTCCAAAAGGGCTGTCAGAGGAGGTGACAATGTCATGGTGGGTTGAAGGTTTCAGAAAGAGCCAGCCATTTGAGAAGCCTCCAAGGGAGGGCACAACATGTAGCTTCTGTGGCCAATCAATTCTGATTTAAACCTGCTTAGATTAATTTTTTATTGCGGGAGGAAGGGAGGCTGCTGAGGTCGCTTTGAACCTCCAGAGACTCTTAAAGTGTGCTTAGAAGCATGCAGTACTGGAAAACTGCCACTGGAGGGAACTGATAATGATGGTGATGTGACGGCAATCATGGAGCATTTGCTTTCAGGCCTGTTTTAATTTTCACAGCAGCCTTAGGATGTAGGTACCTTGATTGTCTCTATTTCCCAAATGTGGAAACCAAGGCACGGAGAGCCCATATAAACTTGCTTAAGGTCCCTCAGCGGAAAGTGGCAGAACCAGAAAAGAACAACAAGGAAATAAAAGTCACTGTCTGATCACCCAGAGGAAAGACAGTTGATCTGCACACAGTGTGTGGGAGGGAATTCAGGAGGGATGGAGGGGACCGTGTCCTTTTAGAGATATTTGCGCTGACCCCTGTTTAGCAGGCTGGTGCCTCCACCCCGCAGGCCACCTGCCGGATGTTTTCCAGCAGTGGCCCGGTGTCCTCTTAACTGTGGAGTCCAATGGCCTGCTCAGCTTCGGGTGCAATGTACACTAAGCCCCACTCCCGCCCAGTCTGAGGATCAGGAAGGCTTCCTGGAGGAAGCCACATTTAATCGGGTCCTGAAAGAGGAGTCAGGCCGTTGAAGAGGTGGGGAAAGGGCGTTCAGGCTGGGACGCAGCGTGGGCAAGGACCTGGAGGCGTGGGTGCGAGCATCCTTGTCTTCCGAGGCTCTTCGCGCGTGGGCAGCGACTATTTACCCGAACTCAATCAGGGCACACAGCCCGCAACTTTCCAGGCCCACGTTTCCATTCGTCCCCCTTTCCTCTGAACGTTCAGAAGACGCAACCACCTGCCTCCACTTGGGCGGAACAGAAGACCTTATCTGCAGGCCCATCTCAGAGCTGTCGGAGCACAGGGGCCTCCAGGTTTCGGACGGGAAGGGGCTGGGCCAGTGCCTCGCAGCGCTGGGAGTCCCCTTCTCGGGGCCCGGTGCGCCCCTGGGTCCCCCCCCTGCAGCCTCCGCGTCCAGCTTTCAGGGAGGCCGCCCCCTCCCCAGCAGGGACACACGTCCACCAGCGCGTGGGGCACGGGCCGGGTGCCCGGGCTCCGACCCGGCCTGCAGCCTGGCATCTACTACGCACCTCTGTGGTTAAGTGTAAGGTGCTCAGCACCGTGACTATTGCTGTCGTTTGTGTGATTCGGATGCTGTAATTCCACGCTCTTCAGTGTGCCGGGGCGGGCGTTCTTCTCTCATCACCTGAGGAAAGAGCAGGGATACAAAGAGACGTTTTCTGCATCCCTGGAGGGAAAGGGACGGCTTCTAAGAAAAACAGTGCTGGGGGAACCTGGGTCCCCCGCAAAGTGTCGCAGCGTGGAGCATAGAAAAACCATTTCCTGAATGGAGAGAGGGGGCTTTAGGCAGCTAGAGAATAGAGGGGACCTGGGCAGAAGGTCCCCAAGAAAGGAGACCTAGAGATGGGGCACGGAGGAGACCGCGGGGACACTGGGGACCTGAGCGCTTCCCCAAGGGCGGCAGGACGCAGAGAGCTGGGGAGGCACCGCCTGGCCCCGGAAACGCCCTCTGCCCCCGGAAACGCCCTCTGCCCTCTCCGGGGCACGTGACCTGCGACTTTCCTTGAACACAGCACTTCGTGCCTTTGACGTCAACTTCAAACACAGCCCCCTTTCCTGTCTGCGCGTCAAGGAAATAGGTGGCGTTTCAGAGAAAGCCGCTGGCAGGAGCGCGGCAGACACCAGGCCTTCCGCCGGCCCCCTGCCTGCCCTGCTGGGCCTCCCTCCTGCTGCCGCCGGCGTCCAGGTGAGGGGCCGTCCTCAGGCCTTCTGCCCACGTCCTGCCACCACGGCCACCCCAGGGGGCTCTGGGCATCTGGAAGAGGGTGTATAAAACTCCTCGCAAGGGAGAAACCGTGGCAGGGGGTGACATCCTGACACCTGGCCTGTGGGGGGGGAGGGGAGGAGACTGAAGGGGCTTTCGGGGTTGGGGTTGGGGCTACAGGGAAACCTAAGTTGGCTTCCTGGGTCCCAATTCTTCATCTAGAACCAGCAACCTGTCCGTGTTGGGAACCAGAGACCCCACAGGCGGCCTGTTTGCCTCGACTGCTGAATCGTCACATCCCCAGGTAAGTCATGCCTGGATGGAGCGGCATCTGGCCACCGTCTCTGGGGGTGGCCTGTGTTTGGTGGAGGAGGACAGTGTGTTAACGGGGAGTCAGGATGCTGCTGGGGAGCACCAGTCGGGCTGCAGGACTGGGACGGATGGTGTCCGGTTGGAGAAGGAAGCAGACTCTGCTTGCAACCACCCAGAGGGAAGCCGCTTCCCCTCCAGAGGCTCAGTGGAGCGGTCGTGTCCAGGGGACACAGAGATGTCTGCTCAGTCCGCGGCCTCCTGCTCGGCCCTGTCAGGGCTACATCCTTGGCTCCAGGAAGCAGAGAAAACTCCAGAGAAAGCAAACGTGTGCTCTGGCCCCCCAGCCTCAAGAATGCGAGGGTGGCTCAATAGGACTGTGAACTTGAGCAACAAAATGCTGATGGTTCCCATGAGGGCCAGGGCAGGCTCAAGCCACCTGTAGGTGAGCTCAGGTTAAAGGGGCACCTGGAGAGGTGAAGGAGCAAACCACTTGAGTTCTGCTCAGCTGCTGCGTGTCCTTGCCAAGTTGCTTGGCCTCTCTGAGCCTCAGTTTGCACATCCTTTTAAATGCAGATGCCAATGGTGGCACCTAGTAGGTGCTGTATTGCTAACTGTTGGGTGAGTGTCTGGGAAAGGTGCTCCAGGCAGGAAAGACAAGAGGGCTCATGTGGCAAATAGCACAAGATGACTTCGTTACTCTTGGTTAGGGCAGGGAGCACATAGTAGGCACTTAATAAAGCCTTGCTTAGAGATTAGGATCTGGGACTCCCAGGATGGAAGGTCCTTAGGTGCCACCTGTGAAGACTCTCCTGCCACATCCAGAGCTTCTTTTTCCTTTTCTCCCCTGTCCTCTAACTGTGGTCACGCAGCCCTGGCAGGGACAGCTGGCCGGTGTTGAAGTGCACACTCTGGAGCCAGAGGGCCTGGATTCAATTCCTGACTCTGCCACTTACCAGCTGTGTGACCCTGGGCAGATCACTCCACCTCTCTGTGCTTTCTTCCCTCACAGGGTTATCATAAGGATGGAGTGAATCTACCCAGAGTGCCTGACACATAGTAGGTGTATATAAGCATTTGGCTATAATCCTAATTATTACTAGCTCTAGGTGGTCTCAGACTCTGGACTCCACATTTTCTGGAGACTCTTCTGGGGACTGCAGCAACCAGACCACTTCCTGACCCACCCCAAGGAGTGGGGTTAAGGTAGTGGTTCTCATCCAGAGCCAGTTCTGCCTCCCCTTATCATCATGGGCTGCTAAACACCCTACAATGCTCAGGACAGCCCTGTGCCATCACCTCATCTCTATCAGGCTCTGTCCTGATGGACATGACTCACCCCACCTTTTACCTGCCTTTTCCCATTTCCTGAGAGGGAAAGCTCCTTGCTGAGGTCACACAGCTATTAGAACCCAGGCAGGGGAGGTTGGGGTTGGGATTGGGGGACTGGTCAGCTGCAGGGGGTGGAGGAGCATTGTTCAGTCAATCAACAGACACTTAGAGAGTCTGCTGGATTCGGAGACCTGCCCCTGACAGCCCAACAGTCCGGATCTCTGGTCCTTGACAGTCAGAGGCAGCTCAAAATTCAGCTACAACTGGGCCAGCCCGGGGTCTGTGGGGACGTGTGAGTCCCTGGGGACCCAGCCCAGAGCCGTGAATTCTGCTCTCCTAATGGACATTTGCTAGAAATAGTTAATGCCGGCTGCCGGGTCAGAGAGACCTGGGTTCAAATGCCGCTTGCCGCTTTCAGGCTGCATGATTCTGAGCATGACATTAACCTCTCTGAGCTTCAATTTCTTGTGAAGAACAATAAAGCTGGGCCAGGGATAGAGAGAGAGAAGGGGAGGCTATCTTAGAGGGAGGTCAGGGAAGGCCTCTTGGAGGAGGCAACATTTAGGTAGAGACCTGAATGAAGTGGAGGATATTGGGGGACGAGTGTCCAGACAGAGGGAACAGGCAGTGCAAAGGCCTTGAGGCTGCACCATTCCTGATTTGTTCAAGGCACTTGAATAAGTAACATAAGGAGGCGTGTGGATGAAGGAGAGCCCTAGAGAGCTGAGAGCAGAGGGTGGGCTGGGCTCTGTGCTCAGCACTTGGCAAGTCTCATCTCAGGGAATCCCTGCAATCCCCCAGTGTTGGGCACCTCTGCTGGCCCCGTTTTCCAGATGAGGCCTGGTGAGCTTAACTCACTGCCTGGGACCACACCACTGCTATGTGGTAGATCCATGG
Organism: Cynocephalus volans; assembly: GCF_027409185.1. Taxonomy (NCBI): domain Eukaryota; kingdom Metazoa; phylum Chordata; class Mammalia; order Dermoptera; family Cynocephalidae; genus Cynocephalus; species Cynocephalus volans. The sequence continues at coordinate 96,792,498 of NC_084473.1, read as the reverse complement.
TTCTATGACTGGAATCTGATCCCCTGGTGTCAGGAAAAACAGATGAAGGGCCTATTGCCATCCATGGAACATAGTACAGTCGTCCCCTTATCCACAGTTTCCCTTTCCATGGTTTCAGTTATCCACGGTACAGTACAATAAGATAGTTCGAGAGAAAGAGAGAGATCACGTTCACATAAATTTTATTAAAGCATATTGTTATAATTGTCCTATTTTATGATTAATTATTGTTGTCAATTTCTCACTGTGCCTAATTTATAAATTAAACTTTATCACAGGTATGTACGTATAAGAAAAAACATAGCATATACAGGGTTCGGTACTATCTGAGGTTTCAGGCATCCACTAGGAGTCTTGGAACGTTTCCCCCTGGAATAAGGGGGAACGACTGTATTCAGTAAATCTAGCTACTGTCATTGTGGCTTATAGTATAACCAAGATGGTATTTTGCTGCCTGACGAGTACCTATGCCGCTTCTGTTGGTGGGCACAGGGGAAACATGGCTTCAGGGGAGACTTAGGGTCTCAGAAAAGGAATGGGGGTTCAGAGAGAGACAAGAGCTGGAGTGGAACAAGGTTCTTGTGGGTCACTAAGAGGAGGTGTGGGCAGTGAGGGGCTGGGCCCCCATTCCAGCAGCACCTTGAGAGGGGATGTTTCCAGTCTCTGGCTGAGGGTGGCTTGTGGAGCCTCCAGGCCTGGCTTGTGCCAACCCCATGCTGTCAACAGCCTGATTGTCTTGTTTCCCCTACTGGCTCTCATCATGGGCATTTAATCAGGGCTTTTGATGCTCAGAGTATGTTCTGTAGACAATAGACCTTCAAGACCCTGCTAAATAGGTGTAGGAATTAAACACAGCTAAAAAGCATCCTTCCATTTAAATACGTACTTGACCACTTGACCCTTTTTTGCCTCTGAAGTGTGTTTGGGGTATCAGGTCTCTCTGGAACAGATATAATTTAATGCTGCCATTACCTGAAGGGGACACTTGAATGGTGGAATTTTGGCAGATATGTCTGGCTAAGGATCAAAGTTGTGGGGACAAGGCTGGTATCCCATAACTCTCTCTGGGGTGATCCAGTGGGGCTGCATACTCTGGACAGGCACGTTAGGATCTCTGAGCTCAAGAGCAGGCTGGACGGGGTTAGCCCAGGAGGACAGGGGGCTAGGTTTGGGGGAGGAACAGGCTAACTAAGAGTGGATTGAGAGTCAGGACTGCCAAACCTAAGTTCCGCCTGTGTCCTTGGGTAAAACCCCTTGAGTTAGCACAGGCATAGAGCATGTGTCTCCTGGAGGCCCATGTGTCTGCAGGGACAGAAACATCTGATTCCCCAGTCCCAAGTCTGGAGTCACACTGGGAGGCTGCAGATTGGCCCAGCTCTTCTGAAAGCAGACACTCTGTGCTGGCCTGGCCTGCAGTGGGAACACTGCATGGATGGATGCTCTTGCTTCTTGTCCCCTGGCCTTTCATCTTCTGCCTCCTTCTGTCCACTTCCTCTAGCCTCCCCAGTTTCTCTGGCCATGAGGTCCCCAGGAACTTGGTCCCCATGTTTTACTAGTGAGGACAATCCAGAAAGGCCCAGGAGGTGCAGTAGATGTGGAGCAGGCTTGCCCTGGGCCCGCCCGCTGTGCACTGTGGTGGTGATGACAGTTGTTATTGGCAGTGAGCCAGGGAAGGTGGGATGAAGATGGGACAGATGGGGAAAGCTCCTGTCTCTGAGACACCTTGGCCTCAGGGCTGACATGGCCAGTTGTAGCTGGTGGCCCTGGAGTGGAGGGCCAGCCTCCCCCATCTCCTCTTCTGCCCCAACCTGCTTCCTGCTACCCAGGCTGCACCTGTGGCCACTGTGGGGAGCAGCTTCTCAAACTGTGTTGCCGGCGGTTTCCTGCCCCAGCTTCCTGCCCCAGAGACCTGTTTCGCTATTCACACCCCTCCCCATGTTCCCTGGACAAGTCTCCACCTTGCTGCCTCGTCCTGTGTCTGAGGCTTTATGGGTGCGGCTCTATGAGACTGCGAGGAAGGGCTGGCTGGATTTGGGCAGATGGAGAGGAGGGGAAGGGCCCACTGAGTTGAGGGATAGAAATAGGGATGTGAGTTTGGAGGAAGGCAAGGAGCACAGCCCGGCTGGAGCAGAGGGCTGAGGAGTCTGGATGCAATGAGGTAGGCAGGAGGGAGCCACAGCAGGTTCTTGAGCAAGGGAAGCCTTGGGGAAGAATTGCCCAGGAGCAACTTGCAAACACCGGAGATGGGCTCACATGGGAAACAGACTGTGGGGTTCAGCCAACCACAGGTGCCACGTATGTGTGTTAGATCTGCATCGCAGGCTGTATTAATAGAAACAGTGGAGATCAAACCGACCTCAGGCGAGAGGTCTGGGTGGGGGGAGGGGTGGGTGTGGCAGTGTGTTGTAGCCACAGACAGGGTGACCCAAGGAGCGGGACAGGTTGGGGAAGCAGACAGAGCAGGAATGGTCAGAGGGGGAGGAGGCAGGCCAGGGAGTTTGTTAAGGACCAGAGAGATGGGCGAGGCTCACGCAGGAGGGAGGGGTCACCGGTCTCCTTCACTCAGGGGTCCCAGCAGTGAAGTGGAGGCAGGAGTATAGACAGCCCCTAATAACGTTTCCTATTTCAATTGTTATTTTTAGTGCCCACCTCTTCTTTCTGCCTTAAAACAAATTGAGGTATAATTTACCTAGTATTATATACCTTAGGGAAAAATTCTGAGATTTGACAAATGCATACAGTCGAGAAACTATTACCTCAATCAAGGCAGACTATTCCCCAAATCTCCTCATGCCTCTTTGTCGTCAATCCCTCCCCTCCCCCCCAGACGCCAGCAACCGCCGATGTGCTCATCTCCACAGTTTTGAGTGGAGTCGCACACTCTGCAGCCTTCTGAGTCTGGCTTCCTTCACTGACGCCTTTTACCTTCATCTGTGTTATTGTGCGTATTAGTGTTGCAGCCCACGTAACAGCGGAGTAGTGTTCCATCGTAGCCGTGTACCACAGTTTATCTGTTCCTCTGTTGAGAAACATTTAAGTTATTCCCAATTTTGGGCAATTATGAATAGAACTGCTTTGAGTGTTGCTATCTAAGTTTTTGTGTGAATGTAAATTTCCATTTCTCCAGGGTAAAACCTAGAGAAACCTCATGACTCTTTTTACACACTCTTATGGAATGGTGACCTGCTTCTCCAGGTGGGGACACACTCAGTCCCTTATTAGTTGCTGGAACACCCACCTGCCTGTTACTGTTGGAACATCCAGGGACCCCTCAAGCCTGACCCTCCCAACCCCAGTGTCAGAAGTGATCTGTTTACTTTATTTATTTATTTATTGAAGATGAAAACAGGTTTAATGTAACAGATAAGAAGTAGAGAAAGTGTGGCCTAGCTCCAGAGACCAAGTAGGGCCCACACCAAGTTTAATACAAAAGGAAGAAATACACACTTGAAGTTTAGTAGAGTGCAGACTGGCTCAAGAGAGTGAGCAGCCGCTTGCTGAAAGTAAGCTTGATACAGAAAGAAAGACACACTCCACAGGCAAAGTGCAGGCTGGCCCCAGAGAGAGCCAGCAACTGCCCGATCTGTTTAGAATGCAGATTCTGGTCTCTCCTCCGGCTGCCCTGACCCAGACCTCAGCTGATTCCCGTTCCAGCATCTTCCTTTCAGCCCTGGCACCCATCTCTGCATGCTCCTGGACACCCAGGACAGAGGCAGCCTTTCTCCATTCACAAAAGCATTAATTATAGCCTCTGCTTACATTTGCATAACTAAGAAGGGCATCCAAGGACCCTTCCCCAAACACAACCTTATGCCCAGGTGGCCTTGCTGGGCTCACCTTAGGAGAGAAACAACTAGTAACCGTATGGGGAGATAAGTGTTCTCGACATTATATAAAAACTTAAAAATATATAGAAAATGGAAAGAGTTCATTGTACATCCATTATCCTCCCTAGAATCTAAAATTAACATTTTGCTATATTTGCTTTGTCACCACATACAGTTGATCCTCATTATTTGTAGATTCCGTCTTTGCGAATTCACCTACTGGCTGAAACTTATTCGTAAACCCAAAACTAACGTGGCACTTGTGCTGTCTGCAGACATGCTCAGGGCGGCGAGGAATGTGAGCCACCCAATGTACACGTTCCTGCTGGGGTCGGACAAGGAGACATCTGCGCCTTCCTGTTTTACCTCTCAGACTGTAAATGCATCTTTTTCACAGTCTATTTGGTGCCACATTTTTTGAATTTTGGTGCTTTTTGTTAGAGATCTCACTGTTAAAAATGGCCCCCAGGTGTAGTGCTGAGCTGCTGCCTCGTGTTCCAAAGCACAGGAAGGTTGCGGTGTGCCCAACGCAAAAACACGCGTAGATAAGCTTGTAGTGCTGCTGGCTGAGAGTTCAGTGTCAGTGAATCAACTGTATTAAATAAAGGGTCTCTAAACAGAAACACACATAAAACAAGATTGCGTCTTGATCGGTTGATTAAAATGTGACCAGAGTCTCTCAGGAACCTAACTCTATTTCCTCTGGGAGCAATAAATGGTTCAGTATTTGCTAATTCAATGTTCGTGGTAACTTTATATAACAGAAATGACTGTAGCGTTGGCTGTATCTACCTATCTATCCATCCATCCATCCATCCATCCATCCATCCATCCATCCCCCTCTGTCCATCCATCAATGTTAGTTTTTGAATGCCTTTCAAGTAAATTACAGTCATCAGTACCCATCACACTCAAACATTTCTGCATGCAGACCCTTAACTAGGATTCAGTGTTTTACGGTTCTTTCTTTATTAAGGTGAGGAGGTGTGCTTAAATACAACAAAATAGCCAAATCTTAAGTGTACGTTCTCTGAGTTTTTAGAAATGCAGACACCCACGTAACTCAACCCCTATCAAGATACAGGATATCACCAGCACTCCAGAAAGTTGAGGGTAGACAATTTTAAGTTATCTTAAAATAAGTTACCAGATATTTATCTGTCTAAATACCCTTAATTTCTTCTCCACCCAATCACACACTTCATTTTGTTTAATGGCTGTATGGAAGTTTACGCTGGAGTTAAATCCTAATGTACTTAACCAATTCCCTATTGACGAATATTCAGAGTAGCTCATGCTTTGTAGAAACTTGTCACCGCAGGCAGAGGGGCAGGGAGCGGGGAACTGGTAAAGCAGAGGGGAAAGGCAGCGACGGGGAGGCTAACGAGGAAGGTTCCTGCGGTGAGCGAAGTTTGTCCAGCTTCAGGGCCTCTGCACCTGCTGTCGTCGCTGCCCCACGTGGTCCCCCCATGCTTTCTGGAAGCTTGCTTCTCTCCATCCTTCAGGTCTCGGCTCAAATGCTACTTCCTCGGAGAAGGTGACCATTCTAGCTACAGTGACCTCTTCTATTTCTTCATATCACTCTGTTTCCTTTATGATCCTGATCTCGACCTGTAATTATTATTTCTTTCTCTGTTTATCACACTCCTCCCCCGCTCCTAGTGCAATCTTCGGGAGGACAGGGAGGGACCGTGTCTGCTTTACGCATCCGCATCCCCAGCCCCGGGCCTGACACACAATAAGAATCAACACGTGCTTGGGAAATGAATAGATGGTTCCCGGGGCGGTGCGTGGGGACCAGCTGGGGTGTCCAGGCTCTGCACGAGGTCTCTGAAGAGTCAGAGGTGGGTGTGAGAGTCGTCGATCTGTGCCCAGCAAGCTCCTCTCCGAGTTGACTGGGGCCCAGAGCCAGCTCTGCACGACCGGCGCGCTCAGCGACGCGGCACAGATGCCCCCCTGTGCGGCGTGTCCCCCGCTGTCTGTGGACCCAACGGACAGGGTCCAGGAAGGGCGGCGGAGCCTTGACGTGCGTGGAATCCCCCTCTGACCCCGCAGGGTCTGGCGAGGCGCAGGGGCGATGCCGGACCCCGCGGCGCACCTGCCCTTCTTCTACGGCAGCATCTCGCGTGCCGAGGCCGAGGAGCACCTGAAGCTGGCGGGCATGGCCGACGGGCTCTTCCTGCTGCGCCAGTGCCTGCGCTCGCTGGGCGGCTACGTGCTGTCGCTGGTGCACGACGTGCGTTTCCACCACTTCCCCATCGAGCGCCAGCTCAACGGCACCTACGCCATCGCCGGCGGGAAGGCGCACTGCGGCCCCGCCGAGCTCTGCGAGTTCTACTCGCGCGACCCCGACGGGCTGCCGTGCAACCTGCGCAAGCCGTGCAACCGGCCGGCGGGCCTGGAGCCGCAGCCCGGGGTCTTCGACGGCCTGCGCGACGCCATGGTGCGCGACTACGTGCGCCAGACGTGGAAGCTGGAGGTGAGGGCGGCCGGCGGGGACGGTGGGCTGCCGTGTCCTGCAGCTTCAAGCGGGGGATGCGCTTGGGGCCGGGCTGGAAGGTGGAGACTGGGGTCTGGTCTTTCCTTGGATGGATTGGGGAGGGGACCGTGGAGATGGCGGAGGCTGTCCTAGGGGCGCCCGGGTGGGGTGGGGGGGGTCTCTAGAAGATGAAAAGGGGTTCCCGTGGCCGCCCCCCTGGCCACACGTGCAATCCTCCTCGCCCCTTCTCCCCTAGGGCGACGCCCTGGAGCAGGCCATCATCAGCCAGGCGCCCCAGGTGGAGAAGCTCATTGCCACGACGGCCCACGAGCGGATGCCCTGGTTCCACAGCAGCCTGACGCGCGAGGAGGCGGAGCGCAAGCTCTACTCGGGGACGCAGACTGACGGCAAGTTCCTGTATGTGGGGCCTGGGGGCTGGGGCAGACCTGAGTGTGCCTTGAGGGATGTGCCTGTGCTCACACGTGCAAGTGGGTGATGCATTTCTGATGCGCGAAGGGACTTTCATATGGGAAGGCAGTGGCAGTGACTAGGGAAGCCTCCAGAGCTGCCAGCCTGGGTTGGAATCCAACCTCAGCCACCTACCGGCTGTAGATCTTGAGCAAGCAGCCGAACTTCTGCCTGCCTCAATTTCCTCTTCTTCGTTCAGTGTTTACTGAATACCTACTCTGCACCAGGCACCGAGGACATGGCAGTGAGCCAGACAGACACAGGTGCAGGTCCTGTGGGGCAGGTAGACAAAATATAGACTGTGTCAGATGGTGGCTAGCGCCACGTGTGTGTAGGTGGGGAGGGGTTGCAATTTTAGATTAGGTGGCCGAGGAAGCCTTCTTGAGAAGGTGACTTTTGGGTAAAGAACAGAGGAGGTGAGAGGTGAGCTGTGAAGCTCTCAGGTGGAAGGGTGTTGCTGGCAAATGGGATGGCGAGTGCAAAGGTCAGGAGGCAGGCATCTATCTATTTGGCATGTTGAAGAGACATTGAGGAGGTCAGTGTTCCTGGAGACGAGTGAGAGGGCGGGTGGGAGGATGGGAGGGTGGGGAGGTGACTTTGGCTTTGACCCTGAGTGAAGTGGAGCCCTGGAAGGGTGTGGAAGCAACTGCAAGCTGTTCCGTAGATGACAGCAGTGCCTGCCCCAAGCGTCTGTTATAAGGACTGCATGAATTAATACGTGTAAAGCAATAGTACGGTATCTGGCATATTCAAAAAATGCATTAAATGTTAGCTCTTATTATATGTGGGTGAAAGTGTGTGTCTGCATGTGTGAGCCGCATCTGAGGCCATGTGGCTGTTTGTGAGTTTGTTACTGTAAAAACATCTCTAAAGCTGTTTTAAAAACTGCTGGGTGTTTGAAAGCCCTCCTGGGGCTGCTGCTGGGGTTTGGACACAGGTTCTTTTGTGTAATGGATGTTATCCAGATGTCAGCCGAGGTCACTCAGGCCTGGAGATAGGGAGAACTTGGTGCTTGCCTCTCCCCCATGACCTCAGGAAGTCCAGTGTTCTCCCCAAGAAGTCTGAGGGGGACAGTTCCTGGGGCCTTCCTTCTCGTGGCTGCTTCTTGGCCTGAGTCCGTGCCAGGCTGACTCCTCTCTATCACCCCCCTCCCCAAAGGCCATTCCGTCTCCCAGGGCCAACCCACTTGGAGGAAGCCACCCTTTCTTTGGTATCCCCTATGCATGTGAGGTCTGTGCAGATTGCTTGCAGATCTCCTACATGGTGCAGCTCCCTCTGCAGGATTCTGCTGTTTGCTGATAAAAAAATTTTTTCACTACCTCGGAGATGAAAGCTGTAAATTGGAGTGACGTTTCCAAGCTTTCCTGTCTTTCCACGTATCCACAGACTGTTATGGGCTAGCCTGGGAACTATATGGCTCGTCAGTGTGCTGTTCTCTGGAGAATATGCTGTCCAGGAATCAATGGGATGGTCACAGCCGCCCCTCTGTCCCTCACTCAGGCTCTCCTGTGGTGATTTAGGGGATATTTCCCCATTCCTTTGGCCTAAGGAAGGGTCTGAGTGCAAGGTGGGCTCAGTCTGTCTTGTATCACTGTGTCCCTGCCCTCAGCACAGTGCCTGGCATGTGGTCGACTTCAGCAAATATCTGGTGAATGAAGATCCACGGGCAGGGCCAAGCCCTGTCTGACGTTTCCACTCTGAGGGTGCCCACTCGTGGCCATCCCGGTCGCTACTTCCTGCTGCGCCCCCCCAGCCAGCCCTTCGGTAACTCAGCGCAGTGGCTGAGATTAGTGGTCGGCGCCTACACCTTTCACAGCTGCGAGGCCTCGGGATCAGCTGCCCCCATCCCCGCTGGAAATCTACACTTAACCCCAGAGTAGAACCTGTGCCAGTGACTCACAACACAGTATTTTGTGGGAGATATTGACTGGTTTCACCGTGGGGTCTCATGTGAGGGTGCCAGTGTCTGACTCTAAATTGTGTGTGCGTGCGTGCGTGCGTGCGTGCGTGCGCGTGCGTGCGTGCGTGCGTGCGTGTGTGCGTGTGTGTGTACTCGGGGCTGGGGGATGTGGGTGGACAGGTTCTCACCACAAAAATGCACCGCCCTTGAGGGGCTTGCTTCCCATCAGACATGGAAAATTTGTGTATTTATCTTGACAAATTTCCAGCAGAGGGCAGTCAAGGGTCCCTTTCAATTAAATGTCAGTCCTTTGTGATGACAAGGTGACCTGTTCTGATTTGCACAAAGGTGCCCTGTGAGCTAGTCATGGAGTTGTGTTACCTGTGTAGGTCTTTGTGTGGAAATGGCTTTCTCTACCCAAGAGAATGTTTCTTTTTTTTTTTTTTTTAATTTCTTTTTTTATTTTTATTGAATCAAAATTGATTATACAAATTTGGGGGGTTCAACATTGAGATATGTTGATCAAATCAATATTACTAGCATACATATTGTTACAAATCGTAATTATTATTTATGCCTTTTGTCCAATCCCGCCCCATCCCCCTTCCTGTTCCCTCCCCCCTCTAATCACCCTAGATTTCTTCTCTCCCTCTGAAAGAATAATGGTTGCTCTGTTGATTTGCTGCCCAAATGATGTGTCCAATGCTGAGAGGTGTGATCAGGTCCCCCAATACAATCATAGAGCAGATGCCTCTTCCGTCACTCTGAAATGGGCTTTGTGGAGACAGACATCCTCCTCCTTTCTTTATCTCTGCTGGTGACTCTTCTTGTGTTAATACACTCCAGTGGCTGGTGGACGATCTGCGTGGCAGTTGTGGCATCTAGACACCTTCACGGTAGCCATGGTTATCATGGTGGCTGTGGTAGGCCACCCACATGGAGAAGATGTTTTTGGCATGCTCCTTGGTGCTGGCGGTGTGCCTGGTTGTAGAGAATGTCCGATCCCTAGCTCCATACCCCAGGTCCTGGAGTGTGCCTGGTTGTGGGAGGGGTGTCCGGTCCCCTTCTCTGTGCCACAGGTCCCTGGGTGGGCCCCAAGCCACTGCCATGGTGAGCCCAGTTGTGGGAGGGGGGGTCTGGTCCCCTTTCTAAGTCTACCTGTTGAAGGCTGTGTGTCCCCTTGTGAGGGGCTCTGTGTCTGCTATTGATGGCTGACTGTATCCCCTGATGGCTGAGTGCACCTGTGGACGGCAAGCGTCTGGCCATAGGTGGCCAACTATTCAGCTGTGGAGGGCCAGGTGTCCCCCTGTGGGTGGATGTACACCCCACCTCCATGGCCGAGCATCCAGCCACGGGTGGCTGACTGTCTGGCCATGCTGGGCTGAGTGTCCATGTGGGTGGTCCTGTGAATGGCCGCGTATCTGCCCTTGAACGACTGTGTGTTCCCCTGTGAACATGGCTATTCCCTTCTCTCTTTTCCTCCCTCTGTGGCCTGTTACTAGCCGGTCTGGAGATTGAGCTGAATCTGGCCTCAGCTTCCCCAGTCCCTGCCATCTCTCCATGAGGCTCTGGAGAGTGCAGTCCATAGCGTGTGGGGGTGGGGGGAACACTGAGCACAGTAGGAGGGCACCCAAGTGGCTGTAGGGGTGACATTTCCTTCCTGCCTCCCCAGGCTTAGGCCCCGGAAGGAGCAGGGCACGTATGCACTGTCCCTGATCTACGGGAAAACCGTGTACCACTACCTCATCAGCCAGGACAAGGCAGGCAAATACTGCATTCCCGAGGGCACCAAGTTTGACACACTCTGGCAGGTAGGCTGCCCACACACCTCATTCTGGGGGCAGCACTGTGATGGATGCCCAGGCTCCGGGGAGGAGAGGAGGCCCTGCCCTGTCTCCCCTCTCTGCAGCTGGTGGAGTATCTGAAGCTCAAGGCTGATGGGCTCATCTACTGCCTGAAGGAGGCCTGCCCCAACACCAGCGCCAGTGCTGCTTCGGGTGAGTGGCCGCAGGCTGGGCTGGGGGGGCAGGAGCCCCATCCCCCACCCCCTCACTATCCTTTCCACTTCCCCAGGGGCCGCTGCTCCCACACTCCCAGCCCACCCCTCCACATTCACCCACGTGAGTCGGTGGCATCTCAGAGCTGGGGACCCAGGCATGGAGCTGGGTGGGTGGGCTCCTGGGGGAGGCTGGGATGGAGGAAGGGGTCCCTGTGGAGGGGAAGAGGGTCTTCCTCAGCACTGACTCTGGGGAGTCCTGAGTGGATATGGGTCTCATGAAAGGGGCTGGGTGCCCCCAGCTCGGGCACTGCTGACCATTGCTGACCCTGTGACCTATAGACTCAGAGACGGATTGACACCCTCAACTCAGATGGATACACCCCTGAACCAGGTGAGCTGGCAGAGATGGAGGTGTGGGTGGGCTCAGGCCAAGAGCAGGGTCCCTGGCTGGGCTGTGGGGTTTGGCAGGCAGGGTGTGGGCCAGGCCCAGTCTGCAGCGGTTGCATTGGTTTACCCTGTGCTCACGCCATGGCCACACCATCAGGCCTGCCTGTGTGCATGTCCATCCTACTGCACTCAGGGGACTGCTCCCAGCCACACTGGGGGCTCCCTGTGCACAGGCACAGGTTTGCTGAGTGTCTACTGTGTGTCAGTCACATTCCAAGGTCACCGTGTTCATGAGCTCACTGCATCCTCCCGATACACCATATGAAGTAGTTATGGTCATTATTTTCATTTTGCAGAGGAGAAAGGGAGGGCAGGTAACTTTGTAAGGTCCTGCCTAGGCAGTGGCAGAGCGGGATTTGAACCCAGACGGACGTGTTCCTAAAGCTGCAGGTGCTCATGTGTTTCACATGTAGATGCAGACCTGTCCACATGTGTGCACAGAGAAGAACACACGTGGTTACACATGCACCCAGATGCTCACCTTTGGAGGCCTCCTAAACATGGCTGTGTGGTGCACATGTAGACATGGGCAGGCCTGGACACAGGTGTACACGTGTGAATGCTCACACTTCCGTGCTCCAGCTGGCTCACTATGCACACAGATTCACACTCTTCTACAGTCCACTTGTACATGGCTTCACAGGCACCCACAGCTGTGACCGGGAATGCATGCACATGCATGCGCGTGAACATACATGTGCACCCACGTGCCTGTGCATGCTCTGGGGCACACCTTTGTCTGGGGTACTTGCCCTGTGGGGGCTGAGACTGCCCTGCCCTTCCCCCTCCTCCCCGCCTGCCCTCTCCCTGCTCCTGACCTGGGAGTGCGCGGCTGTGTGTGTGCCCAGCACGTCTAGAATCCCCAGACAAGCCGCGGCCAATGCCCATGGACACAAGCGTGTACGAGAGCCCCTACAGTGACCCTGAGGAGCTCAAGGACAAGAAGCTCTTCCTGAAGCGTGAGAACCTCCTCATAGCTGACATTGAACTTGGCTGTGGCAACTTTGGCTCAGTGCGCCAGGGTGTCTACCGCATGCGCAAGTATGACCGTGTGCTGTGGTGGGGACACCATTATGTGGCGGGTGGGGGGATGGGAGCTGGAAGGTCTGTCTGTTTCACATCAGTTTGCCTGGGAAACAGAGTCTAGGACAGGACATTGCATGCTGGAGGATTACCTGAGAGAGCTTGGGGACACCTGAGAGGGAGGAAGAGACGTAGGCCTGGGCCAAGGGGAGGTTGGGCTCAGCTGCAGTTGTCCATCCCAAGGGGGCCACAGAGGGGCCGTTTGTCCCCTGCATGGACTGGTCATTGGATACAGGCTGCTCCTGGGTAGGGCATAACTTTGGGTGAGACAGGCAGTTCCAGGTGAGGGACTCGGCTGTGAAATGTCCTCAGCGGACACTCGTGGCAACTGGAGGACTGAGTGCCTTGGCCCTGACGTGGGTGGCGAGCCCCAGTGCCCACCACACAGGGCAGGGAAGAAGAGAGACGGGGGTGGGAATGTGCACCCCAGTAGGCCTGCACTGCTCCCCCCCCCCACCCACATGCCGTGAACTGGGGCAGGAAGCAGATCGACGTGGCCATCAAGGTTCTGAAGCACAGCACAGAGAAGGCCGACAAAGACGAGATGATGCGGGAGGCGCAGATCATGCACCAGCTGGACAACCCCTACATCGTGCGGCTCATCGGCGTCTGCCAGGCCGAGGCCCTCATGCTTGTCATGGAGATGGCGGGTGGCGGACCCCTGCACAAATTCCTGGTTGGAAAGAAGTGAGCTCCTGGGTGCCGGGCCATCGGGACTGCAGGGGGCAGAGGGCTGGGGGCTTGCCCTGTCCACCCACTGGAGCCGTCCAGGGCAGGGCAGACACACTTGCACTCACATGGGGAACGTGCGTACCCGATTTCCCATGTGTGCACATCCGTGAGTGCACACACTCATTTTCCCACACCCCGACACCCACACCCGTGCCTGCAAGGCAGAGCTGCTCACCTGACTTTCCCCTGGGTACCACGGCAACAGCATCTACCTCAAGGGGCTCTTGAGGATCAAACGAGTTGATACTGATCAAGTGCATCTGGCAGGGCTAGTAAGAGCTTTAGAAGGATTAGCTCTGTCATTGTGACCCAGACTCTGTGGGCCCAATTCATGACCCGTGGGAGATGGAGGATAGTCGATTGTCTGTGACCTAAAGCAGGGGCAGCACAGTGCAGCCCACGGCTTGTTTTTGTACCACACGTTATTTTTCATTTTTTAAAAGTTAAAAGAAAAGAAAAACAAGAATATGTGGCAGACACCACATGTGGTCTGCAAAGGCTGAAATATTTATCTTCAGCCCTTTACCGAGAAATGTTGCCATTTCATGTGCCTCATGCCCTTAGCCTCACAGACACGAGTTCTTATGCCCCCAACGCACATTTTCACTGACCCATGCTCTCACTGGTGCACGCGCCTTCACAGCATGTCCCCAGCTCATGCATTCAGTCACTTGGTTGTTATTTATCGGGCAGTTTCTCGGTGACAGGAACTGTGACAAGCACTTGGGATTCATGAGCAAATAAAAGAGGCAAAGACCCTGCCCTGTGTTCTGGTTGGAGAGGAGAGGCCATAGGAATAGTCATGATTAAGTGTAAAGTATGTTGGAGGGTGAGTGCTGTGGAAGAGTGAGGGGGTAGGTCGGGGGCTGGGAGTGTCAGGGTGCGATGCACCGTGAGAAGGTGAGGTTTGAGCAAACTGAGGGAGGCAGCCAAGCACAGATCTGGGAGAAGAGCCTTCCAGGCAGAGGGCACAGACCGTGCAAAGGCCCTGAGGTTGGCCAGTGCTTGGTGCAGTGGAGGAGTGGTGGAAGGGAGCTTATGCGGGCTGGGAGGTCATGGGACAGATGGTGCAGGGCCTGTGGGCTGTGAAGACGGCTTGGGCTTGTAGCCTGAGTGAGGCAGGAGCCCTGGGAAGTTGTGAGCAGGGGTGGGGAAGAGGGGTAGGATCTGACTCAGATGGGGGGAGGACGAGACTGGAAGGCAGTGTACAGCCACAGCACCCTGAACGTGCCTGATCTCCACTGATCTGCAGCTACATGGGGTCGGCCCTGGTTAGGACTTGGATGGGAGACTGCCTGGGAATACTGGGTGCTGTAGGCTTTAAAAAAACAAAAAGACTAGGAAGCAGCCAGGAGGGAGCCCCAAGGCCTGGGTGGAGCCACCTGTCCTGGTCCAGGTAAGTGTTGATGGGGCTGGATCAGGGTGGCAGAAGCAGAGGTGGGAAAAGTGGGATTCTGAAGAGATTCTGAAGGCAGAGCTGCCAGGGTCTGCTGACAGATCAGATGTGAGAGACGGGAGGGGGGAGGGCGTGCCACAGAAGGACGGAGCTGCTGGGGGAGATAGGGGGCGGGAGCTGGTGTGTGGGTGCATGTGCCTGTGAATGATCAGGGGGCCAGCTTTGGCTGTATTATCTCTAAGAAGTCCATGAGACCCCCGAGGGCACATTGAGGGTGCAGGCAGAGGTATGGGTTGGAATTGTAGCACACAGGTGATACTTAAGACCTGGAGACTGGACGAGGGGTTTTGCCTGTTTTGTTCACAGTCACAGCCTCATGCCTGGCACACAGGAAGCGTCTGTGGAACACATGGGAATCTGGCCCACGCTCAGCTGGGTCAGAAAGTGGGCTTTGCCCCCTGGGAACTTGGGCTTCCTCTCCCAGCTGACCCTGCCTTTCCCCCCACGCCAGGGAGGAGGTCCCAATCAGCAACGTGGCTGAGCTGCTGCACCAGGTGTCCATGGGCATGAAGTACCTGGAGGAGAAGAACTTTGTGCACCGTGACCTGGCGGCCCGCAATGTCCTCCTGGTCAACCGGCACTATGCCAAGATCAGCGACTTTGGCCTCTCCAAGGCACTGGGTGCTGACGACAGCTACTACACCGTAAGCCCCCACCTCTGGGGTGCCCAGATGGGTGGGTTTGGTGGGCAGAGGGTCCCCGAGCCCTCCCCCGGCAGCATCTCCCCTTCCCCAGGCCCGCTCAGCGGGGAAGTGGCCGCTCAAGTGGTACGCGCCCGAGTGCATCAACTTCCGCAAGTTCTCCAGCCGCAGTGACGTCTGGAGCTACGGGGTCACCATGTGGGAGGCCTTCTCCTATGGCCAGAAGCCCTACAAGGTAGGCTTGGGCAGAGGCGGGTCGGTGGCAGGTGGGGGTGAGGGTGACGGGGCCCTGGTTACTCACACATGCCCTGGTTGGAGCAGAAAATGAAGGGACCCGAGGTCATGGCCTTCATTGAGCAGGGCAGGAGGATGGAGTGCCCTCCAGAGTGTCCACCTGAAATGTACACACTCATGAGTGACTGCTGGATCTACAAGTGAGTGCCAGGGATGGGAGGGACCCAGCCAAACTGAGCCCTGGGCCTGGGGCAGGAGGTTCTGTTGCCTGATCAGTCAGAGTCAACATAACTCTACCCATTGTCATCCCACCCAAAGACCCTCATCCAGTTCATGGCCTTTTCAACACTCAGTACCTTTAGTCCCCCTACATCTACACTCAGCTCTCTGACAAGCTGGCCTTAGGGTGCTCCAGTGGACCAGCACCCCAACACTCTGCCTGCGGACACCCAGTGCTCCAGCATCTAAAACCTCAGCCCTTCAGCAGCCAACACTCAACACATGGATCCTGCGATACTCAGACAAAGTCCATGCTCTGTGACCCAACATACAACACCAATACTCAGGGCATGGGATAATTCTCCAGTGTCTAATAACTCAGTCCTCCACCAACCAACACTCAACGCCTAATTACCCAGACAGGCCAGCACCTAGGAACCCAAGCACTCAATGTATTTCAACCCCTCACCTCTGTCTGTTTGAAGCCCAACACGTGAACATCCCAACTCCTAACACCATCAATATCCCAACTTCCCATGAGACAACAGGCAACACACCCAAACAAGCTGTCACCCTACAGTGCAATGTGTGAACATTCCAACATTTGATACCCCACTGGCCAACATTTATGACACTGACACCTAAATACTCAACCAGTCAAGCAAATAGACACCCTAGTTGGTCAGTCCATTCTACTCCAACATGTATTAACTCGGCCTCCATCAGGAAACACCCAGTGCGCCAACACCTCAATACTCCAAGAGGGCAGCATCTAACACCCCACTAGAATATGCAGATATCCCATACACAGTACGACTAATACCCCAGACCCCACTGGCCACACCCACCCACAATACTAACCTTCTGCTTGATTATGGGCCACATAATTGCACCCATGTAAGCCTGAGCCTAGCACACTCGTTCCCTGGCCCTCGGCACACACTCAGTAATTCAGCATTCAATCGTCCGTCACCCCACAGCCAATGGTTGTCACTCTGGCTCCCAGTGAACTCAGTTCCCTAAGTCCACACCAGTCGACACTGGATGTGTGGTTATCCCAGCATCTTGCATGTTAGCAGCTCCACCTCTCCTAGGTGGTACAGCAAGACCCGGATTCCAGTACTCTCAGTCCCAGAACACCTCACCATATTCCATCACCCCAGCAGCCCCACTGACCTTTCTGAGCCCTGAAAGTCCACCACAACTGTGCCCCATGCATGCCCACCATCAAGCTGAAGTTAGGTTCAAGGGTGTGGTCAGTGGCCTGGATCTGCAACCCCCCCCCCCCCCGACCGTAGGTGGGAGGATCGTCCGGACTTCCAGACCGTGGAGCAGCGCATGCGGACCTATTACTACAGCTTGGCGAGCAAGTCTGAGGAGCCCCCGGGGTGCAGGCAGGGGGCTGAGGTGGCATGTGCCTGAGCTCCAGCCTGCCCAGGGCCTGCAACCCCCACGTCCCCAGCCCCATCCCAGGACCTGCGGTCTGGCTGAGGCTGTAGTGGGGGGACATCTGAGGCCTCAGGCCAACTCCAGTCTCATGTTTCCTGCCTCGCCCCCTCCTCACTGGCTGGGGTTGTGCAGCCTGGTCCTGGGCTGATGTTGACTGGGGGGCCCCCGAGCCGAGGGGCGTTACTTATAACCAGGACCTCCTTTCTCTGGACAGTCCCCAGATGGCAAGACTGGAATCACTGGAATAAACCCAGCTTCCCTGTTGTTTGAGCTCCTTGTCTTTTTCAGGGTGAGGGTAGGAGGCAGGGGGAGAGGGATGGGTTATTAGAAGGAGCATAAGTGCCTGAAAGGGGATTTTCTGGTGTGGGCCAAACCTAGAAGTGGCCCCCCCCAGCCCCCTGGAAGTGGGGCTGGTTCTCCCACTCCTCTGCCCTAGGGGCATCTTGATGCAAGCAAGGAGCAGTGGCAGAGAGGGGAAACTGAGGCCAGGTGAGTGTGAGAGTCGAGGGGCTGCGGACACTGCTGGGCCTCAGCTTCCCTGCTGCGTGGATTGCATGCTGCACGTTAGGATCACCTGGAGAGAGTCTAACAAACACTGGCCGCCCGTCCCCTTACTACCTTCCCCCAAGTGAAATCTGTGGTGCATTTTGCAGTCTCTAGGTGATTCTATCACCCACACCCGTACTCAGCTTCTCCCACCTTCTTCCCTGGGCCCTGGTATCCCAAGTGCTGGCCAAGTTCTGTCCAGAAGGACAGTCTCAGAGTCATGCTGCCTTAGTTTCCCCATGTGGGCAATTGGAGTGTTGGAGCGCAGAACCCAACAGGTGGGGTAAAATGGAGCCAGGACCCTGCACCTTTTCCCTCAGCTGCAATCAGCTCCATCCCCAATTTCCAGGCAATGCTCACTCTCTTGGCCAGAGTGATTAGCTTGGGGGTGGGCATGTAACCTGCTCAGAGCCAGTGAGAGGCAAGGAGATGTGCTGGGGCTTCTGGGAAGGCAAACTTTCTTTTTGTGTGTGTAAAGCCAGGAGATCTGGAATGCCCATGGCCATTTTGTGGGTCTGTGGGGGAGGGACTGGGCTTTAGCTGTTGTGCAGAGTGGGAACATGAGACTCAGGTGGGTTACCACAGAGAGGAGACCCCAGAACCTTGGTGACATGTGAGCACATTGTTGGACCAGGAAATTGACACTGGGACAATACTATTACCTCAGGTACAGACCTTATTCTTATTTCATTATTTACAGTTGGGTATTGATAATGTATATGTAAGCTCCAAGTTGCATATTTTTATTGCTTATTTTTTAATGAACTTCATATTCTACAAGGAAGTTAGTTCAGAGAACCTATGTTATACGGTCAACCCCAGACACACACAGACGCAGCCATGTGCATTCATTTTGAGAGTAATCTTGGAATGGTTTGGAATTGTTTGGGAGTCACTGGCCCCATGCCGGACTGTATCTTCCTGTGTTTAGATTCAAAGCTGAGGAGAGTACAGTGATTGTAAAGATAAAGACATGGAACTAAGATTACTTCAATTTTGTCATTCTGTGTTACCACTTGGAGATTTTTTGTGTTTAAATTTTAAAACAGTGGTGCCTTGCAAATAACGAGATATGTTTATTTGTTGGTAAATGCACATGTTTTTTTCCTACATGAACTATATTACTGAATTTGAATAATATTAAGATGCAAATGTTTTTTAGTTGTTTTAAAACTAATGAACAAATCAACAAAATATTACATCAGTGGTATATGATTTAGTGGCTTTCTAAATTGTACCATTTGTGGATATTTCAATTATATTAAAATTCACTTAGTTACTGGACAATAATTTACAGTATTACATAAAAAATATCAGACAAAATAAAATTTGACTTTCATTTCTTTTATGGTCATTATTGCTTTTTAAATTTTACGGTTATTGCTGAAAATAATATTACTTTATAGGAAGGAGTTGTTAAACGATCCACTGTGGGTGTCAAATACACTGGGAACTCGAATGGGCTTACAAAATGTGTCTTCTGAATGAGCCAATGGAAGAGGGTGCAGTTTCATACAAGTACCACCAGGAGGCGTTATTTCCCAAGCCAAGGCCAGCTCAGTTTCAACTCTGACCCTCGCCTCTGCCCCACCTCTGGTCTCCTCGCCTGCCTGGAGCACTACCCCATTCCTGTGCCCTGCAATATGTTCAGTTCAAGACCATTTGCAGGATCTTTCCTACTAGCAGCTCTGACCAAGTCCTTCCACCCTGATAACCAAAAGAATCTGCTCTGACCAGTTCAGCTAAATTTTAGTGCCTTGGGAGATCTGGGATAGGTCAGTAAATCACGTCCACCTGTCCTGAAAAAGTCATCATTAGACCATTTTACTTAAAAGCAGCCATAATGGTGCCAGAAAGCCATAAAATAACCTAAGACACTTCTTGTAAAGCTTACCCTAGAACCCTGCATACAGGATGTAATAATAACAATCCCAGGTCTATACATCATGTACAACCAACAGAAAAACTGATGGAGTGATTAGGGGGCTGTCCCACCTCTCTCCTTTGATTTCTCCTGCTTGTGGTTATAAAATGCTAAGCTTTGCTGGCCCTCTTCAGAACACATTTTTCAGGGCAACCTGATCTATGTGTCTCCCAGCTTGCAATTGTCATATAGGCTCAATAAATTCTTGCTATATGTATTTGACCTCAGTTTCTTTTTTAGGTCAACAACCCCCTTCCAGGGGCTTTTATCCATGTTGACTCTTACCTCTGGGCCTTTGCATTTACTGTTGCCTCTGCCTGGAATGCTTTTCACCCCCATTTTACTAATGGCCACTAGGAAAACTCATACTGTACTTAAAGATTTAGCCCCAGTTTCCCTTGGGGGAAAGTTACTTAATCTCTCTGTGCCTTCGTTTTTTCGGATGGGCTAGCTGGAAAGAAGGTAAATCAGACAAGGAATTAGAAAATCTGAAAAGTAATGGGGAGCTACAGAGGGTGCTTGAGAAGGGGAGGGTCCTGGGATGCAAGGAGAGAAAGGCATCCCTATTCCTCTACCCTCTGGGGGCTGGGGAGAGTGGATGAGTCTAGCTTTGGCCAGCCCAGGCCCCCTGCACGGGTCCCCAGCAGCTGGACCAGAGAGTCTTTCCACTGTCTGTGCCCACCTGGTGGGGCTCTTTCTTCCCCAGCGGCCTCCCGTGAGCCTGAGCTGGCCCACAGCAGCTGATCCCTGGCAGACACCAGGGTGGGGGGTCAGCCCTTTAGAGGAAGCTGTGAGCTGCAGGCTAGGGGTCAGCTGTCACCTTTACAAAAACGCTGGTCACTCCCTAGACCACAGGGGAGCTCGGAGGCTCCAAGAAGGTGATGTGGCTCGCATGGGACTGCTGGGAAACAGCGACAGGGAGGCGAGCCCCGTGTGCAGGTGGGGACCCAGCGCAGCCCCCGGCACCAGCGCTGTCTCGGCCTGGTCTCAGTCTTCCTGTCCTCACCACTCAGCCTCCTCCCCCTCCAGTGCCGTCTGTTCTCTGAGCCCTCTCCGGTCCCTTGCAGCTTCCTCCCTTCTCTCTTGCTCTCTCTCTCTCACTGCGAATCTCTCCCTGTCTCTCGCTCTCTCTTTGGGTCTCTGGCTCTGAAGGTCTCCGTCTCTTTGGGCTTCTCTGTCTCTGCGTATGTCTCTCTCCTTGTCCCCGCCCCCATCTCTCTGTCGCCGCTGCCTTTGCCCCAGTCAACCCCCATCCCCGGGCAGGAGCGAGCTGGCTTCCCCACTGCGAAGGCTGCCCTCTCCCCTCCTCTCTTGGAACCTGCTTCCCTGGTCACCAGCTGCCCTGAGGAGGAGGAGGGTGGTGCCTGGGGAAGAGACGGGAGGACTGGCTGGGGCGGGGACCAGGACAGGCCCGGGGCAGGTGCTGAGCACAAATGGAGCCATGTGGTAGGAGCATCGAGCACCAGACCCCAGTGCTCAGCTCCATTTTGGGGAGTCCCCTCAGCCACCTGTCCCCGCTGTCCATCTCTTTCCTGCTCCTCCGCCAGGCTCTGAGCTCCTTCCCGTCTCTTCGCTGCTTCTGTGGGTGTCGCCCTGCCGAGGCACTGCTCCCACATGCTGCAGCTGCTGAGGCCACTGTCCACCCCCACAGCCCTCTTAGCACAAACTGAAAGAAAAATCTAGGTCACATGCACCTTGGAAAAGGCCCTGATGTCATCGGTCCTTACACCACCATTTGCTGGGGGGTGGGAGGTCCAGCTGCTGTGCAGTCCTAGGGAGAGTTGGCCTTGGTCCTAGGGAGAGTTGGCTGCAGGAGGGCTCTGCGGCTGGTTACTGGGGAGTCCCACTTTGCTGTGGAGTCTGACTTGTGGAGAACCCATCCTAGAGATTTGGGTCTGCATTTCTTCCATTTCTGTTGCTTATATAACAATACCCAAAGCTGGGTAATTTCTAAGAAATGCAATTTATTTCTTATAGTTTTGGAGGCTGGGAAGTCCATGGTCCAGGGGGTGCATCCGGTGAGGGCCTTCTTCTGGTGGGAACTCTCTACAGGGTCCCATAATGACCAGGGTGTCACATGGTGAGAAATGACAAGAGCCAGACAGCTAACCTCCTCACTGGCCCTCCTCATAAAGCCATCAGAACCATGTCCAGGCCCACCCATTGCACCATCAATCATTACTCCGTGATGTATCCATCCATTCAGGGCACAGTCTTCAGGATCCACTTACCTCTCAAAGGCCCCACCTTTCAAGTGCCATAGTTGGATTTCCCACCTTCTTAACACTGTGACAGTGGAGATCAAGTTTCCAATACATGAACTTCGGGGGACACAAATGACCCCTAGCACGTTGCTCTGGAGACTCAGCTGCTCTGAGCTCTGGCTGCTGGGCCTGCATGGGGAGGTTTCAGGGGGCAGGTACAGTGGTTGTCCCTGGGCTGGGCTCTAGAGGAGGCCAGCGTTGTTCGTGGCTGTGGGGGAGCCTGGCTGCCGTACGATCCTGTGGTTCCCGGGGTGGCTTCTGGGGAGTTCCAGCTGCTGAGGAAGATGGAGTCAGTATTTGGCAGGTGACTGCCACTGACAGATATCTGGCTGTTGTTTGCTGGTGTCTGGTTGTCGTGTGTGGGGTGTCTTGGAGTGTAGTTAGTGGTGATCAGAGCCCCCCATCTTTCCTTCTGTCTCTGTTTCCTGTTCTGTTTTTCTCTCTTTCTGTTTCTCTGTCTTTATCTGCACCTCTCCCTCCTTGTCCCCCAGACCTCACCTCCACTAAACACTTACTGAGCACTTGCAGTGTATGTGTATCCAGCTGTAGCAGGTGCCTGGGGCTGCAGGCCTTGCTCAGGTGGGAAGAGGTGCGCCCCTTTCCACCAAGCCTGGGAATGGAATTGCGGGTTCACTGGGCACAAAAGGGCTGGATGTTGTGTCTGAGACCCCTCGGCAAACCTCCTCCCTTGAAAGTTAAGGCTGAGTCTGAGGGGGCTTGGGCAGGCCTGGCTATGTGGGGTCAGGAGGCTTCGGCCACAGGCCCCGGAGGGTGCAGGGATCCTCCCCTGGGACCCATAGGGTAGCAGGCATCAGGAGACATCTAGGGGAGAGTGCTCTGGGCACAGTGCGCAGCCCATGTGGAGGCGCTGAGGCGGGGATGGACACAGTGTGTTTGAGGTGCCAGGATGAGGTGGATGCATCTGACCAGAGTGGGTGAGGGGCGCGTGCGGGAGTTGAGGCAGAGCATGCAGGACCCGTGGTCATGGGGAGGTGGGAACGCTTGGGGCTGGCTGTGGGCAGGGCTCTGAGTCCCTATCAGCTCACGCCCTGCACAGAGCTCCTGTGTGGCACTCGCTCTTATGATAGTCATAGTGTCAACTGAGCCCAGGGGACACATCCTGAGACTTTCATGTGCTGGGAGCCTTCTCACCGTGACGGTACGGAGCCCCAAGGCTCTGTGGGGTTCCCTGGGCCCACGAGATTGTGGCTTTCAGAGGAGTGGCCTGGGCTGCCCAAAGCTGTGGGGATAACCCCTACCCCAGTGCCCTCTGGGCACCCTTCTGTGCCAGAGGGGAAATTCGAGGCACATGGAATAGCTTGGGGTGGACAGCCCTGAACAAAGGCCTGGAGGGAGGACCAGCCCAGGCCGAGCTCCTGGCTGTGAAGGCGAGGGGCCAAGGGCAGTGGTCTGTGACACCTGCTGGCACACTCCTGTGACCGCGGCTCACTCATCCCCCCTCAAGGCAGTCCAGTCCGGTTAGTGAGCTATAATTCTAGGAATGTTCTTTCAAATGCTGACACCAACCTGCAGCCCCACCCCTTCTCCATGGTTCCAAGACCACACAGAACACATCTCTTTCTCCAAATATTTCACTCCTCCTGTATCTGTCGTGTGCTTATTCTGGAGATTGTGTTGGGGGACACAGACCCAGAGTCATCAGCACTGGCATGGTGGAAGCCCACTGGGACCTGGGGGTCCAGAGAGCCTCTTGACCTAGCCGAGGGGCCAATCTGGTGGGCTTCCTGTAGGAGGCAGCATCAAAGCTGAGTTCTGAAGGATCATGAGGTTGGCTGGAGAAAAGGTGAGGAAAGAGTGTCCCCAGGAGGAAGAACATCCTTTTGGAAACCAAAAGAGGTTTTGAATGGCTGGAACTCTGAGTTCGAGGCCGGCTGCTGAGGCCAGCAGGACCATGGGGAGCCTGGTGCAGGGTCGAGCTGGGAGGCACATGGAATCCTCTTTATTTCCTCCTTCCTGACTGCTTTGCCAGCAGCTGACACCCCCACCTTCCAGGCACATGGCTGCATCCTTCCTAGCTTTGGGTTTTTTCATTTTAAAAATCTTTTCGAATTTCAGGTGGGAAAATGATATCTTACTGTGTACATGAAGACAAATGAGCATTTCCCTCGTGAGTGGCTGAACAGTGTTTTCAGGTGTGCATCAGCCCACAAACGCCAGCTCTTACCTGCGAGCATCACAGGGCCTCGCACTCCCCAGGGAGCCGGCAGTGTCTCAGGCTCCGTCCCATGCTCGGAGCAGAAGGCCCGCGTGGGCTGCCCTCTGGCCACGAGGGTGGGGGAACGTGAGGCTGTCTCCCTGCTCTCTTCCCATTCATCTCTTGTCCTTTCAGAGTTTCAAATTTTGTCCTCTCTATTGGAGGCCCATGTGTCTGTAGCTGTGTCCTTGTCTAGGGGTATCTTTGAGCTCAAATTAGAGGGCGGGGAAGCTGTAGGAAGGTGTTGCATGCAAAACAACTCTGGTGTGCTGGTGTCTTCTACACACAACTTCCTGTTGATTTATCTATTTTTATTTTTTATTCTTTTTATTTATTTATTAAAACATGATTGTATATATCTGTGGGGTAGAGCATTAAATATCAATACCTGTGTGCAATATGTAATGCTCAAGTGAGGATAATCGTTATATTCAGTATTACACAATATAACCATTTTTTTGGTCCTTTACCAATTTCTCTCTAAACCCTTCTATCCCTTTTCCACTTCTGGTGACCTCAGCAACTTCCCATTTAATTCTCGGAAAATCTGCCTGTGATGTGAACTGTGATGAGCCCATCTTACAGATGAGGAAACTGAGGCTCAGAGAGCCTAGGACTGACTCAAACTCCGCATCCCATGGCTGATATGTAAGAGGCTATCCTGTCAGCTGCTTTTCTGGGCTTCACTTAAGAAATGCTCTTCAGACATTAAGATTCTGTTTAATTCATGTTCCACAGGAGAGCGTTTGCTGGCTCTCCATCTAGAAGAGAAACCTCTTGTTCCACCCTGTCTCCTCAAGGAATGGAAACTGTTTCTCTTCTAGGGAGGGCCTGTGGAGTTCAGCTCAGCACCAACCTATGCTGCAGGGAAAGAAAAGAAAAACCAGGAAAAGGGAGAAGAAAACATATACATCCATTCACCAGAAGAATCAGCCCTCTGAGGTAGACCTTGATTCCAGTTCCACATCTTCCACTAAAATCCATGTGACCTTGTTAAATCCCTTTCCAGCTCTGGGTCTCCATTTCCCCATCTATTGGGTTTCGTTCTAGCAACTATACTTTTCATATCTGGACTCTAACTGGTTCTCCTTTATATCTGCCTGGGTTTGTCTCATATTCTCTGTTTCTTGTTTTGTGGCTGTTATTTCCTCCTTTATGTCTTGAGCCGTTTAATACATTTGTTGGCGAGCCCTTTGACAATTGCACTATTGTTCTCTATTTCCTCAGATGTAAATTCTTCCACTGGGGAGTGTGTGGGAACCTGATGAAGTGGTTGTGAATGCCTCGTCTCTTCAAGACAGTTCTCCCGTGTGCACCTGGTTGGGGCAAACGAGACACATGCTCTTGACCTCATACGTCAGGGGGCCCTGTACTTCTACTAGCCTCCCAGTGGGTGGGGGGGCTTCGGCCCTTGTCACTGGGCACCACTGCAATGGGTTCTTGTACACATTAGCACTTTCCTGTCATTTCTAAGTGTTTGGAGTGGAATGGGTGGTTTCAGTGTGTACTCGGTCTGTCATCTTGAATGGAAGTCCTGTTTCATCATCTGTGAACATTTCACAGATGAGGCACTGGAAGCTCAGAGAGGTGACTTGACTTGCCCAGGCACACACAGGGAGGAGAATTTGAACCTGGCTAACCCCTGTCCACTAACTCTGCATCTGCAGCCTGGATGCTCTTCTTGGTTTGGACCCCTTGTTAGCTATGTGTTCTCTGGACACTTCTTTCCTCTGTGAGCTTGAGAGAATGACCTCCACACTTTAGACATGCTAAATAAGGGCTGGCCGGTTAGCTAGTTGGTTAGAGTGCAGCCTTATACCAAGGTCATGGGTTCACCCAGCCACCACCTGCCCCCCCCAATAAAAAAAGATGTATATGGTGAACAAGCTCAAAACTGTGTCCTGGTGGAAGAAGTGAAAAAAATGGGCAGGTATAACCTAGTATATTGAAAAGGCCCTGGGCTCTGGAGTCTGGCAGTGTGACCTCAGGCAGGTCACTAAACCTCTGGGAGCCTCAATTTTCCCACCTGTAAAGTGGGGACAATATTTGTATGTGCCTCTCTGGGTGGTGATATGAAGTGAGAAAATGCATGAGCCTAGCACATAGTAGGTGTCCAGTAAACATTACTTCCTTCCATGGAGGGAAGCAGACAGCGAATGAGAGTGGGAGAATGTGATAGCCAATCTATCAAATTTCCTAAAGGTTTTGGGGACCAGAGGGAAGAGAGGTTCTCCATGGACCCAAAGAGAGAACAGAGTTACAGAGAAGGATCCAGGGTAGGCAGATTTTAGCCCCATTTTAGGAAAATCATGGGAGCTCATCCAATCTGAAAAGAGTTTACTTCAGAGGGAGTGAGTTTCCCAGTGAGAATCCAGAAATAAACCCATACATTTGATGTATGGGTTTATGGCCAATTGATTTTTTTTCTTCTTTTGGCCCCTGGCCCGTATGGGGATCTGAACCCGTGGCCTTGGTGTTATCCGCACCACACTCTCCTGAGTGAGCCACGGGCCGGCCCTACGGCCAACTGATTTTTGACAAGGATGCTAGGCCCTTTCACTGGGGGAAAGCATGGTCTCTTCAACACATGGTGCTCGCACAGTTGGATTTCCACAAGCAAAACAATGATGTCAGACCTCTACCTCACACCACATATAAAAATGAACTCAAAATGGATTAATGGCCAAAATATAAGAGCTAAAACCAAAAAACTCTTAGGAGAAAACATAGGAGTAAATATTCTTGGATTTGGCAGTGGATTCTTAGATATGACACTAAAAGCACAAGCAACAAAAGAAAAATAGATAAATTGGGCTTCACCAAAATTTAAAACTGGGTGTCAAAAGACATCATCAAGAAAGTAAAAACACAACCCACGGAATGGGAAAAATATTTGCAAATTATTTATCTGATAAGAGTTTAATATCTAGAATATGTAAAGAATTCATACAACTCAATGACAAAAACACATTCAACCTAATTAAAAACTAGGCAACGGACTTGAATAGACATTTCTCCAAAGAAGATATACAAGGGCCCAACAAGTATATTACATGTTCATAAGAGAATCAGAAGAGAATCACTAATCATAAGAGAAATGACAATCAAAACCATGATGAGATGCCATTTCACATGTGCCAGGATGGCTGTACACACACATACGCATAATAACAAGTGTTGGTGAGGATGTGAAGAAACTGGAACCCTTGTACCTTGCTGGCGGGTATGTCAATGGTGCAGCCACTGTGGAAAACAGTTTGGTGGCTCCTCACAAAGCTAAACGTAGGATTACCAGAGGGCCCAGCAGTTCCAGTTTTAAGTATGTATACCCAAAATAACTGAAAACAAGGACTCAAACTGATAACTGTACACCAATGTTCACTGCAGCATTATTTACAACAGTCAAAAGGTGAAAACAGCCCAAATGTCTGTCAGCTAGTGAATGGATAAACAGCATGTGGTATGTACATACAATGGAATATTATTAAGCCATAAAAGAAATGAAGCATTGACACTTGCTAAGTGAGATAAGCCAGACACAAAAAGACAACTATTATGATTCCACTTATAGGACATAACTAGAATAGGCAAATTCATAGAGACAGCAAGTAGACTAGAGGTTACCAGGAGCTGGGGGAGAAGGGAATAAAGAGTTACTGGTTAATGGTTACAGAGTTTCTGTTTGAGGTGATGGAAAAGCTTTGGAAATATGAGTAGACAGTAGTGCTAGTAGAAAGTAGTGGATAGTGTGCAATATTGTGAATATAACTAATGACACTAAATTGTACACCTAAAAATAATTAAAATAGCAAATTTTGTTATATATTTGGCTACAACTTAAAAGAAAGCTTAAAAAACCACATGCAACATGAAAAAAAGAATTATACAGTTACTCTATTAAAGTCCAAATGAGGGTTAAGATAAAGCAGGTCTCCTGTGTGGATGGAGCATGTCTGGTGCTGTCTTCCTGGCTACAATGACACTTAATAGGGGAAATTGGGTGTGGGGTATGTGGGAACCCTCTGTGCTGTCTTTGCAATTTTCCAAAAATTTAAAATTGTTCTAAAAAAGTATGCTGAAAAATAGAAAAAGACACCATTCACTTATTATTTATTTGGCCTCATCTCACTTGTTTTTCACCAGCCTCCTCTGAGTGGGAAGGTCCTGTGTTCCATATTGGGAAACTGAGGGGAAGAGAGCAGTAGTGAGCGTGCAAGACGGCACGGCCTGTGAAGTGCAGAGACGGGACTGAAATCCAGACCAGACCAACTCCAGGATCTCGGTGCCCATTACATATTCCACTTCTCAATGCAGTTCAGTCAAGACTACTAGGGAAGTACCATAGTTGAATAACTTGAGCACATTTCTGGTTGCAGCCAGGAAGAATGCACTCCAGGGGGCACCATGTTGTGTTCCAGGAATAGTATGTGAGAAGAAGCCTATTATAGGATTTGGCCTCTGGTCAGGTCATTTGAGGATATGCCTATCATTTGGATTTTTCTCTAGATAGGACGCTGTTAGAATGCTGTCAAATCAGGACTGAAAGTGGGGACATTACTACCAACCTTACAGAAATAAAAGGGATTATAGGAGAATAATATGCAGAATTGTAAGTCAATAAATTAGATAACCTAGAAAATGGGGAAAAAATACCTAGAAACACACAAATTACCAAACTGACTCAAGAAGAAATAGAAAATCTGAATAGATCTATAACAATTGGTGATTGAGTCAGTAATCAAAAATCTTCCAACAAAGAAAAGCCCAGGTCCACATAGCTTCACTGGTGATTCTTCCAAATACCTAAAAACTTTAACACCAATCCTTCTCAAACTCTTAAAAAAATAGAAGAGGAGGCAGCACTTCCTAACTTATTCTATGAGGCCAGTATTACCCTGAAGCCAAAGTCAGACAAAGATCACAAGAAAAGAAAACTACAGACCAATATCCCCTTTGAATATAGGTTTATAAATCTTCAACACAATACTAGCAAACCAATCTGGCAGTATATTAAAAGAATTGTACACTATGAGCAAGTGGGATTTATCCCAGGAATGCAAGGTTGATTCAATATACAAAACCAATCAATGTAATAATACATGTCACATTCACAGAATGAGGGGAAATCCCCACACGATCATCTCAATAGATGCAAAGCCCTTTCATGATAGAAACACTCAACAAACCATGAACTGAAGGGAACTTCCTCTACTTGATGAAGGACACCTATTAAAACTCCACAGTTAACATCATACTTAATAGTATAAGACTGAAAGCCTTTCCTCCTAATATCAGAACAAGACAATGATGTCTGCTTTTGCCATTTTTATTCAACATTGAACTGGAATTTCTACCCAGAGCAATTAGGCAAGAAAAAGAAATGAAATTTATCCACCTTGTAAAAGAAAATGTAAAATTATATATATTCACAGATGACATGATCTTATACAAAAACCTTGAACACACACACACACACACACACCCCTATGACAACTAATAAATGATTTCAGCAAACTTGCAGGAAACGAACCAACAAACAATATTTGTTGTATTTCTACACACTAACAATAAATAATCCAAAAAAGGTAATTAAGAAAACAATTCCACTTACAATAGCATCAAAAGGAATAAGATACTTTGGAATAATTTTAACTAAGGAAGTGCAAGACTTGTATGTTGAAAACTACAAAACATTGTTGAATGAGATTAAAGAAGACCTAAAAAAATGGAAAGACATTTGTGTCCGTAGATTAGAAGACAATATTGTTAAGATGTCAATACTTCTTACATTGATCTACAGATTCAATATAATCCCTATCAAAATTCCAACTGCTTTTTTTTGTAGAAATAGATAAGCTGATCCTAAAATTTAAATGGAATGCAAGGGACCACAAATAGCCAAAATATTTAAAATATTAAAAAGAACAAAGGTGGTGGACTCACAATTGCCATGCGATACCCTGCATTTCCATGGGACCCTGTAGAGTTTCCACCCAGAAGAAGGCCCTTACCTGAGGTGCCCCCTGGACTGTGGACTGGGAAGCCTCCAAAACTACAGGGTCTTTTCTCATTTTTGGTTGTACTACACTGACCCCTTGTGGCCACTGTGCTGTGTCTGGCGCATAGACTGGGTTCTGGAGGCTGTTTTCCTCCCTGCCCCTGCCCACCCCTGTTAACTAGCTTAGTGGGATTTCCTCATAAGGAGGTTCTCAACCGAAAGCCTTTCCAGTATTCTCTTGCCAAGGTTCTTGCCGCCTCTAACAGACATTTTTTATTCTAAGTTTATAAAATGTACAGCTTCATAACACTGTAAGGCCAAATTTTAATTTCTATAAATAGCTTCATATAACATTTCTCTTGAAAACAGGACCACAGATTTTTTCCTCCTGTGGGGGACCATCAGAATACCCTGGTCGTTGATCTCATTTACTCTTGTTAGGTTTGACTGACGTGTGTCCGTGATGGTTTACCTTGGCAGTGCATTTTTAAAAGGGGGTAGGGCTAAGAGGAGCATGTGCGGTAGCCTGCCTGCCTCTGGGGAGGTTTTGGAGGGGGATGGGGGTACCTTTCTCAAGGGAAACGGTTACAGGGCAGGGAGAAGGGGATGACGGTCATTGCCTGCCCTTGGATTCTGGGTGGGCAGTACACCATGGGGGGTCATGCCTGCAAACGCTGCAGTAATGGCAGCAACAGCATGCTTGTGTGCATGCGTTTTGGAGAAGTGGGAAGGTGACTGAGGGCAGAAGAAGTAAGTTGCAGAAGGATGCTGGATGCATTAAAACTTGCAACCCCACATTGGCTAACTGGAAAAGGAGGTGCCGCTTTGTGGCATAGAGATCTGACGCAAACTCCTCTCTCCCCAGAAGGTGATCTGAGGGGGAATTGTCTGGCCATGTGTAGAGATATTGTCCAAACCCAAGTTGTGGGGAAAATAGGATAGTTTAGTCAGGCTCCCTCGACACTTCTTGTAAACAAGTTGTGTGTGGGTGGAGTTAGTGCACGTGTGCACCAATGTATCTTTTTGGTTAATTGCTATTGTGTGTTCTTCAGTTAGTCATCAGAGCTGGCCTGCAGAGCTGGAGTCTAAAAATAGAGCATGTTTACTCTGCTGGCTGCTGCTCAGTTTTTCTTTGGACTTTGCTGGTAGCAGTTGAGTTTTGAGTTTCTCTGTGTACTGCTTAGCTCTCAGACGTGGTGTGCTGAATAAAGACTCTTTCTACTTCAACCAAGGCTCCAAGGACCTTTCTGCCAGTTACCTAGTTCATAGATCTGCATGTGAAGGGTTTGTGAATGGGCTCAAGGGGTCTGTGAGCTCCAGACCCTAGCCCTAGCTCTACACAAGTTCTGTAAGAAATTTGACCCTGGGCTTGCTGCTACAGGTGTGCTGACAGACTGGGGCTGAGGCCAAGGGCAGCCCAGTGCCGGCGTGGTGTGGTGTGGGGTGGCATGCAGGGTGAGTGGAGGGTCCCAGTGCTGTGGCAAGGAGCTCAGGGAGCTCCAGGTCTGTGGCCCCATGCCCCCTGACAAAACTAGATCCATCGAGGTAGGAAATTTGCAGTTCTAGAGGCTTAGTTTTGAAATGCCCTTGGAATAATTTACCACGGCAACCAATTCGAATAGGAAGTGCTAACATTTATTTATTTATTTGGCCTCACCTGATCTGTTTTGACACATCCTTCTCTGAGATGGGATGTTCCTGTTTTGCATATAGGGAAACACAGGCTCTGAGAGCAGCAATAAGTGTGCCCGAGGCCCATGATTAGTCAGCGGCAGAGCCAGGACTGGAACCTGGGCCACAGGTACATTCACGTTGTTGATGACCCTCACCAGAGAGCACCTGCACACTGTGGTAAACAAGCTGGGCTTGCAGCAGGGAGAGCATATGTTATGGTGAGCCACAGGGTGTCTCAGGAAGAGGGTGTATTAGTCTGTTTCTGTTGCTTTATAACAAAATATAAACCCTGGAACTGGGTGATTTGTGATTTATAAGAAAATACAATTTATTGCTTACAGTTTCAGAGGGAAGTCCAAAGTCCAGGGAACACGTCTGGTGAGGGTCTTATTTGGCGGTGGTTTTACAGCAGTGCAAGGGTCTCACATGCCACAAAGTGGCGGAGCAGAGATAGCTCCTCATGGGCTGAGCCCGTGGCGCACTCGGTAGCGTGCTGCGCTAGCAGCGCGGCGACGCTCCCGCCGCCGCGGGTTCAGATCCTATATAAGGATGAGCGGTGCACTCCCTGGCTGAGCGCCGGTCACGGAAAAAAAAAAAAAAAAAAAGAGATAGCTCCTCATGTGGTCTTCTTTTAAAGCCCTCAGAACCAGGCCCATGGCCACCATTAAACTATCAACTTAATCACCTCTTCAAAGCCCCACCTTTCAATTACCATGATAGGATCTCCAACCCTCTTAACACTGTCACAGTGGGGACCAAGCCTCCAACCCATTAAACTTTGGGGGGACATAATTCAATCCACTGCAGAGGGTGTGAGGAAGTAACAATTGTAGGATTTGGGATTTGGTTAGGTGATTTGGGGTGGGTCTATGGAATCAGAAGTTCACTCTAGATTGGAGGCAGAAGAGGGTCTATTGAACAGTCTATAGCTACACCAGGGTTAACCTTTTTTTCCCTCTGTGGTAAAGAGAGTTGCTGAACTGCATGACATAAGAAATATGTACAGTAGCATTTCAAACTCCAGAAACAACATATTGGCCAACTGTTTGTAGGCATTTATTACAAACACAATATCTCATAGTCCTTGTAACAGGACTCCAAGACAAAGGCCTCGATTGTGACCCCCAGGTAATTGAAGCATGTTTGAGAATCCAGATGGGTTGACTTGAGAGTCAAGGTGCTTTTTCTTTTAAATAGTCACAGAGTGTCCTATTTTCCCATAGTGTTTTTATAGGTGTAAAAAAAAAAAAGTATCTGCTATAGCATAACCTGCCCCTTTGCTGGCTAAGAGGAAAATAAACTATATGATTGTCCTTGATAGCTCTAAAGAATAATTTTAGATTAGTGTGTTAGACTCGGAGAGCAGAGTGATCTCATTAATGACGTTAGCTAAAATTATTCATTAGCTGTGAACATCATCTCTAGTTGTTTAATTCCCTTAGGAATTGTAGTTTGCACAGTATGTGCGATGAGCAGATCAGTGATCCCTACTGGAAGTTTTTGAATAACCTATGATAATTTTATTTTGGATCACTGGTATTCTTTTTAAGAATGGATTACTGGAGGGGTGGTAGTTGTAAATATCTGGAAATATCTAATGACAATATGCAGGATAAGTGAGTGTCTGGTTGACAGATATAAGCCTGATATCCAATAAAATATAGTGTCCTGATGCAGAACGCTAGATAAAGACAAGGGTGGGGGGCAACCTGGTAATTTGCAAATGAACCACCAGTACAACCGGTTCCCCCCGAGGATGAGGACGTAGGCATGCGAATGTGTAAAAGCAGCCACAGGAGATGAAGACAATAAGACAATAAGACAATTCCAGACAGGGACCACCCCCCCACCGTCCTTGGGCACCATTTGGTTGGACCAATGAGTTCCCATCAGTTCGGGCACCAATCACTTTAACCAATAGGACAGAGACTACATTTGGGGCTCAACCAATGACTAAAAGACACGAATTCAGCTAAGAGGACTTAAACCCCTGGGAATGCAACCCTCAGGGCTGTTGAGCAGCTCTCTCCTCTCCGGAGACTTGCTTTGCTAAATAAAACTGCTCTTTGCTTTTTGCCTCTGGTGTGTCTCACCCAATTCTTTGTTCAAGACACCAAGAACCCAGATTTAGCCAGGGGAACCTGGAATTTCCTTTAACAGCCCCATTGAAGCATAGACTGTATGGAAGTACAAGTATTACTTACTACAATAGGAGTGAATAAATTTACTGTCTTTGTGTGCCTTTTGTATGGAAGCTACAGATCACGTAGAGGTAGGTGTTTTAGATATTTAGTTCGTATCAGTTGAGATACAGCTGGAAATGTTTGTAATCATGCAGAATCTAAGATGGGGTGAAATTTCAAATGGCATGCGGTGGCATGTTATTAATTCATAAAGAGATAACGTGGGACCCAGAGGAGGTTGATCTTGTAAACACTAATGTTAAAGGAAATCTTTTAAAATGTAGAATTTCAAAGGTTTCTGAGAGGCTTGCAAATTTTACTTTTGAAATTCCATTAGTTCTGTTTTTCTAGAGGTTGTGAAAAACAAGGGACAGTAAAATTTCTGGATTAAAGGCAAAACGTGTTTCTTAATAACTGTACTAGAAAAATGAGTCTCTCTGTCATTAGAAAGATAAGTGGGGGTTTTCCAGGCTGCAAAACAAAATTAGCACTTTGTTTCCGTCTGTTGCTCTCTAACAAGGAAATTTTCAATCCACAGTGAAGATAAATAAACAATATCCAGAACATATTTACAATCCGTGGCAGGAGGCATTTGTATGAAGTCCACCTGGAGGGGTGCAGGGCCTTCAAGGTTCTGCTGCCCGCTCATGTCCACATTCACAGTTGTATTAGGTTTGTTTCATTCACAGGGAGGACATACTTTGGCATTACTTTTAAAATTACCTAGTGAGTTTTGGTTGAATACTGTTGCCGGTTTACATCTGTAATACAGGTAATATCATGAAGAGTTTCTGTTGGACTCCACGGTTAGTTTTTTGTGGTGATATCGCTCAGCCATTTTACGATGTAACGGGCATCATAACTGGCTCCATTTTCTTTTTTCCAAATCAGGGGCTTGTTCTGAGAGTTAATAATAGCTTCTCTGAATTTTTCCAAGACTAGTGAGATGACAGGAGTATCTCTCTAGGTTAATCTTGTTTCTTTAGCATAGTGGTCAGCCCAGACATTACCATGAGGGCCTGGGTCTTTGCATTTGAATGACCTTTTATTGGAGTCCTTTTCTTAGACAATAGCAAAGCATCAGAAATATCTTTGTCACCCAACTTTTACAGGTTTTTGTCAAGGTCAGAAGTCTCTTTCTTTCTAAAAGCATTCAAATTTTGTGGATTACCCCCCAAATACATTTATTTTATGCTATCAATATAAACATTTGCTCTTTTGCTTTTTTCCACCTTGCCCATGTGGGAGCAAATATTTTAGTGATCTAAAATGATTTAATTTGTGGGATTGGTCTATATTTTGAGAATGAATTTAAATCTGTGATAGCATTTTGAAACAGGAACAAGTAAAATTAAGTCAGGGCTATTGAAGGGAATCTCTAAAAAAATTACCAAAGGGTATGTATTTTTTACATTGAGAGTTAACAATTGTCTAAATACAAAATTACAACAAATTTAAAGATCTTAGCTTTTATTTGTGATTCTAGAATGTCATTCTACAAAATAGAATTAGTGTTCCAATGAGCTCAGCAGAGGAGGTTGGTTGGCTTTATAGACCGAAAAAGAGTGAATAAAGTGGAAACAGAACAGAAAGCGGATTGGGCATTTTGATGCTACTTTCCTTGTAAAGGTTAAAGCAGAGGGGACGTCCTTACCATGCAGCCAACACTGGCTTGTTAAGAGATTTGGTTATTATTTCTCTCTCTCGATTTCTTGGAAGGTCAGGTAACTTAGTTTTGGCTTGGTCGTGTGGAACTTCAGCATAACTCCACTTTGGTTTGCTCTGCCAGACCTAGTGCAGGAGCTTGGTCCAAACCAGTGTCCTCCCATATGTTTTATTTAATACAATAATTTGGTGACAAAAAGGAATCTCTCTTCATCTGGTATAATTTAACTAAATCATTTAACCTAAAAAACCCAAATTCTAATTTTACTCCTTTGGTACATTATCTGTGTAAGAAAAATTTTAGACAGAAACATACCTTTGCTTGTATGCACTTAAGATATACGAGGGTACTTCAAAAAGTTCTTGGGAAAATAAATTTAAAAGATAATACAAATCTTTCCATGAACTTTTTGAAGACTCCTCAGATAAATATATAAAATAGGTTAATGATTTAGAGTTTTTAACCACAGCTTTAAAATATAATCAACTTTTCACTATATTAAGGAAAACTATACATATATCATATTAAATATATCATTAGGACTAACAACTTTAAAAAATAAATTAAAAAATCAGTCTGTTCTGTACATATACCTGAATGTTTATGAAATTATTGTATTCAATATAACTATCTACATTAATTGTGATCTGTAATAG
Source organism: Cynocephalus volans (assembly GCF_027409185.1). Classification (NCBI taxonomy): domain Eukaryota; kingdom Metazoa; phylum Chordata; class Mammalia; order Dermoptera; family Cynocephalidae; genus Cynocephalus; species Cynocephalus volans. The sequence goes on along the minus strand of NC_084473.1, from coordinate 96,756,438 downwards.
TAATCAGTCTGTACTTTTTCCCTCTAGACATCAGAAATATAAAAACTGTTAGTATTTTATGAACGGGCTGGCTGATTAGCACAATCAGTAAAACTAGTAAAACCAAGGTCAAGGGTTTGGATCCCCTTGCCAGCTAGCTGGCAAAAAGAAAAAAAATTGTAAAGTAATTGAGGTCTTAGATCTAAGTTTTTAGAGTTAGTTAATCTGGACACTACGATTTCATTAACATATTAAGTCTTCATGAATTGGATGATTGTAAGAATTCTGTAAAATTAAACTAATATTTAAAAAGATATCCATTATTTTGTCAAACACAATTTTTTATATAGAACTTTCTAAAATTCAACTTTGGCCTAGTACAAAGCAAACTGTTATGCTAACAAATTTTCAAGTAAACGGTTCAAATATGAATTCTGTCAAAGTTTCACATGTGGCCGTTGAGTGTGTCGCCACTCAAGTCCCTTCCCTTAGTTATCTGGAAATCCCAGGTAACAGCAGAAACCCTTGTTGGTATTTTGCCCCCTGAAGTCTGTGGTGTTTCTTAGGCCTGCTGATGAGTTTCATGGAGTGAAATTAGAACTTAAAAAAAGAAGGAATTTGGGAGTTCAGGTGATTCTTATGATGAAGCAAGTTTTAGGATCCCTGAGATACCCTTATTGAGATAAAGTTTGCCAATAAAATTTTCTTTTGTAAATGAGTGTTTATATGAAGCTCACCTGTTTGCAAAGTTTTAAACTTTATTATTTGCTTTGGTGTAGAAAGAGAATCCTGAGCCTTAAATCTGTCCTGATTTGCAAGTGCAGATTAAGAGACCCTGCTAACAGGACTGCACAAGGCAGGATACCAGCCCCAGAGCTGTGGCTATACAGGAAATCTGGTGTCCTCTGAGTGACAGATCATAGGCTGGAAAAGTGACGTGGCTTGTTCTAAGGAGAGAAAATGTCCGATTCAAAAGCATGCCATACTTTCAACTAAACCACTCTGAACTCCATGGGGATGGTTTGATTTCTTTTTGAGGTAACTGACCTCAGACAAACATTTATGTTTAGTGTCTCCCTAGTTACCTAGCAAAGGCTGGCTTTAAAATAGACTGGAAACAAGAGGATGAGAGAAGCAAGTGGGAGCAGGTGAGACTTTTTGAAAGAGTAAAGCAGGTTGATAGACTGTGGCAAACTGAAACTTGCCTGGTATCAGTGTAGAGTCTACAGGTACCATTTGGAGGCTTCAACTGGAAAAGGGTCAACACACTTCTGTTTAGAAGGAAAACAGATGATACCCCCCGTACCCCCACCATAGCACAGCCCAAGACTTCCCTCAACCCCATCAACTCCCCCCTGTCCAGAAATGGAAGGGGCCTTGCTGGCCACCACATGCTGTGGGGCTGCCAATAGGCTCCTGCAGGGGGTCCTCAAGGCCTGACCTCAGGCCACCTCTCTGATCCCCTGCTGCTCCCCTCTCCGTGCCCTGCTGACCACTCAGGTCCGGCTCTGCCCCGCTTCTCTACTGCTCTGTGTCTTCCTCTCACCTACGATTTCCTCAGACTGAAGTCTGGTAAAGGATGGCTGATCTCAGAACACAGTGGTGACTTGGACACAGCCCCTTCCTGAGAACGACGACTGTGCAGATCTGCAGTCAGCCTGTATCTGGGTCTCCGAGTCACCACCTACAGGTATGTGACAACTTCACCCACCTCTCAGGGCTGAGTTCCTCATGTATGAAATGGAGATAACCCAACATATGCCAAGGTTTTAGCCAGGTGCCTGACACAAAAAAGTATTCGATAAACGTTAGTAATTATTGTTTTTGAGGACTTTATGTTTAGCATAGTGGCAGAGGAAAATCTATTGCTGGATGAATCCAGACACACTTCCAAGTAATTTTCTATCAATGACCCTCGGTGATTACCAAGGGGATACAGAGAAGTTCAGGAGCCACAGGGGTTCCAGCCACGATACACCAAACACTATGTCTGCTGAATTCACAGAGTAAGGCAATGCTAGGATAGTTTACTTTGTCGTGAGAAAATCCAAATAAATGCATCTTACATGTAAAAAACAAAATAAAACAATTCAAGGCTTTTGAAAAAAGCATCATTTATTTCAAAGTACAACACAAAGTTGTATTTTTAAGAAATACACATTTAATCTTGTATCTCAAGACTTGGCTATGTGCATTTCGGTTCATCTTTAAAATAAATTCAGGTATACAAATGTTACATACCTCAAGTACAAACAGCACAGAAAATGCATATGGTCTCAACCGAATGCTTTTACATTCTCTCACTGTTCTTAAGTTGACTTACATTTCTGTAATCTGCTTTTAAACCAAGACAGCCTTACTTTAAAAAAATACTCTGTATTTTCAGCACAAAGTCCTCATACATTTTAAAAATTAGATCTCGACGCATAATATTGCGAAATTATTAAAAACCAAACTTGGTAACTGAATAAAATTGTCACATGCCAGGACTTCTGAATCAACTCAATTATTTCCGTAGTTGTAATGTCGAATTTGTGTTCATACAGATAAAGAAAGCATGGAAGAAACAGGTGGTGGAAATGTGATAACAGTTAAGGTTTTCAGATGTACAGGTCGTATTAGAGTTTGTGGCTGAGTCCAGACTTTTCTCTAAAAGCACAACAGCAAATCTCATATTATCATAATTGCAAGAAAGATCTGAAAGAAGCAAGTAGGACAAGCCTGCCCTGTGTGAATCTGTTTTGCAAAGATGAGGAGGGTGAGGAGTGGACAGCTACAGCAGCAAGAGCCTTAAAAAGATGTCTCAAAAACTGGCATATCATGATCTAGATGAGGGCCCCCATCTTTTTTTTTTTTTTTTTTTTTTTGCCTAATTTCAATTCTCATGAGGGAAGTGTGAATTAGACCATGGGTCGGAGCTTCTTCTTCCGATTGTGGGGCTCCATATCCGCCAGGGGTTGTAGGTCTGTCCCATGTCTTCGGCTGGGCTGGAGGTGGAAGCAGCGTGAGCAGCAGGGGAGCCTTCTGTGCCCATGAGGCCAATGCTGGACAGCGTGCTCGCTGGAGTGGTGAACGGAAGGCTGCTGCTCAGGCTGCTGGACCAGATGGAGCTGCTGAACGGAGTGGTGGACCACAAGCCACTGGTGCCACCAAGGATCGACTGTGACAAGACACAAAACACCCAACTCTGAGCACCAGGGCTGAGACAGGCAGGCAGATGGAAAAGGGGTTAAGGTTATGCAAAAATGAGGGTAGATTTCTTTCACTTTACTTACTTTAAAAGAAATGTTTTATATATATAGCTACCCAGAGTCTGAGCAGACGGTTCTGATATTCTAAAGAAGGTCTTGAAAACGCCAGCCAGAGGACCAAATCCGGCCCTGCCTGTTTTTGTAAATAAGAGCTTTGCTGGAACAGAGCCGCGCCCATTTGATTATGTCTGTGTGCCGTCACTGCCGCACTGCCTGGCAGGGCTGAACAGCCGCTGCGGAACAGGATGACCTGCACAGCCTAGAATCTGTACTATCTGACTCTGAATAGAGTTTGCCGACCCCTGTTTTAAAGAACGGTTAAGGTGCTTTTAAAACTGAAGCCAGAATAACTACGAGTAAAGACAAACTTTGGAATCTGTGAAAATTAAAATCTGTTAAGTTGAAATACCTACTGTTAAACCTGGCATGTCTAACTTAGCTTTCCTGAGAACAAAGAAGTAATCACTGTATGATCATATTTTTCTGTCATGATTCTGTGAAAGCTAAAATCAGTAATTATTTTCCTTGGTAACAATACTTTTGGGGAGCATGATCTTTGTAGAAAAATTTAGCCGAGAAGCAAACAAATGCACCCTAGAAAAGGTCAGGCTAGGAGAGAGGCGCTTCCCAGAAACGAAGTGACCACACCCTCGCAGCTGCTGCAGGGGCCAGCAGGGCTGCGTTAAGCTCGCGGTGAAGGCGCTCTCAGTTGCCACCTGACCCTAAGACAGACCGCAGCCGCATAAGTGATTTCCCAGGTGGGGAAGGGGCTGAAAATGACCCTGGTCTACTAAGAGAATCTGGCGACCAACCCCACAGCTGTTTGGTTGTTCTTCCTGCAATTTCCTGACTCTGAAGAACACTGATGGGTCATTCGGGCAGAATATGAAGACAAAGCAGTGGAGACAACGAATGTGCTAACCCGCCCCTCCCACTGCTGTCCGTGTTCTGTAACTATGTCAGTGCCGTCTGAGTGACAGTGATGGCAGTAATGACGTGTGATGGGCCAGGCCCTGGCCCTGAGTACTCACTGTGGCCGCGTGGGTCGGGGAGCTGGAACTGGCTGGCCAGGAAGGGCTGGGATCTGTTGCTGGAGAGTCCCAGAGGTATGAAGGACCACTGTTAAACTCGTTCCAGCTCCTCTGTGAGGCCTGATTGCACGATCGAGATAACCCGAGTTTGCTGAAAACTTCTGAAAATAAGGAAACCATCACCAAGTCCATATTTTATTTTGCTACAGTCACTAGGACAAGACGGGGATTCACTCAGGGGCATGCTTCCCACCGCTGCTCCCGGGGGCCCACACACCCACTTCCTCAGCTCCCAGCACACTTGCAGGGGTGGGGAGAACGGGGGCAGGAAGACTCCCCAGAGCTCAAGCACACAGCACACAGCTGCAGTACTTCACCCATACTCAGCACTGGGTGACGTCAAAATGCAGACCTTCCCCCACTCTAACGTTATAGCTAATGCAAAACTTACAATGGTTGCTTCTAATTTTGGACGGCAAGAAGAGCAAATGAGGAGCCCTGGCATTCCCAGGAGTCATATTTCAGACCAGAATCCTTTCTTGAAGCTCTTAAATACGTGCTGTGGAACACACAGCAGCTGGTGCTCACACAGCAGGAGCCCTCCCACCGCACCTTTGGGCTAGTGGGGTCAGGGAGGAGGAGGGGAGGGGAGGGGACCCTTCCCAGGGAGCTTATGGCTGGGCCTCCTTCCACGCGGGCAGCCCTACCACGTGCCCCACACAGAGATTCCACCGAGGGGCTGTGTGGGCTGGGACTCCCAAGAGTCTGTCCAGGAGAGAAAGAACAAAACCCGCTTCCCTGAAATCAGCCCGTAAATCTTACATCTATTAGTGCCCGGCTGCAAGTACAGAGAGAGGCGTGTTTAGAAACGCCGACCCCGTCGACAGCCACGCTCTCCTCCCCACTGCAGCGTGCTTCTCCAGCACATCCAGCCACACCTCATCTTCCCTCCTTTTTGTCCACAGGCTTATTAGTGACAGGTCTAGTGTTAAACACTCACCGCCGGTTAGGTTAAAAGAATTTCCAAAGGCCGAGAACGAATTGAGGGGGGTGAAGTCGGGGCTGCTTGGGTTGCTGACGGGACTCCACAAACCTGAGCTAAACGTTCCGAGAGGAAATGCAACACACAAAAACGTATGCCGGTTAGTGAGAGCGGGCCGCTGCGCACGGCTTCACGAACAGGGGATGCTGCTTCAACTGGGGCACTCAATGTTAAGAACGAAGACAAAAAGAAGACCTGGAAGATGGCTGCTGTGCCACGGGATCAAGTCACAGCTACTTTCAGAGCCCCTATCACTACCGCTAGCTGAGAGCTGGTTCAAGGCAAGTGATTTGCAGAGAAAACGTATTTTTTTTCTTATGTTTATTTTTTGGTAATTTAATATTTATTAAAAGCAATTTCAAATCTAGGGCTCATTTCTATTAGCGCACAGTAGGTAAACTGGAGCTCTGCTCTCCGGTCAGGCTGTGTCATTGTGCAGATCACCTGGGAAAACCAGCCAGGGACTGCTGCATGTCCACTGCACTAAGACTGGGCTGTTGCTCTGAGTCAAGAAAGTGGCATGGCCAGTAATTTACCACAAACTGTCTAGTATCTGCTCCAATTTCCTTGTTCCCCAAAACCTTTTTGCTCTTCCGTTTCTAATGATCAGATCACATGCTCTCTTATTACAGTGCATGATGACAGAGAATGGGAACAGATCTAACACGCATGTCTGCTGGGCTGAAATAGGCCACAGGCATCTCCTTTCCGCTCTCAGGGAAGCCACTGGGGAAGGCGCAGCCACCAGCTTCTGCCTCCACCCAGCAGACAAGATTACTCAGAGGTGCTTGACCACTTCTGACAAATGCCTACTTGTAAACTAGGGAAACAATGCCTTGAAACCCATCTATGCAGAGAAGGTGCTAACCTGACTTGAGAACTCTTTCTATTGATTAGGAATGGTCTGCTGTACCTGTCTGAGCCATCGCTGTCAACAGAAGTGTGTGAAATGCCAAGGCTGCTGGAAAAATCTGTTTTGTTCGAAGAAACTTTAGCGAAGCCATTCCCACCTGTAACAATGGACTCTGAATCAATCAAAGGCAAATCGGGCCAAAGGTCATTCCGCCATCCAGGTGTGACAATCTTCGAAGCAAAAGCACTCACCTGGGCTCTTGTCATAACCAGCTGTGACAGCTGCAAAAGTAGGGTTGCCATTCTTGCCGGGGAGTGAGGCTGCTTTTGTCAGTCTGTGTTTGCTTCCATTTGGCTGCCTTATTTTAGGGTCACTTGAAGAAAGAAAAGAAGAGAGGACTCATTCCTTGCTGGCAGTGCCCACTGTGGAGCTGCTGGGGGCACCTACCTCAAGGAGGGAGGTGCAGGCTCGTGAGACTGAGCCCTGCATACACGTCCCTGTGGCTGGGCCCAGGTTTTCTGACAGGAACCCCAAAACCACCTGGGCAGTTCACAGAATGCAGCCTGGCCCTGTGTAGAATACTCCGGGGCCAGAGACTGTTCAGTGAGGTACAAAGTAAGGGATCTCTGGGAAAAGTAAGAAAATAAAAGGTCACTATGAAAGAGACTAGGGAAGGGATCACAATGGCGACTGGAAAAGGTTGTGATCACACTGTAGAGGAGCACACTAGAAGAAAGGGGGCACCTCAGCAGGGAGACGCGAAGTCGGAACGCGAGCACGCTGGCAGACAGCAACAAACCGGCTGCGCCTTGTCCCGTCAGGACAGCGTAACGTGCTCACTGATGCGAGGCACCGGAACACCTGACGCTGGCCCCCCAGGCTCTCTCTTGGCAACTGTGGGTGGGCCGAGGCATGCTGGCACACAGTGAGAATGCCACTGTGATCACGATGATTGCTGAGGCTGTCGTTACACTAACTGTGTTAGGCAGACAAAAGGTGCCTCCAGAGCAGAGCACATGACGTGTCCTGTGTGTGACTGGCACCCACCACAGTGCCCCTCACAGCAGAGCAGCAGTCTTGCTCCAGACCCTGCCTTCCAACTACTGAGCCAAACTGCCCCAAAGTCAAAATAAATGTCATGTAAACTCATATCCCCAACTCACAGGACAAATGAAGATCTCCTTAGTTCTTCATTTCATGCTTAGTATGTACACTGACTCTTGAATTGGAACATCTTTCTACTAAGTTATTCAATACATTTCTCAGCCCATGGGTAATAACAAGGAATGGATTAGAATGGGGTTGCTGCTGGGGTTGGGCACAAACAAAGCAGCAGGAAGGGAGAGCTGATCCCAACCAGGTAAAGGGTCTGAAAACCACAAAATGGCAGCTGTCTGAAGTGACACAGGACAACAATCTGTGGCCATTACGTGTTGGAAGAAAACAACGGCAGGTTTTAGAGAAGTCACAGGCTGAGGAAGAGGAGGGAGTGGGGCCCACCTGCCGGAGCTGCTGTTGACGATGCTGCTGTAGCTGCCCCGGGATGCGAACGGGCACACGGTGGAGGGGGGCGACGGAGAGGCAGGTGGGGGTGAGGTCTGGCGTTGTTTTAAGAAAATGTCTGCGTTGAGGGTTTGCAGAGAAAGTTTATAAAGACTATCAGTAGCTGGAAGTTAAAAACAAAAGGTCTCGTTAATGTCGTATTTTGATTTGTACACTTCAGTTATTTTTCATGTGATAAGACTTTGTGAACTCAAGTGCTTCTATAAAGAAGAAAAAAAATTAAAACTCTTAAATGTGTTCTGTTTAAAGGTTTTAAAGACAAAAAAGAAGTCACATCTCCATGCACTGGGGGCTCCGGGGAATGGTGAACGCTGGCAGGATGCTCTCGGGCAGGTGTAGTCAGCCTCTCACTTCTCCCACTGCAGGCCAGGGAGGAGGACCTTTCCACATCCTCCAGGGACCTGGAGGAGTCACTGTGCCTCCACCTAGGCTCACGCCTGCAGTGGGTGGGGTGCCCCGGGCTGAATGTTCCTAAGTTCTACAATGACAAGGACCTCTTGTCACTCTGCCATAGTTGTGCCTGGTGTGTGTGGCTCTGGCCCGTTTCATAAGGATATGAGCTCCTAGTATATTCCTGTGCCTGTTAAGGTAATGTCTACACACCCGTTTCAAAAATAGAAAACGGAAAAATTTTAGTTTCATAATATTTATTCTACACTGACTAAATGGCAATACATAAAACTTTTATCAGAAAAATGTATTATTTTGCCAGTCTATTGTGGCACCTTGGTGCTGCTCCTGACACCACCACGTGCCCAGCTCTGGCCCCTGCAGGCTCCTGGTCTGCAGGGCACAACTGCCCACCTGGCATGTCTCCACCCGGGCCTTCCCCGACCACTATGAGTCTCCTGCTCTGCTTCTCCCTGCCCTGCTCGGCGATTCCATGCCCACGTCGTTCTCTCCAGCACCAGCTGCTTCTCCCCAAGCCCCCAGGGCTCCAGGCCTGGAGAGGGCCCTGCCAGGCTCTTGGAAGCCCATGCGCTCCATTCCCCGCCTGCAGGGCAACCCCCCCTTGCCTCCCACCTTCCTCAGTGGCATGGGCACCTTCCACACCGTCCTGTCCCCAAGCTGCCTGCTCTCCTCCTTGACTACGTGGGTGATCCCTCCTCCTCTGCTGTTGTGTTGCTGTGATACCGCGCTCAGGGCCCTCCTCAAATGCTGTCCCTGTGTGAACCCTGCTCAGATCTCCACATCCCTCTCTGTCCCTCTGAGGCCTCCATGCTGCGGTGTGCCTTCCTATCACCACATCAACATCACAGCATCACTATGTACACAACTATCCTGACCCTTCCCTTGCCACCTCTCATACGACACCTTCTCTGACTTCCCCTTGCCACCACACGTGACTTGTCTGCTCTTGAACTGCCCACACTTGGGAAAGACCCCACCCCACCTCCTGTGTGCCTGCTTGCCCCCGTGCCTGTCCTGTCCTGGGGGAGCAAGAGCTGCATCCCCCGTCAGCGGGAAGTGGGGGGTGTTTCATCGGGCCCAGCCTGTGCAAGCACTTGATAAATGTCAATGGAACAAAATAGGGAAAGTTAAGAGAAGTTAGAAAAAGACAAGATAGAATAATGTTTGAAGTAGGAAGAGAAAATGGGGGAGCAGAGGGGAAGGCCAAAACCAGCATAGGGTATGTGCAATTAAGAGACCTTTTTGATTGGTGGCTTTCTATTTGCCTTTCCTTTTAATTACACTTTGTATTTGTAATTTTTCTAAATCATGAAATTATTCAAAGAGAATTCTCTCAGCATCTCACGTGATACATGGCGCTGTGCTAAGGGGTGCTACTTGGTATAGAGATATCTTTATGAACAGGCTGCAAAACACCCCGTGACTACTGCTGCATCCTGGCTTGAACAGTCTTGAGTGGGACAAACAATTTAACCGTCAGGGAAGAGCATAAGCTCAGCACTGCTGACAGGCTGCATGGAGGCTTAAGATCTAAGCAAGATAAGTGGCAAAGGGAGGGGAGAAAAGGGGTGGGAAAGTGGGGTGGGGGACAGGTACAAGTGACTGAGTGCACGGGACTGATTCTTATTGGTGCCCTCCAGCCATGTTATTTCATGGTGGAGCCCTGCTAGAGCTTTCTAGTAAGGCTGGTGGTGAGAGCAGACAGGTTACAGGGCTTGGGACCAGCAGAAGGTATTCCTTGGCTAAAAAACCAAAAAAGAAATCTGCAGACCTGGGCCTCAGAGACAAGCCGTAGGTTTGAGCTCTGCAGGCCGAGCTCTGCCTGGAGGCACCGTGCTCTCAGTGCTCTCAGAGGCACAGGTACCAGCTACCCTTTGCTCGCAGAGGAGCCGGGCAGGAAATGAGGCCCACAGCAGTGGGCTTTTCAGTTTCTTGTCCAGACCACTTGCCTGCTGTTTCCCACATTCCCCTCTTGGAGGTGGGGAGCTGAAGTACCATGGGATTGGATTCTGTCATCCTTTCCCCTCTACTCCAAAGGAGTAACACCAACATGTGGCTCGGGTACCCCTTGGAGGGGACTCTGCCAGCCAGCTGCCAAGTCTCAAAGGCTGTGTCTGGCTGACACTCTCCTCTTCGGTGCACAATTCAGTGTGATTGTGTCATTACGTCACCAGCAGAGCTTATGTTCCTTCACTGAGCCTCAGAACAACCCTACGAAACTGGTTCCCAGAGCAGTGTGTTCCTGGTGCTGAAATGCAGCTTCCTTGGAGGAAGTGGCGTCTGCTTAAGAGGGCACTGCCCAAATCACAAAGTATAAGCCAAGGACCAATGTCCAGCTGAAACCTCAGAGGGCACCTAAGGAACCAGAGTATTCTGCCCGGACACATGGACTATTCAGACTTGTCTAAGATTTCTTGGACAAAGGACTTAAGACTACATCTCTCCCCAGGCAAAAAAACATTACTCAAAGGTGCCAGATAGTCTCATGGCAAATAGGGGCTACAGCCTTTAATTTAGAGAGCCCCTCTTTTCAGTATGCACTTGCACACGTGAAACATAAAGAAGGCACGTTCTACGGGCACCTCATCGAGCTTCTCATTCAACTGAGCCCTTGCACCACCCACTCTTCACAGCAGTCACCCCTTTCCTTAAGTTATCTTGGTGCTCAACCCTGATTGCACCTTTGGTCTTCCTCATTTTCCTGTTAGTACACAAAGGACAAACACAAGCTCACGCTAACATAGCAGTGAGTGCAGACAGGTCAATCCTAAGGCTAGGGCCTCTCTTGATCCCAAATCCTTGCTAATAAGGCCACTCCCTTTTCTTGTCTCTGTTGTTTTCTATTTCAGGTGGCTAGTGTCTATAGGGTGAGGTCTTCTGTCTTATTTTAGCATACTACGCTTACTGTTGTGATATGCTGCAGGCCGAATCTGAGAAAGCAGGCCAAGAAGGTGGTGAGAAAAATGAAGACAGCTTTCTATAGGCTCTTTATGTGAAAGATGTGGGTAATGTTGAGAGTAAACTCAATTTGTACAAAAACAATTACACTATAAATGTATGAAGAATTAGTCAGGTAAAAGATTGTTGAGTCAGTGCTTTTATAAAGCAAACAATTCTTTGGATGATTAACCACTCCAGACAGATCATTCCATCTTGTACACTGGGCAGTGGTGCGCTGGTATACCAGCACCCTGGGAAAAAAAAGCCCTGATGTGAATCATGTGCTCATTTCTCTGGTGTATATTTACACCAATAGCCAGGGCTATTTTCAATCTCTAATAGTTTGACAACTGGCTAGACTAGTTAGCAATGGGCTCTTGTGGGCTGATACAAGGTGGCTCCAGCAGACCACTGGGAATGGGCTTTATGCACCTGCAGAGTTCTCATGCCCAGTGTGGGTTGGGCTGTGGGTCAGTGGAAAACTGTGATTTCTAAATCACCATACTTACAGCTGCCGGGTTTGTGAACTGGCACGGAATCCCACTCTGGTGGAGGAGAGTCTTTTTCACCCTCTGAGCTACTGGTGTTGCCTAGTTCTTGACTATTTGGGAGGAATTTTGCTAGGGTAGATGGCCTGTTATCCAACAACTTATTTGTACCTGCACAAAAATTAGAAAAGAAAGCTATTTAGTAAGAATAATTCCTTTCTTTTTAGGTCTATTTCAATGGACCTTCTAATGAGAACAAGAACACAGACTTAGCCTTATATGACTAATAACTACTAACTACTGATAACTCACAAAAATTATGCACACAGTGAATCATGAAAATTTTGTATGACCAAAATGACAATACCTTTCAGTTTCTGGGAATTTCGTGATTTGGATCCACTGGTCAATGCAGTTGGAAGAGGAATCTTGGTTGGGAGATTTCTACGTTGTTTACTTTCCAATGGGGGAGTATATGATAGTTCTAAGGAACTGAAAGACATTCATGGATGAGAAATACGAATTTATCCCTTTGTTTTGGAGCAGAGGGTGGAAGTCAATATACTGTAATTATCCTGATTTAAATTGTATATGCTACACTAATATGGCTTCCTGAGGTGTTATCTAACCAGAGTCTTAACTTACGAATGGCTGCATTCCAAACAACCTAAGACCCACAGCAGACACTGAGCACCTGCAGACTTAACTTGCTATTCTGAGTGCTAACAATGAACTGAGGTCCATTATTTAATAATATGTTATGGCATGTTACCTACTTCAGATCCTGTGTATAGAACCCTTAGCACAAACTTGCTGTTTGGGGACTGGTAAGTGCAGTCATTTTGCTTGTGAGTGAGTCTCTCCCAGCAACTAGACTACCCATGTGATCCTTGAATATGAAGATTTTGAAAGGCCTCAGACTTTCAATATCAGAGGTTCTGTAATTCAAAACTTTGAGCATTTTTCTCATAGAAACTATGACATGAGCCAGGGCTCAGTTCTTGGGTTACCTACAGAAACCCACTGAGCCCACTGCAGAGTAGCAGGACTTCATCATTGGCCTAAGGTCCAGGTGAATGGGGTGAGATGAATTTTCTTTCCTATTCATAAACTCAGGGTTAATCCTAGGCAAAATATTTATTCTTTTTATTGATTTATTTAGAGTGTACAAACTTTCTCAAAGATTTTGTGGTAAGCTTAAGACAATAAACATATATAAATAGGACAATTAATTGACTTGAACTTCCTGTTCACCGAGACAACACGGGAGGCATAAGGGGCTATTTTCAGTTTGCATAGCCTGATGAGGAAGACGACATTTGCTGGGAGACAAGGAGGTGGAGAGGTCATCTCTAAGAGAAATGAACTGGGTATCAGGCCTATCCGTGTAAAACAGCACTGTGAACAAGGTAACTATATGGGCTACAGAGACATTCTTTATGAAGCTGCTTCTGTAATGCCCACCAAGGTCATGGCTTGGACTTGGGAAGGCCTCTGGTAGGAGCCAGGCTAATGTCCAAGAAGGACATTTTCCAGTGAAGGCTGGACACAGCTGAGAGAGCCCCATGGCTCCTTCAGAGAATTCTTCTAAAAATCATCAGTGATTACCCCGTCCCTGGTGATGGCTGGAAAGCTGTCAGTCTGCAAAGTTTATGTGGATGTTCTAAAATGGATGTGCCTCTGGCATTTCCCACCCTGACACTCAGGTGTGTGGCTCCAGCACACCACTCAGGCCCCCCTCCAGCTGCACCCTTCAGATCTTCCTGTCCTTGTCATCTTCCTTCCGTCACCCCCACGTTCTTACTCCTAGAATGCAGCCAAGTTCTGCCAGATTTGGGTCAGAGACAACCCACTGTTCTAACTGACACCAGGTTTCAAAGGTTACAATACTTTAGACTTTCCAGATCCAATGACACCGTAACACCCCTGCACCCTCCAAAAGAAAGTATGAAGGTTATAGAACAATACATAAAGTGTGATTTCATAAATAAATACATTTTAAAGAAGGCTAGTTACAAACATTTTATAAGGTGGTAGGGTCAAAGAATTTATTCTTTTCATTCTTTTGTCTCTCTATATTTTACAAATTTTCCATAATAAATAAGTTTTATATCTGGAATTAATGAAAGAGCTAACCCAAAACCCAAAGGGTCTCTCTTAGCACAAATAAGTAGAATTTTAGGTAGAATAATAAACTGAAGTGAAAAACTTCCACTGGTTAAGGGCAGGAGTATTAATACTACAGTACTATAAAATCTGTCCCTCGTCCACTTCTGACTGACAGAGTTATTTAAAAACTCTGTCTTCTAAAAAAAACCCAAGGGCTCCCATGACACAGACACCCAGCCCTCCGGTGGTAGAGGTGGAGGTGATGTGGTTTATTTATAAGTAAGCTGTGTGTAAGTGTGGGGGGTATCTATTTTTGCAAGGCGTGCGTCTGTGCCACTGTAAAATTAAGTGGTTTTTAAGAAAAAAGTTGCCAGACAACTATTTTATTTTTGCTGACTCATACTTTCTGAAATTAAGCCAAATGATCTCTATCAAGAAATCTTTTATAAGGCTTCTGAATAAAATGAATAAGAGCCAACTGAAGTGATTCCTTCTAAAAGGGAAAACGGAAAGGCGGCTCTGGTGCCACGGAACGTGCAGCATTCCCCTGTCCAGGGAGAAGGGAGGCAGAGCTGCGGGCTGGGTTAGGGAGGTCCCAGCACAGAGCAGGGCTTCCCTGTGTGGATGGGCCTAGGCCTGGTGTGCGCAACATGGTGTCTGCGGCCCTTGGCGGTGCACTGAGTGTGCTATTCAAGCAGATTATTAGAGACAGGAAGATTACTCTACCTACTAAACTTCTGTGGCTTATTTTAGATTACACTTAAGTTACATAAACATGTAAAGTGTCGATAAATAGACAGGAAAACAAAAGGATCAATGGATAGTTGGCGTCTTGAGCCAGGTATGCCGTGAGCCCTTACTGGTTCTGCAGAAATCCTTTTAGTGCCTGAGATCTAATTCCTATTCCCTGGCAGCTCTGACCTAGAATGCAGTCTTCTGGAGGTCTACAGGCCATGGCTATGGTGTTAAAGCTGGAAGATTAGGTTAGACCAGATTTCTGCCTCTGCGGCCCCATGGCCCACTCCAAGGAAGTGGTTCTTGTGAAGTCCACTCTTGGGAGTGTGGTGGGACAGGTTGCAGAGGTGGAGACCAGGCCAAGAGAAAGAGATGATATATGACTTACTAATGATAGCTCTTTTTAAAAAGTGTGCATGTATTTCCTTCATATATGTGGAATCGTGTATTAACACACTGAAAGCACCTGTTATTAGCTGATAGGAACTTCAGGTATCACTAAGGCGAGCATTGGCCACGACCATGCCTCAATGACAGAGCGCAGCATTCACTATCACAGCTCAGCGGAGACAGGGAATGGTCCTATTCAGAGAGGTAACCTTCTCTGGTTCTCCAAAAACCAGTCTTTACTTGTTTAACTCCATCTTTGATTGATGTACTAATGAATTCTGCCTCTTAATACTTTTATCCCCAATTTCAGAAAAACACAAAACAAGATCAGTGAGTTTAAAGAGATTAGATAAAAGGGGGTGAAGATTGAGGTTGCATATAAAATTTTCCAGTTACAACAGACTATTTAAAAAGACAACTTAAAGCACACTGCTTGGATTGTCTTCTGGTAATGACTTATCTTTTAAGTACACAGCAAGAGAACACAGGTTATTGCTCTAACTGCTCTTAACTGGGTAGTAAAGAACTGACCACTCTAGCGTTTGGTTTACCAGAGAACTCAAAATCCTTGCAAAGGTAGTGGTACTTAGGTGAAGCCTTTTATAAATTCAAATATGTTATCCTGTCTGTTTATCAACACTTTACATGTTTATATAACTTAAGTGTAATCTAAAATAAGCAAAAGAATTTTAATAGGTAGAGTAATTGTCCTGTCTCTAATAATCTGCTTGAATAGCACACTCAGCGCACAGCCAGGGGCCACAGATCAACTTAGTTCATTAAAACAAAACAAAACAAAACAAAAAACAAACAACAAACCAGAGTACAAGAGAAGTCAGTGGAAGAAAGATGAGGGTGAGGATTAGGATTAGCAGGTCCTCTCTGTTTAAGAAATACTATATCATATCTCAGGTGCTAAGCTCAGGCATCAGGGCTAACAAACAGGGCAGATTTGGTGGTAGTCACCTATGGAATGGAATCTCTAATATAATTCTTAGAAGCACTGACTTTTAAACTTATGATAAGAACTACTGTGTGACTGACTATTCTCACAAGGTTTCCACATATATAAAAACTAGGGCTTTTCATAATTTGAATTTATTAGCCTAATTTACTTAAGCCTGAAAAAGGCCTAGAAGAATAATCCTAGCCACTAGACCAGTATCATTCTTGTCCCGGGGTAAGGTTGATTTCTCTCAGGAGACAGCCAAGTGTGCCAACCTCCTCTCCAGAAGAGGTGGTCTTCTCTTTCTCTCTCTCTCTCCCCCTCCCTCCCTCCCTCCAATGATCAACCACTCGACATGACTCCACTTGACATTCCTTCTAACTGAGTCAGATTGTTTGTAACAAATTGTGGGATTGGGTCACTCAAACTAACAATTTCCACAAAAAAAATAAATTTTAGGCACAAATACTCCATTACTAATCACTGCCATATACTGTGTTATTTCATAGGTTAAATTTTACTGTAGTGATCATGAATGCCTTTTTAGCTTTTGGTTCTAGCAAACAGGACTGGCCCTGCCTAAGGTGGGCTGTATAATCTAGGGATAACATCTAGGTTAACAGTGTTTTTGCAAAGCTCAAGTATTATTCCCAGAATGAGAGTAAGAATAGACGTTCCACACACCTAAGGCCAAGACAAATGATGACAACCTATGTCTTTCTTTTAAATGTACACCTAATTCCTTCACTTCCTGGACCACTTCCCCACTCATCACTTCCACAAGACTGGTTTCCATGCCGTTGGCCATTTTATATGACGAACTAGAAAAGGCATCACCAATGACACTAACACTGAAATTTGTTTTTCAGGTGGACCTTGATCCAAGGTTTAACAAAAATATAATGTAACTTTAGTTAATAACCCAATAGTTCAACTCATTCATTTACTTGGGAAACATTCTGCAGCAAGTCCTCCATGTGGGGCCCACCTGAATTCCATCCCTGGGGACTGAACTGCAGCTATTTAATTGTGGTGATTTTATGGTCTGATTATTTAGTGGTCTGATTGGTGATACCTGCCCTGAACCTTTTTAAACTAGGAATAAACTCTTCTAAGTTTTATGGCACAGAATTCTAGATCCCACCTGCAGCTCTGGTTAGTGATTCAACAGACTCTGAGCTCTTTTTGGGAAGAGTTATGCTTGTACCTGTGGCTCAACCATCAAGGTCACCTTTGTGCAATCACATGGCTCTCAGCCTGGGAATGAATCATCAACCTAAATTTTCCTGCTAAATTTTCACAACAGATTGTTAACTCTGCCCTACACATGTCTGACATCAGAAGCATGTGGCTGTCCCTAATCAAAGATAGTGAACATAACGAATTAGAAAAAACCCAGGAGGAATGTGAGGTGGTACCTAGCTTTTGCTGCAAATCCCCCTAAAAACCAACCACCCAACCACACACACACACCAGCAACTTCTTCTATGTACCTTATTTCTCTGTGCTCACTTATTTTTCTCACCTGGGTTTCACATCTGTTGGGATTTCTTTCTTAACATTTAAGAGTTTTTTGCTTTTTTGCTTCACTTGAGACATTTCATTTTCATGTTTTTCAGGCATGGCTTGTTTTCCCTTTTGCTTTTCTGTATCCTGTAAAAAATGTACACTAATTGCTGAGAAGCACTAATAAAAATGATTGAAATTAGTCCCATCTGAAGACATACAAAACTAAAGATGCAACAGATTTACACATCATATGTATAAAAACGACGCACTCTTCAAATCTATTCTTATTGTGGTCTGTCAATTTCTTGGCTTTCTTCAGTGTATTACAGTTATGTTCTGGTGAGTGTGAGCTCAGAGAATGCCATTTTAATTTACACTCACATCCTGACTGGGGATGGTGGCAGCAGTGGCAGCAGCAAATTGGTAGCTTCTTACTTGTACGTATCGGGGGATAAAACCTCGTCTCTATTTGTATGAAAAGTTCAGCAGAGAGTACAGTACAAAGTTAAACACTCCCAGCAATGTGTCTGCTCCTGAGCCCGATGTCTCAGGGCGGGACAGCAGAGCAGGCAGCACTCAGTGCACTCCCGTCTGCTCTTTCCCATGTGACTGATGGCAGTGTTGTAGCTGGATGAATATTGACAACTGTTTACCATCGACAGGAGGGGGCTTAGTTACTCATTCACTTATTCTGCAAACATTTGACTGGTTACCCACTTGGTACAAGGCAAAGGAGTTACCAAGGCCTGGTCTCATTCCCCAAGGACAGTGAAATCTAGCAGGAGGTAGACACACATGACAGTTAGAGACCTGCCTGGACCTTTGGTGTAGAAACATTCACTGGCCAGGCCCGGAGCACGAGAGAGCTATCTCGAATGTGGAGCCTGGAGAGGGATGGCCATACCCAAGTTGCATCTTAAAGCTGCACTTCTCCCCTGGTCCATGGCCAGACAGCTGCAGAACCTGCACTGTGCATTTTTACAGTAATCTGCCACTGCTGTGGCACCCAAGTATGAGAGCAGTGGGCCTGTCTCCCACATGGGGTATATATCCACTCAGGTACTGTTGAACACGCCTAGGAAGCTGCATATGGACTGGGCTGAGTACTACAAACGACTGTGCTCAAGGGTGTGCGGGGACTAATGGGAGACAGACAGGGAGGATGTACTCAGAAAAGAGGGACAGTTGTGGGTGCAGGGGAGTTGCAAGCATGCAATGAATCAGTGTCTACCCAACTGCTGTCCAGCTTCACACTTTATGGTATTAAGGCAGCCTGGCTTTTAATAGGTCACACCAGGTCAATCTATTTAACTGTCAAAATTAAATGACAAGAGATAGGGCTAAAGCATCCCTCTGGCTCATACAACTTTTGAGACTATTCCGAGTTATTCAAGAAGTATTTCCTGAACATCTGACCCATCACGTGCTTTGTAGACTGTGAACTCTGAGGACAAGGACCTGGGGACTTTTTGTCCACTGTTGCTGCCCAAGCACCTAGCACAAGGCTGGAACGTAGGTGCTCAACACATATTTGTTGAACTAATGGGTAGAACACAGCTGGAAAAGACAAATGACAGAAAATGATCATCAAATTCATAATCTAGCTGGGGAGAAAATACACACGACCGGCAAACTGAGATCAGTCACAAAGAAAGAAAAGTACCCGGCCTCTGTGCAAGAATGTTGAGCAGGAGGAATGAAAACCCATCAGGTGGGAATGGCCTCACGGAGGACCTGAGTTCTGAGCTGCCTGTGTGAGGAAGCAAAAGGCACAGGAGAAGAGGGAGGAGAGAAGAGGGGAGAAGAGGGGAAAGGAGAGGAGAAGATGGGAAAAGACGGGAGAGGATGGGAGAAGAGAGGAGAACAGGGAGAAGATGGGAGGAGCAAGAGGGGAGGACAAGGCCAGTGGACGCACAGAGAACACTGGCAGACGGCGCAGCTGGAGAGGGGGGCCTGAGGAGGGATCAGAAGGAGGCTGGAAAGGCAGGGAAGGAAGCGAGGAAAGTCGTGAAGAAAGCCAGTGCTGAGAAAGCTTTCCCGATGCCTACTCGCACAACGACACTGCTGGGACTCCACTCAGAGATCAGCAGGGGCATCCTGCTTCTTTGAAGGAAGGTGTTAAAGTGGACATGAAGTGCAGAACTCTGCAGCTCTGAGGGTAGACAGAGCACCAAGCCAACTGCCAGGGGAGGTGGAGCGGAAGCCAGTTGACATGAAGAGTTAAGTTACATACAAATTTTATTTTAAAAATTAATGCATACAGATGACACTGTTGGATATCTTTAAGAAGTCATTCCTAAGGTCACTAGACTAAAACAAAAAGAAATTCTGGCCGACAACATGAAAGTCTCTATGAGGATTTTTTTCTTTTTTTTCTCGTCTTTCTTCTATGAGGATCATTTAAAATTTGAAATGTATTTAACTAAAAATAAAGAACAGCAGAGTGACAGGTGCACTTTTCTGCACACCACTGCCCTCAGCTCTCGGACACGGTCACACCAGGAACTTCACTGCACTTGCAACGCCAACCATGTGCAGGTGTTTTGCAATCTTATTCCTGCTCATGCGCCCTGTGAGCTGAGGACCCGGAGCGGTGAGGTGTCTGATGTGCTCATGTGTCTTGGGCTGGGCTGAGTTCCCAGTTCCAGGTGACCATGAAAGCCTGGGGTATTTCCCAGGGCCATGCTCCCTCCAAGACAATCACTGTTCTACCTGTGGGCGAGTGGGCTGCTACCAAAGCCATTTCCAGCAGGTGCCAACATTGATATGACAGGAAAAACTCAATATAATTAAAACAGTACAGTTCCTTCTCATTCTCTTCTGATACTTACAATCTGAAACAAATTTCACGAGGTAGAGTAGCTCCTATTCTAGATAGCCCTTACTTTCAGGCAGTGTTTCTAACTATTTTTTAATATTAATGTGCTTCCAACTGTTCTTCCCTGAGAGAAATGAAGTCATTCACCTCCAGAGCCGTGACTGGTTCCTGCAGGGGAGTGACCCTTTAGACATGCTAACTCTCAGGCACACTAACTAATCCTCAGCACGTGCACATGTGAACTACAGAACATTAGTTCTGCACTAAAACCAGGACCTATGAGAGGTCTTGGGCTCTGCAGGAGACGCCCCTCTCTCTCTCCTGCTGTGTTTCAGGAGGTCACCGCTTACGTACCTCCTTGAGCAGCGGTTCTGTGTCAGGATTGGAGGTCTCTGTAGTGGTAGAGGAGCTGTCATCGTCAGCCATCGAGTCTTTCAGCTCATCTTCCTGTGGCTTTCCCTTTCCCTTCTTCTCCTTTTCCTCTTGCTTCTTAGGTGGTTTAACCTTGCGTTGAAGCGATTTTCCTTTCCCTGTGGATGAAAATCAAAGTAAAACAACCTTCATTTTTAAATAGCTTAGAAAACAAAGCCATTACAAATTTTGTTTTGAAGAGGCTAGACTCTTCTGATTAATAATGTTTCTTTCTCTATGTTATTTTGTCTTTAATTGAAGTTTTCCAAATCATGTTTGACTTTGTGATTAGGATATTTTAAAAAATCAGTTTTACTGAGGCATAATTGATGTTTAATAGAATACACCAATTTTAAGTGCACAGTTCAATGAGACTGAACAAACTCAGTAGTTCTGACAAATCTGTATGTCTCTCTGAGAATACTTTTATATTCCCCAGAGGGTGATGAAGCTTTGAAAATCACAGAAGTATAAAAACCAGAGATCTTCTGAAATTTGTTGGGAGATGGAGCCCGAAAGTGACACACATGATGAGCTTCCCCTGTGCATCACTTGAGGGGTTGCTAGGAGCCCCGGCAGTGCAGCCATGATGGCTGGGCCCAAATCCTGGCTCTCCCCCAATTCACTGCGTGACCTTGGACCCTCCTCTGTAAGATGGGGAAGACAAGGCCTCATGGGGTTGTAGTGAGGAATTACATAAAGCCCTTAGAACAATGGCTGGCACATGAATATCATGTAATGTTATATATGGACGGAGGAAAACAGAGCTGTAGAAAGCCTGTTTTCCAAGATCTGGATGCTACCAAGACATAGGAGAACCAACCCACACCATATTTCCCAGGCAGTATTCTAGGTGCTGGGAATACAGCAGCAAACAACAGCATGATCCTTGCCTTCACAGAGTTTACATCCAAGCAGGACTAGCCAGAGGCAGAGGAGTCTGCCTGAATTACACGTACAAAGCCACCTGAGCAGGTTAAAGCTGCAGAAGCCATGCAGGCCACATTTTAATCCATTCTGTACGTGCCATCATTTCTAAATACATCCTTTTGATATTAATGATTTGATACAACTTAATTTAAACCCTCAAGTTTATGCTTTATGCTAGAGAGTGCCACTATTACTGGGTACCAGAAACTCAAACCTCGGCATCTGGAACGGGGTTGGTGAACCACAGCCCGTGGGCCAAATCTGGCCTGCGGCCTGTTTTGTATGGCTTCTGAGCTGACAATGACTCTTGCATTTTTAAATGGTTGAAAAAAGGAAAAGAAGAATATGCAGCCAGGACAGTTTGTGACCCCAAAAGCCCCAAACATTTACTACCTTGCACTTTACAGAAAAAGTTCCCTGAGCCTGATCTAGAAAAAGAGTAAGTAAAGCTCGAATTTCCAGGAATGTCATTTCACCACTCACACCAATTCCAGGAGGTGTTAGATTTGAAACCATAACAGACAGTCAGTCTCTAAAATCGAGAGGCCTTCGTTTTGGCAGAAGACTGATGAGCTGATTTTATTATAACAGTCTTGACCTATGATGAACAGCCAGAACTCCTCCCCACCGCGGCAGAAGAGAAAGGGTATGTCCTGGTCCAGCCCCAAGAGCCCTGGGATTTCTGATTCTGAGAGTTCTACAGCCCATGCTGAGAGCACCTCAGACTTTCCCACATGACCAAGATCAGTACCCCAGGCAATGAATTTCTCACCTGCAATTCTACAGTTTTATCCTGCTTAGGTTCACTGGGTGAAAGGCAGTTAATATGTATAAATAATCTATATTTACAATAACGTGAAACCTCCATAATAAATAGGAAAGGGCTGGAAATAATTTTTTCTTTTTTCTAACTGAACTCACATTTTGAAGCCATGGGTGAATAAATAAAGGAGAAAAATATTTTAAAAAATCAATAGTTAAGTTGAAAACTTGGGTTAAAAAGTTATTTTATGAAAGACAGTTTACACTTTTTACCTCCAAATCATCTTTTATTAACTTATTAATATGCTGCACTTGTATTTTTGTCCCAGCACCTTAACAAATGTGACTCTGAAAAGGTTAACAATAACTCTTAAATTGTCAAGGCCAATGACCTCTATCAGTCCTCATTCTACATGACCTTCTCTGTGCTATGGGACACTGCAGAAAGGACTCCTCCTCACCCCTGCTGGGCCCCAGCTCTATCATCTTCTTCTGGTACTTCCATTCTTCTGACAACTTTCTGGCTAGCTTCATCTTTGTTGGTGTTCCCTATAGATCTGTCCTTGGAACATCTCCTTCCCCTTTATATTACTCCTGGGGGCTCACTTTAGTGAACTGAACATAAGCAATTCAAATCTGAAATGTCCAAAACTGAGTTAAATATCCTAAAAACATCTTCCAGGTTCTTAGTCTATAATAATAATAACAAACAGATACACTTTAGAATAACCTAGGGAGCATTCAGAAAATACTGCTGTCTGGGCCCCACCTAAAAGATTCTAATTAAATGATTCTGGATGGACCCTAGGGACTCTACTCTGTGTCTAGGCTGAGAGTCCCTTGTGTATGGTATCAGCATCAATCCAATCACCCAGGCTAGGAATTACTTTGGTGGTATGTTTGATTCCTTCCGCTGCTTTGATTCCCAAGTTCAAATGTTGCTGGGAGGGGACTGACAGCCTGAGTGACGGGACTGATGATGAACCGTGTCTCCCTGCAGGCAGTCCCTGTCTCCACAGGGAGTGGGGCCTCTGTCTCCCTCTTGGTACTTGGTGGAGTGAGGCAGTAGTTGATTCTCAGGGCAAGCTTGTTCCCAAGGGTCTCTTCTCTTCCTCAGGAGCTGGTTTACCGTAGAAAGATTGGACTTTAGCGAAAGGAGAGACCCTCTAAAATCTTTTGTTAGGCCAGTGATTCTCAAAGTGTTTTTCCTGAACTCAAAGAGTCAGTATCATCTGGAAATGCAAATTCTATGGCTCCATTCCAGATCTACAAAACTGGGAACTCTGGAGGTGGGCAAAGCTCTCCAGGTGAATGTAATGTATGGTCAACTTGAGAATCACTGGCTTAGGGTGTAAATTCTATCCAGGTTGATCAGAGACCTGTGTTGGACACTAGAGGTGCATGACCTGCTGGTAATAATGCAGTGCCTCATTTCCTATTTCTGATGACCACTGCATGGATATATCACCTGGGAATCTCAGGAGGAAAGGTACCTGCTGTTCAGAGCAGAACTTGTGGAATTTGGGGTCACCTGGAAGAAATTATATAAACAATGCAATTTCACCATCAATCCTTCAGTTGAATGGATTCTACCTCTAAAATCTTTAATTCCTCTCCTACCTCATCCCCACTGCCACCTCCGTAGCTCAGGACTTCTCATCTGCTGCCTGGCCTGCTGCATGACCCAGGTTTCCCATTGAGCCTCTCTTCCTGTTCTGCTCAACATTTTTAAAGCTCAACAACCTTACTTATCCCGTCTTTTGTCTTCTATAAGTTCACACTCTAGACCCATCCATCTTTCCAGCGTCTGCTCCAGCCTCACCCCTAGCTCTTCCTTATGCTCTACTCTTGACCCACCATGGCACACTCAGTTTCTTGGGCCCAAACTACTGGTCAAAACTGCCATGCTCTTGCCAGTACACAAAAGAGAAGGTGGGGGATTGGGGCGGAGGAGTCAAGAATTCAGAGGGATTCCTTTTCTCCACATCCGTGCCAACATCTTTTGTCTTTTTAAAAAATTTAAAAGAAATTTTAATTTAATCTTATTTTTAATTAACAAATAATAAATGTATATATTATCCATTTATGGGGTACAATGTGATGTTTTGATATATAAGGGTACTTGAAAAAGTTCATGGAAAGATTCCTATTATCTTTTAATTCTTTTTTCCACAAACTTTCTGAAGTACTCTTGTATGTTTGCACACTGTCTTCTGTCTTTTTCGTAACAGCCAAACAGGTATGAGGTGACACAGAAGCAGAAAGCAGAATGGTGGTTACCAGAGGCCGAAGGTGCGAAATGGGGAGATGTTGTTCCAAGGGTACAAAGTTTCAGTTAAACAGGAAGAATGAGTTTGAGATCTACTGCACACTAGACCATAGTTATTAATAATGTACTGCTAAAGGGTAGACTTTAAATGTTCTCGCCACAAAAGAATAAGTATGTGAGGTGATGAATGTGTTAATGAGCTAGATTTAATCATTCCATGATGTAAATACATACCAAAATATCAACTGTATCACCCCATAAATATATCCAATTATTATGCATCAAATAAAAAAAATTCAGAGGAAGACTGCCCTTTCAAGGATGAATTAATTAGTCCGATGCACAGTGGAGGAGACAGGATGTCTCCTAGCCTTATGGGAATCACAATTTAATTGGCGCATAATCAATACTATAAATTAACCCATCCAAATAAAGATGGAACAGGTTGAAGGGAGAAGCAGCTTAGAAAAACTCAGAGTGTGTTTCCTCTGAAGTGACCAAAGGAAATATACCCAACGGGAACACAGAAGAAGTGCTGGTAGGGTAGCCAGGTTCATCAGACTCATACCACTGGATCAACTGTCCCTGAGCCAGTCAGTCACCTTTGTCTACCTG
The DNA here is from genome assembly GCF_027409185.1 of Cynocephalus volans. Lineage (NCBI taxonomy): Eukaryota > Metazoa > Chordata > Mammalia > Dermoptera > Cynocephalidae > Cynocephalus > Cynocephalus volans. The sequence continues at coordinate 96,731,386 of NC_084473.1, read as the reverse complement.
CTCCCACCATCACCAAGCAGACTCCTGACTGGAGGAGGCTGGGTTACCTACTGTGGTAATGTAATCCCTCAGGTCTGACTGTCCCTGGACATGAAGCTCTTCTGCAAAACTGCCCCCGAGGTCTTTCCAGGCTCCCAGCATTTATTCCTCATGCAGTTTAAGCACCTTAAGGTCAGAGACCAGGACTTACCTATCTCTCCACCCTCAGTGCCTTGCACAGAGCTTAGCATGCGGCAAGCACTCAGCAACATCTGCTGGGCTGCACAAGTTGGTTTTGTGCCTTCTGAACAGTGAAATACACCAACAGTGTGACCTGCTCTGAGACGTGCTATCCACATCCATATGTTTGTCCTGTATCAATTCTTTTCAAGGAACTTACCCATCAATAAGTAGATTATAATAGCTTTCAATGGAAGGCTCTTCTAGGAGGGGTGAGGGCCAATGAGTGTGTTTTCTGTGAGACTACTACCAATCTGTGACTCTACGGTACCAATCTCTACCAATGACTTTCTAATTCCATTTCATTCTCTACACTTAGCAGAGCCCAAGGTTTTCCCTAATTGGGAAACATAAATCCTATAATCCTGGAGACTTATACTTTTGGGAAGATAAAGTAGATGTACTTTTCCCTATTATTCCTGCTCATCACAACAAAAACCCTGGACATGTATAAAAAACAAGCATAAGATGACTCTGAAAGGTAAAGAGAAGGTGACAGACTGGGGAGGGACAATGGGACCTGAGGAAAGAAGACATGGTGGCTAGTCACCTGAGTTTTCTTTTTGCCACACATATCCACCCAGGAACACCAACAGGCACGGACAAAAAAGCCCCAACAAAAGCCAGCTCTCTCTAGCCAAAGGGGCAGTCCAGCAGGACAAAATTGCTCTACTCTAGCAAAATGCCACATTAAAAACTGGGTCCCATCTCCACCCATGCCAGCAAAGGCCGAAAGAGAAGCCTAGACTACTACCCTTGCAAGGCTGTAACAAGACAGCCCAATACGCCTGCCACGATGGTGTCAGAGAGGGCTACATAGAGAGATGGGTCTCTCATCTCACCCCCAGGCACTATGGAGTCAACCCTCCCCAGGGGATGGTATCAGAGGAGGCCTGTGGAGAGCCAGGACTTTTACCATTGCCTAGCAGTGTCAGGAGAGACAACATGGGGAGCCAGAGCTCCGAGCCTCACTCAGCAGTAATGTGGATTTTCTCCACCCTCAGGTGTCAACAGAGGACAAGTGGGAAATCTGGACATCTAACTCCACATGGCGGTAATAAGTTTGCCCACCTCCCTTCCCCTGCTGAAGCAAAGTCAGAAAGCCAGCTAAAACAGAAGGTTTAAGTAAGATGCAGAGTCTCAGAACATTAATACCCAAAGGGCCCAGGTTTCAATTTAGAGTCAATTTTCATACCAAGAACCAGGTAGCTCTCAAATTAAATAAAAAACTTAACAAATCAATCAACAGATACCAATGCTAAGATGACAGAGATGTTGGAATTACCTGACAAAGATATTAAAGCAGCTATCATAAAAATGTTTCAATAAGCTATTACGAACATGCATGAAACAAATGAAAAACCTTAAAGCCTCAGCAAAGAAAAAGAAGATATAAAAAAGAACAAAGTAGAAATATTAGAACTGGAAAATATAATAACTGAAATAAAAAGCTCAGTGCATGGGTTCAAGAGCACAGTGGAAGAGACAGAAAATAATCAGTAAACTTAAATACTGAAAAACAGAAATTATGAGAGAAAACAGACCGAAAAAAAATGAACAGAGCCTCAGGTACCTGTGTGATTATAACAGATCTAACATTTGTGTTATCAAAGTCTCAGAAGGAAAGGAGAAAGAGGGAGGGAGCGAAAAAGCACTCAAAGAAAAAATGGCTGAAAAGATCTCAAATTTTATGATAAAAACCCACAGACTAAAAAAAAAAAAAGCAACCTCAAACAGGATAAACACAAAAGAATCCACATTAAGACACATCAGAACTAAACTTGTGAAAACTGCAGACAAAGAAAAAATCCTTGAAATCAGCCAGAGAAAAATGACACCTTACCTAGAGGGGAAAACAATTAGAATGACAGAATTCTCATCAGAAACCATGGAGGGTAGAAGAAAGCATTTTTCAAGTACTCAAAGAAGACAATTCTCATCCCAGAATCCTTGCCCACATGAAAGTATTCTTCAGGAATATTCTGACGTTTATCAGATGAAAGAAAATGAAGAGAATTTGTATCCAGTAGACCTACCTTAAAAGAATGGCTAAAGGGAGTTTTCAAAACAGAAGAGAAACAAGAGAAGACACCTTGGAGCATTAGGGAAAAAAGATGACAGTAAGCAAAAATATGGGTAAATATTACAGACTTTCCTTCATGTCTTGAATTTTCTAAATTCTGTTTGATGATTGAAGCAAAAATTCTAACATCTGATTTGGTTCTAAATGTATGAAGAGAATATATTTAACACGATTATGTTATAAATGGTGGAGGGCAAAGGAAAATAAAGGGAGATAAAGTTTCTACTTTACTTGAACAAGTAAAATGATGTGGGAAGACTGTGATAAGTTATGTAAATACAACGTAATACCTAGAGCAACCACGAAAAAAGCTACACAAAGAGACACACTAAAAAACGCTATAGATAAATCAAAACAGAATTCTAAAAAAATATATATTTTATATTTTCCTTGGCACAAGAAGGGAAGAAAAAGAAAACAGACAAAACAAAATAGACAGAAAACAAAAAAATAAAATGGCACATTTGAGTCTTAACGTACTAATAATAATTACTTTAAAAGTAAATTAAGTGCAAAATTAAAAAGACAGAGATTGGCAGACTGGATTAAAAATCATAACCTAATTATATGCTGTCTATACGAAACTCACTTTAAATGTAACTATACAGATAGGCTGAAAGTAGAAGAATGGAGAAAATAAATCATGAAAATATTAATTAAAGGAAAGCAAAATGGCTATATTAATATTAGGTAAGGTAAACTTCAAAGTAAAGAAAATTACTAGGAATAAAGAAAGACATTTTATATATACATATAAGATGATAAAAAAATATAATGATATATAATATATATATAATGATATAACGGTCTATCCACCAAGAAGATACAGCAATCTTAAATGTATGTCCATTAAACAACAGAACTGCTAATTATGGGAAGCAGAAACAGATCTGAAAGAGAAATCCACAATTAAAGTTGGAGATGTCAACACCCCTCTCTTAACAACAGATAGAACTAGACAGAGAATAAGAAAAAATATGGAAGAACTCAACAATATCATCAACCAACAGGATCAAATGGCTATGTATAAACTATTCTACACAAAACAGGAAAATACACATTCTTTTCAAGTGCCTATATGAATCATATGCCAAGATACACCATATCCTGGTCCATAAAACAAACCTCAACAAATCTAAAAGAACCGAAATAATTCAGTGTGTTCTCCATCCATAATGAATTCACACTAGAAAGCAAAAACAGAAAGACAGGAAAATCTCTAAATACTTGGAAACCAAGCAACACACTTCTAAGTAATCCATGGGTCACAGAAAGTCTCGAAAGAAAACAAACAAACATGAAACTAAATGAAAATGAAAGTTTCATATATTAAAGTTTGTGGGACACAGATAAAGCAGGGCTGGGAAGGAAATTCATAGCACGAAGCATACATTAAAAAGGGGAAAAGGTCTTATATCAACAATCTAAGCTCCCACCTCAAGATCCTAAAAAAGGAGCAGATTAACCTAAAGCAAGCAGGAGGAAGGTAACAATAAAGATAACATCAAAAAACAATGCAATTGAAACAGATAGGCAATGGAGAAAAATCAATGAAACACAGAGGTGTTTCTTTGAATACGTCAATAAAATTGACAAACCTCTGGCAAGACTGACAAAGAAAAAAAAGAAAGACATAAATCACCAATAACAGAAACGTAACAGGGGATATCACTACAGACCCTGCCGACATTAAAAAAAAGTAAGGGAATACTATAAACAACTCTACATACATAAATTTGATACCTTAGCTGAAATGGACCACTTGCTTGAAAAACACTACCTACCACAACTCACCCAATGTGAAAGAGATAATTTGAAAACCCCCATACTCATTAAGGAAATTGAGTTTATAATCAACACCTCCCTCCAGAGTGAACTATGACTTAAGTCCCATACTTCAAACAAGAATTAAGTCAAAATAGATCAGAGACTTTAAGAGGATGAAAAGATACTCTACAGACTGGGAGAAAATATTTGCCAACCACATATCTGAGAAAGGACTAGTATCTAAAATCAGTAAACAACTCTCAAAACTCAACAGGAAAAAACGCCTGAAACAATCCAATTAGAAACTGGGCAAAAGACATGAAGAATATTTCACCGAAGAAGATATACAGATGGCAAATAAGCACATGAAAATATGTTCAACATCATTAGCTATTAGGGAAATGCAAATTAAAACAACGATATCACTACACACCTATCAGAATGGCTACAACAGAAAGAATAATGATGCCACCAAATGCTGGTGAGGATTCGGAGAGCTGGATCACTCCTCCACTGCTGGTGGGAATGTAATATAGCACAGCCACTCTGGAAAACATTTTGGCAGTTTCTTAAAAAACCAAACATGCAACTATCATATGACCCAGCACATTCACTCCTGGGCATTTATCCCAGAGAAATGAAGTCTTATGTTCATACAAAAACCCTGTACACGAATATTTATAGCACCTTTATACATAATAATTCCAAACTGGAAACAATCTGAATGTCCTTGAATGGGCAAATGATTAAAAAAACTGTGGTACATCTACTACTCTGCAATAAAAAGGAAAACAGTGGTGAATCTCCAGAGAATTATATTGAATGAAAAAAGCCAATTCCAAAAGGTACATACTGTATAATCCTCTTATGTAACATTCTTGAAATGATAAAATTAAACAAATAGAGAAGAGATTAATGGTTGTCAAGGAGTTAAGGAGTGGGCTGGGGAAGGAAGGAAGTGGGTGTGGTTAGAAAAGGGCTAATGAGGGATCTCTGGTAAGGGAAACATTCTGTGTCTTGACTGTATCAATATCACTATCCCGGCTGTGATACTGTACTATAGTTTTGCAACATGTTACCATTGGGGGAAATTGGGTAAAAGATACACAGGATATTTACAACTGCATATGAATCTACAATTTAAAAAAATGTGTGTGTGTGTCACTTAAATTTAAAAGCGTAAGTCCTCAAGAGCTAACATGCAAAAAACTCATGGCCCATGGGTAGTGATCCTTGTCAAGTATGTTAATTCTTTACCATGCATCAAGTGTTGTTCACTCTCTTTTTAAAACACGAAACACACACTCTTTCTCATGCAAATAATAGGTCCATTTGGCCCAAAAGCCACCCTTCCAAAAATTCCAACTTTCTTTTCAACATACCAAGGACTGGGATCTCTCAACCTAATATCTTGCCCAAGAAAAAGGTAAGGTTTACAAATGTCTACATTAAAACACACCACTGCTATATACTATTCCACTCACTGAGAAAACAGAAGGAACACAGTGTATGGAACTAGACAATGATCTTCTGTTAAATCCTTACATTACAGATAGACACTCCAGACATAATCATTTTAAATGACATGCTGCATTGAGTTAACATATTGTACAAATCTCCTGTTCTAAACATTTAGGCAGTTTCCATTTTTCACTATTTTAAAACACAGGATATGAAAGATTATTTCCTGATATTAAATTTCCAGATATGTGCTTACTGGTTCAAAGGATGTGTGCGCACTATTTTACTTTTTTGGCTTTTGACATGCTTCAAAAAATTGCTGCTTCCAATCATTTATGAAGATACAAACTTCTTTTTAACATAACTATCTTTGAAAATTATTTTCTATACACAGATGGTCCCCAACTTATGATCTTTTGACTTTACAATGGGTTTATCAGGGTATTAAATGCATTTTCAACGTATGGTATTTTTGATTTATGATGGGTTTATGAGGACGTAATCCCCATCATAAGTCAAGGAGCATCTATATAATATACAGATCCTAGGTTATTGATATTTTTAGAAATATACAATTTGCATGCCTCAATTAAAGAAATTGAGAATAGTCATTTGACAGATGAAATTCTCATTACCAACAATGAATAAGCCTATCTACCATAGCAAATGAAAAGATAAGCCAGCTAAAGACATTACTAGTATAATGAACTAAAGTAGACTTTGACATGTGGTTGGCCAGTGCTCTCGTGTAACAAGCTCTCTTCCCCTTGTCTTCATGTCCTGACTCTAGGGTGTCCCCACTCTGTCTCTTTCCCACTGCAGAAGGCTGGTCATTTTCATCCTCATGGCTATGGAGTGCCTCCTTAAGCCCCATTCATCTATCTCACGCTCCCTCCTGCCATCTGGCATCCCCAAACATACACGTTCTGATAGGAAGTTTCAGATCTGGAAGAGAAGCAAGAGGCAACACTTGGGCTCTTGGCATAAGCTTCTTTCTATTATGGGTAGGAATGTGTGGATGGATAGGTTATGGGGTGCCAGCAGGTGATTAAGAAAAGTGGCACTTTATTGCCCATGCAGCTTCTGTGGCAGGAAACCAGAGAGAGAAAAGGGGTGCGTGGGAGAAAGCAGGTACCACAACCTACTTCACACTGCTAACATCCGACAAACACCAGTCAAGTTTCAAACAATCCCACCCAACTTGCAGAAAGGATACTTTTGGCAGCTACTTTATCGTGGCAAGATAATAGGTTGCAGCTCTCCTCAAAATCAGATATCCAGTTGGTGGATTTATGCCTGCTCTGAAAAATGGTTGGAATAAAATTGTTTGTTCCTTGCTTTATAGCCTAAGTATATTTTTCATAATAATTGAATTCAAAACTCTTTATTGACAAAAACATTTGTCCCTACCTGCAGGAAACCTTGGGGCTAACCTCAGTGTGCACAAGAACGACTCAGGCTGCTTCATATTTGTGACAGAGGACCATCCACTGCTTACAGGTCTAGCATCTTAGACAGAGACTTGTCTCTACCGCCCTTGTCACATAATTCAACTATGAACTGACTGGCTATACCTACCCGTAGTCACCATAGCTGTGTGTGCAGGTACCCCTAAGCAGCGTGAGGCAGATGAGGAGTTAGTTAACGTTACCGCTTCAGGTTTTGTATGAAGCATCTATGTGAAGAACATTCCTATGTTCTCTTCAACAGAGACACAACGCCATTACATTATTCATTGTCCTCAGATCCAAACAGGAATCTAATGCCACCAGCAAAGTCTGATTTTTCAGATGAACTCCTATGCCTTCTTTTCCTACATGAGAACTATGTAACAACATTCTCCTTTAGCCTCAGCTGCCAGGAAATTTGCAGCTCAATGTAACACTTAATGGTAACAACTAACTTTATTCTAGGTTTCTACTGAGATAGTGCCATAATTTAAAAAACAGATAAAACATCAAAAAACACTTTTGGCTTTTATTGTTCTATATGTGCTCTAATAATTTAAACTACTTCTAATCTCTTTTAAAAGTAGGCAAGGTATGAATTATAAATATACAACGTCCTATTCGTTTTCTTTTTCTTTGTCTTCATTAAGTAGCATATAAGTGAATTTGTAATCACCAGTCTGAGCTAGTTGCTTTGTTTTATTCTTTCCCACTTTAAATCATTTCATTTAATTTCCACCCAAAAGAATTACTTAAGGGAAATTTCAGTTACTAGCAAATGGTTTCTCTGAGCAAGTGTAGTCCCTGGCCACTGTGGACCTAAGCTGGGCCACGCAATGTCCATTACGACAACTGACAGGGACGTCTCTGAGCAATCTCCAGAGAATCACCATCTGTGGCAGGAATTTGTTCCTCCTCCTCATCTTTTGGATGTGTAAAGTCTACACGAGGCTAATAAATAATATAGACCAACACACAATTTACTTGGGTCAGTACTGATCAAATAAATTTATTTCCTTCTATTTGTTCTGAAATGATACCTTTATATGAATATGATAAACTAAAATATACCCCAAAATGTATAAGAAAACTCTTCAGGAGCTCTTTAAGCTAAAGTAAACACTGTTTTTAAATTTTGCAGCTATTATGTTATTTTGTCTCATTAAGCTCTGTGCTTAGATAGCCAAGATACTTGTACAGCCCAATAGAAGTTAGATAAGAATTCCTATTAAATAAAAAAATTTTACTTCTATCCCAGGGAAGGAATTAAGCAGGAATTGTAAGAAGACCCATATTCTATTTTCTTCCAGTCTTTCTAGTTTTTCTCATATCATTAGAAGATTGTATATGCCGTTCTTGGCACTAAGTAGAACTGACAAGGTACACAATACTCAGAAAAAAAGGCTGCGCAAGCAAAACTTTCCAGAATTCCAGAGCATCCAGAGTTCAATTATTTAGGGTTTTCATAAGATTATTACTTTCAATTAGATTGTGCATTTATTCTAGAAATAAAAGGAGCAAACTCTCTTTCAAGGCAACTTCCTGCCTCCCCAAATAACCACTGGATGGGACTAGTACCTGCCTCCCAAGGACACCCACCGATTACATTCCACTAGTGGGAGGGTGTAGAATGTCTTAACACAGGGTATTCACATCACCTGGGGATCTTGTTAACAACAGATTCTGATGAGAGTTTGGGCTGGGGTCCAAGAGTCTACATTTCTAATAAGTTCCCAGGTGATGTTACCATTACTGGCCCCTGGACCACAACATAGGGTAGCAAGGCCTTAAAAGACTTACCCACACCCTCTCTTCCAGGGGTGCCTCCTCTAGGTGGGTTCACTACTGCACATCCTGTTGCCAGATGGCAAGCAGACCTCGGAGGGCCTGCTTCCCCACAGCCAACACTAGCCCTTCCCTCTGCTCACTCTTGTCCAGCTTCTCTGCCTACTGTGGGTAAATCAGGTTAGATTTACTCCAAGGACTGGTTATCTTTGCCTGTGGAACTTATACAGGAGTAGTAGAGGACAGAAGGGAAAGGCTAACAAGCAAGCCTCAGGCTTCACACCAGTGCTTGGCAGAGCAGATGCCCTGGTTTTGGGGGAAAGGAGTTTAGGGTGGCTCTGATCTGTCTGTTCCCTTGGCAGGCAGGCAGAAAGGCAGGAGGGATGACTGATCAGATCTGTGTACCCAGGACCCTCTACTTTAGGACAGCTTCATTCATACTACTTTCCTATACACTCTGCCTGGCCTCGACATTGTCCCTAGTCTTCATGAGGAGCCTAGCACCAGACTCATGGACTTCCTCTCATCCTCCACCTATCGCCATCTGGGCACAGGCCTCACACCAAAAAACTCTCAAAGCGTCCCCCCCCAACTCATTTACAAAAAAAACTTAATATGACTAAACTTTTCATATTAAACTATTCTGAACTGATGTGAGACTATTTTTATAGTCTTATGTATCGTATCATGTCTGCAAGGCACACCTTTCCAAAATTCTGAATTCCCAAACACAGGGGGCACCCGGAATGCTGTGTAAGGGACTGTACCTTGTCTCTAGCTCTGTGGCCTCAACTCTGCCAAAGAGCTTTCCTTCTGTTACACTTTGGCATCCTGTTTCCTAAGAACTTGCTACTGCTCAGAACTGCTTTTTCCCTGAAACCTTAAACTCTCATGCCTCATTTTCAGACCCTGGTCTCCTCTTGTCCCTTTCTCCCACCATCCCTGCAATTCGACTGGTTGGGTTTCCAATCCCCTGACTTGTGCACGTTCTCCCTGTCTGTGAGGTTCCTGCTGGCAAAAGGCCTTCCCCATCCTGTCAATTCCATAAGGTCCCGCAAATCCAGCACTCTCCTACCAACACCCCTGTGACACTCTGCTGTCCCTGTCCTGCAGAACACTGACAACGTCTTAATCCAACTACCCAGTTGTCACTCTTCCCTCTTGGCCTGCAGCAGAGAAAAATGACACAAATGTGAGGTAGTGACACTTAGCTGGGCAGTGTTGCCTGAGGGTCCTCTCTGCAAATCCAAGTCTCATGTTCCACAACCCCCAGGCTACAGAATTTTCAGCTATTTGGAATCTATTTCAAACCGTTTTCTGTTTCTACCTTACCACTTCTCCCTTTGGCCTCAGCAGATGACTGTTATTTCAGCACAAGTAAAATCTCCGCTGAAGCCATGTGCCACCTCTTCATCTCCACCAACTCACCCACATCCACACACTTGTGAAGAGGAGCTCTTTCTTACACAACCTACTGTCGGGCCTTAAAAACTAACGCCACCTTAAGTGACATTACAAGTGGCGCCATTATGGGCCCACAAGGGCGTATTAATGTGGCAGCCTAAGATGGCGCTGGGAGGAAGTAGGGTGGGAGTGTCTGCGGGAACCTTGCCTTAGACCTTATTGGCCAAATACGCGCTTCCACGCTCCTGAACACTGCGAGGTTGCAATGGCTAGGCGTTGAGACAGGATGCATGCCCTTGACCTTTAAGCTGATTGGATTATGTTAAAACCTCCCCTCCCTATCTGCCTATAAAAGCAAGTGCTTGTGTGGTAATAAACGGAAACTGCTCGACAGAACCCCCGTGGCATCTGAGTGTCCTTTAAATAGGGCTGGTTGGGGCCGGCGGCTGTGCTCCCCTCTCTTCACGGCTCTCTTCCCCCATCTCCTTCCAAAGGGGACAGGAGGGAAAGAGGAATCCCGGGCCACTCGCTAGCCCCCACAAAGGAACGAGGCTAGGGCGGTTCGGGTAGGCCGGCGGCGGACCCGACAGAGTGGTGCCCCGTGTGAGGCGTTTTTTAAAACTCGTGGGTGAAACGTGAGCGAGTGACGCCCCCGGCTGCTCGGTCCTGAAAGAAGGTCGACGAAGGGTGATCAGCCAGCGGAGTAGTCGCTGTGAAGTAATCCGCCTGCGTGTCAGGGTGAGTGCCATAACAGGGGGAAGTCCCTGCACTTCTCTGCCCTGTTGCTCCCTTTGTCCCTTCCTCACAGGGCAACATGGGAGGCGTGTGTGGAGAGAGTGACGAGACAGCCTGCAAGGCTCTAAAGTACATGTTAAAAAGCAGAGGCCTAGAAATATCTGACTCCACGGCCACCAATGCCTGGCGTCATGTGGTGCAGGTAGCCCCTTGGGCACCTTTGTCCAACTTGTTCTCGTATGAGACTTGGGACCGGGTTCAGACCCTGGCCAGAAAGAATGAGATTAGTCACGGGCTAGACCCCCCCTTAGGGTTCTACGCAACCATCTCTGCCCTAAAGCTTTGCTTCCGTCCCGAGCATCAGGAAGGGGCAGAAAGGGATTGGGCGCAGTTCGATGAGTAGAGAAAAAAGGAAACAAAGCTGCCAATGCAAGGCCCTGAGCCACTGAGTGATACCTGTGCCCCTACCCTGTACCCTCCTCTCCCGGCACACTCACCCCGCCAAAGTTTAGCCGAAGGAGAGAAAGCGGCACCTGAGGAAGTGGAGGAGGCAAGTCCAGCTTTAAAAACAGCCCCGGCAGAGCCGCAGGTTTTTCCTGTCATGGCTCGCTGGGAACCCCCAGCCGTCCGCAGCCCAGGGGAAGCGGCCCCTCAGGCCTATCCGGTCAACGTTGTAAAAGAACTAAAAAAGGCTGTTGCCGAGGCCAGGACTTTATCCTCAGCCTTGCAGGCTCAGACACAAAACTTAACCGAAGCCTTCAAGGCGTTTACTGCCCTGATCCCCTCAGGAAACAATACTTCCCCACCCTTCAAGGGACAATGTTTTGGTTGCTGAAGACAAGGTCATTTTAAAAGCCAATTTCACAAGGCTAAAGGCAAAAAACCCCCTACCACACCTTGCCCCCCCCCCCCCCCCCCCCCCCCCGATGTAAAAAAGGATTACATTGGAAAAAGGACTGTAGGTCCAAATTTGACAAAGCTCCCAGTGGAAATAGGCCGGCCGCTTGGTACCCTTGGGAAGCTCACGACCTTAAAGAGCTGAAAAAGGCTGTTGCAGAGGATGGGCCCAATTCCCCATGGGCAGAAACCATCCTCCAGGGCTTAGCACACCAACCCTGCACGACCCAAGATTGGAAAATGCTCTGTAAGGCTGTCCCACCCCCAAATTTGTTTATCAAGTTCTGCGCCTTTAAAGAAGAGTGCCATGTGCAGGCAGAGATAAATCAAGCAGTAGCGTTGCCCAATGCCACTCTGCTAGGTGTAAATGCTAGCAAATGTGCACATAACCACAATAAAACCAATCCTGGACTCACCTTCCCATGGGTCCTTGGCAAAGGTTCCTGCGTAGGTGCCAACAAACCCTTTTGCAGCACTGTGGCGAATTTCACCGCCCCCAAAACCCGAAATAAGTGGACCCGAAACAAGCAGGCCACAGGGGCAGCTGCGGTGGCCATCAGCTCCCTCTTGGGAGTTAGTTATTGGAGCGGGTACCGGGACCGCTGGAATAGCCTTGGCACATCAACAGGTAGCTTCCCTTAGGGAGGCAGTGGACATAGATCTTGGCCGCTTGGAGGTGTCTGTATCACATTTTTAAAAAGTCGCTAACATCACTTTTTAAAGTTGTTTTACAGAATCGACGTGGAGTAGACCTGTTGTTCTTACAGCAAGGAGGATTATGCACTGCCCTCAAAGAAGAGTGCTGCTTCTATGCCGACCACTCTGGAGTGGTCAAGGATTCCCTAGCTAAGCTTAGAGAAGGATTAGAAAAGAGAAAAAAAGAACGTGAAGCCATAGTAATTGGTTCCAAAGCTGGATTTCAAGTTCCCCATGGCTCACCACCCTGCTGTCCTCCCTGGCGGACCCCCTAGATTCGCCAGGTTGTGTCCCTTATAAGGCGCAACACCACTTCTCTCATAATGCTCACCCAGGTGGTAGAGGAGGTGGCCCATAATGAAAGCCCTGACAGCCCTTGGGTCAGTATGGCCCTTTAAAAAATCAACGCCAATCTGTAAGGCTCCGCCCCGCCCCCGCTTGGCTGGATAGTCAATGACGGGTAAGATTTCCAGAGCGAAACAACCTAAGACTGGCACAGCCACCAGAGGGAATGGAGGCGAGGCTGGGAAGGTTAGCCGCCTCCAGCTGCCTTATTAAAATAAAAAGGGGGAGTTGTCGGGCCTTAAAAACTAACACCACCTTAAGTGACATTACAAGTGACGCCATTATGGGCCCACAAGGGCGTATTAATGTGGCAGCCTAAGACAGCACCGGGAGGAAGTCGGGTGGGAGCGTCTGCGGGAACCTTGCCTTAGCCCTTATTGGCCAAATACGCGCTTCCGCGCTCCTGAACACTGCGAGGTTGCAATAGGCATTGAGACAGGATGCATGCCCTTGCCATTTAAGCTGATAGGATTATGTAAAAAACCTCCCTTCCCCATCTGCCTTTAAAAGCAAGTGCTTGTGTGATAATAAACGGAAACTGCTCGACAGAATCCCTGCCACATCTGAGTGTCCTTTAAACCGGGCTGGTTGGGGCCAGCACTGTGTTCACGTCTCTTCACGGCTCTCTTCCCCCGTCTCCTTCCAAAGGGGACAGGAGGGAAAGAGGAATCCAGGCCATTCGCTCGCCCCCGCAAAGGAACGAGGCTAAGGGCTGTTCGGGTCGGCCGGTGGTGGACCCGACACCTACCAAAATGGGTCTGTTCCCACTCCACCTCTGTGGGCACTTGGCTTCACCAATGATCTCACTTGCTTCTCTCTTTCTTTCTTTTTTTTTTTTTTAGGAGGCAGCAGCATAGTGTAGGGGTTAGAATCACACAGACCTGGGCTTGGCTCCCAGATCTGTCCAACATAACCTTTCTTCAGCTGGGATTCCTCACTGGAAAAACACGGTTTACCGCAATGCCAATCACCAGGGTGCAGGAGACATTGCTGTCGGGTCTGGAAAGTAGTAGCTACGGCTCAACACCATCTCTCACAGCTCTATTGGCTTTCTGTCCATGGCACGTAGATAACCTTCAAGCATCAGGTTCACATTTATTATTCTTTTTTTTTCTTCATTAAAAATACTACCACAAAATATATACATCCTTTTTTCTTGTTAAAAAGTAAAGAACACGGAGAATACAGGTTAAAGAGTAAACACCCCCAACACACATACTATTTAGTGGCCATCATTAACAGTCTGATGTGAAAGTCACTTTCTAAGCCACGGTAACCTGGTCTCCAGTCCTATCACTTCACAGAAACTGTTAAGGACACAAATAATGTTCTAGCTGCCCAGCTCCATGGAGCACTGTTCTGTTGCCTCAGCTTCCTCTGGCCTTGGTGGCACATGCTAACCACACCTTCCACCTGCTCTTGGTCATGCCGTCTGTTGGCTGCCTTCTTGCTGGCTCTGCCCTCTGGATTCTGTCCTTAGCCCTCTGTTTGTCCCATTTCTCACCTTCAAGACCTAGCTCCAAGCAGGCAATTCTGCTGGGATATTCCACAGCCACCTTCAACTCAGCAGGCTAACGATGGTATGTACCATTTCCTGCCCTACAATAATCCTAGTGGCAGCTACACCCATGATGTAGGTACTATTTTCTGCACTTTAAAGATAACAAATGCAGGTGCAGAGGAGTAATTCTCTCCAAAATCACACAGTTAGTAAATGGCAGAGGTAGGATTTGATCTGTGCCTGCCTGTTGGAAAAGCCTGACCTTATGATGCAGTACCACACTGTCTCTCCCTACCCCAAAGCCATCAGACTGCCAAAGCCTGAAATGAGAATGGCTGCACATACCACTTCTCCAGTTAATGCAGATGCCAAGAATGACCTGTATCACATTCAGAGCTCTCGAGGATTCTAACCCTCTGTCCAGTCCATCGGGTTTAAGTGTTATACAAGTGGGAGAAACCACAGAAGTACAGAATCTTATGATTATCCAGCTACATTAGTCCCTGCTCAGACCAACCATGAACAGAGGGCATTTCTGGGCACTATCTTCCACCAGGAATAGTGACTGCGGGAGGACTAGAGAAAGGCCACATGGCCTGCAATCAGAGAAGGCAAGATCCAGGGAGATCACCACATTCATTTGAAGACAGGTCATTCTGAACAGCCTCCAATAACTAGAAATTACATAAGCTCATTACAAGGAAGAATTTTTGCTTTTGAGGTATGGGGAGGGGGGAAGAACAGGTTGCTTCTAAAAGGAGAATGTTCATATTTAATGTAAACACAATGACTATTTGCAGGGTGTGAGGTAAGCTTGGGAGAGATAATAAGGGCTCTGCCCAGGTGAAAGCCTATAGTTTCATGACATACTACTATTTCGGAACCCTAAGATCAATGCCCATCTTTTAAAGTTCACTCTAAAGACTGGTTTTGTACATTTATGTCATACTTCAATAAAAATACTTATTGAAGAAAGAAATCTAGATTCTGGCTCCTTCCTTCTTTCCACACAGCAGCGGTGGGAAGGACAAGCAGCAGAGTGGCCACTCGTGTGAAGCCTGTAATCGCTGTCTCCTTGGGGCTCAAGAATCACTGATAATGTGGCACCCACGCTCCATCATTAAAGATATTTTAGTAGGTTGACTCTAGGACTACTGTGTACATTTAAAAAACTTTCTTTTATTTTAAAATTTACATTATAAATGAATGCCCCTGAAAACAAAAGTGGACCTGTCATATTGATGTCAGAGAACTGCTTTAAACACTGACGAGGAGTTATTCAATTTGACTGCCGAACTCTTTCTTTGCAGTAAGAAAGGATTATATATGTTTATTTTACTCATGCCCTCAACACGGAGAAAACACATTATGTAACTTGATCTAATATAAAAATGTTTAGGCATTCACTTAATATTACTATAAAAATCACCCTGAAATATGTACGTTCTATTAGTAATGGGTTAACCAACAAAGGATTTCTGTAGAAGTTAATAAATAACATTGAAGACATTTTACTGTTTTACAAATCCAAATACATGTAATTCAAAGAGGATTCAATATAGCTAGTCTTCATATCACAGGGACTAAGAATTCTCTAAAGGAAAACAACTAGGCTCTGGGGTGGCAGGTTTCTTTCTTCTGGCCTCTTAGGGCTTCCAAACGCCCTGTTCCCTGTGAAAACTGAAGGCAAAGACTCCTTGGCGAGTCAGTGAGGGAGGTACTTCATAGGCTTGGGATAATGTACATTAGCACAGCTGCCACAGGAGAAAAAGGAAGACAAAAAAGTTCAGGCCGTAAATGGATAAAACTGAAATACAACCAGAGGCCATTTACTGATTTTTTTCATTTTGATTTTGGAAGTTAGGAATTAGTACGCAGATGTTTAGGACAGCTCCCAATGATCCCCATCTCCTGGTATTTATGCCCTCAAGAAATGCTCTCTCCTGATGTGTGAGCTGGTCCATACACTAATGAGCAGAATACTACAGAACTGACGGGATGCCACTTCCACGATTAGGTCATGGAAAACTGTGACTTCCATCCTGTTAGCTAGCCTCTGCTCTTCCTCTCTCGCTTGCTCATTCTGGTAAAGCAAACTGCTATGCCGTGAGCTGCCCCATGCAGAGGAACCATGACAGGCCTCTGGCAACCGCAAGCAAGGAACTGCGACCCCCAGTCCAACAGCCCGTGAAGAACGAAATCCTTCCATTATCCACCTGCAGTTGAACCTTAAGATGACTTCGGCCCTGGCTGACACCTTGCTTGCAGTCTTGTGATGGCCAGAGGACCCAGCTAAGCTGCACCCATATTCCTGACCCTCAGACACTGAGATTAAATGTCAGTGCTTTAAGCCACTAGATTTTGGGGTAATCTGTTACCCGGAAATAGAATATGCAGAACTCTAAAGCAGGAGTTGGCAGTTTTTTTGTGAAGGGCTAAAGAGTAAATATTTTCAGCTTTGTGGGCCATATTTTCTCCACTGCAGCTACTTTACTCTGTGGTCACAGTATGAAAGCAGCCATAGACTATATGTAAACAAACAGGTATGCTGTGTTCCAACGAAACTTCATTTGTAAAAATAGGTGGCAATTTGGCCTTCTGGCTGTAGTTTGCCAACCCTTGCTCTAGGTTGTGCAGAAATCCTATTTTTGAGTTAAAAGGCAGATGAGCTCCATTTTACTACTCTGTTCAAAATTATTTTAACAATTAAAAAAAGCTCAACCTCTCACAATAACAAAATAATCACAGGCAGAAGAAAAGGAAAACAGATGTTCAATAAAGTTCTAATTTTGGTAAGTAATCTAAGAAATGCAAATATATCTTTTATGACAAATGGACACCCCTATTTGCATTTTGATGAAAAAGTTGAAGTCCAACACTGGAGATAAATTTGCACCAGAAGAACGCTTACTGAGTTAGCTGTTCACCACAACCACAAGCACAACACAGCTCCTCAAACACACACTGGCTTTCCCCTCACTCGTCCTCTTTTCTGATAGTGGGAAAAGACGATTACCTTTGCTTTTTGACAGTGGCGATGGAGGCTGCTCTGTAAACACTTCTAGGGGTGGGGAGTCATGGTGGTCAAAGTCTTTGTCCATGGCTTCTATGAGACTGGTGATGTCTGAGTCCTCTGAGCTGTGCCTTGTGCTGCTGGCACGTTCTGGGTGGGAAGGGTGCACAAGGGGGGCGGGAGACAGCCTTCCGGGCTGTGGCTCCTGGTGCTGAGGCACTGATGGTGGTGGTGGAGGCTGAGAAGGCTGCTCCAGCGGGCTGTGGATGTGGTGCTGGCTGCTGTGCTGATTCTGTTTTGCCCCTTTGGACTTTCTGCCCACTGCATGACCCTGGGTCACTGCATTTGAATCTAAGACAAGGGGGCTTGTTTTGCTAGCAGACTGTGAGGAAGCTGCTTGTGCAGAAGTCCTGCTAGAGGTACTTGAACTGTTTTTGGCTCTGACATTTTCCATGTCAGCTGAGTTTCTATTGCTGTGACTGCTGTGTGGGTGAACCAACGGGCCACACTGCCTATGACTCCCTACGCTGGGTCGGGATGACGAACCGCCTGCTCCACAGAACCCTCTACTGTGACTGGGATCACAGCTGAGTGTGTTCAAGCTGAAAAAAGGACCAATTGCAGATCAGTAAAGAGCAGCCTACAAAAGCTAATATTAAAACATTTTCATTTCATCAGGACAGACGTCCCAAATATGAACTACTCTAGGAAAAAACAGCAAGAAAGAGGGATAATTTCTACAACTCTCTAGGCTTTGTTCTATTAAGTAATTATGACATGGTATTATTAAGTAACTAGAACTAAGACTTTTTACCCTGTGCAAAAATGAAAAGAAACTTATTTTTTCTTGTATTTACATCAGCCAACTCTATGTATACTAGAGAATTTATTGCTAGCACATGAACATACTTTCCTTCAGATGAAATACCAACGATTCTCCTGAGATCGAATGGCCTTCCCACATCAAAGGGTGGGTTTGAGGCCTCAAAGGACAGTCGCCTTCGAAATGGCTCCCAAATTCCTTGAGCTTCCAAATAGGCTGTTCCAATTACCAAAAGAAACAGTGCACTGCAGGGGTACAAAAGTTGGAGAATCAGGAATTGGTAGAAGAGCAACAAAATCTGATATTAAAGGCAGAGTTTCTGGGTAAAGTATACTATGAAGTCTGTGACAATTTTTAATGGACAAGACAAAACAGTGTTATGAATAAAAGTTTGCCCACCAATTTTTATAAAATGCCGTCTTACATGGAGGCTTTATAATTCTTTGTATCAGAAGAGACACTTAGAGTACAATTTTTTTTTTTAACCAAGAAGAATTTTAGTTTCAACTGTCTGGGCCAACTCTTTCCTTTAAAGGATGTATGAGGTAACTATGTAAATTAATTCAGAGGTGAGTAGAGCTGATTTTCAAAACATGTAAAGAAATGTATTGAAAAAAGATAAGGATGCTGAGGGCTTAAAAAAATATTTCTAGTCAGTTTCATGATGCTTCCGTACTATTCAAGAAGAGTATACTATTATGTTGAGTAAATTCTAGATGTCCAAATCAAGTAAATTTACCTGGTAAATTATGTGTTTTTTTCTTTAAGAAATTAACATGTATTTAATTTGAATAACAAATTTCAAAGGTAAGAAAGATATTGTTTATCATACGCCCCCCAAGAAGGGTTCAGTTCTAACTGTTCCCAGCAGTGTGCAAGTTTGATGAAGGCAGACAGTTCCGTTTGTTCCGGCACTTAGAACAGTGACTGGCATATAGTGGGTACTCATTACCAGTGTCAAATGACAAATGAGTATCAGCCTCGAAAGAAGACAAAAGTACCTCATTATTCCTGAGATGATGATGTACAGGGCCAGTTCCCAGTTGGGTCTGGGCAGGGCTTCTGCACAGGTTGCTAACATATGGTACGGAAGGGAAGCATTCAATATAAATACAAATTCAGAGCCACTGGTCGTTACAAACTTCAGTTCACGAATAATTCTAGAAGCTGTGAAATCAGGAGTAAACCTACAAAAGAAGGATGGCAGTAAGGCTAAGTTTTAAAAATACATAACAGCAGTTTAAATGTAATACCAGTCCCACACACCCACGAAATATAACACAGAATTTGAGTTTGTCACTTTTATACAACTTCTTCATTTTAAAATGAAGAAAGTATTGTCTCATGAGGCTAAAAACAGGCACAACTACAATCTGTGGACAACTGGAGAAATTACATTAAAAATAATACATAAAAGAATTACATAAAAGCAATCAGCTTCCCATAACTATTACTTCAGAAAGTGGTCTCTGAGTTTCTTTCCATTCCCCCTCCTTTCTCCTTCATCTAAATAACCCACATGCTTCTCCCAGGCTACATTCCCAATAATGCCTTTTTTTTTTTTTTTAAACCACCCTAGTCCTAGAGATTGTTTCATCCTCTCCTATGGTATTGCTTATTATCACAATTATTTTATTTTTATTTTTTGCTAACTGTATGCACCTTGAGGAAAGGTGCCTTATTCCTCACTGATCTTCACATATCCAGCATTATGCCTTGCATGTAGTGACGTAGCTACTTCTTAAGTAAATATCCATTGGGGATCACGAAATTATTATTCAATTAAGGGGATAGATATTATATTTTATTACATAAACTTTGCAACATAAGTTATCAATTGACTTAAAATATGCTGCAACTATTAATGATATAGGCATAAAAATGGTCTTCTGACCAAAATACTACATATTCTTATACTGTACAACATGGAAAAACTACACATGTATGATACAAGTCTCTGTTCTGTTGCTGAGACACTGTAAATTTATACCAACATCTTATGCTTTAATGCAACCCTGAAAATAATTTTCAGATTGGTTTCTAGGATTATCTGATCCACTTTGGAGATAGAGGAAGTTTTACAACTTCTAAAACAAAGATATGAAGCAATATCTTAGCCAAAGATTAAATGAGAAAAAAACCAAATACATTTGTAAACAAAGACCTTTCTTTTGGTAAATATAAGAACATATCTTTGTACAGAGTTTGAACAACTTTAGCATGAAAAGTTTGTGAGAAGCTAGTGATTCACTATACCTTACAGGAAAATACTTACAATATGATTATGTCTCTAGAGGCGTTGGCACTTAGTGCAAACTCTTGACAATTAACAACTTTAAAGCCATATCCCTCACATGAGTATCCACTGATTTCAATTGTTTCTATGTGGATTTGAAGCTGTCCTGTATTCTCTACTTTAAATGTTCTTTTCAGCGTGAAATTTGGTTCCCTTAGTTTCAAACCTGAAGGAAAAAAAATCAGGAATGATGATAACTCCTGTCACATGTCCAAATGATAAATACATTATTCACAAACTATTTGATGCCAGAGATTATGAGCCACGCCCATGCCAAAGAGAGCAGCTGTTCCCCAGATTTCATCAGGAAGTACTCCACTTTGACATGTCATTTCAGATGGCAGAGTCTTATTATTTTTACTCTATGAAAAGTTTTACTTTTCTAAGCTAAGGCATGCAATGAATATTGATACTTTAATCTTTTAATCTTTAATCCACATCAAACAACCCTGAAAGCAAGACCTGGTATTGCCTTAAAATCTTAATCATTCATCACTAATATACATGCGTGCACATATAGAAATACTGTTCTTGTTTTTGGAATAATTTACTGTTGAATGTAAATGCTGAGATTTGTGCCCTTGGAACTGGTAGGAATACTCACTATCTGTACAATCTTTTAACAAGGCTTCTGTGATTTTAAAACGTAAGGAACTTCCTGGACCCGGAAGCTTGCCTGCCACCCTCAAGTTCTCAGTTGTCCCTTGTCCTTGGACCATCACAGCATCCATCACGGTCAGGTTATTTCTATACGTGAACAAAATTTACAGATTTTTCTCCATTAAATTTGCACAATCTTTTGATCTATAATTTCTACTGCTATTTCATAAACTACCACAAAGGAGTGAATACACTGAATTTAAGGGTGAAAATTCACACTTTAAGAATTTAAAAATACACAGAGAAGAGCAAGAGTCGCACATGGTACAGGAAGATACTATTCATGTTTTAGAGCTATAAACTTAATAACAAATATAGGTTTCATTAGGTGTGGGGTATATACATGTACTGGACAAAGTGAAAACCCTATTTCATAAATTAGACATGTGAACTCATCTTGAAACGAATCAAGTAAGGACTTCTATATAAATACTAAAAATCAATCCATCCCTATATTGCAGAACCTACCTGATTATGATTAGTGAAGAAACAGTTCTGTTGTGAATTGGAGTAAACTTTACTTTGACAGATTTCTTTTCTCCAGGTTTTAAAATAAGGTTTAAAATTAAATGTCGAGAGAGGCCCTCTGTAAATCCTGTTGAACTCTGCAGGGGATGAGCCTTGAATCATTAAGTAAACAAACAGGGACTCATTAACAGATTATCTAAAAAAATGTTTCCCCCTTTACCTCATCTAGAGCCCAGTATACTTTCTTGAATTGATTGAACACATAAACAATTTTATCCTTCATAATTAGACACCGGTTAGCTGGCAAGCATAGCTGGGCAACCAGTGATGAGACTTCAC
Organism: Cynocephalus volans; assembly: GCF_027409185.1. Lineage (NCBI taxonomy): Eukaryota > Metazoa > Chordata > Mammalia > Dermoptera > Cynocephalidae > Cynocephalus > Cynocephalus volans. The sequence goes on along the minus strand of NC_084473.1, from coordinate 96,709,446 downwards.
ATTCTGCATTAAATCCAAAAGGTACTTTGTTCCTCAGGTCAATGAAGTCTTCGTGTTTACGCAAGGCACTTGTTTTTTTTTGCACGTAGATCTTGTTTTATTTTGAAATATAAGACACATACAGAAAAAGACACAAACCTAAGATACATAGCTTGATGCTTCAGCACAAAGCAAACACTTGTGGATCCAAGACCCAGAACCCCCAGGTCCTCCTGATGCCGACCCCAGTCACTGCTTGTCCCACTCCTCTCCTCTGAAGGGTCCTCAGTTTGCAGCACACTTTTTATTTGTAAAAACATTTCCAATTCATATCAATGTCTCCTTGAATTTTAGTTTGAAAGGTATGTACATAATTAGTGTTTCATGAAGGCTTGACAATATGAAGTTTAAAGCATAGCTTAGTTTAATATTCAAAACATAACTTTTGATGGCCAGTTACAAATAGGTTTAAAAGTCATTTTAATTTTTATTTAAAAAATCAAAGTTCACACATAAGGATATGCTGTTCTGATTTTTAAGCAACATTAAGTTTAAGCTTTTTTGAAGAAAGGATTGGCAACACTTGGCTACAAATGACCATGGCTCTTCCTGGATCTTTTCAAATATAGAGAGTGAATTTTGTATCATTTTCTACTCCCCTAGGCATGGTAAGGCCTACTATGTACAGATCTACCTACTTGTATTAGCATGATACTACAAATATAACTTACAGTCAACAGACTTTATTTTTATTTTTATTTTTTTTCCTTTATTTATTTATTTATTTATTTATTTATTTTTGTCTTTTTCGTGACTGGCACTCAGCCAGTGAGTGCACCGGCCATTCCTATATAGGATCCGAACCCGCGGCGGGAGCGTTGCCACGCTCCCAGCGCCGCACTCTCCCGAGTGCGCCATGGGCTCGGCCCAGTCAACAGACTTTATAAAGCACACTATTCCTTAACTCTTCCTTTTGAGGTAAATATATATTTTTTCCTACATCTAACACTCCTGTCAAAGTCTCCTAGGACAAAATATTCCAACTGCTCCAAAATGGTTGATGAATAAGTTCCCTTGTAAATAAACTATTCTGAGTAATTGATGAATACAATATTATACTATACATATGAGGGTACTTCAAAAAGTTCATGGAAAAATGGAAATAAAAGATAATATGAATCTTTCCATGAACCTTTTGAAGACCCCCTCATATATTCCCAAACACCACCTATTTTTTTATTTTTTTCAATTTATTTAGAGTTCCAGTCAAGATGACAGAATAGACGGTCCCCAGTGTCACTCTCTCCCATAAATCAACCAATTTACAACTATAAAAATGTAATGTCAGCCATGCTGCGGCCACTGGAGCTCAGGGGGGGAGGAGGAGAGACCTATGGAGTTCATGAAGGCCGGAGAAACCACGATGAGACAGAGAATAAACTGCTCTGAGTGTTTCAGGCTGTGGCTGCTTTAAGGCTGGAGCTGCTGAGTGCATGGAGCAGGAGCCGGCAGAAGCCGGCAGAAGCTGCAGCTGTGCCCTTCAGATGGAGTTACTTGGAGGTGGCAGGTGAAAAGAGGGCCTTGGTGGCCCCCAAGACAGCGAGATCTCTACTAGGGTTCCCGTGGACCCACGCAGAAATGAGGAGCCAGAACAGCTGAAAAAGGGGAGCCATTCAGAGGCCAGTGAGTGGGAAGTGTTTAGAGCACAGGCTGTAGGGGAGATGGGCCCACTGGGAGAGAACACTGGGACACAGCAAGGACAGTCGATCTGCCCCCCAATCAGCACAGGACCACTGAGAGAAGACTGGTAGGGAATGTAGAATTGCATGGGGTGCAGTTTGATGAAAAAACTCAGGCTCAGATCAGAGTTTCTTCATAACCCAGGTATACCCAGTGTCTGGAGAGCCCGAAGTACCTATAAGGTCAACCATTAAACCCTGAGCTGCACAAAAAGCCTTCCCTAGGGAAACAGCAGCAAAACGGCAATTTAACTCAACCACACAGCTCAAGTACTGGTTCCCACAGGAAGTTCCCCAGTTTTAGAAGTAAGCAAAAGACAAGAACTTAGTTCTGGCCCAGACACACCACCAGCACCTTGAGGCCCATCCCCATGCCCACAACCACTCACACTGCCAGTGCCCTGGGGTCCACCCGGGAAAATGAGGCTTAGAGCTGGGGACCGGACCTTACTCCCACATCCAGCCTTACCACCAGGGCCTCGGGGCCCTGCCCAGGGACCCGAGGCATGAAGCCAGAGACTGGACCCCCTTCCCACAACCAGGCACACTGTGCCAGCACCTCGGGGCCTGCTCCGGGACTCAAGGCATGGAGAAGGGGACCAGACACCCCCACCCACAACCAGGCACACTGCCAGCACCTTGGGGCCCTACCCAAGGGCCCAGGGCTGGAGTCAGGGACTGGACCCCCCCTTTCCATAACCAGGCATACCACCAGGGTCTTGGGGTCCTGTCCAGGGACCCAAGGTCTGGAGCCGGAGACTGGATCCACCTCCCACAACCTGGCACACTGCACCAGCACCTTGGGACCCGCCCGGGGTCCCGAGGCATGGAGCCAGAGACCGGACACTCCCCACAACTAGGCATACTGCCAGCACAAAGGAGAATGCCAAAAACATCACCTCCATGTAGGTGGCCCACCATAGCCACCACAATAACAATGGCTGCTGCGAAAGCAGCTAGATGCCACAACCACAACGCAGATTGTCCGCCAGCCAATGGAGTGCATTGACACAAGGAGAGTCACCAACAGAGATAAAGAAAAGAAGAGGATGTCTCTTTCCACAAAGCCCATTTCAGAGTGACAGAAGAAGCATCTGCTCTGTGATAATATTGGGGGACCTGATCACACCTCTCAGCATTGGACAGATCATCTAGGCAACAAATTAACAGAGTAACCATTATTCTTTCAGAAGGAGAGAAGAAATCTAGGGTAATTAGAGGGGGGTAGGGGGAAGGGAGAGGTGGATGGTGAGAGATTGGACAAGGGACATAAAGAATAATTATGATTTGTAACAATATATATGCTAGTAATTTGATTTGATCAACATATCTCAATGTTAAACCCCCAAAATTTGCATAATCAATTTTGATTAAAAAATAAATAAAATAAAATCTAAAAAAAAAAAAAATTATTATTTTTTAACATTCAAAGATGTTGTTGTGGAGCAGTGGGAGTAGCAGGTGGAATGGGAGTAGGGAAATGGAGGTGGAGGGGCACAGCTGGCCTGGCTGCAGGGGGCGGGGTGTGTGGCTGAGGCCCGTGGGCTCCCCCAACTCTGGCTCAGGAGCCTGGGGGGGTTCTGGTGGTGGCTCAGTCATAGCTGGGATGGATGTGAATGTTGATAGCTGGGCTGGATGTGAATGTTAGAGGGGCATGGCTGGGGTCCTTGGCCCCACCCCACCCTGGCTCATGGGCCTGTGGGGCTTCCGGTGGCAGGTCAGTTATCGCTGGGCAGACTTTGAGTGGCTCCTTTTTTCAGTTGTCTGTGGTCCCTCACTCCTACGTGGGTCCACGGGAACCCTGTCAATACTCTTGCTGGCCTGGGGTCTACCAAGCCCCCCTCTCCCCTGCAGTCTCCTAGCAACTTCACACAAAGGGCACAGCTGTGGTTTTTGCAAGCTCTTGCTCTATGTGCTCACCAGGGCCAGCCTTGAAATGGCCGGGGCTTGAAATGGTCAGAGCAGTCCCTTCTTTTTCTCATTGCAGCTTCTCTCACCTTGATGAACTCCATAGGTCTCTCCTCCTCTTCCACTGAGCTCTAGCAGCCCCAGCTTGGCAGTCATTCCTTTTTTAATAGTTGTAAATTGGCTGATTGCGGGAGAATGATGCTGGGGATGGTCTATTCTACCATCTTGATTCTCTTTCCACTACCTACTTTAAACTTCGATGATTTGGGAAACATTTCAGGATGCTGTGGTGCCTTCAGGATACCATTAAGGGCCTCAATAATTTTATAGTGGTGGTTCTCAGAGTGACCCAGGGACCCCTAGGGATCTCAGAGATCCTTTCAGGATATCTAAGATATCAAAACTATTTTCATAATGATATCGATAGATGCTATTTGCCTTTTTCACTGTGTTGACATCTGCACTGCTGGTCAGCAAAAGCAATGGAGAGTAAAACTGCTGACCCCTTAGCTTGACTCAAGGCAGTGATATCAAACTTGCCTAGTAGCCATTGTATTCTTCACTCCCATATATGTCTCGTTAAAATAAAGTCTTTGATGAGGCAGTAATACTCGTATATACTAATTTTAGTACATCTCCACCCTGGAGCGTGTCCTTTTAATATTCTGTGTGATAAGATGGGAACTATGCATAAAGCACTCCTACAGCCTACCATGTTGTCTTGAAAAGCTAGCTGCTTTTTTCATGGAACACCACTTATATCTGAAAGGATGACTGACAATTAATCCATGGTTATTTAGACTTGGGTATTTAGCAGAAATTTTCATGAAAATAAGTAAGTCTGTCCTTTTAAGAAAGACAACAGAAGTATTTTGTTGTCAATGATAATATTCAAGCTTCTGAGCAAAATTTAGAAGTTTGGATAACTGTATTCACCCACCCCCATGAGCTTGACAACTTCCCAATACTTAAAGAATTTCCATATTAATAATTTTTTAGATATTGAATAGTGAATTGTGTCAACATTTGTAAGGTCTGCATATCTCAGTGAACCAATATTTTCCAAATGACCGATGTATGGAGTCTAAAAAGGCAATTAAGATACTCCTCCTTCTTCCAATTACATGTGTATCAGGTCACATTTTTATTATATACTTCAACCAAAACAATATCACAAGAGACTGAATGCAGAAGCAGATATGAGAATTTACTTGTCTATTAAGTCAAAGAGCCGTTAAAGAGATTTGCAAACATGAAAAACAACCTCTTCTTCTTGCAAAATAACTGTGCTTAAAAAAAAAATATAGCTAGTTTTTACCTTTTATGTTATCTATGTTAAATAGAACAGGTTTATTATTAAGATCTCTCAGTTTTAATTTCTTTTTTTTTTTTTTCCCTGACCAGTAAGGGGATTGCAACGCTCTGCATGGTGCGGTCTGCACCACGCTCGCCCGGTGAGCACACCGGCCATCCCTACATAGGATCCGAACCCGCGGCCTCAGCGCTACCAGCGCCACACTCTCCCGAGTGAGCCACGGGGCCGGCCCTCTCAGTTTTAATTTCTAATGTGACAAAATATTGATAGATGTAACCCACCTAAATCAGAAACCTCTGAGATTCTTAATAATTTTAAGACTAAAGGAGTCCTGACACCAAATATTTTGAGAACCACTGCTCTACAGCATTATAGAGAATAGTTTGGTTCCTAGAACAAACCAGTTTACGTACACATTTATTAATTCAAGATTACCTATTGAGTGAAAACCATGCATACTATTGTGCTAAGTATGAATACAACCAGTCATGGGTCTGGCATTCATGGAGCTTATAATTTTATTAGAAAGTATCCAGAAAGATAATTTAAATGACTGAGCTAACATTTTGCTGCTTAATAAAAACAAATTATGTATTAGTATTTACCTCATCTACATATTCTCAGAATTTCTGGTAGCTTTTATTACAAACCTTCATGAGTTTAATGTTTAATGTCCACAAATAGGAACCTTTGACTCAATGTGGCTCACCTTGACCTAAGTCCCGGTTTCCATGCCTCTAAAATAATTACTAGACTGTTCTGACTTCTTCAGTAACTTGTCCTTCAGCCAAATTTAAGGATAGCCAATAGTTTTCTTTCACATTTGCACTGATCATGTTATACAATTCTTTCTTTGAAATAGCATGAAGTGTGAATACTTACACTGTTTCTGAAGACTTGGAATTCTAGAGTTCTCAAATCTATCTTTGCCACCTTACTCAAGTTAAACCTAAAATTAAAAAATGTACATATATTTCTTCATAAACAGCATCATAATTAAAAGGTTCATACAGCAATTTATCAAGTTTGTACTTTATTTGCAAGTTATCTTTTGGCAGATTTTGAGATCAATATTTACCAGATTAATAGTTTTCAAAAAATTAAAGGCTACAACTTGTAATTAATATTTTTTTTTCTATTTTAAACTAAAATATTTGAAAGGTTACACCTGCTTTCTTAATAAATTTTTTTGGGGGGAGACCCACATTACTTTTTCAAGCTTTAAATTGCAAGTTTTTCTAGATGCTTAACATAATAGCAACCTTTCTCCTCAGAACCATCTCTCAACTTTAATTATAGATCCCATATCTCTCAGTCAAACCTATTACTGTATGAGCTACAATAAAGTTTTAAATTTGTAAAATAATAATTCAATACTATATATAAACATTTTGATTACCTACAGTAATGCTTACCTTGATACTAACTTATCAACAAAGACTGAAGGGTTGGAATATAAGGCCAGAGGAACAAACTGAATATAGACAGGAACATCTGCAGGATTTTCTAAAGTAATCTCTTCTTCCTTAAACAAAGTAATAAAGCATTAAATGGAAGATTTCTACAGTTAAAAGTAAGAGTAGATACTTTAAACTCTATTATGTATTTCCATAAACTGACCTCACTTTGAATACTTACTGAAGAGCAGTTGGTATTAGTAAGTGCAAATTTCAAGTGTCGGGGTGAGCTAAGGATGGAAGGCCAGGAGAGCTCAGCAGTGATTTTTGACACTATATTTTTTTGAAGGTCTGTATTTACTTCAAATATAGCATTCAATCTAGAAAAATAATTTGTAAGGCACAGTTTCAAAATGAAATACTTGAGTTTTCTGAATACAAGAAATTCTATTAGGCTTAGGTACTTGACAAATTTTATTCTGGCCCTGAGAAACCACAGGTTTATTCACTCTAATATTTTACTATGCTTTTAATGCTATATGAAGATGTCTCTATTTTGGCACAAACAGCTACCAAAATATCACTGATCATCTGTATTGTTTTTGTACTGAATATGTAAAGGATGGCAAATCTTAGGAATAGTATTAATGCAATCCTGTTAGTTTTCAAAAGCCTTTTTAAAGTATAAATTCAGTAAGAAAAGCTGGACTATATTAGATAATATATTTAGAAAAGGCAGGAACATATACAGATAACAGATGATGCTATGGGGATCCTAAAGGACCTCACATCCCTAGGGAAAAGATCTAGACACCAACATCAGGGTGCTAAGACTATTTTCAGGAGAACTGATGAGAAGGCAGTGCATTCTTGGCATTCTACCTTGATATAAAAACAAAACAAAATCCTCACATGCAATATAGGTGTCAGTTGCAGAGGTAAAACATATGAGGTTTTTTTGCAGATATCTGTGAAGCTTTCAGCAATATTCAGGACCTCATTTGAGTGTTTGCAAGCCAGTTGTTTAGAACTTAGAATACATTCCCCAAGGAAACAATATAAATGAGCTAAGGTCCCTGGGACCAAACATTAAAGCTCATTTTAACCCTTAACACTACTGAATTATGGTATTCTAATTTTTTTTTTTTTTTTTTTTTAAGAATGGTATTCTAATATTGGTAAGAGTACAGGTTTTATAAGACTAGTAGCAGAAATTCTCTATAACACCCGCACTGACAAGGGAACAACGCAAACACAGGAGCAGGGAGAATGCACATTCACTGCACAGCCAGGACATGGTGGCACAGGGCAGACAGGAGCCCAGGTCTCGGGGGGGCGGGGGGGCAGGGTAGAGAGGAAGGCAGGTGTCTTGGTGGGCAGGAGGTGATGAGGTTCTCTGGCAGCTGAGCCCACAGCAGCACTACAAGGTATTTTTTCATAACTGGACTTTACAATGTCTGCACTTTACAATGTCCACTGTGGAAATATAGGGTATTTTTATATTTCCCTATACATATAAAACTCTTCTTTAAGAGAGTTTTAATTAGTGTTCTCTTAGCAAGTCCCATTAGAAGAAGCCTCTTTGTACTCATTTTAACCATTTTAAAGTAAAGATTTAACTTTCTCTTGCCTTAAGAGAACTTTTCACAGCAGATAGTTCAGAAAAACCCTCATATTCCATCGTTAATGGTTTGAGAGTTTTATAGTAGTCTTAAATTGGAATATCTTGATACTGACAAATATATTCCAAATTAGCCCATTGAGAAGAGCAGTTTTCATCAGTTGCCATATTATTGTTATTCTTCTAAAGTACGTAAGAAGACCAAATTTTTATTCTACCAAATGAATACTGTACATCTTTGCTTCTGAATCCACGTGCAGTACTGATCTGTTATTAATACATTTTCTACCTGCCAAAGACACATTAAGGTGCCCATCTGAACCGGGCCCTGTGTGTCCCCCAACAGCTCAGTACTTGGAAAGGGAGGAGGTAGTTCTTTTCACAATGAGCAAATACACACTGAGTTCCTCCTGTGGATGTAAACCTAGAAAATGTTTTCCTTGCCTTTTACAGAGGTCGGTGGTAAGTGAAATCTTTCTTATGTAAATGGCCATCGAAGGTGAATACTTTAGTCACATTCTACATCCTATTTAAAGACAACTTCAAATAGTTTATTTGATTTTAACACAGTATCCAAAGCACTGGAGAAGAGAAAAATGGTACTTTGTATACTTTTGAGCAATATACAATTAAAATAGCAATTTAAGATGTCTTACTAATGTAATGACTTTCTAAACATTAGGCATATTTCCTTAGTTACAAAGAAGTAAAATAACCTAATATAAGAACAACATCTAGAAAGTAATATCAACTGAGACATTTCAAACTTGTAAAGAGAGCTAAAATACTTAAATAAAGCAAAAACACTCACTCACCTATGACCTGAATTTTCCTTTATTCCCATCCACCCTTTGAACAGGCTTTGGTGCAAATCCCAGTCAGCATCCCACATATCCTCCTGCATGGCTATACCAGGCTGCACTTTGGGTTCCACTAAAACAAGGAAACATATATTATGACATACTCAGCCCTGCCTCTATTCCCACTTCTCAATTTTCCTTCAAACAATTTCATACAGTAGCAAGAGACAGGGATGGACTTTAAAAGTAGCAGCTTTTTTTTAAAGAATATTTTCAGGGGAGTGAAGTCATGAGAGAGAACAGCAAGATAACTTACATTTGGATAGAAAAGGCAAGCCAACATAGCAATGATCCCCACACTGCAGTCCAGGATCAAAATAAATGTTTGCAATCTATAAAGAGGCACAGGAGAACCATGAATCCCAAATCCACAGAAGGTCACAATAAAATATTAATGAATGGGAATTCTCAAATATAACATTTTCAAACCTTTGATTTTTTTCCTGGCTCCAAGTCTTCCTTATTGCCTCGTAATCGTCTATAGTAAAATCGCACATCTTCTGACAAAGATCTTATTTGTTGTATCTTTACCTTCTGTGAGAAGGAATTCATAATATTTAAACTTTGATGAACTATCTTCCCCTGAAGAAAGAAAGAAAACAAACAAATTTGCATGTGCTCAGATTTTGTTAAGATCACTCACTCTAGAGCTGGCAAGCATATTTCTAGGAAACCAAAGCCCAAAAGATATTAGAATTTTCATCAGTTGATAATCTCTAAATTAAGAGCCACCCCCCCAACCCTCCCCCCAAAAAACCACTTTGTTGTTGTTGTTGTTATGGCATGTTACAGAAAAATTAGAATGACAAATTTTTGCAATCTTGTGAAAATGAATTAAAGTAAAAATGTTCACAGTTAAAATATTGAAGATGCCAACAAAGGCATAAACCAAGTTAGCTCTACAGAAAGGGGATGGTCACTTTCAGTTTGCTAAGTTAGGCTTGTTTACACCAAGGCAAGGCTGCCCCGGAACAACTGTATTCAAAAATCTAAAGCCAAACAAAACAAAAGAAAATCAGATTTTTTTCCTTAGAATAAAGTCTTATTTATTAAAAAAAAAAAAAAAAATCACTTGTGGCATCAAAGAGAAATTAGACATCCTTAAAAAGTATACATCATCAAGTATCTTAGTAAACAGCATACAACTTAAATTATTAAATAACCAATGACTGCTCTTACCAGCTGCAAACTTCTCCATATGATAAGCTACCAAATTTTAAATAAAATGATCTAAATAATCTTCAATAAGAACCATATTATAATCTTCTACTTTTTTTTGGTTGAATATAGAATTTTATCTTTTTGTACACTGGATTGCGATCCATTTGAAGAAGCTCTAAAATGATTAAACCCACTTTTCTAATATTTGGTATTAATATTACATACAGGATTAAAAGAATGCACAGGAAAAAGAGGTGTGTGTGGGTGATGCTGAGACCAATACTCCCTGTTTACAGCTGATTGAGAATAAAACACACGAGAAAGACACGGGCGGGGGAGGCTGCTGCTGTGATGGAGAACATCAGAGTGGGGCTGGACAGTGCTGCCTTCCAGTCCGCAGGACCTCGCGTACCTGTCGTAACTCCTTCCCTTGTGCCCTGTCTCTCAGGGGTGTGGTGGGGGTTCAAAAGTGGTAACAGATACAAAAGTTCCTTTTGTAATTCTATTCAAGTATTAAGTATTAAACTACAAGTTATTTGAAATTATTTTGAGGTAATTTATTTGGAGGTAATTGATTTATTCTGAGGTACCGTTTCCGTCAGTCACCTCTAGTACTGTATTCTCCACCTGCTAGAGATTTTACAGAACTGGGTAATATAAAGTTAATACATCATTCCAAGCATGTGGCGGGTCCTTTAAGTCATCAGCAAATATCTGAAAACTTCCTCTGAAGCACTTCAAAACCAACACCTTGTTTTATACAGATGCCTTCTTATTTACTCCATCCATGGCCTTTTCACTGTGTCATCTGTGTCTTTAGGGAACTGTTCACTTCTAGGATTTATGCAGAGACTGAGGCAATCACTGATTGAGAAGGTAACTGAAGGAAGGAACAAGGTTCTTATGGACAAATAAAGTCAAGAGTTCAGTACAGTCAGTACAAAGTAGAATGAAAGGAAGACAAATATTGAATTAAGACAACATAAACGTGTTGACCTATTAATTGAAAATTTATATTTTTAAGGAGATGCGTTTTGAATTTAGATTTTATTGTATACAACCTTAGGATTTTGCAGTGTCTTGTTTCTCCTAACCCAGCGTGCCTCCTGTCACAGGATAAGAGAGCTTCTACATTTGCCCCAGTACGTGCAGAACTGACTACCACCATCCTGCAAAAGACGGTGACTTCTGCTGGCTCTCCCCTTTCTTTTCTCCTTGTTCTCCAGCTTCAAACTCTAAGTCGCATTTTTGACTCCTCTAGGTACCCCCACTTGCTTTGATCTGTATGACCTCATCAGGATATTCAAGCACAGTTCGAATGATTAATCTGAAATGTCTCTGGCCTACGTTCCCTATCATCATTCTGTTCCTTCATCCATCTATTATCGACTAAGTGCCTGCTATTGGGGATAAATGATCTCTCACCCCTTTCCCAGTGGGTCTCAGGGTCTCACAGGGGAGACCAACCTATAAGAAAATATTTACAGCACAAGGTTTGGCACAAGAAAGGTAATTTCAAAGTGCTCTAGGATCACACATGAAACAACCGGTACTGATTGTCTAGAAGAGTCAAGAAACCTTTAGAGAAGAGATGATGATGGAATTGGACCTTGAAAGATGTGAGGGAGTTCTCTGAAGGGAGAAGAGGGGAAAGGACATTCAAGGCGGAAAAACAGCAAAGGCTTGAAGGCACCAAAGGCTTTACTGTCTCTGCCACAGCTTCAAGCGTCTCTCCTCCCTTTCCACGTGGACCCTGGTCAGTCTCGGGGCTGGCCTCCCGACACCCTCCCTAGGGTCCTGTACTTTCTCCTGCCAGAGAGCCAGTCTTTAAAGCCTGGCTCTGATGCTATCAAGCCTCTGCTCAAAAACTTTGGATTCCCATGGATTTAAATGTGTTTGATTTTTTCATGCTAACACCCAAACACACCATACCGTCTTCTCTCTTAACACTTCTCTCCATTCTTGCCGAACTGGACAGCTCACTACTGCCTGAACCTACTTCAGACTTCACTGCCTCCTTGTCTTTGTCAAGGTGGTTCCCTGGCCCTGAATGCAAGTTCTTGCCAGAAGAAATGCTAAGCCATCTCATAAGGCACCTTCATCGAGGAGATGTGCATCTCCTTCACACCACTTTATTTCTACCCTTCTTAGGGCAATTTCTAAACTCTTCACATCAATGACCCATGGGTCCATTTCCCATTCTAGACGGAAAACTTTTTGTGGGAAGGGACTGTAACTCTTTATATCTTCTAAAGAACTTGGTACAATGTCTTACTTTATAATGAATAACTAATAAAAAATAATTGACTTTACTATTGAATTCTAGGAACACGGAAGTAAAGGAAAGGAGAAAAATTAGTCAAAAAAAAAAAAAGTGCAAATTAACTGTCTTACTGGAAAGGAAGGTGGAAGAACCATATGCTTAGGGAAGCAGGTCAGTGAACCCACTGCAATCACAGCCTTCACAGGAATCGTTAGGATCTGTGGAGTGAAGAAGCAGACCATAATGAAATAAGTGTTTAAGTCTTATATTGATATTGACAACTATTGCATTATTTTTTGAAGTTAAAAAAACCTCATCTTGGGACTTACATTGGTAATAACCAACTCAAAATCAATATTAAAATTACCCACTGATGCTGTTTAATCTGTCCAATGTACTCCATCAAATATAATGAAATACAATAAATCTCTATGTAGCTCTCAGTAATTCAATGAAAACATAATAAACAAGGCTAAACAACGGGGAACAAATAGAGACAGAGTTTTCAAAATACAAGTATTCTGAAGATTATTAACTTAAAAAGGAAAGTCAAATTGTACTCCTAAAACAATGTATGAAAAATCTAGCACTTTCTAGAGTTATATCGCTCTCTATTTTTTGTATATAGAAATAAACATCAACCTAATTTTAAAAAATGAGCTGAACGCTATAGAGTTAGAATCCCAGCTCATATTCCATTAGTAACTCAGAAAGATACTTCTTTAGGATATTTTCTCTTAATTCTTATTTTTATCCATATTAACAAAAATTTGCCTTAATTCTGAAATGTATTTATTTCTACCATGAGTGATAAACATGAATTCCTCATTTGGGGAGTTAATCTGACATACTCCCAACAAATCATTTTGGCCAACTCTTTTTATTTTGCAATTAGATTTCTTTCATGTGGGATTTATGTGTGCTGAAAACACCTAGGAGGACAAGGGTAGCAGCTTGTTGAATTTATCAGTGCTTGACTTCCCAAAGAGCTTTAGAGCTTTAGGTTTGGCAGAAATATATCCATTCAAAATCTTACTGAATGCAACATAAACCCCACAAAGAGTCTTTAAAAAGCTCAATGATTTTCTTTCTTCCTTTTACTCAGAATGACTCATGTAAGTATACACGTGAGAACTCAAATTAGGCATGATTTCCTGATTTTATTCCTCCTTTTTGGAAATGTTACACAGGAGGATATTTAAGATTGCAGAAAGAATCAGGTATCTAACTCAGGAAATTCAATTAGGCTCTGTGTAATGCTATAACCATCTGTAAGCAGGTTTCTAATAGAGCATTTCTAAATGTGCTAAAGGCATTTTCCTGAAGTTGATTTTTTAGTTAGGACGTTTGGGTTTCATAAGAAAACCATGAGCTAATGAACACCAATCTTCTGTAAACTATTCTCAAAAGCTCAGTTTTCAAGGCATGAAACTAGTAGACTGTAACTTTATGAGTAAACTTAATTTTCTGTCTCTATAAAAAAAAAAAAGGACTGAAATATTCAGAGAAACCCCATTGACATAAATCCCTATATGCCCTTACCTCATAGTCTGTTGTGATCTGTATGGCTCCATCATGAATCCCTTCTAGTTTTTTTGCAGTAAGTTTGACTCTGAACACTGCAAAATAGCCTGAAGCTAATATTACCTGTATGTAGTAGAAATGACATCATCCATTAGCCTTACTAGATGAAGTTTCCTATCAAAATGGAAATGAAGGCTATAGTGATAAACCGACTTCCTATTCCTAACACATACCAGTACGACTCCGAATTACTGTATGAGCATGTACAAATATCTCAGAGTAGTGGCTATCCCTTGATCTTTATCTATTACACTTATTCCAGGGGCCCCCAAGAAAGCTGGCTCCAGAAACAGCAGTCAGACTTGCAGCTGCCTGGCTGGCGAAGGGTATTGTCCTCTTGCTAGGGTAGCTCCTCACTCACCACCCATGGGCCTCTATGGCCAAAGCGGGTGAGGGCTGGCATGGAGGGACAGAGCCTTCCACCATCCTTCAGCACCAGTGGGGCACACATGCACACACAGTTGGTTCTGCTTCAAGTTCTGAATGTAACTCTGCAACATTAACAGTCAGGTCTTCAGAGCAGCTGAGACTGGGTTATGTGAAAATATCAAACCTATGGCATTCCAATCTCTGCGCCTAAGGACATTTGCTTTTCCTTTAGTAAAACTGCCCCAAGAAGTTCTATCCTTATCTGCAGATGAGATATGTTATGTTCCTTCTACTATTTTCTCGGTAGGTATAAACTCCGAGTTCCCTTTGTAGTAGTGGTGATGGCTGACACTGATACATGGTCTTCTCTTGGTCAGGGCTCTCTCACAACCAACTGTATATGTTTATAAGACAGAGTAAAAGTACGTGGGCAGATTCACACAGGGATCAAATAATATTTGCCTCACTGAACTCTTTTCTAATCAGTTCAGAAAACTGGCCAGAAATATACTGTATAATGAAAAATACTTTCTACCAATGTTCAGGTCTATCTTTTTTTCCAGTAAACTAAAATGAATACAGGGTTAGTTAAGGACCCATGGTGATTTCTCCTGTAAAGACACTTGTATTCCAAAAGGTTTAAATTTAAATTGGCTTGTTACAGAACTTTTTATGACAAGGTAGAACTTAACCCTTTGGGTTTCAGTGCCCCCATGATAAAAGGAGAGGGCTGAAATACATTACCTATAAGGCCCTTTCAAAACCAAATAACCATTCGTAGTGGATTAGATTACGTCCGCCCAAAACTCACTGAAGCTTGAATTGTGTCCCCCAAGTTTCATGTATTAGAAACTTGGCCCCTACTGCTAGAGGGGTGGGAAATTCTATTATGGTAATTGAAAGGTGGAGCCTTAAAGAGGTGATTAGACTGCAGGACCGTGCAGTAGTGAATGGATTAATAATGGTGGTCAGGGCGTGGTTCTGAGGGCTATAAAAAGAGTGAATGAGAAGCTCTTTCTCTCTCACTCTCTCTGCTTCCACCATCTTGCACTGTGAGACCCCTGGGTCGCTGTCACCACCACCAGATGGACTTAAAGCCTTCCCAGCCTCAGGGACTGTAAGCAATAAATTTCATTTTCTTACAAATTACCCAAGTTCCATGTATTTTGTTATAAGCAAGAGAAATGGACTAAAACACCATTGCTATTATAAATAACATAAAAATATTAGCTGAGGTATGCAGCATAGCAACGGTCTTTTATGTGTGGTTTAGACATCCTTCTTAGTTTAAGGAAAAAATAAGAAAGTTTACTTACTGATGACTGGTCTGATAAAGAGGATTTTTCCAACTCTGGAAGGCTTGAAATTATTGTAGACCTATTGCCTCTTTCTGTAGCTACAAGTTCTATTGATAAACCATCTCCTATGATATGCCAACTTTTTATAGCCAACTTAAAAAAGAGAAAAATATGAAAGTGATTATACCAACACAACCATAAAACCCTAAATGTGATTTAGAATCAAAAGATTTTTTTTACCTCAATTGGATTGCTGTTTATAATTGCAAATAAAATATTACTTGCTTCTGTAGCACTGAGTACCCCAAAATCTATGAAACGTTCCTCTATTTTGGGGGGCAATACAAAGTACTAGAAAGATATAAAAGAACCAGATTAAACATAAAATCATATTTATGTAACAGAACGTTATCAAGAGAAAGTAACTATATTGAGATATACTCGTTTCTATATTTCATGTATATATACATATATACACACATATATAAAATATACTGGGAACTTTGTACAATCAAAATCTTTTGAGTAATCAGAAATGAAAACAGCCATGGTCTGTACTAAGCAACTACTTCTCCTCTGGAGGCACATACAAGAAGCAGGAAGCTAAAGTACTAGGAGAGGTTAAGAGGAGCACCAGGGGATGAGGCAAAAAGTCTATGGTTTCAGTAAGCATCATGAGTGACTGCAAATAAATAACTGTTTAAACAAAATAACCGAAGGAGTGGGATAATACTGAAGATCCCTCCCCTTGAGAATTCTAATTGATTCTGCCTTTCTAGAGGACTATATTTTACGTTCTACCTTTCTTTTTATCATCCTTAATAGTGTCGCCTCTTATCTAAGCTTCTTCCATTGATCACAGGACAGCTTTGTTTGGATTTTTTTCTGGTTTATTCTCTGTACTAGGAAGACCTTTATTCTTTCCTTCTGTATTGTATTTAGCTTATTCTTCAAACAGTGTGTCTTTACCCCCTTCTTTTCTTCTTTATTAGCTGGTTCTCTTCTTTATCCTGTTATTTCCCGGTTTTGGTCATTTCTTTCCTACATAGTTCCCCTCTCTTCACTTTCCTTGTACTATTTTTTTCTGCCTATTATTTTTCTTCCATGGAGCTCTTTTTTTTAGAATTCCCACCATTACAACAGTTTAAAAGCAAAACCAAGAGAAAGCAGAATGTGGAAAAAAAGCCAGGGGCAGCCCGTAACTAGAGGAGTCAACCGTGTCACCAAGGGAGATGGCTTCTGGCAAGGGTGAAAACCAGTCACCTTGAAAGTACTGAATAGGAAGGAATTAGATCAACTTGTGGAACACAGATAAAGGCAAAATGTAAGAGTGTATGACACAATTGCCTAATAATACCTAAAAATAAAAAAGATGGGTGGGGAGTTTAAATTTTAAAGGTAGGCAACATACTTACATCTAAAAAGCCTGTATATACCCGTACAGGTAAATGAAACTTGGAAGCATTGGTAATAAGTAAAATGTTGTTATCTATGTGCATGGATGACGTGGCTGGCACAAAAAACAGAGTAAAAATGTATCCTGATTCATTAGGAAGAATTAAGACTGGTTTGCTGAAGTTGTGAACCTAGGAAATAATGGGAGAGAAAACAAACAAACAAACTACGTCAGCATCATTTAGTCGGTAGTCCAAGAAAATTAAAAGTATGAGGGTTTCTGGACATACTTTAAACATTGTTTTGGCTTCTTCTGGTAGCAACACATCATGAATGAGGATTGCAAAACTGAAAGTGTTAGTAAGGAAAATTGGCCTTTCCACAGGATCAGCGGGACTGTCCCGGATGTGAAACAATGTTGCAGCATGATCAAATCCCAAATAACTATGTGAAAACAAAACAAAACAAAATAAATCATTTTTATTTCCATGTGTTAATTTAAAATCCAAGTTCTTCTGTTGTAATAACTCACATTTAGCATTAAGAACTGTATGAGAGAATTAGAACTAATATTTGTGACTAACCATATGACTTAAAACAATAATTTTAATATTTGTGATTAACCATATGATTTAAAAAATTTAGCTTGCAAAGTATTGAAATGAAATATAAAGAAGTATTCTCTAATGAATTATATGTAATCAAACACCTAGAATATTTATCATTGGATTGCAACCAGCTTTGTTAAAATGAATATCTACCAAGTTGGATATTAAACTATTACTGGTTAAAGTATAATTAGAAAATGAACTATGTATGGTACTGCCCATTAATAAAAAGTTATAATTCTAGAAGTGTTTATGAGTTTATAAAGGAATATAAATGATTTTGTTTCAAGTGACAAAATAATAACAAGCCACAATCACTTACAAGTTAGAAAAGCAATGACAGAAAGAAAATGGTTCAAATGATTTAAATATTATTTAAAAAATCATAGACTCATTTTTGAATCATTAAGTCTTCATTTAAGCCACTTCATATCATCACACTTACCTTTTTCTTCTAAGAAAGTAAAAAATAAATAAAATACAGGAGGTTTTCCCCTTTATACTTGAGGTTGCTCTTTTCAACAATAATTCCATAGAGTTTATGTGAACTTGGCTACTATTTTTGCCAAGGTCATTGAGTAGGAAAACAGAATTTACTAAGTAGCAAAAGTTATAAAGCTTATTTTAAAAAGAAACTCACCCATCTAAAACTTCTGCTTGATATGGTATTTCAAGTTTAGAATAACTCTTTTCCTTTGCTTTAACAGTTATTTTCCCAGAAAACTGAGATGGTTTTTTTGCCTTTGATGCTGAAAGGAAGCATAAAAAAATAATCTGTCATTTTTTACTACAAAAGAGTATGAGTGACTTTATGTAGACTGACAAAAATCTTAAAAATAAAGTTGAGCTTTTGAATTGGCAAATACGATGCTTTTACATTTTAAATCAAATAACACATTTTTCATGCAAAAAAAGGAAAATGTTTTATTTTTCCTGTAATGAGATAAACAGACAAGGAATTAGCAAGTGACCACAATTCAGGAAGAAAAACACTGTATCTAAGCTACTGCTCTATAGCCATAGGCGTTGGCTTTATTTACAGACAGGTTTCTCAACCTTGGCACTATTAACATTTTAGGCTAGATTATTCTTTATTATTTGTTGTGTGGGGCTGTCCAGTGCACTGTAGGATGTTTAGCAGCATCCTGGTCCTCTCTACTTGCAGAATGTCAGTAATATCCCTGCAGCTGTGACAACCAAAAATGTTTCCAGACATTGCCAAATGTCCCCTGGGAGGCAAAATATACCCCCCCGCCAACACACATACACTGGTTCACAGCTGTACTAAGAAAGAAATAACATTCCTTGTATTTTATAGTCTTGCTATAAAATACCTAGAAAGTAGCATGATGCAAGAAAGTTGAGCATTATGAGCTCTGACTTCTCACATTAGCCAGCTCATGGTATAAGAGGAGCCAATCTGCTCCTGCCATCTTATTATACTGTCCTCACAGATCAAGTAAATCCTTTAGATTTTGTAGCAGTTTTAAATAATTCTATCTGGAATTACAGAAATTGATTCAGTTGGATCCAATCTGGGTACACATTAGCTCCTTTCATAGCAAATAAAGAAGCTATCTTTATCCCCTTTAATGTACTTCAGGAACACTTAGAAGAATTTATATGTGAGTTTGGCAAATGTGTGTTACCCAACTTCAGCACAAAGAACAAAGAAATGGTATGACGTCTGGTAGCTGACTATGCACAAATGGTGACTTTAGATTTATTTTATTTTATTTTATTTTATTTTATTTATTTATTTATGTATGTATGTATGTATGTATGTATGTATGTATGTATGTATGTATGTATGTATGTATGTATGTATGTTTTATTTTGTCAATATACATTGTGGCTGATTATTGCTCCCCATCACCAAAACCTCCCTCCCTTCTCCTCCCCCGCCCCCAACAATGTCCTTTCTGTTTGCTTGTCGCATCAACTTCAAGTAATTGTGGTTGTTATATCTTCTCCCCCCCCCCCCGGTTTGTGTGTGTGTGTGTGTGTGTGTGTGTGTTTGAGTTTATATATTAATTTTTAGCTCCCACCAATAAGTGAGAACATGTGGTATTTCTCTTTCTGTGCCTGACTTGTTTCACTTAATATAATTCTCTCAAGGTCCATCCATGTTGTTGCAAATGGCAGTACGGAAAATGTGGTACATCTACACAATGGAATACTACTCAGCTATAAAAACGAATGTGATTTTTAAATTCCCACTAAGCCTCTTATTTCTTTCTGCTTGCTAGTTAACTATTTCTGGATGCTTTTAATTTTTCACTATTTGTTCTAATGTAAGGCTGGTTACAAGGGGCATAATTTAGGCATTTCATGGCATCACATAATGTTATATTTCAGCAAAGAAGTGATCAAAAATCTCAAAAAATTCAATTAAATATCATAAAGAATAGTGACTTTTGAAGAAAAAGATGCTTACTTGATTAGTGAACACTGCAGAATTAATATACATATATATTAAATACATATATATATATATAAGATGCATCCTGAAAATATTAAAAGTTAAATAAAACACACTTCCTGACTGATTTTCACAGCAACTTTGAGAGGCATTTTGTATTGGGACCGAGGGTGATAGTGGGTGAGGTGGAAGGTGAAGGGGTTTTCCCCAAGATATTAAAAGCCACTATTAAGAAATACAGCATTTGTTCTAAAAGATGGCTTCCCTTTGCCTTCGTATTTAATTTTACACAATTTCTTTAAAAAACACTTACTCTAGAGTTTATGATCTCAAAAGAACCAACACTAATGATAGCATTTATCTCAAGAATCGAAATGTCCACTGGGCTGTGGACAAAGGAGCTGGAGAAGAGGAGCGCTTCACGCCCGCAGTGCATGGGAGAACTATATGCACAGCTGTGGCCACTGCGCACTGCCTCGTCCCTTAGACTTATCACAAGGGTGGGTCCTAAATGTTCTCAAGCGTCAGGAGTGACCATTGGCTGCTCTCTTCTGTAAGAGAGGGGAATACACCTACTGATGCTGACACTGGTGGTCATCAATGCGGTCTCTCATCAGCATAGAAGACAATTTGGCTTAGATTTGGAAATAATTGTGGCAACAACACTTTCTATATTACTATTTCTTGACAACTGTATTATTAATATTATTTTTTTGGCAGCTGGCCGGCATGGGGAACTGAACTGGTGACCTTGGGGTTATAAGGCTGCGCTCTAACTCTTGACAATTGTATTATGAAAGTATGCTGCCTATTTAATTTTGATTCCCTGGGAGTTCTCACTGAGCTCATGGAATGAATCCTGAGGCTGGCACCCAGGCTATGTAGTTGCTCCAGATCCTCCCCAGAACTCTCCATGGGTGAAAAGCAGGCACAGATGCTCTCCCAAACACTGGGCAGAGGTGCCAGTGTCCTCCTACATTCATTGATCAAATATTCTCATCAATGAGAAGCTGAGCTGTAAAATGTTGACTCTGAGTAGAGGTGGCTTTATCATAAAGGCAACGTTTAAACTTTATAGCTCCTCATTTGCATGGGCCCCTATGAGAAAAGCCCTGTTCAGAGTTTCAGTTCTCATTTAATTTAATTACACATATAGTTAAGCAGCCATTAAGACCTTATTTAAAAAATTTTGTGACAGCAAATTCAATAAATGTTCTTTTAAAGTGGGCAAAATGGAACAAAAACATGCTATAAAAACATTAAAATCTGAGTTAACATTTCAAATGACAAAATATATATTATACATGTTTGAAATAATAGCTAATTTGACAATTCTATTATAAAAGCTATTATTTTAGCTTAAGTAGAACCGTCTGCATTGCTTATAAAAGCCAATATATGAAAATGTTACAAAGAATATTTTGCTCTCAAATTCAAACATGCTTCTGAAATTCAAATAAATGATCACTTAATTATAAAAATTAATGACTTCATAATTAATGTAAATCACTATATATATATACGTGCATGCACACACACATGTGAAAGGGTTAGACCAGATTACGGAAATGATTCTAATACTCATGTATTTACTGATGTTTTTCTATTGCAAATACTGATTTAGTTTTATAAAGTTATGATATTTTCTTTCATGAATCAATCAAATAAGAGTTTGTGATGGTTTAAAGAAAAAAATCAACTCAAGCAATAATATAAAATCTGACTGTGAAATAGTCTGGATTCCTATATTAAGATGCCAGCACAGATGCTTTCTAGGTTATCAAATTAACACCACTCTCTATAGAGAGAAAAGGTGAATACTTACCATCAAAACTAATGCTTGCAACCTTGGTGTATCTACTTTCTGAAGCTTTTAATGTAATTGGCTTAAAGTGTACCGTTACAGCATCATTTTGTGGTGTAGGTCGAACACTCTACAAAGAGAAAAAAATATACAGACATATGGCATTATTTTAGTCTAAAGTTTCAGTTGCCTTATACTGAAAAGTCACAAGAAGAGTAAAGCAGAATCAAAATCTGAAAAGTTTAACTTATGTGCTCCCTTTAAATGAAGTAGGCCGAACCGGTAAAACTTCAAATGAATTTCATTAGAATATCTTTATCAAATAAAATGATGACCAGAGGAAAAAACAGTACGATAGATTAATAAGTGTAAGAATGTAAAGACAAACTACTGCACAGGGTATAAGTATATAAAACATTTTAAAAAGTTATTTATTTTCCAAATGAATGCCTAATTCACTTATCAGAGAAGGCAACACGAGGAAGACTTATGATAGGGTTCCATAATACTAAACGTAACATTCCAATTATCTGAAGGTGAAGAATGAACATGAATCTGGGAGCTGGTGCCCCAGTGTCAGGTAGTTTTACAGATTGTACTTCTCCTGGCATTTTCTCTACATCTCTAGGCCATGGCTGTGCAAGTGAGGTGTGCTGCTGTTAACAGGGCAGGGCTGCACTGCTAGCCATGGGCTTGAGCAGTGAAGCAGACTGCAGGCCATGTTTAACCTGGAAGAGGTTGGAACACTTCAGACATATGAAACCACATCTCTCTACCCAAACAACTAAACCTAAAATAACTAAAAGCAGTAAAAGCTTGCATTTTTACAGCATGCTTAAAAAATAAATACATTTTAAGGTATAGTTATTTTTGATTTCCTCACTGATACAATGTTTTACTGATTAAGAGAACCTTGTAATATTTAGTGATGTTTTAATAATGCAGCATCAAGAGGCAGATATGAAAACCGAGTTTCCTGACTTGGTCCAGGGACCTTCACCTGACATCCGATTGCACAAACGTATTCATGAAATTGTGGTACTATACACAAATCTTAATCAAAAATCTTCTTTTGTAATTCACTTGGAATCTTAACCTTAGTCTGAAAACCCTCCTAGAGTATTTGCTGAATTTGCAGGGGCATTATAAACTTGTCAAAGTCTGTCATCTCCTGCAGAAAAGAACACTACTTTCCTGTGACACTTGTCAGGCATGCCTGTCAACAGTTGTGCAGTCAGATCCAGCAAGTCACCAGGTTCTTCTCCCTGGCTCCCTGCCCACTCTTTCCAGCTCATTTATAAAGGTGAAATCTGCCTAAACTGAACACCAAAGGCAGTCCCTTGAAGGCACAATAAGCACCTGAGAAGAGTATGAAGAAACAGAACTTTCCCTCCTTTTGTGTTGTGTATGTGACCACAGGGAATGAAGCTGAATACATAACCATGATTACAGATACTGTTAGAGCATCTCCTTTCCACTGTGGGCTAATCTTGAGCTATTAGCAAGTCTTTACAGGGCTTGGTTCTACCATTTCCTATGCTAGAAATCTTGAGGACCTTTAGCTCTTGGCTTCAGACTCTCTCTCAACATTTTAACTTTTATTTCCTCCACTCTTCTTCTTTAAGAGCTCCTCATTTGCTTTGGAATCTCTAACTGTGGCTAGGAGTTGACTAAAGCAAAACAAAGCAATTTGAGCTGTAAGATAACTACAAACTGGAGAAAGTATCATTTGCTTTCATTATACTGTACTACCATACTACTACTTTTTCCAAAGAAAAGGAAGGCAGTACAGAATCATATGTGACAATCCTGTAGTGATCACTTTATGCAACAAAAGGATAATAACCATTTAACTAGAAGTGTAAGCTGCCCATCTACTCTGGGGCTCATTTTCCCCACCTGTTTTAAAAAAAAAAAAATCCTAGGGTACTGGATTAAATATTTTCTGAGAGCCCATTTATTTACAAAATTTTATAATTCAATTAATTTTGCTTTTTTTTCTTTCCTTCAAATTAGCCCCTTTTATCTCGAGGTCAAGGCTTGTTAGAGAGATGATCTTATAAAGCTTTGCAGTCTGCAGAGGACTTTCACAGGTATGGCTCCTACCACCTTCAGTACTGATCTGAATATGATACAACAACAAAAGAAGCTTGACCATTTTCCCACAGGCTCACAGACTAGAGGTGGAGTTCAGCAGTGACAGCACAACGCCTTCTGAGTGTTATCAACCTGTACACACCATGCCAGAAATAGCTAAGCAATGGCAATCATTAAAATATAGTCACTTTAAGCAGTAAGAGCTTAGAATAGTTGATGGAAAAAAATGTTTTTCTTCACATGAAACACACCACTTTAAGATTTTCCTTACCAAAATACCAAAACAAAACACTTAAATAATTGGCTCCTTCTGGTGCTTTAAATAAAGAATAATACACAATCATTACCTTGTAACAAGCATATTTATACTAACAACCTGTTTTAGTATTAGTCACTAACTATTGCTTACTCAAAGATGATCGAGAAAAAATATGGCAAGATTCCAAGGAAACACAGCTTGTATATACTCTAAATATAGTTCCAGCCTTTTCTCATGACATTCAGACCCAACTAATGCTTAGTAACTCTCAGATCCTGAACATTCTGAAATTATTTACAAAGGCATTTGAGCAAACACGGAAAACCACCTTTCAGTTGTAACAACTATAATTTTAATAATCTGTGCACAAATTCACTAAAGTATGTATCAAGATGATATTGGTAAAATCAATACATAAATCTGTGATTCCTATTAATCAGTTAGCAAAGAAACCTCATGCAAAACATTCTACTTAAGACATCTCGGGCAAACTTATTCCTTCATTTATATAGCATTCATGTTTTATAAATGCTGAGGAAAACCGTTTTCTCAAAGACGCATTATAGACAATATCAGGAGGGCTTGAACCTGGGCATTCTGCCCATAATCTGGTGAGGAACTTATATATGGAGTCACTTGCCTTAGGAATCCTATATTTAGAAAGAAACTGAATTCCCTAAAAGGGAATTTTTAAAAATCTCCGGCTTCTAGCACTGCCTAGCCCATCCTAAAACTTATATATATTTGTGAAATAGAAGGGGTCTCCCTTCTAAAAATGTGTCAGTCTCTAAGCCTGGTATATTATGCAGAAAATGCTGAAACAAACAGGAAAAACCCTAAGAAGCTCTCTAAGAACTCAGTTTCTAGTAGAAGGGCTTGCCCCATTGCTGATAAGGCGAGAATTCTATGCTACCATCATCTCTCAAGTGGACCACTGCAACAGGCTTTTTGCTTTCTGCCCTTGTGCCTCTACAGTCCACTCTCCCCAAAGTAGCTATGGCAACATTTTACAAGACATAAATCAGATGATGTCACTCTCTCGCTTAAAATCCTATAATAATTTCCCACCGCACTTAGAATAAAATCACCTAAATACCTCCTCAGGAAGCCTGAAAGTGAGCTTGATGGGACAGGGGACTTTGGTGACCTAATTTACTCAGTACTTAGTATAGTTCTCAGTACTTAGTATAGCAGCTGGCATATAGTTGATGCTCATTAAATATTTATTAAATAGATGAATGAAAGAATAAAAGGAGGAGGAAATAACACAAAACTACTAAAACACTGGCAGAGTGTAGGCTTTGGATGTTACCAAAAATACATACACAGGTAAGTACAGATGTAGATACACAGACATAGAGATACATAGGTTTTCTAACAAATATTATTAACATTGACATTGAAATGAAATACAAAATTTATAAAATAAAAAATAAAATATTCATAAAGACTTGATTGCTAAGTGCTTTTATATATCTAATATACATTTATGTGACTTTTGAGCTTTTTACAGTTGGATAGTCACTTAATAAGAAAGCTCTGACTCAGTTTCCCTATTTGGAAAACTAGGACCTCTGCACCTTATAGGGTTGTTGTATTATATAAGGTAATCCACGTAACACAACAAGCGTGGTGCCTGAACCATAGTAAGAGCAAAAATGTTCACTTACAATGTATCCTAAAACTCCTTAATAAAAGAGAAAAGGAAGAACATAGGTCTATTTAATTCCATGTCATAAATGGACTGTATACTACATTTAAAAAAAATTCACATTCTTAGGATTAATTGCTGATTTTTCTATAAAATGTCTATTCAAAAAGATATTTGTTTCAGTCTACTTACTGTATGTAAAAAGTTAGGACAGTTTGCTTGGGCTAAGTAAAGATACTTTCCCATCCAATCCCTAAACCACACTAGGAGAAGAGACTAGTGGGAAGAATTGCTAGGTCAGATATCAGAACACTGCTTGGACCACAATCCTGCTGGTGAGGAAGGTCACTGTGCATTAACATGTGGTCACCCAGGATCACCATATCTTGCTTCCTTATTTGGGGTTTGTATACTCTCCATTTTTTGGTCTCTACTTCACCAGGTGATGGTAAAATCTGGGTTTGGCCATGGATGGACAAAGGTCTCTTAAGTCTCAAGCCTAATGTGATCTGTCTCATTTTATCATTTTCCTGAGTTGAGGTTTCAGCATCAGCACAAATTATAAAAATGTCTGCTTTCCTTTTCCATTATTCCCTATGTTGTACCTTGGGGACCTCATCAGGGAGAAGGTTGTGGGCCAAAGCAAAATTTGGATATTCCTCTCTCTCTCTCTCTTTCATTTTTTTTTTTTGCCTAAAACGATCTAATGTTACTCCAATTCCATTATAAAGCATAAAAGTCACTTGCTCTGTGTATATGTGTGAGGGGAGGAGAGGACCCTCGTTTATAACATGCTATCTAGACTAACTAAAATAGCTGCCAGTTAGGAAGAGTTCTATGACAAATGTTAACAACACTCTACTATTACCTGCCATATTTTTTTGCTTCGTTATTTCTCTTCGCAGCTCACCTGCATCTTTTTCTCCCCTTCTTTTTACTTACCCATACCTCAAGTCTAACAACCAAACCTAATGGAATCCTTACAACTTTTTTTCTTTCCACATGGCACACACATCCTAGGATTTATCAGAATTCTCAGGCCTCTTACATGATTCTCCCTGAATAAGAACCTCATGAACTTTGGTTCAAACTTGGCTTGGAGAAGATGGCCTGCTTTCCCTCTCATCCTTAAAATCTGGGTGGTTAGAGGCAGAACAGTTTTCCTACATGACACTAAGAACCATGTGTCACCATGCCACCACAAAACAGAATTCTTTTAGAGCAAGAGTTTAAGTATTTTTAATTTTGTCACGAGTTTAAAATCAAAAAATATATAAATTAGAAAAAAAAATTAAAAACTTACTGTTATTGGTACATCTTTTGTTCCTGAATTTAATAAATGAAGATTTAAAACTTTTGGTAGATCTGTTAAGATTGAGGAAAAGAAATATTTCTTTAAAAAGTTGTGGTTTATAGCAAGTTAGAGTCTTTACCTTATTAGATATCAGATTGAAGATTCTAGAATGTGAAATATAATAACAAAGAAAGAAATATAATAACATTACTACAAAGAAACATTAGGTAGGAACCACTTTACTCATAATGACACTGTGCATTCCAAACTGCCCCCTCTTAACCAAATAAAAAACAACACTGAAACGTAATTTTTTAGTGAACTCAGACATCACTAATCTTTAAGTTTTCCAGCAAAGCACAATGAAGCAAAGTAATACTGTACAATGTAAAATTATCATATTAAAAGCAAATTTAATTTTTTAAAATGTGGTCTTCAATCCTAAACAACCAAATTTTAATTACATATGGCCCACATAAATCCCAGATTACAAAGTATTCTTTTACTTTTTCCTTAATAAAAATCTTTACTTGGTTGTTTTCAATTTTAGAATCTGAATTCTTACCACCTGGGGTAAATTTTTAACATTATGTCATTATAATGCAATTGAATAATTCATATCTAAACAATAATCTAGAAGTAAATCTTAGGATTTCTTTTATTTTACTATTAATAGAAAAGAGTAAGCAGAAGTAAATAAACAAGCAGCTAGATTTAGAAACTGGGAAACTACTTTCTGCTTCAATCTTCCATTTAGAAGAGTTATGTTACTTCATGACCTTGTTTTCCTACTTGGTAAGCAATGTCACCGCTCAGTTATGGGGTATAAATTGTAAAGGCTCTGAGTCCTCAAAAGGAGATTTCTACAAATCATGCAACCCACTGAAAAGTAACTTTCAAAACTGAATTACAAAGTACAGAAAGCCATTCAGCACAGAATACAAGATTTTTTTTTTTTTGATAGACCTATAAAGATTTACTCTCTCTTTTTTTACCTTGTGTTCGTAGTGTACCAAAATCTAACATTTCTGTTGAGGAATAGATTCCAGGAGCTTGGAAAAAAGAAAAGTAAACAATTATCTTTCACTTTGCCAGAGTAAGATATAGTGAAAACAAAACAAACCAAACTTGCAATTTCTTCAGTTTTCCACTAACCTGTTGTAACTTCAACCTCAACAGGAAGAATAATAAACTCTGTGCTGTCTGAAGCATTAGTCTTTATTCTTATGAAGGCTGTGTGATTATCTGCTTCTCTAGATGAAAAACTGGCTCTCATCACTCCCTTGGTTTCATAAGGAGGAATTTCCTGACAAGTTAACAGACCATAATGTAGTATAGCTTTTGTAAGGTTGCAAAACCACCATATTTTACTGAATTAGATGACGCTGATTGAAAGATGCATTATTATTTTATACATCTACTAAGAAAAAAAACACATTGCCAATTAAACAAATATATTCCACTGATTGTAACACATGATCCAATTTTGGAGAATGTTAAAATATGGAAAAAATGTGCTTCTTACAATTGGTGAAATACGGTATGTAAAGTGAGCAAAGTAAAGTAAGTCAAATGGTCTAAAAACAAATTGTTGGTTGCAAAATCACCATTAAAAGACAGAACTAATCTGCCAAATCAGTTATTTTTTAATGTGTTAGCAGTGCTTGGGTATGTAACTCAGTCCTGAAATTCTCTAATCATTAGAAATGTCACCATCACATGGAAATATTTTTCCAGAAATCCACAGGAATCTCTGCAAATAATAACCAAGAGGGCTTAGACTCTGCTTTCATTTCATTTAAAACCTAACAAAACAAAACAAAGCTTCCCAAGCAAATCCACAGTTTACCAACTGTGTTCAGTAAGACTCTTGGCATATAAGACAGCAAAGACTCATGGAAAAAAAAATCATTTGAGGTGTAATTCTTTTCCTGGTTTTAGAACAATCTGGCTTCCTGGAGACCACCAGAATTTCTCTGCACACACCTTTCAGCATAGTTTAGGAAATCCCTGTATCCTAGCCTAGAACTCACTGGTCTTCACTTATCCCTACTCTCCTAACTTTTTAGTCTCAAAGTAGAAAATAGGTGATTGGAACCCTCCAGGGACACTAGAGATGGACCATCTACTTCTCAACTCTAGGGAACTGACTTGATCTCTGGGGTTTTCTCAGGTATACTGAAATGGGCTGAGGGTGAAGACAAGGCCCATTAATTTTTTTCTTACTCTAAGTTTGCAGAAATGAGAATTACTGTATCTTCTTTTGTAGCTACTGGTAGTATTAAAACATTATGCTACTCTGCCACCATTCATTATAGTTCTGAATTCGCTCATGTTTGTTTATTAGATGATAATTATATTTTACAGCAAATTCTTAGTTCTTCTATCTAGAATTATAATACAAACTTAATAGCTTATAATAATCTTTGGAAGCATTTTTATTTATTTCTCTCAAAGGCTTTTCAAACAACAGATAATTTCAAAGTGAAACATTTTTGTGAAAGGATATAAATGGACTGTCCATTACATTTTCTGCTTTCTAATGTTTTTCTATATTTTGGGAATTAACCAAATCACTGACTGACAAATTTGTTTTAGAAACAAACATTTAGAACGTCTAAATATTTAGAATGTTAAGTCAACACCCTAGAATGTCACTCCTACATCTCCTCCCTGGTTAAGACTGGTCAGAAGACAGAATCAAGAGGCTGTGTGTGTGTAACAGAGCAGTTAATAAAGAAACTTTGACCCTAGAACTTATTCACAGTGGTAAAGTCAGTATGTCTCCAATTACAGACAAGCAGCGAATTGAGAAACCTTGGTACAAGAACCGCATTTACACATCTGCCTTTCCCCTCTTGGATTAGAGCATGGCAGACAACATTTTAAAAAACTCTCATACAGCAAGAACCTTTATAAATCAGGTAGCTCCTACACATTCTTCAATTTGCCGGTGTTCTCCAGGAGAAAGTCGTTCTCTAAGCATTGATACAAATTGTTGTTAAATATTCAATATTAAAGGTGGATGCAAATCATCTAAGAATTTAAAATCTTCTAGGACATCACAGGGCTTGATTAGGTTCTTTCCACAAAACTCATCTCCTCTATCAACAGTGAGTCTGAATGTACAATTCTTTACCTTCAAAAATATAATAAATCCTTCCCACAGTTTTTTTTTAATGTAAAATACATCATAAATGATCAGATTCAGAGATAACTTTACCAATATAATTCTGAGAAATAAGAGTTGAAATCACTTCCTTTCCACACAGTGGGCTAAAGAGCTTGACAATTTTGGTCATTGCTCTTTCCAAGTACTACTGCATATACTGCTCCTTCACTCTCATCCAATTTTAAAATATTTTTGATATAAATTTAATGTTAAGACAGACAACAGTTAAAGAAAAGTCACCCGTATTTCTTCAGGCAATAAGGAGTTAGGTATCTGTGTATTTTAGAAAATAATTGGTTTCATGTCAGCACACGCAAAAGAAAACTTTGTTACCACTCACCCACAGTTTTCTGGTACCTCCTTGTTGCCCTGTTGGGAGCTCTAGGTGAAGGTCTCCTCCACTAGAGTACATTTCTACAACCTGGGACACAAGAGCACATGACGGTTAAGTTCAAAATCATATATTCTTAATGCAAGTGACTTGCTGTTGCAGAGAAGTAAGTATGACAGCTTCAGTGTTTATCAGAAAAAATCTAAAAACATTTACACAGTTATAAATGTAGGGTAAGTATCATGTCATATCACTAAATTCAATGCCCCATATTGGCAAGCAATAGTGGTATTTTTAATTAAAATATGGTGACTTTGAAAATTGAACTTAGAAATGGTGTAGTTGTTTCATAGACTAGATTTTAGAAAGCAACAGGACATTTATTTTTACTTTTTCTAAAGGAAAGAATTTATGGAAGTTATTAAGTTTTAGAAATACAAATTTTGTATTTCTTATAATAATACAAGTGCTTCTTTATTCACACTTTTATAACAAGACCTAGCAGCAGATCCAATAACTACCATAATCGTGAAATAGCGAAGAGCATAAATACTACTATGATATATGCAACAATTCTAATGCAGTATGAAAATGTTCAGGTTCTACTGGTAGCAACATCCCTCTCTGCCCCCTCTGATTCCCAGGCAATAACTGACCTGCTCGCTATCACTATAGATTAGTCTGTATTTTCTAGTTTTATGTAAATAGAATAATACAACATGTACTTGTGTCTGGGTTCTTTTACTCAGTGCAATTATATTGAGATCCATCAGGTTGTTGTATGTATTAATAGTTCATTTCTTTTCTATGTTATTACTATACTGCAGTTTTTAAAGCCATTCACTTATTGGTGCGCATTTGGCTCATTTCCAGTGTTTTGCCACTAAGGATAAAGCTGCTGTGGACACTGAGTACAAGTTTTGGTGTGAACATCTGCTTTTCTTTCTCTTGGGTAAATACCTAGGAACAGAATGGGTCATATGGCAGGAGACTTTCCTACTTTCACTTGTTTTATCACAAAAAGTCCTCCAAGAGTGAATAAAAAAGGACAAAGCCAGAAAAATGGGAATACTTTAGTATAAGCTTAAAGGTTTTTGTGTTTGTTTTCTTTTTTATGGTGTGTGTTGCTGTGAATGTAATGTATTTAGCAAAGGCTGATGAGTTAAGATCTTCTGTGAGTATTATTACTTGCCTCCCAATTTATTACAGTGCTCTTCTATATACTTACTGTATTAATAGTAATAGCACCTTAACTGATGGGGTAACTGTAAAACTTTTTTGTGAAAAACTAGAAAACATCACATATTATTTCATATAATCTTTCAAGGTATCAAGGAAACAAGCATAATAACAATGTTTGGAAACAGATGATTAAAAGGTAGACTACTGACAACAGGGAAAATGAATAAGGAAGTGAAGACAGAAAAAGTCTAAATTACAAAATCAAAGGAAAAATTACATTAAAATTAGAAACCTGACACATTCCTAATTTTTAGTCCAGTGCTGTTTGGCCTAATTTTGTATAGTTTGGGGGGGGGGGGGGAGCCAAACAATATACACAGAATTTATGTTTAAAAAAAAAAAAAAAATCCCCACAAAAAATATTTATGGTTGTGAGCCCACATATATGCCTGAAGATGCACAGAAAAAAGATCTGAAATGACACATGCCAAAATGATATGAGCGGTATCTATGAGGAAGAGCTTGGGATTGGAGCTGTGCTATCCATACAACAGCTACCAGCTACATGTGGTTATTTCAATTTAAATTAATTGAAATAAAATTAAATGTTCAGTTCTTCAGCCACCAATTCAAGTGCTCAACAGTCACATGTAGCTAGTGGCTATCATAGCGGACAGAGCAGATACAGAACTTTTCCACCACCACAGAAAGTTCTGCTGGACAGCGCTGGATTGCAAAGCAGGAAGTTCAAGAGGGTTTTTGCTTCACTCATGTTTGAATTGTTAATTTTTTTTTCAGGGAGAACATAACTCATGGGTTTGCCTTGTATAATGAACAAATGAGATACATTTTCTTGCTTTATAATATTTTCTTAAATTTAAGGAGAAGACTAGTGACATAAAACATTCTATGACCATCAGGTTAAGAGTATCTTCCAGGTGAACAATCCATATTGATTCTAAAAAGGCAACTTTGGTTTTCCATTTGTTTCTTGTGTGCTAGTAAAAAGTCCATTATGATAAATCTTAAATTAAAATACTGTAACCGGAAAAAGGCTAGATAAATTGAATTCAAAGAGATAACTGTTCTGGATAATAGCTTGCTAACTCCAAGACTGAGGAGAAAAGGCACAGACTGTAAGGCTACTTAAACAATTGTAGATTGACCGATATCTGCTGAGTCCTGTAAGCTCCATCCTTCCACACCATAGTAAGCTTCTCAGTCTGTGATCGGGCAACTATGAAGAGACTGTCTCTGGGGCACTCTGTAATACCCCCTGCTACAGCAGTGTGGGGCAACTCATATAGCAGGGTCTGACAGAACCAGAGGACAAGGTTTTATATTTTTTGACTGAAAATAGTCAAGGAGCGAAAGCAGCAAGAATTTATGAGGTTTCTGTATAGATTTGTAATAAAAGTTAACCAGAACAGGGAAAATACACCATTACCTAAAGTGGCAAAAGAATATAAATTACAGAGTGCTGATGACAAGGAAATACTTGTCACCTGTAAAAGCAGGGCACAAGAGCATTTTCCTTTTTTGTGATGAAGATATCTAACTAAAAAAATTAAAACTGGGGCAGAGTATTTTTGTTAGTAGCTATCCTCACCCAATGTCAGCCAAGTGTTAGGGACAGACTTCTTTCTTGTTGCTTTAAGCTTATATTTCCGAAGGCCTTTCATTATTCAGGATCTGAAAATCCCCTTGTTCCTCCTCATTTCCCTTTCATTGTTTATAAACATTTATAGGGGGTTCTAGGATGACAAAAGCTATTTTAGTTGCCAAAACCCTG
The DNA here is from genome assembly GCF_027409185.1 of Cynocephalus volans. Lineage (NCBI taxonomy): Eukaryota > Metazoa > Chordata > Mammalia > Dermoptera > Cynocephalidae > Cynocephalus > Cynocephalus volans. Next base: position 96,675,945 of record NC_084473.1, on the reverse strand, counting down.
TACTTACCACAAAATACATTTTTTTTCCTCCACCTGTCATTTTGGAGCTACTGTTAAGCCCTGCAGTGTTGGTCCTAAAGAACTCTGGGGCCCTGGGCGTGGATATTATTGACTACTCTGAAAAGCATCCACATCTCCTTCTAATACAGAAGACACCACTAGAAGCTACAGTGCTGCACATGTCATACGACTATAGTTGAAAGTCACTGGGATGCAGGGTGAGGACTTTAGGAAATCTCTGAAGGAGTAACACTAGCCACTCCCACTATGGAAGAGACAAGGAGCTAATGAGGAGGAATTTCAAATTTGTAAACAATGACTACTAAAAGATTAGGTAAGATAAGGAGTTAACTATTTTAAATAAAAAATAAGTTTGCTTTTAATCATGATTCTATATTACCCTTTCCCTGGGCTTTAATTTCCAAGATGTCATCATCAAAAATTTATTATTACCAGAAATAAACAGGAACTATTAAAAAATTTTTTATACTGGGCCAGAAAGAGCTTACAGGCAAGTAAAAAAGGTAGCTAAAAAACCCTCTTCCTTAATTAAATGCAGAGCTGCCTGAACTATCACACCCGAGAAGCCACAGTTGTTTAAAAGTGATTCTAAAGACTGAAAATCCAGACTGCTGTATTCCAAAATTCAGACCACAGCCAGATGTACTAAAAGTAATACCCCTCTTTAATACATCCATAAAAGCCTATTATTTTAAATAGCCTTGGAAACTGTAACAAACTGAGATTTCATGCTAAGCAGTAATTCCCACCAAAACAAAGCACATTCAAAGTCACCATCATAAACTCACCTGTAAAGGCTCACTGTGAGGGTTGTGTATGTTTATTATTGGTGAGAAACTGCTGTTCACAGGAACTCTGGCCCCAAGGAATGGCCTCAATCGATATGGATTTGGAATTCCAACACCAAATACCTGTTTCAAAGCAGAAAAACATGCAATTTGAGTTGCTTTTATAACTAACATTTTTATAATTATAACTCATTGATCTAGGGAGACTGGTGAATCTAATTTAGATGGAAAAATATTAACAATCCCTTTAAAGAAAATACATATGCAGTTTCTATATTTGTCTACATACTCATATTTATTATGCGCATTTAGAATGATTCCTATAATATACTGGAAATCGAAACAATAGTAGTCCTTCATGAAGCTATAGAAAAGACAAAAGAAGAACCTTTTGACAGGGAGTCAAAATATTTCCCTACTCTAACCATGAGAAGATGGATCTATGGCCCAGACACCCTCTCAAATGTCAAGCCCAGCCCGAGGTCTTTCCCACATGGGAAGGTCCTAGGCTGACTAAACAGGGTGAGCCAGTCATTCAAATGACAAATATTTATTAAGTGTCTATGATGTTCTAGGCATAAACATGCAGTAGTGAACAAGACAGATAATGTGCCTACTCTCATGAAACTCGCATTCTAGTATCAGGGACAGACTAGACACCAATAAAAACATTAAAAGAAACCCCTCTGGCTACAGAGCAAATAATGGACTGTGGCAGGGGATGGGAAGAGTGGAAGGCAGTTAGACAGCTACTCTGTAATCCAGTGAGAGGTGACGGTGGCTTGGAAGAGAGCAGTAGTAGTGGAGAGGAGAGAAGTGAACAGACTCAGATGTATTCAGGAAGAAGACTTGGTGAAAGACTAGACGTGGAGAGGTAAAGACGACAGTCGGCCACTTGGGCTCACCTTCAGAACAACCTGACCACGGCCTTTAGATAGTCCATACTGGCTGTGACCACCTAGGTTTGCTGGGGGATGTCTCTGTAGGGCAATGACCTTCATTCTTATGACAGTCTTTTCATTTACTCAACAAATTTATGTTAAACGGGTATCATCTACATATTTATATAACAATAGGGTTATTTATTTATTTTCAAAATATATAAAGTTTTCTGGACACCTAAGAGGAACTGTTAAAAAAAAAAAGCATAAAAACTGTAAAGTAAGGTATGAGCTAAGTAAGGATTTAAAAGATTGAGTTCCATGGCAGCATAACACAGTGGTTAAGATTTGGGTTTTCATAGTTACAAAGACACAGGTTTGAGTCCCTGATTAACAACTTACTAGTAAGCATAATTTGGGCAAATAATTGAACCTTTCTAAACTTCAACTTCCTTACCTAAAAAAGAAATGAGAATAAAGTATCTATAACACAGGCAGAAGAGTGAATATAGTGCCAGACAAATATAAGCAATTATTCTTCTTAACAATCTTGATAAACTTGATATACAAAAATCTTGATTCACAAATAGAATAGTGCTGATATACAACATTTACTACATATTCCTATAAACATTTTCTTTAATAACTTAAAGAGTCTACACAAAAGTTTATTTAAAAAAATCTACACAATGATACTAAAGAAAAAATCTACACAATGATACTAAAAGTCATGTATATTTCAATTCTGAGACTATTATCATGTATGCTTCGTAAGTGTGTAAAAAGTAAAAATGTTTTAAAAATTTAGAAGACAGTATGAAAACATGTTTTACTATTCTTTTGCCAACTGGTCTTACATTAACATTTTAGCTGTAGCTTCATAATCACTTGTTCACAGTCTGATTTGAATAGGGATATTCACAGAAAGTGCAAAAGTCCTCTGAGTAAGTATAAATGCTCTGACATTCTCTATTATCCCCTGCGTTTCTGAAGCGAGTTCTAAAAACCTGTCACATAAGACAGAGATAACGATTATATTTTATAAAATAAACAAAAGTTTTAATTCTGGTTCTTACCTGATAAGTAAATACCCCATGATTAGATGTGTTAATAAATAAAGTATTTTCTACATTTCCCACTACTCTTGCAAGAAAAACTACATCAAATGATGTATTTCCTCCTGGAAGAATTTTCTGAAAGAGAAAAGCAATAAATAAAGTTAAATTGTTAACAAAAAATCAGATCATGCTGACCAAAATTAGATGGCTAAAGTTCTCTAAAATAATTATCTTATGATTATTTCCATCAACTAGCTTTTCTTTCCTTTGAAAAAGCTTTAAAATAGCCAAACTATTGTGCAATGGAAAATAATAAAAAAGATTCATATTGCATGTCTACAGTCACATTACCAACTATCAGCCTAAAGCCCTGTACAACAGATGGCTTCTTTAGATTCTGTTCATTCAACAGTCAGCTGGCTGGAATGAAGTGCCTAGCTATAGGCTGTTCTATGAAGACAGTCAAGTCAGAGTTGAGCCAAAGCTGAGCTTTTTATGTAGATCTACTACTATACTACTAAGCAGCAACTTGTATTATTCCAAAGAATAATCCCAGACCTCAGTCTCTCGATCTCTGCCATCCATCCACACAAGGTGCAAAACGTCCCAGCAACTTAAATTAGGAAAGAGGGCAGGGTGAAAACATGTGCAGGAACTCACTCCTGCTATCTTGTGCAGATGGAAAAAAACACTGTAGTCAGTGAAATAAAATTTTATTACAAGACAGTAGGGGCTGTTCCATAAAGTTTGAGACTAGGATTGCAGCTCTCCCTGCAAGGAAGACTTAAAAAGCATTTTAATATGTAAAGTCATCAACCTCTTTTATTCTGCCTCTAGGGCTAGAACTCTAAAATGCTACCCAAATTATAGCTCAAAATACATGGCTTTGAGACTCTGGACTTTACCTTAGGATGAAGAAACCTGAAAAAAGTATTTCACATGCATTATTAATAACAACAAAAAGAGCAGAGAAATTTACAAAATCACAACCTTCCTTGAGCCCATCACAGAGTTTGTTTATCGACCAGCCCCAAATCTAAGGAAAGACAAGTACCTCCAAGGAGAGATGGAATGTGAGTACTGGCTCACCCATGGCAGAAAATGGGAAGAAGATGAGGCCACCATACAGGAGGGTAAAAAGAATTCACCTACATTTTTTACACATTGCTAAAGGCCAACTGTGGGCTAGCATGACAGTATAGACCCCTGGAAGCCGTAGACAGTAGGAGAAATTCATACCTGAGCCAGAAATCAATAATAGACATCTGACAAATCCCCAAATAGCTTGAAATTAAATAACACAATTCTAAATAACCTACTGGTCAAATAAGTAGTTGCAAGATAAATTATAAAATGTTTCGAGTTGATTGGAAATAAAAACACAACATATCAAAATCTGTGGGCTATATAGTTAAAGCAATACTTGGAGGGAAATTTACAGCATTACACATTTATTTTGAATAGAAATGTCTTGATCAATAATCTTTGTTTTTGGCTTTGAGAAACTAGAAAAAGAGTAACTAAACTGAAAGCAAGCAAAAAGAAGAATAGTAAAGACAAGAGCAAAAATTAATGAAACAGAAAACAGAAAATAGCAAAAAAAATCAATAAAACTAAAGCTGATGTTTCAAAAAGGTCCATAAAATGGATAAAACTGTACACAAAATAATTGTGAATAAAAGGGGAGAAGACAAAAATATAAGGAACTAAAAGGTCAACATCATTATGTACCCTTTACACATAAAAAGGATGGTAAATGAATATTATAAACAACTCTATGTCTATAAATTCTATCCCCATAAATTTAATAACTAGAAGAAATGGACACATTCTCTGACAATCTGCCAAATCTGACACAGTCTGCCAAAGCTCACTCAAAATGAAATAGATAACCAGAATAGTCCTATACCCAATTAAAAAAAAAAAATTTCTGGTTAAAAACCTTCCCACAACAAAAAGTGTGAGCCCAGATGATTTCACTGGTAGAATGGTAAAATTCTCTACCAACCACTTAAGAAAGAAAGAATACCTATTCTACATAAACTTTCCAGAACACCGAAGAGGAGAGAAGATTCCCACCTCATTTTGAGTCTAGCATTACTCCAATACAAAGACCATACAAAAATTTGACAAGAAACTATAAGCCAATATCCCTCATAAACACAGACATACAATAATCTACAAAGTAGTGGCAAACTGAATCCAGGCAATTTATAAAAAGGATAATACATCATGACCAAGTGGTTTTTATTTTAGGAATGTAATTCTAGTTCAATAATCAAAAATCAAATCAACATAATTCAGTTGTTGACAGACTAAAGAAGAAAAATGATATGGTCATTTCAGCAGAGGCAAATAATAATTTGAAAAAATTTAATATCCATTTATGACTAAAAGTCTCAGTAAACTAGGTCAATAGAAGAGAACTCCCTCAACCTGATAAAGAGCATCTATTAAAACCCTAGAGCAACCATATTTAATGGAGAATGACTGAATACTTTTCCTCCAAAATTTGGAACAAAGCAAGGATGTCTGCTCTTATGACAGCTATTCAACATTGTATTGGAAGTACCAGCCAGCGCAGTGAGGCAAGAAAATGAAATAAAAGGTATACACATTAGTGCAAAAGAAAAATATGCTTTTATGCATAGAAAACACGGCTTTCTCTACAGAGAATCCCAAAAAAATATCTACAAAAATGTTCCTAGAACTAATAAAAGAACTAAGAAAAGTCACAAGAATCAACATCAATATATAATGATCAACTCTATTTCCATACACTGGCAAGGAACAACTGGAATTCTAATTTTTTTTTTAATCACTGATTTTAACTTATTTATTTTTAAAAGAAAAATGTAAAAAATAATATTAATAAAATTACATTTATTTTTTAAAGAAAATGTAATTTTATTAATATTATTTTTTACATTCTAGGATGTTAATGCAGAGCAGCTGGGAGGGAGGGGAAGAGGGGAAAGGGGATGGAAATGTGATGGAATTAGGAGGAAGGAGGAGGGGCAGGACTGAGGCCTGTGGCACCCCCCCCCATTCCCACAGGGGAGATGGGCTGGGGGGGGCTTCCAGTGGTGGCTTGGTCATTGCTGGGCTGGGTGCAGATGTCAGGGGGATGTGGCAAAAGTCCTCACCCCCCACTGTCCCAGCTCAGGAACCCAGGGTGCTTCCTGCAGTGGCTCGGTGGTCATCACTGGGCTGGTTGCACGTCAGTGGGGTGTGGCCAAGGCCCTTGGCCCTCCACCGCCCTGGCTCAGGAGAGCCAGGGGTGCTTCCTGTGGCGGCTCAGTGGTCATTGCTGGGCTGACTGCAGGTGTCGGGGGGCATGGCCAAGGCCCTCAACACCCCACCACCCCATCTTGGGAGAGGCTGGGGCATGGAATTCTAATTTTCAAAAAAGTAAAAATTACAAAAACATGCACACAAAGGAATATTGAGGTATAAATATAACATGCAAGTTCTATAAGCTGAAAACCATAAAACATTGCTGAAAGTAATCAAAGATGACAAATGGAGAGAAATACTGTATTCATAGATTAGAAGACTCAATATTTTTAAGATGTTAATTCTCCCCAAATTGATGTATATATCCAATGCAATTCCAATCAAAATTTCAGTCTAAGGAGAAAAAAACTAAATGCAATGTGAAATAGGATCCTAAAACAGAAAAAGTACATTGATAGAAAAACTGATGAAATTCATATATGAGGTATATTAGTCTGTTTCTGTTGCTTGTAACAAAATACTTGGAACTGAGTAACTTATAAGAAAATTAAATTTATTGCTTATAGTTTTGGAGACTGGGAAGTCCAAAGTCCATGGAATACATTTTGTGAAGGCCTTGGTGGTGACCCCAGTGACCCAAGAGTCTCACATGGCAGAAAATGCAGAGCAGAGAGAGACACTAACTTCCTCATTCACTCTCCTTTTTTTTTTTTGTCTTCTTGTGACCGGTAAGGGGATCGCAACCCTTGGTGTGGTTTCGCCCGCACCGCGCTCAGCCAGTGAGCGCACTGGCCATTCCTATATAGGATCCGAACCCACGGTGGGAGCGCCGCTGCGCTCCCAAGCGCTGCACTCTCCCGAGTGCGCCACGGGGCCGGCCCATTCATCACTCTCCTTTTAAAGCCCTCCAAACAATGCCCACGATCACCATTTTTAATCCATTCACTACAGCATGGTCCTGCAATCTAAGCACCTCTTCAAGCTCCACCTTTCAATTACCATAATAGGATTTCTCATCCTCAACAGTTACAGTGGGAATTAAACTTCTAATATATGAACTTTGGGGACACAATTCAATCAATCCACAGCATGAGAGTACTTCAAAAAGTTCATGGAAAAATTCATATTATCTTTTAATTCTATTTTTCCACATACTTTTTGAAGTACATTCATTAAGTTCTTTAGTTAATACTATTGTACCAATGTTAATTGCCTGGTTTGATAATTGTACTGATTATGTAAGATCTTAACATTAGGAGAAACTGAGTGAGGGATATATGGAGACTATCTGTAGTTTTCTGTACATTTAAACTTAATTCAAAATAACATTATAAAAAATTTCAGCAGGATTTAAAAAAAAAAAAAAGAAATTGGCAAGCTGATTCTAAAATTTAGATGACAAGGAAAGGGAATAAGAAGAGCCAAAATGATTCTGAAAAAGAAAAACAAAATTGGAGAACTCACAATATCTGATTCTAAGATTTACTAAAGTATAAAGCCACAGTAATCAAGACAGCATGGTATTGGTGAAAGGATAGTTATTCCAGTGTCTGTTAGATACATATTAGAGCATAATGAAGAGTCCAAAAACAGACCCACACATAAAAGGTCAACTGATTTTCAATAAGAATACAGTGAGATTTCAACGAGAAAGGACAGTCTTTCTAACCAATGGTGCAGGAACAACTTGGTTTCCATATGCAAACAAAACAACCCTCAATCCATAGCTCATACCATAAACAAACATTAATTAAAAATGAACTGTAGACCTAAATGTAAAATCTAAAACTATTACTTGCAGAAGTAAAACTGGAGAAAATCTTTGTGACCTTGGGTTAGGTAAAGAGTTTTTAGTTACAACTCCAAAAGCATGACCCATAAAAGAAAAATTTGATTAATTGTACTTCATGAAAATTAAAAATTTCTGCTCCTTGAAAGATTCTATAAAGAGAATGAAAAGACATGCTACAAACTGGGAAAAATGATTTGCAAATCACATATCTGATAAAGGACTTGTAAAGAGAATATATAAAGAATTCTCAAGAAATAAATAAGAAAACAAACAACCTGATTAAAAAACAGGGAAAAGATTTAAGCAGACACTTTGCCAAAGAAAATATATGGATGACAGATAAGCAAATGAAAAGATGCTCGACATCCTTGTATAGAACTAACACCATACACCTATTTCAATGACTAAAAATCAAAACAAAAAACCCAAACCTGATAATACCCAGTGCTAATAAGGATGTGGAGCAACTGAAACTCTATTACATTTCTGGTGGGAATATAAAATGGTATACAGTCATTATGAAAAACCTTTAAACATATTCTCAGCATAAGACTCAGCAATCCCTTACTCTAGTTAGAATGGCTATTATCAAAAAGAAAAAAAGAAAACAAGTGTTGGTGAGGATGTGGAGAAAAGGGAACATTTGCACACTGTTGGTGGGAGTGTAAACCAGCACTGCAATTATGGGAAACAGTATTGAGGTTCCTCAAAAAATTAAAAATAGAACTACCGTTTGATCCAGCAATCCCACTACCAGGTATATACCCAAAGGAAATGAAGTCAGTGTGTCAAAGAGATACATGCACTCCCATGTTTATTGCAGCACAATTTACAATAGCCAAGATGTGGAATCAGTCTAAGTGTCCAGCAACAAACAGAGAGACAAAAAAATATGGTATATACACATAATGGAATACTATTCAGCCATCAAAAAGAATGAAATCCTGTCACTTGCAGCAACATGGATGGACTTGGAAGACATTATGTTAAGTGAAGTAAGCCAGGCACAGAAAGACAAATACCATATGACCTCATTCATTTGTGGAATTAAAAAATAAATAAATAAAATTTAAAAAGTTGATATTACAGAGGCAGAGAGTAGAACAAGGGTTACCACGGACTAAAGAGGGGAGAAATAAAATTTAAAAAGTTGATATTACAGAGGCAGAGAGTAGAACAAGGGTTACCACGGACTAAAGAGGGGAGTGCAGGGAGGGAAAACAGGGAGAGGTTGGTCAACAGGCACAAAATTCAATTAGATAGGAGGAATAAATTCTGATGTTCTATTGCACAGTAGGGTAACTATGGTTAAGAGTTAAGTTTTGTATCTCACATAATAGCTAGGGGAGAGGCATTTAAATGTTTTCGCCACAATGAAATGATAAATGCATGAGGTCACTGATACATTAACTATAACCTGATCATTATACAACATGTACCCTAGAAGTATGTGTAATTACAATGTGCCGATTAAAACTTAAAAAAGAAAGACCCAGCAATCCCACTCCTAAGTATTTACCTAAGAGAAATGAAAATTTATGCTCACATGAAAATCTACATGTAAATGTTTTTAGTGGCTTTATTTATAATAACTCCAAACTGGAAACAACCTGCAAGTCTTCAACTGATGAATGGATAAACTATGATACTGCCACTGAGTGAAATACTACTCTGCAATGAAGCAGTATATACCTAACTACAAAGACCAATATAAAAAGTTATATACTACATGGTTCCATTTATATAACCTTCTAGGCTACACACAATGACTTGAGTTGACTGAGTTACTGATTATATGACTTTATGGTTTTATCAAAACTCAGAAATATACACTAAAAGGGTGAATTTTATTGCAAGTATACTGTAATTAAAAATAAATACATATTATATATATATTTACTTAAAATAGTAATACACATATATTTAAATTTTACTGTTTATATTCCTTGCAGACTCACTCAAAACAGTATTTTAGCCTGGAACTTAAAAAAAACAAACAAACCCCCCCCCCCCCAAAACACAAAGGTCTCGGTTTGCATGTTTCCTTGGTACGAGGACAAATAATTGAATGTTTAGGTTTAACTCTTGGAGGGCAAGAATAAACTAAAATCTACTTTAAGATAATAAAACCTCTAAACGAAATGGGTAACATTATTGAGTTCAGGCAGTCCATCCACACTTTTCACCATCACGAACTTAATCCACAGAGTCACACTGCCGGCCACCCTTTTATCACCTTCACAACTCCTCTGACAGTCCTGATACCTAGGGACACAGAGGGGAATCTCAGACAATCTGAAAAAATAATGTCATCAACCCATCTAAGATGCCAGTGCCTGTAATACAGATGTTTTGTACCATATCAAGACAAAGAGGGGAAAAAAACGTTAAAAAATGCAGAGCTAATAAGAGACCTTCATGTAAAAGTAGGCAATGAGGATAACAAAACCCTGACACACAGAAAGGGGCAGTAAAGAAAACCTGTATGGCTCATTCTGGTCACTGCATGGAGGGAGGAAAACTAATTTACTCTCAAAATTTGAACTATATATCAGTGCTCATGCAGGTATGTAGTCTGAATACCTATCAGCAGTCCAAAACAACCTCAAGCAGAAAATTTAATGTTTAGTTGGTAGTGCTGAGACATTAGTTCCAGTCATTCTCTTGGAAAAAAATGCAATTTTAGTCCAGGCTGACAGTAGCTGTTCAAGTGCCCTTGATTGTAAGACGTGTCCTAATTGCAGAGATGTAAAAATGTGAAAAAAAAAATTTTTGCATTGATGAATATGACGTTCCTATTTGAGAACAGTTCTGGTGTCAATGAAGATATTCACAAGGTTTGTGCCTACTACAGGGAAATTTATCCAGAGGCAAATGTTTTCCTTTAAAATTTTTACAAGAACTTAATTTTACTTAAGAAATGTACATACTTAAATAATACCCTTTTAATGCCTATCTAAATTCCAAAAAGTAAGAGAAATTACCATGGAATGCTTAATTCTTAGTATAGCTTTCTGCCACTTTAGAACTGGACATCAAGTATGTAGTTGATGGGTAGAAGGCCTGAGTTTCTAGTCTTGCCACTAAGAAACTGGAATTTGGGCTCTGTCCCTGGGTCTTTTACTCCTTTGGTGATCTCATCCACATCCATGACTTCAAATCTTCACCAGTGACTCCTAAAATTCTAATTCCAGTCCAGTCCTCTCCTCATGAACCAAACTCAAACACTAACTGCCTACTTGGCATCTCCACTGGATGTCTAGGAGACATCTCAAATCTAACATGTCCAAAACTGAACTGTTAACCGCACTTCAGAACTTGCTCTACCTCCAGCCTTCTCCATCTCAGTTGATAGCAACTCTGTCCTTCTAGTTACCCAGGATTAAAAACTCTAGTCAACCTTGACCTTGCTCTTTCTCTCAATGCCACTCTAAGAAATCCTGCTGACTATATCTTCAAAATATATCCCCAACCCAACCCCTTTCTTCATCTTTTCCATAAATCACTCTGCTCAGGGAAATTATTTTCTTCCCTGGAGTATTACAATAGCCAGTGTGACTGGTGTCCCTGATTCTCTCCTTGCCCTTCTTCTATATTTGATAAACAGTGGTCCTTTTAAAACATAAGCTACCATTTTCATTCTTCTGTTCAAAACCCTTTGGTGGCTTCCCATTTCCATCAGGATAAAAGCCAAGCTCATACCACGGCTTGTAAGGCCCTTCCCAACACCCACTCCCCTTACTCCTCCTCCCACCCTTGCTCACTCTGGTCTAGCACACTGTCCTCTTTGCAAGCCAGGCCTGCTTTCACATCCTGGTCCTTTGCACTGCCTGGGTGTGTTCCACTTTCCTCCATATGGTCCTCCTACCTCACCTCCTTCAAGTCTTTGTTCAAACTTCCCCTTCTGAATGAAGCCCATCCTGATCATCCTATTGAAAACTGGACCGCCCTTCCCAGCGCACTCCTCATCCCTTTATCTTACACTCTTCTTTTTCCCAGTTCTTATCATCTTCTAAGACCTCATACAATCCATTTATTTATTATGCTTGCTTTCCCTCTGTTGCTGATGTCACCCAAACCCCCCACCCAAACCCCCCACATGTATCATGAGTAAAGAATCTCTGCTGTTCACTGAAAAATCCAAAGTGCCTGGCACTTAGTAGGCACTCAATAAATATTTGTTAAATTAATTAATTACTTATCTCCACATAGGTGGCAAAGCTTTTTTAATTTATATTTTCCTATATGTTTTAAATTGTAAAAGTAATAAGTGCTTATTTTACTTATTGATACAGTGCAAAGATAACTGAAGAAAAAGTTAATACCCCCAAACCTCCTCCATTCTCATCCTTCTGAGATTATCCAGTTAACCTGGTGTATTTATCTGCACCTTACTCTGGCTCTTATCACCATACCCAAATATACACGGATTTTTTTGGCTTTTTATAAAAATGGTATTACATTCTATTCTACGATAAGCTTTTCTTATATATTAACATATCATATACTATATATTATTCCAGATCAACAGATATAGATCTATTTCATTCTTCTTATTATCTGTATAACATTCCACACTGTTGCTACATCACATTTTGTTCAATTCCTAATAACATGCATGGATATCAGAGTTTAACCTAAAATGGCTGAATGTCCAGACTTCTACATATAATTAAAAATAATCACTAATATTCATTAATGACCTTCAACTCAGGGGAAGAGATTATTGTTTATTACCTTAAACATATCAAAATAAGTGGACAAAATTACAAGTAGATATGAAGAATAAGTTCTGGCTAACTAGAGCTAATAATACTTATTGTATATAGCTAGAAAAGAGGATCCTGACCATAATCACCACAAAGAAAAGATAAATGTTTAGGTGATCAATATACTATGTACCCTAAACAATATATGCATGCATTGAAACAATACGTTGTACTCCACAAATATGTACAATTAATAATAAATTAAAATAAAAAAGAAAGAAAAAATACAGTTATGTAAAACTTGGCCTTTTAAACAATAATTAAACAATAATTATTCTTTTCTATATTTCCTACTGGTTAGTTAACATACAAATATCAGCTAATAACTGAAAACTTTATGAGTTACAGAAAATGTTTTATTGTCAAAGAGACAAGATCTGACCAGGAATTCTGAGAATGACAAAGGCAATTAGAGTTAGGGTAAACATACAGAAAGATTTTGCTCTCCTGGACACAAGAAACCCTTTCATTTCTCCCCAAAGGCTCTTATCATAGGCATACAAGTGAAGCGGAGGGAAATGAGGTTATTTCTTCCCCAAAGCTCATTCCATCTCTTTCCTCCACTACTTGAGCTTCTGGAGTCAATGTCTTACTGTAGGGGAAAAGATGAAAAGCAAAAAGAAGGAAAAAAAAAAAAAAGGCAAGAGACGACAGCACAGATCCCCTGTGAAGCTAAACGTAGACCATCTAAATGTAGATTTTGACAGGTGTAATTATTATTATTGCTTAATTCCATCTCCTGACAACAGAAAACACAGATTGTTTTTTAACTTGTTCTTCGATTACACACACCTTTAGTTTATCTTTTGAAGAATTTTCAGAAAAACTATTCTCTTTGCATAGGTTCACGTATAGAAATAGGTTGGCGGGGCGTGCGGTGTCTAGTTCAGAAATGTCAAATTTGTGTCAAAAAAGCTTATGTGGTTTGGTCCACACTATCTGTCTTTTGAAAACTGAATACATTTTCAGTGTATAAAAATTGGGAGATACATACAAATTCTTATTTCTGACTTTTCTTGGAAAATCAGCAGAACTGCACATGGACTTAAACTCCCACATGGCAAACACTGGCTGGGGCAAGGTGGGGCTGATCCCTTTGGGTGGGCCACATGCTCTCCAGGGCACCCCTCATTCTAGTTGGCTTGATTCCCTCATTTACATTGTGTACCTAGCCCAATAAGAATCTGGGTTTGTAACTCCTGGTCTAGTCTCTGTGTTGTGATAGCAGTAAAAAAGTAAAAATCCTGGCTTTTAACCCAAGTGAAGCATAGCGTATTTGGAAACAACAAACTATTGCTTGAATTAGCAAAGTAAGTTAACAAGTTAAAAATAAAAAGTGTAGTGCAGCTGTGAACTATTTTTGAACTGCTTCCATTTTTACTTCACTATTTTTTGCCCTTTAACCTGATGTGTCTCTGCACATTGGCAATGCCTGAATAAATGCATCTCTCTATATAGGCTGTAACGTATATGTATGCCACTAGCAGTAGAATAATATGATAAAAATCACTGAGAAGGCTAGTGGAGCACTGAGACCCTCACCTGGGCTCTTGCCACTAACTGCATCACTGGAGCAAACTCTTCTGGGGCTCAGCTCTTCATCTGTATACACAGGTCTCCCCCAGCATTAGACTTCTATTATTTGAGACCATTAGCACATTTATAAAAATTGTGAAAATATCTTTTAGGTAACAACAAAGAATAACTCAAGGAAGGAATATTTTCTATGACTACCACAAAAAAATTAAAATTTTTATTACCAAAAGTCAATATGCTGGCTAATCAATTCTTTGTTTATAAAATACCTTTAAACAACAACAACAAAAAAGCCAAAATTATGTCTTTTTTTTTTTTTAACTCTAGAAACCGCTAGCTAACAACAACATGATGAAGCAGAATTTTAGACAGGAAAAATGTGAAAATCTAAACAATTGCTATAAAATTAATATACCAACCGATATCTTGTATGCGTCAAAAAAAGTTACTTCTTTGTTATTTATTCATATCCTTTCAAAGGTCAAAACCCTTGCTAGAAGAAATTAGGTTCCACTCATTTACTTCCTTCTGATTATTTGCTATTTTACCAATTATATTGGAAACCTATATATTAAAGCTTAATATCTCTCTCAAATTCAAAATTTACATAAATACAATTTTTTTGTTCAGAAAAAAGTTTTTCCTTTTTAATAACAAGTTCACACACTACCTACAAAAATTATAAGTAAAATTTTAATAGATACTTGTGGTAGGCAGAACCCTAAAATGTCCCCCAAGATTTCCTGCCCTAATCTCTGTGATTATTTATATTACACAGTAAAAGGGATTTTGCAGGTATAATTAAGGTTACCAGTCAGCTAAGTTTGAGTTAATCAAAAGGGAGACTATCCAGATGGTCCTGATCCCAGCAGACATGGGCCCTTCAAAAGCAGCGTTTCTTCTGCTGGAGGAATCAGATATATAAAGCAGGACGGGGGAAATGGTTACAATGTTGCTGGCTTGAAGATGGAGGGCCACGTAAAGGAACTTGGGTGTCTTAAGGAGCTGAGAGATCCCTGGCCAACAGCCAGCAATGAAATGGAGGCTTTGATTTTATAAGGAACCTAATTCTGCCAACAACTTGAATGAATTTGGAAGTGGATTTCCCCTCAGAGCCTCCAGAGGGAGATCTCAACCCAGATGACATCTTAATTCCACCCTATGATATGCTGAGCAAACAAGCCACTAGATTTATGATTTATAGAACTGCGTGCTAATAAGCGGGTGTTGTCTTCAGCCACTGAGCTTGTGGTAATTTATTATGCAGCAATAGAAAACTAATACGATGCCTAGGAATGACCTACTATTAGGAAAAAGGAAAATTAGGAAAAGAAGATCAAGTGAACAAATGCTACACCTTTCAGATTTGTTGGGCTGTTTCAGGTTGAGAAAAACAATGTGTGTTTAAGGGCAGAAGTAATAATTGTTAGAAAATGTTACAAACTAAAATCCAGGAACAGATATGAGACATTCAAACCAGATTCTAATTATGGAAAACTAAAATTATTCACAAATAAAAATATAGACATTTCAATTTCAAACTCAAGAGAAATCATTTATAGCAGAGAAATTTACCCTATTTTGAAAAAATGATGCATGAAAATGGGATGTTGTAGCTGATATCGATACTAAAGTAATAGTTTCTTCAGAACTAGGATTATGTAAGTAGACTTTTTCCATTTTTGGCATTCCAACTGGCCTGTAAAAACAAAAAGAAAATTGTCATAAATACTTCAAAGGTAATTGTAGTTGTTAAAATAATTCCTAGGTGTTAAAAAATAAAACATCAAAATTATTAGACAAATACATATCCAAATATATTAAAATACTTATTAAATGATTTATGTTTAAAATTACACATAAAAATGCATTTAGTCATTCAACAAACACTCATGGAGTGTCAGTTATGTCACACACTGTACCAGGTGCCGGGACAGGATGAAGCAAGTCTCACCTCTTTGAAGCTTCCAATCTAGTGAGGAAGCAGGGGGGACAAAATGGCCAGAGCCTTTTCTTTCTTTCTATAACGCCCCCCCCCCCCCCGACTCCCTGCTAATCATGAATCATGTGCTTTTCTCCTCAAATTCCACTGATGCGTGCTCTTCAATTGAGGAGTGGAAACTGAGTGGCAATGTTTTGTGAGGAGATCTTGTGAGTTAGGCGCTTTTACTATCCTCATTTTTTAGATGAGGAAACCGAGGTGCAGATAAATTAATTAACTTGCCAAAAAGTCATACTTGGAACTTGGACTTGAATCTAAGCCATCTGGGTCTAGTCCATGTTCTGACCCCCAGCACTAAACTGCCTGCTCTCAAAGGAACTGTATACAACACACACTCAATGGTCTGAAATTCGCAGATCCATTTTAATGCTCCTCTTGGCATCCACGTTATAGTTTGCCTTAAAAGTGAAACCTTATTATGCAGTCCACTTACTACTTCTGTAGCTAATCTTATTTGTACAGGCTTCCTAACTTCTGCAGCACCGGAGAATTCTGCATATAAATTACATTTTTTCTTAGTGCTCTCTAATTATTTAACTGGTATCAGTTTTATTTCCCCAACAAGATTATCAACACCTCAAGGACAAAGATTCTATTATATACTTTATGCATGTTCTCCATATTATCTAGCATAGTACCAGGGATTTGAGTCCTCTCTCTCTCTCTCTCTCTCTCATTATTAATGCCCTCCCTAACGTGATGTCGCTCAACTTAAACAAGTAACTCCCTGTTTTCACAATCCAAACCCTTCCCTTGAGTCAGGCTGGTTCACTGTGCATGACCCCCCAAAGCCAATCTCTTTGCTCTTTTTTGCTCCCTATCTACACCAATTCAAACTCTCAATTTCTGATTCAAATACAACCTTCTTTCACAAGGTCCTCTCTCATGCAACCATTTGGGCCATGTTTTCTGCAATTTACATGTTTTGAAATTCAAGTTCAAGGTCTGTGTATAAACCCCCAAATCCTAAGCAGGTGAAACAGCACAGCCAGGCTGTGTTTTATATTTGTAAAACACAGTCTGGCTTCAACTGTCCACCACGCTTTTGTCCTTCAAGAAGTTTTGCCCCTACCTTTTCTCCAATTCAGTTGATTGCCTCTAATTTATGACTTGAGAAAGTTAATAAAACAGTGAACAGCTGATAATTTTCACTAGTTAAAAAATGGATTAGGGGCTTTAGACAGTGAATTAAAGACAGTAAATTAGTACATGCTGGTTCCCCCCTCCCCTCCCCAATAACAATGCTGGAAAAATTTAGAAGTCAGTGGAGGTACCGGTTCCAAAGAATAACTAAAAATGATGAGAAACCTTGGGGAACTGAAGGCGGCCTTGCACTGTCTGGTGGGAGCAGGTAAAGGCAAAGAGCAGCCTGAGCTGCCAGTGAGAGGCTAAGGGAGAGGAAGGCCTCCAAAGTCTATTGTTTTCTCCTCTCTTCCCTATTTGCCTTGAGATAATCAGAGCCTGCTCCTTCAACCTAGAACAGCTGAAAAGCTTGTAGGGGTCAGGGGATCAGCTGCCCCTGAGTGTGCTCTCTTCCAACTGCTCTCTCTGGCCTGCCAAAGTCGTAGGGCTAATGGATTATAATTTAGGAAGACATCTCTGTCCAACAAGCATTGTCAGACAGAGACGAGACAAATATGGGGCAATTAACAGTTTTTATGTGTATGTGTGGAATTGGGACTCTCCACCTTGGGGATCACGCCGTTTTTAAATTCACAAGAGATGAAGACCAGGGCTTGTCCTTTCACCTTTCCTCAATATGCACTATATATTATAGTAGCTCATTAGTTCACACACCAAAATAATGTGATACATGAGGAGTACAATCACTTAGTAACATATATAATGTTGTGAAAGACTGTAATGCCGTTTTCAGTTTGATGACTATACCTGTGAGAGAATCATACTTCCCCACATCATTAACTTTACACTTGGCCAAAGCTACATGACTTGCATAAGATATATGATTTTCAAATATTTTCTCCCATTCTGTGAGTTATCTTTTCACTTTTTTGATGATACTATTTGGAGAACAAAAATTTAAAATTTTTATGTAGTCCAATTTATATATTTGTATTTTGTCACTCATGCTTCTGGATTCATACCTAAGAAACCACTGCATCATCCAAAGTAATGAAGATACAATCTAATGTTTTCTTCTAATGGCTTTACAGTTCAGCTCCATTATGTTTATACTTAGCTCTGTAAAATATTTAGCTTTATAATACATTTTGAATTATTTTTTGTGTATGTTGCAAGGTAGGGATCCAACTTAATTCTTCTGGATGTAGATACCCAGTTGTCCCAGCACTGTTTGTTGCAAAGACTGTTCTTTCTCCATTCAATTGTCTTGGCACCACTGTCATAATCAACTGGCAACAAATGTAAGCATCTATTTCTGTAACCTAATTTCTTTTCCATTTATCTATAAATCTATCCTTATGGTAGTATCACAGTGTCCCTGTTACAGCTTTGTAGAAAGTTTCTTAAATTGGGAAGCGTGAGTCTTCCAACTATGGTCTCCTTTTAAAGGTTGTTCTAGGTCCCTAGGAGGAGGTGGGGTGGGGGAGATTGAGTCCTCAGTAGTCTTGGCCTGCTGCATCTAGGGTAAAGCTTCTGTCTTACAGTGGGTGCTAGGTGGGTGAGGAGAGACCCAATCCTTTCTGACATGTGCCTGAAATAGAACTTCTGCAACATGAGATTGGCGATAATGAGCAATGCTAACAGCCTGCCCCTTCTAGAGTGAAAATGCAGCCCCCCTGGCCGACCCCGTGGCGCACTCGGGAGAGTGCAGCGCGCTGGGAGCGCAGCAGCGCTCCTGCCGCGGGTTCGGATCGTATATAGGGATGGCCAGTGCGCTCACTGGCTGAGCGCGGTGCCGCCGGTCACAAAAAAGAAAAAGAAAATGCAGCCCCAGACTGGGAACTGAGGTTAGAAGTAGTTTCACTCTCTTTGATTTCACGCATCTGCAACATGAAGCTGGCGGCGTGGCGGGGATGGGGGGGAGTGAGGGGAAGACTAATAGAATGAGTTGTGGCCTAAATGCCAGATATTCCTGCTGTTCTTACCAAGATTTAAAAGATTTTCTTGAATAAACAATTTCCTGGAACTTTAGATAATTGTGCTTTTTAAAAATTATGATTCTCATCAGTTAAATTGATGTTTGTTGCAGAGGGTCCATTGAGCTCTTTACTCCATCATTCTTAAAGTTCCACTCCCTGAGGGTGTATTTGCTTCAAGTATTTTAAACCTCTGTTGTTAGATGCAAGCATATTACGAGTTATGTCTTTTTGGTGAACTAACACCTTTATAATTATGCAATATCTTCCTTTATCCCCAGTAATATTCCTTGTTCTGAAGTTTACTTTGTCCAAATTAATATAGCCCTTTCGGCTTTCTTTTGGTTAGTATTTATATGATATATCTTTTCCATCCTTTTACTTTTAACTTGTCTATGTCTTTATGTATAAAAGTGGATTTCTTGCTAGTTGTGTCTTGCTTTTTAATTTATATTTAATGTAATTACCGATATGGTTAAAGTCTACCATCTTGTTATTTTCTATATGATCCATCTCTTCTTTGTTCATAAGTCTTTTATATGCAGAATTTTCTAGTCCTAGGGCAATTAAACTAGAAAGCAATAACAGATAACTAGATTTCCCATAAACATGTAAATAAGTCAGTGCATGTCTAAACAACCTCTGGATCAAAGATGCAATCTAAATAAAAATCAAGAAATATCTGGGAATGAATTAAAATGGAAAAAAATATTAACTCATTAAAATTTGTGGAATGCAGTTAAAGCTGTGCTTAAAAGGAAAATTCATAAATTTAAATGTGCATACTTTAAAAGAAGCCTGAAAACTAATGAGCTAATGATCCATGTAATTAGCAAAAAAACAGCAAATTAAACCCAAAGAAAGAACAAGGAAAGAAATGAGAGTGGAGCTCAGTAAACATAAAACACAGATGACCTACAAAGTCAAAAATTCATTTGGGGGGAAGAAAAAACCCTAATAAGATGATAACTTCCTGGCAAGACTGATAAAGAAAAAAGAGAACGTAGAAAATATCCACATTAGCAGTGATATAATAAAGGAGACAACACAACAGATGCTTGCTATAAACATTAAAAAAATCATAAAATGATATTAACAACGTTAAGCTAATAAATTTGAGAATTAACCTGAAATTGCCAAACTCCTAGAAAAACATAGCTTGTCAAAACTGATAAATTAAAAAATATATATAAATATTATGGAAAATAAAACTACGAAAGAAATTAAACCTATAATTTAAAACCTTCCCACAAAGAAAACTCTAGTCCAGGAGTACTTAATTGGCAAATTCTACCAAATATGTAAGGAAAAAAAGGTCAAGCATATACAAACTTTTTTCGAACAAAAAAGAGGGAAACTCTTTTTTTTTTTTTTTTAATTTTATTTTGTCGATATACATTGTGGCTGATTATTGCTCCACATCACCAAAACCTCCCTCCCTTCTCCCTCCCCCCCCCCCCCAACAACGTCCTTTCTGTTTGCTTGTCATATCAACTTCAAATAATTGTGGTTGTTATATCTTCTCCCCCCCCCCCCCGGTTTGTGTGCGTGTGTGTGTGTGTGTGAATTTATATATTAATTTTTAGCTCCCACCAATAAGTGAGAACATGTGGTATTTCTCTTTCTGTGCCTGACTTGTTTCACTTAATATAATTCTCTCAAGGTCCATCCATGTTGTTGCAAATGGCAGTATTTCATTCGTTTTTATAGCTGAGTAGTATTCCATTGTGTAGATGTACCACATTTTCCGTATCCACTCATCCGATGATGGGCATTTGGGCTGGTTCCAACTCTTGGCTATTGTAAAGAGGGCTGCGATGAACATTGGGAAACAGGTATATCTTCGACTTGATGATTTCCATTCTTCTGGGTATATTCCCAACAGTGGGATAGCTGGGTCGTATGGTAGATCTATCTGCAATTGTTTGAGGAACCTCCATACCATTTTCCATAGAGGCTGCACCATTTTGCAGTCCCACCAACAATGTATGAGAGTTCCTTTTTCTCCGCAGCCTCGCCAGCATTTATCGTTCATAGTCTTTTGGATTTTAGCCATCCTAACTGGGGTTAGATGGTATCTCAATGTGGTTTTGATTTGCATTTCCCGGATGCTGAGTGATGTTGAGCATTTTTTCATATGTCTGTTGGCCATTTGTATATCTTCCTTAGAGAAATGCCTACTTAGCTCTTTTGCCCATTTTTTAATTGGGTTGCTTGTTTTCTTCTTGTACAGTTGTTTGAGTTCCTTATATATTCTGGATATTAATCCTTTGTCAGATGTATATTTTGCAAATATTTTCTCCCACTCTGTTGGTTGTCTTTTAACTCTTTTAATTGTTTCTTTTGCTGTGCAGAAGCTTTTTAGTTTGATATAATCCCATTTGTTTATTTTTCCTTTGGTTGCCCGTGCTTTTGGGGTCATATTCATGAAGTCTGTGCCCAGTCCTATTTCCTGAAGTGTTTCTCCTATGTTTTCTTTAAGAAGTTTTATTGTTTCAGGGTGTATATTTAAATCCTTAATCCATTTTGAGTTGATTTTAGTATACGGCGAGAGGTATGGATCAAGTTTCATTCTCCTGCATATGGATATCCAGTTGTCCCAGCACCATTTGCTGAAGAGGTAGTCCCTTCGCCACTGAATAGGCTTGATGCCTTTGTCAAAGATCAGCTGACAGTAAGTGTGTGGGTTGATTTCCGGATTCTCTATTCTATTCCCTTGGTCAGTGTGTCTGTTTTTATGCCAGTACCATACTGTTTTGGTTAGTATAGCTTTGTAGTATAGCTTAAAGTCAGGTAGTGTTATGCCTCCAGCTTTATTTTTTTTGCTCAGCATTGCTTTGGCTATGCGTGGTCTTTTATTGTTCCATATAAATGTCTGGATAGTTTTTTCCATTTCTGAGAAAAATGTCTTTGGAATTTTGATGGGGATTGCATTGAATTTGTATATGACTTTGGGTAGTATGGACATTTTCACTATGTTGATTCTTCCAATCCAAGAGCATGGGATATCTTTCCATCTTCTTGTATCCTCTCTAATTTCTCTCAGCAGTGTTTTGTAGTTCTCATTATAGAGATTTTTCACCTCCTTGGTTAACTCAATTCCTAAGTATTTTATTTTTTTGGTGGCTATTGTAAATGGGCAGGCTTTCTTGATTTCTCTTTCTGCATGTTCACTATTGGAGAAAAGAAATGCTACTGATTTTTGAGTGTTGATTTTGTATCCTGCTACTGTGCTGAAATCATTTATCAATTCTAGCAGTTTTTTTGTAGAGGTTTTAGGCTGTTCGATATATAGGATCATGTCATCTGCAAACAGGGGCAGTTTGACTTCATCTTTTCCAATCTGGATGCCCTTTATTTCCTTCTCTTCTCTGATTGCTCTGGCTAGTACTTCCAACACTATGTTGAATAGGAGTGGTGAGAGTGGGCATCCTTGTCTAGTTCCTGTTCTTAAAGGAAAAGCTTTCAGCTTTTCCCCATTCAGGATGATATTGGCTGTGGGTTTGGCATATATGGCTTTAATTATGTTGAGATACTTTCCCTCTATACCTAACTTATAGAGGGTCTTTGTCATGAATGAGTGCTGAACTTTATCAAATGCTTTTTCAGCATCTATAGAGATGATCATATGGTCCTTGTGTTTGAGTTTATTAATATGGTGTATCACATTTATTGATTTGCGTATGTTGAACCAACCTTGCATCCCTGGGATGAATCCCACTTGATCGTGATGAATAATTTTTCGTATGTGTTGCTGTATTCTGTTTGCTAGTAATTTAGTGAGGATTTTTGCATCTATATTCATCAGGGATATTGGCCTGTAGTTTTCTTTTTTGGTTATATCTTTACCTGGTTTTGGTATCAGGATGATGTTTGCTTCATAGAATGAGTTTGGGAGATTTGCGTCCGTTTCAATCTTTTGGAATAGTATGTAAAGAATCGGTGTCAATTCCTGTTTGAATGTTTGGTAAAATTCTGCTGTGAATCCATCTGGTCCTGGGCTTTTCTTTGTTGGGAGCCTTCTGATAACAGCTTCAATCTCCTTTATTGTTATTGGTCTGTTCAAATTTTCTACGTCTTCACGGTTCAGTTTTGGGAGCTTGTGTGTGTCCAGAAATTTATCCATTTCCTCCAGATTTTCAAATTTGTTGGCGTATAGTTGTTTGTAGTAGTCTCGAATGATTCCTTGTATTTCAGATGAATCAGTTGTAATATCGCCTTTTTCATTTCTAATTTTTGTTATTTGAGTCTTCTCTCTTCTTTTTTTTGTCAGCCATGCTAATGGTTTGTCAATTTTATTTATCTTTTCAAAAAACCAACTTTTTGATTCGTTGATCTTTTGAATTGTTTTTTGGTTTTCAATTTCATTCAGTTCTGCTCTGATCTTAATGATTTCTTTCCGTCTGCTAACTTTAGGTTTGGATTGTTCTTGTTTTTCTAGTTCTTTAAGGTGAAGTGTTAGGTTGTTCACTTGCCATCTTTCTATTCTTCTGAAGTGAGCATTTAATGCAATAAATTTTCCCCTCAATACTGCTTTTGCAGTATCCCACAGGTTTTGGTATGATGTATCATTGTTTTCATTAGTTTCAACAAATTTTTTGATTTCCTGCTTGATTTCTTCTTGGACCCATATGTCATTAAGTAGAATGCTGTTTAATTTCCATGTGTTTGTATAGTTTCCAGAGGTTCGTTTGTTATTAATTTCTAGTTTTAATCCATTGTGGTCTGAGAAGATACATGGGATAATTCCAATTTTTTTGAATTTATTGAGACTTGATTTGTGACCTAATATGTGATCTATCCTGGAGAATGATCCATGTGCTGATGAGAAGAATGAATATTCTGAGGTTGTTGGGTGGAATGTTCTGTAGATATCTGCCAATTCCAATTGGTCTAGAGTCTTGTTTAGATCTTGTGTTTCTCTACTGATTCTTTGCCTAGATGATCTGTCTAATATTGACAGTGGGGTGTTCAGGTCCCCTGCTATTATGGTATTAGTGTCTATTTCCTTCTTTAGGTCTAATAGAGTTTGTTTTATAAATCGGGCTGCTCCAACATTGGGTGCATACATATTTATGATTGTTATGTCTTCTTGATGGATCAGTCCTTTTATCATTAAGTAGTGTCCCTCATTGTCTCTTTTTATGGTTTTTAGTTTAAAGTCTATTTTGTCAGATATAAGAATAGCTACTCCAGCTCGTTTTTCTTTTCTGTTTGCATGGTAAATCTTTTTCCATCCTTTCACTCTTAGTCTGTGTGAATCTTTATGGGTGAGGTGGGTCTCTTGTAGACAGCATATAGTTGGGTCCTGCTTTTTGATCCAGTCAGCCAGTCTGTGTCTTTTAATTGGGGAATTTAAGCCTTTTACATTAAGAGTTGTTATTGAAAGGTGTTGATTTATTCCTAGCATTTTATTGGTTGTTTGGTTGTCTTAAGTGTCTTTTGTTCCTTGCTTTCTGATTTACTGTTTGTTTTCTGTGTTTGTTGGTTCCTTAGGTTGTAGATAGTGTTTTTGTTAGCTTGTTTTCTCTTCATGAATGCCATTTTTATTATACTAGCGGGTTTAGATTTTTCTTGGGTTTTTATGGCAGTGGTAGTTATTTTTCAGGAAACAAACCCAGTACTCCCTTGAGGATTTCTTGTAAGGGTGGTCTTGTGGTAGTGAACTCCCGCAGTTTTTGTTTGTCTGAGAAATATACTATTTGCCCCTCATTTCGGAAGGATAGCCTTGCAGGGTAGAGTATTCTTGGCTGGCAATCTTTGTCTTTTAGTATTTTGAAAATATCATCCCATTCCTTTCTAGCTTTTAGGGTTTGTGATGAAAAGTCTGATGTTAACCTGATTGGGGCTCCCTTATAGGTGATTTGACGCTTCTCTCTTGCAGCTTTTAAGATTCTCTGTTTGTCTCTGAGTTTTGCCAATTTGACTATGATATGTCTTGGAGAAGGCCTTTTTGGGTTGAATACGTTTGGAGATCGTTGAGCTTCCTGGATTTGAAGATCTGTGATTTTTCCTATACCTGGGAAGTTTTCTGCCACTATTTTGTTGAATATGTTTTCAATGGAATCTCCATTTTCCTCCCCTTCTGGAATACCCATGACTCGGATATTTGATCGCTTATGGTTGTCTGATATCTCTCTCAGATTTTCTTCAATGTCCTTGATTCTTTTTTCTTTCTTTTTGTCTGCTTGTGTTATTTCAAACAGCCCATCTTCAAGTTCAGAGGTTCTCTCTTCAACTTCGACAAGCCTGCTGGTTAAACTCTCCGTTGTGTTTTTTATTTCGTTGAATAACTTCTTCAGTTCAGCAAGTTCTGCTACATTTTTTTTCAGGACATTGATTTCCTTGTACATTTCCTCTTTCAGATCCTGTATACTTTTCCTCATTTCATCATGATGTCTAGCTGAGTTTTCTTGTATCTCATTCAGTTTCTTTAGAATTATCACTCGAAATTCCTTGTCAGTCATTTCAAGGGCTTCTTGTTCTATAGGATCTAGAGTTTGAGATTTATTAACTTTTGGTGGTGTACTTTCTTGATTTTTTGTATTTCTGGTATCTTTTTTTTGGTGTTTATTCATTGTGGCTGGGGGTTTCACAGTCCACCGGTTTGAGACTAATGACTAACTAGGATGTTGCTGTGGTTGCCAATTTCGTATGGCTCCCTCCGTGACTGCTCAGTTGGCCTCTAGTGCCTTGTGTGTGTGGTTGCCTCGGGTCTTGGGCTTCTCCGGGGAGCCACCTTTCTGGTCAGCTTGTACTCTGCTGGGCTGGTGGGTCACGTACCACAGGGTGTGTGATCTCTGTTGAGCTTTCACTTCCTGTGCAGGACTTCTCCCTGTTCCGTGTGCTCTGGCCCAGGCTGTTAGATCGTGCAGTAGCGACCCCACCGGGTGTGTGGTTTTTGTCGAGTCTCCGCCTCCCTGGCCGCACGTCTCCCCACTCTGTGCGCACTGTGCTGGGCTGGGGCGTGTCTTCTGCACCCCTCGTCTAACAGCTGGGCCTTCAAGACCCTGCTCGGTACCGCCTCGCCCAGGAAGTCTACCAGGTTTCTGCTGGGCACAGACGACCGGTCTCTCTGGGTGCCTTTGTGGCACTATGTAGATCTTTCTCGGGTCTTGTTCACCTTTGTATCCCCCCAGTATAAACCGAGTCTAGCGCCCACCTGCAGCCTGGTCTCCGGCAGGTTCAAGCGGACCTGGGAACTCTCCTACCACACTATTCCCAACCAGAAATTCGTTAGGCTTTTTTCCAAACTGGTGGCCGCACAGATGGTATCTGCCTCCCAGTAACAGGGAGTTTACCTGGGGCCGGAGTCCAGGGTATGGTGGAGTGACAGTCGGCCTGCCCGTACTTCCTTGCCCTCCCGAAACTGGCCCGGGACGCCCTCCGCCACCAGCCCCGCCAGAGAACCGCGGAGGGAGTGGGAGCCAAGGCCGGTCCGCAGGCTCCGGAAAGCCTGGCGCCAGGCCAGCAAGTCGAGGGAAACTCTTTTTAATCCACTTACTGAGGCCAGAATAACTTTAACACCAAAACCTAACAGGAGAAAGGAAATGGCAGAAAACTTCCCAAACCTGGGGAAGAAAATGAACATCTAGATTCAAGAAGCCTAAGAGACAAGCAAATAGGATAAATCCAAAGAAATGAACTCTGAGACACATACACTCAAACTGTCAAGTCAAAGACAAAGAGAGAACTGTGAAAGCAGCAAGGGAAAAGACACTCAACATGTGTGAGCAAGTTGCCATAAAACTGTAAGTTGATTTCTTAGCAGTAACCCTACATGCCAGAGGGAGTAGATTGATAGATTCAAAACGCTAAAAGAAAAAAATTGCCAACCAAGAATACCACATCCAGCAAAATTGTCTTTCAAAAATGAAGGAAAAATAAAGACTTTCCCAGATAAACAAAAGCTGAGGGAGTTCATCACCACAGATCTGCCCTGCAAGAAATGTCAAAGATAGTCCTTCAAGTCAAAAACAAAGGACTCTAGATAGTAATAGGAAAACATATGAAAGCATAAAACTTGCTGGTAAAAGATAAATACACAGACAAATACAGAATACTGTAATGGAGGTACATAAATTATTTTTAATTCTGATATGGAACAAATGACGATTAAAAATAACTACAGCTATAAAGTGTTAATAGATATACAATATAAAGAGATATAATTTGTGACATCAATAACATAAAGTGGAGGGGGAAGTAAAAGAATAGAGTTTTTGTATGAGTCGAGGTTATTATCAGTTTAAAATAGATTGTTATAAGATGTTTTATGTAAGCCCCATGGTAACGACAAAGAAAATATCTATAGAAGATACACAAAAGAAAATAAAGGAATCAAAGCATGTCAAAAGATAAATCAACAAAACATAAAGGCAGACAGCAGAAGGCAAAAAAGAGGGAAAAGAAAGCTACAAGGCAGAAGACAATTAAAAATGGCAAACTTAAGTCATTCCAATTACTTTAAATGTAAATGGATTAGACTCCCTAAATAAAAGATATAGAGTGGCTGAATGGTTTAGAAAACAAGACCCAACTATACGTTGTCTATCAGAAGCTCACTTTAGAGGTAAAGTCACACAAAGTGAAATGATGAAAAAAGAGATTCAATCCAAACGGTAACTAAAAAAGAACACGAGTGACCACACTTACATCAAAGTAGACTTTAAGTCAAAAACCGTTTTCTAGAGACAAAG
Organism: Cynocephalus volans; assembly: GCF_027409185.1. Taxonomy (NCBI): domain Eukaryota; kingdom Metazoa; phylum Chordata; class Mammalia; order Dermoptera; family Cynocephalidae; genus Cynocephalus; species Cynocephalus volans. The sequence continues at coordinate 96,648,103 of NC_084473.1, read as the reverse complement.
GTCATTTTATAAAAGGATCAATTCACCAGGAAGATACAACAAGTATAAGTATACATGCACTTACCATAAAAGCACCCAAATATATGAAACAAACACTGACAGAACTGAAGGGAGAAATAGAAAGCAACACAATAACAGTAGGAATTTTCAATATCACACTTTCAATTATAAATAGAACAACCAGCCAAAAGATCAATAAGGAAATAGAGGACTTGAACAACACTACAGACCAACTGGACCTAACGATATATACAGATATATACACATTCTACCCACCAAGCAGCAGAATACACATTCTTCTCAAGTGCACATTCTTCTCAAGTGGAACATTCTCCATAATAGATCACACGTTAGGTCACAAAACATGACTTACCAAATTTAAGAAGACTGAAATCATATTAAGTGATTGATTACTTGATTACCACAATGAAATGAAATCAGAAATCAATGGCAGAAAAACTGAAAAATACAGGAATATGTGGAAACTAAACAATGCACTCCAGTGGGTTAAGGAAGAAATCAAGAGAGAAATTAGAAAATATCTTCAAACAAAAATGAAAATGCAACATACCAAAACCTATAGGATACAGCAAAAGTAGTCCTAAGAGGCAAGTTTATAGTGATAGACACCTACATTAAAAAAGGAAAACCTCATTTCAAGAATTTCCATTTTTCCTAGTTTTCATTTATTTGCTCTAATTCTTTGAACATAAGTTTGATAGCTGCTTTAAAGTCTTTTTTTGCTAATTCTAAAATCTGGTAAAAGTGTTTTGGGGGAGTGATAAAAAAAGGATTCTGTCGGCAATTAATTGGGAAACTCTTATTTTAAAAGATTTGAACAGGTTGGTTTACTGTAGTACTTCTTAGAAAAGTACTGATAGAAAGAGGTGGTAGGATACAATGGTTTCCACACTTTTTGACTATGGAAGTCAACTCACCCAGAACAGTTGTCTGCACGACATGTTTGAGGATGACCATTGAACTTTATACTCCTATTTCTTCTAGCCATGCTCATTTGCTGACCTGTCGTGCACTCCAATACATCCATGCCCTTGAACACTATTTCCTTTGCTTCCAAACCTTTCATACCCTCACATCTATCTGATTAACTACTGGTCCTTCAAAACTTATCTTAAATATCCCCTTCTTTCTGAAGCTTTCCACAACTCTCTCTCATGGAACTGGCCACTCCATCTTCTGAGATTCCCTAGCACTGTGTAAAAACATCCACTGAATCTTTATTTGCCATGCTGCTTATAATTATATGTTTACATGGTTCTCTCTCTTGTGACCTCCTTGTGGGGACTGTCACCTCCTTGAGGCACAGTATTTCATGGTGATTAGGAACTAACTCTGGTGCTGGACTGCCAGGGTTCATATCTATCTTAGGTTTGATTTCAATTGCTTTTAAAAAATTAATGACTATGGATCACATTATTCCATTTCTTTGTATGTCTAGCACTTTTTGATTGTTTATTGGACATTGTGACAGCACATTCTGGAGAATTCTGGTTTCCTATTATCTTTCTCTGAAGTGTTGATTCCTGTTTTATCAGGAGGGTTAACTAATGGTTAATTACTGTGAACTTAATGTAGGCTTAGTTTTATACTTGGTTAGTGCAGATATGTGGAAAGTTCAAGACATTTCCCAAGCCTTTCTAACTTCTAACTTCTAGACTCATCCTCCAAACTTTTTATTCCATGTGAACCGTGTTGGCATTTGGCTTTAGACTCTGGTAGGGTGAGTTTGGAGTAGATGTTACTCTAGGGCTCGGTCCTTACTGCCAAGGTGCAGGCTTTCTTGTGTCTCAACCTAACAAAGTGTAAAGAACCGTTAACTTTACACCTCAAGAAATTAGAAAAAGAACAAACACAAACCAAAAAGCTAGTATAAGAAAGCACAATGTTAGCACAAGAAAGTATACAACCATGATTCCTCAATAACTAAATTTGAAAAGTACACTATCAAAAGCTATCTAAAAATAGAATATTAGAGACCTCAGGATGGAAGTGTTATAATTAGATAACTGTTATGATAAATAAAGCACAATTAATTGTCCAAGGAGAAATTTTAGTCTATTTCCTTATAGGCTTGTCTGATTTCCTCATTAGAACTTCATAGGCTTTTTTGGGGGGGAGGGGTAAAATCCTCAAGGTCAAAAGTTGGTCAGAATTTCATGTGCTGACTCTTAATACAGTCACATTATTTCACTGTATCATCTAAATCAAAATCAAATTCCAATTTGCCACTACTTTATTTCTTCTGCAGCTTCATCTACAATTGAGTACTATTTTCAACATCTATCTTTTTCTGGAATGGAATAACATCTTCTATCCATGTTACCCAAAACACATGCACAAGATCGATAAATTATGTAAATAAGGACTCTTCACTGTCTTTGGTAAACACTTAACACTTTTTTAGATTTCTATACCAGTTTGGACTGCTTTATTTTACACACCAGTTGAAAATTTCTTTATAATGCCGATGTGAAGTGTTTTGTTGAAGTTAAATGTCTTCTAGCAAGTCACATTCTCCTGGGAGCTTGCCAGTGCAGATGCCACCACCTCTTCCCAGAAGCTGGAAAGATGTGGGAAAGACAAACTCCCTTCAACTTTCTCGGCTGAGAGCTGCTGGGCCTGCTGTATTAGCAGTCATGAGGAACACTGGGCCCGCAGAAGAGCTTCTCTGCTTTACCCAAGGAAACAAAAGGCTGGTCTAAAGTCATTCCTTGGCTTACAGTCCAGTCATCATGAGGTCCACTATCATCATGTGGCTTAACAGTCCAGCCATCAGGAAAAAAACCAAAAAAGATGCAAGGCAAAATCTCCACACATTTGGTCACAGAAGTCAGTCTTCTGTGTTGATGACTGTTACTGAGAAAGAGTATAGGAAAAAGGGCTTTGGTGTGTGTTTTTTCCCTGTCACTCTCAGAGGAAAGGCCTAGGTCTCACCTTATAGAAATGAATCCTTGCCCAGAGGAAAGGGGTCATCTACTAATGTTCAAAGAAGTTTGGAGTTACAAGGACAGAGGGGAGCTGTCAGGAAGGGTGTCTGCAGGCTATTCCACTTGAGCATGCTCAGACAGAGCAGGTTTCCTCTAGCTCTGGGAGGTTCACACCACAGGAAGCAGAGGGGCACTCCTTGGGCAGACCTGCTCACAGACCTCACCTGAACAGCTTGCCCTGCCCCTCCCCCTTCCTCCGTTCCCTTGGTGATGTGAGCAGGATCTAGATCACAGAAAGTACATGCTTACTTGTAAATACGCAGTGCATTAATTTTCTATGCTATGTAATGAATTACTACAAACTTAAGAGACTAAAAATGACACCCATTTATTATCTTACAATTCTGTAAGAATGACTGTAAGAATGTAAAAATGAGTGTTCTCACAAGGCTGCATTCTCATCTGAATCTCAAAGTCCTTTTCTAAGTTTATTCAGGTTGTTAGCAAAATTCAGGCTGTTCAGTCTCTTGCCATGTGGCCCCTCCATTTCCAAAACCAGCACAAAGAAACTCCCTTGCAGCAAATACCTCTCACACTTCAAATCTCTGACATTTCTGTTTCTGATTGCTATTACCAGATTTAAAAAGTTCATGAATTAGGTCAGACCCACCTCTGAGGTAAGGTAATCTCCTTATCTTAAAGGTTAGCTGATTTGTGACCTTAATTACACTTTCAAAGTGCTTTACTATAACACCTTGATTAGTGTTTAATTGAATAACTGTGTGTACATACATTAGTGGCCAGTAATTTTGCTGACCATTTTAAACTCTGCCTATCACAAGCAGCATGTGTGGCTGCTTGGCTGGACAGGTAAAATTTAAAAATAAAACAGATTTCCAAACACCTGCCAGTGCTGGTCCTGTTTATTTCCACTATTGGCTGCTCCAAAGACAGAAGGAGGGCCAAAGGGGACAGTGTGAAGTATTTATAGACAAACTAAGCTGAAGCAAGGATACAGCTGTTCTCTGTGCTGTTACAGCACAACCACTGACTAACTGTCCATATTCTAGAACACTCTGAGACTCAAAAGAATTAGGAAGCAGCAGCTATGAATTAGAGACTAGCTTGGAAAGCAAGCTGCAATTCTGTGGCCAATGGCAAGTTTCCTACATCACAGAAAGATGACACTGCAATGCTAGGAAGCAGCTGAAAAAAAGGGCTTAGAAGTGCCCTTAGACAAACCTTCTGAATGACAGTGACACAGCACTTTGTTAAACACAGCTTTGGGCAGGAAGCAGGGCCAAATCAACATGCAGTACTCTGTACTACTCAATTACCACAAAATCCAACCATCCTCTCAAACACATTTAGATTGGAAGCTGAGCTGGGGCGTTAGTGGAAAAGCACTCATGGAAAGATTGAACAATTAGAAATTAAAAAGCTAAGAGGCATCAAACATTCCTTTAGAAAAGAGAGCTTACTTGATTTCCTTGGAATTCCAAAAAGTCATTAGGGAGAAATGCCTTTCATAAACTAAATTTATTTTGACGCTAAAGACTTCCATTTTTAGAGACAGTCTATTTAATGTCCAGTTTTTAAGCCATTAGCTACCCTTTTTAAGCTTTAGATTTGCAACCAAGATTTTCTGCACTTAATAATTATATAAACCAAAGAATTCAGTAAACCAAGTTTCCATGCAAAGCATCTTTCACAGTCTGCAATAAAGTTTGAATAAAGAGTTGTTATAGAAACAGAAAAACATTTAACAGCATTGGCATAAAAAACTGGGGCGATGCGGGGAGAGGGAGAGGATGTGGTGGTGCCCAGATTGTTGCACGGGATTGTTGGGAGTGGGGCAGAGAAGATTTAAAGAAGGGAGGGGAGTGAAAGGGAAGGAGGGGAGAGAGAATAAAAGGCAGAATAAAAGGATAAATTTGAACAAAAAGGATGACATGAAGACCTGTTTCCGAAGAAAGTAAATTTGATCAGTTTACTGTGAAACAAATTCTAGAGGGTGGTAGGGATAATAAGGGTAGTGAGAGGAGTCAGTACAGGGGGTCTAGAAAGAAGTAAGGAAATTTCTAGTAGCATCCTTTCTAAAAGTCCTGAAACCCTTTAGAAAATGCAATGAGTAATAGGGAATCTAACTCCACTTTTGATGTTTTATTGCTGACAGTTTTCAAACCTCACTGATACCTCTTCATCACCTTATGTTCCACATCTGGACAAGCCAAAAAGAAAGCTTGCACACTCTCTTGGAGCTAGTAAGAAGTTCAAACCATGCAAGCCCACCCCAGCCTCACTCCCTAACTACGACAAAATCCAAGTCAGTCTCCTTTCTGTACTCTCTCAAGCCATTTTTCAGACCTGCTTGGGAGTCTGTGAAAGTCTCCCTAGAAAGCTTCATTATGTGAGTATAACAAACCTTTGCATACCTTCTTGCATATGTGTGGGCATGTAACATCACTGTTCTTGATGTCTGAAGATTTTGGGTGGGGATCCACCCCACCTCTGTGGGATTAACACAAGAGCATGGAAGCAGAGAGAAGGCAGTTTCTTGCTCTGCTAGGCAGGCTGGGGAAAGCTTGCCTTACACACGAGGGCTGCACTCTCTAGTACTGGTCATTAAGGATTTTACAGGCCAAGGAGATCGTTAGGAACTTCAACAGGAGTACCTGTCCACTGTATGGCTTCCCTTCTCTGGATGAAACCCAGATAAGCACAGGGAAGACACCTGAAATACACATCCACTGCCACATGCCCTCCTTGTCTGCCTGGTGGGGTAGACACCTGACCCAAGTCAGGGTGATCACTGTTCTACTCTCAAGATTTTTCAAAGTGAAGAAAAAGGTCTGTGCTTCCCAGTGCGGGGGAGGATACAGAATGAAAGTCTGAAGAGCAGTCACTGTAGGAAAAAGATATTGGCAATGAGAGAGAATAAGCCAATACAGAGTGACATAGAGATAAAGGACAGAGAGGAGAGTCCTAATGGTATCAGATAACATGGATCCTGTTGTCCCCAGGTGCCAGCTGCATCTATGACCTTTCTGCAGACATATTACAGTCCTCAGTATTCCTTCCAATATACTTTCATTTCTATCAGTTACAACCAAACAACTACAGCACTGACCAAAACAGCAGGATTAAAGGCACTCAGTAATTACTGTTAATTTTCTTACTATATCAGTAATGGTATTCTAGTTAGGTAGGATGGAAATGCATCCTGAATTATATATATATGGAAATGCATGCTGAAGAATTAGGAATGAAATGTCATGATGCCCGCTGCTTTCAAATTATTCAAAACAACAAAAAAATAAAATAAATATGGCAAAAATATTAATAATGAATTTGGGTTAAGAATATATACACTATTTGTTCTTTCTACTTTCCTATATTGTATTAAACCTCCCATAAAAAATTCTTTTTACAGAGATGTATAACATGCTTTCTTTCAAGGTACGTATAACGTGCTCAGAGAAAAATGAGAGATTTCAGGAAATGGTACACAGTTCTCCACAGGTGCAGTGGGCACATAAGGAAGACAAAGGTCAGATTTCACAAAAAAAAAATTAGCATTTATCCTGAAGGCAATAGGAAATCATTAAAGGATTTTGGGGGAGGGGGGAATGCGGAAAATGTCATAATTAGATTTTAATATCAAAAAGATTTCTCTGTTGACAGGATGCATCATAAACTGGAAAACGTCAGACATGTGGTAACAGTCTAGGTAAGAAATGATGAGGGCCTGAATTGACAGAAGGGTAAGCAATGAGGTTTAGGGTAGAGCAGACAAGGGAAACTGATAGGAGTCCTGGTAATGGATGTGATATGGGAAAGGATGGGAGTTCTTTGAGAGAAAGGCAAGAATCCAGGAAGCCTCTGGATTCTAGCTTTGGTGATTGGGTGGTACCCCTTGCAGAGACACAGAGGCATGAGCAGGACATGTTGAGTTTAAGATGCTGCTGGAGACGGAAGGTCAGTGACCAGGGAGGGGACGCAGATGGGAAAATCACAGGCCTATGCCAAAGGCGTGGAAGAGATCACCCAGTAAGAAAGTGTAGAGCAGGTTGAAATGAGGTGAGGAAAGAGACAGATTTAGGGGATAGGTAGAGGAACACAAGACTTCAAAAGAGACTAAGAAAAAACAGGCTCAGACATAAGAGAAAAACATGGAGAGAGGCTCATAAGGGTAGAGGTAGAGAAAGATCTGAGAGGGAAGAAGTCAGCAGTGCCATGGACGCTACAAGAGACCAAGAAAAACAAGACTAGTAAGTGTCCCCTAACAAAAAGACTTAAAGTAGGGCAGTTTCAGGGTTTGTTAATTCAGCAGTTAAACAATATCGTCAAGGATGGAGGTTCTTTGCATTTTTCAACTCTGTTAGACAAACTGACCCGGCTTTATCCTCAGACTAGCACCCCTCAGTGATTGCAAGATGGTTGCCATAGTACCCCAGGCATCACGTGCCTACAATATCCAGCATGTAAGAGGGATCTTTCTTTTCTGTGTCTCTTTTTAGGTTGAAAAAAAAAAATCCTTCCCTGGATATCCCTCAATAGACCTGCCCTCATATTATTGGGTAGAACTGGGTCACATCCACCCTTGAATTGATCACAGACAAGAAGATGATTATTACAATTGACTTAGATTAATCAGGATTTACTCCCGAGCTAGACATAGGGTCCCTTTCCCTAAGGACTGGATAACTGAAAAAACTGAAGTTATATCAACAAAAAAAGATTATTATTAAGTGAACACATGTATTCACATCTGCCCCTAACCCCTACTTCTACAGATCCACTTCTACCTTTGTGAGACAAAACAAACTCCATTCAGTGTTCTCAGACTAGACGCAGAAAAGTTTTAGATAATGATAGAATAATGTCTAAGTCCGTTAGGGCTGCTATAACGAAGTACCATAGGCTGGGTGGTTTATAAACAATAGAAATTTATTTCTCATAGTTCTAGAGGCTGGGAAGTCTGAGATCAGGGTGCCAGCACGGCTGGTGTCTGGTAAGGGCCCTCCTTCTAGTTCATAGATGGTGTCTTCTAACTGTGTCCTCACATGGCAGAGGGGACAAGGCAGCTTTTCCGGGCGTCTTTTATAAGAGCACTAATCCCACTCATGAGGGCTCTGCCATCATGACCTAATCACCTCCCAAAGGCCCCATCTCCTAACACCATCACACTGGGGATTAGGTTTCAATATACAAATTTTGGGGGGATACATTCAGACCACGGCAAACCGTTTTCTTTTTCAATTGTTTCCACTATTTGAAAGTAGCATGTAAAATTGCTGCTTTAGGTAATAGTCTAGTATAGTCTAGTCTACTATATTCCTTTCCCATGCTTCAAATAATTTTCTTGTCTGTACTACCTGACCTTTGTTTGTACTGGAGTTCATCTGTCCATTCAAACTTCTTCAACAAATCTTCCATAGTTTCTCTTAGTTCACGAGATTTCAGTTTCTCTATGACCAGCACCGGTCTCTATGGGAAATCCCACTTATTTCCTCTTTAGTCATACATCAATTCTTTTATTCCCCTCGGTTGTTCCTTGTTCATGAGACCAAATTATTCTCTAGCCTAAATATTAACTAAAAACCTTAATATTTTCCATATCCTTTCATTAAGATTCTTTCCTGAGGACATAGTGATGGTTGTACTTAAATCATTAGTTTCAGTACTGATCGTGAGAACAAAAACTTTAAAATAATTCAAAACAATGAATGAATTTAACAGATATAACATATCCATACAATTTGATGTTCTTTGGTAGCATAAAATAACTCAAAATTCAATTAAATTTTAAAAAGTATGCACAATATATTAATTTTAAAAAGCAGACACGAAAAAGTATGTTCAGAAAATATGGTTATGTTTTTGTAATTCAAATAAATATAGATGCATAGAAAAAAGACTCAAAGGACAAAAGCTCTAATTTAATGTTTCTAGGTGGTTTAACTATTAGTAATTTTTTACTTTCTTTCTCATGATAAGAATTTCCTAAGTTTACTACAGTTTACATGTACTGCTAGTGTAATAAGCAACACCCTAGTAAGTTTTGTGGTGGTGATTTAACAACCTGTGGCCTAGAAGATAAATTCTTCGCTAGTTCTTAAGGGTCCAGATGTGGACTTTGTGGGAAATGTCTATAAAACCTCTGAACCTACATGCAAATGTTGTTTGTATGTTCAACTGTGTGTGTATATGTGCGTGTGTGCACATGCACATGTGTTTGGGAAGAGGAAGAAAGAGAGTCCATAGCTTTCATCCATTCCTAAAGAGATCCATGATCCAAAAAAGATTAAAATCACCAGTCCAGAACTTTGCTTGACCTTATCCCAATTTCTCCTGTTTTAGGTGTGGGGCATTATTCAAGGGATTGAGGGACAGATAATTTGGAACAGGAATTTCCAGTCTCTATTCAGATATTTTGTATACCTGAAAATTTCTTTATCTCAAAATAAAATTTGCAAAACTCCCTCAAAAAATAAATAACCAAGTAAAAACAGTTGGATATAACTTTTGAAAAGGATTGCTCAAGGATAGTTACTGCTAAGTTTCTCAAAGTTAGAATATTCACTATTTTAGACTAAAAGCTTTGATATTGTGCACTGATCTGCTCTACCTCCACCCCTATGCATCTTGATAACATGTCATAAACATCACTTAACACCACAGTCTTAGAATGGAGTTCATCAGCCTCTATTCTGATCCACTGTGGAACGAGAGAACATACTAAAAGAGAATTTTACTTGAGAAAAAAAAGTCATTATTAGTTTTAAAATAATAAACTCTCTTGACAAAGATAAAATACGTGACATGTTTCATTAAATATTTTGCATTTGAAAGGAGACTGCAGGTAATATATCATTGTGATTGGATTAAGAATACTTAATCCAATGTTCTTATAACCTTAACGTTGTACCTGTCTTAGTCTGTTTTGTGCTGCTATAACAGAACACCACAGAGTGGGTAATTTATAAAGAACAGACATTTATTTCCTCGCAGTTCTGGAGGCTGGGAAGTAAATGATCAGTCTTGGTAACGGTCTTCTTGCTGAGTCATAAACATGGAGGAAGACATCACATGGGTGGGGTGGGGCACTGTGAGTCATAACCCGGCAAGACACGGGTGGTGGTTCCTTATAAAAGGAACACACTCCCAAGACAACAGCATTAATCCATTCATGAGCACAGAGCCCTCATGGCCTAATCACCTCTTAAAGGTCCCACCCCTCAACATCACTGCATTAGGGATTAAGTTTCTAACACAAGAACTTTGGGGGACACATTCAAACTATAGCAGTATATAAAACTTTTTTATAGGACAAAATAGTGATTTATTTCCTATCTGAACATTATGGTCTTTATAACCTAATACCACAAAAGTCAATTTTACTTATATAATGACTATTTCCAAATACTGATTCCATCTAGGAGTGCACAAAGAAGTATGCAAACTTCTCTCTGCACTCTCATCTCAAAAATCCATGATCTCTGTAAGAATATAATCTCCAGAAAAGATTTGCTAGCAGGTATCTTTTAATTCTTGTGTTAATTGCCCTACCATGGTTCTATACAAGCATAAATGATATATTTGATTATTCTAGGTATGAGATCATTATATGTTTATTATAGTGAAAATGGTTAAATACAACTTTGACAGCATTAAAGAAAATTACAATTTTCATCTGTTGAATCAGAATACATATAAAAATATTGATACAATTAATATCTGATGAGATGGCAGCAAAACAAGTGCAACCATATGTCTAGAAGGGAAAAAAGCAATTTCACAATGTACGTCAACACCTTAAAAAATGTTCAGATCTTTTGACTCAGTAATTTTACTCCTGGAAATCTAAGGAAATAGTCTAATATCTAGCTAGCTAACTACCTATTTAGCTATCTCAAAATTAAAAAACAAATTTCAGCCTTTATACAAACATTCACTAGAGCAATGGCATAAAAAAAGGAAAGAAAAAGAAACAATCTGTATGACCCAAGAACAAGGGAATAATTAAATAAACTTACAGGAATGCTATGCAGCACATAAAATTTCATTTATGACAGTTTACAACACAGAGAATTACTCATGCTATGTTAATAAGGGAAAAAATATGATATAAAATTGCACATATAGTCTGATCACATCCAAGTAAAACACATTACCAAATATACGTATATATTTAAAGCCCCAAACCCAAATTTTAGTGTTTTCCTATTAAGGATTCTAATCATGGTGCTAAAAATACAGCTTTCTCCCATCCCTTTTAAAATTTTTTTCTTCTGCTAACTTACTGGAGTGGCATTGCTCTAGGAGTTATATGATTTAAGATGCTCTCCTCATCCACCTGCTAAATTGGTTTGGAGCCAAATAGGGTGAAAACTTGTTTTTCCCTTAGTACCTGAGATGTGTGAAACCTGAAACCCTGAAGTAGAAGGTGAGGCAGAAATATGTTTGAGAAAGCAATCCTGTGGCTGAACCATGGCTGTAGCATTTGCTTTTGTCTGCCATTCTGGAGTGATAATACTATTTGGTAATGTACAAAAGCTTGTATTTTAAAAGCACATACACATCAAACAAATAGTATATCCTTCTATATCCACAAGGAAAATTTTAAATAAAAATGGAGATAAAGTGCTAATCAGAAAAGGCAATCTATAAGTTTTATGAAGCTTTCAAAAATAAGATTCCAAGCCAGAGACTGTAATGTGTGAGTAGTTTTCAAACTTTAAAAGTTAGCATTATATGTTAGACTCCTAACAGATTCTTGTTCCCCATTTTCAAACTCCATTCAATATCATGTTTTCCTGATGACCTGAACATGTAACTTTCTCATATGGATGAAAAGCAAGGGAAAAAGCAAGACAGATGCACGTAAAATACATATAACAGTTTAATGGAAAATATAGTCTGAAAATTTTAAACTTACTGTTCATGGAAATCCAGCATCGGTGGCTCAAATCGTATGGGCCTACAATTACCCCGGTAGAGAGATATACTGTAAATAAAAAGAAAACAGTATAAGAAGCAATTCTTCAAATTATATATTTTCCTAAACCATAGTTAGACACTTTACTTTTGTCATGAGAAAGTATCTTTAAGAAAAGTGGATCTAATGTTCTACTAGGAATGTGCAATTACTTTTTTTTTTTAAGTAGAGAAAACATAAATATTGTGTGTTTTAAAAAATAAAAGAAGTGGGAAGAAAATGCTCAGGTAGACTGAATGTTGAAATTTATTTGGTTGATATATATATACTTTACGTCCACTTGGATTTTCTGACACATGTATGATAAACAATAAATAGTTAATAGAACTATGTATATTTGGCTGACAATATACGGAGACAAAAATCATGATCCCATTGCAACCAGAGTGGCAAAGGACCAAACAAAAATGAATTTGGGGCAGACTTCCAGTCAAGATGGCAAAATAGACAGTCCCCAGTGTCACTCTTTCCCACAAATCAACCAATTTACAATTATAGAAAATCAGTGACAGACAAGCTGGGACTACTAGAGATCAGGGGAAGAGGAGGAGAGACCTACAGAGTGCATGAAGGCAGGAGAAGCCACAATGAGAGAAAGAAAAAACTGCTCCAACCGTTTTTGAATCCCGGCCGCTTCCAAGCTGGATGGAGCTGCTGAGTGCATGGAGAAACAGCTGGCAAAATCCATAGCTGTGCCTTTGGATGAAGTTGCTTGGAGGCGAGAGGGGAGAAGAGGGCCTTGGTGGCCCCAGGTCAGCAAGACCACTAACAGGGCTCCTGTGGACCCACACAGGAGTGAGGAGCCATGACAATTGAAAGAAAGAAGTGACTCAGAGGCCAGTGAGTCATCACAAGGGACCGGAGTATGGCCTGTACCATGAGAAGTGTTTGGCACATGGGCTGTGGGGGAGATGGGCCCACTGGGAGGACACTGGTGCACAGCAAGGACAGCTGATCTGCCCCCTAGTCAGTGTAAGGCCACTCAGAGGAGACTGGTTAGGAATATAGAATTGCATGGGGTGCAGTTTGATGAAAAGACTCAGGCCCAGACCAAACTTTCTACACAACCCAGGAGCAGCGGATTTCTCTAGACCTGGAAGTACCTATAAAGTCAAGTAAAACCTGAGCTACACAAAAAGCCTTCCCTAGGGAATCAGCAGCAAAGTATCAATTTAGCTCAACCACACAGCTCAAGTACTGGTCCCCACAGGAAGTTCCCGCATTTTAGAAGTAAGCAAAAGACAAGTTAGTTCCAGCGCAGAGTTTAAGTGGTGGGAACAGCAAATAATCCAACACAGACCTGGAAGAAAAAACAAAGTACCCACAACCAGAGACAAAGCTTGATATTAACTGGTAAAGGTCTTACATCAACAAAGAACACCTATAACGGGACCAGAAATCCAATGCGCTACCAAAGGGGAGAGCACCAGGGGCCTCAGCCATGCCCCCCCAACACCACCAACCAGTCCCGAGGATTGGGGCCTTGGCCACATGCCCTGACAGACACAACCAGCCCAGCAATGACTGCTGAGCCACTGCAAGAAGTGCCCCAGGCTCTCCCGAGCTAGGGCGGTGGGGGGGGCCAAAGGCTTTGCCACACCCCCTGACATCTGCACCCAGCCTGACAATGACCAAGCCACAACTGGAAGCCCCACTGGTCTCCCCTGTGGGAATGAGGGGGTGCCACAGGCCTCAATCCCACCTCTTCTCCTTCTTCCATCACATTTCCTTCCTTTTTCCCCTCTCCCCCCCTGTCCCAACTGCTCCACAACATCACAGAATGTAAAAAAAAAATTAATAAAATAAAAAATTTTTTTAAAAAAAAGAAAATGTCCAAAATCCTTTGTTTTCAATTCACTGCTAAAATGGGCCAGCATGAGATCAAACACCCAAAGAAATAAACAATATGTCAACAAATGGAAAAAAAAAGAAAAATGAATGTGGGGATAGGAATTTCCACAAACTGAAACACCTATTTAATCTAGGAGTTTGGAACACACTTATTTATGATGCCTTGGCCTAATTATTTGAGCATAATTTCTAACTACCCCACTTGATACTAGAACTTCTCAATAAAACATCTTTCTGAATAGCAAACCTCAGACATCATTATGACCTAACACTGGTGGAAAATATAAATGACCTTCAGTGGGGTGGTTGTGGTGGTGGTGGTGGTGGTGATTTTACATACCTAAAGTTATCTGTTTATATACTGAATAAGTCAGAAATTCAGTCAGCCCCTAAAGTTTCAAAATAGGAGATTCTGATATTTTTTTTTAATTTTAAGAAATTATGTTAGAGCAAAACCCATACTGTGAGACTACTTTATTTCCATCACCACCACAATGCACAAGAACACAAGCTTCCAATGATATAGTAATTCCATTCAGGAGGTATAGGAAATAGATTAGAAACAGACAAGTACAAGCACGATATGTAGAAATTTTGGTTTTAATTCAATTGTATGAAAATTAAATCATCTGAGTAGTGGGATAATTGAGCTGACAGTAATGAAGTCCAAACAAACATGTTTTTAGCTCTACCAACTTACAGTGTTCCTCTGTGCTGCTTGATGATCTCTCTACACAATGTTGAACAGAAAAGAAGACAAACACAAAAAAGAAAAAAAAGAAAAAAAAAGAAAAAAACCCAACTGTAAGATTTGACTTTACTAAAGCACAAAACTAAAGACATTGGGATAAGGAGGGGCACACTTCCTTGCAACACAGCTGCCACATGTACTAAGAGGGATAGAATCTATTCCCTCTTGTTTTCTGCCCTTCTTAGACATGATAAAACAATGACACTCTGTGGCTCCTTTAAAACAAGAGATACCATTCAGCTCATCAGTTTTAATAGTCTCAAACACAAACTTACATACAGTCTTAATCAAATCAAGGAAAAATAAAGTATAATGCATAATTGTGGAATCATTAAATCATATAAATGTAAACATGGACTATGTTAGATGCTAGAGCTACAAAGGAGATTAAAATACAGTTTTTTTCTCTTACAGAACTGAGAGTCTATTCTGCAAGTTGCAATTGAAAATGCCTTTAGTGGTCAGGCAGGGCAAAAAAGTGCACAGCCCATTGATTCAACACTAATGTACTGAATGTGTACTATGTGCCAGGTACTGTTTAGTGGCTGGGACTACAGTGGGAAATAAAGCCAAATGCCTGCTCTCATGGCACTAACATCCCAGTGGGGGAGATGAAAGTATAGTATACAAAAGTGATACAGTCTGATATAAAGACAAATCAAACACAGTGGAGGCTGTAGTTAGAAAAGAGAAAGCCTTTCTGAGAAAGGATATTGGAGCCCAGCCCTGAATGATGGAGATCCAGGGGGAAGAAAGTAGAAATGTACTTGGCAAGTTGGGGAACAAGGAGGTTGAAGTAACCAGATTGCAGGGAAAGAGGGGTAGGAGGTAGGAGCTGAGTTCAGAGGTACAAGGGCCAGATCTTCTTATAGGAGTGTGGACAAAAGGATGCTACAGTGTTTTGAGCAAGGAAGTAACATGATCTGACATATTTGAAAAGGTTAATTCTGGCTACAGTGTGAACAACAGATTGGGGGAGCCCAAGAGTGGAAGCAGGGGAGTTCTGTAGTGGTCCAGGCAAGAGGTGAGGGTGGCTGTGGTCTAGGAAGGCTGCAAGAGGGGGTGGTGAGAAGTGGCTGTTTTCTAAATATATCTGGAAGCTAGAGAAATCAGGGTATGTTGATGAACTGATTTTGGACTATGAGATAAAAAAGAGAGGAATCAAGGATGACTTATTTTAAGATTTTGACTGGATACATGGGTTGGAACTGGGGAGGGATAGATGGGAAGATGTTCAAGAGTGTCGTTTTAGACATTTAAATCTGAGATATCTAGATGAGATGTCAAGTAGGTAGCTGAATACACATGGCTATTACTTATATAAAAAAAGTTACTGATTTTCATGTACTCATCTTATATTCAGTCTCACCTTGTTGAGTTTAATTATAATAATTTGTTTGGATTCTCTTCAGATTTTCTACTGTCACCATATGTGCTGCCAAAATGAGTACCGTTTTGGATGATCACTGTGACAAATCATCTGCAACTAACAACAATTCTATTTCTTCCTTTCAAATCCTCAGATCTTGTTTTTCTTTTTTATGCTTTGTACCGGCTAAGACCTCCTATAAAATGCTCCACAGAATTGGTGCCCAGAAAGTGTTACTGTGATATTTACAGAACATTCATAGAATATGAGATAGAGGAAACAATATATAAAAGATGATTCCCTCATAAATAAATGCATATTTTCAAACAACAGCAGTTCTATATCTAAGGAACAGTTTAATATTTGAGTGGGTACAAATTGACAGAGGTATAAGCTTGTTTTAACAAAACCAAAAATGCAGTAATGTAGCTATCATATATCCACAGCTAATTAAAATGGTTGCTATCATGTTTATTCAGAAAGAACATAACACTGTTTAGTGATTTATTAACAGAAAGCAAATGTTTGCAAATATGTAATGTTGAAAAATGAACTGGGGAAAAAGCAATGTGAAAAATGGTACCCTTTGCCAATTTCAAAGCAATGGAATCTAAGACATAATTGTATAATGCATGATTTTGTGCTTTCTGCAGTGATTGTATTTGCTCTGAAATCTCAATACAGTTTTTTAAAAAAATAAATTTTCACTGAAATATTAAATATTTATTTGGGAATAAGGAGATGAATAAAGACTATTTTTTTACTTCAAGCTAGGGAACTGGCGAGATACAATTTATCTTGTGGGAAATAGTCTATACTGTTTAGTGAACTGTCACATCAAAGTTAAGCAGGCAACTCCCAAATTTTGGGGCTCTGGGAGTTTGTTTAAGCTAGGAAATTTAAAATATTTTCCTAGGGTCAACTACTTCTCTAAACAAAAGGTACTCTTTGGGCCAGTGTTTCTTAAAGAACGGTTTGTGGTCTACCTGTATCATAACACCTAAAATGCTTGTGGATATGCAGATTACAGGTTCCACTTCCAGAATCTGACTCCGTACATCCAGTATGGAGCCCAGGAACCTGCATTGTGTGTGTGTGTGTGTGTGTGTGTGTGTGTGTCCGGTAAGGGGATCGTAACCCTTGGCTTGTTGTCACCCACACCACGCTCAGCCAGTGAGTGCACCGGCCATCCCTATACAGGATCCAAACCTGCGGCCGCGGCACTCCCAGCACCACACTCTCCCGAGTGAGCCACGGGTTCGGCCCAGGAACCTGCATTTTTAAGTACACTTTCACATATGGGAACCATTATTTTGCATCTTGATACACAAACATTACAACCACAAATGGGGGTGGGCGGGGTCAAGTACCTAACAAGTAAAACTTTCAAAGTAGTTTAAAATGGTTCCAAATATGATCTTTATTAAAGACATAGCTAAATAAACAGTGACTAAAGAGAAATGAATGACTTCTTCTACATAATATATATATTCTCCTATGAACACATTTTAGTTTTAATTTATATTTCCCTAATGGCTAATACTGTTGAACATCTTTTCATTTACTTACTGTTCAATTAGATATCTTCTTTTGCAAATGTTTAGTTTTTTAACTCGGATGTTTGTCTTATTGAGTTGTAAGAGTTCTTTGTATATTCTAGATACACATCCTCTGTCAGATATATATATATATATATATATATATATATATATACTGCAAATATTTTCTCCCTGTCCCTAGCTTGCCTTTTCCTATTATTAATGATGTCTTTTGAAGAACAGAAGTTTTTAATTTTGATGGAGTTTTGGGTATCTTAAGAAAAGTTTGCCCAGGTTGAAAATATATTTGCCAAAACATTTCTATTTTATTCAAAAAGTTTTACACCTTTAACTTTTACATATAGGCCCATTTATTGTCCATTTTAAGTTAGTTTTGGTGTATGGTATGAGTTAAGGGTTAAAGTTCATTTTTTGTTTCTGTGTATATCGCCAGTAGGCCTAGCACCATCTGTGGAAAAGACTATCCTTGTATCATTGAACTACCTTGGCACATTTGGTCAAAAAGTTTTAAACTAGGTTTTCAAAACAGGTAGCTTAAGTTCTCCAGTCTGGTTCTTCTTCTCAAAACTTGTTTGAACTATTCTAGGTGGTTAACATTTCCATATAAATTTGAAAATTAGCTTGTCAATTTCTACAAAATTATCTGTTCGGATTTTAATTGAAATTATGCTTCATCTAAAATCCATCTGGGGAGAATTAACATCTTAATTTCCCAATCTATGAACATAGAATATTGTCTCAATATATCTAGGATTTCTTTAATTACTCTAAGTAATATATTATAGTTTTCAGTGTAAAGGGTTCAAAATTTTTTTGTTAAATTTGTCCCAAAGTATGTAATTTTTGTTTGATGCTATTGTAATTGGCATTTTTCCACATAACCACAATAAAGATAGGGGTAGGAAGTGGAGTAAGAATGGAGAGAAAGGTGAGGAATGTCATAAACTATGTAAATTTGACAACAGACAATAAAGAAAAAAATGAACTCTACATGAACACTGTACTCTAATTAGTAGGTCTGTTTTTCATGGTGGTATGGATCAACAATTCTAAAACTAATTCATCCGTATTCCAGGATTGAGAAATCTGTACACATATTGTAGATAATTGGATTTTTGGCTTATTTCCCAGCTTATAAGAGAAACAGATACATGTTGTGCATCTCTAGTCTGAAAATCCAAAGTCTGAAATGCTCAATAGAGCATTCCCTTTGAGCATTATGCTGGTGTTCAGAAAGTTTTGGACAGTGAAGCATTTCAGATTTCAGATTTTTGGATTAGGGATGCTCAATCAGTATGAATTCTGCAAATATTCCAAAATCCTAAAATATCTGAAATCAGAAACACTTCTGGTCCCAAGCATTGTGTATAAGGGATACTCAACCTGTACTAGGAAACAAATATTAGAAGACCCTGGTTCTTCTTGCAGTTACGGAGTACACGAACACACACACACAGATACACATGTATATCCTTACCTGTAAGTTTCTTGGAGATATTTTCCTTTAGCAGATTACGGGCCAAATACACTAATATTTCCAGCACTTATAATAACATTGCTCCTAACATAAGACCTTTGGATTAGCTGTTCCTAAGGCTTTCACATGCTAAGTTTAAATAACATCTTGAAGAGGCCTTCCCTACATCCAATCTAAAGAAACAATGGAGCCCCCTCTCTATCCCAGATTTCTCTCTAGATGATATTTTGTTTATTTACTTGGTGGCTTTATTGTCCACTTGCCCCATTACGACACATGTTCCACCATGGCAGGAGTTTTGTCTATCTTGCCCACCTAGCACTGTGTTAGTTTTAAAATATGTCCACATATTCTCTCACACACCTCTGTTCAAGAGATGAAGCTTAATTCCCCTCTCTTTGGGTATGACTGACTTCTTATGAATAGAATATAGTGGAAGTGATGGTGTATGACTTCCAGGACTCAACTGCAAAAGGTTTTCTGGCTTTCTCCTTATTCTTCCTCTTAGATCACCTGCTCTGGGGGCCACCAGCTGCTGTGATGAAACGCTCAAGCAGCTCTATTGAGAGTCCCACCTGGCAAAGAACTAAGGCCTCCTGCTGACAGCCAGCCAGGAACTGAGGCCTTTTGCCAATGGTCATGTGAGTGAGCCACCTCAGAAGAGAATCTTCCAGGCACAGGCTTTCAGATGACTGCAGTTTTGGATGATATCTTGACTGCAACCTCATGAGAGACCTGAACCATAATCACTTAGCCAAGGCACCCCTAAATTCCTCACTCACAGAAACAGAGATAATTAACGTTCACTGCTTTAAGCTGCTAGGCTTCTGGGGAATTTGTTACACAGCAATTGATAACAAATACAATCACTGAATGACCAATAGTTGGAAAAATGTCTGTGGTCTATAAGGATTCCAGTAAATATTTGTTGAATGATTAAATGAACAAATTAGCAAACACCTACAACGTATATTCACATAACATTTTAAAGTTTGCAAACTATTGCTATCTGAATGAGTTTTCTCAATTGATCCTCAAAACAACCTTATATAATATATATAACTTTATATCATATATGATATATCAGGCAGAGAAATATCTTCCCCAGCTTGCAAATAAAACTTATTCTCAGAGCAGTTAGTAAAAATCATGCTCAGGGCCTTTTTCTCAAGGCTACACAGCCGGTAAACAGAGATTTTACCGGCTGTGTAGCCTTGATTCCTAATCTCCCACCACAAGGTTCCATAACCCTAGAAGACATCCATAAATGGTGGTCTCATGTCACAAAATATTAAATCATTATTGGTACCCATTGTAATATTTTGGTGTTCAACTCAAATACAGATGGATTACTATATGCACAGCCTCCACCATTATACCACAGAGATAGCACCTTTTAAAGTATTTTCATTAACTGCATTAAAACAAAAATTGAAAGGGTGAGCCAGA
This sequence comes from Cynocephalus volans, assembly GCF_027409185.1. NCBI lineage: Eukaryota > Metazoa > Chordata > Mammalia > Dermoptera > Cynocephalidae > Cynocephalus > Cynocephalus volans. The sequence continues at coordinate 96,627,698 of NC_084473.1, read as the reverse complement.
AAACAGGAGAGAAGTACAAAAACGGGTATCTGAGAGAAGAGAAGACCAAGAATGGGGTTCTGGTGGAAAAGAAAGAATCAGTGATGGAGTCCAAGAGGTAGCAGCCACTGAAGTAGGAGGAAGTCCAAACAAAGCCAATTGAAGAGAGTGTTTTCAGGAAGAAGGAATGATCGAATGTGTAAAGTGTTGCAGATAGGTGAAGTCAGAATAGAACTGAGAATGGACCATTGGACTCAACAATGTGGAACTCATTGGTTACTTTTTTTTTTTTTTTGTCTTTTTCGTGACCGGTACTCAGCCAGTGAGTGCACCGGCCATTCCCATATAGGATCCGAACCCGCGGCGGGAGCGTTGCTGTGCTCCCAGCACCGCACTCTCCCAAGTGCGCCACAGGCTCAGCCCTCATTGGTTACTTTTGACAAGAACAGTTTTGGTAAGTGGTTGGGGCAAAAGCCTAATTGAAGTGAGTTCAACAGAAAATAGGAGGGAAATTGGAAACAGTGAGATATTCAAGTCTTTACAGGTGTTTTGTCATAATGGGAGTACATAAAGGGAGCAGGAGAGAGAAGTTGTATCAAGAGAGAACCACTGGAGTTCTGGTTAAGATGGCGGAATAGGTGGTCCCCAGCATCACTCTCTCCCACAAATCAACCAATTTACAACTATAAAAATATAACAACAGCCACGCTGGGGCCGCTGGAGCTCAGGGGAAGAGGAAAAGAGACCTACAGAGTTCATGAAAGTGGGAGAAACCACAATGAGAGAAAGAAAAAACTGCTCAGAGTATTTTGGGCTGTGGCCACTTTAATGCTGGAGCTGCTGAGCGCATGGAGCAGGAGGCCGCAGAAACCGAGTCTGTGCTCTTCAGATGGAGTTGCTTGGAGGCAGCAGGGGAGAAGAGGGCCTTCGTCGCCCTCAGGATAGCAAGACAACTAATAGGGTTCCTGTGGACCCACACAGGAGTGAGGAGCCAGAACAGCTGAAAAAAGGAAGCTGTTCAGAGGCTAGTGAGTCATTGCAAGGGACCAGCGCACAGCCCATCCCATGGGAAGTGTTTGGAGCAGGGGCGGTGGGGGAGATGGGCTCACCGGGAGAACACTGGGACACAGCAAGGACAGCCGATCAGCCCCACAATCAGCACAGGACCACTCAGAGGAGACTGGTCAGGAATGCAGAATTGCATGGGCTGCAGTGTGATGAACAATCTCAGGCCCAGGTCAGAGTTTCTACACAACTCAGGTGCACCAGGTCTCTGGAGAGCTGGAAGTACCTATAAGGTCAACCATTAAACCCTGAGCTGCACAAAAAGCCTTTCCTAGGGAAACAGCAGCAAAGCAGCAATTTAGCTCAACCACACCACTCAAGTACTGGTTCCCACAGGAAGTTCCCCTGTTTTAGAAGTAAGCAAAGGACAACAAATTAGTTCCAGCCCAGGCACACCACCAGAGCTTTGGAGCCGCCAGGGGACCTGAGGCTTGAAGCTGGGGACCAGACCCCACTCCCACATCCAGGCACACTGCCAGTGTCTTGGGGCCCACCCAGGGGGCCCAGGGTATGGAGCCAGACACTGGGCCCCAGCCCACAACCACAGACACTGCCAGTGCCTGTGGTCCCCACCTGGGGAGTCAGGGCATGAAGCCAGGGACTGTACCCTCCTGCCCACACCCAGGCATACTGCCAGTGCCTCAGGGCCCTGCCTGGGGCATGAAGCCAGGGACCAGAACCCCCACCCACAACAGGCACACTGAAGTGCCTCAAGGCACTACCCAGGGGCCCAGGGCATGGATCCGGGGACCGGAACCCCCCCACAACCAGCACCTTGGGGGCCCTCCCAGGGGTCTGGGGCACCAAACTGGGGACTGGGTCTCCCCACCCACAACAAGGCACACCGCCAGCACCAAGGAGCATGCCAAAAGCATCACATCCATGTGTGTGGCACACCACAGCCACCACAGTAACCATGGCTACTGTGAAAGTGGCTAGACGTCACCACCACCACGCAGATAGTCCACCAGCCACTGAAGTGCATTGACACAAGGAAAGTCACCAAAAGAGACTAAAGAAAAGAAGAGGATGTCTCTGTACAAAAAGCCCATTCCAGGGTGACAGAAGCAGCTGCTCTATGATAATATTGGGGCCCTGACAAGTCTCAGCATTGGACAGATCATCTAGGTAACAAATCAACAGAGTAAACATTACTCTTCCAGAGGGAGAGAAGAAATCTAGGGTTATCAGTGGTGGGAAGGAGGAGGGAGAGGGGGATAGGGAGAGACTGGACAAGGGGCATAAAGAATAAGTACAATTTGTAACAATATACATACTAGTAATATTGATTTGATCAACATATGTCAACATTGAATCCCAAAAGTATGTATAATCAATTACGATTCAATAAAAAAACAACAAAAAAAAGGGTATCCTACAAAATTATACTTTTTACAGTTTTTACCCCCCACAATCCTGGGTTTGTGAAAGTAGCAGCTCTTTCCTTTGCAGAAATGTCCTATAAGCTCTTGGAGCCAAGCCTGCTCCCAAACTGAAGCAGAGGACAAAGTGGGGTAGGGGTGGAGAATCGAATGGTAGCCTGAAGCTATCATCCCTACCATCCAATCATCCACTATCTAGAGAATCATTTAGTTAACCAAGCTTTTCATGACATAAATTTTCCTGGGCAGGTTAAGTTTCACTTCTGGAATGAGAGTTTTGACTTGGAGCTCATATATAGGCAATATGAGATAGGATGTGGCTGCATTTACTGGCTTGCTAGAAAAGCCAGATGACAGCACGCACAGTGTACAGTCAGGGAATACAAGAAAGTCAGAGATCAATGCAGAAATAACTATAGAAGGTCAAAAGACAAAAAGCATCCATTTTGGCAATATCCAGTGCTCAGTGGACACTGGAGGTGCCCCAAAGGAAAGACTGGTAGAAGCACTTAGTCTAAAGGTGAAGAGACCAAGTTCTGGAGTCAGAAGCCAACTTTCATCTCGGCTGTGACTTGCGGACTGTTTTGATAATAAAAGAGTGAGACACCCCGTGGAGCACACACATGTGCCTTAGGTACCTTGGCCCTCTACGACTGAGGCTTACAGCATCTGATTATAATATCCTCTTCAAATGTGCTGCTTTCTTTTACAAAGCGGACTGCATTTTGTCACTTCATCAATACATATGCTTTATGACTTCGTCAGAATTGGTATCTTCCCTCTCCTGCAGGAGCCATGAAGAGTGAGAGAGTACCTATAACCCCAGTACAGAGCAGATACTTTAAGGAACTGAAAGGAGACTGTGCAGACCTCTCTCCAACATTCTTCCCTACCAAATGTCACAACTGTCCTTCCACACACCTCAACTAGATTCTTCAGATCACTTTCACAGCCTTTCCCCTCTAATTCCTACTAACTCTCTATATTCTTCTTTCAGGAATATTGGCTAAAAGAGAAAATGTAGTGAATACTGAAAGATTCCATATTTCATATGAGAACAAAGAGAACGCAACACCGGGCTGGCACTCAGAAGATCATGAATCCTAACTGAAACTTTGCCATCCAACCTTGGGCACATCTGCTGCTTCTCAGGGCCTTGGCTTCTGTATATGTCTCTTTATATCTTGGCTCTTCAGGATGATCTATTAGGATCTCTTATAATTAGAGAATCATTTCTGATTATATTATGGCCTTCGTCTTAGTCAAATGTTCAAACCCAAACTCAAACTCTGATACTTACACAGAAAGGTTTATTTTTGAACTGGAAAAAAAGATTATAATTTCTGTTGTTATACAACTAGACATATTTCATTTTATATTTTCATTTCACATTCTATTTTATATATGCATTTTCATTAAGGTTATTATTATTATTATTTTATTTTATTTTATTTTTTGACTGGTAAGGAGATCGCAACCCTCAGCATGGTGTGATCTGCACCACGCTCAGCCAGTGAGCGCACCGGCCATCCCTATATAGGATCCGAACCCGCGGCCTCCGCGCTACCAGCACCGCACTCTCCCGAGTGAGCCACAGGGCCAGCCCAGGTTATTATTATTTAAATGAGAGCTGTGGCAGTGTCTGATTGTGCAGCACTAAGCCACAAAATTCCAGCATTCTGATTATCACATTACAGGTAAGTATTAACACTGTATTTGCTTTTCCATGTCATAGCTTTTTTAAATGACTTATTAAGAGTAATCCATAAATACAGCTCTTTAGTTTAATTTTTAGTTGGTTGATATGAGGCTCAAAATCTAAATTTGGATTTGTCTGTTACTATGTATCCTCTCAAAATTCATATGTTGAAGACCTAACCCGCAATGTGATGGTATTTGGAGGTGGGGCCTTTGGGAGATAATTAGGTTTAGATGAGGTCATGAGGGTGGGACCTCATGATGGGGTTAGTGCACTTATAAGAAGAGACACAGAGAGCTTCCCCTCCTTCTTGCTGTGAGGAGGGTAACCATCTGTTAGCTGGAGAGAGAGCCCTCATCACGAATCAAGTCAGCCAGAACCATGACCTTGGACTTCCCAGCCTCCAAAACTGTGAGAAATAAATATCTGTTGTTTAAGCCACCCAGTCTATGATATTTCGTTACAGCAGCGCAAGCTAAGACATATGTTTTAGTGCCTAATCCAGTCCAATACCCATAGCACACTGCATGCCAATTTAAAGCAAATGTTTATCCAATTCACGGTCTTGGTTATTTAAAAAAAAAAAAAAGTGAAATGTGATGGTTTTAAGTATGTCTGCAAATCCTTTGACACTTCTGCCATCAATAGGTAGAGCTCCTCCCCTCTATATCCACCCCTGCCTTGAATCTGGCCAACCTCAGTGACTAGTTGACTACCACCATACGACAGAAGTAACATTAGATGACTGCCAAGAGTAGGTCATAAAAGGTGACACAGCTTCCACTGGTTCTCTTTGGGATATTCACTCCTGGAATCCAGCCATCATGCTCTGAGAAAGCCCAAACTAGTCCATGTGAAAAAAATCACATGGAGTGGCATACAGGCATTCTGGTGACAGCCCAGCTGAGGTCCCAGCTAACAAGCTAGCATCAACATGTGAGTGAGTAAACATGCCTCCAGCTCCCAGCCATCAAGTCAGTCCACCTCTCGAGTCTCTCCAGCTGAGGCCCCAGATCATCATGGAGCAGAGAGAAACTGTCTTTGCTGTGTCCAGCGTGAATTCCTGACATACAGCATTTGAGAGCATAATAAAATGATTGTTTTATACCACTAAGTTTTGGGGTAGTTTGTCAGACAGATAATAGATAAGTGGTACACCAGATGAGAATATAATTATGTATTGATATAAATACTTCATAATAATATAAAAATACTGAAAGCCCAGATTTTGATCATGGATGAATAACAACATCTTCATAAATGGAGACCAGCATAATTCCATGGCTAATTTCCTAACTGCTGGAATAAAGGACGAAGGAAGAAGCACAAGGTAACAGTTGTGCTTTCCTCTCCACTATTTTGGCTCTAGATGTGCCAGAGAGTTCTAGAGTTCTTAGATGGTCCAGCCAAGGAGGCATCAGGCTAGACTAGCAGTGGTCTGGAGAAAACCCACCCAGTGCAAAAATATTTGGAGTATATAACAGTAGGGAGAAGGGACAGACAGAGCAATAAGAAGAAGGGCCATGTTACTGCAGATATGAAAGAGTGAAAAGAGCAAAAATAGTGAATGTTGAAAGATTTTCATTATACTCTGATAGAATTTGGATATGCTGTACCCCCTAAATCTCATGTCAAAATCTAATCCCCAATGTGTCAGTATTGGGAACTGTTTAGGTCATAGGGGGGTGGATCTCTCATGAACAGATTAATGCCATCCTCGTGGGGAACGGGAGTATGTGAGTAAATTCTTGCTCTTTTAGTTCCCATGAGAGCTGGTTGTTAAAAGGAGTCTGGCACTGCCTCCCCCCTCTTGTTTCCTTTTGCCATGTGATCTTGCACCCGCTGGCTGCCGTCTTCCCCGCTGAGTACAAGCAGCCACGCCAGATACAGCTGTCCCAGAATCATGAACCAAATAAACCTCTGTTCTTTATAAATTACCCAGTTTCAGGTATTCTGTAATAAGAAACAGAAATGGACTAGTGCAGACTCATATTTACGAAGTAAGAAGTTTTAATTGTCCTACTCTTAATTTGAATACTTGACACTTTTCTCTCAAGACAAAATTCTTTGTTGATGCAGTCTGCATTTTGCTAGCCTGAGGTCATTCAATGATGGACTTTAAGCATCAAGGTCTGTAAGAGGAAACGCTTCCCGCTCCTGCTAAATCCAAATGGGAACTGCAGTTAAAACAGCAAGGACAGGGTATCTTTTGTTGCTACAGTCACTCTGGTAATTAAGTGTCCAATTTCATTATATAATTTATTTATTGATAATTTTTGAAGATAAATTTGCTTTGCTCTCATTTCAAAATACACTAACAGAATAAAATGTACTCCTAACAACACACACTACAAAATAACGAGGTTCTTAAATCTGTGAAATGGACTCATCTGAGAACTCCATCGATACCACTGCCAGCATTCCGATTGGTAATACAGAACACTCACTAGAACAGGTACTGGGGGCTTGACCAGCTGTTCATGTGGAACAGACACTGCAACTATACCATTATGTGGAACCTTCTAAGCTTAACTCCTTTGAATCTACGGTTCCTTAGTGGAACAATCAGTAAAGACAGGGGGTAAACATGAAACAGCTGATGGAGGGACTGGTTATCTAACTCAAAGAAAGCCCTCACTTCCCTTTAGGTGTTAGGAGCAGAAAGTTACTGGATATGGAAAGGGAATCAGGCCAATACCTTCCATTTATACTGTCTCTCTAAGAGACCAAAGACTTTGGGGGTGAGGAGACAGGGAAGGTGTCTTCAAGTTCACATGAATGTAAAACAATGCCCCTGTTATCACAGGGAAGCAAGGTTTAAAAAGGGTCTCTTTTCAGTCACAGGACTGGGTTTCACAGCTCTGAGTTCCTCCTCCAGGGACCTGCAGGCAAAACCCTGGTGACAGAGAGCAGCAATGGTCAGTCCGTAAAAGGCAGGGATAGCCAAAGCAGAAGTCAATAAGGAGTTACAAAGTTGATCCTCTTACGAAGCAAGAGGAGTGTTGGTTCTGAATACAAGCCCTTCATACATGACAGGGAAAGGCATGCCACACAACTGCATCACATGCAAATTCAGATTTAAACCTGGTTTTCCATACATAATATTTACAAATACACGATACAATGGGATTTATAATTTGCTATTCCCTCTTCATCAGAAAAAGTAGAGGGAAAGAGAAGAACTGCAGAAATCCCTCAGAAGGAACGAAAAGTATGTTAGCATCTTACTAAACATATAAGCCTTACCTTTTCTGTTGATATGAACTGAGTCCCAGTGTTGTTTCAGTCTGTAAAAGGAAGAAAATAATGATGAAAATACTGAAACCAAATCTTTATACTACAGACATAGGGAATATCCAAAATATTTTACTATAGTTTCAACTTTATCTCATGCTCACTTGGATTTTCAGTTTAAAACCTGATCGCCAAATCATATGCAATGACTCATCAAACTATGTAATTCAAATGAGAATAATTTGGATCAAATTTTGAACACATATGGAAGTGACACAAAGTAATGTGATTTTTATAAGTTTGCCAAACCAATACATCCTATGAGAATGGTCCCCTTTACAATCACTTTGTGAGGCCACATGTGCCTATCACTGTTCACCTCTTGCCAACTGTGTGTCAGGTGCTGGTGGATAATGGTTCCTGTTGTCCCAGAGCTGAGGGTATATGGGGTTGGGGAGGAGAAAGTCATTTAAAAACTAAATAAATATATATTTATATACTGAAAAAGGATTATGAAAACATTGGAAAGGTGCTGTGAAAGGGAATACAGGTGACATGCATAAGTATGTCATGAGGGCAGGCCTGTCTGAAGAGAGAACACGTACACTAAAACCTGAAGGATAAAAACAGAGCTGCGTGGAAGTGGGGTGGAAGGTGGTGGAGGAAAGCGGCATGTGCAAGGCCCTAGGGAAGGAAAGAGACAGAGAGCGGGCCTGTCTGACTGGAGGTCAGAGAACAGGGGAAGGAAGTAGAAAATGAGGCTGGCGGGCTAAGCAGGGCCAGATGGCGCCTGCACTGTGGTGTACTCTAAACGCAACACAAGGGGTCTGAAGGAGAGAGAGAGAGACGGACAGACACGGTCTGTCTAAAGTTTTAAAGATATTATTGTGGCTGAAGTACATATGGAGGATGGATTAGAGGAGGACAAGAGGGGAAGTAGGAAGTTGGGAGGCAACTGCTGGACTTCAGGTGATGAAGGAAATGAAGGTCTTAATGACTCATGAGAAAATACCAACACTCTAAGGAATGCCATCAGTGAACTTACCCAAAAGGTAGGTTGCCACCTTATAATCAGAAAAAGCAGCAGAGGAGATATTTTTTTCTATTAATATATATTATTTTGAAATGGTACTTTGGACAATATATATGGGGAAAATTTGGCAGATGTGAGAAAATGTCCTCATTTTTTGAGGGTGCATGCTAGGTAAAATACTTAATGCCACTGATGGTAAAAATGATTAAAATAGTAATTTTGATGTTACGTATATTTTACCACAATAAGAGAAAAAGCTATAGAAGTACTGGCATAAAGACAGACACACAGATCAATGGAACTGGAGAGAGTTCAGAAACAGACCTACACATACATATTCACTAGATTTTCAATAGAGGAATCACAGCAGTTCAGTAGAGAAGCACGTCTTTTCAACAAATGCTGCTGGAACAACCAGACAAACCTATGTCAGGGGGAAATGAGCCTTTGCCCTTATTTCATACTATGTACTCAGATTAATTTCTGATAACTTACAGTTCTGAGCATAAAAACTAAAATTATAAACCTTCAACAAGAAAACATAGAAGACTACCTTTACAACCTTGAAATAAAGATTTCATGAACAAAAAAACACTATGCTCACCAAAAGACTCCGTAATTAAAATGTAAAAGCAAACCACATACTGAGAGAAAATATTTGCAAATCAGATATCTAATGAGGGATTTGTATCCTGAATATATAGAGAAATGACACAGAATAATAAGAAAACAACCCAATATTTTTTAATGGACAATTAAACAAATACTAAGCACATGAAAAGATGCTCTGAATTAATTATTAAGGAAAAGTGAATTAAATCTACAAGATACTATATACCTACGTACAAATTTAAAAAAAAATTAAATTGAAACATAATTGATTGTACATATCTGTGGGGTACCATGTTGAATATCAATACCTGTGTGCAATATGTGATGCTCAAATCAGGATAATTAGTATATTCAACATTATACAATGTAATCACTTTCTGTGGCCCTTCACCAATTATAATGTCCAAAATTAAAAAGAGTGGTTATACCATGTGTTGGCAAAGATGGGGAACAACTGGAACTCTCATGTTCTGCTGGTGGGAATGTAAAATAGAAACACTTTAGAAAAAGCCTGGCAACTTTTTACAAAGTTAAAAATACACATACCATATGACCCAGTCACTCCTAAATATTTGCCCAAGAGAAACAAAAGTATATGTCCATACAAAGATTTGTACATGAATGTTCATGGCAGCTTTATTTGTAATAGCTCAATACTGTAACAACCCAAATTTCCATCAGTGTGTGAATAGACACATGGATTGTGGTACTCCGTATCCATATAACGTAATACTATTCAGCAATAAAAACTACTGATACATGCAACAACATGGATGAATCTCAAAATAGTTAAGCTAAGTGAAAGAAACCAGACCCTTTCAAAAAAGTACATTCTGTATGGTTCCATTTATATAAAGTGTTTTAAAATGTAAACTAACTGATAGTGACAGAAAGCAGACCAGCAGTTGCCTGGAGATGGAGAGTGAGGGTGGAGGGTTTACCAAGGGGCACGAGTAGACTTTTGGGGGCAATGGGTGTGTTCATTATCTCAATTGTAGTGATGGTTTCACAGGTGCATAAATATGTCAAGCTTTTCAAGTTGTACAATTTAAACATGTACAATTTAAACATGTACAGTTTATTGTATGCCATTTATATGCCAATAAAGGGCATGACCTAGTAATTCTAGAGCATAAGAAGCTGTGGTTCCCATATGAAGTCAACAGAAAGGGAACTCAGGAAGCGTTTCACCCATGTGCACTGTCTTGAGGGGAAAAAATATCATCATGAAGACAAAATCTGGCCTAAGAAATTACTCAATGAATCTCAAATGAGGAAGCTGTCTTGTGAAAGATAAACAGATACTCAGTGCAAAGGAACTATGGAAATCAGGTTAAAAAAGCAGAAAATAAATGTTTTTTGAAGCTACAAAACAGAAAAATAATCATTTAGCTATAATAAATAAAACTAAAAACCTCAGGACATGCCAATACTACACCCTAAGTGTTGAGGGAAAGGGAAAGATCACAATAGACACTATTTTGTTTCTGAAGCAATTTAAGAAATAAAGGCTTAAACATATCTAAAAAGTATATCTGAGAGAAAAACAGAACAATATGCATCAAGGGAAAAAAAAGACAAAACCAAGAAAGCATAAAATTAGATGAAAAAGATTAAACACATCTACAGTAAGACTAAATGAAATAAACTTGCCTATCTAAAAAAGACAAAAGGATTTTAAATTAAAACCCATATAAACACATTATACAAAATGATGCAGAAATGTCAAAAGTCAAAGAATGAGCAAAAATAAGGTAAATGCCAAAAAAAAGGAGGATAAAAGCAAGCAGTTAAGGGCTATATCATTAATAACTTTACAATAAAAAGACCTGATATGTGAACATTTTTATAAAAGTGAAAAAAAGGAAAAAAATATAAAAGTGAAAAAAAGGAAAAAAAGAAAATAGGGAAAAAATATTGTGACTGAAATGTAAGCAAGCAAGGGGCAAGAACAGACAGTTCACTAAAGAAAAACTAAATGGTCAAAAATCATACAAAGAAGACGATCAGCCTCAGCAGACAATAAAGCAATCCCTAGAAGACATGAAACTCCATATTTCACCATCTGACTGGCAGGGACCTCTCAACTTTATGAATTCACAACCAGATATAGGATCTATCAAGAGTACTCAGAGCCCTAGAAAATTCTGCTCATGCCATATATTTGCGGACCTTCTGTCAAATATAAGACATACCCACAATGTTTCAAAGGAAACTTCACTGAATCACAGAAACTGAAAGTGTGTACTTTTCAGTTGCTGTAAATGATCTCATCCCTGTATCTAGAATAGAGAATCAGAGACTCCTTCCCACTCCCAATTGAGACTCCACGCTCTGATGCACTTAAGGACTCCAGCCTTGGCCTCACTCATCACTAGGTGGCAGATTCCAGACCAATCTGAGCACAGCCTCCCTCAGAAAGCACACCCAAATAAGGATATATAGGAGGAAAATGGACTATTCTTCCAATCAAATAGACCAGCCTCTGCAAAAGTATATATGTGATTTGCTCTCAAATATTATTAAATTCTCTCACAAAAATAACACGATAGATAATTTTATCTGTATAACTCAGTGATTCTCGATTGAGGGCAATTTTGTCCCCACAGGGGGCATGTGGTAATGTCCAGAGGCACTCTTGATTGTCAAAAATCAGGGGGCTACTAGCATCAAGTGAGTAGAGGTCAGGGATCCTAATAAACACCCTATAATGCACAGGACAATCTTCCTTCCACACACCACCCCCAACAACAACAAATTATCTAGTCCAAAATGTAAATACTGCCAAGACTGAAAACCATACTATAACCAGAATTTTATAAAGAGATATCAATATAACATCTCCTTGCCTTATAATTCAAAGTGAATGATTGTTATAACAACTGTGTCTATCTCCAGTGGCCTTTGAAGTCCTTAACACACTGGAGATACTCATGTACAGGATACATTTTACAGATAAGGAGACTAAGCCTGGGAATGGTTCAAATTAGTGGTCCAGGATCTAATGGTAAGAGTCAGAATTCAAATCCTGTGGTCTGGTCTATTACTGCATACGTATTATGACATTCCTTGATAAGACTGTATGCCTAATACTGACTTCTTTTAGGTTATATGAGCTGAAGCTGGCCATATTATTGCTAACAACTTTTAATGTGGCCACCCTTTCATACTATATTATTATTAAAACAGATTTAATTTTCTTTAAAAAATTTAACTAAATGAAATTTAGCACAGAATTAGGAATGTGTCAGCTGTGTACATGGCAACTAGGTGCGTAGAAATACGACAGAGTCTGCACCAAGCTAAAATTTAAGCTTCTCGGTGGTACAGGCTGGGCACGTGCACAGATCATGTGCGTGCCACCTGCTGTGCAGCCTTCCCCAGGGTACGCTGGAGAACAGGAGCCACGTTTCCTCGCAGATGATCACACTGTGCTTCTTTGCACCCTCATGTACAGAGTTACTCATGCTTCTTCCAGGATTGGGGGAGAGAGTAGAGGGCGAGGTCTGCTTTTGATTATAAAAACCTCAACATGTGACCTTGGCTCTGATCATCCCAACCTCCCCAACAAGGTTCTTTTCAAATAATCTCACATTAAAAATGGATAAGATATTTGTGAGGCAATTTTAAGAATTAACTCACAAAAGTGGTCCTTCCTGACTTTTCGATTGTTTTGCTTCCTGTGCTTGCCCAGGTGTGTGTATTTTTAATGTAGATTTTTACTGAGACAGTTGTAGACCCATATGCAGTTGTGAGAATTAATACAGAGAGGTACATTTTACTCAGTTTCTCCCAGTGTAACACAAACTATGGCATAATAATACAACCAGGATACTGACACTGATACAACCTACCTACGTTGTTCAGATTTCTCGTTTTACTTGTACTCATTCATACGTTTGTACATATACTTAGTTCTACACAGTTTTCTCACACGTGTAGGGTTATGTATTGACCACCACAGTCAAGACACAGAACAGTTCCAGCACCATGATGATCCGGTGTACTGCTGCCCTTTCGTAACCATACCGACCTTCCTCCTTCCCCTCTCCCAAGCTCTGGTAACCACTACTCTGTTATAAATGTCTAAAACTTTGCCATTTCAAAACTACAAGATAAATGGAATCATACATACCTAAACTTTCGGGATTGGCTTTTTTCACTCATCCTAATTCTCTGGATATTCATCCAGGTTGTTGTGTGTGTACGAACAGTTCACTTCTTTTTACTACTGAGCAGTACCCTTGGTATGGATACACAAGTTTGTTTAACGATTCACCTACTGGAATACATCTGGGCTGTTTCCAGTTTGGGGCTATTACAAATAGAGCTGCTAAGCACATTTATATACAGGTTTTAGTGAATTTGCAAACACAAATTTTCATTTCTCTGGGAGAATGGCCAAGAGTGCAATTGCTGGGACATATGGTTAACTGCATGTTTAATTTTACAAGAAACTGCCAAACTGGTTTTCCAGAGTAGCTGTATCACTTACATACCCACTAGCAATGTATGAGTTATCCAGTTTCTCTACATCCTTGGCAGCATTTGCTGTTGCCACTATTTTGTGTGTATGTGTGGTGTGGGGGATGGAGCAGGAGGACTAATTTGCATTTTCCTGATGGCTAGTGATATTGAACAGCTGTTCATGTCCTTTTTACCATTTGTATACCTCTTTCAGTGAAATGTATGTTCATGTCTTTTGCCTGTTTCCTAACTGAATTATTTGCTTTTTTTTAATTATTGAGTTTTGAGAGTTCTTCATATATTCCGGAAACTTCATCAGATATGTGGCTTGCAAATATTTTATCCTAGTCTATGTTTTGTCTTTGTATCTTCTTCACATGGTCTTTTGTAGAACAAGGTTTTAATTCATCAGTCTTTCCTTTATTGATAGTATTTCTAGTGTCAAGTTTTTGGTGTTAAGAACTCTTTGCCTAGCCCTATATCCTGAAGCTTTTCTCCTGTTTTTGCCTAAAGGTTTTATTATATTTTTACATTTTATATTTGAGCCATGATCCATTTTGAGTTAATTTTTGTAAAAGGTATGAGGTTTGTCTATTTTTCATACTATTTTAATATTTTTTCGTGTTCTTTGTTCCTAGCTTTTAAGCCTTAGCTATTTAATCTTATTTTTATAATAGAGTGCAGAAAATAGTATGAAGGGTGCAGAGTGTCAAAATAAATGTGGTGTGGGGAGCAGACAGCTCTGAGAAGACTCAATTTGAAGTGTAAAGAAAAAAATCTATGTTCAAATGACAGCTCTACCCTATCCAGCCAAATGACCTTGGGAAAAATGATGTAGGAAGCAGCTTTCTATCACCTGCAAAGAGCTGCACAGATGCAAATCCCTGATAGGGTCCTCTGGCATCCCACATGTTTCTTCACTCCAGCCATAGAGAATTAACATGATGGGAAATGGCTGCTTTGGTTATCAAATTAGTTGTTATATTGCAAAACTGACTACATAGAATAAGAAAACAAAGCTATGTTTGCAGAGAGAAAAAATCACTGAAAGGAAATAAATCCAAGTATTGTATTACATTTGGGTAGTGAGATGCAAGGGTAATCCTCCCTGTCCATACTCTAGCACAGTGGTTAGGAACTTAAGCTTTAGAGTCAAATGCTTGGTTTTGAATTCTAGCTTTATCGCTTACTTACTTGTCATATTTAGTTAAGCTACTTAAACTCTCTGTACTTTAATATGCTCAAATGTAAAATGATCATAAAATTGACACCAATCTCATATATTTAAGAATTTAAAAGAGTGCCTGGCACCTCGCAATACCCAATAAATATCACTTATAATTATTATTTTTCCATATTCTACAAGCATTTATTTCTTTTATAATAGAAATACTTTATTTTCATTTAAAACAAAAAATGAGTGGCCTCTATACAAGTCAAAATCCCAGCTCCTTCTCATTTCCCCTTTCTCTTAAGAGGACAGTAAGCCCACTCCCAAGACAATCTAGAAGTTGGCAATCTACAGCTCATAAACCAAATCCAGTCTGCACCAGTTTTTGCAAATAAAATTTTATGCCCATTCTTCACATATTGCCTATGGCTGCTTTCATACTATAGCAACAAAAGTTGATTAGTTATGACAGAAACTGTCCGGCACACAAACCCTAAAAACCATTAATATCGGGCCCTTTACAGAAAAAGTTTGCCAACTCTGGCTTAGAAGATCAACAGAAGTAATGTCACTGTACCTTATACCCAGAACTATTAAATCCCTACATAAGAAAATATGCAGCCTAAAATATCTAAGACAACCTGACATGTTTTCTCATGAAAAATACTGGAAAACAAACAGCCCTACTGGTACACTGCAGTATAATTGTGGTGCTAACCATCCAGAGTCAGCATCAGAATCTACAGACTAATGGGCACAGTCTTCAAGAAGACAGCCCTCACTTTAGACACCAGTAGCAAGTTTGGGGGTTCCCCAGACCACCTGCACTTCTGACCAATCAGCTACAAATCCAGGAGGTTCCCATGAACCCTCCTCAGGCTTGATAATTCACTAGAACAACTCAAAGAACTCAGTAAAGTGCTAAACTTAACAATTAGTTTTACTCTAAAGGGACAAAGAGAACAAGTTGTAGGAGAATCTGGAACAAAGAACTTCTGTGCCCTCTTTCCATGGATCAGGGCACACCACCCTCTTGGCACACTGATGTGTTTACCAACCAGGAGCTTTACCAGGCTTTGGTATCCAGAGTTTTTACTGGGGTTTCATTATGTAGGTATGACTGATTGAATTTGGCTACCATGTGAATGAACTTAATTTCTGGCTCCATTCTCCTCTCTGGAAGGGCTCAGTTTGGCTCAAAGCCCCAATCCTTTAATCATATGATTAGCTTTTCTGGTGACCAGCTCCTATCTTGAGTCATTTTCATTAGGCATAAACTCAGGTGTGATCCTATGGGCTCACGAATAACAAAAATACTCTTATTACTAAGGAAATTCTGAGATTTACAGCATCCCTAGGACAAGGGATAAAGATGAAATCAGATTCTTTATTATACAACAATCTATGAAATATGCTTGCTAGGAAAAAAACTGAATCCAATGCTAATCAAGACTCTAGATTTACCTAACAGTTTACAGAAAATTCACAGGATAGAAGAATGTTAAATGAAACCAAGAGGACAAAATTAACTAATCCTAGGAAGTAGACAAATGACCCAATTTCATTAAAAAAAAAAAAAAAAAAAAAGGTAGGGGCAGACAGGTTAAGAGACTTAGGAGACATATCAACCAAATGCAATGTGTAGACCATGTTTGGATTTTGATTTGAACAAACCAAATGTAAAAAGGAATTTTAGAAACAGTGGAAGAAAACTGAACATAGACCAACCAGATTTTAGATGATATTAAGTGTCTGGTTATCTCCTGCTGCATAATAAACCACTCCAAAGTTTAGTGGCTTAAAACAATTCATTATTATCCCTCACACTATTTTGGGTTGACTGGGCTCAATTGGTTAGTTCTCACTCAATGTCTCAACTGTGGCTGAAGTCAGATGTGAGTTCAGGCTGCATTCATTCGAAGATTCAAATAGTTGTCCAAGATGGCTCATTCACATGATGGAAAAGCAATGCTGGCTGTTAGCTGGGAGCTCAGCTGGGTCTGCTGACCACAGAGGCCTACATGTGGCCTCTCCATGCAGCTTAGATTTCTCTTAGATTATGGTAACTGGGTTCCCAAAAGAAATGCTCCAAGACCAAGGGGCCCAAGAAACCCAGGTAGATCCTGCCAAGCTTCTTATGATTTAGCCTTACTAGTCAAGATAATGTTGTTACTGTTCTACATAGTATGTATTAATTTAGTTATCTACATACTTAACATTTTTATTGTCCTTTATTCCTTTGCATTTCTGAGCTTCTGAGATCATTTACCTTGGCCTAAAAAAATACTCTCTAATATTTCCTTTTGTGCAAATAAACAGTGACAAATTTTCTCTATTCTTACCTGTTTGAAAAAGTCTTTATTTTGCCTTCATGCTTGAAGGATATTTTCATTGGGTAAAATTCCATTTTGGCAATTCTTCTTTTAGTAAATTTTATTATTATATTATTATTTTTTTTTGTCTCCCATTGTTTTGGTATATAAGTCAGCTGTTAGGCTAATTCTACCTTCTTTGAAGGTCTCTCTTTTTTCTCTGGTTGCTTTTAGAATGTATCTTGCTTTGGCTTTGGTTTTTTGTAGTTTTACTGTGCACTGCTTAGACCTTCCTACAAGGTCT
The DNA here is from genome assembly GCF_027409185.1 of Cynocephalus volans. Lineage (NCBI taxonomy): Eukaryota > Metazoa > Chordata > Mammalia > Dermoptera > Cynocephalidae > Cynocephalus > Cynocephalus volans. Next base: position 96,610,440 of record NC_084473.1, on the reverse strand, counting down.
AAGGAAGGAAGAACTTGCCATTCATCTGTGCAGAATGCTGTTGGCTATCAGCCTCCACCTGTGGTACCTTTGGGATCGACTGCAGCATTTGAGGTAAGGCCAAGTTCCTCCCAAGCTACTCCCTGCCAGTGAATGAGCACAGTAGGTATACTAGGATTTGGCTACCTCTGCCAAATGTTGGATGCTTCCAATAGGCAATCTTTTCTCCAGAGCTCCCCAAAGTATCGGCCAAGATTCTGCAGCATAGTCTAAGGCTCTCCCTGCCCATTCCTGCTTCCTCCCCTGTATTTTTCACAGGCAGTAGCCCTCCAATAAATCTCTTGCACTCCTAACTCTGCTTTGGGATCTTGCTGAGAACTGAGACTGACACATACAGTAAAAAGTATTTTTGTGGGGAGTAGGGAGGTGGCAGTGGAAAAAAACTACAGTAAACATATATTTAAAAGTGAAATGTTGAAAGTTTTATCCTGAGACGAGAAATGGGCCAAAGAGAGCCACTAAATACCACTTACATTCAACATTATGCTGATTGTAGCTAGTAAAATAAGGCAAGAAAAAGAACTAAAAGACGGAAAGTGTGATGGTTGATTTTGGGTGTCAACTGGAAGAAATAAATGTGATTAACCTCAGATTATGGTAGTTTATGGAGGTAGTCCAAAACCATCTAGAGATAAGTTATTAGAATCACTACACAATCTAGCAAGTGTTCAGGATACAGTCAATATATTAAAAACAACCACATATCTAGATTTTATGTTGAACCATATGAAATTGCCACTTTTATAAATCCAGAAAGGCCAGGTACAAGTAATATAGCTCAACCTAATAATAACCACAAAAAGCGAATATTTTTAAAAGATGTCATTTGTGACAGTATTAAAAAACACCAAGACCCAGGAATAAATCTATCAAAAGATCTTTAAGATCTTTATGCAAACAACAATAAAACATTATGAGATAAATTAAAGAAGACCTAATTGAGGAGAAGAATACATCATGTTCTCAGACTGGCAGACGCAATACTGAACATTTTGAGAAGATTTTTAATTCGCTCCAAACTGGTCTTCTGATTCAATGGAATCCTAATAAAAACCCTAATAGTATATACATGTGTAAAGCCAACTTTAAAAATGCATATGGAAGGAAAAGAGCTAAGAATAAGTAACCAAGACATTACTAAAGAAGAACAATAAAATGAGAAGACCTGCTCTACCAAATATCAAAACTTTAAAAACCAGTAATTAAAACTGTGATATTAGGATTAGGACAGACAAATAAACCAAAGAAATATAGTACAGAGAACAGAAACAGACTCACTCATATATGGATACTTAATTTATGAGTAAGGTGTCACTAAAGAGTACTGGGGAAAGAAAACATTGGAGAATAGTCAATAAAGATTGCTGGGACAACTGACCATCTGGGAGAAATAAAATTCTGACCTTACATCAATAACAAAAATTAATTCCAGTTGCAATTATAGCTGTAAACAGAAAGGCAAACAACATGATTCTAGAAGACAATACGGGAGAATATCTTCATGACCTTGGAATAGGAAAAAATTTCCTTAACAAGACACAAAAGTATTAACCATAATGGAAAGAGTGACAGACTGAACTTCATTAAAATTAAGAATTTCTGTCCATAAGATGTCACCGATACATAAGTCAAAAGTACAATCCACTAAATGAGAGAATATACTTTATATATCTCCAATAAAGAGCTTATGTAATGGAATTTTTGTTATTGGTGTGAGGTCAGGTTTCCAATAAAGAGTTTGTATCCAGAATTTATAAAGAACCCCTACAAAACAACAGGAAAAAAGACATGCAACTAAACAGTACAATGGGTAAAAGATTTAACAGAGATATCACAAAAGATAATATTCAAATGGTCAAATAAAAATGAAAAGTTGTTCAGCTTTATAAGGAATCAGGGAAACGCAAATAAAACCACAATAAGATATCATTACTCACCTCCAGAATGGGAGGGAAAGAAAGAAAAGAAAGGAAGTAAAGGAAGGGGAGAGGGAAGGGGAGAGGGAAGGGGAGAGGGAAGGGGAGAGGGAAGGGGAGAGGGAAGGGGAGAGGGAAGGGGAGAGGGAAGGGGAGAGGGAAGGGGAGAGGGAAGGGGAGAGAAGGGAGAGAAGGAAGAGAAGGAAGAGAAGGAAGGAAGGAAAGAGAAGGAAGGAAGGAAAGAAAGACTTTAAAGTGTTTACAGAGGTAAATTCCTGATTGTAAGCTTGCAACAGCTACTTTGGAAAACTATATGGCATTATCTGTTAAAACTGAAGATCCACAAACCCCATGACCCAGAAATTGCCCTCTACTCCACCAGAAACACATACATATGCTCACCAAGAGTCAGCATTATTCATAATAGTCAAAAACTGGAAGCAAGCAAAATGTCCATAAACAGCACAAACGATACATAATTTGGGGTATACCATACAATGCAATACTATTCAGCAGCAAAAATAACTAGTTAGAGTCAACACTGAGAATCTTAGAAACATTATGCTGAGAAAAAGCCAGAAAAAAAAAAAAAGAATACAAACTGTATGAATTTAAAAAAAAAAAAAAAAAAAAACCACAGATGCAACTAAACTACAGTATTAGAGACATATTATATAATATATAAACCTTACATATTATAGATGGTAAAACTATAGGAAAAGGAAATTATAAAATTCAGGATAAAGGCTAACTTGGAGATAGTGACTGGGAGAGAGCTTGAGGGGAAAAAACTTCTGAGGGTGCTGACTTGTTTTTAGTTTTTAGTTCTCAACCTGAGTGGTGGTTATATATGTGTTTGCTTTGCAAAAAAAATCTCCATATTTCATGCATTTATATATGAATTATATCTCACAATAAACACTTTAAAGAAAAATAATAATATATTAGTCAAATCTTTAGACCTTTCATACTCTTTGGAAGAAGACTCAATATAGGATCCCTAATTAAGTGGTTAGAATTCCATTTACAAAATATGGTTTCCTATAGTTATAGCTTTAAAAGACAAAAAACTCTGCATGTCTTCTCAACCCATGAACATTCTGGAGCTTGACTTCCAACATCTCAACATTCTATTATTCTGGTAGGATAGTGGAAAAAATACAGAAGTAGCCTTTTTCCTGGGCTTTATTTTCATTTGTTTAGGAGAACATTAGATTAGAAAACAGATTAATGATTGTAAAGGAAAGAATATCTTTCATTACTCCATTTTACAATCTAATCTTTGAAAGGAACAGGTTGAAAAGAACCAATTATTTGGATTAGTTAGGAAGGGAATAATGGTTTGAGATACTTGACCAGGGCATCCTATGGTGAAGAGTTATAATGTAGATTCCTTTCAGTGAGATGCAGATTCCTCAGTGTCCATGTCCATCTTAGAAACTGTTTGATACTTACATAATCTATGGAACAAATCTTAGTAGCTTTGCCAACCAGGAATGGCAATGGCCAAAGCGCCAACTACAGAAAGCATGGGCTAAGGGGATGACAATTTCTAATCATAACACAGCATTACAAATGGTAACCCATGGAATGCATCTGAGAGAAGTGTGCATACACCATGCTGTGGAAAGAGTTCTGGAACTAGACATGGTAGGTACTTACTGAATATTAGTTCTTGCTCTAGCAATCGAATACTGAAAAAATCATTTAACTTCTATGAACCTCATTTTCCTTATCTTTAAAAAAACAAGGAAAACAAGTCTACTCTTACTAGAAAACATTTTATTAGCTTAGCAATTTTTACTGACTTATTATCAATTGATTTTGAGGATTAAAAAAATTACTATGACCAAGCCACACAAACGTAATATGAAATACAGATCTGGAAAGGAATGCTCTTAGGCAAAATTCACATTTTAAATAATGTAAAACAAGATCATTGCTTTGACCCTCTCTTTGGTTTAGCTTTAACTTAATTTGGAGAAACTTGATATATATTCTGCCATAGAAATACATTCTTCTGGTCTAATCATACCATAAAAAACCAGGAGTTACTTAAATAGTCCAACCTACTGGCAAATGATTGTGAGAAAAAATAATATGTCAAAATCAAAAATGTTGTTTCTGGGAAACATTCTTCAACATTAAAATTAATAATTTATATACATCTATTCAAAAGAGTCATATTCGGCTACTTAGGGGATATACATTACACTACATATGTAGCATCTCTACATTAGACACTCTGTAGGAGTCTCAGTGAGGTTTTATCATGGCTGAGGTAACTGATTGACACCATCGGCCATCAACATTTTTCCAGACCAAAATTATCTTTGCCATAGAATTATGATGTCTCAACCAAGCTCCTGTCCAAGCATCTGAGCAGATCCAAAAAGTATGAGCAAATCACACCCCCCCGCCCACAAGCTCTTCCACAGCCAAGTCCATCTAGATATGGATTGACAACCTCCCTCAGCCAAAACATAAATCATGCTCCAGAATTTTCAAAATGGATTATCAACTTGCAACCTAGATGTCTAGTTCCTAATGGACACAGATCCTTCCTCAATCAATAAAGTACAACTACACTTAGGGAATTTTCTGGAAATTCAGTCCTGATTTCACCGCCACCCACCTCCTGCAAACAACTTCCTAAAGGAAGATATTTAAAACATTCATTCCTATAGGTTCTTCAAGTTCTTACCTTGAAACAGATAAAAGAGACTATGATCACTTTCCAGGTCAGGCTTTACAAAATTAGAGCACATTATATTCTCTTCAGTTTTTATTCAATTTTAAAATGTAAAAAGCTATACAAAGATTTTTTGCAAGTGTTATGCAATCACTGCCTGCTGTGTTTCTCAACATCTCTTATTTAAAGATATAAATGATAAATTTATTTTAAAATTTAGAAGAAAAGTGTGTCTTCCAAAAGACTAATAGCTTCACTGTAAGAGAAAAAGATTCTTAAAATACATCATTCTTATTCTTGTTCTCTTTGTTTGGCTTAGTGTATCAAATTTAAACCTAAATTCATGCAAAAATGCAAATAGAAATCTCATTCCAGGTCCCTAGTAGAATTAGTTTCTCTATTGTCTCGATCTGACTTTAATTTTAATCTTCCTGCTTTTATTATAAACCACAGGAAATATTTTTTCAGAATTAACTTATTTAGTTAGTTATAAATAAGTAAAAAATATACCATCGGCGGTATCACGTAACAGACTAACAATCACATCTGGAGTGAGAAGACTGGGATTCCAGTGCCAAACCTGTTATTGCATGGGATCTTGGGCAACTTCTTTAACCTAAACCTTGGTTTCTTTGAATAACAAATGAATAAAAAATTATCCATCATACTACCAAATAGCATGGTACTTGAAAAACAAATATTACTACAAAGGTGTTAAGTAATGACAAGCACAGAATATAATAAAAGTTTGGACAAAAGGAAAAAACACCTAGGCATAAAAACCAGAGGGTTAGTGAAGATGGCTTTTTATTATCTCTCTCAGCTCTGAAATTCTAGAACTGATTTTTAGCTGGGAAGACTGAAATAGGCTTCGTGGTGATATCTGAACTAGGTCTGAAAGGAAGGACAAGATATTTATCAGATTACACTTTCTAATTTTATGTATAACGTAGTTCAAGACAAGGCTTAGTATGGCAAGTGGAAGAGGATATTAGATGAAATCTACAGTACTTACTATACTCTCTAGAGAAGTTCTCGTCCAGATAAATCATCTGAGGTCCAGCATCAGAATTTAGCATTTCATCACTGTCTCCACGCCCAGAGAATTTATCACTGATTCCACTGCTCCTGACCTGGCCCCCATTCCCCAGATCCACAGGCACACTCACTCACCACAGACTAATGATTTACTTATTTACAAGGCTTTAATACCACAATGAGGTCACTTTTTAAAGAGATATTTAATATATAAGATAATCCATTTGGCTAAGGAGGTTTTTATATTACGAATGACTCTACTGACCTATCTACAAATAAAATATATTTCAGAGAAACCAGTTACATTTTTTAAAAGAAAAAATAGTAATCAAATATTTGTTAAGGCTTAACACTGAAATAATTCTTCAACTTAAAAAAAAAAATTACCTGTAGTAGCCCGCCATCATCAAAACGCAGAACTTCTATTATGCTCTCCGACTGAATGAATGCTGTGAAGGAATTAAAACATATTATCACTTAAAGGAACACAAACTTGATTACAATAAAATTTTTTACCTTAAAGTTAATTAATATAATTTTATATTGAAAAATACACTGCTTCATGATGGTGGTTTAAGAGGACAATCTGGGTAATATTTCAGGATTTTAGCAACTATAAAATGCTTTAAAATATAACATAATGACAAAGTTGTTTCAGCAACCTACAAACTGTGCAAGTCACCTTCAAAATATTCCTGCTATACTGTGAGAAAGCACAAAATAGTCAAATCCAATTAGATACAGCTAATTATTTTCACTGATAGATTAAATGAAAATATAAGCACATAAAAATGATCAGTAGAGCATTACATTTCCCACAAAATGATCAACTGAAATTCTATATCATCTGCTCTTTTGTAGTGATGCAATGGCCTGGGATTATGGTCAAAAGGGACTTGGTGAGGAAGTGGGCCAGGAAAATGGCAAAAGGAGACTATTCCTCTCCAGGAAACAGAACAATGCGAAACAGCATGTTTAAAAGATAAAACAGTTATACCGTACAATCTGGCAAGTATGCTTCTAGTATTTAGCAAAATGATTTGAAACCTTATGTCCACACAAAAATCTGCATGCAATTACTTATAGCAGCTTTATATGTAATCTAGATATGACCGAGATGAGCACCAAAATCTAGATATGACCAAGATGTCTTCAACAGGTGAATGGATGGACAAACTGTACATCCATACAATGGAATACTAGTAAAATAAAAGTTGCATACTGTATGATTCCAAGTATATGACATTCTGGAAAAGGCAAAACTATGGAGATGCTTTAAAAGATCAGTGGTTGCCAGGGGCTCAGGAGGAGAAGGTAAAGGTTGAATATGTTAAGCCCAAGAAATATTTTAGGGGTCAAACTATTCTGTATGATATTGTAGTAGCAGACACATCCAACTATACATTTGTCAAAACAGAACTTAATAGCACAAACAGTAAACCTAAATGTACTCAAATTAAAAAAATCATTTAGGAAATCAAGGGATCCAAGATGGAATGCAGAATGTGACAAAACAATTTAACTATTTACAAATGTATGAAACAATCTCACTGAATTGGGGAGAGGAAAGAAAGTGCTGACCTAAGTAACTCCAGAAATGAATGGAATCTGTAAGATTAAAGGCAAAAGAAACTGTATATACACACAGTACTCTAATTGGTAAAGCTGTTTACCATGTAACCCACGGTTTGGGTTAATAATTCTGATGCCACTATACATGTACACTGGAGTTAACAATTAAATAAATAGATGGTGGGTGGTGGGAACCAGGTTCCTCACTGTTGGAATAAGAATTTACAGAGAAGCAAGCTAGAATGAATGATCCATGTGGTAACGGGTTAGAGTTGGTGACATCAATAAGAACTCATGGTTAGCAAAATAGAGATACAGATTGTTACACACAGGCATACTTACAGATGTGTATATCCCTGGGTTAGGATACACACATGCATTTCTTTGTGTCAGCTAAAAGAGCCTAGTTGCAAAGAACACACCTAGCACCTACATCTTGGGTTCTAATACTATTTTCCAATAAAAGGAACCAGGGCTTTCTGAAGAAATGGCTGATTCTAGGACTGGAGCAGGAAATACACAAGATGGAGAGTGGAACATCTTATAGTGCCAGAAAGCAAGCAAGAAAAAAAAAAAAAACCCCAAAAAGAAAACAAAAACAAATAAATACATCTCCAAACCTACCCTGACGGGGCTATGTAAAGGGAGGCAAGAGTGATCAGAAAGAGCTCCCAAATGATCAAAGCTAGAACAATTTCAGCAACAAACTAAAGTAGTATTGGAACAGAACCCTAAGTTTAAAATAAATATCCATGAGTCCGCATTGATATAAGTAAATTATTGAATAAACAAATAAATGGGAGAGAAGAGACATATCCCCCACACAGAAGAATTCTAAATAATTCATGTAGAACCTCTGCTATCTGGAAGGTGGCGCATAACTCCCCACTCCTTAAGTGTGGTAGATATATACTGACTTCCTTCCAAAGGACACACTATGGAAAGGAAGAAAAAAAGGTGACTAAAGTAGAGAGATCTGACAAACATTAGCTCAGCCAGTGATCAAGGCCAACTTTAACTGTGAAAAGTCACGTTGACAGTGTGTATCCTTGATATGATGCAATAAAGATGGCACTTTACCTCTGTGGGCTCCCCCATAACCCCAATCCAATCATAAGAAAAACATCAGACAAATCCCAATTTTGGGACATTCTACAAAATATCTGACTAGTATGCCTTGATACTGTCACGGTCATCAAAAGCAAAAAGTCTGAGAAACTGTCACAGATAAGTAGAGCCTAAGGTGACAGGACCACTAAATGTAATGTGGTATCTTAGATGAGATTCTAGTGTAACAGGCTGAACAGAAGTGACTCCATTTTGTTAAACTTTTAAATTAAAAAGTTTTTTTCCCTTTTTTCTTACTCTTGTAACTTAAACCACATAGCTTGCAGCTGAATATTAGAACACGATGATTCTTGTTCACATGACTGCTAGAACATAGTGACGTCTGCTCACACTGTACACAGATTAATAATAGAAGAAATTAACAACCCAAATGGCCATTCTTTACTAGTTTACTAACTAGATCTTTTCGAGGTTAACAGGAACTGAACCCGTGACTTGACTTCATGGAGGAGGGTCACCATGAATCAGCTCCCACCCAAGAAGTTCTTGATGTTTATCTGCAATTTTATGATTACGCCTGCATGTCCCTGCTTAGATCACCATGAATCAGCCCCCGCTACCACCTGTCCCTATAAAACCCTTTGGCAAGTCTGGGAAAAGAGTAGATGCTCTTTGGGACACGAGTCCACCATTTCCCAGGCTGCCGGCTTCCTGATTAAATGCTACTTTCCATACACCAACACTTGTCTCTCGATGACTGGCTACTGAACGGCGAGCAAACGGACCTTTGAGGTTTCAGTAACACTAGAACAGAAAAAGAAAATTAGGTAAAAACTAAGGAAATATGAACAAAATATAAACTTTAATAATAATGTATCAATATTGATTCGTTAGTTGTTTTAAAAAGCAGCATACTAATGTAAGATGTTAATAATAGGAGAAATTTTGGATCCCTGTAAAGGCCAGCAGCCAAAAATAAATAATAATAATAGGGGAAACTAAAGGTAAGGTATTTTAGAACTCTGTATTATCTTTGTAATTTTTTCTATAAATCTAAAATTGTTCTAAAACATAAAGTTTATTTTAAAAAAAAAACAAGAAACAATGATATTTCACTCAGCTTAATATGGAATTCATGGACTCCTACTGGTTGGTCTTTTGGGATTCAGAGAAGAAGCTTCCTGTCTAATCCTCTGTACCTGGCTTTTCCAGTATGACTAAAACAAGCAGCAGAGTAAGACACCAGGTAATTAGATTACTTCATCTAATTGGATGGTGTTTTCCTACCTGCTGAGCATCCCTTTCTCCTTAGTCAGGTAATCCAATTCTGATTTTATTTTGGGAAGCCCCAGTCCTCTGTTTCTGGTATTTCCCTTCAACCGCAGTGCCAACCTGCTCCACTTCTGCTCACTCCCCACCAGTTCTCAGCACAGAGAGAACATTCAATAAATACTCAATGTATCATGAAGTCCTGCCCTTTTGCTCAAGGATAAGCACTGGCATTTGTACTCACTGATACAAATTACGTTTTTCTATTTATTTTATTTCTAGTGCTAGGTTGTGGTAGACTTTCAAAACTGAGATCAGAGCTAAGGGCTCTAAAAGTATTATCGACACAGTATATTTGAAGTACACAAGAATGTATCTGAATAAAGTAATAAAGCCTTCAGAAAAAAGAACTGTGAATGTACAAGGCTCTGCCCAGCTCACCTATCCCATTCATCACCCCTTCCCCCACCTTTTAACACAAATTGAAGTTTCAAAAGATCCAGAAAATCTTTATGTCAATAAATTTGTCTTCAATAGGGCATAAGAACACAATGAATTAACAATAATTAATTGAATAGTCAAATGCTCACGGTGTAAGAAACAAAAAGTAACAGCCGCTACTCAGAAGCTTTCCGTCTAGTTTGGAAAAAAAAAACAAAAAACAAAAAACAAAAAACAACACCTACAAGAATGAACTGGAAACATTACATTTGGTGGCTGCTATTAAAGTTATGATACAATGACCATCAAATGAGTCCCATCACCAAGCAAGATTAAACCTTTATCTAATGGATGAGAACTTAATAAAGATAAAGGGAGTATTATCACTGGGATATACTATATTTTTTAATTTGGAGCTTTTTAAAAAACATGAATTCTGTTAGTTGAAAAAAATTAATAGCAGCAGCTATTTATAAAGTCTAAAGGGTAAATATTGTTACACACCATCAGTTGAACTTTGGAATGAAACAAATTAGGATTTTTTTTCCTTTAAATGATCAATTATAACATTAAATCATATACCTAGAAAAACAGAACTGACACTAGATATGCACCTAATCACGTCATGTGTCAATAGAATATAAAAAGTAACCAAAGCAAGTGAAGCTCCCACATCTCCACATCCCAAGATCCAAAACAACTGACAGCTTCTTCCACTCCCTATACTGTTAATGAATCCCAAACTTTCCCAACATTCTCTAGTTCAAGCAGCAACCAGATGTGATAGAAACAGAAATAAAAATAACAAGTAAAACCTACTGGTCACTGTTACTAAACTTCAAACTAACCCTAGGACACAGATATCATTGATCCCATTTTAAAATATAGAAATAGGCACAGTGAGGTTATGCTCAGCAAGAAAGTGGTTAGAGATGGAGTATGAACTTCAGCAATGGAACTCCAGAATCTACGCTTCTACACCGACCACTATTTACTTTCAATGTAAATTTTTTTTTTTTTTTTTTTTTTGCCACTAGCCAGTATGAGGATCTGAGCCCATGATCTTGGTGTTATAAGGCTGCTCCTCAAAGCAAATTTGACATTAACCTTCATGACTAACGGTTCCTTTGAGAAATCTGATTTTTAAAATTAGGCATATATTTCTGACAAGTGAGGAAAGGAGAATATATGAACAAAAGGGATTTATATTTCTGGCTTTTATGATTCTACTGGAATTTATTCTGTAAAGTTGGGCTCGGTAAGGTCTACTTTAAGCTCCACAGACTCACCCACATCACTATGATGTCTGAGCGCAACAAAGCCATTTGTAATCAGTGTAAAAACTTCACTGTGTCAGCTGTTTAATGACGCACTTTCAAAACAGAAGTTCAGAAACTGAGTTTGCTTACTTCCCTATTTCATTTAGTAAAGGACATTACTGAGATGAAAATTACTTTAAAGGCAAATCTTTTCTCTATTACAATTAATTTTTGTCTTACCTTTTAGGTGTAGATTTTTTTTGAATATTGCAACTGATGACTAGTACAATCTGCCTATTTTAATATATCTTTTTAAATAATTCATGCAGCCGACCTCGTGGCGCACTTGGGAGAGTGTGGCGCTGGGAGTGTAGCAGCAGTGCTCCCGGCCGCGGGTTCGGATCCTATATAAGGATGGCCGGTGCGCTCACTGGCTGAGCGCGGTGCGGCCGGTCACAAAAATGACAAAAAAAAAAAAAAAACCCTCAAAATAAATAAATAAATAAATAAATAAATAAATAATTCATGGAAACAATAAATGCTGTAAATAACTAGTAGAGATATATACCACTTTGGGGGATGCGGACACCAGCCATCAGAATCCTAGGTTGTCACTGAAAGTCTTCATGGTCTCCTCACCCATAAGGGAAGGAGGCTGGACTTGTCAAATCAGTGATTTCAAACCTTCTCTACAAAAGTTAGGAAGAAAAGGCAGGCCTCAGGAGGGCCCCAAAATCTGTGTCAAAGAGCTACCCTGCCTGGAATGCTCTTCTCATGGCTGGTGTCTTTCCTCCTTTGAGTCTCAATGCCTTGACATCACTCACAGTGAGGTCCTCCCGGACTGCTCCAAGCAGCCCCATTTTCCTCTATCATATGCCCTATTTTAACTCATCATGATCTGGAATAGTTTCCAGTTTGCTTATTAATCATCTGTGCCTAGCACAAAATCTGAAAAACAGAAGATAAAAAATAGTGGTTAAAGTCATCACATTATTTTGAAATTAATCATTGTTAGTGATATTAATATCTCTATTACAGTTACACTTGCTCAAGATTTTGTTTCAACAAAGGGCTCAGTAACTAAAATTTTTTTAACATTCTGAACTAGGTCTGTATGGGTCTCTTCTAGCTGTAAAGATACTTTATACCAAAACTTTGTTTCTTTCATCACCAATTTTATTATTTGAGAAATGTAATATATACTAAATTATCTTTTTGCCACATTAAAAATGCAAAGGAATTGATATAAGCCAAATCCTAACTTTATCAAAACCACTCAATATTAGCAACTTATTAAAGAAAGGCTGTGTCTATCTTGTTTACTAAAAGTCAAAATATAATTCTATATAACTCAGCTGTGCAGAATACACACCACTGTAAAGCTTGTACTTGCTGTATTGCCCTTTCTGTAGCCCAATAAGCTTGTTCTACTTCCTCAGTCCAATCCCAGAGAGCTCCTTTCTTTGTTAATGCATACAGTGGGCGTGCCACTTGGGCCATATGGGGTACAAAAACTCTCCAATACCCCAAAAGTCCCAAATATGTCTGTAGCTGAGGTACTACTATGGGTTGAGGGTATGCCTATATCTTATCAATAATAGCTTCTGGGGATGACCCTCATCTTACCCGACCAAACCACTCCTAGGAATTTCACTGACAGCCCAGGTCCTTGCACTTTGGCTGTGTTCACAGCCCACCCACATTGTTCCAAATGACTTAGCAGCGTTGGAGCCGCCTGGGTTAAATCTGCAAGAGAATCAGAGGTTAGTAACACATCATCAATGTAGTGAAACATCGTAACTATGCTGGGCCTAGTCCACTTGGCTAGGTCCCCAGCCACCAAACCATGACAGATGGTTGGGCTATGCAGATAACCTTGGGGCAATACTTGAAAGGTCCTCTGCCTTCCTTCCCAGGTGAAGGCAAACTGATCTTGGCTATCAGCCGAGACTGGAATAGAGAAAAAAGCATTTGCAAGGTCCAATGCATAATGATAAGTTCCCAGCTAAGTCGTCAGCTGATCCATCAAGTCATGAACTGAAGGCACAGCTGCACGCAAAGTAGACACTACTTTGTTCAGTTCTCGATAATCTACAGTCATTCTCCAGGTACCATCAGGCTTTTTTATTGGCCATACCAGAGCATTAAATGGGCTCTGAGCCGGATGAATAATGCCAGCTTTTTCTAATTCCAATATAATGGCACTTATCTCTGCATGTCTTCCTAGTAAGCAATACTGCTTTACATTAACTACATGTCTTGACTTGGGTAACACCTGTGGGTCATGTTTAACATATCCTCGTAACACAGGCTTTACTGTCTGTATTTGCAGCCGAAATGCTCCAACTGTTGTTTGCAGGTGCAAACCATAAAGTACATTCATACCCAAGATGTATTCAGCTACGCGATATATATATATATGGTATATACACAAGGAGGTAATCTTCCTATGCCCAATGGTAATGACACAGCTTTGACCTCAATCAAAAGGCCTATGTCCTCCATAGCCATTTATACAAACTGTAGCCCCTGGAAATTTATCTGGATTGCCATATATCAGGCTACATTCTGCGCTTGTATCCACCAATGACAAAACACACTGCACATTTGTCCTTGACCAGTAGATTGCCAATTCAACATGAGGCCTCCACTCCTTGCCTGCCCCCAAAAGACGAGCACCTTGGCCTGCTCCCTAATGGAAATGGAACAGTTCATCTGCCTCCTCAGGAGCAACCAAAAAGTACTTTAAATCCACTGAGTGTACCTTGCTACCTGTTTCCCGACGTTTGGTGAAACACTGTTCAAGGTGCAATTGCTGCCACAAGGCAAACAGAACTGCATTTGGCTGCCAGTCAATTTTCTTTTTATTAACCCCTGCTGCAAGCAAGTCAAGCCGCATCTGCTTACGGCTAGTCTTGCTTGGTTCCTTTGGGATAAAAACCTGGGCATTTCTTGGGGGGTTGGTCTTAGCCACCTTTCGGACCCCTTTTACCTGTCTGCTACCCTCTACTTCACCCAAGCTGGCTATCATCATTACCTCATGTATAGGACAACCAATGTATGGGGCCAGTATGGCCATTAGTGACCCAAAGGATGTTGATGGGGCATTTTGCAGCACTATGTCTCTCATGCTGCCTGTAAAGTTTTCATCATCTGGGCCGCGAGTGTTCACATTAAACATGAACTGCTGCATCCCCAGTTCCCAAATGATTTGGACCAGCTCAGCATACATTTGCCATTACTAACAATCTTGGGCAGTTCTCTAGCATTTGCCCACATGGTTCGGGCAGCTACATTCACCCAGTCCATCAAGGAGTGATTACCTCGCCCTTGTGCATATCTGTGGCTACTCTGTAGCCGCTGCCTCAGAGACGGGTGTATGGTGATGGAGGCCAACTTCTCCATCTCCTCACCAGAGCACACCACACTATCCACCCCTAGGTCCCAGAACCACAACAGCCAAGCAGTCAGGGTCTCCCCATGTTTCTGCCTGAACTGTCTCCCCAAGTCAACCAGTTCACCTTGGCTATACGGGACACAGGTGGTGAACTGGGTCAGCTGTGGATCACCCACTGGTTGTCTGTCCGATTCCATAGGCTGCTTTTGCCTCAATTTCTCATGCACAACAGGTTGTGCCTGGAGACACAGTTTCCCCCAACTCACCACTGGGTTGGTCGTCTTCCCTGGTGTGAGAGGCAGGAGTGGCCAGTCGCTGCACATCATCCTCCAGGACATTTATCCGTGCTTCCAACAACTCTGCTTTCTGCTGCAAATCTCAATCAGTTTGCAGTGTAGTAAGCAGCAGCCAGGCTCCGGTCAGCAGAAAAGTGGCTACCAGGCACCACATGCTCAAGGAGAGCCACATTTCCTCCCCCTCCCAAGGGGTTTTGTGTTGTAGTACTTGGTCTATGCTGCCTTGCAAAACAGTGTGCAGCAACCAGATCCCAATCAACAGCAAAGTGGCCATAGGGCACAACATGTTCAAAAGTAGCCACATTTCCTCCTTCTTCCAAGGGCTTTCAGCTCCTGTACCTGCTCAGAATCCTGTTGCAGACTAGACCAATTGTAAAGTTACACGACTATGCCAGTTGTTGGGCTCTTTTACCTGCCCGTAATCCTGCCAACTGGGCCAATTGTTGAGCTAGGGCTGGGCCTGCAGCTCACAGACCCCTTAAGCCCATTGTCCGGACTGGGTCACAAAACCTTCACACGCCAGGCTGGGTCACCAGACCCCTCACATGCAGGTCTATGAGCCAGGTAACTGACAAACGGGTACTTGGAAGCCAAGGTTGGAAAGCATGGCTGTGTGGTGTGGCAGCCACCCAAGGCAGTAAACTCCAGCCAAGGTGGCAGCACTGCGCAGCCATGCTTTCCAATCTACGGCTTCCAAGGACCTGTTTGCCAGTTACCTAGCTCATAGACCTGTGTGTGAGGGGTCTGGGGACCCAGGCTGGCACGTGAGGGGTCTGCTGACCCAGCCTGGCATGTGAAGGGTGTGTGACCCAGTCTGGACAACGGGCTTGAGGGGTCTGTGAGCTTCAGACCCAGCCCTAGCTCAACAATTGGCCCAGTCAGCAGGATTACAGGCAGGTAAAAGAGCCCGATAACTGGCATAGCCGTGTAGCTTTACACACCATACATCCAAAAAGGTAAGTCAGAAATGTTTCCAAAATTAATTTTACAGCTAATGATAAAACACCATAACTTTCATTTTATCCCAAAGTGTTTAACTCATATAAAAACATCAGTAAATTTAAGTCATAAAAAATAAAAAGAATGCCTGAGAACCTCCAACTATTCTTGGCAACTTAAGCATCAGAAAATGACTAAAACACTGAAGCGCACCCTTCTGTGGCTCCCTTCTCTCCTCCTATTCCCCCAGCCTGAACTGGACCAGAAGACCTAAATAGATGGGAAAACACACCACGTTCATTGATTAAAAGACTCAAAATGCCGATTCTTCCCAAATTGATCTATGGGATTAATACAAACCTATGAACATCTCAGGATGAATTTTTCTAGACAAAGACAAACTTATTCAAAAGATTAAATGGTAACGCGCATGCCCTAGAATTACTAGAACAATCTTCAAAAAAATAAAGTGGGAGGAATCACTCTACCAGATATTATGTCTCATTGTATAGCTAAAGCAATCAAACAGTATAACACTGGCGAGGGACAGACACATAAATCATTTGGACAGAAGAGAGAACCCAGAAATAGACCCAAATAAATATGCCCCACTGATTTTGACAAAACTGCAAAAGCAATTCACTGGAGGAAGAATGGCCTTTCCACCAAGTGGCACAGAAGCAACGGGACAGCCATATACAATAATAATAATAATAATAATAATAATAATAATAATAATAATAATAATAATAATAATATATACAGACCTTGACCTAATCCTCACAACTTATACAAAGATTAACTCAAAATGGATCACAGATCTTAATGTAAAATATAAAACTGTAAAACTTAAAAAAGAAAAAAGAGGAGAAAATCTTTAGGATCCAAGGCTAGGCAAAGAGTTCCCAGAATTGACACCAAAGAGCACAATCCAGAAAAAACACCACTGATAAATTGTTGTACTTCATCAAAATTAAAAACTTTTCCCTCCAAATGACCTTCCCTGTTAAGAGGATGACAAAACAAACTACAAAAAGGTATCTGAACACCACGTGTTCAAGAAAGGACTAAGATTTAGACTATATAAGGAACTCAAAACCAAACCAAAAAGAATAACCCAATTAGAAAACAGGCAAAAGAGAAACAGACATTTCACCATAAAAGGTATTCAGAAGGCAAATGAGCACATGAAAAGATATTCGATAGCATTAACCATCAGAGAAATGTAAATTAAAACCACACTATCGTAAGGGTGAAAATGAAATAGACACACCTATCACAATATCAGTATCCTAGCTGTGGTTTTCTAGTATTCTTTGTCCATATTTTACCATTGGGAGAAACTAGATAAAGGGTACATGAGATCTCTCTGTATAATTTCTTACAACTGTGATTATAAAATTATCTAAATAAGAATTTATATTAAAAACTAATCACCACCCAAATAGCAAATGATAAATCCTGGCAATTATTTCCACCTGCTCAATAGTTTACCTTAAGAATGTTTTTGTAAAGATGGTTCATAAATGGGTTAATATTTATAATATTTATTAAGATCATAAAATACTATTTCAGCATCTACATGCCATTATCAACATTTATTCAATCACTAAAGACTGATTCTGGTAGCAAGAATTGAGAATAATGGCTTGAAAAAACAAAATAGTACAGAAAAAGAGAAGAAAAGGCAACAAAAAATATTGTCAGTGAAAATGGCAAAGTAAGGACTTGGAAAATTCTCACCTCTATAAAACAAACAAGAAAATTGGAAAAGTTTCAGAATAAACTTTCTAAGAACTCTGGAAATTAACCAAAGGCTTGCAGCAATCCATGGAGTGTTAATTCAATTTTTAAAAGTTGAGGCTCAATAAGAACAGTGAGAGTTGTGACACTTAACTTGCCCTATTCCCATTCTCTTCTCTCAAGCTCCATGGCAGACTATAATCAACAGCCCACAATCACAGTGAAAACCTGCAGCTTGACAGTCATCAGAGGAGGCAGAACAGGGTTGGAGCTCCTTCAAAGCCTCATTTCTAGAGAACTGTCTTTATTTGGCCTATCTGGGATTCCCTGTGAGACCCCACCAGGAAGGCTGTTTTTATTTGACCTGAATTGGAGATTTCCCATTTTGACCGTGGGAACGTTTGTCAAAACATTTAAAGAGAATTTTAATAAACTTGGTTCCAGCTTAAGGTGGTAGATAACAGTTGGGCCAAACAATAAGCAAGTTCAAAAGGAAAAGTTGGGAATGAGATGTCCATAAAAGCTTTAAAAAGTTTTGACATCTTGGCAATCTAGAAAGAAGGTCATGTGCGTGCATGGTGCTGTATGCATGCTCAAGGAAGACCTGAGAAATCCCCAAACTCTCAAACCTGGCTGACCCCGAGGCTCTGTGTAAACAGGAGGTGAAGGTTGAAGGCTAAGGGACAGCTATCATGCTTGGCTGAGTGTTGAAGCAGTGCCCCAACATACACATACACATACACACACCACACACGCGCGCGCGTGTGCACGCGCCTCTCAAAGACTGGGAGAAATACTAGCTCTAGATTTTTAAGAAAATCTCTGTTCAATCATTAGATGACCGTGAATGTAAGCAGCAGAGACTTTAGTGGCTATACACTACAAATAACACAGGTTTCAAAGTACTCATTCAGAAATGTCACGAAACAAACAAACAGCAACAACAAACCCTAAAGAAGGCAAAATCTGATTTCTAGACTTGCCACATTATATATTATTTGAATTGTCCAGTTTTTAACAAAAAATTGAGAGAAATGCAAAGAAACACAAAAGTACAAAGGGAAAAAGTATTCAAAAAAATTCCTGCTGAGAAAGCCCAGATGTTGGAATTACTATAGAAACTATTTAAATCAGCTCTATTAAATATATTCAAATAACTACAGGAAATCATGTCTAAAGAACTAAAAGTCTCACCAAATGGAGAATAATTAAAGACAGAAATTATTAAAAGAACCCAACAAAAAAAGTATAATAACTGAAATGAAAATCACCAGTTTTCAATGAATAAGAAATAAAAAATGTAAAGAAACAAAAAAATATGACCTATACACAGGAATAAATGCAACCAAACTGTCCCTGAGAATAGGACTTACTAGATTAAGTCTTTAAATAAGCTATTTTAAATATATTCAAAGGAGTAAAGGAAATCATATGCAAAGAACTACAAGAAAGTATGAGAATAATGTCTCCCTAAATAGAAAATATCAATGAAGAGAAAAAAAATTAGAAAAAGTAGAAATTCTGGACATAAATAGTGCAATAACAGAAATACAAAATTCATCAAGGGACTCAATAGCATATTTTAGTAGGTGGAAGAAAGAATCAGCAAATATAAAAATAGGTCAACTGAGAATATCCATGAGGAAGAGAAAGAAATAAGAACGAAGAAAAAGGGACACCATCAAGAGTACTAATATATGTATAATGGGAGTCACAGAAGAAGAGGAGAGAATAAGGGGCATGAAGAGTATCTGAAGAATAGGTGGTATTAATCCAAACAAGACTATTATAAATTAAGATGTTAACTGTAACCCTAACTAAAAAAAAATTTTAAATATAGACTTTAAGACAAAAGTTGCAACTAGTGAAAAAAAGAATTTTATAATGATAAAGAGATTGATCCATGAAGAAGACATAACAATTATAAACATATATGCACCTACCAAGAGAACTCCAAAATACATGATGCAAAAATTGACAGAAATGAAGGGAGAAGTAAAAAATCCAACAAAAATACTGGGAAAATTCAATACCCTACTTTCAAAAGTAGGTAGAACAGCTAGGCATAAAATCAATAAGAAAATAAAAAGGAAACTTGAACAGTAGAAACCAACTAGACTTAACAGACACCTAATAACACCACCCCAAAACAGAATACACATTCTTCTCAAGTACACGTGGAACATTCTCCAGGATAGACCTCATGTTAGGATATAAATCAATTCCAATAAATTTAAAAAGACTGAACTCATACAAAGTGTGTTCTCCAAGCACAATGGAATGAAAGTGGAAATAACAGAGGGAAATTTGAAAAATTCAGAAAATATGTGTATATTAAAAGACACAATTCTTAATAACCAATGTGTCAAATAAGAAATGAGAAGAGAAACTAGAAAACAGTTTGAAATCAATAAAAATACAAAATACTATAACTTGTGAAATCAGTAATAGAAGAAAATGTATAGCTGTAAAACCTGTATTAAAAAGAAATAAAGATCTCAAATTAATAACCTAACCTACCCTTTTAAGAAACTAGAAACATAAAAGCAAACTAAACCCCAAAGCAAGCAGAAGGAAGGATTAGAGTGGAAATAAATAAAATAGAGAACAGAAAAATAAAAGAGAAAATTAATTAAAGCAAAAGTTGGTTCTTTGAAAAGATCAACAAAATTGGCAAGGTTTTAGCTAGGCCAATCAAAAAAAGTCATGAATGAAAATGGAGATGTTACTACTAACACTACAGAAAGAAAAGAGAGCTACCAACCTTACAGAAATAAAGGGATTACAAGAGAACACTACCAACAACTATACACTAACAAATTAAATAAGCCTACATGAAATGAACAAATAACTCAAAAGACACAAACTACTGAAATTACCTCCAGAACAAACAGAAAATCTTAACAGACCTATATATCACAAATAAAGAGACTGAATTAGTAATCAGAAAGTTTCCCACAAAGAATAGCTCAGTAATTCATCGATGAATTCTACCAAATATTAAAAAATATCAATTCTTCATGAACTCCAAAAAATAACAGAGGAGAAAACACTTTCCAACTTATTCTATAAAGCCATTAATACCCTGACACCAAAATCAGACAAAGTCATCACAAGAAAAGGAAGCTACAGAACAATATCTCTTATATATATCGATATAAAAATCCTCAATAAAATACAAGCAAACCGCATTTAGCAACATAAACAGAGGATTACATACCTTGAATGGATGCAAGACTTGGACACTGTAAAGCATCTGAAAGAAATTAAAGACAACCTAAATAAATGGAAAGATGTCTGGTATTCACAGGCTGGAATACTTAATAATGTTAAGATGGCAATACTTCCCAAATGGATCTTCATTTTCAATGCAATCCTGTCAAAATTCTACCTTGCATTTTTGAAAATTAACAAGCTGATCCTAAAATTAGTAAGAAAATTCAAGAATAGCCAAAACAATGTTGAAAAAGAAAAAAATGGGACTCACACTTCCTGATTTCAAAACCTAACTACAAAGTTACACTAATCAAGACAGTATCACACTGGAATAAAGACAGACCTATAGATCAAACAGAGTAAAACTTAGAGTCCAGAAATAAAACCTCACATTTACAGTTAATTGAATTTTGACAAGTGCCAAGACAATTCAAAGGAGGAAAGAATGGTCTTTCCAATGATATGGGGATAAGTAGATATCCACATGCAAAAGAATAAAGGTGGATCCTACCTCACAACATATGCAAAACTTAACTCCAAATGGGTCAAAAGACTCAGTGTAAGAGCTAAAACTATAAAACTTTTAGAAGATAACATGAGTGCATGTCTGCATAACTTTTGATTAGGCAATAGTTTCTTAGCTAAAGTAGCTAAGCAAAGAAAAATATAGATAAATTTGACTTCATCAAAATTGAAACCTTTTGTACTTCAAAGGGCGCTATCAAGAAAATGAAACAACAACCTACAGGATGGGAAAAAATTGTTGCAAATGATATACCTGATAAGGGATATATATAAAGAATTCTTAAACCTCAATTTAAAAAGACAAATATCCCAATTAAAAAATGGACAAGGGATCTGAATAGGTCTTTCTCCAAAGAAGATATACAAATGGACAAGGACTGAATACATGAAAAGATGCTCAAGATCAGTCCTTAGAGAAATGTAAATCAAAACTAAAACAAGATGTACTTCACACACACTTAGGATGGCTATACTAAAAAAGACAGACAATAATAAGCATTGATGAGCATGTGGAGATACTGGAAACTCATAAGTTGCTGGTGGGAACATAAAATGGAGAAGCCACTTTGGAAAACAGTTTAGCAGTTATTCAAAAGATAAATACAGACTTACCATATGACCCACAATTCACCATAATGTATTTATGAGGGTACTTTTAAAAGTTTGTAGAAAAATAGAATTAAAAGATAATATAAATATTTCCATGAACTTTTTGAGGTATCCTCATAGGTAAAAGAACTGAAAACATATGAGCATGTAAAAACTTACAAACAAATGTGTATAAGCATTATTCATAGTGGTCAAAAAGTGAAAATGACCCAAATGTCCATTACCTGATGAATCAAAATGTGGTGAATCCATACAATGGAGTACTTTTCAGCCAAAGCAAAGGAATGACATACTGATACATGCTACAGCATGGATGAATCTTGAAAACTAATGCTAAGTGAAAGAAGCCAGATACAAAAGGCCATATATTTCAATATTCCATTTATAAGAAATGTCCAGAATAGACATAGAATCAAATACAGATTAACAGCTGCTAAGACTTGACAGGGAATAGAGTGTGATGGCTAATGTATACAGAGTTTCTTATGGAGTGATAGAAATATTTTGGAATTAGATGGTGGTCATAGTTGCTAGTATACTAAAAAAAACCCCACTGAATTATGCACCTTAAAAGGTGAATTTATGATATGGAAATTATATCTCAATATTTTAAAACTCAACAACAACAAAAAAGGTAAGGGCATGGTTTTGTGTTCTACTGCCTAAATCTTTTTTTTTTTTTTTGACTGGTAAGGGGATCGCAACCCTCCGTACGGTGTGGTCTGCACCATGCTCAGCCAGTAAGTGCACTGGCCATCCCTATATAGGATCCGAACCCATGGCCTCGGCGCTACCAGCGCCGCACTCTCCCAAGTGAGCCACAGGGCTGGCCCCCTAAAACTTTTCTAAAACGTTACCTGAATGGCAGTTTAAATACTGTGTAACCACAGCTACAGAAGAGAAGAGCTCTTATTTTCTTGGCAGCTAGTCATCAGCACCACACTAACCAACTGAGCTAATCAGACAGCCCCCAGAAGAGCTTTAAGCTTACAGTTCTTTCACATACAGAAATTAATTTATTTGTGTGTGTGTGTTTATGTATGGAGTGGGGAAAGAATGAACAGCAAATGATAAAGCAAATGGGGTAAATTATTAACAACAGGTAAATCTGGGTAAAGGATACCTTTTATGTGAGTGTTTTTACTCTATTTTCATTCTTAGAAATTTTCTGAAAGTTTGAAAATATGCCAAATTAAAAGTTTACCCCCAAAAATCACTTACGCAAGACATAAACATTTCAATGTTTAAGCATTGTTTTAAAAAGACATTCCTTTAAAAGGACATATGCCAAGCTATAGTAAATTCACTTAATTATGCCAAGCTGAAAATATCACTGATTACAGAGGTGGCTGGTATCCTTACTGTTGCCACAGATTAAATTCACTTAATTATGCCAAGTTGAAAATATCATTGATTACAGAGGTGGCTGGTATCCTTACTGTTGCCACAGATTAACTGTGACAAGAATAATAAGCTGCTGACGTGTCGGTGACTACAGTGTATTAAAGCCATCTTAAAACTGTCAGTTAAAATGACATACTTATGCTAACTCAGCTACTGTTGCAGGGATTTTTGGGTTTTTTTCTTTTTTCAGCAGCTGGCCAGTACGGGAATCAGAACCCTTGACTTTGGTGTTTCAAAGCTGCACTTTAACCACCTGAGCTAACTGGCCAACCCCTTATTGCAGGGATTTTATTTAATGTTATTTTCAATAATAAATACTACACAAGATATATGGTGTATACGTGCAAATTTACATTATATATATGTATGTATATAATATATAAGATCATGTTCTAAATATTAAGTAAGTAATCATCCATATTTTATGTTTTTTCACATGCCCAATGAAGTGACCAATATAAGAAAGTGAAAAATGAAGAGCAGATTAAACCTAAAATAGAAAAAAGAAATAATAAAGAATATAAAATCAGTGAAATAGAAAACAGAAAATAGAGAAAAATCAAAGGAAACAAAAGCTTCTTGTTTGGGACTATCAATAAAATTGATAAAACCTCTAGCTAGCTAGTCAGTTAAAAAGACAAGCCACCTATTATGAACATAAGACAAGAGAGAGTAGATACACTTACACTTTCTATAAACATTAGAAGGCTAAATAGGGAATATTGTAAACAACTCTGTCAGTAAAATCAACAATTAAGTTTACGATATGAACAAATTCCTTCAAAGGCTCAAAATGCCAAAGGCCACTCAAGAAAAACTAGCTAACTTGAACAGTCCTATATGTATTAAATGAATTTATTTTGTAGTGAAAAAAAATCTCACAAAGAAAACTCCAGGGCCAGAAGGATGTGATGATGAATTCTCCAAAATATCTAAGGAAAATAAAAATAGCAATTCTAGACAAACTCTCCCAAAAAAACAGAATAAAAGAAATTCCTCAATTCATTTTATGAAGCCAGTATCACTTCAATCCCCCAAAGACATTAAAAGAAAAGAAGCACTACAGACCATTGCCACATCTTCATTATTACAGATTAAAAAATTCTTACCAAAATTTTAGCGAATATAATCCATCATTGTATAAAAAGGATAAATACATCATGACCAAGTGGGGTTTATGCCAGGAATGCAATACTGGTTTAATATCCCCAGCCCCCCAAAGTAATCCAACATATAAGACTTAAAAAAAAAAAAAAAAAACACTCACAAATAATTATCTTAAAAATACAAAACAAGCAGCCAGATGCCCCCAGGGACCTGAGATGACAGCAGAAGCCATGGGTCTCGGCCCACCAACCACCATCTGCAACCAAGCTGCTGACCACGGAGAAGCCAGCACCAAATGCCCTCAGGGTCCTAAGATGGGGAGCTGAGGGCCTTATCTCTGTCCTCCCTTTCCCCCTCCTCCCTTGCAACATCTTACAGCGTACTTATTAGACATGAATATTTCTATGGGGTGTGTAACGTATCTGCTCATGTCCTTCACCAATTTTCTGCTTATATTTTTCTAATTCATTTTTAAGAGTTCTTTTCTCATTAAGGATGTTAATCTTTGTGTTAAATTTGTTCCTTATCAATTGACATTAAAATTTAAAAAAAAAAGAAAGCAGCTTAAGTAGAAGTTTTGAAGTACAAATAGACAGGATTGATTATTTTGTTTTACGTTTCACATCTTAAGATAGCACCAAGAAACTTGCTTTATAAAGTTTACAAAGATGAAATTAGTGATTTAGTAGTTCTATAGGTGTGCAGTTGAGCTGGGCATCTATAATTAACAATAATTTACTGCATGTTATCAAAAGGCTAGATGAGAGGAGCTTTAAACATTCTCATCATAAATGATAAAATTTTTACGGTGATGAATTTGCTAACTACCCTGATTTGATCAATACACACTGTATACATGTATTGAAATGTAACTGTTCCCCACCAATATGTATAATCAACAGTTTCCAATACAAAAACTTAAATAAAAAATGTAGAAAAAGCATTTGACAAAATTCATTATCCTTTCATGATAAAAGATCTTGAAACAGTAGGAACAAAAGAAACTTCCTTAAGCTGATAAAGAACATGTACAAAAGATATACAGCTAACATCACACTTAATGGTGAAAGATAAAATTCTTTCCACCTAAGATCACTCCTATTCAACATCATATTGAAAGAATGAAAGAAGACAATCTTCTTGCCAATGAAAGAAGTCAAGAAAAAGAAATAAAAGCATGTAGATGGGAAAAGAGAAAATAAAACTCAGACAATATCATCTTTGATGTAGAAAACCCTTAAAAACCTACAAAAATTCTATCAGAATAAGCAATATTAGCAAAGTGACAGGATACAAAGAGAACACAGAAAATCAATTTTATTTCTAAAACTAACAAGGAACAACTGAAAACTAAAATTAAAAATCAAAACCATTTACAATAGCCTCAATATATGTGAAACACTAAGAGATGTACTTGACAAAAGATGGCTGGGAGAAATTAAAGAACACCTAAATAAGTGAAGAGATATACCATGTTCATAAATAAAAAGACATTGTTAAGACACCAACTTTCCTCAAATTAATCTAGACAATCAATGCAAATCTAATCAAAATCTGAGCAAGCTTTTTTGTAGATATTTATATGAGATGATTCTAAAATTTACATGGGAAAGCAAAAGACCCAAAATAGTGAAAACAATTTTGAAAAAAAAAGAAAATGCTTGGAGGACTTAACAGTGCCTGATTTTAAGACCTAAAGCCATAGTAGTCAAGACAGGGTAATATTTACACAAAGACAATAGATATGCAGAACAGAACAGAGAGTCCAGAACAGACCCCCACATATATGGTCAACTGATTTTGACAAAGATGCCAAGGTAATTCAATAGGGAAAAAACAATCTTTTCAATAAACCATGATGATACAAATAGATAGCTATATGAGAAAGGAAAGAAAAAAAAAAACTTGGAAACTTGAATACCTACAAAAATCAACTTGAAATGAATCACAGAACTTAACATAAGTGCTAAAATTCTAACCTACGTTGTTGCTCACTTTCCCAGGGCCAACATGCACATCCTCAGCTGAGAGCTTCTGGTCAAGATAGTGGAGTAGACGGGTCCCCAGCATCACTCTCTCCCACAAATCAACCAATTCACAACTATTAAAAAGCAACAGCAGCCAAGCTGGGGCCACTAGAGATCAAGGGAAGAGGAAGAGAGACCTACAGAGTGCATGAAGGTGGGAGAAGCCATGATGAGAGAACGAAACAACCACTCTGACTGTTTTGAGCCCCAACTGCTTCAAGGCTGGAGCTGGTAAGCACACAGAGCAGGAGCTGGCAAAAGCCACTGTTGTGCCCTTCGGATGAAGTTGCTTGGAGGCTGCAGGGGAGAAGAGGGCCTTGGTGGCCCCCAGGTCAGCAATACCACTAACAGGGTTCCCATGGACCCACATAGGAGCAAGGAGCACAAGTGGAAAAAAAGGAGCCACTCAGAGGCCGGTGAGTCATCACAAGGGACTGGTGCATAGCCCGTCCCATAAGAAGTGTTTGGAGCATGGGTGGTGAGGGAGATGGGCCAACTGGGAGAACACTGGGGCACAGCTGATCTTCCCCCAATCAACGTAAGACCACTCAGTGAAGAATAGTCAGGAATATAGAACTGCAGGGGGTACAGTTTGCTGAAAAGACTGAGGCCCAGACTGGAGTTTCTATACAACCAGGTGTACAGGATCTCACGAGACCCAGAAGTTCCTATAAAGTCAACCATTAAAACCTGAGCTGCATAAAAAGACTTCCCCAGGGAATCAGCAGCAAAACAACAATTTAGCTCAACCCACAGAGCTCAGGTACTGGTCCCCACAGGAAGTTCCCCCATTTTAGAAGTAAGCAAAGGACAACAAATTAGTTCCAGTACAGAGTTTAAGTAGTAGGAACAGCAAATAGTCCAATACAGAACTGAAAGAAAAAACAAAATACCCACAGACCAGAGACAGAGTTTGATATTAACTAGTAAAGGTCTCATATCACCAAAGAAAACCTATAAAACCTAGAAGGACCAGAAGTCCCCTGGGCTACCAAGCCAGGGACAGGGGAAGGCTGGGGGCCGCAGCCATGCTCCCCAACACCTGCAACCAGTCAGCGACAACCACCAAGCCACCATAGGAAGCACCCCAGGCTCTCCCAAGTTGGGGAGGTAGGGGTCCGAGGGCCTTGGCCATGCCCCCCTGACACCCACAACCAGCCCAGAGAAAACCACTGAGCCACCGCATGAATATCCCAGGCTTCCAGGCTGGGGCAGTGGTGATTCAAGGGCTTTAACCACACCCCTCTGACATCTGCACCCAGCTCAGCAATGACTGGGCCACCACTAGAAGCCCCCTGGTCTCCCATGCAGAAATGAGGGGGGTGCCACAGACCTCAACTGTGCTCCTCCCCCTTCCTCCTTCTCTCACCTTATTTCTTTCACTTTTCTTCTCTCCCGCTCTGCTCTAGCTGCTCCACAATATCATAGAATGTAAGAAAAAATAATATTAATAAATAAACTTAAAAAATAAATAAAATTGCAACCTAGAAATCAATACAGGAGAAAATTTTAGCCACCATAAGTTTAACCAAGATTTCTTAGGTAAAATTTAAAAAAATCATGAACTATAAAAGATAAATCAGATTTGATTAAATTTTTTTAAAAAACCTCAACTCTTTGAAAGACACTGTTATAAAAATAAAAATACAAGGCACAGAACGGAAACAATATTTACAAAGCATCTATCTAACAAAGGAATTGTATACAGAATAATGTAAATAACTCTTACAATTAAATAAAATAATTTTTAAAAGGCGGAAATAATTTAAACAAACATTTAAGCAAAGATGACAGGAATAGTTCATAATATTAAAAGGCATATGAAAATAAGCACATGAAAAGATGCTCAAGATCCTTAGTCATTAGGGAAATGAAAAGTAAAAATACAATAAGAAATTGCTACATTCCCCCTAAAATGACTAAAATTAAAAATTCTTACCACAGAACTGAAAAAAAAAAAAAAACTAAAATAAAAGAAGTGCTAGATGAGCTAAATAATAGAGGTAACAAAAAAATAGAACCAGTGAACATACAATCAATAGAATTTCTCAATCTGAACAAAAGAGGAAAACTAGGCAGAAACAAAAAATGAACAACTCAGGGACCAGCAGAACAGTAACAAAAAATCTGACATTTGTACCATTCAGAGGCTTAGAAGAAGAGAAGAAAAAATGGAAGGCTAAAAGTGGATTTGAGAAAATAATGAATGAAAACTTCCCAAATTTGGTGAAAGAAATAAACTTATTACAAAGCAAATTCCAGATGGGACAAACCCAAAGAAATCCATGCCAAAACACATCACAATTAAACTTCTGAAAACTAAAGACAAAAAATCTTAAAACCGACTAAAAAAATGACACATTACCTATAGTGGAACACCAATTCAAGTGGCAGTGTGTGTAATTGTGCTGTCTGCAAGGTACCAAATTGGCTTATAACTAATGCACGCTCATTAAATTAGTATACTTTTCAAGTTCATGTGACTTAAATTTTCTAAAGTTTTGATAAATATATTTTCAAAATTTGATTTAAATCTTTTACCTAAATTTGTCTCTAGGTCAATATGTCTCCTTGTTATCTCAGCTCTGCCTCATGGCCATGCTAGGAGAAACAATATCTTCTAGACATTATCTTTGTGAATATCGCCCTCTTGTCTTAAGCTCCACATGGCTCCAAATGCCACGTGGAAACCTGGGACCCAAAATGGCTAGTGAAAGGAAACCTATGCCCAATATCGTGTAGGCCCTAGTTAACATTAACTGATAAGGGTATAGATCTAATACACCAAATTTTTGGCTGGGAAACCATAAATATGTATTTGGTAAAAATAGCTAAAACTCAAACTGAGCTTTGTATAATTTGCTCTGATAAACGGACACCTATTTACTAACCTGAATGTATAAAAATGTTCTTATCAGCACACATCACTGCCTGGGTTTACTAATCAAACAGGATTACTAGAGTTCTTTTCACTTGACTGCTCTTAATACAAAATTGTAAAAGGTTTTCTCTGTCCCTTAGACAACTGGTTTAAGAAATTTATTTCAAGATAATTTCTTGTGCTCTCTGCATTTGAAACCCTCTGTCACTTTGGTTTTACTTTTAGTAATAATTCGTGATTTTATTCAACTGTTTTAAGCATTTTGTTATTTGAAAAAGATTTCCAAAACTGAAAGCTCAACCTTTTGGTTTAAACTAACTTTGAGGAATTCCAAGGGCCCTGGAGCTTCTCAAAGGATATAAAAAATGTATCTAAACTAATTGGCTTATTTAATAAATTAGACTATATGGGAAAGCACTGTCAGTACTGAAGGTTCCAAAATCTTGTAAGGTTCTTAAATATCTGTGTCTTGATATAAGTGCTACTGGTCATAATCTTGGTTTAATTATAATTTTAAAATGTTATGTCTTCAAATATTTCACAAAAAAACTCTGATAGTTACAGTTTCCTGACAAACTTTGAGTTCATAGTTTTAAATTGAAGTTCCAAAATTCTAATGAAGAAACTGATGAGTTTGTGAAATTGTTCACAAAGGTCAAAACAACAAAAGTTAATTAGTGAACTAATTAAAAAGAATTATGGGTTTTTACAATTTCCTTATTTTGAAACACTGCTGGTTCTCTTAATGTTTTGTTTTCCAAATTTGAGAAAACTCTCTCTCTCTCTCTCTCTCTCTCTTAAGCTGTCTATAACTGGTAACAGTTTGGTAAAAATGTCATTTAAAACAGAAAAGCATTTGTTTTCTCCCTATTTGATCCCCCCCAAATTTAATAACTTTAAGTATCCTTATGATTATTATGGCAATGTGGCTATTTTTATAAATTCAATGAAAATTCACTCTCTCTCTTTATAACAGGATATAATTTAAAACTTTGGATACAAGATAGCATGTCTCACTTCTAAGTGCTGACCTCTCTTTCATGTTGCCTTAATTTGGCCTAACTGCTGCTTCATCCTGCTATTCACCTCCCCCCCCCCCCACATGGGACACAAGACCACCTAGGAAAGGGCCTTCCCAGCAGCGTGGGATTTATACAAAGAAAAGTAAGATCTTTTCAATCAAGATATTGATCATCAATGCTTTTATGAGGAATACCTTGATCATAAAGGGAGAAATAACATCTCTACAAAAGCAGTTCTCTAAATTTTCCTGGCCTTAAAGAGTGTGTTTGTAACTTGCATGAGACATCCTGTTCCTAAACAAAAGACTTGTAATTGATCAAAAATTTTACAACAGACTAGATGCTTTAAAAACAGTAATGTCCTGAACAAGTGAACATTAACAAACTCTCTGGACTCGGAATCAACTATTATATGGAGCAGAATCCCATTCTGGAGTTTCAACAATTGGTAATTACACCCAATTCACAGCACCTGGAATGATGTCAATGCAGCCATTCTAGATGATGACATCATCAGTCCTCACCTGAAGTAAATTAAAAGGACTTGCCATGCTAAATGATACCAACTTTGCTTTAAATGCTTTTGTCTTAACTGTGAAAACCTGATCTATAGCTTTTGCTTTTTCTTTTAAATAAATAAAATGGAGGTAGATGTGGAGTATGCATAAAACAAATGTACTTCACAGGGCCTGGTTTTCCAAAGCCTTGCAGTTTCAAATATTGACCTTGCAAAGGAGAGGAAATTTTCCCCAGGCTATAGTCTCTGTTATAAGATGAAGAATTGTAACACAGCAAGGTTGCTGGCTCAAAGACAGACAGGTTACTGATTGATATGTAAAGATACTGGGAAATTGCTGTAAGAAGAGAATGTTTGCTAAAATCAGGCTTTTGTTAGTGAATTGACTTAATTGCCTTATAGAATGTCATCTTGCTTGTCTTACTGAATGTTACCAGCTTCTATCGTTAAACTTGTTAAACTGTACTTAGAAAAAACCCCACCTGTGTTCTCTTCCTGTAACTTCCTGGTCTGGAGAATAAATGCAGGAAGAGAACCCCAATTTGTAGTTAATTTTCCAAATGGAAGGAATGCCTCTATGTTGAGTGTTCCAGGAGATTAACCCCTTTTCAGGGCTTCTCACTGCTCAGAAGAGATGGGCTTTGAGTAATCTTTGGAGGCTCCATCACCCAGGGGGAAAAGGGGTGACAAATCCGTGGGAGGCAAAGCAACAGCAGTGGATTTCTCATGAAAGGTTCAAAGGAAGTAGCATTCTTAAATGCCAGAATACAAGAACTGTCAACTGTGAATTCTATATCTAGCAAAACTATTCCTCAAGAAAGGAGACACAAAGACATCATCAGATGAAGGAAAACTAAAAACTATGTCACTACCAAGTCTACCCTTAAAAGAATGGCTAAAGGAACCTCTCCAACAAAAAGGAAATGATAAAAGAAGACTAGGAATTTTATAAAGGAAGGAAAAGGAAAGATAAACATAATAAACTCATGAGTTTATTATTATACACTCCCTCATGTGTTTCTTAAATCATACTAATGGTTGAGATAAAATCACAAGAACATCTGTTGTGCTCAATGTATGGAGAGGAAATATTTCAGATGATTCCATTTTAAAAACTGGGGAGGACAAAAGGATCCTAACAAAAAACAAGATTTTAACATTGCACTTGAAGCAGTAAAACACTGACATCAGTAGGTTATGACATGTTACATATGTATACTATAATAGAGTAACCACTAAGAAAAATATACAAAGCAATATACCCCAAAATAGTGCAAATAAAACAAGATAGAATCCTACAAAAATATTTAAGTAACTCACAAAATGGCAAGAAAAATGAAATAAGAAAAACAAAAAACAGAGGAAACAAAAAAAATAAAAAACAAAACAGCAGACTTACATTCTAACATAATAAGCACTTTAAATGTAAATGGTTTAAACACAACAATTAAAAGGGAGATTAATTAAATTTAATTAGCAGAATGGAGTAGTTAAACAAGATCCAACTATATAAGAAACTTACTTTGAACACAATATCAATATAAGGTTAGAAAAAGATATATCATGCTAACATTATTTAAAAAACAGGTATGACTATGTTAATGTCAGATAAGTAGACTTCAGAGCAAAGAAAATTACTAAGGACAAAGAATAACATTACATAATGATAAAAGAATCAATCCACCAATAAGAAATACTGCCCCCAAATGTATATGCACCAAACAACACAGCTGTAAAATAATGAAAAAAACCTAATAGAGCTAAAACAAAAAATAGACAAATTCACAGTTTTATGTGGAGAGTTCAACACCCCACTGTCAGCAACTGGTAGAACTCAAAGAAAAAATTAGCAAAGATATAAAAGAATGTAACAGCACCAACAACTGACAAGATCTAAAAGACATTTACACAATATTCTACCTTAGAATATACTCATACATTCCTTTTAAGCTACTGTGGCCCATGCAACAAGATAGACCATATCATGGGTCATGAAACAAACCTCAATAACTTAAAAGAATTGAAATCATTCAGAGTTCTCCAACCATAATGCTGGTGAACCTTATGTTCTTATATTCACCAATCATAATGCAATTAGACTAGAAATCAATAAAAGAAACAACAGGAAAATCTTCAAACACTTCTATATTGAGTAACACACTTCTAAACAAATCATAGGCCAAAAAGCAATGGAATTTTAAAAAACACACAGAAGTGAATAAAAATTAAAATGCCATATCCCGAAAAACAATTTTAAGAGAAAAATTTATGGCAGGATAATGCTCACATTAGAAAAAAGGAAGAGGTCTCAAATTAATCATCTTTTTTCCTAATTCAAGAAAATAGAAAAAGAAGAACAAAATAAACCCAAAGCAAGTAGAAGGAAGAAAACCACAAAAATAAGAACAGAAATTAATGAATTGAAAATAGGAAAAAAACAGAAAAATCAAAATTTGGTTCTCTGAAAAAGGACAATCCTATAGCAAGAGTGATACAAATGAAAAGACATAAAACACCAAATGAGAAATGAAGCAGAGGATAGCACTACAAATAATGCAGTCATTAAAAAAATCACTAAGGGACTATTATGATCATAAACTTAGAAAAAATGGACCAAATCCTGCAAAACACGAACTACCAAACCTCAACCAAGATGAAATAGATGGCCTGCATAAACACCTATAGCCATTAAGGACAATTAATCTGTAAAGAGAAGGACCTCCCCCAAAAAGAAATCTCCAGGCCCAAATGGCTTTACTGGTGAATTTTGTCAAACATTTAAAGAAGAATTAGCATGGATTTTACATAATCTGTTCTAGGAAACAGAAGAGAGAACACTTCCCAACTTATTTTATGAGGCTAGTATTTCCATGATACCAAAGCCAGACAAAATCACTGCAAAAATTTTTTAAAAATCTATAGACCACTATCTCTTATTAACTTAAATGTAAAAACCCTCAACAAATACTAGCAAACTGAATCTAGAATGTTAAAAAAAGAAAAAAAAAAAAAAAAAGGACTATGCACCATGACTGAGTGGATTTATTCCACATATGCAAGACTGATTAACATCTGAAAATCAAAGGAATCCAACATACTAAAAGTTAAAATCTTAAAATCCAGAAAAGGCATGAGACAAAATCCAACATCCATTCATGATGCACATTCTCACCAAAATAGGAACACACTGGAACTTCCTCTACTTGATAAAGAGCATCTGCAAAAATCTACACCTTAATGGTGAAACAATGAATGGTTTCTCCCTAAGACTGGGGAAAAGATGATCTCACAACTCTAATTCAGCATGGTACTGGAAATTCCAGCCATTGCAATATGGCTGAGAACATAAATAAAATGCATACAAATCAGGAAGGAAGAATAAAACTGTCCCTATTTGCAAATGACATGATGTTTTACATAGAAAACTCAAAAGAACCTATGAAAAAACCCAAAACTTCTACAATATGTGCGTTCAGCAAGGTAGCGGGATACAAGATCAACAACATACTAACATGTGAAAATCAAAAACTGAAAACAAAACACACACAAAAAATTTACAATCAATCCTCCCCCCAAAAGAAACAGGTATAAACTTAAGATATGTATGGGATCTATATGCTAAAAATTATAAAATGCTGATTTTAAAAAAAGAAAAATAAATGAACATACATACTGTGTCCATGGATTAGAATATTCAACATAGTAATGACATCTGTCAATTCACCTTCAAACTAATACATAAGTTTAATGCATGCCTATCAATATCTCAGCAACATATTTTATACACATAAACAAGCTTATTCTACAATTTACATGGAAAGGTACATGCCCTAAAACGGGTAAAGCAATCTTAAGAAATAAGCAGAAGGAATTACTCTACCGAATACTAAATCTAGTAGAGTAAGAGTATTGGCAGTACTATTCCAGTAACAGCTAGAGTGCTTAAGACAGTAGAGCACTGGCACACAGATTAACAGAATAGAACAGACAGCCAAGAAAGTGAGACATAAATATGCCCAGCTGATTCTGAAAATACACAAAGCAATATAAAAAATGGAAAATGAGGTGAAGCTCCAAGTTGGGTGCATGTACAACATATATATTATATATTCAGTATGTATAACAATATATATGAGGACACTCCAAAAAGTTTGTGGAAAAATAGAATTCAAAGATAATATGAATATCTCCATGAACTGAAGTACCCTCAAAGAGATGGGTCACAAATTTACCTCTATACTTCCTAACACTGACTAAGACAAGAAGGAAACAAGATTCATAGTATTATTAAAATTTAAAACTAAACAACTTGCTTTGGAATATATAGCTTTCTCAGAAATTAGTACCCAAGAAAAATTTCTCCTCTCAATCCTCATAAAAGGGACACCAAGATATATCACTCATAAAACAAACAAAATTGCTAGTTTCACAGGGATAGTTCTCCTAAGGTCCTTTGATGAGGACTGACAGCATAATGTATTCTATGTAAGGCCAAAGCAGTGTACATTCAAACTCAGCTCTCTATGGTTGGGCTTCATCCAAAGATAAAATTTAGAATAATTCAGAGGAATGGATGGATTGCATAACCTTCAGGGAATTCTACATTAATATAATTTCTCATATCCATACTTTTGATAAAGATTTAGAAACAGGGAGTTCTAAGTTTTAGAACCTGGAATACAAACATTATGTTGTTCTATTGGTACAAATAAATTTGTATACTTTGACCCAAAGTGCAATGGAGAGTGAGGCTGACATCATTCCAGTGGG
This sequence comes from Cynocephalus volans, assembly GCF_027409185.1. Classification (NCBI taxonomy): domain Eukaryota; kingdom Metazoa; phylum Chordata; class Mammalia; order Dermoptera; family Cynocephalidae; genus Cynocephalus; species Cynocephalus volans. Next base: position 96,574,693 of record NC_084473.1, on the reverse strand, counting down.
ATTCTTAACTGTGGGTTGGTGGCTTCAGGATCCACAAAAACTTCTGGCCAAATTCTGAATGTGTGTGTGTTTCAGGGAGAGCGTTCATAACTTCCATCAAATTTTCAAAGGCATCTGCGGCCCAAAGATTAAAAACCTTTGTGAGTCTAATAGATGTCGTGGAACCTAATGCACACTAACAGAGTCTATCTAAACTTCAGATAAAGGTGGGCTGAGTAATTGTATTATAATTTTAATTCAATGCTCTAATATTTGGAACATAGAAGATATCCAATAATGTTTGCTGAATTAATAAATGAATAAAGAATATCTTATTGTAAAAAATGTTTGCATCCTAAATCCTATTAGTTTGATTTATGTTACTTACTAGATAAATAATCTTGGACACATTACTTAATCTCTCCTTTTTCTGTCTCGAAACGATTTTTCCGTTTATAAAATGGAGGTAAAAAAATAGTAACTGCAACATAGAACTGTTGTAAATAATAAATGATTTATCATATATGAAACTCTTAGAACAATGCCTGGCACATAGTAGGTACTATATAAATGTTTGTTAATATCATCATTATTATTAATTATTCTTCAGTAACATAGAAGAAATTGCTCTTTCTGAAGACTGACGTGAAGAAATGTGTGGGTGGAGACACACACTGAGGTTAAGTGAAGGGACAGGAAACATAAGCAGCTGATGTCTTCAATAAGCTAAGACACAAGGTCATCTGTATCCAGGGGGAGGTGGTGGGGAGAGTGGGGCAGGCGTGTAGAACCAACTGCTTCAGCGACACGGTAGACTTAGAAGAGCCACTGAGGCCATGACTCTCAAACAGGGAAACATTTTCTGCCAAACATTTTACTGTAGAGAACTTTAACCTACAGAATAATTAAAGGAATATTTTGTCAGATTTGTTTTAGCAATCCTCATTCCCCACCCCCTGCCCACCACCGCCAGCCAAACCATTTAAAAGCAGACTACAGACATCATAATTTCCCACATGGACCTCCTAAGAACAAGGACTTCCTCCTGCATTATCACAATTCTATGATGGGTCTTCAAAAAGTTCATGGAAAGATTTGTATTATCTTTTAATTCTATTTTTCCACGAACTTTTTGAAGTACCCTCGTATTATCAACCCAAGTATTTTAATATTGATAACATATTAAAATATATAGTCCATATTTAAGTTTCCTCAATTGTCCACCCAAAAGCACCCTTTACAATGTTTTTTTTCTTTTTGCAGCCCAGAATCCAATCAAGGATCATGCATTATATTTGGTTGTAACGTCTCTTTAGTCTCCTTTAAATTAGAATAGTCTCCTCAAATTTTTTTGTCTTTCACAAAATATTTTTGAAGAGTCAAGACCTAGGGTCTTACAGAGAATATCCCACAATCTTTATTTGCTTTACTGTTTCCTCGTGATTAGATTCAGGTTAAACATTTTTGGCAAGAACAATGTATAAATGACATGCATCCCATCACGAGGCAGATAAGTCAGTTTGTCTGACATTACTGTTAATGCTAAATTGGATCACTTGGTTAATGCAGTATCTACCAGATAGATCTTTTCATCATAAAGATGTCTTTTTCCCTTTGTAATTAATAAGTAATTCATAAGGAGAACTCTGACATACAAGGTACTTCAAAAAGTTCGTGGGAAGATTCACATTATCTTTTAATTCCATTTTTCCACAAACATTTTGTAGTACCCTTGTAGTGTGCTTATATCCAAAAACCTTTTACCAGTGATTTTAGCATACATTGAAGATTCCTGCCTGAGTCAATGATTATAGTGGTGGTTGTAAAATAGTGATTTTCTAATTCAGTCATTCTTTGTACGTTTATTAGATGTCATTCTTTGATAATGCCATTTTTATTTCTTTCTGTCCTTTCCATTTTTGAGTATCATTATGGTCTCACAGATTTTTACCCCCCAATATAATTGATTACTGTTGTTATTCTCTTTTGATGTTCAAATGTCCCAAATTTGGCCAATAGGAATCCCTTCAAGTCAACTCCTATTTCCTTCTGAAATGTTCCTATCAGTCCTTGAGCACTTCTTTGCTTTCTGGCATAATAAAATGTTCCAGGATCATCTTGTAGTTTTCCTGTCTGAGCTCTAGATGGTTTCACTGGTGACTTCTAATTAACAAATGATACTGAAACAGCTTAAAATAAGACTAATACTATACAAATAATTCCCAACTCATTTTATGAGGCCAACATTATCCTGACACCAGAAACACAAAAATATTTTATGAAAACTAAAACCAATATCCCTCATTAACACAGACACAAAAATGCTTAACAATGTCTTATCAAACTGAGTCCAGCAATATATATAAATGAATAATATATACTGGCCAAACAGAGCTAATACCAGGAATGCAAAGATGGTTTAACATTAAAAAAAAAGAAAAATCAATGTACTTCATATTAATATTCTAAAAATAACAAAAACTAGTTTTATAACTACTTCAATATATAGAAAAAGCACTTGGCAAAATTCACCAATTCATGATGAAAACTATCAGTGAACAAAAGAACAGAAAGTACTTCCTCAGACTGATTATGAGTATCCATGAAAAACCTACAACTAGACTGGCTGGTTAACTTAGTTGGTTAGAGCACAGCCTTATAACACCAATGTCACAGGTTTAGATCCCCATACCGGCCAGCTGCCAAACAAAAAACCCTGTAACTAAAAAAATATTTAATGGTGAAAGTCTGAATACTTCCCCCCAAAAACTGGGAACAAGGCAAGGATATCCACTTTTATTCAACATCATTCTGGAAGACCTAGCCATTGTACTGAGGCAATAAAATGAAGCAAAAGGTACACAGACAAGAAGTAAGCTGTTAAGATGTCTTTATTCAGACATGATCATTTATGTAGAAAATCCTAATGAATCTATAAAAATGAGTTCTATTAAAATTAATAATTAAGGTTGTAGGATACAAAGTTGATATACAAAAATCAATTACACTTCTACATACTAGCAATGAACAACTGAAAAATCAAATAAAAGTATAATTCCATTTACAACAGCATCCAAAAACATAAAAGAGGGATAAATTTAACAAAATATGTGCAACATTAATATACTAAAAACTATAAAATATTGCTTAAAGAAATTAAAAGACCTAAATAAGGAGATATATCATGTTCAAGAATTAAAGACTCAAAGTCATATATCATTTCTCCCCAAACTGATTTATAGATTTAATGCACTCCCAGTCAAAATTCCAGCAGGCTTTTTTCGAAAATTGACAAGTCTGAAATTTATGTGGAAATGGAAATAACTAAAACAACCAAAGCAATTTTTAAAGAGAACAAAGATGGAGAACTTTCATGGCCTCTTCTAAAGACTGATTAAAAAGCTATAGTAATCAAGACAGTGTGGAACTGAAAAATGATAGATATGTAAATCTAGAGAATAAAATTGAAAATCTGAAAAGAGACACGCACATATATAGATAACTGATTTTCAATAACAGTGCCAAAGCAATTCAATGGGGAATGAAAGTCTTTTAGTAAATTGTGCTGGAACAGCTGAATGAAAATAATGAATATTGACTCCTACCACCTATCACACACAAAAATTAGCTCAGAATGGAATATAGATCTAAATAAAACAGCTAAAATTATAATATTTTAGAGAAACACATAGAAGTAAATCTTTGTGACCTTGTGGTAGGAAAATATTTCTATAGAACACAAAAAGGACAGAACCATAAATAAAAAACTTGAAAAACTGGACTTCATTAAAATTTAAAATATTTACTCTAAAAAAAAAAAACTGTTTAAAGAAAAGGCAAACCATACATTGGGAAAAAAAATATCAGCAATACATATTTAATAAAAGATTCACATCCAGAATATACAAAGAACTTTAGAAAGTTAATAGAATAAACTCAATAAAAATTGGGTAAAAGATTTGACTAGAAACAAAAAGAGATCTATAAATAGCCACGAAACACACGAAAAGACAGACGCCCAGTATCATTAGCCATTATGCAAATGCAAATTAAAACCATAAGGAAATACTACTACACACCTACTAATGGCTGATGACATCAAGTGTCAGCAAAGATGCACTGCAAAAGCAACTGGAACTCTCATACCCTGCTGGAAGTGGCGTGACAGTTTCCAAAGTTAAATATAATCTTACCGCAATTCATTCCTAGGTATTTACTCACATGAAATGAAAATACTTGTTCAGAAAAAGACTTTTACTTGACATTCATAAAAGCTTTAATCACGATAGCCCAAAACTTGACACAATCCAAAAGTCCACCAATAGATGAATAAACTGTAGTGTATCTACATAATGGATCAATACACTGCAAAAAAGCCCCAAATTGATAGATGTATCATGGATGAACCTTAAAAGAATTAAAAGTGAAACAAGTCAAACACAAAAGACTGCACACAGTAAGATTCCATTTATCTGAAATTCTAGAAAAGGCAGCAACTACAGTGATAGAAAGCAGTTGCCTGGGACTAGTGATGAGGGGAAGGCGTTGACTGCAAAGAGGCGCAAAGGAACTTTTTGAAATAGTGGTGCTTCCATAACTGTACGTTTGTGAAACTAATGAAAATGCACATTTAAATTGGTGAATTTTGTTATATGTAAATTACACCTCAATAAAGCTGGTTATAACACGAAGAAAAAGAGCTGGCACAAGTTCAATAGAGATCAGTCATTTTACAGGGCAGGCTGTTTCAAGGTAGGTATTATCACTGGTTCTAAATGCCCCTACGGCATCAGCTCATTTTCATTTTTTATTAATCTCTTATGTGTTAATAGGAGAGAAAAGAAGTTGTGCTGATTTTCAATGGCTTTTCTCTTTTAAGGTCCCAGAAACTAGTGAGATTTAAAAAAATTTTGAGATTGCTAGAACAATTTGATTTTCACATTAAAAACCAAATAATGTTTGTACTACATCACATATTTTTAAAAGCTTTTCTTCTATACAAATGTGTAGTGGTAAATTTCTGTTAAAAGTTCAAAATATCTGGATATGGGATTAATTAACATTTGAAAGAATAAGTTATTTACTCAAATATAAATATTTTCCTGAATCCAGTTCTCTAACCCACAGGCTTATATGAAAGTGACATAGGTACAGTAATGTTCTAATACTCACACCTACTTCCAAGAAAACTGACAAACCAAGTGTTCACATTCCTGAATGTTCTACCAGTAGGATGGTAGCAATCTCTATACACCCATTACCACATACAGCTGCAGTCAAAGGTCTCTTTCTCAATCAGTAGAGCTTCTACTCATATGTCTCCAAACAAAAAAGTAAAGGAGACCACTATCTACAAGTTCAAAAACACTGCTGTTAAATTTAGAAAATTAGATTTCCTAATGGCACTCTACTTTTATACAGGATTTATTCAAGGCTGATCTTTGAACTCTACCTCCTTACAATTTGACTCATGACACTTCCTATCCCTGCGACTGGTAAGCAAGTCACACACCACCCCTTTAGAGTAAATTCAGTCCTACCGCAAACAAATCACAGTTGTACATAGTGAGGAAGGAAGTCAATATTTTCCATAATTTCCTCAAAATAGTCAAATGAATGTTACTGAGGAGAGCAAAAATCACATGCAAGAATGGATCTATTTTTATCATATCAATCTTATTAAAAATATACTTGAGATATACGTCCCTGACTCAGTCAATCCAACTTCAAACAGGTTGTTTTTCCTTAAACCACACCTTCAATTCCAAACAGAAAAACATATCAAAATAAAAACAAACGGAGTAAAATGTCTAACAACTTCTCCTGAATGCCTTCTACTTATTAAGCACTGTGTTTAGCAATCTGCATGAAATATTCTTATTTAATCCCAACAAATCCTGGGAAGGAAGATGTTAATCTCTAAAATAGTAATAAATGATCAAGTAGTAAAATTATTAAACATATACTATTAACTACTATCAGGAAAGTGTGGGGAAAACACTGACTCTTGGTCTTTAAACCCCAGTCACCTCATCTATAAAATATGGATACATTTCTTGTTAAAACCAGCACTACTGCACAGAGCATCTGGCATATGGCAGCTATCAATTACTAAGTACCTACTATCAGGGCCATTTATGAAGACACTCTAAGCAATGAACACCAGAAATGATGAATGTCGATGGCTGTGACAAGCCCTGTGACTGGGCACCAACTCAATGCTCTCACAAACAGCACAGATTGTTTAAAAATTCCCTAGTGCAATGAAAATTACTGCTTCTAAAAACCTGAATTCATCAGTGAATTTACATTGTGTAAAATTGGCCTACCCTTAGACAGGCTAACTTCAAAAGCTGTATTCTACTTTTCTTTTGCCTGCCTGTGGAAAAATGATCTAAAGTAATTCTGAAATTCACATATGGGTAGAAATAGATGGCATTAGTCAAGTTTCCTACAGTGACTCTTTCAATAGATCTAAAAAGTTAAGTAACTAATCTATGCTATCTACTCTAAGCAAATCAGTGTGCAGTATATGCATGTATTGAAACAACACATTGTACCCCACAAATATGTACAAGTAAATGTTAAAAAAAAGGGGGGGTCACAAAGAATGATTACATTGTATAATGATGAATATATTAATTACCCTGATTTGATCATCACATATTGTACACAGGTATTGATATTGAACTCTGTATCCCATGAATATGTATAATCAATTGTTTCAATTAAAAATTAAATTTATTTTTTTTTAATTTAAATAAACAGAGAAAGAATAGTAATGCAAAGGTAATTCAGTAAAAGAGAGTAAGAACCTTAAAAAAAAAAAAGGAAAATTAAGAAAAAAACTTTAAATGTGAAATTATCAAATTTAATTTCTTTGCCATCATTAATTTGACAGGGGATAGTATCTATATGTTTTTCCCTTGCCATAAGACAAATTTCTATCATGAATATCTAATATGTTAGACTGATTACTAGAGCTGACAGAATGCATACAATGACCATGTAAACCTCACAGAGTAAGCCGGCTATTCCCTGGCTCAATGCAACATAATTCAGCAGTAGTTAAACCAGCAAGATATTTGGTACCCAACTCAGATGAGATCTTTCTGGGGTGGTTAACAGGGTCTGGAAGGGGCAATTTCCCTTAAACTACCTAATATATTACTTTAAAAGAGAGGACCCTTTTCTAATTTTTCAAATTTCTTTGAGTGTCCTGATCTTAAAAGTACATTGGGAAACCAAAGAGAACAATACAAATAAAAGGTATAAACTACTTGACAGGCATCACTTCTTCTTCATCTCTGAGGCTTCAATGATCAACAGTGGAAATGTATGCGAGCTGAATACACGGAATATCTTCAGACAAAGGAGCTGGTCTTGTCTACCTGAAAATAACTGCAGTCTAGCTTGGCTGGTATTACACAAGCAATCCAGATTGAAACATAATATGAATATGGAACAAGAGCTAGTACTAACACAGCACTTACTACATGCCAAGCCCTACAGATGATGTCATTCAGCACTCACGCCAACCCTAGAAGGTAGGTACTCCTACTATCCCCACTAAACAGATCAGAAAGCTGAAGCATGAGGGCTAGATAATTTGCTCAAGGTCACAGTCAAGTCCATATTCCATGTTGGCATTTGTTTAGTTTCCACATGGAGACAGGCAGACAGGCCCCTCACGCAACACAGCAAGACCAATCACTTATCAGGAAGATGTGTGCTTGCTCTGACCAATCTTTTTCCAGGAGTGTTCACAGGTCTGAATTCAGCCACACCTGCATGCCACTTGAAACAAACAAAAAAGGCACACTTATTAGAAGGGTGGCAAGAGAAATGAGTCAGATGGAACTCATGGAGCAGTGTTTTGAGTCACCATAAAACTGAGTTACAGGGATCCAGACCTAAATGCCTCACTAGTATTGTTCTCTCCATTATATAAGCTGATCAATACATAAGTTTATGTACACAGTCAACCTATTCCACTCTGCCTCCATGACATACACACCTTGATATGCACTTTTAACCCTACGCTATAATCATCTGTTTATGTTTGTCTCTTCAACAGGAAATTCTTAGAAGCTAATGATTATGTCTTACACATAAACATATTGCCAGCCCATCGGTGTGCTCAAAAGTTCTGGTTGCATGAAAGATCCATATTGATAGAGAAGACATAACTTAAAAAAAAAACGATACGGTGTGTAAATTTATTCATGTGTGATCACAAAATAGAATGTTTGAAAAGGTTCCATTTATTAAAATTCCCTGGATACAAACCAACTGACAGAAAGGACAGGGGAATCAAAATCAAAATATAAAGATCACACAGAAATAAGAAATTTAATAAGTAATTAAATTACTTATAATGAAAAATTGCATACTCATTAATCCAAACCTTGCAATACGTAATTCTTCAAGAGGGTTGATAGTGGCAGGAGAGAAGGTGAAGAAAGATAGATTAAGCATCTTCAAATCTTCAAACTAAAAGTTTAACCTCAACAATCCATAACATACTTTTATTCCCATTTAGTCTAAGAGGAAACAGACTCTCAGGAAGAAGTATCATGTCCAAGGTCACAGAGCTAGTAAGTACTTCAGCCTCAGTGCTATTCCTTTTATCATACCATGCTGTCGTATCACATAAAACATCCTTTTGGGATATCTTATACCATTTTTTAGAGTTTTCTGCTTTGGGTTTTTTTTTTTAAGGTGAAAGGTGGGGGGCAGGAAAAAGAAATCTGAAACTCTCTGAGACAAAGACACATTATAACAAGGCTATAGTGTCTTACTGCCTAAGACCCCCCAAATGGGTTACTTATTCTAAGCAAGGTCAGTTCAAAATGTGTTTTCTTACTCATGGACCCCAAAGCTAAATAAACATTTTGCTTATAAGGAAGAAACAGTCCTTCCTGATAAGAGACATGTAAACTGAACCACACTGAATGTATTTGTTCTGGGTTCCCAGTTGAGGTCTTTCTTCTACCTTCACCGATGTCCCCAGTACACTTAGTCCCAACCCTGCACCCGACCTATCCTGGTAACCCCTTGAAACCTCAAGTGTCTGTCTGCAGGCCTGTTCACCCCACCATACTGAAGATGCTTGCAGGGCCAGAACCATGTCTTTATCTTTCTAGACCCAGCCTAGGACATGGTACCCACTGAATAAAAATTAATGAATTAATTTGCCAGTGGTCAGTCTAGTCTGGTGACCAGACAAAAACTGGGGTGTGACTATCAGATAAGGGTTTGGACAGTCTGTGTTTCAGAAAACAAAACAATGTGGTGTTTTAGTGTTTTAAGTATTGACATTTTAAGACACCAACATGAACCTCTGAGGTAAACACCAAAATGGTCATGAACTAGCCAGTCAGTGTGTAATTCAACTTTCGACTGAGTCAAGATTTACTAAGCACTTGCTGTGTACCATGCACAATGTAGATAACACAGAGGGCACTCCTACCTCCCTGTAATGAGGCCTCTGAGGATGAGCTCCACCCTTGGAGGGGAGATGTTCAGACCAAAACATAAATCTTCAGAAAGCATGCCAAGCAGTGTTGGCATGTGCTTGTAGGAAGCCTGCACAAAGCAAGAGTGACTCCCAACAGTTTCCACTTATCTCCATGTGGTGAAGACAGAGACCTGACCATAGCAAGCTTCCTGGCTACCATTATCAGGGGGATTACAACCATTCCCCAATCCACCACTTGAGCCAGTTTACTAAAGCACATCCCTCCCATCAGAATAAAAAGGATATGACAACATTTATGTTGGTTAACTAGCTGACTAAGTCACTATAGAGCAATTTGTTGATGTATTATGACCACTAGATATGTACATGGGTACTTCAAAAAGTTCGTGGAAAAATGGAATTAAAAGATAACATGAATCCTTCTGTGAACTTTTTGAAGACACCCCCCCCCCCCTTAGAAGTTAAGCCTTCTGTCTTCAACTGTATAAAGGAGAAATCACCCCATGAATAGTACATACCTTAAGGCCACCACATAAAGATGGGGTGGGGAAAGTGTGTGAGTGCTTAGATAGACTATTGTTACTTTACTGCCTGTTTCTTCCAAGCCCTAGGCCAAGCTCCCCTTGTTTGAGCCCTGCTGCCCACCCCCCACCTTCCTGCAGACTTCCCTCTGCTAGCCTGTTACCTCTTTCCTCCTCTAACTCTGTCTGCAGATACCCAAATGCCTATCCTATATTTTCAAAAACATCTCCTTTGCAGATCCTAATTAATGATTTCCAGGCCTTCTCTGATATCTTTGAACATATCTTTCTGTGCTGCCATTCCTTTTCTCGGGCTGCTATTCCAAGGTCTTAGAGCAGTCATTCTGCAATGAGTCAGAACATATCTACCCACCCATCTGGTGAAGATTATTTCATACATCACTGTATACAACCTGCTAAAACAAGTTGATGAAGTAAGAATCTGAAGGAACAGAATCATGAAACTGAAAGCCAAACACACTCTCCACAAGTAGCTGGTATCCACCACATGCTCTTACTTCCAAAACAGTCTTTCATACAACACTTGACTACCTGCTGTTACCATAAATAATACAATATTGTCCACTTCTCTAAATTTTACTCAGTGCCTTTCACAACAACCTGTCTGATGCTGAGTTGTGCAGGAACCAGGGAGTGTCCAGATTAGTCTAACGCTGTGAACCAAGACCCTGGCAATGTTCTATTCCACTCTCCTTGCTGACTGATAATTACTGTAAAATTGCTGCTGAAGCCAGTATAGATGTTTCCTGGAATGTGCTGTTGTGAGCCAGAAGTACAAAGCATGAGACACATATTTCAGGGGTATTCACTTGGGAAAACTTGTTTTTCTATTGGAATCAGCATGGATATAAATACTGAAATAAAATGCAAAAATTGCATACATTATTAAAATAAAACACAACACATTAAAGAAATGGCTACCTTCTTAGGGTATATACTTAGGTTCCCCTTGCCCCCAAGGAACTGCTCAACAGGAAGCCTAAGGGTATTAAAGTCTGATCCAAGAGACAAAAACTCCATGCAGTTTCTTTCACTAGGTGAAAGTGTGGGAAGATGGGAATAGAGAAATATGCCGAAGGAAACAGTATAGAAAGAGGAGAGAGAGAGAGAAAAAAAAGATAGGATATCTTCTCTGTGAAGATATCAGAAAACTAACATTTGAGTACCTATGCAAGTGCCCAACAACTCTATTAAGCATGTGTATGCCCATTTTATAGCTGAGAAAAGTCCATGATTAAATAATCTTCCCCAAGGACATGCACTGCTAGTAAATGATAAACTAGTATGTGAAGAAAAAGCCTTGACCTAGTCTATTGACTAGGCACTGGACCCTGGGCAGAAACCAGCCAGGTGAAAGAACAGGTGCTCAGCAGATTGCGCTCCAGGTCCCAGGACTATGGCCAGAGTAGGGCGACAAGTCAGGCCTGTTCTTGCAGCAAGGACAAAGTGCTGAGTTTTGGCTAATTTCTGATTGTCTTCCATGCTGGGTCTATCTAACTCATTTTCACCCAGGGGTGTGCCAGCAACAGCAAAGCAGAAGAAAGTGACAGCAGAAGATGTCAAAAACACCTTTTGGCTTGACGAGGTGTTCTGAAACTGGCCTTATTGACCTACTGACACTCAACCATTCTTGGACAAATAAAAGCCTGGTTTGTCTCGTTTGTTTTTAATGCAGCTTATTGGGGAGGAGAGAGTATAAAGAATAATTAAAATTAGTATTCATCTTGTATACTCACTTCTGGCTTAAATTAACAACTTCTTTAGAATAATTATTTAAACATATGAAGAGACAAATGCAATACAAAGGCAGTTATGGAAGCAAAAGTGGTAACTTAATCGCTCAGAGCTGCTGACATAAATTATTCTGTCAATATTAGGTACACATAACCCTTCACAAAGGATCCTAGGTAAAAGTCAGAGAGAAAATTCTGGGCTTACAACACCGACATTTGTCAGAGAGCACTGAAATTGTTGACACGTGGGGGATGACACTGCTAAAGGTTTGAGAGGAAAAAAGCGCACACAAGGAGTGACTAGCTGTTATGTGTGATAAACAGTGACAAAGAACACAAGAAGTTAGCTGTGATAAGTGGAGGGAGGGGGGAAAGGATATCATTATACTAAGATTTTAAGAGAAAAAAAATACTGAAATATAAGGTAGTTGATACTTGCCTAGAATTACATTTCTGGCCATCAATTAACTTCACACACTTGAAAAGTTTCTACAGAATGCCAAATGCAATGGGCTAAGAAATACTCAAATCAAAACTTTGTGAAGTAATTTGTAAAAATTAATTTTGGAATGGTATCTGATATTAAAATAAACTACCTCCAAATGCTATGTATGATAGACAAGCTACATATAATCAACACATTTAAAAAAGTGTAGGTTTCTCATTGTTCCTAATTATATTTTTAAGGTGTGTAGGTTAAAAAATCCTATATAGACAATTCTTCTTTAACATAAAAAGAAAGAAAAATGTCAGAGGCAGAGGATGATGATGCTGAAAGCCACCTGTCTGTGGTGGGCAGAATAATGTTCACCAGCCCCTCCACGATATCCACATCTGAATGTCAGGATCCTTTGAATATGTCAGGTCACATGGTAAGGGGAATCAGGAGTGCAGACGAAATTAAGGTTCAAATCAGTTAATTTTAAAATAGGGAGATTATTCTGGATTATCTGAGTGGGTAGTACAATGTCTTTAAAAGTAGGAGGAAGCAGAAGAGGGAGAGCCCGAAAGATGGCAGTATGAGAAGGATTTGTCCTACACTGCCGACTTTAAAGATGAAGAAAGGGGCCACAAGCCAAGGAATGTTAGAGGCCTCTAAAAACTGGACAAGTTAAGCAAACAGATTCACCCTTCCAGCTCCAGAAAGAAACACAGCCCTACAAACATCTTGATTTTAGCCTGGTGAGATTCATTTCAGACTTCTCATCTGCAGAACCATAAGATAATAAATTTGTGTCATTTTAAGCCATTAAGTTTGTGGTTATTTGTTATAGCAGCAGCATGAGAAAACTAATACACCATCCTATCTGATATTAATTAATAAAACTGTTTCTGTAGCAAGAGGTTCAGGAATAACAATGAAATAATAATAATGAATAACCTGAAAATAACAATGTTGGTTATACTGGAGAATAGTAATTGATGTTCTGCTTCTAGGCATGACGGAGTAACAGGGATCAGTATACCCTCCCACTCTGAAACAACCAAAAAACTCAGTCAAAATGCATTAAACGATAGTTTTCAGACCGTAAACATCAGTCAAGGAAGGACAATCACCCCTGAGAGGGGAAACAAACAAGGTGAGCCCAATGAGTGCTCCAGCTCACGGCCTTGAGAGTTACTAGGCCACAGTGCAGGAAATTGTTGTACAGCCCAGTGGACTCTCCAAGTTGATGAAACAAAGGCAAGAATCCAAGGAAATCAAGGCAGTGGGAGTACACAGGACAAATTACCAGAAAGGAGAGAGTTGCACAGAGAACCACAAAGAACTACACAGGGTCCCCATCCAGCAAAGTACTGACCAGTGCTTGTGTGTGAGGTAACTACCTAAGGCTGGGGAAGGAGTCATTCCCAAAAGGACTAGAGGGAACAGTGCCTGGCATTCACACAGGGTCAGGAATAGTACCCATTCCCACCAGTCAAGCTGCAAAAACTATAATTCACGAGATATTGGATAGAGTACTCAGGAGGGTCTTGCCTTTGCTGTGGGGAATTATTAGTCCAAATCCAAGCACTGCTCTAGACCCACCTAACACATCTTAAAAGCAAGATCCCAGAAAGATCAAGTAATTTAACTGCATCTTAGAATAAAGCTCAAGAAAATTTATAAGAATACAAAAATATCAGAACCCACAACAGCACCATCGGTAAAATTCCCAGTGTCTGACATTCAATCAAAAAATATCAGGCACACACAGAGGTAAGGAAACATGACCCAATATGAGAAGAATAATCAACTGAAACCATCCTAGAACTCGCACAGATATTACCAAAGAAAATAATAAAACAGTTTCCATATGTGTTCCACACATTCAAAGAGTTAACTGGAGAAATGGAAGATATAAGAAAGACTGAAATTATACTTCTAGAGATGAAAACTACAATGTGTGAGATGAAAAAAATATACTGGATGGGATTAATCATAGATTAAACCTTGCAAAAGGAAAGATTAGACACCTTGAAGGCGTAGCAGTAGAACCTATCCAAAATGGAACACACACATGCAAAAAAAGAAAAAAAAAAAATCCAAAAAACTAAACACTATGGTGAGCTGTGAGATCAACTTCAAATACAAGGGTACTTCAAAAAGTTCATGGAAAGATTCATATTATCTTTTAATACTATTTTCCATGAACTTTTTGTTCTGATTCAAAGACCCCTTTTTGAAGTTTTCCAATTATATGGATAATTACAGTCCCTAAAATGGGGTTGGGAGGAGAAGGAAAAATATTTTAAGAAATAATAAGCAAAAATGTCCCAAACTTAATGAAAACTATAAACCCATAGATCCAAGAAACTTAACAAATCCTATGCACAATAAACATGAAAAAACTGTACCAAGAGATATTGAATCAAATAACTTAAAACAAGTAACAAAGAGAAAATCTTAAGAGCATCAAGAGAAAAAATACATTACACACAGAGGAACAGAGATAAGGATGACATCAACTTCCTCTTGGGAAACAATGCAAGCAAGAAGACAATGAAGGCACCATCTCTAAAGTACTTAAAACAAAAAAAGAACCGTCAGCCAGTGATTCAAACAATTATATTTTAAGAACAAAGGCAAAATAAAGATTTCAGATATATAAAAGCTGAAAGAATTCATTACCAGAATAATTGATAGAACAAGTAGGCAGAACATCAGCAAAAAATGAACTTGAACACCACTACTGACCAACCTGATCTGATTGACATTTATAGAGCACTCCAACAACAGAAGACACAATCTTCTCAGTCTTCTCAAATGCACACATTCATCAAAACAGTCCATATTCAAGGCCATAAAACAAGTCTCAAATTCAAAAGGATTAAAGTCACACCAAGTATGGTCTCTAGCCAGAATTAAATTATAACTCAATAACAGAATGACCCTTGGTAAATACTCAAAGACCTCAAATCAAAGACCTCAGTTTCCACCTTAAGAAACTAGAAAACGAAGAGCAAACTACGTCCTAAGTAAGCAAAAGATATGATAAAAATACAAGTATAAATCAATGAAATAGAAAAAGAGACAGATACACACATACACAAACACATACACACAGAACAATAAAGCTAAAAGCTGCTCTTTTGAGATTATTAAAATTGATAAACCTCTAGACAGACTGATCAAGAAAACAGAGAGAAGACACAAATTATAAATATCAGGAATGAGAGGTGTCACTACAGGTAATACAAGTATTCATTGTTTGTTTTTTTAAATTCTTAAAATGTTAAAAAATATGTTTATTTATTCGGTGGCTGGCCAGCAAGGGGATGCAAACCCTTGACCGTAGTGTTGTAACACCATGCTCTAACCAATTGAGCTAACTGGCCAGCACTAATACGAATATTCAAAAGATAGTAAGTGAACATTATAAACAACCTTATCAATAAATTTGACAACTTAAATGAAATGGACAAATTCTTCAAAAGACATTGATTACCAAAGCTCACTCAGGAAGAAATAGATAACCTGAATAGCTCTATATCTTAAAAATTGAAATTGTGGTTAAAAACCTCCCCACAAAGAAAACTTCAGACATAGATGGCTCCAATGGTAATTCCTACCACATATTTATGGGAGAAATAACACTATCTATACAGACTCTTCCAAAAAATTAAAAAGAAAGAATACCTCTCAACTAATTCTACGATGCCAGCATTACCCTAATACCAAAAGCAAATACATTACAAGAAAACAGAACAACATCCTTTATGACCAAAGATGCAAACATTCAAAACAAAATTTTAGCAGAAAAAAAAAAAACCCAATGATATATTAAAAGGATATATATCATGACCAAGTAAGGAAGCAAGGCTGGTAATTCATCATACTAACCTATAAAAAACTCAATAGACACAGAAAAAGCATATTTGATAAATTCATCATCCATTCCTATTAAAAACTCTCACAAATCCAGACATAAAAGAAAATTTCCTCAACCTGAGAAAAGGCATCTGTAAAAAACTACAGCTAACATATTTAACAGTGAAAGACTGAATACTTTCCCCTAAGATTATGAACAAGACAGGGATGTCCACTCTTACTATTTCTATTCACCATTGTACTGGAGGTCCTACACAGTGCAACCAGGCAAGAAAAATAAAAGGTATCCAGATTGGAAAAGTAAAACTGTCTTTATTTGCAGACATAATAATCTATGCAGAAAATCCAATGGAATCTACAAAAAAGCTATTAGAACTAATAAGTCAGCTTAGCAAGAGTAAAGAATACAAAATACAAGAAAATCTATCTCTATATACTAGCAATAAACAATCAGAACTTGAGATTTTAAAAATATCTTTTATATTAGTATCAAAAACATGAAATACAGATAAATATAACAAAAGATATAAAAACTCTTGCACTGAAAACTACAAAATATTGCTGAAAGAATTTAAAGAAAGACCTAAATAAATGGAGAAAATATTCCTTGTTTATGTACCAGAAGACTAAATATTGTTAAGATGTCACTTCTCCCCCAACTAACCTATGGATTCAACACAATCCCAATCAATATCCAAGCAGGTTTTGTGCACAAATTGATAAACTGATTCTAAAATTCATAACAAAATGTGAAGGATCTAGATAGAATGGGCGAAAAAATTCTGAAATAGGACAAAGTTGAAGGACTAACACTATTTCAATAATTATTATAAAGGTACAGTAGTCAGGACTGTGTGGTACTGGCATCAAAACAGACAAATAGATTAATGGAACAAAAGAGAGACAGACACCAGAAATAAACTCACAGACGTCTAGGCAACTGACTCTCAACAAGTGCAAAGACAATGCAGTGGAAAAAAGGAGAGCCTTTTCAACAAAAGGCACTAGAACAACTGGATATTAATATGCAAAAAAAGAGAACTTGGATCCATACCTCATGTTAACAAGGATATGGATGACCTGGAACTGCTAGTTCAACCACTTTAGAAGCAGGTTAACAGTTTCTTTTTTTTTTTTTTTGTCGTTTTTTTCGTGACCGGCACTCAGCCAGTGAGTGCACCGGTCAGTCCTATATAGGATCCGAACCCGCGGCGGGAGTGTCGCAGCGCTCCCAGCGCAGCACCCTACCAAGTGCGCCACGGGCTCGGCCCCAGTTTCTTAAGTTAAATGTACAACTACCATATGATCCAGACATTCCACTCCTAGGTATTTACCCAAGAGAAAATGAAATATGTGCATACAAAGCCTTGTACATGAATGTTCACAGAAGCTTTATTTGTAGCAGGCAAAAACTGGAAAAAACCCAATTTTCATCAACAGATGAATAAACAAACCATGGTATATTCGTATAACAGAATACTAATCAACACTAATAAGAAATGAACTACTGATACACGCAAGTTGGAGGAATCTCATAGGCATTGTGCTGAGTAAAAGAAATCAGTCTCAAAATCATATAGTCTCAAAATTCTCAAAAAGAGAAAACTACAGTGATGGAGAACACATCAGTGGTTGCCAAGGGTTAGAAGTGGACAGAGGGTGTGACTACGTGGGGATAGCTTGAGGGAGTTTTGGGGGCAATGGAACTATTCTGCAACCTGACTGTGGTAGTGGTTACACAAATCTACATATGTGTTAAAATTCACAGAAGTATACACCGAAGAAAGTCATTAAAAAAATTGAGGTAGCACAGTATACAAACACATACATTCTTTGTACCCTGTGCTTTCACTTGTTAATATATTTTGGAAATCACTGAATAGCAGATTCTAGAGATCCTCATTTTTTTCTTTACAGGTGTATAATAATGATCCATTATGTGGATGTAACAATTTATTTAACTATGTATGGGTAACCAGGCAGTTCCCAACACTTTTCCTTTATAAATATCATGCCATGAATAACCTTGTGTATATATGTATTCGTATTGCTAGACATATATCTTCAGGATCAATTTCTATAAATGGTATTACTAGGTCAAAATTGTAAACACGTATATAGTTGTTTTTTTTTTATATTGTGCTAAATTTCTTTCCATTAAGGTTGTACCTTTTTTACATTCCACCAGCAACGTGTGAGAAAAGGTACTTTCCCACAGCCTCACCAAAAGTGTTGTCAAGCTTTTAAATTTCTGCCATTCAAATAAGTGAGAAATGGTATCTCATTTAGGTTTTTTTTCCTTCTTTTTAAAAAAAAGGATAGTGATTTTTTAATAAAACTTGTTTAATAACAGCTTTATTTAGATATAATTCACATCCCATACAATTTACACATTTAAAGTACACCATGCAGTTTTCAGAACATTCAGAGCTGTGTAACCATCACCAATAATTCCAGAACATTTTCATCACCTCAAAAAGAAACTGTATCAATCAGCAGTCACTCCCTATATGTCCCTCCCACAATCCTAGGTAAGCACTAATCTATTTCCTGTCTCTATGGACTCGCCTGTTCTGGACATTTCATATAAATATCTTCTGGGGTCATCATATATGGTCTTTTGTGAGTGGCTTTGTTCACTTATAATATTTTCAAGGTTCATCTATGTTGTAGCATACATCAGTATTTCACTCCTTTTTATGCCCAAACAATATTCCATTGTATTTATTCATTCATCAGTCAATAAACATTTAAGCTGTTTCTACTTTTGGGCCATCATGAATAATGCTGTTATGAACATTCCTACAGAAGTTTGTATGTTCAACTTTTCATGTTTTCACTTCTTTTGGGTATAAACCTGGGAATAGAATTGTAGGGTCATATGGTAACTCCATATTTAGCATTTTGAGAAACTACCAGATTGTATTCCAAAGCAGCTGCACCACCTTATGTTCCCAACATATGACACTCCAACATCTCCACATCCTTGTCAACACTTGTTATTATCTGTCTTTTTGATCATAGCCACACTAGTGGGTGTGAAGTGGTATCTCATTTTGCTTTTCATTTGTATTCCTCCGATGGCGGATGATACTGAGCATCTTTTCATAATCTCACTGTATATCTCTTTTGGAGAAATTCCTGTGCAGATCCTGTGTCCATTTTTAAATTGGGTTGTCTGTTTTCATTGAGTGGTAAGAGTTCTTTATATATTCT
Organism: Cynocephalus volans; assembly: GCF_027409185.1. Classification (NCBI taxonomy): domain Eukaryota; kingdom Metazoa; phylum Chordata; class Mammalia; order Dermoptera; family Cynocephalidae; genus Cynocephalus; species Cynocephalus volans. The sequence goes on along the minus strand of NC_084473.1, from coordinate 96,555,430 downwards.
AGATACATATCTCTTATCAGATACATGATTTGCAGAAATTTTCCCCCATTCTGTGAGTTGTCTATCACCTTCTTTACAGTGTCCTTTGAAGCACAAAACTTTTTAATTTTGATAATACCTAAATTATTTTTTCTTTTTTTGTGCTTTTGGTGTCATATTTATCAGGAAAGCTCATTAGAAACTCAATGTGTGTGGTAGCTGAATAATAGCTCTGAAAGATGTCCATATCCTAATCCCAGGAAGCTATGAATGTTACCCCAATATGGCAAACGGGACTTTGTAATGTGATTAAATTAAGGATTTTGAGATGGGGAAATTATCCTGGATTATCCAGAAGGACCAAACGTAACCACACTCAGAGGAACACAAGGTGATGAGAGGAAGAGAGCGACAAGTTGGAACTAAGCAAGAGGGTAAAGCAATGTGAGGAAGCGCTGTGAGCCACGTAACACAGGAAGACTCCAGAAGCCAGAAAAGGCAAGAAAACCGATTCTCCCCTGACGTGTCTCAGCACACAGCCCAGCTAACACCTTGATTTTAGACTTCTTCCCTCCGGAACTGTAAGAGAATAAGTCTGTGTTGTTCTGAGCCACTAAAGTTGCGGTAATTTACTACAACTGCAATAGGGAACTAATACAGCGTCCAAGAGCAGTCTCTGCCTAACACATACCAAAATTCCAGACTCCCAGGGGAAAAGCAGGTTTGTAGCATAAACCACTTGTACTTAGGACTATTACTGGATTCTCTATTCCACTAATATGTCTACCTATACACCAGTACCTTACTTATTCCAAATATATAATAGCTTAAGAGCATGTTTTAATAACTGCTTGTGCTAGTCACGCCTCATAATTTTTTTCAGCATTTTCCCAGCTTTCCTACATGTTTATTTTTCCATATAAACTTTAACATCGACTATTCTAACTCCATAAAGAGTTTTGTTGGTATTTTTAAAAAGATCAAGTTAACTTAGGAAGAATTAACTTCTTTATGATGTTGAGTTTTCCTATCCAAGCACAAGGAGTGTCATTCTACTGTTTGAAACATTGTTAAAGGACAGAGTAGATTTAAAGTTTTCCTCAGATTCTGCACATTTCTTGTTTATTATTAAAATGATTTTTTGTTGTTGCTCCTACTATTGACAGCTTTTTGCAATGTCACAAATATTTCAAAAAACTTTTAAAAGAGTTTTGATAAAAACAACAACAAACACACAATATAAAAATATACACATCAACTACAAGGAATAAATATGTAGAAGTGTGAGAGGGTGTGGCCTGGGAGCTGTGAGTAGCCTACGTCCAGTGGGCATCAGCACATAGGTTTTTAGAGGTAAAAGAGAGGGATTAATTCAGTGGAGCTGAGTTAAGAGAACTGCTGCTGTAATCCAAAGACTCAAAATCAAAAGCTTAAAGTTAAAAAGCCGTAAGATAATTTCACTGGCTAAATTTTAATATCTATCCCTAATAACTCTTAAAATTGAAACTCTTAAAAATACAAGAAGCTGTCTATTATCAGGAGCATCTAATTTTAACCAACCATCACAATCATACTTCATAATGAAACACTTAAGCTATTCCCCCCTTAAAGAACAGAAAAAGACAAGGATGCCTGTTTTTTCATCATTCTTATTTAACATTGTTTTAAAGGTCTAGCCAGTAAAATAATACATACAAACATACATATTAATATTAGATTGAATAACTAAGCTGTTATTCAATAATTTTGGACGTACAAAATAGCAATTTCATACAGTTCAGCTTAATATGTATGTATATACAAAGAAGAAAGGAAAATTAAATAGAAAACACTGTAAAGATGTCAACAATTTTCAAATTTACCTAACATTTTAATGCAATTCTAATCAAAAAGAAAATAGGAATTTTAAATTTTCTTCACAAAACGATTTTAGGATTCATAGGGAATAAAAACCAGACAGACAAGAAAATGCTTTTGGAAGAATATTTAGAGGGAGGGGATGACCTGCCAAGACAGCTAATAAAAGTACAAATCAGCTGTAATACTTAAACTTAAAACAGAAATATACAAATATGTATGTGAAGAAAAGAAATGAAATCAAGAAACAGATCCAAGTCTATAACAGAATTTGAGTAAAAAGGAAATATTGTATATAATTCAATAAATGGTGTCAAGGCAACTGACTAACCATTTGAGAACAATTAGATTCCCTATCTGATGCCAACAGATTGGAGATCTGCATTTAAAAATAGAAGCATGGAAATAAAATATTGGTGAATATGTAATCTCTATGCACAGGACTTTTAAGGCATGACAAAAAAGGCAGAAAATAGAAAAGAGTGACAGATTTGGCTGATAAATTTTAAAATAATAATAATAATAAAAACACAAAAATTCAAATGCAAATAGAAACTTAGAAAAATATTAAATCTTCAATTAAGCGTTTTTTTAAGTCAAAAAGAAAAATTCAATCACCAATAAGAAAATTGACAAAAGACATGATCAAACACCACAAAAGAAATACAAATGGCCAGCAAATGTTGTTTTACTAGTGATTGTTTAAAAAATGAATTAAAACAATGTGACAACTTGCTATGGGTTGATTGAATTGTGTCCCCCAAGGTTCACGTATTGGAAGCTTAATCCCCACTGTTACCTGTTGAGGGTGGGAAATCCCATTATGGAAATTGAAAGATGAGACCTGAAGAGGTGATTAGATTGTAGGACCATGCTGTAGTGAATGGATTAATAATGGTGGTCAGGGTCATGGTTCTGAGGGCTTTAAAAGGGGAGCACAAAGAATCTCTCTTTCTGCTCCACCATTTTCGCAAAGTGATACTCTGCCATCACTGTCACCACCATCAAGGCTCTCACCAGATGTGTTCCCTGGACTTTGGACTTCCCGGCCTCAGAAACTGTAAGCAATAAATTTTGTTTTCTTTATAAAATACCTAGTTCCATGTATTTTGCTATAAGCCATAGAAACAGACTAATAATACACAACTTTATTGGCAGATTGGTAAGAACTTAAAAGAATGAAAATAGTACCCTCCTCATACGGTACTGTTGAAATGTGAATTGAAAGTTTTCTTCAAAGGCAATTTGGCAATATCTATTTTTTAAATGGGGAAGGGTGGAAAGGGGAGAGAGACGAGAGATAAGGAGGGAACAGAGACCAAAACATAGATGACTGACATTGGTTCTTGGTTACAGTTTTTCACTGTTTTCTAATCTGTGTTTTACAATTTGTTTTATTCTTATAATCAACGTGAATTTTTTGTTAATTTTAAAAAACATTTCCAAAACCAACCTTTAAGTTGCATGCACATGAAGAACTATTATATATTATACCGTCTCACTTTACTGGAGGTTAAAATTGTGTGTTATACCATCACAAACAAGTATCTCCAGCAGAACCGATAGCCAAAGGGGAGTTATAGCCAGGGACAAATAGATTTTGGGGGTGGAGTGAGAAGGACTATCATCCACTTAGGGCTAATGTGAGGATTAAATGAGATAAGGCATGCTAAGCAATTAGCACAGTGATACAAAGAAAGTACTTGACAAACACTAGCCATGGTCATCAAGTAGCAGCATCAGGCAATTACAAGCATCACAAATTATAGACGAGCACTGCTGACGTAACATATTCCCCAAATGGTGAAAAATCAAACTTGTATAGATATTATCATTTCAGAAATACTTTTTCTTCATTCTGGATCATCTTCAATCGGTAATGATTCCACTATTTCTCCTACCAATATAGAACTCAACATGTTAAACCCCTTTAAAATGCTAGATCCAGGGATAACATGACCTACGCACTAACTTTGGAAGCTCATGATACTGTACAAGTATAAATAAGCCCAGAGACAGTCAAGAAGGAACTGACAATAATCAAAAATTATTTTCTATTTACAAGAATCTCTAGGATTCCAGTTAAGCTGGATCTAATTCCCTGCCTGCTTCTTCCTTCTTACATCTTCCTCTCTTCAACAATGATTCTCAGTAAGTATTCTCATTTCCAGACACAACCCAAGAGAGGTCCCCCAGTACAGTGCAGTGAACCCCTAAATACGTAATAACGCCCATACATCTGAAACTAACCACTGCAACACCAGTCTTGAAAGAGAAATTACCTCTTGGTAGTGCTGAACACTACCTGCATTCTGATTTGCTAATTAAGATGCTATTGAATACTTCAGATGCGCTCATGTCACCAATTCATGGAAGCATTTTTTGAAGTGGTCCAATTTTACCCAAGTGTCTGAAAGCACAATGCCCTCTTATACACTGCTTTACCAAATAACTTTTGGAATAAAAAACTATATCTCAAAGGTCTTTGTAAATACATACATATAAAAAAGTTTTAGAGAGCACCTTTATACTATAAGTAACTCTAGGAAAATCTTCTGCTTCCAACTTAATCATTTCCAAAAAAGAAAATCCCAGTAGGGCCCTTGCCATACAATGAATACAAACTGCTAATTAACTTGTATCAGCAAAGCTGTCTTACGCTATTTCTCAAACTTTACTGCTGACACAGTTTTAACCAGTGCAGGCTTTGATCCAAATATAATACTACAACATATATAGAAAAAAATTAGCTTTTAAGAACCAAACTGCCATATCACTTTGCAATCATTATAACTGGTTTTTAAAATGTTACAAATCGTTAGAACTAAAGAGGGTTTAAAAATACATTTCATTTTACAGGCAAGTAATTAAGGAAATACCTTAAGCACGCAGTGTTTTTTTTCTTGTTTTAAACACAGAGATTTGTTATTAACAACGAAACCCACAAATTCACAACTATTAGTCACACACTGAAATCACTAGTCCAAAATGTATGTTTGATTTACAATGGCATCAAAAAGAATAAAATACTTATGAATAAACCTAACCAAGGAGGTAAAAGATTTGTACACTGAAAACTACAAAATAGCGTGTCTCATCCAATTCTTTGTTTGCAACATCAAGAACCCAGAGTCAACAAGCAGTACCTGAAGTTCCCCTTAACAAAGGGACCCTAAATAGCCCAAACAATCTTGAGAAGTAAAAACAATGTTGGAGGTCTCACACTTCCTGATTTCAAAACATGACACGAAGATGCACTAAACAAAACAGTATGGTACTGACATAAAGACAAACACATGAAGCAATTAAATAGAAAAAAGAGCCCAGAAATAAACCCTCCCATGTATGGCCAAATGATCTTCATACAAGACACAAAGACAAGTCAACTGGGAAAGAACAATCCTTCCAACAAATGGTGCTGGAAAAACTGGGTATCCACGTGCAAAAGAGTGAGGTTAGACCCTTTACCTTACAGATTATACAAAAATTAACTCAAAATGGATTAAAGAACTAAATGTAAGACCCAAAACTATAAAACTCTTACAAGAAAACACAGGGGGAAAACTTCATAAGTTTGGATTTGGAAATGATAACTTGGATATAACACCATATGTTGCAAAGGCAACAAAAGCAAAAGTAGACAAATGGAACTATGTAGAATAAAAACTTCTGTTCATCAAAAATATGATCAATAGAGTGAAAAGGCAACCCACAGAATGGGAGAATATATTTGCAAATCATCTATCTGATAAGGGGTTAATATCCAGAATATATAAAGAAGTCCTACAACTCAACAACAAAAAAACCTGATTAAAACCTTTACTAAAGATTTCTCCAAGGAAGACATACAAATGGACAACAATCATATGAAAAGATTCTCAACATCAGTAATCATTAGAAAAATGTAAATCAAAACCAAAATGAGATATCACCTGACACCCATTAGGACAGCCACTATTAACAAACAAACAAACAAACAAACAAAAAACAGAACATAAGTGTTGGTGAGGGTGTGGAGAAATTGGAACCCTTGCACACTGTTGGTGGGACTGTAAAGTGGTGCAACCGCTATGGAAAACAGTGTGGCACTTGCTCAAGAAATTAAAACTAAAACTAGCACATGACCCAGAAATCCCACTTTTGGGTATATACCCAAAATAATTGAAAGCAGGGTCTTGAAGAGATATTTGCACACCCATCCTCATGGCATTATTCATAATAGCCAAGAGGTGGAAGCAGCCCAAGTGTTCACGGATGGATGTACGGATAAACAAAATGTGGTATATACATACAATGGAGTATTCAGTCTTCAAAAGGAAGGAAATCCTGTAACATGCTATAACATGGATGAATCCTGCAGATATTACAGTAAGTAAAATAAGCAGGTCACAAAAAGACAAATCCTGCATGATTACACTTAAATGAGGTATCCAAAGTAGTCAAGATCACAGAAACAGAAAATAGAATGATTGTTAGCAGGGGCTGTGGGAGGGGGTTAAAGAGATGGGGAGTTGTTTAATATGGCTATAGAGTTGCAGTTTTCTAAGACAAAAAAGTTCTGGAGATCTATTACCCAACAATGTTTATATACTTAACATTAGTGAACTGTACACTTAACATGGTTAAGAAGGTAAATTTTATGTTCGGTGTTTTTTACAATTACGTATTTTTTAAAACAGTAAATAAATGAAAATAAATAAATAATGCAGGTTTCACACTCTATCATGACACACCATGTCAGGGATCCTCTTACATCTTTAGACATTGTTCAGACCTCTGCCCTAAGTGCTGTATGCAACAAAATGAATCAATGAAAGAGCAATGGCTTTCTGGAAATCTTACAGTAAGAACATGGGAATGAAAAAAAGGAAAAACAGATTTAGTACTACAGATGAAACTATGACCACCTAATTCTAAAATGCCTTCATGAGAAACAACAAAACTTCTCAAGCCCTTGGACCTCTAAAGAAACCCCCCCCCCCCACCCCCCGCCATCAAAAGTAAATGCCACCACCAGCCTTTGGATTATCTCCAGTTCCTTTTAACCCAGGGCCGGCTTCTGAGAATATTTCACATGTCTAGACTAACCTGTCACACCAACTTAGAACTAAGGAATATCCACAGAATGCAACTGTTGCTTAACCTTAACCTAAGCAATATAGCCAGGTACGTAAAAGCATCAAGAAGAGTCTGTAGCTTCCAATACCCTTGTATTCATTTCCCTGGATTACTCACTCATGGGTTCCCTTGTTTTCCTTCCAAGAACTTTCATGATCCAGAATGGGCTGTGATCATTTTAACAGTTAACAGGTCAACAGAAGGTGATATGGAAGTTTACAGCTATTTTAAAAAAAGAAAGTGCACTGCAGTTGAATACTTAATATGAGTACATTGGTTTTACATGAACTGGCAGGTCTGTTCTTTTCCCAGTTGGCACACACTGTAACAAAATCTACTCAGGTACTCTTTCAGAATTATATGGTTTGGCTCTAGGGACAGAGGCTTGGGATGGAATCATAACTTCACCACTTACCAGCTCTGTTACCTCGGATGTATTATTGAACCTCTCTATGTCTCCATTTCATGATCAATAAGTGAGATTGAGGATCTGAAAATTCTTAAAAACCAAAGGTTACAAGAGTGATGGTTTAGATAAGTGTATATAACTCATTTTAGTTACAAGGGAAAGCAATGTGTGGAGAAGAAAAAAGTGATGTCACCCAGCGTTCTATTATTACAGATTTCCTAATGACACCTGCACTGAGTTGAGTTTTACCTGTACTCTTGACTCTCAACCCAGGTTTCAGGTACGAAAAATAGAGGATACGGTCATTTTAGGTAAGCCATCATTCAAAACTGAATGCCTGCTACGTACATATTGCAGATGTTGACAGAGGTTCTGCACTACAGATATTCCAATCTGAGTGAAGAATGACACCCATGAAATCATTTAAGTAGCTAAACAAGGCAATGTATGATTAAAAATCAAAATGAATGATAAATGAGTATTAAAGGCAGTGCAAATTCAGAGGGGGCATGCAGGACTGAACAAAAATGGGGAAATGTGGGAGGCGAGAGCCTCTGCAGTGCCCCAGGCTGCAGGTTGGAAGATGAAGGCTGGGGGGGAGCTGACCAAGAGAGTGTGTGATACTGATGCCACTTGGCAAAGGGTCAAAAATGAGTCCAATGTGGCAGGGAAAATAATCACAGCATTAAAAAAACTGGGAAACTGGAGATGGTGCAAGATAATTCTGCCCTGAACATGTACAGTATGAGCAGGTGGCTAGACACACATGGGGAGGAAGACATCTGATGGGCAACTGGAGAGCAGCCACTGATGGCTAGGGCACAGTGAAACCAAGAGATACAAAGCGGCAGAAACCAAACAATGCCCAATGCTGCTTGAAACAGATAGTAAGGAAAAGTCCAGCTGTAGAAAAAAAGCCTCTTGGTCTGGGAAGGCCAATCAGAAAGCTCAAGTCACATGCAGACGAGAGAGAATGCCTAAAATATCAAGCACCCAGCAAAAATTTTAATTTTCCCCAAGAGTAGTTTGGTTTATGGCTATTCTGGATGATAACAAATTAGATGATTTTACATCTAGTTCCAAAGCTGTTCTGTTCAGCAGGTGCCTATGAAGATCCCCTACAAAGATCAAAAAGTCAAGGAAAACAGTCATTAGCAAGAGAGAGGACACACTTTTTCCAACTACAGTATTACAATGCTCCTGACGGTACCAAAGTTTTTTAGTAAAAGCAAGCACCAAAAGTTCATTAATGAAATGCTTATTAAGTAATATTCTATTTACTAGGCCATAAATTAAAAGGTAGCCACTCTACCCCCATACAAAGGATAAAACATCTCACTGTTAAGAAAATCACTTTAAAAAATATTTTTACATTATAAAGTAATAATTTGGTTAAGAAAAAGTAAACACCACTTCTAATCAATTCTACCACCTTAAGACAAATCACTCTTAGGGTTTTACCTCTTTTCTTCAAAGTCCTAAGCACTTTGTTCATATACTTTGTAGATAAAATACTTTTGTATCGTTCTTCTACACTTGTGCCACAAGAATAGCATAAAACAAAAATTTGTGCATGAACCTACAGTACACTGGCATAAACATTTAAAAATGCTAATGAATACTGTCAAACTTTACTCTGCCATTAATTGTGAATTAATGATAATATTTGTGACACTGAAATTTAAATCATGATGGAATGAGACAATCATATTCCTGAAAATTTATCCAAGTTTATTTACCAGATAGATACATAAACTGTAGCTTCTCACTTATAACACATTAAAATATACCATGCCTTCCAAAAACCCATTTCACAATGAAACTGTATTACATGATATACTTTTTTTAAAAAGCTCTTATTGGCTAGTCATAATGAACTGATTTATAATTCAAAAGACTATTAAAAATTATACATTTAAAATATACACCACGTATTTTCACTATATACATATATTTTCACTACAAACACACATTTTCACTGTGCTCAATATCTAGATCTTATCCTCAGGAAAAATCTTAACACCAATCCAGAATAAGTTATTTGTAGTAATTATAGTAACTCCTATCTCTGGCAACTCTTTCAAAGTTATTACAAACTTTAGAGAACAGCCAAAAGAGTCTCAAAGGTCCCTTTCCTCTGGACTAGTGATAACACACCCTCATAGATATATCAGTTAAGATCGATGTTGAGATACAGGAATGCTAAGACACATAGGTTAAGACAGAGAATGGCTCATGTTTCTGACTCAAAAAAGTTAACAACATCTAGTTCAAACATGAAAAACTGCATTCGGTAATCCTTTCTGCAGTTTTTCTTCAGAAGACAATGCATTTTACTTTGAAGATTTTCTAGTGAAATTCTACTGCAATGCAGGGAAAATATACAAACATACAAAACACCCAGGAAACCATCATTAAAATTGCAGGTAAATCTTAACTTTGAAAATTTAAACTAGTTTATACTACTTATACACAAGAAAGCTTCGGGGTGTAAAGGAACAAACTGAACTCGACTGTCCTCAGAAATCTGCCCAGCCTTGCTGGAAAAACTCACCGGCACCCTTTTGAGGCAAATGTCATATTTGTGCCTCAAACTCTCAGTGTCACAATCGTGTAAGGAAATTAATTGCCTTTCTCCCACTTACTCAAAATAAAAGCAATACTGGAAATTGTTTGGCAAGGTTGAAGGCACAGGCCACTTCTGGAGACACCTTCACGGAATATTTGATTAGAACCAGATCCATTTATGATGGGTAGAAATCTACGTTCTAACCATCAGTATCCTGAATAACTTGCACATAAAATTGTTCACACAGACACAGCACGGGCCACAAAGGACGTCTGATTGAGCCAGGACCAGTGCCTGATTCAACCACACTTTTCATACTTAACACCCTGGCAGGTGTTCTTGCCTAGCGCTTACACATATTTAAGGATATGAGAGAGGCATACTAAAACTTACAAACTACACAAACGGAAAATTAGCAAATATATTTTAGGCTGACAGTTCTCAAACAAGATGTTTGTTTACCTAACTGTACCCAGAGAATTAGCATATAAAATGGCTGTTGGAAAAATAACCAGCAGTGGAAAGATAATACAAACTTAACGCTTTATTTGACTCAATCATTATTTCATTTTCCTGTGCTAATGGTCCACGAAGACTGTCATTCACTCAAACAAAGGCTAAGTGCCTACTGTGTGTGTGGCACTGAGCAAGGTAAGAAAAGGAACAGAAAAGCAAAGACACGGTACCTGCCAAGGTCTACTTGAAGCCCAAGGAGACACGCCCATTAAATTACTGCACTATTTTGGGTTTACTGAAAACCCACTACATGCCAAAATGCGGGGCACCATGGTCACACATAAGAACACTCAACTACAGCAGATCTGTGACCAGTGATGAACTATGACAATGCCAGGCCTGACTAGTCCTAAAGCAGCAATATTTTATTCTGGAAATAATGTTGCCTCCGTCAATTAATCCTCTCTATAGATGGCAATTTGTTGAATAATTTTTACCTATGTTAACCCAGACTAAGCTTATCTAGAGTTAAATGAGGGAATGTAATGTTTTGAACCAAAATAAAGAAATAGTAAACTGAAGCACATCTGCACTTCAACACTAATTTGGTTTGCATTTGCTGTTGTCTTCGATAGCAATAAAAAGCAAGTGACTTTAGCCATAAAACAGACACCAACTCTAAAGCTACCGTGGCAAGAAATTATTTTCTTGTAAGGGCAGTTTAATGTGAAATAGAAGCTCCACTAACAAGTTTCGCTTAGTTAATTAAAAAAACTATTCACTAGAAGTGAATTCTTCCTGAAGGCTCTGTGACAGTGTGCATTTCCCTAGGCTTAAAAACAGGTAGTGCAGACAAAATTACACATATCTGGTCTTCGAGATTACAAAATAATTTTTGATCCTGTCAAAGTACCGCCTTTACAGTCATACAATACCAATGAGAGTTTAAAAAATATGGACCAGCCCCTAATTGTAAGTTATAAAGGTATGCAAGCTACCAACTCGACATTTGTTATTAAAGTCTTTCACATCAAAGATAAAGGCAACGAATTACATGAGTATTTTAAAACAAGTAAGAAATGTGAACAGGTTTTACCAGAGAGTTAAGTGGAATTGTATTTAGAGCTACTAATATACTAAACAGTCATCTATACTGCAAAGCGATAATGAAGGAAGAAACTAAAGAAGCAAGATTCCCCTCAGAGAAATGACTGAACAAATTCAAAGTAAAATTTTGGAAAGTGTTCTGAAGCCTTGCCACCACTCTCGCTAATTTTACTACGACATTTTAAAGTGAGCTCTGTCTGAGCGCCGTTATTAAAACCTCAACCACGAAAAAAGAAGTGTACTAAAATTTACCTATTAACAGCAATCGAGCCTAAAAATATGCCCCTCCTACAGTGCGGGCCAAGTGGCAGGAACATACGAGAAGTGAGGAAGTTTTGAAATGGCAGTGACAGGAGACAAGGGGAAGGCAAGGGGAAGGAATCACGGGGAACAAGAGCAACTCCGTGCGGCCGACGCCGCGAGTTGGCCTCCGAACTGCAAGTTCCCCGCTCGGGACCGAACTCGACCCAGCAACTTTGCGGGGGAGCCCGGACCGCGGCCCCTGCAAGCGCGGTGACAGCCCAGCCGCGGGGCCGGGCCCGGGGGATGCCGGCCGGCTGACACCCACCTTCCTTCTCGGCCCGCGCCGCGGCCACGACGAGGGTCATCACCAGGTGCAGCGCTCCCAGGAGGCCGGCGGCCGAGCTCCGCAGGCCCCCGCCGCGGACGGCTGCGGGCTCCAGCCCGACCCCGGCGGACGTGGAGGCGGCGGCGGCTCCTGCTGCTCCTCCTCCCGCCCGCTTCCCCATCCCTGCCGGCCGAGGCCGCCGCGCTCGAGGTCCGGCGCGGCCCTTCTCGGCGACGCGGCGGCGCCGGCTCGGGAGCCGTGGTCCGGGCTCTGGCCGCCGCGGTGTCGCGGAAGAGAGCAGTTCCCGGCCCAGGGCTCGGGCTCCGGGCGTGGATCTGGGTCCGTGCGTGCGTGTGAGCGAGAGTGTCAGTCACGGCCTCGGCCTCGGCATCGCCTGCGAGTCGTCGGAGCGGAGAGGCCGCGGGTCAAGCGCGGCGCGCTGCCATACTGGAAACGGGCACCGGCCGCGGGCCCTGGGCGCTGGCCTGCGAGGGGCGGGGCGCGGCTCGGGGCACCGCCCCCGCCGTGCCGACACCTGGGCGGCCCCGCCGGTCAGTCCATCCGCCACGAAGCCCGTGGGCCGCAACTCCTGGTCCCGCTCTCGGAAACCCACGGCTTCACCGGCCAGACGGGACGGGGGCAGCACAACCGCAGCTCGTCGCCGTTACCCGGCTGGGGAGGAGGGAAGCAGGCCCGAGCCCGGCCGCCAGGACTTATGATGGCCGCTCACGCTTCTCCGAGGCAGAGACGGAGATCACGTGGAGACGGGCGGCCTCGCCGCGCAGCCGCCATGGTGCGTGGGTGGGCCCGGGGGAGGGGCTGCAGGCGCTGGGGGAAGCTGGGCAGGCGCTCTGACGCCGGGACGAGCCCCGTCTTCTGGACGGCAAGGCAGGAGCCTTCCAGAGGTGAGAGTGCACATCCGGGCGGCTGTGCCGAGCACGGAAAATCCGTTCCAGTGACCCCGCCTGGTCGCACCTCCGCCTCTCGGCAGCTCTGACGTCGAGAATATCCCGGGTCTGATTTAGTTCCTCGTGGTGCTTCCTTGAGGACGGGGACCCGCTCTATTCACCTTTGTATCCTCCAGAACATAGCACCCAGCAGGCGCTTAATGGAATCCTCGTGCCTTCGGCTTGTGCCCACGTTGCCACGGGAAACTCTTTTGTGTGTGCAGAATGCAGCAGTGACCCGGAGGAAGAGGGCAGAGTGCTCTTTGTACATGAGTATTTTTATTAAAAAAAAAAAAAAAAAAAATTTCATTGGTCGTTCTGGCTTTCTTTGTCTTGAAATAATCCTTAAGACGTTTCTATTCGCGTCTTTCCTTCAAGGCCCAAATCAAACGCTATCTCTTTCACGAACGCTATCTCTTTCACGAAGCCATCTCATGCCTCTTAGATGCCTTCTTCGTTTTGGGCTGAGGTTCTTGGTGTGTGTGGCTGACTTAATTTAAGCTCTTTAAAGGGGGCCCTGTTTACTCAGTAACTTTCCCCAACTCCTAGCCCGGCACCATTTTACTTTCCTCAGCTGTGTTTGAGTCACTAATTTATAAGGCCACGTCTGCCCGTAATACGTCTTAGAATAAACAAGATAGGAAAGAAAGGTTTCACCAAGACTGCAGAAAAGGAACTCAGAGTGCTACCCTATGCAGTAGTCGTCTTTGTCAAGCAAGCACGTAAATTTAGTTATAAGTTAATGTATTTAAAAATGACCTTATCCTAATGATTTTAAAAAGCAAATTTTTTTTTTTTTTTTTGGAATATTAGTGTTGAAATGGAGTAATCAGATTTTGGTCTTGATGTAATCAAATAGAAAGAGTTATTATGTGCCTAAGGCAAGAGATTTCTGGAAGGTTTTTAACTCGTTGAAGAAATCAAGCTCAAGGGTATGTAATTGAGTGCCTTACTGGGTGAAAACTTAGTCTCCAAGATGCCAGCACTGGAAATCAGTAGCACTTTCCCCATTCCCAGGTTAGGGCAGAAAAGCCTCTCCAACCACAAAATACTCAGGTTCTCTTACACAGGAATCAGCCACATCCCCTGGTTCGCCTGAGGCTCAAAAGTCCCATGGGAAATAACTTGCGCATGTCTATAATTGGAGCTTAGACATATACAGACATGTTGATCAAAGGTCAATTTTGCATGAAGCAGATGAGGCTTACACTGCAGGGTCCTTCCCTTGCACAAGTTCCTTCTGAGGCCCTGCACCTAATTGTATATTTATAAGCTTGTGTTCTTGTTCTTAAAGGGGCCCTTCCAATAACCGGGTAAGCTTTTCGGTACAACTATACCTGAACTCTCCCCTTGTGCCTGATGGACGTTGGGAGCAGGAGGAGTGATGATGGAAGTTTCCTCCCAGGAAAGGATGGTGAGACCAGTGGGAGTGTAATAGTAAAAGAAGTCTTGCTAGACAGCTTGGTAAATGATGTGTTGAAGAGCCTCTGGAGTTGAGCCACCATCACCCCACCATCCCTTCCCAACATCCATGTGCCTTGGGAAGGAGAGAGCTATGAGTTAAAACTGAAGGGACTATCACATCAAGTGCCCTCCTGCAGCTCTGATTAGTTGTGAACTTCCCTTCTTCCCTTTTGGAAATTAGAGAGAAGTGAGCGTTTGGCAGGTGGAAGCTATTTAGCTGGCGGAATCATGGAAAACCCACTAAACCAGTGGTTCTCAAAGTGTCATCTCCCAACCAGTAGCAGCAGCAGCAGCAGCAGCAACACCAACACCACCACCTGGGAACTTGTTAGAAATGCACATTAGCAGGCCTCATCCCAGACCTATGGAATCAGAAACTCTGGGTTGAAGTCTAGCAATGTGTTTTAACAAGCCATCCGGGTGATTCTGATACATGCTCAAGATAGAAGACTGTCGCACTAAATTGGTATGTGCGGGGAGATACGAGATGTTGGGACTTCTCATTTTCTATTCACTTGGCTCTCTACCCAGATCACTAAATTACCACTGGAGGTAGAATTGTAAGGGACTCAGACAAATTTGGGCTTAAATCCCAGCCCCGCCTTTATTAGGTATATGATGCTGGACAAATTGCTTAACTTTTCTGGCCTCAGTTACCTAGTAAATTTGGAGAGATTAAGCAAGATATGTTTGTAAAGCATACAGAATAGTGCCTGGCAAATAACAGGAGATTGTCAAAAATTGCTGTTATTGAGTACCTATTTTTTTCAGAACACTATATTAGGCACAAAGATCATTGATTAATTTATACCGCACTTCATTCTACAGAATATTTGAGGAGGCTTACAAGAATACTTTTATTACACTACGTATATATGAATTGAAATTTGGGACCAGAAGGGAGGATACTTTTGGAGTTTCTAGGGTTCTATCTCACTGGCTCTCCAGGTAAGTGCGTGTGGTCCCCTGCTGTTCAACACCATCCATCAGCTTTCAAGTCCCAACTTCATGTCACCATCCAGACCTCACTGTTCCCACTCAGGTGTCAATAGGCATCTTAAACTCACATGAACTCCTAATCCTCCCCCAAAATCTGCCCCACCCACAGCCTTTCCTATCTCCAGGACAACTCTAACCATCCAGTTGCACAGGCCCGAAACCTAGGAGTCATTCTTTACTCATCTCCAGATATATCCAGAATCTAACTGCTTCTCACCACCTCCATTGCTACTCTCTGGTATGTGCCTCGTCACCTACTCCCTGGAGTTCTGCAAGAGCTTCCCTGCTTCCACCTGGAAAAGGAAAATTTTCTACTTACAGCACTTGCCTAATAGGTATCAAAATGGGATGCAACATTATATCAAAACTGTTTCCAACCAACTGAAGTTGGAACCTCTTTATGGCTCTTGAAAAACCCTGACTTTTCCAAATTACTCAATGAATTTTTTCATTAGTGAGTTTCCAAGCCTGGCAAGTATATAAACTCAGCTGTGAATTTTTTTTTTTTGTTGGTCTTTGCTTTATATATATATATTATATATATATATATTCTTTAAATTTTTATTGAATCAAAATTGATTATACATATTTTGGGGATTCAACGTTGGATATGTTGATCAAATCCATATTACTAACATATATAGTTACAAATTGTAATTATTCTTTATGCCCCTTGACCAATCCCTCCCCATCCCCCTTTTCTTCCCCCTCCATCACCCTAGATTTCTTCTCTCCCTTTGAAAGAATAATGGTTAGTCTGTTGATTTGCTGCCCAAATGATCTGTCCAGTGCTGAGAGGCGTGATCAGGTCCCCCAATACTACCATGGAGCAGATGTCTCTTCTGTCACTATGAAATGGGTTCTGTGGAGACAGACATCTTCCTCCTTTCTTTATCTCTGCTGGTGACTCTCCTTGTGTCAACTCACTCCAGTGGTTGGTGGACCATCTGCGTGGTGGTTGTGGCATCTAGCCACCTTTGCAGCAGCTATGGTTATCATGGTGGCTGAGGTGGGCCACCCACATGGAGGAGATATTTTTGTCCTGCTTCGTGGTGCTGGCAGTGTGCCTGGTTGTGGAGAGTGTCCGATCCCTGGTTACATTCCCTGGTCCCCAAGTGAGTCCCGGGGCATTGGCACAGTGTGCCTGGTTGTGGGAGAGGGTCTGGTCCCCTTCTCCACCCGGATCCCCGGGCAGGCCCCAAGGTGCTGGTGCAGTTTTCCTGGTTGTGGGAGGGGGGTCTGGTCCCCTTCTCAATATCCCAGATCCCCAGGTGGGCCCTAAGGTGCTGGCACGGTGTGCCTGGTTGTGTGAGGGGAGTCCAGTCAGTTCTCCATGCCCTGGGTCCCAGGGCAGGCCTGATGTGCTGGCATGGGGTGCCTGGTTGTGGGACAGGGGTCCAGTCCCTGGCTCCATACCCCAGGTCCCTGGTTAGGCCCCAGGTCACTGGCACCGAGTGCCTGGTTGTGGGAGGGGGGTCCGGTCCCCTTCTCCATGCCCCAGGTCCCCAGGTGGGCCCCAAGGCAGTGTGCTTCCACTTCCAGGCCTGTTCTCTGGCTTTTCACTCTACCTGAAGCACTTTCTCCCCATCCCCAGTTCTCTGCTTGGCTCACTTTCTTACCTCCTTTCAGTCTTGGCTCAGTTATCACCGGCATGGGGAAGAACCCTTTGTCACCATCATTAGTATGGTATTACAGCTCAATACACTCACCCGCAAGTCCTCATCCTCCTTACCCTATGCTCACTTTTTCTTTTTTCCATATATTTATCACTTTCTATACTACTATATAGTTTCCTTATTCATTAAATACATTGTTATCATCTGTCTTTCACCCCATCGGTTTTGTTCACTGACAGATCCTAAGCTCATACAATAGTAGCTGGCGTATCTTAGACATTCAGTAACACTTATCACATGAGTGGATGAATGAATAGAACCAAAAGATAAAAATTAGTAAGACATAGTCCTTCCCTTCAAGGGACTGTAAAATCTGGTGAATAAGACAGACATATACAGAATATAACAGGAAGGAAAGAGACAAAGAATAGAGGAGAAGGAATATTAAATGAAGGCAGCTCTGGGTTCTACCCATTTCTCTATTTATACAGCCTTTTCACCTTCTTTAATTGAGTTTTCTTTGTTTTCAGTTCTCTTTCTCTTTCATCTAGTCCAGAGTATGAACAAATCCTACAGCAATTAAATGAATAAGAAGAACTAGCACATTGTCTGTCTTCTTCAGTATACACACAAGAATCTGCTCATTTTGACTCCTGTGTGCCTTATTCCTTGGTACGTTCTCCTCAGAGTTATTTTTTTTTCCAGCTTACACAAAAGCACTTTAATTGACAGTGTATAGTTTTCCAGAATTAGTTCACAAAACCCAAGGTTCAAGTCTATTCAACTTACTAGGTAGATTACTGCAGCCTGGGACAGGGCAAATAAGCCTTAGGCAGGTTCATGCTGTAGGGTGACAGTAGTAGCTTCCCAGGTGGGGGGCTGCGCTCTGTATCAATTGGACGCCATCCTACTTGAAGATCTTTATTCATATATTCTTCAAGAAAACTAGATTCCTTTGCAGGTTCCAAATCTAAGGTCTTATCAATGACCATAACCACTAACACACATACAACTTTACTAATAAACATTCTGCATTTAGATCCTAGAATTAACTGGTTTTGTTCAATATATTTTGCTTCTAAGCTGACTGATACATTTTATAAGGCTGTATTAATCTTTCTAGCATTCTGAAGAAATAGTTTCGTGGCAAACATCCTAGTTGGAAATGAACCAAAATCTCAGCCTGCCCTATCAAATTCTCCACAACAGGCTCTAGTACCTCTCTAACTTTTTCTCTACTACAACACTTATTATTGATCTTGTGACTTTTGAAAAAGTTGCATGTGGTTTGATGGTGTTTTCATTAAAAGGAGGGAAATAATATTCTTGAAGATGGGGAATACCTCTAATATTTTTCTCATTTCTTCCACCTCCCCTACCATAGTCCTCTTTAGTACTGAATAAATAGCTTGACATTGACTTCAATAATCATTGATTGAATCAACTCAATAATCTGCACGGTAAGAGGGGGCAGTGGGTGGGGTTATAGATGAAAGAAGGTTAGCCGTGAGTCGATGATTATTGAAGCCAACAATTGACTTGAGTTCCATCAAGCAGATGAAATCAGTGTGAGATACTGAATAGAAGCCAACTGCAAGAGGAGATGGCAGGGTCGAAGGCACCTGTGTGGAACTCAGCTGGACTATGAACTTTTAGGCTTCTCGCAACATTCTCAAGTCAATAGAGTGTAAGGAAAAATACCATTTGGAAGCACCAATGGGATAATGTTAGGTATTTAGATTTTGTCATCATCTATTCTTTTAAGTAATTTATTCATAAGTAATTTTGTATGTGTTTACAGGAACATTGTTTTGAATGGAAGCCTATTTCTACGGCTACCAATTTTTATTTTTGGTCATTGTCTCTCATCAGTAGCAATGTGCACCCAGGTGGCATTTACCTTTCTTTAGAGGTCATTTGATTGGCCTTACACTGTGACAAGACTCTCGATATACTGCCCAGGGTACAGTCCCCCTGCTGTGCCATTTGGCTGATTATCTGTGGTTATCATGTGTGGAAGAGTGTTTATAAGTTCACGGAGCTCTGTGCTCAAATGTCAGCTCAACATAGAGGCCTCCCTGACCACCTCTAAAATAGCATCTGCATCATGTCTCTCTTCATTCCTTTACCCTACTATATTTATCTTCAGAGCACTTGCCATCACTTGACACTTTATATATTCATTTGTTTACTGTCTATCTCTCACCTTCAGAATGCAATCTTCAGGAGAGTGGGAACTTGTCTGTTCCCTGCTATATATCTGTTTTGCTTAAAGTGGTCTCTGATACATGGTGTTTATAGAATGAATGAATGAAAAAAAAAGAAGAGCATGAATGAATTCTCCCATTGTTAATAGAGGGAGGAAGGGGCAACTGGAAAAGTGAAGTGGAAGGAAAAGTTACCTGGAGCAGGAAGGACTTAGAATATGTCAAAGATCTCCACCTGAGCCATAGAGCAGGGGTGAAAAGGCTCCCAGAATGGAGGAAGAGAATGATGACAGCACCTCTGTGGCAGGGATGTATCCCAGTTCACAAATTTGGGTGTGCAAGAAAAACAACTTAATTTTTCTATTACTCAGCTCAATTCCTATCTTGAGGTTTGATTTTGACGAGATGGAGGCACTTAATAGCTTTAGAGTTGCAGTCCTGCTCCACCTTTGCCCAGAGGTGAGGGGGTGGGAGTTTCTGTATGCATCTCTTGTGTGGGGATAGTGTATTTTGTTCATCCACAGCTGGCTGAGACAGTGCTCCCGCCTCTTTGTGCAGACCAGAGAGACTGACGCTCAGCAGTGTGCGGAGTCTATCCCACCAGGGTTTCTCTTTCGTCAGCTCTTTCTTGTTCACCCATTGGGTTCTGTTACAAGAAGGTGGTTCTCCTATAGCTATGTTCTGCTTTTCAGCCATGCCTGCAATTTCTGTTCTCAATTCCGTGGTAAGTTTCAGTTCTTTATTCTCATCTCTAATGTAAGACCTTTTCTCTAATTCTCAGGTCTAAGGAAATGGTGATGAAATGTGGTAGTTTTTCTTGGAGACTTCTACACTGCCTTTTTTCGTCGTGAATGTTATAGAACATTTCCTAGTCGAGATATCTCATTATATGCAGTAGCAGTTTTCCTAAATCGAGTACTTAGTTTCACTTAAACGATGGGTATATATTAGAGCCAGGTAGATTAATATGGCATAGTACTTGGATTTCTTTTATTATAAACGAATTATTCATCTAAAGTTTCTTTTGGAAAAAGTCCCAATTTAAATGCAATCATAGTACCAAAATTTTATGAGGGAATTTTTAGCACTGTTACTAGACAAAGTTTTACTTTAAACAAGCTGGGGGATATTAATATGAAGTATTAGCAATGAAAAGAATCTAAGCCAGTACTCATCAATTCATGTCAGTATTGTCTGTAGAGCCTTCTTAAAATACGTAGGCCTAGGCCCTGCCCCCCAAAACCCAGATTTGGAGAGTCCCCTCTGAGGTCTGAATATGTGTATAACCCTGACCACTAACAAAAAGTCCAATCCAGCCCCCTCATTTGTCTTATTAAGAAGGAACTGAAGCCCCCCAAAACAAAATTGACCAACCTCACACACATGAAAAAAGTGGTTTCATTAAGTTCAAGTATATGACTCCAAAGCCAGAGTAAAGCTTTCTGTGTGAGGATGCTTAAAACTCACTACAGAACGCAACTTTCATCACCTCCTTGTGATTCTGTAAGTGAAAATGAAGAAATTCTGGTTCCTATTGGAATCAACCCTCCAGTGTTCAGGTTAGCAGTTCTCAAAAGTCATATCTACACTTTACCAGAGTAAGTTATCTAAAAAGAAAATGTCTTTCAGCCCCTATTGCAGCAAGACTTGAGTTTACAAAGGGTGGGACAGGCAGGTAACACAACCATGATCAGAAGCGGGTTGGGAGAGCAGGAAACCAGCAATCCTGTCACAGATGATTGACTCTAACAGGACTTTATGCTCAGAGAGGCACTTGACACATGATGAGGGTACACTGGCTGACGTCCTGCAGGATACAGACAGAGAAGAAGGCCTCATGGCATAGTACTCATCTACATTATTGGTGTCACTTTCCAACTAGTTTAAATAAAATGTTCCTTTGACTTTCCTTCCATCTTCTAAACAGTTAAAGCAGTTCTCTTCTAATATCCACATTTCCATCAATTTTTTCAACATTGCTATCTTAACCTCAACATCTGTTAGTAGTGCAGTTGGTTCCCGTCCCACTATCTCTTTATGCAAAATCTGACACTATCATTGATTTATCCACTTACTATTTATAAAGTGCTAAACTTGTGCCAGGCACTGGCCTAGACTCAGGGTGAGCATAAAAGACATAGTCCTTATCTCACAGAGCTTACATTCCAGTGGAAACACAAGTAATCACATAGCTACAAATGCTGATGATGTAATATAGGAAAAGTAGAGGGTGTTAGGAGAGAGTATAATGGGGGCCAAATTTAGATTGGGATGGGAGATGGTGATCAAGCATGCATCATTGAACAAGTGGAAGTTAATCTGACACCTCCATGGAGTAGTAGAAATGGACCTGCAAAAAGTGAGGAAAATGTGTTCCAGGCAGAGGGAACACCAAGAGTGAAGGGCTCGAGGCAGGAACTTGGGCGGGAAATTCATGGAACTAAAGAAGGTGGGCCAGTTGGCTAGAGCTGATGAGCTAGTGGGTAAGAAGTGCCAAGTGGGTCTAGGGAGACAGGAAGAGGTGAGCTTGCAGACAGCCTCACAGGCCTGCCTGAGATCTTTGGTCTTGATTCCAAATGCAAAGGGAAGTCATTGAAAGGATTTAAGCAGAGAAGAGACATGATCAAATTCATATTTTAAGAGTACAGTATTGCTGTTTATTGGCTGGAGACTGGACTAGAATGGAAACAGGAGGACCATTAGGAGGCCATTGCAGTGCTCTAGGTGAAAGGTGTTGGTGACTCATGGTGGCCTTGGGGATGGAGGGAAGTAGACAGGTTTGGGAAGCATTTTGTGCATTGACAGAACCTGATACATTAGGTATCTGGGAGGTGTCAAGTAGGACCTCTAGGTTACTGCCTTAAGTGATTGCACGAATTGGTGGTGCTATTTACTGAGATTTAAAAATCTGTAAGAATAAAAGACTTGGGGAAGGACAATTGTTTCTTTTTTTAGGTCTGTGAAATATCAAAAAGGTTAAGAAGGCAGTTGGATCTGCAGGTTTCAAGTTCAGAAGAGAGGTCTGGTCTGAACATAAATTTGGCAGTCTTTGGCATATGGCTGATTGAAAGCCACAGAAATGTGGAAAATCATCTAGTGTGAGAGAGAAAGTGACAGGACAGACCTCTGAGAAACTTCACAATATAGAGATTGGGCAAGGAAAGAAGAGTGGCAGAGGAAAACCAAGAATGTGACATCATGGAATCCAAGGAAAGAGACTGTTTGTTCAAGAAGGAGGATGTGGCCGATTGTCTGGTGCCACTGAGAGCTCAGGTAAGCTGTGGACTGAAGAAGAACTATTGGATGAGGAGGTCATCTTCACCAAGAACAGTTTTCATGAGCTCGTGAGGCAGAAGTCAGATTGGATGGGCTTGAAGAGTGTTGTGAGGTTTAGTAAGTCACAAAGAACAATAAGGAAAGAAAAGAAAAAGGATAGAAGAGACCAGAAAATCAGAGTATGTTGCTAATATTAGAGATAAGAAATGTTTTCTGACACTTTTGCTTCAGGTATGTGAGGCGTCCACTTGTGAGTCATGGTCAAAGTCATCTGAGAAACACTAGGCGATTGGTTTGCAGACATTTTTCATTGTTGCAGCTGTGGGTGGGCTTCCTACTGACATCTACTGCATAGAGGCCACGGGTGCTGCTAAACATCCTGCAATACACAGAACAGCCCCCTCCAACAAGGAATTATCAGGTACAAAATGTCAGTAGTGCCAAAGATAAGGAATTCTGTGCTAAGACAATGGATTTCAACTCCAGCTACACATGAGAATTACCTGGGAAGCTTTTAAAGCATGCATGTGCCAGGCCACCTGAGTACTGGCATATTTAAAATGCTCTCCAAATGATTCTCATGTGCAGCTGGAGGCAAGAACTTCCGCGCTGGGAGGATATTTTCAGCATCCTTTTATGCATATCTACTGAAAAGGAGGAAATGGATTGCAGATAATTTAAGATGCCCCACACCAACCCCTACACACACACGCACGCGCGCACGCACGCACACTCACGGGTAGAAGACCAAACCCGTATTACAACCAAGTCTTAACAATGAGGTCTTGAAAAGTGGTTTGGATGAAACCATCACCTTCCTCTTGGTCCAGATGTCTCTCTCAAATATCCTACCTTTCACTTGGAGAATAACTGGCTGCTTCTCAGTTCTTGCTCTGTCCTCGGCTGGAAGCTAAAGAAGACCACCAGACCGCCGGCCCACCAGCCAAGACAGGATGCAGCTTCTCAGCATTAACCTACTTTAGTTTCCTTTTTTAAGAGAATCTTCATATTTTGTCTTTGCATTTGACACTCCTCACGTTCACTATGACATGACTATAGGTGGATTTATTTTTACTTATCCTGCTCATAATTCAGTGTGCCATTTCAGTTTGAGCACTCATCGGCCTACAATTCTGGTAAATTCTCTGCCATTATCTCTTCAATATGTTGCCTCTCCCTCCATCTCTCTTCTTTGAACTCCTATTAGGTTTATATTGGATTTTGAAATTCTATGGTTCACATTACCCTGATTTCACTTTCGTAATTTCTGTTCTCTCCGTGCTTTGGTGTGATTCATCTTCCAAACCACTAGTTCTCTTTCTAATCCTCTAGTCTAATTTGTCTATTGATTTTTTAATTTTAATGACTATATATTTCCTTTCCAAAATTTCTATTTGCTTCCTTATTTTATACAATGTTCTCTTCCTGCCTTATAAGTTCTATTCATTCCTTTATCTCTCTAAACATTCTAACTGGCTCAGACTATTTTATTATCCCTAGTTCTTGGATTGTATATTCCACCATTTGCTGTGTCTGCTGAAAATCCCTACAATCTCATGCAGACATGTGTAGTAATCTTACTCTTCTGAGTAGCATAATCTCAATATTGCAAGATAATATTCACTGTCTTCCTGCACTAAATGCGCAGTTTAGAAAGTATCGTTCCTACTGATATCCAGACTTATATTTTACATGAGATATTTCACATTGTTTTAAAGCCCTGACCTAAGGAGAATACTGTGGGCTGTTTTTTCTATAATTAAGATTGGGATGGGGAAAAGAAAGCCACTTAAACTTTCCAAAGCACTTAATCCACAAGGTTTAACAGAAGGTAATTTGATAAAAAGCCTCTTGCTAAGATGGTATAGTTATGTCACTATCAAGGCTAGATATCAAGATTTAGAAAAAACCCTAACAATCTTTGTTAAAGGACATCACACTAAAACATGTTTTTTTTTTTTTTTTGGTCTTCTTCATGACCAGCACTCAGCCAGTGAGTGCACCAGCCATTCCTATATAGGATCCGAACATGCAGCAGGAGCGTCGCTGCGCTCCCAGTGCAGCACTCTCCCGAGTGCGCCATGGGCTCGGCCCAAATGTTTAGGTTTTTTTTTTTTTTTTTTTTTTAAATGTGTTTTATCAACTGAATATCTTCACATGTTCCAGCTGTTAACACTCTGATGTCATTTTGAGACCACTAAACATTCTTGCTTCCCTCCTTTGCGTGGTCTTGGGATTGCCACTACAGTCCTTTAGTGTGCAAGATTGGAACACAATATGTCACACCAGCCAAGAGGACACGGAACCCTTGTCCTTGTCCTGGACCCTGTGCTTCTACTCATGCAGCCCAAGGTTATCAAACATTTAAAAATAACATGTCATATCACTGAGTTATAATGTTCAGTTATCTAAAACCTCAAATGTCTCACACAGAAACCTGCTGCCTTAACTCTGTAGGCAGCTGAGCATGTAACTCCTGCTGTATAATCACTGCGACCCCCAAGGACATCAACAGAGATGGTTTAATGTGCTATGCACTCTCAGTATCCTGCAATAGTCCTTTCATGGGTCTTGGTCACAGAAGGAAATGGAATGAGCTTAGGCTCTGCCCAGAAGGACCATAGCAAAGGAAAGAGCACTTGCATATGTAAGACAATGGGAGTGTACAGCAAATGCCAGTCATGTGGATCAGACAAATACTGCATAAGGGAAGGGAGAGATCAAGAGTTGGCAAAAGTTCATGGGCAGACTGAGGGATGAGTTGGGCCTGTGCATGGAGCATCGAGGGGCTACGTGCATGCTAAAACATGCTAGCAGCTCATGCTAACATTTTGGTCTGAATGAGTGGATCAGTGTTGGTGAGGGGTACTAGTGACAGGCGGGGGTGGGTGGGTGTGTAAGAAAGTTAGAGGGGAGAATATTGATGACTGACTGATGCTCAGGAGGGGAAGTGGTAACAAGCAGATGCCAAGCAGGAAAAACAGCCGCTGCTCACCACATGCTTTCTGTAGGTTGGGCTTTGTAACTATGTTTCACGAATTATCTCATTTAATCCTCACACATCCTATGAGGTAGAGGATGCTAGTATCCTCATTTTCCAGATGAAAAATTTGATGCTAAAGAAGGTTAAATAAGTTTCCCCCGGTTATATAGAGAGGAAGTAATAAAGTATAGATATGAACCCTGCCAGTCCAGCACCAGAGTTTGTTCCTAATCACCATGAAATACTGTGCCTCAGAGAACATAGTGACTTACCTTAATGCTACTAAAGACTGGCGTGTGTATTGTCTTGGTCATTGTCTAAGACATTGCTCACTCAACAAGTACTTATTATGATGCTGCCAATCCCTGGCCTTATTTTGTATACTGAGGACATCTAGATGAATTAGATTGGTCACTGCGCTCAAGGAGGTGACAGTCCCCACAAGGAGGTCACAAGAGAGAGAACCACGTAAACATATAATTATAAGCAGCATGGCAAATAAAGATTCAGTGGATGTTTCTACACAGTGCTAGGGAATCTCAGAAGATGGAGTGGCCAGTTCCATGAGAGAGAGTTGTGGAAAGCTTCAGAAAGAAGGGGATATTTAAGATAAGTTTTGAAGGACCAGTAGTTAATCAGATAGATGTGAGGGTATAAAAGGTTTGGAAGCAGAGGAAATAGTGTTCAAGGGCACAGGTATATTGGAGTGCACGTCAGGTCAGCAAATGAGCATGGCTGCAAGAAATAGGAGTATAAAGTTCAGTGGTCATCCTCAAACATGTTGTGCAGACAACTGTTCCTGGGTGAGTTGACTTCCATAGTCAAAAAGTGTGGAAACCATTGTATCCTACCACCTCTTTCTATCAGTACTTTTCTAAGAAGTACTACAGTAAACCAGCCTGTTCAAATCTTTTAAAATAAGAGTTTCCCACTTTAATTGCCCACAGAATCCCTTTTTTTCCTACTCCCCCAAAACACTTTTGCTTTTCACTTCAAGAATTTCCATTTTTTCCTAGTTTTCATTTCTTTGCTCTAATTCTTTGAACATAAGTTTGACAGATGCTTTAAAGCCTTTTTTTGCTAATTCTAAAATCTGGTCCATTTAGGTTTGATTTCAATTGCTTTTTAAAAATTAATTACTATGGATCACATTATATCATTTCTTTGTATGTCTAGCACTTTTTGATTGTTTATTGGACATTGTGACAGCACATTCTGGAGAATTCTGGTTTCCTATTATCTTTCTCTGAAGTGTTGATTCCTGTTTTATCAGGAGGATTAACTAATGGTTAATTACTGTGAATTTAATGTAGGCTTAGTTTTATACTTGGTTAGTGCAGATTTGTGGAAAGTTCAAGACATTTCCCAAGCCTTTCTAACTTCTAACTTCTAGACTCATCCTCCAAACTTTTTATTGCATGTGAACCATGTTGGCATTTGGCTTTAGACTTTGGTAGGGTGAGTTTGGAGTAGATGTTACTCTAGGGCTGGGTGCTTACTGCCAAGGTGCAGGCTTTCCTATGTCTTGGATGCCAAGGATATTAATGAGATGTAAAGAAGATCTCTTCACTCTGGCAGGCTTGGGCTCCAACATCCTCAAGTACTGTTCAGCCTCTAATATCTGTATTCCGCTCTCAACATCACAGCAAAGAGGACTTTCCTTGCATGTGGGCACCTTCATCAAAGGATTCATGGTAGTTCCCCACATGGATTTCTGGGGCTACCTCAGCATAGCTTCCTCCTCTTCTATGTCCCATCACAGATCCCAGCTGTTTCAGCTGCCCCAAACTGTTATTTCTGCCTCTTCAGCTCAGAGAGACCACAGAGCCCTGCTTGGACTCCAGCTCTGCTCTAATCAGTTGGAAAACTTTCCCCAGGTACAGATTTGGGCAATCGTGAGGCTCACCTTATAAATTTCCCTTCTTTCAGGGATTACAGTCTTGTGCTATCTGTTGCTCACTACATAAAAACAGTTCCAGTTTTATAGTTGTTTAGGGAAGGATGTTTACTTTGGTACCAGTTATTCCATCACAGTCAGAAATGGAAGTCTAACATAATACTATTAAACAGCACATGAAAGCAGCAACATGCAAAATATACTCTGAGAAACAACAAGGTAAGTTTATTTTTAATTGTAGCCTAATTTTTAGTAATAAGGATTCATGTCTTCCAGCAGCTTGTTTTGTAACTCCACTTTGACTTCAATAGGCCTCATAACTTAACATATCTAAAACAAAAGTCTTAACTTCCAAAAATTTCTTTTTTTTAAGCCTACAAAATCTTTCTTTTATTAGTATTTTTTATGCAAATCTTTTAAAATTGATTGTGAATATTCATGAGATACAAAGCTGATTGTCATCACTCATGCCCAAGATGTGATGGCCAGATCCATACTGGCAGCATTCACATTACCACAAATTGCAATTGTACCCCATGTCCCCAACCAATTATCCCTGACCTCCATCCCCACTCCCCTTTCTCCCACTCCACTTTGTATCCCTAGGTATGCTCTCTCCCTCTGCAAGTCCAACACACCACTGTGGTCTTTCTTTCCTCCCTTCTTTCTCTCTTAGCTCCCACTTATGAATGAGTACATGCAGTATTTATCCCTATGTTTTGCTTATTTCATTCAACGTAAGTTTCTCCAAGCTCATCCATGTTGCAAATGAGAGAATTTCATTCTTTTTTATGGAAGAGTAGTATTCCATGGTATATATATATATATACCACATTTTCCTTATCAATGGACATTTAGGTTGGCTCCATGTCTTGGCTATTGTAAACAGAGCTGCTATGAACATGGGAGTGTACATACCCCTTCGACATGGTGATTTCCATTCCTTTAGGTATATACCCAGAAGCAGGATTGCTGGATCATATGGACGATCTCTCTGTAGTTGTTTGAGAAACCTCCATACTGTTTTCCATAGGGGTTGTACTAATTTACATTCCCACCAACAGTGTAGGAGCGTTCCCTTTTCTCCACACCCTCGCCAGCATTTGTTATTCTCCATCTTTTTTATTATAGCCAGTCTAACTGGGGTGAGATGATATCTCAATGTGGTTTTAATTTGCATTTCCCTGATGACTAGTGATGTTAAACATTTTTTCATGTACCTGTTGGCCATTTATATGTCTTCCTTTAAAAAAGTCTATTCAGCTCCTTTGCATATTTTTTAATTGGGTTATTTGGGTTTTTTACTGCATAATTGCTTGAGTTCCCTGTATATTACAGATATTAATACCTCATCAGATGCATGGTTAGCAAAACTTTTCTTCCACTCTGTAGACTGTCTTTTCACTCTGTTGATTGTTTCCTTTGCTGTACAGAAGCTTTTGAGTTTGATATAGTCCCATTTGTTTATTTTTTCTTTTGTTGCCTGTGCTTTCAGGCTCATGTTCATAAAGTCGGTGTCCAGACATAGTTCCTGAAGTGTCTTGCTTATATTTTCCCTTAGTAATTTTACAGTTTCAGGTCTTATACTTAAGTCTTTAATCCATTTTGATTTGTTTTTAGTATAGGTGAGAGGTGCATGTCTAGTTTCATTCTTCTGCATATGGATATCCAATTTTCCCAGCACCACTTATTGAAGAGGCAGTCTTTTCCCCAATGTAGGTTTTTGTTGCCTTTGTCAAATATCAGATACCTGTAAGCCTGAGGGGTGATTTCTGGGTTCTCTATTCTGCTTCACTAGCAGTCTATTTTTATGCCAGTTCCATGCTGTTTTGGTTACTATAGTTTTGCAGTATGATTTGAAGTCAGGTAGTGTTATGCTACTGGCTTTATTTTTTTTTGCTCAGGATTGCTTTGGCTATTTGGGGTCTTTTATTGTTCCATATGAGTGTTAAGATTGTTTTTTCCATTTTTGTGAAAATGTCATTGGTATTTTGATGGGGATTGCATTGATTCTGTAGATCACTTTGGGTAGTATAGAAATTTTCACCATGTTCATTCTTCCAATCCAAGAGCATGGAATGTTTTTCCATCTTTTTGCATCTTCTTTAATTTCTTTCAGTAGTGGTTTGTAGTTCTCATTGTAGAGATCTTTCACCTCCTTGGTTAAATTGATTCCTAGGTGTTTTACTTTTTTTTGCAACTGTTGTAAATGGGCTTATTTATTGATTTCTCTATCTGTTAGTTCATTACTGGAGAATATAAATGCAACTGATTTGGGGGCATTTATTTTGTATCCTGGAATGTTACTGAAATTATTAACCAGCTTTAGGAGTTTTTTGATAGAGTCTTTTGGTTTTTTATATATACTATCATGTCACCTGCAAATAGGGACAATTTGACTTCATCTTTTCCAATCTGGATACCCTTTATTTCTTTCTCTTGCCTGATTGCTCTGGCTAGTATGTCTAGTACTATGTTAAATAGAAGTGGTGAGAGTGGGTATCCTTGTTCCTGTTCATAAGGGAAAAGTCTTCAGTTTTTCCCCATTCAGAATGATACTAGTGGTGGGCTTGTCATAGTTGTCTTTTATTGTGTTAACATACTTTCCTTCTATACCTAATTTTTTGAGACTCTTTATCATGAAAAGATGTTGAATTTTGTCAAATGCTTTTTCAGCATTTATTGAGATAATCATACGGTTATTGTCCTTGAGTTTGTTGATGTGATGTATCACACTTATCGACTTTTGTATGTTGAACCATCTTTGCATCCCTGGGATGAATCCCACTTGATCATGGTGTATACTTTTATTAGTGTGTTGCTGTATTCTGATTGCTAATATTTTGTTGAGGATTTTTGCATCTATGTTCATTAAGGATATTGGCCTGTAATTTTCTTTTTTTTGTCATGTCTTTATCTGGTTTTGGTATCAGAATTATGTTGGCCTCATAAAATGAGTTTGGGAGAGTGGCTTCTGTTTTAATTTTTTGGAATAGTTTGAGGAGAATTGGTGTTAATTCCTCTTGAAAGGCTTGATAGAATTCAGCTGTAAAGCCATCCAGACCTGAGCTTTTCTTTGCTGGAATATTGCTGATTACCACTTCAATCTTGTTGCTTGTTACTGGTCTGTTCAGGTTTTCTGTCTCTTCTTGGTTCAGTCTGGGTAGTTTGTATGTGTCCAGAAACTTATCCATATCTTCCAGGTTTTCATATTCGTTGTCATACAGTTGTTTATAATAGTCTGTAATGATTCTTCATATGTCTGTGGTATTGGTTGTAATGTCTCCCTTGTCATTTCTGATTTTTGTTATTTGGGTCTTCTCTCTTGTTTTTTTAGTTAACCTAGCTAATAGTTTATCTATTTGGTTAATCTTCTCAAAAAAACAACTTTTGTTTCATTGATCTTTTCTATTGTTTTTTGAGTATCTATCTCATTTAGTTCTGCTCCGATCTTAATTATTTATTTTCATCTCCTACCTATAGGATTGAATTGTTGTTTTTCTAGTTCTTTGAAGTGTAGCATTAGTTTATTTTATTTGAAGTCTTTCCATTCTTTTGATGTAAGTGTTTATTGCAAAAAATTTCCCTCTTAGTACTGCTTTTGCAGCATCCTAGAGGTTTTGGTATGATGTGTCTTTATTTTCATTAGTTTCAAGAAACTTTTTGATTTCCTGTTTAATTTCTTCTTGGACTCATAAGTCATCTAGGAGCCTATTTCTTAGTGTCTATGTATTTGTATAGTTTCCAGAGTTTTGCTTGTTATTGCTTTCCAGTTTTAGTCCATTGTGGTCTGCAAAGATACTTTGAATGATTCCAAGTTTTAAAAATTTGCTGAGACTAGATTTGTGACCTAATACGTGGTCTGTCCTGGAGAGTGTTCCATCAAGAGACCCACCTCACCTATAGACACACACAGACTAAAAGTGAAGGGATGGAAAAAGATATACCTTGTAAATGGAAACCAAAAACGAGCAGGAGTAGCTATTCTTATATCAGATAAAATAGACTTTAAACTGGAAAACATAAAAAGAGACAAAGAAGGCCACTATATAATGATAAAAGGATCTATCCAGATAGAAAGCATAACAATCATAAATATGTATGTACCCAATACTGGAGCACCCAGATATGTAAGCAAACATTCTTAGACCTAAAGAAAGAAATAGGCCCTAATACATCAATAGTGGGTGACCTGAATACCCCTCTCTCAGTATGGGACAGATCTTCCCAGCAACAAATCAACAAAGAGACACAGGATTTAAACTACACCTTAGACCAACTGAACCTGGCAGATATATACAGAACATTTCACCCAACAACTAAAGAATATACTTTCTTCTCATCGGCACATGTCACCTATGTAAGGTCCTATCCCTTGCCACTCTCTGTTGACTTACACTGCTTCATTTTCTTCATGGCATTCACCACTGATATATATGATATCTCTTCACTTGTTTTTCTCTCCTGCTTGAAGTTGGCTCCATGAAAACAGGGACCTTTGTCTGTTTTGTTCACTGCTTTATCCTGGGCACCTAGAACAGTGCCTTGCACTTAGTTGGCCCTCATTAAATTAAGTTGAATGAATAATATGAATTATAATAAATGTATTTAAATTTAATTTTTTGTGAAGTGGTTCAGAGAGATAAAGAAAGATTGAAAAAAGGCATCCCAATTGCAAATATATTGGAAAAACTCTGAATATATTATTGACTCTTATGAACAAAGATGATCAATGCAAAAGCACTTATAGGTTGCTTTACCCAATGGCGGAGAAATTATGTTTAACTTTATCTGTGTGAAGTTTCCTGGGCTCAATCATCTTCCCTCCACAGAGCAATGTCAATAAAAAGCCAAACAGAAGAACGTATAGAAATAAGAAAAGAAAATGCAGCACCCAGGACAATGCTATTATACAGTCTACGTCTTCCAGGAAAACCTATTTTTTTCCCTCTTCTTAAACAGAAACAATGGCATTTAGAGAGCAAAATAGCCTCCATTACCTGAAAAGTTTGTATGCCCAGATTTGCTCTGGAGTATGAAAAATGTGTGTGGAGAGGAAAGTCTCTTGTGTTTGTGTTCACAGAAAATGAGCCAAAACTATAGACCCTTGCAGCAAGAGATTACCTGGTAAAATTCTGCAAAGATACTTTCATCCCTCTGTGTACTGGAGCTCTTGTAAAGCCAAAGGACACCTCTTGAAGCAAACACAGTGCCAGAGAAGCAAGTGCAGTTTAACTCCACCTTCTTTGGTATGATTTCTCACCCAGGACTGTTCCATTTGCTCACTATTCTAGAAGGACAAACTGTGGTAATGATGGACAGGTTATTCCAAGCCATCGTGATCAGCATCTTAAAGAATATTCGTTCTAATTCCCACTTCTTCCTAAAGATCCAGAAAGGCCCTTAGGCACTTCCAGTTTTTGAGATTCCTGATATATTAAAAAAGATAAAATCCTAAAACACGGTTTCAAAATGGTGGTATACTTAAAATGCTTCCGTTTAATAAATTAATGCTTTTAAAACAAGAACATACAAGGTGATGTCATTATGCTATCTGGGAGTGTATGGAGGGCCTTGTTTGGAGATAATATCAAAAGTCTAAACTTGAGCTGCTTCAGGAACGTGACCCTCCCTGGGATAGATCCTGTCCCCCCCATGCCCTGGAGGTGGCTAAGGTCTTTCACTGTTCACCTAATAATTCTGAGTTTTGACAGTTAAGTCTCTTTAATCCTCACTCACTTCATAGCCACTTGATGGATAAATAGATGCCTCAATGTAATGAGGCTTGTTTCGGTGGGTAGAGAAAATTAACTATTTGACCAAATTAGCTAGTCCCATGAAAATGACTAAAATATTCCAACCAATTTATTACAAAATGTATTCCTGAAATCTCATTATCTGCTATATGCTGTGAAAGTGGCTCATAAAAAGGACATTTCAAAGGGTGCTCGGATTTGTAAAGTAAACCTCCGTGACACTACAGCTATGTACACACAGAGGGTTATGGTATATGTTAAGGCTGAGAGTAAGAGAATGATCAGATTGGGGGAATCAGGCGGTGCAGCACTGACTGAGGATATTAATTAACTCATCCATCCATCTATCCAACAAATGCTTATTCCTCCTGCCCATCCACTCATCCACTAATCCATCCAATTTAATATTTAGAGAGGGCCTTTTCCATGCCAGGCACTATGCTAAGTGCCTCAACACTTTGCAAAGTGAATGGGACAAAAAGAAGAATGTGACAGAAGCTTTAGAAACCTATTCTGCTTCAAGGTGGAAACACATCTACAATGGCAGCCTAGGTTGTGAGTGACCTAACAGAGGTGAGCAAATTTATCTGGTGCACAGAGGACAGGCAGCTAACTTAGTCTGGGAAGATGACCAACAGCCATGACCCAATTCCTAGTTTTCTTCCACTTTGCTTTTCAAAACGAATGTCCTTGGAGCTAGAAATAATAGAATACTGGTAAGAATAAACTGAAGGTGAAGATGGGAGAGAAAATCTGAGGGAGAGACTTATCTTTACATATTCTAAGTGAATTTAGATTTCTTTGAATGTTTTATGGAATCTCAGGGGAAAGAGGTTGTGTTTATTCTGTGTATTTCCAGTGAGCAAAACTATGACCAACAGAAAAAAAGTAAGAGGAAGGAAGATTACAGCTCAATGTATGAAGGGCATTTAAGTAAATATGCTTTGTAGCAAAAGTTATTTCTTTTACCCTGTAGAAAAACCAGAATATGCAAGAAAGCTATTAACATTTAGATAATAAAAATTGCACCTAATCTCACAACTCAGTAATAAACATCATCGACCGTGTGGTACATTTCCTTCCAGTCCTGAAATGCATTACATAGATGAGACTATTTAATATATGCAAATTATATCTTTCTTATTTGCTTAACATTAAGCATTTTCCACATCATTATAAGTCTTCACAAAAAATAATTTCAGAGTTCTGCTTCCAGCCAAGATGGAATATCCACAGTCTTCCCAGGTCTCCCCTCTTACAACTGAAAAATTCAGGATATATCATAACCAACAAGCATAGAAAGACACTGAAAGGTGTAAAGAAGTAATACTGACTAAGGACTTTGGGACTGAGGTGATGCGTTCCCTGGGCTTCCTTTTTGCTTCCTATAGGAAGACGCTGAAAGGTGAAAAGAAGTCATACTGACTAAGGACTATGGGAGTGAGGTGGTGAGTTCTCTGGATTTCCTTTTTGCTTCCTATGTATCCTGAGTAGAGTGCTAGTGAAGCTCGCAACCTGGCACCACCAACAAGCACAGTAAATTAAAAAGAAGGCTCCAAGAAAAGCCTATTTCCCCTGAACAAAGGACCACAAAGAGAGGCATAAGAGAACAGAATGTCTTCCCTACTCCAGCAAAACACAAGTGGAAAAATATCCCGATTCAAGGTTTCCACCAAGCCCAATGAGAAACTAATCTTCTATCTCCCCTACCAGGCCTGAGGAAGGAGGAGTGGAGCTCTGGTTTGTCCACTTGGTGGTGTTGGCAGGGACAACCAGGGAGCTAATTTTCCAGCTTCCACCCATCAGAAGAGGGCAAGACTCCAATTCTCCTGCTTCAGTACTGTCAGTGGGGTCCACTGCTTTGTCAAGCATCCACCCTACCTGCTATCAAGGCAACTAAAGGAGAAAGTTTGTGGTAAGGCTATTAGCCATCCATGTCCCTGTGCCCCTGTGTCAGCTAGGCCTAGCAGGGAGCTGGGTTTATACCTCACCTGAGGACAACGAGGTAGTGTGAGTGGTGCTAGCAGGGCTGCTGATCTTTCACCCTACTCATATGCACTCAAGGAAGTATGAGGCACTGGTTAACCATTTTTGCAATGGTGTCAGTGGGGCCCAGGAGGGAGCTGAATACCCACCCACACCTTGGTCTGCATGCTACAGCTAAAATGGGTGACTGTGAGCTAAAAAAAAAAGATTAAATAGGGTTCAAAGTCTCACAGCATAATAACCAAAATGTCCAGGATATAAATGAATATCACTCGTCATAGCAACAAACAAGAAAATTACAATTTCAGCAAGAGATACAATCAACAGATGCCAACCCTTAAATGACACATATGTTGAAATTATCTGATAAGGAGTTTAAAGCAGTTACCATGAAAATGCTTCAACAAGCAATTGCATACATGTTCAAAACACATAAAAAATGGATAATCTCAGAAAAGTAGGTGATATAAAAAAAGAACCAAAGGGAAATTAAATTATAGAACTGAAAATCTAATAAGCAAAAAATATTTTTAACTCACTAATTGGACTCAATGCTAGAAAAAAAAATATGGCAGAGGAACAGATCAATGAGATTGAAGACAGAACAATAGAAATAACGCCAACCAATAAACTGAAAAGGAAAGGAACAGAGACTTAGGACTACAATGAAAAAATCGAACATGCATATTATCAGAACCTTAGAAAGAGAGGAGAAAGAAAATGGAAATGAAAAAATATTTGAAGGAATAATGACTGAAATATTCCTGATTTTGGCAAAAACAACAGCAACAGCAACAACAAAAAAGCCCCATAAAACAATATATACAAGAAACCAAGGGAATACCAAACAGAATCCCAAAGAAATCTACACCAAGACACACATAGTCAAACCTCTAACAACTAAAGACAAAGAATCTGAAAGCATCCAGAGAGTCATAACACTTTACCTATATGAGAAAAACAATTAGAATGACAGCAAATTTCTCACAAAAAACCAAGAAGGCCCAAAGGAAGTGGCACAATATTTTTTAAGTGCAGAAAAAAAAAAAAAAAAGAACTGTCAACCATGAATTCTACATCTGGCAAAATTATCCTTCAAAAATGAAGACCAATAAAGACATTGTTAGGAAACTGAGAGAACCCATTGCTAGCAGGTCTAGCCTTAAGGGACAGCTAAAGGACATTTTCCAAGGAAAAGGTAACAGAAGAAGGCTTGGAACTGCAGAAGGGAAATAAAAATGATAAAATGGGTAAAAAAAAATTACAAAGTAGTGAGGGGGTAAATATAATAGACTATCTCATTCCTTATGAGTTTCTTAAATAATATTTAATCTTTGACGCAAAAATCATAACACCATCTGATGTGTTACTCAGTGTATGTATAGAAAATATCATAGAATTATATTTTTAAAGCAGGTAGGTGGACGTAAGGTTTTTATACTTCATTTAAAGTGGTAAAACATCATTAACAGTAGAATGTGATAAATTATATGTATATGTATATGTGTATGGATATATATATTTGACAAATATTATAGACAAATTGAAAAATATACTTGGGGATCTCAACACCCCACTCTCAGAAACTGACAGAAAGTCAGCAAAGATTTAAAATATCTGAACACCACCACTATCCAACAAGATCTAATTAACATTTAAAAGAACACATGACCCAATGATGGCAAAATACACATTATTTTTAAGTACCTGTGAAACATTCACAAAGTCAGACCATTCATATCCTGGGCCCTAAAACAAACCTCAAGACATTTAAAAGACTTGAAATTATACAAACTAAGTTCCTGGAAGATAATGGAATCAGGATAGGAACCAATAACTGAAAGTCAATAGGAAGATCTCTAAACACTTGGGTATAAGACAACAGAATTCTAAATGATTTATAGGTTAAAGAGGAAGTCTCAAAGAAAAAAGATACATGTAACTGAATGTAAATGAAATGCGTCATATCAATATTTGTGGAATGCATCTAAAGTAGTGCCAAAAAAGAAATCATAAGACCAGAAATCAATAAAATTAAGTAATGTCAGCAAAAATGGCAGAGTAAAGGATCTGCAAAACTCCATATAAGCAATGAGAAAAGTGGCAAACTTTTATGAATCAATATTTTTCAAATCTCTGGAAATTAGCCAAAGGCTTTCAGTAATCTAGGAGTATTTATTCAATAAAAAGTCTGAATTAAAATAAGAACAGTGAGTTTTCTGGCATTTTAACTTGTCCTATTCCCATCTCACCTCACCCCAGTTCTGTATTAGCCTTGAAAACCAACTGCCCACAATAACAGTGAAAACCAACAAACTGGCAGCCACTGGAGCGTTCAGAACAGTGTTGGAGATTCAAGCCTCATTCCCAGAGAGTTGTCATTATTTGACCTACATGGTAGCTCCTTGTCTTTATGTGACCTGACTTGGAGCTTGCCCAGTGTGGAAAGCCTTGTCTCTTGGGCATTCGTCAAAGACATTTGGAATTATTTAACTTCACTGCTGCCTGAGGTGGTAGATACCAATAGGGCAAATAATAGGCGAATCAAAAGCTTAAAAGGAAAAGCTGGGGAATGAGATGTCTGTAGGGGCTTAAAAAAGCCCTGTCATATTCCTAGGAATCTAGAAGACCACGCACATGCACAAGACTATGCACATGTTCAGGAAAGACCTGAGAAAACCCTAAGCTCTCACCTCAGCCTGATCTTGAGGCTGTGTAAACAGAAAGCAAAGGCTTAGGCAGAGTTGTAAACTGCCTGGCTGAGCTTTACGGGCATGCACCAATATGTGCACACTGAGTCTATCCTCAAATATTGGGAGAAATATTGGTCCAGACATTTAAAGAAATCTGTCTAATTATTCCCTGACTGTTAAGCTAAACAAGCAGAACTTCAGTGGCCATACATGACGAAGTATATAGACTTTGCAGAATTAATTCAGAAAGCTACTAAACAAACAATGACAGCAAAAAATAACAATAATAAAACCTGGGGAGGGGGAAGAATCTGATTTCCAGAGTTGCCACATTATATTGTTTATAATGTCCAGTTTTCAACAAAAAATTCCAATACATTCAAAGAAACAAGAAAGTATGGTTCACACATAAGGGACAACATTATTTATCAGAAATTATTCCTAAGGAGGCCCATATGTTGGAATTACTAAATAAAGACTTTATATCAGCTATTTTTAATATGTTCAGAGAACTATAAAAAGAATCAAACAGAAAAGTACAATAACTGAAATGAGAATTTACTAGAGAGACTCAGTCGATTTGAGCAAACAAATGAATCTTGAAAGCAGCAAGAAGGAATTCATCATACACACTGAGATTAACAGCAGATTTCTCATAAAAAACCATGGAGCCAGAATTTGAAATTTTCAAATTGCTGAGAGAAAAACACTGTCAACAAGTAGTCTTATTTCCAGCAAACCATCTTTCACAAAAGAAGGAAAATTAAGCCATTCCCAGATACACAAAAATTGAGGAAATGTTTAGCTAGCAAACCTGCTGTACAAGAAACACTTCCTTCCTACAAGAAATGCTTCCTTTCTACAAGAAAGGATATCCTTCAGTCTGAAGTGAGAAGACACTAGACAGTAACTTGAAGAAATAAAGATCTCTAGCAAAGGCACTACAAAGGTAAATTTTTTATAAAAGACAATATTAATGTATTTTTGTTTGTAACACTGTTTTCTCCTGACTGATTTAAAAGACAATTGTATAAGGCAATAATTACAGAGCTGTGTTGATAGGTACACCATGTATAAGCACCTAATTTGCATGACACAGAAAGGGGAGGAAACAGAAATACAACACATGCAAAGCTTTTGAATTCTATTGAAATTAAATTGATTTCATTACACTTTGATTGTTATAAATTAAGGTGGTAATTTTCACTCCACGGGCAACCACTACAAAAATAACTCAAAAATATAGTTAAAGAAATACTGAAGGAATTGAAGTGGTATATTAGAAAATATGTATTTAACACAAAAGAAGGCAGTAACGGAGGAGTAAAGGAATGAAAAAGCATAAGACATATCAAACACAAATACCAAAATGGTGCACGTAAATTCTACTACAACAGTAAGGACATTAAATGTAAATAAATAAAACATTCAATTAAAGGGCATCACAAAATGGATTTAAAAATGGTCCAACTCTATGCTGCCTACAAGACACACATTAAATTAAAAAACACAAAATGGTTGGAATTAAAATAATGGATAAATACCATGCAAACAGTAACCAGAAAAGAGCTGGAGTGGCTATAATAATAAAATAGACTTAAGATGAAAATTGTTACAGAGTTGAAGAAATTGAAGAATATCTTTTATTTCTTATTATATGGAAGAAAATCTGTGTTCATGAATTTGAAGACTCAATATTGTTAGGATGGCGATACTCTCCAACTTGATCTACAGAATCAATGCAATCCCTATCAAAATCCCAGTTGCCTTCTCTGAAGAAACTGACAAGCTGATTCTGAAAATTAATACAGGGGAAAGAAGAGTCTCTTCAACAAATGATGCTGGGAAACTGTATATCAATACACAAAAAGAATGAAGATGGAGTGTTGGTGGTATAGCGGTGAGTATAGCTGCCTTCCAGGAATGAAGGTGATCCCCTACCTCACACTATATATAAAAATTAACTCCAAATGGATCAAAGACATAAATATAAGAGCTAAAACTATAAAACTCTTAGGAGAAAAAATAGGGGTAAATCTTTATGATCTTGGATTAGATAATGCCTTTTTAGCTATGACTCTAAAGGCACAAACAGGTAGAGCCCACCGTGGTGGGGACAACGTGGCTGATCTGCTGAGTGTTAGAGTGAATCCGGAGGCATTTTCCCATGCCATCGGTGCCATCCAGGCGCTGCACTCCAGCGTGAGCAGGGTGTTCGACTGCCTGAAGAATGGCATGTGGAACAAGGAGACACTGGAGGCTCAGGAGAAGGCCTTCACTGCACACTTCCAGGAAAGCTTGAATTCCGTCAACTGGGACCTCCATGAGCCGGAACATCTGAGCAATTTGGTAGGCAAGCCATTAGAGAACCATCCTCTCCATGACAGCAGGCTGTTAAGCCTGGATCCTGTGCAGGACAAAACTCCTCTCTATAGTCAACTCCTTCAAGTGGTCAAACAAGTTGCAGTGCCATGCAGGTCTAGTATCTGGCCTTTTGAATCAATAGTCACTGAAGCATTCTGCTAATCTCAAGTGCAGACCAAAGACTCAGCCCATGACTCTCATCTTACTGCCTCAATATGATGATGACATGATCAGCTGCATTGACAGGATGTTTCCTGAAATGTCCATCTACTTATCCAGACCCAATGGAACATCAGCAATGCTTCTGGTAACCTTGGGAAAGGGGTTGAAAGTGATCATGGTCATGCACAGCCTATTCATTGATCCAACAATAGTAAAGGAGTATAATGAAAATGTCTACACAGAAGACCGCAAGCTTGATATATGATCCAAATCCAACTGCAACGTATTCTAGAAGATGACAGACCACGCCACCACCGCCCTGCTCCACTATCAGCTGCCACAGATGCTGGACATCCTGATCAGATCCTCCATGACCTGGTTAAGAAGTTACATAAAGCTGTTCCAAGCCCCATGCCAGTGCTGCAGGAAGTTTCTGCAAGATGGCCTTCCTGGCACGAGGAGGGATTTCTGAACCTTCGAAGCCTTCTACAACACCTGCCGGCACTAACTCTACCCCAGCCCGAGGATGACCTGCAGATTTCCACCCGGCACCTTCCTAGGCAAGCCCTAAGGAATATTGATGGCCCAGACCTTTCTTTGCTGCCCAAATATCAATACAGCCACTCTTCCCTATTGTAAAAAAGTGTCATGTCCTCTGTGGCTGAGGGAACTAATTATACGTGTTAGTGAGTGTATTAAAGGCAAAGATGACCTTTCCAGAACCTAATGTGGAGAAATTATACACCATGCTCTTCTTCCATGTATGTTGGCAATACTGTTGAATTGACCTTCCTGGGTCTGTGTGTGAAGTCATTTTCACGAGCTGTCACTGGATTGAGCCCTGTGTTCATATGAATAGTCATGTAGCTATTTTTTTGTAACATTTTTTTAAGCAATAAACCTTTTCTATCCAGAAAATAAATAAATGTATAAAAGCACAAACAACTAAAGAATAAAAAAAGAAACTGGACTTAATTAAAATTAAAAACTATTGTTCTTCAAAGGACACTATGAAGAAAGTGAAGAGACAACCCACTGAATGGGAGAAATTTTTTTGCAAATTACATATCTGATAAGGTTCTAGTATCCAGAAGATATAACAGACTATTACAATTCAATAATTAAAGACAGATAATTCAATTTAAAAATGGTCAAATGGTTTAAAGAGACATTTCTCCAAAGAAGATGTACAAATGGCAAACAAGCACATGAAAAGATGTTCAATATCATTAGTCATTGGGGAAGTGAAAATCAAAACTACAATGAAACACTGGTTTCACACCCAGTAGGATGGCTACAATAATAGTAATAATAAAAAGACAACAACAAATGTTGAGGAGAATGTGGAGAAATTGGAACTCTCATATATTGCTAATGGGAATATAAAATGATGCAGTCACATTGGAAAACAATTCAATAGTCTCTTAAATAGTTAAACAGAGTTACCTTATGACCTAGCAATTCCACTCTTGGATATATACCCAAGAGAACAGAAAACAAATATTTTTATATGTCTGTATAAAAATGTGCACATAAATGTTCATAGCAGCACTATTCATTATAGCAAACAAGTGGGAACAACCCAAGTTTCCATTAACTGGTGAGTGAAGAAATAAAATGTGTTTTATACATTCAGTGGAATATAATTCAGCTATAAAAAGGAGTGAAGTACTGATTCATGTTACAATATTGGAATATGCTACAATAATGAAAATACCATACTAAGTGAAATAAACCAAACACAATGGCCACAAATTGTATAATTCTGTTTACATGAAATGTCCAGACTGGGAAAATCCATAGAAACAAAAGTGAGTTAAGAGTTGTCGAGGACTGGGGGAGAAGGGGATAGAGAGTGACTGCTTAAAAAGAAAAATCATATGATCATATCATTTGATAGAGAAAAAGCACTTGACAAAATCCAGTAGCCATTCTTGCTTAAAAAAACCTCTTAGCAAACTAGGAATGGGGGAGAAATTCCTAAACTAGATAAGGAGTAGCTACAAGAAACCTACCATAACATTGTACTTGATGAATAAAGCTTGAATGTTTTCTCTCTAAGACTGGAAAAAAGGCAAGGATGTCTATCATCACTTTTATTGAACAAAGTATTGGAAGTTCTGGTCAATGCAATAAGTCAATAAAAAGAATTAAAAGGTGTATAGTTTGGAAAAGAAGAAATAAAACTTCCCCTCTTTACAGGTGACATGATTATCTACATAGAAAATCCCAAGAAAATCTATAAAAATAATTGCTAAAACTAATAAGTGAGTTCACAGGATGCAAAATCAACACACACAAAAATTCAATCACATAACTGTGTACTAACAACAGCAGGTGGAATAAAAATTTTTTAAAGTTGCCATTTCCAATCACTCTAAAGAAAATTAAATACTTATGTATAGATCTAATAAGCATGTATAGGATCTGCATGCTGAAAATTACAAAATGCTGATCAAAGAAATCAAAGAACACAGAAATAATAAAGAGATATACCTTATTCATGGAATGGCATCGTCAATACAGTAAAGATGTCAATTCTCCCCCAAATGATCTATAGATTTAAAGTAATCTCTATCAAAATCACAGTGAGGTTTTTTTTTTCTAGACATAGGTAAAATGATTATAAAATTTAGATGAAAAGGCAAAGAAACTAGAATAGATAAATCAATTCTGAAAAAAAAGTGGGAGAAATCACTTACCTGATATTAAAGCTTAATATATAGCTATATTAATCAAGACGGTGTGGTTTTGATCAATGGAATAGAATGTAGATCCTAGAAATAGATTCACACAGATATGCTCAAGTGATTTTTGACAACAGTACCAAAGAAACTCAGTGGGGAAATGATAATCTTTTCTACAAATGGTACTGGAGCAATTAGACAACCATGGATTAAAAAAATAAATCTTGACCTAAATTTATACTTTATACAAAAATTAGTTCAAAATAGATCACAGACTTAAATCTACAAACCTTATAGAATAAAACACAGGAGAAAACCTTTGGGTGCTTGAGCTCAGTGAACACCTTTTAGGATTAACACCTAGAGTACAATCCATAAGAAGAAAAATGGATAAATTGGGCCTTATTAAAATTAAAAACTTTTGCTCTGAAAAAGGATAGAAAAAGAATAAAAAGACTGGGAGAAAAATATTTGCAAACCATAGATCCGACAAAGGTCTTGTACCTAGGGTATATAAAGAACTTTCAAAGCTCACCAGTAACAACAACAACAACAACAACAACAACAACAACAACAAAGCAAACCATCTGAGTAGAATGTGAACAACAGACATGAAGAGACAGTTCACTAAAGAGGACACACAAATGGCAACTAACCATATGAAAAGATGTTCAAGATCATAAGCCATTATGGAAATGCAAATTAAAACCACAATGAGATTCTACCACCTATCAGAATGACTATCTACTTACCAGAATGACTAGAATGAAAAATAATGATATTATCAAACGCTGGAGAAGATTCACAGAAAATATATCAACTATACATTGCTGGTAGAAATGTAAAATGGTACAGCCATTCTGGAAAACAGTTGGACAGTTTCTTTTTTATTATTATTTCATTCAAAATATTTGAACACTTACTTGTATGTATTTGTGGGGTACAGCATGTCATTTCAATACATGAATATACTGCACAATGATTCACTTAGGGTGGATAGCATAGTTTTGTGGCCATCAATCCACCGCTTCCCTCCCTGCCCCCCTCACCCCATGCCTCTGGTAACTATTAGTCTACTCTGTCTTTCTATGAGAACCACTTTTTTTTTTTCAGATTCCACATATGAATGATATGTGGTATTTGTCT
This sequence comes from Cynocephalus volans, assembly GCF_027409185.1. Classification (NCBI taxonomy): domain Eukaryota; kingdom Metazoa; phylum Chordata; class Mammalia; order Dermoptera; family Cynocephalidae; genus Cynocephalus; species Cynocephalus volans. The sequence goes on along the minus strand of NC_084473.1, from coordinate 96,511,184 downwards.
TTTTGTGTCTGACTTACTTCACTTAACATGATGGTTTTCAGTTCCATTCATGTTGCTGCAAATGATAGGATAACATTTTTTTTTCTAAGAGCTGAGTAGTATTCCATTGTGTATACATACCACCGATTTATCCATTCATCCATTGATGACATATATGTTGGTTCCATCTCTTGGCTATTGTGAATAGGGCTGTGATGAACATGGGAGTGCAAATGTCTTTTTGATATACCGATTGCATTTGCTTTCAGCTGGATGGTAAGATAGATATATTTTTAGTTCTCTGATGAACCTCCATACTGTTTTCCAAAGTGGCTGTACCAATTTACACTCCCACCAGCAGCAATGTAGGAGAGTTCCTTTTTCTGTGAATCCTTGCCAGTATTTGTTATTTTTGTCTCGTTGATGATAGCCATTCTAACTTGAGTGAGGTGAAATCTCATTGTGGTTTTAATTTGCATTTCCCCTGATGATTAGTGATGGTGAGCATTTTTCATGTACCCGTTGGCCATTTATATGTCTTCTTTTGAGAAATGTCTGTTCAGGTCCTCTACCCATGTTTTAATTGGGTTGTTTTTTGCTGTTGAGTCATTTAAGTTCCTTATATATTCTGGTTATTAGTCCATTGTCTGATTATTAGTCTCTTGTGTGGCTGGCAAACACTTTCTCCCCTTCTGTAGTTTGTCTCTTCACTTTGTTGACAGTGTCCCTTGCTGTGCAGAAGCTTTTTATTTGATGTAGTCCCATTTATGTATTTTTGCTTTAGTTGCCTATGCCTTCATAGTCCCACTCAAAAAAACACCACCCACTCCCATACCCTGTATTTTCTTCTAGTAGTTTCATAGTTTCTGTTCTTAAATTAAGGTCTTTAATCCATTTCAAGTTGATTTTTGTGTATGATGAGAGATAGGAGTCTGGTTTCAATCTTCTGCATGTGTATATCCAGTTTTCCCAGCACCATTTGTTGAAGAGGCTGTCCTTTCCCTATTGTATATTTTTTGGCATCTTTGTCAAAAATCAGTTTGCTGTAAGTGTATGGGTTCATTTCAGGGCTCTCTATTCTATTCCATTGGTCACTTTGTGTGTTTTTATGCCAGTACCATAACATTTGTTACTATAGCTTTATAGTATATTTTGAAGTCAGGAAGTGTGATGCCTCCAACTTTGCTCTTTTTGTTCAAGATTGCTTTTGCCATATGGTGTCTTTTGTGGTTCCATACCAATTTTAAGATAGTTTTTTCTATTTCTATGAAGAATGTCATTGGTGTTTTGATAGGTATTGCATTGAATGCATAGATTGCTTTGGGTAATATAGACATTTTGATGTTAATTCCTCTCACCCATGAACATGGGATATCTTTCCATTTATTTGTGCTCTCTTCAATTTTTTTCAGCAGTGTTTAATAGTTTTCATTGTAGACGTCTTTCACCTCCTTTGTAAATTTACTCCTAGGTATTTCATTTTTTGGGTAGCTATTGTGAATGGGATTACTTTGTAGATTTCTTTGTTGATTTCTTCTTTGGCTATTTCATTATTGGGGTATGGGAGGGTAATTGATTTTTGTGTCTTGATTTTGTATCTTGCCACTTTACTAAATTCATTTATTAGTTCTAGTAATTTTTTGGTGGAGTCGTTAGGGTTTTCTATGTATAGAATAATGTCATCTGAAAATAGGGATAGTTTGACTTCTTCCTTTCAGGCTTGAATGACCGCTATTGCTTTCTCTTGCCTTATTGCACAGCCTAGAACTTCTAGTACGATGCTGAATAAGAGTGGGGAAAGTGGGCATCCTTGTCTTGTTCCAGATCTTAGAGGAAAAGCGTCCAATTTTCATCCATGCAGTGTGATGTTATCTCTGGGTTTGTCATAATGGCCTTTATTGTGTTGAGGTACATTCCTTCTATATTCTATACCTAATTTGTTGAGTTTTTTTTTTTTTTTTTTTTTTTTTACCATGAAATAGTGTTGGATTTTATCAAATGCTTTTTCTGCATGATTTGAAATTATTGTGTTTTTTCTCCTTCATACTGTTGATATGATGCATCATATTTATAGATTTGCATACATTGAGACATCCTTGCATCCCTGGGATGAATCCCACTTGGTCATGGTGTATGCTCTTTTTAATGTGTTGCTGGATTCTGCTTGCTCGTATTTTATTGAAGATTTTTGTGTCTGAGTTCATTAGGGATACTGGTCTGTCTTTGTTGTTGTGTCTTCTTCTGGTTTTGGTATGAGGGTAATGCTGGTCTAGTAGAATGAGTTTGGAAGCTTTCCTTCCTCTTCAATTTTCTGGAAGTGTTTGAGAAGAATTTTTATTAGTTCTTCTTTAAATGTTTGGTAAAATTCAGCAGTGAAGCCATCTGGTCCTGGGGTTTTCTTTGTTGGAAAATTTTTTATTGGTTTCAATCTAGTTTCAATCTTTATTATTCATTATTGGTCTGTTTAGTTTTTCTAGTTCTTCATGATTCAACTTTGGTAAGTTGTATGAGTCCAGGAATTTATTTATTTCTTCTAGGTTTTCCAGTTTGTTTGCATATAGCTGTTCATAGTAGTCTCTTATGATCCTTTGTATTTCTGTGGTATAAGTTATAATGTCCCCTTTTTCATTTCTGATTTTGTTTATTTAAGTCTTCTTTCCTTTTTCTTTATTCTAGCTAAAAGTTTGTTGATGTTATTTATCTTTTCCAAAAACCAACTCTTTGTTTCATAAATCTTTTATATTGTTTTTTAAATCTCTAATTCACTTGTTTCTGCCCTGATCTTTGTTATTTTTCTCCTTCTACTGATTTTGGGTTTGGCTTGTTCTTGTCTTTCCAGCTCCTTGTGGTGTCACATTAGGTTGTTTATTTGAAGTCTTTTTTGATGTAGGCATTTATTGCTATAAACTTCCGTCTTTGAGCTGTTTTCACTGTATCCCATAGGTACTGGTATGTTGTGTTTTCATTTTCATTTGTCTCCAGGAATTTTTAAAATTTCCTTCTTGATTTCTTCTTTGATCCTTTCATTGTTTAGAAGAATGTTGTTTAATTTCCATGTATTTGTACGTTTCTAATGTCCTTTTTGTTGTCGATTTACAGTTTCCATTGTTGTTGTCAGATAAGATAGTTGATATGATTTGGAGTTTTTAAAATTTGTTGAGACTTGTTTTGTGTCCTAATATATGATCTATTCTAGAGAATGTTCCATGTGCTGCTGAGAAGAATGTGTATTCTGTTGAATGAAATGTCCTATAAATGTTCATTAGGCCAAGTTGGTCTATGGTAGAGATTAATTCTGGTGTTTCCTGGTTAATTTTCTGTCTGGATGATCTGTCCTTTGCTCAAAATGGGTATTAAAGTTCCCAGCTATTATTGTGTTGGAATCCATCTCTCTTGCTAGGTTCAATAGTAATTGCTTTTATAGCTGGGTGCTCTGGAGTTGGGTGCATATATATTTAGAATTGTTATATCCTCTTTTTTTTTTTTTTTCTTTTACTTCTCAAGATACATTGTAGTTGATTTTTGTGTCCCTTTACCTGTTCTTCTCCACCTCCTCCACTCCCCCCATCATATCTGTTCACTTGACTTGAATAGTGCAAGGAGTTTTTGAGGTTATTCTGTCTTTTTTACCCCTCCAACCATGATTTGTTTGTGTGTTTATTTATTTGTTTATTTTTAGCTCCCACAAATAAGTGAGAACATGTGGTATTTCTATTTCTGTGACTGACTTGTTTCACTTAATATAATTTTTTCTAAGTCCATCCATGTTGTTGTGAATGGTAGTATTTTGTTCTTTTTTATAGCAGAGTAGTATTCCATTGTGTAGCTATGCCACAGTTTCATTATCCAGTCATCAGATGATGGACATTTGGGCTGGTTCCAACTCTTGGCTATCGAAAATAGAGCTGCAATAAACATTGGAGTACAGGTATCCCTTCAGCATGGTGATTTCCATTCCTCTGGGTATATGCCCCACAGTGGAACAGCTGGGTCATATGGTAGATCTATCTGTAATTATTTGAGGAAACTCCATACCATTTTCCATAAAAGCTGCACCATTTTGCAGTCCCACCAACAGTGTATGAGAGTTCCTTTTTCTCTCTATGGCACTTATCATTCTGTCTTTTGGATATTAGCCATCCTAACTGGGGTGAGATGGTATCTCAAAGTGGCCTTGATTTGCATTTCTCTGATGCTGAGTGAGGCTGAGCATTTTTTCATGTGTCTGCTGGCCATTTGTATATCTTCCTTTGAGAAATGCCTATTCAGCTCCTTTGCCCATTTTTTAATTGGGTTATTTATTTTTATTTTTTTGCTGTAAAGTTGTTTGAGTTCCTTGTATATTCTGGATATTAATCCATTGTCAGATGTATATTTTGCAAATATTTTCTCCCAGTCTGTTGGTTGCCTTTTTACTCTGTTGATTGTTTCTTTTGCTGTGCAGAAGCTTTTTAGTTTGATAAAATCCCATTTGTTTATTTTTGCTATAGTTGCCTGTGCCTTTTGGGTCCTATTTATGAAGTCTGTACCCATTCCTACTTCCTGGACTGTTTCCCCTATGTTTTCTTTAAGGAGTTTTATTGTTTCGGGTCGTATATTTAACTCTTTAATCCATTTTGAGTTGATTTTCGTATATAGTGAAAGGTACAGGTCTAGTTTCATTCTTCTTCATATGAGTATCCAATTCTCACAGCACCACTTGTTGAAAAGGCAGTCTCTTCCCCCATATGTAGATTTGCTGCCTTTGTCAAAGATCAGATGGCTGTAGGTGTATGGATTGATTTCTGTGTTCTCTATTCTATTCCATAGATCCATGTGCCTATTTTTATGCCAGTACCATGCTGTTCTGGTTATTATAGCTTTGTAATATACTTTAAAGGCAGGTTTTGTTATGCCTCCAGCTTTATTTTTTTTTACTCAGGATTGCTTTGACTATACGTGGTCTTTTGCTATTCCTTTTAAATGTCTTGATAGCTTTTTCCATCTCAGAGAAAAATGTCATTGAAATTTTGATGGGGATTGCATTGAATCTGTAGGTCACTTTGGGTAATACGGACATTTTCACAATGTTAATTCTTCCAATCCAAGAGCAAGGGATATCTTTCCATCTTCTTGTGTCCTCTTTAATTTCTCACAACAGTGGTTTGTAGTTCTCTTCATAGAGATTTTTCATGTCCTCGGTCAGCTTTATTCCTAAGTTTTTTGTTTGTTTGTTTGTTTGGGGTTTTTTGGTGGCTATTGTAAATGGGCTAGCTTTCTTGATTTCTTTTTCTGCATGTTCACTGTTGGAGTATAGAAATGCTACTGATTTTTGTGTGTTGATTTTGTATCCTGCAACTTTGCTGAAATCATTTATCAACTCTATGAGGTTTTTTTGTAGAGGCTTTAGGCTGTTCAATATATAGGATCATATCATCCACAAAAAGGGACAGCTTGACTTCATCCTTTCCAAGCAGGATGCTCTTTATTTCCTTCTGTTCTCTGATTGCTCTGGCTAGTACTTGCAACACTGTGTTGAATAGGAGTGGTGAGAGTGGGCATCCTTGTCTAGTTCCTGTATTTAAGGGAAGAGCTTTCAGCTTTTCTCCATTCAGGATGATATTGGCAGTGGGCTTATTGTATATGGCTTTAATTATGTTGAGATACTTTCTGTCTATGCCTAACTTGTAGAGAGTCTTTATCATGAAAGGATGTTGAATTTTGTCAAATGCTTTTTCAGCATCAATAGAGATGATCATGTGGTTTTTGTCTCTGCTTTTATTTACATGTTGTATCACATTCATTTATTTGCATATCTTGAACCAATCTTGCAGCCCTGGGATGAATCACACTTGATCATGGTTTATAATTTTGTGTATGTGTTGCTATATTCTGTTAGCTAATATTTTATTGAGGATTTTTGCATCTATATTCATCAAGGATATTGGCATGTAGTTTTCTATTTTTGCTGCATCTTTGTCTGGTTTTGGTATCAGGGTGATGTTTGCCTCATAGAATGAGTTTGGGAGAATGGCCTCTGTTTCAGTCTTTTGAAACAGTTTGTAGAGAATTGGTATCAGTTCCTCTTTGAAGGTTTGGTAGAACTGTGCAGTGAACCCGTCCAGTCCTGGGCTTTTCTTTGTTGGGAGCCTTCTGATAACAGCTTCAATCTCTTTTATTGTTATTCGTCTATTCAGATTTTCTATATCTTCTTGGCTCAGTTTTGGTAGTTTGTATGCATCCAGAAATTTATCCATTTCCTTCTGATTTTCAAATTTGTTGGCATGTAGTTGTTTATAGTAGTCTCTAATGAATGATTCCTTGTATTTCTGAGGTGTCAGTTGTAATGTCACCTTTTTCATTTCTAATTTTTGTTATTTGGGTCTTCTCTCTTCTTTTCACAGTTAATCTTGCTTTGTCAATTTTATTTATCTTTTCAAAAAACCAACTGTTTGTTTCATTGATCTTTTGAATTGTTTTTCGGGTTTCTATTTCATTTAGTTCTGCTCTGATCTTAATTATTTCTTTCCATCTACTAACTTTAGGTTTGGATTGTTCTTGTTTTTCTAGATCTTCAAGGTGAAGTGTTAGGTTATTTATTTGCCGTCTTTCCATTCTTCTGAAGTAAGCATTTAATATGATAAATTTCCCCCTTAATACTGCTTTTGCAGTATCCCACAGGTTTTGATATGATGTGTCCTTATTTTCATTAGTTTCAAGAAATTTTTTGATTTCCTGTTTAATTTCTTCTTGGACCCACATGTCATTAAATAGAATGTTGTTTAATTGCCATATATTTGCATAGTTTTCAGAGTTTCATTTGTTGATTTCTAATTTTAATCCATTGTGATTGGAAAAAATACATGGAATAACTCCAATTTTTTAAATTTGTTGAGACTTGCTTTGTGACCTGACATGTGGTCTATCCTGGAGAATGTTCCATGTGCTGATGAGAAGAATGAATATTCTGAGGTTGTTGGATGGAATGTTCTGTAGATATCTGCAAAGTCCAATTGGTCTAAAGTATTGTTTAGATCTTGTGTTTCTCTGTTGATTTTTGGCCTAGATGATTGTCCAATGATGAGAATGGGGTGTTCAGGTCTTCCGCTATTATGGTGTTAGTGTCTATGTGTTTCTTTAGATCTAATAGTGTTTGCTTTGTACATCTGGTTCCTCTGACATTGGGTATGTATATATTTATGATTGTTATGTCTTTTTGATGTATAGATCCTTTTATCATTATATAGTGGCCTTCTTTGTCTCTTTTTGTGGTTTTTGGTTTAAAGTCTATTTTATCTGATATAAGAATATCTACTCCAGCGCATTTTTCATTTCTATTTGCATGATATATCTTTTTCCATCCTTTCACTCTTAGTATATGTATGTCTTTACAGGTCAAGTGAGTCTCTTGAAGGCAGCATATTGTTGGGTCTATCTTTTTAATCCTGTCAGTCAGTCTGTGTGTTTTGATTGGGGAATTTAATCCCTTTACATTTATAGTTATTATTGAAAGGTATCAATTTACTCCTAGCATTTTACTGATTTTTGTTTAGATGTCTTAAGTACCTTCTTCCTAATTTTCTGTTTGCCTTTTGTATTTGTTGGTTTCTTGGGGTGATAGATAAACTGTTTTTTTCTCTTTTGCTAGCATTTTTGTTTTGCTGATAGGTATTGTTCTTTCTTGCATATTCACAGCAGCAATGGTTGTTTTTGTGGTATCAAACCCAGTACTTCCTTGAGAATTTCTTGTAGGGCTGCTCATGTGGTAGTGAACTCCCGCAGTTTTTGTTTGTCTGATAAATATACTATTTGCCCTTCATCTCAGAAGGATAGCCTTGCTGGGTAAAGTGTTCTTGGCTGGCGATTTTTGTCCTTCAGTGTTATGAATATATCATCCCATTATTTTCTGGCTTTTAGGGATTCTGATGAAAAGTCTGATGTTATTCTGATTGGGGCTCTCTTATAGGTGATTTGCCAATTCTCTTTTGCAGCTTTTAAGATTCTTTGTCTTTGAGTTTTGTCAGTTTGATTATCCCATGTCTTGGAGAGGGCCTTTTTGGGTTGAATGTGTTTAGTGATCTTTGGGCTTCCTGAATCTGGAGATCTGTGACTTTCCCTATACCTGGGAGGTTTTCTGCTATTCTTTCATTGAATATGTTCTCAATGCCATTTCCTTTTTCCTCCCCTTCTGGAATACCCATGATTTGGATATTTGAACACTTAAGGCTGTCAGTTGTCTCTCTTAGATTGTCTTCAATTTTTTTGATTCTTTTTTTCTGGTCTGTCTGTGATAATTCAAACAGTCTGTCTTCAAGGTCAGAAATTCTCTCTTCTGCTTGTTCAAGTCTACTGGTTAAACTGTCTGCTGTGTTTTTTATTTCATTGCATGAATCCTTCAGCTCCACAAGCTCAGCTACATTCTTTTTCAAAGCATCGATTTTTTTGTACATTTCTTCTTTCAGATCCTGTATATTTTTTCTCATTTTATTGTGCTGTTTATCATTTAGTCTTGTATCTCATTTGGTTTCCTTAGAATAGTTACTCTAAATTCCTTGTCTGTCATTTCAGAGACTTTCTGTTCTATAGGATCTAGCGCTTGAGAGTTTTTATTTTCCTATGGTGGTGATGTACTTACTTGATTTTTCATATTTCTGGTGTCTTTCCTTTGGTGTTTTGTCATTGTGACCAGGGGTATCTCAGTCCACTTATTTCACTCTGATGTCTGGCTTGGATATTGAAGGGACTGCCACTTCTGGGCAACAGGAACTAGCCTGGGCCAGAAGTCCTGCCCCACCTGCCTTCTCCAGCTCAGCTGGCTCAGGGTGTGGGGACTTCAAGCCTCTTAAGTCACTCCTGGAGGCAGGGACTGGCCTGGGCCAGGAGTCCCATCCCACCTGCCATCTCTGGCCCAGCAGGCTCAGGGCGTGTGGGCCCAGAAGCTCTAACATCTCTCTATGCAATGGGGAGCAACCTGAACTGGGGTCCCATGGCATGTGGCTTTTGTCTGCTCCAGTGTTGATCTTGGGTCCTCTGTCGCTGCTCCTCGATAGCTGCAAATTGGTCATTATGTGGGAGAGAGTGACACCAGGAACCGACTACTCTGCCGTCTTGACCGGAACCACCCTTCTTGTTGAATTGATCTGTCTTATTATTATATAATGACATTTCTTATCTTTTTTTCTTTCCTTGACTTGAAGTCTATTTTATCTGATATAAGTAGAGCTACTCCTACCCTTTTTTGGTTTCCAGTTTCATGAAATATCTTTTTCCATCCCTTTACTTTCAGCTGATGTATATCTTTATCAGTTAAGTGAGTCTCTCAAAGTCAGTACATTGTTGATTCTTGCTTCGTAATTCATTCAGCCATTCTTAGTCTTTTAACTGGGGCATTTAATCCATTTACATTTAGGGTTATTATTCATATACAGGGTCTTGTTACTGCCATTTTGCTATTTTTTTCTGGTTGTTTTGTGGATCCTTTTTTCCTTGTCCTCTTTTGTGGTTGAGTGGCTTTCTCTAGCTTTACATTTTGTTTTCTCACTATTTATTTTTAGTATGTCTCTTCTAAGATTTTGTGTTATGGTTATCATTAGGCTTACAAAAAAACATGTTATAGTTATAACAAATTATATCAGACTAATAACAACTTAACTTTCATATCTAAGGAAAAAGAAAAAATCAAAGCTAACTCTATGCTTTGGTGTCATTGCCCCCACTTTTTGGCACTTTGTTGTTTCAAGATGCATCTTTTGATTTTGACTTTCTCTTATACAGTTGTACATTTTAGTGTTTTGCTAGGTTTGTCCTTTAGTCTTCATACTAAGGATGTAGGCAGTTTATTCACCATCCTTACAGCATTGAAGTATTCTGAAGCTGTCTGTGTACTTACCTTACTAATGATTTATGTACCTTCAAATGTTTTCTTGCTGCTCATAGTGTTGTCTTCTTTCAGATTGAACTCCCTTTTGCATTTTGCGTAAGGCAGATGCAGTGTCAAACAATTCCCTTAGCTTTTGTTTGTCTGGAAAAGACATTATTTTTCCTTTATATTTGAAGGTTAATTTTGCTGGATACAGAATTCTTGGCTGACAGTCTTTTTCCTTCAGCACTCCCAATTATATAATCCCATTGTCTTCTGGTCTATAGGGTTTCTACTGAGAAATTCACTGAGAGATGTACTGAGGCTCCACTGAATGTTAGGTGTCTCTTTTCTCTTGCTGCTTTCAGTATTCTCTGTCTTTTGTTTTTGATAATTGGATTATAATGTGCCTAGGAGTGTTCCTCCCTGGGTTGAATTTGACTGGCAGCCTCTGAGTTTCCTATACCTGGGTGCTCTCATCTTTCTCCATATTTGGGAATTTTTCAGACATCATTTTTTTGAATATGCTTTCCAGGCCTCTTTCTTTTTTCTTTCCTTCAAGTATGCCATTATGTGGAGGTTATTTTGTTTGAGGAAGTCCCATATTTGCTGTATTTCTGTTTCATTTTTTCCGTATTCTTTTTTTCTTTTTGCTCCTCTGATTGGATAATTTAATATGTTTTATCTTTAAGCTCACCGGTTCTTTCCTCTGTTTGATTAAGTCTACTGTTGGCAATTTCTATCTAGTTTTTCAATTCAGATAAGGCATTCTTTATTTGTAGAATTTTTATTTGGGTTTTAAAAATTGCTTCTATTCCTTTGTTGAGTTTCTCATTCTGCTCCTGAATTATTTGGCAGATGTCATTTAACCTTCTATCTGTATTTTCTTGTGACTCCCACACATCCTTAAGAGGGTTATTCTGAATTCTTTGTAAGACATTTCATAGATTTGCTGTTCCCCTGCATCCATTGCTGGTGCTTTGTTTCATTTGGTGGCAACATACTTCTCTGTACTCTTTCAATCTGTGTGTCTTTATGTGGATGCCTGGGCATTTGAGGAGACTGCAATTTGCTGCTGATTCTCTGGGTAGACGTTTGGTACAGATTGTTAATCATTTCTGGGTCAGGGCTATGTGAGAATTTCAGCCTGGACTGAGACTTTCCTGTAGGTTGCAGCCCCTGCAGTTCTATCACCCTGACCAATTTCCAAGCTGTGCTCAGCACTCCAACTGCTTCCTAGGGTGCAGACTTTGTACACATGCCTTGTGATAACTCACCGGCCTCTGGGCAACTCTTTTCTCTCCTGTCAGTTGCAGCCGCTTGCTCCTATGCGGGGCTGGGGGAAATCTTGCCATTGGTCTTTATGGCCTGTGGTCTTTATGGCCTATGAGCCAACCTCAAAAATTTATATACTGTATGATTTCAGTTATTCAATATTCTGGAGAGCTTGTTTGGAAGTTCTAGCAGGCGAGCAGAACTACTTGTATACACCTGACTGAAGAATGGTCCTCTCCTCTATTGGGGAAGATCGTCCTCTTCAATAAGGTGTGCAGCTTAAGGAGGGATGCACATGGAACAGTGAGAGATGAAGGGGACATCTGCTTAGCCAGCCAGATCAGCCAAATCAGCCCTGGTGATCAATGGGGTGACAAATGCTGCAGCCAGGTTGCTCTCACACCCTTATTTGTAGAATATTCTTTAAATGACAAAATTATAGTGATGGAGAGCAGACTGGTGGTTGCCAAGGTGAAGGAGGAGATAAGAAGGTGGGGTGTGTGTTACTATAAAAAGGTAGCATACTGACCAATGGAATAGAATAGAGAATCCAGAAATCAACCCACACACTTACTGCCATCTGATCTTTGACAAAGGCACCAAACCTATTCACTGGGGAAGGGACTGCCTCTTCAGCAAGTGGTGCTGGGATAACTGGATATCGATATGCAGGAGAATGAAACTAGATCCATACCTCTCACCGTATACTAAAATCAACTCAAAATGGATTAAGGATTTAAATATACACCCTGAGACAATAAAACTTCTTAAAGAAAACATAGGGGAAACACTTCAGGAAATAGGACTGGGCACAGACTTCATGAATACGACCCCAAAAGCACGGGCAACCAAAGGAAAAATAAACAAATGGGATTATATCAAACTAAAAAGCTTCTGCACAGCAAAAGAAACAATTAAAAGAGTTAAAAGACAACCAACAGAGTGGGAGAAAATATTTGCAAAATATACATCTGACAAAGGATTAATATCCAGAATATATAAGGAACTCAAACAACTTTACAAGAAGAAAACAAGCAACCCAATTAAAAAATGGGCAAAAGAGCTAAGTAGGCATTTCTCTAAGGAAGATATCCAAATGGCCAACAGACATATGAAAAAATGCTCAACATCACTCAGCATCCGGGAAATGCAAATCAAAACCACATTGAGATACCATCTAACCCCAGTTAGGATGGCTAAAATCCAAAAGACTCTGAACGATAAATGCTGGCGAGGCTGCGGAGAAAAAGGAACTCTCATACATTGTTGGTGGGACTGCAAAATGGTGCAGCCTCTATGGAAAATGGTATGGAGGTTCCTTAAACAATTGCAAATAGATCTACCATACGACCCAGCCATCCCACTGTTGGGAATATACCCAGAGGAATGGAAATCATCAAGTCGAAGGTATACCTGTTCCCCAATGTTCATCGCAGCACTCTTTACAATAGCCAAGAGTTGGAACCAGCCCAAATGCCCATCATCAGATGAGTGGATACGGAAAATGTGGTACATCTACACAATGGAATACTACTCAGCTATAAAAACGAATGAAATACTGCCATTTGCAACAACATGGATGGACCTTGAGAGAATTATATTAAGTGAAACAAGTCAGGCACAGAAAGAGAAATACCACATGTTCTCACTTATTGGAGGGAGCTAAAAATTAATATATAAATTCACACACACACATACACACATACACACACAAACCGGGGGGCGGGGAGGAAGAAGATATAACAACCACAATTATTTGAAGTTGATACAACAAACAAACAGAAAGGACATTGTTGGGGGGGAGGGGGGGAGGGGGGAGGGAGGGAGGTTTTGGTGATGGGGAGCATTAATCAGCTACAATGTATATCGACAAAATAAAATTTAAAAAAAAAAAAATAAATAAATAAATAAAAAAATAAAAAAAAAAAATAAAAAGGTAGCATGAAGGAGATCTTTGCGGTGTTGGAGGAATTCTATGTCTTGATTGTGGCAGAAGTTACACCAATCTACACCAGTGATAACTTTTTGTATAAGTAGTACATTAGCAAAATTAGAAAATTGACATTGGTACAATCCACAGAACTTATTTGGATTTCACCAGTTTTACATGCACTCATTAGTGTGTATGTATGTCTCTGTGTCCGTGTATGAGTAGTTCTACTGGGTGAAGTTAAAAAATAATTTTTTAAAAAAGTAATTTCAATAGCCATATTTACCAAACTTTAAATGTTGGGCATTTAAGGTGTTAAAAGCTGGCACTAGTATAAATATTTGCATATATAAATCTTTGTGTACAAATCTTGCCCATGTTTTGACTCATTTCTTAATTTCGAATTTCTAGTAGTAGAATTTCATGGTCTTAGAGTAAGAAAGAATATTTTAACATTTAAGCTGTTTAAACTGGGACAGGCTATCCAAGGAGCTGGTAGAGTATTGTCATCGGTGAAGGTCAAGTACCGGGAGTGTGATCACAAGTCAGGAATGCTGTAGAGGAGACGCTCGTGTTAGCTGGACCAGGTGGCCTCTGAGGTCCACGTACAACTCAGAGTTCCAGCATGGAATCCACCGCAGACTACTGTACTCAGTGGGAACAACACTGAGTTCACCACCCTCTCCTCAGACCTGCTCCTTCTCCTGTGTTCTCTGCCTCTTTGAATGACATCACTAACCCACTGTTCACTGAGAGTTGCTTTAGACACCTCCTGTTCATTTGCCACCAGTCGTCACCAAGTCCTTGGGATCACCAAGCCCCAACATATCTCTCACCTCTGCTGCTCTTCTTCCTCCTGGCTGCCACGTCTCACCTGGCCTTTCAGCGCTAAGGATTTGTGCCTTCCCCCAGTTACACTACACACCTTCTCTATTCACACTTCACACTGTAGTCAAAGTGAGCCAAAAAGGGGGGGGATGCTACCCACCTTTAGTTTGCTATCATGGTTTCTGTTTTTTTTTTTTAACCTTCTAGAAAAGACTATCTCCCAAGTCAAGAAAAGGGTTGTGGGGAGGGGCCAGGGAATAGAGGAAGACCCAGTATTGCCTCACTTGCTGGTACCCCAAAATTTACTGTAAAGTTTTGAGGGCAGGGCCTGTGCCCGGATGAGCTTTCAAACCTAACATCTGGGGTACTAATCATGTGTCAAATATGGTTCCAAGTACTCAATTACACGGCAGGGTCCTGTTATTATTATTGCTACTTTACAGATAAGGAAACTGAAGCACAGAAAAGTGTTCAAAAAAAATCACAGGCCAGCTTACATTGGGACGCTGTTATTAAACCAAATTGTAGAAATCAAAAATTGCACTGTAGAGGCTGGACCTTTGTTATATACTAAGGCAAACAAACCAGTTCACTTTACCCTTCCCCACCCCTAATTTTTTTTTTTTTTTAATGATTCTCTTGTATAGTTTTTCATTTCCAGTGACTTTAGTCACCTAGGACCACATCTAAATTCTCTGTCAGGTGTGACAAGTAACGTTGTCTGTAATTCTGACATGCGATGAAAGGTGCATATTAGTTACAGCTGGCTATTTGTATTGTAAAATAAAGTTAAAGTGTTACAGACTATGAAGAAAAGTGCCTAGTCAAAGACATAAGGAACTAAACCAAAATCAAAAACAAAAACAAAACCCAGAAACAAGGAGAGCACTCATCAGGGAAGGGAAAGTCTTTCTAAGATTGTGTAGGAACTGAAACTTTTTGTGTGTGATCTGCTCCTATTCCCTGTGGTACAGGAATAATTAAATTAATGGTGGAGAAGGTTTCTAGAGTTAGAAATAATTACCACGAACCTCAGCACCCGGCCTCGCAGCCTCCGCAGCTCACACACTCCCAAGCCAGGGCCTCCCTCTAACAGCCTTTCAGGCAGTGTGTTGTGAGTCTGGGTGTGTACTAGTCGCTGACAGCTGCTGTAACGAAGTACCACAAACCAAGTGGCTTAGAACAACAGAAATTTATTGTCTCACAGTTCTTGAGATTCAAAGTCCAAAATCAAGGTGTCCCCTCTGGGACCTACAGGAGAAGGGCCCTTCTTTGCCTCCTCCAGCCTCCAGTAGTTTGCTGGCAGACTGCAGTTTTCTTTGACTTGTAGATGCATCAGTCCAATCCTGCATCATCCCACGGCCCTCTTCTTTCTGCGTGTGTTTATTGCCAAGTCCAGATTGTCCCTTTTTATACAGGCATGACTCATATTGGATTAGGACCCACCCTAATGACCTCATTTTAACTTGGTTACATCTGCAAAGACCCTATTTCCACAGAAGGTCACAGTCCGAGATACTGGGGGTTAGGACTTCAATATACCTTTTTGGAGGGGACTCAGCTTAACCTGTAACTGGGTGCTAGGCCACAGGGTTCTGTCATTTCTTCTTCTGCACTTATGGAACTGGGAGGGCTCTGGGGTGCTGCGTCCTCAAGTCACCTCTATCTTCGGACCATTGTTTAGTTAGGTGCTGCCTGGGAAAAGCCTTTGCAGGCCCCACTGCTGTGCTGTCAAGTGCCTCAGGTCCCAGGTGTCACACAGACAGGGGCTCCTCCATGGGAATAAATGCATCTGAGGGCTCATGCAGGAGCCCGCTGGCTTCATGCTGCTAGTTACCTGTGCTTTGCTTGCACTCTAAGGCTTTCTATTTTTATCTGACTGTGCTGTGTGTTCCTTCTCACAATCCTCCTCAACTCTCTTTGAGGTGAAATAAGGTATAAAAATAAATGAGATGAATGGCAATTCCCTGACACGGTTTGGTGGCTTAATTAAACAGCAACACAAGAGCAGGCAGACGGGCTGAGTTCCAGGGCCTCGTGTCGCCATGACAACCACAGCATGTGGCCTCCCCCACTTGGCCCTTCCTCAACTTCCACCCCTAATGCCAGCTCAGCCTCTGGCCCCACCTCTTCTGAGAGGCCGTCTCTGGGCAACAGACAGGACAGCAGCTCTCTCTCCATGTGCTGCCACTGAATTCTGGGCTCCCTCGGCCACTGCACTCACCTCGGGGCATTCCAATTGCCTGTTCAGCTCCGTCTCTCCAGGCCATGAGCTTCTAGAATGCAGGGACCTCTCCAGGCCATGAGCTTCTAAAATGCAGGGACCATGCCCCCTCCATTGTTACTCCCACCAGCATCTAATTCAGAACTTTACCCACAGTAGGTATTCAAGAAATAATAATGAGTGGTAGAGAGGAATCTGCAGGGAGTCAACACCACAGACTGGTAGACCAGCAGTTATGATCTCGGAGGCCATCTCCAGAGCTACGACCACATGTCACCTCGCGTGCCTACATAAAATTAAAATTAAATGAACTAAAATGGAAAATTCAGTTCCTCAGTCCCACTAGCCACATTTCAAGTGCTGAATCATCACATATGGCTAGTGACTACCATGTTGGACAATGTAGATATAGAACATTTCTGTTATCACAGAAAGTTCTGCTGGACAGTGCTGCTCTCAGAAGACCCCATAACCAGTGCCCTCTGGGATGCTCTTGTTTGTTAATTGCACTTCTAGCCCCTCAGTGCTGTGCTAACTACATTTAACCCTGGAAACCAAAGAGAAAATGTAAGCGGTACAGCCCTGTGTCAGGGTCATGACTTAATGCCCTCTCCCCAGAGGGAGGAACACAAGTACCATGACATATTTTCTCTCCATTTCCTGAAGAAGCCCGGACCTTGCTGCCTGTATGCTTTTGCATATGCGTGGGTCCTCTGCCCGGAATGTCTGCACTTAGGGGAACTCCTGACATCTTATGCATTCTTCAAGAGTGAGCACAAATGCCTTCACATGCATAATCTTTTCTCCTCTTGTCTTCCCCTCAGTTGCAGGTGTGCAGAATCTGTCTTCTCACACTGACTGCATTCTATCTATTATTATGTGATGGCATAAAGAATTAAATATTTTGTAATTAGCACAGAAGGCAAAACTCAAGTAGAACCAACACCACCCTCGAAAATCCCTTAAACCCCATAGAGCATGCATTCTTGGCTTCACTTATGCAACCCACACAGGAATTCTTAGGGACACTCTAGTGGAAGTACTACTAAACTAGACTAAGGAGGAATATCCATAGCAGATATCTTCGCCATCCAAGCCTCCCAGCTTTTAAGACAGCCACAACATCCCTGACAGGAAAGGGGCATTCTAGATTGTCCCTGATGGCCTACGTTGTTTCCTCCAGTGGTTCTCAAAGTGTGGGTCCTCAGAGCCAGCAGTGTCAACATCACCTGGGAACTTGTTAGGATGCAAATTCTCAGGCCCTACCCTGACCTACTTGATCAGAAATTCTGGGTGACAGTCTGTTTTCCTCCAGATGATTCTAATGCATCCTTAATTTGAGAGCTACTGATTTACTCTCTCTGATTTTAATATTTAGCCACTATAGCTTAGTAAAGATTGATGGATTTATTTGCTGTCACGAAGAAGGAAAAGGACAATATCTGTGAAAACACCCCATGTAGGGCCTAGCATGTTGTGGGTGCTCCATAAATTTTTGCTGGATCGAATCTAAATCTTGCATAGTCAGATAGTTGCATTCTTTGAATGTGACACTTGGAGGAGCTGGAGAAGAGTTTGGCCACCTGCCCGCTGCCTTTCCCAGGTGACATTTCCACTGAACAGGGTCATTCCTGCTTCTTTGGACATTGGTCTCATCTCAGAAGAAATATGAGGTGTGGGTCAGGTTTTATAGTCTCCCCAGAACTTAAGGACGTGAAAGGTGTGCAGTGCATTCTGTCCCCAGGAGCTCTCTCACTCATTCCTGTGATGGCGCGTTCTGGGTGAAGGAAGTACTGTCGGAACGGACAGAGCACGTGCCATGCCATGTTGCCAGCACTACTTGCCCTAAGGGTTTTCCATGAAACCTAGCAACACCCCACAACCCTATGAGGAGGGCGCAGAGGGATTATATAACTAGCTTATGGTTAGACAGTGTATTAGTCCGTTTGTGTGTTGCTATAACAGAATTACCTCAGACTGGGTAATTTATAAGGAAAAGAGGTTCATTTGGCTTACTATTCTGGGACAGCTGCATCTGGCATGGGCCTCAGGCTGCTTCTACTCATGGCGGAACGTGGCAGGCAGCCGGTGGGTACAAGCAGATCACATGGCGAGAGGAACAGAGAGAGAGAGGAACCAGGGTCTATTAAACAACCAGCTCTCGCAGGAACTAATAGAGTGAGAACTCACTCATTAATCCCTCCTCCCCTAGGGAAAGCATGAATCCATTCATGAGGGATCCGCCCCCATGACTCAATCAGTTTCCAACACTGCCACATAGGGGAGCAGATTTTCACATGAGTTTTGGTGGGGACCACACATCCAAACTCCATCAGACAGCTAGTATGAGATGGAGTTGAGATTTGAATCTAGTCTGGCTCCAGATTCTTAGATGTAAACACTACCCTCTACCACCTCTCATACAGCATCAAGTGAACTTTGGGAGAGATGTTCAACGGGGAAAATAAGAGGTACGCTAATGTGCAGCCATGGAGAAAAGGTTAAGTAAATTCTGCTGTATTCATAAAAAGGCGTACTGTGTGGCCATTAAGTATGCTGCTGTAGGACTTAATCACAAAGAAAGATGCCTAAGATCTAACAACGATGTGTACATGCCCTAATTTCACACACACACATGTTAAAGAAGGGTAAGAATAGACAGAAGACTGAAGGGCCGCTGTGTTAGTTTCCTAGAGTCCCTGTAAGAAATTACCGCAAACTGGGTGGTTTAAAACAACAGAAATTTATTCTCTCATAGTTCTGGAGGCTGGAAGTCTGAAATCAAGGTGGGGGCAGGGCCGTGCTCCCTCTGAAGGCTCTAGGAACAATCTAAGAATCTGCCTCTCTACTAGCTCTGGTGGTGGCTGGCAGTCCTCGATGCTCCTAGGCTTGTATGTACAGCTCCCATTTTAGCCTCTATCTTCATATGGCCTTTCCTCCTGTGTGTCTGTCTCTATGTCTCTGTTTTCTCTTCCTATAACGACACCAATCATTGGACTATAAGTCCACCCAAATCCAGTATGACCTGTTAGAGTAAATTAAATTGAAGACCAGGACTGAAGCCAACAAAATCAATTAGGCCTCGTAAGTGACCTCAACCTTGCTTGATTTGCAAACATAAACAAAACTTAACTTGAACTATTTCTTATAAATGCCTGTATTAAACAAAACTTAAGCTCAGCCAATCAGAAGCATCCGACAAACTTGTTACTGTATAAGTAGGGACTTTCCGGTGGGATAGATCAAATAAGGCAACTGTGTGATTGTAGCCAATCAGATGTTTTCTTTGCTTTACTTCAGTGTCAATCCTGTAAAAGCCTCCAACTTGCATTCCCTTGGTGGTGTTCCTGAACCACTTCTGGTTTGGAGCTCCCCAACTCATAAATTGCTTCGTACTCAAAATAAACTTCAAAATTTTATTGTGCTTCAGATTTTTCTTTTACAGTTCTTATCTTAATTTAACAATTACATCCACTAAGACCCTCTTTCCATATAAGGCCACATTCTGAGGTTTCAAGGAGACGTGAATTTTGGGGGGACAGTATTCAGCCTGGTACTGTCTGTCCTCTGGGGTCCCCAAATTCATGTCCATCCCATGCGCAAAATACATTCAGTCTATTCTAACATCTCCAAGGTCTTAACCCATTCCAGTATCAAGTCTAAGTTCAAAATCTCATCCGAAATGTGTAGAGTATGCATAAAGCAAGTGTACTTCACAGGGCCTGGTTTTCCAGAGCCTTACAGTTTCAAATATTGACCTTACAAAAACAGGAAATTTTCCCAAGGCTATTTAGTATCTGTTGTAAGATAAAGAAGTGTAGCACAGCAAGATTGCTGGCTCAAAAACAGACAGGTTACTGATTGATATGTAAAGATACTGGGAAGCCTCTGCAGGGAGAAGGGATGTTTGCTAAAATCAAGCTTTTGTTAGTGGATTGACTTAATTGCAGGTTACCAGCTTCTATTGTTAAACTTGTTAAACTGTACTTAGCAAAAACCCCACCTATGTTCTCTTCCTGTAATTCCTGGCTGGAGAATAAATGCAGGAAGAGAACCCCAATTCGTGGTTAATTTCCCAAATGGAAGGAATGCCTTGCTCTTGAAGTTCTGGGAGATTAACCGCTTTCTGGGGTTTCTCACTGCTCAGAAGAGATGGGCTTTGAGTAATCTTTGGCGGCTCCGTCACCCAGGGGAAAAGGGGTGACAAATCTGTGGGAGGCAAAGCAACAAAAAGGCCCAAATCTCGTCTTTTAAATCATGTAAATCAGGCTTCAGTGAGAATTTGGGTATGATTCCTCTCCACCCGTAGACCTGTGAATCCTGGAAAACAAGTTGTCTGCTTCTGAGATACAATGGTGGGATAGGTATAAGAAAGACGTGAGCATGCCCAAATATACCATTGCCCCAGACGCTACAACAGCTGTTATCTGCCACTTGCAACACAAAATGCTGATGACCTGACAGTAACATCTTCACTGTAGCCATCCTAGAATAGCCAAATACTTCCTTACTGCTTTCCAGTTGATTCCAATCCTTTCGCATGTTGATCACTTCATGCTGCTCATGTTTGTTTTCCAATTCTCCATTGATAGTTCTGATTAAAGGAACTCACATCACACGGTTTCCAGCTTTTTTGTGCTAGAAGTTGACTGAGGTTGTGCTGAATGAGTCAAGTTGAAACATTGTTTATATTATATCATTTGAGTCACAGATATGCATAAGTTTGTGAATTGTATGATTTTACTCTTATAAAATATATATTTTTAAGCTTGTAAATGCCTTTTGCTCTGAATTTCAACTTGTTTAAGTTAAATATCATGATCTTGCTTTATCTTTACTGGATTGGCCTTTAAAAAAAATTTTTTTTTTAACTTTCCTGAACACTATTCTCAGTATAATTCTTACATGCACATGTATTTCTCTATTTTAGAATTGTGGCTTTTTTTGTTTGTTTGGTTTTGTAATCTGATTTTTTTTCTTTTTGAATAGGAAAGCCTATCAATATTATTTTAACTAATATTTTTGGTCTTATTTCTGTCCTATTTTAGGTTATGCTTTTTGTTTTGATTGCTTCTTTTTAAATCTTTCACCGTATTTCTGACTTCTTTTGTGTGTGTGTTTTCTGATAAATTAGATTTATATTTTGTTCTTGTAGATTATTTTGTGAATTTTTTAGCTGAAGTTTCAGATTGTGATAAAGTTTATGCTGGCTTCTTAACCTTTTTGTCTTTTCTCTGGAAAAGTTTATGTATTATTAATGTTATTGATGTTTAGAGAAATTTCCCACTGAAGCCATCAGAACTTGGAATTTTCCTTGTAAAAAGATTTTAAATTATTTATTCTATTTTACCTAATAAATATAGGGCTACTCATATTTTCTATTCTTTATTGTGACGATTTTGGAAAATATAGCATTTGTAGGGAAGTTTAAACTTTTCCTCTGAAGGTTTGATAATTGAGTCTGTTGAAATAAAGTGACAAGAGACAGATTAACAGGAGAAAAAGCATACAAGTTAATTAACATGCAAGGGCATGGGCTTCACACAAAATGTGAAACTCAAAGAAGGGCCAGGTGGTTGAAGCTTAAAAACCCTCTTCACAGGGGAGAGGGAAATAAGAAATGTAAGCAACTTTAGAGTAAGAGTAAATAACTTTTAGGGAAGGTGAATGGGCCCAAAGAAGAGACAATAGCTTGGGATGAAGTTCCTCTGGGCTGTGGGGAAGTTATGGAAAGATGAGAGATGAAAAGGCACTATGAACAAAGGTTGTCTTATTCTGCACATTAAGTCTCTCAGGTAACAGCTCTCAGAAGAATATTGGGGAAAGAAACCAGGGAAAATCAGAGAGACCTTGATTCTGAGGCAGCTTCTAAGTCCTTCTAATTTCCTTTAATTAGAAGTGCTCAGCATGTCAAAATGTCATATTTTGGAGTATTGTTTTCTGAGCCTCAACATGCTTGTTAAAGAATTCGCCCATTTCATCTAAATGTCCAGATTTATTGGCATAAAGTTGTTTATATTATCTTCTAATTATCTTCTTATTGTCTATAGAATCTCTATATGATCTATACTGGTGTTTTATGATTTTTTTCTCCATTTTCTTCATCAGTCCAGGTAAGGGGTTAACAAATTGATTAGTCTACAAACTAATTTTGGGCTTCTTTGATTTTTCTGTATTATATATTTTTTTATTAATACATTGGTTTTTGCTCCTTATTATTTTCTTCTTTCTATTAATTTTGTTTTTAATTTGATGATCTTTTTCTAGGTTTATTGAAATGGATGCTTAGTTAATTGATTTTCAGCCTTTTTTCTCCCATAATAAATGTATTTAAAGCTATAAATTTCCCTCTAAGCATGACATTTGCTGACTGCCACTTTCTATTTTCATTGTCATTTGATTTGAAATATTTTAAATTTCCATTGTGATTTCTACGTTGACCTCTGGGTTATTTAAAATAATCATATCTTCCTGTTATTTGATCATTTTATTATTATGAAATGTTCTTCTTTAACTCTAAAAATGGTTCTTATCTTAAAGTCTATTTTGTCTGGTATTATTATAGCTATTACAGCCTACTGTTGGTTATTATTTATATCATATATTTTCTGTACTTTTAATTTCAATCTTTCTGAGTTCCTGTATTTAAAATGTCTCTTTTAAGCAGTATAGAGTTTGGCTCATTTTAATCAAGTCTGACTGTCTTTTTGTCTTTTTAAAAAAATTAATCATAATTGATTATACATATTTTGAGGGTTCAACATTAACATATGTTGATCAAATCAATATTATTAGCATATATATTATTACAAATCATACTTATTTTTTATGCCCCTTATCCAATCTCTCCCTATCCCCCTCTCCCTCTTCCCTCCCACCTCTGATAACCCTAGATTTCTTCTCTCCTTCTGAGAGAGTAACAAGCCCTGTGGCAGCAGTGGCATGCCTGGTTGTGGGAGGAGAGGTTGGTCCCTGGATCCAGACCTCAGGACCCTGGGTGGGCCCTATGGCAGGGGCAGCCTGCCTGGTTGTGGGAGGAGGGGTCGGTCTCCAGCTCCATCTGTTTTTACATTCTAAGTTGTTGTTGCAGAGCAGTTGAGTGGGATGGCGGAAAAGAAAGGGGAAGCAAATAGGGTAGGAGAAGGAGAAAGGAGGGGGGGCATGGTTGAGGTCTATGGCACCCCCCTCATTACTTCAGGGGAGACCAGGGGCCTTCCAGTGGTGGCTTGGTTGTTGCTGGGCTGAATGCAGATGTTAGGGGGATGTGGCTGAAGCCCTCAGCCCCTGACTGCCCTGGCTTGGGAGACCAGGAGTCTTCCAGCAGTGGTTCAGTGGTCATCACTGGGCTGGTTGCAGATGTTGGAGGTGTGTGGCTGAAGCCCTTGGCCCCCTACCATCCTGGCTTGGGAGCCCAGGGCACTTTCTGTGGTGGCTTGGTGGTTGTCACTTGGCTCAGTGCAGTTGTCAGGGGGCATGGCCAAGGCCCTTGGCCCCCCACTGTCCCAGTTCGGGAGGCTGGGATGCTTCCTGTGGTGGCTCAGTGGTTGTTGCTGGGCTGGTTGTGGGTGTTAGGGGGCATGGCTGAGGCCCCTGGCCCTCTCCCCTCTTTGGCTTGGGGGCCCAGGAGGCTTCCAGTCCTTCTAGGTTTTATAAGTATCCTTTGGTGAAGTGAGACCTTTACTAGTTAATATTAAACTTTGTTTCTGGTCTGCGGGTATTTTGTTTTTTCTTTCAGTTCTGTTTTGGATTATTCACTGTTCATACCACTTAAACTCTACACTGGAACTAATTTGTTGTTTCCTGCTTACTTCTAAAATGGGGAACTTCCTGTGGGGACCAGCACTTGAGCCCTGTGTTGAGCTAAATTGCTGCTTTGCTGCTGATTCCCTGGCGAAGGCTTTTTGTGCAGCTCAGGTTTTAATGGTTGACTTTGTAAGTACTTCTGGGTCTCATGATATCTGGTACACCTGGGTTGTATAGAAACTCTGGTCTAGGCCTGAGTCTTTTCAGAAAACTGCTCCCTCTGCAGTTCTATATTCCTGGCCAGTCTCCACTGAGTGGTCCTGTGCTGATTAGGGGGCAGATCAGCTGTCCATGCTGTTCCGCAGGTGGCCCCGTCTGCCCCACTGCCTGCACTCCAAACACTTCCCATGGAATGGGCCATGCTCTGGTCTCTTGCAATGACTCACTGACCTTTGAGTGGCTCCTTTTATCTGTTGCTGTGGCTCCTTGGTCCTATGTGGGTCCACAGGAATGCTGTCAGTGGTACTGCTGGCCTGAGGGTCACCAAAGTCCTCTTCTCCCCTGCAGCCTCCAAGCAACTTCATACAAAGGGCACAGCTGCAGCTTTTGCCAGCTCTTGCTCCATGCACTCACCAGCTTCAGCCTTGAAGTGCTTGGGATTCAAAATGGTAGGAGCAGTCCTTTCTTTCTCTCATTGTGGCTTCTCCTGCCTTCATGAACTGTGTAGGTCTCTTCTCTTCCCCTGAGCACTAGTGGCCCCAGCTTGGCTGTTGTTTCTTTTTAATAGTTGTAAATTGGTTCATTTGTGGGAGAGAGTGACATTGGGGACCATCTATTGTGCCATCTTGACCAGAAGCCTCTTTCTGCCTTTTAATTAAAGTATTTAATCCATTTACATTTAATGTAATTATATATTTTCATTTAAATCAACCAACTTATTCTCCTTTTTTTATTTGTCCTATATTTCTGTTGTTTCTTTATATTTCTCCTGTCTTGACTTCTTTTAGGTTAACAAAAAAATGTTTTTTTTTGTTATTTCATTCCATATTCCCCCTTTATTGTTGGTTACACATTCCATTATTATTCATTTCCCTAAGAGATTGCTATACATGTCTTTGACTTTTTAGAGTCTTCCTTAAATTAATACTGACACCACTTTTCAAACAGGGCAAGGGCTTTAGGACACTTTAATTTCATTACCTTCTTATTGCCACTTATACTAGTGTTGTTGTGTATTTTAATTGAACATATATTTTAAACTTCTCAAAAAATACTATTTAAAACTCAATATTGATTTAAAATTTTCCTCATTTTTGCCTTTTCAGATTCTCTTCATTTTTTCTTGATCCTCCAGCTGAGATCAATTTTCATCTGACTTAAAGAAAACTCCTTTCAGATATCTGTTAGGTGAGTCTGTTGGTAATCCAATCTCTCGGATTTAAATGTTGTTGTTGTTGTTGTTGTTGTTGTTTGGTTTTGCTTTTTGAAAATGACTTTATCTCTCCATTCTTGGAAGCTATTTTCCCTGGGTAGAGAATTCCAGGTTGTCAGTTGTATTCTTTCAGTATTTGAAAGATGACAATGCATTTCTTTGGGCTTTCATAATTTCTGTTAAAAGTTAACTAAAAGTGTTATTGTATCTTTGAATGTGATGTATTTTTATTCTCTTTTTTAATTAAAAAAATGCTTTTAAGATTTGCCCTTTATCCTTTTAATGATATACCTAAGTGTGGTTTTCTTTGTACTTATCCAGGTAGTATTTTTGAATCTGACTTAATATCTTCCATTGCTTTTGGAAAATTATAAACCAGATTCTCTGCAGACACATTCTCCCTCTTTTCTCTTTCTGGAACTTTGATCCATGTATGTTAGAATTTTTTGCCATGTGCCATATGTGTCTTGTGCTCTTTTTCTATTCTTTGTTTTTTCTTTCAGAACTTTAATTTAGACATTTTCAACTTACCTATTTTCCCATTCCCTAATCCACTCTTCTGGGTATAATCTGGTGTTGTTCTCATGGGCAAAGGTTGGTCTGATACCAATGACTCCATCATAGCAGCAGATATATCTGATCATTTTAAATTCTTTGGTCATTTTAATTTCATTTTGCTCACTTTTCTCAATTCTCTCTTCCTTTTATCTTACTATGTTTTCAACTTACTCTTCTTTTGTGTGCTGCTTCTTTTAGTCTTGTTTTTGTAATTATTTTGTAATTATTTTTGTAATTATTTTTTATCCCAATGCTTTCCTATGTGCTGCTAAATCATTTTATCTATCTCTCTGCCTTGCCATATTTTTCCTGACCTCTTAAGTTTGTGCTTCATGTTCTTCTTTTATAAGAGCAAATGCTTTATTAATTTCTTTAAAAAAGTTCTGTCACTATGTTTGGTCAACTTGTTATCTGTTTCATGGCAATGGCTTTTTTTGGTGAATGTTTTTCATTCATCACTTCTCCACTATTACTTTCACCTTTTTCTTTACTGTGGTATCTTTGTTTAGATTCTGGATTTTTTTTTTTTTCTGTGAACTTTAAGAAAAAAAAAATTCGTAAAGAGGTGAATTCTTCCTAGAGGCTTAGATTGAAGAGGGACCAATGCCATTTTCCTGGCCGTATGAGAGTTCTTTTATCCTTTATCTCTCCCCAGACAGATGTGATAAGCATGGCAGAACTGCTCACATCATTCTGCTTCACCATCAGAATGTAAAGATAGCGGTGTGTGTCCTTTCTCATTTCATTCCCACATGTCTTACTTGTCAAGACTTTGTATTTAAACAGTCTAGGGAATCTCCAGCCACAAACCCGTACACTTTCGTTCCAAAAAGGGACTGTTGGTTTTGTTTCTCAGGGTATGTCACTTACTTTGAGGAACTAGACTTTCCTGGCTTTGACTGATGTTTACAACTGTGGATATCCTATCTCATTATTTTCCTACACGCCTACTTGACCTTCAGTGCATTTGGAAGCCTTCCTCATCTATTTTGGTTCAGAGTTACAGATATCCGTCAGTTTCTTCCAAGATAGAGTTTTGTTCCTGTTTCTTATTCTCCTTCTTGCTTTTGGGTGATTTCTCAGAGAAGAGGGGAATTGCCTTCTTTATACCACACTTTAAAACTAGAAGGCTCACCCTCAGAGAGTCATTTGCATACAGCATTATTTTTAGTTTCAGTTCTGCATCACATATAATCTTTTAAGTGTCAGTTTAAGTCATAATTTACATTAAAATTCGATCTTGCCTCGTGCTACCAATGGAAATAACTCAATTGAAGTGACAATCAAATCAGAAGATACTGTCATGCATGGCCAAACTTGCATATGTGCAGGCAATGACCATCTCATCACAGTATACTTCTCTGCCTGGCTGCTGGTCAACATCATCTGATATAAATTTAAAATGTCTCCCCAAAGCTGATATGTAAAAATGGAGAAAAATGTTGTATGGCTCTTCAGCTGGTCCCAAAGAATGGACGGAGTCCAACAGCCTGGCGAGGAAAGTGAGCATGGAGCAGACAGAGCATGGAGCAGCTTGGAGCTCACCTTCTTCCATGAAGCATCATCAGTGTTTGCAAAGGCTGTAATTTTAGAATGGGTTTAGGAATCAAATAGCAAATAGTCCAATTGAGGAGGGAAGTATGTTCTATAACATGTGACACTTCATTCTCTATTGACCAGAATGCCAGTTCTTTAA
The DNA here is from genome assembly GCF_027409185.1 of Cynocephalus volans. NCBI lineage: Eukaryota > Metazoa > Chordata > Mammalia > Dermoptera > Cynocephalidae > Cynocephalus > Cynocephalus volans. Next base: position 96,483,681 of record NC_084473.1, on the reverse strand, counting down.
CTTAGAAATGAAATCTGCCCCCAACTTTCCAACCTACCCATTGTCTTCTCATTGTCTACAGAATAATGCTTAAATGCTACAGCCTGGCATTCAAAGCCTTCTGCCCCATGAAGCTAAAAGTAATGGAAGGAATTGGGTTAGATGACCAGTCAGATCAATATCCTTCTATGGTTTGGTAGAACCCTCTCCCCTCCTCCCCTGCTATGTGTGACTGGTGTGAGCTGTTCACCAAGCTTGCCTTGCGCTTTCCCATATCTGTGCCTTTCCTCGTGGATTCCTCCTGGAATCCTTCTCTTCCCTGATGACCAGCTCTGATGATCAAAATCCTGCTTATCCTTCAAAGCCCCAGAGGCCTTTACTGATTCCACAACCAGAAATGAATTTGCTTTCTACCTCTGGGACTGCACTTTTCACTATCTTCTCAGACCAGGTTCTACTTCCTAGGGAGGCAAGGACTGTTACTCTAGCACCTCAGCTCACCCCTCTGCCCTTGAGAAACAGTCTTCTGGACAAGCCTTCAAACTTCTGCTCTCCTGTTTCCCTTTGTCCAGTCGAATTTCCGTGCTCAATTTGACTCCCAACTTTGCTCCTATATAATTCTTGCTTTGACCTGGAACTTTCAGATTCTGGGCCCACTGTTGTCCCCAACTGTGTTTTGGTTGTCCTAGCTCTTGGCTATAAGTGTATCTATATTCCCTTGAGACGATTGTACTGACAAACTAGTCAACAAGCTTCCAATTTCCAGAGCCACTTACTCTGGTGGCCATCATTGCTGCCCCTGTCAGACCTCAGGCCACAATCTCCCAGCTGCCCACGGAGCACTGCTTGCCAAGCTTTAGCTATTGGGTCATCACCCCCATGGATACTGAATATTCTTCTTGGATTTATATTCATTGTATGTTTGTCTCGTATTCTTGGCTCTTTGAGGGTGGAGTCTGCAATGCCCAGCACAGTGCCTTCCATGAAGAAGCACTCAGAAGTTATTTACTCAATGCTGTTTGAATATGAGCACCTTAAGGAACTCAGGCACCTCCCAGTGTACCTCAGCAATGGCACACCTCAGGGTGCTGCTCACCTGTAACTAGACTCAGGTCAGTGCTGTCTCTCAAGGCTGACAGCTTGACACTTTCAGAATGAAGAGGACCAAAAACTCCCCCATCAGAACCACAAATGTACATTTTCTGAATATATGTCCCCTGCTGTGCCTCTAGGACCCCCCAGTCTCCTCTCTTCCCTCTTCCCAAATTGTGCTTGACCACCAGTCACACCAGAGATAGGAAAATCTCTTCTGCGAGTTTGTACTCTCCCTGAGGCCAGGCACTGGGCCTTTTCATGTCTGTATCTCACCAGGGTCGAGCCCACACCTGCCCCGTGCCTGGCCCACAGTTTGTCCTCATTCAAGTTTGTGGGTCGAACGTTTTTATGCCTTAGCTTTGCCCTCTATTCCTGCCATGCTTACTTTCTGTGGTTGCTAGAATATTTCTTCTCTCCTCTAAATTTCTGCCTGAGCATTTAATAATATTTACATTTAAAATTTTTAATTGTTAATATATTCTCCATTTATTATTGATTAGAGAAAGGACTGAAGACAGAAGGGCCTGTGGAGAATGATGGCATGACCCAAGGATCAGACAAGCTTCTATTTGTTTTTTGTTTTTTTGTTTTTTTTTTATAGTTTAAAGTATTTTAATAGCAAACTTACAGGAACAGCACAGAAGACAGACAACATTAAAAACATGTACTTGCATGTAGGACAACTCAGTTAGAAAAGTATAGTGAATGGATGGAACCTACTGTATGATAAAAATGCTACAAACGCCATTTAGTTGCCATCAATAAGAAATTTACTTATTTTAAAAAAATCCAAATGCTGGCATTGTCCAGAAAAATTTAACAGGTTTATTTATAATTGTTATAAAGTTGAACTGCTGAAACTTGTTCACCCAAACATTTTGACTTGCATTAATACTTTACGTCCCCGCATTTATATTAAAAATTCACACACAAATGAAAATGGAAAAACTGCCAATACCTGACTTCTGTCCCCTATTTTTCCACTTGCAACCATATACTTAGGTACCTTTTGACCCCATGGAAAAAAAATATCTAATGTTCAGAACTACCAATAACAGGAAGAAGAGAATTTTTTTTTTTTTTTTTTTTTTTTTGAGAATGAAATGTTTCCCATCATAGTGGATTCTTAAGCACGTTCTCCACGTATGCGGCGTGCTAGCTGGATGTCTTTTGGCATAATTGTTACACGTTTGGCATGGATAGCACACAGGTTGGTGTCTTCAAAAAGGCCAACCAGATAGGCCTCACTTGCCTCCTGCAAAGCACCAATAGCTGCGCTCTGGAAGCGCAGATCTGTTTTGAAGTCCTGAGCAATTTCTCGCACCAGACGCTGGAAGGGGAGTTTGCGAATCAGAAGTTCAGTGGACTTCTGATAACGTCTAATTTCATGGAGTGCCACAGTACCAGGCCTGTAACGATGAGGTTTCTTCACCCCTCCAGTAGAGGGCGTACTCTTGCAAGCGGCTTTTGTAGCCAGTTGTTTCCTGAGTGCTTTACCACCGGTCGATTTGCGGGCAGTCTGCTTTGTACAGCCATGGTATAGAGACCTCCTTACTTACCCCCCCTTCTCCTCGGGCTGGAGCTCGGCGAGCGAGAGGCGGCGCTGGCGTTGGAGAGAGCGACAGCCTGACAAGCTTCTATTTGAACCCTGCTGTGTTACTTATCTATTGTTACATGATTGATTACCCCAAAGTGACTTAAGACAACAAGTATTTCACTTTCAGTGAGACAGAAATTTAGAAGTGACCTAGCCAGGTGGTTCCAGTTCTTTTAAAGCCCTCAGAACCAGGGCCCTGACCACCACTTTTAATCCATTCATTACTGCATGATCCTACAGTCCAATCACCTCTTCAAGGCTCCACCTTTCAATTACCATAATAGGATTTCCTGTCCTCTTATCAGTCACAGTGGGGGCTAATTTTCTAAAACATAAAACTTGGGGAACACAGTTCAAACTTCAGTGACTTTTGGGGGGACATAATTCAATCCACTACATGAAGGCTTGACTGAGGTTGGAGGTTCCACTTCCAAGATGGTTCACCCATGTGGCTGTTGGCAGGAGGCTTCAGTTCCTTACCAAGTGGGCCTCTTCATAGACTGCTTGAGTGTCCTAGTGACATGGCTGCTAACTTCTCCCAGAGCACGCAATCCAGGAGAAAGAAGGCAGAGGCCACGTGTCTTATAATCTAGCCTCAGAAGTGATATACCAAAAAATATGGCTGAAGTGAATATGGCAGAAGCAATGGTATTTCACTTCTGAGATATTCTCTTGGTCCTACAGACCAATCCTGATTCAATGTAGGGGACTGGGACTACAGAGGGTATGAATACCAGGTGGCAGGGCTCATTGGAGACCATCTTCAATCACGTCTCCCAAACTTAATGTCTGGGCTTTCATTCTCCATGTTTCCCTAGGGACCCAGGCTTTGGAATCCAAGCCTTCAGATGATTGCATCTACACAAGAAATGATGAACGGGAACCACCACGCTGAGTGACTCCTGAATTCTGGCCTCACTGAAGGTGTGAAATAATACTCGTTGTGTTAAGTCACTATGGGAAGAATCTTGCTAGTAATTTTTTCTCCTACCTTATCATATCCCTGACCACATCAGGGCTGACCATTTGCTTGAGAGAAATGCCAGAAAGGCAAAAAAAAAAAAAAAAAAAATTGGTAATTAAGGAATCATATTTCACCGGGGAGTTAAACACAGGATAAAATAAGACTTTGGAGGAATAATACCTAACCCTGACTGGCTTCTTGGAGAAGGTGACAGTCAAATGCAAATGAGAGTCACCCTGTGTGTTTGTTTCCCAGGGCTGCCATAACAACGTACCGCAAACTGGATGGCCTAAGATGGAATTTGTTGTCTCGCGGTGCTGGGGGCTGGAAGTCTGAGATCAAGGTGCAGCTGGGCCGTGCTCCCTCGGAAGCCCCCAGGCAAGCCCTTTCTCCCCTCTTCCCAGCTCCCGGGGCTTGCTGCATCTCTGCTGTCCCTGTGCTTGCAGCTGCATCTCTCCAGTCTCTGCCTTCATTGTTGCATGATGTCCTCTCTGTGTCTGTGTCTTCATGCGGCTGTCTTGCTATAAGGACACACCAGCCATATTGGATTAAGGGCCCATTCTATTCCAGGATGACCTCGTCTAAATAATTACATCTGCAATGACACTGTCTTTTAAGTAAAATCACATTCTACAGTGCTCGGGGTCAGAACTTCAACAAATCTTTTTTGAGGGGACATGATCATCCCACACACTTGGGAGGGACAGGGGCATGCCCTGGACTAAGCAAGGGCTCCTTGGGTAAAAAGTGCCTATGTGAACTCAGGTCGGTGTAGACAATTTTCACCCCTGCTGCCAACAGGGATTGAGCCTGCAGGGTGGGTGACCCCAAGCCATTGTGGGAAGAGCAATAAGGAGGCTGGTGACCCAAAGTGAATCAAAGACAAGGGTCAGACAGTGAAAAGGAAGATGTTCCCTCATAGAAGCCGGGACAAATAGGGAACAGGGAACACAAAGAAATGAGCATGTTTAGATTCCCAGGTACTCTTCTAAGTTGAAATGTTGAAATGTTGAAACACTTAAAACATGATACAATTAGTTAGGATGACAGGGAGAGGGAAGTCCAAGAGAAACTTCAGATGTCTTTATATTGTCGCAGTTATGGGAATACACTTCCAGAAGCATGTTCTTGGGAACTTCTGGAGATGGGGCGTGTTGTCAGGGAACAATGTAGAGAAACACTAACCTCTTCGGAGAGTATCAATGGAGCAATTGTATTCCTCTGGTGGAGGGTAAAGACGTGTGCCCCTGTGTGCCCCTGCACGGAGCCCTGTTCTGCTAATTCCCACTGTCTCATCCCCTTCTCCAAATGGCTTAAACTATATGAAGTCCACTGTCGGGCTCCAGTAATGGCTCCCAGGCCTCACTTTTGACTTTGCATATTCTTTCTATGTCAGCCAGCAGCCGCATTTTGTTCTGGTTGGTTCAGTTATCTTAAAAAGTCGTTCTGTTCGGATCCCCATAGTGGCCAGCCACCAAAAATGAAAAAGCAAAAACAAACAAGTCACTCTGCATCTTTTGTTTTGATTTGTTTTCCAAAATGATTATAACAATTTTAAAAAATAATTTATTTATTTATCAATATTATTATTTTTTTTTTACATTCTAAGATGTTGTGGAGCAGTTGCGGGGGAAGGGGAGAGGGGAAGGGAGAAGGGAATAGGGTGGGAGGAATAGGAAGTGGGGGTTTGGTCAAGGCCAATGGCAACCCCATCATCCTGGCAGGGGAAACCAGGGGGGTTCTGCTGGTGGCTCGGTGGTCATCACTGGGCTGATTGCGGATGTCAGGGAGGCATGGCTGAAGCCATTGGCCCCCCATTACCCCATCTTGAGAGCCCAGGGCACTTCCTGCAGTAGCTGGGTGGTCATTGCTGGGCTGGTTGTGGATGTCAGGGGTGGGGCGTGACTGAGACCCTTGGTCCCCCACTGCCCTGGCTCGGGAGCCTAGGAGATGTCCGATCCTTTTGGGTTTTATAGGTGTACTTTTGTGGTGTTAGATCTTCACAGTTAACGTCAGACTTTGTCTCTGATCTGTGGGTATTTTGTTCTTTCTTTCAGTTCTTTGTTAGCTTATTTGCTGTTCCCACCCCTTAAACTCTGCACTGGAATGAATTTTGTTGTCCTTTGCTTGCTTCTAAAATGGCGGAACTCTCTGTGGGGGACCAGCACTTGAGCTCTGTGGTTGAGCTAAATTGCTGCTTTGCTGCCGATTCCCTGGGGAAGGATTTTTGTGCAGCTCAGGTTTTAATTGTTGACCTTGTATGTACTTCCAGGTCTTGTGAGGTCGGGTACATCTGGGTTGTGTGGAAACTCTGGTCTGGGCCTGAGTCCTTTCATCAAACTGCACCCCCTGAGGTTCTATATTCCTGACTATTCTCTACCAAATGGGCCTGGGATGATTAGAGGGCAGATCAGCTGTTCTTGCTGTGCCCCAGTGTCCCCTTGGTGGGCCTGTCTCCCTATCCCTCTGCACTCCAAACACTTCCCATGGGATGGGCTGTGCACCAGTCCCTCATGATGACTCACCAGCCTCTGAGTGGCTCCTTTTTTCAGTTGTCTGTGGCCCCTCACTCCTATGTGGGTCCATGGGAACCCTGTCAGTGGTCTTGCTGGCTTGGAGGCCGCCAAGGGCCTCTTCTCCCTGCCATCTCCAAGCAACTTCATCCAAAGGGCACAGATGTGGCTTTTGCCAGCTCTTGCTCCATGTGCTCACCAGCTCCAGACTTGAAGCAGCCAGGGCTTGAAATAGTGGGAGCGGTCCTTTCTTTCTATCATTGTGGCTTCTCCTGAGTTCATGCACTCTGTAGGTCTCTCCTCCTCTCCCCCTGAGCTCTAGTGGCCCCAGCTTAGCTGTCATTGCTTTTTAATAGTTATAAATTGGTTGATTTGTGGGAGAGAGTGACACCAGGGACTGTCTATTCTTCCATCTTGACCTGAAGCCCCACTCTGCATCTTCAATGCGACTGCTTGCTATCGTTTGAGAAAAACTTGCCTGTGACTGAAGATGGATTTTAAGTCAGCAGCTTCATGTCATAATTTAGGCAAGTTTAGAGAGGTGTTATCTCTTCTTGTGAGTTTTACAAATATTTTCAAATTCATTCAGTTTTTCAACAGTTACTTGAGTGTCTATGACATGCCTCAGGATTAAATATTCTGCCTTTCTGAAAGAACTACTTACCTGGATTGGAAACTTTAAATAAATGACATCTTTGGGGAGGTGTTTTAGTTTAAAATGCTTTGGTCTTAATGTGTTTCTCCCCCCGCCTCAATCTAAGCCTTTTCTCTCTTTTTTTTAAAAAAAGAAAATGTAATGGAAATAATATAAAAATTTATTCTAAATTAGAATTGAAATTGTCTTTTTTTCTAGTTTTATTTATTTTTTATTTTATTCTATCAATATACAATGTAGTTAAGTTTCATGTCCCTTTACCTAATCCTCCCTCCCTCTTCCTTCTCCCCGCTCCCACCCGTCAACATCATATCTGTTCGCTTGTCTTAACAAGTTCAAGGAATTGTGATTGTTGTGTCTTCTTCCCCACCCCCCACCCGTTTGTTTGTGTCTTTATTTATTTATTTTTAGCTCCCACAAGTAAGTGAGAAATTGTCAAAATAAGTTATTGATATTAAGAATAACTCATTCTTAATAGTGAGTTTGAATTCTCTTCCAAACTCATTATTAAGTAAAATATTTTCAGCCAAGAGTCTTAGGCTAATAAAAGCAAGTTGCTTCCTAATTTGGAAAACTTGTTCTTTGATAGGGATGGGAACTTTTGGGGGGAATGGAAATGTTTTCTATCATGGAGTGACAGTGGTTACACAGATGTCCACATTTGTCAAAACTTATCAAATAGCACATTTGAAAATATGCAAATTGTGCTTCAGTAAAATTGATATAAAAACAAGAACATAAAGCAGTGTGGAGCTAGGATTTAAATGGACAGGCATTCTCAAAAAAATGACAGCATTTACAAGGGGACTTCAAAAAGTTCATGGAAAGATTGTATTATCTTTTAATTCTATTTTTTCTATTTTTTTCTGCCCATAGGGAATTGGGCCCATCCTCTGCGACAGCCTTTCTCAGCTCTTTAAGGTCATGAGCTTCCCAAGGGTACCAAGCGGCCGGCCTATTTCCACCGGGGGCAATGTTGACTGGATAGGCCTGAGGGGCCGCTTCCCCCCACGGGCTGCGGACGGCTGGGGGTTCCCAGCGAGCCATGACAGGAAAAGCCTGCGGCTCTGCCAGGGGTGTTTTTAAAGGTGGGCTAGCCTCCTCCACTTCTTCAGGTGCCGCTTTCTCTCCTTCGGCTAAACTTTGGCGGGGTGAGTGTGCCGGGAGAGGAGGGTACAGGGTAGGGGCACAGGTATCACTCAGTGGCTCAGGGCCTTGCATTGGCAGCTTTGTTTCCTTTTTTCTCTCCTCATCGAACTGCGCCCAATCCCTTTCTGCCCCTTCCTGATGCTCGGGACGGAAGCAAAGCTTTAGGGCAGAGATGGTTGCGTAGAACCCTAAGGGGGCGTCTAGCCCGTGACTAATCTCATTCTTTCTGGCCAGGGTCTGAACCCGGTCCCAAGTCTCATACGAGAACAAGTTGGACAAAGGTGCCCAAGGGGCCACCTGCACCACATGACGCCAGGCATTGGTGGCCGTGGAGTCAGATATTTCTAGGCCTCTGCTTTTTAACATGTACTTTAGAGCCTTGCAGGCTGTCTCGTCACTCTCTCCACACACGCCTCCCATGTTGCCCTGTGAGGAAGGGACAAAGGGAGCAACAGGGCAGAGAAGTGCAGGGACTTCCCCCTGTTATGGCACTCACCCTGACACGCAGGCGAATTACTTCGCAGCGACTACTCCGCTGGCTGATCACCCTTCGTCGACCTTCTTTCAGGACTGAGCAGCCGGGGGCCTCACTCGCTCACGTTTCACCCACGAGTTTTAAAAAACGCCTCACATGGGGCACCACTCTGTCGGGTCCACCACCGGCTGACCCGTACAGCCCTTGCCTCACTATCAGTCTCTCCCTTGGTGTCCCTTCTGGTGGGTGAGCGAATTGCCCAGATTCCTCTTTCCCTCCCGTCCCCATTGGATGGAGACAGGGGAATAGAGCCATGAAGAGAGGTGAGCACAGCCCCCGGCCCCAACCAGCCCGTTAAAGGACACTCAGACACGGTGGGGGTTCTGTCCAGCAGTTCCGTTTATTATCACACAAGCACTTGCTTTTAAAGGCAAGCGGGGAAGGGAGGTTTTTACATCCTCCAATCAGCTTAAAGGTTAGGAGAGCATGCATCCTGTCTCAATGCCTAGCTATTGCAATCACGCAGTGTTCACAAGCATGGAAGCGTGTATTTGGCCAATAAGGGCTAAGGCAAGGCTCCCGCAGACACTCCCACCTTACTTCCTCCCAGCGCCCTCTTAGGCTGCCATGTTAATACGCCCTTGTGGGCCCATAATGGTGCCGCTTGTATTGTCACTTAAGGTGGCGTTAGTTTTTAAGGCCCGACAGTGGAGGACACCCTGAGCCTCCCCCTCCCATGCTTCCATTGGAGCTTAAAATTAAGGCAATGGCTCTCAACTTACTTTTTATGTACCATCCCAGGATTCTACTGATGAAATGAACAAAATAAACGTAATTTGTTTCTACATGGAATATCACAATCTAAGAGTATGTGTAAGGAGTATATGCTCCTTTGCAGGGCAGGGTTAGCTCTTGCTCTTTGCAGGGAGTTTGCCTAGCTCTGGGCTGTGGACCAGCCCCGGAGACTGGAGTGTGGAGTGTGTTTGAGAACAGTGTGACAGATTGGGTGTTCCTGGATCTCTGCTTTTAGTATTAAAGACAGGTCTTTAAAGTTCTAGAATGTTGGGGCTGTGTTGTCAGCCAACAAATTGCTCATGGACTGCCTGGCTCATGCATGTTGCTTTTGTATACACTATTTGAAGGGGTCTTCAAAAAGTTCATGGTAAGATTTGTATTATCTTTTAAATCTATTTTTCCACAAGCTTTTTGAAGTTCCCTCATATATTAGGTCATTGCTCTCAAGGCTGGCTACATAATTTTCAGGGCTCAGTGCAAGAAAAAAATGCGAATCCCTTTGTTTAGAAGGGAGGCTTTCTTCCTTTCTTTTGCATTCTCTCTCTCCCTCTCTTTCTCTGTCTGGTAAGGTGGGGTTTTTTTGTTTGTTTTTAAGTTTGCTATTTAATGTTGCTCTCCTCTGGCCCAAGGTCGTGTGCAGGCCCCCAGCAGGGGGCTGCAGGAAGGGGCAACTGAGCCTGGGTGCTGAGCATCAGCATGAGGCGGGGGCAGCACATGAGCCTGGCTCCAAGCCCCCGCAGCATGTTCCCTTCTGCTGTTTCGTTGTATTCACTCACAGAGCACAAATTCAAAGACCAGATTATTAAGAATTTCAAGGCAGCATCTGCAGAGGACTAAACCCAAGCACTGGCCCCCTGCTGAGCAGTGGCCCTTGGTGGCTGGCTGTTGGCAGGCTTAGCAGACCAGCCAGCTTTGATCACTATTTCACATCATTTCCATCCAGCCTCCTACTGGTGGGATTTGAACTCAGATGTGCCAGGAGCCTCTGGAGTGAACAGCAAGCATAAGGCTCTGGAAAGAAGCTGGTTTGATGCTCGCTTTCCTACTGGCTGATTGTAAAACTCATTTAATTTTTAGGAATCTAATGCTCCCCGTCTATAGAATGGACTTGTAAATAAATAGCTGCTTTTCAGACATGTTGTGTGGGTCACATGAAATAATAAGAAAACATATATATTTAAATGTATGGTTTTATTATTTTGGGGTCTCTGGCATCAAGTTGCCTGAAATTGTGAAAACTTCTTCGCACCCATGCACCCTACACCATTTCTGTGGGCAGTGCCAGCCCTCTGCAATATTTCGATTCAATGATGTTTACCTTCTAGGTCTCCTTCATTTCTACATAAACTTTCCTCCTCCTGGTGGCACATGCCCTTCCCCTGCTGCTTGGTGCCCCGTATTGTGTCATTCTACCTGGACTGCACTCCCCAGGCAGTGGCCCCTGGTTCAGGTTTTCCTGATTCCCCAACTTAAATCAAAACACACCTGTTTAGTATCCACTTTGCTTAAGACTCTGCAAGCTCCTCACAGAGATGATGTGATAATGTAACTTGAGTTAATCTTGCCCTGCTTTAGTAGATCGTAATCCTTGACGACATTGCATTTGAACAAACAACTTTAATGTCTTAACCCAAGAAGTGAGTCAGTGAGGAATTTCAGAACCCTGAGGGCCAGTGCAGGAGATGTTTATGAATAGCTGAGGGCACCATGTAATGGAGTTGTGAGTGCAGAGAGCCTAGCCTGTCTTTGATGTAGGAGAATCTACATCCCAGAGAACAGATATAACATGAGGATGAGCCTGACTCAGCTGAGCACCTGGAGAGCTTCTGAGATGGAAGCATCATTTCCAGGCCCAGGAGCTGCATTTGGCCCTGGCACGCCTTGTCCGGTGGGCATTGCTTTTTTTTCTCTTATAATTTGAATGTGAATGCCTTTAAGTGGGGTCAGCCCTCTCTGGTTCACTAGAGGCCCTACCTTCCCTGTTGTCTGAAGTCCTCCCTCTTGGCTGGGCTGTTAGTCCACACCCTCACCTTGGAGATGAGAAGTTGGTTTGGTTAACTGAAAGGCCAAGGCCAGGGGGCTTGGTCCCAGCAGGGCTCTGTCTTGCCCCTGAGATCCTTTGTCAGTTTTTTGCACGCTGGCCCAGGTGTGCCTTTACTTCCAACCTGGAGTTCACCTGGCTTGGTGCGTGAGTTTCCTCTGGCTGCCATAACCAAGTTCCACAAACTCAGTGGCTTGAGACAACAGAAATTCATTATCTCACAGTTAAGGTGGCTGGAAGTCTGAAATCAAGGTGTCAGCAAGGTCGGTTCCTTTTGGAGGCTCTGAGGGAGAATCTGCTCCACGCTGCTCTGTGAGTTTCTGGTGTTGCTGGCGATCCTGGCATTCCCTGGCTTGTACGTGCTTCTCTCCAACCTCTGCCTCTGTCTTCACATGGTATCCTTCCCTGTGTGTGTTAATCTGTCTGTCTGTTTTCTCTTCTTATAAGGACACAGTCATTGGATTAAGACTCAACCTTGAAGAGGAAAAGAGGCCAGAAAGGAAAACTGAAGAAAGAACTGAAGTGACTCCTTGATTGAACTGTAAGTGACTTGTTACTCAGGACTAAGAAACTGTTGGTTTTCTTGAATTTATTGACGTCAGGAAACCCACTGTTTAGACAGAGATAGGTATAGTCATTTGACTGGGTACCGTAAACACAATTAACTGTTTGTAGATCAGATTACATCTGGAAACCTGATGTAATCACTCACCTATTGTGTTTGAAAACAGTATTTGGAACCTTGTTTACTGATTATGCGGTCCTGTACTTTAACTACTAAAATCTCTTACTTTTTGTCTCAGATGGGCAGACTGTCCCCTCAGCTTGAGAGGTAGTCTTCCCCAGTTTGCAAACCTCATAAATGCCTCCTTAAAATTTCCTTACAGATTGAAGTGCTCTGCTGTGACACCATCCTCCTGTATGACTTCATCTTAACTGATTACATCTGCAAAGAATCCTATTTCCAACGAAGGCCACATTCTGGGGTTCTGGTGGACATGAATTTGAGGGGATATTATTTAACCCAGAGCACCTGAGCTCAGAAAGAACCCAGAATGTCTAGGAATTTACATCCCTCCAACTCCTTCTTGGGGGGAGAGCTCTTAAGTACTCTACCCCCTTACCCAGGACTGGCTACTTAATTTACTAGGCCCCATGCAAAACGACAATGTAACGCCCCTTGTTAAAAAATTATTAAGAATTTCAAAATAGTGAGAGCAGAGCATTAAACCAAGCATGAGCCCTTCTGAGTGGGGCGTTCTGTACAACTGAATATTCCCATGAAGACCCCCACCCTAGATTCTGATCAGGACAACTCAGAGGGGACCCTTGTGCTGTCTCTACTGCTCCCTGTGGGATCAAGCCAAAGTTACCTCCCTGGATAATGCCTCCCTCACTTTCCAGTCTCACTTCCGCATTTCCCCACTGGTTATTTATTTCCCAATAAATCTCTTTCACCCAAATCCCCATATCAGGTCTACTTCTGGGAAATGGAATGTCAGACAGATGAGGGCAGCTCTGCTCTAACTGGATGACTACTGAAAAGAAGTGCCAGAGCAGCATGCGTTAATGTGGGGAAGCTAGGGACTCCATTCCTTTTCTCTATCTAAGGATAACTTCCAAAACAAGTCTTAAAGACGCACGAGGGGACTTCTGGGAAGATGAAGATGTGTTTTACCTATACCTCCTGCTAAGCATAACTAAAAACTATTGACATGATATATAAAACAAACATAAGAAGACTTTGAAAAATGGAGAGGCAACAGAAGACTGACTAGGGACTTCAGGACCCAAGGAATAACATGGTAGTAAATTCCCTGGATTTTTTCCTCCCTCATATATCCCAGAGTTAGAGCAGAAGAAGTTGGGAACCTGAAAATGCCAATGGTGCAGACAAAACAAAACAAAAGCCCCAACAAGCCTGCTCTTTCTAGCCAGAGGACTAGGAAAGGGACAGCCTAGCAAGGCTAAAAGTTGACTTTTAGACAACGGCTACTCTATTCCAGCTAAAAACCACAGAAAAGACTGTGGCCCCACTTCCACCTATGCCCGCCAATGTTGAGTGGAGAGCCTAGACTTCTACCGTGACCAGGCTGTAAAGAGATGTCCCAATCCTAGTGGAGGGTCAGGATGTTCACCGTCACCTAGTGGTAACAAGGTCGCCCTCGATGGTGTCAGTGGAGGCCATGTGGGGAGCAGCAATGACAAACTCCGATCCTCTCCAGTCAAGGATGTACAGCCTAGAGGGCAGCCAGAACGTACACCCCCGTCCAGTGGTAGTGAGGGGCCTCACTCCCCTTGAATGTCAGAGGAGGCCATGAGGGGAACCTGGGCCTCTATTGTCACCTGGCAGTAATGAGGCAGCCATCTCACTTCTGCCGGGGCCGTGTCAAAAGAAGCCAACTGAGACAGAGGCCTAAATAAGACACAAATTCTCATAGTCTTAAATGTTCAGAATTCAATAAAAAATCGCTCATCATCTCAAGAACCAGGAGAATCACAAAGTGAATGAAAAAAATCAATAAATGTCAACACAAGATGACAGAGATGGTAAGTTTATTTAACAAAGATTTTCAAGCAGCCGTAATAAAATTGCCTCAATGAGCAATTATGACTATGCTTGAAGCATACAGATAAACGGAAATTCTCTTCTAAGAAATAGGGACTGTAAAGAACCAAATGGAAATTTTAGAAGCAGAAAGCACAACAGCCAAACATTCAATAGACAGACTCAACAGCAAAATTGATGAGGCAGAGGAAAGAATGAGTTAGCTTGAAGATATAACAATAGAAATTACCCAATCTGGACAGCAGGAAAGAAAATAGACTGGAAAATAAATAAATAAATAAACAGAACTTCTGGAACCTTTGGGACTGTAATGAAAGATCTAATACTTATCTCTTCAGACTCTGAAGTCTCAGAAGGAGAGGAGAGAGAGGACAGGGCTAAAAAGGTACTGCAAGATATAATGACTAAAATCCTTCCCGAATTTGGCAAGAAATGTAAAATTGAAGACTAAAGATTGAAGAAGCTAGGCAAACCCCAAATAGAATTTACATAGAAAAATCCACATCGTGATACGTTATAGTCAAATGTCTGAAGACTAAACAGAACGAAAAAGAATCTGGAAGCAGTTAGAAAGAAACAACACCTGATGCATGGGGAAAAACAATTTTAATTACAACAGATTTCTCACCAAAACCATGGAGGCACAATATTTTTCAGGTGCTGAAAGAAAAGAACTGTCAATTCAGAATCCTATATCCAATAAAAACAGGCTTCAGAAATGAAGAGGAAATTGGGTCATCCTCAGGTGAAGGGAAAGTAAGGAATTTGTTACTAAATCTACTCTAAAATAATTCATAAAAGAAGTTCTCTAAACAGAAAGGCAATGATAAAAGAAGGAAATTTGGAAAATCAGGAAGAAAGAAAGAACACAGTAAGCAAAAATATACTCTCCTCCTCCTTGTCATTTTCCTAAATTATGTTTGATGATAGAAGCAAAATTCGTAACACTGTCTAATGTGGTTCTAAATGTATGTGGAGAAAATATTTAAAACAATTATATTATTATTATTATCTTAAATATTTAATATATTAAATTTAAAAAGCTATGCAAAGATATACACTAAAAAGAAAAGGTATGGATAAATCAAAACAGAATTCTTAAAAATGTTCAAGTAACCCAAAGGAAGTAAGGGAAAAAAACCCCAGAGAAATGAAAAATAGAGAGAAAAAATAGACAACAAAAAATTGCAGACTTAAGCCCTAAGATATACCAGGCTAACACTAATCGAAAGAAATCTGGATTAATCAGTTTGTTAGGGCTGCTGTAGCAAAATACCACAAGCTAGGTGGCTTAAACAACAGGAATTTATTGTCTTACTGATTTGAAGACCATAGGTTCAAGGTTAAGGTGTCACTAGGGCCATGCTCCCTCTGAGGGTGTTAGGAAAGAATATGTTCCAGTACTCTCTCTCCACCTTCTGGTAGGTTCTTGGCTTGTGGAAGCATAACTCCAGTCTTCACATGGTTCTCCCTGTGTACATGTGTGTCTCCAAATTTCCCAAATTTTCCAAACTTTTTATAAGTAGTATTGGATTAGGGGCTCACCCCTCTCCAGTATTGTCTGAGGGTGGAGCAAAGACAAAATACCCACCAAACTGAGAGGGTATCTTGAGACTGAAAAATGAAGCAGACTCTTAATTAAAGAGTGTAGTTTACTTAAAGGGTAATGGACCAAGTGGGTGGTGACCCAGGAGCGTAGGCAAAGTTTCTCCATGCCACCTTCTGGTTGAGCCCAAGTTTATGTAGGAAGTTCACACAAAGCACTGGAAAAAGTCAAGAAGCAATTACTAAGGAACAGGCTAATGTCACAACTTAGTACGATGATTATATTTTTTGGTGGTCTTGTGATGCATGTAGCCAGACCAGTTGTTACTACACAAGTGCTTGATCGTTAGGTCCCTTCTTTATAGTCACCAAGCTGTTTCTACTTCTTGTTTTAGCTACCTTGCTTCTAGCTACTGTATAACTTCACATAAAGGACATGGCAAGGAGAGAGGGCTTTCCAGATGGGGTAAGGTACACTCACAGTATCACAAGTATCATCTTAACTAATTATATCTACAACAACCCTATTTCCAAATAAATTCAAATTCTGAGATACTGGAAATTAGGGCTTTGACATTTTTGAGGGGGACACAATTCAACCCATTATACTGGAGTAGCTACATTAATTTTAGACAGAGCAGAATCCAGGGCAAGAAAAATTATCAGAGATAATGAGTAGCATTATATAATGATAAAGGAGTCAACTCTCCAAGAGGACATAACAGTTTAATGTGTATACACCTAACAACAGAACGTTGAAATATGTGAGGCAAAAACTGATAGAACTACAAGAAAAAAATATACAAATTTGCTATTATATTAACACCTTCTATCAGTAATTGACAGATCCAGCGGGTGGAAAATCAGTAAGGACATAGTTGAACTGAATAGCACCATCAATCAACTGGATATAAGTGACATTTATTTACAGACAGTGCCCAACTTATGATGGTTCAACTTAATGATTTTTTGATTTTATGATGGTGCAAAAAATGATATACATTCAGTAGCAACTGTACTTCGTGTGTTTATGTAACCATTCTGTTTTTCACTTTTAATACAGTATTCAATAAATTATATGAGATATTCAACATTGTATTATAAAATATGTTTTGTGTTAGATGATTTTGCCCAGCTGTAGACTAATGTAAGTGTTCTGAGCACTTCTAAGGTAGATGAGGCAAAGCTATGATGTTTGGTAGGTTAGGTGTATTAAATGCATTTTTGACTTATGATAGTTTCAATTTACTATGGGTTTATCAGGATGCAACCCCATCATAATCTGAGGAGCATCAGTACTTCATCCAAGGACAACAGAATACACATTCTTTTCAAGATCAGTTGGAATGTTCACTAAGTGAGACCATATTTGGGCCATAAAACACCCCTTAACAAACATAAAAGAAGAGAAATCATGAAAAGTATGGTCTCAGACCACAATGGAATTAAATTAGAGATCAATAACAGAAAGATAACTGGAAAAATTACAAAACATTTGGAGATTTAACAATACACTCCTAAATAACACACAGGTTAAAGAAGAACTCTCAAGAGAAATTTAAAAATATCTTGAACTAAGTGAAAATGAAAACATAACTCATCAAAATTTGTGAGATGCAGCAAAAGCAGTATTTACAGGGAAATTTATAGCATTAAATGTATATATCAGGAAAGAAGAAAGATCTAAAATGAATAACCCAAGCTTCTACATGAGGAAACTAGAAAAATAAGAACAGATTAAATCCAAAGTAAGCAGAAGAAAAGAAATAATAAAAAGGCAGAAATCAATGAAACTGAAAGGAGGAACTCAATAAAGAAAACCAATGGAACTGAAAACTAGTCCTTTGAAAAGATTGATAAAATAGATAAACCTCTAGCAAGACTATCCACAAAAACAAGAGAGAAGACACAAATTACTAATATCGGAAATTAAAAAGAGGCCATCACTACTGATCCCATGGACATTAAAAGGGTAATAAAAGGAAATTATGAAGAAAAATTTGTACTATGTGCACAAATTTGATAACTTAGATGAAATGAATCTTGAAAACATTACCAAAATCTACCAAAACTCAGACAAGAAGAAATGAATGATCTGATTAGACCTATATCTATTAAAAAGAAATTGAATCAACAATTAATAATAGTCTTTCAAAATAGAAAGCACCAGGCCCAGATGGGTTCACTGGTGAATTCTACCAAACATTTAAAGAGGAAATGACATCAAGTTTCTACAATCTCTTTCAGAAAATAAAAGCAAAGGAAATACTTCCTTACTCAACCTATGAGGCCAGTGTAATACAAATACTTAACACCAAAACCAGACAAAGTCATTATAAGAAAGGAAAACTATAGACCAATATCTCAGGAACATAGAGCAAAAATTCTGAAGAAAATATTAACAAATCAAATATAACAATATACTAAAATAATTGTATACCATGACCAAGTGGGATTTATTTGAAGTATTTAACACTACTTCAACATTTAAAACTCAATTAATGCAGCTCACCACATTAACAGGCTAAAGAAGAAAAATCATATGATCATATCAATAGATGAAGAAAAAACATTTGACAAAATCCAACACCCATTCTTGATAAAACCATCAGCAAACTAAGAATAGAAGGGAACTTCCTCAACATGGTAAAAAACATTTATAAAATGTCTACAGCTAACATTGTACTTAATGGTGAGAAACTAGATTCTTTCCTCCGAAGATCAGGAACAAGGTAAGAATGTTCACTCTTACCACAGCATACTGGAAGTCCTATCTAATGCTATAAGACAAGGAAAGGAAATAAAAAGTATACAGATAAGGAAGGAAGAAATAAACTGTCTTTGTACACAGATGGCATCATTGTCTGTGTAGAAAGTCCTAAAGAATTAACAACAACAAAAACTCCTGGAACTAACAAGCACTTGCAGCAAGGTTCCAGAATACATAATTAATATGCAAAAGATAACTCCAATATACCAGCAATGAACAACTGGAATTTGAAATTTAAAACACCACGCCATTTATATTAGCACCAAAGAAGAAAAAGAGAGGGGAGGAGGAGGAGAAGCAGGAGGAAGAGGAGGAAGAAAAATAATAAAGTGTCAGTATTTTGGATTCTAAACATTCTAACTGGTGTGTAGTGGTATCTTATTGTTATTTTAATTTGCAATTTGCTAATGACATATGCTGCTGAGCATCTCTTCATATACTTATTTGCCACTTTTTTGATGAGCTGTCTATTCAGATCTTTTGCCCATTGTAACAAATATACCAGATATTAATAATAAGAGAAATTCTGTGTGTGTGTTGGGGGGGTATATATAGGAACTCTGTAATTTCTTTCTCAATTTCTCTGAAAACCTAAAATATCCCTGAAAATAAAGTCTGTTAATTTTTAAAAGGCATTCTTAAGACCTAACATAGCAATAATTGTATTAAATGTAAGTGATTTAAATACACAAATTAAAAGACAGGGAATGAAAGGTTGGATTAAAAACGTAATCCAACTATATGCTGTTTATAGAAACTCACTTCAAATATTACAAAATAGGCAGGTTGAGAGTAATATGATATAAAAAGGATATGCCATGCAAACATTAATCAAATATCAAATAAAGTGGACTTTAGAGCAAAGAAAATTACCAGGGACATAGAGTGTTATCACACAGTGATTAAAAGGTCGATCCACCAAGAATAATAGTAATACTAATATGTAAGTATTAAACAACAGAGCTGAAAAATATGTGAAGAAAATCTGGTAAAATTGAAAGGAGAAATAAACATATCCATACTTATAAGTTGGAAACTCAATATCCTGTGTCAACAATTGACAGAATAACTAGATAGAAAATCAGTAAGGATTTAGAAGTGTTCAACACCATCATCAACCAAGCGGATTTAATTGACATTTACAGAAAATTTCACACAACAGCATAATACACATTCTTTTCAAGTGCCCACAGTACATATACAATGGTAACAACATCCTTGGCTAAAAAACAAACCTCAACAAACCTAAAGGAATCAAAATGATAGAGTGTTTTCTTCAGCCACAATGGAATCAAACTAGAAACTAACAACAGAAAGATAACAGTAAAATCTCCATACATTTGGAAACTACACACACACATCTAAATAATCTATGGGTAAAAGAGGTGCTCTCCAAGAAATTTTAAAAATACATTGGATTGAATGAAAATGAAAACACAACTCCTCCTTTTCCTCCGTGATGCTGCTGAGGTTGCACATGTGAGGCCTCTCTGCCACTGCTGAGATGCGCTGTGTCATTGTATTAGTCTGTTTCTGTTGCTTATAACAAAATACCTGAAACTGGGTAACTTGTAAAGACACGATATTTATTGCTTACAGTTGCAGAGGCTGGGAAGTCCAAAGTCCAGGGAACACATCTGTTGAAGGTCTTGGTGGTGATGACAATGATGCAGGGGTCTTACATGGCAGAATGGCAGAGCAGAGACAGAAAGCAGCCTCCTCATTTAGTCTCCTTTTAAAGCCACCAGAACCACTCCCATTATTCCAAGAATGATCAATCCATTCATGAAGGTACAGTCTTCACAATCTAATCACCTCGTCAAGGTCCCACCTGTCAATTACCATAATAGGATTTCCCACCCTCAACAGTTACAGTGGGGATTAAGTTTTGGGGGGACATTCAATCCAAGGCAGTTGCCTCCTACCTGCTGGACAACCATGGAGGCAACTCCTGCCCCAGCACTAAGGACATCAAGAAGACCCTGGACTGTATGGGTAACGAGGTGGATGAAGACCGGGTCAGCAAGGGCATCAGTGAGCTGAACAGAAAAAACATTGACGATGTTACTGCCCAGGGTATTGGCAAGCTTGCCAGTGTGCCCACTGGTGGGGCTGTGGCCACCTCTGCTGCCCCAGGCTCTGCAGCTGCTGCTGCTGGTTCTGCCCTTGCTACAGCTGAGGAGAAGACAGGTGAGAAGGAGGAGGAGTCCAGAGAGTCAGACGATGATGTAGGATTTGACCTGTTTGATTAAACTCCTGCTTCCCTGCAAATAAAGCCTTTTTATGTATCTATGAAGTGAAAAGAAAATACATCTCCAAATTTGTAAGACAGTTAAAGCCGTTCTGAGAGGAAAATTTATAGCACTGAATGCAAATATTAGAAAAGACAAATGCTTCAAATCAATATCTAAGCTCTCACCTTAAGAACCCCAAAAAAGAAGAGCAAAATAAACCTGAAGCAAACAGAAGGAATGAAATAATAAAGATCAGAGTAGAAATCAATGAAATTGAAAACAAAGCAAAACACAAAATAAGAAGATAAATGAAACAAAGAGCTGGTTCTTTGAAAAGATCAATAAAATTTACAGATTTCTTTCACGACTGACAAAGAAGAGATAAGACACAAACCACCAATATCAGAAATGAAGCGGGATGCGTCACTAGGGACCCTGCATTTACTAAAAGGACAATAGAATACTACAAACAGCTATAACCACATAAATTTGATGAAATGGACCAATTCCTCAAAAACCACAAACACTAACTACCACAAGTCACCTTTTATGAAACAGACAATTTGTATAAATGCTATAAAATCAGGTGCATAATTTTAAAGGTGCCCCAAAGTGGCCAAACTCCCACAGATCCTGATAGTTTTGTTCTGGATTCACTGTACTGTGCTGGGCCTCCACTTGACCTGGGGAGGACTTCCTGTGCAGTGGCTGGCTTCTGTGTCATGACCAATTTCTATGCCAAGTTCACCTTCCTGTGCCTTATCATGACAGCACTACCTTCCTTTTTGTTCCTACCATGGGGTGTGAGGGTTTGGGCTGCACTGTGAACATCAGCATTATCTCATGGGTGCCGATGGCTTCTTGTACACAGTAGAATTCTACTGCATGTTTCTAGAGACAGTGGAACTTGAACTCTGTCGTGAGGGCTATCCATTACCCTGAGAATACACACACTTCAAAACGGCCTCCACAAGCTTGTTTTCGTGTCCTTGAGTCTTATGAGACTTTTCTATGGCAGCATTTTGCATGAAATCATATAGACTGCACATCTGGAGAACAAGAAGTCAGTCTCTGGCTGTGTTTTTCTCAGCATAGTAACATATCTTTTGGCCCTTGGACCTTATCAACCTCTTTCCTTACTTAAATACCTCTTAGAAAGCAGGGAATGGGGATTGGATTTCTGTAAGAGAGAGCACAAGTTTTCTGGGCAAATCACCCTGTGTCCAATGACGTTTTAAAATACATTGGCTCTTGTATTCTACATCCTTATCTCCAAAAACACTTGAGGAGAAGTGAGAGGCTTATGTACGTGTTGTGTCCTTCCTTTGGAGGTGTCATAGGGGAAGTTTCTGTGAAGGCCACTGTAAAGCAGTAAAAGAGCATTTCTCAAATTGAGTTCCAGGCATACATCCCCAGGGAACTGTGAATTTATGACAAATTTTAAAATTCTTGTGTTTTTATTTTAATAATAGCCTAACAGATGGATGACCCTTATGCAGATATGGCTGTCAGCTGCAGTGTCATTTGGTGTGATGTAGTTTTCCTTTAATAATTGCAGACTCAGGAAGAAAGAGCAAAGGATGACATGAAATGTAAACAGTGCGTTCTTCCAAAGTATAGGCCAAATGACACCAGGGCTTAAAGAAAATTTCGCAATAGTTCAAAGGGAGAAAAATGTGGAAGAACTGAGTCATCACATGGAACACGGTGATAGAGGCAATTCTCTGTAAAATTATATTCCAGTGTGAGCAGCAGTTTAGGTCCAACAAACCAGTATTATTCGTTACATTGAATTAATAATGTCAATTATTAACGAATAAAAATAATTAAAATTTAATAATATAGATTGATAAACGTTTTTATTAGATATGTTGTTTTGCTTATTTTAATCTCTAAAATTATTTGCATAAGGAAATATCTTGTCCAGTTTTAAGTTTACATGTTTAAGTAACGTTTTGATTAAAGCAATCAACAACAACACTGGAGGGCCATGAGAACACTTTTCCTTTAAGCATTGTGCTGTCATAGAGTAATTTTTAAACTGGAAAGTTCTTCAGAGATTTGGTAGAGAGGAAACTGAAACCCCAAGAGATTAAAGGACTTTTCCAAGGTCAGACAACTAATCCACAGCAGGGCTGTGACTAGCACCAGGTCTCCTGGTGTCCAGCCCAGGCTCCCTTCCAAGGCACGGCTGTTCAGAATAGTGATCCAAGAAGGAGGATTATTCAGCTTTAGATGATTGAGTGGCAATGTCTTCTCTAAAACAGAGGCTGGGAGCTTTATTTTTCCTTTTTTCAGGCCACTGACTCATGAAATACATCAACTGTGGCCCAGACACAATGGAAAAACAAGAGGAGAAGTTTAGAGACAAGATTAAACGTCAGTCCCACTCCACCCCCAGCAACCCCACCACAGCTGACGTTACCATATACTCCACCTCTGTCACATTCAAATAAGTGCAGAAAGTGAGAAAGGATGTGCTAAAAGGCTATTTTTAACATCTCTAAATGGATGCCACAGACTGTACACATTAGGAAATGGGCTATGCAATGGTTCTCAGCTGAATGGTTCCTTTTAGCTTTTAAAAAAAGATCCACTTCCTCTCTACTGCATTTGACCAGTTAATAAAAAAAGGTCCACTTCCCCGAGGGCATCATTACTGCAGCTGGGCTGGCATATTCCAAAATTTAAGTTTGTTTTTCAGCCTTGAGTTGTTAGTGAAATAACAGCAGTATTGTAATTATTGATTTTCAAGCTTTGAACTTGTGCTGTTTGTAGATGAAACTCATCTGAAACTTTCTAACATAACATACATTTCATTGGTTCTAACCACTCACCAAATAATGCAGAAATGTTTCCAGATGATTTCTGGGGGTGCCCAGGGGTACTTTCCAAATGCTTAGAAATACATTGAGTCAGTTACCAGATGTGGTTGGCCCATTCTCAAGTTTAATTTCTCTGCCCTGTCTAGTGGTCTGCACCATCATCTCCATTTCCCAGCTGTTTCATAGGCCCACTCCTGCCCTGTTTTCTTATGACCATGCTATTGTTTCTCTGAGACCCCCGATCTTCCCACCTTGACTGGGTCCCCTGCATATGCAGCCTTTTCCATGGGACGTTCATGGTCCTGTACTCCCAGAATTCTGTCATGAGGAGAGAGAGTGCTTTAAAAGGTCTATAACTTACTTTAAGATGACTCAATGCAGACAGTGTAAAGCAGAATAAACTTTTTCCTTCCCCCAGAGCTATTAGTCACCTAAGTAGGAATACACTCTCTACATCCATCGGGGGCAAGGCTTCTTTACCTGGGTCTCATTGACCTCCCAGGAGTCCAAGGATAGAATCCAAAAAGTCTGTCTATTTGGATGGGAAAAAAATTACATCTTTGTTTTTACAATCCTCAAACAAAAACTGCATTTCCTCTTGTTATGAAAGTAGGCAACAAACTGCAATAGAAGGAGAGGACCAGTGACTGTCACAGCAGAAATCTGAGGGCTTTTCATTGATGTTACAGTTGTTGCAGATCTCTCCAAATATTGTTTATACTCTTCATCATGTCCAAATTATAATAATTATTAGATTTTCCACTAGATCTTGTTATTTAAAGTGTTAATAAAGAAGCGCATGTATTACTTTAGCACAAATTTGCCTTTTTAAATATTTTGAAAACTGTATTTCAATATAACTGGTTTCTTTTGCAATCCTGTGTATTTTATTTTATTAATTTAAAAGGGGTTTTTTTTGTTGTTTTTTTTTTCTGAGAAGGGATCCATAGGCTTCTCAGATTGCCAGAGGGGTCCATGGCCCAAAATGTTGAAGAAACCTTGTGCTAGAGGGTTAAGAGATGTTTAGGTTACCAGCCCTGCTATTGCTTGACTGCAGCACAGAATCAGAAGGCCCAGTAGTACAACATTTGCAAGTTCAACTAAGATCTTGGACTCCATTTGTTCTTCCCTTTACAGAGGTTGTTGCTGTCTGACACAACCGGAAGCCTGGTCCTGCGGTTGGGTCATTGTCGTATCGGCTTTTATGTGACCGTTTCTGGCAAGATGTGTATTGTGGGTTAAGTTGTGTCCTCCAAAAATATGTATTGAAGATCTGATCCCTGGTGCTTGGGAACGTGATCTTTCTGGAAATAGGGTCTTTGCAGATGTAATCAAGTTAAGATGACGTCATACTGGAGTAGGGTGGGCCCTTAATCCAATAGGACTGGTGTCCTTATAAGAAGAGGGGAAGAGACACAGAGAAGAAAGCCATGTGACGACGGAAGCAGAGATTGGACTGTTGCAGTTGCAAGCTAAGGAGCATGAAGGATTGCTGGTAACAACTGGAAGCTAGGGAGAGGGAAGGAAGGATTCCACCCAGAGTCTCACAGGGAGGCTGGCCCTGCTGACACCTTGATTTCAGACTTCTAGCCTCCAGAACTGTGAGAGAATAAATCTCTGTTGTTTTAAGCCATCAAGATTGAATTACTTTGTTACTGCAGCCCTAGGAAATGAATCTAGTAGATATCAGAGGGCCAATAAAGGGAAAGAGGGTGGGAACTCCACTGAGGTCACAAAACTGGTTGTGTGACTTTTGGAGCCTAGTTGCTAATAAGGCTTGTTCATGGGGCAGAATCTGGTCTGAGAGGACACTGATTGCTACAAACCATCTGGTTGTGAGGTTATGGGGAAGGAAATATATAGCTCTCACCCACTTCCAACTGACAGAGCCTAGAGATACCCTAAATGGCAGTGCAATTGTTGGGCCTAGAGATTGGCTTAGTTCAGTTGAAAACAGAACCACTCTCTCCCTTTTGGTGTTAGACTTGGCTAAAGCTGCCCCTGTCTCACAAGTGCTGCAAGTGAAATTGTCTCCTTACATTTTTACTCATTACCCCTTCTTTCCCTGGGGCCCAAACTAAGTTCAGGGAAGGCCAGGTGGGGACCAAACTGACCAGCAAACCTATGCTAGTTCCACACCACTCTGTTTCCCTCTTCCTTAGGATGAGTTCCCTCCCGGGGAGAGCTCAATCCTCACACAGAGACATATGCAAGTCTGCCCAAGGGAACTGCTAGACTTCTGTCTTGTCTACTTTTTAAGAGTGGGTAGCGTTTTGCTCAAGTTGGGACTCTCTTCTCTATCAGTACGATAGCCTCGTTTACCCAAAAAGACAAACCACGTCATCATGTATTAGGGTACCAATTCAGACACCCATTTTACAAGATACTTTGAGCTTGTGGGCAGAAGTGTTCTGCGGTTTTGAACTTCTTGCTTCCCTGGTTTGGACACTCAAAGAAGAAATGGTGCAGGATCAAGAATCAGTAGGGGCCAGGACATCTCATTGTCCAGTCCGTCACAGCTACCACTCTCTTCCTCCTAAGTCCCTATTTCCTTCAAGTTTGGCTCTAAATCTCTGTATGTTCAAGACAGTTCTCCTACTACTGAAATCCCTACTTTCTGCTCTTGCCTGGAGACGTGTCCTGAAGTCCACCCTGGCTCCCAAAAGATTCATATATAAAGCCCTTAAACTACTCTAGAGCATTCATAAAAACCACCTAAATTTTCCATAAATAATTTCTCCTGGATTAAGTGCAAAGTCAAATATTGACCTCAATAAACTTATACTCATGTAATCTAATCTTCAAATGTTGGAAAAATAGCCTTTAACCTTCCTTTCCATGCCAGAGAGAGAAACTCTGCAGCTCCTTTGGTCTCACATAAAACCTTCTTCAAAACGTCTAGTCCTGCCCCCCAAAGCAAGTTGTCAATCGAAGAAACAACTTGCTCAAAATATCTATAAACAAGCCCTTCATGTTACTAAACTACCCTGCTTCCTCTGCTGTTTTTGGCCACTGAAATAGCTCCCATTTATTAACCGATTGATTGAGACATAATTCACATACCATAAAACCTATGCGTGTAAAGTGTACCTTTCAGGGATTTTTAGTGTATTCACAGGGTTGTGCAACCATCACCACTACCTAATTTAGAATATTTCCATCAGCCCCAAAAGAAACTTGTGCCCACTAGCAATCCCTCTTCACCCTCTCTCCCCAGTCCCTGACAACCACTCCTCTACTGCTGTCTGTAAGGATTTACCTGCTTCTTTATTTTTTTCAACCCTGTTCCAATCCCAGAATCCCAGAGTCCTACCAAATAACACCTCTTTAAGTGAAGGCCTGCCATGCAGGAGTCTCTCTGCTTTGAATTTGAAAGGCCAACTGTATGAAGTTCTCTTTACTCAGAACAGTGAAGAAAGAGGGGCAGGGGGTCAAGCCGATGCCCAGGAGGGGCTGGGAGTCAGGGGTTAGAGGGTGTGGCAGCAGGGAGGACTTGTTTCTAGTGAATATGTTGAATCTTGCCCGTTTGCAACAGATGTAAGGCGAGAGATCCTGATTAAACTTTTTCTACTTTCCTTACAACTCTTTTAAAGGAAAGAAGACAGCCACTATTCCCTTACATTATTTTTATTGTAATGTGTCTAAAATATGGACTAACATAAAGCTAGTGATAAATTCCTTATGCTTATAACAAACAATTTTAAAACCCAAAGAAATTTAAAAATTAAACCCCAAATGGCCACCAAACCCAATACAATTCAAGTGGACATTTTTGCTGCTGTTCTGCTGAGACCACAACCCCACCTGCCATGGGGACTTGCTCTCACTGTCTCTACTGCAGTGTGTTACTGTGTGTGACGTGATGACCCCGTTTTCCCATCACTGGTCTCTATCAAACTGCTATGAAACCTTCTCTCATAGAGGTAGTCTTGACAATTATTTGGCCTTTACTTTGAGGAATACACCATTCTCCTGGTTCTTTTCTAATTATATGAGACATTTAATGTCTGATGCCAACACATAAATAAACACACGTGAGCATGGACACCCAATTCTATTGGTTAGCAGAAACATCATCCAGATACTCATGAATGAATCAAGAATATAGTTAACTATTTTTAAAGATCAGCAATGGACATGAAAACACAAAATTAATAAATTTTCATAGAGCATTCATGGGCATCCAAAAATAAATTTAAGAAATATAGGGCTGAGAGAAACATTGTTATTGGCTGTCTTTTGATGCATTAAAAAAAGTGTTCGTTTTTTTCATGTTTTGATACAGCTAAGTATTGGGCATTCAAAGGGGAGGATAAGGTGGAGTCAGGGACAGGGCCCTGGCAGCGATCACTCCAACGTGATATGCTGGTTGAGGTCCCAGGCATCAAAGGCTTCCCAGTGACACTAAGGCAAGGACTTGATTAAGGCTGATAAAGATAACTTTCAGTTAATACTGATTAAATGTTTAGTTTCTAAGCTATAATTAAATTAGTTTTTGCATAGGCTAGACATTCAGGAGACATAAACCATTGTTTAGTGAAGTCTTCTTTCCACATATGTCCCTAAACACTTATTTTCTCTCCCCGGAGGCAATCAGTACTGCAGTTTCTTGAATCTCCTTCCAGAAATAGATAACACACAGACAAGCAATTACATATATATTCTTAAAGAAAGGAATTGATTAGCACCAGATTTTTATATCGTTTGGGATGCATTTTCTTTCACTTAGGGGGGAAATGGTTATTAGTTTTTCAAATTTCAAAATAATGCATATTTATTACAGAAAACCTAGAAAATACAAAAAGGAAAAGGAAGAAAATAAAAATTGCCCGTTATGTCACCATATGGAGATAGCGTCTAGTGACCTACGAAAATTTATACTCCTTTCTAGTCCTTTTACACTCCATACACAATATATTTCATTGGGGTCTTTTTGTTCTCATTACTACAGTGTTTCCGCCTTTCCAAGTCATTAAGTGTGTCTTCTACACATCAATTTTAATAGCTCGTTTGTATATAACATTTTATCTAACCTTAATTACTTTAATTATACAAGATCTTATCTTGTTTGAAACTCAGGTGGATTACAATTTTGCACCATTATAAGCCTTCACTTGATATATATTTAATCTTTGTTTATTGATGACTTTGTAATTCAGGTGCACATTTCCTAAGGGAGAAGACTGTCCTTGTCTTGACTATATATCTCCCCAGAGAACAGTACTTAGTTAAATGAATTTAACTGTTAGAAGACCATATCTGCAATGAAAAATGCAAGTTTTAAGTGAAGTTAACCTCAGAAAGGATTGGGTTTCTGGTATAAGTTGCTTTTTGGAAGACAGGACAGCATTCTTTCACCTATAGCTACAAATCATGCTGAGGACACAGCAAAAAAGACACACGTGTCACAGAAAGAATTGTGACTTTGTCTCCTAAATACAAGAACAACGTTGCAAAAAGAGCCTCCGTTTTTAAAAAGCAGCACCCTCTACAATTTTTACTGTATTAGGACGAAAGAGTACATTTTACTCTACTGCAATAAACTCGCCATAGGGCACCCACACCGGCCTAAAAACACCAGATAAAACGCTCTCTGTACAAGTAACTGAGACAATGCCATTTATCAGATTACTAAAAGCTGCTTTCTCAAAACAGTTCCCTGTTCCTCAGGGAAGATCTATTTTAAAGGCAAGTGCTCACTAGACAATTGCGGTCTTTATTATTATTCTAAATGAGGCAACAGAATCCATGTAGCTTGTTTGGTCTGCAAAGAGATCTTTCCCTGTCCCTAACTGAGTCTCCGCAACGGAAACAAAGAAGGGCGCTTCCAGGGCAAAGGACCAAGCAAAGAAGCAGGGTTGATAGAGTGGTGTTCACAGGTGTTCCACTTGTGACTCAGCTGAAGGTTGACATTTCAAGTCACAAAAGTGCCTGGAGATTGCTGCTGTGTTGACAAAGCCCCATGTCTGGCTACTGAGAAGACCAGGAGGACCAGGAACACTGAGCGCTTAGTTGTGACAACAGGATCAGGGACCACTGAGCACGTGGGCACCTGATGTCATTTTTCCTTTAATGGGAAACTTATACAGACCCAGGCCAGGTTTAGGCTTTGTGCTTGTGAAAAGAAGTCTCCTGCAAATCGCTGACTTTGAACACGCTTACAGAGTGAGAAGAGAAACAATCAGGTTTTTTCTTCACCGGAAACTATACTTTTAACTGTTTTTCTATAGAAAAATCTTTCTTGAGTTTATCCTCCCCTGCAGGTATAAAAAGCACCTCTACTTGTTAATTTTTTTTTGAATGTTCTAGAGATGCTGGTGAAGGAAGTTCCAATACCCCCCAAATGATACTTTTACCATTATCTTGGCCCACATTTTGTCCACGATGCATGTGACCTGAGAATGGACACAACATCCCAGAGAAATGACAGCTCTGCCTCTGTCAGGAACAACAGATCATCAGCAAAAGTTCATGAAGTTACCTATATAAACTTTGAAACATATGCCACTGTTATTTTTTTTTTTTACCTTTTATTTTAAAATAATTATAGACTCACAGTAAGTTGTAAAACCAGTACAGAATTGCCTGCTCTTCCTGCAGCTTCTCATGGTAACACCTTGTGCAACTGCAGTGCTCTATCAAAACCAGGAGACTGGCATTGATGTTGGTGTGCTGCCGCTCTTCTTTTTGACATCTGACAGTACAAAAACTGAAAATTGAAAGTCCTAAGAAAAGGAATGAGTTACATCTGCTAAGACCTACTACGACCAGGCTCAAGTTTTCCACACACCACTCTGCTCAGACTATTTTGGTTTTGTAACATCCCTGCCTTCTTTGGGCAGCAAAATGCTGTCTCCTGGCAGATCTGCTCATCCCTAGGGCTGAATATGCAGAGGAGCCTCCTGTGTCTGTTGCTCCCTGTCCCAGACAGATAACTTTCCGTTGTTCAACTGGAAAGGGTAGGTGGCATCTATGGGGATCTCTCCTGGTACTGTACTTTAATGTTCTTTAAAAAAAAAATTTTTTTTTAAATTATAGATTCATGGGAAATTGCAAAAACGGTACAGAAAAGTCCCAGGTACCCTTTACCAGGTTTCTCCCAATGGCTATATCTTTAATGTTCATTTTTTCAGATTACATCTTTAATGTTCATCTTTTTCAGATTATATCTTTAATGTTCATCTTTTTCATTTGGAAAAGATAATCAATTCCTGTTTCATTTTGTTTCAGCTAGGAAACATTGAATCTTTTCTTTAGCTACTCCCTTTGCCCAGTGAAAGAAAATCCATTACAGCTGACACTCTCTCTTAGTTAAGAGATTGGGGCTAATTATTAACCTTAATTGAAAAATGTAGGAACCATAAAAATGGTACGCAGATCTTATATATCTTATCTAACTTGGCTTATATAAATGTGTTCATTGCCAATCTTTTGATGTAGAGTTGTAGGAAAAAATGTTGTGCTTTAATGGAAAACTACGTATTGTCAATGCTGCCCTCTTCTGCCTTATCAGACAGATTCTATGGAGCTCTTTTACAAATCTATGTGTTGTAGGTAACTGATAGACATGCAAATTATGTTCAGCCTGCTAGAGATTGGGTTCCCTCTCTCATGAGGAAAAGCCAGTCTGTGTCCATCTGCACATCCAACAGGGTCAAGATATATTCTTTGAATATTTAACCATTGGTTAGAGTTTCTTCTTTAAAGATGACACTTACATCACAGACGGAAATGATTTCCCGTTTTACTCTCTCTAAAGTGGATATAGAGCTTAAAGATACATGCAAGACAATTTGAGAGCGAAACATTTCTAGATTTGTATGACTCCTTGTCCCTTCTCCAGGCTTTTCCTGGGGTCTCACCCACTCCTAATTCAATAGCAGTGTTATTTAGTGACTCACCTCCATCTAGTATTTCCAAAGCATTCGTCCTAAGTTTCACAGACAAGAACTTTTTCTCTTTTACCATGTACTGTTCTCTAATTTAAACATTTAATAAAATGACATAATAAGAGACTGGCCAGCATGAATAGATTTGAGGATGAACATATCTGATAGGATAAACGTAGAACTCGGTTGGCTGGAGCAGGGCCTGCACACCCCTGCCTGGCGAGTCCTCGGAGCCGACGGGGCTGCAGTCAGTCTGCACGCTGCAGGTCTATGTTATTTGTCGGTTCATCCTGTGCGTACGCCGAGGGGAGGCCAGTTGAGAGAATGTGTGGCAGAGACTGGCTACTTGTTCACCAGGTTTCTTTCTCTCCCTGGGCACAAGCTGGATCTCACATGCCAGGCTTCCTTGCGGTTAGTGTGGCCATGGGACGGAATTCTAGCCCATGGAATTTAAATGAAAGTGGCAAATGCTTCTTCTAAGTCTGCCCCATAAAACCTCCCACTTGCCATTCTCCAGTTCTCTTTCTCTTTTGCCAGCTTGATGGGACAAGCACCTGAGAGTCAGTGATAACGGGGGTGGAGCCAGAAGACACATGGAGCCTGGGTCCCTAGATTACTGCTTAGAGGGATATCGCTTTGGGACTTTAAGTGAGCAAGATATTAACTTCCATTGTGTTTGAGCAGTATACATTTCTGGATTTGCTTGTGACAGCAGCTGATGCCAGAAAAGGGTCTGGGAAAGCCCAGTAGTTGGCCTTAATTCACCCCATGCTCTTACCAGATTCTTGATTCTGCCGCAGGAAAGAATTCAAGAACAGAGTCACATTAGAGAGTGAGAACAGATGCAACAAATAAGAGATACAGATTTCACAGAGAGGGTGTGGCCTAGCTCCGGAGACCCAGCAGGGCCTGCACCAGGACCAACACAAAAGTGAGAAACACCCCCTTACAGTCTAGTACAGAAAGCAGGCCAGCTCAAGAGAGCACATAGCCACCTGCCAAAAGAAAGTTCATTACAAGTGAAAGATACACACCTCAGCTAGTGAAGTGCAGGTTGGCCCCAGGAAAGTAAGCAACAACCTTGTCTTCTGCTGGGATTCAACTTTAGAGTTTTGCTATCTAATACATATTCATGCTATCTAATGAATATAAATTCTACTTTCCTGAGCATTGTTGGCCATTAGGGTTATAGAAGCCCCTTCTATGGCGAATGCTTGGCCACTGGATTTGCATAAGTCAGCCCCCTGTCTCTCATCGGTAGGAAAATAGGTTCAGCTAGCAACAGTAATTCTCCTCTAGGGGAGGGCCTAGAAGAGGGCCCTGAGACCTGCTTGAAAACCAGAGGTGTGTCCTGAAACCTGAATCCAGGGGAACTGAGCACCTCCTATCTCACAGCTACCATCATTGTCCCAGTTCGAGAGCTATTGCTGTAGGCCCACAGTTGACCCTCTGTTTCTATTCATCAAGGGAAAGATCAATCTTTAATTGGGGATTCTCTGGTAAAAGCGAATAATTAGCATAATTAGTCTGATGAAGTGCTTACCCCACTGAAACATCCTTTAAAGGGAAGGCAACTGGATTTAGGTTCCTCACATCTTTATTCATTCCACACAGATGCACTGAGGGCCTGTTTCTTGCCAGGCCCCATTCCAGGCCCTGCAATATGCAGTGAACAAAACAGACAGAGCTCCCTGCTCCCCAGGAGCTCACATCCTAGAGCAGAGAGACAGATCACAGCAAAGTTGAGTGCTACGGAAGTTAGACAGCGCCATGTGCTGTGAAGAAAAGTCAAGCAGAGAAGGCAGACAGAGAGTTAGTGGAGAACTGTCTAAAGAGACAGATGTCTGCGATTTTCAGTGCCCTGGTCCAGGAAGGTCTCAGGGACAAGGTGACGTTTGAGCAAAGACTTAAGGTGGTGAGGAAGCAAGTCACATGGCTATCTGGGGGTAGAGCATTTCAGGAAGATGGAAGAGTAAACACTAAGGCCTCTTTCCACTCAGGTTAAAATTCTACATTCATTACCCAGTTTTAAAAATCAAACCTTGTTGGGGGTTGAGGGTGGGGATTTCTTCAGTGACTGGGCCTCTGAGCGAGGCTTCCCTGATGTTCACTTCTTCTCTTACCCTCTGAACCAGCACGTTGGGTAGATCCAGGGGCACAAAGCCACCTGGGCATGGTGAACTCACAGATTCTGCACTGCTGGCAGTGGCTGTCCAGGGCAGCCGCAGTGAATTAATATTCTCTTTTTCCTCTGTTACTAGGTTTTGCAGTGGGCTTAGGAAAATTGCTTTTTCTTCCTTCATTTCATTTATCACCTCCCTCCCCTGCCAAAGATTCTAATCATGGCCATAAGCCCAAGCAGTGTCAGTAACAGAATTGTAAAGGACCACAGAAAACAATTACACTGTATAATGTTGAATATACTAGTTATCCTGATTTGAGTACCACATATTGCACACAGATAAGGATATTCCACTCCATACCCTACAGAAATGTAAAATCAACTATGTTACAATAATAATATTTAAAAAGTAATAGACTTGTATAAAGAAAAAGAA
Source organism: Cynocephalus volans (assembly GCF_027409185.1). Lineage (NCBI taxonomy): Eukaryota > Metazoa > Chordata > Mammalia > Dermoptera > Cynocephalidae > Cynocephalus > Cynocephalus volans. The sequence goes on along the minus strand of NC_084473.1, from coordinate 96,450,028 downwards.
AAACCATTCGACCTGGAAAGTAAACAGCACAAAGATTAAATAACAATGAAAGGACTGTCACGAGGAAGTACACGGTTGTCAAGAGTGTACCGACAACTGATGCTCTGAGGCTGGACAGGTTCAGAGAAATCATTGGGGTTGGAGCCTCCATTTAAAGACTTTGTGAAGAGAGAAAGGTTTGAGCTGACCCTGAAGGACCTGTAGGACTGGATTCTTAAACTGTGGCAATCTGGGTCACAAGAGGAAAGGCATCTGTGCTTAGGATCAGGGACCAAGTTAGTCTCTTTGCTGGAGGGATTGTGTAGGGGACAGTGGGCAAAGAGACTGCAATGGTAGTCAGGAGGCTAGACATTAAAGATGGGAGTGATATGATAAATGTCAATTACTGAGGTTGAAGGTAGAATACAAATTACTTGGAAAAATGTAAATTCTAAACAGATTTGTTGAAAGTTCAGTACAATGGTGTACCACAACTGTGCTAAAGGCATTCTATTTCCAAATCACTCAACAGACAAAAATGAGGCAGGCTGTCCTGTGGCTAGGTGAACTGAAGTCCACATCAGCTATGCTAGACTTCAGAATGACCTTAAACTTCTGCTCACTCTTCTTTCTACAATTTATGTAATGTTTAATATTTTCATAAGAATGTATGTTTACAGACACATAAATGTAAGAGACAGAAACAAGGTCATCTGCAGTGACTTGCATGCATGTGGCAATTATCCCAGGGAAGAGAGAAGGCAGGAGGTGAGGGTGGGGTCAGGAGTGCCTGGTGTGACCCCATGAGGCAGTGTGTTTGGCTGTGTGATTCTGTGTGATCTATCTCACCTGCTTGACCCAGGAATATTAGTCTGGCAGGATATGGACAGCAGGGATTGATGTGGCATTGGCAAGTGTAGGCCTGGCTGGTGTACTATTCCTCTTCTGAACAGAATCTTTCGTACTGTCAAGGTTTTGTTTGTCTTTTTGGTGGTACAGATGGCAGGTGTCATTTGCAAGACCAAAGGTATACAGTCATAACTTTAAGGAATGATTTGTGATCTGGGATCAAACCTTTCAGCACTTTAAAAAATTTAAAGGCATTAAAAGAATGCAGGAAAAATAAATCCCTATGGATAAAGTAGACTTGTCTGTTGGGAACAGAATTATTCATTTCTAATATTAGCTATGTTTTATTAGATCTTTGACTTGAAAACGTACAAATGATCTGGTCAGTTCTTCAGTCTTAAAATCTAAAACACAATTTAATATCCCAATATACTAAAAACAATGCTCGCTGTCGGGATCTTTCATTAAGGACTTATAGATGCTTTTCGTAGGCACAGTTTTATTTCCTAGTGACTGCAAAAACTGAGAATGCATTTTGAGCTCTTTGCTTACTTGATAAGGTAAAATAAAACAAGGGCTAAAATAAAACCGAATGGAGAAAATAATGCCTATAGTAATACTCAGAGATCAGAATATTTTTGGTAACTGCAGTCCTTGCTTCCAAATTACAGAACTGCGAATTTGCAAAACTGCAGCTCATCATCCCTGCTGCCTGTCTCGTCTCCACCCACGTCCCAGGGCTGAGCATCTGCAACTGACCCGCCTCTTTAAGCTTCTCTCCACCGTACAACGGAGAACACCGCCTCTCAGCGCCGAGGTGGAAACTGCACAAAATGACGCAGGGATCAGTGCTCTGCACTCTGGAAAGTGCGACCAGAAGTTGTGTTTGGAACGCTTCCCGCCGTCTACTCTCCCGCCTTGCGCCTCTGACGCCTCCCTCCACGGTCTGCTCGCACCCTGGCTCCCTACCCGGGCTCGTCTGTGTATCTATTTGCTTGTTAATCGAACTCATGAACACTCCGCACTGTTGTTCATTTTCCCAGTGACAGTGGGCGCAGGAGGCAGCACCCTCCGGCCTGTCCCTCCGCAGTCCGGGACAGCCGCGTTCCGCACCCGGCCTGGGATCGCGCCTCGGAGCCCCGCCCCCTCGGCCCCGCTCCCTCCGCCTCCCGCGGGGCGCGCTCCCTGGGCGGGGCCGGCGGGGAGCCGCGCCGTGATTGGCCGTGTCCGAGCAACCGCGGCGACGCCGTCGTCAACACGCCGCGCGGGCCGCGCGACGAATCCGCGGTGGTGTGGGTCACAGGGAAATCGAACGGCTGGAATCCTCGGCGCCCTTCGCCGACCCTTCGCTCGCGGGAGTCGCTGCTTTATCCTGCAGCGGGATGCTTACCTCGCCCGCCCTCTCGGGTCAGGCGGCCCCCGGCGGGTGGGAGGGTGGCTGCTGAACAGGAGCCTCGTCGGCCATCTGACAGACTGCCTAGTAAGTGTGGCATGCGGTCTCTCCCACTCCGGACCCGCGGGGCTGCTGAGCGTTCCAGCGAGCTGCTCAGGCACATCTTGGAAGTATGCAGCTTCCGAGCTGGACTACACTCCCCCTTTACAGGTGTGGACACAGTGCCAGGAAGGCTCGACAATTTACCCAGACTCGCTTAGCTGTTTCGTACTAGGGTCAAGCCCAGAGACAAGGTATCCCACCCCTCCTACTCTAGAGGTCCTTCCACCGTGCCGAAAAAGCTCAGCAGTTCTCGTGGAGAACCTGCTTTCCTAGTTTCTATTTATGCCTTAGGCCAAAGCTAATAAGGTAATACAAGAACCAGGAGAAATTTATTTCTAATAAATAACGATAAATATAAATAGTCCAAACCCCAAAGCGATCTGTTTGCATTAAAACTTTCTACAACTTTCTGTCCTGGAAAGGCCTCTAGCTCCCTCCCATCCTTCCACACATATATGGTTTTCACAATCACATCACTTTCATTCTTTAAATGGGCATAAAACTTAACTATTAGGTTTAGTTTCCATTAGGCAGAGTTTTTCCTTTTATCCTTGTGGGAGCTCTCGATTTCTTTCTCCTCAGCAATGACCTTCCACCTAAAGCACTCCAATTATTCTCAGATTTTCTTTTCTTGGCCTTGTTTTCTCTACCGTGGTAGAGTTCATTTCAATCCACAGGCCTCTGCCCACATTATATGAGCCAATGATCACGTCCTATCCTTGACGCAGAAAAATGGGGAGAGGTTAATGGTTTGGGGAGAACAGTTGCAGCAGGATACATCATCGAACTTCCTCTTGGCTTCTTTTCTTCCCAGAATGATCATAGTTCAAAACTCACATAAATCTCAAGATACATCCACCTCGCCCAGACTTCTTTTTCAGAAACTAACAAGAATGCAGGAAGCTTGGTGTGGTTATGATAAAGGAGGTAGAAGCTTACTGAATGTTTAAGCTGAGTTGATGGACTCTAAGTCCTGCACTGTCCCTCAGCCTCTGACCACATAGGACCTTCTCTCTTAGGTCATGAGGACTTCCACAAAACTCTCACCCCAGAGCAGCCTTGGAGCATCTCCTGGCTGTCCAGTATGGGTAGACTCCAGCAGCACAGGGCTGGCTGTACATGGAGCCCCTTCTTCCTTTGGTTGGGGCCTTTGGACTTGTGCCAGTTTAACCTTTCTATTTTCCCAAAAGTTTTGCCTGCTCATTCCTTCAGCTCAGACTTTCACTTCCTTTTTTTTTTTTTTTTTTTTAAATTTTAATTTTATACTTCCTCCTTCTACTCAGGAAATCCTTCCTATTTCCCCAAACTCTATGGCTCTTGGAATAATGTTTAAAACTTAGGGCAGTGCTCAACTGGGATATGTTGTTGTTTCTGACTTCTGGGATCCTCTGTCCCCCAATTTGCAATAACCTCAGATGAGGCAACACTGAATAGGTAAATAACCAAGTAAATAGCATAGTTATACACAGAAAATAATGTATCTCTGTTTAAAGAGACAGCTGTTTCCTGATCTTAGCCTTATTAGAACCTTGGATCTTTGCCTTGTTTGGAAAAAAAGTCAGGATTCTATCAGTAGCTCTGAATGATTAATTTAATTCATCTCAATAGTCATACAAAGTCTCTGCTGTATATAAGGCACTGTGCTGAGAATCTTCAGATAGTTTGTCCCCTGTAGTCATTGAAGCTTCTTTCAGTTCAGAGAGGACAAACTTGAAGTGACCAAGGCCATAGTGATGAAATAACAAAGCAAATTTTAGGGCTTTCCCTGAAAGAGACTGCAAAAGTTTGCAAAGTGGATCTGGAAGAGCTTAAAGGTTGGGCTTCCTTGCTCTGACAGAATGGTTCTTATCCCATTTGAGTAGAACGATTCCTTCTGTTGTAAGATGCACTTTCTGTCTTTCCTTCCTTGTTTTCTCTGGCTAAGTTCCATCTTCCATTTGCTTTCATTACAGACAATACAGTATTCTCAGGCTATAAAACCCTTAAGTTAAGGTCTGAATCAGAATGAATCATACAGGCTCTCAGATCCAATAGAGCCAATTACACTTTTTTTTAAAATTTGCATTTTACTTTATTTTTTTTTAAAAAAGACGAAGATCATAGAAAATATGTTCTCTGACCACAATAACAGAAGGAAATTTAGAAAACTCACAAATGTGTGGAAATTAAACAATACTCTCCTAAATAAACAATGGGTAATAAGAAAAATCACAGGGAAATTAGAGAGTACTTTGAGATAAAGATCAAAGTACAACCTATCAAAATTTATAGGATGCAGGGCTCATGCAGTGCTTAGAGGAAAATTTGTACTTGTGAATGCCTATATTAAAAATAAGAAAAATCCCAAGTCAGTAATGTAAACTTCTACCTTAATAAAATAGAAAAAGTAAAGCAAACTAAACCAAAAGCAATATAAGAAGGAAATAAAGATTACAACAGAAATATATGAAATAGGGAATGAAAAAACAGAGAAAAATCAACAATGCTAAAAGTTGATTCTTTACAAGGATCAACGAAATTTGCAAACCTTTATCTAGACTAAGAAAAAAAGAGAGAAGACCAAAATTACTAAAATCCGAAATAAAGCAGGGGCATTATTACATTGTCACTATGGCATTTTGTGGTGGTAAGAATTAGTTTCTTCCTCTTTCTCATTTGCATTTTTGTTCTACCAGTGGGTTTTTTTCTTTCTTGTGTATTCATGGTAGTCCAGATGCAGGACTTCGTTAAGGATTTCTTGTAGGGCTGGTCATGTGGTGGTGAACTTCCTCAGCTTTTGTTTGTCTGAGAAATGCACTATTTTCCCCTCTTTTCTGAATAGCCTTGTTGGGTATAATATTCTTGGCTGGCAGGTTTTTTCTTTTAGTATTTTGAATATATCATCTCATTTTCTTTTGGCATGTAGAGTTTCTGCTGAGAAGTCTGCTGTTAGTCTGATAGGAGCTCCTTTATAGGTGACTTAATGCTTTTCTCTTGCTTTTTTAAAGATTCTCTCTTTGTCTTGAGCTTTGCCGGTTTGACTGTAATATGTCTTGGAGAGGATCTTTTTGGGTTGAATCTGTTTGTGGATCTTTGAGCCTCCTGGATCTGAAGGTCTATCTGTCTCCCTATACCTGGGAAGTTTTCTGTTTTTACTTCATTGAATAGTTTTTTTTGTTTGTTTTTTGGGTTTTTTTTAAAACAAGATTATTTTTATTTTAACAAGTAGACAAAGAAATCCACACTAATTTAGTTTACCAAGGTACACAATTAATCTTAGTCTTTTCCTTTTGAGAAAATCATGAATGCAATGATAGACATCTAAGGAAAGTACATAAATGGCAATCACAACAATAAATAAACCAAGCGATGTATAATGCTAATTGGTTACTATTGACTTAGTCATTTGTTGAATAGGTTTTTCATGCCTTTCCCTTTCTCCTCCCCTTCTGGAACACCAATGATTTGAATGTTTGTGTGCTTAAGGTTGTCTGCTAGCTCTCTTAGATTTTCTTCATTCTTCATTTTTAAAAGTTCTTTTTTCCTTTTTTTTTCTTTCTTTTTTTTTTTTTTTGTTCACCTGGCTTATTTCAAAAAGACTATCTTCAAGATCAGTAATTCTTTCTTCTGCCTATTCTAGCCAGCCACTGAAGCTGTAGATTGTGTTTTTTATTTTGCTGAGTGATCTTTCAGTTCCATGAGTTCTGCTACATTCTTTCTTAAGATATTAATCTCTTTATAAATTTCTTCCTTCCTATCCTGGATTTTTTTTCTTGTTTCATTATGTTGTCTGAGTCTTCTCATATCTCAGTGAGTTTCCTTAAGATTGCTTCGAAATCCTTTTTAGTCATTTCAAGGGTTTCCTGCTCTATAGGGTCTAGTATTTGAGAATTACTGGATTGTTTTGGTTTTGTCATATTTTCTTGGGTTATCATATTTCTCATATCTCTATGTTGATGTCTGGTCATCTGGTAGAGCAGTTGCTTCTTCTTACTCTGGAGTGGGCTTTGAGGAGAGAGATATCCTCTTCTTTTTCCAGTCTTTGCTGGTGACTCTCCTTGTGTCAATGCAGTTAAGTCTCCAGTGGGCCCCTTGCACGGTGGATGTGGCTACTTCCGTGGTGTTGAGCTGCTTTTTTAGCAGCCATGGTTGTGGCAGTGGCTATGGTGGGCCACCAGGATGGAGGTGGTGTTTTTGGTGTGATCTCTTGCCCACTTCTGGGCAGAGGGGGCTGCAGCCCACAGCTCCTTGCCTAGGACCCCAGGTCTGCTCTCTTGCCTGCTTCTGGGCATAGGGGCCTGCAGCCCTTGGCTCCTTGCCTAGGCACTTTTTTAAATTAATTTTTTAAAATAAGTCAAGTGAGTGCAAAAGAGACTGGGGCATGTGCCTTAGGTAGGCTGGAGAATTTGGTTACCTTTCATTGGGGATCAAGAATGTCCTTTCGGCTTAAAAACAACCTGTGACTCATCTGACCCCTCTTTAAGGTTCCAAAATCCACTTTGAAAAAATCCTTATTAGGGCAGTGCTGTGGATTGAATCCCCCTTCCCCCAGCCAAACTCATTTATGCTTAAATTGTTTCCATCAAATTTCCAGGTATTGGAAACTTGGCCCCCACCATGATAGTGTTGAGAGGGTGGGAAATCCTACTGTGATAATTGAAAGAGGTGATTAAGTTGATAGTTTAATGGTGGTCATGGGCATGGTTCTGCTGTCTTTAAAAGGAGAGTGCATGAGGAGCTAACTATTTCTCTCTGCTCAGCCATTTTCTGACTTGTGAGACCCCTTCATTGCTGTAAAGCCACCATCAAAGGAGACCCTCACCAGATGTGTTCCTTGGACTTTGGACTTCCCAGTCTCTGAAACTGTAGCAATAAATTTTGTTTTCTTACAAATTACCCAGTTCCAAGTATTTTGTTATAAGCAGCAGAAATGGACTAATACAGGCAGTTTATGTAGAAGTGCTCCCTTTTCAACCTAGGACATGTAGCTCCCTCCCACAAGAAGAATGTAGGAGGTGGGTGTGTGTCAGGGAAGAGAAAGATTAACTGGAAATGATGAAATAGTCAAAAATATCTCTTCCAAGCTTCCCTTTCTTGTTTCTATAGGAACAATTGACGAAATTTAAAAGTCTTTCAGCTGCAGTCTTTATGGACAGATCCCTAAAAGAAAGTTGAAGCATATTAGTCCGCCCTTGTTTTCATGTTCTGCGATTTTAAACTTAGCTCAATATGACTGGAGACTTGGGTATAAAAAAGTGCTTGGAATGAAAGTGGGTATCATAAAACAAAACACAATTACTAAAGGATAATGACTTTTGGGTAACTTATTTGTGCATAGCTCTTTCCAATATATCAAAGTGCTTATCCAGCATAATTCATGCATTTGTTTCTTGCAGTTTCCCTGGGAGTTAGGTCATGCAGGTGGTATTACTATCATAGAGAGGTACAATCACTTGCCTAAAGTGGCAGAATGCTCTTATACTGAGTTTTGATTCTAAACTTTTCCACTCTGACATGATGTTCTTCAGATAATATTGTAACATTCTCATCAAATTGAGCTCTTATAGAAAGAAGGTGAGATCTTCACCAATAATATGAATTTGTATACCTTTGGAATTTGACCTATGTGGACAATACACATTCACATAAACCTTGAAATGGAAATCATTATCTTTAAAAGCTTGAGAGTGATAAACCAGAATGCCTATTGGGCCTGAGCTCTGAGAATGAAGATTAGAGCTCTTTGTCCTCAGTGAGGACGCAGGAGCCCTACTAGAACACAATCCTGCTGGAACACAGTCCTAAACTTGTCCCATGGGACCAGGCTGGAGGTGCTTAGTTGTAAAGATAGAGTGGTTAAGAAATAGCTTTAACTCCTGCTTCTGCCACTTACTGACTGTGGCAGAACTTGTGAATAAGTTCCTGAAATTCTCGAAGCTTCCAATTTCTCAAATATAAGTAGGTATTAGTGCATAACTTGATATGGTTATGAAGAATCTGTGAGATAGTGCAAATAAAAAGCTCAGCTCAGTGCATGACCAACAAATGGAAGTTGCTGCAGTTGTTTTTATAATAATAAAGACCACAGAACACAGACTCTGGAGCTGTATGGCTGGGTTAGAATCTCAACTGCACTTCCTACCAGCTGTGAGACTGTGGGCAAGTTAGTTAACCCCTCTCTGTCTTGGTTTCATCATCTGTAAAATGCAAATAAGAATAGTACCTACTTTATAAGGTTATTATATGGATTAAATGTATTACGTGGATTAAATGCACATAACATAATGTTAAGTGAATGTTTGCTAATAATAATACTTCTAACTTTTAAAAACCTCCCTGTCCTGGGTCCACTGAGTTTTGTGTTTGACTGAATTTCCATGTCATACACTGAGACTTTCAGGAAATACAGCTAGAGTTCTAGAAATAGGAAAAGGGAGTATTTTGATTGTTGAACTTTTACAGTCCAACTGAATCAGTTTATATGCACTGCACACCCTGGGGACAGAGGTAAGCGTGGCTTTCTACACTTCCTCCACGTTATCAGGCCCTGCCCAGCTGTGGTGAGTGAGGTAGGATTGCATTACAGTTTGGCCACTCCCTTCCTCTTGTGTACACTCACTGTATTCAGGCAGGTCTAGATCAGATTAATATGTTGTGTATTGCCTTGAGTCCAGTTGATTCCAGAACAGCTGGCTATATGAGCCAGAATGTCAAAGTCCAATTTTAGATCAAAGTCCCAGAAAATAAAATATTCAGAAGGTGGGTACCTGTATTGCAGTTGGGCTGAGCTGTGGTCGGGTCACACCCTGCCACCAGCTCCCAGTTAGCCACTCCATTGGTAGAACAGGTGCATTTCTCTCAGGGTTTTATCCTCTTTATCTCTATTGGAAGCAAAATACCAGGTGTGATTATAATTGAAATACACGTGTATAGTGAAGATTCTGGAGAGGGTGTTTATTTTCCAAAATGGAAGGGGTTTGTATCTTTCTGATTATAAATGTAGATAAATCCTATATTAGAAATGTTCAAATAATGCAGAAATTTAAACAATTTAAAAAAGGCACTGAACATACTTTCACCACACAGAGAAAACTACTATAAACCTGTTGGCATATATCTTTTTGCATGTTTTTCTTTGTGTGTATGTGTACACACATATGGATTCTGAATTTTATGGATACCTCTTAAAAATATCTGTGGATATCTTCTTTGCCAACAAATATACATCTATATTATAACTTGAACTGTTAAATGGAATTCCATTTCATGGGTGTACTGTAATTTATATTAAATCAATCCTCTGTTGATGTTAGATTATTTCCAAGATTTCAGGAAGTCTGAGTTTGGCAATTGCCCTTACAGGAGGTCCCTGTGACTTAAATCCTGATTCAGAGATGCAGAAATCAAGCTCATCTTCTACCATCTCTGCCCAGCAGCTACAGAGGCAAGAGGGGCTGAGAAATACCAAAACAGACTTGGCTGAGCAGAATTTCATCTCATCTGAGAAATGGCTTCAACTGCATGGGCTTAAGAGCAACAAATTGACCTTGAAACAGATTTTGTCACAGATCGGATTCCCACATTGTGAAGGTATAGTGCCCACAAACAAGCGGCGCGTAGCTGTTTAGCCTTGGAGGAGGCTGCATCAGTTCCAAAGGCCCCTCAAAAACCACAGGTCTCTGAGCTTGCTTTGATCTCACATCCCTATCAGTAGAAAATGTTTGCATGTGCACCCCTGATAGATGTATATTATGTAAATGTACAATTGTCAATCCACATATTAAATACTAGTAATACTTAATTTCATTCTTTCTTTTTAAAAGATAAAATAAAAAATAAATAGAAGTTATTTGTATTTATCATACCCCAGCAGATGTCTTGCTTCATTCATCCCCTGGGATGTGCAAACTCCTTTTGGAGGCTGTTGATTAACACAATAGTTGTATGTGGTTTCATGGAGAACATACTGTTTTCCTCTTGTGGCCTGCTGTATGTTGTGGTCCATTCTTTTTTTTCCCTAAATGCATTGACTAGAGTGTTGGTTCTTAACTCCCAGTATTACTGCCTTACCCCCCGACCCCCCACCCCAAGAAGCATGGAAATGTGTGAACGTGTGAGGGTTTTTTTGGGGGGGGGTGTTGGATGATGTATTGCCTTTGGGTGCTACTGAAATACAGGGCATGGGAATCAGTGTTACTAAGTAAGAGTGTCTAACAATGTGTGAGACAGCCCACTCAGCAGGAACTGTCCTGTTCAGCATGTTGGTAACATCTTGCCTGAGGAGCACTCCTTTAATCTGGGAAATTTCCTTTACTGGATTTCACTCAGTCATTCTGAATTAGTGCATTAATTAATCAACTAAGCAAATATTTATTGGGCAGCCATTAATAACATTTTTGGTTGTAGATTTATCTGGAGACCTGTCTGAATGTCAAGGCCCTGCTATTCAGGGATCAGAATGTACTTATATACCCTTTCACATGGGCTAGTACAGCCCTGTGCCATCTAAATACCTTTTGAGTAGGGGTCTGCCAGAGTCAGGGTTTGTGGGATTCCTATATAAGGAAACAAAATGAAAGCAGGTTTATCTCATATGTCATGTAATTTTAATTCAGTCATTAATATTAGCAAACATAGCAATTCCTTATATTTTGTTTAGGACTTTTCCCTCTAAGTTCTAACTTGGCTTCCTTTTGGGCTAATTGAATATTTTTTAGTGTTTTATTTAATGCATTTTTTTCATTTATATTCAATGGGTTTTTTAGATTTACCTTTTTGCATTGTGTTTTCAGTGTTTGCTCCATGATTACATCCTTAACTTGCCACAGTCTACCAAAAGTTAATTTTGTACTATCTCATGTAAAATGTAGAAATTTTGCAACAGTATAGCCACACTTACCTGTTCTTGCTGTTATTGTTTTAATATATTTTATTCCTATGTATATTATAAAGCCCACAATCTAGTGTCACAATATTTGCTTTAAAAAAATCATGTTTTTAAATAAACTGAGAAGAAAAAAATGTAGCCTTTTATGATACATGTATTTACTATTTATAACATTCTTCCTTCCTATAAGATTTGAAGTTCCATCTGGTGTTATTTCCTGAAGAATTTCTTTTAAGCATTTCTCATAGTGCAGGTCTGCTGGTGACAGATGTTCTCTGTTATGGTTTATCTAAAATTGTCTTTATTTCACCTCCACTTATTTTTATTTATTTATTTATTTACTCGTTCATTCATTCATACATATATACTTTTTATTCTGAAATAATTATAGATTCTCAGAAAGTTGCAAATATAGTATAGAAAGATCCATGTACTCTACACCCAGTTTCCCCAATGGCTATATCTTATAAAATTATAGTGTGATACCCAAACCAGTAATTTGATATTTATACAATGTGTGTGTAAGTCTATGTAATTTTATCACTTGTGTAGATTTCTGTAATGACCACCACAATCAAGATACATAACTGTTTATCACCACAAAGATCTCCCTTGTGCTACCCCCACCTATATTTTTTTCTAAAAGTTTTATAGTTTTACAATTTACATTTAGCCTGTGATCTATTTTGAGTAGTTTCTGTAAACGATTCATTTTTTTGACTATGAATAGCCAGTTGCTCCAGCACTTTTTACTTAAAAAGACTGTCCTTCCTCCTTTGAATTGCTTTTGCATCTTTGTTAAAAATTAATTGGTTGTCCTTATATGGGGCTATTTCTGGGTTCTCTCTTCATCTGTGTCTGTCTCTCCACCAATACCACACAGTCTCGATTACTATAACTATGTAGTGTCTTGAAATCAGACAGACGGACTCCTTCTACTTTATCCCTTTTCAAAATTGTTTCGGCTACTCTACTTACTTTGACTTTCCAAATAAATTTTAGAATAACTACATCCATGTCTACGAAAACATGACTAGGATTTTGGTAGGAATTATATTAAACCTGTATGTCAATTAAAGGAGAATCGACATCTTTACCATGCTGAGTCTTCCAGACCATCAACATAGAATATCTTTTTTATTTATTTACATCTTCTTAGTAAACAAGTCCTGCACATTTTTGTTTGATTAACACCTAAGTATTTCATTTTTTGAGAGGTTGTAAATGGCATTGTTTTAAATTTTTCTTTCCACATGTTTATTGCTAGTGTATAGAAATACACTTGATTTTTGTATATTGATCTTCTATCCTGTGATCTTGCTGAACTCACTTATCAACACTAAGAAGTTTTTTTGTTTGTTTGTTTTGTTTTTGTAGATTCCAAGGCATTTCTAGGTAGACCATTATGTCATCTGCAAATAGGGAGCATTTTCTCTTTTTCTGATCTGTATGCCTTGTATTTCTATTTCCCTCCTTGTTGTGCTGGTAGAACTCCCAGTGCTATGTTGAAAAGCAATGGTAAGACTGGATGTCCTTGCACTTAGGGGAAATCTTTCTATCTTTTACCACTAAGTATGGTATTAACTGTAGGGTTTTTTGTAGGTATTTTTTTTTTATAAAGTTGAGGAAGTTCTCCTATATTTCTAACGAGTACTCTGAGAGTTTTTATCATTAATGGATGTTGAATTTTGTCAGTTTTTTTTTTTCTATCAATTGATAGGAGCCTGTGATTTTTCTTTCTTGTTAGCCTGTTAGTTTAACTGATTGATTTCTGAATATTGATCCTGCCTAGCATCCCTGAAATAAACTAAGTCATATTGTATAATTCTTTTTATATTATATATTGCTGAATTCTATTTCCTGTTATTGTGTTAAGGATTTTTGTATCTGTATTCATGAAGGATGTTCATCTGTAGTTTTCTCTTTTTTATACTGGTTTTGTCTGCTTTTGGTATCAGAGTAATAGCATCTTCATAAAATGAGTTGAGAAGTGTTCCATCCTCTTCTATTTTTGGAAGATATTGTGTAGAATTAATATTAATTATTCTTTAAGTGTTTGGTAAAATTCTCCAGTGAATTCACTCAGGCCTGGAGATTTCTTTTTTGAGAAATGTTAATGACAAAGTCAATTTCTTAATAGATACAGGACTATTCAAATGATCTATTTTATATTGGGTGAGTTTTAGTAGTTGGTATTTTTTGAGGATTTTATTCATTTTATCTAAGTTGTTTAATTTATGTGTATAGAGTTGTTTATAGTATTCCCTTATTATTCTTTTGATGTCTGCAGGGTCTGAAGCTTGAATTGTGTCCCCCAAGTTTTATATATTAGAAACTTAATCCCCACTGTAACTGTTGAGGGTGGAAAATCCTGTTATGGTAATTGAAAGTTGGGCCTTGAAGAGGTGATTGGACTGTGAGACCTTGCCATGGTGAATGGTGAATGGATTGAAGGTGGTAGTCAGGGGCATGGTTCTGAGGGCTTTAAAAGAAGAGAGACTCAGCCTCTCTCTTTCTCTCTCTCTCTCTCTTTCTCTCTCTGCTTCCACCATCTTGCAATGTGAGACCCCTGGGTCACTGTTGCCACCACCAGATGGACTTTGGACTTCCCAGCCTCAGAAACTGTAAGCAATAAATGTAATTTTTCTTTGTAAATCACTCAGTTCCAGGCATTTTGTTATAAGCAACAGAAACGGACTAATACAGGGTCTTTAGTGATGTTTCCTATTTTATTCCTGATGTTAGTAATTTTAATTTATGCCTTCTCTCTTTTTATCTTTGTCAGTCTTGCTAGAGGTTTATCAATTTTATTGATCTTTTGAAAATACCAGCTTTTGTTTAATTCATTTTCTTTACTTTTTATGTATGTAATTATATTTGAAGGAAATTTTTGGTAGACACCATATTGTTGGATCTTTTAAAAAAAAAAATCCTCTCTGTCAATCTCTGTTTTTTACTTGGTATATTTAGACCATTTATATTTAATGTAATTATTGATATGTTTGGGCTTGTCTGCCATTTTATTTTTTTATTTTCTGTGGGTTTTTTCCCTCTATTTTTCATTTGTCTGTTTTCTTTTTCCTGCTTACCTTTGGGTTTCTTAAACATTTTTAAAAATTCTGTTTTTATTTATCTGTAGTGTTTTTTAGTGTATCTTTTTGTATGGACTTTTTAAGTGGTTGCAGTCGGTATTAGATTATGAATACATTAATTATCAAAGTCTACTGGTGTCAACATTTTATCAGTTTGAGTGATGAGCAGAAACCTTATTTCTTTTTAGGTCTTTTTACACTTCCCATTTACAATAAAATATTTGACTTTCTCTTTATGCATTGAGAATCACATTAGATTGTGCTATAATTTTTTTTTTTTTTTTTTGGTCAGCTGGCCAGTATAGTGATCAAACCCTTGACTTTGGTATTATCAGTACCACACTCTAACCAACTGAAATAACTAGCCAGCCTGCTATAATTTTTGATTCAACCATTAAACATAATTTAGAAAACTCAAGAGGAGAAGGAAAGTCTGTTTTATTCATCCCTAATTTTTTTCTTTTTTCAAAAAATTTTTATTTGTTATTAGCATATTCATTATTACAAATCATGATTTTTCTTCATGCACTTTACCTGACCTGTCATTCCCCAAATCCCCTCCCTCCCTTCTCTAGTATCCTTAAGTTTGTTCTCTCCTTCTGAAAGTTCAACTATTGTTATGGTCTTTCCTTCCTTCCTTCCTTCCTTCCTTCCTTCCTTCCTTCCTTCCTTCCTTCCTTCCTTCCTTCCTTCCTTCCTTCCTTCCTTCCTTCCTTCCTTCCTTCCTTCCTCCTTTCCTTCCTAGCACCCTGTTATGAGTGAGAACATGCAGTATTTCTCTTTCCTTGTCTGGCTTATTTCACTTAATATAAATTTCTCCAGATTCATCCATGTTGCTGCAAATGGCAGAATTTCATTCATTTTTATGGCTGAGTAGTATTCCATTGTATATATATACTACGTTTTCCTTATCCAGTCATCCGTTGATGGACACTTAGGTTGGTTCCTTATTTTGGCTATTGTAAATAGAGCCGCAGTGGACATGGGAGTGCAGGTATCCCTTTGACATAATGATTTCCATTCCTTTGGATATCTACCCAGTAGTGCGTTTGCTGGATCATATGGTAGTTCTATCTGTAGTTGTTTGAGGAACCTCCATATTGTTTTCCATAATGGCTGTGCTAATTTACAGTCCCACCAACAGTGTGGAAGAGTTCCCTGCATCCTTGCCAGCATTTGTTATTACTGCGTTCTTCCTTCCTTATGTGCCAAGGTTCCTTCTTTTGTTATTTTCTTTCTGTTTACAGAACTTCCTTTATTCTTTTAGTTTCTTTGTCTGGGGGTTTATTTTTCCTTCATTCCTGAAGAAAAATTTCACCAGGTATAAGATTTGGGTTGATAGTTCTTTTCTTTCTGGCCTCCATGGTTTCTGATGAGAAAACCTCTTTCATTAAAATTTATTTTTTCCTATTGGTAATGTATCATTTCTCTCTGGCTGCTTTCAATTTTTTTTTCTTTGTCTTTAGTTTTCAGAGGTTTGACCATAGTGTGCCTTGGCGTAAATTTCTTTGGGCTTATTGTCTTTGAATTTCACTCAGCTTCTTGACTCTGTTGCTTTATGTTTGTTTTTGCTTTTTGTTTTGTTGCCAGATTTGGGGAATTCTCAGCCCTTATTTCTTTGAATTCTTTTTTCAGCCTTACTTTCTTTCTCCTCTTCCTCTGACACTCCAATGACTTCAATATTAAAATTTAAAAAACATCCTACATTTGTTTCACTCTGTTCATATTTTTCAGTTTAGATTTTTCATATTTTCTCTTGTTTAGATTGGTTAAACAACAGTATTGTTCTGTCCTCATGTTTACTTCTTCTTTCTTCTCCATCTTCCTGTTGAATCTATCCCTTGAGTTTTTAAATTTTCTTTACTATAATTTTGGTCTGATATTTCCATTTGGCTCTTCTTTATGTCTTCTGTTTATTTGCTGAGGCTTCCTATGTTTTTATTCATTTCAAGCATGTTTATAATTGCTTGTTAAAATACTTTTATGGTTGTTGGTTTAGAATCTTTGTCAGGTCATTCTAATAACTGTGTCATCTTGATATTAGTATTGTTGATTGTCTTTTTTAAAAATTAAGTTTGAGCTCTTCCTGGTTTGGGGATGATGAGTAATTTTTAAAAATTGGGACATTTTGGGTATTATGTAATAAGACTCTGGATATTATTTAACACTGTTCTAGTAGACCTCCTCTGACTGCTCCAGGGAGAGAAGAGAGGCACTGTATTATTTTTGTCACATAGGGATAGAAGTCCAGGTTCTCCCCACAACCTCTCTTGACATACATAGGAAAAAGGTTCCTTGCTAAGGATGCACAGTGGTGGTAGTTCAAGCTTCCCTCTAGGCCTCCATTGATACCACCCTGGCTGGAGGGGAAGGGTATATTTTTATTGCTTTCCATATGGCCTACACTGACACTGTGAATGGGTGGTCTTGTTATCTTTGAGTGATGGTAAAAGTCCTGACTCTTCATTAGGCCTGCTCTGACACCACCCCAGTGAGGAAGGGGAGGCATGCCTCATTATGCCAGGTGGGGCAGGAAGTCCAGGTTTCCTACCTGGTTCTCACTGACACTTTAGTGTGGAGGCTTGTTACTGACTGGCAGGAATGAAAGTCTTGGCTCCCCATTGTGTCTTTTCTGATACTTCTCCAGCAGAGGTTTAGGGCACCTTATTTTAGGGTGGCAAGGCTAGAAGTATAAGCTCTCCACTCAGCCTCTCCTAGTGGAGATAGGGGTGGTGCTTCAGGGTTTTTCTATGATGTATGGCTGGAGGAGAGTGCTTTCTTTTGATCCTAATATCCCTAGTCAATATGCCTCCTGCTTTCCACATTTTAGCATATTGCTATATGTACTTTTTAAAATATAATGTCCGTTGTTTTTAGTTGTACTTAGTTAAGGAAGAAATGGGGAAAAGTATATTTTCCCCATCTTCCTCAACACAGAAGCCTTTCTTTATTATTATTATTATTATTTTTTTTGCTAGAGAAGAGATATTTAATATGTCAAACAATCATGGAACTCAGGGGATATATGTTCAAAGATTGTAAACCCTAAAATCTAATGCTCTCAGTTCCAGCTGCCTCTGGGCAGCTCCATAAATACTTACCCCATTGGTAGGGGATTAAGATCTAGCAAATGCGGCAATGAAATACAGAATTTTGAATTTATATTCTGAAATGTTTTACTGTAATTTTTTCTTTTTTTTAATTTTATTTTGTCGATATACCATGTGGTTGATTATTGTGGCCCATTACCGAAACGTCCCTCCCTCCTCCCTCTCTCCCCTCCCTCCGGATAATTTCCATTCTGTATGCATGTTGTATCAATTTCAAGGAATTGCAATTGTTATGTCTTCTTCCCTCTCCAGTTATTTTTGTGTATTTATTTATTTATTTTTAGCCCCCACCAATAAGTGAGAACATGTGGTATTTCTCTTTCTGTGCCTGACTTGTTTCACTTAATATAATTCTCTCAAGGTCCATCCATGTTGATTCAAATGGCAGTATTTCATTCGTTTTTATAGCTGAGTAGTATTCCATTGTGTAGATGTACCACATTTTCCGTATCCACTCATCCGATGATGGACATTTGGGCTGGTTCCAACTCTTGGCTATTGTAAAGAGTGCTGCGATGAACATTGGGGAACAGGTATACCTTCGACTTGATGATTTCCATTCCTCTGGGTATATTCCCAACAGTGGGATCGCTGGGTCGTATGGTAGATCTATCTGCAATTGTTTGAGGAACCTCCACACCGTTGTCCATAGAGGTTGCATCATTTTGCAGTCCCACCAACAATGTATGAGAGTTCCTTTTTCTCCACAACCTTGCCAGCATTTATCGTTCAGAGTCTTTTGGATTTTAGCCATCCTAACTGGGGTTAGGTGGTATCTCAGTGTGGTTTTGATTTGCATTTCCCGGATGCTGAGTGATGTTGAGCATTTTTTCATATGTCTGTTGGCCATTTGTATATCTTCCTTAGAGAAATGCCTACTTAGCTCTTTTGCCCATTTTTTAATTGGGTTGCTTGTTTTCTTCTTGTAAAGTTGTTTGAGTTCCTTATATATTCTGGTTATTAATCCTTTGTCAGATGTATATTTTGCAAATATTTTCTCCCACTCTGTTAGTTGTCTTTTAACTCTGTTAATTGTTTCTTTTGCTGTGCAGAAGCTTTTTAGTTTGATATAATCCCATTTGTTTATTTTTCCTTTGGTTGCCTGTGCTTTTGGGGTCGTATTCATGAAGTCTGTGTCCAGTCCTATTTCCTGAAGTGTTTCTCCTATGTTTTCTTTAAGAAGTTTTATTGTTTCAGGGTGTATATTTAAATCCTTAATCCATTTTGAGTTGATTTTAGTATACGGTGAGAGGTATGGATCTAGTTTCATTCTCCTGCATATGGATATCCAGTTATCCCAGCACCATTTGCTGAAGAGGCAGTCCCTTCCCCAGTGAATAGGCTTGGTGCCTTTGTCAAAGATCAGATGGTTGTAGGTGTGTGTGTTGATTTCTGGATTCTCTATTCTATTCCATTGATCAGGTGTGTCTTTTTTTATGCCAGTACCATACTGTCTTGGTTATTATAGCTTTGTAGTATAGTTTAAAGTCAGGTAGTATTATGCCTCCAGCTTTATTTTTTTTGCTCAGCATTGCTTTGGCTATGCGTGGTCTTTTGTTATTCCATATAAATGTCTGGATAGTTCTTTCCATTTCTGAGAAAAATGTCTTTGGAATTTTGATGGGGATTGCATTGAATTTGTATATCACTTTGAGTAGTATGGACATTTTCACTATGTTGATTCTTCCAATCCAAGAGCATGGGATATCTTTCCATCTTCTTGTATCCTCTCTAATTTCT
Organism: Cynocephalus volans; assembly: GCF_027409185.1. Classification (NCBI taxonomy): domain Eukaryota; kingdom Metazoa; phylum Chordata; class Mammalia; order Dermoptera; family Cynocephalidae; genus Cynocephalus; species Cynocephalus volans. Next base: position 96,430,897 of record NC_084473.1, on the reverse strand, counting down.
CTCAGCAGTGGTTTGTAGTTCTCATTCTAGAGATTTTTCACCTCCTTGGTTAACTCAATTCCTAAGTATTTTATTTTTTGGTGGCTATTGTAAATGGGCAAGTTTTCTTGATTTCTCTTTCTGCATGTTCACTATTGGAGAATAGAAATGCTACTAATTTTTGTGTGTTGATTTTGTATCCTGCTACTTTGCTGAAATCCTTTATCAACTCCAAGAGTTTTTTTTGTTGAGGCTTTAAGCTGTTCGATATATAGGATCATGTCATCTGCAAACAGGGACAGTTTGACTTCATCTTTTCCAATCTGGATGCCCTTTATTTCCATCTCTTCCCTTGTTTTTAGTTGTACTTAGTTAAGGAAGAAATGGGGAAAAGTATATTTTCTCCATTTTCCTCAACACAGAAGCCCTTACCTTTATTCTTGAAGGATGTTTTTGCTGGTGTAGTGGATTAAATGATGTCCCCCCAAACCTCATTGAAGCTTGAATTGTGTCTCCCAAGTTTTATGTATTAGAAACTTAGCCCTCATTGTGACTGTTAAGAGGGCAGAAAATCCTATTTTGGTAATTGAAAGGTGGAGCCTTGAAGAGGTGATTAGATTGTAGGACCATGCAGTAGTGAATGGATTAAAAATGATGGTCGGGGGTGTGGTTCTGAGGGCTTTAAAAGAAGAGGAGAGTCTGTCTGTCTCTCTCTCTGCTCTCTCTGCTTCCACCATCTTGCAATGTGACACGCTTGGGTCACTGCAATCACCACCAGATGGACTTTGGGCTTCCCAGCCTCAGAAACGGTAAGCAATAAATTTCATTTCCTTTATAAATCACCCAGTTCAGTGTACTGTATTATAAGCAACAAAAACAGACTAATACAGCTGGAAATAGAATTATTAGTTGAAATTTGTTTTCTTTCTGCCCTTTAAAGATGTCAGTCATTGATTTCTGACCTCCATTTTTTTTACCTGAAAAATCAACCATAATTCATAACATTTTCATTCTGTGTGTGATGTGTATAATGTATTTTTTCCCCCTGTGATTGCTTTTATGATTTTTCTCTTTATCCTTGTTTTTTAGCTATTGTGCTATTCTTTATACTATAGTATGCTTTGGTTTGGTTTTCTTTGTATTTACATGCATGGGATTTGCTGAGCTTCTTGTATCTTCAAGTTTGTTTTTCACCAAATCTTGGAAATTTTTGGCTATTATTTCTTCTAATCTATTTTTATGCCTATTTGTTCTCTCCTTTTCTTCTGAGACTCCAATTATAATGGTGTTAAATATTTTGGTATTGTCCTACAGGTCACTGAAACTGTTCATTTACGTAAACATTTTTTTCTCTTTGTTCTTCAAATTGGGTAATTTCTTTGAAAGATTTTCAAAGTTATGGACATTTTGTTCTGCTATCTCCATCTGCTATTAAGCCCAAACAGATATTGTAATTTTTGCTCTTAAATTTCCTTTTGGTTCTTTCAATTTTTCTGCTAAGATCCCCATTTGTTCACTTATTATGACTATATTTTTCTTTCCCATCAACATATTTATAATGCTTATAATGTAAACATTTCTGATATACATTTTTATAAACAAAAATTTATAATATAAATATGTTGAGGCCCTTTTCTGTTAATACCAATGTCAGCTCCATTTCATGGTAGGTTTTATTGATGGCTTTTTTTTTTTTTTTGACTATTGGTCACATTTTCCTGTTTCTTTGTATATGTGGTAATGTTTTATTTTATCCTGAACAGTGTGGATGGTTGTTGAGACTTCGAGTTGTATTATCTTTTTCCTAGGAGACCTGATTTTTTAAAAATTCTTTTTAAAAATATTGACATGTCTTTAATGGCATCTTTATTGAGATGTAATTTACATACTATGCCATTCACCCATTTTAAGAATACAATTCAATAGTTTTTAGTATATTCACAAGTATGTGCAACCATTACCACAGCTAGCTTTAGAATATTTTCATCACGTCAAGAAGAAATCCTGTACTCCTTAGCTCTCCCGCTTCCACAACTACCTCCAAGATGTAAGCAATCTACTTTCTGTTGCTATAGATCTGCTTGTTCTGGATGTTTCATGTAAATGGAATTTATAATTGTGGTCCTTGTGAGTGGCTTCTTTCACTTAGCATAATGTTTTTTAAGGTTCATCCATGTTGTGGCATGGACCGGTGCTTTATTCCTTTTTTATGGACATATATTTCATTGTATGAATATACCACAGTTTGCTTTTCCGTTTATCAGTTGATGCATGGAGAGATGCAGGCAGTTAACTTGGCTGGATTCAGACTCCAAACTCTCTCTCCCACGCTAAATACAAACAGATCTCACCAGTCAATGTCTTCCTTCTGAGGATGAATGCCATTCCAGTTTCTGCCTGTTTTTGTTTGGTCTCTAATGCCTTCAGATTGCTGCTTTTGGATTTTGCCCAGAGTTTATCTTTGTTTTCTGTGTGAAGGTTAGCCAGTTAAATATACTCCACTGTCACTGGATGCAAAACTCACAATGCCTTGCATTTCAATTGACAACACAGCTTATTGAGGCTTTCATAGAATTATCTCCTTCAATCCTCAGAAAACAGCCCCTTTCCTGACTCCAGATAAATGTCTTAGGTAAAGAGAGAATGCTGCTGGGGACTTGAAGTCACTCTGTCAATGTCAATTACAAAGCTGAACTCTTGAAAGTAGAGATTTTAGAGTTTAAGAGGTTTGTCGAGTGGGGTTATTGCTGATGGAATTCAAAGATTCGTTCTTTACTCTTTATAATTACAAAAGTTGGACTTCAAGATTTGTGAATTTTATCACCCCTTGTGATTTGGGACCAAGAGGGCCAGGGAGGCTATATGATTCAGCCTTGACCTTTCTGCCTTTCCAAAGTAGGCTGTTATCTGGCCTCCCTACAAAGGCTGAGGAAAGGAGTACTGGAACCATGAGAATCACCATTCTCTCTCCCACCTAGAGACTTAGTAATAATAATAACAACAACCACCACCACAATGAAATAATTATCATAATAAAAACATCTCTGTGAAGTCTTGCCTCATCTCTGTCCTGCTAGGTCCTAGTTAGTCTTTGAAGCCCTTCTGTAGCCTTCTGGTAGTTCCATGAAGGAATAAGAACATGTTTCGGCCACACCTCCTGTGAGTACTTCCCTTCCCGTGAGTACTGTGCCTAGCACAGAGTGAGTGGGTGCTCAGCTCAGTAAATGCTTGTGCAGTGGATCTTTGAACAGCTGAGCATCTAATCAGATGGGAAGAAAACCTTGTGGTTCTGACATTCTGTATGACTATTCTGAATCTGTTACTTGTTTGCTTCATTTCATGCATTTATTCATAAACCCCCACTTGAGAGAAAAACAGATAATATCTAAGTTGAATTTTTAAAATTCTGAAAACTAAGTCCAAGTTCTGAGTAAAAGTTTTCAGGAATTAAATACAATTTCTATGTCATCTTTTTTGTTTGTTTGTTTGTTTTTAACCTCTGCCTTAATCATTCTGAACAAAAGAACCAGGAAACCAGTGAATGAACCTGTTCTTCCTCCCTATTCATTCATGCATTAAAAGATTACACGTCATAAACAGTTACATTTATCATAGCAACTGAAAATGCTTCCTGATTTAGAACAGAATACAAAGCATCACAAACTGTTGGTGTCTCTGGGGATCTAATTTGAATCGTGTCAGAGAAAAACATTTTGAAAGAAAAATGAGAAGCTGTGATAATGCACCATTTTGATTTTTTTTTAAATAAAAATACAGATTATGTGACATCTCTGGGGAGACTTGTGGCTTCTCGGTATGCTGATGGCCTGTTTCCACAGCTCTGTAGAGCAGAAGATGGCAGAGTCTACAATGTAAGTTGGAGTTCCCTTGAAGAACACGTCCTGTGGTATGCTGCTGAGGTCCCATCAGGGAGGTTGCTGTGTGGAGAGGCTTGTGCTGTGTGGCACGGATGCAGCTGAGATGAGGACTTCTTAGGCTGGAGCGTTTCTTTAGGCAGTGCTAGAGTGATGAAGGTCATGGCCAAGAAGCTGGAGAAGGAAGTCCTTGACCTATTAAGAGATTAGTGCAGTAAGCTCTTGACCAGGGATGAAAACCTGTGCATACAGCACTTTATTTTGCCTTAAAAATAAAGAGATAAAAAGCAATATTGCAGAGATTAGCTGACTAGAGCAAGCTGCCATTACCCAACAGAAGCACTAGGCACAGGGGCAGGTTTTGCATGTAGAAGAGGAGAACGAGTGAGCAGCATATGTAGCTGGAGTCCTTTGCTCCCAGCAATTCAACATGTGACTCTTGTGCCCCACGTGTGTCGGACCTGGTGCAGATGCCAGCCCACCATGTGGAGCTCACAGTCCGTTGGAGACTCGTGTTCCATCATACCCATTCATGTTAATGTACGATCATGTACCTCCTGGGCTTTTGTTTCCTAATATTTAAAAAATTCAGATTATTTTTTAAACTAAGCCCGATCCTAGCAGTAATATCCGTGGAATCTTGAGTTTGGTGTGCTATGTATATTTTTTTATCTGAACCACATTAAAATCACTACAGAATTATTAAAAACATCTCTCTTTACCACCTGAGTCACCTCCTGTGATCTGGTCCTGCCTGGTTTCTGTGTTGCAGCACGTGCTGTGATGGCTGGTGAGGGGGTTAGGAATTCCACCTTAAGGAGCGTGAGAAACAGTAGAGAAGTGATGCTGGCACTTGAGAGACACATGGGCAGGGGAGGAAAAAGGGCTCAAGGAGTAGGGCATGAAAATGTGGAATTAGGTGTGTGTTCAGAATGCACATTTTCCTTAACACCTCAGGTATTTGAGGGTGGTTAAAGTTTAAGAAAGTACCAGATCTTCTTTTAAAACTTGATTTGTCACAGAATATAGCAAAATTTTTTCTTATTCCTTTTCTATGTCTTCTGCCTCCCTGGACCCTCCCTGGCCTTGCACAGCTGTGCTTGGTCCATGCAAAGGATGATTTATTTGTGCTTATAAGAAATTGCCCACAAGTCTCTGTCACCTTTTGGGGCAGCCCCTAGAGGTCTTGGTGGCAGCCATGGGTGAACAGGTGACTCCGTGGAGCTTGGCCTGAAAATTGGAGGACACAAGGACGAACGTCATGAGCAGGAGGATGACCAGTTGGGGTGGTTCTCCGTAGAGGAAGCCAGGCAGAGGTGCCGCATGGTTAGAAGCATTTTCAGAAAAATTTTTGGAATGTTGTACTTGGAAAAACTTTTTAGTGAGACCGATTTTTTTTCCATCTGCCTTTGCTGGCCTTTCTTTTCTTCTACCGAATTTCTTAAAAGCACCCTTTGCCATTTTCTGATAAAGATAATTTGTAACTGTAAAGATAAAATGCAGTCTGGAAACATTTTTTTGAAAGACTGCTGTGTTTTGAATAGATCACATCATCCTCTTTCTGTGGGGAATCATCCGAGGGTTTTTCAGTAGAGAGACTGGAACACTTCCTCCTGGCTTATGCGGGGTTTGGAGAGTCATTTACAAAATTGTTATTAATGCACAGTTCTTCATGGCAGCATTGTGGTTCAGATAACTTATTTTGGTGCTATTTTATTGCTTTTGTGTTTTACTTTCGTTTTCATTAAGCTGACAGCTAAGTCAGAATTGATCTATCAGTTTGTGGAATATTTAACACAAGCCGTGGAGAGCTACAAACAGCGGATGGAATGGCTCACCAGCAGAAGCCGGCAGATTTTTGGTGTCATCTTGGAACAGTGCATCACCATAGTGCTGGATTTTGGTGGCATTCTGGAGGGGGAGGTTAATTTGTGCCAAGATGCACTAATCATGGTCCTCCAGGAGCAGGTGGCTCACATAACCAAGTTCAATATCATACGGTGAGTACCCATCGGAAGAGGGTATTTCAGTGAAATTTCTAGTAATTTGCACATATCTGGAGGTAAATAGCATAGCTAATACAGTTAGCTCTGTGGTCAGGGAGGAGGTATTATCTTGTAATTTCCTAGAACATGCAATTTCATCAGAAAATCCACAGTAAATACATTTTAGGAATCTCTTTTCTGCTTTGCACAGGGCATCTTAGTTTTCACATTGAGAGATTTAGAAGCATATATCTCCAAATATAGAGATATGAGTTATATAGAATATATTCTCAAGGCCATAAATCTCTTCACTTATTTTAGATTTTTGCTTGGGTAATGAGTAATGAATTCAAAGGTCACAAATTTTACTGTTTTTCCAGGCTGAATTTGCAACCCAAGTTGATCTTCCTTGTAAATTGACCCCTTTAATCAGAACAACAGGTGGCTAGCTTTAGAGGATTTCCTGTATTTCAGAGTTTTGACAATCAATTATTTATGGATTCTTGGGCCCAAGAGAATTTGGACTTCAGCACTAACTTCTCATCTGGAATAGCAGTTGCACCTCCGTGATGAGAAACATCTGGATACAGGGGGATCTACCTAATTGATTTTTTCTTTTTAAAATCAAATCCTTACAGCTAAATAGAGGACATGTTTAGGGACAATGGCTAATCATGTTCTATCCCAGATTCCTATTGGTCATAGGTATATTATTGAAGGAATTAAGTGCTTAAGTGTGCAAAGCTTTTGCTTTCTTGGAAATGTTTGCTATAGCACATATGCCACTCACCCAGATTCTCTACCCAGAGATGCCACACAGAGGGGACACAAGTGTGTGCCATTTGGCCTCTGGAGGTGGGCTATGAAGGGCAATCAGGTCAATTTATTTGCAGTTATAAACACAGAGATAAATTCAAGTGGCTCTTTTAGCCGGGGGTGGGGTTGGGGGTTTCCATCAGTTGTTTCCAAGCCCAGACTAAATGGTTCAACCAAATTTTCTCAGGATTTAAAAACTAATGCTCTGCTGAACTCTAAACAATACTATTTTTGATCCCCCCCAAAATGTAAGTGATGGGAAACTTTCAGGACAATTGAAAACAATGTCATGAAAGAATTAGAAATAAAATAAAATTGCTGGTGATTTGTAAATCTTCATACCGCAAATCTTATAAACCAGTTTATAATAGAAGACAGTTACGTATGAAGCTAACTTCTCTCAATATTTTTAAAGCACTTGGTAACGTTTGCATTTTTGAGGTTTGTTGTCCCCATGTAAACATTGTTCTCCTAGTGAGGACATACAGCTCATGCAGTGTCATGGTGTTGTGTCTTCCACAGCCTGCCCACTCTGTCGGGAGCTTCGGGGGTGGTGGTGGCGGCTGCGCTTGCTTTGTCTCTCACCCCTGGCAGCATCAGGTGGCTCAGGCTCATGGCTGTGAGACCCTGGGTTGACATTTCCCCAGTGGCATCGATCACTGCCCAGTGACCACTGCCTGCGATTCCTTTCAGGGTTTCTCAAGAGCCTGTGAAATGGCAGGAAGATGCTACTCCTGTGACTGAACAGTCCATAGCCGCTGCCATCAGCTGGGTTGAGACACTGACTTTTGAGGTGACTGTGAGTGAAGTTAGCCGCTTGCATGCTCTGCTGGAAGCCGGGAAAGACAAAGCCGTGAGTGTGTATCTGTGGTTGGTCCTAGGTCACAAAGGTGGCTTCAAGCTTAACTCTTAATGCTCAGTATCTTCACACTGCCTTTCAGCTGACCTTGGCTGCTCCCAGCAGCATCCCACAGAGACCCCATCACTGGCATTGAAGAACACCATAGTCGTAATCCTGTTCTCCTCTGAATTTGGAACCGGTTGAGAAATAGAATACAGTCTCCAGATGGGGATCGAAATAACAGCTTTGGTGACAGCAGAGCTGGACCAACCAAAATGAGATTCCCAATACCTGTCCCCTGAGCCTGCCTAGGCTCCCCCTGAGGGGTGGTTGGGGCCTCAAGGCAGAACCTCATTTGGCCAGTGCCAGGAGAGCCACGTGCTGCTCACACCCACTGAGCATCAGGAAAGGACAGGGAGTGAGGCCGTCGCTGTGCACCTCTAACACATCAATCCCACTCCTGCTGCCCTGCCAATTAGATAAATCAACCCATCTCTTACAGGGAGGAGAGAGGGGTTGAAAGACTCCTCCTAGAACCCTGAGGATGAGGAAATAGGGTTTCCCCAACACCCACGTTCTGTGTCTTTCCCAGTTCGTCTTCTTTACAGTTGGATCTATGTATGCTTTCCGGTGTTAACTATATCCAAATCGATGAGTCCATCCATTTTCAAATGTTAATGTATTGACATATGCATTTTGATAGGATCCGTTTGGAAATGAAGCTTTACCTGGAAGAAGTGATTAAGTGGTGGTGTCTTATGTCTCTTTCAGCCACAGGGTCTGTGCTTTTGTGAGTGACTCTAGTGATGGGACTGTTGAGGGCAGTGGCAAGCTAGTGGGGAAGTACTCTGGGAAGGTGGGGTCCTTTGGGCAGACTCAACTCCCCAGGTGGGGGTAGGTCCGCTTGCCTTTGGGATGCAGAAACTTAGCACTTACTTGCTTCCTTCATTCTGCAAGCCTTGGGTTCGTGTAGCTTGAAAGGATAGCTCCCCGTGGCCACCAGCCTGTGTTCATCAGTACTGAGGGTGATGGTTTGAAATTGGAAACACATTGTTTTTCCTCATGAAGCCAGAGGAACAAATGTTTTCCATTAAGGAAGAACCAAATAAAACCCACTTTGTTCTTTGGCCCTTTGGGTTTGTTTTAACATCTGTAAAATTTCAAGTGTCTGAACACCTTAATAAGCATTCAAGAAATGGAACATTTCACAGGCTCTTGGATATGTGTGCATGAGTGTGTGCACATGAGTGTTCTTTTTCTTTGTCTGTTAACCTAGCTATTGTGGTCATGGCTGACTCTGGCCACCTGACATGCTTTTTTATGTCACTTGCTTTTTGTGTCCTTGCTTTTTTATGTCACTTCCATCTGGTTTGTGCCTCTCCTTTCTCTGGGCTTCATCTCTTGTCCAGGAAATAAGGAACAATTCAGTGCATTCCAGGGAAGTCCTATAGGAGAGGAAGTACCAAGAAAGAGCTCCCAGGCACCTATTGCCAAATGCAACCTAAACGTCCTTGAGAAGAGACTGTGGAGTATGGGAAATGCAAAGCATGTACAGACTGCTGTGTCCCTCCCCCTAGAGCCTCTATCTGGGTGTGTGTGTCAAAGAAAATTCTAGTAAATGCAACAAACTCATACATAAAAATTCCATGCCCTATGTTTTATGAGGAGGAAAAAAAAAAAAAAAAGCCTGCGAGGGGGTGGGGCAGCAGGGAGGAGTGGAGAGGAAAGGGTTCCCATGAGGGCCGCCTCCTCTGCTCCGTGCCACGCATGTCCACCCCGTGAGTTTCAAGTTCATCCACATAGCAGCAGTATGCTATGAACAGAAAAGATTTACGGCTTAAGAAATTTTTTGAACACTAAATATAAACATGCAGACTTTCCTTACTAATGATAACCTGCTTCGGGTTAGCATCTCTCTCCATGAGTGCGTCCTGGAGGGGAACCAAAAAAGTGAGTATTGTCTTGTGTCCACAAATTGACACAGAAATCCTATTATTGTACCAAGGCCACATGCGGAGTAATGGCTGAATGACGGGCGTGGTTATGGGGAAGGAGGACACCCAGAGGTCACTGGCCGCCTCCAGCACTGGGCTTTGTAACCACAGGCAGGCCAGGAAGACTGAACAGGGAGGGACAACTGAGGTGAGCCTTCGAGTCTAAGAAGAGCCTGGGCAGAGCATGGGGGTCTGTTTACATCATGGTTCTATTAATAGCACTTAAAGAGCACCCACTTGTGTCCTGTGGACAAGAACCTGGTTCATGGGAAGGGCAGCACGGCGGGTGTTGTGTAAATGTTTGGCGGTTGAGAGGGTATCCTCTGGTCCCCGGACATATATCTTTTGGAAGTTGGCAGTTTCCCTGGCCTTTCCGAGGAGGAGTGTGCACCAGGAGGCTGCAGAAGGCCTGCTGATGTGGGCGTCTTTAGGAAAGAGAAGGCTGTTTCTCCAAAGCCCTGGTTCTCAGCTGCCTAAGAAGACTAACTAGGTGCTTTGCTTCTGCTTTCAGGAGGAGACCACCTGCCTAGGGACACTGGTGTTTCTATGTTTGTTCTCTCAGCCTCTCTTCCATCCACCTGATAGGCACAAATCTATTTAGTTTTTTTGTTTAAAAAAAAATCATATTCACTTGGAGAGGAAGTGGGTGAATCAAAGACAGACCCACCTGATTCCATGGGGAGCCTTCACTGCTGGACTGTAAGCTGAAGGCCTGGCCACGTCAATCCGTGAACCTGGCATTTCATTTATTTCCTTGTATTGGCTCAGACGTGTATCAAATCTTCTCATTTTTGTGTCCCTAATGACTAACAAGGGCTCTATAAATGTTTGCTGAACGTTTAAGAAATGGAAAGGAAATAATGTTGATATTCTTGAGTTTGGGGCTAGATATGGGTCCAACAGATTCCCCATCCCCAAGCTGTGGCACAGATATGAGTTTTTCTAGATGAAGGCAGGTGGTCTGTGTGGGTCCAGGTAGGTGAATTCACTGAGCCTTGTAAGACTCTGGTAGGGATAGTGGGGTGGGGACAGGGATCCTGAAGCCTGGGAGGCCAGAAATTAGTGGTAGTCAAGGGTGTCAGGAGGGATTTTAGAAGCAAACAAGGTCACTGCCATACAGAATGGTCACCACCATGGAGGGAATCAGAAAATCAAAACAGGCTGAGCCAGGAAAGAGCTGCCACGGTTACAGGGAGGATCTGGAGGTTAGATGCACAGGTCCAGAGTTGGCTAAAATTGTTGCAGTGTTCTTCGTACACCTTTGAACAAGACAGAATTCATTTTGGCTTCCTTGAAGAGTAGAGATTTTATACTTAGAGGTCTTGGGGATGAGAGAGCAGGCTCCTGACAAGCTGGAGCAGAGGGCAGCCAGAGGAGAGGCAGCCAGTCCCATGCTGTTTCTTCTTCTCCCAGAGCTGCAGCCGGGAAGATGTCAAGGACTCTGGCTGGGCAGAATGCAGGTTACTGTGTGAAGCTGAGCAATGAATGGGCCAGACAGAACGTGACATTTTAAGTGAAAACATAAAGGCTCCACCCTACTTTATGTAGTATATACTGGCAGGAACTTCTGACTCACTATAAATAAGCTGCATGGAACCCACGTATTGTTTTATCAAATTCAGTGCAAATCAGAATTTAGGGAATTGCCGGTCTGTGAGGAAGCTGCTCCTAGGCTGGGTGCTACTGCTGATCCTCATGACTGGCCCTTGCCCTCCAGGAGCTGAAGGGCACTGGTTAAGGGATGAGGACTCCCATGAGGATAACTCCCTTAAGCCACACAACCTCCTGGACCCAACTTTTCGTCAGCAGTGTTGATAGCAGGAGATAGGAACCTAGAGCCTTGAATGGTGGGGGAGCTCAGGAAGTGAAAGCAGTGCCTGCCTGTGGCCACCTTCTCTGTCCTGTGGTCTTGCTTTCCAATTCTGGGACTCACCTTCATCTCTAGGAGGTGTCCAACCTTTATGAGCCAACACAGCATAGTGGTTGAGAGCCAAGGCAGAAGCTCGTGGGGTCAGGCAGCCTCGGTTTATTAGCTACAAGACCAAGTCAGTTAAACTTTCCAAGCCTCAGTGTCTTTGTAAATTGCACATGATAACAATAATTCATACTCCACAGGACTGTGGTGAGTGCTGCGTAAAATAATTCATTGTAGCTTATCATCCCAAATAGCTGATAGCCCTAAAGCCATTTGGCTTTAAGAGGCATTTTGCCAATTTGAGGGGATGTAGGGATAGGGAGCATATTTATCTTCCTTTCTGTTTTCCTCAGTGTGATTATATGAGCAGAAAGGAGAGGCAGAAGGCTGTGTTCGGGAGAGTGGGGGTGGGATAGGTGATTTCAATGGCAAAGCGTGTCCCAGGAAATCTGTAGCATGCATAACTCAGAATTGACAGAAAACATATGCAATTAAGAAGCTGAGTAATGAACTTCATGAACAGTGAATAATGTATCAGCCTTAGTAAAGGAAATCCTGACCCACTACTGGCTACAGTAATTTTCAGTCTGATCACATCTCGAGGGAAGAACATTTCTGCACAAGGATTTCAGATTCTTGGGTTATTGCCAGAGCAAAGAAGCTGAGTTTACACAACGTGCAACAGAGATGCAGTGGGGTTTGAAGCTGCTGACAGACAGACCACCTAGAGATGTATGTCCTCACCTCCCTGGTGATCTGACAAACCCTAGAAAATATGCCGTGTCTGTTCCTCTGTCTTGAGCCGTGTGTCATTTTATATGATTATGACAAGATAAAATTGACCCTTGTTAAACTTGGGCACTGATACATCTGGAAAACTAATAAATAACAGTGCAGCTAAGTGAGAGCCCATTTAATACATCTTACACAAGGTAGTGTATAACACCAGAAAAAGAAGGAAAGGTAATGCATTTGCTGGAAGAACAATATTAGTTGCCAAATAAGTAATCTGGAAAACACTTTCTTCCCTCTTTCAGTATTTCTCCTGCCTGCCAGGTGACTGACAGAGAAATTTACAACATTCCCCGGTCTTCACTTTTTAAAACCAGGGAGCTGGTGTTGAAAGGCCTAAGAGCAAGTCACGGGGGTGGTGGTGGGCGTGTCGAAGTAGCCTATCTCAGCTCCTGCTCCGGCCTCCTACCTCCCAGCCTGGGTCCTCAGCCACCACTGTCCCCACCTGCCTTCTTGGGCACACAGTGTACCCCATCTGCTGCAGACAGGGCATCCTAACCAACTGGGGGACCACCCAGGAGTCCACCCCTCTCTCTGCCAGGTGAGTGTAAGTCCCAGGGTTAAAGTTGAGGTGAGGCTACTTATTGATGATCTTCCACTAACAGGGGTTAGGATTAGTAGGGAGAGGGCTGCATCTCCTAAAGGGATGGTAACATCTGTTTAGCCCTAAACACAATGCATCTGCTGCGGTTTCTTCCCCGGTTAACTGTGGAGACCATCCATTACGACGATTTTAAAGGCAGGTTGAGATCTGTATTCCTGGCCCTCTGGGTTTTTACCTTTAGAGATTTATATATACGTAAATACATACGTACACACGTAAGTGTAAGTCATCTTGTTTAAGGTCAGTCGTGAAGAATAATCTGCATTATCTCCCTCTGTGCAAATGGAGAAACTGGAGTTAGATCACTTGTCTGAGGTTCCAGAACTCATCAGTGGTAAGCAGAGTGGAAGCAGAGTCTGGGGGAGAGTGACAGCAGTGTGGCTGAGCTTGGGGGACAGTTGTCATGGGCCCCATGGATGGTTTATGTCTCTCTAAATTAAGCAGAAAGCACTTTGGTGTTGTCTTCTACCTGGGTGAGGCACACATCTCCCAGAATCACTGATTTAAGATCGGTGTGTACGTGTGTGTGCGTGCACGTGTGCGTGCGTGTGTGTAGTGTGTCTGCTGTCACAGGGGTTGCGCATTCTACCATTCTTCTCATGGCCCAGTATGGTGTCGAGAGGCAAGGCCCTGTGGGCAGACCTGGCTCCTGACTGGCTGTGTGAAGTCAGGGCAGCCTCGCCTCCCCAAGCATGTGTTTACCTGGTGAAATGAGACAAGAGGATGCGCCAGCCTGTAATATGCCCTCCTTTGCATGCCCTGCCTCAGACTGGCGCTGGATGAGTTTGCATTGTAGAATTCTGGCACTGCCATACGAAATGGCTAATAAGCTTCCTTCCTGCAGTGGCTGTGCCAATACTTCCTTCATTTCTTGACTTGAAAATAACCACTCCTAACCTTATATATAATGTCTTTGTGGGCCCAGAGGAAGATGTTCTCCAAATCCACCAACCATGCTCTTCTCATGCCATACCCAAGACGGTAGCCAGTAGCAAGAGACCTGCTTGGCACCAGGCCTTGAATATCTAACTTCCTGACTTTGGCCCCCAATGTCCTCACAAAACACTGAGCAGTGCTGCTATTTTTCTGCCCATTTTTTTTAAAAGAGGCAATTTTGTAGAAAGCATATTTCCAATAAGTCCAGTACAAGGCTAGGGTGTGTCAGGGAGATAAATCGTTGGTACCACTGTTTTGCAGATCGAATCCATTTACTACTTTGTGGTGGGGGACGTTCCTGAAGAATCCAAGGAGCTTCTCCTCCAGAGGGCTTTGGAGATCCCATATCCAATCTACACAGTGTCCTTCAATGCCAGAGGAGAAGGCACTATAGCCTTCCTGAAGGATTTGAGTGCCAAAACCCATAGCAGGTAGGCAGAAACTGTGCTCTTGATTGACAGTGAGTGGGTCACCTGCTTACACAAGATCAACGGAGGGTCCTGGGTTCTTTGTGGTCTTCTTAACAAATCTGTTGCTGTGTTCTTTCCCCCTTTCCAATATGGTCTTTAGTCTATATGTGCCTTTTCTTCTCTATCCTGTATAATCATTCCTTTTTATTGTCTGCAGTTCTAATGCTTTGACATCTGGGGCCTTGCTGACCCTGGAGAGTCTGCCCCTCCCAGGGCTGGTCAATTCCTAAAGGTAGTAAATGGCTCGTCTGGGGGTGCAGATTTTATATACAAACCAACCCATCCAGAGCCCCATCTTAAGCCAGGCTCTCACACTCAGCACCACTATCCTGTGTCCTAATCAGGGCCAAGCATCAGACAACTCAGGACAGCCCCTTCACCCCAGAGCTCATTAAAATTATTCAAACGAACCAATCCTAAGCCTGCTTACTCTGCCCCGCCTGTTCCTTCCCATGGAAACTGCAATAAAGGCTCTCACCGGCCTTTTCCCATCTCTCCCTCTGCCTCCTGACTGACCCCGGTGCTTCCCTGTGTGACCCTGTGTGGCATGACATGCCCCTTCCTTGGGGGAACTCTATTAGTCTGCCTGGGCTGCCATAACAATATACTACAGGCTGGGTAGCATAAACAACAGAAATTTTTCCTTACAGTTCTAGGAGGTTGGGAAGTCCAAGATCAAAGCCAGTTCAGTTTCTGGCAAGGGCTCTCTTCCTGGCTTGTAGGCAGCTCACTGTGTGCTCACATGGTTGAGGGGGGGAGGGGGAGGGGAGGGCGAGGGGAGAGGGAGAGAGAGAAAGGAAAAAGAGTGCTCTCTGGGATCTCTTCCGCTTCTTATCAGGTTACTAATCCTCTTGGGTCAGGACCCCAGCCTTATGAGCTCATTTAACCTTTATTACCTTCTTATAGGCCCTATTTCCATATACAGACAGGTTAGGAATTAGCACTTCAACATATGAATTGGGGTGGGGGATGAGGGGACACAGTTCACTTCATAGCAGGAACTGCAAGTAACAAACTATATTTTCAATGGCAATAGTCTCCTGATCTGTTGGCCTCACCATACCTGAATGATAATAAAACCTCCCTTTTAAAACACAGGCCCCTCTCTTGGTGTGTGTGTGTGCATACATTTAGAGAAACCAGCTACTTCTGTGGTTGCGAGGAGAATTACTGAGTCCTTTCTTAATTTAGCTTGTCTGAAATGAGTACAGTGGCTGCCCAGAGCACTTGTCCTCAAAGGCAGGTGTTTGTCCTCTTCATCTGAGGAGCTTGGTAATGATACTGAGGCCTGGCCTTCACCTCGCAGGCTGACTCTACAAAGTAGAGGGGAGCCTAGTAAAAGGCATTTTAGTCTGTCACTTTGCATAATAACTGCATAGGCAACTTGATTGAAATGCAGATTCATGGCCACAGCCCCAGAGATTCTGATTTTCAGGGTCTGAGGAGGGCCAGGAATCTCCATGTTCAACAGGACCTCTGGGTATTCTGAGGAGCATTGCTCTGGCTTCTCTTAAAGCACTTTGAAATCTTTTGACATCAGGTACTTGGCTTTGATTCTGGGTTCCTGAGTCACAAAAAAACAGAAGAAGGCTCCCTGCCCCACCTTCGCTGGTAGAGAGAGACGAAGGCAACTGGTAGGGCACCTCTTTCATTTGTGCTTAGCTCTCCACTTGGCTCATCTGGGCACTTTCTCTGGGCATGCTGGAGCCTGAGAGTAATTTACCATGGGAGAATCTGCAGTTCAGCTGCTGATTTTTAGACTGTGTATGTGTGACGGTAGGTTTTGCAGAAAAGGATAAGAGTTGGATGAGCTCTCCTGTCCGTGCTCTGGCCCTCATGAATCAGCCCAACCCACAGCCAGTGGTGATCCTGCCTGCCCCTCTCCCTGCCCAGATGCCCCATGGCTCCTGGTGGGTCGCTTGGTGCACCTCTGGCTGTTGGGCATGAGCTGGAGGGTGGAAACGGCATGTCGTGAGCGTCTCATCTTGCAGGAGGCTGCCTCTGGCCAGTGACCCTCCAACTGGACTGACTCTGGCTCCCTGTGTGCCCTAGGCTGTGTCTGGGTGGAAGCAACAGTCCAGGCCTAGAGCTGTACTCTAAGGATTCTCCGCGGAGCCTGTCCTAATGGTGATTTGCTTCTGTGCAAGCGAGGCTGTATCAGCCGGAGGAACCCTCTGTCCTGTTCTCTTCTCTAATGTGGAAAACAGATCAGAGAGCGGAAATTCCTGGGCACCAAAGGCTTTGGCTCTCAGGCTGTGGGGCCTGCCAGGACAAACCTCAGCCGTCTCCCCTCCTTGCCCTGCGAGGAGTTCACGGGAGGAAGGACGCTGGCTGTTTCTGCTCTGGATGAAGCTCCTGCTGGAGACAGGCCTGGCCAGGCCAGGAGTCCACTGGCCTCAGGATGGGTGGCTGGAACGAGGCTGCCTTGTTCACTGCCATCGAGTCATGATCCCAGTCCTACCTGAAACCCTTTAGAAGTAGGACTGAGGCTTTCTGTGGTCCAGGCGGGGCCCCGAGACATCTCTCACCATTTGCCTGCCCATCTGTCCATCCGAAGCTGTGCTGTAGGGTTCTCTTTGAGTTGAGTGAGTGGTGACAGGCAGAGATGGAGCTCGTGAGCGTTATTCGAGAGCTCCTCTGCCAATCTGAAAGAAATGACCTGCTATTACCGACTTTCTGGATTCCAGTTAAGTGTCTTTGAGGGTACCACTCAGCCCATCACCCAGTGCATCCTGCCAGTGCTTGTCAAGCTTTACTGTGCACATGAATGCCTTGAGGGTCTGATTAAAGTGTGTGTTCGGACTCAGCAGGTGCAGGCAGGGCCTGGGATGTGGATCCCTAACCAGCGCAGAGGCCATGCTGCTGTGCTCCTTGGACCACACTTTGAGGAGTTAGGTGGGCCCGAAAACTTGCCCACACAGGAATTGTTTTCATCAGCGCTTAAGCTCCGATTCTGGGGAAGTGTGTGTTTGCTGAGTTAAAGTTGAGTGAAGCCTGTCAGCAGTAGGCACACTGGCCAATCCTGCCTGTGTCACCAGCTTCCGACACTCAACCCACAGAGCTGATGGGTGCTGTTGGGGCCCCCCTTAGACTCCCTAGGAACAAAAGCATAAATATAGGCATAGAATATCATTTTCCCAGGATCAAGAAATACCATTAGCTTGAGCTAACTACCCCCTAATGAAAGGACGAGTCATCAGCTAAAATCCCAAACCATCTGCAAGTCTCTCTACTGTTCTACCTCCCTGTCTTTTGCTTGTGGGTCAGGGAAAAGCAGTGAACGTGACTAGGATTAAGATGCTTGGCACCACAGGAGAGCAAATTCGCAGTCCTAAGAGAATTAGCAGGCATGCGCACACTCCTCCGTAGCAGCCTGAAGCTGACCATCTTTGTGTTTCAGATTCCACGCATTTGCCGAGAGAACAGACTGTGCAGAGTTTCCTGCATTTCCCGCCAAGGATGGCGACAGCGTGATTACTGGGAATTCAAGGAAACTGAAAGGAAAACTCCCTCCAGGTACCTGGAATCCAAAAGAAGCAGTGCAGTTTGTATCCTTAATGACCTCAGGTGATCCACATAGGGACGGCCTGTGTCTTTTGTATTATTAACGTGGGAACAGGACAGAGTTAATGGATATTAATGGTAAACTTGCCAGGCAACCAGGCATAAGTTACTACCCAGGGAAATAGCCCAAGTGCTATGTGTTTACTAATTTGGGAACCTTTCGGAGACACCCCGGGCATGTCAGTGCCGGAGTTCTTGGCACGGCAGAGCCGCCCTGCTGCTTGGGTTAGCTGGGAGGCTGCAGTGAGGGGCCTGCAGTTTGTGGGGGTTCTCATGTCCTTCCTGTGTTGAGAGCCCTACTTGTGGGTGCAGCGTGTGGGACTGACTTGCCCCTTGCGAGGATCAGAGGCCTCACAGGAACCTTTCTGGAGGCTGAATGAACCTCCCCTTTCATTCTAGGAATGTGATCAGAGAGCTTAACAGGCACAGAGAATGGGGTTATAAAATCAGTGAGAAATAGGGCTGTGATTTGGAAAAACAGTAGTAGAAGGTTACTCAGAAAGCCAGGAGATGGGAGTTTCTTTTGGGCTGATGAAACTGCAAAGAGCCAAGGACAAGGAATAAACACCACTGAGTGAAGGAGGGAAGGAAGGTCCTGTTGGATCGTTAGGTGCCATGACACAGTGGCTGGATAGACGTCTGAGAAAGCCCACCCCCACCTCCACCCTCCTGCTCATTTTTAGTTATGAAACAGATTTCACGCTTCAATATGAGACAGGACTACTCTCTGGGGAGAGGGGAGAGGCTGCAGCGTTCAGCTGCTTGGAGAGTCCTCTGTTTACATAATGGTACTGCGAAAGCTCCCGGGAGAAGGGCGCCAGGACCATAAGCAGAAGGCAGTTGCATTACCAGACTAGACTGTCAGATGCAGATAGAGACAGGGGATCAGGTCACAAAGCCTGTTCCTGACACTCTGTAGATCCAAATTCTTAATGCACAGCAGGGGAGAGGCTCCAGTAGAGCTCACTGGAGGTACTATTTTAGGTAACTGGCACCTTTATTCTGATCACAAAGTGAACATCTCCAGAGAATTTGAGAAAATACCAATTGATAAGCAGGACTGATGATAATCTAAGAAAAAATTAATTCAGAACATATGCCATGCCTACTGACACTAATTTACAAGATTAAGCTGAGTGGGCAATGATTCAATCAGGGTAGAAAATGTGAAATGTCACCAGCTCCCCAAGGCATGCCAGTTGCTGTAAATGGGGTTTGATGTTGGTCTCTGTGTTCTTTGGCAACTTAATTGTAAAGGGAAACATAAACTGCATAGTCTGCAGATTCAGCAGCTACCATCTTCCCAGCCCTGTGAAGCATACAAATTAAATTACAGATGAAAACATTTTTCTTGGAATGAAATGCTCAGTATGGCTTGTCATTCTAAATCCATTTCAGTGATCACATTTTCCGAATTTAGGGGGAGAGTCCCAAATCCTAAATATGCACTCTCATCTCTTCTATCCATCACAATGTCCCAGAAATGACAACATTTCAAAGCCTACCTTTCCCACTCAAAAACTGCCCAGAAATCTTTGACAGAATATTCTGGTTTGAAAATGTGTGGTTTTCAACGTCACCTGGGACTCACAGGCAGTTCCCTAACCTTTTCCTGATCAGTTCCCTTTCCTTGTTACCCTGTCAGCTGTTTCAAGCATGCATCAGTGGCAGTGTCCTTAGGCCACACTCTAGTTTGAGATGGGGGCGGTGTGCCTCTTTAGGAGATAGTTTTGCCTCATCGTACAGAAAATAGAGGCTATCAAGTGAGGGGTTGGAGAAGCATTGCGCAGCAAACCTGGCAACCTAAAAGAAATTTTCTGCTGTTATTATTGACCTTTTGGATTCCAGATAATTGGCTTTCAGAGTACAGCTTATCACCAGTGCCCAAAAAACTCTGTAGTCAAAATAAAGAATATTTTAAAAAATTGTGGTAAAATGTACATAACATAAAATTTCGCATTGTAACCGTTTTTAAGTGCACAGCTCAGTAGTGTTAAGCACTGTTGTGCAACTGTTACCACCTCCAGAACTCTTTCCGTCTTCCCAGATGGAAACTCTGTGCCCATTAAACACTAACTTCCCAGGTCTTGGTCCACTTGTGTTGCTGCAACCAAATACCTGAGACTGGATAATTTTTAAAGAACAGAAATTTATCTCTCTTGGTTCTGGAGGATGGGAAGTCCAAGATCAAGGTGCTGGCAAACTTGGTGTCTGGTGAAGGCTTGTTCTCTGCTTCCGAGATGATGCCTGTTGCTGCATCCTCCTGAGGGGACTAATGCTGTGTCCCCGCTTGGCAGAAGAGATGGAAGGGCCAAAAAGGACAAACTGGGTGCTCCCTTCAACTTGTTTTATAAGAGCACAAATCCATTCAAGAGGTGGAGCCCTTATGATTTAACCACTTCCTGAAAGGCGCCACCTCTTAATACCATCCCACTGGGTATTGGGTTCCAACATAGGAATTTTAGAGGGACACAAAGAACCCTATTTCCACTCCCCCAATCCCCTGATACTACCATTCTACTTTCAGTCTCTTCGAATTTGATTACTCTAGGTACCTCATAAATAAGTGGAATCATACAGTATTTGTCCTTCTGTGACTGACTTATTTCACTTAGCATGATGTCCTCAGAGTTCACCTGTGTTGTCACATATGTCAGAATCTCCTTCCTTTTAAGGCTGAATAATACACCATCGTATGTATAAGCCACATTTTGTTTACTTATTCATCCACCCATGGACAGACGCTTGGGTTGCTTTCACTTTTTGACTATTGTGAATAATGTTTTAAACGTGGGTGTACAGTTATCTCTTTGAGACTCTGTTTTCCATTCTTTTGTGTATATACCCAGAAGTGGAATTTCTGGATCACATATGATGATTCTATTTTTAATTTGGGGGGGGGAATCTCCATACTGTTTTTCCATAGTGGCTGCACTGTTTTACATTCCCACCCACCATGCACAGTTGTCTCACATCCTGGCCAACACTTGTTATTTTCGGTATTTCTGATAGTAGCTATCCTAATGGGTGTGAGCTGGCATCTCATTGTGATTTTGGTTTGCATTTTCCTAATGATTAGTGATCTTGAGCATCTTTCCATGTGCTTGTTGAAATAAATAATATTTAATGCAATGTTTTCAAAAAATCAAAATAATTGCAAAAAAAAAATTATGCTGATTAAAATACCACAATTTTAGGGCCAGCCCTTGGCTCATTTGGGAGAGTGTGGTGCTGATAACACCAAGTCAAGGGTTAAGATCCCCTTACTGGTCATCTTAAAAAAAAAAAATCACAATTTTAAATAAAGGCAGGCTAAACAATGCTGAGTGAAACCATACTGGAGCCTGAGGTAAGAGGAAGAATGTATGCCTCTATCTACATGTCTTTTTTTTGGACTGGTAAGGGGATTGCAACCCTCTGCACAGTGTTGTCCGCACCACGTTCAGCCAGTGAGCACACCGGCCATCCCTTTATAGGATCCGAACCCGCAGCCTCGGCACTACCAGCGCCGCACTCTCCCGAGAGAGCCATGGGGCCAGCCCTCTACATGTTTTTATTTATTATTTTTAGTGATTAATTTGTTTCTAGGTTATTAAAATAGCTGAAAAATATTGAAAATATTAAAACTCACAACATTATCTTAAGTTTAAATATTTTGGGAGTATATTCATAACTTTTGCTAAAGTTTTATATTCATCAAGGATACTTTCAAACTTACTTTCTCTCAACAGCTCTCAACTGAAAATGAGATAAGAAAAGAGGTAGATTTTGAAAATACTTTTGTTTTTTTAAATTTTATTTTGTCGATATACATTGTGGCTGATTATTGCTCCCCATCAGCAAAACCACCCTCCCTTCTCCCTGCCCCCCTCCCCCCCAACAATGTCCTTTCTGTTCGCTTGTTGTATCAAATTCAAGTAATTGTGGTTGTTATATCTTCTCCCCCCCGTTTCTTTTTGTGTGTGTGTGTGTGTGTGTGTGTGTGTGTGTGTGTGTGTGAATTTATATATTAATTTTTAGCTCCCACCAATAAGTGAGAACATGTGGTATTTCTCTTTCTGTGCCTGACTTGTTTCACTTAATATAATTCTCTCAAGGTCCATCCATGTTGTTGCAAATGGCAGTATTTCATTCGTTTTTATAGCTGAGTAGTATTCCATTGTGTAGATGTACCACATTTTCCGTATCCACTCATCCGATGATGGACATTTGGGCTGGTTCCAACTCTTGGCTATTGTAAAGAGGGCTGCGATGAACATTGGGAAACAGGTATACCTTCGACTTGATGATTTCCATTCCTCTGGGTATATTCCCAGCAGTGGGATAGCTGGGTCATATGGTAGATCTATCTGCAATTGTTTGAGGAACCTCCATACCATTTTCCATAGAGGCTGCACCATTTTGCAGTCCCTCCAACAATGTATGAGAGTTCCTTTTTCTCCACAACCTCGCCAGCATTTATTGTTCAGAGTCTTTTGGATTTTAGCCATCCTAACTGGGGTTAGATGGTATCTCAGTGTGGTTTTGATTTGCATTTCCCGGATGCTGAGTGATGTTGAGCATTTTTTCATATGTCTGTTGGCCATTCATGTATCTTCCTTTGAGAAATGCTTATTTAGCTCTTTTGCCCATTTTTTAATTGGGTCACTTGTTTTTTTCTTGTAAAGTTGTTTCAGTTCCTTGTATATTCTGGATATTAATCCTTTGTCAGATGTATATTTTGCAAATATTTTCTCCCATTCTGTTGGTTTTCTTTTCACTCTGTTAATTGTTTCTTTTGCTGTGCAGAAGCTTTTTAGTTTGATATAATCCCATTTGTTTATTTTCCCTTTGGTTGCCTGTGCTTTTGGGGTTGTATTCATGAAGTCTGTGTCCAGTCCTATTTCCTGAAGTGTTTCTCCTATGTTTTCTTTAAGAAGTTTTATTGTTTCAGGGTGTATATTTAAATCCTTAATCCATTTTGAGTTGATTTTAGTATATGGTGAGAGGTATGGATCTAGTTTCATTCTCCTGCATATGGATATCCAGTTATCCCAGCACCATTTGCTGAAGAGGCAGTCCCTTCCCCAGTGAATAGGCTTGGTGCCTTTGTCAAAGATCAGATGGCAGTAAGTGTGTGGGTTGATTTCTGGATTCTCTATTCTATTCCATTGGTCAGTGTGTCTGTTTTTATGCCAGTACCATACTGTTTTGGTTAGTATAGCTTTGTAGTATAGCTTAAAGTCAGGTAGTGTTATGCCTCCAGCTTTATTTTTTTTGCTCAGCATTGCTTTGGCTATGCGTGGTCTTTTATTATTCCGTATAAATGTCTGGATAGTTTTTTCCATTTCTGAGAAAAATGTCTTTGGAATTTTGATGGGGATTGCATTGAATTTGTATATCACTTTGGGTAGTATGGACATTTTCACTATGCTGATTCTTCCAATCCAAGAGCATGGGATATCTTTCCATCTTCTTGTATCCTCTCTAATTTCTCTCAGCAGTGGTTTGTAGTTCTCATTATAGAGATTTTTCACCTCCTTGGTTAACTCAATTCCTAAGTATTTTATTTTTTTGGTGGCTATTGTAAATGGGCAGGCTTTCTTGATTTCTTGTTCTGCATGTTCACTATTGGAGAAAAGAAATGCTACTGATTTTTGTGTGTTGATTTTGTATCCTGCTACTGTGCTGAAATCATTTATCAATTCCAAGAGTTTTTTTGTAGAGGTTTTAGGCTGTTCGATATATAGGATCATGTCATCTGCAAACAGGGACAGTTTGACTTCATCTTTTCCAATCTGGATGCCCTTTATTTCCTTCTCTTCTCTGATTGCTCTGTCTAGTACTTCCAACACTATGTTGAATAGGAGTGGTGAGAGTGGGCATCCTTGTCTAGTTCCGGTTCTTAAAGGAAAAGCTTTCAGCTTTTCCCCATTCAGGATGATATTGGCAGTGGGTTTGGCATATATGGCTTTAATTATGTTGAGATACTTTCCCTCTATACCTAACTTATAGAGTGTCTTTGTCATGAATGAGTGCTGAACTTTATCAAATGCTTTTCCAGCATCTATAGAGATGATCATATGGTCCTTGTGTTTGAGTTTATTAATATGGTGTATCACATTTATTGATTTGCGTATGTTGAACCAACCTTGCATCCCTGGGATGAATCCCACTTGATCGTGGTGAATAATTTTACGTATGAGTTGCTGTATTCTGTTTGCTAGTATTTTAGTGAGGATTTTTGCATCTATATTCATCAAGGATATTGGCCTGTAGTTTTCTTTTTTGGTTATATCTTTACCTGGTTTTGGTATCAGGATGATGTTTGCTTCATAGAATGAGTTTGGGAGATTTGCGTCCGTTTCAATCTTTGGAATAGTTTGTAAAGAATTGGTGTCAATTCCTCTTTGAATGTTTCCTAAAATTCTGCTGTGAATCCATCTGGTCCTGGGCTTTTCTTTGTTGGGAGCCTTCTGATAACAGCTTCAATCTCCTTTATTGTTATTGGTCTGTTCAAATTTTCTACGTCTTCATGGTTCAGTTTTGGGAGCTTGTGTGTGTCCAGAAATTTATCCATTTCCTCCAGATTTTCAAATTTGTTGGCATATAGTTGTTTATAGTAGTCTCAAATGATTCCTTGTATTTCAGATGAATCAGTTGTAATATCACCTTTTTCATTTCTAATTTTGGTTATTTGAGTCTTCTCTCTTCTTTTTTTTTGTTAGCCATGCTAATGGTTTGTCAATTTTATTTATCTTTTCAAAAAACCAACTTTTTGATTCATTGATCTTTTGAATTGTTTTTTTGGTTTCAATTTCATTCAGTTCTGCTCTGATCTTAATGATTTCTTTCCATCTGCTAACTTTAGGTTTGGATTGTTCTTGTTTTTCTAGTTCTTTAAGGTGAAGTGTTAGGTTGTTCACTTGCCATCTTTCCATTCTTCTGAGGTGAGCATTTAATGTAATAAATTTCCCCCTTAATACTGCTTTTGTAGTATCCCACAGGTTTTGGTATGATGTATCATTGTTTTCATTAGTTTCAATAAATTTTTTGATTTCCTGCTTGATTTCTTCTTGGACCCATATGTCATTAAGTAGAATGCTGTTTAATTTCCTATGTGTTTGTATAGTTTCCAGAGTTTCGTTTGTTATTAATTTCTAGTTTTAATCCATTGTGGTCTGAGAAAATACATGGGATAATTCCAATTTTTTGAATTTATTGAGACTTGATTTGTGACCTAATATGTGATCTATCCTGGAGAATGATCCATGTGCTGATGAGAAGAATGAATATTCTGAGGTTGTTGGGTGGAATGTTCTGTAGATATCTGCCAATTCCAATTGGTCTAGAGTCTTGTTTAGATCTTGTGTTTCTCTACTGATTCTTTGCCTAGATGATCTGTCTAATATTGAGAGTGGGGTGTTCAGGTCCCCTGCTATTATGGTATTAGTGTCTATTTCCTTCTTTAGGTCTAATAGAGTTTGTTTTATAAATCTGGCTGCTCCAACATTGGGTGCGTACATATTTATGATTGTTATGTCTTCTTGATGGATCAGTCCTTTTATCATTAAGTAGTGTCCCTCATTGTCTCTTTTTACGGTTTTTAGTTTAAAGTCTATTTTGTCAGATATAAGAATAGCTATTCCAGCTCGTTTTTCTTTTCTGTTTGCATGGTAAATCTTTTTCCATCCTTTCATTCTTAGTCTATGTGAATCTTTATGGGTGAGGTTGAAAATACTTTTTAATTGATGAGTTTGCTTCCATCAAAGTCAGAAAAGTAAAATTATAGTAACTTCCATTTGTTGTTAAAATTATGTAAGTTTTAATATTTCTGCTTTTCAATTTTTCAATATTTTTTCAATTGCTTTAATGTTCTGGGGAAAAAAACTATTATAAATACATGAAACCATGTACATAGGGGTGTATATTATTCTGCTTTGCCTCCGGCTCCAGTACGGCTCTGTGTTGCTCAGCCAGTCCTTCCCCACCTTCCAACCTCATCCCCCCCACTTTCCCACATGCACCTCTCTTTCTAGCTCTGTCTACATGGCCACCGTCTTCTGAGGGCCGTGTGCACTCACGCCCATGTGAGCCTTTGAAGATGCCTGTTCCCTTTCCTCTGCCTGGGGGTCTCCCTCCCCTCTATATAAAGCTCATCTTTCTGGGAAGCCTTCCCTGACCACCTCTGCCCTCTGCTTTTTTAGACTGCAGTTGAGGCATCTGCTGTAGCATGTGAACCACAGACAGAGAGAGTGATATCTTTGAATGGTGGTCTGCGAAAGGTTCAGAAACCCAAGCGGCAAGAATCTCTGTTTACAAACTCTGGTATGGTAGACAGACCCATTAACATTTTCATAATTGTGTCTTTTCACCACTGCACGCCCATTTTCTTACACACTGGGGGAAATGTGCAGCCTACTTCTGTTTTTCCCTGCTGTGTATTTCTCCTGATCCCAGGAAGCACAGAATAATGACAAAGGGAAACTCTACGTGAGCAGACATATCTCCTAATATGTCATGAGAGGGACTCAGCCATTCACATCTCCTGATGAAAATCTCTATGTTTCTAGAAAGGAATAACTTCTCACCTGGGTGGAGTTAGGTCGCTAGCCTGCATTGGACTCCTGGAACATTGGCACGACTGGCTGGCTGGAACTTAATCCCAGGGCCCCAGGAGTTGGGTGTCTGAACCTGGGCACTTGGTGCATTGGCACGACTGGCTGGCTGGAACTTAATCCCAGGGCCCCAGGAGTTGGGTGTCTGAACCTGGGCACTTGGTGGTCTTCTTGCCTCTCACTTATGGAGATGACTTCCTGCCTGTAGAGATCCAGCTTCCCCCCAGCACAGATCCATCCCATCCAGGCATGCTCCATCAGCCCCACATGATCTCCCCCTACGTAGAGAAAGCTGGATCTTTGACTCAGACGTAGAAGTGTGTGCGACAACACCGACTTGAAGCTACAGCTCTGGGCTTTTCCTCCTCATAGTCATCCTTCCCCTAGGGTTTTGGCCCAGGGTTGGCTAGGTCCCTGCTCGTGTTTATACTCCTGGGGCATAGAGAGGGGGGCTGCTCTGTCGAGTGGCTAGCACACTTCCTCCCATGCTTCTCTCCATGCGGGTGTCTCTGCCTCTTTCTCTATTATTGACTTGGCCATCTGCTGGAGAGGGACAGGGACACCCACAGAGCCTGAATTACTGTGGAACCACAGCGATGCTACCTTCTGGTGCTCCTCTGAGCCAACAGCCCCCTGCAGCTTGGCTGCCCCTCCCTGTTAGTGAGTGTGGATTCTCTTCACAGCCTCTGTCAGCCAAGAAATACCCATCTCACCCATTAGCAAAATAAAGCAGGTGTGCTGAGCTTCTCCAAACTCTAAGCTTTTCCCTTGAAAAAGATTCTTCTCCAAGACTGGGCAACACTTTCCCCATCCTTGCCTCAAGTTCTTGGTTTCCTTGTCCACAGTCTCTTGGCATGTGCCCCAGGTCCCCTCCTGGGTGGCAGCTTAAGAGGTGGGCACAATGTGCAGGTAGCAGGCTCTCTTTGCCTTGGCACTTGACTCTTAAGGAATCTGTGCACAGTCCTCCTGCCTAGCTTCCTAAAGCTTTTAAACATGGCAGCTACTCTTGACTGTGGTGACAGAGCTTCGGCTGGTGCTGCTGAAACAGGCCTTCTTTCTTCAGAATCTGAAATAGAGGGCTGAAAAGTGATCTTCCACACCCCTCTATTTCTGAGCATTCTCAGGAAATCAGGGAAACTCATCTTTTAAGCAAATTCCAGTGGCATTTCTGCTGATCACTTTGCATCCGACCAGGGACTTAAAAGTATTCCGTGATATTCTTTGAAACTCAATCTCACCCCAGGCCACTGGTGTTCCCCAAGTCAGCAGTGACTTATCCAAGTCACACCCCTCTCTGCCCAGCAGCTCCTCGTGGTTACAGCCATCCATGTCAGGAGAACTGGCTCCAATGTGCTGGCTGTGCAGAGGACACTGCCCAAAGTTCGGGCAGACTTGAGTGAGGCCCCCATGGCAGACATGAATTTCTTGTCACCTGTAAAACAAGGCGGATCACTTTCTTTGATTTCTAGAATTCCATTTAATTTTTGATGTCCATCCCCTTCTATCCTACCAGATGGTGAGAAATGAAGCTCAGTCATTGTCAGGGTCTCCCTCCTGAGCTTTAGCCACATTTAGGAGATCGTAGGCAATGCTTAGGTGTCAGAGGGGGGCTCTAGTAACTGGACATCTGCTCTAGTTTGTCACAGCATAAATACCCGTTGTCCCTGTTTTATGGCCATTTCAGGTCAGGCAACTCTCTGCTGCTTCCATGCTGGGTATTGGATGTGGGAGTCTTTTGCACACTCTGCCCCTCCTCCCAGGACTCACCATGCAGCCTGCCTCCTTGCAAAGACCTGGAGCCGATTCCCTTCTTCCTCTGGGACCTCTCTCCTCTTCTTCCCCAAGCCAAGGGCAATCTCCTTTTAATCTGCTTTTTCAAAGCTACCTGCTTTGTAAACCCTAACAACTCTCCTAGAGGTTTAGGCTTAAAAAAGCCAGAATGTCTTGCAGGCTACTTCATCTTTTAATGCTGCTATAATGCCTCCTTTGGGCAAGTTTTCAGTAAGCCCGATATCTGCTGGAGTGTGGAAGAGGTGATGGAGAAGGGAAAATACAGGGAAAACACAGATTAACATAGCAAAATATGGTGGAACTACAGGTATAAATGCACGTCTGTAAGTGCCAGGTGTATAACGTTAAATCCTAACATAGATGGCTTTTCTGTGGAGGTGGAAACCACTGAGATAACACAATTAGTTGCTTTGTTTTTTGATGTTCTAAAATAGCACTTCAGGAATAGATGCTGGAGAATAGACAGTGAAGAGTTTGCATGCTATTCATTTGGTGAAGCATTAGCTCTATAGCATAATTCAGAAGCCATGGGCTGTATGTGGCTATAGAGCCCTTGCAATGTAGCAAGTCCAAACTGAGATGTACTGTGGATGTAAAATACATACTGGATTTCAAAGAGTTGGTGTAAAAAGTATAAACCATCACATTAATGATTTTAATAGAGATTATATGTCAGAATGATAATATTATGTATATATTGGGTTATATCAAGTATATTAATAAAATTAAGTTCACCCGTTTCTACTTTCTAAAATGTGGCTACTGGGAAATTTAAAGTTATGTATGTGGTTTGCAGCATATGTCCATTGGGTGGAACTGCTCTAGAGTCAAACTGGCTTTCCCAGTCACTTAAACAGCTGTGTCACTTTGGACACCTTATTTAAGCTTTCAGCTTCCTATTCTTCATCTATAAAGTGGAAATAGTAGATTGTTACTATTATGTTATATTAGCTATGTTACATGATGGGGAGGCAGACAAGAATAATTCAAGGAACTCAAATATGGTAACATCGAGAGCCTGGACTTTAGACTCAGACCTGAGTTTGGATTTGTCACTTATTGGCTGTGTGATTTTGATCAAGGTGTTTAATTAATCTGAGCTTCTGCTTTCTAATTTATGAATGGGTAATGATATTTACCTTATGGGCTATTAGGAACACCCAAATGGATATATATGTATGCATTACATGATACCTAGCGCATAGTTAAGCAGTCAATAAATTATAGCTATTACTATTGCCATAACCATCATCGTTGTGTGGGTTACCCTGCTAATGTTATACCGCTAAGTAAGCAGCTTAGACTGAGTCTTTATTGCCTTTACTTCTCTTCTGTAATCCTAATGCCCATGTTTTCATTTTAGTCCTATCATTAAATATACACAATTCTCACTTCTAGTCTATTTACTTTGGTTTCCCGAAGTATCTCCTGGTTAGCTGAAGTTTATCTTCTAGCAGTTTCCTCAAGAAGGGCTCACAGGAATGATATTCCAGAGTTTTCAAATGTTCTTTTCTATAGTCCTTGTATACTTAAAGGGCAGCTTGGCTGGATATAGTGTCTTGGCTCCCTTTTCTTGCCTTGAGTGTCCTATGGTCTGTGGTCCATTTTTTTTCAGGTTACATGCTGCTGAAGAGAAATCTGAGCTTGATTTTTTTTTCTTTTGTAAGTAACGTTATCTTTTTGCCTGATTGCCCAAAGAATCCTTTTTATCTTTAAAGTCACTAAGTTTTAGGATTTGTCTCAATGTTGACTGCTGTGGGTGATTTTGCCTGTCTTACAGTGTGTCCTTTCCCTGTGTAGATTCAAGATTTCTACATTAGGCAAGTTTCCCTGAATTGTATCTTTAAGTATGTGTCCTGTTCTGTTGTGTTATTACTTTTAATAAATACCTACATTACATATTGCTTGGTATATGCCAGGCACTGTTCCAACTTCTTATCAAATTTTAATTCACTTATTCTTCATAACAACCCTATGGAGTAGGTACTATTATTATCCTCATTTTAGTGATGGGGAAACCACGGCAGAAAGTAGTTCAGAAACTTGTCCAAATCCACGTAACTAACGAGTGTCAGAGTCAGGATTCACCTTGAGACTGTGTGTTGTCATAAGCCTTGCCCCGTGTTGGTTTTCTTTTTCAGGGACTCACTTTGTGAGTCTGGTGTATATCCTTTGACAGCCTTCTACATCCATCATTTTCTCTCTAGTGTTTTTAAACATGTTATTTCTGCTTGTGCTCACCTTCTCTGATTTCTTAGAGTGAGTTCCATAGTATCTTTTCTTCACTGGGCTTCCACCAATTTCATGTTAACTTCTGTGATTTTTTTCTTCTTTCCTGAGTTTTTCATATTTCATCTCTTCCTATTGCCTCGCCATCTCATTCTTGACTGTTTGAATTTTTGCTTTCTGTTCTTTCATCCTGGGGATTATGGCTTCACATATATATTTTTTAATTGGTGGAGAAATACTGGGTCATAATTTTATGTACTCTTCTATAACATTTTTAGTGAGTATTCTTCATCTTTTGGTGGTTTTGCTGCTCTTTCCTCCATACTTTTCTTATAGTGTTTGGATGGTGTGTACCAGCGTCTTTTTTCACTATTCACCACAGGCAGATCATACAGGAGAAGGGGTTGAGAAGGGGCCAAGGTGGCCATCCATGCTTCACAGCTCAAGGACTCTCTCCTCTGCACTCAGGGACAGAGTGGTTCCTGCACATAAGTTTGTTCTGGGTGATGATGCTTTGAAGCCCTGCTTCTTTTGCCTCCCTTAACCAGTTAGGAAGACTTTTGCTGTGAGCCCTTGTCATTGAGGTTCTAGCATCCTACATTGCCAACAAGGCTCTCCTTTGACTTTAGGTGAGCCCCTGCTTCCTCATGTCCCCCACAGCCCTCTTGATGGCTGCAGGTGAACCTTATCATACTGTCTTCTGCATAGCTTCTGCTCCATCCCGGCTGCTCTCAGCCCTTATCTGGATGTTATTTTTGTCTCCTAATTTGGCAGAAAAAGGTGGTTTTGTTTTCTTTTTTCACTCTCATTTCCCCCCCATAGTTTCTAAATAAAGAGAAAAGATACTGACTTATATAACTATGTTCATCCTGGAAGTAGAAGCTAAGTCTTAAATGTTCAAAGATGTGTTAAGGAGTGAACTCTAAGAGCAAATGTGGAACCTGAAGTCTTTATCTACTATATGGAGTGCACATTATCTGTCATTTTTTTGGTCATATATTTATGTACCATACATTGCATTATGTTACCATGTACTGTATTTATATATGTGTTTACATAAAATTGATAAAGTATCATTTGGACATTTAGTCATTTACTATCAATTTCTTAAATTCCAAACTAACTTTTGATACCGTGGTATAAAATTCTGGTGTTTAAAAAGAGAATGTACTTTGTAAGTATTAGAATATAACTTTTATCATTGTTTGTTTTGTTCTCCCACCATTACATCAGTTATTTCCTAGAAATCATGGTTATCATTTCTAATTGTTGGATGAGGGTGATAAAGTGACCTAACCCTCTAAATGTTTAACTTTTGTTATTTCAGAGCATTTTTTTCCAGGACAGTTAAAGCTCTGTGTGTGTGTGTGTGTGTGTGTGTGTGTGTGTGTGTGTGTGTGTGTGTGTGTGTGTGTGTGTGTGTGTGTGTGTGTGTGAGTGGGTGTATTGGTGTATTTCCCCCAATATAATAGCTAACATTTAGTAAACACAAATATTTATTGTTGCTAGGTGCATTACAAACATACATTGCCTCATAAATGAGGCAATAGCCTCACTCACAATAGCCATGTGAGGTGAATGATATTATTATCTCAATTTTTGAAGAGAGAAAGAGCCCTGGAGTAGTTTGCTGCGGTTACACGGTTGGTAAGGGACAGAGGCTGGGGTCTGCACCCAGGCTGTCATGGGCACTTGGCTGTACTGCACCCTCCAGACATAGTATTGACAATTTGGAAAATATGGAGAAGAAATAAAGGGAAAAAACATTCTTATTACCCAAAGATTTTCACTGTTGAACATATTGGTGTATCTCCTACCAGTCTTCTCACTATATACTTACAAAATAATTAAAGCATAAATATCATATTATTGCACAATTTGAATATTGCATTTTCTACTAAATATTGTAGCAAGTATTTTCCCATGTTACTATACAACTTTTATAGTTGACATTAAAATATCTAATACTTCATTAAATTTATATATTATAGTTTTGTCAATCATTTCCGGTTGGACATTTGGGTCATTTCTAATACTGTACTTATCTTTTGGGTGGTTTATTTCCTTCCATATTTTAGGTTTTTTAAAAAAGTAGATTTCTGGTAGTGAAAATACTGGATCAAAATGTTTGGACATTTTGGGTAATCTCTCATATTGAATTGCTTTCCAAAAAATATTTTAAGAGAATACAATTCACACCAACAGTGTGTGAGGAATACCGATTTCGGGAAACCTGAATTAACATAAAAATAGTATCTCATTGTTTCTATCTGAATTTCTTTCATGAGGAATCCAATGTCATCTAGTAGTAAATAGTAGTGAGGTTGAACATTTTTGTATTTTTTAACTTTCGTAAGTTGACTGCCTGTCTATTGCCCATTTATCTGCTGGGTCTTGTGTTTCTTATCACATTGTGTGAACTCTTTGTATATTAGTGGCATTAACTCAAGGGTAAGTTATACTAGTTATTGTGTTCCTTTTCATTTTAGCTATTTTTTATATACAACCTTAAAGTTTGCACAGTAACTCCCATCTACAAATCCTATAGCTCCTTTGTGATTCTATTTCCCTTCCATTTGGCTCTTTATGGCCTGAGTTTAAAACAAAACCAAAAATCTTTTTGCTCCATCTAGGTTTGTTTTGAGGTATGATATGATGTGAGAATATAAATGAATTTTTCCCCAAATATATAACAACTATCTTCACATCACTCACTCAACCTTTTTTTCCTCCACTGATGTATGTGGTCTCCTCTGTAATATATTATTTTCTTACGTATGGTGGACCTGCTCCTGGACCATCTACTCTGCTTTCCTTTCTAGTCGGAAGCTGGTCATGATCTTTTGACATTAATTTGTTTTTCTATCTGTCGTATATATTTATTATAGATGAGAAAAATGAGTTTGATGTTATTCAAATAAACCTTTACTTCGTGTCTTGCTGGACTGAATCCTCTAAGAGCACACGTATGCTTGATTTCTGTGTTGTCTTATTCAATGCACACTGTTTTTCTCATAGCATCTATTGATATTCTAAGTTTTTTGGGTTTTGTTCCAAATACATTTTCTTCCTTTCTTTCTCATTTTTCTACCCCTCCCCCAGTTTTTTAATATAGATTTGGGCAGCTCCAGTGGTACAATTTGAAAGAAGAACCAAAGATTGAGCTATATCAGCTTACTACAGCTTTGCTTGTTGGTGTATTAAAGCCTTTAAAAATTTGGAACAATCATATTGAATTTGTACCCATTATCAGTTGGAGATTTAAAAAGCTGTAATTGTTCTCTAAAGTTTCCAAAGAACTTGGGACTGCTCTAACCTTAATTAATAGAGCCTGGATAAATTAGATAAATACATTGCTACAGATTCTGATTTTATTTAATTTTAATGCTGATACGTATTGGTAAGTAGATATTGTAGGAATCTGCATTTCTTGTAATGGATTTGATAAATAAATTGTAATAGTGTCCATAAATAAATTATGTATGAATGATAACCAGCTTTTAGGCCTTGTATTTTGGGGTGATTCCTTATAACAACCTCTTCCCCTGAGAAAACAAAAATGTAATTGTAGGCTGGGAGAAATTTTCTCTTGTTTCTTGCTTTATTGTGAAGTCAAAAATAGATATATCATATAAAATCAGTTGATTGTTTTGTGCTTGCTTTGGATTCTTATAGAAATTGCTTGGAGGAATTTCTCCCCAAATTTAATTTTTCCTGTTTGCTTGTTTTTCCAGGACGGCTCTTTTCAGGTAATGGAAAGCTTTCCCAGTGTTTTGACATGGACAATATGTGCTGCTTAGGGTGATACACCAAGTAGTGCATTACATTTTGAGTTTGCCTTACAGTACCTTCCAAGAGTTCACGGTCAATCTTCTTTGGCTGTCAAGAATATGAAGACAGAGGGCAGGAAGGGGACTAAAGTTCATAGTACCTACTGAGTCAGCCCTCTGAGCACTTACAGAGATGTGACTCAGATGTGATGGTGGTGCCTGTCCTCCTCAGAGGTCAAGAGAAATTGCCCCTAACCCCTGATCCTGTGGCCTGGTACTGTCTGAAGACCCCTCCCCTTGGATTTCCACGAACCTCTGGAGGAGGAGGCCTGCCCTTCCATTCCCGTTACCCTCTAGGAGCCTCTGTTTGCCTGCACTGTGTCTGGTTTCCCCACATTAGTCTGGAAGAAAATTCAGCTCCTCTACCTCCCACCATGTCTTCCCATGCTTTTCACTATGTGTGACTTTAATACATGCTACTGACTCTCTGGAGGTTGAGGAAAGATGAACATACATCCTCCCTGGCTCCTCCCTTCTGTTTCTCTTTTTGCCTTCTCAAGCCTCTCACCATTTCTTTTCAAGAGCAAAACATGCTACTGAGTCTACCCTCCATCCCTGATCACATATATCTTGTATTTGGGGTTCCTTGAGCTTCCTGGACATGTTGGTTTAGTTTTATCCAGTTTGGAAACATTTCTATCCTTATTTTTTGATCACAGGACTACAGATCAACTGCAGTTTGACTAATCTAGGATGGGCTTCTCTGACTCGTGCTATCCAGGGTACATTCCCATCGTGGTGACTAGCATGAGTGAAAAAGCTGATCCAAGGCAAAACGTGCAGCCACATTTGAGGCCCCAGCTCCTGTCACATCCACTAACGTTCCATTGGCCAGAGCAAATCACGTGACCAAGTCCAACTTCAGTGGGATGGGGGGGTCTACTCCACTCATGCTGAGGTGTGGAGGGAAGTGAGTGTTTGAGGGACAATAATGCAAGTGATCACCACCTTTTGTTCATGTGTGATTCTTTTTTTGGCTCTGGGAGACACTGTTTGTTGGAAAGTGAATCGACTTTGGAACTGACCTGGATTCAAATCCTAATTTTTCCACTGGCTACTTCTGTGACCTTAGGCAAGTTACCTAACCTTTCTGAGCTGTTTCATCACTTATAAAAATAGTAATAATAACATCTACCTCACGTGATTGTTGGGAGAATTAAAGCATATGACACATATGGAAATGGTTAGCATAAAACTGGCATTCAATTAATGGTGGTTTCCTCATTTCTTCTTGAGATTCCAAGTGGGCTTTTATTGTAGACATTGGTTCTAGGAAGTGAAATAATCCCAAAGGGCATGTCAGCCTCTGTCATAAAGAGCATTTTTAGAATGGTCATGTGTGAGGAGTGTGGAGTGAGCACAGCCAGACCCTCTCGCCTCATTTCCGGCTGGGTATGATTGAGCACATCCGCTGTGAACAAGTTACGTAAGGGCAGTTAGTGCGCATGTGCGCCCGGGTAGCCCTTGGCTTGTTGCTGCTCTTGTGTACTTCAGTGTGGAAGGTGGCGCTCTGAACCGCTGGTGGGCAGAGCTCCTGTGTGGAAACAGCATGTCCACCTTGCCGGCGGCTGCTCTGTTTTTCTTTCGCTTACCTGACTCAGGACCTGCACAGGATGGGGTAGCAGGGTCTGTGATCCAGCCCAGCATCGCGATACTAACCAGCTTATTTGCATTCGTAATAAGGGGTAGGAATTGGATTTTGGAACAAGGAAGTAAATACTGTACTGTTCAACTGTGTCCTGATGGGAAATGGGTCCATTTGTCAACGTTGGTCTAGGGACAGGCCACTGGAACCTCTGGAGGAAATCAGGAGCACCCGCCCTTCTACCGGAAGTGGAATCCTACTTGATGGTGAGTAGCATTATACTGTGGGGCCCTTTCTGGGCGTGACTTTCACCCACTTCTCTGTCGTCACACTGAGCTCAATGAGAGGCTTGAATGGTATAGTCATATTAGTTAACTGGACTTGGTAATTTCTAATTCTCAGGTGCTTTCATATAGGGCTGGTTTGCTCTGGATGGGGGCTGGGCTTATTGTCGTCTTGGTAAGGAACTTTAACTGCTGGTACTTTCCAGGGACTGTATCTTTAAGGCTACAAACTAACCCTCTGGGCACCTGCTCCTTAGCTTATGAAAGTCCTGTGAGTCCAGAGTGAGAGGTCTGTTTAGTGGTTAGGGACTCCTCTCAGGAAGGAAAAGCCTTCTGGTTTCTTGACTTCAGAGCAGGCTTTATCTTTTATTTGTTTCTCGCTTCCAGATTCATCCTTGAAAATTTAATTAAACTGAGATAGTAAATATGGATTAGTAAGATTATATTAGAGTAGACATTTTTACTGAGGGCGTGGCATCAGGCTGAGAATCTGTACAGAATTTCCGCATTGATGCAGCCCATTCAGGATCTGGACCAGCCGTTGAAGCTGACAGTGGACTTCCCTGGGATGGCCTGTGGTGTCAGGCTCTTCAGACTTGGGAGTTCAGGGAGCCCCAGTGGTAGGAAGAGCACCCAGGCTGAAAGCCACAATCACAGGTCTGGGCTCCCACTTGAAGCCAGAGCATCACATTTATACCTGAGGAAGAGGAGGAAACAAGGGAGACTTTGTAGTGAATAGATCGAAAGGAGTGAGCATTAGCTAACAGCAGAAGGCAGTGTTTTCCTGAGGCATTTTTGTTCGTGTCCAGTCCTTTTGGCAAATGGTATTTTAAAAGCTGCTTTGCACGACTGGTATTATTAAGTCCAAATATGTTGCAGCTATAAAAATTTGGTTGATTCTACCTTTGGAAACTTCACTTTTTTGTGCTGATGGAGAAAAATACATGAACTAAGACTAAATATCTTGAAACTAAAATTTATTTACCTGAGAATATAGTCAGGCTGCTATGCTTAAAGGCAAAAAATAACCAAGTCGCGTTGCTGGCAGACACTGTGATCTTTAATTAGATGCTGAGAGTCTACTGGCCCATCAGGCAGGCTTGGTGTTGCCTCTTTGTTTCTTATCTCAAACTTAATTTAGGGGCACTGATGGGTGTTTATAGCTTACTGCCAGCAGGAGGTTCTCTCAGAAGTCTCCTTCTCTCTAAAATTCAGTTTAATTCAGTGGATAGGGCCAGAGCAGCTGCACTTCCAAAATTGTTGCCACGTTATAGTTTACAAAGTGGAGAGACTTTAGTGACCCCCGGAGTCCTGCTCCTTCTAACAATGGGGTGTCTTGAATTTCTTATTGCTGCTCTTTTTTGCTCTTATTGCAAATAAACTGGTTAGTATCACGACTACTCTAAGAATGCTCTTTGTGAAGGAGGATTAACAACCCTCTGGCTAGTAAAAAAGTATTTATTAAACACCTTCTGTGTGCTTTAGGGTCTCATTAGAGGTGAGGAAGAGATTAGAAAGGAATAAAAGTCAACGTTCCCAGCCAGAGAACCCCAGACTCTCAGAATGTCACTTTGCTTCTCTTTTGTGATTTGGAGGCTGGTCCTTCCCAGCGCAACTCCGGAACCCCAGTAACTGAGGGCGCCTGCCTTCACTCCTCCCCTCTTGCTCCCTCAGTTCATAGCTCCATCTGATGTGTCCGCAGGCTTAGTTTCCCTAGTGGAGAGTAAGCCAGCAGTGGCCTAATACAACAGGCATTGATCGAGTTTTGTTGAATAAATGAGTGAAACTGATTCTCCAAGTACATTGTCCTATTGAGAAGAGGATATTTTCAAGTGATTGGCTTCCTGGCTTCTAAGTCAGTCTTTGATGAGTTTGAAGAAAATAACAGTCTCCTGAACTTGCTCATTCCTTCATGACCTGGCAGAGCTGGGAGCAGAGCCCACTGTGTGAGTGAGACCCAGCCCCCAGCAGCCCATGCACATGACCCAGCCTCACGAAGACGGGCTGCTGTTGAGGACAGCGTGGGGTTACTCCCGGTACCAGTACCCTCGCCTCACTCTCTCTCTGTCGATTCCTGGTTGGTTGGTGAGAAATCAGAGAGCAGCTCTGTGACCATCTCTCATTCTCTTTATGCACTGTATGTCCCTTAGAACTGAAAGAAGTTCATGTCGTTTTTTGATGGAGAAGCTGGAAGAACAACAATTTTTGTAAATTTGCTATAAAGGAAACTCATAAGTTCCCCTGAATTTACCCTGTCATTAAAACACTTACCCCTTAAGTTGGTGTCTTACAAAAAAAATCACCTATTCTAAATATAACAGATTTAATCACCTAAACTTTATCAATGAACATTTTTTTGCATTTTTTCTTCAAATATTGCT
Organism: Cynocephalus volans; assembly: GCF_027409185.1. NCBI lineage: Eukaryota > Metazoa > Chordata > Mammalia > Dermoptera > Cynocephalidae > Cynocephalus > Cynocephalus volans. Next base: position 96,392,429 of record NC_084473.1, on the reverse strand, counting down.
TCTCTATACCTTTGCCTGGGCCTTTATTGTCTACCTGCCTCCTAGCATCCCAGAGCCTTGGGGGTCACATTTAATACCAAGTTTGGGAGAGCACCGATTTGTTACCATGGAGGGAGTAGTGATGGCTTCTTTTCAGTTTTTCTAAGTGAATATTGGATAACTAGACTGCATTATATTCTCATTTTAGTCTTCCACTTAGAAGAGGAAGAGAGGGCCCAGGAGACAGTGCCACGTTCATATCTCAAGTCGCTCATACTTTGTATTTGAAATTGCTTCTAAGATAACACAATGGCTCTTGTGAAACATATACTTTCATTGCCCCAAGAAAACATTAAACGTTTTTCCAGGTGGCGAGATGACTCTATAGTTGCTTTAAATTAATCAATGGTCGATGTCCATAGGGTGAGACTGAGCACAGCTCCACACCGTGCCTCAGAGCTTAGGGCCTTGGGGCTGGATCAATCCAGCAGATGTTTAATTACCTTTCAGCAACAAAACACCTTAATATATAAATTTAACACAAATAACTGGGAATTTTTTCTTTACAACCCAAACTACTTATGTCACCACTTTCAATCCCTATATGGATGTAATGTGCCCCCTTTTACCAGATCCACCTGATAATATTAGGTCTCTGGGAATTTTTAACACCTCACATTTTATTATTATTTTTAAATGTTATATTGCTTTCTGAAAACAGAAGCATGTGCTACTATTTCCTGAAAATACTGCCTTTTCATAGTTATATCCGGGTCTTCACACTGGATAGGAGTGTGTCCTGGCAGCAGGAGAATGCAGAATGGTGGTCATGGCTGCTTCTCTATGCCAATGGAGAAGGGGCAGCTCAAAGCAGTCACTGTTCCCTGGGATGGCTGGGCAAAGCTTGCTGCTGGAGTCAGGACTGTGCCTTGAATCAGGGTGAGAGAGCTGAATGCAGTGGAGGGCTGAGTCCCTTGGTAGGGAGGACAGGGGCCCGAGAGGATGGGGAGGACAGGAGTGTTATGGGGGCCTTGAACCCTGGACTCCATGCCAGCTCAAGGAGCCAGCTCCGTGGTTCACCGCTGTATCCCCAGCACCAACAGTGCCTGCTCATTGCATAGGAGATGCCCAACATGTATTTGCTAGGTGAATATATGAATGAATTGGATAGTGACAGTGGGGCTTTGTCCTATAGGTCAGATGCAGAAGATGTGGCAGGGAGGTGGTGTTAGGCAGGAGGCACTCAGTGGACTCTTGCTGCATGAGAACGATTCTGTCCTGGGTCTTATTGCACTTTTCAAACTAGCCAGCCTGAGAGGTCAATACCGGGTGCTAATGAAAAACAGCAGCTTAGTGTGACGTCTGTCCCCTGTGATGCTAGCATTTTAATGTGAATCTTCAAATTGTTACCACATGGCATATGGGGAATGTCAGGGGTCTGTGCAGGTGGGAGCCTTTTTGGTTGGAGAATCTTTTAGGTCTCTTGTGTCTCTATGAGGAACCGTATTCTGCTTCTGTGTAAAGCAGGCTGGCTCATACTTCTTGGTGGTCTATATGCATAAGACTTCGTGTTGTTCTGTCTCCTCTCTGGTTTAGCCTGGAGAATTTCAAATTCACAGAGCCCTTTGAACACGGGGATTTCCTGTTCCTTGTCCTCTACCCTCTTCCACTCCTGGTGGGGCTCTCTCCTTCAGTTGTGGCTGTTTGATATCCCAGTTAAGTCCCTTAGAAGTGACCCGGATAAAAATAGCACCCTGCCTCACTGCCTGTGGCACAATTTGAAATAAAACCTGTGCATTCTAAGCTATGCTTTTACTGTTCTATGCTTTTTCCTTTTTACTGTCTAGTTGTTTTTTATTTTATTTTATTTTATTTTTTATTTTTTTATTTTTTTAAATTTTATTTTGTCGATATACATTGTGATTGATTATTGTTTCCCCATCACCAAAACCTCCCTCCCCCCCCCCAACAATGTCCTTTCTGTTTGCTTGTCGTATCAACTTCAAGTAATTGTGGTTGTTATATCTTCTTCCCTGCCCCCCCCCCGGTTTTGTGTGTGTGTGTGTGTGTGTGTGTGTGTGTGTGAATTTATATATTAATTTTTAGCTCCCACCAATAAGTGAGAATATGTGGTATTTCTCTTTCTGTGCCTGACTTGTTTCACTTAATATAATTCTCTCTAGGTCCATCCATGTTGATTCAAATGGCAGTATTTCATTTGTTTTTATAGCTGAGTAGTATTCCATTGTGTAGATGTACCACATTTTCCGTATCCACTCATCTGATGATGGACATTTGGGCTGGTTCCAACTCTTGGCTATTGTAAAGAGTGCTGCAATGAACATTGGGGAACAGGTATACCTTCGACTTGATGATTTCCATTCCTCTGGGTATATTCCCAACAGTGGGATAGCTGGGTCGTATGGTAGATCTATCTGCAATTGTTTGAGGAACCTCCATACTGTTTTCCATAGAGGCTGCACCATTTTGCAGTCCCACCAACAATGTATGAGAGTTCCTTTTTCTCTGCAACCTTGCCAGCATTTATCGTTCAGAGTCTTTTGGATTTTAGCCATCCTCACTGGGGTGAGATGGTATCTCAGTGTGGTTTTGATTTGCATTTCCCGGATGCTGAGTGATGTTGAGCATTTTTTCATATGTCTGTTGGCCATTTGTATATCTTCCTTAGAGAAATGCCTACTTAGCTCTTTTGCCCATTTTTTAATTGGGTTGCTTGTTTTTGTCTTATAAAGTTGTTTGAGTTCCTTGTATACTCTGGATATTAATCCTTTGTCAGATGTATATGTTGCAAATATTTTCTCCCACTCTGTTGGTTGTCTTTTAACTCTGTTAATTGTTTCTTTTGCTGTGCAGAAGCTTTTTAGTTTGATATAATCCCATTTGTTTATTTTTCCTTTGGTTGCCCATGCTTTTGGGGTCGTACTCATGAAGTCTGTGTCCAGTCCTATTTCCTGAAGTGTTTCTCCTATGTTTTCTTTAAGAAGTTTTATTGTTTCAGGGTGTATATTTAAATCCTTAATCCATTTTGAGTTGATTTTAGTATATGGTGAGAGGTATGGATCTAGTTTCATTCTCCTGCATATGGATATCCAGTTCTCCCAGCACCATTTGCTGAAGAGGCAGTCCCTTCCCCAGTGAATAGGCTTGGTGCCTTTGTCAAAGATCAGATGGCAGTAAGTGTGTGGGTTGATTTCTGGATTCTCTATTCTATTCCATTGATCAGTGTGTCTGTTTTTATGCCAGTACCATACTGTTTTGGTTATTATAGCTTTGTAGTATAGCTTAAAGTCAGGTAGTATTATGCCTCCAGCTTATTTTTTTTTTTTTTGCTCAGCATTATTTTGGCTATGCGTGGTCTTTTATTATTCCATATAAATGTCTGGATAGATTTTTCCATTTCTGAGAAACCCAGTACTCCCTTGAGGATTTCTTGTAAGGGTGGTCGTGTGGTAGTGAACTCCCACAGTTTCGTTTGTCTGAGAAATATACTATTTGCCCTTCATTTCGGAAGGATAGCCTTGCAGGGTAGAGTATTCTTGGCTGGCAATCTTTGTCTTTTAGTATTTTGAACATATCATCCCATTCCTTTCTACCTTTTAGGGTTTATGATGAAAAGTCTGATGTTAGCCTGATTGGGGCTCCCTTATAGGTGATTTGATGCTTCTCTCTTGCAGCTTATAAGATTCTCTGTTTGTCTCTGAGTTTTGCCAATTTGACTATAACATGTCTTGGAGAAGGCCTTTTTGGGTTGAATACTTTTGGAGATCGCTGAGCTTCTTGGATCTGAAGATCTGTGATTTTTCCTATACCTGGGAAGTTTTCTGTCACTATTTTGTTGAATATGTTTTCAATGCAATCTCCGTTTTCCTCCCCTTCTGGAATACCCATGACTCGGATATTTGATCGCTTAAGGTTGTCTGATATCTCTCTCAGATTTTCTTCAATGTCTTTGATTCTTTTTTCTTTCTTTTTGTTTGCTTGTGTTATTTCAAACAGCCCATCTTCAAGTTCAGAGGTTCTCTCTTCAACTTTGACAAGCCTGCTGGTTAAACTCTCCATTGTGTTTTTTATTTTGCTGAATAACTTCTTCAGTTCAGCAAGTTCTGCTACATTTTTTTTCAGGACATTGATTTCCTTGTACATTTCCTCTTTCAGGTCCTGTATACTTTTCCTCATTTCATCATGATGTCTAGCTGAGTTTTCTTGTATCTCATTCAGTTTCCTTAGAATTATCACTCGAAATTCCTTGTCAGTCATTTCAAGGGCTTCTTGTTCTATAGGATCTAGAGTTTGAGATTTATTATCTTTTGGTGGTGTACTTTCTTGATTTTTTGTATTTCTGGTATCTTTTTTTGATGTTTATTCATTGTGGCAGGGGGTTTCATAGTCCACCGGTTTGAGACTATTGACTAACTAAGATGTTGCTGTGGTTGCCAATTTGGTATGGCTACCTCCGTGACTGCTCAGTTGGCCTCTAGTGCCTTGTGTGTATGGTTGCCTCGGGTCTTGGGCCTCTCCGGGGAGCCCCCTCTCTGGTCAGCTTGGACTCTGCTGGGCTGCTGGATCACGTACCACAGGGTGTGTGATCACTGCTGAGCTTTCACTTTCCGTGCAGGACTTCTCCCTGTTCCATGTGCTCTGGCCTGGGCTGTTGGATCATGCAGTGGAGACCCCACAGGGTGTGTGGTTTCTGTCGAGTCTCCGCCTCCCTGGCTGGACTTCTCCCCGATCTGTGCGCACTGGGCTGGGCTGGGCCATGTCTTCTGCAACCCTCGTCTATCAGCTGGGCCTTCAAGACCCTGCTCGGCACCGCCTCACCCAGGAAGTCTCCCAGGTTTCTGCTAGGCACAGACGACCGGTCGCTCTGGGTGCCTTTGTAGCACCGTGTAGATCTTTCTCGGGACTTATCACCTTCCTCCTGGTATCACGGTTATTTGTATACTTGTCTTATCTCCCACACCAGAGTGTGAGCTCCTTGGGGGAGGAGCCCGCAGGACACTGTTCACCTTTGTATCCCCCCGGCACCGACTGAGTCCGGTGCCCGCCTGCAGTCAGCGCTCCGGCAGGTTCAAGCGGACTTGGGAACTCTCCTACCACACTATTCCTAACCAGAAATTGGTTAGGCGTTTTTCCGAACTGGTGGCCGCAGAGATGGTATCTGCCTCCCAGTAACAGGAATTTTACCAGGGCTGGAGTCCCGAGTGTGGTGGAGTGACAGTCGGCCCCGCCCATACTTCCTTGCCCTCCCGACGCTGGCCGGGGATGCCCCACGCCACCAGCCCCACCAGAGAACCGCAGAGGGAGTGGGAGGGGAGGCCAGCCCACAGGCCCTGGGAAGCCCCGCGCTGGGGCTAGCAAGTGGGAAGGCTCAACGAGGAGCCAAGCCGGGCGAGGAGGACAGGCTTGGCTGAGCCCCACCAGAGCTGCCACACCTGAGAAAATGGAGGCAGCCCCGGGGTGGTGAGTGGCCCGGTGATGCAGGCGGAAGCCAGGTGGGCGTCAGCCCCCCGCACAGGGCCGGGTTGGGGGTCACTCACAGGGCTGTGCCAGGTCGTGCGCTCTGGTACCTCTCTGCCTCTGGTTTGTCGCCTTCCCCGTTCTCGGTTCCCGCCGCCTTGGGCTGCTCGCTCGGTCCTGCGGCGTGGCTCGGGCGCTCCCAGGAATCTTCTTTTATGCCGGCCTGAAACCTTGAATCCTGAATAGGGCAGCTGGCCGCCTTCAGCGGAGCCCCAGCCTCCGGGATCCTGTCTGCATCCACAGCAGCTCTGGCACTGTGTTCCCTGTTTAGAGACGCGCTTTTGCAGCTAAGAAACAGTTCTTTTCCTGCTCCACACTTCAAAGCTGTTGCCTGTAAATGAGGCAGCCTCTCCTGCCGAGGACAAAGTGGCAGTCAGCCCCCACGACCAGCCACCAGCAGCGGTCCTCCCTTAAGAGATGGCAAGAGGAAGGTCCACAAGTTTCCCCGCTGCCTAAGGCCCAGTGGCCACCTTTTCCACCTCAGCTACTCCATGCCAACCACCACGCCACCGCCATCTTGAAAAACCCTGGTAAAGCTGTCTAGTTGTTTTTTAAAGCAAAGCTATTCAAACAGATAGTTCTGAGTTTTTTGCTTTCTGATCACTAGTGTAGCAGTCTGTAGCTGCCTCAGTACAATTCCTAACCCAGTGTGGAAGTAATCCTAGCTACTGCCTGCCCTGGGAGTGTGTCCCTGGTCACTGCTCCCCCTTAGACACAATTCCCTGTCGCTGGATGATCAAAAGCAGACTGGGTTTCCTTCCAAAATTTTCTTTTGATGCTGACCTGGGTAGCTTCCCTCCTAAGATATTATTGACAGATCTAGAGGAAATCCTTGACTCATTTGAAACTTTTTAAGAGAGGATCCTGCTACTTAACACCTCTATAGTGAAGAAAGCAGCGGGAAATCAGTCTTGATTTTACAGCTGTCAGAAGACCTGTGGGATTGAGATTCGCATTTGGCAGCAGCATGTGATATTTTTGGAGTTCCAACATGGAGCTCAGTGCACATCACATTTCACTCCTTGGGCTATCGATGGCTGCAAAGCCATGTTGACCATGCATCTCTGTCAGGGCTTGCCACTTGCTTCTTTACAAACATAGCTATTAATACTCTCTCGCTTGATCTGGCCAACTTTGGGAGGGCCTGAGCTCTGGTGGCCCTCTGCTTCTGCCCAGCCCTTTTTGACTACATTTGGAAATTCAGAAAGAATGACTCGGATCTGCCCCACTCTGTCTTGGTGATTTAGGGTCGGTTCTTTGGCCCCAGGTGGACAGCTCTCCTAGGGTGCCCCTTAGACTGGATGGTGGTCTCTTGTTCTCTGTGGTGGTGGGATCTTAGGCATCTGTGAGCTATTACGTAGACTTGGTAAAGGCAGGGCGTGTGGGCTGCTGGGCTCCTCTGTAAGCATCATCCTGTTTCCAGGGCAACCTGTCAAGGCGGCAGTCACACCAACCTGGGTTTGACTCCCTGCTCTGCCACTCATCAATGGTGTAACCTTGGACAACTTGTTCTGCCTCAGTTTACTCAGCTAGAATAGAATTTACCAGCAGAGTTGTGGTGGGAGAAAAGAAAATGTTTATGAAGGCCCAAGCACCGTGTCAGGCACATAACAGTACCTCAGAAAGGTATTTATCATTAGAGAATTTGGACTCAGCTGTTGGCTTTCTTGCTTTTTAAAAACAGCTTTGTTGTGGCATAATTATGTACAATAAAATGCATGTAATTAAAATGTACAATTTGAAAATTTTTGGTACATGATTCCACCGCTATTATTTTTAATGGTAACATTATCAGTGTTCTCTGAACTGACTGTATACAGTCTGTGGAATAGAGTTGTTAGTTTGTTCTGTTTTGTTTTTGCCAAATCTTTTTTTGGAATGGAGTTTTTTGTTTTTTGTTTGTTCTTTTTAAAGATGACCGGTAAGGGGATCTTAACCCTTGACTTGGTGTTGTCAGCACCACGCTCTCCCAAGTGAGCAACCAACCGTCCCTATACAGGGATCTGAACCCGTGGCCTTGGTGTTATCAGCACCACACTCTCCCAAGTGAGCCATGGGCTGGCCCCTAGAATGGGGTTTTTAAAACCAGAGAATACATCTGCTGAATTCTTGTCTGCACAACCATATTAGAAACAACCCCAGAGGGAGTTCCAGTCAAGATGGCAGAAAAGACTGTCCCCAGCATCACTCTCTCCCACAAATCAACGAATTTACGACTATAAAAATGTAACAACAGACAAGCTGGGGCCGCTGGAGCTCAGCAGATGAGGAAGAGAGACCTACAGAGTTCATGAAGGTGGGAGAAACCACGATGAGAGAAAGAAAAAAACTGCTCGGAGTGTTTCAGGCTGCGGCTGCTTTAAGGCTGGAACTGCAGAGCACATAGGGCAGGAACTGGCAGAAACCACAGCTGTACCCTTTGGATGGAGTAGCTTCGAGGTGGCAGGGGAAAAGAGGGCCTTGGTGGCCCCTAGGACAGCAAGACCGCTAATATGGTTCCCATGGACCCATGCAAGAGCAAGGAGCCAGAACAGCTGAAAAAGGGGAGCCATTCACAGGCCAGTGAGTCATCGCAAGGGCCTGGCACAGAGCCCATCCCATGGGAAGTGTTTGGAGCATGGGCGGTGGGGGAGACAGGCCCACCAGGAGAACACTGGGACACAGCAAGGACAGCCAATCTGCCCCCCAATCAGTGCAGGACCACTCAGAAGAGACTGTTTGGGAATGCAGCATTGCATGGGGTGCAGTTTGATGAAAAAATTCAGGCCCAGATCAGAGTTTCTGCACAACCCAGGTGTACCGGGTCTCTGGAGATCTGGAAGTACCTATAAGGTCAACCATTAAACCCTGAGCTACACAAAAAGCCTTCTCTAGGGAAACAGCAGCAAAGCAGCAATTTAGCTCAACCACACAGCTCAAGTACTGGTTCCCACAGGAAGTTCCTCTGTTTTAGAAGTAAGCAAAGGACAAAAAATTAGTTCCAGTTCAGGTACACCATCAGTGCCTTGGGGCCCAGCAGGGGACCTGAGGCATGGAGCTGAGGACCAGAAACCCCACCCACAACCATGCACACCACCAATGCCTGAAGGCCAGCCTGAGAACCTGAGGCTTGAAGCCAGGGACCAGGCCCCACTCCCATACTAAGGCATACTGCCAGCACCTCAGGGCCCTGCCTGGGGGCCCAGAGCATCAAGCTGGGGACCACAACCCCCCACCCACACCCAGGCACACTGCCAGCACCTTGGGGCCTGCCTGGGAACCTAAGGCTTGAAGCCGAGGTCCAGACCCCACTCCCACATCCAGGCACACCACTAGTGCCAAGGAGCGTGCCAAAAACATCACATCCATGTGGGTGACCCACCACAGCCACCACAGTAACCACAGCTGCCATGAAAGTGGCTAGATGTCACAACCGCTATGCAGAGGGTCCCCCAGCCACTGGAGTGCGTTAACACAAGGAGAGTCACCCACAGAGACCAAAGAAAAGAAGAGGATGTCTCTCCACAAAGCCCATTCCAGAGTGACAGAGAAGAAGCTGCTGTATGAAAATATTGGGGGACCTGATCACACCTCTCAGCATCAGACAGATCATCTAGGCAACAAATCAACAGAGTTACCATTACTCCTTCAGAGGGAAAGAAGAAATCTAGGGTTATCAGCGGTAGGAGGGAGAGAGAGACTGGACAAGGGGCATAAAGAATAAGTACAATTTGTAACAATATACATACTGGTAGTATTGATTTGATCAACATATGTCAACATTGAATCCCCCAAATATGTATAATTGATTATGATTCAATAAAAAAAAAGAAACAGCCCCAGCGCAGGGACTCCCTTAGCCCCCTTGATGCCTGAGCAGTGCTAGGCTGGTGGCTGGGCCCAAGGATGCCATTGAAAATGAGCGGGTGGCATCTTCCAACCGTGGCTGCCTCTTGGGGTCACCGCTGGTCTCGTGTCATGGCAGGCACTGGCTGAGAGGCACAGAGAGCACTGCTAGGCATGGCAGGTACAGCAGTGCTTGTGGCCACCTGGTGTCAGCACACGCAAGGCCCCCAGTAACTGTCATTCCTTTTTTGCTTCTTTTAAAGAAGCTCTACCGAGGTTTCCAACTGGCAGTAGGACGATGGAAGATTCCTCCCTCTCCTCTCACAGGGCATGCAGAACAGCCAGACAGCGAGTGGGGAGGGAGCTTCTCTGACCATGATTTGATGGCATGTCCAGGGGCAGCTACAGACGTCTGAGCAGACACCGCTGGGTGCAGCCGGCAGCAGACCAGTGGATGTGGCAGGGACTACCAGTTGCCACCCAGGCCCACTCCCTCCCTTCTTAGGATGCAGCCCCAATTTTACGTAGGGCTGCAGTGCACCCTGCTTAAAGCTGCATTTCCCAGTTTCCCTTGCAGCCAGATGGTCCACAGCTAAGAAATGCAGCTGTTGTGTGGGACTTCTGGGAAGGATGCTTGAAAGGGACCGACTCTATTAGGGGCTATGCCCATTTGCTCTTCCAGTGTCCCTCTGCCACTGGACTATAACCTGGCCATGCTGCCGGGCACTCTAGACGTTGTGTTGAATCATAAGAGGCTTTGAGGGCAGAAGGGCATCCTGGGATGAGGGAGCAGCAAGATAGCAAGACCCTAGATCTTAAAAAGATTTCTTTTTAAATTAAACTTTTTATTTTGAGAGAATTATAGATTCACATACCATTGTAAGAAATAGTACCCTTTACCCAGTTTCCTCCATGGTAACATCTTGTAAATCTGTAGTACAACACCACAACCAGGAACTTGACTTTGATACGGTTAAGACACCGCCGCAGTGTCCCTCACGTTGCACTTCCATCATCACACGTATTTGCCTCCTGCCCCTACACCCTCTTGACCTCCAGAGACCGCTGATTTTTTAGAGCCTGGATCTTGATGAAGACAGAATCTCAGCCCAGCCCTGGACCACTTAGCTGTGGAAGGAACTTTGATTGATTGATTAAGAGACATAAATATCTACATTAATGAAGCCATATTATTTTTAATAAATATCATATAGTTAAACCTAACCCTTAACTGAGACAGCAGAGGTTCAGGAAAGGAGTCTGAAGAATCGTGATTACGTTGGGGGAAAATAAAGATTTGTGAAGGTTGTTTCAAAGAAGGAGGAAATCTCGGCTAAAGCAGGAAAGGATTAGGGGCTGTTGCTTTCATATACCATTGAATTTCCCTTCCTCACAGTGGCCACCCTAGCTTTTAAGCAGTGCTTTTGAATGTTTCTATTTCTTATTTTATTCGAGTATTATCAGTAATTCATCTTAAAATAGTCTGGCTGCTATAGACATCTTGTTTACCAAGATTTAGTGCATCCTAAAGTCTGTCTTTACAATCTCTTGAGGTGAAAGCACTTCCTTTAGTTTTAGATCTCAGAAAGAGATTAATAAGAAAAGTGGAATTTGATGTTCAGAAATGTTCTAGAAATTTGTCCTGAATGTGCCAGGCCTAATAGGACCACTGGAGAGTTCTCGGGCCTGTCTCAGCTGGCTGCTCATGCTGTGTTTCTCTTTCCAGGAGCTGGAGTCAGAGAGGACGTGTTTCTCATCTGGAGGGAGATGGAGGAAGCCTGCAGCACGCTAGCCCAGATCCAGAGGCTGGTGGCCGAGCGTCCCAAGTCCAACATGGCTCCAGTAGATTGTGGTTGGTGCTATTTTTGGTTACTAGTGTAAAAGAGTCATAAATGTTACTCATTAGGGATTGGGGGGCTGTTTCCATGTTCCTAAGCAAAGAGAGCTCCTTAGCCCAGCTGTGAGGAGCTGCTGAGGAGAGCTTCCAGAGCGGTGCAGTAGTGTGCATGTGTGTGTGTGTGAGTGTGCACATGTGTGCATGTGTGTGTAGACTCACAGAAGAACCAGAGCTGGACAGTAGTTAGAGTGGTAAAAACAGATTCTGCAGGAATTGTTGCAATAGGGGAAAACAGACCTCAGTATAGAGCTGGGCTCAATTCTGAATACAACATGGACAAATGGGAATTCATAGCCAAGGAGCAGGGTTGGGGGTCAGTGGATGGAATGTTAGTAAGAGGAGCTATCAAGGGTAAAGGGAGATTCTGGCTAAACCAACTTGGCAGGATTTTTGCTGAAGATAGATCGGGGCGATCAGACATGGCCTGGAAGATAGTGGGAAGGAGGATCCTCATCAGATGTCAAGAGTGATCGGACATTGAGGCTGGGGATTCTGGCTAAGCTGACTTAGCAAGATTTTTGCTAAAATCATGATGCAAAGATGAACATAGAAGTCCAAAGGTTGAGGCCTACTTGAGAAGAGGGTTCAGAGGAGGCTCACTAAAGCTCACTAAAGAAGGGGAGACTCTTTGTCAAGATGCATATGCTTTTACAGAAAGGAAAACCAGGGGGAGAGCTCAGGCATTGGGTCATCTAAAGCTGGCCCTTGCCTGCAGACTTAACTCACTTCCAAACTGTCTGTGTCAGGCAGTCATCCGACTCACACTCAGAGGCCTGCAGGAAAGGCTAAATTCTCTTTTTTCCATTCTCGTTTAAGGCCACCACTTTTCTTGGAGCAGGGTCTGGGACCTTGCTGCAGAAGAGGAGGAGCACAGAACGGGGAAGGAGTATTGAGTGTTTACCTGGAAAGGATAGGGTGAATGTGGGTTTGTATTATTAATATTAAAAAGAACTCATTAAAATCCAGAGTCACTTCCTGGCCTTTAGCTTAGAGCTCTTTCATGTCATTTGAAACAGCCACATGAAATTTTAGAGTTCAGAAGAATGACTCTCTCTAACTGGTAATGACAGCAATGATGGCCACCACTCAGTGAGCACTTAGCATGTGCCGGGCGCTGCCCTGAGGACCAGGCTTGTATTTAGCTCATTTAATCCTCATAACGCTGTGAGAAAGTTGCCCTTAGTATCCTCATGTGACAGGTGAGGAAACTGAGGCACAGAGGGGTTAAGTAATTGGCCCAGTGTCACACAGCTTGCAAAGGTAGAATCTGGTTTTGAACCCAAAATACAGAACAGAGGCCCTTTTGCCTAAACTTTAAAAAGACATTAGCAGTGATGCTGTGTTCATGTTAACATCACTCTCCAGTTATTCAGGAGCACCATCCTATCCTGAAGAAATCAAAGCACTGCCCTGACGTTTGATATGCTACTAGCCCCCAGCCACGCCACAGAAGCAAGCTCGCTGCATTTGCACTGGTGAATGATGCTGACACTGCAAGAAGTGTTTTTCCCCTTTTTTCTTTCTTTTTTTTTTTTGGATTTTTTTTTTTAAATTTTATTTTGTCAATATACATTGTGGCTGATTATTGCTCCCCATCACCAAAACCTCCCTCCCTTCTCCCTCCCCCCCTGCCCCCCAGCAATGTCCTTTCTGTTTGCTTGTCGTATCAACTTCAAGTAATTGTGGTTGTTATATCTTCTTCCCCCCCCACCGTTTTGTGTGTGTGTGTGTGTGTGTGTGTGTGTGTGTCTGTGTGAATTTATTTATTAATTTTTAGCTCCCACCAATAAGTGAGAACATGTGGTATTTCTCTTTCTGTGCCTGACTTGTTTCACTTAATATAATTCTCTCAAGGTCCATCCATGTTGTTGCAAATGGCAGTATTTCATTCGTTTTTATAGCTGAGTAGTATTCCATTGTGTAGATGTACCACATTTTCCGTATCCACTCATCTGATGATGGGCATTTGGGCTGGTTCCAACTCTTGGCTATTGTAAAGAGTGCTGCAATGAACATTGGGGAACAGGTATACCTTCAACCTGATGATTTCCATTCCTCTGGGTATATTCCTAACAGTGGGATAGCTGGGTCGTATGGCAGATCTATCTGCAATTGTTTGAGGAACCTCCATACCATTTTCCATAGAGGCTGCACCATTTTGCAGTCCCACCAACAATGTATGAGAGTTCCTTTTTTCTCCGCAACCTCACCAGCATTTATCATTCAGAGTCTTTTGGATTTTAGCCATCCTAACTGGGGTTAGATGGTATCTCAATGTGGTTTTGATTTGCATTTCCCGGATGCTGAGTGATGTTGAACATTTTTTCATATGTCTGTTGGCCATTTGTATATCTTCCTTAGAGAAATGCCTACTTAGCTCTTTTGCCCATTTTTTAATTGGGTTGCTTGTTTTTTTCTTGTAAAGTTGTTTGAGTTCCTTATATATTCTGGATATTAATCCTTTGTCAGATGTATATTTTGAAAATATATTCTCCCACTCTGTTGGTTGTCTTTTAACTCTGTTAATTGTTTCTTTTGCTGTGCAGAAGCTTTTTAGTTTGATATAATCTCATTTGTTTATTTTTCCTTTGCTTGTCCGTGCTTTTGGGATCGTATTCATGAAGTCTGTGCCCAGTCCTATTTCCTGAAGTGTTTCTCCCATGTTTTCTTTAAGAAGTTTTATAGTTTCAGGGTGTATATTTAAATCCTTAATCCATTTTGAGTTGATTTTAGTATACGGTGAGAGGTATGGATCTAGTTTCATTCTCCTGCATATGGATATCCAGTTGTCCCAGCACCATTTGCTGAAGAGGCAGTCCCTTCCCCAGTGAATAGGCTTGGTGCCTTTGTCAAAGATCAGATGGCAGTAAGTGTGTGGGTTGATTTCTGGATTCTCTATTCTATTCCATTGGTCAGTGTGTCTGTTTTTATGCCAGTACCATACTGTTTTGGTTATTATAGCTTTGTAGTATAGCTTAAAGTCAGGTAGTGTTATGCCTCCAGCTTTATTTTTTTGCTCAGCATTGCTTTGGCTATGTGTGGTCTTTTATTGTTCCATATAAATGTCTGGAGAGTTTTTTCCATTTCTGAGAAAAATGTCTTTGGAATTTTGATGGGGATTGCATTGAATTTGTATATCACTTTGGGTAGTATGGACATTTTCACTATGTTGATTCTTCCAATCCAAGAGCATGGGATATCTTTCCATCTTCTTGTATCCTCTCTAATTTCTCTCAGCAGTGGTTTGTAGTTCTCATTCTAGAGATTTTTCACCTCCTTGGTTAACTCAATTCCTAAGTATTTTATTTTTTTGGTGGCTATATGCTCACTTCAGAAGAATAGAAAGATGGCAAGTGAACAACCTAACACTTCACCTTAAAGAACTAGAAAAACAAGAACAATCCAAACCTAAAGTTAGCAGATGGAAAGAAATCATTAAGGTCAGAGCAGAACTGAATGAAATTGAAAACCAAAAAACAATTCAAAAGATCAACGAATCAAAAAGTTGGTTTTTTGAAAAGATAAATAAAATTGACAAACCATTAGCTTGGATAACAAAAAAAAGAAGAGAGAAGACTCAATTAACCAAAATTAGAAATGAAAAAGGCGATATTACAACTGATTCATCTGAAATACAAGGAATCATTCGAGACTACTATAAACAACTATACGCCAACAAATTTGAAAATCTGGAGGAAATGGATAAATTTCTGGACACACACAAGCTCCCAAAACTGAACCATGAAGACGTAGAAAATTTGAACAGACCAATAACAATAAAGGAGATTGAAGCTGTTATCAGAAGGCTCCCAACAAAGAAAAGCCCAGGACCAGATGGATTCACAGCAGAATTTTACCAAACATTCAAAGAGGAATTAACACCGATTCTTTACAAACTATTCCAAAAGATTGAAAAGGACGCAAATCTCCCAAACTCATTCTATGAAGCAAACATCATCCTGATACCAAAACCAGGTAAAGATATAACCAAAAAAGAAAACTACAGGCCAATATCCTTGATGAATATAGATGCAAAAATCCTCACTAAAATACTAGCAAACAGAATACAGCAACACATACGTAAAATTATTCATCACGATCAAGTGGGATTCATCCCAGGGATGCAAGGTTGGTTCAACATACGCAAATCAATATATGTGATACACCATATTAATAAACTCAAACACAAGGACCATATGATCATCTCTATAGATGCTGGAAAAGCATTTGATAAAGTTCAGAACTCATTCATGACAAAGACCCTCTATAAGTTAGGTATAGAGGGAAAGTATCTCAACATAATTAAAGCCATATATGCCAAACCCACTGCCAATATCATCCTGAATGGGGAAAAGCTGAAAGCTTTTCCTTTAAGAACAGGAACTAGACAAGGATGCCCACCCTCACCACTCCTATTCAACATAGTGTTGGAAGTACTAGCCAGAGCAATCAGAGAAGAGAAGGAAATAAAGGGCATTGAGATTGGAAAAGATGAAGTCAAACTGTCCCTGTTTGCAGATGACATGATCCTATATATCGAACAGCCTAAAACCTCTACAAAAAAACTCTTGGAATTGATAAATGATTTCAGCACAGTAGCAGGATACAAAATCAACACACAAAAAATCAGTAGCATTTCTTTTCTCCAATAGTGAACATGCAGAACGAGAAATCAAGAAAGCGTTCCCCTTTTTTCTTGTCAAAGCACTTTTGCATGAGTTTTGGAGGGAGAAAGACCTGTTTATAAATCCCAACTCCACCACTAGATTAACCTGCGTTAATCTCTTCCAGCCTTAGTTTATTCTTTTGTAAAATGATTATAATAATATCAATCTTGAGGGATTATTGTAAAGATTAAATAAAATAATGCTGCTTTGCACCAAGCCAGTACTTGATAAATGTCGACTTGCTCTTTTCCCTTTCACATTTAGGGGAGTTACTGTACTGATTCCTCTGTGTGAATTCCTGAGTTAGTAGAGGATTTTCCTCTGTAGGGTGCTGATTTCCTTTAGGGCACACCTGCTAATAATAATAGTCAACACTGAAAGCACATGCCTTACCTGTCAGGCACTGTTCTAGGCTCCTCACATGTATTAACTCATCTAATCCTTACTGCAATCTTATGAGAAAGGAACTACTGCTACTATTACCTTTATTATGGGTTAAGTAACTTGTCTGGTAAGTGATGAAGCCAGGGTTCAAAACCTAGTCTGCCAGTAGAAGTCCTGATGTCTGGCTCCCACCCCCAGACCCTCTGATTTAATCCATATGGGGTTCAAGCTGGACACTGGGGGTTTTGAAAGCTCCCCAGGTGATCCTCATGTGCAGTTAAGTCTGGAACACCTGCCAAGCTGTAGTGCCTCCTGATACTGCCCATAATACAGAGGTAGCCACGGGGACAGAGAGCAAGGAGGCCAGGCTGGCTGGGACAGGGATGTGGTTGAAGAGGAGGAATGGGGACAGGGACATGTGCTAAAGAAGGGAGAGGTTTAGGCATGGGCAAGCTTGTGCTGCATGACTTGAGAAATTCCTGGTGACAGTGGCTTTTTCCTAGGACCAGATGTCCTGACTTGGGCCTGGGGCACCAGCAGCTGTGGTTGCTTTGCCAGGACCAGCTCCCTGGGGGTTCGAAATGAGGGGGCCTAATCAGGCTTGTCTGGAGGAACTGCTCACTTGCAGTGACCTCCCACTCAAAGTCCCAGACGGTCCCCTGTCATCCTGAGAGAATGAAAATGAAGCAGGGGAACCGAGGCTGAAGTAAACATTTGTGCCAGGCAAAGAGAGTGATGCTGCTGCTCAGGTATTTGTTGGGGGGAATGTTATGGACTGAATTGCGTCCCCCTGCTTTGATCTGTTTCTGTTGCTTATAAGAAAATACTCAAAACTGGGTGATTTATAAAGAAAACGAAATGTATTGCTCACGGTTTCTGAGGCTGGGAAGTCCAAAGTCCGTCTGGTGGTGGCAACAGTGACCCTGGGGTCTCACATTGCAGGATAGTGAGAGCAGAGCAGAGAGACAGCTCCTCATGTGCTATCCTTTTAAAGCCCTCAGTACCACGCCCATGATGATCATTATGAATCCACGCACTGCTGCAAGGTCCTACAATCTAGTCACCTCTTCAAGGCTCCGCCATTCAGTTACTGTAATAGGATTTCCCACCCTCAACAGTTAACAGTTGGGATTAAGCTTCAGTGAGGTTGGGGAGGCATTCCCAAAATTCCTGTGTTGAAGCCCTAACTCCCATGTGACTATGTTCAGAGATAGAGTCTTTAAGGAGGTAGGTAAGATTAAACGAGGTCATAAAGATAGGACCCTCATCTGATGGGATGGTGTCTTTACAAGAAGAGCGAGATAGACCAGAGAGCACTCTCTCTCCACAAGCACACGGCGTAAAGGACATGTGAGGGCACAGCAAGAAGGCAAGCCAGGAAGAGGGGCCTCACCAGAAACCAATGCTGCTGGTACCTTTATCTGGGACTTCCAGATTACAAAACTGTGAGAAAATAAATTTCTGTTGTTTAAGCACCCAGCCTGTGGTATTTTGTTATAGCAGCCCAAGCAGACTAGTACAGGGAGAATTTAAGTTTGGTGTAGTTAGTCTTAAGGGTTAATGGAAAGTTTTAGATGTTATTCCTAAAGGAAACAGAAGAGCTATAGGCCTCTGAAATTGGACAATGATCTATCATTGTCCCTTTGTTTCAATCTAATAAACACACACACCCAAAACTAAAAACCAAAATAACTCCAAGCAGAAATTTTCAAAAACTGCCTTGAATGTACCGTTTCTATATAAAAAGGAGAACTTGGTCAGGGCCTTTCCTCCACTGGGTAGCCCTCTAAGCTTTTCTAACCTTGGTTTGGCCCCAGCAGCTGCATGTGGAGTATCTGGCCCGCTCTCATTCCCACCCATAGCCCAGTGTTACTGAGGCAAAGTCTGTGTCAGTCCAAGATCCTGCGAAGATCTTGTGAAGGCAGCTGCCATTCCCCCAAGTTGGATGCCAAAGGCCCAAAGGCCAGAGGAGAGAGGGTAGCCAGCTATAAAGGGGAAGGAGCAGATTGGAAGAGACTAGGTAGACTGCCATTCCATGTGGAACTATCAGGTGAATTAGAAAAAGGCTACCCTCCTTGGGGATAGCAGCCCACACATGCCCCCCTGGGCTGGGTGCACTGGTTCTGGGGTCAGCCGGCACATAGAGTCATAGGGCCAGGAGGGGAGTTTCTAGCAGGGATGACTCATAGCCTAATGCCTGAGATGAGATGATGGTGAGATGAGACATTCTGGCTATTGGTAATTTTGACCTCTTTTAATTACGAAGAGCAGGACATGAGAATTCCCTGGGGAAAAAATTAACAAAAATATATGAAATGATGGTTTTTAAGACACTGAACTCGAAGCAATGAAGGCCATAGATCTCTGAGATACAAAGCAAAAACAAGGTGAGCTCTAGATTATCCCAGCTTACTGCCTTGAGAGAGTTTCCAGGCCATGGTGCGCAGGGGAGGAACCCAGGTGGAGCCCAGCAAGCTTTCTGAGTTTGGGAGACAGAGCTGAGAGTCTGGAGAGACCAAGGCAGCTAGAGTTCATAGGACACAGTACCAGAGAGGAGTGAGATGCACAGAGAAAGAACTCCAGAAGTCTGGAGAGGGTCCCCCTTGAGAATTCAAAAATTACATGAGGCTGAGAAAAGAGCCATTGAAAAGAGTTAGAAGAAAAGGTCTTGGAGTTCACGCAGGGCCGGAAACAGTGCCTATTCTCACTAGCCTGAAAACTTTATAATTCATGGAGCCCTGGGTAGATTACTTGAGACGGTCTTGCCTCAATAATGGGGAATGATTAGCCTTACTGAGCACTGCTCTGGTTCCTCCTAAGAAACTGTCAAAGCAAGGCATGCAAAGAGCAAACTATTTTTAGGTAACATAACTGCATATCAGAACAAAGCTCAAGAAAATTTATAAGAATGCAAAAACATCCAGCACATTCACAGTGATTAGCATCTACTCAAAGATTACCAGGCATGAAAAAAAGCGGGAAAATTTGGCCCTTAATAAGAAAAGAAATCAGTCAATCAAGACTAACTGAGAAGTGACATAGACGTTAGAACTGGCAGAAAAGGAAGAGTTATTATAAGTGTATTTCACACGTTCAAAAAGTTAAGTAGAGGCTGGGAAGATACACAAAATATTAAAGAGTTTGTCCAAAGTGAGGGAAGCTTTACGCTTCTTTGATGATGCTGTAGCTCAAAGCATTTTAGGGACCCCTCATTTGAAATAACTTTCACAGCCATTTTGTGACCCATTAGAGATAATTAGTATCATCATGTTGTGTAGTAATGCTTTAATCATGAACAGAGACAGTCCCAAAGGTTACCATCTAAGACTCAAGATTTGACTCAGGATACTTGGTTGTTTCAAAATATCAAACTCAACATCAGAACATAAGGAAGTGGCCAGAGGCTCATTTAAGCTCTGCGGACAGTTCCAACCGGTAGCTCTATCAGAGTTTATTTTTTAATTTCAATTTTAATTATACGTGTTTATGGGGTACAGTGTGTTGTTTCAATACAGGCATATAATGTATAATGACCCCCTTTGACGATATAGCATATCCATCACTTAAACATTTATCATTTCTTTGTGGTGATAACATTGGAGATCCTCTTTTCTGGCTATTTTGAAATATACAATTCACTATTATTAGCTATAGTCACCCTAGAACACCAGAGCTTATTCTGCCTATTTAACTGCTTTGCAGGAGTTTTGAGCACGTGTTTTTTGAACAATTGGAGAGGGGTGGTAATGCTCATTTTTACTGGCATTGTATTAAATAACCAGCAGAATTTTTCTGTAGCCCTGGGTGGTGGTAAAGGACACAAATTCAGAGTTAGAAAGATATTAAGCCTGGCTCTGACCACTCTTGTTGTGTGACCCTGGGCAAGACATCTGTGCCTCAGTTTCATTATTTGCAAAGTGTCGATAATAATAATGCCTATTTCATGGGGATGTGGTGAAAATTAAATGAGGAAATATTTGTAAAACACTTAGAACTGTGCTGGCACATAGAATGCAATGATAGCTTAAGAAAAGGTTAATCCACTTATTTATTCTTTCATTTATTGAATGCTTACTATATGTAGCCCTGTGCTAGAGGCTGAACATAATGGTGAATAAAACAAACATGGGATGGGCCCCCATAAAGCAGGACATACAAGGAACATTTTTTGCCCAGGGAACCTAGAAAATCAGATAAACACAAAAGTGTAATTACCAACTGGGATATTATGATTAAAGAAAAGTCAGAGCTCCTGAGTTAATTCTCCAGGGTCAAGGAAAATTCCCCTGAGGAAATGAGTTTGGAGCTTATGTCTGAGGGTTGAGGAGGTAAGTTAATGAGGTGAAGGGATGGGAGTGTGTGCCATGCAGAAGAACAGCAAGCAGAAAAGGCCTGAGGCAGGAAGGAGCGTGGCACTTTAGAAGAACTGGAAAATATGGATGTGGCAGGAGCTCAGAGTTCAGTGATGAGGCTGGAGAGGTAGGCAGGGACCAGACCGTGCTAGCTCTAGAGGCCCTCGGTTTCATACTAACTGTCAGCTGGTAGAGGATTTTAAGCAGGGGAATGATAAGATAACATTTACGCTTAGAAACAAATCACTTTGACCACAGGGTGGGAAACAAGTTGTATAGGAGGGGGCAAACAAGGATGAGGGAACAGAGGGAAGAGAGTTAAGAGGTTAGTACAGATGAGAGACGATGACAGATTGGACTAAGTGGATAGCATGTGATGAAGGTTATAAATGGACAGATGTGAGGGAGAGTTCCGTTGCTGAATTGGCAGGACTTGGGGGGGGTGATGGTGAGGGAGATGGAGGTGTCAAAAGTTAGCTCCTAGATGAATATGGTGACATCCACTAAGCTGGGAGAATGCTGGGAGAGAACACAGTTTATGGGGAAAGATGATGAATTTTGTTAGAACCTATTGAGATGAAATGTTCTTGAGAGACCCACTGGAGAAGAAAGGGAGGCAATTAACTATGTAGGTCTGGAAGTCAGTTAGATGTGAGTAACACACTGTTGGAGTGAAGTGAACATTCTTGGTATAAAGGTAAATATGAACATGTCAAGTGGGAATCCCATGTTTCTGAACCTTTGACCCCAAGTTCTTTGGATTCTGATATCCACAGAGAATAATGCATTATCTGAGTTTTCTGTTCTGCACCAGTGGTAGGTGTCCAGTCAGTGTACTAGACTATTTTACTAATATCACAACTTGCGATATGAGAGTAGAACAAATTAATTTACAGAATAATTGTACAGCCTGCAATCACAGTGGAAACCAGCAGCCTGGCAGCCACTGGAGGGGAACAGAATGGGGTTGGAATTCCTTGAAAGCCTCATTTCCAGAGAATTCTTATTATTATTTTCTGTCTGTTTGTTCTCTGGAAGAACACACTTACAAAGCTGTCACTATTTGACAGGGATCAAAGCTTGCCCAGTATGAAGAGCCTTTTCTCTGTGGACAATTATCAAAAACAAATGAGAATTAATTGATTAACTTTGTGGCTGCCTGAAGTTATGGATAACAGTGAGGATAAACAATAGGCTAACCAAAAAGTTTAAGAGGAAAAGCTGTGGAAGGAGATATACACTGGTATTGGAAAATCCCTGAGATATTCCTGGGAATCTGGAAGGCCATGCATAGGCCCAGTGCTATGCACAAGCCTGAGCTATATGTATGCTCAGAAAGACTCAAGAAGGCTCTAAGCTCTTATCTTGGGCTGATCTTATAGCTCTGCACAAGCAGGAAGTGAAGGCTGAGGAGAGTTGTAAACTGCTGCAGCATCGAAAACAAGTCCCAGTACACACACAGAGCTCCTCGGCAAAAGGCAGTCCAAAGCATTTAAGGAAATCTCTATTCAATTTTTAGCCGACCACTGAGCTAAATAAGTGGAGACTCCAGTGGCTACACATGACAAAGAAAACATATTTTACAGAATTCAGAAATCACTAAGCAAATAATAACAAACAGAAACCACAACAAACTCTGGGAAGGTGGAGAATCTGATTTTCAGTTTTGCCACATTTTATTATGTAAAATGTCTAGTTGTCAACAAAAAATTATGAGACATAGAAAGGAATAAAGTATGGCCATACACAGAAAAAAGGCAATAAATAGAGATTGTTCCTGAGGAAGTCCAGACATTGACTTTACTGGATTAAGATGTTAAATAAGCAAAAAACTAAAGGAAACTATGTTTAAAGATCTAAAGGAGAAAGCATAAGAACAGTGTCTCACCAAATAGAGAATATCAATAGAGGGAAATAGAAAAAAAAGAAAAAGAAATTCTGGAGTTGAAAAGTACAAAAATTGAAATAAAGAACTCACCAGAAGGGTTCAACACCAGAAAAGAGCAAGCAGAAGAACAAACCAATGAACTTTTAAATAGGTCAATTGAGGTTACACAGTCTGAGGAGCAAAATGAATAAAGAATGAAGAAAAATGAATAGAGCCTTAGAGACCTGTGGGGTTCCATCAACATGCCAACATATGAACAATGGGAGTCCCAGAAGGATGGGAGAATAGAAAAAAATATATTTGAAGGAATAATGGCTGGAAACTTTCCACATTTGATGAAAACGTTAATTTACCCTTCCAAAAAGCTCAACAGATTCCACATAGAATAAACTTAAAGAGACCCACACCTAGACATATTCCTAATTAAGCTGTCAAAAGCTAAAGACAAAGAGAGAATCTTGAAAGCAATGAGAAAAAAGTGGTTAAAAGGGATCTTTCATGAGATTAACAGCTGATTTTTGTATCAAAAACTAAGGAGGCCAGAAAGCAGTGGGATGAAGTAGTTACAGTGCTGGAAGAAAAAGACTGTCAACCAAGAATACTATACCCACCAAAACAATTCTTTAAAATGAAGGAGAAATTAATACAAACAGAAACTGAGAGAATTCATTTCTAGCAAACTTGCCCTACAGTAAATACTAAAGGAAGTCCTTCAAAATGAAAGAAAAGGATATTGGAAGAAAACTGGAATCCACATGAAGAAATAAAAAAGAAATTCATAAAGATAACTACATGGGTAAGTATAAAAGACAATATAAATGTATTTTTTTTGTTTGTAACTTTTTTCTTCCTATCTGATTTAAAAGACAACTTTATAATGCAATAATTTAAATCTATGCTAAATGGCACACATGTATAAAGATATAACTTCTATGAGAATAACAGTACAATGAATGGGTGAGAGAATGGAACTATATTGATTCAATATTTTTACATTGAAATTAAGTTGGTATTAATCTGAACTATATTTTAATAAATTAATATGCTAATTATAACATCCAAGGCAGCCACTAAGAAAATAATTCAAGAAAATAGTAAAAGAAAGACAAGGAAATTAAAATGGCATATTAGAAAATATCTATTTAACCCAAATAAGGCAGTAATAGAGGAACAGAAGAACAAAAAAGATGTGACATGTAGAAAACAAATACCAAAATGGCAGACACAAATCCTACAATATCACTTACCATATTAAGTGTAAATGGATTAAACATTTCAGTTGAGTGGCAGAGATAGGTGAAACAGG
This sequence comes from Cynocephalus volans, assembly GCF_027409185.1. NCBI lineage: Eukaryota > Metazoa > Chordata > Mammalia > Dermoptera > Cynocephalidae > Cynocephalus > Cynocephalus volans. Next base: position 96,368,593 of record NC_084473.1, on the reverse strand, counting down.
TAAAACAAACAAACAAACATGGTCCCAACTATATGCTGTCCACAAGAGACACACTTTATATTTAAAGACACAAATAGTATGAAAGTAAAGGATGAAAAAAGATATACCATACAAATAGTAACAAAAAGGAAACTGAAGTGGCTATCCTAATTTTAGACAAAATAATCTTTAAGATAGAAATTCTTACTAGAGACAAAAAAGGACACTTGGTAAAGCTAAAAGGATCATTTTACCAAGACGATATAGTCATTATAAATATAAGTACCTCACAATGGAACTCCAAAATATAAGAAGCAAAACCTGACAGAATTGAAAAGTCTCCTGTAGTTCAACAATAGTAGTTAAATACCTCATTATTTCACTTTTAATAATGGATGGGTCAATTAGGCAAAAGATTAACAAATAAAAGACTGAACAATGCTATAAACTAAAGAAACCTAATAGACATCTATAGAACACTAAATCCAACAGCAGTAGAACACATATTCTTAAGAGCACATAGATATTTCTCTAGGATAGATGATGTATCAAGCCATAAAACAAGTCTCAATAAATTGAAAATGATTGAAATTATATGAAATATCTTCTATCACCACAGTGGATAAAATTAAAGTCAATAACAGAAGAAAATTTTGGATATTAACAAATATGTTAATATTAACAATATACACTCAAATAGCCTGTGGGTGAAATACATCAAACAGGAAATTAGAAAATGCTTTTAAAAGAATGAAAACAAAAAATTCAACGTACTAAAACTTATGGATGTTAAAGCAGCGTTTAGAATGAACTTTTTAGCTGTAAACACCTATATTAAAAAAGAAGAAAGAGTTTGAATCAATAATATTCTTCCTTAATAAATTAGAAGAGCAAACTAACCTGAAAATAAACAGAAGAAAGGAAATAATAAACATTAGAGAAGATATAGATGAAATGGAGAATAGAAAAATAACAGATAAAATCAAACACACCAAATGTTGGTTCTTTTAGAAATGAAAAAAATTTATAAATCCTTTAGCTAGACTAACCAAGAAAAAAGAAAAAAAACAAAAGACTCATTTTACTAAAACCAGGAATGAAGGAGGAGGAATGACTATCAGCCTTTCAGAAATAGAAATGATTAGGGCCGAGCCCATGGTGCACTCAGGAGAGTGTGGTGCTGGGAGCGTCGCCCGCCGTGGGTTCGGATCCTATATAGGAATGGCCAGTGCACTCACTGGCTGAGTGCCGGTCACGAAAAAGACAAAAAAAAAAAAGAAAAGAAAAGAAATAGAAATGATTAGAAAAGACTATTATGAACAATTGTATGTCAACAAATAAGATAACTTTGGTAAAATGGACAAATTGCTAGAAAGACATAAACCAAAACTGACTCAAGAAGAAATGGAAATTCTGCATAGATCTGTCATAAGAGACTGAATTAGTAATAAAAAAAACCTCTGCACAAAAAGAAGCCCAGACCAAATGGCTTCACTGGCAAGTTCTTTCAAGTGTTTGAAGACAAATTAATACCAATTCTTCACCTCTTCCAAAACACAGAAGAGGAAGAACACTTTCTAATTCAATCTATGAGACCAACATTATCCTGATACCAATGCCAGAAAAAAAACTATAAGAAAACTACAGTATTTCTTATGAAGATAGATGCAAAAATCCTTAACAAAATATGAGCAAACTAATCTAGCAACATTTAAAAAGAGTTATACAACTTGACCAAGTGGGATTTATCCCAGGAATACAAGGTTGGTTCAACATATGAAAATCAGTGTCATACACCTTATTAATAGAATAAAGGACAGAAGCCACACAATTGTTTCAGAAAATGAAGAAAAATCACTTGACAGAATCCAACAGTCCATCATATGATGAAAACAGTCAACAAACTAGGAATATCAAGAAACCTCCTTAGCCTGACAAAGAGCATCTATGAAATATCTGCAGCTAACGTAATATTTTTGGTGAAAGACCAAAAGCTTTACCCCTAGTATAAGGAACAAGACAAACATGTCTGCTCTCCTTACTTCTATTAAACATTGTACTAGTGATTCTAGCCAGCACAACTAGTCAAGAAAAAAAAAAAAAGTATCCAGATTGGAAAGTAAGAAGTAAAACTATATTTTGCAGATGACATAATCATGTACATAGGAAGACTAAGGAATCCACAAAGAAACTATGAGAACTAAGTTCAGCATGGCTGCAGAAAAGAAGATTGATATAATTGTGTTTCTATATACTATCAATGAATAATCTGAAAATGAAATTAAGAAAACAATTTCATTTATAGTAGCATTAAAAAGATTAAGATAAAAATTAAAGTATCAGGAGTAAATGTAACAAAAGTTCAAGACTTGTATACTGAAAAACTTAATGTTATTGAAAGAAATTATTAAGACTTAAATAAATGGAAAGACATCCATGTTTGTGAATTGGAAGTCCTAATATTGTTAAGATGGCCATATTTCCCCAGTTCATCAATAGATTCAACATAGTCCCTACAGAATCCCAGCTGACTTTATGGCAGATAGTGACAAGCTGATCCTAAATTCACAGGGAAATGCAAGGGACACAGAAAAGCCCATAACAGTCTTTACAAAGAACAGAGTTGGAGGACATACATTTCCCATTTTCAAAACCTTCTACAAAGCTATAATAATGAAGACACTGAAATATTGGCATGAAGATAGACATATAGATCAATGGAATAGAACTGAGGTTTCAGAAGTAAACCTGTACATTTGTTGTCAACCGATCATTGACAAGGGTACCAAGACATTTCAATAGGGAAAGAATAGTATTTCAATAAGTGGTGCTGGGACTGACTGTATCGCCACATGCAAAAGAATGTGGCTGGACTCCTAGCTCACACCATAAACAAAAAATTAGCTCAAAATGGATCGAAGACCTCAATGTAAGAGCTAAAACTATAAAACTTTTAGAAAAAAACCTAAGTGAAAATGTTCGTGACCTTAGATTAGGCAATGGTTTCATAGCTTTGACAGCTAAAGTACAGGCCTTCAAAGAAAAAATAAATTGGACTTCAAAAATTTTACAAGGTTTTATACTTCAATGGACACTATCAAGAAAGTGAAAAGAAAAGCCACAGAATGGAACTATTTACAAATCATATACCTGACAAAGTTCTAGGTCCAGGAAACATAAAAAAAACTCTTACAACTCAATAATAAAAAGACCAGTAACCCAATAAAAAATTAACAAAGGATTCAAATAGACATTTCTCCAAAGAGAAGACATACAAATGACCAATGAACACATGAAAAGGTGCTCAACATTTCATTAGAGAAATGCAAATGAAAACCCCAGTGAGGTATTAATTTACACATACTAGGGTGGCTATCATTTAAAATACAGACGATGGCAAGTGTTGGCAAGATATGGAGAAATTGGAACCCCTCACACATTGCTGGTGGGAATGTAAAATGGTATAGCTGCCTTGAAAGTAATGTGAGATTCTTTGAAGTGTTAAACGCAGGGGTAGCATATGATCTAACAGTTCTACTCCTAAGTGTATATCCAGGAGAATTGAAAACATGTTCACACAAAAACTTGGACACAAATGCTTATAGCAGCATTATTCATAATAGCCAAAAAGTAGAATCAACCCAAATGTCCATCTGCTGATGAATAAATAAACAAAATGTGGTATAGACCTAAAATGGAATATGATGCAGCCATAATAAATAATTTGCATTGATACACGCTACAAACTGGACTAACTTTGAAAACGTTATGCTAAGTGAAAAAATCAGTCATCAATGGCCACATATCATATGATTCCACGTACGTGAAATGTCCAGAGAAGGCAAACGCGTCCAGTAGATCAGTGGAGGAGGAGAGGAATGGGGGATGACTTCTAATGGGTATGGGTTTCTTTTGGGGGTGATGAAAATGTGCTGGAATTGACTAGTGATCGTGGTTGTACAACCTTATGAATAAACTAAAAACCACTCAATTGAGTATGTGAAGAGGGCGAATTTTGTGGTACGTGAATTATATCTCAAAAAAAATTTTTTTTTAAAGAATGCGTGAAGTAAATATGCTGACCAAAGACTTTTTAAAAGCCTTAACAACAGCGATGTGAGATCAAAAAGGCAGCAAATATTTTAATTTTCCAAGGGAAGCAGATCTAGCTTCCTCTTGGTTCAATTACAGCATTGCCACTGTTGGGAGTGCCCGTCCTCACTACTTACCACGGGAATTCCAGGCCCCTCAGTCTAAATTGCCCACGCTCCATTAATCCTTTTCTCACTTCTTAACTTTGGTCATTCCACTTTGGGCCAAACACCTTGAGTTGGTCTGTTCATTTTGCCATGTCATGGCTATTTTTAAAGCAGTAGTTGTCTGAAGTACAATGTGATGCCTCCCTCACTGATCCTCAACGATTTAAAATTTATTTAAAACGTACATTTAGATGTAGGCACTAAAGTGCAGCTTGTGTTGTTCTTCTCTCGCAGGCTGCGCTGCCGTCAGCGATTTCTTGGCCTTTGTGCGGGGTTGTCACTAACCTGACTGTTGCTCCCTATGTCTCAGCAGTCAGCTGCAGGTGCTGTAGTGTAAAAATTCTTCCTGCAGCTGCCTCCTTCACAGCGTACATCCAAAGTGAATTTTTCAGCTTCCTTCTTTCAGAATTAGGAGGCAGAAGAGAAGGCGAGAGAAATGTGCAACCTCGTCCTTCAGAGGGTGTAGCTCCTCTTCCGTGCTCTTTTCGTTATTGCTGCTGATGTTCTTTATTTTCCTGCCTGCCTCCTTCCTGCCTCTTTGTTTTTAATCAACCTTCCCTCCCTCCTCTCTGCACCCCTCCTCCCAAGGGTTGGAGGAGTTAGGGACACTCGGGGTTGGAATCGTTTTCCCACTGCTTTATAAGTAAGTTGGGTAAAGCATGGAGCCCTTCTTCACAACAGAGATTTTACTGTGATTTTATAAGCACGACCAGGAGGAAGTAAAACTCATAGTACATGGGGAAAAGAGTCTAGAATTCATCAGGTCTCTTTCCTGTTCTTCCATGAACATAATGGTTACCACTCCATGGTCTTCCCAGTAGCAGACTCTAAAACTGCCCGTTTAGTAGTAGTGTACACTATCAGACATGTGACTTTAGGCACGTCACTGCATCTTGTTGGGCTTTGGTCCCCATGTGTGTCGTCCCTGGGGGGCTCCAAAGAGCAGTTACCCCAGTCTCCCCAGTGAATCCATTTTGTGGAATATTGGTGGGTTATTGTCCCCCATCCCCTCCGTCCTCGCCCTTTCTTGGCTCCCCTGCAGTGCCAGGCAAACATGTGTGGCACATGGTGCTTTAGCAAGTGTAGATTAACAGAAGATAGTGGTCAGCAAGCATAGCAAAGTGTGCAAGTGCCAGAGACAGGCTGCTGTCTCACGCCACACTGTCACCATCTGTCTCCTGGATCTCACCTTCAGAGAACCCGCAGCCCTGCAGCTGCCATCCTGAGCCGGCTCTCAGGGCTGAAAGCCCACCCATCTCATCAGTGGGTGGGCCCGGATTCTTCCCCTGACAGCCGCTGCTCTTCTCTCTGCCTTCCCAGCTGTCCTCAACTTTTTCTTCTTTCTCTCCCTTCTTCCTGCCTGCCTGTCCTCCCTTCTTTCCTTCCTTCCCTCCTTCCTGAAGCCTTCCTTTTCACCTAGTTCACACATTCTTTTTCTGTACCACTTCCCATGTGGTGGTCAAGGGTCTGTTCAGTGTCTCATGGCACCTGTGCCAAGCTGTGGTCTATTAAAGTACAAGCCCTCCAAAATGTTCTATGCAGAAAGACTTTGGGGCTAATTAACTTTGGATTCCCAAATAGCTTTGGGAATACTGCTCTGGTGACCCCCACTGCCCATTCCCACAAGAAAGGCTTAGAGAAGTCCTGTGATGAAGAACCCCGTGAAACTTTATTTTCAAGCTCCCCAAACCTTTTGCATAAGGAACCCTGTTTCTGAGTAGCAGCCCCAGACATGAAGTGGAAGCAGCGTTCGTGGAACCCACTGTGGGAAACATCAGACTTGCCCTCTCTGAGGCTGGTTCCAGATCTAGAACTCTAGTTTATTCATTCACTGACAGTCGCCTAGAAAGGCACATGGACCTACCATGGCAGGAATGAGGTGCCCAACAAGTAACTTTCAGTGGAGAAATGGCAGAGGGCAGTTAATGGTAAATCCTTGATGGCTGCGAGCCCTTGGGGAACCCAACCTTGAGGGTAGGTAGACAAGGGACAGCGGAAAGGAGTAGGCACAGATAAGCTATGTCCAGTTTATCTTTTTGCTTGTGGCCCTGGCTATAGCATTGATGGTTTTCGAAGGAATTGGCCAATGGGTCTTACTCACTGAAAAATGTTCTGAGATTGATAAGTAGGATAAAGAGGACCAGGCAAGTGAACTCTGTGGCGTAGATGTACTCTGCCATTTGCTTCTCTGCCCACAACTGAGAGGAAATCTTTAGCAATCTGTCCAGTGGAATAGGAAAGCCATGTAATCAGGATTAGCTATGAGCTCACACCTCTGTAATAAATGAAGGCTCTGTAGGTGAGAAATCATGTAACATTTTTAATTAAGATAACTGCAGGAAATGGTAAGGACCCCTTAGTAAGTGACGCTAATGAACAGAGAAGATGCATTTCCCCTGCCCTCCCGTGGAAAACGAGGCTCAGCCACTAATTGGTGTAATTAGCACTGAAAGTAAAAAGATTTCCCTTTCCTAAGTGCTGGAGCACCTGGGCTCTTTTTTTTCTTTTTCTTTTTTTTCCCCATTGCTTGCTGCCCCTTCTTTCCTTTACGAAAGTTCAAATTGCTTTGGGGTCTTCACCTGAACCCCCTTTTAAGATGGTAATTGCGAGCTTGAATCAGGCCCTCAGAGGGCTGCACTGCCTGGTTGTGGGCGAAGCTGGCAGTCAGAAGTTATTCTCTGGCTTATTAAAAACCCTTCCTAGGATTGGTTTGAATGTGTTTTCGGGAAGTTCTTTTATGGTAAGCTTGAATTTATACTTGATGAAGGGCTCTCATGTTTTTCAAAGAAGGCAACCCAAAATGGAGCAGAAGGACGTGGTAAAGTGTATATGGAAATAATTGAATGAAAATTTTATTTCCTACTACACCTATGGATCAGAAAGAAGGGACAAGAAAAGAAAATGTCTCCCTAAGTAGAAATAAAAAGGAGACTTAGAATGTAAATAACAATAACTGATGAAAAATAGTCACCCTAAGTGTTTCTCCGAGGAGGCTGATCTCCCTGACAAAAACAGCTCTATCTCCTTTGTGCCACTTCCCGGAGTTGTGGGAGAACGCGCAGGAGACACTCAGGGACCAGGGAGCCTCTGGGTTGAGCTCTCTGAGAAGACACTTTGTGATTCCTTTGGAAAGCACCTGCTGGCCTTGGGGACAGTGTGCCAAGGGGCTTTTGATGCCAGGTTGGTTTCAAGTTAAAAGCTGAAACAAGCTTCTTTGAGAAGTCCCAGCTGTAGTAGGTTTCAGACTGAGTTCTTTCAAAGTTGTTCTATTGAAATTCGAGGACAACGTTCACATGAAGCATTAATGGGCTGATCCTTTACACATTATCAAGAAATAATTGGCTCTAAAGTATTTTACTTCTTCAAATCTTATTCTGATTATATGTCCCCCTCAATCTGGTAATGGGTAAGTCTGGGTAATATTTTTGTTTCCCTAACAGTGAGTGCTACTTTGTAATTAACAGTATAATTTCCTTTGCATCTGTGTCTGGTGGAAACATAACTGATGGGATTACGACTTCATAATTGAGAAAGCTCTGTTCATCTCACGCCGGTTGCAAAGCTAGCTGCACAGAACAATCACCCAGGGATCTCTGAAAAATCCTAATGTCCAGGCCACACTCCCAGACCAGTTAAAATAGAATCTAATGGATGGGACCCAGATATTGGTGTTTTTTAAAGCTCCTCTGGTGATTCCAGTGTGAGTGGTTGAGAGCCACTGATCCAACTGGAAATAAACAAAACTCTGAAGGGCTGGTGAACCTCACATGTTCACAGATTTCACATTATAGAAAACTATCCCCCTGCCCAGGACCCCTTCCCAGTCTTTCTAGTGCTCCGATAGTCCCAATGGGACCGTCAGGATCCTTTCTGCCTTCCTTCCCGTGACATGCAGATGAATTTTTAACAGCTCACTCCCTGGAAATACTCCTGTGTATATATAGACTGTGTGGGTTCTCCCACCATGGCTGATTTCACCCTGCCATTGTGCTGTCACGGAGATGGCATTGGGAGGTGTGCACAGCCAGCTCCAGAAAGCCCTGCCTCCTTCCAGTTTCAGATTTGCTCACCCTCTCCTCTGCGCCCACCCCCAAATACCCCATTCTCCCTTAGGTGCCTTTCCAGGTTTTGAGCCACCTAGATAAATAGTTCTCTGCTTGTTATGAAACGATGGCTTATCCTGCTCAGGTAACAGAACACCTCCTCCCACTTAAAGAGTATATGTAACTCTGGAAAACAAGGTAATATTCCTAATGCTGGGGATATTTGGCCGACTGGCATTCTGGTTTATATTCTAACCTGTGATCCTGACTAAGGTGAGTTGTCCTGAATACAGCTCTGGGCACCTGAGCTGTCATACGAGGTTTCTGAGCCTGCAGAGCTGAGGTCTAGTCTCTGAATCAGGATAATTCACCAAGGTAACAAGGGGGCTCCCCAGGAGGCAGGCTGCCTGCCTTTGTGGGTTGACTGACCACCTCAACACAGGCTGCGTGCCCCTCCTTCCCCTTCCCTCGTTACAAAGCACGTTCCTGTGACTTTTCTCATGGAATTGCGGCAGTATACCTAGGAAGGCCGAGCAGAAACTATCTTCCATCTGCAGGTGAAGAACTCTGCCTAAGCTCAAAGGTCAAATGGAATGACTCACCCAAGTCTGGGCAACTTGCCCAAGCCAGTAGGTGATGGAGCCGGGACTTGAACCCAGAGCTTCTGACCCCAAGCTTAATGCTTTCCAACACACAGCCTTGATCTATAGGCCACCTTCACCCAGATGTGGTGCCAGTCAACTTAGGTAGAGGAGGAAACAAAATGAAAAGTGACAGATATTCTGCTTTCCAATCATGAACACATCTGTGCCAACCCTGCTTTGTTTTTTTGTTTTGGGGTTTTATTTTTATCTTATTAATATTATTTTTTTACATTCTATGATGTTGTTGCGGAGCAGTTGGGAGGGAGAGGGAGAGGGGAAAGGGGGAGGAGATGGGGTGGAAGAAGGAGGAAGGAGGGGAGACCAGGGAGCTTCCAGTGGTGGCTCAGTCATTGCCAGGCTGGGTGCAGATGTCAGGGGGGTGGGGCTAAAACCCTAGTCTCCTACCACCCCAACTTGGGAACCTGGGGCCCTTCTTGCTGTGGCTCAGTGGTAGTCGCTAGGTTGGATGCATGTGTTGGGGGGCATGGGCAAGGCCCTTGGTCCCCCATAGCCCCAGCTTGGGAGAGCCCAGGGCGCTTCCCACAGCAGCTCGGTTGTTGTCACTGGGCTGGCTGTGGGTATGTGGGGGGTGGTGTGGCCAAGGCCCAAGACCCCCAGTGCCCCAGCTCAGGAGAGCCCAGGGAGCTTCCTTCAGCAGCTCAGTGGTCATTGCTGCAGCCCTGCTTTGAAAAGCATGTTTCCTCAAATGAAGCGTGGTCCTTGTGGCCTAATAAAGAGCAAGTTCCAGCTTGGGGACTTAAGTTGGGGGTGTAATATGAATAGCTCATGCAATATGAGTGGCTGATGAACTGTGATTCCAAATGCAGAGTCAGGAGCAACCGCTGTCAAGATTGAGTCACAGCCAGAAGACACCTGGGACTCTAAGAAGTGGCTACAGAAATATGGCTTGAAGGCCCAGAAGCTGTCACTTTATGACGTCCTAGCTGATTGCTCCTTCCGCCACGCTGATGGGGTTGTTGATATAAAAGCCAAACCAGAGAATGAGTCCGTGCAGACCAGTGCGGTAGGTGACATGAACTCCCGGGTGGGGCTGTGACCTTCCCTAGATGCCCCAGGTGGGTGAGGCCAACCTCAGAAGCCAAGGGCAAGGCCACGGTTGAAGAGTTACAGGGAGAAAAACCAGCGTGGGTTTCCGGGCAGAAAGGTGTCCCTTCTGCTTCCCGCTGTACCCTTGTCTAAAGGATACCTGTGGAGTGGAGGTCAACTCTGGGAATGGTGTCTAGTTATAAGTGAATTACACATAAGCCAGGGCTGGGCTTGTAGAAATCGGGCATTAGGGGTATCAAATTATTCAACATTATGCAAATAGAGATGCCCTTTGTTGCCTCATATTGAATGGAAGAGAAAAACTGCTGGTGAATGTGCCCAAAGCAGGCGTTTCTGTGATCCCCTTGTATTTTCACTCTCATAACGTTGCATTATTCTAGTGACTACCAACCAGCATACAGTGGATGCCCAGTAAATATAAAATCAGATTCTCCAAAGGGTTAGAGCACTGGGTGTATATTGAAACCTTTGAAAGCTGTAGTTCAGTTGTGCCAGTGGGTCTCCTGGGAGTACAGCTTCTCATAGTGCTGGACTCTGGCTCCCAGTGGAAGGATGAGGCTGGATAGCAGGAGTTCCTGGACTCCAGAGCCATGCATGGGAGTCAGTAGGTCTGAGATGGGGCCACATTTTGAGAAACACCAATGTGTAGAACAGGAGCCAGAAACTAGGTGTCAAAGGTTTAGCAGTATGGAAAGACTAAAGAGTGTTATGATACGAAACAAAATCAGGATGAAATGAATATTCCCGATTTGTAAAACTGAAGGAAAGCTCTTTCAGGCGGTGGCAAAGCTCCAGGTACACACTGAAGTGAAAGGTGAATTGCAAGCCATGGAGCAGACATGTCACTGATTGCAGCTCAGTGGGGATGACCAGGAGGGAGTCAGGGCCCTCCCCAAATACGGTTCTCGCTACATATTCTCTACGGCTCTGATTCAGTGTCAAGATCGTCACTGAGATGTTCATAGATCCAACAGAGGTGAAAGTTGTCTCTTTCATGCGGCTGTCTACGCTCGCTGACCTCAGAGCTCCACATGCCCTCCCAGGAAAGGCTGTTTCCTTTGGGGCTACTTGAGCCACACCGGGTTGTGTTCTTGTCCCTTATTGCTGGTTTATCATGAACCAAAAGGAGGAAAATATACAAATCAAATTAGAAAAATGCAGCATTGACGTAAGCCTTGTTTCCTGGCTTCTCCTAGGATGCAGAGTAATTGCTGCAGTGCAGGGAAAATCTCATTTGTGCGGTTCCTCCCCCAGCACAGTTTTCTGGTTTTTGTAGACATTATTCAGTAATGTTCAGGAAATCATACATAATTAAATTTTTATTTTAAAAATACATCAGACACTGAATATTTGGAATTATTAATCCCTGTTGATTTGAACATCGCTTACTGTGAGCCCATGACAATGTGGTATGCTCAGAGCTAGCTGTAGTGTACGTTTTCCCCTTACTCTTTCTTAACAATTTAAAATGAAATTTTATACGGCCAGGTTGAAGAATTTGGCTTGTAAAAAGAAAGTTTTACTTCAAATTTGCTGTGCTAATGAATAATATTATGGTAAAAGTTGAAATTATATAGTATGGGTATCCTCTTTCACAAAGTTTGATGAAAGGGGACAACTTTTTTTTTTTAGTATTTGGGACTACATGTCTGAAGCTGGATTTATACCTAAAATTGTGATGTGTATAAAGTAGGGAGAAATTGAGGCTGTAGAATAGGTAGATTATTTAGGGTTCTCCCAGACTCCCATAGTGCAGGACTGCCTAATCATTTAACTGTAAACTACTTTATAGGTACAGATCTAGGAAACTCATTTACCCTGAAAAATAAGTGACTAAAAAGGCCTTGCTGTACAGTGTTTCTAGGATGGATGAGCATACAGCAGGAGGAGACAAAAATGCATTTCTAATTAGGGAATTTCAGGCAAAGTCTAGTAACTTTTGGGCACCCCTGAAATCACGTTGCAGGAATGGTTGCTTGCGCTTGTGTGCAAAACCAGCCCTGATGTTCAAAAACCCAGTGTTGTCTCACCATTTATTCCTCTAACAAATATTTATTGAGCCTCTGCTATGTATCAGGCAGTGTGTGTGGTAGAAGGTGCACTGGATCTGGAGTGAGAAGACCTGGGTGTAAGTGCTACTTCGACCAGTTACTAATTACGAGATGCTGAAAAAAATAATTTCAACTCTTTGAGCCTCACCCTTTATATCTGTAAAATGGTGTAAAGTGCAAATTTAAAAATGCATGTCCGAGCACAGTGCATGGCACTTAGGAGATTCCCCACAGATGTTACCTTCCTTCTCTTCTGTATTACAAACATTGTGAGTCAGAAATAAGCATTTATGGAATGCCTTCATGCTTTATATACAAAGTGAATATTTGTGCTCTCATTTTACACGTGAGAAAACGAAGTTGCAAGACGTCTGAGAGGTTAGGTAAGCCACCTGTGATCGATCTCGTGGCAGGTGGAGGCAGCGTTTGGGCTCGGTTCTGCTGGTCTTTCATGCGGTGCTTTTCCCACTGTGACACGCTGCTGCCTGACACAAAACCTGCCTTTCTGCAGCTTATGGTCCGCTGTTTTTCCATTTGGCTGTGCATGTGGCACACTCAGCAAATGCCGTGTTATGAGACTGACAGTAGGGAGAACCCTTTTGCGTGGCAACCCTGGGGATGTGGTGAGAAGGAGAGAGGAGATGGCTTCTCCTCCCGTCCGTGCCCTGCAGCAGAGGCCTGGCGCCCCTCTCTGCCTGCCTTGGGAGCATAGGACCGATCTCATCGTGCCCTTCAGCCCCGTTCTCCTCAGTCACCACTGGACTCCTGGCTTCTGATCCCCGCGTGGCTCTGCAATTCTTACTCCTCTAGAGGGGGTGCTGGTTCCTCTCTCATTCCCCCTGGACCTATGGGCCTGGAGGTGGGGGTTGGCTTCCTTGCTCCTTGGCCATTCTCCCTCCCTCCTCCCACGTCATCAGACACTACACTTCCTTGTGGCTGTCACCTACCGATTCCCAGCTCACCCCCTCAGTCCTTGAAGAGCACAGCTTCTATTGTGCTATCACTGGCTCCAACACCCGTTTTAATTCTTAGTGATTTCAATCCCATGTGCATGACCCTTCCAGCACTCCAACCTTTCATTTCTTTGACCTCCTCCACTCCATCACTACCACTCCTGCCACAGGCACGCCTTGACCTTGTTATTACATGTAATCGTAACCCACAAAAACAGTTCCAAACAGTGTCCCATTCTCTGATCACTTTTTTTTTTTTTTAGATCATTTCCTCTATTGCCCTATTCCACCAATCTGTCAACCCCACTGGGATATACATGTTATTGTTTCTGCCACCTTCTCTCTGTCCCATCCATCCATGTGTTCCTCCCATACATCCTCAACTCATTTCCCCCTTTCTTACATTATTGCTCTCATCTGGCAAAACCCCAAGCCTGGTCAGATCCAACTTTCTGCCTTTTCTGGCTTATCCCTGGGCAGTGGACGGCACTGGAGGAAACTGGAGGAAACACGCAGCCGGGACGCCTGCTTTCATTTTAAAGGTGTGAGCTCTGGAGTGAGCAGATCTCTTGTACTTCCCAGTGATCGACTCAGGCCCTCGGCTCCGAGGGGTCTACCTTCCACTTCCTCCTCAAACGCCGGCACCTTTTCCTGTCTGCTCACGCTCATGGAACACTGAAGGCAACGTCATGGGCATCCACCTTCACTTCTACCCCCACATCTCATCGCATTAAATATTGTCAGCTCTGTCTTCTTGATACAGCTGTCATTCAGAATCAGAGCACCTCTCACTGTCGCTGCTCCTGCCCCTACTCCGTGCCTTGACTCCCTGCTTCTGACCTTGACCCTCTGCAGCATGTTCTCAACAGAGTAACCAGAGTTATCCTGCAAGACCATAAATTACATGTGTTACTTCTCTTGTTCAAGCCTTTAGATGGTTCCTTTTTCACTCAGCAAAGGCCCGAGTCATTTTCATGGGCTGTCAGCTTTACGGCATTTATTTTTCTAGCTTCTTCTCACTTTTTCTTCCCTTCCTCTCTCTACTGTGGCTACACTGGCCCTCTCTGAAGTTCTACAGACATGCTAGGCAAACTCTTAGCCCAGAGCTTTTGCACCTGCTATGTCTTCTGACTTCCTCCAGACCTTTACGGCCACACTCTGTGTTCCTTCACATCTTTGCTCATGTTCCACCTGCTTCGTGAAGCTTTCCCTTTTAGGTTTGAACTTGTCCCTGTCCCTTCCCATCTTCCTCAGCGTTCTCTGTTCTTCCTTGCCTTACTTTTCTCCATAGCGTCTGTCATCATCTGACCTACTAGATCAAGATTTGTTTATTATCTGGCTGTTCCCCTGTGATGTGAGCTCCACGAAGGCAGGAATTTTGGTCTTTGTTTATGGATTGTGCTCTTGCTGCCTAGAAGAGCTCCTGGCCTGCTGTAGCGCTTGATGAATATAGGTTGGATAAATGACAGAGTGACAGACCTGATGAGAGCTCTCCTTGTGGGGAGGCTTTGTCCTTGGCCAGTTCTGTATGTCCCATTAGAGGGTGCTAGATGTGGGATGGGGTTCTTGGCTACTTTCTTCATTTGTGGCTGAGAGTAGCAAGGGGAAGAGGTTTTGGGTGAGTCCCAAGTCCTACCTCCTTCAGAATGGTCTCCCTGACCCTCCAGTCCACTGTGAACTCTTTCTTCTTTGCCAGGACTTGCCCAGTCCTTACTGTCTCAACCCAGCACCAGGTACTGAGTATCTAATTCTCTGCATTGCTAATTCTGTGTGTGTGTGCATACAGTGTCTCCCTGCTGGGATCATTAGCTCCTGTGGGGCATGGATGGGACTGCACATGTCTTTCTGACCATTGCTCATGACACCCAGCACAGGGCTCCATGTGGAGCAGACCCCAGAACGTGGTTGGTTGAACTCATGATCGAATGATTTGCAGTGGGGGTGAGTGTTAAGAGCTGTATAAATAAGGTAGAGATGGAGGTGCCATTTAAAAACTTTTCTTCTTCAAATGTTTCTGAGTGGCTTCTGTCCTTTGTCCTTTCCTTAGGAGACCAAAAAGAAGACTGTCCATGCAAAATATTGCAGCAGGTTTGTGCACGCTCCCTGGAAGGATGGGAGCTTGGTCCACGTCAGCATTACCAAGGAGAAATGCAAATGGTACAGTGACAGAGTCCATGTGGTCCTGGCTCGGATCCAAAAGAGGTTGGTGTATTTGCAGGAGGGTACAAGTGGTCTAGTCTCTCTCGAAATTAAAATCTGCTTGATCTTTTGGTAAAAGCTCAACCAGGAGAAATGGCTAGTAAACATTGTCAAGTCAAGGTTGCCATCTGATGGTTTGCTGACAACAAACATTTGCTGATGGTCTTGTGAACAACAAAGGGGGATGTTTGGATTCAGTTCCAAACTGCCTTGATGCCAGTGCAGATTCTTAAAAAGAGTGTACAAAGATGTAGTTATCACATTGGTTACACACCACTGTCAGAGGCTCAGGAATGCTTCTTCTGCTCATGCCTTGTGTTTTTTGTGGTATATTGCAGATGGTATTACACCTGAGCTGACTGCTCTTGAATAGTAGTACATCTCAAGGCAACTGTTAACAATGTTGTGAAATATCTGAATACAGTGGAATTATATATATTTTAGAATTCAGCTAAAAAGAACTTCATGCAATCCCTCTCAACCCTGGTGGGTCCTTAAAATCAGGTAATGCTCATGAATCTGGTGTGCTGATGCCGTGACCTCAAGGTCAGCCCCATGGAGATGATTTACCTTAATGTCTTCACCCCCTAGATGCTGGGGGACAGTTTTAAACCATGAAGACTAAATTCACTTAGGTGCATGAGCTCTGAGGCAAGATAGAGCTGGATGCTAGCCTCAGCCCTGGCATTTGGTGTGTGACCCTGAGCAGGTCAGTTAATGTCTCTGTGCATCCATTTCCTCATTTATAAAGTGAGAATAATAATGCCACTTATATATGTGTTCTGTGGATTACATCAGATACTAAATCCAACGAGCTTAAGCTAGTACCAGCCTGAGATAGCCATTTGAAAGTAAGAGCTCCCTCCCTCCTTTTCTGCTATGAAGCCACAAGCTGCAGACATCCATCTGCCTCTGTATTTGCCCCCAGAGCCCCAGCCTCTCAAAGCCCAGGTGGCAATGGGCTACTTGAAACAAGCAGCCCCTGTGTCTGGAGTCTTCTCCACTAATGGTTTTGGAGCTAACGGCATGGGAGAGTGGTTTGGGTTTCGAATCTGGCAGAGAGGATGCAGCTTGGAGCACTGCACCTGACAGCTGCTGGGCCCACTTGTCTCCTCCCACCGGAGGTCAAGGATTGTTTGGAAATTTTCTCTCCTTTTCTATTACTTTGTGAAGAACTGGCATCGTTTCTCCCTTAAATGTTTGATAGAATTCAGCATTGAAGCCTCCTAAGCCTGGAGTTTTCTTCCTTGTGGGAGGGTTTTTAACTATGCGTTCAACTTCTTGAAACGCTCACAGAGCTGATATTGGTAGTTAAGTCATCTTTATTTTCTAGTTAGTCTGGTTAGAGTTTATTCATTTTATTGATCTTTTCAAAGAACCAGCTTTTGGTTCCATTATTGTTGGTTTTTTTCCTGTAGGGTTTTCTGCTTTCTATGTCATTGGTCTCACCTCTTTATTTCCTACTTTCTCCTTACTTTGGGTTTAAGTTTCTTAAGATGGAAGCTCAGCTCACTGATTTGAGACCTTTATTTCTTTATATTAGAAGCATTCGATTTTATAAATTTCCCTCTGAGTGTTTCTTTAGCTGCCTCTCACAAATTTTGATATGTTATATTTCATTTTCAATCACTTCAGAATATTTTCTAATTTTCCCTGTCATTTCTTATTTAACCAAATGGTTATTTAGAAATGTACTGTTTACTTCTCAAATATTTGTGGATTTTTCTGGTAGCTTTTTGTTACTTATTTCCATTTTAATTTCACTGGGGACAGAGAAATACTGTATGATTTCAATTTGTATAAACCTGTTTTGGGACCCAGAATGTGAAAAAAAATTCTGCTTTTGTTGGATGGAGTGTACTATAAATACCAATTAGCTCACATTGCTTCGTAATGTTCAAGCCTTCCCGATCAGTACTGATTTTCTCTTTACTTGTTCTATAAATCCTTGTGAAAAGAGTGTTGAGATCCAAGTGTCATTTAGAATTTGTCCTGTTGTCCTTTCAGTCCTGTCAGTTTTTTCTTCATGTATTTTGAAGCTCTGTTAGTAGGCGCATGCACATTTAAGATTTTTATGTTCTCTTGTTGAATTGGCTCCTTTATAATTATGAAATGTTCCTTTTTATCTCTGGTAATATTCCTTGTTGTGAAATATACTGTGTCTGATATCGATATAGCCACTCCAGCTTACTTTTGACTATTGTCTACATGGTTTATCTTTTTTCTGTCCTTTACCTGTACCTATCTGTGTCTTATATTTAAATTGGTTTCTTTTTTTAAGAGTTAATATATTTAATACATAACAGTAAATATCTGAATTGAAAAATTGGCAAATGACACAAAAAGGCAATTTACAACAGAGGAATAATAAATGGTTCATAAAATCTTGGGAAATGTTTGTTCTTACTAGAAAGTAGAGAAATACAAAATAAAACAGTAATGAGATGCCTTTTCAAATAAATACATATACTCCATTATAACATTCGATGTTGGTAAAACTTATTGAGAAACAGACTCTCTCACACATAGCTGGTAGGAGCATAAATAAGCACAGCCTTTGATCCAGAAACACCTCTTCTAGGGATCTAGCATAAGAAAATGAATCAAAGATGTACACAAAAATTTAGCTATAAGGACATTTATTATAGTACCGTTTATAAGAGAAAAAGTTGGTAATAATGTAAGGATTAACAATAAAAATTTGTTAATAAATTAAGGTTTACCCATATAATAGAATATGATACAGTCAGCAAAAATTGTGGTATAGACTTATGTTTGACATACAAGTATGTACAAATGATGACATTTAGTAAAAAAGCATATTGCCAAACATCAATATACACATAAAACTTTATGAGCATCTATAAATTGACAAATGTCTGGAAGAATGTTAACAATATTATTAGCTGGTCATTTTTAAAACATATCTCATGATTGTCTTAATATTTTGACCATTGATTATTTCTGGACAATGTGAATTCAAGAGATTTTTTTAACTTTCTTCTTTTTACTTTTCTATACTGTCAGAATGTTTTACAATGCCCTGTTTCTTTTTCTTTTTCTTTTCCTTTGGTTTTGGCAGGTGGCCAGTAAAGGGATTGAACCCTTGACCTTGGTGTGATCCCCACCATGCTGTAAAGAGCTGAACTAACCAGCCAGCCTGTTTCATTTTTAGAAAATGATGAAAGCTATCTTTATCATAAAACAGTTAAATGGGTTTCTTGTAGACAGGATACAAATATATATGAGTATTGTTTTTAATCCAACCTGACAATCTTTGACTTTTAATTGGAGTGTTAAGATCATTTATATTTCATGTGATTATAAATTTGGTTTGATTTAAATCTAAACTTGTGCTATTTGTTTTCTATTTGTCCCATCTGTTCTTTGTTCCTTTTTTACTCTTTTTTTTTTGCCTTCTTGTTTGAGTATTCTTTATAATTCCATTTTATCTCCACTATTGTCTTATTAAATCCACCTCCTTGGCTCTCTCTGCTTCCACCATCTTGCAATGTGAGACTCCTGGATCACTGTCACCACCACCAGATGGACTTTGGACTTGCCAGCCTCAGAAGCTCTTTAAAAGTATAGGCCCAGGCTTCTGATCAAGATGGTGGAGTAGATGGTTCCTAGTATCGCTCTCTCCCAAATCGACCAATTTGCAACTGTTAGAAAACAACAACAGGAGGCTTGAGATCTGCACTGGAACAGGCAGGAGCTGCATGCTGCAGGACCCCAGCCCAGGCCAGTGCCTGCCACCCATAGAGGCCTGAGAACCACCAGGCTCACACACCCTGAGTCAGCCACGCCTGAAGAGGCAGGCACCATGGGACCCCCAGTCCAGGCCAGTCCCTGCTACACAGAGAGGCCTGAGAGCCACTGGGTCCACATGCCCCAAGTCAGCAGCACTGGAAGAAGCAGGTGATGTGGGACCCCCAGCCCAGTCCAGTCCCCGCCACACTGAGAGGCCTGAGAGCTGCTGGGCCCACATGTCCCAAGTCAGCTGTGCCAGCACAGGCAGGTGCCACAGGACCCCCAGCCCAGACTTGTTCCTGCTGCCCAGAATTGGCAGTCCCTTCAGGATCCAAGCCAGACATCAGGGTGAAACGAGTGGACTGTGATACGACCTGCCACAATGACTAAACACCAAAGGAAAGATACCAGAAATATGAAAAATCAAGAAAGTACATCACCACTAAAGGAAAATAATAACTCTCAAGCTCTAGATCCTATAGAACACAAAGTCTTTGAAATGACTGACAAGGAATTTAGAGCAACAATTCTAAGGAAACTAAATTAGATACAAGAAAACTCAGACAGTACAATGAAATGAGAAAAAATATACAGGATCTGAAAGAAGAAATGTACAAAGAAATCAATGCCCTAAAAAAGAATGTAGCAGAGCTTGCGGAGCTGAAGGATTCATTCAACTAAATATAAAACACAACAGAGAGTCTAACCAGCAGGTTAGAACAAGCAGAAGAGAGAATTTCTGACCTTGAAGACAGGATGTTTGAATTAACACAGGCAGACCAGAAAAAAGAAAAAAGAATTTAAAACCTTGAAGAAGATTTAAGAGACATAACGGACAATCTTAAGCACTCAATTACCTGAATCATGGGTATTCCAGAAGGGGATGAAAAAAGAAATGGCATTGAAAACATATTCAATGAAATAATAGCAGGAAACTTCCTAGGTATGGGGAAAGTAACAGAGCAGGAACTACACAATGATGCCCAGTCTCAGCACTGCTATTCAACGTAGTGTTGCAATTACTAGCCAGAGCAATCAGAGAAGAGAAGGAAATAAAGGGCATCCAGATTGGAAAAGATGAAGTCAAACTGTCCCTGTTTGCAGATGACATGATCCTATATATTGAACAGCCTAAAACCTCTACAAAAAAACTCTTGGAGTTGATAAAGGATTTCAGCAAAGTTGCAGGATACCAAATCAACACATAAAAATCAGTAGCATTTCTATACTCCAACAGTGAACATGCAGAAAGAGAAATCAAGAAAGCTTGCCCATTTACAATAGCCACCAAAAAGTTAAAATACTTAGGAATAAAGTTAACCAAGGATGTGAAAAATCTCTCCGAAGAGAACTACAAACCACTGTTGAGAGAAATTAAAGAGGACACAAGAAGATGGCAAGATATCCATGCTCTTGGATCAGAAGAATTAACATTGTGAAAATGTCCATATTACCCAAAGTGATCTACAGATTCAATGCAATCCCCATCAAAATTCTATCCAGACATTTATATGGAATAATGAAAGGCCACACATAGTGAAAAAAACCAAAATAAAGCTGGAGGCATAACACTACCTGATTTTAAACTGTATTACAAAGCTATAATAACAAAAACAGCATGGTACTGACATAAAAGCAGACACACGGGTCAATGGGATAGAATAGAGATACCAGAAATCAACCCATACACCTACAGTCATCTGAACTTTGACAAAGGCATCAAGTCTACACAATAGGGAAGAGAATGCCTCTTCAACAAATGGTGGTGGGAAAACTGGATATTCGTATGTAGTAGAATGAGACTAGATGTGGAGTATACTATAAAGCAAACATATTTCAGAGGGCTTAGTTTCTTGTAGTTTCAGGTTTAGTCTAACTTCTTAAAACGTACATATAAAATGTTAACCTTGCAAAAAACAGGAAATTTTCCCCAGGCTATAGTCTCTATTGTAAGATAAAAAATTGTAACACAGCAAGGTTGCTGGTTCAAAGACAGACAAGTTACTGATTAATATGTAAAAATACTGGAAAGCTGCTATAGGGAAAAAAATGTTTGCTAAGATCAAGCTTTTGTTGGTAGATCACTTAAATTGCCTTATGGAATGTCACCTTACTTGTTTTACTGAACGTTACCAGCTTGTATTGTTAAACTATAACCCTACCTATGTTCTCTTCCTGTAACTTCTTGGTCTGGAGAATAAATGCAGGAAAAGAACCCCAATTCATGGTTAATTTCCCATACGAAAGGAATGCCTCTCTCTTAAGGGTTCTGGGAGATTAACCACTTTGGGGCTTCTCACAGCTCAGAAGAGATGGGCTTTGAGTAATCCTTTGTGACTCTGTCACCCAGGGGAAGAAGGATGACAAATCCATGTGAGGCAAAGCAACATTTAAACTATATTACAAAGCTATAATAACCAAAACAGCATGGCACTGGCATAAATACAGACACGTGGATCAGTGGAATAGAATAGAGATAGCAGAAATCAACCCATACACCTACAGTCATCTAAACTTTGACAAAGACAGCAAGTCTACACACTGGGGAAGAGACTGCCTCTTCAACAAATGGTGCTGGGAAAACTGGATATTCATATGTAGGAGAATGAAACTAGACCTGTACCTCTCACCGTATACCAAAATACCATATACAAAAGTCAACTCAAAATGGATTAAAGAATTAAATATACATCCTGAAACAATAAAACTCCTTAAAGAAAACTTAGGGGAAACACTCCAGGAAGTAGGAGTGGGTACAGACTTCATGCATAAGACCCCAAAAGCACAGGCAACTAAAGGAAAAATAAACAAATGGGATTTTATCAAATTAAAAAGCTTCTGCCCAGTAAAAGAAACAATCAACAGAGTGTAAAGACAACCAATAGAGTGGGAAAAAATATTTGCAAAATATACATCTGACAAAGGATTAATATCCAGAATATCCAAGGAACCCAAACAACTTTACAGCAAAAAACCAAATAACCCAATTAAAAAATGAGCAAAGGAGCTGAATAGGTATTTCTGAAAGGAAGATATACGAATGGCCAACAGACACATGAAAAAATGCTCAACCTCACTCAGCATCCAGGAAATGCAAATCAAGACCTGTCGGGCCTTAAAAACTAATGCCACCGTAAGTGGTATTACAAGCGGCACCATTATGGGCCCACAAGGACGTATTAACGTGGCAACCTAAGACGGCGCTGGGAGGAAGTAGGGTGGGAGTGTCTGCGGGAATCTTGCTTTAGCCCTTATTGGCCAAATACATGCTTCCGCGCTTGTGAACACTGCGTGATTGCAATAGCTAGGCATTGAGACAGGATGCATGCTCTCGTAACTTTTAAGCTGATTGGAGGATATAAAAACCTCCCTTCCCCACTTGCCTTTAAAAGCAAGTGCTTGTGTGATAATAAACGGAACTGCTCGGCAGAACCCCCGTCACGTTTGAGTGTCCTTTAATGGGCTGGTTGGGGCTGGCGGCTGTGCTTACCTCTCTTCACGGCTCTCTTCACCCGTCTCCTTCCAACGGGGACCGGAGGGAAAGAGGAATCCGGGCAATTCATGCGCCTACCAGAAGGAACACCAAGGGAGAGACTGATAGTGAGGCAAGGGCTGTTCAGGTCAGCTGGCGGCGGACCGGACAAAGACTCCTATGAGATACCATCTCACTCCAGTCAGGATAGCTAATATCCAAAAGACTGAGAATGATAAGTGCTAGAGAGGTTGTGGAGAAAAAGGAACTCTCATACACTGTTTGTGGGGCTGCAAATTGGTGCAGCTTTTTTGGAAAATGGTATGGAGGTTCCTCAAACAATTACAGATAGATCTGTCATATGACCCAGCTATTCCACTGTTGGGAATATACCCATAGGAACAGAAATCGTCATGTCAAAGGGATACCTGTACTCCAATGTTTATTACAGCTCTATTTACAATAGCCAAGAGTTGGAGCCAGCCCCAATGTCCATCATCTGATGACTGGATAAGGAAACTGTGGTATATCTACACAATGGAATACTACTCTGCTATAAAAAAGAGCAAAATACTACCATTCGCAACAACATGGATGGACTTAGAGAAAATTATATTAAGTGAAACAAGTCAGGCACAGAAAGAGAAACACCACATGTTCTCACTTATTTGTGGGAGCTAAAAATAAAGAAATAAATAAATAAACACAAACAATAAAGGATAAGGGGGAAGAAGACACAACAATCACAACAATTCTTCGAACTTGTTTAGACAAGTGAACAGATATGATGGTGGGGGGGAAGAGGAATGGGTAAAGGGTCACAAAAATCAACGATAGTGTATATCGAGAAGTTAAAATTTTTTTAAAAAGCAAAAAAAAAAAAAAATCCACCACCTTGTTTTGTTTTCTTTTGATGTGTGCAGGAGTATTTAGCATTTACAATATACATCCTTAATTTATCGCAGTTTACTTTCAAATAATATTATCACTTCATGTATAAGAATCTTATAACTTTCACTTCCCTCTTCCGTCCTTTCTGTTGTTTTCCTAAACTTCACTTCTACATATGCCATAAACCCACAGTACATTATATATAGCTAATTGTCTTGTAACTAGATTAAAAGTTAGAGTAAATGTATTTTGTATTTGTTTTAGTCTGTTTTTGTTGCTTACAACAAAATACACAGAACTGGGTATTTTATAAAGAAAACAAAATTTATTTGCTTACAGTTTCTGAGGCTGGGAAGTCCAAAGTCCTCCAGTGTCTCACCTTGCAAGATGGTGAAAGCAGAGAGAGAACAGAGAGAGCAAGAGAGAGACAGATGGACTCTCTCTTCTTTTAAAGCCCTCAGTTCCATGTCCCGACCACCATTATTAATCCATTCACCATAGCACGTCCTACAATCTAATCATCTCTTCAAGGCCCCACCTCTCAATTACCATAGTAGGATTTCCCACCCTCCTAACAGTCACAGTGGGGACGAAGTTTCTAATACATAATACCTGGGGGACACAATTCAAGCTTCAGTGAGTTTTGGGAGGATATAATTCAATCCACTACAGTATTTATCCACATACTGGATATTTAAGTTGTTCTTTATTCCTTTGTATGATCCACATTTCCATTTGCTATCATTTTCTTTCTACCCAAAGAAATTTTGTTAATATTTTTGATACTGCAGGTCTGTTGGTAATGAATTATCTCAGCCGTCTGAGTCTGAAAAATTCCAGTTTACCCTTATTTTTGAAAGATATTTTTGTTAAGTAGAGAATTCTAATTTTACGGTTTTATCTTCTAGTCCTTTAAAAATGATTTCAAAAATCATTTATGATTAGAAGGCTCCTGTCATTCTTATGTTTGTTCCTTTGCACATACTGTGTATGTTTTGTCTGTGGCTGCTTTTAAGATTTTTCTTTTTATCACTGGATTTCATCAATTTTTTTAGCATGTGCCTGGGTATGGTTTTCTTCATTTTTCTTCTTTTTGGGTTCTTTGAGCTTCTTGGCTCTGTAGATGTTTTGTTTATCAAAATTAGAAACATTTTTGCCAAATATTTTCAAATATTTTTTCTGTTTCTCCCTCTCCTCTTCTTCTTAGACTCCAATTACACATATGTTAATCTTCTGGATATTGTTCCAGAGGCCATTTATTCTCTGTATTTTTTGTTTTTTGTCTCTTGTGTTTAATTTTGAATTGTTTCCTATTGCTATGCTTTGGGTTTTTTTTTAAAGTTTCCAACCTTTTCTTCTCCTAATATCTAATTTACTGTTTATACCAGGCAGTATGCTTTTCATTTCAGATATTGTGTCTCTCTAGAAGTTCCATTTGGTTTTTTTTATATATATATATCTTTTATATCTCTCCTTGTTCTGTTTGTGTTTTACCTTCTTGAACTTATGTATTACATTTATAATAGCTGTGTAATATACTAATTCTATCATCTGTATCATTTTTGGGTCTGGTTCTGTTGATTGATTTTTCTTCTGGTTATGGATCATATTTTTCTGCTTCTTTGCATGCCTGATAATTTTTTATTGTATGCCAGACATTTTGAATTTTACATTGTTGGGTGCTGGATTTCATTTTATATGTTCTGTGATGCAGTTAAGTAACTTGGATTCAGTTTGATCTCTCTAGGACTTGCTTTTAAGTTATGTTAGCATAAACCCAGGGTAGCCTTTAGTCCAGCGCTAATTTAGTCTTACTACTAAGGCGATACCCTTTTGAGGACTTTATTTGACACCCCTGAACTATGGAGATTTGCCCATTCTGGCTGCTTGGAAGCTGAACTATTTCCAGCCTTGTGTAAGCCCAGAGGGTTTGTTCCACCTGCTGCTTTTTAATGATTTGTTCCTCGGCTTCCATAGTTACTTCACACACGTGCCTTGTTCATTACTTGGCCAAAATCTTGAGGGCACCTTTCTGCAGACCTTTGGAGCATGTTCTTTCTCAGGCTTTCTCTTTCACCATCCATCCTCCCTCTCTCTCTCTCTCCTTCTGTGCAATAATCTCTACCTCACCCCCACCCCAGGCTTTGCCTGCAGCCATGAACTTCATTTCCTTCCTGTGACGGGAACCCGAGCATGTACCACAGAGCAGACCTGCTCACACAACCGCCTGGCGCTTGGTTTTTACAGGGCTCTGGGCTTGCTTGATACTGCCCATAAGCTTCACTGAAGCTTTGGGAATGTGCTGGCTTTACTAGCTTGACTACAGTCAGCAGGATTACAGGAACAAATGGTCTGAAGTCATAGCTGAGGCCCTCAAAATATAAGATGACTAGAGGTAATTCACTTTGGGCTTTGGCAACCATGTTGGATTTATTTTTGTGTCACATCAATTTTCTTTGTTTTGTTTTACTTGGATTTAGAATGGATAGTGGAGGGGGTGATAAGGGAGCCAGCCCAAATATAGGGTTGTATCACGGGAACCCCAAATCCGAAAGGGCACTCGTGTAGTGTTAGCCTATTCCAAATAAACTCACCCGATATTGCAATAGGTAGAGACATCAGTTTATTAGACTTATGTAAGATGCAGGTAGTGGCCGGTCAGCTAGAAATCTGCACTGCCACGGGGTACATACAACAGTTATATAGCGAACAGATCAAAGGGGAGGTGTAAATCATTCGCATACTTATGCGTAGACCCTCACTGGACTCAGAATTTGCAGAAGATCTGGCTGAGTAGGTAAGTTAACCCTTCCTGGAGTTAACACTAATGTTCTAACTCTATTTACATGCTAATTCATTTACTCAGGGCTCCTGCTTCCTACTGTCTTCCATTTGTCTTAAAGGAGAGGTGCCTTTCCTTGGGTAACTACCTTGGCCAGGGGTAGTTTCCCAGGGAGAGGGGGAATCTGGTTTGCACGGGGAGGGGGAAATAGGTCTACGTCCCACGTTTACCTTCCAAGGGTTTTCTACCCTCAAAGTGAATAAGCCCCAGAAGGTTGGGTATAAACAAGATAGCACACTCTGGTCTCCGTAGACATATCATTACATTATCATGCTACGTTCTTCCATGATAAAGGGAGATGCTCTTGTTGCCTGCAGGCTCTAACTACTCACTTTCAACCTGTTTCCTGTCTAGGATTAATTGGCTACAGGATGGGAGTCAAATCCTCTTTGGAAAAGTGCATAATGATTGTGTCTATGTCCTCATTGATACATCTCACTCAATGAAGAGCAAACTGGACTTGGTGAAGGACAAGATCATTCAGTTCATACAGGTTAGATGCAACTGTCAGGCTCGTCCATTCGGGGGCCTCGGTATCGTAAATGCATCTCCACCGATCATAGTCTGTAGTGGTTATGAGTGGTGGGCAAGGCAGTTTTACACTAAAAATTCATGAGGAAGTCAGTTCAGAAAAAGCTCCCTTTTGCCAGACAATGATCAGTTCTCCTTTTTAAGCAGATCCTTTCTCTGGTGGGTTCTTTCTGTCATGCATGGGTTGCTTAGGAGAGTTTCTATGTTCATTGCTTCAGGTTTTCTGTATCCTGAAATCTGTGGTACACACATACCTCCACTGTTTTCAAGACACAGTACTCTTCATCTTGGCATTATTATTTTGATTTCCAGTGTTTGTTAGGAATGCTGTGTGCACTGGCTTGAGAACCGATGCATGAGAGGAGTGGAGGCTGATGTTGGGAGCTTCCAGTTCTTATTCTCATTGCACTGTCTTTGAGTTGTATGACCTGAAGCAGATCGCTTGTTCCCTAACTCCTAGTTTCCAGACCTATAAAAGGATATCATAGTGCTGTCATGAATCTATAGTATTGATTAACTACAGAAATAATTGTGGGAGTATTCAAGAAATACAAAATACAGTTTTTAATGTGACAGACCTCTACTGGAAACATGTGGGCTGATGGAAGGGAAGTAAACAGATCAGTAACTGAATTATAGCCCTACCCAAAAGATGATGACTGAAATGAAGACATTTATTTGGATTTATTTTCTTTAAGCATATTGCATTTAGTGTGCTTATTCGGTATACCATTAATGTCAGTATTAAAGTCAACATTTAATGTCACATTGTATATATATAAACTTATATGTGACATACATAACATATATTCATACATATATATATATATATTTGTAAAAGTCTTAACATCCAAACTGTGTATTAATTTTATTTAAATGCCTTTGGCACTGGGAAATATTTTCTGTATTGAATATAATTTTTAGCTTCGGTAACTGAACATACATATCATAGTGTTTAAAATTTATCAAACTGTGAGCTGTCCTAAACTTTTCTTACCTCTGAGTGGCTTTATGGTTAAATAATAACGATCTCTTACAGGAACAGCTGAAATACAAAAGTAAATTCAATTTTGTGAAGTTTGATGGCCAAGCAGTTGCTTGGCAGGAAAAACTTGCTGAAATCAATGAAGAAAATTTGGAACGGGCTCAGTCCTGGATTAGAGACATTAAGGTAAAATGGTGGCTAAATCTGGGAGAGGAAACCTGAGCTTGTTACCTGTGTACTGAATTTATTCACTGGACAGAAATTCTTTAGAAGTGTTTTGAGCTTCACCTTCATTTTGCTTACAAAGGTCACATTAACCCAGTCTCATTAGTCAGATCTGCCCTTGGCTCAAGTCTCAGCCCCTTTATGAAAACTGATTTCAAAATATAACTTTTTTTTGTGCTTAGACATTCAGATTTGTTCCTTCCGAAACGTCATTATTGGTTCAAAGGCTATATTGCAGTTGTTCTCTTTTTTTAGTATTATTTTTTGGCCGCTGGCCAGTGCAGGGATCCGAACCCTCGGCCTTAGTGTTACAACACCACACTCTAACCAACTGAGCTAACTGGCCAGCTCCTAGCAGCTGTTCTTAACAGTGGACTTTGTTCTAAAGTAATGAACTTGTGGAAACATACCGTGTAATCTGAGTGTTTATGACTGAAAACAAGGAGAGGGGGCAGCAGGATGCAGTAAAAAATAATTTCTTCAGGCCTATGTTTTACTTGGAGACCTTTAAAGCTACTGTGCTTGGCATTTACATAGACTACTGGGAAGAATTTTCCTTTCCCTAAACTTTCTCTTGTCTTGAACTTGTCTTAAAAATTTATCCAGAACCATAGAACATACCAGATGTTTGAGATATACTAACAATTGAGACTAAGGTTTGTTGTTAAAAAGACAAGTATAGGTGACAGATCATCTTTAAAATAGTTCAGTGCCTGTGTTTAGATCCAAGATTTTTTTTTTTAAACTTTAACTTTTAAAAAAAAATGTTACTAATTTTTTTTTTTTACATTCTAAGATGTTGTAGAGCAGTTGGGAGGCAGAGGGAGAGGGGAAAGAGGAAGGAAATGGGATGAAAAAAGGAGGAAGGAGGAGGGGTGGGATTGAGGCCTGTGGCACCCCCACATTCCCACAGGGGAGACCAGGGGGCTTCCAGTGGTGGCTTGGTCATTGTCAGGCTGGATGCAGATGTCAAGTGGGTGTGGCAATAGCCGTCGCCCCCACCACCTCAGCTCAGGAACCCGGGGCCCTTCTTGCTGAGGCTTCCTGGTTGTCACTGGGCTGGTTGAGCGTGGGGGGGAGCGTGGTCAAGACCCTTGCCCCCTGCCACCCCAGCTGTGGAGAGCCTAGGGCGCCTCATGCAGCAGCTCGGTGGCTGTGGCAGGGCTGGTTGCTCGTGTGTGGGGGGGTAGGCATGGATGAGGCCCTTTGCACCCCACCACCCTGGCTCAGGTGAGATTTGACAGGAAGTCACGAATGGACATTAGCTGATCTCCCTGAAGATTAACCAAAGCAGGGCCTGTGCTGTCTTTGAGATGCAGCAGGGTACCCTTTGGATTTGTTTTTAACAATGTGAGAAGGAGGAAATCTCTATAAGAAATAACAATGCCTGTAAGATTTTGACAAAACTGGTCGGTAACTAGGAAAGAGTATTAAATTCATAAACAAACTTGTTAAATTTCCAGGATTAACCAATGGATTTACTTGTGACTCGTGTTCTCTCCTTTTACAAACTATAGGTAGTAGGAAATATCTTGTTAATTCAGAGCCTAGTAATTTAGGGTTTGGGATAACAAGATATTATATATGTAATCTCATTGGATGAAAACATTAATGGGTTCCACTTTAAATAAAAATCACTAATGAATAGTGTCAGTTATCTATTTAAATATTAACCATTTGGCTGAAAACATAAATCATTCTTGTAAAGCATGATTCTGTGCTCCTTAAAAATCTTTAATGCTCGCTTGCTTGCTTGTCTACTGGATGTCCAAAATTCATTTTCAAGAAGACCAAGGATAAAGAAAATGGGGCCAAGGGAAAACTTCCTCTTCACCTCTGAAGTTTCGTTAATAAAAATCACTGACAAATTTATAATAAGAGGAACACAGCTTACATACCAGTGTTCATGAGAGAGGGAAGGTGGGGAAGGTACAATCCCCAGAACAAGGGCCTGAGACCAGGGTTCTCTGAAGCTCTGGAGGGAGGTGTCATTGCAAGTGAAAGAAGGAAGTAGAAGTAAAAGTTAAGTAGACATCTTGTATGTGGATTAAAATACTTTAGGTAATCTCACAGCTGCCCTCAGAAAGAACAGATAGTAGTCAAAGGAGGGGTGCCTCACAGGAAGCCTGGCTATTTGCATTTACGGGTGTATATATCTTTCCTCAAAATACAGCCTTCTAGCTATTCTGGTTTTTCCAGTCTCCCTGAATTAGCCATTTTGAGATATGTCAAAGAAATATATTCTGGGGGCAAAATATTTTGCTTTCCCACAGTTTCCCATTTGAAATTTTAATTTTTAGAAAGTTTCACATATCAAAATAGGATTGGTAGCTATGGAGAGATTTGGGTTAAAAGTTTTGAGATAAGAGATAAACAAGTAAAAAAGCATAAAATGGAGCAAGTAGAAAAAACAAATTTGAATATGCTGCTTCATATTTTCTTAAATCAGTCTCTTAAGTCCTGAAAATAGGTCAGTTCGGTTAAACAGTTGTGTCCCATTCCAGGAAGTGGCACTGTAGATGGGCTCCTACCGAGGCTAGATCTTTCTGTTGACCAAGATCACTTCAGCTTGCAGGGGCTTAGGAAAAATGCAACTTTAATTTCTAGTGATTCCAAGTCAGAAATATGGAAGAAAAAGAAAACTGAAAACATCAGGCTGGAGCATCACAGCTGGATACTGGAGGAAATTAAAAATTTAGCCCAGATAACAGAAACTCAAAAATAATGAACATGGCTAGAATCTAATAACAGATGTACCATATTTTTTTCTTCTTCTGAGACACAATTTTTCTCTCTCTAGTCACCACCCCATCCTACCAAAAATATTTATGACAAGACTAATTCATTTGCAAAGTAAGTTAAGTCTCTGGCCTGATTATTTGCATAAAGTACAGCATGAATAATGATTTATTATATAGGTTCTCTTTAAGTTGGCTTTGCTGGGTCTTTTATAAGGAATCTCAGATTAGACTTTTTAGGAAGCCAAGCCAAGGATTTGACTCACTCACGTGCTACCTGTTGATGATTTTTTCTTTCCTGGAGGTCTCCAAAATATCAAGGTTCCTGGACTTATCAGAAAGTGGCATTCTTTACTACTACAAGGCCAGGAACCCTGTATCATGTAGACAAGATACCAGGCCATTCTATCCAAGGGGATTTTTATTATCTTCATAAAAAGTCAAGCATTCCTTAAAGCACTCTGGTCATAACTGAAAATATGGTATTCCAGTCAAAGCATTGGTAAAATAACCAGTGTCTCAAATTTTTTTCTGTTACAAAAGAAAAAACAGATTCTCATTGAATTTATGCAAATAACTATATTGCTTAAAATAAGGGTACTCATGAATAGCTTCAAAATCCTGGAGGAATCAAGTAGAGAGAAAAATATTTCTGTTTTGCTCACATGAAGATCATGGACTAGAGGTGCCTAGGGCACATTCCTCTTGCAGAAGAAAATCAAAACATGCCTAACACACTGTAGCTATAGTAACTGGAGCCATTATCCAGTCCCAAAACCGTTGCCCATCATAGAGCAGCTCCCTGCCAAGCAGCAGACATGCACATGGACCATAACTTCAGCTACAGACTCTGTAGACATAGGAAGGTGGTTTCAACCACCGCCACTATTGCTGCCACTGTTAGTTAACTGCTGCTGCCAAGGACACTGCTGACACTGCAGCCACTGCTGCTGTGTAGGCAGACTGCTGACCACTTGACTGCTTTGACATAGGAGGGTCATTAGTGAAGTCCAGGGAAAGAGAGTAATATAAGAAGCAACTGTTCTACCAAATGACCAGACATAAATGTAGAGATACTAGAAATCTGAAAAAAAACAAACAAACAGGAAAATATAACATCAACAAAGGAATAAAATAACTCTCAAGTACCAGACCCCATATAGCAGGAAACCCTTGAAATGGCTTAAAAGGAATTATGAGTAAAAATCTTAAGGAAACTCAATGAGATATAAGAAGACACATTTAGATAACACAGTGAAGTGAGCAAAACTATCCAGGATATGAAAGAGGAAATTTACAAAGAGATTAGTACTTAAAAAAAAAAAAAAAGAATTTAGCAGAGCTGATGGAACTGAAGGAGTCATTCAACAAAATAAAAAACAGAACTGAGAGCTTAAGCAGCAGGTTAGAGCAAGCAAAAGAAAGAATTTCTGAACTTCAAGACAGTCTCTTTGGAATAACCCAGGCAGACATGAAAAAGAAAGAATTTAAAAAACGAAGAATCTGATAAACTTAAGTGCACAAATATCCAAAGCATGGGAACTGCTGAAGAGGAGGAAAAAGAGAAAGACATTGAGAATATATTCAGTGAAATACTAGCTGAAAACTTCCCAGGTATAGGGAGAGACACAGACCTTCAGATTCAGGAGGCTCAATGATACCCAAAGAGATTCAATCCAAAAAGGTCCTCCCCAAGACACATTATAATCAAACTGGCAAACTCAAAGACAGAGGATCCTAAAAACAGCAAGAGAAAAGTGTCAAATCACCTGTAAGGGAGTCCCCGTCAAGCTAACAACAGACTTCTCAACAGAAACTCTACAGACCAGAAGAGAATGGGATGATATATTCAAAATACTAAAGGAAAATAACCTGCCAGCCGGGAATACTATGCCCAGCAAAGCTGTCCTTCAGAAATGAAGGAGAAATAGTGTATTTCCCAATCAAAAACTACAGGAATTCACCACCACATGACAAGCCATATAAGAAATCCTCAATGGAATCCTACATCTGAATCCAAAAATGATAATTACTATGATGAATATACAACAAAGAACAAAACCCACTGGTAGAACAAAAATGCAAATAAAAAAGAGAAAGAAACTGTATCTTACCACCTCCAAAAACAAACAACTGCCAAAGACAATAAAAGAGAAAGAAAGAAACAAAAGATATTTAAAACATACAAGTGGAAGTCAATAAAATGCCAGAAGTACAGCAATACCTTTCAGTAACAACCCTAAATGTAAATAGATTAAATTCACCACTCAAAAAACACAGACTGGCTGATTGGAATAAAAAGCTAGACCCAACTATATGCTATCTACAAGAGACCACTGCACCTGTAAAGACACAAACAGACTAAGAGTGAAGAGATGTAAAAAGATATCTCATGCAAATGGAAATTAAAAACGAGCAAGAGTACCTATTCTTATATCAGATAAAATAGACTTTAAACCAGAAACTGCAAAAAGAGACAAAGAAGGCCACTATATAATTATAAAGGGATCTATCTGACAAGAAGACATAACAATTATAAATATATATGCACCCAACATCAGAGCACCAAGATATATAAAGCAAACACTGTTAGACCTAAGGAAAGAGATGGACTCAAATACAATAATGGTTTGGGACCTGAACACCCTTCTCTCAACATTGGACTGAACATCTGTGCAAGAAATCAACAGAGAAATACAGGATTTAAACCACACTTTAGACCAAATGGACTTGTCAGATATCTACATAACATTTCATTCAAAAACCACAGAACATACATTCTTCTCATAAGCACATGGAATATTCTCCAGGATAGACCACATGTTAAGTCACAAATCAAGCCTCAACAGATTTTTAAAAATTGAAATAATTCCAGGTATCTTTTCAGACAAAATGGGTTAAAACCAGAAATCAATAACAAGTGAAATTCTGAAAACTATACAAACACATAGAAATTAAACAACATGCTCCTGAATGACATATGGGATGGGTCCAAGAAGAAATTAAACAGGAAATCAAAAAATTTCTTGAAACTAATGAAAATAAAGACACATCATATCAAAACCTGTTGGTTGCTGCAAAAGCAGGACTAAGAGGAAATTTATTGCAAAAAACACTTACATCAAAAGAATAGAAAGATTTCAAATAAACAAGCTAATTTACACCTCAAAGAACTAGAAAAACAAGAACAATACAATCCCAAAATTAGTAGACAGAAAAAAATAATTAAGATCAAAGCAGAACTAAATGAAGTAGAGACCCCCAGAATGATACAAAAGATCAATGAAACAAAATGTTGGTTTTTGGAGAAGATGAACAAAATAAACAAACCATTAGCTAGGCTAACAAAAGAAAAGAGAGAAGATCCAAATACAAAAATTAGAAATGAAAAAGGACATATTACCAACTGATACCACAAAATACAAAGAATCATTAGAGACTGTTTTAAACAACTATACACCAACAAATTTGAAAACCTGGATCAAATGGATAAATTTCTGGACACATACAAACTACCAAGAAGAAACAGAAAACCTAAACAGACCAAGAACAAGCAATAAGATTGAAACAGTAATCAGCAGTCTCCTCACAAAGAAAAGCCTAGGCTTTACTCCTGAATTCTACTAAATGTTTAAAGAGGGATTAATGTCAATTCTCTTCAAAGTATTCCAAAAAATTGAAATATAGGCCATTCTCCCAAACTGATTCTATGAGGCTAGCATCACACTGATACCAAAACCAGACAAAGATACAACAATAAAAGAAAACTGCAGGCTAATATCTTGTGTGAACATAGATGAAAAAATCCTTAATAAAATATTAGCAAGTAGCATACAGCAACACATCAAAAAATTATACTCTGTGATCAAATGGGATTCATCCCAGGGATGCAAGAATGGCTCAACATTTGCAAGTCAATAAATATGTAAACCACATCAACAAAAACAAGGACAAAAACCATTTGTTTTTTGTTTTTATTTTGTTTTTAATTTATTTTTATTATTTATTTATTTATTTATTTTTAAATTTTATTTTGTCGATATACATTGTGGTTGATTATTGTTGCCCCTTACCAAAACCTCCCTCCCTCCTCCCTCTCCTCCCTCCCCCCCAACAATGTCCTTTCTGTTTGCTTGTCGTATCAACTTCGAGTAATTGTGGTTGTTATATCTTCTCCCCCCCCCGTTTTTTTTTTTGTGTGTGTGTGTGTGTGTAAATTTATGTATTAATTTTTAGCTCCCACCAGTAAGTGAGAACATGTGGTATTTCTCTTTCTGTGCCTGACTCGTTTCACTTAATATAATTCTCTCAAGGTCCATCCATGTTGTTGCAAATGGCAGTATTTCATTCGTTTTTATAGCTGAGTAGTATTCCATTGTGTAGATGTACCACATTTTCCATATCCACTCATCCGATGATGGACATTTGGGCTGGTTCCAGCTCTTGGCTATTGTAAAGAGTGCTGCGATGAACATTGGGGAACAGGTATACCTTCGACTTGATGATTTCCATTCCTCTGGGTATATTCCCAACAGTGGGATGGCTGGGTCGTATGGTAGATCTATTTGCAATTGTTTAAGGAACCTCCATACCATTTTCCATAGAGGCTGCACCATTTTGCAGTCCCACCAACAATGTATGAGAGTTCCTTTTTCTCCGCAACCTCGCCAGCATTTATCGTTCAGAGTCTTTTGGATTTTAGCCATCCTCACTGGGGTGAGATGGTATCTCAGTGTGGTTTTGATTGGACAAAAACCATTTGATTATCTCAATATATGCAGAGAAAACATTTGACAAAATTCAGTATCCTTTCATAATAAAGATTCTCAGCAAGTTAGGTGTAGAAGGAAATTATCTCAATACAATAAAAGCCATATAAGACAAACCAATTGCCAATGTCATTAAGAACAGGAAGAAGACAAGGATGCCCACTCTCACCACTTCTATTTAACACAGTACTGGAAGTACCAGCCAGAGAAGTCAGGTGAGAGAAAGAAATAAAGGGCATACAGATTGGAAAAGATGAAGTCAAATCACATGACATGATCTTATATATAGAAAAGCCTAGACTTTACAAAAAAACTCTTAGAGTCGATAAATGATTTCAGTAAAGTTGCAGGATACAAAATTAACAGGCAAAAATCAGTAGCATTTTTTATAACCCCAACAATGAACTAGTAGAAAAAGGAATCAAGAAAGTTATCCCATTTACAATAGTCACCAAGAAAAAAAAATACATAGGAATAAATTTAAACAAGGAGTTGAAAGATATCTACAACAAGCACTACAAATCACTACTGAAAAAAAATAAAAGAGGACACAAAAAGATGGAAAGACATTCCATACTCTTGGATTGGAAGAATTAACATTGTGAAAGTGTCCATACTACCCAAAGCAATCTGCAGATTTAATGCAATCCCCATCAAAATACCAATGACATTCTTTACAGAAATAGAAAAAACAATCCTGACATTCATATAGAACAAAAAAGATCCCAAATAGCCAAAGCAATCTGAGCAAAAAATAAATAAATAAATAAAGCCAGGGGCATAACACTACTTGACTTCAAATTATACTACAAAGCTCTAGTAAGCAAAACAGCATGGTTCTGGCATAAAAACAGACACTAGGACCAATGGAACATAATAGAGAACCCAGAAATCAACCCACATACTGACAGCCAACTGAACTTTGACAAAGGCACCAATATACTGGGTAAAAGACTGCCTCTTCAGTAAATTGTCCTGGGAAAACTGGACATCCTTATGTAGAAGAATGAAAGTAGAACTGTATCTCTCACCATGTACCAAAATCAACTCAAAATTGATTAAAGACTTAAATATAAGACCTGAAACTATAAAACTTCCAAAAGAAAACATAGGGGAAACACTTCAGCAAGTGGGACTGGGCTAAGACTTTATGAATATGACCCCCAAAACACAGACAACAAAAGAAAAAACAAACAAATGGGCTTATATCAAACTAGAAAGCTTCTGCATACCAAAAGAAATAATTAACAGAGCAAAAAACAACCTGCAGAATGGGAGAAAATATTTGCAAGCTATGTATTGATGAAGGATTAATATTGGGGAACTCAAACAACTTAACAATAAAAAAAAAAAAACCCGAACTCAATTTCAAAATGGACAAAGGAGCTGAATGGCATTTCTCAAAGGAAGATATACAAATGCCAACAGACACATGAAAAAATGTAAGCATCAGGGAAATGCAAATCAAAACCACACAGAAATATCATCTCACCCCAGTTAGACTGGCTGCTATAAAAAAGACTGAGAATAAGAAATGCTGGCAAAGATGCAGAGAAAGGAGAACCCTCCTACAGTGTTTGTGAGACTGGAAATCAGTGCAGCCATTATTGAAAATGATATGGAGGTTCCTCAGACAACTACAGATAGAACTGCCGTATGATCCAGGAATTCCACTGCTGGGTATATACCCAAAGGAGTGGAAATCATCATGTTGAAGGGATACCTGCCCTACTGTATTTTTTGCAGCTCTATTTACAATAGCCAAGAGTTGGAACCAACCTAAATGTCCATAGTCAGATGACTGGATAACGAAAATGTAGTATATATACACAATGGAATATTACTCTGCCATGAAAAAGAATGAAATACTGTCATTCACAACAATATGAATAAACTTACAGAAAATCATGTTAAGTGAAATAAAAGCCAGCACAGAAAGAGAAATACCACATGTCCTCACTCATAAGTGGGAGCTAAAATATAAACAAGTAAAACAAAAGAAAGACATAAAAATCACAATAACACATTGAACTTTCAAAAGTAGAGAACAGAACTGAAGTTATCAGAGGTGGGAACAGGGAAGGGGGGAGGTAGAGGAAGGGAGGAATTGGTAAAGGGCCATGAGAAATGGTTACATTTTATAATATTGAATATACTAATTATACTGATTTGAGCATCACATATTGCACACAGTTATTGATATTTGACTCTGTATCCGACAGATACATATAATCAACTCTAGTATAATAAAAAATTTAACTAAAACCCAATTTTGCTCACCAAAGTATACTTTACCAAATAGCCCAAAAGAGAAAGAAAAGTTTCTTAAATCTGTAAAACAAAACATAAAAAAAATTAGCAATGTTTCAAACAAAAAAACATATTAAAAAATTATTTCAGTGCTTTATCAATTCTGTCCCACAAAATTAATTATTGTTCTGCTTGATGTTAGGTTATCAATTTTATAAGTCCAGTTTTTGCGCTGGGGTTCTGGAGTTTTTGACCAGTCCAGTTGAATAAACAAAGTTATCATCAGAGTGTTGTATTTCAGAGTACTTGTCAATATCTTTCATCCTTTCCATGAACTTCTTTGAATAAATAACAGTTTAGGATTTGTAAAGATCATTTGAAAACAGTATTGAAATAAAGCAATTTACTGTGGCATGCTTAAAGTCATAACTGACAAAAAAATTGGTTATTTCCATGGCCTTGTATAATTTTTCATCATAGCCATAACTGTGAGTAATAACATATACCAAGACATAGCAGAATTTTAGGGATCTCATGCAATTTTGGAGTATGATGTATTGATAACATATTTATACA
Source organism: Cynocephalus volans (assembly GCF_027409185.1). Taxonomy (NCBI): domain Eukaryota; kingdom Metazoa; phylum Chordata; class Mammalia; order Dermoptera; family Cynocephalidae; genus Cynocephalus; species Cynocephalus volans. Next base: position 96,330,365 of record NC_084473.1, on the reverse strand, counting down.
AATATAAAGATACATATTGAGAAAAGAAAAACCTTAAATTTTTAATTCAATTTTCCTATGTAATCAAAAAACCTAATCTGTTCCTCACTCTCTCCCTTTCTTTTCTTTCTCTTTCTTTCTTTTTTACAGTTTACTGAAAAGGCAAACAAAAATCTTTTCCTGTTCCTTATCCATGTTATGTGAAAATTTTGTTTTAAAGAGAAAACCAGATTTTACTTTTGTACCGATGTACTATTAATACTAAAGCTGATTTTAACAATGACTTATAAACAAATCAATTCAATCTTAGTTTTGAATACATAAGATTTCTATAAACTTTTCATAACCTCTTACAATTTTTTAAACTATATCCATTTAGTTTTGTCTATAACATTTTTTATTCCTTCAACTTGAAACAACCTTTAAATAGCCTCTAAAATAGACTAATTTATTTTCCTTTAACCAAAACCACATCCTCATACCCCTTTTATAACCTTCTTTTCCAAAAGTATATTCTACTTTCCTCACATCCTACTTTTCTTATACACTCTGTATATGGAATTGCTTTTTAATACCTAGCATTTTCGTTCTGTTATTAACTATAATTTTAACTCTTAGTAACCCTAATTTTTAGGTAAAAACCAAGGAAGCAAGCTATTTTAAACTGTTCTGTCAATATTTACAGATGAAAACTATTTCCTAATTTTTGAAAAGCGATGTTTCCTCAATATTTTTAAACAGATGTAAATATATTTAGCTTTTTTTATATCACATAAAAACAAAATGTCAAAGTATATAAGTGTAAACTTTTTACATTTTAATAACTAATGTTTCACTGTTTTTACTTACTTAGAAATGACTCAGACATTTAGGTTACCTATTACATAATCTAACACAACCACAACTTTTAAAATTTTAAATTACTGAAAAGATATTTTTTCTTTTAGAATTTGGAATATATCATCCCATTTTCCTCTGGCCTGTAGGATTTTCTTTTTTTAAAAAAATTTCTCCATTTGTTCCATTGACATTTCCCTAATTTACTTATTTTTAACAATTATATTTGAATTGTTCACAGTAAACAGAGCTAGCCATTTATGTTACCTTTTTTTTTTTTCCCAACCAGTCTTAACTAAAGCCTTTGAGATATTGGACATAGTTATCCTTTTTAAAGTCCCTTCTAGTTGCCTGAGTCCATGTAACATTGACACCCTGGGTGGCAATGAAAGGTGGGACCCATCTGGATTTACATACCAAGTACAGAGCCCAAGACAGAGTAGAGCTGTGAAGACAATGCCTAAAAAATGCTCCGAGCATGGCCAGGAGGCAGATCTGGGCAGGGAGGATAAAGCCATATTGGGTTTGGCTTTGCCCTCCAGCTGTTGGCCCACACGCTGAGGACAAATGTATTCCCAAGCCTCGTCATGGGCACCTGTCTATACCCCAGAATTCAGAGTCTCAGAACCAGCAAGATGTGTGCAAGACTTTGGGGGAAGCCCAGCTTTCAGTTCACAAAGAAATCAAGCCAGTGGCAAAAATACCACAGAACCAACAATTTTATGGCTTTAAAATATTGATCAGAGACAGCATAAATCTGATCAATAGATAGACCTAGGGGAGAATGTTTAGGTTAAATTCTGGAAACATTTCTATTCATTTGCCAATTATTTTATTTTATTTTTTAAATTGAAACTCAATTGATTATACATATCTGTGGGATACAGAGTTGAATATCAATACCTGTGTGCAATATGTGATGATTAAACCAGGGTAATTAGTATATTCATTATTATAAAACATAGTCATTCTTTGTGACACTTAACCAATTTTTCATTGACTCCCTTCTCCCTCTCCCTTTTCCACCTCTACTAACCACAGTTCTCTTCTCTCCTTTTGAAAGTTCTTTCTTTTCTTTTTTCTCTTTTTCTTTTTTTTTTTTTTGCTTAGAGAATTTATACTTGTAAACACCTATATTAAAAATAAGAAAAATTTTAAAACAGTAATATAAACTCCTACCTTAAAAAAATAGAAAAAGAATAGCAAACTAAACCAAAAGCAAATATAAGCAGGAAATAAAGATTACAACAGAAATATATAAAATAGGGAATTAAAAAACAATAGAGAAAATCAACAAAAACCAAAAGTTGATTCTTTAGAAAGATCAACAAAATTTGCAAACCTTTATCTAGACTGACCATGAAAAAAAGAAAGACCAAAATTACTAAAATCAGAAATAAAGCAGGGACACTATTACATTGTCATTATGTTTTTTTTGTGGTGGTAAGATTTAGTTTTTCTCTTTCTCATTTGCATTTTTGTTCTACCAGTGGGTTTTGTTATTTCTTTTATATTCATGGTGGTGATTATCATTTTTCAGATTCCAGATGCAGGACTCCCTTGAGGATTTCTTGCAGAGCTGGTTGTGTGGTGGTGAACTCCAACAGTTTTTGCTTGTCTGAAAAATACAGTATTTCTCCCAAATTTCTGAAGGATAGCCTTGCTGGGTATAATATTTTTGGCTAGTAGATTTCTTCTTTTAGAATTTTAAACATATCATCCCATTTTCTTCTGGCCTGTGGAATTTCTTTCTTTCTTTTTTTTTTATTTCTCCATCTTTTTTTTTTAATTTTTAATTTTTATTAGCATGTTCATTGCTACAAATCATACTTATTCTTTATGCTCCTTATCAAATCTCTCACCTTCCCCCTCCCCCTTTCCTTCCCCCTTCTCCCTGTCCCCCCCCTCTAATAACCATAGATTTGTTCTTTCCATCTGATAGATTAACTGTTCCTTTGTTGTTTTGTTGCCTAGGTGATCTGTCCAGTACTCAGACTTGGTGTGATTAAGTCCTCCCCTATTATCATAAATCAGATGCTTCTTTTATGACTCTGGAGTGTGCTTTGTGGAGAGAGAGGACCTCTTCTTCTTCTTCTTTTTTCTTTTTTTTCTTGGTCTCCACTGGTACCTCTCCTTGTGTCAATACAGTTGAGAGGCTTGTGTGCCATCTGCACAGTGCCCATGACTGCTGCTGTAGAGACTAGCCACTTTTGTGGCAGCCATGTCAATCGCAGTGGCTATGGAGGGCTATCTGTGTGAAAATGGTGTTTTTGGTGTGCTCTTTACCTTATTGCTGCTGGGTTTAGCTTCCCCCACCTCCACACCTCAGGACCCTGGCAGGGCCCGGGGGGTGGCAGCAGCTTGCCTGTTTGCGGCTGGGTTTGGCTACTCCCAGCTACATGCCTCATTCTAAGATGGTGTGGAGCAGTTGAGGGGGAGAAGGAGAAGGGAAGAGGGATGGGAAATAGGGTGAGAAGAGGAAGAAGGAAGGGGAGCATGATCAAGGCCCATGGCCCCCCTCATTCTGGCGGGGGAGACCAGGGGGCTCCCAGCAGTGGCTATGTCATCACTGGGCTGGATGCAGATGTGAAGGGGGTTTGACTGAAGCCCTTGGCCCCCCACTGCCCCAGCTTGGGAGCCTAGGGTGCTTCCTGTGGCAACTTGATGTGGTCATTGCCAGGCAGTTTGCAGATGTCAGTGGGGCGTGGCTGATACCATTGGCCCCCCACCGCTCTGGCTCGGGAGCCTGGGTGCTTTCTGCAGCACCTCAGTGGTCATCGCTGGGCTGGTTTCAGATGTTGGGGGGGCGTGGCTGAGGCCCTTGGCCCTCCCACCTCTCTGGCTTGGGAGCCCAGTGGGCTTCTGGTCTTTCTAGGTGTTATGGTGTTCTTTGGTGGTGTTAGACCTTTACTAGTTAATATCAAACTTTTTCTCTGATCTGTGGATACTTTTTTTCCTGTCAGTTCTGTGTTGGATTATTCACTTTTCCCACCACTTAAACTCTGCACTGGAACTAATTTATTGTATTTTGCTTACTTCTAAAATGGGGGAACTTCCTGTGGGGACCATTGCTTGAGACCTGTGGTTGAGCTAAATTGTTGCTTTGCTGCTGATTCCCTGGGAAAGGCTTTTCGTGCAGCTCAGGTTTTAATGGTTGACCTTATATGTACTTCCAGGTCTCATGAGGTCTGTGTTGTGTGGAAACTCTGGTCTGGGCCTGAGTCTTTTCAGCAAATTGCACCCCCTTCAGTTCTATATTCCTCACCAGTCTCCACCGAGTGGTCCTGAGGTGATTGGAGGGTATATCAGCTGTCCATGCTGTGCCCCAATGTTCCCCTGGTGGACCCATCTTCCCCACCACCAGCACTCCAAACACTTGTGCACTGGTCCCTTGTGATGACTCACTGACCTCTGAGTGGCTCCTTTTTCTGTTGTCTGTGGCTCCTAACTCCTATGTGGGTCCACAGGAACCCTGTCAGTGGTCTTGCTGGCCTGAGGGCCAAGGCCCTCTTCTCCCCTGCTGCCTCCAAGCAACTTCATGTGAAAGGTACAGCTGCAGCTTTTGCCAGCTCTTGCTCCATGTGCTTACCCATTCCGTCCTTAAAGCATCCAGGGCTCGAAATTGTGGAAGCAATACTTTCTTTCTCTCATCGTGGCTTCTCTTGCCTTCATGAACTATGTAGGTCTCTTCTCCTCTTCCCCTGAGTTCTAGCAGCCCCAGCTTGGCTGTTGTTGATTTTTAATAGTTTTAAATTGGTTGATTTGTGGGGGAGAGTGATGCTGGGTACCATCTATTCCACCATCTTGACCAGAAGTCCCCTGGCCTGTAGAATTTCTGTTGAGAAGTCTGCTATTAGTCTGATAGTGGCTCCATTATAGGTGACTTGATGCTTTTCTCTTGCCTCTTTTAAGATTCTCCCTTTGTCTTTGAGCTTTGTGAATTTGACTACAACGTGTCTTGAAGAGGATCAATTTGGGTTGAATCTGTTTGGGGATCTTTGTGCCTCCCGGATCTGAATGTCTGTGACTCTCCCTATACCTGGAATATATTCTGTTATTTTTTCATTTAATAGTTCTCCCATGCCTTTTTCCTTCTCCTCCCCATCTGAAACACCTGTGATTTGAATGTTTGTGTGCTTAAGGTTGTTTGCTAGCTCTCTTAGATTTTCTTCATTTTTTAAAATTCTTTTTTCCTTTTCTTTGTCCATCTAGGTTATTTTGAGAAGACTATCTTCAAGATTAAAAATTCTTTCTTCTGCTTGTTCTAGCCTGCTGATTAACCTTTCAGTTATGTTTTTTATTTTGTTGAGTGAATCTTTCAGTTCCATGATTTCTGCTACATTCTTTTTTAAGGTATTAATCTCCTTGTAAATTTCCTCCTTTATATCTGATTTTTTTCTCATTTCATTATGTTGTCTAACTGAGTTTTCTTGTATCTCAATGAATTTTCTTAAAATTGTTGCTCAGAATTCCTTTTCAGTCATTTCAAGGGTTTTCTTCTCTATGGGGTCTGGTATTTGAGAATTACTATATTCTTTTGGTGGTGTTATATTTTCTTGGGTTTTCTTATTTCTAGTATCTCTACATTGATGTCTGATCATGTGGGAGCAGTTGCTTCTTCTACTACTCAAGTGGGCTTTAAGGAGAGAGACATCCTCTTCTTTTTCTGGTCTCTGCTGGTAACTCTCCTTGTATCAATGCAGTTGAGTGTCTGGTAGGCTGCCTGTATGGTGGCTGTGGCTACTTCTGTCGTGTAGAACTGCTTTTGCAGCAGGCATGGCTGTGGTGGGCCACCAACGTGGAAGTGGTATTTTTGGTGTGCTCTCTTGCCTGCTTCTGAGCGGAGGGGGCTGCACTCAGCACCTGCCTAGGACGCTGGGCATGCTGTCTTCCGTTTACCAACCATTTTAAAAACTAGCTTTATTTACCAAAGATTATTAAAGTCATGTGAACTTGAAAAGCATTTAGGCTTATCTACTTAATTTATGAACATGCTTTATTTATAAGCCAATTTCATACCATGTAGACAATACACAAACACATATATAGACATAAACACATGTAGATACAATATACAGCTTACACATGTGTATTAGTCTGTTTCTGTTGCTTATAAGAAAAATACCTGAAACTGGTTAATTTGTAAAGAAACAATATTTATTGCTTACAGTTTTGGAGGCTGGAAAGTCTAAATTCCAGGGAACACATCTGATTAGGTGACTCTATAGCAATGTCGGTAGTCACATGGTGAGAACGGTGGGGCAAAGAGAGAGCTAATTCCTCACTCCTTCTCCTTTCAAAGCCCTCAGAATCACTCCCCTGACCACCATTAAACCATCAATGGATTAATCCATTTACTAGGGCATCGTCCTCACAATCTAATCACCTCTGCTATGTCCCATCTTTCAATTACCATAATAGGATTTCATACCCTCTTAACTATCACAGTGGAGGTTAAGTATCTAGTATAATAAAACTTGGGGGACACAATTCAGTCCATACCAACATGTATACAAGCATACGTAAAAAACACAGAAACAAAGATCTTATATCTTTCATTTAAAATTTAGCAGTGAGACAGATACAGTATAAAACTTACTAATTTACAAAGGACAGTTGGATTTAAATCATGTCTCTGTAAATGAAACAAGTTAAAGCTTATCTGCCCCAAGTGGCAGAAGCCCTTGCTGAATTTTAGTGAAACCAATGTAGCAAATTTACATCTCAAAGCACAGATAAATAATGCAAGCTTTTCCAAGAAGCGGTTTAGGTGGGTTAGAGGAGATACAGAGGGAAATTAAAAATCGAAGCCAAGAAAAAAACAAAATCCTAGAAATTTGCCCCAAGACTTTACAAGGAGACAAATTTTAGTTAGCTAGGTGGCTTTTAATCTAGTTTCTATTCTCAACTGGGTTACTGAGCTAAGGGTGGGGCCCATTAATGAAGAGGGCCAAACTCACTTGATTCTTGGAACTCTGAAAGGAAGGCAGCTAACCCAAAAATATGTTGGTTGGCACACTGTAGTGGGCTGAATTATGTCCCCCCAAAACTCACCAAACTTGAATTGTGTCCCCCAAGTTTATGTATTAGAATCTTAGCCTCCATTGTGACTACTAAAGGGTGGGAAATCCTATAATGGTAATTGAAAGGTGGAGCCTTAAACAGGTGATTGGATTGTAGGACCGTGCAGTAGTGAATGGATTAAAAGTGGTGGTCAGGGTCGTGGTTCTGAGGACTTTAAAAGAAGAGAGAGAGTCTGTCTTTCTCACTCTCTCTGCTCTCGCTGCTTCCACCATCTTGCAGTGTGAGACCCCTGGGTCACTGTTACCACCACCAGATGGACTTTGGGCTTCCCAACCTTAGAGACTGTAAGAAATAAATTTTGGTTTTCTTTTTAATTCCATGTATTTTGTTATAAGCAACACAAAAGGCACTAACACACACACCATGGCTATATTTCTCATGAGACCTCAGAATCTTTGGCAAAAATGCCAAGAGAAACGTAAAGAGGGAGCACATAGTTAAAGAGGTTCAAGGAAAAGGAGTTCAGTCAACTAACTAGTTCCTGTGGGGAGAGGCAAAAATCCACAGAAATAGAGGCCTAGAAGAAAATATATCCAACTAAAGCCAAAGAGGTGCAAAGAAGCCCTCTCAGGATCCAGAGCCAGTCAGTATGGTAGCAGCAAATGGGCCTATTCATTGAGCAGAGGGGAGTAGTTAAAAACAAACAAAAAAAACAGAACAAACAGTTCCTAACACATTATAAATCAAAGTTTCAAATCAAACATATATTTGAACAAATGACTCAAAATCTGAATAAGCACATGTAAGACTAAAGTCTCCAAAGGGGAGCAAAAATATCTCCCCCACACCAACATCTAGGCTGTTCCCAACCACAGCTTAAAGAAAACAAAGCCTGTCTGTGAGGATAGAAGGATCACAAATGTGTACGCCAGAAGATCAAATAGTCATAAATATAATTTAAAACAAACACTTTTATTCTTCTAAATGCTTTTCTCCTGAGGTAAAGGAGTTTCATGATGGGACTAAACTCTTTCAAATCCAATCTCTGCTCAACTACTAGTTTCTTGGATGTTAACATTTTAAAGGGAAAGCAAGGTATTTTAGTTTGTTTGAAATCAGATTTCTGTTTTTTAAATCTTGCTAAGGAAGTTTTTAAGACTAGCTATTTTATTAATCTTTTCATAGATACTTAAGGATGGATGTTTAAGACAAGAGCTCTCTAAAAAGTTGTCTTTTGAGCATAGCCAACTCAAAGGATCTGTGTCTGGCCATGCACAATTCAGGATCCCCCAGCAGTGTACCCAATTTCAATAGCAACTCAATCCAACGAAGACCAGGAGGTAGTTTTCAGATTTAGACAGGGCATAGAAGAGGCAGCCTGCATAATCCCCAAAAAGTTACTTCCAGAGATAGGCTAAGTAAGGTATCAAAGACTCTTATTTCTGCAGGCAGTTAGGAATCCTTGGTCCCCTGTGGAACATAAGGTATCTCCAGTCACAGACCTGCTAATCTGTGACCCAGGACAGGTGATACTGGGAAGGGAGTTTCTCAGCACAAACAAGACAACAAGGTTGAGATGATAAAATCCCTTATGTACTGGACCTCTCATAATAAACTCCTCTCAGAGCTTGACATATTTAGAAATGGTGTTTCCAAAATGGTGGAGACCAAAAGAGAAAGAGCTCCCACTTGGTTATAAGTCAAGCTTCAAGACATAAATAAGATGGGAGGGTAACCATATATAGTTCTCCTCTTTAAGATAAATGGCACAGAAAGATAAAGTAAAAAGGAAAGCAGATTATATAACAGAGTTGCTTCACCTAAGACTAGTCAGACAAATCCTTTTCTCCCTTCAGCTAAAAAGAGAATGTGATCTTTACCTTCCACTCGACTGGATTCCATAGAGGGAGAGAGAGTAGAAGTCCAACTGGTAAGAAAGTCTTACCCTTTTTGCTGGCTTGCCAGGCACTGGTCTCCTCCAGCTGTGGCTTCCAGAAGAGCAGGGTGGCTTTGGTATCCTGCTCATAGTGCCATAACCTAGGGGTAATCAATCTGCAACATAACCAGCACCACTTTAGACAAGCCCAAATACAAAATGGTGCCATCCACCTCCTGCCCTCCTCTCCCCCGTTCTCTTTTACAGGAAGCCTCATGGTTTTGGAGAAAATGAAACTTTCGGTGTTTCCGCATGCGCAGAGCTCTCCATCCCCATGACCTAACTCAATCCCCATACCGGAATTACAATACCCAGCTCTTGGCGCCAACATACCAATATAAGCTCTACCACCCCCACACCTGGTGCTGTCCCCTTCTCAGGGCAGCCCCAGGCTTCCTGCCACTCTGAGCACAGCCCAGCAGATTTCTTTCTTTAATAAAGCTTGAACGGTACCCGGCATCTCAGCTCACTTTCTTTCAAGGGCAGAGAGAAAACTCCCTCTTCACTCCTGAAGATTCATTAATAAAAATCACTGATAAATTTAGATCAATATGAAGAAAGTGCATAACAGATTTTATTATTTAACATACTGGGAGAGGTAAAGCATGAGGGAATCACAAGAGAGTAGTGTCCCAATTTACAATGGGGGTACAAAGCTCATACACCAGTGTTCATGAGACAGAAGGCAGGGGAGGTACCAGCCCCAGAACAATGGCCTGAGACCAGGTTTCTCTGAAGTTCTGGGGGAGATGTCATCACAAATGAAAGAAGGAAGTCAAAGGTAAAAGTTAAGGAGAGATATCTTGTATGCAGATCAGAGTACTTCAGGTTATTGTGGAGTATACTTATACTCATAAAGCAGATGTATTTCACAGGGCCTCCAAAACCCTGCACTTTCAGATTCAGCCTAACTTAAAATTACATATAGAAATGTTAACCTTGGAAAAGACAGGAAACTTTCCCCAGGCTAAAGTCTCTGTTGTAAGATAAAGAATTGTAACACAGCAAGGTTGCTGGCTCAAGGACAGACAAGTTACTTGATCGATATGTAAGATCAAGCTTTTGTTGGTGGATTGACTTAACCTTTTGCAAATTGCATTATGGAATGTCACTTTGCTTGTTTGACTGATGTTACCAGCCTCTATTGTTAAACTGCAATTGGTCATAACCCCACCTATGTTCTTTTCCTGTAATTTCCTGGTCTGGAGAATAAATGCGGGGCAAGTACCCCTGTTCGTGGTTAATTTTCCAAAAGGAAGGAATGCCTTTCCCTTGAGGGTTCCGGGAAATTAACCCCTTCGGGGTCTCTCACTGCTTGGAAGAAATGGGCTTTGAGTAAATCCTTTTGGCGGCTCCACCACCCAGGAGAAGAGAGGTGACAAATCTGTGTGAAGCAAAGCAACAGGTTATCTCACAGCTACCCTCAGAAAGAATAGATAGTAGCCCAAGGAGGAGTGCCTCACAGGAAGCCTGATGTTTGCATTTATGGATGTAAATATCTTTCCACAAAAAACAGCCTTCTAGCTATTCCAGTTTTTCCTGTCTCCCTGAATTAGCCATTTTGAGATATATCAAAGAAATATATTTTGGGGCCAAAAATTTTCCTTTCCCACAATTTCCCCTTTGTCAAGTAAAAATAAATTAATATAATAATAATAATAATAATAATAATAATAATAATAATAATAATAATAATAATAAAGAAGGCCAAATTCTTCCATTTTGGTGGGGGGATGGGGGCTGTCATTGTTCAGTAATCAACCCATAGTGTTCTGAGCCTGCTCTGTGCTGGTGTCACGGAGCAGTAGATCCTGAAACAGGCACAACCATTCTTAAGGCCAAGCAATCACAACCTGGGGCAGTGCTATGGGAGCAGGTGCAAAACGGGTGCCAACTCCTGACCATCTTCCCAAGCGTTCTCAGTCTGGCTTTCTTGCAGCTTTTCCACCATCTTTTGAACATATCCCCAACAGCCAGCTTGTCAACAGAAGACTGGTGAGGTTGGGCTCAGAGGGAAAAGTTGCTTTGTTTACTATCTGAGCTACATTTCTGCTGCAAAAATCCTGCAGGAAGGTTTTGTTTTGTTTTGTACTTTAAAATTTGAGATAAATTTAGACTTACAAAAAGAGTTGCAAAAATAGTACAGAGAGTTCCCATATGCCCTTCACCTAATTTTCTCCCATGTTACTATCTGACAAAGCCGTAGTATAATTATCAGAACTGAGAAAAAACACACTGATATTATTAACTAAATTACAGACTTTACTCAGAGTTTGTCAGTTTTTTCACTAATGTCCCTTTTATATCCCAGGATCCAATCCAGGATCTCGAATGACATTTAGTTGCAGTGTCTCACTGATCTCCTCCAACCTGTGAAAGTTCTTTGGTCTTTGCTTGTCTTTCATGACCTTGATGCTTTTGAAGAATGGCGGTCAGATATTTTGTAGTCTGTCCTTCAGTTTGTGTCTGGTGTTGTCTCATGATTTGATTGGGGTTATGGATTTGGGGGAAGAATACCTCAGAGGTGATGTGCCCTTCTCAGTACTTTGTATCAAGGCACAAATGATGTTGACATGACTTCTTACCAGTGATGCTAACTTTGATCATTTGGTTAAAGTGGCATCTGCCAGGTTTCACCCCTGTAAAGTTACTATTTTTCCCCTTTGTAAATAATAAATGTTTTGGAGAGGATACTGTTACTGAACCGGTTTGTCACCCGTTGTGCAATTAGACTAAGTGCACACCACCATTTGCAGTAGAAAAAGTCAGCATTTATTGAGTGACACCAATCAAGGAGAATGGGGCAGCAAATGGTCTGATCACCCAAACTCCTGGGCAGCTTAAAGTCACAGGCAATTATAGAACAAAATTACAGGTAGGGTTCTTGCGAGTCATGTGGGAATCTGATTGGCTTGTGGGGAAGCCAGCACAACTATTTCCCGCATCTTGACTAAGGTCTTCCTTGGCTCCTTTGAGTCTGGGGGTGCATGATCTTTAAAGCAGACTTGTCGTTAATGATGATCTGCCAAACAACTTGAGATTGGAGTCTCAGATATTACCTTAAGCCATTCTGTTAAGGAACAAACATCTTGTGACCATGAAATCATGCTTGGCCTAAGGAGAGTATATGTTTAACTAATCTATTCTTAGCTTATTGTTAAATAAACTTTATTGTTACTCCCAGGAATTTAGCCCATCATGCTTGATCATGCAGATTTTTCTTTAGCTAGATATATCTCTTCCCCCAGCTGAAGCCTCCTGCTAACTGGGGTCAGGGGGACAGCTAGGGGGAAATCTGGAGTCTGTCGCTGGTTTCAATACTTTGAGGCATGCAAATATCCTTTGTTCCTTAAACTTTTGCCCACCAATTTATCATTAAATAGTGGGTTTTCCCAACAGCAATTATTACTGAGCTAATGCCAGTTTTCTATTTTCTTCATTCCTTCTGTATTTATTTGTTGGAATTATTCTATAAAAAGAGTTTCCCCTTTCCCCTTTTATATATTTATTCATATATTTAATTCAGTATGGACTTGTGGATATTTATTTTACTCTTGAAGTTATAATCCTATACTATTGTTAATTTTTTTGTTACTAAAATTGTTCCCACTTTGGCCATTGGGGAATTCTGCCTCCCATGTCCTTTAAACATGCATCCGTCTATTTTTCCCTTTAGCACTTCCTGACTTGCTGGTACTACAAGATGTTCCATGATAATCTTATATTTTCTTAGCCCCAGTCCTGGAATCTACCACTTCTCTAGCGAACCCTGGTTTCTTTGATTAGAGAATGGTATTTAGAAACCAAGAGCTGGGTACTACATCTGCTTATTGCTACTGGATTGTGTCACTGCTTCTAGGCCTTCTCAGTGTACAGACATAGAAAAAAAAAATATGTATATATATATAATAGCCCATGCATCCACAAACATCTAGATTTCTGTGTCTATCTGTATTTATATTAAATAATCAAATGCTTATAGGGTAAGTGCTGGGCACAGACCTATCCCCCCTTCCTGTGCATACCAGAGTTCCCCCTCTTCCCTGGGAAACTACCCCTGGCCAAGGTAGTTACGCAAGGAAAGGCACGTCTCCTTTAAGACAAATGGAAGAATGGAGGAAGCAAGGACCCTAAGTAAATTGGAACACTGGTGTCAAAGTGCTCTGGTGCCAGGAGAGTAATGAGTGGATTGACTTATCTACTCAGCCCGACCTCCCGTGCACTTTGGGTTGTGCGAGCTGGGTGAGGGCTGCATAAGCATCACATGATTTATAGCTCTACTTTGATCTGTTCACTATATAACCGTTGTATGTACCCCATGGTGGTGCAGATTTCCAGCTGACTGGCTTCCCCCAGCACCTCCTGTAAGTCTAATAAACCGATGTCTCTACCTATTGGCCTGGGTAAGTTTTTTGGAATAGGCAAACACTATGCAAGTGCCCTTTCAGATTTGGGGCCAGAGCCATAAGGGTTCATTTGTAATGAACCTATTTGCCTATTTGTAACTTCTTCAACCATGAGAAACCTGACTATCATTATCTATAATGAATTTACTTATATATTCAACCCCAGTGTACATACAGTTTCATAATTGCTAACTCATACTCTATGAGAAACAAATTTATTTATTTATTAGGGTTTGTGTACAGTTCTTTTTCTCTTTAGCCATACAGTATCCACTCAAAAAACTTTTCCAAAGTTATTAAGTCAGGTACTTTCTTTTTTTTTTTTTTTTAATTTTATTATGTCGATATACATTGTGGCTGATTATTGCTGCCCATCACCAAAACCTCCCTCCCTCCTCCCTCCCCCCTCCCCCCCAACAATGTCCTTTCTGTTTGCTTGTTGTATCAACTTCAAGTAATTGTGGTTGTTATATCTTCTTCCCTCCCCCCGTATTTTTTTTTTGTGTGTGTGTGTGTGTGTGTGTGTGTGTGAATTATATATTAATTTTTAGCTCCCACCAATAAGTGAGAACATGTGGTATTTTTCTTTCTGTGCCTGACTTGTTTCACTTAATATAATTCTCTCAAGGTCCATCCATGTTGTTGCAAATGGCAGTATTTCATTCGTTTTTATAGCTGAGTAGTATTCCATTGTGTAGATGTACCACATTTTCCGTATCCACTCATCTGAGGATGGACGTTTGAGCTGGTTCCAACTCTTGGCTATTGTAAAGAGTGCTGCGATGAACATTGGGGAACAGGTATAGCTTTGACTTGATGATTTCCATTCCTCTGGGTATATTCCCAACAGTGGGATAGCTGGGTCGTATGGTAGATCTATCTGCAATTGTTTGAGGAACCTCCATACCATTTTCCTTAGAGGCTGCACCATTTTGCAGTCCCACCAACAATGTATGAGAGTTTAAGTCAGGTACTTTCTTACCCAACCCCTTCAGTGTGATTATGTCTTCCATTAGTAATACTGTTAGATTCATTGGTCACAGTCTGTGCTCCATCTTGGGTTCCTCCCACATCCTAGTTGAATTTTATTTTAATTTGCACGTGGTAAAAAACACTCTTTTTGGTGTATGTATTTTGACAAATATATAGAGTCATGTATCTTCATCATGGTACCAAGAAGAAGGGACATTTCCTCATGTGCCCCTTTGTGGCCCACACCTCCCCTCTTCTGGTAACCACTGATCTGTTTCTCTGTCCCTATAATTTTTCCTTTTACAGAATGTCATAAAAGCAGAATCATATGATAGAACCCTTTGGTTCTACCTTCTTTCACTTACTAAAATACATTTAAGATTCATCCAAGTTGTTTCATGAATTAAGAGTTTATTCCTTTTTATTGGTGATTAATATTTTATTAATGAGTATGAATGTAAAACTTTGTGTACACATTCCCTGTTGAAGGACATCTGTGTTATTTTTTATTCAGGGCATTATATATAAAGCTGCTATAAACATTTGCATACAAGTTTTTGTGTGAATATGTGTCAAGAACTGTGAAGGATCTGAGATTTTACCTTACTTGCAGATCCATACAAATCCTGGCAGAGGACCCCAGTTTCCTGGGTCAGAGACAAAGGATTTTGTTACTCACAGCAATAGCAGTAGTCAGAGTATCAGCATTTTCTTGCACCAGTTCCCTGAACTCCAGTTCTCACGGTTGAGAAAATGAGGGGCAGGTGACACTTGCATACATGGTAGGTTGTGTTAAAGGAGAAGGACCCTGAACTTAGGAAAACCGAATCTTCTGTAGTGGACTGTAAGCATGCTGGTCCTTTGCTCTGGAGTTAGATATTACCTTTATTCTAGGCAATAGCAGGCCTACCCTTGGCTCTTAAGAGAGACATTATCTTTATTTTCCAAGGCTGTTCCCTATATAAACATCTTGAAAAGATAGATCAAAACAAAGACAGTGCCTCTGCTTGCAAGATAGGTAGAAATGCAAGAGATCCATGGAGAATGGTTTCCAACAGTAAGTTTTTATTTCACTTGGATATGAATTAATACCTAGAAGTGGAATTGCTGGCTAATATGCAAAGTATATGTTTAACTTTATAAGAAATGGCCAAACTGTTTTCCAAAGTGGCTGTACCATTTTGCATTCCCATCAGCAGTGTTTGAGAGTTAGAATTACTTTATATCCTCTCCAACACTTGATATTGTCAGGTTATTTATTTCAGTCTTTCTAATATAGCTAAAATATGTTTAGTGGCATCCTATTGTGGTGTCCATTGCATTTACTTAATACCTAATACATTCACTAAATACTAATCTTCTCATGCTTATTTGCCATCTGTGTTTCTTTTTTGGTTCATATCTTTTGCCCATTTTTTAATTGGGTTGTTTGTTTTCTTAAGATTGAATTTCTTCCATTATTCTGGACATAAGACCCTTAAAAGATCAATTTGCAAGTATTTTCTCTCAGTCTGTGGCTCATCTTTTAATTCTCTTAATAGGTATTTCACAGAGCAAATGTTTTTAATTTTCATAAAGTCCAAGTTATCAATTTTTCTTATGGATTGTGCTTTTGGTGCCATATCTAAAAACTGCCAAACCCAAGGTTGTACAAGAGTTCTCCTGTTTTCATCTCAAAATGTTATAGTTGTATATTCTACACTTGAGACTAGGGTCCATTTTGAGTTCATTTTTGTATAAGGTCTGAGGTATGGTCCAGCACCATTTGTTGAAATAACTATCCTCTCTTCCTTGAATAACCTTTGCTTCTTTGTCAAAAATCATTTGACTTTATCTGTATGGTTCTATTTCTGGTGTCTCTATTCTGTTTCATTGAACTAGGTGTCTATTCTTTTGCCAACATCACACTGTCTTTATTACTGTAACTTTACACTAAGTCTTAAAATCAGCTAACATCAATTTTCTAACTTTGTTCTTCTTTCCACAATTTTTTGGCTATTCTAGTTCCTTTTACCTGCCTTATAAATTTTAGAATCAGGTGTTGAAATCTACAGAAAAGCATGCTGGGATTTTGATTGGGATTGCATTAAATCCAGATCAGAGTCAGGAGAATTGATATTTAACGGTATATATCTCTCCATTTATTTAGGTCCTTTTTGTTACTATTGTAAATGGCACTTTTGAAATTTTAAATTTTAATTATTACAATTGATTTTTGTGTATTGACTTTGTATCTTTTGACCTTGCTAAACTTCACTTACTTTTCTAGGAGCTTTGTTGTTGATTACTTGGGAATTTCAATAATGTCATCTATGAATAGAGATCATTTTATTTCTTTTTATCCAATCATATAGATTTTACTTCTTTTCCTTGCTTTAATGTGCTGGCTAGGTCTTTCAGTATGATGTTGAATAGGAGTGGTGACAGAGGACATCCTTGTCTTGATCCATATCTTAGAGGGGAAACATTCAATCTTTCAACATTAAGTACTTTGCTAGCTGTATGGTGGTTTTCGTTTGGTTTGGTTTCTAGATATGCTTTACCAGGTTAACAAAGTTCCCTTCTATTCCTGGTTTGCTGAGAATTATTACCATAAATGAATGTTAAATTTTGTGAAATGAGTTTTCTGCATCTATTGAGCCAATCTATAGTCTGTTAATATGGTGAATTATATTAATTTAGTTTTGAATGTTAAGTTGACCTTGTATTCCTGGGATATTTTCCACTTACTCATGAGTATTTTACATTTTATATATTCTTGCATTAAATTTGCTAACACATCTTGTTGAGATGTGTTGTTCATTAGGAATATTGGTCTGTAAATTTCTTTTCTTAGAATTGTTGTCTAATTTTGGTATCAGGGAATGCTGGCCTCATAACATGGGTTGGGAAAAACTCACTCTTATTTTTTTCTGAAAAAGCTTGTATGGGTATTATTTTTCTCAACCGTTTGGTAGAATTTACCAGTAAAATCATCTAGGACTTGATTTAATTCAACTTTAATAGCTATAGGACTATTCAGATTATCTGTATCTCTTGGAGTTAGTTTTGGTCATTTGTTTCCTAGAAGGAAGTTGTCCATTTCTTCTAAGATGTCAAGTTTATGGGGATAGAATTATTTGTAGCATTCCCTTATCATTCCTTTAATCCTTGTGGAGTCTGGAGTGATATTCCTTTGTTCATTTCTGATATTGGTAATTTTGTCTACTCTATTTTTTTCCTGGTTAGTTTGATGAGTTTTTTCTTCTTCTTTCAATTTTATTAATTCTTTCAAGGAACCATCTTTTGGTTTTATTGGCTTTCTATTTTTTTTAATGTTTTTAATTTCACTGTTATCTGCTTTTATCCTCATCGTTCTCCTCCTTTTACTTGCCTTTTTAAAAACTATACCTCTTTCTATTTTAATTTAAGAATTTAATGATGTAAATATCCCTCCATCTACTGTTTTAGCTACATCCCAGAAATTTTGATGTATTTTATATCCATTTTTATTTAGTAAAGTATGTTAAGTCTAAGGAGTGTGCTTAGTCCTAGATCATGAAGATTTTTTTCCTGTGTTTTATTCCTAAAAATTTTATAGTTTTATGTTTTGCATTTAAATCTACAATCTATTTTGAATTAACATTTGTATAAGGTGTGAGATTTAGGTTGAGGCTTATTTATTCATTTTTGGTCTAAGCATGTTTAATTGCTCCAAAACCATTTTTCGAAAAGGTTATCCTTTCTCCATTAATTGCATTTGCTCTTTTGCCAAAAATTCATTAGGTACATCTGTAGGTTTCTGTTGGGGTGCTCTGTTCTGTTCTATTTTTATATATGTTTATGCCTCCATTAGGACCACACTTTCTTAATAACTATAGCTGTATAGTGAGCCTTAAAATCAGGAAAAATCACTCCTCCCACTTTACATTTCTTTTTCAGAATTGTTTTGACTGTTCTAGGGCCTTTCTTTTCTTTTTTCTTTTTAAAAAATTTTTATTAGCATATTCACAATTACAAATCATAATTATTCTTTATGCCCCTTACCTGACAAATCACTCCCCAACCCCCTCCCTTCCTTCCCCCATCTCTAGTATCCTTAGGTTTGTTCCCTCCCTCTGAAAGTTCAACTTCCTTCCTTCCTCCTTCCTTCTTTCTTTCCTTCCTTCCTTCCTTCCTTCCTTCCTTCCTTCCTTCCTTCCTTTTTCTTTCTTTCTCTCTCTCTCTCAGCACCCAGTCATGAGTGAGGACATGTGGTATTTCTCTTTATATGTCTGGCTTATTTCACTTAACATAATTTTCTCTAAGTTCATCCATGTTGCTGCAAATGGCAGAATTTCATTCTTTTTTATAGCTGAGTAGTATTACATTGTGTATATATACCACATTTTCCTTATCCAGCCATCTGTTGATGGACATTTGGGTTGGTTTCATAGTTTAGCTATTGTAAATAGAGCTGCAATAAACATGGGAGTGCAGGTGTCCCTTTGAAATGATAATTTCCATTCCTTTGGATATATACCCAATAGTGGGATTGCTGGATCATATGGTAGTTCTATCTGTAGTTGTATGAGGAACCTCCATACTGTTTTCCATATTGGCTGCACTAATTTACAGTCCCATCAACAGTGTAGAAGAGTTCCATTCTCCCCACATCCTTGCTAGCATTTGTTATTCTTGGTCTTTTTGATTGTGGCAAGTCTAACTCAGATGAGATGATATATCAATGTGGTTTTGATTTGCATTTCTCTGATGATTAGTGTTGTTGAGCATTTTTTCATGTACCTGTTGGCCATTTGTATACCTTCCTTTGAAAAATGTCTATTCATCTCCTTGGTCTAGGGCCTTTATTTTCTATATAAAATTTTACAACAAGCTTCTTTATGTCTATTGCAAACCTTGCTGACATTTTGATAGGAATTGCATTAAACCTATAGATCCAGTTAGGAAGGACTGACATGTTTACTATGTTGATTCTTCCAACCTATGAATACAGTATGTCTCTCCAAGGTCATCTTTGATTTATTTCATCAGGATTTTGTAATTTCAGCATATAGATACTGTACATGTTTCATTAAGCATACACTAAATATTTCACTTTCTTTGGAGCAGTCATAAATGCATTTTCATTTTGATTTCCACTTATTCATTGTTGGTATACAGAAATGCAGTTGGTTTTTATGTGTTGATCTTGTATCTTTTGACCTTACTAGACTTACTTATTCTAGTAGTTTTATTTTTTGTGTATTTCTTGAGATTTTCTAAGGCAGTTGAGTAGTCTGGACAGGGAGACAGTTGCATTTATTATTTTCCAGTCTCTATGACCTTTATTTAGTGGCTTGAACTTATTTGGATAAGCATGGTGAGAGCAGACATACTTGCCTTTTTCCAAATCATTAAAGGAAAGAATTCAGTCTTTTACCATTAAGTATGATGTTATCTATAGGTTTTTTGTACAGTACATGCTCTTTATGAAATTGAGAAAGTTCCATTCTGTTCCTAATGTACTGAGTTTTTATATTGAATGGGGGTTGAATTTTGTCAAATCCTTTTCTGTGTAAATTGACATTTTTCTGTGATTTTTTATTTATTAACCTGTTGATATAGTGGATTACATTAATTGGTTTTTGAATTCTGAACTAGCTCTGCATGTATGGAATAAATCCCACTTGGCCGTGGTGTATTATTCATTTTATACATTGTTGGATTAAATTTGCTAAAATTTTGTTGAGAAAAGTTCATGAGATATGTTTGTGTGTAGTGCTGTCTTTGGTTTGGGTATCAGGGTAGTAGTAGCCTCATAAAGTGAGTTGGGAAGTGTTTCCTCCTGTTTTGTTTTCTGGCATAGATTATGTAAAACTTTGTTAATTCTCAGAGTGTTTGATAAAATTCTCCAGTGCAACCATATAGGCCAGAGATTTCTTTTTTTCTTTCTTTCTTTGGGGGGGTGGGGGCAGAATTACAAATTCAATTTCTTTAATAGTTCTGGGAATATTTAGATTACCTATTTCATCTTGGTGGACTTTTGGCAGTTTGTGGGTTTACAGAAATTGTTCCATTTCTTTTAAGCTGTTGAATTTATGAGCACAAAGTATTTCATAATATTTTCTTATTTTCCTGTCAGCGACTGCAAGAGATATTGTAATATCTCTGGTTTTATACTTGATGTTGGTGATCTGTGCCTTCTTTATTTTGTAAGTTTTGCTAGAAGTTTGTTGATTTTACTGTTTTTTATTTTAACAAACAGCCTTTTGTTTCATCAGTTTTCTCTGCTGTTTTACTGTTTGAATGTCACTGATTTCTACTTCCATCTTTATTATTTCCTTTCTTCTGCTTGCTTTGAGTTTATTTTGTTCTTTTTCTAGGTACAAGAGGTAAAACATAGATCACTGTTTTGACATATTTTCTTTTTTCTAATGTAAGCTTTTAGTGCCATAAATTTTCCTGTGTTGGCTGCATCTCACAAATGTAAATAAATTGCTTAATTTTTATTCCATTCTATTTAATTTTTTTTTACTTTTATTTATTTATTTGTTTGTTTATTTTAATTTTACTTCTCAAAATACATTGTAGTTGATTTTCATGCCCCTTTATCTGTTCCTCTCCACTCCCGCCCCTCCACTCCACATCATATCTGGTCACTTGATTTAAATGGTTCAAGGAATTTTTGTGGTTATTCTGTCTTCATCCTCCCCCCCAACGTGATTTGTTTGTGTTCATTTATTTATTTATTTTTAGCTCCCACAAATAAATGAGAACATGTGGTATTTCTCTTTCTGTGCCTGACTTGTTTCACTTAATATAATTTTCTCTAAGTCCATCCATGTTGTTGCGAATGATAGTATTTCATTCTTTTTTATAGCAGAGTAGTATTCCATTGTGTAGATATACCACAGTTGCCTTATCCAGTCATCAGATGATGGACATTTGGGCTGGTTCCACCTCTTGGCTATTGTAAATAGTGCTGCAATAAACATTGGAGTACAGGTATCCCTCTGGCATGATGATTTCTATTCCTCTGGGTATATGCCCAACAGTGGAATAGCTGGGTCGTATGACAGATCTATCTGTAATTGTTTGAGGTACCGCCACACCATTTTCCATAGAGGCTGCACCAATTTGCAGCCCAACAGAGTATGAGAGTTCGTTTTTCTCCGCGACCTCTCCAGCACTTATCTTCATTCTCAGTCTTTTGGATGTGAGCCATCCTAACTGGGGTTAGATGGTATCTCAAAGTGGTCTTGATTTGCATTTCCCGGATGCTGAGTGATGTTGAGCATTTTTTCATGTGCCTGTTGGCCATTCGTATATCTTCCTTTGAGAAATGCCTATTCAGCTCCTTTGCCCATTTTTTAATTGGGTTATTTGTTTTTTTTGCTATAAGTTGTTTGAGTTCCTTGTATATTCTGGATATTAATCCATTGTCAGACGTATATTTTGCGAATATTTTCTCCCAATCTGTTGGTTGTCTTTTCACTCTATTGATTGTTTCCTTTGCTGTGCAGATGCTTTTTAGTTTGATAAAATCCCATTTGTTTATTTTTCCTATAGTTGCCTGTGCTTTTTGGGTCCTATTCGTGAAGTCTGTACCCACTCCTACTTCCGGGAGTGTTTCCCCTATGTTTTCTTTAAGGAGTTTTATTGTTGTAGGATGTATATTTAATTCTTTAATCCATTCTGGATTGATTTTTGTACATGGTGAGATGTATGGGTCTAGTTTCATTCTTCTACATATCAGTATCCAATTCTCCCAGCACCACTTGTTGAAAAGGCAGTCTCTTCCCCCATATGTAGATTTGCTGTCCTTGTCAAAGATCAGATGGCTATAGGCATATGGATTGATTTCTGGGTTCTCTATTCTATTTCATTCATCCATGTGTCTGTTTTTATGCCAGTACCATTCTGTTTTGGTTATTATAGCTTTGTAATATAGTTTAAAGTCAGGTAGTGTTATGCTTCCAGCTTTATTTTGTTTATTTGGCTATGTGTGGTCTTTTGTTGTTCCATATAAATGTCTGGATAGCTTTTTCCATCTCAGAGAAAAATGTCATTGGAACTTTGATGGGGATTGCATTGAATCTGTAGATCACTTTGGGTACTAAGAACATTTTCACAATGTTAATTCTTCCAATCCAAGAGCAAGGGATATCTTTCCATCTTCTTGTGTACTCTTTAATTTCTTACAACATGGTTTGTAGATCTCTTTGTAGAGCTTTTTCTCATCTTTGGTCAGCTTTATTCCTAAGTATTTTATTTTTTGGGTGGCTATTGTAAATGGGCTAGCTTTCTTGATTTCTTTTTCTGCATGTTCACTGTTGGAGTATAGAAATGCTACTGATTTTTGTGTGTTGATTTTGTATCCTGCAACTTTGCTGAAATCATTTATCAACTCTACAAGGTTTTTTTTGTTTTTTGTAGAGGCTTTAGGCTGTTCAATATATAGGATCATATCATCCACAAAATGGGACAGCTTGACTTCATCCTTTCCAATCAGGATGCTCTTTATTTCCTTCTCTTCTCTGATTGCTCTGGCTTCTACTTGCAACACTATGTTGAATAGGAGTGGTGAGAGTGGGCATCCTTGTCTAGGTCCTGTATTTAAGGGAAAAGCTTTCAGCTTTTCCCCATTTGGGATGATATTGGCAGTGGGCTTATTGTATATGGCTTTAATTATGTTGAGATACTTTCTGTCTATGCCTAGCTTGTAGAGAGTCTTTATCATGAAAGGATGTTGAATTTTGTCAAATGCTTTTTCAGCATCAATAGAGATGATCATGTGGTTTTTGTCTTTGCTTTTATTAACATGGTGTATCACATTCATTGATTTATGTATGTTGAACCAACCTTGCATCCCTGGGATGAATCCCACTTGATCATGGTGTATAATTTTGTGTATGTGTTGCTGTATGCTGTTGCTAATATTTTATTGAGGATTTTTGCATCTATATTCATCAAGGATATTGGCATGTAGTTTTCTATTTTTGATGCATCTTTGTCTGGTTTTGGTATCAGGGGGGTGTTTGCCTCATATTATGAGTTTGGGAGAATGGCCTCTGTTTCAATCTTTTGGAATGGTTTGTAGAATTGGTATCAGTTCCTCTTTGAAGGTTTGGTAGAACTCTGCAGTTAACCTGTACAGTCCTGGGCTTTTTTTGGCGGGGGGAGCCTTCTGATAACAGCTTCAATCTCTTTTATTGTTATTGGTCTGTTCAGATATTCTATATCTTCTTGGCTCAGTTTTGGTAGTTCATATGCATCCAGAAATTTATCCATTTCCTCCAGATTTTCAAATTTGTTGGTATATAGTTGTTTATAGTAGTCTCTAATGATTCCTTGTATTTCTGAGGTGTCAGTTGTAACATCACCTTTTTCATTTCTAATTTTTGTTATTTGGGTCTTTTCTTTTCATAGTTAATCTTGCTAAAGATTTGTCAATTTTATTTATCTTTTCAAAAAACCAACTTTTTGTTTCATTGATTTTTTGTATTGTTTTTTGGATTTCTATTTCATTTAGTTCTGCTCTGATCTTAATTATTTCTTTCCATCTACTAACTTTAGGTTTGGATTGTTCTTGTTTTTCTAGATCTTTAAGGTGAAGTGTTAGGTTATTTATTTGCCATCTTTCCATTCTTTTGAAGTAATTATTTAATTTGATAAATTTCCACCTTAATACTGCTTTTGCAGTATCCCACAGGTTTTGGTATGATGTGTCATTATTTTCATTAGTTTCAAAAATTTTTTTGATTTCCTGTTTAATTTCTTCTTGGACCCACGTGTCATTAAGTAGAATGTTGTTTAATTGCCATGTGTTTGTATAGTTTTCAGAGTTTCATTTATTATTGATTTCTAATTTTAATCCATTTTGATTGGAAAAATACCAATGAAATAATTCCAATTTTTTAAATTTGTTGAGACTTGCTTTGTGACCTGACATGTGGTCTATCCTGGAGAATGTTCCATTTGCTGATGAGAAGAATGAATATTCTGAGGTTGTTGGATGTAATGTTCTGTAGATATCTGCCAAGTCCAATTAGTCTAAAGTATTGGTTAGATCTTTTGTTTCTCTGTTGATTTTTTGCCTAGATGATCTGTCCAATGATGAGAGTGGTGTGTTCAGGTCCTCTGCTATTATGGTGTTAGTGTCTATCTCTTTCTTTAGATCTAATAGTGTTTACTTTGTAAATCTGGTTCCTCTGACATTGGGTGTGTATATATTTATGATTGTTATGTCTTCTTGATGGATAGATCCTTTTATTTTTATATAGTGACATTCTTTATCTCCTTTTATGGTTTTTCGTTTAAAGTCTATTTTATCTGATGTAAGAATAGCTACTCCAGCTCATTTTCATTTTGCATGATATATCTTTTTCCATCCTTTCACTCTTAGTGTATGTGTGTCTTTACAGATCAGGTGAGTCTCTTGAAGGCAGCATATTGTTGGGTCCATCTTTTTAATCCAGTCAGTCAGTCTGTGTCTTTTGAGTGGAGAACTTAATCCCTTTACATTTAGAGGTATTATTGAAAGGTGTTGACTTACTCCTAGCATTTTATTGATTTTTGTTTAGATGTGTTAAATATCTTTTGTTCCTTTCTTTCTAATTTTCTGTTTGTCTTCTGTATTCATTGGTTTCTTGGGGTGATAGATGAACTTTTTTCTCTCTTTTGTTACCTTTTTTTTTTTTTTTTTTTTTTTTGCTTATAGGTATTGTTCTTTCTTCCATATTCATGGCAGTGATGGTTGTTTTTGTGGTATCAAACCCAGTACTTCCTTGAGAATTTCTTGTAGTGCTGGTTGTGTGGTAGTGAAATCCTGCAGTTTTTGATTGTCCGAGAAATATGCTATTTGTCCATCATTTTGGAAACATAGCCTTGCTGGGTAAAGTATTTTTGGCTGGCAATTTTTGTCCTTTAGTGTTTTGAATATATCATCCCATTTTTTTCTGGCTTTTAGGGTTTCTGATGAAAAGTCTGATGTTATTCTGATTGGGGCTCCATTATAGGTGATTTGCCACTTCTCTCTTGCAGCTTTTAAGATTCTCTCTTTGTCTTTGAGTTTTGTCAGTTTGATTATCACTTGTCTTGGAGAGGACCTTTTCAGGTTGAATGTGTTTGGTGATCTTCGGGCTTCCTGAATCTGGAGATCTGTGACTTTCCCTATACCTGGGAAGTTTTCTGCTATTTTTTCATTGAGTATGTTTTCAATGCCATTTTCTTTTTCCTCCTCTTCTGTAATACCCATGATTCAGATATTTTAATGCTTAAGATTGTCAGTTGTCTCTCTTAGATTTTCTTCAATTTTTTTGATTCTTTTTTTCTGGTCTACCTGTGATTATTCAAACAGCCTGTCTTCAAGGTCAGAAATTCTCTGTTCTTCTTGTTCAAGTCTGTTAGTTAAACTCTCTTTTGTGTTTTTTATTTCACTGAATGAATCCTTCAGCTCCAGAAGCTCAGCTACATTCTTTTTCAAAGCATTGATTTCTTTGTACATTTCTTCTTTCAGATCCTGTATTTTTTTTCTCATTTCATAGTGTTGTTTAACTGAGTTTTCTTGTATCTCATTTAGTTTCCTTAGAATAGTTACTCTAAATTCCTTTTCTGCCATTTCAAAGACTTCCTGTTCTATAGGATCCAGCACTTGAGAGTTATTATTTTCCATTGGTGGTGATGTACTTTCTTGATTTTTCATATTTCTGGTATCTTTCCTTTGTGACCAGTGGTATCTCAGTCCACTTGTTTCACCCTGATGTCTGGCTTGGATTTTGAAGGGACTGCAGCTTCTGGGCAGCAGGATCTAGCCTGGACCGGAAGTCCCACCCTACCTGTCTCCTCTGGCATGGCTGGCTTGGGATGTGGGGTCCCCCAGCCTCTTAGGACTCTCCTGTTGGCAGGGTCTAGCCTGGGCCAGAAGTCCCACCCCACCTGCCTTCTCTGGGATAGGTGGCTCAGGGTTTGGGAGCCCTGAGGCTGTTAAATCTCTCCTGGTGCTGGGGGCTGGCCTGGGCCGGAGGTCCAGTCCCACCTGTCTTCTCCAGCATGGCTGGCTCGGGGTGTGGAGGCCCACGAGCCTCTTATGTCTCACCCAGCATCAGGGACTGGCCTTGGCCACAAGTCCCGCCCCGCCTGTCCGGCCCGGCAGGCTCGGGGCATGTGGGCCCAGAAGCTCTAAATTTTCTCTATGCAGTGGGGAGCAACCTGAACTGGGGTCCCATGGCATATGGCTCCTGTCCGCTCCAGCACAGATCTCTGGTCCTCCATCACTGCTCCTCAATAGCTGCAAATTGGTTGCTCTGTGGGAGAGAGCGACTCCCAGGAACCGGCTTCTCCGCCATCTTGATCAGAACTCTCTGTTCCATTTAATTTTAATATTGTTTGTAATTTCTCTTTTGAGCCATGAGTTATTTAAAGCATGTTCTTTAATTTCTAAGTGTATGTAGATTTTCATGTTGTCTTTCTGTTATTGATTTCTATTTTGATTCCACTATGGTCAGAGGACATACTCTGTATGATTTCAAGTTTTAAAAATTTGAAATCATGTTAAATGTTGTACTGTGACTCAAAATATGGTATATTTATGTGAATCCTCAATGTTTGTTGGAAAAGAATGTATTCTGTTGTTGAGTGGAGTGTTCTATAAATGTTTATTAGATCTAATTAGTTGATGATATTGCTTAGTTCTACATTCTTGCTGATTGTTTAGTTGTTCTATTAACTATTAAAGGTGGGGTATTGAGGACCCCAACCATAATTTTTTATTTATCGATTTTTTTTCAGTTCCATCAGTTTTTTCTTTATGTATTTTGAAGCTCTCTTGTTTGGTGCATGAACATTTGGGTTGTTGTCTTCTTAGTGAATTGAGGCTTTTATCATCATGTAATTTCCCGTTTTGTTCCTAGTTACATAGTTACTCCTGCTTTTTAAGAATAAATGTTCGCATAATATACCTTTTCCATCCTTTCAACCTTTCTATGTTATTAGGCTTGAAGTGAGTTTCTTGTAGACAGCATAGAGTTAAGTCATGTTTTTGTCCACTCTTCAATCTCGCTTATGTAATTCATATATTTAGATCATTTACATGTAAAACAATTATTGATAATTAAAGCTCAAGTCTCCTATTTTATTATTTGTTATTTGTGTATTTTCTCTGTTCTCATTTCTCTCTTTTTTTCTTGCCTTCCTTGGATCATTTGAGCATATTCATAGTGTTTCATTTTAATTTATTTATATTATTTTTGAGTATATTGCTTTGTTTGTATAGTTTTCTTAATGATTATTCTAACATTTCCTTGTACATATGTGTCAGCTATCACAAACTACTGATATTGATGATTTACTACTTTATGTGAAGTATACAAACCTTCCTTCCATTTAGGTCCCTTTACTCTCACTATTTAAAAAATTTAATTGTCTGAAGTATTTCCTCTACATACATTATACACCATATTAGATGGTGTTATACTTTTGCTTCGATTATAAAATATGATTAAAGAAACTCATGAAGTTAAGAATTGTCTATTATGCTTACTTCTATATTCATCCATTCTGTTGTTGTTTTTCCTTTCTGAAAGTCTAAGCTTTCTTCTATTATTATTAGCTATTCTATTTAGAGAGCTTCCATTAGCCATTATTTAAAGATAGGTCTCCTAGCAATAAATTTTCATAGTTTTCGTTCCTCTTCAACCCTGGAGGATATTTTCACCAGATAATAGGATTCATGGGTGGCAGTTCTTTTCTCTCAGCACTTGAACACTGTTGTGCCACTTCTTCTAGTCTCTGTGGTTTCAGATGAGAAACTGCTGTCATTTGAATTGATGTCCTTTTATAGGTAATCTTTGGCTGTTTTAAGGATTTTCTTTTGTCTTTCATTTTTAGAAACTTAAATACAATGTGTCTTCTTTTAGATTTCTTTGGTTTTATCTTATTTGGGGTTAGTCGTGCTTCTTGAATTGTAGTATTTATGTCTTTCACAAAAATTGGGGAATTTTATGACCATTACTTTTTGAATACTTTTTAAGTCTCACACTCTTTCTCCCCCTTTTTCTGAAGGTCTGACGGTATAAATATTAGATCTTTATTGTCCCGGAGATCTCTAAGGCTCTGTTCATATTGGCATCAATTGATTGCTCTTCTCATTCAAATGTGATATTTCTGATTCTTGGTGTGATGAGTGACTTTTCTTATTATATCCCGGACAATTTGGTTATTAGGTTAGGAGACTCTCTATTCTCATTTAAATCTTCTCGTTTAGCATGCAGTCACTGTGTTTAGGTTCAGCACGCTCGATGTGGCTTACTTTTGTGGGCTTTAGTTTCTGAGCCATCTCGTGTTGCTGGTGCTCCCACTCAATTCCTGTTCGGTTGTGGCTGCAGGAGTGGAAGGCACTTCCCTGGGCTTCCTGTTGTTGCTGGGTGACCTTCTGGGGCACAGGGGCAGAAGTTGCTAGGCTTGAGTCTCCTTATGCCACAGAATAAAAATACAGGAAAAGTACTTAGCCTAGTAAGTACTCAATAGATGTTGTTTTTACGATGACCATTCCCACCATTACTTTTCTGGCCTCTCTCATCACATGGGCCTTACAAGTATAGAATTAATTGCCAAATCCTGAACAATATAGGAATCTGAAGTGCCCACCATCCTTTCTGTGTTTGCCAACCTATCCTACTCATCCTTTAATCTTCTTCCTCACCATCTCTACCATGAGATGTCTTTAGCTACTCACCCAGCTAGAGTAAGAAACATCCTACACTGGATGTGATTTGTTGCTTTGTTACATCTTTTAGCACAGCATTTGGTAGTGGTTTTCTAGACCTCCAGCCCTCTCCTGTGAGCCTCCCTCAAGACACAGAGTTTGGTCTGGTTTTGTAAGTTATGTCCCAGACCTAGCAAAATGCCTGGCATGTGATACTTAGGTTCTTACTAAATATCTTGAAGTGAAAGAGAGTAAAGCTAAATGAAGGAGGCCTAGGTGAGAGGAACTGGATGGGTCAAGGCATAGAATTACCCATTCATGTCTGGGTCTGAGAAACTCTTAATGGTGAGAGCATCTATGGCATATGGTGAGGCTTTGGAGAAGGCTTTGGTGGGGGGCAGGGAAGTGGATATGTGCTGGATACTTGACATTTCCTTTGGCCATCAGTCTCTACTCCCTTCTTATTCCTGATTCTTAGTGTGAGAGAAAGGTCCTGTTCACCCAATGATGTTCTGGCCTCCTTTCAGCTAGGGTGTGAGTGATGTGACCCAGGCACCACCAGCCAGAATAACCTGCTAGGCTTTGAATTGAGAGAGAGTGATTCCAGATGGTGGGCCTGGCAGGGAAAGCCATGGTAGTGGTGGTGGATACAGATTGATGTAGCTCCTGGGGTGGCACTGGCAGTGGGCCACTGGTCCATCTTCTGTCTGACACTCCCAGTATTGGTGAGGCAAGCTACAGCATCTGGTATTCAGCAGTGGGGCCTCCACCAGGAAGGTCTACAGCAGGATTTGGGGCCTTGCTCCTGTTGTGAGGTCGCAAGGCAGGTTCTACTGACCATTTGGTGATGCTGTGAGCTATACTGATGTCCTTTTCCTAAAACTCTTCCTGCTTCAATCAACCACAGTTGGTTTTCTTGCTTATGACTAAAGCTGGACAGACACACTGGGACTGAAGTGGGGGGAGGTTTAAAAAGGATTTTGGACAATTCAAAGTCCTGTATATCTACTAATAGTCTCTTGATAAGGATCATTTTTGCATAGTAAGGAGAGCGCATTCCAGTCAATTCCTTAAAATCCATTTTTTTCAATATTGATGAAGTGTTCAAGAGATTTTCTAATTTGTAATTGTTTAGTATGGTTTGAGATGTTGCTAAAAATCTGTTATTAATTTCATTTGACATACAATGTATATATTCTTATCTGTTCTATTTTTACATGAAAAGTTATGGATGGTGTTATGATTGATGTTATGTACTGGAAAGAGAATGGGCCGTAACTTATTCCTTTTGATTGATTATAATTTTGACTGGTTTTTGTTTGTTTACTTCCATCATGTATAAAGCATTTGGAGTCCCTCATTCAATACCTTGCATTTATATAAGACCTAATAGTGTGTCCAGGCACTTGAAGGTATGTATTTCACCAGAACGTTATGGAATCAAGTTATGTTAGATATGTCCATGTGTCCATTGTTAGGTTGCTAATGATACCACACTCATATTTGCCAAATATTGAGTGTCCTAAGTAAGTTCTGGTTTGAAACAAACATGCAGGGTGTGTTCAAGCTGCATGTTTAAGCTCTGTTGACAGCAAAGCGAGCAGTAACTGAATTAGTGTCTCATCTAGAAATACACAAAGATAAAATTGCTTTAAGATCTCTGTCATCAAGACAGGAAATCCACAGTCCTGGCTTCTAGCAGTCCTTGGACTGCCTGGAGAGACTTCCACAGCACACCCAGGGATTTGGTTTCTTGGAGTCACTGGGATTAAATTATTATCTCAATATAATTTTAATTTATCTTTCATTTCACAAGTACTTTTCCTTTTTTTTTTTTTTTAAGCAGAGAATAAATACCACGTGTTTGTGGGATCTTTTCTGCAATTCACGTATGTCCTTGGTGTCTCCCTTTCTTTTCCGTAGGTTGGAAGTTCCACAAACACGCTGAATGCCCTGAAAATTGCTTTTGGTGATAAAGACACACAAGTAATCTATCTTCTGACAGATGGGAGACCTGATCAGGTACTTATCAATGTTGGGAACAAAGAGGGGCTCACCAATACTCTGGAAGTGAATGCTGAGAGTCGGTTTGGGGGACCTTTTCAAATGCCACCAAAAAGCTGTTGAGAGATACTTCCTTGGTTTAAGAACCCAGAACTGAGGTGAGAAAATACACTGAGGAATTCCTTTGTCTACTAAAACTCTGAGGAGAATTTATGTTGTCGTGAGTGTTGTCTGGTTAACGTGACACACGCCCATAGCCTAGAGCCCAATCCCGTGAAAGGAGAGTCTGCCTTCCAGACCTGGTTTATGTTTTATCACAAACTAAGAGTAACGAGGTCCTTTTTTATTTTTTTCCTTTGGGGACTCTGAATCTCAACAATGTCACTACACAGTGTCCTCGGCTTTACCCCTCATTTTAACTTAGTACTCATTTAAACAAAAGCGTGCCTTTCTAGTGAAACGCTCTTTGTTTTGGTTAGCCTGCCTGGAAAATATTTGAAAAGTTAGAGGAGTCAGTTTATATTCTTTTGAGCTTTGTGAATGAAAGACTAGTGCTCCAGGCATTAAATAAATATGAGGATTTTCGGGCCAGTACAATGTAAATCAACAGCTAAAGTGAATTAGTGTCAAGTTGTATCCTTTCTTGTAAGATGTTTACATATGCAGACTGCTTGGCAAATGTTCTAAAATATCCTGTGTCAAATGTTTCAGAGCTTAAATAGTAAAGCAACTGGATTTTACTATAGCTATAGATTTATGGTAGAACGTTGGTATTTAAAGTGAAATTTTATTTTGAGTGGTTTTCCTATTGACTTCGTTGTATTTTCTATTAAGAAGCAGTATATTATTTGTGTTTCTTTATCAAATAATGTGTCTCTCTTATGTTCTATGTGTAGTGCCAAGGTTTGAGGCTGTCAAGATGAACAATAGCTCACCCCTGCCTTAGGGGGGCTTATGCTTTGAGGAATGTGTCAGACATATGCAGCTAACCCTGGTATGATACTGGGAAAGGGTTGCCTGTGCCATGTCTAGGAGCACAGAGTGATGAATTCTGCTGTATAAAATGCAGAGAAGACCAGAGACGTTTCCATGGAAGTGGGGATGTTTGAGCTGTGTCTGAAAGGAGAAATTTTCTTAAAAAAAAAATAAATAAATAAATAATTGATTGAACATATCTGTGGGGTACACACATCAATACCTGTATGTAATATGTGATGCTGAAATCAGGATAATTAGTATATTCAGCATCACGTAATGTAATCATTTTTGTAGCCCTTTACCAATTTCTCACTAACCCCCCTCCTGCTCCCCTCCCTCCCCTCCCCCTTTCCCACCTCTGGTGGCCTCAGTCCTGTTCTCTCCTTTTGAAAGTTCACCAAATTATTGTGATTGCTGTTTCTTCCCTTCCCTTCCCTTCCCTTCTTTCTTTCTTCCCTTCTTTCTTTTTCTTTCTTTCTCTTTCTTTCTTTCTTTCTTTCTTTCTTTTTCTTTCTTTCTTTCTTTCTTTCTCTCTCTTTCTCTCGCTCTCTCTCTCTCTCTCTCTCTTTCTTTCTTTCTTGTTTATTTTAGCTCTCACTTATGAGTGAGGACATATGTTATTTCTCTTTCTGTGCCTGGCTTTTCACTTAACTTAATTTTCTCCAAGTTCATCCATGTTGCTGCAAATGACAGAATTTTATTCATTTTTATGGTGGAGTAACAATTCCATTGTATGTATGTATATATATACTATATTTTACACATGCAGATTTTTTACACATCCAGTTGTCCATCGATGGACAGTTAGGTTGATTCCAACTCTTGGCTATTGTAAATAGATAAACAGGGAATGCAGGTGTCCTTTTGACATGATGATTTCCATTTCTTTGGGTATACACCCAGTATTGGGATTGCTGGGTCATATGGAAGGTAGTTCTATCTGTGGTTGTCTGAGGAACCTCCATACTATTTTTCGTAATGGCTGCACTAATTTACAGTCCCACCAACAGTGTAGGAGGATTCCCCTTTCTCCTCATCTCACCAGCATTTGGTATTCTTTGTCTTTTTTATAATAGCTAGTCTAACTAGGGTGAGGTGATATCTCAGTGTGGTTTTGATTTGCGTTTCCCTGATGCTTACTAATATTGAGCATTTCTTCATGTGTCTGTTGGCCATTGGTATATCTTCCTTTGAGAAATGCCTATTTAGCCCCTTCACCTATTTTTTAACTGGGTTACTTGTTCTTTTTACTATTAAGTTGTTTGAATTCCTTGTGTGTTCTGGATATTAATCCTTTGTCAATGCACAGTTTGAAAATATTTTGTCCCACTCTGTAGGTTGATTTTTCACTGCTGATTGTTTCTTCTGCTGTGCAAAAGCTTTCTTATTTGATATAATCCCATTTGTTTATTTTTTCCTTTTGTTGACTGTGCTTTTGGAGTCTTATTCATGAAGTTTTTGCCCAGTCCTGCTTCCTGAAGTGTTTCCCCTATGTTTTCCCTTTGGAGTTTTATAGTTTCAGGTCTTATGTTTAAGTATTTAACACATTTTGAGTTGATTTTGGTATATGGTCAGAGGTATATGGGTCTAGTTTCATTCTTCTAGATATGAAGGTCCAGTTTTCCCAGCACCATTTATTGAAGAGGGATATTCCTGGTGCCTTTGTCAAAGATCATTTGGCTGTAAGTATGTGGCTTGATTTCTGGGTTCTCTGTTCTGTTCCTTGGTCCAAAGGTCTATTTTTATGCCAGTACTGTAAGTGTTTTGGACTACAGCTTTGTAGTATAATTTGAAGTCAGGTAGTGTAATGTCTTCAGCTTTATTATTATTATTATTTGTTTTAATTAATTAATTAATTTGTTTGTTTGTTTATTTATTTATTTATTTGCTCAGGATTGCTTTGGCTGTTTTGAGTCTTTTGTTGTTCCATATGAACGTCAGGATTGTTTCTTCTACTTCTTCGAAGAATGTTATTGATATTTTGATGGGGATTGCATTGAATCTGTAGATCACCTTTGGTAATATGGACATTTTCACAACATTAATTCTTCCAATCCAAGAGCATGGAATGCCTTTCCATCTTTTTGTGTACTCTTTAATTTCTTTCAAC
This sequence comes from Cynocephalus volans, assembly GCF_027409185.1. Taxonomy (NCBI): domain Eukaryota; kingdom Metazoa; phylum Chordata; class Mammalia; order Dermoptera; family Cynocephalidae; genus Cynocephalus; species Cynocephalus volans. The sequence goes on along the minus strand of NC_084473.1, from coordinate 96,296,454 downwards.
GGTAACTTATAGTTCTTGTTCTGGAGATCTTTTACCTCCTTTGTTAAACTGATTTCTAGATTTTTTTTTTTTTTTTTTTTTTTTTTTTGGTGACTATAATAAATGGGTTTGCTTTCTTGGTTTCTTTTCTGCTAGTTCGTTGTTGGAGTTTTAAAATGCTACTGATTTTTGCGTGTTAATTTTGTGTCCTGCAACTTTAATGAAATCATTTATCAGCTCTAAGAGTTTTTTGGAAGTGTCTTTAGGGGTTTTTAATATATGAGATCATGTCATCTGCAAATAGGGACAGTCTAACTTTGTCTTTTTCAATCTGGATGCCCTTTATTTCTTTCTCTTGCCAATTGCTATGGCAACTACTTTCATTGCTATGTTAAATTTGAGTGGTGAGAGTGGACATCCTTGTCTTTTTGCTGTTCTTAAGGGAAGAGTTGGTGGTAGATTTGTTATATATGGTTTTCATTGTGTTGAGATACTTTCTTCTATACCTAATTTGCTGAGAGACTTTATCATGAACCAACATTGAATTTTGTCAAGTGCTTTCTCTGCATCTATTGAAATAATCATATGGTTTTTGTCCTTTTACTTAGCCTAGCTAATGGTTTGTCTATTTTGTTTATCTTCTCAATAAACCAACTTCTTGTTTCATTGATCTTTTGTACCATTCTTGTGGTCTCTATTTTGTTTAGTTCTGCTCTGATCTTAATTATTTCTTTCCATCTACTAATTCATGGAGAGGATTGTTCTTGTTTTTCTAGGTTGTTGAGGTCTAGCATTAGGTTGTTTATTTGAAATCTTTCTATTCTTTTGATGTAAGTGTTTATTGCAATAAATTTCCCTCTTAGTCTTGCTTTTGCAGCAACACACAGGTTTTGGTATGATCTATCTTTACTTTCATTAGTTTCAAGAAATTTTTTGATTTCCTGTGTAATTCTTCTTGGACCCATAGGTTCTTCAGTAGCATGTTGTGTAATTTCCATGTCGTTGTATAGTTTCCAGAGTTTCACTTGTTATTGATTTGTAGTTTTAATTTGTTGTAGTCTGAAGAGATACTTGGAATTATTTCCATTTTTTAATTTATTGATACTTGATTTGTGACCTAACATGTGGTCTACCCTGGAGAATGTTCCGTGTGCCAATGAGAATAATGTATGTTGTGTACTGTTGGATGAAATGTTCTGTAGATATCTGCTAAGTCCAGTTGGTATAAAGTGTACTTTAAATCCTGTATTTCTCTGTTGATTTTTTGCCAGGATAACCTGTCCAATGCTGAGAGAAGGGTGTCCAGGTCCCCAACTATTATCATATTGATGTCTATCTCTTTCTTTAGGTCTAATAGTGTTTGTTTTATATATCTGGGTGCTCTGATGTTGGGTGCATATGATTTATGATTGTTATGTCTTCTTGCCAGCTAGATCCCTTTATGATTCTATAATGTCCTTGTCTCTTTTTATCCAATGTAAGAATAGCTGTTCCTGCTCATTTTTGATTTCCATTTGTGTAGGATCTCTTTTTCCATCCCTTCACTCTTAGTCTGTGTGTATCTTTACAGGTAAGGTGAGTTTCTTATAGACAGCATATAATTAAGTCTAGCTTTTAAATCCAATCAGCCAGTCTGTGTCTTTTGAGTGGGGAATTTAACCCATTTACATTTAGGGTTGTCATTGAAAGGTATTTTCTTATTCCTGGCATTTTGTCAATCTTCATTTAGATGTTTTAAATATCTTTTGTTCCTTTCTTCCCCTTTCATTGTTTGTCTTCAGTGTTTGTTGGTTTTTTGAGGTGATAAGATGTAGTTTCTTTCTCTTTATCATTTGCATTTTTGTTCTACCCATGGGTTTTGTTCTTTTGTATTCATGGTAGTAATTATCATATTTTGGATTCCAGATTCAGAACTCTCTTGAGGATTTCTTATAGGACTGGTCATTGTGGTAGTTAACTCCCAAAATTGTGTTTGTCTGGGAAATACACTATTTCTCCTTCATCTTTGAAGGATATCCTTGCTGGATATCATTTCTTTCTGGCATTTTTTTTTTCTTTTAGTCTTTTAAATATACCATACCATTCTCTTCTGGCCTGTAGAGTTTCTGTTGAGAAGTCTGCAGTTAGTCTGTTGGGGACTCCCTTGTAGGTGACTTGATGCTTTTCTCTCGCTGTTTTTAGGATTCTCTCTTTGTCTTTGAGTTTTGACAGTTTGACTATAATGTATCCTGGAGAGCACCTTTTTGAATTGAGTCTTTTTGGGGATCTTTTAGCCTCCTGAACTGAAAGTTTATATACCTGGGAAGTTTTACACTATTATTTCACTGAACATGTTTTTGATGCCCTTTCCTTTTCTCTCCCTTTCTGGACTATCCATGATTTGGATGTTTGTGCACTAAGGTTGTCTGCTAGCTCTCTTAGTTTTTCTTCTTCTTCTTCTTCTTTGGTTCTTTTTTCTTTTTTATTATCCACCTCAGTTATTTTGAAAGGACTGTCTTCAAGATCAGACACTCTTTCTTCTGCTTGCTCTAGCCTGCTGCTTAAGCTCTCAGTCATGGTTTTTATTTCATTGAATGAATCTTTCAGTTATAGGAGTTCTGCTACATTCTTTTTTAAGGTTTTAATCTCTTTGTAAATTTCCTCCTTCATATCCTCAATAGTTTTTCTCATTTCATTGTGTCAATTAACTAAGTCATCCTCTATTCATTGAGTTTCTTTAAGATTGTTGCTCAGAATTCCTTTTCAGTCTTTTCAAGGGTTTCCTGCCCTATGAGGTCTGGTACTTGAGAATTATTATATTCCTTTGGTGGTGTCATATTTTCTTGTTTTTCATTTTTTTATTCATATTTCTAGTTTCTGTATGTTGATGTCTGGTCATCTGGTAGAGCAGCTGCTTCTTCTAGTACTCTGGCGTAGGCTTTGAGGAGAGAGACTTACTCCTGTGGATGTGTTTTATATTGACCATTAAGTACTGTGGTTTTAGTATTGGTTCTGGGTAGACACAGTAGTCTCTGTGTGGGTACTTCAGCCATATTCAATGTCACAGTTGTGTGTGTGTGCTTCTATGGCCTAGGCACAGCAGTACTTAGTGATTCCTTGCTGAAGTTAGTGACACTATGTTGGGTAGTCAAGGAGGTGGGTGAGCTCTTGTGTTCTTGGAAGAAGCACCTGGGTGCCCTGTTGCTCTTTGGCTGGGGTGGGTGACCCTGGATGGGCTTGTTGGCACTCTGGGTAACATCCCGTGGCTCTGATGAGTGCACTGGGGTATATACTGGAGCTCCTCAGTTTGAGTGGGTGGCCCTGGGTGGGGTTTCTTTTTCCTCTTTCCTACAGGCAAAGGCTCCTCCTGGGTCCTTGCTTTCCCTGGTTGGGAATGGGTTAGTGGTAGTTTGGAATTTTCTTCCTTACTCTATTTGGGTATTCTGGGTTCCCACACTCTCCAGGGGTTCCACATGTATCTCTCCCCAGATCAAGGCAGTCATGTGGGCTCCACATGTACCTCCCATCCTGAGGTGTGCTACCATGGGGGCCAGCATAACTCTCCATTGTGGGTTGAGCCATTGGGTCTCAGGTCTGCACTTGCTTACCTCTTTCCCTGGACTCCACTGGTGACCCTCCTTGTGTCAGTGCAGTCTACTGGTCACTGCACTGCCTGCATAGTGGTGCTGGCTGCTGTGGTGGCAGTGGCTATTGTTGAGGCAAAAATCTGCATGGTGGCAGTGTCTGGAGCAGCAGTAGACCACCCACACAATGGCACCCCATGCTCCTGCAAGCTGTTCTGTTCACAGGGGCTGCCCTCAGCTCCTGAGATCCCCAGACTCCTGCTGGCTCTTGAGGTCCTCCTGCTCCTCAGAACTCATTGATTTTTTTTTTATTGGTTACACCAAGAGCAATTTGGAAAAATATAGATAAGCATAAAAAAGTACAAAAAGGACATTTAAATCATTCATAATTAAACTTTGTGTTCTGCTTTATTTTCATCTAATATATCACGTACATTTTCTAAGTCATGAGAAATTTTTCAAAAGCATCGTTTTCAATGACCATATGATATTCTATGATATGGATTTAATAAAACTTTTACCTTAAAATTTGTTTTTATTTATTTAATTTTTGAATAGTAATACATTCACATGCTACAAATTATTCTCAGAAGGTGGGGTGCTGGCCGGTGGCTCACTTGGCAAAGTGTGGTGTTGATAACACCAAGGCCATAGGTTCGGATCCCTGTATAGGGATGGCCTGTTTGCTCACTTGGGAGAGCGTGGTGCTGACAACACCAAGTCAAGGGTTAAGATCCCCTCACCAGTCATCTTTTAGAGAGAAAAAAAAAAAGAAGGTGGGATGTGTGTGTGTGTGTGTGTATGTTGTTTGTTTGTGTTTTGTTTTTTTAACTGGGCACATTGCTGCCATGAAAAGAAAACCAAGTCTCTGATAATAAACAAGGAGAGAAAGAGATGGATATTATATAAGCAACTAGCAGTGTTTCCAAAACAACTTTATAAGGCAGCTGTGAGGATTAACTAGGAGATTAGGCCCCAAACAGAATTCCCAACATATGGAAAGACTCTAAATAAATGTCTCTTCCTTCACTCTCTGTGGGAGGAAAGTTGGCTGTAGCATGATGGAAGCTGAAAATTGCTCTTTTGGTGAAGATGCTTTGGCAGCCACATTGAAAATCCTGGGGCCTCACTCTGTAGAATCCCAATGGTCAAGGTGTTCTAACCATGGCTTTTGACCTTAGCACTTTAAGTGGTCTACAGCATAGCCCAACACTTTAAAAACATGGACTGTAAGCTTAGATGCACCTAAAGTTGAGTGACTTGGTTAGCCAAATCTTTCTCCTAGCTCCTTTTTCTCACGATATTGTTAGATCTCAGAAGGCAAAGGCCATGTCTTTTGATCTGTGTACTCTCATTATCTGGCAGTCTTTGTTTTGTTTATTGAATTGAATTGACACATTTATAAGAAGTCACTTATCACCATATAAGGAATTACTATTTGAGAATTTCATGATCTATAGCAAATACTGAGGGTTTCATGTCTTATTTTTTTTTCTTTCTTTCCATCTTCTCTTTTCCCCCTCAAAACTTAATAATTCCAGCCACCTGAAATGGTTATAGACCAAGTCAAAGGTTTTCAGAAAATTCCTATTTATACCATCTCCTTCAATTACAATGATGAGATTGCAAATGGATTTTTGAAAGAGCTTGCTTCTTTGACTGGAGGAGAATTTCATTCTTACAGTTTTGGTTGCAAGGATCCCAGTCCTCCAGAGACTGTGCAGGTAAGAGCTTGGTGGGCTGAGAAGAGAGTGTTCATTTATTTGAGCATTACAGGCTAGAGGCCCATGGACAATACCTTAGTTGGGAAAACAGCAATCACAGAGACAACTAAGTTGATCAAATAAATTGCTTAACAATGCATGTATCAGTGTCTCTCAAAGTATGGTCCAAGGACCACCTGACCCAAGGCACTTGTGAAAATGCAGATTCCTGGGTCTCACTTTGAAGCTACTAAATCAGGCTATAGGCATAGAGGCCCAGGAACCTTCATTAATATAGTTTGTTTTTCTTTTAAACTTTTCAAACATACACAAAATAGAAGAACATGTGGACCTCCAATGTACCTGTCACTCAAATTCAACAATTATCAACCTTTTGTCAAACTTAAGCAATCTGTATTTTTAATAAGGATCCTAAGGGTCCATATGTGAATTTTGTTAACCACTGATGTATTCAGATGTTTGTAAGAAACTTTCAAAAACTTCAGATGCTGGGTAGTTGTCGCCTGACTTCTCAGGCTATATATCTATGTGACCATCTGATAAAGTAATTTATTCTAGTAGGCGAATGGGGAAAAGTAAATAAAACTCTATTCTCCTATCTTGGCCTAGCATATGCTTTTTAAAAATGCCCTCTTAGAGAGTGTATTTTTTTGTCTTACTGTATGCCCTGAAGAGTCACTTTAAATCCAAGTCAAGTGGGTACCAGAACAAGCTGATCAGTGCTTACATGTGAGGAAATTACCTGAGTCTGGTGAATAAATCGTCCAATAGGATTGGAGGGAACAGTGCTTTGAGTCCACACGGGCTAAGAATAGTGACTATTTCCATCAGCTAGACTAGAAAACCTCATAATCCTTTGGGCATTGGGTTAAGTATACAGAAGGATCTTGCCTCAGTAATGGAAACAGCCAAACACTGCTCCAGTTCCACCTAGCAAATTTTAACCACAAGATTTGAAAGGATCAAACTGTTTCAAAATAACTTAACTGCATCCCAGAACAAACGCCAAGAATAATTATTGGAAAACAAAAATATCCCACCCAACAAAGTAAAATTGACAGTATATGGCATCCAATCAAACATTACCAGTCATGCAAAGAAGCAGGAAAATATAGACCCATAATGAGGAGAAAAGCAAACTGAAAAATTAAAACATACCAAGGACTGATTCAAATGTTACTATTAGGGTATTAAAACAGTTATTATAACTATATTTTATATGTCCATAAGTGGGGAGACATGAAAGGTACAAGTAAGACACAAACCTCTAGAGATGAAAAATACTTGTACAATGTGTGAGATGAAAAATATATGGAATGGGATGAACAGTAGATCAGACACTGCAGAACAACAGATGAGTGAACTGGAAGGCAGCAATGGAAATTATCCAAAATGTAACACAGGGAAGAAAGAGAATTCAAACCAACCAAATGAACAAACAAAAAACTAGAGAACAGAGCATCACTGAGCTGTGGAAAAATTCAAGTAGCCTAATAAAGTATAATTGAAGCAATAGTGGCCAGAAAATTTCCAAACCAGATTAAAAGTATAAACCTACAGATTCAAGAAACTCAATGAACCCCAAGCACAAGAAACATGAAGGAAACCACAGCAAGGCAGAACCAAACTTTCCAGAAGCGGTGTAAAAGAGAACATCTTAAAATAATAGGGAGAAAGAAGACATAGTATGTACAGAGAAAAAGTGATAAGGATTATAGCAGATTTCTCATCAGAAACATGAGTAACGCAAATGAGAAGACAGTAGAACATGTTTAAAATTCTGAAAGAAAACACTGTCAGTGTAGAATCTATACACGGTGAAAATATAGTTCAAAAAGAAAAGTGAAGTAGACTTTTTAAAATTTACAAAAACTGAAAGAATTCATCACCCATAAACCTGCAATACAAGAAGTGTTAAAAGGAGTAAATACTTTAGGCAGAAGGAAAATCATACCAGATGGAAACATGGATCTACACTAAGGCATAAAGAGCAAAGACTATGATAACTACATAGGTAACTATGTAAGATGTTTTTATTATTTAAATCTATTTATTTAAAAAATTACCAGAGGGACTTCCAGTTCCAGCAAAAATGGAGTAGTCCCATTCCTCCTAGGTTCTCCACTATAGAACTAAAAAGCCCTGGTAATAACTCTGAGAGAGTCAAGAGGACTCACTGTCATGTCATTCCTCAAGTTCCAAGATCCCCAGGCAATGAGGCATCTGGATTTTCTTATTGCCTATCATATACCCCAGACAGGAGACTGTAGGAGCCTCCAACCTGGAATTTCTAACAGGCGGACAGAAAATGACCCAAGAAAAGCCTGTCCCCCCTGGCCAAATGACCAGGAGTAGTGGGGCCTAAAAAAAGAAAATTTTTGTCTACACCTGTCCTGCTCCAGCCATACATCAATGGATCAAGGTCAAGTGTACAGATTCCCATACTGGTCAGCTGCCAAAAACAAAATTTTAAAAATGTATATCCCCTCTCCCAGGATTTCAGTGAAACCTGACGGGGGCTAATCTTCCACCCACCCTCCTGCTCCATGGAAGCAAGTGACTGTGCTCTGATACCCCTGCAGGCTGGTGCAGTAGAACTGACCAGGAAGATAATCTTCCATCCCCCACATGGTGGAAGCAGGCAGCAATGCCCTAATTTCCGTGCTGGGATAGTGTCAGTGGGGCTGTGTGGAAAGCGGATTCTTCATCCCCCACTGGGCAGACACAGGTGATGCTCCTATTCCGGTGTTAGGTTAGTATCAGAGACTGAGTGGGAAGCTCATCTTCCATCCCCCTGTGGCATAAGTAAGCAGGGTGGTGTCCATGGAGACCAGTAGCAATCTGAGCCTCTACTGCCACCAGCCAACACCGAGAGTTAACAAGACAGTGCGAGGTCAGTCTAATCTCTACCATGCTTCACCACAGTCCTCATGTTAGCAGGACTCAGCAAGGAGCTGAGCAGCCACAAACACCCAGCATCAATGAGAATGAAAAAGGAAGCATGAATTGGGGATAGGCAATACTCCACCTTCCCTCTACTCCTGGTGTTAGTGAGGCTTGATGGGGAGAGGAGCCTCCACACCCACCCAACAGTGTGAGAGTAAATGAGGAAGTGCAGAACAGGACTAATCCCTACTGTGGTCATCCCCACATTGTCAGCAGGCCCAGTGGAGAGCTGAGCCTCTACCTCTACCTCAACTCAGCATAAAAGATACTTAATGAGGTGGTGCCAGGTGGGACTATTCCATTCTCTGTTAACCCTCTACCCTTAGAAGCTCTCTGTGAACAAACTGGAGATAACTTTCCCACAGAAAGTTTGCTGAACTCCTGACCCTGCCTACTCTGTCAGCTCCCTGGGATGAAAAAAAGCTGGAAAAACTCACAGATACATAGGTGTGCTCAAATGAATGTGAAGTTTAGCTATAAAAGTCCCCAAACATATAAAAAGTGGGCTAGAAAAACAGATTTACTTGGGCACGTGGCAGGATTAGCCCAAAAGACACAGGCACAAGTGGCCTGGTCTGGGAAGCCTTTTTGTCCCTGCAGGCCTAAAACTCCCCTCCCCTGCAGAGAGACACAGAGTGAGTAGGAAGAACAGGCATGAGGGGCCTGGCTAGATATTCCAGAAGATTCTTTGTTCCTGTGGGCCAGTGACTTTCCTACTCCACCCAATGACACAGGGACACCTAGAGGACAGCAGTAGAGGCACTAAGAGGCACTTAGCAGCCTCACTAAAATAGGAGCAAGGTGCGACCAGATTAACAAAGAAGGCTGAAATAATACCAAATAGGCTCTGAAGATGAAACTGCATTGGAACAAAAACCCACAAAAGTAGGACAAGTTCCAGGTGCGAAATTTAAATAGGGTGACTACCAACTGAAATAAAAGATTTTAAACAGGATCTAGAGTCTACTAATAGACAAAAATGCCCAGAATACAGTTAAAAACCACCCATCATACCAAGAACCAAGAAAATCACAACTTGAACGAGAACAGACACATGATGCCAACACGGAGATGAATCAGATGTTGAAACTACCTGACAAGGATTTTAAAGAAGCTATCATAAAAATGCTCCAACAATCAATTACAAATTTTCTTGAAACAAATGAACAAAAAGAAAAATCTCAAAAAATAAGTTGAAGATATAAAATATTTACAAGTGGAAATTTTAAAATTGAAAAATACATTAACAGAAATTTAAAAACTCACTGGATAGGCTCAATAGTGGAGTGGTGATTACAGGATATCAATGAACTTGAGGTTAGAACAATAGCATTTAGCCAATCTGAATGACACAGAGAAAATAGACTAAAAAAAAAAAAAATACAGAGCCAAAAAATTACAGAGCCACAGGGACCTGTGGGACAATAACAAAAGATTCAACGTTAGTATCATCAGAGTCACCCAAGGAGAGGAGGAAGAAAAAGGGGCTAAAATCTATGAGAAGAAATAATAGCTGAAAACTTCTCAACATTGGTGAAATATAAAAATGTACAGATTCAGGAGGCTGAGTAAGTTCTAAAAGGGATAAGTCCAAAGAAATCCATGCCAAGACACATCCTAGTTAAACATTTAAAAATTAAAGACAAAGAAAATAATCTTGAAACCAGTCAGAAAGAAATGACACCAATTCAAAAGTAGATTTGATGGTGGGTTTCTCATCTAAAACCAAAAGAGCCAGAAACAAAAAGGTATAATATTTTTCAAGTGTGGGGAAAAGAAGAACCACACAACAGATTTTATGACTCACAAAACTATCCTTCAAAAAAGAAAGAGAAATAAAAATGTTCTCGGATAAATAAAAACTGAAAGGATTTGTTGCTAGAAGACTTACTCTTTTAGATTGGGTACAGGAAGTTCTTCAAGCAAAAGAAAATGATAACTGAAGGAATCTTGGAGCATCAGGAAGGAATGAAGAAAAAACAAAAATATGGGTAGATATAACAGACCTATCCCTTTCCTCCTGAGTTTTATAAACCATATTTGAAGATTGAAACAAAAGTTGTAGCACCACCTGATATTCAAGATAATGATATTTAGAACTGGGGAAGGTAAAGGGACCTAAGTGGGAGCAAGTGTTCACATTTGGCTCAGAGTAATAAAATGTTGATGCTAGTGAACTGTTATAAGCCACATATGTGCTGTCATACCCAGAGAAACTATTTTAAAATCCATACAATAGGCTACACTCAAAAACACTATATATAACCAAAATAGAATTGTAAAAAAAAAAAAAAAAAAACAGTTCAAGTTCTCTTAAGGAAGGCAAGAAAAGAGAAACAGGAATGAGTACAGAGAGAACAAATAGAAAACAAATCATAAAATAACATATCAATAATTACTTTAAATACAAATGGTCTAATTACACCAATCAAAAGACAGAGATTGGTAGAATGGATAAAAGAACATGGCCAATCTACGTACTGCTTACAAAAAACTTACTTCAAATCCAACATAGGTAGGTTTAGTTAAAAGGATTTAAAAAGATGTATCATGCGAATATTAATAAAAAGCTGTAGTGGCTATATTAATATCTGATAAAGTAGACTTCAGAGCGAAGAAAACTTAATAATAAGATCAACTTATCAGGAAGACATAAAGTTGCTAAATGTGTGTGCATGAATTGATACAGCCTTAAAATATGTAAAGCAAAAACTGATAGAGCTAATAGAGAAATAGACGACAGAATTATAAAGGGACTTCAACACCTCCCTGTTAGCAACTGATAGACACAAAAACCTCAACTAAATTAAAAGAATTGGAGTCATGCAGTTTTTACTCTGACCATCATGGAATCAAACTAAAGATTAATAATAGAAAGACAACAGGAAAATGTCTAAACACAAGGAATTTAGAAAACACAGTCCTGAATAATCCATGGGTCAAAGAGAAGTCTCAAAGGAAATAAGAAATACTTAGAACTGAATGAAAACAAAAGTACGACATATCAAACATGTGGGATGCAGCTAAAACAGTGCTGGAAGTGAATTTATAGCACTGAATGCTTATGGGGGAAACCAGGAAAAGTCTTGAATCAGTGATCTAATAATTCTAATAAATAATTCTACTTCTGGAATTCTATTCTAGGAAACTAGAACAGGAAAAGCAAAAAAACCCAAAGAACAGAAGGAAGAGGACAATAAAAATAAAAGCAGAAATCAAGGAAATTGAAAATAGGAATACAATAACAAAAATCAATAAGAGAAGGAGCTGTTTCTTTGGAAAACAAGTCAAGATTGGATCAAAGCTTTTGGAAGACTAACAAAGATGAAAAGAAAGTAGACACAAAGCACTAATATCAGGAATGAAATAGGGGACGTTACTACAGATCTTGCAGCCATTAAAAAGATGATAAAGGAATACAACAAACAACTTTACTGCATAAATTTGGCCACTTAGAAAAAAATGGACCAGTTCCCTCCAAACCACAAATTATGAAAACTCAGATGAGATAAAATGGATATTGTGAGTAGCACTAAAATCATTAAAGAAATCGAATCCATAATTCAATACCTTCTGAAAAAGAAATACCAGACTTTTGGTATCTAGTTTGGCAAGCCTGGAAATTTCCAGTTTGTTCTAACAACAAGTAAAAAGCTGAACAAACTGAAAAATCAAATCAGATCTATAAGAAAAGATGTCTCAGACTCAGACACTGCCCCCCAAATTGGAAAGATTGACAGGCGAATACAGCGAATGATAACTTACCAGAGCAGAAACCCATGAGCTCAAACCTCTGCAGGAACTAGTGCCAGGGTGGGGAAACCTGAACTGTAATTGGCAAACTGCTGGAGGCTCAGTGTGGACAAGAAGGGGAGAGAAACACTTCAGAAGGATCCAGTCAGCGAGGATGGGGCACCATACTTTTGTGAGTTTTACCTCCTGGAGCTCTACCAGGTTCTCACAGTAAATATCATAGGAAAATCCCCTTGTGCTTCTGTTAGAAGGAGGGGAAAAGGAACCATTTTGAAATATGCCAGTGCATTCTGTACTTAGCAAGGTCTGCCCTCAGGAGAAATTATTTAACCAGATCCTAAACTTCTGTGATATTATCAGAGCCTAACTGACCTGGAGGAAGGTAAATACCCAACTCCAGACCTCTCTAGCCTTCTGTGTGAGAAAAGGGAATAACCAACTCCAGCCCACTCTAGTCACTTGGTCCCACCTAAGAGGGTGTTGGGGTACAGAGAAGCACTTGTGAAGTTCAGTCCAGAGGAACAAGCTCACTGAAAGACTGGGACCTAACCATAGGACTATAGAACGCTTCTGCTCCCCCCACACTTCACCACCACCTTTCTGAAGGCTTATTTATAGCAGTTCCTTTTAGCCAGTACATCATGTCTGGCTATCAAGAAAAAATTACAGGACATGCTAAAAGGCAAAAACAAAAAAACAAAAGACCACATAGTTTGAAGAGACAGAGCAAGCATCAGAACCAAACTCAGATATGGCAGGGATGTTGGAATTATCAGACCAGGAATTTAAAACAACTGTAATTAATATGCTAAGAGCTCTAATGGATAAAGTAAATATCATGCAAGAACAGATGGAAATGTAAGCAGAGAGATGGAAATTCTAAGGAAAAAAACAAAAACAAACGCTGGAAGTCAGAAACACTGCAGTAGAAATGAAGAATTCTTATTAGTAGACTGAACACAGCTGAGGAAAGAATCTCTGAGCTTAAAGATATCTCAATAGAAATCTCCAAAACTGAAAAGCCAACAGAAATAAGACTAGAAAAGAAATACCCAGGCACAGATGGCTCCATGGAGAATTTCATCAAACATTCAAGGAATAATTAAACTAACTTATTTTCAGTGCCAACCACCAAGCTGCTGGAAGTGCCCTGGGCTCCCGAGGCAGGGTGGTGGGGGGCTGAGGGCTTCAGCCACACCCGTCTGACATCTGCATCTGGCCCAGCAATGACCAAGCTGCTGCTAGAAGCCCCCTGTAAGAATGAGGGGGCTGCCATGGGCCTCGACCACCCCCTCCTTCCTCGTCCCACCCTGTTTCCCTCCTCATTCCTCTCTCCCTTCCCCACAAATGCTTCACAACATCTTAGAATGTAAAAAATAATAAATTAATAAATAATATAAATATAATTTTTAAAATGAAAAAAACACTAATTTATTTTGAGAAATAAAATAGAAGGGACCACCTCCCAACTCATTTTATGAAGGAAGTATTACTGTGACATTAAAACCAGATAAAGGCAGTGTTAAAAAAGAAATCTACAGGTTAATATCTCTTATGAACACAGATGAAAAAATCTTCAACAAAATATCAGTAAACTGAACCCAGCAATGTATTGAAATAATTATACAACATGATCAAGGGGGATTTATTCTAGATATACAAGATTGGTTTGACATCGGAAAAATCAATGTAATTCGACTTTATCAACATGCCAAAAAAGAAGAAGAATATGATTATATTAATTGATGCAGAAAAAACTTTCACCAAAGCCAACACCATTCATGATGAACACTCTCAGCAAAATAAGAATAGAGAACTTCCTCAACTTAATAAGAACATCAATAAAACACCTACAGCTAAAATCATACTTCATAGTGAAAGACTGAACAATTTCCCCCCAAGATCAGGAAAGAGGCAAAGGCATCCACTCTCACTAATCTTACTCAGCATACTTTTTTTTGGAAGTGGCGACATGGACTGAAATTAACACAAGTTGTATGCTGGGAGGAATAATTTTCAAATTGCATATCTATTAAAGGACTTGTGTCCAGAATATATAAAGGTCTTGTTGGGAAAATAGAATAGTTTAATCAGGTCCCCTCACCTCAGGTCTGGTTGGGTGTGGTGTACCACCTTCTTTGTAAACAAATTGTGTGTGTGTGTGTGGAGTTAGTGCGCATGAGCGCCAATGTATCTTTTCAGTTTTGTTGCTATTCTTGTGTTCTTGAGAGTTGTGTGGAGCAGCGGCCCTGAACTGCTGGCGGGCAGAGAGCTCGCATCTAAAAACAGAGCATGTTTACTTTGCTGGCAGCTGCTCAGTTTTTCTTTGGACTTTGCCAGTAGCAGTTGAGTTTCTGAGTTTCTCTTTGGACTGCCTAGCTCCTAGTCATGTGTGTGCTGAGTAAAGACTACGCTTTCTTCACCTACGGCTCCAAGGACCTTTTTTCCAGTTACCTAGCTTGTAGACCTGTGTGTGAAGGGTTTGTGACCCAGTCTGGACAACAGGCTTGAGGGGTCTGTGGGCTCCAGACCCAGCCCTAGCACTGCAGGTCTCTCAAAACCCAATAATGAAAATCAAAAAATAGGCAAAAGATTTAAACAGACACTTCACACACGCACAAAAGATATATGCATGGCAAATGAGAACATGAAAAGATGCTCAACATTATTTGTCATTAGGGAAAAACAAATATTAAAACCACAACTAGATACCATTCCACAACTACTAGAATGGCTAAGATGAAAACAACTGACCATACCAAGTGTTTGCAAGGATATGCGTGATCTGGAACTCTCATATATTACTGATGGGAATGTAAACTGGCACACCATCTTGGAAAACAGTTTGGTTTTTGTAGTGGATTGAATTATGTCCTCCTAAAACTCCCTGAAGCTTGAATAGTGTCCCCCAAGTTTTATGTATTAGAAACTTAGCCCCCATTGTGACTGTTAAGAGGGTGGGAAATCCTATTATGGTCATTGAAAGGTGGAGCCTTGAAGAGGTGATTAAATTATAGGACCATGCTGTAGTGCATGGATTAGCAATGGTGGTCAGGGGCGTGGTTCTGGGGGCTTTAAAAGGAGAGTGCATGAGGAGGTTGGGCTCTGCTCTCTCTCTCTCCACTCTCTCTGCTCTGTTATTTCTCAATGTGATACCCTGCTGTCACTGTTGCCACCACCAAGGCCTTCACCAAATGTGTTCCCTGGACTTTGGACTTCCTAGCCTCTGAAATTGTAAGCAATAAGTTACATTTTCTTTATAAATCACCCAGTTCCAGGTATTTTGTTATAAGCAGCAGAAATGGACTAATACAGTTTTTTTCTTTAAAAATTTAATCTCACAGACCGTATGATCCAGCCATTTCACTCCTAGGTATTTACTCAAGAGAAATGAAAGCAGATGTTCATACAAAAGCTTGTGCACAGATGTTTATAGCTTTACTTACAATATCCCAAACCTGGAAACAACTCAACTGTCCATCAACAAGTGAATGGATAAATAAATTTTGGCATTTAGTATACAATACTAATAGAATACATATAGAACACTACTCAGCAATAAAAACAAGTGAACTGTTGATTCACACTGCAACATAGGTGAATCACAAAATAATGTAAGTGGAGGAAGCCAGACAAGAAAGAGTATTTATAATATGATTCTATTTACATAAAATTCTGGAAAATGGAAACTAATGCGTAGTGACAGAAAGCTGATTGGTATTTCCTTGGGAACTGGGGAGAGGTTGGGGAGGAGGGCAGATTTACAGTGGGGCACAAGGGAACTCTTGGGGGTGATGGATATGTTTGTTATCTTGATAATAATGATGATTTCACAGGTGTGATTGTCAACTTTTCAAATGGTACACTGCATATGTTCAGTTTATTGTATGTGAGTCACATGTCAATAAGGCTGGGTAAAAATAAAAAATATAAGAGCCACGTGAAATTCTTTAGGTCCTTTTTTTCCTGATACGGTTGGCTTTCTGTAAGAAATGTTTGAAATTCGAACTCTTTTATACAATCTCATAATGTATTCACCTCTCATTTTGGCAGAATGAAGATCTGACTCTTTTAGTTAAGGAAATGGAGCAGGGGTACAGTGACCTGGAGAAGGTGCAAACCCTTTATTCCGACTCCTTGATCATGGACTGGTGGTACAACGGAGAAAAGGATGCGGACAGCAAGTGAGCCTGCCATCGCTGCCCGGGACCCTCCAAGAGGCCCCACTCGCTTTCCTGACACTTCTCCTTTCTGAAATGCTTCGTGAGATTTTTTAGTGAAAAGAATCACATAGTATGGTTGTTAGGATTTTTTTAAACAAAGAGAATTAATACTTTAATAACAATAGGATTGAGGAGGTCATGTTTCGACCTTTCTATTCTCCACCCAGTGTGGATAGGCCCCTACCCTACGTGGTGGTGGGGCAGAGAGAAGTGCCGTGCAGTGAGGGAGAGTGAGCTGGGGATCAGGACAGGAGGCCCGAGGTCTGGACTTCACTCGCTGTGACCTGGGCCACTCCTTTAGCTCCTCTCCACACCTCTCCATTGCTGTAGGTCTCAGTTTCCTCATCTTTAAAATGGTGGCTGTGGTGTAGGGCTTGGGATAGATGATTTCTCAGGTTTTTCCCCCACCCTATATTCTAATATGTTTCTAACTAGAAGTTAATATTCAGGAAACATGTCAAATCTTGTTAAAGTGATTTAACACTGTATAGATATTCAAGTGTCACAGCCTACCCTGCCAGGAGGATGCCTTTTTATTTAAAAGAGTGAGAGAAAAATGGAAGGAGGGCCGAGCCCATGGTGCACTCAGGAGAGTGCGGCGCTGGGAGCGTGGCGACGCTCCTGCCGCGGGTTCGGATCCTATATGGGAATGGCCAGTGCACTCACTGGCTGAGTGCCGGTCACAAAAAAGACAAAAAAAAAGAAAGAAAATAATAAATAAAAAAAAAAAAAGAAAAAAAAGAAAAATGGAAGGAAATTTAAAATACATTTATTTATCAGAATTCCTAATTCATCAAAATTCACTGTCTGCCTATTAGCAACTTAAGCATTAATATGGACTGGGAGCAAGGCATTGTTAACATAGAATCAGTAAAAAGAGGCAAGTGTCATAATGGGCCATGTTATAATCAGATTTTATAGCATTATTTTTTAAGTATTTGGGAGCTCACAAATACAGCTCATAAACTGAGAAAATTTGAAAAAATAAATGAAGAATCAAATAAACAAACAGCACTTAAGTATAAATTACCTTCTGTGTACTCTCAGTCACTACCTTAACTGTCTTCTTTCCCTTAATCAAACTGACAGTCTCAGGACAAAATGACCAGCTATGCTTGGAAGTTGGATTGGTCAGTTGACTGTGTCTACTGTTTGATTGAGTAGTGGATGCAGTCTCGTTATTTTGTTACCTGTTTTTTTGTTATGGGGTGGGGAGAGGTTGGAGGGAGCAGATTCTGGAGTCAGAGAAATATTTTAATATTCCAGTCATTGTTAGGTGACTTTGGGCAAGTTACTTAACCTCGCTAAGCCTCAGTTTCCTCATCTATAACATGGGAATGATGGTAGTTACAGGATTGTCGGATGGATCAAAACGAGGGTATATCTGGCATATAATAAAAGCTCTAAATTCATATAAAAGAAAAAGTGAAAGATGGCACCTCATTCTATAGTTATCTTGCTTCTATACTTCCTTATAACTTAACAACATTTGGAAAAGTTAATTCTCCCTCTTAGTTATGGTCAACAACATAATGCCTTTTTCTAGTTTTCTACCGGGTGAAAAAAATGTTATAGCTCCCAAATCTTTTTTCAAACATGTGTTGAGTACAAATCATGCACCAGGAGAACCAGGATGCACAAATGAAGGTAAACCTGGTCCTTTCTGCTACAGGATGCACAGTGTGAATCCAGCCACACAGAGGATTATGGAACATGGGGCGGGTGCTCCATGGAGGTATGGGGAGTGGGGGGGGGGCTGGTGAAGGAGGGAGTGCTCACTCTTCAGTGTCAGAGCAGGAGATTGTTCTGGAAACTTTCCTTGATGTGGCTGCTGTGTTCAGAGCTTCAGAGAAAATACTCAAGCATTTCTGTGATCCCTCTGGTCCCAGATCTTCTGGGATCTGGTGCTGGCATGGGAGATCCAAGGCAGGAGTTTCCCTTCTCTAGTTTTTACAAGAGCATGCTGGTTTGGTTAGAGAAATGGGTTTCTGCAATGCTTACATGACAACCGGCCTGCCCTTATATTAATCCCCGCCTCAGCCCCGTGTAGTGAGTGCTCGGGTGAAGGTTCCCGCAGTTTATAGATGAGGAAGTGAGGATGTTTAGAGAGGATTGAGTGACTTCAACCAGTCTCGCCGCCGGGGAGGAGCAGACCTGTGATGGGAGCCACATCTTCTCACTCCAGGGCTGGGCCCCTCCCACTCTTCTGAGTAGGGCAGGGAAAAGGACTATTTTTACATTAACCCCAATGGGGGAAGGCTCATTTCTTTATATTTGCAGTGTTTAACATGAGTGTATTTGTTTGACTCTGCCTTTTTGATGGAAATTTTCTTTTTTTCTCCCTTGTTTTGTTCTTTTTTGGGGGATCTACTTTTTATCTAAATGAAAACAGGCATCAAAAGGAAATCTGTTCTATGGTTTCAACCCCAGAAAAATGTGCGAAGGATCAACCTGATGTCGAATCAACACAAACCTCATCCCTAAATATGTTGAAAGTACCATGGAGCCTTTCAAATCAAAAGATTCAGAAAAAGAAAGTCCTTCATGCAGGTATCAGTGCACAAAATGGCTTGACTCTTTACTGGTTTTCTTTCAATTCAAGATGGTAGAATAAAACTAAACCCATATGGTGTTTTTTAAAAAGCCCTACAACTGCGGGGTTGTATAATTGAAATTTTTATTAAGGTAATTGTGCATTCACATGACCCCATGCACCTACTCTTCACCCCATTTCCCCCAGTGGTAACATCTTGCAAAACAGTAGTATGATATTACAGCTGGGGTATTGACATTGATACAATTCACAGGTCTTAGGTCGTCCCAGCTTTACTTGTACTCATGTGTGTGAGTATATCTGTGTGTGTTTATCTGTGTTTAGGTCCATACAATTTTATTTTTTGTGTAGGTTCACATTTCTTCCACCACAGTCAAGATACAGAAGAGTTCCATCACCACAAAGATCCTTCACGTTGGCTTTTATAACCACACCCACCTCCCTTGCACACCCTTCTCTAACCCTTGGCAATCTTTATTTCTAAAGTTTTGCCATTTCAAAAATATTATATAAATGGAATCATATAGTACATAACCTTTGGAGATTGGCTTTTTTCTGTCAGCATAATTTCCCTGGGTTTTATCCAAGTTTTTACATGTATCAGTAGTTCATTCCTTTTCATTGCTGAGTAATATTCCAAGAGGTGTATCACAGTTGTCTTAATCATTCGTCTGTTGAAGGACATCTGGATTGTTTCCAGTTTTTGTCTATCACAAACAAAAGTTATGAACATTTATGTACAATTTTTATGTGAACATAAGTTTTCATTTATTTAAGATAAATGTCTGAGAGTGCAACTGCTGGGTAATATGGTAACTGAATGTTAACTTGTTAAGGAAACTGCCAAACCGTTTTCCAGAGTGACTATGCCATTCTACGTTACCGCTAGCAATGAATGAGTGATTCAGTTTCTCTACGTTCTCCCCAGCATGAGATGTTGTCACTATTTTTCATTTTACTCGTTGTGATAGTTGTGTGACAGTGGTTTTGATTTGCATTTCCCTAATGGCTAATGATGTTGAACCTCTTTTCATGTGCTTGTTTGCCATTTGTATATACCCTTTGGTGAAACATCTGTGCATGTGTTTTGCCCGTTTTCTAAATGAATGGTTTGTTTTTTGCTGTTGAGTTTTAAAAGATCTTCATGTATTCTAGATACTAGGCCTTTGTCAAATACGTTGTTTGCAAATATTTTCTCCCAGTTTGTAGTTTGTCTTTTCGTCCTCTTAATAGGGTCTTTTGCCAAGCAAAAACTTTTAATTTTGATGAGATTTAGTTTATCAGTATTTCCTTTTATGGATCATGCTATTGGTGTCAAATCTCTTTCCCTTGCCCTGTTTTATAGAAGAAGATTTTATTCAATTTTTTTTCCTAGAAGTTTTATATTTTTATGTTTTAGGTTTAAGTCCATGATCCATTTGTGTTTATTTTTGTATAAGGTATGAGGTTTAGGTCAAGTTTCTTTTTTGGCCTATAGATGTTGCTTCAGCACCATTTGCTGAAAAGGCTATACTTCCTCCATTTAATTGATTTTGCACATTTGTCAAAATCAGTTGGGCATATTTGTGTGGGTTAAATCTAGGGTCTATATTATGTTCCGTTGATCTATGTGTTTACCCCTCTGCCAATATCACACTGTCTTGATTAATGAGGCTACTGATAGGTCTTAATAACAGGTATAGTGATTCCTCCAACTTTATTCTTCTTTTACAAAATTATTTGAGCTATTCTAGGACCTGAAGTTTCTGAGTGCATTTTGGAATATGCTTGTCTATGTATATAAAAATAACCTTTCTGGGATTTCACGAGGAATTACGTTAAACCCTATAGATCAATTTGGGGAGAGCTGGCATCTATGATGCCAGTTAATTCAACCCATGAACATGGTATGTCTCTCCATTTATTTAGGTCTTCCTCGACATCTTACAGCAGCATTTTGTAATTTTCAACATACAGATCATGCAAATGTTTGGTTAAGTGTATGCCTAATTATTTCATTCTACTTGGAGTGATTGTAAATGGTTTTTAATATAGATTTCTATATGTTCATTGTTAGTATATCAAAATGCAATTGATTTAGTATGCCGATCCTGTTACCAGCAACCTTGCTGAATTCACTCAATAGTTCTAGGACTTCTATTTTTGGTAGATTCCTTGCCATTTCCTACATATTTCCAATATGCTATCTGCAATTAGGAACAGTTTTATTTCTTCCTTTCCAATCTTCCTGGCTTTAATTCTTCTTCGTGCCTTGTTGCAGTGGCAAGAACTTCCAATAGTATATTGAATAAGGGTGGTGAGAGTGGACATCCTTGCCTTTTTTTCAATCTTAGGGGGAAACAATTCAGTCTTTCACCATTTAATATGATTTCAACTGTAGATTTTTGCACATATTCTTTATCAAGTTGAGGAAGGTCCCCACATTCCTAGCTTTCTGAGAGGTTTTTTCATGGTTGGGTGCTAGATTTTGTCAAATGTTTTTTCTGCATCAATTGATATATGGTTTTTCTTCTTTATATTCCATTCCTATGGTCAATTACATTGTTTTAGTTGAAGCAGCCTCATATATCTTGGAATATTTCTTGCTTGATCGCAGCATATAATTCTTCTAATATGTTGCTGGATTCAGTTTGCTAATATTTTGTTAAGGATTTTTGTAGCTGAGGCGCCCCACACTGGGCCATTGTGTGGCTGCATCTTTGCCAGTTTTCCTCCCCACCCCAGTGAACCTGAGTTTTGCTAGACTTGCTACTTGCTACTTGTCCTAAACATTTTAATGGCCTTTTGTCCCTCTCACCATTTCACCTAGGTTTGGGATCCTTGGTGTGGATAGGCATCCATGTGCAGAATTTTAATTTTGTTTCCATTTTTTATGTAGAAAAGTGATGAAATGTGGTGCTGACTACACAGTGTCTGCACAGTGGTTAAATGCTTGTATAAATACGTTTTTATTCAGTATTTTCAGGGTTTGGCAATAGTACAGCTTTTCTGCGTGGGGACTCTGGGAGCTAAATTTCACTTTCACTTTGGCACACCTGTCTATCTGGTTGTTTTCACTTAACAATGTTGGTCAAAGCAGGCTACTTGTGTTTCCAGCGGCAGGAGCCCAGCTGTCCTGCATGGATCATTTATCTCTTTTGCTCACAGACATAGCTCCCAAGAAGATGTATCTTTCTTAATTACTAGTTACAGAGGCAATTAAGACAGGGCTTACTCTTTTGCTGCTGAGAAAAACAATGCACATAGCACACTCACATCTCCTGCATGGAGGTCACTGGTGTCACTTTTCTGTGCTACAGACCATTTAAAGATTATTAGCTAAACTTCACACTAACTATATAATTTCTTATAGGAGAGGGTAAGTTCCCTCTCCTTGAAAACGCAGATATATTTCATTCACAAATGTTTAACCCTCTCCTGTAAGAAGACTTGGTACTTGTGCCTCTCAATTGTAAAGCAACAGAACACGTTTACAGTTAGTGTGGTCTATGTTATCAAGTATGAAGCGTGATGAAGATGTCTTAGTACAGCCTCATTATTCTCTAAAGCATACAGATTAAAGGTCAGTGTTCGATGTGTCCACTCACTAGTTAAGGGACCCAACAGAGGGCTGAAAAGAATGTAAATAATGGTCTGGGCAGCAACTGTGGTAGGCAGAATTTCTAAAATGACTTACCAAAGATGACCCGCCCTAAATCCTCAACCATTGAACATGATGAGACATCACGCTTATGATTATGTTATGGTGTCCTAACACAGAGTTATCTAGGTGGGTCCAGTGTAATCACACGAGCCCTTAAAGCAGGAGGTTTCTCCAGCTGGCGGCAGAAGAGAAAGTAAGATATGATCCACGAGGGGAATTCAGGGTTCCATCGCTGGCTGGAAGATGGAGCGGCCACGTGAGAAGAAGTGTAGGTGCCTTGAGGAGCTGAGAAAGGTCCCTGGCCTATGGTCAGCAAGGATATGGGGACCTCAGTCCTACAACTAGAAGGAACTGAATTTTGCCTACAATCTGAACGAGCTCGGGAGTGGATTTCTTTCTAAGAGGGACACAGCTTGAATTCAGATAAAGGGAGCAAACCACTAGTGCAGCATTCAGTTCATGGCAAGATCATCCTCTGAGGGTTGGCAAACTGAAGTTGCATTCTTCTTTTAAGGATCCAATGAAATAGTTGCATATAATGAAATATCTCCTTCCATCCCAAATGCCTTTAACCCCTCTTCCTGTGATACCAACAGAATCAACCAAAACCAGCCTGCTCAGAAGCCAGATGTCTACCCTCAAGAGCTCAGCTTGCAGTGAAGGGAAGGACCGCCTCTCCAACTTGAGCAGCTGGAACACTGCTGCAAGTGACAAAGGCAAGCCAGATGGGTCTCTCTGTCCCAGGAAGCCCAGGCCAGCCTCTCTTTGCTTAGTGCACTCGTATTTATTCCTGAAAGAACTGGGTATAGGATGGAATCCCTTATAAATCAGGTCTACCTGCTTACGTGAACTGGGTTTTCTTACACTTGCACTTCTTGTGCTTGGGTGTTTGACACGCATGTGGCTCACATAACTACAGTGCCAGAGGCATTGCTTGCTGCCACTCCATGGTTTGAATTTGAACCTCTAATACTTCAAAGTTGGTTAATTTTCTTTCCTTCATTCATGGGGGTTCCATCCATGAGCCCCTCTCTGGTCCAAACTGCCAGAATTTGGGGGGCTAAATATGAAGAAAATATTACTTTTCCACTCAAACTTTATTACTATTGATAAAACTATTATTTTTAAAATAACGTATCTGGGAAATTTAATTCTTATAGTACTTTTTCCTATATTTCAAATAGTTTAGAAAATAATGAATCCCAGTTAAACACACATGTACACACAGTCCCCTAGGTTGTAGGAAGCACCTGAGTGACAATTGTACACCTGCTGTTACTCAGTCATGGCTTAATCAAACACTGTTTCCTTCAGTGCTGATGTGTTTGATGTCTTTTCCTCAATTTCAATGAGCCTGTCATGTTTCTTAAGTCTGCTACACGCACAGTCCTTACGGGGCCTGTCGTATGATAATGAACATGATTTCTTAGGCATTTACCTAACCCACTCCCAACTACTCCTCCTTTGCTATGCTGCTCATTCAACGAAGTAATATTCCTGTTTCACAATTTTATAAACCCAAGTTTATTTAAGGATATACATTAAAAACTCCAAATATTAATTTGAAAATTTGAACTTACAACTAAACAGGACCTAACAGGGTTTTTGGTTTTCCATGTACAGCTGAGGAACCACGAAACAAACCATCAGAAATCAAAATGCTGGGGGGAGATGGAGTAAGGGAAAAATCAATTAATTAATTAATTTGAAAATAAATAAATAAATAAAAAGAGATGAAAATGTTGCTCGGGGCTGTCCTGTATAATTTGGAGAGAGTCTAATGAGGTCAACATGGAACGCTCGTGGGTTAATGGTATCCTTATTGAACATTTTAAGGTGTGTTTTCTGGAGAATGAGAGAATGAGTGTGTCTCATTCTTGAATGGAGAGATCTCAGTGCATGTGGGTGAGGAAGACAAGCGAGGCGGTGGCGGTGCCAGAGTGACCACGGTCTTCAGTGTGAATTGCAAGTGAATCTCGCCTGAGAACCCTCTCTGACAGATCGAGATAGGTTCTCTGAAATAGGGTCCGTTATTAGTCTGAACAGAGACGAGTCTGATCCTTTGGCTTTTTGATAAAAACTGCATACATAAGGAAAATGCCATTTCTCCTTCCACAGAAATGAGCATCTTGGTGACAAAGGAGTGTCTGGACGACAAGTCCTCAGAAAGAAGCCACGTTTATGACCACGCGTAAGTTACTTGAATTTTACGAGGATACTTGTGTTATGTTTTTGCTTGTTATCCATCAAGTTTTAAAACACCATGGTCTGTGTTTTTAGTTCTTCAGATATGTCTTCAGAAAACTGGCTCAAGACCCACGGCTTAGTGGCCAAGAAACTCACGATCACGGACAGCCTTTCGGTGACCGCAGTCCCC
Organism: Cynocephalus volans; assembly: GCF_027409185.1. Classification (NCBI taxonomy): domain Eukaryota; kingdom Metazoa; phylum Chordata; class Mammalia; order Dermoptera; family Cynocephalidae; genus Cynocephalus; species Cynocephalus volans. The sequence goes on along the minus strand of NC_084473.1, from coordinate 96,271,692 downwards.
CACAGCCCCACCTGCATTCCCATTCTGGACAAGCATGATGTTTCCAAGGTCTTTGATGAGGTAAACTGATTGTCTATATTGTCCCTGCTAAAGGAATTTTTATTTTCTACTCAAATAAAAAGTAGTTCACTTGGATTTCTTGTACATTTGTGACAGAAATGTATTTAAGCCATTGGAAAAAATTATTTGTAAAGGCTGTAAAAGAGAGAGAGAAAGGCTCTTAAGATTTTTTTTTTTTTAATTAACACCAGGTCCTATACCAACCGTCAAAAGAAAAGAAAAGAAAATTCTTTTTTTAAAGCTTTTTAATTCTTTAAGCTTTTTTAAAATTCTTTTTTTGAGTAAGAGGAAACTGGTCTTTGTTGGGTTGGCAGTGGTAAGTCATGGCTGATGGAAGTGTGGAGCTGCAGAAGTGCTCAGAAACTCTCTATTGTCATAGTTGAGAGCACACATCATCCTGTTTCAAAGGACAGGGAGAACTTGTAAGAGATTATGTCCTCCTTTTGCTTATCTTCTCCTCCTCAATTGAGTGGGATCTTTTCCATCATAAAAGCCTCTAAAGGGTGTGGGGGGGGGAGAAAGAGAGAGAAGAAGAATCAAGAGAACCACTAGAGAGAATGATAGTCATGTTCCAAGAGGAGAAAAGAGCTTCCAGCAGGAGAGTATAGTAGGGTTAAATGTGGAGGAAGGCCAGGTAAGTACGGAAACGTTTCATGCAACTTGACCATTAGGAAGTCTTGGTCCAGCAAGAACAGTTCCAACGGAGCTGCCATATTGCAGCGGGATGAGGAAGGCAGAAGAAAGGAGAGCGTGAAGATGGAACCGCAGTGCCTCCTGGCAAATACAACAGCAGCTGATGATTTAAATAGCAACATACGGGCTTTACAGTCACTAAATAGAAACAATGACCTTAAATGACCTTTCTCATACTGAAATATTTACAGAAAAAATGATAAGATGTTTGGGATTTGAGTCAACGTAATCTAAATGGTAGGAGTAGTGGGGGGAGGGAGGATTAGAGGAACGGATTGGCCAGGAGTTGATCACTGTTAAATTTGGATAATCAGAATATTGGTGGGAGAGAGGGGACGGGGAGGCTTATTCTGCTATTCTTTCTGCTTTTTTACATGTTTGAAATTTTCCGTAATACACAACTGAAAAAAATCAGGAAAACTTAAAAAAAAGAGAAAAGACTTTATCTAGCAGGCCTTGAAATAGCTGAGATTTGATGTTTTTGGAAGAAGTGAGTGAACTGGTAAATTTCCTTTTCTGTTGCTCACATTTAAAAAATTATTACCTAAGGACATCGACATGCATACTGGTTTGACATGATCAGTGACTCTTACACTGGAGGTTGTGTGTGTGTTATCGTTTACTCTGGTTCCTAGCTACTTTGCCTCAGGGTGAGTGGTCCTGGCTATGACCTTGTGACTGACAGGTTCAATCTATACTTCCAGTGAACTCCAACCTGATTGCTCAGATATCAATTTATCACGTGAATTTGACTTCTTCCAGCAGCGACGGAGAGAAGTTGAACACTGATTTATTTCTTCTAGGAAGTTTGGTGACAGCTTCTTCATACTCTGTGCATTTATTATATTAATATTCTTGAGTTTTATTTGGAACAAAATATATTTAGTGAACTCTCCATGAAAATAGAATTTTCCTGGGCTTATCATGCCTCCTTCTAAACATCTCAACAACTTGAAATACATTGAAAAGTAAATTTGTCAAAAAGCAAATATGGTAGGACAGGGAAGCATAAGCATAAAATCAAAGAAAGAAACCATAAAGGAAAGATTTATAGACTAAATACATAAAAAAATATTATTTTGCATTGAAACATAAATAAAATGAAGGCAGAACTCAGGAAAATATCTGTAACATAAACTGTATGACAGACAAAGGGCCATAGGAGTCATACCTTAAATATGTGTGCGTGTATCAGCATAAATCAGTGTTCAGAACACACATACACACACACATAGGCACATACATCCATGCAATAAAGGAATCAGAAAATGATAAATACCCTAGTGGAAAATATAGGGGAAAAAAATCAAAACCACATATGAAAATATTTAACTTTGCTGGTAAACAAATATATACACTTAGAAAAAATGCAAGTTGAAATTCAATTAGTCCTCCCTCCCTCATCAAATTGGTAAGGTTAAAAAATGCCAATAGTAATGGTAAAGACAGGATAAAATGGGAACTTTTATATCCTGCTAGTGGGAGTATAAATTTGTGCAATGTATTCAGAAGCATTAAGAGCTTATGGTGTTTACTCTAGTGAATCCATATGTTACCAGGAATGAATCTATATAAGGAAGTAATCAGAGGCACTGACAAATATATGCAGAGAATAATAATTGCTGCCTTATATCTAACAATGAGAAAATTGAAAAAAACCTAGTTACCTAGTAGGTATGTTCATATAATGGAATGGCATGCATTCATTAACTATCACATTTCTGAAGAATGAGTAATGACACGGGGAAATCCCTCAATATCATACTAAATGAAAAATTAGAGTGCAAAACTCCATATAGAGTATGTGAGCAATTTGATTATATGTATGTATGCTATAGACATAGCGCTTTCTGCCTCCCTCCCTTTTTTCTTTTACCAAAATGTTAACAGTTTATCTGGGTGGTGAGATTGTTGAAGATGTTTGGTTTTTATTTACATACTTTTTAATTTTTACCGTAGTACTTTTAACTCTGAACATATATTAATTACATATGAAGAAAAAAGAAAAACAGACCTAAAAGCAAATGGTCAAATGGTATAATATGAAGGGAACTTAATCTTTAATTAATTAATCGTGTTATTTTGTGTGATAAGTAATATATGAATGCATTCACATTGGAATATGTGATTCAAGCCGTACAGAAGTCTTTAGAGGAAGATGTGGAAGCTTCTCTCATAACCACTCCCATCCGCAAAGGAAACACTGAATACTTTGGTGAATTTCCTTCCAATCCTTTTTCTACACACACATATGTATATATACGTACACATCACATATTTATGAACATACTATATATAATAATTTTAATAAGGATAAATAAGGCAATGCCATATGGATTTTGCTATATTATATTTTTAGAGTTGTCTTAGAGACCCTTCCACACAAGTAGATATGGGTCTATCTCATTCTCGTTAGTTGCAAAGTCCTTCCCTATTATTAACGAGCGTTTACATTGTGTCCTTCTTTCCCCTGTTACAAACAATCCTGTAACAGATTTCCTTGCACATAGATTTTTGGACACATGTACACATCTGTCTTTGGAATAGATTTCCTCAAGTGAGATTGCTGGACCTAAAATGTATGTGTATTTTAAATTTTGGTAGATAAATCCAAATCATCTTCTAAATACATTTTACATTTCCACTAGTTTATACCCCCACAAACAGTGTACAATCATGTCCTTTTCCTAAAGGAACTCTGTATAATACTTGCTGATAATCATCAGTTCTATGAGTGTAGAAATGCTTTGAAAACCCTGAAAGTAGTGTGCAGACATAAAATTCTTATTCAACCTGTCCTTTCCTCACTGGCTCATACATAGATTGAAGAAGTAAACTAACATTCAGAAGTTTTCTCTCTGGGATGCAGGTAACATATCTGTACTTGGGGGATAATAATATAGTAGTTACTTTGAGGTTGTTATGGGATTAAAAGAAGTAATTTATATAATGGACTATTTACCAGGCACTCAGTAAAGGTTGGCTTTCATTATAGAAATATCAAACAAAAATTGCATGCCTACTGTATGCCTGTGCTGGGCTCTAGAACACAGTACCAGAGAGGACGGCCAGCGTTCCTACCCAAGCACACCCTACACTCTGGTGGAGGAAACAGCAATGAAAATGAGAGAAGCTCTAGTTCAATGCAATAAGAGGGAAGTGTTGAGTGAGGATGCAGGAGAGCCCATCACCCTCTCTCAGTTGCCTTAGCAAGGGGTATCCAAGTTCAGACGTGGGGGAAGGGAAGGAGTTACGAATGTGGAGAGATGGGGAAGCCGGTCCCAGGCAGTGGGGGAGCTGTGGGAGAGCCTAAGGAACAGAGAAAGTTTGTCACTCCGGAGGAAGTTCAGTGTGGCTGGGGGAAGACGTGAAAGCTGATGAAGGAAGGACCGTGACTGAGTTAAGGGTGTTGAACTGCATCTTGAGGGGAAGGCAGGGGTTTTCAGCAGAGGAAGAAGAGATTACTTTTTGGCTTTGGCTTGCATGTGGAGAATAGGCTGGGAAGGTGGGGGGCAGTCGAGAGGTAAGGTCTAGGTGGCCAGGACCCAGTGCAACAGTGGGGATGGACCTAAAGCTAGTCACACAGTCAAGTTGACAGGATTAAATGATGGAGGCTAAAAGAGAGAAAAATGTCAAGAGTGACTCTCAAGAGTCCAGTCTGGACTGTAAAGAAGGAAATAAATGGCAGGACAAGTGGTAAGGGGCCTGTTCTTCAGACATTCGAGTCTTCTGCCTCTAGAAAGCCAAGGGAAGGTGATGACGTTTCTTAAGTGCATTCCATGGCACTTGTGCTTGGTGCCTTTTGTCGCATTGCAAATTCTCATCACAAACCTGCAGGCAAGTGGTGCACTGCCCTGCACCCTGCATCCTTTATTGATAGCGAGAGCAAGAATCCTGATGATGACAAGTGTATTGCAGTAAATTCCAGTCTCACCTTCAAAGCACATTTGTATTTTTTGTTCCCTAATATTTTCTCTGACTGGAAGGGACACTTAGCTATACATGGAAAGAACAGCAAAACAATAATGTAAAATATCTCTCACTTCATTAGATGAATAGCTTTTTGAGATTTGGACCTAACATTTTATGAAAAAGTAGACAAAAAGTAGAATGGAGCTGAGAAGAAAACACGCTGAATCTTAACCCACTTCACAGAGAACTTTAATTGGCTCCTCCCCAGTTTTGTGCACAGCCACATCTGCCTGGCTAGAACTATAAAGCAGTGGTTGGCTTTGTCCCCTGCTCTGTTTCATTTATGACTTACATACGGGCTCCCTCTTCTTCTGGAACACAATGTTGCTTTGGTGTTTCCTGGACCAGCATGAAATCTGTCACCTTGGAAATGAAGTACTGAGCAGACTCTTTACACACAAAATGCAAAATGGACCAATTTTATCTTAGCTTTTTCAAAAAGATTTATTCATCACCAAGTCATGTACAGAATAAAACTGCCTAACCTATTTGATGAACCTAGAATTCAAAGGGTTTTATTGCCAGTTGCTTGGGGAAAAAATTGAAATAATTTGGGAAGATTAGTCTGCATCGTTGGAGAGTCTACCTCCATCATCTTCACCATCATCATGTCTTTTACAGCATCCGGTCAAGGTTTCCTGTTTTGTCCTACACTGGGTTCTGCACATTGCTTTGTGGTCAGATATCCTGGATTTGTACCCCACTCTGTCATTTACTCCTGAAGGGTCCTGGCAAGGTCCCTAATCTAGTACATGACAAAACCCCATCTCATACTAGGTTCTGAGCAAAATATTTCATATTGCCAAAGCATCTCACCTAAAACTTAGAGCCACCTGTGAGGTGGCTAACGATCTCATCATTTAGCTGACAAGGAATGTCAGGTACAAAGAAGTTACAGGGATGCTGTTAAGTTCGTGGCATTCTGTTGCTTTCAAATATAGCACATTGAATATAGCAAAATCATACATTGATAGAAAAGCTTTTTAAATTATAATTTTAAATGACAGTTATTACAAAAACTATATATGAAAGTACTTCAAAAGTTCATGGAAAAAGAGAATTGAAAGATAATACAAAATTTTCCATGAACCTTTTGAAGTACCTTCATATATATCCATTTTATAGAAAGATTAGAAAATATAGACAAGAGAAAAAGAAAGAAGCAATAGAGTTATAATTCCACCACACATGAGTCATGTCAGATGAAGTCAAACCGAACATACTGTTTGCTCTGGGCAAGGGCGCTGCTGTCGTGAGTGTGACCCTGCACCCCCAAGAGAAATGCTGGGTCGTTCTACAGCTCCTCAGCTGGAGTGGGTGGCTCTATTGGAGCTGCACCAGGACTCGGTGCCCCTAGGAGAGGTGCATGGGCACTCCATAGTTTTCCCAAAAATAGCGGGTGGCCCTGGGCAGGTTTTCTGGAGCGGCAGCAAGGACTCTGTGTCCCTGGGAGAGATGCACAGGCGCTCCATTGAAGAGAGCAGGGCTGCCAGCATGGCAGAAGGCCCAGATGGGTCGGCTCTCTGGCTCTGCAGCTCCTCAGCTGGAGTGGGCCACCCTGCTCAGGGTTGCTGGGGTTGTGGGCGGGCCCCTGTGCCCCTAGGAGAGATGCTGAGTCACTCTGCAGCTCCCCAGCTGAGGCAGGTATCCGTAGGTGGACTTGCTGGAGCTACAGACAGGACTCTGTGCCCCCAAGAGTGGTGCATGATGCTCCACTGAAGAGAGCAGGACTGCCGGCACTCAGCCTTGGTCCTGGGGGTGCAGGTCAATTGGTCAGCTCTTGGTCCTGGGAGTGACCTCTGCACTGCACTGGACTGCCTGGTCCCAAGGGTACAGGGTGCCATGTGGTCTCAGGTGCCAGAGTCCTGATGTGATGAAAGGACCCCAGGGCTGTGGAAATGCCAGGTCTATTGGGCCCTAGGGCAGAATGCACTTGGGTGTGGTCTCCCATCCCAAAATGCCAATATGCTGTGACAGTCCAGGCCCCAGGGGGTGGGGGATCTCAGTGTGAACTCCCTTTCTGAACCAGTGTGGTTGCATGGGCTCCCAGCAGGTCCCTGCACTGGGCCCACGGCCTGCAAGGGACCCACAGCTGCCCTGTAGCTTGGATTGCAGACGTCCCCACCCATAGGTGGGGACCGCTCAGAACTCCCCCTGCCTACTCTTTCCCTGTAGCAAGGGGTCTCTCCTGGCTCCCTGCTAGTCCTGGTCAGGCACTTTGCCTGTATTTCTATGCTGCCATCATGAGCTCTGAACCTCGGGGGTCTTCATCACCCTTTTGCTGAATTCTGGTGTTTTCTCCCAGAAGCACTATTTAATGTGTGACTATCCACTTGTTGCTCTGGACTTTCTTTGTGTCAGAGGCCAGAGCTGGGGCTTCTAGTCAGCCGTCTAGAACCCGCTCCTCAGTAAAGCTCTTCTTAAGCACAGTGGCTGCTTTCGGGGTATTTCCTCTAACAGCGGGAAAAATTCTAACAGAAGCAGCCCAGTTTGGTCTGTCCATGAATTGCAGCAATTTTTTCTGCTTTTATGGTAGTGACTCTCTCTTTCTCTCTCTGCCTCTCCCACAGTTAAAATTTTGTGACAAAGGATATGATTATTAACATCAGTTCAGTAAGTCTTGCAGGTTAACCTCAAAGAAGTTGAAGTAGGTAATATCTTGAGGCTCCCTTTTGTTATCAAACACTGTTCAGAAGGGTCCCTCGTTAGTAGGTTATGCTTGATTTGCATTATAAAAGTGATTAGTAAACCGTTTTCAAAGGTGCTGTGATCAAGTGGTTTTATTCCGTCTCAAACAGAGCTCTCTGTTTCTTCATCAACCTCACTCCCTCCCCACTTGCTTCCTTACAGAAGCTGGGCGGCCATGATTCTGATCCCCCAAGTCCCTATGAGAATGTCCCTTATGACATCATAGTCACACTAAATTTGACATCACCAAAAGAATATCTCATGTGACCTCCATATGACCACCATGTTGTAAAAAACAAGACCACAGACTGAAGGTGTGGAGTATGACTGTCTTTCCCTAAATCTGCATGCGGAAAGGAATGAGAGTGGGTGAACACAATCCAAATTTGAACTACTGCCACACTGAAGTACGCGATGGCCACGCCAGGCATGAGATCTAAATCCACAAAAGAGGGAAGTAGAACACTAAACAATGGATTTTTCCTTAAGTACGTTAAGTCAGGAGTCAAGCCGATCATGGGAAATGTTATAATGTTGCTAAGTATTTTGTGGTATAGATTTACAATTGAGCCTTAAGTTGGCAAACATGGAGAGCTATTTATAGATTCCTAAATGGCTATTTTTGCCAGGGGAGAGAAAAAAGCCAGGGTCTTTCATTTTGTTGAGACTGATTTTTTTTTCCTCTGAAAGTTTATGTGACCTTTGGCTCTGTTTTGAGAGATGGTTTTTGTTTTTCATTTCTGCAAGCTTCATTCGGTTTTTGAAGTCCAGCTGTCCCACCTTTTAACGCACTGTTCTGGTTATTTTCTTTTGACAAGGATTGTTTAGAAGCCACATGCTTAATTCATGTGATTGATAAGTATCTTCAGTTTTCTAAATCTTTGCCTGTTGTCTTTTTTGCCTTTTGTTACATTGATAAAGTTATCTATATTCCCTCTTTTCCCCCACCTCTTCCTGTTTGGAAGCAATAGATTAGTACCATTTAACTTATTCAAAACCCTTCTCCCCAAAATCTTGTGACTATGATTTAGAGTTTGACTTTTGCTTTTAGAAAATACACAATAATCTTTCTTCTTTTAACTTTCAATAGTTAAATTTTTTAACAGTTTCAGCTGTACATCTTTGTATATCTAAAAGTGTCTTTAGTTTTCCCTTCGCTATTGAATAATACTTTAGCTGGGTATAAAGGTCTCTATTGACAATAAATTACCCTAAGCACTTTGAAGATATTATCTTCTGATATCTATTATCTGTTATATACATATATCATTCCTTTATACTCTCTGTTTTGCTTGGGTTGCTTTTAAGATTTTCTTTTAGATTTATGTTGCAGTTTTACTACAATTTGTCTATATGTGGATTTATTTTTATTTAGTCTATTTTGCTATGAGTCGAATTTTAATTGAGGACTTATTTCTTTTTCCAATTGTAGAAAATTCAAATATCATAGTTTCAAATGCTGTTTCTCTAATAGTCTTTACAGTCTATTCTTTTGAAATTTCTATATATTTTGGTGTTTCTCAATCCCTTTATCTATCTACTATTATCTTCTATTTATATACACTGTTTTTGTCTCTCTGTGCTGCATTCTGGGTAAAGTCTTCACTATTATCACCTAGTTCACCAGTTCCTTTTTTTATTGTATCTAGTCTAGAACTTATTCTGTCTATTAAGATTATTTTTTGTTTTTATTTTAATGTTTTTTTTTTTTCTATGATACATTTTCTGATTTTTTTCCCCATCCATTTCTTCTTATGGCACTTTGGTACATTTTTGTACTTTTATATGTCTGTTATATCTTTGGGCAACCTAATCATAAGTAATTTTAATAATAATTAATTTAAAGTCATTGTTAGATGACTCATAAAATTAATTTTTTCTTGAATAAATTGAGATTCTGATTGTTGCATTGCTCAGCTATCATTTTTGGCATTTTTTTTTTCATAGTTGGGAATTTTCGTTTGCTCACTCATTTTAGTAAGATTTTTTGAAAATCTGCTTGTTCTCTTTCTCCTTCTGTTTTTCAGTTGCCTAAATCCATCCCCTTGTTCTTTCCCCCAAACCTCATGAACATTTAGAGCTCTGGTTCTGTGATGATATTGTAGATATATATTTCAAAGAGTGGCTTGGTTTAGATCCTGGTTGTAACGCTGCGTCAGTGTTCTCTCTCACTAAGCACGGCCTTCTTTCAGGAGTGAGAGAACCTCATACCAGTGCTGACTTCAGTCACTGAGCTTGACTTGTGCCTTTGTTTTGCAGAGCACTCATGGTCCCACTTTCTTGCCAGTAGTTGAGCTCCCTCTGCTCTGCCATCTTTGGACATAGAGCCAACAAGCCCACAGCTTCAGTCCTGCTCACTTGTTCACATTTCTGTTCACCTTTTTGTCTCTACAAATCTATCAACAATGCATTTTTTAATTTGTTTTCTTCCTTCCTATGCATTATTTTCGTAAACGGTAACAAGAATAAACATTTTGTATGACTTTGGAAGCAAGGGTGAATATAAAAGCATGAAATATCATCTTTATTGAAAGTAAAAATTTACTTCTTAAAGTAATTCCGTGCATTTCCAAAATGCCTACGTGCTCCTAATTTTTGGAATCATAACAATTTTGAAACAATGATAGTATAGCTTACTATTTTCTCAAGACTTCTTTTTTCTTTTTTTTTGAATATTAAGATATGAAATATGCCTTTTTGTGAACATACGTTTATTAATTTATCAACAAATTTTGGTGAGTACACAGTATGTGCTATTCTAGGTGATAGGGATACAGTAGTGAATAAAGCAAAGTTCCTGCTCTTATGGAGCTTACATTCTACTAGAGAAAGACAGGTATTTGCAAATAGGTAAACATAAAATTACTGGTACTATTAAGATGAAAGAATAGTTGGGAAGAAAAGAATGATGGAGGGCTCCAATTCTAGGGAAAATGGAGTAAGCATGCTCCATCCCGTTTCTCCCATTGAAGACAATTATAAATCTTGGACAGAATACACAGAGGAGCTCTCAGTGAACTTGGAAAAAAAATGGTCCTAAAAGAGTTAGGGAGGGAGATGAGAACTTAAAGTTCCACCAAACCAGCAATAAGTTTACCATGTTTCTCCCTGGAATTGTCTGGCATGGAATCAGAGGCATCCAACCCGGATATAGGCACCAGGTGCAGACAGAAAGAACTAAAAAAAAAAAAAGCCTCTCTCTCTGGTACTCTGCAAATCACTAAACCTTCTTTGTTGGACATGTATAAGAGTTTCTTATAAATTGGTAAGAAAATGGTCAAAATTTATTAACTATAATCAAATATTCTCCAAAAAATCAAATATGAAATAAACGTATAAAAAAGATGTTTACCCCAACTAGTAATTCACAAAGATACGACAATGAGATTCTATTTCTTATTGCCCACTCTTACCAATTTGACAGAGGCTTCTGAAGTTAATCCTCAGTGCTTACTAATGTTTCCTGAAACAGTTTCGATATATTTCTTGCTGCTTTTTATTTTATGTTTATGGTGGTGGTGGTGATTATTTTTTAAATATATAGTTTTAAGAATTGGAAGAAAAATGTTAGCAATGATCTCTCTATTATTTTTTTCTCTACGATTTACTGTGTTTTCTAATTTTTTGTACCTTTATAATGTATTGATTTTATAATGAGAAAACTATATCATACCGCTATGTATTTTGTTTTTGTTTTTGGTGGCTGGCCGATATAGGGATCCGAACCCTTGACATTGGTCTTATAACACTGCACTCTAACCAACTGAGCTAACCGGCCAGCCCAAGCCACGTAGAAACAGTTTTGAAGGCACCTGTTAACCTTTCAAGTGACACTTTCCTTTCCTTTGGTGTTGATGTACAGGAGTTCCCTCTGGCACACGTGTGCAACAACACAAATAAGATGACATTAGTTAACCCCCAAGGAGTCCAGCTCAATATCTACAGGGAAAAAGTGGAACAGGCAATTAAGTCCTATGAAAAGTGAGTATTACTCCTGGCTGCTCTTTAATGGGTGTGGAATTTATTTGCTTGTTTTGGCTTATTATCTCTTATTTCAGCTTAGATTATTTTTTATCTGAAGCAGCTATTTTAAAATTGTCCAACACCAACATCATCAGCAGCAGCAGCAGCTAACATAGGGGCTTCCTATGTACATTAGGTACTTTGTTTGAATATTTTCCACAGAGTTTTAAAGAAGTCGTCTTCCCTTTCCAAACTCTATAGAAATCTCATGTTTCCATGAGATCTTTAAGATCATTTTAGCAGAGTGAATTTGGTCCTTTTGGCATCTAACATTCTGTAAAGTGACTAATAAAACTCCACAGTAATGTGATAATGGAGATAATGTAAGCATATATTAGTATTATTAAAATTTTTCTGCCAAGTTCAATATCCTGACCAGGTTGACTACAGTAAAAATCATATTCTCAATTAGCCGCTGTGTCTGTGCTGAGACAGCAGCCTCTCCCCACAGGGGCAGATGACCCATCTTCACTCCTGTCCATGCTCGACTCACCTCCCCAGCAACTGATTAATTCTTGGTGCTCAGCACTTGAACTCCGAGCATGCCCACCTTCTTCAGGCACGCCTATTCTTGGTCTGGAAGCTGTGCGGTTGGGTTTTCATTTACCACCATGTGGGTGGGTGAAATAAAAGCTAATGACATGGTCCATGCCAACATTTGTTGGTCTATTGTCATTTTGCAGTGTGTCTAGTATGTGTTCAAAACAAGTATAAGGCCTGACTCCTGCCCATAAGGAATGCACAATCCAGTCCAGTGCAGGCCCAGCACCCATCGCAGGCCTCTCCAGCCACCTTCAACCTGAGCCCCTTCCTCTGCCCTCACCTAAGAGTTGCAGCTGTCTTACCTGGGCTGTCTCAGTGGCCTCCACGGGCTCCTCAGTATTGCTCAGGTCTCTACCTGCCCTTGGTCTTTCTCTCAAAGGCAGGATGAACTGTTTTAAGGTCCACCCTTCCCCAAGCATTTGAGACTCCATGCGGGCCTCAGCTTTGCTCCTGTTCTTCCTGATCTGCTGCTGTCCCGCAGCTGGTCTTTTGTCCCTTCTTGCCTCAGCACCAGTGCCCTGCTCAGAGAGGCCTTTCCGCAGTCCCCCTCCGCTGTCACCCTACGTGTGGCCCTCAGAGCATGCATGGCATCTGCACAGGCCTGTCTCTGCCCTGCTAGGATGTCAACTCCCAAGGTCAGGAGCTTGGCCAGCCTTGTTTTCTCCTTCATCCCCTATTTCCAGCAGGTCTGTATGTATGTATATATTTGACTATTTGAATTTAATTCAAATTTGATATCATTCAACTTTAGTTATTAAAATTCTTCAAATTCGCTTATCCAAAAATGTAAGATAATAATGCCATTGAGATTCTAATATAATTTGTTTGATAATTTGAAAGTTTGAGTCCTATAATTACCTGGTCTGTGAAAGCCTGGTGCAGGGCCACAAGCTAGCACTTTGAGGTCAGACAGTTCTCATGGGTTTCATTCTTGGCCCTGGCACCTACTCTGTGCGTGTACATGGCAATCAGGAGCCTCCGATTTATTTATATATTTATTTATTTATTGGCGGCTGGCCAGTACAAGGATTTGAACCAGAGACCTTGGGGTTATAAGGCTGAGGTCTAACCAAGGGAGCCTCAGATTTCTTATCCACAGAACCTCTCTCACAAGGCTGTTGTAAAGATTATGTACATTGTAAGGTCGCCGAGGAAGGAGACACTAGCCAGGCAAAGGATGGAAAAAAAGATTTTATTATTGGCAAGCAGCAAGCAGACCTCCTGGGCTGTGCCGAGAGGCACTTGGGTGTCTTCTTTTGTAGGGTTAAGATTAATATCTGGCCTAACCAAGGGAATGGTTACAATGTTCCACTTTGGGTACAGCCTGATCATGGGAACAGAGACTTAGGGAAACAGAAACTTAGAGAAATTAAACTGAAGGACAGGGACTTTCTAAATGTCAGGCTCTCAGTTCCAGGGACCTAACATACGTCATATGTAAAGAGCAACTCATATGAATTACTTCCCCTTTTCATTCCCTGAATCTGCTTCTCAAAGTTTCTAAGCCTCTCTCTTCTTCAGCACCTGCAGGGAACAAACATTGAGTTATTCCTGGTCACTCTATATGTACATCTCACTTAATCCTCTCAATGCCACGGATAGGTGGTATTATTCTTGTTTTTTCGGTGAGAAAGCACAGTTTCAAAAACTTGTCTAACACAGGACCGCAGAGCAGAGAAGGAGGAGACTGACATTTGAACCCAGACGCATGTTATTCCAAAGCCTTTATCCGCACTCTCAGCTCCCCAGTACACTGCATCCACTTTCAATGTTTAGATATAAAAGGATTTTGAATACTTTTTTTTTTTTTTTAACAAAAGCACAAAATCCCAATCCTTTTAACATGTCATGGAAGCTTTGGTCATTCTTACATGAACCACATGATTAAAGAAACCCAATTTCCAGATAGGTCCCAAAGAACCAAAAACTTCAAGTGAGACAGAAGCACTGAGCTGGCTTATTTCCCTCTTTTCCTGTCTGTCACTTACAGAACATTTACCTGTGTCAGACACATTTCTATGTGCTGTGCACACATTAGCTCACAGAAACAGTAGGAGAAGGGAGATACTGTTATCATCCCCGTGCTATGGAAAAGTGGGTACTGGCTGAAAGTGTCACACTAGTAAGAGGAGACGCTCACTGACTTTGAGCCCAGGCCCTGTGGCTCAACTCTATGCTCGTAAACCACCATGCCAGACTCTCTTTCCATGTCCTCAGGCTCATAGTGGGAGAGCAGGGCAAGATAACAACACCCAAAGTGTGTTCTCAGAATCCTGTCCCACGGATGCTGGCTCCAGTGGTTAGAAGAATGCCTCCTAGGGAGGGATCATGTTCTCCCACCTCATTTTATTGACACAATTTTTTTTTCCCATGGAACATTAGCCCACAACCCCTGGTGCTAGTGTTTTGTGCCCTGCAGTCCAGGAAACCTGCATTGGGGTAATGATGTAGCAGAACAGAACTGGGCTGGAATCTCTGAAAGAGCATCATAGATTAGTAACCAGAAGGGGAGCTGTAACTACCTTATGGGAGCCACTGGCTCCAGCCTCCTTTCCTCTTGGGTTGAAGCTTCTCTCTGAAAACATGTTCAGTGACGATATATGGTCCCAGCACCACCAGCCGGCTGTGATGGTTGAGCAAGGCGCTGCTTCTGTCTGCCCTCTCAGCAGCCTCGTTTGGAAAATAAGGCGGGTCAGGCTGGTTGATCTGTAAAGTGAGTCTCCCCTGATCCTATTATTTATGACCCTCTAAGCCCCATTTGCTTTGAGAATCCAGGCAGGAAAATGTCTACAAAAGGCCAGCTAAGGGCACGGTTATGTTTTCCTTAGGAAGAAAAATGACGGGTGTTTAGAAACATCTTGATGCAGAGATAGTGAGGACCAGTTAGTTTGTTCACTGCCTTTACTCAGCCTGAATTCTAGCTGAGCTGAGATCTCAGCCCTCCTTTAGTGTGACACAATTGTCACAAAGCCATGAGGCTTCTGCAGTGGTGCTGAGGGAGGGAGATGCTCGTATCCCATCTCTGCAAGCAGATGGCAGTGGCATGTTCCAGTGGTGACGACACTTGGCTTGGGCTCCCCTTTCTGGGCCTTTAGAGCCTCGGGTCAGCCTTTTGCCATGAAATTGAGTATTGCTACTAAATTATTCTTCTTGATATTTTTTAAAACAGGCGCTTGAATAAAATCGTTTGGCGAGCATTATCTCAAGAGGAAAAAGAAAAGTAAGCCATTCCATTCCCTTCTCACTTAAAAAAAAAATTTTTGGTGAAATTCACATAACCTAAACTTAACCATTTTAAAGTATACAATTCAGTGGTATTTAGAGTTTTCAAAATGTTGTGCAAACTACCACCTCTTTCTAGTTTCAAAACTTTTTCATCATCCCAGAAAAACACCTTGTATCCATATCCCATTCCCCTCCTAACCCCTGATAATAACTAGTCTGCTTTCTGTCTCCATGAATTTGTTTATTCTGAATATATCATGTGAAAGTAATCATGTAACATGTGTGTCTGGCTTCTTTTACTTAGTTAATGTAAAAACTAAATGTTTTCAAGGTTCGTACAAGCTGCAGCATGTATCAGTACTACATGTTTTATATTTATATATGTTTGTTTACTCATTCTTGCATTGGTGGACATAGGGTGGTTTCTGTATGTTACTATATACATTTGTGTTAGAAGTTCCTGTGTGGGCATATGTTTTCATTTCTCTGGGATATATACCTAGGAATGGGTTTGCTGGTTAAGGAACCACCAAACTGTTTTCCACAGCAGCTACACCATGTTACATTCCCACCAGCAATGTACAATGGTTTCTATTGCTTCACATCCTCTTGAACAATTGCTGCTTTCCTTTTTTTCTTGTTTTTAAATTAAAGTCATCCTAGTGAATATGAAGTGCTATTCCATTGTCATTTTGATGTGTACTTTCTTAATGGCCAATGATGTTGGACAGCTTTTCATGTGCTTGTTTATTCGTATATCTTTTTTGGAGAAATATCTATTCAAGTTCTTTGTTCGTTTTTAATTTGGGTTGTGTTTTTGTTGTTGAGTTGTATGACTTCTGAATATAAAACCCTTCTCAGATGATTTGCCAGTGTTCTCTCCCATTTTGTATGTTATATTTTCACATTCTTTGTCAACGTTCTTTGATTTCCAAAAGTTTTTAATTTTTAGGAAGTCAATTTATCTTTTTATTTCTTTTGTTGTTTGTACTTTTGGTGTCAAATTTAAGAATTCATTGCCAAATACAAGGTCATGAAGATTAATCACTTTGTTTTCTTCTAATATGTTTATGGTTTTAGCTCATACATTTAGGTCGTTGATCCATTTTGAATGAATTTTTGTATGTGGAGTAAGATAGAGGTCCAACTTTATTCTTTTGCATGTGGATACTCAGTTTTTCTACCACCATTTGTTGAATTATTTTTTCCTATTGAATGGTCTTGGCACCCTTGTCAAAATCAATTAATCAGAAGTATTTGAGTTTATTTCTGGACTCTCTGTTGTATTACATTGGTCTATATGTCTGTCTTTATGCCACTGTGACATTGTTTTGACTACTGTAGCTTTTAGTAAGTTTTGAGATTGGGAAGTATAAGTCCTTCAACTTTGTTCTATTTCCAGATTGTTTGCCTATTCAGGGCACCATGAAGTTTCATATGAATTTGAGAATTGGCTTTTCCATTTCTGGCGGAAAAAAAGCCATTAGACTTTTGATAGGAATTGCACTGAATCTGTAGATTGCTTTGGAGAGCCATTGCCATGTTAACAATATTAAGTCTTCCAACCCATAAACATGGGATTTCTTTCCATTTATTTAGGTCTTTAATTTCCTTCAGCAATGTTTTATAGTTTTCAATATACAAGTCTTTCACATCCTTTGTTATTTTACTCTTTTGAATGCTATTGTGGATTTGGTTTTTCTGCATGCTTACATCATTTATACGAGATAAATGGAAACTTATGTTTACAAAAAAATTTGTACATGGATGTTCGTAGAAGCTATATGTTTTAGTTCATTTCTATTACTTATGACAAAATACCTGGAATGGGGTGATTTATAAAGAAAACAATATTTATTGCTTACAGTTTTGGAGGATGGGAAGTCCAAAGTCCAGGGAACACATCTGGTGAGTGTCTTGGTGGTGGTGGCAGTGACTCAGGGGTCTCACATGGCAGAAAATGGTGTAGCAGAGAGAGACTAACCTCTCATGTTCTCTTCTTTTAAAGCCCTCAGAACTACGCCCCTGACTACCATTATTAATCCATTCACCATGGCATGGTCCTATAATCTAATGACCTCTTCAGGGCCCCACCTTTCAATTACTATAATAGGATTTCTCACCCTCAACAGTTACAGTGGGGATTAAGTTTTGGGGGAACATTCAACCCAAGGCTCTATATTCATAATAGTCAAAAACTGCAAACATCCCAAATGTCTCTTAGTGGATGCATGATTAAACAAACTGTGGACCACTATTCAGCCAATCTGAAAAGGTTACAAACTGTATTAATCCATTTGTATGGTTTTTATTATTTATTTTATTTACTTATTTTTCAGGATAATTAGTATCTTCAAAATTACACAACGTAATCAATTTTTGTGGTCCTTTATCAATTTCTCACTAACTCTTCTTCCCCCTCCACCTTTCCTACCTCTAATAACCTCAGTTCTGTTGTCTCCTTTTGAAAGTTCAATGGATTATTGTGATTGTTATATCTTTCTTTCTTCCACCCTCTTTTTTTGTTTTGTTTTGTTTTAGCTGCCACTTGTGAGTGAGAACATGTGGTTTTTACCTGTGCTTGGTTTATTTCAATTAAAGTAATTTTCTCTAAGTTCATCTATGTTGCTGTGAATGGCAGATTTCTTTTTTTTTACAGCAGAGTAGAATGCTATTGTAAATGGGATTGTTTTCTTAATTTCATTTTTAGATTGTTCGTTACTGGTATGTAGAAACACTACTGATTTTTGTGTTTTGATCTTGTACTTTGCAACTTTGCTGAATTTATTAGCTCTAGTGGTTTTCAGGAGGAATCTATGAGATTTCATATATACAGAAATATGTCATCTGCAAATAGATATTGTTCTATGTCTCCCTTTCTGATTTGTATACCTTTCATTTTTCCTCTTGACTAATCTGCTAGAACTTCTAGTATAGCATTGAATAGCAGTGGTGAAAGGGGACATTCTTGTCTTACTCCTGATCACAGAGGGAAACTTTCAGCCTTTCACCATTGAGTATATTAGCTGTGGGTTTTTCATAAATGCTCTTTACTGTGCTAAGGAAGTTCACTTCTGTTCCTGGTTTTCGGATTATTTTTTTCATGAAAGGTGTGTGTTGAATTTTGCCAAATGTTTTTTCTGCATCTGTTGAGATGATCAAGTGTTTTTTTCCCCTTTGTTCTGTTGATGTGATATATTAAATCAATTGATTTTCATAGGTTGTACCACCCTTTCGTTCCTGGGATAAATTTCACTTGGTTATTGTATAGAACCCTCTTAATGTTCTATTGGATTCTATTTGCTAGTATTTTGTTAAGGTTATTTGTGTCCATATTCAAAAAGGAAAGTGGTCTGTAGTTTTCTTTTCTTTAGTACCTTTGTGTAGCTTTGATATTAGGGTAATGATTGCCTCATTCACTGTGTTAAGAAGTGTTCCTTCTCTTCTGTTTTTTGAAAGAGTTTGAGCAGGATTGATATTAATTCTTATTTATATGTTTGGTAGAATTAGAATTCACCAGTTAGACCATCTCCATCTGGACTTCTCTTTGTTGAGGTTTTTTTTTTTAATTGTTTATGTTCAACATCTTTAATTGTTGTTTCAATTTTAATTTATCAACATACAGTGTAGTTGATTTTTATGTCCCTTTGCCAATTCCCCCTTTTCATCCCTTCCTCTCCCCCCATCCCCCCATCAACATCAACGTCTTTAATTGTTGGAGACTCTTGAGATTATCTATTTCCTCTTGAGTTGATTTTGGTAATCCATGTGTTTCTAGGAAATTCTAGGAATTTGTTCATTTTATCTAGGTTATCTAATTTTTTTGCATACAACTGTTCATATTATTTTCTATAATCCTTTTGATTTTTGTAAGGTCAATAGTAACGTCCCTCCTTTCATTTCTGATATTAGTATTTGTATTAGTATTAATCTTCTCTCCTTTTAGTCAGTCTAGCTAAAGGTTTGTCAATTTTCTTGATATTTTCAAAGAACCAGCTTTTCATTTTCTTGTTTCTATTATTTTTCTATTCTCTATCTTATTTAAATATGCTCTGATTTTTATTTTTCTTCCTATGATGTCTTCAGATTTAGTTTTTCCTTCTATTTTTAGGTCCTTGAGGTGTAAAGTTAAGTTGTTGATTTGAAATCTTTCTTTTTAGTGAAGGTGTTTACAGCTGTAAATTTCCCTCTGAGAGCTAGCGTTGCTGCATGCCATAGTTCTAGTATGTTGTGTTTTCATTTTTACTTATCTCAAAGTATTCTCTAATTTCCCTTCTGATTTCTTCTTTGACCCACTGCTTGTTTGAATGTGGTGTTTAATCTTTATGTATTTGTCAATTTTCCAGTTTTCCCTTTGTTATTATTTCTAGCTTCATTCCATTGTGGTTGGAGAAAATGCTTTGTAGGATTTTGATGTTTTAAAGTGTTTTAAGAGCTAATATGGTCTAACATATGGTCTGTCCTGGAAAATGTTTAGTGTGCACCTAAGAATGCATATTTTGTTGTTGGGTGAGGTGTTCTGTATGTGTCTTATTAAGTCTAATTGATTTGTAGTGCTTTCTAGTCCTCTGTTTCCTTTTTGATCTTCTCTCTACATGTTCTGTCCGTTATTGAAAGTCGGATGTTGAAGTCTTCAGCTATTTTTGCCTAGCTGTCTATTTCTCCCTTTAATTCTGTCAGGTTTGCTTCATATATTTTGGTGCTCTGTTGGTAGGTGCACACACATTTGTAATTTTATATCTTCTTGATGATTTGACACATTTATCAATATAAGATGTACTTTTTTGTCTCTTGTAACAATTTATGACTTAAAAATCTATTCCTCTAATAATAGTATAGCCACTCTAGTGCTCTTTTGGTTACTTTCTGCAAAGAATCTCTTTTTCCATTCTTTTACTTTTAACCTATTTGTGTCTTTGGGTCTAAAGTGAGTCCCTGTCAAGCAGAGTTTCTTTTGTAACAGTCTGGTTTGAATTGATATCAACTTAGTTTCAACAGCATACATTACCTCTGTTCCTGTCCAGCTTCATCCCTTCCCCTTTATATGGCTGTTTTCACAATTACTTCTTTTACATTGTGTGCTTATTAACATGGATTTATAATTTTTA
The DNA here is from genome assembly GCF_027409185.1 of Cynocephalus volans. NCBI lineage: Eukaryota > Metazoa > Chordata > Mammalia > Dermoptera > Cynocephalidae > Cynocephalus > Cynocephalus volans. Next base: position 96,251,380 of record NC_084473.1, on the reverse strand, counting down.
TTTTATTCATTTATATTTTAAATACTATAGGAAACAATAAGAAAAGTTACATACCAAAAATACAAGAATACTAGCTTTTATATTTATATATGTATTTATCTTTACCAGTCATGTTTATTTCATCATATGGCTTAGAATTACCTCCTACTGTCCTCTTTCAGCACAAAGAGCTATTTTTAGCATTTATTGTGCTTTTGTTTATGTGGAATTGTCTTAATTTCTCTTTCATTTTGAAGGGTAGTTTTGCCAGATATAGAATTCTTGGCTGACAGTGTTTTTCTTTCAGCACATTAAATATATCATTCTACTGCCTTCTGGTATCCATCATTTGTGATGAGAAATCAACTGTTAATCTTACTGAGGATTTCTGTTTTCATGACCAGTCACTTTTGTCTTGCTCCTTTTAAGATTCTCTCTTTGTGTTTCAACAGTTTAATTATAATGTGTGTTGGTGTGGCTCTTTTTGAGTTTATCCTGATAGAAGTGTGCTAGACTTTTTGGATGTGTAGATTCATATCTTCCATCAAATTTGGGAAATTTTTGGCCACTATTTCTTCAAGCCTCTTCACCACTTTCTCTCTCTTGTTACGTTTTGGAACTTCCATAGTGTGTATGTTGGTAAGCTTAACGGTGTCCCATAGGTTCTTTAAAGTCTGTTTATTTTCCTTCATTCTATTATAAATATTTCTGCTCCTCAGACTTGTTTATATCAATTGACCTGTCTGTAGTGTGAGGGGCATTATTTTCCCTTTACAAATAGTGATGATCTATAAGTTCACCAATTCTTTCTCCTGCCTGCTCAAATCTGCTGTTGAAACCCTCTAATGATTTTTTAATTTCAGCTATTGTACTTTTCAGCTTCAGTATTTCTATTTGGTTTGTTTTCATTTTTTTTTCTCTTTCTTGATATTCTCTCATTGTTGATACATCAGTCTCTCAATTTCCTTTAGTTCTTTGTCCACAGTTTCCTTCACCTTTTTGAGCATATTTAAAACAATTAATTTAAAGTCTTTGTCTATTTAATCCAGTGTCAACTTCCTTCTGTCAATTATTTTTCTTATGAGTGGGTCATATTTTTCTGTTTCTTTGTTTGTTTTGTAATTTTTTTGTTGAGAATTGAATATTTTGAATATTGTAATGTGATACTTCTGGAAATCAGATTTTTCCCCCACCTCATCAATTGTTATTGTTGCTTAGTGAAGAATTCATTTGTCTGTTTAGTATTTTTCCTATTTTTGCAAAAACTATATTCCTTGTCATGTGTATTCATTGAAGTCTCTGTTCTGCTATCTCTGTGGTTAGCCAGTGACTTGGCAGAGATTTCCTTAAATGCCATCCTCTTTCTTTATCAAGCAATCCCTTGGATGCTAAAAGTGGTCAACTAGATTACAGAGTTCCAAAGTAGTTTATTCTGGTAGTCATTGCTTTTTCAATAGTTTTTGTAAAGGGACCCATTTCTTGATTTTTCTTACTCTGCCATCTTTCATGACCTCACTTTACTCCTCAGTTTCTAAAGAAAGGTTTTAGTGTGTTACATGCTGTCATCTGATGCTCATTCTTTCCTTGTCAAGCCCACATAACTCTTTTGTTCTTGTTTCACCTTCTCTGAAGGCTGCCTATGAGCTTGGAAGATGAGAAAAGAGTCAGGGCCCTCAGGAGCTCCCTCCCTTGTAAGGGTCATACTGTGTGGACATTCACAATAACAATACAACATTGAATAAGATAGAGATACTCAGAGTTCTGGAACTTGTTGTTCAGAGGAAATGAAAGGTCATGGAGAGAAATTCGTTCAACCTGGGGTGGCTGTGTAAAAGGAATTAGGAGAGAGGTGGGTTTTCAGTAGATTTTATGGCCACCACCACCCTTATTCTCACCACCTTACTGAGCACCAGCTGTGTTTCATGCATTGCATGAAACACCTTCTCCTCATTATGTCATTTTATTCTCTTGACATCCTCATGTGAGGGGCACTGTTTCCCCTCTACAGGTAATGAGACTGTGTTTCTCAAATCATGGTCTCACACCAGCAGCAAAGCAGGAGATGGGGTACAGCTATCTGTGTTGGAAGAAGCCCTTTAGAGAATGTAGGATAAAGTCTGACAATCACTGCTGTAGAAAATGAAGTCATTTTGGCAGGCCAGTTAGCTCAGTTGGTTAGAGCACAGCCTTGTAACACTGAGATCAAAGGTTCAGGTCCCCATATTGGCCAGCCACCAAAAAAAAAAAAAAAGTGAATATAAAAACAATATATTGAGACTTCCGGTCAAGATGGCGGAATAGATGGTCCCCAGCATCACCCTCTCCCACAAATCAACCAATTTACAACTATAAAAATATAACATCAAGTGCGTATGGAGCAGGGAGACATCCAGCAGGGGAGGCAGAAGCTCCACAGAGACCACATGCCCTGCGGGGCTGCCGCCACGTGATCCAGCAGGTAGGCTTCACTGCCACCACCTGGCTCCATTCCCAGCCTGACCCAGTGTGAACGGAGCAGGGAGACGTCTAGCAGGGGAGGCAGAAGCTCCACAGAGACCAAATGCTCTGTGGTGACACCACGCAACCCAACAGCCCCGCCCAGTGCATGCAGAGCAGGGAGTCGTCCAGCAGTGGAGGTGGAAGCTCTGCAGAGGCCACATACCCTGCAGTCCCGCTGCCTCACAATCCAGCAGCCCAGCCCAGTGTGCACAGAGCAGGGAGACATTCAGCAGGGGAGGCGGAAGCTCTGCAGAGACCACACACTCTGCAGTGCTTCCATGCATCCCAGCAGCCCGGCCCAGTGCATGCGGAGCAGGGAGACGTCCAGCAGGGGAGGTGGAAGCTCGGCAGAGACCACACACCCTCCAGTACTGCCCGTGACCCAGAAGCCCAGCTGAGTGCATGCTGACCAGAGAGGTGGCGCCCTGGAGAGGGTCAAGACCTGAGGCAACCACACACACAAGGCACTAGTGGCCAACTGAGCAGACACTGATGTTGCCATACAAAATTAGCAACCCCAGCAACATCCTTGTCAGACAATAGTGTCAAACCTGTGGGCTATGAAACCCCCTACCACAATGGCTAAATATCGAAGAAAAGATAACAGAAATATGAAAAAATCAAGAAAGTACACCACCAAAGGGTAATAACTCTCAAACTCTAGATCCTATAGAACAAGAAGCCCTTGAAATGTCTGACAAGGAACTTCGAGTGATAATTCTAAAGAAACTGAATGAGATACAAGAAAACTCAGCTAGACAACATGATGAAATGAGGAAAAGTATACAGGACCTGAAAGAAGAAATGTACAAGGAAATCAATGCCCTGAATAAGAATGTAGCAGAGCTTGCCGAACTGAAGAATTCATTCAGTGAAATAAAAAACTCGACTGAGAGTTTAACCAGCAGGCTAGCAGAAGTAGAAGAGAGAACTTCTGACCTTGAAGATGGGCTGTTCAAAATAACACAGGCAGACAAAAGAAAAAAAGAAAAAAGAAAAAAGAATCAAAAGCATTGAAGAGAATCTGAGAGAGATATCAGACAACCTTAAGTGCTCAAATATCCGAGTCACGGGTATTCCAAAAGGGGAGGAAAAAGGAGATTGCATTGAAAACATATTCAACAAAATAGGGGCAGAAAAATTCCCAGGTATAGGAAAAGTCACAGATCTTCAGATTCAGGAAGCTCAAAGATCTCCAAATGTATTCAACCCAAAAACGTCTTCTCCAAGACATGTTATAGTCAAATTCGCAAAACTCAAAGACAGAGAATCTTAAAAGCTGCAAGAGAGAAGTGTCAAATCACCTGTAAGAGAGCCCCAATCAGACTAATATCAGACTTTCCATCACAAACCCTAAAAGCCAGAAAGGAATGGGGTGAAATATTCAAAATACTAATAGACAGATATTTCCAGCCAAGAATACTCTACCCCACAAGGCTGTCCTTCGAAAATGAAGGGCAAATAGTATATTTCTCAGACAAACAAAAACTGTCGGAGTTCACCACCACATGACCACCCTTACAAGAAATCCTCAAGGGAGTACTGGGTTTGGTTCCTGAAAAATAACTACCACTGCCATAAAAACCCAAGAAAAATCAAAACACACTAGTATAATAAAAATGGCTTTCATGAAGAGAAAACAAACAAACAAAAAGGCTATCTACAACCCAAGGAACCAACAAATACAGAAAACCAGCAGTACATCAGAAAGAAAGGAACAAAAGACACCTACGACATCCAAACAATAATCAATAAAATGCTAGGAATAAATCAACACTTTTCAATAACAACTCTTAATGTAAAAGGCTTAAATTCCCCAATCAAAAGACACAAACTGGCTGACTGGATTAAAAAGGAGGACCCAACTATATCTGCCTTCAAGAGACCCACCTCACCCATAAAGACTCACATAGACTAAGAGTGAAAAGATGGAGAAAGATTTACCATGCAAACAGAAAAGAAAAAAGAGCTGGAGTAGTTATTCTTATATCTGATAAAATAGACTTTAAACTAAAAACCATAAACGGAGACAATGAGGGACACTATGTAATGATAAAAAGATTGATCCATCAAGAAGACATAACAAACATAAATATATACACACCCAATGTTGGAGCAGCCAGATTTATAAAACAAACTCTATTAGACCTAAAGAAGGAAATAGATGCTAATATCATAATAGTAGGGGACCTGAACACCCCACTGTGAATATTAGACAGATCATCTAGGCAAAGAATCAGCAGAGAAACACAAGATCTAAACAAGACTCTAGACCAATTGGACTTGGCAGATATCTACAGAACATTCCACCCAGCAACCTCAGAATATTCATTCTTCTCATCAGCAAATGGATCATTCTCCAGGATAGATCACATATTAGGTGAAAAATCAAGTCTCAACAAATTCAAAAAAATTGGAATTATTCCATTTATTTTCTCAGACCACAGTGGATTAAAATTAGAAATCAATAACAAACGAAATTTGGGGAACTATACAAACACATGGAAATTAAATAGCATTCTACTTCATGACATATGGGTCCAAGAAGAAATCAAGCAGGAAATCAAAAAATTTATTGAAACTAATGAAAATAATGGTACATCATACCAAAACCTGTGGGATACTGCAAAAGCAGTACTAAGGGGGAAATTTATCTCATTAAATGCTTACTTCAGAAGAATGGAAAGATGGCAAGTGAACAACCTAACACTTCACCTTAAAGAACTAGAAAAACAAGAACAATCCAAACCTAAAGTTAGCAGACGGAAAGAAATCATTGAGATCAGAGCAGAACTTAATGAAATTGAAACCCATAAAACAATACAAAAGATCAACAAAACAAAAAGTTGGTTTTTTTGAAAGATAAATAAAATTGACAAACCATTAGCATGGCTAACTAAAAAAAGAAAGAAGATTCAAATAACACAAATTAGAAATGAAAAGATGATATTACAACTGATACATCTGAAATACAAGGAATCATTCGAGACTACTATAAACAACTATACGCCAACAAATTTGAAAATCTGGAGGAAATGGATAAATTTCTGGACACACACAAGCTACCAAAACTGAGCCAAGAAGACGTAGAAAATCTGAACAGTACTTGAAGTTGATACGACAAGCAAACAGAAAGGACATTGTTGGGGGGGAGGGAGGGAGGGAGAAGGGAGGGAGTTTTTGGTGATGGGGAGCAATAATCAGCCACAATGTATATTGACAAAATAAAATTAAAAAAAAAAAAAGAAACAAAAAAAAAAAAAAGAAAGAAAATCTGAACAGACCAATAACAATAAAGGAGATTGAAGCTGTTATCAGAAGGCTCAGAACAAAGAAAAGCCCCGGACCAGATGGATTCACAGCAGAATTTTACCAAACATTCAAAGAGGAATTGACACCGATTCTTTACAAACTATTCCAAAAGATTGAAATGGACGCAAATCTCCCAAACTCATTCTATGAAGCAAACATCATCCTGATACCAAAACCAGGTGAAGATACAACTAAAAAAGAAAACTGCAGGCCGATATCCTTGATGAATATAGATGCAAAAATCCTCACTAAAATACTAGCAAACAGAATACAGCAACACATATGTAAAATTATTCTCCACCATCAAGTGGGAAATGTGATACACCATATTAATAAAATCAAACACAAGGACCATATGGTCATCTCTATAGATGCTGAAAAAGCATTTGATAAAATTCAACATTCATTCATGACAAAGACCCTCTATAAGTTAGGTATAAATGGAGAGTATCTCAACATAATTAAAGCCATATATGATAAACCCACTGCCAAGATCATCCTGAATGGGGAAAAGCTGAAAGCTTTTCCTTTAAGAACAGGAACTAGACAAGGATGCCCACTCTCACCACTCCTATTCAACATAGTGTTGGAAGTACTAGCCAGAGCAATCAGAGAAGAGAAGGAAATAAAGGGCATCCAGATTGGAAAAGAGGAAGTCAAATTGTCCCTGTTTGTGAGATGACATGATCCTATATATCGAACAGCCTAAAGCCTCTACAAAAAAACTCTTTGAGTTGATAAAAGATTTCAGCAAAGTAGCAGGATACAAAATCAGCACACAAAAATCAGTAGCATTTCTATTCTCCAATAGTGAACATGCAAAAAGAGAAATCAAGAAAGCCTGCCCATTTACAATAGCCACCAAAAAAATAAAATACTTGGGAATTGAGTTAACGAAGGATGTGAAAAATCTCTATAATGAGAACTACAAACCACTGCTGAGAGAAATTAGAGAGGATACAAGAAGATGGAAAGATATCCCATGCTCTTGGATTGGAAGAATCAACATTGTGAAAATGTCCATACTACCCAAAGTGATATACAAATTCAGTGCAATCCCTGTCAAAATTCCAATGACATTTTTCTCAGAAATGGAAAGAACTATCCAGACATTTATATGGAATAACAAATGACCATACATTAAAGTCAACTCAAAATGGATTAAAGAATTAAATATATACCCTGAAACAATAAAACTTCTTAAAGAAAACAGGAGAAACACTTCAGGAAGTAGGACTGGACATAGACTTCATGAATATGACCCCAAAAGCATGGGCAACTAAAGGAAAAATTAACAAATGGGATTATATCAAACTAAAAAGCTTCTTCACAGCAAAAGAAACAATTAACAGAGTTAAAATACAACCAACAGAGTGGGAGAAAATATTTGCAAAATATACATCTGACAAAGGTTTAATATCCAGAATATACAAGGAATTCAAACAACTTTAGAAGAAAAAAACAAGCAACCCAATTCAAAAATGGGGAAAAGAGCTAAATAGGCATTTCTCAAAAGAAGATATACGAATGGCCAACAGACATATGAAAAAATGCTCAACATCACTCAGCACTCAGGAAATGCAAATCAAAACCACACTGAGATACCATCTAACCCCAGTTAGGATGGCTAATACCCAAAAGACTGTGAACGATAAATGCTGGCAAGGTTGTGGAGAAAAAGGAACTCTCATACATTGTTGGTGGGACTGCAAAATGGTGCAGCCTCTATGGAAAATGGTTTTCAGGTCCCTCAAACAATTGCAGATGATCTACCATACGACCCAGCTATCGCACTGCTGAGAATATACCCAGAGGAATGGAAATCATCATGCAGAAGGGATACCTGTATTCCAATGTTTTTTGCAGCACTGTTTACAATAGCCAAGAGTTGGAACCAGCCCAAATGTCCATCATCAGATGAGTGGATATGGAAAATGTGGTATGTCTACACAATGGAATACTACTCACCTATAAAAATGAATGAAATACTGCCATTTGCAACGACATGGATGGACCTGGGGAGAATTATATTAAGTGACACATATCAGGCACAGAAAAAGAAGTATCACATGTTCTCGCTTATTTGTGGGAGCTAAAAATAAATAAATAAAAACAACAACAACAAAAAAAACAGGGCTGAGGGGGAAGAAGACATAACAATTACAATTCCTTGAAATTGATATGACAAGCAAACAGAAAGGACATTGTTGGGAGGAAGGGGGAGGGGGAGGAGGGAGGGAGGTTTTGGTAATGGGCCACAATAATCAACCACATTGTATATTGACACAATAAAATAAAATAAAAATATTTTTTAAAAAAAGGAAAAGTAAGAATAATCATCAGAATAAGAAAAGTAAAAAAATAAATTTAAAAAAAATAAAAACAATATATTAAACAAAAAAAGAAAATTATGTCCTTTTTCCAAGGCCACACAGTTGGTAACTATCAGAGTGTGGATCCACCCGAGGCCTATTCTTGATACTTAAATATCAAAGCCCTTCTTCCAGAACCATTTCCAAAACTCAGGTTTTCATATACTATATTTGCTTATGTTGCTGAAGTTCTTTATGGTTGTTTATGCAGACTGTTAGATTTTTTCAATCCCTGTTCATTGCACACATTTTATTTACTCTGCCTGGGTTGTTCCTGCCACACTGTTTACATGACAGGTTCCTTGTGACTGTCACCTTATCAGAGTCCTTCTAATCACTCTGGAGCTCCTCCTGTTTCTCTTCTGGTACTACTCATTTACTTTCTACTTAGTACTTGTCATAGTTTATAATTACATGTTTTCACTATTTCCTTGTTTATTGTCTCTCCCTACCATATTGTAAACTTTACAAGGGTGGGATTATGCCGGTTAATCATCAGAGAATACCCAGTGTCTAGCAACCTAGAATGCCTAACACAGAGTAGGCATGCAGTAAATATTTATTGAATGAATTTATGAATTTTCTATTTATTAGAAATGGTAGCTTTATGTATTTTTACCATTTCTCTTTCATCAATAATTTTTAAGCCCTTAAAAGTTTTAACAGGAAGTACTTGTATCTGAAATCAGGAAGTAATTGTTTCTCCTTTAAAAATATATCATATTTGACTTTATTTTTCAGTCTTCTATAAAACGGTTCCAAATATATCTAAGTCTTAAAAATTGAGAAATGGCTTAAAAAACATAACCCAGGAATCTTAATTTAGATTTTTAATTTTTTTAGAATTTTAATTGTGGCTTTAAAAAAAAGACCATATACCATAAAACTTGGCATCTTAACCATTTTTAGGTGTAAGGTTCACTTGAGTTTTATATTTACATTGTTGTGCAACAGTTGTTTAGAATTCTTTCATCCTGCAAAACTAAGACCCTAAATTCATTGAACAACAGTTCCCCATTTCACATTCCCTCTATCTAATGTTTCTAGAGTTTGACTCCTTCAAAAACCTCATGTAAGTGGAATCATACAGTTTTATCTTTTTGTGACTGACGTATTTTACTTAGCATAATATCCTAAAGGTTCATATATGTTGTAGCATGTGACAGGATTTTCTTATTTTTTTAGGCTGAATGATATTCCATTGTATGTATATACCACATTTTATTTTTCCATTCATCTGTGAATGGATATTTAGGTGGCTTCCACCTCTTGGCTATTGTGAATTATGCTATATTGAACATGAGTGTGCAGATAACTCTTTGAGATCCTGTTTTCAATTCTTTTGAATATACACCTAGAAGTGGGATTGCTGAATCATAATGGTTATTCTATTTTTAATTTTTTGATGAACCTCCATCTGTTTTACACAGCATCTGCACCATTTTACATTCCCACCAACAATGCACAGGGTTCCTATTTTTCCACATTCTTTGTCAACACTTGTTATTTTGTGTTGTCGTTGTTGTTGTTTTAATAGTGGCCATCCTAATGGGTGTGAGGGAATATCTCAATGTGGTTTTGATTTGCATTTCTCTGATGATTAGTGATGTTGAACATTTTTTCATGTCCACATTGGCCATGTAGATATCTTCTTTAGAGAAATGTCTATTCAGGTCCTTTGCCCAATCTTAAATTGAGTCATTTTGTTGTTGTTGTTGTTGAGTGTTAGGAGTTCTTTATATATACTGTATATTAACCCCTTCTCATATATATAGCTGATACATATTTTCTCCCATTCCATAAGTTGCTGTTTCACTGTTGATAGTTTCCTTTGATGTGCAGAAGATTTTAAGTTTAATGTAGTCCCATCTGTCTATTTTTGCTTTTGTTGCCTGTGAATTTGGTGTTATATCCAAAAAAAGTATTGTCAAATCCAATGTTATGAAGCTTTTTCCCTGTGTTTTTTTCTAGAAGTTTTATAGGTTTAGGTCTTTAATTCATTTTGAGTTAATTTTTGTATCTGGTGTAAGGTAAGAGTCTAACTTCATTCTTTTGCACATGGATGTTCAATTTTCCCAGAATCACTTGCTGAAGAGATTGTGTAGTCTTGGCATCCTTGTTGAAGGTGACTTGACAAGATCACAGAGAGTTTATTTATGGGCTCTTTATTCAGTTCCACTGGTTGATATGTCTGTCTTTTTGCCAGTACCACTGTCTTGATTACTTTAAAGTGAAAACAATGTACTGTTTTGATTACTGTATCTTTGTAATATGCTCAGTATCAGGAAGTGTGAGGCCTCAGACTTTGTTTTTCTTTTTCAAGATTGTTTTGGCTATTCAGGGTCTCTTGAGAGTTCATATAAATTTTAGGTTGATTTTTGTATTTCTCCGAAAAAAAGTCACAGGGATTTTAAAAGAGATTGTCTTGAATCTGTACATTGCTTTGGGTAGTTGGAACATTTTAAGAATACAGTATTAAGTCTCCCACTCCATGAACAGAGGAAGCCTTTCTATTTATTTCTGCCATCTTCAATTTCTTTCATTGTTTTGTAGTATTCAGTGTACAAATCTTTTACCTCTTAGTTAAGTTTGTTCCTAAGTATTTTACTTCTTTTGATGCAATTGTAAATGGGATTGTTTTCTTAAATTTCCTTTTCAGATTGTTTATTGTCAGTGTATAGAAATGCAAATTGATTTTTGTGTGTTGCTTTTATATCCTACAACTTTGTTGAATTCATTTATTAGTTCTAGTGGTATTTTTGTGAAATCTTTAAGGTTTTCTACATATAAAATTATGTCCTCTGGAAACAGAGATAATTTTACTTCTTACTTACCAATTTAGATATCTTTCACTTCTTTGTCTTGCCTAATTTCTCTGGCTAAGACTTCCAGTACTATATTGAATAAAAGAGTGAAAGTGGACGTCCTTCCCTTCTTCTGATCTTAGAGGAAAAGTTTCCAGTTTTTCACCATTGAATACAATGTCAGCTGTGGGCTTTTCATATTCATATAAGGCCTTTATTATGTTGAAGTAGTTTCTTTCTATTGCTAGTAGGCTGAGTGTTTTTATCATGAAAGGAAGTTAAATTTTGTCAAATGCTTTTTCTACATCAGTTGAGACAACTATGTGTTTTTTGACCTTCATTATGTTAATATGATATTGATTTGTTTTCATATATTGAACAGCCTTGCATTCCAGGAATAAATCCCACTTTTCATGGCATATTATCCTTTTAATATGTTGTTTAATTCAGTATGCTAATATTTTGTTAAGGATTTTTGCATCACCATTAGTTAGGAATATTGACCTGTGGTCTTTTCTTGCAGTATCTTTGTCTGGTTTTGGTATCAGGGTAATGCTGGCCTTATAGAATGAGTTTAGAAGTGTTCCCTCCTCTTCAATTGTTTGGAAGAGTTTGAGGAGGATTGGTGTTAATTCTTCTTTAACTATTTGGTAGAATTGTCCAGTAAAACCATGCGATGCTGGACTTCTATTTGTTGGGAGCTTTTTTATTATTGATTTGATCTCCTTAATATTTATAGACCTGTTCATATTTTTTAGTTATTCATGATTCAGTCTTGGTAGGCTGTATGTTTCTAGAAATTTATCCATTTCTTCTAGGTTATCCAATTTTTTGGTATAATATTGTTCCTTATAGTCTTATAATTCTTTTTATTTTTGTGATATCAGTTGTAATGTCCCTTCTCTATTTCTGATTTTAGTTATTCGATACTTCTTTCTTTTTTTCTTAGTTAATCTAACTAAGCATTTGTCAATTTTGTTGACCTTTCAAAAAAACTGATTTAGTTTCATTGATTTTTTTGTATTGTTTTTCTATACTCCATTGAACTTACTTCTGCTGTAATCTTTATTATTTCCTTCCTTCTGCTAACTCTTGGTTTAGTTTGTTCTTTTTATAGTTGTTTGATGTGTAGAGTTAGATCATTAAATTTGAGATCTTTCTTTTTTAATGTAAGCATTTAGCACTACAAAATTCCCTCTCAGTACTGCTTTCATTCTATTTCATATGCTTTGACATGTTGTGCTTTTGTTTTCATTTATCTCAGGATATTTTCTATTTTTCTCTTGTGATTTCTTCTTTGACTCAATTAAAAGTGTGTGATTTAGTTTCTACACATTTTGGCTTTTCCAGTTTTTCTTCTGTTATTATTTCTATTATTATTCTACCTTGGTTGGTAAATTACTTGGTATAACTTCAATCTTCTTTAAAAAATTTTTAATATTTGTTTTGAGGACTAACGTGATCTATCCTGGAGAATATTTCATGTGCACTTGAGGAGAATGTATATTCTATTGTTTGGTGGACTGTTCCATATATGCCAGTTAAGCCCAATTGGTCTGTGTTGTTCAAGTCCTCTGTTTCCTTATTGATACTCTGTGTGATTATTCTATATATTATTGAAAGTGAAGTATTGACATCTACATTAGTGGGTTGCTGTCTATTCCTTCAATTCTGTCAAAGTTGGTTTCATGTATTTGGTAGCTCTGATGATAGATGCATATATATTTATACTTGTTATATCGCCTTAGTGGATTGACTATTTTACCATTATATAATGTCCTTCCTTGTCTGTTGTAACAACTTATGACTTAAAATCCATTTTTCAAGTTCACTGATTCTTTCTTCTGCTTGATCAAATCTGCTATTGAGCCACTGAAGTGGATTTTTCAATCCAGTTATAGTATTCTGCAACTCAGTAATTTGTTTGGTTCTTTTTTTATAATTTCTCTTCGTAGATATTCTCATTTTGTTCATTCATCGCTTTACTGATTTCCTTTAGTTGTCTACCTATGTTCTCTTTTAGCTCATTGAGTATCCTTAAGATGGTTATTTTTAATTCTTGTTAAGTAATTCATAGGTCTCCATTTCTTCAGAGTTGCTTTCTAAAGATTTATTTTATTCCTTTGATTGAGCCATGTTTCCTTGTATGCCTTGTGATCTTTAGCTGAGATTAGGGCATTTGAACAAAACAGCCACCTCTCCCAGTCTTTACAAACTGGTGTCTTATAGGGGAAGACCTTCACCAATTATCCCAGCTAGATATTCTGGGAACCTCTGAAGCCTTTTGGGGGATGTATCTTCTCTGGGATTGCGCATATAATTTCCCAGTTAAAGAGGTTTAACCCTTTCTCTTCTCAGGAGTCTGTGATCTCTTGCTCCCGTGTTGTCTCTCTGCAGTACTGCAATATCTCTGATTCTGTAACACTCACTCACCTTTGTCCTTGGTGGCCCCCAACCTGGCATTCAAAATATACTACTGTTTTCATCAGCACTCTGAGTCAATCAAGACAGAAACCAGTCCCTTAGGCAGCTCCCCTAAAAACAAGAATGTTGGACACACATTCCACTCTTTATCCCTCCCAAAGGACTAGCCAGGTTTGGGAGTTTTTTCCCAATTACACTGCACTGTTGTAGGGAGAAGGGGAGGGGCAAAGGCAAGCAAAATGTAGTGAATTTTCTTACTTCAAGGAGACTCTTCTTGGCTTTGTACTCATCTGGGGTGCTACAATCTCTTTACTGGTTTCTGGAATTCTCACAAAGGCAATTTGATCTGTACACTATTACTAAGTGTCTCTGTGGGGAAACAAGGGCCTGGGGCTTCTTTTTCCTCCATCTTGCTGACTTCACTCCAATTTAGGTTTTTAATAAGAATTTTTTGCTGTCTTCTGGAGTCATGTTTTGTTTGTGGATTTTGTCCTGTGATTATGCTGGATTTAGACTGTACTCTTCTAACATCTGACATTTAATGGAAGTAAGGGATACTTTCAGCAATAAGAGAATGATAATTATCTGCTGTTTTCTTTCTTCTTGCCGTCCTCTCAGAAATGTCTGACTCAGAAGCAGCTGGGACTGGAAATAGAATCCAGGAGCTGGGCCATCACACTGCACTAGCCCCCACTGGAGTCTCTCTGCCTGCTCTCAGCTTGTAGAGAATTTGGCTTCTGTTCCTTGTGTACCAAAACAATGAAGCCAGAAAGTTTAGGCCTATTTAGACTTGCAAGGATGAAAAGAGATTAAATAGCTAGTAGAAGAATTACTGCACTCAGGCAAATATTTGAGGTTTCTTTGGCTTTGCTTTACTTTGCCTTGTCTTCCAGAGTCACTGCCAGGCATAGTTGTGTGACTATGAGCTTCTCTTTGAAGCTCATGTTTGGTTCTGCCAGATGTTAGGCCAGGGAGGAAGGAATGGGCTCCAAATATGCAGAAAATCAAATGGGGTAATGGGAAAGAGTGCCTGGCATAATTCACCAATAGTTATTTTTAATCTGTGCAAGCTACCAAAGTCCTGATGGACCAGAGTGCATGGCTATGACTCTGTCATCTAACACCTGCTTTGACAGGTGTTTCTCGGGGGGTGGGTTTACTGAGAAACTATCTTACCATATTTTTTCTATTATGGTCATTTTCTTTTTTGTTGCTTGTTTCTTCTTTGTCTTCTCTTTCTTTCTTTCTTTTTCTTTTTTTCTTTAGGTTAGATGCAAACAAGCCAATACAGTACCTGCAAAACAAGGCAGCTTTAAACCAAGCATTAGAACGGTTGAATTGGCCCATTTCGTTGAAAGAGTTATCAATGCTGGAAAATGAAATTCTAGCTGGAAAAAAATACATTCATCAGGCCATGGAACTCCAGGAAGCTGCCAAGAAGAATTTTGTGAACAAGGCAGCGGGAGAGGTGGGTGCCATGGAAGTCTCCGTATTTCCTCCCTCCCTGCCTGTCCCAAGTCATTGCTGTCCCTACCTTGGCCTTCCTCTCTCCCACCCCCACCACTGATTTCTGAAAGAGTCAGAAAGGAAATGCCATTTGATTTTACTTTATTTTTATTTTTAAAGCAACACTTTTTTTTTTCATTGAAAAGCAAAACTAAACAGAAGTATGATGGAGTGATTAAAAACTTGGACTTTGATAGGAGCCAGACCAAGATCTGGCCTCAGATCTGCCACCTAATCTGTATGTGATCTTGGCTAGTTACTCAGTCTCTTCAAACCTCAATTTTCTTATCTGTAAAGTAGGAGTATTAATAACATAGAGCTGTTATGAGGATAAAATGAGCTTTTAAAATACTTAGTATTGAAAACCCCCATAAAAGTTAAAAGTTAGCAATTATTAGTAGTAGTGCTAGTAACAGTAGTAGTAATAAAACAAACCTAAAAAGAAAAAATAATTTATAATATGACTGCCTTATTACCACCACTTTGGAGCATTTCATTGTAGTTTTTTTTTTTTCTCCTCAAATAGATGTTTTTTACATAGATGCAGTCAGAGTGTCCATATTTTATATTCTGCTTTTTAATTTGGCGTTATTTCATAAACTTTCTCTGTGTTTTTACTGAATCTTCAGATTGATATGTTTGGTGGTTATATAATATCCCAAGGTATGTATATACCCTAATTTATTTAACTCTTCAATGAATTTTGGACATTTGGGTTGTTCTCCAGTTTTCTGCTCTTTCACATAATATATGCATGACTCCTATGGTGCATGTAGTTGAATTATTTTGTTAGGATACAGACTTAGGAGGGGGATTCCTGGACCACAGCTCATGGACATTTGGAGGTCCTAAATAGACATTGCCCGTATAACACACCCTTTCCTGGCTGCACACAAGTGTGTATGGATGTTGCTATGGTTTGAATGTGGCCCCCAGAGTTTATGTGTTAGGAATTTGATCTTCAATGCAGCAGTGTTAGGAGGTGAGACCTTTAAGAGGTGGTTAGACCATGAGGGCTATGCCCTCATGAAGAGATTAATGCTGTTATCACAGGAGTGGGTTTCTCATAAAAAGGATGAGTTCAGCCCTCTCTTGCATTCTCTCTCACCTTCTGTCATGTTGTAATGCAACAAATAGGCCCTCACCAAATGCTGGCCCCTTGATCTTGGACTTTGCAGCCTTCATAATCATGAGCCAATAAACTTCTGTTCATTATAAATTACCCAGTCTGTGGTATTCTATTATAGCAGCACAAAAATGGACTATGACAGGCATGAAATAGTTCATCCAAAATCTTACTGAATCCTATATAATTTTGAGATGTTCGCCATATAGTGTTGTTTTGCTCCCCACAGATTTGTCACCCCTCTTCCCCTGGGTGAGAGAGCCACAAAGGATTACACAAAGCCCATCTCTTCTGAGCAGTGAGAAGTCCTGAAGTGGCTAACTTTCCTGGGACCCTCCAGTGAGAGGCATCCCTTCCTTGGGAAATTAACCTGGAATTGGGGTTCTCTTCCGGCATTTATTTTCCAGACCAGGAAGTTATAGGAAGAGAACATAGGTGGGGTTATAGTTTAACAATATAGGCTGGTAACTTTCAGGGAAACAAGCCAGATGACATTCCAGTAAGGCAATTAAGAGGTCCTATCAACAAAAGCTTGATCTTAGCAAACATTCCTTCTCACAGCAATTTCTCAGTATCTTTACATAACAATCAGTAACTAGTCTGTCCTTGAGCCAGCAACCTTGCTGTGCCACAAATCTTTATCTTACACCAGAGACTTTATAGCCTGAAGGAAATTTCCAGTCCTCCACAAGGTCAATATTTGAGACTGCAAGGCTTTGGAAAACCAGGCTGTGTGAAGTACATTTGCTTTAAGAATCCTCTACAATATAGTAGTCTAAAAGCTATTTCTGAAGAACTGACCTTTGTGTTTATCCATTTGGTTTCAGTCTTTGCCAAGCAATACTGGTTTTGCCTGGCTTAAAATTCTGTTTTTGCTGCTCTAGATTCTTGTTTTGTTTTGCTTGTTTGTTGTTCTTTAATTTTATTTTTCCTCTGCAGATCACATTTTTTTCCTTCAGTGTAAAAAACTATGTCTTTTGTGCAGAATGCAAAAATTTTATCACAAAACATTATATGTCTATTAATGTTATTCAAATTAAGTGACTTCCTCAAAGAATTATTTAGTGTTTCCTTTGGAGGTACAATCTGATGCCTCTGAACATTTTGCTAACTATTGGCCTTTCTCACCTGGATGCCCTATGGGCACCTAAGAATCAAAAGAATCAAAAGTCAATTACCCACCTCTCCCTGAAAATATGCTACTCTTCTCACTGTGCATTGTGCATATCAAAGGGTGTGTTATACTGGCAACATCTATTTAGGACCTCCAAATGTCCATGCCCCTTGGTCCAGGAATCCCCCTCCTAAGACTGTATCCTAACAAAATAATTCAACTATTTGCACCATAGGAGTCACGCATACATTATGCGAAAGAGCAGAAAACTGGAAAACAACCCAAATGTCCAACATTCATTGAAGATTAAATTAATCAGGGTATATTTCTCTTCCTGTCTGCTTGTTCTTTCATTTATTCATTGAAATATTAATGAGTGCCTGTGAGGTGCCAAGCACTATTCTGGGCACTGGGGGTACCTGGAGCACCACAGACTAAGTCCTGCCCTTATTCTAATGGGGAGACAGACCATTACTGGTCCCAGATGATGGACTTTTCTGTGTTGAACTATAGAGACACCACTGCCTAACAGCAGAATTTGCTAGCATTATTCTTTTATCTATATTTTATTTCAAATTTGCAAATATGAAGTGTTGCCAATGGAGTGAACATAAGCCTCTTCTGGTTTGGAGCAAAGATAGTATATTGTGCTGAATGTGTCTGAAATTCTGGCAACCAAAAGCTCATTGTTCACAAGGTAGAAATTAGATGTTCTATTTCTTTATTCTCTTTCTACAAAGTGGGAATAAAAATAATTTTAATAGTTTTTTCATCCAGAAATATTTGTTTGTTCCCTGCTGTGGATGAGATTCTGTGCTTGGCACAGGTGATCCCAGGCAGTAAGTAGCCTGTCTCATTCTCTCTCTCTTCGGGGTCTCCCAAGGTGATACTACATATTGGATTCAAGACAGGGGTTTGTTAACTGCATTGCAGGCGTGGGTCCAGCCTAGCAGAGAAGACGTACTGGAATAGAACACAACCTTCGCGAGAGTTTGTCTGGCCTTATTTGCAGCTGTATCCATAGCACCGAGAGTGGGGCTTGGTGCACAGTGGGCACTCAACAAACATATTGAATGAGTGAAACCCAGATCTTTATAGCAGAGTATTGCAAATATCACAACAGACGATTGCAAATGTCACAACCCGAGAACAACTGGAAGATGAAAAAAAGTGACTGATTCTGAGTGGGGAGTTGGGGAAAGATCCACAGAAGAGGATTAATCCAGTTTGGTCTGGAAGGATGCATAAGAATTGAGGGTGGAGTGTGAGAAATGTTCTGAGTGAGTGAAAGTAACAGCCTGTGCAAAGGCAGGGAGAAGGGAGATGGGGAAGAACATGGGATGTTCATGGGGGGCGAGACAAAAAGGGAAGATGGCACCAGAATGGGAGGGACTTGAACTGTCTACTAGGATGAGGGACTTCTGCTGTAGGAAGTGGATATCCAGGGAGGGGATTTCAGCAAGTGAAAGACAATAACAGATTTGGGTCTTGGAAAGATTATTTTGGCATGGAGGTGAGACCCGGTGTACAAGGGAAGGACCACAATCAGGTACAATGCTCACGTTGAGAGGTGTTGAGTCCTTGAGCCAAGCAGGAAGAGTAGGGAGGGAACAGGTAAAAGAGACATGAGTTGTTGGAAAGATGAAAGTGTGGGGTGATCCAGAGGGCAAAGGTGAAGACGCCCACAGAATTTCTGTCTTGGACAACTTAGGGAGATAGAGGCACCGTTAACCACTTCCTTCCGTCTCTGCTCCTGAGAGAGATGTGTGTTCCTGGCTAGCCCATCTAATCACACTGCCATTCTGTGACCTCTTACCATGTCTTTGTCTACTTCACAACACATTTCACTATCTGACATTCTGTACGCGTTTGTTTATGGTCTGTCTTCCCCGCTAGAGTACGTGTGGGACTTGGTCCATTGTGTTCTTCTGGGTTCTCCTGGCTCCTAAAAGAGTGGTTGGCACCACATGGTCAAATATTTCACTGTATAAATGAACATACAAACAGAGAGAAAGAAGCCCAATGAGAAGAAGAGCAGATTTTCAGGAAAAGGTAACTCACTTTGAGTGCTTTTGATTCTCGTGTCCGTGGGGCATCCACGTAAGAAAGGCCAATAGACAGCCGCATGCTGGAGCTTAGGAGAGAGGTCTGAATTAGGAGATAGATTTGGAGGTCATTTGAGGTGCTGAGAGAGGAAGAGGAGACAGTGGAGGGACCAAGACAGAAAAGCTAGAGGACCTGGGCCCCCAGGGTGGAGAGGTGTGATGTGAGAGTGAGGAAGAGCAGAGGTTAGGAGCCTGGCTCTGGAGTCAGGCAAACCTGAACACAAATCTCAGCGCTGCACTTGCTGGCTGCGGGACCTCACTCAGGCCCTCTGAGCCATTTCCTCTTCTTTGAAACAGAGAAATCTAGGCACTGACCTACAAGATGGCTGTGAGACAATGCACATCTTATGCTAAGGACAGTGCGCAGCACCAAGTGCTCAACAGTCAAGGCACTCAGCACAGGTTGTCTTTATTGCTATTTCCATTGTTAGAGCTATTATCAAGGCCTTGAAAAGTCATATGAATGTTGTCTGACAGCTATTTGATTTGGCAAGAGGGAGCTCATTAGTGATGGTAGCCAGAACAATGTCAGAGGAATTGTGGAAGCAGGAGCCAGCTGTAGTGGGTGGAAGAGTAGGAGGTAAAGACATTGTTTGCAGATCTTCGTAGGAAGGCAAGGAGAAAAAGGTGGGAACTCGAGGGGTTGGCAGCGTGGGAGAAGGCATTTAGTTTGTGTGATGGTGTTGCTGGGTCCACGGCTGCCCCCTTATTTGGCAGGGGCCAAGGCTATCCCAACGCACGGTGTCCAAGGCTCCCACTATCTGTTCAGGGGAGCTCCCATGTGCCCAGGACAATTGTCAATCGGAATGAATGGGGGTGGACATTCATATTTGGCAGCTCATCTTCAGAGTTCTTTCCACTCTTAGCATGGTCTTCTGCAATGGAAGACTTGGTATAATGTCTCCTTAAAACAATACATCTCCTTATCGTGTGTGATACAGTCTGAGATCTTTTAATTCCATTGTTATCGTACCCCACTGATTTGGTTTCATGACCCACTAACAGTTCTCAACCCCAAATGTGAAAAACATTGGTTGGGAGCAAAGCTTAAGATTTCAGGGCCTTTTGAGATCCTAGGGTGAAAAACTCATCACAGATGCAAACCATTTTTATTTATTCATCTATAAATATATAGTCTCTTCTAAAATTCTTTTAGCAAATAAAATAAAATAAATGTCTTGTAGCAAAGACCAAATATATTGATCAATGATTGTAAGTTGGAGAGGAAGAAACCATGCGTCAATCATGAAGACCCCTGGAGTTCATTGATAATGTGCAGCAAAGGCGATCAAAGTTGTTTGGAGTGGAATCCAATCAGAAATGCCCCTGTTTGTTCAGGAGGCTGTGTTCACTGTATTTGGCCCTCTCCAGGGCACATTATGGAGTCTGGATGTCTGTGGCTTTCTGATACCCTTCCCTGGAGTATGTTAGCATCCAACATAGCTGCCCTGTTGGTTCTTCACTTTTGGTACAGCTTCATGATTTTTCTGCCAGTGAGGACCAGAGGTGGGAAGGAAACATTGTTGTAAATGCCACATCTGGCTAGCCGGCTTCTGCTTTTTATGCTCAGGCTTACCCTGGAAGTCCCTGGCTGGCCCTGGGTCAGACCTAAGGTGAGAACCACTATTCCCACCTGCTCTACCCAGTCGCCTGTGCTGGACACATTTCACGCTTGACTGTGTAATGGTTTCTCCCCATTTCCATAATCCACCACTCTGTGGTGTCTCTGGAGACAGGTGCTGGGCTCACCGCCTGAAATTGGAAGTTCCTCTTGAAAACTCCCCTCACTAGCACCCCTCTTGTTGCAGATTGCAGATTTCACCTTCACTGGCCAATCCTGAGCCCTCAGAGTTGTGTAATGGTGGAAATCACTGGAAAGCATCTGTGAATGACAATTAACCTTCCATAGTCTCCCCAGGAGGAGTTTGGTCTGGGGCAGCCTAACATGCTGTTCTGCAACATTTCCTTAGTAAATGAGGATGGTTCTCCAGAGAAAATCCCACAGAATCCAGGCCCAGAAAGATCCAAAAGCCTTTCTCATCCATATCCTTGACTGCCTTGGAAAATTTGGAAGCAGAAAACCTTCTGTAGCTGTAGGCAACCCTAAAGGAGGCCTTGGAAATTTACCCCACAGCTGGCTGCACATGTTAACTTCTCAAAGCCATGACTGGTAGGAATCTGGAGTCTGTGGTGAATTGAGTGCTCCGGTCCATGGAAAACTGTCCAGGACAAAGAGTGTTAGGAAAATGCACACAGGGAGAAGGGTGTGATCGAGGCTGGCTGAGTGGGACTGGGAGAAGGAAGAGGAGAGAGGCCACGGGGGCTTGGGAGCTCTGTGCTGGGTCGTAACGTTGACACTGTTAATGCAAGAGAATGTTAGCTGGGGAGACTTCGAGGGAAATTTCTTTGAGTTACGTAAAATGAAGTCAGAATATATACAGTTGTTATCATTTCTCCCAAATAGCAATTGCTTCAGTTGTCATTCGTGTATCCTAAACCACCGCCCCCCTTTTTTTAACTCAAGATTTTTTAGTTCTCAAAATTCCCTCCTTAAAGGGAAGTGGGAGGTATTACACCTGAACCAACTAGTCAACCTTTCTCATTCCACTAGTAGAAACTTCAGTCTGTTCTGCTGGTATTGAGGTCCTAGTGACTGTGAACTGTTGTCCACAAGGACAGGATCACCTCGTGTGGGGACGGGAGGTTAGCAAGTCTGGATTGTGTGTCGATGATGTTGCCATCACAGAGAGAATGACACGTGCTTATTCAGGCCACGCTATCCCCAGACAGCACTGCAGTGATAAGTTAACATCTGGAAATGAGACCCCAGGTGAGCCCCTAAGTTGGTGGTAGGAGGTGTGGCCAGGGTGAAGCTGAAATCTCAGAAAGTGAGGGACCAGAGAGGAGGCCAGCAAGCAAATGCACCAACCTCACGACCATGCCGTGGTTACTGGGGATTTCAGGAGAGGCTCCTGCTCAGGAACTCCAGTCACTGGAGGAAATTAAAGGAAGGGAAGAAAAATTCCCACGAACCTTATTATCTAAAAAGTGTGCTGTCTAGTATCCCAATGTTCAGAAGTGGGAAGGTGGGTATCAACTCTGGGGATCCCTGAGGTGACAAAAGCCACAGCCAGGTTGCCTTTTCACTCTAAAGCTGAAGGCACCCTCCTCACTGGAGACTTCAGCTGGGCAGACTCCAGCGCTCTCCTAAGAATGGGTGTGGAGGGCAAGAAGATCGGTCAGAATAGCCAGGCCGGAGAGGTAGATGTCTTGAAAAGTTAAAGGCCTAGAATTTATTGTAGTCTTGTGTGAGCTATTTGTACAAAGTAGGTAGCTGGTGGTGGTCCACACATCAGGAAATAATGACACAAAGTCACCCAAATGTGTGAGTAAATCTGCAGATGGGTAACTGCATGCGTAAAATCCAGCCAGTTTGGAAGACTTTCTCACTTTGGGTTTTTTAAACTTCCCTAGGGCTGTGGGGGGGACCCTCCACAAAAGCACTCCTTTACTTCCCTTTGGTTTTGAAAGCAAGGCTAAGTCCCCAAGATACTGGAAGGGGAAGGGATAAAAATCCCATTTAAGCCTTGGACTAACGTGGTATCACCAGCTTTTCTGGGAGGCCCAGCCCAGAACTGCTGTACTTGTGAGAAGCTCACAAGGAGACTTTGCTCTGTCTTAGGACTGATACAGGAAATTCCACTTAGAGCTTCACTTCTTCGGCACAAATTTGCCTCCTGTTAAAACACAAGTGCCCTGGAAAGAAAGCACACCAAGGCCTTCAGACTCATTGACCGCGGGTCCCTCACCCCATAGCCTGGAGGGGCTGGGCAGGGGTTGCCGCCCCTGATTTACATTTTCCTGTGAGGTCCTCTGCTCATTCTCTCTCCAGAGTCCATTTTTAAAAGGAATGAGGACCCTGGGCACTTCCTGGGTGCAAGAAACCCCCCTCGATCTAGATGAGGGGAGAGTAAATGAAGGTCAGAAAATGCTCCAGGCCACCCTATCCCACTCACCAAGATTGTAAAGGCAGTTGAATTATTCACAGAGATAGTTTGCAAGTTTTCTGGTCTCATAATTAGGTATCCTAGAGAGAGGAAGGATCACAACCTGCCCGACCCTACTTGCATTATCTGGATTATAGCTGTTGCAGACTTTACTTGACGTTACAGACAAACAGGGGCAGAGAAGCATGTTGGAGCTGCTGCTAGGACAGTGTGGGGAGTGTGTGTCGTGGAGTTCAATGATTGGGGCAGGAAAAATACTTAGTAGAGTTTTTTTTAACAAGATTTTCAGCCAAAGACTAATCCTAGCTGAATTGTAGAAATGTGTTCTGTACCCAATGTGGAAGTACGTTGCTTGGTAAATGGGAATTTTTGACGCATCAAACATTTAGTAACATCATGATCTCCACCAACGCAAACCGCAAGAGCATGAGGTTGAAATTAAGTAATGAAACGAAAGGAGGATGGCACCGTTTGGGGCCCTGCTCGACCAGTCCCAGGTGACTGAATCTGGCGAAAAAGTGAGCTGGATTCTCTGAGTTTTGTAGACAAGACAGTGTTCTCGTCTGATTTCCTTACTGACGCTGACTACTGTGCAGCTGTTCCCCTGTGCTGGCTTATGTAGGTAGGTAGTGCAAGCATTCCTCATTCTCTCTCTCTGTCCCCTCTCCCTCATTCTCTGGATTTCTTTTTAAAACCCAGTGGTTTGCTTGTATTTTGTGTGTGTATAGGTGAGGTATAGCAGGAGAAGAACGGGGCGGGGAGTGTTCTTTGGCGTGGACTGTACAGCATCTCTGAAGTCTTTGGCAAGATTCAAAGACAGCAGAATATCATCTTTCTGGAACAAAGTTGTCAATATCCTGGCTGAAGGGATGGCATGTCTAGTGGCCCTGAGAAGACAACTTTGCATCCTGGAAAGCCCCTGTTCTATTTCTGTGGGATGAGCCATTGTAGTAAGTAAGCCCTGGCGGCTTGTTTGCCGTGGCTATTCTGCTTTATCTGTGGTGATGCTGAATTGATTGCACCCTGGTTCAAATGAGCCATTAAGTAGGCCGTAGTGAATGGTCCCCTCCATAAAGCTACATGCCGTGGAATCAACCAGAAGTGGATTCTTGTTGATCATAACACAGTTGTAAACAAAAGCAGAGTAAATATGAGTTACTTGTACAAAGCCCTTTAGTATCTGTCCTGGTCCTGTCAGATGAGCTCACAGGTGTGTGAATGATTTGAAGGGGAGTGACACTTTTAGACATTTTCTTAGGCGGCATTTTCAGTGGTAAAAGTGACACCGTATCCCTCTGCACTGCTACCGTTCACTATTGTCACTTATGTGACAGAGGAAACAGTTGTTCTGTACACAATGAGTTGGGAAGTGAGTGACCACTAGAGAAAAAGAGAGTTCTCTGATTATTTTAGGCAACTGGACTCACGGATTTGTACCTCCAGGTCCCTTCTGAAAGTGTAGACAGCAATCTCATCGGTCGGCGTCTGGGTGGGACATTGAGAGAATCAATGCTCGTAATCTATAGATAAAAGGGAGCCAGTTAAATAAATTATGTGACTGTGCTCATTTAAAATCTTAAAAAGGAACTTTAAATGTATCTAGGCATAGGTTGTAATAAAAGACTTGTCATATTGATGAAATCTAAAGGGGAAAATGTCTTTCTGGAATCGGAGTAGACATCTTTTTGGAATAACAGGTTGTCACTTATTGGGAGGCCGTGAGGCCGTCTGGTGTCCAACAGCACCCCCCTGGCCAATTGGTCTTTGATGTGAACACCGGGGTAGCAGAGTGGCTAAGTTTAAACTTTAAACTTTTAAACTTTAGGTAAAGGTGACGTTTTTAAGCAACAGCTGATTTAACTTGGCACCTTCCAGATTCTCAAGATTCTAGATTCTATTGGTAGAAGAACACTCCAGCTGAGGAGCTGACTGTGGGAAACTGAGATGTGGGCATCTCCTTGGAATGTGATGATGGGAAAACCACGCTCTTCACGTGCACAGTGCTGGCTCGCGCATTTTCCACATACTGTGGAAACTGCAAACAAGGCTGGCATGCTTGTGTCCCCGTCCTTCTATACACATGGCCTGACAGTTTCTCCAGGGGTGCAGATTCAGACCCTCCTGGACAGAAATATGTAATTAGAGGATGTTAGAGATTATTTTGTTTGTCCCTTCATTTTGCATATGCAGAAGCTAAGCTCAGGAAGGTTATATATATATCCCAAAGTCACACAGCCAGGTGGGCAGCACTCAATCCTATTTCTTCTGTCTCCAGGCCCAGTCTTCTCCCTTTGAGAAGAGAGTAAGTGACTCTGCATCTCCCATGGGAAGTAGTGCTCAGGTTTCTCCTCTGGGTGAAAGCCCAAGAATAAGCAGGTGACAGTCACCATCCACCAATGACGTTGAGCTGTTCTCTTTGACATACTGATTGCCTCAGTAAAAACACAAATTCCATGAGAAGAAAAGGATCCAAGCAATATCTGACTAAATGAGAACATCATAGACAAAAGAGTAGTGTTCATGGCATGCTTTTGTCCACGGCTGCAGAGGCTAAAGCAGTGCAGATCTGAAGACTTGATAATATCCCACAATTCCTTCAAGAGACCTTAACCTCTTAGCTCATTAATTCTTCACTTCGGAGGCTCTAAGTTTTCATCTCTGAGGAAATAAACCATGCCCCTGCTTCTTTTAATGAACTTGGAAAGCATCTGCAGACAGATCCAGATGATAGATGGCTGCAGCAGAACCTTGTCCCATCAGGACACTTATTTCCAGAACCCAAACTGTACTGAACATGAGTAATGACCCAAGAGCAAATGGTGTTCAGACTGCCTGGAGTTATTTAAATTTTTATAGTCAATTGCCTCATAAGTGGGGACCTACAAATGAACTCATAAAGTATGCACTAAATTCTTTATTTATGGTATAACTATAGTGCTGCAAATACATAGCTGTAGCTCTACAGCTATAGCACTGTGAAAAGGTGGCATCAAAACGTCTGTGAAGACACTTTCTATTGGGCTGTGTGTCGTGAAGAAGAGGTACATTTGATGGTCTGTGAAGAAGAGAAGCTGGAGAACAATTTCACTGGGCGCTCTAATTGGGATGGAGATCTAATTCCTTTAAGAAACCCAAGAATTAGTTAATACTTGAGAAAGGAAAAAAAAAAGACAAATCTAGGATGGAAAATTCCATTTCTTCAGTGTGTCAATTTGAAGGAAAGGTCTAGTTTATCTTTGGACGTAAAAGTTGATTCCAAATTTTCTGTGCTCATTTACTCATTCAGCCCACTGATATGCAAAATACCGCGACTGGTTGCATAGAGCAAGCCAGAAATAAGCGGCTACCTATTTCTGCCTTTAAGAAAAAAAGAAAAAAAAGATTTGTAGAAGTATAATTCACATACCAATTCAATGATTTTTAATAAAACTGACAGAGTTGTCACCCCCACAATACAGTTTTAGAACGTTATCATCCCAAAAAGGTCCCTCCTGCCCATTTGCAGTCAATCTCTGTTTACACCCTCAAATGCAGGCAACCACTAATCAATTTATCTCTATAAATTTGCCTTTTCTGTGTATTTCATCTATAAATGGCTGAATAATAGCCCGTTGTATAGATATACCACATTTTGTTTGTCCGTTCCCTGGTTAATGGACATTTGCATTATTTCCACCTTGTCATTAACTGTGCTGATATGAACACTTGCATACAAGTCTTTGTACGGTTATAAGTTTTTGTTTGTCTTGACTAGGTGCCTAATAGTGTTATTTCTAGGTCATATGGTAAGTTTAATTTTTGAAGAAACTGCCAAATTTTTTTCAAAGTCCTCAAAAATTAATTGGCCATAAATAGAAGGATTCTGGACTCTCAGGGGTGTTCCATTGATCCAAATGACTGTTCTTATGTCAGTACCACACTTCCTTGATTACTGTAGCTTTACAGTAAGTTGAAATCAAGCAGTGTAAGTCCACCAAATGTGTTCCTCATCAAAATTGTTTTGGCTCATCTGGGTTCTTTGCACTAAATTTTAGGGTCAGCTTCTCAATTTCTGCAAAAAAAAAAAAAACCAGACAAAAAACTTGCTAGGATTTTTATATGAGTTATATTGAGTCTGTAGATAAGTTTGGGGAAAACGGCCATCTTAATAATACCAAGTCTTCTATCAATTAACATGTTTGTCACCCCATTTAGGTCTTTGATTTCTCTGAGCAATGTTTTGTAGTTTCAGTGTATAGGTCTTTCACTTATTTTGATAAATTTGTTCCTAAATATTATATTATTTTTGATGCTATTATAAATGGAATTTTTTCTTTATTTCATTTTCAGATTGTTCATTCATAGAACATAGAAATAAAACTTATTTTTTTGTGTATTTATTTGGTAACATGACACTTTGCTGAACTTATTAATTAATTCAAGAAGCTATTGGGTAGATTCCCTAAGAGTTTTTACATATAGGATCTTATTATTTATGCATAAAGACAGTTTTTCTTGTTCCTTTTCAATATGGATGCCTTTATTTTTTTCTTGCCTGATTGCACTGGCTAGAACCTTGAGTACAATGTTGAACAGAAGTGGCAAGAGTGCCTTCCTTTATTTCTGATCTTAACAGGAAATCACCTAGTCTTTTACCATTAAGTATCATGTTTTCTGTAGGCTTTTCATGGATGCCTTTTATCAAGTTGAGGAAGTTTCCCTCTATTCCTGGTTTGTTGAGAGTTTTTGTTTTTGTTTTTGTTTTTAACGTGAAAGGGTGTTGAATTTTGTCAAATGTTCTTTCTCCATGTATTGAAATAATCATATGGTTTTATTCCTTATTCTATTAATGTTGATGGTAAACCAGCTTTGCATTCCTGGGATAAATCCTGCTTGGCCATTGTGCATAATCCTTATATTTTGCTAGATTTATTTACTGATATTTCTTGTTTATTTTGTATCTATATTTATGAAGAATATATGTCTGTAGTTTCTTTTTCTTGTGATATCTTTGTCTGTTTTGGTATTGGAGTAATACTTGGCCTTCCCTTTTCTATTAGAAGCAATCTTGCCAGTAATATCTGGTTCTCTAGGACTCCTCTTTCCACTTCTCAAGCAAGAAATCTGGAGTTTTATTTGCCCAGCTCAGTTAAATACTTCCCAGTGCTTGCATCTGGGGCCAAAGAGAAGGTGGAGAGAGAGAGAGGGAGAGAGAAACAAAGAACAATGGTGCTCACCTCATCTTCCTGGAACCACAGTGCCACTAATCAGGCAAGAAAGATTTCCATCCTTCAGAGTATTGGTACCTCTGGGCTCATATTGCCAATATTGCTGCCATTGGAGACCAGTGTATAAGAATGGAGGGAAAA
The DNA here is from genome assembly GCF_027409185.1 of Cynocephalus volans. NCBI lineage: Eukaryota > Metazoa > Chordata > Mammalia > Dermoptera > Cynocephalidae > Cynocephalus > Cynocephalus volans. The sequence continues at coordinate 96,222,784 of NC_084473.1, read as the reverse complement.
AAGAGGTAGAGATATCTGCATTTTCTTTGAATGTTAGGAGTTCCTTTTCCCATTTCATAAGCCAGAACTAGAGGACTTCTCCTAGAGCTCTCTTTGTCTGCACTCTGGTGCCACTTCTGGTCTTTAGAAGATGCTAGAGGAAAAACATGTTAAACTCAATGCTAGTTTGGTGTTAATTAGAAGTCTTGTCTTCTTTCCCAGCCAATTTGTTGCTGTTTGCTTTCCAGAATCCTTAGGTTTTACCTATAACCCAAATTCTCTGTCTGTTATTGAGTTTTTCTAGAAATTTATTTTTAATATATTTTGTAAGAGCATTGGTCCTCAAATTGATTGGGAATTAAAAATAATGGCTATTCCAGATGATGAAATAAAGGCTTTGGGGAATTTTGGGGGGAAGAGGTTAGTAAGGTCTTTCCATTAGTTATCCGTCTTTAAGCATAGAAAATAGAACTTTAGAGATGGTTTTTACAAATCAAAATGATACTACCAGTTTCTTCGTGTAGTAGACATAGCGATGACATTTACTCCAACTTTGATTCATATAGTACCATTTGGAAATAACAAAGCAGTCTTTTCCTTTGCTTCTTATGAAATTTCCTGGAACTGAAGTCTACCCAGAAAGGTTATAACTGAGATGGGCTTTGAAAAGATTATCTGGAACAGGAAAGGGACCCTGTTCATTTTTTTAAATCCCTTTTCTCTGTACTCTTCAAATTGGGTACTTTCTGTTGATTTGTCTTCAGGTACACTTTTTCCTTTGTTATATCAATTATGCTACTGAGTCCTTCCAGATATTATATTTTTTGCTTCTAACATTTCCATTTACTTTTTATAGTTTCTATTTCTCTCCTGAAAAAACTACCTTTCTATTCATTTCAAGAGTATTTACCTTTACTTCATGGACTATGGTTATAACTGATGATTTAAAGTCTTTATCTGATCATTCCAACATCTGGGTCATCTCAGTTTTGGGATCTATTGATTGGGTTTTACCTTAAGAATTGGTCATATTTGCTTGCTTTTTCATATGCCGCATTTTTAATCATATAATGGATGTTTTGAATAGTATGGTTTAAGATTCTGGATCTTGTTTAAATTATCTGGAGAAGGTTGATTTTTTTTTTCAACAAATTTGCTTAGATTTAGACTGCAAATACTGTATCACATTCTGTGGGCAGTGGCACCCATGTAAGTTCAGGTTTAAAAGACTGTGTGGTTCCCTTTGAGTTTGGCCTATGCCTGTATCACTCAAGGTTTAGTCTGGTAATCTGGAACCCGGGCAATGGTTTAAATTGTAGTTAAATGTTCAAAGCATTTGCTGTGCTGCTTTGAGTCTGTTCTGCACATGTGCATCTCAGGACTTTGGCTCGTTCATGTAGAGAATAAAAGCATCCTCTTTGCAGGCTCTTCTCTCACTGAAATTTCCAGATTAATTTTTAATTTTTATCAAAACACTTCCTTCATATGGTAACAATTCAAACAGAATAGAAGAGCTCATATAATGATAACAGTGTACCTTCCCTGACATCTCAGTCCTACTCCCCAGAGGCAGCTTCCATGAGATGTTTGTTTCTAGTTCTCCTTTTCAAATTCTTGTTTCATAATTTATCATATTTAAACAATGTTTTTATTCCACTATATGAAAAAGATGGTAATATTACCCTCATTACTCCCCTCTTCTTCTCCTGCTCCTAATATTGGGTATTTATATTATTTTTTGTTCCATTGGTTGCATTTATAACAACATACTTAAAACTCTGTTTCATGATGTATTAAGTTTCATAATCTTCTTCAATTTCTGACTCCAGATGGTGGAGATATGTGTGCCAGTGCTTTTCTCCCCCTTTCTTTCCACCTTCTAAGAGCTATACTTAGACCATTATGTTGCTAATTTTGTGCTCTCTCCAAAGGTTCACTGCAAATGTTTAAATTTTTTTTTTTAAATCACAAAATAGCATTTGCATTATTATGACTGGATAAATATTATTCAACCCTGGGACAATTCATAGTTTAGGGGTACATGTCCCTCTTTAAGATCCTATGTGATATGTTGGCCATTTGAAGGATGCTAATAGCATGAAGCAAAATAATTTCTTTTTCTTTTTTCTATCAGTGTTTAAAATTATACCACATTTAATTTGTTTTATGTTTGAATCATTATTTTTTGTATTTGTTAGATATGTATATGGATGTATTTGTCACCAAGATTTCTAAGTCCTCTTTATCCTGGGAGACTTCTTGTTGTCTATGACCTGTGCACAGCTATCATCCTGTGATTTCCCTTCTCTGCCCACTTGGGCTGAATCTTACTGCTTCCTAGATTTTGTGTATTTCTTTCATGGTTTACTCCTTCATTTTGCTGGAGTACATTTTCAAGTAACTTCCATGTTTGTCTCTCTCCAAGGTGCTAACTAATGATTGACTTTTCTGTTGAAGAACCCATTTACTTCTCACAGCACCGGTCATGGTTCTGAAGTAGTCTTTGCTTCCAGCTTTGGCGCTGTCATAAAATCTCAGGAATTCTAGTTGTATACATAATTTTTCTTTATTCCCCTCTTCCTCCTTTCACCTTGAACTAAGTATAAAAATTGTGGGGGCAGAGATACCTTCCTTCTATACCTAATTTGTTAAGTGTTTTTATCATGAAGGGGTGTTGGATTTTATCTAATGCTTTTTTGCATCTATTGAAATGATCATATGCTTTTTTTCGTTCCTTCCTTCTGTTGATGTGATGTATCACATTTACAGATTTGCATATGTTGAACCATCCTTGCATCCCTGGGATGAATCTCACTTGATCGTGGTGAATAATCTTTTCAATTTGTTGTTGGATTCTGCCAAAAGGGTAATTTTTAATTAGCAAAGAACAGAAAGTACTCCAAAGTGAGTATATAGTATAAGTGTGTTCTGTAATGCTTTAATAGAGTGATTCTTAGTAGAGAATCCCAGACTACCCAGTACTTAACTGTTTTTACTATCTGCATTGACTTTTTTCATGAATCATTACTGTTTTGTCTTTTCAGCAGCAGAAATTGCAAGGAAATTCAACAAAGAAAATCAAATCCAAAAAACCAGACCACCTCAAAGGCCAGAAGGTTATTGCAAGATGTGATGAAAATGGCTTTTATTTTCCAGGTAGAGTTTTTTTAGTTTGTGAGACTCCTTTGAGAAATAACTTGATATTGGATTCTGGAGGTGTCAACCTGTGCTTTCCCTAGAACATAGACATTTCATGAGCTGGACTAAGATATTCCACTTCTCAAATGAAATGATAATAGGGTTTCTACCCATATTGGGGCAGGGGAAGTAGGCAGAAAAGTGTATTTATTTTAATCTCTCATTTGTTTAGTAAACAAATTTTTATCAAACACCTACTATGTCCATGTATACAATATTCTGAAAGTGCTGGTCTAATGTAGTGAGCAAACAGATGAAAATTCTTGTCTTCATGAAGGTTACATCTTAGTAAGGGAGACAGACAAACAACCAAATAAATAAGTAAAATATGCAGTATGTCAGATACAGTGCATACAGAAAAATGAAACCATGAAGGGAGTTGAGAGTGTCAGGGTGAAGGTTGAAATTCTAAATACAGTGGTTAACAAAGAGCTCCTGGGGGAGGTGACATATGCATAAGGACTTGAAGGAGAGAGGGGCGAGCCATGAGATTGGGGGAAGAGAGCTCTAAGCAGAGGGAGCAGGAGTATGAAGGCCTGAGGCTGGTGCGCACCTGGCATGTTGGAGGAAGCGCAAGGAGGCCACTGTGGCTGGACCTGAGAGGTTTGCCCACGACTTCCTGGGCAATGTGATTCCTGAAAGAATCAGCCAGGTAAAGTGCAGCAGGGGGTGGAGGTATAAAGGGGGCTTTGTGGATAGTGACGATAATATATGTGAAGGTCTAGAAGCAAAGAAAAACATTGTATGTCTGGAGAAGTAAAATTGATTAAGGCCGGAACCTAGAATGCAAAGGAAGGGTAGAAAATAATAAAGCTCCTCAGAGAGGTAAGCATGGGGCCATTCATAAAGGGTTATGTTAAAGAGCTTGAACTTTACTCTGCAAGCATTGGGGAGCCACATTTAAAGCAGAGAGACTTGGGAGTGTGCTGATGGTAACATGAAGGTCAAGGGTTTGGATCCCTGTACGTTCAGCTGTCAAAACAAACAAACAAACAAACAAAAAACAGAATAAAAAAGCAGGAAGAAACACAATCACACTGGATATTTTTAAAAGATCCCTCCCATTGCAGTGTAAAGAATGGACACTAACTGGGTTAGGAGGTCACTCGGGTCCCTGGCTTGGGCCATTATGTAGATAGTGGTGCCTACAACAGATGGCGGTGTGGACAGGAAGACAATGAGATGGATCTGGGATGTGATGAGTTGTAGGTGCCTATGACATGCCCAACTGAAGATGTCGGAGAAGCACTTGGTGATAAGAGTCTAGAGTTTGGAGAGAAAGTCTATCTGGAGATACAGACTTTGCAAATGTCAACACAAAAGTCATCAGCGAAATCATGAGGAAGGTCTATAGAGAAAAGAGAAACTAGGAGAGAACCTTGAGGAAGCTCTTTCAGGCAAAAAGATCATACTACAGAAACATAGCTTACTTCGCATAGGCATTATCTATCAATCACCAGTTAAAATAATAATTATTAATTAAATTTAACTAAATAATGTATTCAGGTAGGAAAAAACAATACTTCAGTGGGATGTTTGGTTTCCAGCAGGTATATATGTAGAACAGAAAATTGGGACATCTTGCTTGAAATTTGGTAAATGTACTTTGGAGTTGCCTGGATGAGAGTCAATATGAACCCGAGCATTTGAGATGCACACAGAGGCCAAGGCACGCGGCTCTTCATTATGAGAACAGGGGCTGGAAATCTTCCACTTCTCTGGGGCTCAGATTTGCTGAGAGGTGATTACAGGAAGCTACCCCTGCTCGAGAAACTTTTCATTTTCTGAATTTGAGCCACGGAGAGGAATCCAAAGCTAACTTGGCAGTTTAAAGAAAATTCTGAAAAGGACTGGATTCCAAATGTGAGGATTAGGGCTTGGCATCACTTTGCTGCCCAGGGCCTCAGGGACAAGTAGAGTGGCTCGGTCTTTTCCCAGCACCATCCCTGTGCGATGAGAAAATGTGAAAGGCCTACTGAGGCAGTCGAGGACACAGAGCTAATGCCATAGCCACATGCAATACCTGAAACCATATCAGCAAGTTCTTTAAAATGTGCAATTAAAGGTAGACTGCATGCACTCCTAATAGCTGTACAGGATCTGACTAATGGGGAATTTTTAATTTGCAGCTGTGAGTAAACTCAAATAAGTCAGTTTGGAGGAAATAAACATTTTAATTTAGTGATATAATCAATAATTTTGATTAGTGGCTAGTTAGTAAACATTGGCTCAGCCGAATTAAATGACAGTGCACAGATTAACTGGATGTAGTTGTTTTTGTGTCTTGTCCCCGCCAAGGTCAACTAATCTTTTAATCTGGAATTTCAACTTTAATTTTCAACAGAAAAGCTAAAAGAATAATACAGAGAACTTCTGTATACTCTTTACTCAGATTCACCGATTTTTACCATTTTGTCACATTTTATGACATATGTTATATTATTTTATTTTATTCTGTCTCTGTCTCTCTGTCTCTCCTCCACACACGCACACATATTCTTTTTTCTGAGCCAGTAGAAACTAGATAACATTTTTCATTCCACTTTACCCCTTAATACATCAGTATGTATTTCTCAAAAACAAGGACATTCTCTTACTATAATCACAATAAAGTTATAAAATTCAGGAAATTATACATTATTATAGTACTTTCATCTAATATATATTTTTTGATTGTGTTTATTGTTACAATAATGTCCTTTATAGGCATCTTTTTCCTCCAGTGCAGGTCCCAATTCAGAACCATGTATTGCGTTTAGTTAACATGTCTCCTTAATTTTCCTTAATCTTGATTTATTCTTTGGCCTTTCCTATTATCTGTCATGATATTGACATTAATTAAGTGTAAGGCCAGCTCTCTTATAGAATGTTCTCAAGTTTGGGTTAGATTAGATTCAGGCCATGCCTTCCTGGCCAGAATTGTACCTAAGTGATGTCATGTCCCTCTCGGGGCATCCTGTCCAGGGGCACGTGATGTCCATCTGCCCTCATTAGTGATATTAACTCAGATCACCTTGTCACTGTGAGTTGCTGTGCTCCCTCTTATATAAAAAAAGAAGGCCCAAATAGAGTTTTGTAGAGCACAGGCGTGATGGTCATTGGTGACTCCTCTTCTGGTAACTGTTGTTCAAAAACATCCTAAACATTTTTAGTGAAAAATAGCTGGTTTTTAAATGCACTTCAGCAGGAGGCTGCATTGGAGTAACTGGACCTGAGTGTCCACTGCTTGAGGCAGGTCGACACTGGAGCAGGGCTGGCCCAGCCGGCTGTGGCCACCATCCTTGGGATCATGGCAGGGATTTCCATAGGGCTGGCTCTACTCCAGGGGTTAGTGTGGATGATTGAGCTGGTGAAATATCTACATTGTGCAGAATGGAAGTGATGAGCTGATAGCCTGGCTTATCCGAATGCTGAAGACAAAGAGGAAGACACGTTTCAAAACCTTGTTTTAAATCATTATTTGTGGGAATTGGGTCATGCTTCCTGTTGTTCAGTGAAAAGCGTTTTACTTCAGGAAATTCATGGTGATTTCTGCACTAGGCCATAGGAACAAGTTATGATGGAAGCAAAAGGGGGGCAAAACTGAATACTTTCATGGACTGCTTTAATGATTTAATCATGGGTGTAATGATTAAAGGTACTGCCAAAGGTTCCTGTATTAGAGACTTAATCCCCACTATGACAGTGTTAAGAGGGTGGGAAATCCTACTGTGGTAAGTGAAAGGTGGCACCTGGAAGAGGTGATTAGATTGTAAGCACTGTGCCCTCTTGAATGGATTGGTCCGTTCATGGAGTAACAGGCTTGGTTCTGATGGCTTTAAAAGGACAGCAAGTGAGGTTAACTCTCTTGCTCAAGCCATTTGCTATGTGACATCCTGGGTTGCTGGAGTCACCACCAAGAACAAGGCCCTCAAAAGATGTGTTCCCTAGACTTTGGACTTTCCAGCCTCTGAAACTGTAAGCAATAAATATTGTTTCCTTATAAATTACCCAGTTTTAGGTATTTCTGTTATAAGCAACAGAAACGGACTAATACAGGTCAGAAAATTCTACGTTTTCATTTATTTGAATTCTGCCTCTTTCCTCTACTAGACACAGGATTGAAGTCATTTAATTTCTCTGTGCCTCAGTTGCCCTGTCTTTCCAAATAGGATTTAAAACAATTGAAACCCTCATAAGATTGTTGTGTAGATTAAATGTGATAATGTACAGGACTTTGTTAATTACATGTAAAGAATTTTTCTATCATCCCATGGGAAAGCTCCTCTTAGGAGATATAAACAATTCTCATCCTCTCCTGGGGGTGAAGGAGCTGTTTTCAACTTCACAGAAGTTTAAAACCTTTAACAGCAAGTCAGAGAGTCAGCACAGTGGACTAAAAAGGAAACCTATGATGCTAAAAGGAAGGAGAGAATATGAAGAGTAGAGTGCAGGAAGACACTGCCGTGGAGGTGGGCAGGTGGAGGGGGTGCTCTGGCTGGAACAAAGCTAAAGCCTTTGAGGGGAGGTGGAATTTAAGCTGGGCTTTGAATATTGAAAGGTTCTTAGAGCCAGATGTAAAACAGACAAACAAACAAAATCCAGTCTCCAGCCTGAGAAAACCTATTTGGAGCAAAGATTCAGAACTATTCATGCATCTTTCACCAAATGAACTGCCTGACACCGTCTAGTTAGACAGTTTCACCAATTCTGTGGCCATTGAGCACAGGCAGCATTTTTGCTGAGGCTCTCAACGGGAGTGTGTTCTTTCCCCCAGCTGAGTACAGGAGAGCCCTCTGGCCAAGGTGGGGAGCTGACTCAGACCCAGGAAGATGCCTGGAATTGCCAGCCTCCACCAAGAGAAAGACTGAAAGCAGTGGAGGGTCTTCTGCTCGTTCACTCTCCAGAGCCCAGACTCTGCAACAGGTCCTGGAGGACTTCAGAGCCAGGAGACACAGCCTCACCTCTCCGGGACTGAGCGCAGAGAGAAACTGAAGTGGAAAGGGAGCCAGGAATTGGAGCTGATCTTGAATCAGGACGTAAATGGTGGCAATTCCTTAATTAGATGGAAAAGGAGCAAGTACAGAGGATTAGCAGGAACTCAGTGGACCGGGTCTGGGTCCTCCAGCTCCACAGGAGCCCGGTGAGGTGGTTTTGAAGACAACTGTAAGAAAGTGCGCTGATTTCCGGGGATGAACAAAGATCCACATCACCAGAGGTTGGACAAAGAAGAAAGCAGATTGGAAGGATCTAAAAGAAGTCATTGTGACATACTGAAAAGTCTAGGTCCAATGATCTAGAGCAGGGGTTGGCAGACTTTTTCTCTAAAATACAAAGGAAGTAAATGCTTGAGGCTTTGTGGGCCGTATGGTCTCTGTCATAACTTCTCAACTCAGACAACTGAAAGACGGCACAGCAGGCTCAGTACTGTACACTCCTAAGTCCCACAGGCTAAGAATTTGAGGAGGGTCACACCAGCCAGCGTGGGCACCTCGGCAGCCCGGAGCCGTGGGAAGGGTGCGGGGCACTCGTGTGGGATGTGAGGACTCCCTGCATTTTTAATTAGGAGTGGATCTTATTGTTTTCATAATAGAAATTCTTTCTAAGAAGTAGTGCTTGTTTTTTTCTGATTAAAAGGGATAAAGTCAGTTTTTGGTAGAAAATGTGTGAATAATGTGTAAAGAATATTTTAAAAACCAATTTAACATTTTAGACCAGTAAGAAATCACAATGGAAAGCTGGCTTGTGTGTGTGTGTGTTTACAAAAAAGGATTTTTACTTCTTTGGCCATTTAAAACAAGAGACATGGGTCAACATGAAAATCCACAGCTGTTTCTTTGCCACCTAAAAGGACATGGGACTTTGCCAGGGCAAGCGTGTGAGCCGGGGCGGGGGTGCTGGGCACACGGCCTGTGAAGCCAGCAGGGCTGCGTCAGCACGGTTCTGTCTCCGAGTGGGAGTCCGGAGCAGCTGCTACTGCCAGGGAACGTGTCCAGGGTTAAATTTCCCCTTCATTAGAGTTAGAATTTAGAATCCCTTTTTAATGGGAAAATAAATTTCTACTTGGATCAATGACAAAAAATGTGAACCTTAATAAGGGTATTTTCTTTTCCTATTATAACAATTACGTATAATTATAATACATAAATTATATATAATTCATAACTATAATATAATTATAATATAAAGAGTATATTATAACTAAATATACTCTGATTATAACTAAAAGACAAGCTTCTCACTTCTGTTAAAAGAATAAATATAAGGCAAATTATACTTAACACATTTAATTGGAGCAAGAAAAGAAAAAAATAAATAAAAATGACGTGCAAATCAGGCAGCCCCTAAAGACAGAACAAATTACGAGGGACTGTGGCCGACAAAACACATGGTGGATTCATCTTATAGACAGGAAAAGGGAAGTGGTGGCACAGAACAGGTGGCTGCCTGCAATCGGCTGAGATGCAGCTGTCCTCACAGAAGCACCCTTCTAAGTTAGGTTTTCAATTTGCCTATGGGTTTGAGTGCTAACTTAGGTCGGTTCCTATGAAGAGCTCAGGAATGAGAATACAGAGGCTTTCTCAGGCCAAAACTTTTTAGTTTGATTTTTTTTTAAATTTCAGATAATTTTTATTTATTTATTTTATTGGTTATGAATATTCATGAGATACAAAGCTGATTGTCACTACTCGTACCCACGATATGATGGCCAGATCCATACTGGCAGCATTCCTATTACCACAAATTGCGATTATACCCTGTGTCCCCCACCCAATTATCCCCGACCGACCTCCCCATCCGCCTTTCCCCGACTCTATTTTGTATCCCTAGGTGTGCTCTCTCCCTCTGCAAGTCCAACGCACCACTATGATCTATCTTTCCTTCTTTCTCTTTTAGCTCCCACTTATGAGTGAGTACATGTGGTATTTATCCCACAAAGTGCATGTGCTTTGCTTATTTCACTCAACATAAGTAACATAAGTTTCTCCAAGCTCATCCATGTTGTTGCAAATGGGAGAATTTCATTCTTTTTTATGGCAGAGTATTATTCCATGGTGTATATATACCACATTTTCCTTATCCAGTCATCTATTGATGGACATTTAGGTTGGTTCCATATCATGGGTATTATAAAAAGAGCTGCAATGAACATGGGAGTGCAGATATCCCTTTGACATGATGATTTCCATTCCTTTAGGTATATACCGAGAAGTGGGATTGCTGGATCATGGGGAAGATCTATCTGTAGTTGTTTGAGGAACCTCCATACTGTTTTTCATAATGGTTGGACTAATTTACAGTCCAACCACTGGGGTGAGGTGATATCTCAATGTGGTTTTAATTTGTATTTCCTTGATGACTAGTGATTTTGAGCATTTTTTCATGTACCTGTTGGCCATTTGTATGTCTTCCTTTGAAAAATGTCTATTCAGCTCCTTAGCCCATTTTTTAATTGAGTTATTTGTTTTTTTACTGTGTAATTGCTTGAGTTCCTTATATATTATGGATATTAATCCCTTGTCAGGTGCATAGTTAGCAAAAATTTTCTCCCACTCTATAGGTTGTCATTTCACTCTGTTGATTGTTTCCTTTGCTGTGCAGAAGATTTTTAGTTTGATATGGTCCCATTTGTTTATTTTTACTTTTGTTGCCTGTGCTTTCAGGCTCATGTTCATAAAGTCGGTGCCCAGACCTAGTTCCTGAAGTGTCTCACCTATATTTTCCCTTAGTAATTTTACAGTTTCAGGTCTTATACTTAAGTCTTTAATCCATTATGAGTTGATTTTAGTATAGGTGAGAGGTGCATGTCTAGTTTCATTCTTCTGCATATGGATATCCAGTTTTCCCAGCACCACTTATTGAAGAGGCAGTCCTTTCCCCAGTGTAGGTTTTTGTTGCCTTTGTCAAACATCAGATGGCTGTAAGCCTGAGGGGTGATTTCTGGGTTCTCAGTCCTGCTCCACTGGTCCAAGTGTCTATTTTTATGCCAGTACCATGCTATTTTAGTTAGTATAGCTTTGTAGTATAATTTGAAGTCTGGTAGTGTTATGCCTCTGGCTTTATTTTTTTGTTGTTGTTCAGGATTGCTTTGGCTATTCATGGTCTTTAGTTGTTCCATATGAATGTTAAGATTGTTTTTTTCTATTTCTGGGAAGAATGTCATTGGTATTTTGATGGGGATTGCATTGAATCTGTAGATCACTTTGGGTAGTATAGACATTTTCACAATGTTAATTCTTCCAATCCAAGAGCATGGAATGTCTTTCCATCTTTTTGTGTCTTCTTTAAATTCTTTCAGTAGTGGTTTGTAGTTCTCATTGTAGAGATCTTTCACCTCCTTGGTTAAATTGATTCCTAGGTGTTTTATTGTTTTTGTTACTGTTGTAAGTGGCCTTACTTTCTTGATTTCTCTTTCTGTTAGCTCATGATTGGAGAATATAAATGCAATTGTTTTGGGGGCGTTTATTTTGTATCCTGCAACATTACTGAAGTTATTAACCAGCTTTAGGAGTTTTTTGATAGAGTCTAGGTTTTTCTATGTGTAGTATCATGTCATCTGCAAATAGGAACAGTTTGACTTCATCTTTTCCAATCTGGATGCCCTTTATTTCTTTTTCTTGCCTGATTGCTCTGGCTAGTACCTACAGTACTATGTTAAATAGAAGTGGTATTATCTTGTTCCTGTTCATAAGGGAAAAACCTTTAGTTTTTCTCCATTCAGAATGATACTGGCAGTGGGCTTGTCATAGACATCTTTTATTGTGTTGAGATACTTTACTTCTATACCTAATTTGTTGAGAGTCTTTGTCATGAAGGGATGTTGAATTTTGTCAAATGCTTTTTCAGCATCTATTGAGATAATCATATGGTTTTTGTCTTTGAGTTTGTTGATGTGATGTATCACATTCATTGACTTTCATATGTTGAACCAACCTTGCATCCCTTGGATGAATCCCACATGATCATGGTGTATAGTTTTTAAATGCGTTGCTGTTTTCTGATTGCTAATATTTTGTTGAGGATTTTTGTATCTATGTTCATCAAGGATATTGTCCTGTAATTTTCTTTTTTTTGTTATGTCTTTATCTGGTTTTGGTATTAGAGTTATGTTGGCCTCATAAAATGAGTTTGAGAGAGTGGCTTCTGTTTCAATTTTTTTGAATAGTTTAAGGAAAATTGGTATTAATTCCTCTTTAAAGGTTTGATAGAATTCAGTTGTAAAGCCATCTGGACCTGGGCTTTCTTTGCTGGAAGACTGCTGATTACCACTTCAATCTTGTTGCTTGTTTTTGGTCTGTTCAGGTTTTCTGTCTCTTCTTGGTTCAGTCTGGGTAGTTTGTATGTGTCCAGAAACTTATCCATATCTTCCAGGTTTTCATATTTGTAGCTATTCTTATATCAGCTAAAATAGACTTTAAACCAAAAAACATAAAAAGAGACAAAGAAGGCCACTATATGATGATAAAAGGATCTATCCAGCTAGAAAACATAATAATCATAAATATGTATGTACCCAATATTGGAGCACCCAGATATATAAAGCAAACACTCTTTGACCTAAAGAAAGAAATAGGCCCTAGTATGTTAATAGTGGGTGGCCTGAGTACCCTTCTCTCAGTATGGGACAGATCTTCCAGGCAACAAATCAACAAAGAGACACAGGATTTAAACTACACCTTAGACCAACTGGACCTGGCAGATATGTACAGAACATTTTACCCAAAAACTAAAGAATATACTTTCTTCTCATTAGCACATGGAATATTCTCCAGGATAGACCACATATTAGGTCACAAATCTAGTCTCAGCAAATTTAAAAAAATAAAAATCATTCCCAGCATCTTTTCAGACCATAATGGACTAAAACTGGAAAATAATAAGCAAAACTCTGGAAAAAACACATGGAAACTAAACAATAGGCACCTGAATGACCTATGAGCCCAAGAAGAAATCAAATGGAAAATCAAAAACTTACTTGAAACTAATGAAAATAGAGACATATCATACCAAAACCTGTGGAGTACTGCAAAAGCAGTACTAAGAGGGAAATTTCTTGTAATAAACACTTACATCAAAAGAATGGAAAGACTTCAAATAAACGACCTAATGCTACACCTCAAAGAGCTAGAAAAACAACAATCCAATCCTAAAGGTAGCAGATGGAAAGAAATAATTAAGATCAGAGCAGAACTAAATGAAATAGAGACACAGAAAACAATAGAAAAGTTGAACAAAACAAATAGTTGGTTTTTCAAGAAGATAAATGAAATAGAAAAACCATTAGCTAGGTTAACAAAAATAAATAAATAAATAGAGAGAAGACTCAAATGTCAGAATTGAAAAGAGAGACTTACAACTGATACCACAGAAATATGAAGAATCTAATGATTATAAACAGCTGTATGACAACAAATTAGTTTGCTTTAGCACTTCTTTTTTCTTTTTTGATTGTACATTTTAGGGAAGCCATAGGGTGTGTTCAATCTAATATTAGATGACATGCTGATTTGAGAGAGAGTTCACCTTTCCTTTTTACTTTCACAATTTAATGATACCTATTTTTATTTCAAGTATTACAGATGGGGAAATGGGGCTAAAATAAATGGATAATGAAATCAGACGGTAGGAGGTGTCCAGGAAGAAGATCTTTGAGTCTAGGAACAGTGTTCCTGCCAGGATGGCTCTAGCAATGCAGGTGAACAGTTTCCCGTGCATTCCCTTGGCTCCCACCTCGGCGGGTGCCCCAGACCACAGGATTGCACTTCGCCAAGTAGGCATTTTGGTGTTGTTCAAGACAGTAGGCATCATACTGTACCCAACATTATCTGCTGAAGAAATCAAAGGGGCACACTGATCTTAACAGGCAATGTGTTATAACAGCACAGCCAATAGGTTGGGGAAGCCTAAGGGAATGGCCATTATTTGTCTTCACATGTTACATTTTCTTTAACTCCTTCCAGGGGTTGTGAAGAAGTGTGTGAGCCCCACCCACGCACTGGTGAGCTTCAGGTATGGAGACACCAAGGTTGTGCCCACCTCGTTCATCACGCCTGTGGGGGGCGCCATGCCCTGCCCACTGCTCCAGGTACCTGCTCCACAGTCTCTTCTGGGCCCCCTTTGCACCCTCCAAAGGGTTTTGGATAACAGGGCCAGGCAAGGCCACTGTTTGGCCCTTTGCTGAACCCAGGCGGGCTCCTGTGGGGAGCTTGTGCTTGAGTAGGAAGAGCAGAGCCCTTGCTCCAGGGACCCATCGCTTGGCAATTTCTTTGCTCATGAAATCTGCCAGTTCCCTGTTACGGTACTCAGAGCTGCAAAGACTTAATATCATTGCACCCTGAGGCCCTTGTAAGCCCTTTACAAGAAAATAGATGGTTAGGGGAAGGGCATTGCTGTAGCTGCTTCTGTTCTTGACACTTTAATCGCAAAAGATTGTATTATATTATATGTAATAACAAGAGCAAATGCAGTGCTTTCCTTGACATTGCAGTCAGTTGATATCAGACTGTGGTGCTGTAATGCACAGTTATCCCAAACATTCATCCCTTGGATTAGCTGGACCAGTGTGTTCTCATCTGCTCATAAATTCATAAAAGCTATCCTGGGTCGGGCCCTCCTACCCCTGTCCTAATCCCAGCACCAGGGCCAGGGAATAGAGAGAAAGCCTCACAAAGTGCCACTGCTGCTCTTTCTTGTGAGCCAGGAGAAGTTTGGGAGGAGGAATCAGAGGATTTAGCCATGGCCATCTGTTGCAGCTTCCCCGGCCAGACCCCATGGCATGCGTGAGTGCACTGGCAGCCTTTATACACCCCTTCAAGGGGTTCTCTTCCCGCTGCAGGTTACCTTTTTGCAACTTTTAACTATAGATTCCAGGCATATGCTTTGGGGCAACATTAAACACACCTGCTCCTTTCCTCTGTCTGGGTGACAGCCCTTCTGATATATGAGGACACTGTTCATATCTCTTTATGTCAAACACCGCAGGTTTCTTCAACCAGTCTTTGTAGGATTTGGTTTCCAGAACCTTCACCATCTTATTGGCTGTCTCCTGGATCCTTGTCAGGTGTCAAAGTTCTACTAAAGTAGGGCTTCCCCAAACTGATCACAAATCCAGGTGTGGCCCTATAAGCCCAGGGAGTTTTGGAGCTCTTCCTTAACTGAGGAAAAAAAATTGTATTTGAATTTTAGCATGAGAACTTGCCAACTGTCTTGAGGTGTTTTAAAACAAACATTAAGTTATCTGTATGATCTATAAGGAACAGATTTATTATAAACTATGTTCTCCTCTACAGGTTGGAGATTATGTGTTTGCCAAAATTGTGATACCCGAAGGATTTGACTTCTATGTCCCTGCCATTGTCATAGCACTTCCCAATCAGGATGCATCCTCAGAAAAATTGTACACAGTTTTAAAGTGCAACAATCGGAGAGTAAGTAGACTTCCGTCTAGAACAGGATTTTCATGCTAGGCAGAACGTGGCTTTTTCCGGGGCAATGCCTAGCTCTTTCCTGTCACTGCCAGATGTCGTGAAGGAATGGTTTCCCTGGCTGTGTCCTTCACCCTGCTCTCTCACTCCCTGTGGCTGGGATTTCACCTTCACTGAGATCAGCCTGGCCTCCTAATTCCTGTGCCGGGCGGTCTTTGGCTCTCCTTGCCAAACTGAGCTGTGCTTTGACAGCAGAGCAGGCTCTCTGGGGCTCTGCAGCACCCCGTCTCTCACTCCTGTCCTCCTCCTCCTCGGACTGCTCCTGCCTGTGCTCCTCTGCCAGCTCTGCAGATGTGGGCCTCCCCTGGGCCCTCCCAGCCCTGTCCTCCTCTGTGGCCTCATGGCCTGTCTCTCAGGTGAGCCTCCATTGTTGGGCTCCTCCCGTGTGCCAGGGGTGACAGCCCCCACTCCCAACCCAAGCTCCAACCCTGCATTCCCAGCTGGGTCCTCCTGGAGAGCTCCCTCCAGGTGAGCCATATCACCTTTCCCCCAGGCGCCTTCCTCCTCCTGCGTTCCCTGTACTGGGGAGTGCCACCACCTGGCTCCCATCTCACACCTGCTATGAATGAACCACCACCAGGGTTGGCTGAGAGATGAGGGGACACAGGTAAAGTGGAGCAGAATGAAAAGAACACAGGCTTTACAGTGAAAAAAAAATTAACTGAGCATTCACTCTGCTCTTTATTGGTTGTCTCATCAGGGCGGGTCGCTTCACCTCTCTGAGCCTCAGTTTCATTTGTATGTGCAATGGGTTTTCTATATATCCATATCTACACCTGTATCAATATCTTTTTCTACTGGAATATCTATGTCTGTCTATACAGTCATGCCACCACATACATATGTTTCAATCAGCAAAGTACTGCATCTGTGATGGTGGTCTCGTAAGATTATAGTAGAGCTGGAGGTGTGTAGCAGACCATACTATCTAGGTTTGTGTGAGTACACTGTGATGTTAGCACAAGGACAAAATTGCCTAAGGACACATTTCACAGAATGTATCCCTGCCATTAAGCAACACATGACTGAATATATAGACACACACACACACACACACACACACACACACACACACACACACACACACACACACACACACACACACACACACACACACACACACACACACACACACACACACACACACACACACACACACACACACACACACACACACACACACACACACACACACACACACACACACACACACACACACACACACACACACACCCTTAACGAAAATACTAAAATCAGGGGATGTTCAACTCTTAAGTCGGCCTTCCATATCCTTGGGTTCCACATCTACAAATTCAATCAGCCACAAGTAGAAAATACTGTATATGTAAAAGCTCTGCGTGTCTGATGCACAGGTATTAGGTAATAGTAGTAATGACGCAGCCGTGGTAGTTAATAGCATCACTTTGAATCTTTTGCCCTCTGCATTCCCCATAGCCCATGAGCGGGAGGGATTCAGTTAACTCTTATCACCTCTAGATCAATTCGCTCATTAGACAGAGGTTTGTTAAGCACCTGTATTTTCTACTGGATTATTTGTCTTTCTTATTGATTTGGAGAGTTCCTCTATATCTTCTGGGTAGTAATTCTTGGTAATACATGCAGCCAATATTCTTTTCCCAAGTCTATGCTTGACTTTCAATTTTGGAATAGTTGTTGATAGAGAAGCTTTAAAATTTAATATGGTCAAATGTATTCAGCTTGTCCTTTATGAATTGCCCTTTCTGTGTTTTGTTTAAGAAATTTGTCTTTAACAATGTATTTCTCTAAACGTATTTTTTCTAAAAGTTTGAGAAAACTTCTTTACCAGTATACAAATCTGATTATGTCATTTGCCTGTGTGATGTCCCCCACACACATACTTCTTGTCACCCTCAAGGAGAATCCCAGCAGGAGCCCAGCATGTCCCCAGCCTGCCCCCAACCTTGACCTCCAGCTAACTGGGAGGTTCACTGCCTGCTGCTTCCTGAACATAGTGGGCTCTTCCAAGCCCCTGGGCTTGTACCTATTACTGGACTGTCCTCCTCATCTCCTTTGCATAGGGAACTCCTGTCATCCTAAAGACCCACCCCAGTGTGACGTCCTGCTGGGCCCCTCAGGGCTCTCCTGCGCACTGCCCTGCCCTCTTCCTATGCTGACTTCCTCCCCAAGCACAGCCCCTGATGAAGAGCAGGTTCCCATGATTGTTTTTAAATTCCTTGAATCAGTGACATTTCTAATGGAAAATAACATTGTCTTGATGGGCCACTTAACATGCCTGGAAAATAGACTGGCAAGTGAAATAGATTGGTAAGCAAAAAGCAAAGTGACAGTGGCTAATTTTATTAAGCCCTTACTATGTGCAGCAGGTACTAATCCAGGTATCTCACATGTAACGAGCAACTGAGTCCTCAGATAAGGAAACTGAATCAGAGAGGTTAAGTCACACACCTGGTAAGCAGACAATCTGGCTCCATGGCCTGAACTCCAAACCACTGTGCCCAACTGGCTAGTAGACAGAATAAAAATATCCAGTAAATTCTTGACTGTGGCATGAGGTACTTCCATCAGGGAGAGGAGCATAGTAAAGGAATTTTAAGGTTAAGGGCAAAGGGTGACTATCATGGGAGCCGATGGCCACAGGAGCACTGTATCCCATCTGACAGGCAAGAGGAGAGGGATGTCTCATCAACCCAGGAAGAACCCCCTAGAGAAAATGGAGTTTCCTGGAGCTGTCTGGACAGCAGGAAAGCAGCAGGGTGGAAGGTGGAACATGGGGAAGCTTTCCTGGCACATGGCACTGCTCTGGGGATATCTACTGTGCAAGGGGGGGACAGCAAACCAAGGGACGTTTTAAGAGATGTCCCCAGGGTGTGTGGAGAGATGAGGCAGTTGGCCCAGGATCCCTGAGAAAAGACCTCAGAGCCCAGGGAAGCACTTCAGAATTTATCCACAGAACAGGGGGGCCCTGGATGCCAGAGTAGCATGGCCAGGGGAAGGACACCGGAGACACCTCGATGGAGATTCTGGGAGACCCTGTGAGGCTGAGAGTGGGGCATTCAGCAAAAGGGTGGTGGCTATAGTTGTCCAAGAAAGAGATGGCCAAGGCTGAAATAAAGATAAAAAGAAAGGTGGTTATATAAAGGGCTGTTGTAGTGTGTGTGTGTGCATGTGTGTGCATGTGTGTGTGCGTGTGTGTGTGTGTACACACACATCTTAAGTGGGCAGACTTGGCAATTGACCAAGAGAAATGACAGAGAGGACTCCGCAATGACTTTTATTCAGCAAATAATTATCAAGTGAGGCTCTGAATTTAAACTGCTCTCTTAAGTGTCACACTGAAGAGGATAATGATAGTAGCTTTCATAGTGGGTTGAGCTAGAATAAAATTATATCTGAATTGTGGACATTTCTGATTTAAATTGTGTGAACTCTTTTGGTGTTATTACAGGAATTTTGCCCTCGGAGTGCACTTATTAAGATCAGCCAAAACAAGTATGCTCTCTCTTGCTCTCATATAAAATCGCCCCCCGTTCAGGAGGATCCAAAAAAGTAAGTGTTCCCCATTTTACTAGCCCTTGAATATTCATTTATATCTTTGCACTGTTAATCTGAGTTGAGATCCATGACCTCTAAATACTAGGGTGGAAAAGCAGAGGCGGGAGGCTTTCTGCACAGAGTGCGTTCTGTGGTTATTGCCCCTTCAATGTCACACCTTTCACCTGCTGGTTATTCATCTGTCTGGCTCCAATTGCAACATTATTTTACTGACCCTTCAGAAAAGCATTCAGTCCTGTCATGAATATGAAGGAATTGTTTCCCTTTTATTTGTAAGGATTTAAACCCTTCTAATTTAGTTGCAGTTGGAACCAATCACCTACCTGCCTCTCCCCTTGTTGGGAGGTGGGAGGGAGGTGCCGGTCCTGGCTTACCAGGAGCCAGGTGAGTGCGGGGATGGGTGGGTGTGTGGTGGTTTCCAGGGGCTGCATTGGGGTGAACATTTTCATCTGAGACCATAGGTTTCCTCAGAGCTGTAAAGGTGGATCACAGCAAAGTCAAGAGGAACAAGCTGAGGCCTAAAGAGCAGGCAAAACCCAACCATGAGGCCAACAGCGGCATTGAGTTGGAGTCACAGAGCCATGACCTTGGAGTCAAGGCACACAAAAAGAGGCGAAGGTGGATTTTGAGCAAGGGTTGGGGAAAGGGATGCAGGACTCATCCTCCATTTCACTAGAGTTTGAGGCTGTCTTTGGGTGCGAGCCTTCGTTCTCCCGTGGCCTTGCCTTCCACTTCTTTGCAGAAACCATCCACCAGCCTCTCCCTCCACTTCTTATCCCCCACCTCTGGGCTTGTGAAATTTCTGTCTTTCCCTCAATGTCAAAGCATTGGTGTCCCCCTTCCATCCAAGGCTGATCTGCCCACCAGGCTCTGGAGGCCTGTCACCTGCTATCCCGGGCCCTTGCTCCGTGGGTTATCCCTGGACTCTCTTCTCCTCTCTCTTGGGCTCCTGTCCCTTGAGTCCTTCACCTCAGCAAAATCCCAGGCTCGCCTCCCCTATTTGCACACGTGCATGTTACACACGCGTGCACACGTGCACGCACACACACTCCTGAGTGCATGCGGCTGCCCTGGTTCTGCAGTGTGGACTGGCACCTCCTTCCCTGCCCACCAGGCTCCGCGGGCAGTGCACAGACTTGGTGTCTCCACAGTCTTACCTCCTAGTCACTCCCCAGTCCTGGGGGACTGGCTTCCACTCTTAGGTGGGGAGAGGCCGCTCAGGACGACTCACAGGCTGGATCCAGTCAGCTCTGCCCGGCCTGACCACAGGCGCTCCTGCCGCGTGTCTGTCCTTCCCTATCCCCCTCCTCCTGAGCCTTGTCATGGCTCCACCTCTCTGCGTTTTTCCCTGCCTGATGTCACATCTGCTGCTTCCTTGACTCCAGTTACACTGCGGACCCCATACCTCCTTCTCTCCAACCCAGACCGTTCTCCGGTGCTCTTGCACCAGAATCTCGGACTCCGAGAGAGGGCCTTGCGGTGGGTTTTCTTCAAAGCCCCCCAGGTGGCTTTTTGAAAAAGCAGCCATGGTGGATAACTTAAGGGGACGGGGCATCAGTAACTAAGACTCAGGCTCGCATCCCGACCCCACATCCTCACCCAGCTCTGCGCCCCTGGGCAGGCTGCTCGTCGTCTCTTACCTTGTTCTCTCATCCGGAAGATGAGGGAGGTCTGAAGACTGGGCATGGTCATTGCCTGACATGAGACACGTGGCGGGAATCGCATTATTTCCAACCACCTGCTGGATGTTTCTACCTGAGTGCACAGAATCTCAAATTTAGCACACCTGAGACTGAAATCATAGTTCCCCACAAACCTGCTCCCATCTTCCCTGTCTCAGTTCACTCTTCCACCCAGTCACAGAGTTGTCCAAGCAACAGTCTGTAGTCAGCTTTGGCTGCTTCCTGTCATTCACCCACCACACCCCTCGGTCTCCACGTTATTGTGATCCTAACTTGCAAATATTTCTCAGCTCTGCTGTACCCGTGCCGCCTGAGGTCAGGGGCTCTCAGTCGCTGCAGGCTCCTCCAGCCCCGATGCCAGGCATTCTCCGTGAGTCTGAGAGAGCAGGGTAACCCTCTGTGTGTGCACATCTACCCTTGCCCCTCCCCCACTTAAAAAATCCTTCAGTTTCCTCCTTCCTCCACCCCTTCCTGTCCTAGCTTAGCCTCTTGGTGGTCTGACCCAAGCCTGCTACCTAGCCTCACTTGTCCCCAGCCACTCCACTCCGCCCCTGCAACGCCCTCTGCACACTAACCACACTAAACTACTTGTAGTTTTTCTCCCCAGTTTTTCAGGTCTCCCCTTGCCTTTGCATAGACTAATTATTCCCTCCCTGGAATGCTAGTCCCTGCCCCCCGCCCCCTGGGGAATGCCAAGAATGAACTCAAGCATCACCACCACTGTGCGATGTCCCACGTAGCGAGGTGACCCCCTGCCTCCTGTCGAGGTTGGCATTATGGAACACTTCCCTTGCACTGGCTGTGTAGGCACAAGTCCTAGAAGGTAGGGGCCAGGCTCTATCTTCCTCTGAATCCCAGTTGCCAGGGTCCAGCTCACAGGACGAGCCCAAGGACTGATTGAAGAGGGAACCAATGAACAAACACATGCTCGTGGGCACCCAGCGTGCTCCCCGAGGGGCACGTCGTTCTGTAGAGAACCTTTCCTTGAGTGCGATTATTAAATACATGCTGGATCCTTCACTCTTTGTCTAGCTGCGTATGGTATTTCGTTGTTAATATCAAAACCCTGCTCAACCCAGACTCAGAAACTGTAAGCAGTAAATTTTATTTTCTTTATAAAAAAAAAAAAAAAAAACTCTGCTCCAACAATATGATACCCAAATTACAGTACATTATAAAGGAATGTGAGTAGATATGTCTAGGTAGTGCCCATTTTTACTAAACTCAAATCACCGATCACTATTTTAGAATTAAAATTGAATTCTTTCTCTGTTGAGAAAAGCCTTTTATTGTTTCCCATCTTCCCCAGGCCTTATTTAAAGTTCTTAGCTGCTAGTTATCTATTCTCACTTCTAGGGCTTTACACAGTGGAAGTCTTCATTGACTCCCTAGCCTCCTGTTGTAATTTCCACTCTGTTTTGCTCTAGCTGCCTCGCTGGGAGCAGGAGACTGCGTTTAATTCTCCTAAGCAGAGGTAACATACTACCCATTAATTTCAGAGCTTGATCGGTCTCTTTCTATACCCAAGACTAGCAGAACTGAGCACAAAAATAGAGGTCTATTTTGCATGTACACTGGGATTTCTTTCTAATAAGTTTTTTCATCAGGACCTCTTCATAAATGTGCCGTCTCCCTTCAGTAGTTCTCTAGTAAGTCTTCATGCCATTATACCAAATGAGAGCATTAAAAAAGAGATCCTAGTGCTTTCTTCATGGACTATTAAAAAAATGTACTGTAGGTTGCATCTACAACATGACATCATTTGACTAAATTTAATTTTAAAATATTGAGTCCACTAAACCATCCTCTTAGGGGGTGGTAAGACAAGGATACCTGGCCCCAAACAGCTGGGTGGACCAGGTTACCGGATTCCAGCTCTCCATCCTCTGCCCCGCCTCTTTTTCTTCCTTCTTGGGGCCTTCAGCTCTGAGTGACTGAGAGCATTTCCTGCAGGTTGCTCTCCTGGGTCCTACCTGACGGTGGTACATAGTGAAAGACAGGAAGGAATGTATTTGGAGGATAAACAGTTCAAAATTGATCGAATATGGCCAAAGCTGAGGCAAATTTTCATTTTCAACTCAAATTCTGACACCTAAATGATTCTTGAAGACTTTTTAAAAATAAGGTTGGCTTGCAAAATATGGTATCTGTATTGCTAATTCCAAATGAGTTCCTAAAGGAGAGGATTTTGGTATCATCGTACTTGCAACATGAAGTGAGTGAGGCTGGTACCAATTTTCTCTTTCCTTTGCACCATGATGACGGCATCTTCTGACCCTGCAGCCAGGAGGGGTGTGTGCTGAGACAATGCCAAATGATCGCCCTTCCTTCCCTGCCCTTCAGTGGTGCCCCTGCGCTTTCTTCTACATTCCATGGCATCAGAGATGTCTTTTCTGAGTGAAAATACTTCCTAACCTGTCTATAACTTTCTCCATTTAGAGAACATACATGTGGTTTCTCCCATATGATCTTCTCAATAACTCCAAGAAGCAAGTGGAACAGTGGTAATTTCCCCCATTTGGCATTCTCTCTCCTTACCCAGGCAGGGGACTCACAGACCAGATTCTTCCCTGGCTGCCTCACCCAGGGGCCCATTCACATGAAAGGGCTGTGGCCTCCAGCTGCTGCAAGGGAAGCTGCCTGGGGGGTTCGGTGCTCCACGCCTGGTTTTCTCCAGTGAAGGGAAGCGTCCCTACCAGGCGTTACTCAATCATCCGCAAGCCGGAGCCTCTGGCAGGCCTCAACTGAATCCACACACCTGGTGCTGTGTAACCAGCTGGAAATCCCTGCCAGGGAGCTGGAATCCAACCTCTCTTCACTGTGACAGGGAGAAGCTTGGGCACATTACCCTGGAGACTACTCTTGAGAAAGACTCTCTTTAGAGGGAGTGTCACTTTTTTGAAAAAATTAATAATGTCCCAAATGTGATCTCAGGAAAACCAAATAGGACTAATCATTTCTTTGTGCTCCAGAAAATTTACCAGACATCTGAAGGAGGTTGTTAGGAATCACGATCCTGAATGTGAAGAGTGTTCTCCCCTTGCTGCTTGGTCACCATTGTGCGGTCTTGGGGACATGGGGACCCCTCTCCCAGGGCTCAGGTGCCCCAATTCCTATTACACAAAATATTAGCCTCTCATTATCTCTCTTTTGAACAGCTTAGTGGCTTTCCATGAAGTCATTTGGATTTTCATGTCTCCATGGAAATGATAATTCCTGTACTGTTTAGCACTCCTCCCTTTACTCCAGCTAGTGTGGTCTCACATTGTCCTCCTGACAGCAGTGAAATGAAGTCATTGATTAAAACTTCAAGATTCATCGCTGCCTCTGACATTACATTAGATGAATCACTTCCCTGAATCTTGCCTGGTCTCTCTGACACCTGTTCCCTTGGAGGGAACGCAGCTGTGCATTTGAAATCATTAAGCCTCTGTGTGTCATTAGCTCCCTCCGTCCCTTCTGGTCAGATTAGGAGCCCATTTCCTACACTGGAGCAAAGCCCTGAGAAACAAGCGGTTCAGCAATAAGCCCTGTCTGTGAGTGTCCTGTGTTATCCAGAAGGACAAATGCCATTGCCTACCTTTAGAAAGCGTGCACCGTGCTGTGGTGCCCTTGTACGTGGGACAAGGTAACGCAGGAGTCATAGACATTGGCTAACCCTCAGGGCCAGTGGTGGCAATTCGGATGGCAACAGCCTTTTCTTATCAGTCTCTTCATTTTCTGCCCCTTCAACTGTTAAAGCTCAGAGGCCTCCCGGTCCTCAGCTCCTCCTGTCTTTATGTTCTAAGACAGCCTTGCTGACAGAGAGGCACTTAGGGCAGAATAGAAATGAGGCCTCGGGGAACCAGCAAGAACGCTGGCAAGTTGGCAGCCTTGACGGTGTGCATGAGGGGGGCCTTCAGCATGAAGTGGGGGCTCAGCACTCTCTTCCCAGAAGTGGAACCAGCCTCTTCTGAAAAGTCAGTGAAGGCACAGTACCTGGTCCCCCCGGTCCCCAACACACACACATTTTTGGTCTGTTTATCATATTATTCAGCCAAATCTGTAGTTTAAAATATTTAATAGAGCGCCTAATTTAAAGTTTTTTGGTATGTGATTGGGCGAAAGGAGGCCATTCAGTCCTTTCCAGGCTCGGGGTGAAGTCCGGATGGTGGGGCCTCGCCCCTTTCCACTGAGTGGGTTTGGGTCCAGCAGCAGCAGGAGTGCGTGGCAGGGGATACGAGCTGTCACATCAGATTCACACCGACCCTTCCCCCCGCCCTGCCCCACCCCATAAGGAGGCACTTCCTCGTGAATCGTCTTGAATTTGGCCAACATCAGTCATTCTGGAGCATGAGATACGGCCGCTGAGCAATGTCTGCTTGATTCATGGAAAGGCTTTTCCTTCATCAAAATCCCTGCCTGCTTTTTGTTCTAATCATGACAACTCATATGTTTTATTCTTATTCAAAAGTGCATATTTAATATAATTTAGAAATTAAAAGGAAACAAACTAAAACAAAAGCCATCCATAGGTCCACATTTCAAAAGTAATCATTTATATTTTGGTATATATCCTTCGAGAGTGTTTTCTGTGCTGTGTTGATTCTTATTTTTCCTCAAAATAAATGGCTTTATTGTTTCTCCTTATCAAGTATGATAGTGACAAGGACCCTCTATAAGTTAGGAATAGAGGCAAAGTATCTCAACATAATTAAAGCCATATATGATAAACCCACTGCCAATATCATCCTGAATGGGGAAAAGCTAAAAGCTTTTCCTTTAAGAACAGGAACTAGACAAGGATGCCCACCCTCACCACTCCTATTCAACATAGTGTTGGAAGTACTAGCCAGAGCAATCAGAGAAGAGAAGGAAATAAAGGGCATCGAGATTGGAAAAGATGAAGTCAAACTGTCCCTGTTTGCAGATGACATGATCCTATATATCGAACAGCCTAAAACCTCTACAAAAAAACTCTTGGAATTGATAAATGATTTCAGCACAGTAGCAGGATACCAAATCAACACACAAAAATCAGTAGCATTTCTTTTCTCCAATAGTGAACATGCAGAACGAGAAATCAAGAAAGCCTGCCCATTTACAATAGCCACCAAAAAAATAAAATACTTAGGAATTGAGTTAGCTAAGGAGGTGAAAAATCTCTATCATGAGAACTACAAACCACTGCTGAGAGAAATTAGAGAGGATACAAGAAGATGGAAAGATATCCCATGCTCTTGGATTGGAAGAATCAACATAGTGAAAATGTCCATACTACCCAAAGTGATCTACAAATTCAATGCAATCCCCATCAAAATTCCAAAGACATTTTTCTCAGAAATGGAAAGAACTATCCAGACATTTATATGGAATAATAAAAGACCACGCATAGCCAAAGCAATGCTGAGCAAAAAAAAATAAAGCTGGAGGCATAACACTATCTGACTTTAAGCTATACTACAAAGCTATAATAACCAAGACAGTATGGTACTGGCATAAAAACTGACACACTGATCAATGGAATAGAATAGAGAATCCAGAAATCAACCCACACATTTACAGCCATCTGATCTTTGACAAAGGCACCAAGCCTATTCACTGGGGAAGGGACTGCCTCTTCAGCAAATGGTGCTGGGATAACTGGATATCCATATGCAGGAGAATGAAACTAGACCCATACCTCTCACCATATACTAAAATCAACTCAAAATGGATTAAAGAATCAAATATACACCCTGAAACAATAAAACTTCTTAAAGAAAACATAGGAGAAACACTTCAGGAAATAGGACTGGACACAGACTTCATGAATACGACCCCAAAAGCACGGGCAACCAAAGGAAAAATAAACAAATGGGATTATATCAAACTAAAAAGCTTCTGCACAGCAAAAGAAACAATTAACAGAGTTAAAAGACAACCAACAGAGTGGGAGAAAATATTTGCAAAATATACATCTGACAAAGGATTAATATCCAGAATATATAAGGAACTCAAACAACTTTACAAGAAAAAAACAAGCAACCCAATTAAAAA
Source organism: Cynocephalus volans (assembly GCF_027409185.1). Taxonomy (NCBI): domain Eukaryota; kingdom Metazoa; phylum Chordata; class Mammalia; order Dermoptera; family Cynocephalidae; genus Cynocephalus; species Cynocephalus volans. The sequence continues at coordinate 96,195,888 of NC_084473.1, read as the reverse complement.
ATGGGCAAAAGAGCTAAGTAGGCACTTCTCTAAGGAAGATATACAAATGGCCAACAGACATATGAAAAAATGCTCAACATCACTCAGCATCCGGGAAATGCAAATCAAAACCACACTGAGATACCATCTCACCCCAGTTAGGATGGCTAAAATCCAAAAGACTCTGAACGATAAATGCTGGCGAGGTTGTGGAGAAAAAGGAACTCTCATACATTGTTGGTGGGACTGCAAAATGGTGCAGCCTCTATGGAAAGGTATGGAGGTTCCTCAAACAATTGCAGATAGATCTACCATACGACCCAGCTATCCCACTGTTGGGAATATACCCAGAGGAATGGAAATCATCAAGTCGAAGGTATACCTGTTCCCCAATGTTCATTGCAGCACTCTTTACAATAGCCAAGAGTTGGAACCAGCCCAAATGTCCATCATCGGATGAGTGGATACGGAAAATGTGGTACATCTACACAATGGAATACTACTCAGCTATAAAAACGAATGAAATACTGCCATTTGCAACAACATGGATGGACCTTGAGAGAATTATATTAAGTAAAATGAGTCAGGCACAGAAAGAGAAATACCACATGTTCTCACTTATTTGTGAGAGCTAAAAATTAGTATATAAATTCACACACACACACACAAAAAAAAAACCGGTGCGGGGGGGAAGAAGATATAACAACCACAATTACTTGAAGTTGATACGACAAGCAAACAGAGGGGACATGGGTGGGGGGAAGGGAGATGGAGGAGGGAGGGAGGTTTTGGTGATGGGCAACAATAATCAGCCACAATGTATATCGACAAAATAAAATAAAATAAAATTAAGTATGATAGTTACAAAACATTTTTTTAAATGTGGAGAAAGTGACAGTTCTTCTGGAATCCATTACCAGAGGCAACTGTTAATGGTTTGGTGCAAAGGTTTCCAGTCATCCTTGTGTATTCACAACCTTAAGAACAAAAATGAAAATAAAATTTGCACTCCTTTTGTAATTTTATTCCCACTTAACAGTGTATTATTAGCGTCTTTCCATGACAGTGACACCTCTTGTTTCGTTACTGCCTGCCTAGAATTCCATTATTCTTGCGGTCCATAACTTATAGACTGGACTGTGATCAATCCTAACACATGGGGATAAAAGAAACCCATGAAAAGGAAATAGAATGTATCAACTTAGTGTGCTCTGGAAGGAGGTAGCAATTTGAGGGATAGTTGAAGGTAATGAGGTGGATGAGGTTCTAGATTTCACGGAGGGGGGGTGCAGTTAAATACAACCTTGAAGTGTGATTTCAAGATGCCTGTAAGAACCTGGAACACAGAACACACATCCACACAAGCGCTGGCCTCACACTGAGAGAGGATTTTGTGTGTGGCCTCCTGGAAAGCCTTTTTCCAATGTTACTGCTATTGCTCAGGCCAATTTTCCGGTCTCTCTTGGGAATCTCCTGAGTCATGGAGCCAATCTTTGAAAATTATCACTCAGGTGGTGAATTTTGATCCTTTGAAGAGGGATTTGAATGATGGAATTTTCTGTTTAGAGATAACTAACAATCTTTTTCTGGTTTATTATTTTTTTTCATGACAACTTCCAGAATGATCTGAAGTGGCAATGGTCAAAAGTGATTCAAAGTAAAAACAAGAGAAAACGAACACTTATTCAGGGTGAAGGCAGGGTGATTGAGGTAGTCGATATTGATTATGGGAACCAAATAAGATTTAACACTGGGCAGCTGGTGTCCTTAACTTGCCCTGAAGGCCCTGAAGGCGGCAAGTTCCCAAAACAGTGAGCCATGGAGGCATGGCAGGAATGAGGTCATGGTGTCCCTAAGATGCCTTCTTTGAAGGACAACACTTCTGGATCAATAAGCTTTGTCCGGTACATTTCCTAAATAGTAAGTCCAGCTCTATGACTTCATAGTCATACCTAAGTTTTTTCAATTAAATGTAATTTAAAATCATATCATTTTTGGCATTTGTCATGAAAGAAACCCAAGGGTGTGGAAGAAGGTCTGTATTGTGCAAGCTCCGGTTCAGGGATGAACTGGGCTGGGATGGGGCCGAGCTGCTCCCTTGGACTGGACAGGGGCAATGCTGAGGCATGCCCAGGGGCTTCAGGGCTGGCAGTTGTTCCTTCACTGACTTGGTCAGGACAACGTCCAAGTGGTTGGGTTCTCCATGCCATGTGAGGCTCCCACACACCAAAGGCCTGTGGAAATGAAGTGAGTGGATTTAAGCCCAGCCTCAAGTATCAGGCCCAAAGGACTCCTGCTGGTCCTGCCCACGGGAAGGAGGACAGCAGACAAAGCTGAGGGACACCCATGGGACTGCCTTGGACATTTCTGTAGACACAGCAGCCATCAAGACCAGGGTAACCCTGATCTATCCCTCTCTCTCTTTTCTCTCTCTCTAGGGGGGGCATGGAGGGGAGGACCTCGGCTCCCCTACTCTGGAAACAAAAAGAAGCTGACACTGGGGACTTAAGAGAGCCAAAACAGGAGAACTCTAGAAAGAAGAAAAAGAAATCTGCCAAAAGGCCACCTGTCCAGGAGATAGTGTCCTCAGACTCAGACGACTCTTCCCATGGAACCAGGTCCCACAAGTCCTATCCTAAGACACACCCCAAGCGCAAGGTAGCAGGGGAGGAGACATCACTTATCTCCACAACACCCTGAAATCTCTTTCAAGAATAGTGCACGTGAGTTCATTCCCCAGTTTCTGGGCATAGCACAAACCCTAACACCGTTAAGTAATGCTGACGTCCACTTCCCCAGAGAAGGCCCTCGGCCTGGGGTCTAGGATCGGCCAGCCCTGCTGTCGCTGCCGCACCTCTACCTCGAGCAGCCCCTCCCCATCGTCCCTGAGCCACCCACAGCAGCAAAGGGCTGAGGACCGTCACTGAGAAATCTTAAAGTGGTCTAGTGGCAACTATGCTCAAGAAAGCCCATGTCCCTCCAGGGCTGCCCAGACCTCAGCTGCTCGACACTGTGGACCTGGCCCCTCTGCAGAGGTAAGGCCGCCCCGCATTCCACTGGGCCTGCCCTGGGCGTAGCGAAGGTACAGCTCTCCTGTCATCCCCCACCTGCTCTCCTGCCTGTTGGAGTTTATTGGTTCTGGCTTTTCCTGAATACAAAACTGTATTCAGTCTTCTGGTAGACACTTCATATCCCAAAGTTTTAATGTGACCGGTCACTGTCACAGGATTTTCAAATGTTTTGAAAATCAGAGTAGTTAGGATCCAAGTCTGAAGTCTTTTTTTTAATTGATTATCTCAGCTGAATTAGGGATTTTGTCACTCAACATTAAGACTGAAATTAAGACCCGGTAACTTGTCTAAGATCTGTGAGACTGGACATTCCCTATTTTATTGATTTCTGGGCATTTTCATTGAGCCCTTCCTAATTATTTTTGTCTGTAGTCTGTTGTAGGTACCTCTAATTGAGCATGGAACCAGAATAAAAACTCTTACACTGAAAGCATTAAAAACTATTGGCTTGTTTGTTACTGTTTTCTTTGAACACATTTTGGCAGTGACATATAAAAATATTCAGTTCTGTTCACTAATTTCAAAAATGAAATAGTTCCTGCAAATTCTTTTTCCAGTTGGTAATAGCCCTGAAGCTAGATAATGACAGATTACAGATTATTAATAAGAAAAATATTGGATGTTTTTTACAAATAGAAAAGATAGGGCAGAATTCTGATTCTCTGAAAATTCACCAGCTAATTAAAACTGGTGTTCACATTCCTGAAAGCTAGGGGTCACTAGGGTTATAAAGAAGAAATTAAAGGAGGAATCCACTTCCAAAAACATGAAAAAATAAGGGGCATCATCTCAGCATCGGGATAAACATAGTGATGCAGTGAGGAAGGAATTGAGGAATGAGGAAATGGTCTGAAACAAGGCAGGGACAGCATATGGGGAGGCGTGCTGTCCCCCAAATCCCAGAGGTTTCTTCCCGCAGGAAGGCCCTGGAGCTCTGACAACAAGGGCTGTGTCCTGGGAGGGGGGTCTGACGGAAGTGAGGTGTTTGGTCTGCCTAGTGGAAAAGTGGGGGGTGGGAAAGGCCATTCATCCAGTCACAGGCATCCATCATTTATTCATTCATGTGCACACATCAGCCTGCATGCACTCCTTCAGTCACTCAGCATGCACTGGAATGCCAGCAAGGTGCCAACCCCAGAGAGATGCCATTGGACATTTGGAAGGTGGCCATCTTCTCTTGCTATTCCATCTCCCGCTGTTCATCTCCACCCTGTTATTGGACCAATCACTGTTGTCTGCTGGTCAGGGATATGCAGGGACAAAGAACTACAGGGAAAATGCACATAATAACCATGTATGGGTTTTACATCCCAATGCATGATGTATTCAGGGACATTATATGGTAAATTCAGTGATAACGCCTAGTTCAATGTGATGGGGGAAATTGCAGTCACAGCAGGGTACAGGGAATTGCAGTCACATGCAGCCAATATGGAATAACAGGGACTAGGTTTACACTCCTACCCAAACAACTAAAACACCCAATAAAAGATATGTAACAACAGTTTCCAAAACATTGGCCATCAGGCAATAAAGGACAGTGATCTTTGAAAAACAAACGAGGTGAGCCCCAGCTCTGACAGTGTCCAAGAGCTGAGGAGACAGAACTGGGACTCTGAAGAGACCAGGGCAGCTGGAGTTCAGGGGGGAGTGCTGGAGAGGAGAGAGCTACCCAGAGAAACAACTCTGGAGATCTGTAGAGGCCCCCTCGAGTCTCCCACTCAGTACTGGATCAGTGTGTGGCTGTGAGGACACTACTCCAGGCTGGAGAAAGGACCACTCAAAAAGATCAGAAGAAACAATCCCTAGAACTCACACTGAACTGAGAATATTTCCTGCTTCCTCCAGCCAGAATGGACAGCTTCCTTATTCAAGGGGCCTCAGGTAAAGCATTCAGAGGGGGTTTGCTGCAAGAGTAGAGCAAAACCGGCCTTAGACTAAATGCTTCTCTGGTCCCACCTAACAAAAGACCTGGAATGATCAAACTGTTTCCAAATTACTGTGCCCCAGAACAAAGCTCAAGAATATTTATAGGGCTGCAGAAATATCCACCATTGGACAAGGTAAAATTCACAATATCTGGCATCCAAAGATTGGCCTACAGACAGGATGCAAAGAAGCAGGAAGATACAACCCCTCATAAGGAGAAAAATTAGCTGGAATTAACTCAGAAATGACAGAGATGATAAAGAGTACCAGAAATGGAAACTGGTGGTATATATAAGACTTTCTTCTCTTACTGTTTAATCTCCTTTAAACATAATTGGCTTTCTAAAGCAACTGCAGGGGTACATGAATGCATTTCCATCAATCTCTGAACATGCATTGCCTTGGGTGACTTTTGTGTTTGATTTTTCACTAAACCTGCACTTTTAGGATACACCAGAAGAAGTAATAAAAGAGGTTCAATCTGTAAAAAAAAAATTTTTTTAAATAATACTAGCTATGTACCCAGATTTTCTGGCCACTGTATTTAATTGGCCTGGATCACAAGCCAAGAATAGAAGCACTGGGATGGAGTGATTGAAGGCCACATAAGAACAATGTAGAATGAGTACATTGCAAGGTGAGTCCCTATGATAGAGTTTGGATGTGTCATCCCCCCAAAACTCATGTGGAAATCTGATCCCCACTGTGACAGTGTTGGGAGCTGTTTGAATCATGGGGGAAGATCCCTCATGAATGGATTAATGCTCTCCCTGGGGGGTGGGGGCAGTGAGTGAGTTCTCGCTCTATTAGTTCCTGCAAGAGCTGGTTGTTTAAAAGACCCTGGCCCCTCCTTTCTCTCTCTCTCTCTCTCTCTCTCTTTCTCTCTCTTTCTCTCTTTCTCTCTCTTGCTTCCTCTCGCCATGTGATCTGCTTGTACCCGCCAGCTCCTGCTCCCTTCTGCCATGAGTAGAAGCAGCCTGAGGCCTGTGCCAGATGCAGCTGTCCCAGGATCGTGAGACAAATAAACCTCTCTTCTTTATAAATTACTCAGTTTCAGGTATTCTGTTATAGCAACAAAAAAACAGACTAATATGCCCTGAAAGAGAGAAGTTCTCCAGAAGAAAGGGAAGAGATGCTCAAGAAGAGCCTGGATAACCAATTGAGTGACGTAAGAAAAATCCACACATCAAGTGACAGAGTCACCTGCATCACCTGTAAGTTCCTATTCAACTCCATAGGTTCAATGACCTAGTTCATTACCAACTCAGAGCAGTTCCACGTAGACTACAAAACTGTTCTTATAAAAAGGGGAAGGGTTGTAGCCAACACAATTAGACAAGAGAAATTAATTAGGGGAAGAAGAATTGGAAAACAAGTAAAGTATGTGCACATAATAAAAGAAAATACCTGAAAAATCTGAGAGAATCAGTAACACTAATCCAAATAATAAAAAAGTTCAGTGAGATGGAAGATATGAATTTGATATACAGAAATCAATATACTCAAATCATGATCAATTAGAAGATATATTAATAAAGAGAAACCTCATTTGCAATAGCAAAAAAGAAAATAAAATATAGTTCATTCTCATTACCCATGGTAGTGATGTCCTATAAAGTTTCCTCTAACACTGAACACTGAATCATTGCCCCTAGGGGCAACACAGGGTCAGGTGCCAGAAATAAGAGTTCAGGGCTAGAAAAGAAGTGGAAATTTAAAGAAGAAATCCTGGCATCAAGACACCACAGTAAGAGTAAGTCATAAAATCTAAGTATTAACTTTGCCTCCAATTCCTGGCTAACCACTAAATTATGCATGTACCAGGGAGGAACCAGGAAGGGAGCCCTGTAAAAAAATCAGGCAAAGATCAGAGAGGAATCTACTGTTGAGAAATAGAGCTGCACAGAGGAAGGTCTGTGTGTGTTTGCTGCTTTTTAACTGAAATGAACTTCCAAACCATGTGCAACTTGGGTAGCAGTAGTGTAAAGCCTTATGTAAAGTACCGGGGGACAAAACTCAAGGTTGGCAGAGCAAGTGGAAATTTAAGCAGGGAAACCATTGAAAGAGTGAGCCCCCAAAGCTTCCCAAATCCTTGGCTAACTACCAAATCATGTAGGGATAGAGAAGACACCCAGAGTACCAGGATTAAAAAAAAAAAAAAAAAAAAAAAAAAGCAGTAATGAGAAGCCATAAGAACAGAGTAGAAATCTGAACTACAGGAGAGAAAAGTTTGCGGTTTGAGTCCAGGAAAGTTAACTGCCTACTAGAATAAAAAATAAAATAATAATAAATAATAAAAATCAAGCAGTCTAAAAACAAATTGAGGAACACAATAGAGTCCAGCATCACTAGAACATGTTGCCTGCAGGGTGTAATTTTGAACCAAAAGTTAGCAGACATGCAAAGAAACAGAAAAATGTATTCCATTCTTATAGATAAAAGATAGTAGCAACTTTGGATCTGAATGTTGAATATAGCAGACTTCAAAACAGCTATTATAAATACATAGAAAAACTTAAAGGGAAATACAATATCAATGAAAAAATGGATAGAGAATCCTTGAATCTCAATAAAGAAATGAAAGTGTTAAAATGCAAGCGGAAAATTCTAGAGCTGAAAAGTATGAGGCATTTTCAAAGAGTTCATGGAAGGATTCATATTTTAATTCCATTTTTACACAAACTTTTTGAAGTCCCCTTGTACAACAACAACAACAAAAACACACTAAATAGACTAAACATCTAAATGGAGAGGGCAGAAGAATCAATGAACTTGAAGACAGATTAATAAAAGCTACTCAATCCAAAGTATAGAAAGAAAAAAAAATATTGAAGTAAACAGAACCTCAGAGACCTATGGGACGATTTCAGGCATTTCAAAATATGTGTAATTGGAGTCTTTGACGAAGAAGAGACAAAAAGAAAAAACATTTGGAGACAATGACTGAAAAGTTCCAAAATGTCATAAAAAAAAAAAAATAGTAGATCCAAGAAGCCCAAGCATCCGTAAGGATGATAAACACACAGAAAACCATATCTAGGCACATCATAGTCAAACTGCTAAAAAAAATAAATAAATAAAAATAACAAATCTTGAAATCACCCAGAAAAGAACGATACATTCAGGGGGCAAATGACACAATTACAGATGTCATCTCCACAAAACTATGGACACCAAAAGATACTGGAATGGCAAAGTACAGAAAGAAAACAAATTTAAAATCTGCCATCAAAGAATTTTATATCCAGAAGAACTAGCCTTCAAAATGAAGGTGAGAGTTCCACTACCAGGATGTTCCAGGAAACCTGTAACATAGAACCCTCCAACAGATAGACAGAGAACCTGAACAAAATACAAATAACTGCCCAGACACTCTACAGAGTGACCAAAACAAGTAGATCCTGACGGGGTGAGTGTCCTGTTATGTATTGTAGCTGAAGGGCAGGCTGAGGCAAAACATGGTAAGTAACACATGCGGAGGATTAATCGCTGAATGAAAACATGTAGTCTTTCTGGCTTGGAAAAAAATCCAGAAAACAGAGTTTGGGGAAACTACAGCTCCTGGACAGTTCAGGGAGAATGCCAGCAAGGAGAGATCAGAGACAGGGAGCCACAGATTTTGTGTATAAACTCTGCCCAGGTCTCTAACACCTTAACCACACAGGCACAGACAGATTGCAAGTAGATCGATTAAGGTAAAAGAACTAAGTTGATATTTGAACTCCTACCAAAGAGACAGAATTTTCTCTTTAAGTTCAACGAAGCTAATTGTCTGTTAAAACAAAAATATCAAGTCTTCTGAGGAATTTAACAGACTCTAGAGACTCCACAACCTAACATTTACAATGTCTGTTATACAATTTAAGTTATTCTATATATAACCATGAAAATGGTCGAGTGGTAAATGGACATATATGGTTGCAAATTTTCTGAATTTTATGTAGTTGTAGATTTTAACTTCTTTCTGTCAACACTTCATAGAACAAGTGGACCAAAGACAAACAAAAATCAGTGAAGATTATCTGAACCACCTTGACCTCAAATCCTGGAGAATATATATAGTATTTTCAAGCATACTTGGTACTTTCTCTCCCAAAGCCTGGCCACAGAACAAGTCTCAATAAGTGTAAAAGAATTGTAGTCACACAGAGTATGTTGTGGACTACAATAAAACTAAATAAAACCAATAACAATAAAATATTATTAAAGTCTCAAAATATTGGGAAATTAAGCGCATACTTCTAAAAATCTATGGAACAAAAAAGAAATCACAAAGTAAGATAACAAATCCAAAAACTGGTTATTTGAAAAAAATCAACAAAATAGATAAACCTCTAATTAGCAAGAAGAAAGAGCAAACACAAATGCAAAGAAGGTTTCTCACTAGAGAGCCTGTAGACATTAAAATCATAAAAAAAAAGAATATTATGACAACTATTTCCTGAAAAATCTAAACACTAAGATAAAAAGGACCTTGAAAAATGTAACTAACCAGAACTGACATAAAATAAAGCAGAAAATATTAATTACCTTATATATATTAAGGAAATTTATTTATTTATTATTGAAACATAGTTGATTGTACATATCTGTGGGGTACAGAGTTGAATGTCAATACCTGTGTGCAATATGTGATGCTCAAATCAGGATAATGAGTATATTCAACATTATACAATGTAATCATTTTCATTTAATTCTTTGCCAAGTCCTCCTTTACTCTTCTCCCCTTTCCCATCCCCCTTTCCCACCTCTTGTTCTGTTCTCTCCTTTTGAAAGTTCAACATATTATTGTGATTGTTGTATCTTTCTAAGGAAATTGAATTTCTTATCAAAACCCTTTCCACAAAAGAAGCTCCAGGCCCAGATGGTTTTACTGGTGAATTTTATCAAATATTGAAGGATGAAATAACATCAATCTTACACAGACTCTTTCAGGAACTAGGGAAGGAGTTAACACTTTTCAACTTCTTTTATGAGCCCAGAATAATTCTAATATCAAAACAGAGGTTACAAGAAAAGTAAATTAGTTTATAAGCAAATCAAATCCAATAATACATAAAACAGGTGGTACCTCATGACCAACTTGGGCTCATCCCAAGGAATAAAATATTGTGTTAACCATCTAAGCCCAATCAGTGTAATTCAATTTATTCCAGTTAAGGATTCATCTTAATATGTTCAGAAAAAATATACTTGACGTAATTCGAGATCCATTCACAGTACAAACTCTCAGGAAAATAAGAAAAGAGAAGAACTTCCTCAAACAGATAAAGAGAATGGTTATATAAATGAGTCAGAGATGGCCTCTGTGTATTGGCCCCTCAGTTATTTATTTATTCTATGCAACCTGAGGCTCGTTAGCTCAAAAGTCCACTGGCACCAAACTCAAACTTTTGCACACTTAGTCATTATTTAAATGCCAAACAAGCATTTATTTTTTTTTTTAGCCATTTATACTACTCCTGCTTTGTATATCCTATGAAACCTGACAGCTTTTACCCACTGGTAAGATAAGGAATTGAAGTTATAAGGCCCCAAGCTGCTGCTTCCCTTTGGAGGTCTCTAACCAAGAAACTCCCTGCCATGCTACTGAGCAACATTACCAGGATGCCTCTCTCCCAACAGTTCTCTTGCGCTCCTTGTAGAGGTTGCCCCTCACCCCAAGTCTCTGGGAGGTCTCATGCTGTAAGGGACCACCCTTGTCTTTCAACCCTGTCCAAGTGCCACGCAGTAAAGCTTGTTCTGTGTTACTGCCTCTCATGGTGATATCTTTTTCCTTGTTCAGTCCCCAAACCCCTTGAATCCTCTGTAGACATCTGCAAAAATAATCTACAGCTATCATCATTCTTAGTGGTGAAACATTGAATGCTTTTCTCCTGTAATCAAGAACAATCCACCCCCACCACTTCTATTAAACATTGTTCTGAAGTTCCTAGCCAGTGCAGTAAGGCAAGAAAAAGAAAGGTCATAAGATCAGAAATTAAGTAAAAATATCTCTATTTGCAAAAATCATAATTATGTATATAGAAAATCCTAAAGCATATTTAATACTCTATTAGAGTTTATGTGAATTTAGCAAAGTCACAGGATGTAAAGTCAGTATATGAAACTTAACTGCATTTCTATATAGTAGCAATAAACAATTGAAAATAAAATTTTTAAAATTTCATTTAAAATAGTGTCAAAAACCACAAAGTTCTTAGTAAATGTAAACAAAGAAGTAACAACCTCTACATTGAAAACTACAAAATATCCCTCAGAGATATTAAAGAACAAAATGAGATATACCATGTTTGCCCGTTGGGAAAAAAAATCAATATTGTTAAGATGTCAGTTCTCTGCAAATTTATCTAAAGAGTAAACATAATTCTACATATATTCCCAACAGGCTTTTTGAAAGAAAGAATCTTTTTCTGAAATATATAGAGAAATATAAAGAAATTAGAATTTCCAAAGTATCCTTCATAAAGCACAACAAAGTTGAGAGAATTTCCTGATCTTAAGGACCACTTTAAAGCTACAGTAAATAAATAAACAGATAAATAAAACAAAAGCTACAGTAAATAGAGTGTGGCACCGGTGAAAGTCTAGACATATAGATCATTGGAACAGAAAAGAGAGTCCAGAAACGGATCCACACATATGTGGTCAATTGATCCTGAACAAATAGTGCCAAAGCAATTCAAAGGGAGAACAAAAGTCTTTTCAACAAATGATAACTAGAAAAACTGGATATTCATATAGGGAAAATTAACATCAACAATAAATCATCGGTGGAGTTTCAAGATGGCGGCGGCTGCGGCGGCTGGCGCGGAGTAGCTGAGGTGGAAAAGGTGGCCACTGGGCCTCAGGCAGCCGGGAAACTTGTGGACCTTCCTCTGGCCATCTCTTAAGGGAGGACTGCTGCTGCTGGCCGGTCGTGGGGGCTCAACGCCACTTTGCCCCCGGCAGGAGAGGCTGCCTCATTTACAGGCAACAGCTTTGAAGTGTGGAGCAGGAAAAGAACTGATTCTTAGCTGCAAAAGTGAGTCTTGAAACAGGGAACACGGCGCCAGGGCTGCTGTGGATGCAGCCAGGATCCCGGAGGCCGGGGCCGCGCTGAAGGCGGCCAGCTGCCCTATTCAGGATTCGAGGTTTCAGGCCGGCATTAAAGAAGATTCCTGGGAGCGCCCGAGCGGCGCCGCGACTGAACAGCCTGAGGCGGCAGCGCCGAGAACACGGAAGGCAACAAACCAGAGACAGAGCGAGCGCCCGACCTGGCACAGCACTGTGAGTGATCCCTGGCACAGCTCTGTTCGGGGGGTGAATGCCCACGCGGCTTCCGCCTGCACCACCAGGCCACTCACTGCCCCGGTGCTGCCTCCATTTTCCCAGGTGCGGGCAGCTCCGCCCTGCTCGGCCATCACTGAGCCCATTTGCTTGGCCTGGCGCGGGGCTTTCCGGACCCTGCGGGCCGACCTCCTCTCCCACTCCCTCCGCGGTTCTCTGGCAGGACTGGGGGTGTGGGGCGTCCCGACCAGTTTTGGGAGGGCTAGGAAGTACGGGCGGGCCGACTGTCACTCCACCACACCCTGGACTCAAGCCCCGGTAAACTTCCTGTTACTGGGAGGCAGATACCATCTCTGCGACCACCAGTTTGGAAAAAAGCCTAACGAATTTCTGGTTGGGAATAGTGCGGTAGGAGAGTTCCCAGGTCCGCTTGAACCTGCCGGAGAGCAGGCTGCAGGCGGGCACTAGACTCGGTTTATACCGGGGGGATACAAAGGTGAACAAGACCCGAGAAAGATCTACACAGTGCTACAAAGGCACCCAGAGAGACCGGTCGTCTGTGCCTAGCAGAAACCTGGTAGACTTCCTGGGCGAGGCGGTGCTGAGCAGGGTCTTGAAGGCCCAGCTGATAGACGAGGGGTGCAGAAGACACGCCCCAGCCCAGCACAGTGTGCACAGAGGGGGGAGACGTGCGGCCAGGGAGGCGGAGTCTCGACAGAAACCACACACCCGGTGGGGTCGCCACTGCATGATCTAACAGTCTGGGCCAGAGCACACGGAACGGGGAGAAGTCCTGTACAGAAAGTGAAAGCTCAACAGAGATCACACACCCTGTGGTACGTGATCCACCAGCCCAGCAGAGTACAAGCTGACCAAAAAGGTGGATCCCCGGAGAAGCCCAAGACCCGAGGCAACCACACACACAAGACACTAGAGGCCAACTGAGCAGTCACGGTGGGAGCCATACCAAATTGGCAACCACAGCAACATCCTATTAGTCATTAGTCTTAAACCGGTGGACTGTGAAACCCCCTGCAACAATGAATAAACACCAAAAAAAAGACACCAGAAATACAAAAAATCAAGAAAGTACACCACCAAAAGTTAATAAATCTCATACTCTAGATCCTATAGAACAAGAAGCCCTTGAAATAACTGACAAGGAATTTCGAGTGATAATTCTAAGGAAACTGAATGAGATACAAGAAAACTCAGCTAGACATCATGATGAAATGAGGAAAAGTATACAGGATCTGAAAGAGGAAATATACAAGGAAATCAATGTCCTGAAAAAAAATGTAGCAGAACTTGCTGAACTGAAGAAGTTATTCAGCGAAATAAAAAACACAACGGAGAGTTTAACCAGCAGGCTTGTCGAAGTTGAAGAGAGAACCTCTGAACTTGAAGATGGGCTGTTTGAAATAACACAAGCAGACAAAAAGAAAGAAAAAAGAATCAAGGACATTGAAGAAAATCTGAGAGAGATATCAGACAACTTTAAGTGATCAAATATCCGAGTCATGGGTATTCCAGAAGGGGAGGAAAATGGAGATTCCATTGAAAACATATTCAACAAAATAGTGGCAGAAAACTTCCCAGGTATAGGAAAAATCACAGATCTTCAGATCCAGGAAGCGCAATGATCTCCAAATGTATTCAACCCAAAAAGACCTTCTCCAAGACATGTCATAGTCAAATTGGCAAAACTCAGAGACAAAGAGAGAATCTTAAAAGCTGCAAGAGAGAAGCGTCAAATCACCTATAAGGGAGCCCCAATCAGGTTAACATCAGACTTTTCATCACAAACCCTAAAAGCTAGAAAGGAATGGGATGATATTTTCAAAATACTAAAAGACAAAGATTGCCAGCCAAGAATACTCTGCCCTGCAAGGCTATCCTTCCGAAATGAGGGGCAAATAGTATATTTCTCAGACAAACATAAACTGCGGGAGTTCACTACCACAAGACCACCCTTACAAGAAATCCTCAAGGGAGTACTGGGTTTGGTTCCTGAAAAATAACTACCACAGCCATAAAAACCTAAGAAAAATCTAAACCCGCTAGTACAATAAAAATGGCATTCATGAAGAGAAAACAAGCTAACAAAAACACTATCTACAACCTAAGGAACCAACAAACAAAGAAACCAAACAGTAAATCAGAAAGCAAGGAACAAAAGACACCTAAGACAACCAAACAACCAATAAAATGCTAGGAATAAATCAACACCTTTCAATAACAACTCTTAATGTTAAAGGCTTAAATTCCCCAATTAAAAGACACAGACTGGCTGACTGGATCAAAAAGCAGGACCCAACTATATGCTGCCTACAAGAGACCCACCTCACCCATAAAGATTCACACAGACTAAGAGTGAAAGGATGGAAAAAGATTTACCATGCAAACAGAAAAGAAAAACGAGCTGGAGTGGCTATTCTTATATCTGACAAAATAGACTTTAAACTAAAAACCATAAAAAGAGACAATGAGGGACACTACTTAATGATAAAAGGACTGATCCATCAAGAAGACATAACAATCATAAATATGTACGCACCCAATGTTGGAGCAGCCAGATTTATAAAACAAACTCTATTAGACCTAAAGAAGGAAATAGACACTAATACCATAATAGCAGGGGACCTGAACACTCCACTGTCAATATTAGACAGATCATCTAGGCAAAGAATCAGTAGAGAAACACAAGATCTAAACAAGACTCTAGACCAATTGGAATTGGCAGATATCTACAGAACATTCCACCCAACAACCTCAGAATATTCATTCTTCTCATCAGCACATGGATCATTCTCCAGGATAGATCACATATTAGGTCACAAATCAAGTCTCAGTAAATTCAAAAAAATTGGAATTATCCCATGTATCTTCTCAGACCACAATGGATTAAAACTAGAAATTAATAACAAACAAAACTCTGGAAACTATACAAACACATGGAAATTAAACAGCATTCTACTTAATGACATATGGGTCCAAGAAGAAATCAAGCAGGAAATCAAAAAGTTTATTGAAATTAATGAAAACAATGATACATCATACCAAAACCTGTGGGATACTGCAAAAGCAGTATTGAGGGGAAAATTTATTGCATTAAATGCTCACTTCAGAAGAATGGAAAGATGGCAAGTGAACAACCTAACACTTCACCTTAAAGAACTAGAAAAACAAGAACAATCCAATCCTAAAGTTAGCAGACGGAAAGAAATCATTAAGATCAGAGCAGAACTGAATGAAATTGAAAACCAAAAAACAATTAAAAAGATCAACGAATCAAAAAGTTGGTTTTTTGAAAAGATAAATAAAATTGACAAACCATTAGCATGGCTAACAAAAAAAAGAAGAGAGAAGACTCAAATAACAAAAATTAGAAATGAAAAAGGCGATATTACAACTGATTCATCTGAAATACAAGGAATCATTCGAGACTACTATAAACAACTGTACGCCAACAAATTTGAAAATCTGGAGGAAATGGATAAATTTCTGGACACACACAAGCTCCCAAAACTGAACCGTGAAGATGTAGAAAATCTGAACAGACCAATAACAATAAAGGAGATTGAAGCTGTTATCAGAAGGCTCCCAACAAAGAAAAGCCCAGGACCAGATGGATTCACAGCAGAATTTTACCAAACATTCAAAGAGGAATTGACACCGATTCTTTACAAACTATTCCAAAAGATTGAAACGGACGCAAATCTCCCAAACTCATTCTATGAAGCAAACATCATCCTGATACCAAAACCAGGTAAAGATATAACCAAAAAAGAAAACTACAGGCCGATATCCTTGATGAATATAGATGCAAAAATCCTCACTAAAATACTAGCAAACAGAATACAGCAACACATATGAAAAATTATTCATCACGATCAAGTGGGATTCATCCCAGGGATGCAAGGTTGGTTCAACATACGCAAATCAATAAATGTGATACACCATATTAATAAACTCAAACACAAGGACCATATGATCATCTCTATAGATGCTGAAAAAGCATTTGATAAAGTTCAGCACTCATTCATGACAAAGACCCTCTATAAGTTAGGTATAGAGGGAAAGTATCTCAACATAATTAAAGCCATATATGACAAACCCACTGCCAGTATCATCCTGAATGGGGAAAAGCTGAAAGCTTTTCCTTTAAGAACAGGCACTAGACAAGGATGCCCACTCTCACCACTCCTATTCAACATAGTGTTGGAAGTACTAGCCAGAGCAATAAGAGAAGAGAAGGAAATAAAGGGCATCCAGATTGGAAAAGATGAAGTCAAACTGTCCCTGTTTGCAGATGACATGAT
Source organism: Cynocephalus volans (assembly GCF_027409185.1). Taxonomy (NCBI): domain Eukaryota; kingdom Metazoa; phylum Chordata; class Mammalia; order Dermoptera; family Cynocephalidae; genus Cynocephalus; species Cynocephalus volans. The sequence continues at coordinate 96,179,318 of NC_084473.1, read as the reverse complement.
CCTATATATCGAACAGCCTAAAACCTCTACAAAAAAACTCTTGGAATTGATAAATGATTTCAGCACAGTAGCAGGATACAAAATCAACACACAAAAATCAGTAGCATTTCTTTTCTCCAATAGTGAACATGCAGAAGGAGAAATCAAGAAAGCCTGCCCATTTACAATAGCCACCAAAAAAATAAAATACTTAGGAATTGAGTTAACCAAGGAGGTGAAAAATCTCTATAATGAGAACTACAAACCACTGCTGAGAGAAATTAGAGAGGATACAAGAAGATGGAAAGATATTCCATGCTCTTGGATTGGAAGAATCAACATAGTGAAAATGTCCATACTACCCAAAGTGATATACAAATTCAATGCAATCCCCATCAAAATTCCAAAGACATTTTTCTCAGAAATGGAAAAAACTATTCAGACATTTATATGGAACAATAAAAGACCACGAATAGCCAAAGCAATGCTCAGCAAAAAAAATAAAGCTGGAGGCATAACACTACCTGACTTTAAGCTATACTACAAAGCTATAATAACCAAAACAGTATGGTACTGGCATAAAAACAGACACACTGACCAATGGAATAGAATAGAGAATCCAGAAATCAACCCACACACTTACTGCCATCTGATCTTTGACAAAGGCACCAAACCTATTCACTGGGGAAGGGACTGCCTCTTCAGCAAGTGGTGCTGGGATAACTGGATATCGATATGCAGGAGAATGAAACTAGATCCATACCTCTCACCGTATACTAAAATCAACTCAAAATGGATTAAGGATTTAAATATACACCCTGAGACAATAAAACTTCTTAAAGAAAACATAGGGGAAACACTTCAGGAAATAGGACTGGGCACAGACTTCATGAATACGACCCCAAAAGCACGGGCAACCAAAGGAAAAATAAACAAATGGGATTATATCAAACTAAAAAGCTTCTGCACAGCAAAAGAAACAATTAAAAGAGTTAAAAGACAACCAACAGAGTGGGAGAAAATATTTGCAAAATATACATCTGACAAAGGATTAATATCCAGAATATATAAGGAACTCAAACAACTTTACAAGAAGAAAACAAGCAACCCAATTAAAAAATGGGCAAAAGAGCTAAGTAGGCATTTCTCTAAGGAAGATATCCAAATGGCCAACAGACATATGAAAAAATGCTCAACATCACTCAGCATCCGGGAAATGCAAATCAAAACCACATTGAGATACCATCTAACCCCAGTTAGGATGGCTAAAATCCAAAAGACTATGAACGATAAATGCTGGCGAGGCTGCGGAGAAAAAGGAACTCTCATACATTGTTGGTGGGACTGCAAAATGGTGCAGCCTCTATGGAAAATGGTATGGAGGTTCCTTAAACAATTGCAAATAGATCTACCATACGACCCAGCCATCCCACTCTTGGGAATATACCCAGAGGAATGGAAATCATCAAGTCGAAGGTATACCTGTTCCCCAATGTTCATCGCAGCACTCTTTACAATAGCCAAGAGCTGGAACCAGCCCAAATGTCCATCATCAGATGAGTGGATACGGAAAATGTGGTACATCTACACAATGGAATACTACTCAGCTATAAAAACGAATGAAATACTGCCATTTGCAACAACATGGATGGACCTTGAGAGAATTATATTAAGTGAAACAAGTCAGGCACAGAAAGAGAAATACCACATGTTCTCACTTATTGGAGGGAGCTAAAAATTAATATATAAATTCACACACACACATACACACATACACACACAAACCGGGGGGCGGGGAGGAAGAAGATATAACAACCACAATTATTTGAAGTTGATACAACAAACAAACAGAAAGGACATTGTTGGGGGGGAGGGGGGGGAGGGAGAAGGGAGGGAGGTTTTGGTGATGGGGAGCATTAATCAGCTACAATGTATATCGACAAAATAAAATTTAAAAAAAAAAAAAAAAAAAAAACAATAAATCATCACACCGTGAATAAAAAATAACTTGAAATGTTGTGGACCTAAATGTAAAAGCTTAAACTACAAAACGTCTAGAACACAGGATAAACTCTTTGTGATCATTGGAGGAGGCTGACGTTTCTTAGTTGTGATACAAAAGAAAACATTGATTAGTTTGTCTTCATCAAAATTAAAAACTTCTGCTCAACGAAAGATAATAAGTAGGAAGCATATAAGCAAGCCACAGGCTGGGAGGAAACATCTGCAGAATGTATTATCTGATAAAGGACTGGTGTACAGAATATCAGAATAATTCTTACAACTCAGTAATAAAAAGGCAAATAATTCATATTTTTAAATGGGGAAGATTTAATAGAGCTGGTCCTCCGTGTCTGTGGATTCTGAAGCTGTGGGTTCAACCAATATTTGAAAAAAAATTGCATCTGTACTGAACATGTATCGATTTTTTTCTTGTCAGTATTCCCTAAAAAATACAGTATAACATCTACTTACATAGCATTTACATTGTATTAGGTATCATAAGAATCTAAAGATTATTTAAAGTGTAAGGGAGGATGTGCATGTGTTACATGCAAATACTACATCATTTTATATCAGGAACATGAACATCCACAGATTTTGGTATTTGCAGGAGGTCTGGGAACCAATCCCTCATGAATACCTAGGGACAACTGCATATGATTGGCCATAAGTGCGTGAAAAACTGCTCCACATCAGTAGTCATCAAGGAAATTATAACAGTCATAGGGAAAAATCTTCTGTGTCAGCTTGGCTGTGCTACAGTCCCCAGATATTAAAGCAAACGTTAATATAGGTTGGTTGTTGTGAGGGTATTTTGTGGATGTAAATTGAAGTCTGTCATCAGTTGGCAGTAAGTAAGGGAGATGATCCTAGTTAATCTGGGTGGGCCTTGTTCAATCAGTTGAGCGGCCTGAAGAGCAGAGGTGAGGCTCCCCCAGTGAAAAATAAATAATGCCCACGGAGAGAAGTTCCTGCCCATGCCCAAGAGTCCCAGCCCACCCTTTCTGACAGTCTGCCCCACACATTTCAGTTTGGCTGGGCTGGAGAGTGTGAAGGTGAGGGGTGGGGAGGGTGTCGTGTGGCATACCTCAGGAGACCCCTAGAGGAGACAGCTGACCCTATCTGAAGGATGCTGTACTGTGATCTTTGAAACTAGGGCAGAAAAACCACATGCCTTGCTGCATTCTGGGGCTAATGCTGTCATGTGGGTCTCCCAGGACATTAGGTGTACCAGGTTCCAAAGGAGGGGCTACAGGGGGCCACTCAGGGTGCAGGGAGTATTCTGAGGTGAGATGGCTAATGTCAGACATTTGCTTGTACCCCATTTCCAGCCCCCAGCTGGCTCATGTCTAACTGGAGGGGCTTTTTCCTTTTCTTTCCCAAGGACTAGGATTTATTTGGAGGATGGTGAACTTGGGACTTACAGTCCTGGGACTTGCTCTGGGATATTAATTGAATAATGCTCTCCCTCCCCCGTCTTTTCCACATCTCTCTTTGTTAATATATTTCTCCTACACCTCATGCCCATCAGAGAAACACCTCATTTGCGGTTTTGCTATGACAGATCCTGAAAGACACAAGGTCCACCAACACTCAATTCCCAAGACATATTGTGTGTCTCTGCTCCTGGGGAAGTGATCTGCCTTCAGACTACTTTCTGTATGAATTATCTGTATTCGTGTTTGGATTATTATAGATGCCCCTGGGGAGGCCTCTGGGATCTCTGCTCACTCCCCATCACGTGGTTTTTAATCAGATCTGCATCATGCAAGACTTCTCTGAACCTTGTAAGAGTGAGTTACTGCAGAAACTGCTCTTATGCAACGGCTGGAATGCCTCATACTCCTTGAGGTGGACATTTTCACTTTTTTTCTAATTATAATTTTAAAAAATAACAAATTTACATCTTACCATTTTCAAGTGTACAACTCAATAGTCTTACGTATATTCACATTGTAGTGCAATTTTACTCTTGTTTTGAAAGTGACTCTGCCTTCATGTGGATTTACACATGGTCTGCAGGGAAGTGTCATGAGGTCTTACACTTCTCTCTGTCATTTTTTGGAGGTACAACCCAGCAAACCTATCTACTTTATCAGGAGCCTTGGTGCGTATTTCTCTGCTTCCAGGATACATTTGAATATAAATGATTCACCTCTTGCCAGAAATCAAAAATTATATTCCTCACATATGAATCTTCCCAATATGCCATCCATACCTGTAGGATAAAGCAGAAACTGTCCAAAGTGGCAATTACTCCCCACAGTGGAGGTTTGCAACTTTAATGTGCCTATAAACTGCACTGTTGACAAGGCAGATTCCCGGCCCAGCTCCCAGAGAGTTGAATTTGGTGGGTTCACGTGGCACCTGGCATTCTGTATTTTCCACAAGCTCCTGAGCAGAGTGCCAGCAAATCACACTTGTGGAACCAGAACCTGAGCAGGTGATGGGAGAGGAGATATGCCTGCCCACTCTGCTTCCTCTCTCAGGTCTGAGCCCCAAGCATGCTCTGACCAGGTCTGGGAGAGTTCCAGGGCCTCCAAGACCCAGAGCTTGTTTTACTTCTTGACTCTGAGGCTTGTGGTCTCCATGGAAGGTCCTCTGGGCATCTGGGATGAAAGCTGTGCCTGCCTCACAGGGTTGTCGTGAGGGTAGAATGGAGAGAGGACTTAAAACAGGGTCTGGCACACAATAAGAACTCAATAAAATTTAGCTGTTGCTAGAACCATGACCACGAACATTGCTAACACTCCTACCGAGAAATAACAGGCAGAGCCCTCCTAAATGCCTCCTTCACCTCGAACCACATGAGGAAGAGGACACCACTCTGAGCAGCTAAAAGCCACGCAGAAGAAATTATAATCATGAGTCCAGCATCAGCAACAAACCCCTTTCACCTAATCTCCCTTGCACCGAGAGACTTTCCCAAGGCTCTTGCCCTTTGCAGGAACAGCCCAGGCATCCCCACCCAGCAGGGAACCACCCTCCACTGAGAAGTTAGCATCTCCTCACAGTCCCTCTCTGCAACTGTTCGCTTCTTCCATGCCACTGTAATCTCCAACTCCCCTCTCTGTCATCCCAGACACATACAGCAATCTCACTCTAATCCAATTCCCTCTATTGGGTAGCCGGTGGAGGCCCCACTAAACCCCTTTGGAGTCAAAGTGTGATGAGTCTACCCCCAAGACATCAATGATTGTGTTGAGCCATACCTCCTTTTCTAGCCCCCCTTGGGGACCCAGCTTCCTGTTCCCAAAGCCGTCCTTCAGGAGCAAGTCACCCTGAGTTCCAGGGGACAGATGGCTCTGTCTTGCATGATCTTAAGGCTTCTCCAGTTTGCACACGGAGTAGGAATGTGATGATATGGGCATACTGTACGTAGAGCCAAGCACATAGTAGGTATTCGATTCATATTTGTAGAATGAATGGACCTTCATTTAAGCAACCTTGCTTCTGGGCTTCAAAATTCTCCAACAGGAATATGTATGCATTAGAGAAATAACTTACTCTGGGCCCCCAGCAGTGGCTGGCAGGGCCTGGCTGGTGCCTCCCCCGTCAGCGCCTCTATAGAAAGGGTCGTGGGGAAGAATCTCCATATGGAGCCTGCAAGAAGGCCCTTCCCTGTCCGTTCTGGTTTGGCCTCAGGTACAGAGGCACATGAGGATGGTCTGGTCATACATGTCCCATTACAGGACCTGTAGTCACCAGCTGTTTGACCCCTAATTGATGGTATCTTGCATTTTGTGCCCAATATCCTCTGGCTAATATAACAATTACAGATGGGTAAGATGCTATAATCAAGAATAAAATGGGAGACCCCATTCTCAGAGGGTCTGGCCGGGGAGCACTCTTTGTCAACACGCCCATCAAAAGGAAAAAAAAAAAAAGACATGTAATCAATCCCTCAACAATTCACAGCTGATTGCTGTTTGGGAGCAACCAGGGAGATAAAGCTGGAGATGTCAGCCTCATTCACATTAATAAATAAATTAATAAATAAATAAGCATTATAGATTCCTTAGGAGTTAACTCATCTGAAAGCTGTCATTCAGTGTAAGGTCAGAGTGGCCACCCCCCTTCTCCCAGCCTGTCACCCTTTCCAGGCCTGAGTGCCCCTCACTCTGCAGACAGGTTTGGATGAACTGAGGACTTCATGGCCACATCAGCATTCTCCATGTGTGACAGTTCACACCCCTCTGCCTGGGGTCTGGTGGGAGGATTCTGAGTCCTGGAAGGGCTTGGGGGCCCAGCTTCCCAGTGTGAAAGAGACCACAGGAGCGCGGTTTATATGTGTGGTTAAGAACCCACCTCTAATGCCAGCCCAGCCCTGTGACGGAGGGCACCGCAACTGTGCCTCAGGCTCCCCTGTGCTGTTGTAAAAATTAAATGAGTTAACTCAAAAGTTCTCCGTAGTGTGTGGCACAGAGTAAGTGCTGTGGACGTGTGGACTATCTTGACCACAGGGTCATGTTTTCGCAGCATCTCTCTCTAAATTAACAAGCAGGTTTCACCCCTGCGGGATTGTTATAAGTGATTTTCTATGCAACGGGCAACTCCTTAGCTCTCCAAAAATCACAGAGATATCAGTTTAATAGTTCTGCAAAATTCTGTGCTTTCCCCTTAATAAGTTAGAGGCTAATCCAAACCTATTGGGCTCACCATCTCCTGTCACAATATTAGGGGAACTCAGGGGACATGTGGGACAGGTTATCTAGCTAGAAAGATAGGACCTGATCACAAAAGGTGGTCACTGGTGAACAGTAAAGTAAACTCGCTGTTTCCCCTTGAGCGAGTCAGTACCCAGTCTGAGGCTTAGTTTTCTCATCTGCACGGTGGGCAGGTTTGAGGCTGGCTCTGTGTGTGAAGGAAACCAACTGTAGCCAATGGCCCCAAAGAGCAGTCCAGGTCTGCCCCTGTGGCCCCTCGCCCTAGTCTGCTTTGACAACCGAAACAGGCATCAGCAGTGAACATGGGGCGCACGCAGCACACAGAGAACGTGTGCTCACACAGGGCGAGAGAAGACGGTCCCCACGGGTAGGTGGAAGCTGTGGTGGGGGCAGGAGGAGCAGAGAGAGAGAGGAGAATGAGGGGGTAAAGACTGAAAGAAGAAAAGGTGGAGGAGCGAAAGAAGGAAAGAGGGAGGAAGAAGCAGAAGAAAAAAAGATGAACACCCTGTGTCTGCACTTGGTAAGAAATCAGAACTCAAATAAGGAAAAAAAAAAAAAAAAGCTGCACTTCACAGAGTCAAATGGAAATGTTTTTTTTAAAAAAAATTTATTGAATCAAAATTGATTATGCAAATTTTGGGGGTTCAACATTAAGATATGTTGATCAAATCAATATTACTAGCATATATATTGTTATTCTTCATGCCCCTTGTCCAATCCTTCCCTGTCCCCCTTTATCTCCCCCTCTCCCCTATAATTTCCCTAGATTTCTTCTCTCCTTCTGAAAGAATAATGGTTACTCTGTTGATTTGCTGCCCAAATGATCTGTCCAATGCTGAGAGGTGTGATCAGGTCCCCCAACACAATCATAGAACAGATGTCTCTTCTGTCACTATGAAATGGGCTCTGTGGAGACAGACGTCCTTCTCCTTTCTTTATCTCTGCTGGTGACTCTCCTTGTGTCAATGCACTCCAGTGGCTGGCGGCCAATCTGCGTGGTGGTTGTGGCATCTAGCCACCTTCGCGGCAGCCATGGTTATTGTGGTGCCTGTGGTGGACCACCCACATGGAGGAGATGTTTTTGGCATGCTCCTTGGTGCTGGCGGTGTGCCTGGTTATGGAGAGTGTCCGATCCCTGGCTCCATACCCCAGGTGCCCAGGCAGGCCCTGAGTCATTGGCACAGGATGTCTGGTTGTGGGAGGGGGTCTGTCCCCCTTCTCCATGCCCTGGGTCCCTGGGCAGGCCCTGAGGTGCTGGTGTGGGGTGCCTGGTTGTGGGAGGGGGGTCCAGTCCCCTTCTCCATGTCTTGGGCCCCCAGATGGGGCCCGAGGCACTGTCACTGCATGCCTGGTTGTGGGAAGTGGGTCTGGTCCCCGGCTGCTAGTCCTGGGTCCCTGAGTGGGTCCTGAGGCATTGGTGGTATGCCTGGATGTGGGAGTGGGGTCTGGTCCCTAGCTCCAATCCTCAGGTTCCTGGGCAGAGTCCCAAGGTGCTGGCAGTGTGAGTGGTTGTGGGGGTCAGGGGTCCTGTCCCTGGCTCCATGTCTCATGTCCCCTGGTGGGCCTCAAGGTGGTGTGCCTAAACTGGAACTAATTTTTTGTCCTTTGCTTACTTCTAACACCGGGGAACTTCCTGTGGGAACCAGTACTTGAGCTCTGTGGTTGAACTAAATTGCTGCTTTGCTTCTGTTTCCCTAGGGAAGGCTTTTTGTGCAGCTCAGGGTTTAATGGTTGACCTTATAGGTACTTTCGGCTCTGATACTCAGTGCACCCGGGTTGTATAGAAACTCTAATCTGAGCCTGAGTTTTTTCATCAAACTGCACCCAATGCAATTCTGCATTCCTGACCAGTCTCCTCTGAGTGGCCGTGTGCTGACTGGGGGATGGATCAGCTGTCCTTGCTATGTCCCAGTGTTCTCCTGGTGGGCCTGTCTCCCCCATCACCTGTGCTCCAAACACTTCCCATGGGACGGGCCCTGTGCACCAGTCCCTTGCGTTGACTCACCGGCCTCTGAGTGGCTCCCCTTTTTCAGCTGTTCTGGCTCCTCACTCCTCTGTGGGTCCACGGGAACCCTATTTGTGGTCTTGCTGTCCTGGGGGCCACCAAAGTCCTCTTCTCCCCTTCTGCCTCCAAGTAACTCCATCTAAAGGGCACAGCTATGGCATCTGCCGGCTCCTGTTCTGTGCACTCAGCAGCTCCAGCATTAAAGCAGCTGCGGCCTGAAACTCTGAGAGCAGTTTTTTCTTTCTCTCATCGTGGTTTCTCCCGCCTTCATGAGTTCCATAGGTCTCTCCTTCTCTTCAGCTGAGCTTCAGAGGCCCCAGCTTGGCTGATGTTACATTTTTATAGTTGTAAACTGGTTGATTTGTGGGAGAGAGTGACACTGGGGACCGTCTATTCTGCCATCTTGACTGGAACCTTAAATGGAAATGTAAAACACCCTTGTCTCCTCCAAAATATGTTATTCATTTCTCTGTGTCACTGCAACTGTGCGAGTTGTGTCCACTCACAGACAAGCAGGGTACATCTGCATGATTTAAATGTCACCTACATCTTGTGAATAATAAACTGTGTGAGCCATTCCAGAGCGTCTGAATCACATTCCCTGGAAGCCCTTCCTTCATCAGCTAAGCCCCATGCTAGAGTTCAAAATTCTAGGCTGTCCTGTCTCATTACTCTAGAAGGCAGCAGGGTCAAAATAAACCATGCCCCCCTCATCAGCAGGTTTCAAACACCCCAGAACATGGGGCCACCTTGTCATTCATATCAAATAAGTTAGGCCTAGTGCCTGTCCCCCAAGGAATTTTGACATCCAGCAGTGAAAGAGGCGTGACAATAAACATCTGCAGGAAGAGCAAAAAGTAAGGTGCTTGTGCACGTGTGGGGAAAGAAGAGGACCTTCTTCCAGAGTAATATTCACTGAAATTTGGTCATTGTTTTACGGTTTCCAGGCCTTTTGACACATATTATCTTTATTAACTCTGTGGTGGGGAAGAACTCCTCCCCACACTTGCATTGCTGGAGCTTGGTATGCAAAGTGAGGATTCACACACGTAGCAAGTATTTGTTGAGCTGCTACTATGTGCCCCACTTTATTCCAGGCACTGGGAGGTGTAACAATAAACAAAGGAGACAAAATTTCTGTCCTCATGCTGCCACAGACTGATGGCACCAGAGAGATACTCTCCAGAGAGTGATAGAAAAGAAATAAAACACAGAATGTCAGATAGAGATAAGTGCTATGGAGAAAAATAAAGCAGGAAAATGACATGGAGAGTGTGGTTGGGATGGGAGAGGGGTCTGGAGATTTTGAATAGGGTACTCAGAAAATGCCTCTGTGTGAAAGAGACCTATGAGCAAGGCTGGGAAGGAAGCGAGGGAGGGAGCCACACAGAGAGCCGTGCCAGGCAGGAGGAAGAGCAGGTGCAAAGGTCCTGAGGCAGACGTGTGCCTGACTGCTCAGGATTAACAAGGAAGCTAGTGAAGGGGCGAGGGGTGAGGGTGGGAGCAAGTGGTGGGACCATTTTGGAGGCAATTGCCATGATCCAGGCCAGACGTGAGAATAACATGAGCAAAAAGGGTAACAGCGGATGCGGCAAGAAGTGATCAGAGTCCGGGTTTATTTTGAATGTAGAACAGGGGAGGTGTGCTACTGGAGTGGATGAGGGTTACAAAAGAAATAGAGGAGTCAAAGAGGACTCTAAAGTTTTAGGCCTGAGCTCCTTGAAGGTTGGCACTGTCACAACAAGAAGGTTGTTGGAGAAGGAGACCATAGCTCATGTGACATAGTAACACTCCCAGGAATCAGCTCAGGGACGAGCAGAAGGTTGCGACCAGACTCTGGGGATGAATTCCCACCCTTCCTCACCTGTAGGTACCACAGACACACCAAAACCCCATTCTCGTCTCACCTCACTCCCCTTTTTGGTGGTCACTGATTTTTTAAAAATATTTAACATAATGTTTAAATGAGGTGTAATTTACACCCAATAAAATGCATACATCTTAAGCGCTCAGTTCAAAGAGTTTGACAGTCACAGGCACCTGTGACACCACCACTCCATACTAGGTATAGAATAGGCCTTCACCCCAGAAAGTTCCTTCCTGCCTCGTTGCAGTCAATCCCCCGCCTGACCCCCCAGGTAACCAAACTTCTGATTTTTTCCACCCTAGATTAGTTTAGCCTATTCCACGACCTCATATCAATGGAATCATACTGTGTAACACTCTTTGGTGTCTGGCTTCTTTGCCTCAGCGTAATGTTTTCAAGACTCGTCCCTATCGTGGCATGTATCCGTAGCCCGCCCGCCCTCACTGCTGAGAAGTGATCCACCTGTGAATAAGTCACTGTCTGCTTAACTCTTCATCCACTGATGGACATTTGGGTTATTTCCACTTTGGGGCTATTATAGTTAACGCTTCTATGAACATTTGTGTACAAACCACTTTGACGACATATGTTTTAATTTTTCTTGAGAAGATATCTAAGAATGGAAATGCTGGTTCATGTGGCAAACATTTAACTTTACGAGAACAGTTTTCCAAACTGGTTGTACCATTTTACTTTCCCACCCTCAAAAATATGTGCTGCTCCGTGTGCTCTCAAGATTTAGCGCGGCCAGTCTTTTTAACGTTAGTCATTCTGGTGAATGTATAGTAACTTCCCATTGTGGCTCTAACTTGCATTTCTAATTTATAATCGGTATTTTGACTAGTAATGACATCGAGTACTTTTCATGTGTATATTTGCCATCCATATATCTTCTGTGATGAATGTCTATGGAAATATTTTTCCTTTTTGTTAATTGCTGGGTTGTCTTTTTACTGTTGTTTATAAAAAACGTTTTAATATGCTTTGAAAATGAGTCCTTTGTCAAATATATGTATTGTGAATATTTTCTCTCTCTCTGGGTGTTATCTGTGCATTTCCTCTTTTAAACATTTATTTTGAAATAATTTAAAACTTCCAGAAAAGTTGCAAAAATAGTCCAAAAAATGGCTATATATGCTTCAGCATAAATGTTAACATTTTACCATGTTGACTTTATCAGTCTCTCTGTTTCTGTCTCTCTGTCTCTCAGGTGCACACCCCAAAAATAATAGTTTTCTGAACCATTTGAGACTAAGTGAGAGAGAGGATGATCGTTTATCTCTAAAACTTCAATGAGTATTTGCTAAAAACAAGGACACTCTTTTGCTTAGCCACAGCACAATTAGTAAAATCAGTACCTTAACACCGACCCAATATTATTATCTAATCTTCAAACCTTGTTCACAATTCACCAATTGTCCCACAGAGTCCTTTATAGCAAAAGAAAAAAAAAATTAGAGTCAAGGATCCAAATCAAGATCACATGTTGCATTTAGTTTTCATTTATCTTTAGTCTCCTTTAATCTGCAACAGTTCACCGGTCTATCTATCCAGAATTTATTTAACTTTCATAACTTTGACACTTTTGAAGACTGCGTACCATTTATTTTGTAGACTGTCCTCTTCATTTTCTTCATGGTATCTTTTGATAAGGGGAAATTTTTATTTTAAGCACAATTCATTGGTTTATTATTATTATTATTATTATTATTATTGTTATTATTATTATTATTATTATTGCTTTCTGTGTTCTAAGAAAATTTTGTCTACCGTAAAGTCATGAAAATATCCTGGCTTTTTGTTTCTAGAAGCATAGGGTTCTATCTTTTATGTTTAGGTCTGTCTATAATCCATCACAAACTAATTTTCCTATATGGAGTGAGATAGGGGAGGAGATTCATTTTTATTCACCATATCCAGTTGTCCCAGCACCACTTCTTAAAGATGAATTTCCTTTCCCACTGTGTTGCCGTGGCACCCTTATCAAAAATGAATTGAACTGTAATTTTTTTTTTAATGGTGGCTGGCTGGTACGCAGATCTGAACCCATGACCTTGGTGTTATAAGGCTGTGCCCTAACCAGCTGAGCTAACTGGCCTATATACTTCATGTTCTCACATAAATGGGGGCTAAAAAAAATAAGAAAGAAAGAAAGAAAGAAAGAAAGAAAGAAAGGAGGGAGGGAGGGAAGAAGGAAGGAAGAAAGAAAGAAAGAAAGAAAAAACAATCACAATAACACATTGAACTTTCAAAAGAAGAGAACAGAACCGATATCAGAGGTGGGAAAGGGAAGAGGAAGGGGGTAAGGGAGGAACTGGTGAAGGGCCATGAAAATTGATCACATTGTATAATGTTGAATATAATTATAATTATAATTAATATAAATATAATTAGTATAATTATCCTGATTTGAACACCACATGTTGTATATAGCTATTGATATTCAACTCATACCCCACAGATACATATGATCAACTATGTTCCAATAAAAAAAAAAATCAATCGAACTTATATACATGGTTCTTCTGGAATTTCTATTTTGTTCCATTAACCTATTCTTTATGCCAGTGTCATGTTTTGATTACTGTAGCTTTATTATAAGTCTTAAAATCAGGAAATATAAGTCCTCCGACTTTGTTTTTCTTTTTCAAGTTTGTTTTGTCTAATATAGATACTTTGCATTTCTGTAAAATTGTAGAATTCAGTTTCTTCCCCAAAAAAAATCCTGTTGGGATTTTGACTGGGATTTCATGGAATCAATAGATCAATTTGAGGGGAAAAATCTTTAAATTATTGAAATTTCACAAACATATACCTTAATGTGGTATATCTTTCCATTTATTTAGGTCTTATTTAATTTCTGTTAGCAATGTTTTACAAGTCCTGAACATAGTCTTAGATTTATGTGGAGTACACTAACATTTATAAAGCAGATGTATTTCACAGGGCCTACTTTCCAAAGCCCTGCAGTTTCAGGTTTAGCCTAACTTCTTAAAATTACATATAGAAATGTTAACCTTGCAAAAGACAGGAAACTTTCCCCAGGCTAAAGTCTCTGTTGAAGATAAGAATTGTAACACAGCAAAATTGCTGGCTCAAAGGGTAGATGTCCTTGGTGCAAGTTAACCTTACTTAATTGTTGTGTAAACGTACTAAGGAAATTGCTGTAGGGAAAGAAAATGTTTGCTAAGAACAAGCTTTTGTTGGTGAATCTACTTAACCTTTTGCAAATTACATTATGGAACGTCACTTTGTTATCCCACTGATGTTACCAGCCTGTATTGTTAAACTGTATTTAGCCATAACTCCACCTATGTTGCTTTTCTGTAACTTTCTGGGCTGGAGAATAAATACTGAGACAGAAGGCCAGTTCAGTGTTAATTTCCCAAAGAAGAAATGCCTCTCTCTTGAGGGTTCAAGGAAGTTAACACTTTGGGGTGTCTCACTGCTCAAGAGAGATGGGCTTTGAGTAATCTTTTGCATCTCTGCCACCTAGGGGAGAGAGGTGGCAAATCCATGTGAGGACAAAGAGAGTGCAACAGATTTATTCCTAAGTCATTGATGTATTTGATGCTATTGTAAATGGTATTTTAAAAAATTTATTTTCTGCTATTGTCATTACAACATAGCACAATGAGTTTTGTATGTTATCTTTGTGTGCTGCAATCTTGTTAAATTCACCTATTGGTTTCATATTTTTATAGGTTACATAGGGTTTCCTACCTACACAATCATGCTGTGTGTGAATAATGACAGTTATCTTTTTCTCATCTTGATTCCATTTGTTTCCTTTCTTTTCTTTTTCTTTTTTTTTTTCTGTATTGCACTGGCTAGGACTTTCAGCACAATGTTGAACAGACATCTTGAAATCAAACATCCTTTCCTTGTTCCTGATCTCAGTCTTCAAATTAGGCATGATGTTAACTGCATACTTTTTCTCAGATGACTTTTATCAAGTTAAGGAAGTTCCCTTCTATTCCTAATTTGCTGCGTTTTTGTTTCTGGTTTTTTGTTGTTTTTTTTTAAGATGAATGGGTGTTGAACTTTGTGACAGAGACCATATGGCCTGAAAGCCTAAAATACTATTTGGCCCTTTAAGAAAATATTTCTGACCCTTTCTCTAGGTAAAAATATAAAGGACATATAGCATGCATAATTAGCCCTCTGTATCTGTGGGTTTCACATCCGTGGATTCAACCAAACATGGATTGAAATATTCATTTTTTAAAAATCCACAAAGTTCCAAAAAGCAAACTTTGAATTTGTTGTGTACCAAATACCACATTGAATCCATAAGAATGAATTAATGTGTAGTCATTGTGTTAGGTATTATACATAATCTAGAGAAGTATATGGGAGGATGTGCATAGGTGATATGCAAATTCTACACAATTTTATATAAGGGACTTGAGCACCCACAGGTTTTGGTATCCATGGGGGGTCCTGGAACCAATCACCCATGGATACCCACTGGACTAGATATTAGTTTGGGTCTAATCAAGAAACAGAAGCCACACAGTGATTTAGGTGAGTATAAGGGAGAAGATTAATATAAAGATTATTAAACTATGATAAAAGGGTAACTGTAAGATGTGAGAGAACTCTTCAGGCACACTGGGGCTGAAGGAAAGTACCGAAGGAAGGACAGACTTGGAATGGGGACACCTCCCCAAGGTTAGCATTCAGATCTTGTTGAAGCAGGTAGAGCTGCAGCCCAATGGATTGCAGAGAAGTTCGCTGGTTTGCACAGGCCAGAGATGGTCTGCAGTCACTGGGCAACTTGCCTGGAATGTAGGTGGGGTTCAAGTAAGCCACAATCAGTGGCCGGCCACACAGGTGTGCAGAGAAAGTGGGAGCACCAGTGATGATAAAAGACCTGGAGACACGGTGTTTGTGTTAGAGGGGTTGTGGCACCAGTAGGTCATAGGAGAAAAACCCAGATAAAAAGGCATAGGGATGTAGAGGCAGTTGGGGCAACAGCAGCAGGAAGATGATCACTGGGCCAAGCTGGGGCTGAGAAGCCAAAGGACCATGTGATCGAGGCACATGGCCTGGGCAGAGCACCACAGGACATTCTCACACCTGCATTACTCACCACTGGTGCAGCCACAAGATGCAACAGGAGAGCCTCTTCCTGCTTCAGGGTTACTCCAGCATCTTCCTGAGAAATTTTAACACCATGCTCACTGTAAAGAAGAAATGCTTAAAGAGTTCTGTCCATTATTGCAGAGCGGGTATCAAAGGGTAAATTTGAAACTGAGAGACAATGAATTGATAAGTGACACAGCATGGTTGAGGAATGGGTTGTCTTAAGCAATCAAGTATCTGAACCACCCAATATTTTGTTAGAGGATTCTGGAACAAAAGTGAGAAGTCAATTCATTTTTTTTTTTTTAGTAGATGAGGAACCTCAGTTCTGCAGTAAACTTAACCTTTTTCAAAGGTAAAGAGATTTGAAGTAAAATTATCTAGACCTTATGTCAAAATAAATACAATTGTATTAAAGAGTATTAAATTGAATTAAGAATAAAAACAGACTTTGGTCAAGATGGTGGAACAGAGAGAGCATCTCTCTCTCCCGCAAATCAACCAATTTACAACTATAAAAAAGTAATGACAGCCAAGTGGGGGCCACTAGAGCTCAGGGGGAGAGGAGGAGAGACCTACAGAGTTCATGAAGGTGGGAGAAGCCATAATGAGAGAAAGAAAAAACCACTCCAACCGTTTTAAATCCCAGCCACTTCAGGCAGGAGCTGCTGAGTGCACAGAACAGGAGCTGGCAAAAGCAGCAGCTGTGACCTTTGTATGAAGTTGCTTGGAGGCTTCAGGGGAGAAGAGGGCCTTGGTGGCCCCCAGATCAGCAAGACTACTAACAGGGTTCTCATGGACCCACACAGGAGTGAGTAGCCACAACAACTGAAAAAAAGGAGCCACTCAGAGGTCAGTGAGTCATCGCAAGGGACCGGAGCACAGCCCGTCCCGTGGAAAGTGTTTGGAGCATGGGTGGAGGCCAGGGGAAAACTGGGGCACAGCAAGGACAGCTGATCTGCCCCCTGATCAGCATAGGACCACTCAGAGGAGACTGGTCAGAAATATAGAATTGCATGGGGTGTAGATTGATGAAAAGACTCAGGCCCAGACCAGAGTTTCCACACAACCCAGGTGCACCAGATCTCACTAGACCTGGAAGTTCTTATAAAGTCAACAAGTAAAACCTGAGCTGCACAAAAAGCCTTCCTTAGGGAATCAGCCTCAAAGCAGCAATTTAGCTCAACCACAGAGCTCAAGTACTGGTCCCCACAGGAAGTTCCCCCATTTTAGAAGTAAGCAAAGGACAACAAATTATTTCCAGTGCAGAGTTTAAGTGGTAGGAACAGCAAATAATCCAAAACAGAAATGGAAGGAAAAACAAAGTACCCACAACCAGAGACAAAGTTTGATATTAACTAGTAAAGGTCCCATTACACCAAAAATCACCTATAACACCCAGAAGGACTGGAAGTCCCTTGGGCTACCAAGCCAGAAAGGAGGGAGGGCCAGGGACCTCAGCCATGCCCCCCGATACCTGCAACCAGTCCTGAGGGTGAGGGCTGAGGGCCTCGTCCACTCACACCCAACACACGCAACCACCACAGCAATGACCACCAAGCCACTGCAGGAAGCGCCCTGGGCTCTTCAGAGCTGCAGTGGTGGAGGGCCGAGGGCCTCTGTCACCCCTCCCCAACATGCGCACCCAACCCAGCAATGACCACCAAGCCACCACAAGAAGTGCCCAGGGCTCTCCCAAGCTGGGGCAGTGGGGGGGCCTCAGGCCTTGGCCACACCCCCCTGACACGTGCAACCAGCCCAGTGACAACCACCAAGCCACCGCAGAAAGTACCCAGGGCTCTCCCAAGCTGGGACAGTGGGGGCCCAAGGGCTTTGGCCATACCCCCTGACACATGCAACCAGCCCAGCTGTGACCACTGTGCTGCCACAGGAAGCACCCTGGGCTCTCTGAGCTGGGGCAGTGGGGGCGCTGAGGGCCTCAGCCATGTCCCCCCAACACTTGCAACCAGCCAGCAACAACCACGTGCCACTGCAGGAAGTTCCCCAGGCTCTCCCAAGCTAGGCAGTGGTGGGGGTGGGGCTAGGACTTTGGCCATGCCCCCATAACATGCACAACCAGCCCAGCAACAACCACCAAGCTGCAGCAAGAAGGGACCCAGGTTCCTGAGCTGGGGTCATGGGGGGTATGGAATTTTGCCACACTCTCCTGACATCTGCATCTAGCCCGGCAATGACCAAGCCACCACTGGAAGCCCCCTGGTCTCCCCTGTGGGAATGAGGGAGGTACCACAGGCCTTAATCCTGCCCCTCCTCTTTTCTCCTTCCTCCATCCCATTTCTTCCCCTTTCCCCTCTCTCCCTCTCTCCCAACTGCTCTGCAACAACATCATAGAATGTAAAAAATTAATATTAATAATAAAAGAAAAAAGAATAAAAACATATAATACCACCAAGAAAAAGAGTGGACATTATATACAAGGGGTGTTCAAAACATTCATGGAAAGATTCATATTATCTTTTATTAACTTTTTATTGAAACATATCGATTGTACATATTTATGGGGTACAGAGTTATATTTCAATATATACACACAATGTGTGCTAATCTATTCAGGGTAATTAGCATATTCATCATTGCAAAACTTAATAATTTCTTTGTGATGTGCACATTTGATCTCCTCTCTTCTAGTCATTTGATTACATGCAGTAAATCATTATTGATTATAGATTTCTGGGTCAACTGTACACCAATAGGACTTACTTTTCCCCTGTCACTATACTTTTGTGTCTATCAATCAGCCTCTCGCTCTCCCTGTCCCCCCTCCCCTTTCTCACCTCTAGTAACCACAGTTCTTCTCTCTCCTTTTAACAGTTCAACTTACTATTTATTTGACTTTTTTGTTTGTTTTGTTTTATTTTCTTTTTTAGCTCCCGCGTATGAGTGAGAACATGTAGTATTTCTCTTTCTGTGCCTGGCTTATCTCACTTAATGTAATTTCCTCCAAGCTCATCCATGTTGCTGCAAATGGCAGAATTTCATTTTTTTTATGGCTCTGTAGTACTGCATTGTGTATATGTACCACATTCTCCTTAACCAATCATCTGTCAATGGACATTTAGGCTGGTTGCATATCTTGGCTATTGTGAACAGTGCTGTGATAAACATGGGAGTGCAGGTATCCCTTCAATACGATGATTTCCATCCCTTTGGATATAACCCCATTAGTGAAATTTCTGGGTCATATGGCAGTTCTATCTGTGGTTGTCTGAGAAACCTCCATACCATTTTCCATAATGGCTGCACTAATTTACAGTCCCACAAACAGAATGGGATGGGAGAAAATATTTGCAAACTATGTGTCAACAGGGGCTAATTTCTAGAATATACAAGGAACTCAAACAACTCAATAGTAAAAAAAACAAATAACCCAATTTTTTTAATGGGAAAGGAAGCTCAATAGACATTTCTCAAAAGAAGACATCCTAATGGCCAACAGGTTTATGAAAAAAGGTTAACATCACTAATCTTCAGGGAAATACAAATCAAAACCACATTGAAATACCATCTCAATCCAGTTAAACTGGCTATTATCAAAAAAGACAGAAAATAACAAATGCTGGCAAGGATGTAGGAAAAGGGGAGCCATTACATATTGTATTATTTTTAATTCCATTTTTCCATGAACTTTTTGAAGTGCCCTTGTATCTAGTGGAATTACGCATTTTTAGGCTTTCAATGAGTTGAATGAATCTCAGAAGGAAATGTTTGCAAGTCTCTAGAATAAATATTATCAGAACTCAAATAAAAAGGGAAGCAGAGTGGGGGAAATATTTTCATAAAATAAGCCAGGAAAATGTCTCTGTCGGTATTGCACAAAAAGCTCACAAAAATTTAAAGGAAAATCATCAAAACTTTAATGTAAATTGGCAAAGGACATGACTAGATGATTCACAAACAGGAAACACAAATAATAAATCGATATGAGGTGTTCAGCTTGACTACCTTTTATTGAAATGCAAATTATAACCATAATGGGGTACACTTTATGCATAAAATATGAAAAATAAAATAGAATGCTGGTGAAAAAAATATGGTGGAACTGGTAAATGATTGATGGCAATAGAAATTGCTAAACCTTCTCTTGAATTCAGATGTTCATATCCCAAAATAGCCTTCCTTCTGGGACTATAGTCAAAGGAAATAATTATTAAAAAATAGGAGATTTTATGCATATGTTTACACCAGTCACTTCAAGGAATTAAAAATGGGAAATAATTTAAATGCACATAAAAATGTGGACAATTGTGTAAATTATTGTATTAATTATATAATTCATTTGGCCATGATCATGGCCAGTGATAAATGATTTGGCCATGACAAAAAATTATTAAAAACTAATGCATCACAATAGACTATTTCTCAAGATATAATGCCTAATTTAAAAGCAGAACAACAAAAATTGTATTTACGTTACTGCTGTCTCTGTGAAAGAGAATGATATGTGCATGTAAAGAAAAACTGGAAAGTAACAGAAAATGTATGATTGATTTATTAGATCGATTTTTAAAGTTCTATTACTACTAATATAATATTGCTTTATATATATATCTATTTTGTGGCAACTAAAATGAAACTACTCATGGTATGTTGACAAGAGAAAAGCTGAGCAAGGCTCCCCTCTCTTCTACATGCTGTACTGTCAGCCTTATTTCTCATTAGCTTTTTGCCAGTTTTTGTGGAGACTCCATCCTGAGGCTTCACATCATACCGAGTGAGGTCTGCTAAGCCATGTCCGTACTTCCTGTACTTGGGTGGCTGATTTTTGGACCCTGGTGCAGAACTTTACATACGTTCCTGTTACATCCTTTCTTAGTCTACATATTCAGCCCATCATTGAAGGCTCTCCAGGATTTTTTGGATCCTGATTTACACCCCTTAGTCGCCATATCTCCTGAGTGCATGTTAGCTATATATTCTATCCATATAAAATATACATGGAACTCCCTATATTTACCCAAAGTCCTGATGGCAATGTTGAACTGAGCAGTACTGAGCCCAGAGTACATCACATCTATTAATGAGCACCTTTGATGACATTCATGTGACAATCCACTGAAACAGCCTCACATCCACTGCGCTTTAGCCAACTTTAACAATTAGCAAAGGTGATTGTGGCTTCTTTCGTAGGTGGCAAATGAAGGCTTTAGGCTAGATGATAGCTCAGATGGTTTTCCTGTACCAGGACCAGGTTCAGTTGTGACAGGGGCCAAGCTTGACCTCCGTGTTCAGTGACTGTTATCTGGGCCCTTGCGCCTTCTGATCCTACCTGCCCCCTGCCATGAAAGCCACCTCATGACTCCCGCACAGGTCCACAGGGTCATCAAACACTCTCCTCAGTCTCTCGTACCAGAAATTTTTAATTGATTCTTTATCCTCACTCTACCTCCTGGAGTTATTTGCATTTTAAAAGAGATCAAAGTTTGAAAATAAAGAGATGACATTCTGATGGTGGATTTCAGGCATTGATGGTCAGATAATGGAGATTTAGTGGTGTGGGGAAGTGCCATGGGGCCTTACAGGCAGCCCATACTTATCCTCTGCCTGCAATGCTGATCTGAAAGAGGGAGGTGTAAGGGGAGGTGTAAGGGGAGGTGTAAGGGGAGCGTCCCCAGGGGTCCAGGTATTAGATCCCATGGCCCACGGTCCTCTGGCTCTTAATGATATTTGAATACAATTTTTAACTCTTCAAATCTCATTCACTAATTTTATTTTTCTTCTGTTCTTCCATTCTTCCAGCTGCCAGGTAGATGAGGAAAATAGATGCATCATCTTCATTGCCTGAGAAGAAAGCAGAAAAAGTGGGCCTGAAAGACTGGAAACAGCTGCTGCTCCCCACCTTGAGGCCTTTCCCCCAACTACCTTTGTGCTGACTGAGAGGACTCCTGTAGAGAAAATGGATCGATGCATCATTGCGCCCTAGGTGAACCTTGCCTACCACCTCACATTTTATTTCCCAAAAGCCATTCTTATGAATTGCCTTATCATTTGTCAAGGATCTAGACCACCTGCCAGAGCAAGCCCACCCCCCCCCTTACTGATAACTGGGCTCATCTGTTTACATTTCTGCTTATTATCTGTTAGCCCGGCTTATCTCCTTAGCAGATTGTGTGCTCTTTAACACACTGGACACCATATGGCCCCCAGTAGAAACAGCTCTTCTGTTGCCCACCTGCGGACAATGTATGTGCTTTTCAACCCTAACCTAATTAGAATAACAAAAATTTGCTCCTCCCCCCATTTTTTATAACATGTACAATATGCACACATAATAAATAACAAATTGTATATTTATACAATGAAACTGAGTGAACTACAAACAGTATCACTGTGTGTTACTAACCTAATATTGATTAATGAAAGCAAATCTCAGAATACTATATAGACCATCACACTGTTTCTAAATTTCAAAAACAATTGAAACTAAGATCTTGCTGCTGGATGCCTTTTGCAGGCAAATTCGCAGATATATCCCCTTCAGGATCTTTCTACTCATTTCTAGTCTCAAGTCATCTGTTTCTACCTTTCAGATACTCAGAGTTCTTCAGCAGTAACTACTGCCACATGCCATCATTTCGTAAGGGCCAGTTATGTACCCAGTCCTGCGCTGAGTGCTCTGTCTCATTTCATCAGACTCAGTGCACTGCTCCATTTCATGGTTAATTTTGTAAGGTCTTGTTTTCCCCCTCAAATCTTAGGAATGATATGTATTTGAGAAACAAAGTCCAAGGGAATTTTTCATTTTTCAGGATTATGCCTTAAAATGATCTTATTATAGCTACTACTTTTTCCAAGAACAGGAACTAAGGTTCTTTTGAAGGCCTAATGTGTACGGATAAGAGAAGATAACCATCTGCTTCCAGAGGTCAAGCCAACAGGAAACAGTTTTAATCTGTAGCATAAATTACTGAGATTAGAGGAAATAAAGCATTTCTTGACAATGAGGACTATAAAAAGTTGCACATGATAACTGTGGTATGTTGGAGATCCTCTGGAATAAGGACACTAAAAGTCTTGATGAGGCAGAGACTCACATTATAAATGTTTTCCCTTGTGCTTAATTAATTAATTTTAGTTTCCTTCCAAAAGCCCAAATGATAAAACAAGAATTCTCCTCTCATCCAACTTCTGTGGCTTCAACTTCGTTTCTTTGATGCAACACTTCCATTTACTTGCTAGCCCACTACCAGAATCCCTGACTTTTCTTTGGAGAAAATTTTTCTGGGCTTTGCTTTTTTTTCTTCTTTGAGGAGAGAGAGAGAAATTGTGTGTGTGTGTGTGTGTGTGTGTGTGTGTGAGTGTGTGTGCGTGCATGCGTGCATGTGTGTGTGTGTGTGTGTGTGTGTGCGTGCGTGCGTGCGTGTGTGTGTGCGCGTGCGTGCGTGTGTGCGTGTGTGTGTGTGTGCGCGTGCGTGCGTGTGTGTGTGTGAGTGTGTGTGCGTGCATGCGTGCGTGTGTGTGTGTGAGAGTGTGTGTGCGTGCGTGCGTGTGTGCGTGTGTGCGTGTGTGTGTGTGAGTGTGTGTGCGTGCATGCGTGCGTGTGTGTGTGTGTGTGTGTGGTGCACACGTGTGCCCTCTCACAAGCCATTCCAAGTCTCCATTTCTCCAGTGAATACTGTGCACTTCATCTCTCCCTTCAAGTGATATGTGAACTTGAAGACTTAAAGTTTCTGAAGATAATCTGCTCCACGAACAGGCAATTAGATAGGTAAATTCAGGAAATGCCATGAGCTCCGAGTCCTAGGAGAAGCTCTGGCTTGTTGGCTGCTGTGGGATCTGCTTTTGTGGAGCTTCTTCCCCTGATGGTGTCAGTCATGAGAACCTGGAACCCAAGAAGCTGCCCAGGCCTTGTCCCAAGTGACAAGGTTAGGATTCCTCCTGGAACCTGCTCCTACAATCCAGAGCCAGAGAAGGCTGCTGCCAGTCAGTGAGGGGGGGGTGGCATTAGGTCTACGTCCTTGACAGAGATGTGTGTCCTTGGACACATACCTTCTGTGGGGAAAGTGAGTTTGGGGGAAATGTGGAGGTTTTATTAAATAAAGATGTTTCTTGCAAAAAGAGGTTAAGTTCCTTGGGCTTCAATAGAGGGTAATGAATACTGGCTGGACTGGTGGCTTTTAATTTTTGGTTCAAGGAGTGTGGTGTGTCCTTCTAGGAGAACACGCATTATCCCACAGAGAGACTTGTCTCTAAAATCTTCCCTAAGATTGTAAACGGGTTTAAGAAGGCACATCCCCTCCTTCTACTTCAGACTCCCAGACCTCTGCCGTGTCCTCATCCGGTGTGGATTCCACTACTGGTGAGACATCCCCGGCAGGAGTCCAGGGTGGCCGCGCGCGGTGAGGAGAAGGGACAGACGGACTTGGCTGCTTTCTTGCTCGGAAGACATGGGGATATGAGCAAGTGGCTTCTGTCCCTTCCGGTACCGCCTTGGAGGCTCACCTGACTTTCCCAGAGAGAGGAAGGCAACAGGCTCCTTCCCCAGTCCCGGGGGAGAGTCCTGGGGCCTGGAGTGTCGGGGAGGGAGCGAGGCCGGAGCTGCCGCCCAGCACCGGGAGGGCGCGAGGGGACACGCGCTGTCAGACCGAGGGGCGCCGCGGAGAAGATCGAACTTTGGCCGGGTAAGCGCTTTAGGGGCTCTGGAGCTGGGAGTTGCTGGGGAGCCGGGAGGTGGGCCGGGGACGCAGAGTGCACGGCCGGGAGCCGGGCGGCGCGCAGGGGCGGGCGCGGCGCTGTCCGCAGCCCCGGTGCTGAAACAGGCCTCGCCTCGGCGGGCAGAAGCAAGGGCCGGCGCCGACCTCCGCCCCTTCCCCTGAACCCCGACACCCCCCAGTCCGGTTCAAAGCATAAGAAGCCGTCTCCGGTGCTCCCCCAGCCCATCGCTCTCCCTCTTACTCAACGTGCCGCAGCTGCTCGGGCCGGAGGCACAGGGCTGGCTCCCGTTGGGGACGGGAAGGCGGTTCGGCCGCGAGTCCCCCCACCTGTGCCACGTCCATTCGCCACACTGTACGCCTCCACGGCCACCAGCCCGGGAAGGGGCTCCCGGCTGCCTCGCTCCGGGTCGGGGGCGGGCGCACGGTGTCCCCGAGTCCGCGCCGCGCGCGTGGGGCGCGGGGCTGCATCCGCCGGACCCCGCTCAGCCTTGGGGACCCAAAAGACAGATGGGCTGTGGCGGAGGCGAGGAATCCGAGTCCTTTCGGGGAGTGAGCCGTGACTTTTTTCTTTCTTTTTTGGTTGGTGACATCGTACCCCCGGTCTTGGCCGCTCAGGGCGTCAGGGCTTTAGTGCCAGGGTAGCGAGAAGGGGCGGCGGGCGCCCCGAGCCTGTGCAACCCGCTCGTGTGACAGCAGCGCCGGCTCGAGCTCTCAGGCTCTTTCTCCGCAGCTCAACCCCGACCCCTTCCTTCCCCGACGCCCCTAGAGGCTGAGTCCGCTGCTCCGTGTGATGCATCCGCCCGGGCCGGGGCCGGGGCTGGGGCCGGGGCTGGGGCTGGGGCCGGGGCCGGGGCTGGGGCCGGGGCTGGGGCCGGGGCCGGGGCTGGGGCCGGGGCTGGGGCCGGGGCTGGGGCTCGGGGTGAGGAGGGTTGTTGCATTTTTCTCCTCTGGTAACCGCCCTACTTTATGCTGTTGTTGGGACTTTAAGCTTCGTCGCTCTGAGGCGGCATCTCGGGCCAGACAGGGCGTGTGGCCGAGGATGAAGGGGCTGGAGCGGGGCGACCCCGGAGCCGGCGGCCGGGCCTCCTTAGCCCGGACACGCAGTTCGCTTGCTCGGACTCTGCCCGCGACTCCTGTCACGGGGACGCTCGGCAGCACGACGGCGACGCTCCCCATCTAATCTGCCGCGAAGGCGAGGCCGGGATCCGTGGTGAGGTCCCCGGTACCCCCCGTCTGGGTTCCAACTCCATTCTGGAGTGGGCGGCTTAGAACCGCCACCACCAACGTTCTCTACGGACTATTCCCACCCCCACCCCCACCCCCACACACTTCCATTCATGAAAACGAGCAGCAGTGTCGTCGTCCGGGCCTGGGGGCAGAAGTCACAGTGAGCTCCTACACACGGGAGCGGGGGCGGTGGAAAGTGAGGCTGGGAGCGGGACGCGACCACTCGGCTTGCTGTCGCCACACCAGGACTTACCCGAGCTGGTGGGACGTGGGGAGGACATGAGCTGGCCCTGCCTCGGTGGATGCCCAGGTTCTCACACTCTTCCTCCTCAGCCTCTGCTCAGCCGCAGGGGGCTGGGAGGTGGTGAATGGCAGCTCTCTGGGTGACCGGTCAGCACAAGGTCTCAGTCACTGGGACTTTGGCCATGGCTGCGTGTGCCTCCTGCCTTTGACACGCCTATTTTTGTGCCTCTTCTGTCCCTGTTCACTATCTGCCAGCCATCCGCTGCCTCTGGTTAATCATGGGGTTGCAGTGGCCATGAGTCTCCAGTTGCCATGGTACCCAGGAGGTAAACAGTTGGAATCTATGGATGCTCTTCTCTACCTCTGCAGATCAGATTGCTCACTGGCTGCAGGTCGGCTGTGGGGGAGGGATGGCCCTTCTCCATCCCCTCCCCACAGCACCCTGCTCCCCTGAAATCCCCGCTAATCTGCCACCAGCCACTGTGGCCTCCAGGATGAGATGGGTCAAACCTTTTTCTCCATTCCCCAGTACATACGCTGAGGTCAGGGGGTAAAAGGTTTTTCCCTCTGACCTAATTCATTTCAGTTGTTCATTGACTACTACACCGGAGTACAAAGCGCAAAGCTAAGTCCAGTGGGAGAAACAGAATTAAATTATTTAAACAGACAGAGTCCCTGCCCTCTGGGACCTCAGGGTGTAGTGTGGGAGACAATCCCTTACGCCACATGTGAGCTGGCCTGGGCTCTGAGCTGCAATGGAGGTGATAACAGAGCCCTAAGTGTAGAGAGAGTTGGGAACGACTGACTCCTGGCCAGGGAGGGCCTCCCAGAGGAGGTCATATTGGAGTTGAAACTTGAAATCAGCTGGTGAGGAAGGGAAGAAAAAAATATATATCTCTAGGCAGAGGGACTAGCAAGAGCAAAGATTTGTGGATTAGAATAAGCCCTTCTGTGGTAACATAGAGACTCAGAACAGCTCTCTGGCTTAGCACATTACTTATGCAATGTCTGAGGTTACAAGGCTGTGGGGGTCCCTCATTGTGGGAGGAGTCCACTGGCCAGGGACTGCCCTCACCTGTCCTGGAAGGGACGCTGACAAATCCAGGAAGCACAGCGTGAGCTTTGGTAAACACTGCCTTTGCCAATAGGTGGGACAAGAAAATTCATGACACACATAAGAAAAGGATGAGTAATTTGGTTTTGATTGAGCATCCAGTTTAGGCTGATTTGATCCAGGTTATGAAAAGTATTGATTATCAGGCCAAGAAATGGGGACTGTATGCTGGAGAAGACAGGCAACCTCTGAAAGTTTCTGAGAAGAGTGACATGATTAGAACCACCT
Organism: Cynocephalus volans; assembly: GCF_027409185.1. Classification (NCBI taxonomy): domain Eukaryota; kingdom Metazoa; phylum Chordata; class Mammalia; order Dermoptera; family Cynocephalidae; genus Cynocephalus; species Cynocephalus volans. The sequence continues at coordinate 96,152,224 of NC_084473.1, read as the reverse complement.
TTTAGAAAGACCCTGCGGTCACTACGGAAGGTTCACTCATTCATTCATTCCACACTCATTAGGCACCTCCTAAATGTCAGACATGGGATGGATTGCAGACATGAGAGACTGAGGATGGGAGAAGAGCAAAAGGAATTATTTCAACCATCCTGGGGAGGAAGACAGGGCCTGAACACAGGTGGGAGCAGAGTTTGGAGAAGCCAGGAGCTGCCTCTGTCTGGTTCTGCATTATACACCCATTGCCTAGCAGAGACCCCAGCCCATGATTAGGGCTCAGCCCATTTTCTGAATTAATGAATAAATGAGTAGAAGGGGACAGAAGGGACAGACAGTTGGTGGCGTAACTGGAAGGACTTGATGATGCTGAAACTGGAGCAGTAAGGGAGGAGGAGTGAAAGTTCAAGCAGGGTGGTCAGTTGGCTCTGGGTGTCATTCATGGCTTTAAACAAGACAGGGCTAGGGGAGGAAGAGCATGCCTGGGAGGAGCTGGGGGCAGTTTTGCACCCAGGACAACTCTTCCCAGACATACTGTACCCCTCACACAGCCTGCACCCCAGACCTCATCTAACCCCCAGAGCTCTTCTTTTGTCCTCCTTTGCAAGATTCACACATTTCACCTTGAATTACAATAATGCAGTGTAGAGGTTCAACTTAAACAGAGTTTTGCTCCCCAGCTCTGCCACTGGGAAACTTTGAACAAGTTATTTGATCATTCTGAGTCTCAGCTTCTTCATGTGTAAATTGGAAATATAGTTATAATATCTGCTTCACCAGGTGGTTGGGGGATTAAACGAAATAACTGAGGTGAATTCCTTAGCACAGTCCTGATATATGATGAGTGCTCAAGGTTAGATATGATCATCTTATTTCCTATAATGACAATGTATTACTTTTCTAATCACACCACAAAAGTTAATGAAGAGAAAAAAAACAAAAACAAAAAAACCCAGTTTGCCTCCTCTGCTTGCAGCTAGGCTTGGTGAAGCAGGTCCTTGGGGAAGGAAAGGAGGTTTCCTGGCTTGGCCTTACTAGCCCAGGGAGTGTGGGGGTGGGGTGGGGATGGGGGACTTCTAGAGAGCATCTGTAGGGCTGTTTATAGAGATCTGGGTTCCCCAGCTCTAAAAAGATCTGGAAAGCACTTTCATCCTCTTGGAATCTCAACCTCAACAGCTGAATCTTATTGCAAAACATTAATTTCAAAACAGTACATTCAAAGCTCGGGAACCCAGAGTCCCATTAATTTTGAGTCATTTCCACAGAAGAACAAGACACTTTCTAGACATGAAACAGGCCTCTTCCTCCTGGTTAGGTAACATCACTGATAACCTTGTTCCAATTTCAGTGCATTCTCTTTCGCCCCAGATTTCCTGTTCTTGGGAACAATGTTTATTTTTCTTCTCAGGCAGGAATTGAAAATTTGCAGCTGGTGTTTGAAACTCCATTTTCTTATGTTATAAAAATACATAGAGTACAGAAGAGGGAGAACCTTTCAGCCATGACCAGGTTTCTTTGGGAAACAAGACTCACTCTCCTGACTCAGAGTCATTGTCTCTGTCTTGGTGGTGCAGGGACATTCCCAGGTTTGGGGCAGCCTATACAGAGAAGGGAGAATGGCATTCAGAACTCCCTCTTCCTTCGTCACCTCTCAGCTCAACCCTAAGCGCTACTGGATACACCCTCGATGTCTTAAGACCTGAACTGCCCTTTGGGATCTTTCTTGGACAGATGGAGGAAGCTTTGATGATTACTCGTCCCAGAAGTTGGCCTTGCTTCTCTTGAGAGGCAGGGGGTCAAAAGCTTGCAGGCTCTATAAATAGATTGCCTATTATACTCCTGGCCATTTGAACTGTGTACCTCGGTTTGCTCCTCTGCAAAATGGGAATAACAATAGTACTTGCCTCATAGGGTTATTGTAGGATTAAATAAGTTAACATATGTAAAAAGCTATGGAGCAGTGCTTGGTATAATATAAGCCCTCAAAAATGTGATCCTTATTATTATTAATGTGATATTTTGACATTTATGCTCTTTATTACATTTATATTTTGTGAGTTCCTTGTAGCTAATATCGTGAGTTTTACATTTTAAAAGTTTTGATTTTGGATTTAACATTATTTCTTTTTTTAGATATGATTCACAAGCCGTAAAATTCATCCACTTAGCATGTACATTTCAGTAGTTTTTAGTATATGCACATTTTTAGTATATATAACCATCAACACAATATAATTTTAGAACTTTTTACACCCTAAAAATAAACTCTGTTCTCATTAGCAGTCACTCCCTTTTCTCTACTCCTGCCCCAACCACTAATCTACTTTCTTTCTCTATGAATTTGCCTATTCTGGACATTTCATGTCAAGGAAATCATACAACAAGTGGACCTTAATGTCTGGCTTCTTCCATTTAGCATTATATATTCAAGGTTTGCCCATGTTATAGCATATACCAGTACTTTATCCTTTTTCAGTGCCAAATAAGATTCCATCTCAATAACATTCCATTATTTGGATATACCAAATTTTGTTATTCATTTATCAGTTGTTAGGCATTTTGGTTGTTTCCACTTTGGACTATTATGAATAATGCGGCTATGAACATTTGTGTACATGTTGTTGTGTGGACATACGTTTTCATTTCTCTTAACTGTATGTTTAGGAGTGGAACTGATGGATCGTATGGTAACTCTATGTTTAGCATTTTGAGCCACTGCCGAACTGTTTTCCAAAGTGGCTGCACCATTTACATTCCCACTAACAATGGATGAGGGCTCCAGTCTCTCCATATCCTCATGGTGATGTAATTTTATGTATCAACTTGATAGAGACATGGGGTGCCCAGATTAAGCATGAATTCTGGGTGTGTCTGCGAGGGTGTTTCCGGATGAGATTAGCATTTGAATCCGTGGACTGAGTACCAAGCAGATTGCCCTCACCAGTGTAGGTGGACATCATCCAGTCTCTTGAGGGCTTGAGAGGGCAAAAAGGTAGAGAAAGGGGGAATTCACTCTCTGCCTCTGAGCTGGGTATTGTCAGTCTTCTCCTGTCCTGCTCTAGAACTTAACACCATTGGCCCTCTGGTTCTCAGAACTGCACCACGGTCTTCTCTGGTTGTCTGGCTTGCAGAAAGCAGATTGTGGAGCCTCCCAGCCTCTGTAACTCTCAGCCTCCTACCACTTATATCATTGTTTCTGTTTCTCTGGACAGCCCCGACTAACACGCTTATCAAAACTTGTTATTGCCTGTCTTTTTATGATAGCCATCCTAGTCAGTGTGGAGTAGTAAGCCACTTCTGATTTTGACTGATTTTCCCCATGACTAAACACATAAAGCATCTTTCCATGTACTTGTTAGCCATTTGTATACCTTCTGAAGAGAAAAGTCTACTCAAATACTTTGCCTATTTTTTAATTAGATCATTTGTCTTCTTATTATTGAGTTATAAGAATTCATTACATATTCTGGATATAAGTCCATTGCCAATGAATGACTTAGAAATAACTTCTCTCATTCTGTGGTTTGCTTTTTTACTTTCTTGATGATGTCATTTGATGCACAAAGGTAATTCATTTTGATGAAGTCCAATCTATTTTTCCTTTTGTCACTTTCACCACTAACTGTGCTGTTAGCTATGGTTTTATCAGAGGTGGTTTTGCCCCTTCATTATGTTGAGGAAGTTTCCTTATAGTCCTAGCTCTGTAAATTTTTTTATCATGAAAGCTTGATGGATTTTTGTCAAATGTTTTCTCTGTGTACATTGAGATGATCATGTGGGTTTTGCCCTTTATTCTACTAATATGGTATATTACATTGATTGATTGTGGATGTTAAGATGACTTTGCATTCCTGGGATAAACATCACTTGGTTATAATGTTAAATCCTTTTTATATGTTACTAAATTCAGTTTGCTAGTATTTTGTTGAGGATTTTTGTATATTAAGGTGATTTTCTTTTTTTTTTTTAAGGTGATTTTCAAAGTGTCTTTTTGTGTAAGTTCTGACACTCAAGTTGTTTTCACTTATATTCTACCATTTCCAGAAAATATTAGCATTATACAGTTTTCTCCTTTCTGTTTTTGAAGCGCTGGAATATTTTCATTTCCCCTGCATAGGTTTGCATGCACACACCAAATACGAGCACATCCTCAGGTATAATATTTGCATTGTAGTGCTTTGCACCATCACAAAATTTCTGGAATGGAAGGACCTCTAATTATCAACTGGGCGCATGACTTTTAACTCTGTTCCACAGAGTTTCTTAAGGTGTTCTGTACCCATTTTAAGTTTTTTAAAAATATGTATTTAAACATTTTTAAAGCCCAAATATATAAAGTCAGCACTAACACGTGTACGATACCAAACTTTAATATACTGGGTATCATAGTCAAAATTAACTTGTGTCCCTGATTGTCTTAAAATTATCAAGCTCTCCTTTCTGTCAGTCTAGTGCTCTTGGCCACTTGTACTATTTTTCAAATGTACTTTGTCTCAAGCAAAAGATCTTTCACTCAGGTCTTCCCTCTGCATAAGCCTTGGACTGCTTGAAATCATACAGCCCTCGTCACCAGGTGTAGTAATGTTCGTCCTGTGCCCTGTGTCCGTTCTGTGGGCTATTTCTCAGGTCTCAGCGTGATTAAGGGATGCAGCATTGGAGAATTTCCCTTCCACTCTGCAGTTCTTGGGTGGGAAGGGGGAAGAAGGGAAAGGCAATTAAAAGTCTCATTTAGAAAACTTTCTACGTCATGCAGGCCCTGTGGGAGTTATTGACTTATCTTTGGAGTTTAATTTGACAAAGTTAGCCTATCCAACTTCACATTTACTAACAATTTGCTAAGTGCATTTGCCCAGGGTGATGCTGAGAAGGTTAAGATTTGGAGGACTGAAATGGATGAAATCCGGAGAGGTATTACTTTTAGAAGTGAGATTGGAGAACCCAAACGGTAAAAGTTATCAGTCTCAGCTGGAGAAAGCAGGAGCCTGGGCGAGTGTGCCTGTCCATCAACACTTGGGGCCCCCACCGACTGGGGTTTCAGCTTGTCTGCCACGACTTTGCGTCCAGACTTCGTGCCTCACTAGTTGGATCTGCCAATCCCTCATAACCAAGGCCAATGACAATTCAGAAAGACCTCCAGGGGACAGGAGGAGCATCCCTACTGGACTATAGGCACCTCTCTATTGACTCTGTATTGTCAGCTGCATTTAGAGATTGGAAAATGATAATGCTTCAAATGACACAAATTGAACGAGGATTAGTTTTCACATTTAAGCCATAATAGAAAAGGGGACAAAGCATGAACAATATTTTATGAGTGTAAGGGGTTGATCGTCATGAATGAGGACCAAGGTTTTTCTCCAGAAGCACATTTTAGTACAGAGCAAATGGCTTTACATGTTTTGACCTTTTCTGTTGCTTACTTACTCTCTCCCCTATAAATTCTCATTTGTTTTCAAGTGGGTTGGAAATTTTTAGTGTGACTCATTCGTATGATCATTGTTATTCACATGTTATTCGCATCAAATGAGTTATTGTACAATTAAAGTTTAAGAACAGTAACAGGCAAAGAGTAAATGCTCAGTAAATATGCTGCTGTTATTATCAGTGTCACCATTGTGATTATTTACCTGTCCCTCCTCCACTTATGCCACACACTTTTTATTACTGACTATGTGTATGTGCTGTGTGTTTGGAAAGTAAATTTTTTTTTTTAAGTGCAAGGAAATATTCTTGCCTTCAAGGCTTTTGGAGTTAGTAAAGAAACAGGAAAAGTACAAGAATCACTGGAATGCAGGTGAGCTGTGTTAAATGTCTGGCCTACTCAGTTGTCCAGGCCATCAACCATGGAGAGGGTTGAAGATGAGCATGAGTGCAAAAGTCCCAGTCAGATCCTTGGAGGTGCACAGCCCAATGGTTAACTCGTGGCAAATGTTGAATAATGTTAAATAATACTGATTGCTTCTTACCTGAGAAGCCTCCTCAGTGGTCCCTGAGGCAGAATTAGGGGTTCCCTCCCTTATGCACATTGCACCCCATCATGCCTCTATCTCTATTTCAACACCTCTTGCACTCTCTTACCCCCACTGCTTTACACGCCTGTTTCACCCATGAAATTCTATGTTCTCAAAAGCAGAGGTCTTTCTTCTTCAACTTTATAATCCTCGTATTTTTTAAGAGCCAGGTACAGGGCCTGGGACATTACTGACAAGGAATCAGTAAGAGGGAGCTGGGGGGAAACATGTCAGATTTAATCATGTTGTAAAGAAAATGATAATTTTCTGAAATGGTGTGTTGTTGTTGGTTCCCCAGCCAAGTCCAGGAGGATATACATTCATTTGGGAGATGCTCACAAACCACTCCTGGACTCACACTTGGTATCCACTTCAAGGTCACCTTTGCAGTTGGCAGAATGCATCTTCTTCCTGTTCTTGAAAATTTAAATTATATGTGTTCATTTCTAATCTCCTGCATTGGGTGCGATAAACAAAACAAAATAAACCATGACATGGACCTCAGAGTCAGAGGGACCGAAGTCCCCATTTCCTCATGTGCAAAATCAGCATCACTATTCCCTCTTGGGGTTCCTTAGGATTAACAGGTAGTGGACTTGGAAGTGCCTCTTACTCAGGGTACCCTCACTGGATGGCAATTTTCATTTTCAACAGAGCCTAAGGATCACTGATTGGGATTTCATGACCTCATTTGTGAATTCTTCTACAGTTTATCAGGACCAGTTGATGTGAAAACAAGTAGGGCGATTGGGTAATCTCTTAAAATGTCATGACTTAAAAACTGGTACATACAGGGAAAGAATTAAGGGTTTATTCTGCCTTTCCAGTATGAACTGTACCACTGACTAGCCAAATAATTAATGAGCAAAATGTTCTCTTCTAAGAATATTTCAGCTAATTGAGGAAGGAATGATAGAACACCGCAAGCTTACAACTTCTAACGAATTGATAGATCTAGTTAATGATCATCAATAGCTGCTAACATCACCCAAAGAAATATAATCGGATGTTATAGACCTTCTGATGGGAGAATACGGCACCCCTATGAAATACTCTTGCCAAAACAAAAAAACTGAACCGAATTAGACTAAGCCTCTGGGTGCCACAACCAGTATATAGAAAACATTTTAGAATTGAAATCAGCAAAAATCCACACTGCAGGAAATTCTATAGGACGAGCGATTAAATTCTGCCATAAAGAGAAAGAAAAATGCATGGAAACTTTAGATTAAAAAACACCAATAAATATATCAACCAATCAAAATATACAGATCTTATTTGAATTCTAATTTGTTTTATGAATTTTTTTTAAAAGACACTATTTATAGTATTTATCAAACAATCAGGGGTAAAAGATCTTACACGTTATCTTAAACTTACATTTTCTTTTAGTGATGTACATTTTGTCCTGCTCTAGCCCGACATCATTTTCCTGCATAAAGAATTAAAAGGGAAATTAGGCTCACCCCTAAACCTTGAGGGGCCTGGGTCAAGAGCACAGTTGATCCTCTTACCATATGTCTAAATATCTACAAGTTAAACATTCTCTTAGCTGTGGTAAGCACCCCCCTGAAAAAAAATCACAGTCTTGGACAAGGGCACAAAGGCAGGCAGTTTATTGGGGAGTGACTCCAAGACAGAAGAATGAAGATCTTGGAAGAGGGTGAAAGGAAAGACGGAAAAGCCAACCCAAATGTACACTATCAAACTGATCACCACTCTGGAAGCTAGGGGTTCTCCAAGGAGCAGTGCAGAACGTACCTCAGAATTATCTTCCTGAAGGATAGAAGACTACATACCCTCGGGCTCCTGCTGCCTTTAGTCAAGGGCTGCCCATGGGGTGTTAACTCTCACAGTTCTAGGTTTGCACATGTGTCAGGACGGCTGACGTGATCCAAGCAGGTGCTCACTGGGGGAAGCAGGGAAGCCCGAGGGCAGAAGGCAAGCACATGTAGCCTAGTCGAGGCCAGGTGCTACTGGGTTACCTGGCATGCAGCTGTTAGCAACAGCTGAACTAAAAAATGGGAAAGAAGTATGTCAGGTAGAGGGCAACAATGATGTGGACCAAGCTAGCACGCTGTTAAGTCAAACATGCCCCACACTCCTGTCTTGACAAACACACCTTCATAACAACCTGGAGGCCGGGTTCAAACCAAAAGAACTCAGGCCTCTTGGATTCGAGCCCCAACATGGTGGCAAAGGGAGATCTGATCTCTGTCTCCAATCCATGGCCTTTTCTTTGTAGCCCTGGGTCCAGCCCTCATCACAAGGGGGCCTTGCACACGTGTGATGACATGCTACTCACACCTCCAAGCCCTCTTCACCCCTCCCTGCCTCACAAACAGCTGCTCCTTGGCCACCCTGGGGATGATGGGCCTGGGAAGAGGCCCAGCTGGACTCTAGAACTGTTCAGAGCCACTTGCACAGAGAGTCCAAGGTACCCAGAGCATAGTCTAGAGCAAGGACAGGGTTCTGGGTGTCCATGTCCCCTTGACCCCATGGGTTTCTCCACCTTTAGGGAGGTGTGTGGCTGAAGGAGGGCCAGACTGGGGTCCTTTAAAGCATGGGGCCCAGGGCAGGGACCCCTCCTGCTCAGATCTAAAGGCAATACCAGTTCCTTGCCACACACTGACTTTACACTATCGGGCTCTGGAGTCAGACAAATCTTCAGTCAATCCCGGCTCAAGCCGTAAGCAGCAGCATTAGAAAAGCTATTCACCTGCTTAGCTTCCTCATTTGTGAGGGGGGAGGAGGAGGCTGTTGTGAGGATCAAGTGAGAAAATGTTATACGATATCTGCCCTGTGCCTGTGGCCCCCAACAGGAGGCGGGTCTGAGGGGAAGGGAATGCTGCCCCCACGCAGTGGCACTGGGACTAGGGCTCAGGCCCAGAGTGGAGGATGCAGCTGAGGTCGAGGGAGGGGACACAGGCTGGAAGCAATATAATTTGTCTGGTGCAATTGCCTGGAACTGTACAAAGAAGAGTAATTTGGTAGTTTTTCCACAGAGCTACAAAGCTTCTTTGAGACTTGCTCTGGACCCCACTGGACTGTAGCTCCTGCAGGACAGAGCTGCACGTTGTTCTCAGATGAATGCCAGCTCCTGGCATATTGCCTGGCACATAGTAAGTGCTCCCAATAAAAGTGTTGAATGGACAATTTCAAATTGGGCTTATTGCTTTAAATGGAAGACTGTTATTTCACGTGGTGGCTATAAGATTTCCACAGGCATCTCAGACTGGAATCATTCTCTTCCTCAAACCTTCTCCTCTGCCACTACCCTGCCTCGGTGGGTGGGCAGCACCCCTCACCACCACCAGCCAGCTGTCACAGCATCATGCTCAGTACTTCCCTCTTCTCTGCTCCTTATACCCCATCAGTGCCACATACTGGCGAGTCTACCTATTTGGCAGTTTTTTAATTGATCCGATTCACTACCACAAAACTAGTTCTGGCAGCTCGTTGCTCTCGCCTTTCAGCTGCTTCCTTCATACCCACGCAGGTCCCCTGAATGCAGCCTCCCTAGTGCGGCCAGAGTGACCTTTACACATCCGACCACAAGTGCTTGACACAACCTGCAAGACCCCGATGTGTCACCTGCCCCACTGGACTATCAGATCCTTGAGAACAGGCTTTGTCTTGCTTCTCTTTAGATCTCCTGCCATCAGCCAGAAACTCACTGTTACGTAAATGAAGTGTTTAAAAATCAAAACAGTTTTTGATCTATTGAGAAAATTATAAAATTTAAAATCATAGCCTTAAACCATGAAACATCAAAGAGGAGTTGGGACCCAGATGAGCTCCCAGTGGCCCTTGAGAGGCTCGTGGAGCTGACCTTGCCAAGCAGAGCCTGCCCCTGTGGCGGCTGCTCTGGTGCAGAGCCCTGAGCTCCTTGCACTGACCTTCCTTTGGATATGGAATTAGTTTAGGAGTGAGTCATGGGGCTATTTCTAGAAATTGCCATCTTTCTCCGGAGTGGTGTCTTCTGACATCTGACACACTTAAGCCATGTGGCTGCTCAAGAGAGCCTGTACTAGCCCATTTTAGAGAAAGCATCCTCAGGAATTCATCTTCCAGCTGGAAGGTTTGTCCAGAAATCATGGGACCGGCCAGTCATACCAGCCCTGCTCTCACATAAGCTTTCTGGTATATGACGAGCTGGGTTTGTTGTTCCTGATGATGCATCTGCTTTGTGTTCATATTTTAGCAACCACCTTGGGTGCTGCATGTAACGAAGCAAAAAGATGGCCAAGATCAGCAGCCAGCACTCCCACCCCACCCTGAGCCACCTTGCAGTAAAGGCCACGGACAGAGATCTCGATCACATTGAAAATGGCTTCAGCAGGTAAGATGGGCTTTATGCCTGGCACAGGTTATGTCTATAGCAGATCTAGACTGTGGAGGAATATGTCTCGGCAGTGGCCAGCCCCAGGTTGGAGGGTGGGTGGTATTCACGGTGCTCCCAACTTCGTTTTTCATCTCAATCTTCAAACCCCAGTGAAGTTGTTTTTATTCTTATTTTACAATAAAGTGGAAAATGAGGCTCAAAAGTGTACATAACTTCTAGAAGTAAAAAAAATGAAGATTCAAAAGCAGCAAGACTAAATTTTACTGTAAAAATGTCTCCAGACCGCCACACTTTCCCATGCACTGGAAATGTACTGGACTCTCATGGGCACCAGCCGCTGCCCTGGGCACTGAGGATGTGGTACAAGTTAGATGCCCTGCCCTCACTTCCAGGGGAAGGTCGGGAGGCAGGCCGTGCTCCTGGGCCGGCACAGGGAGTGGCGCACCTTGCCAGCCAGGCCTATCAGCCCTATCGACGACCTCCCATCACAGGCCGCCCTATGGAAATCTGGGGCTTTCAATTCTGCTTCTGGCCGTCTTCCTGACTTTCTACTAGACCTGAGAAAACTCACTTAACCTCTCTGTGCCTCCATTTCTTCAGCTGAAAAATGGAGCCGCCTTCTTCCAAGCTCCTAGTACAATGGTGAGGACGCAGAGGACACCTACTTGGCACACGTGGACTTACATTGTGTTTCTGAGCTTCTCAGTGAGATGATTGAGTTGAACTGTGAGAAACCGCCTTTCCAACATTTATGTTATTTTTGTCCTACATATACAGAATTGAAAATTTCTGCCTCCTATGAAATTTAAGTGCATTTTCTCTGATGGTACCAAATGCAATGACAGACCTCCAGTCCCCGCATCCCTGGCACTGGGCCCTCATCAGTCATTTCTTCTTACTTATTTGTGTGTGTCACTTGCTTTCTTGAATGCACCTTTATTTTTTCCCTGTCTGAGTCCTTGGTCCCAGCTCCTCAGCAAACTCTGCTAATAAGGATGGTCAACAGTTCCCAAAGAGACTGAGTCCCTATTACTCTAAATTTATGCAGCCTTCAGCCCCTACCTTCTGAGGTTCACGCCAAAGAAGGAAGATCCCAGAGAATTCTAACAGATATTTATTTTCTCCAACCAAATAGGGTCCCAGGAAGTTTGATATGACTTCAGAGGCATCAGAAAATCCCATTCTACCTGAATATCTCCCCCCTACCTGGCCCTCTGTCAATGTCTGTGTCCCGCCACTGGGGACTTATTCCTGTAGGGTAAGGCATTGCTCTTTATTTAAAGGGAAAAAAAAACACGATTAGGACATTTATCCACTGTTAAAACTTCAGTAAGAGCCATTAAACAACTTCGGGTGGGTGGAAGGGTTGGGTTTGAAGTGTCAGGGAGAAAGCCCAAGCACAGGGCACAGCAGTAATGTCAGGCTGCTGGGATCTTGCACCCAAACAGAGAAGGAGAGAGGCTGTCATGGTCAGGGAGATTTGGAAGGAAAGTAGAACTTTTCCCCATGGGGCAAGACCCCAGCATCTCACGGAGCTTCCAGATTCCCTGGGGCAGAGAAGGTAGCAATGGAGTCTCAATCCAGTTCCTTCCAATGAGATACTCAAGAGGAGAAGGCAGGCCCAGTCAGTGGGCTGGGGCTCTGCCCAAAATGTCTGCTTGACTGGACATCACCATGGTCCAGCTGACTTGAGCTGGCTCTGCTTTGGCCAGTGGCCTACAAGCTGAGCCTGACTTGTGGGCTGTTCAAGAGGGCCCACAAAGTCTCTTGGAAGATGACTCTTTGCAAAATGAATCAGTAGCTCATTGAGCCACGCTGACCCATAGCTGTGGGCCTCTGGCCTCCAACAGACTCACTGCAGGCTCACACTAGGTTGCATGCTAGCAATGGTCACTTGCACCCTCAGGGGTCAGTCACAAGGTCAAGAGCTCTGAACTGATGCCCTTCAACAATGCTATTTACCATCTTCACGGAGAAGGACATGTTCTCTCCTCTCCCCCCATCCCCTTTTCCATGACCAGTGTGATGATTAGCAGCTCAGGTCTGCGGTCAGACTGCCTGGGTTTGAACACCAGCTCTGCAACTGACCAACTGTGAAAAGTTGCCCAACCGCTCCAAGCCTCAGTTTCCTCATCTGCACAACAAGTCAGTCTAGAACTGACTCCTAGGGCTGTGGTGAAGTTAAAGCCGATTGTGAATGCAAGGCTCTTGGCACAGTCCCTGCTATGTGGTTGATTCCTTTTTTTTTTTTTTTTTTAAATTTTATTTTGTCGATATACATTGTGGCTGATTATTGTTGCCCATCACCAAAACCTCCCTCCCTCCTCCCTCCCCCCCAACAATGTCCTTTCTGTTTGCTTGTCATATCAACTTCAAGTAACTGTGGTTGTTATATCTTCTTCCGCCCCCTCCCAGTTTTTTTTTTTTTTGTGTGTGTGTGTGTGTGTGTGTGTGAATTTATATATTAATTTTTAGCTCCCACCAATAAGTGAGAACATGTGGTATTTCTCTTTCTGTGCCTGACTTGTTTCACTTAATATAATTCTCTCGAGGTCCATCCATGTTGTTGCAAATGGCAGTATTTCATTCGTTTTTATAGCTGAGTAGTATTCCATTGTGTAGATGTACCACATTTTCCGTATCCACTCATCTGATGATGGACATTTGGGCTGGTTCCAACTCTTGGCTATTGTAAAGAGTGCTGCGATGAACATTGGGGAACAGGTATACCTTCAACTTGATGATTTCCATTCCTCTGGGTATATTCCCAGCAGTGGGATAGCTGGGTCGTATGGTAGATCTATCTGCAGTTGTTTGAGGAACCTCCATACCATTTTCCACAGAGGCTGCACCATTTTGCAGTTGTGTGGTTGATTCTTGATCAGCCCTCGCTATCAGTCTCAGAAATGATTCCTCCTCCTGTGGGCTTCTCTGGTCCTCCAGGCTGGAAGCTTTCTTCTTCTCCTTTGACCTCAGATAGCCCCATATGACCAGGCATCTGAAGCTGGCCGTGTCCAAGTCATGCTTTCACAGCCTGACCACTAGCCGAGTCTCACTGAGCTCCACTTACTGAGCTCCTGACCAGTCACGTGATGAAAACTCGGATTAACACAGAGTCCCACAGTAACACGACTGAGATTTCAAAAGGAGAGTGAGAAAGAATCCTTCCTTCATGAGAGAAAGAAATGTTGTGCTTTAATCTTATGAAGGCAAGAGTGGGTTGACAGATGGAAGTTTCCAGAATGTTCCTTGGAGTCACCAAAGAGTATGAACTCATGTTCAGGATGGTGGTGGGGTAGCCTCGGGGACAGAGGCTGGGCTCCAGGTCCCCTCCCTTGCTTCCCAGCCCAGCACGTGAGATTGATTTGAACAAAGGATTCTGACACATATACATTAAAATTTTTAAGTTTTAAATCACTATTTTAGAGGGAAAATGGTGTTTGGGCAAAATACATCTTTGCCTTGAAATGCCAGTTCTTTAAGAAAGATTTTGGAAGAAATCATTGGGAATTTGTGTACTTAAATGTTAATCACTCTTTATCTTCAATGATATCAAGAAGGCTGTGTTGGGGACCTGTGTGTCAGTATGGCCCCCAGGAGGAAAGGACTACGTGTCTCTGACCCCAAGACATCCCTGCCCCCAGGTCTTTCACCAAATCGGAGGCCCAGTTTTCTGCTTCTCTTTTTCAAGTTATTGGAATTATTTTCCCAGTAGAAAGCCATAGGAAAGATGAACACTCTTCATTTGAATGGACAACTTTTTACACCCTGAAAATACCAGAAATAAAAATGTCTTGAGTTTTTCTTTTCTACTTAGATCTGTTTAGTTGGTGCAATTATTTCAGAGATGTCTGGCGTACTTTTTAGGATACTGCTATAGAGAAAGACTATTCTCTGCTACAGAGAATTGTAGCAAGGCCTGAGGGCACCCCAAGCCCCAGACCGATCTCCTGGCATAGCTATTTTGAGTGAGCTTTTGGGTATAGCGGGTTATGTCCTATAGAAGAGAGGCCTTCGTGCTGCTCCCTGAGTGGAGCCCAAAGCAATTTTCACCAAAGAAAACCAATTTCGGTCTGCTTCTCCAGGACTAACGACTCCGAAATGCACTGCTCAGTTCCCTGTCGCATGTGGCCTCAGGGCTTAAGAAGAGAAGAAAAATAAGGTGCCATTCTCCAGCCTCATGCTGAAAGGTCACCTCTGTTTCCTCTCATGTCCCCGAACTCACCAGAGGAAGACATCGGAGGCTCCAGAGCCCAGAGTTAATTACCGGTTCCAGTTCTCAGAGCAACCTCTGTCCCCGCCCAAAGACGGAGGAAGCTTTTGCCTTACCAACATGAACTCCTGCCTACAAACCAACTTAGAAGTTGAACATTACAAGTTGAAAATCACCTGGTCTTTCAATACAGTCAGCTTCTTGTGTGGCAGTAGCTGCTCTTGTTCCTGCTCATTACCGACTTCAGGAAGCCTCTTCCTGGGAAGGCATTGTCACCACTAGAACCAGAGTGGGAAGAGGCTTCAGGATGGTCTTGGCTGGGTCTGCTCATGTGCAGAGACTGGGGCCCTGTCAAGCCCTTGCCCCGGGCCCCTCAGCCAGCTACAGGCTGTCAGGCCCGGCCCCCAGGCTCTCCTGACCCCGGGTTTCCCTGGGAGGGTCTCGCTTCCCTTTCTTGCATTGATTTCCAAAAACTTTTCCCTTTTTTTCATTACCTGTGTCTCCTTGGGGGGCTCAAAATGTGACTCTGGACATTTAGTTCTTCTCCTTTCTTCCCATCTCCCCTCCATGTGCCTGGTAAAGTCGGTTTCTCTGAGAAATAACTAATTGGGTTTGCTCTTCAAGGGCAAGGACGCAGAGCTAAAAGAAAGATACTGACTTGGCAGAATTACAGGCATCAAGAAACAAGCGGGGAGATCGTCAGGGAGAAAAGGCCCCTGGGGGCCCCTTGAACTTACTCCTCGGAAGGGTCTCGCTGTTCTTCAAGGCTAAGTGTGCCCTTCTGGGCTTGGGTGTTTGAACAACACTTAAATCAACATGAAATTGCCAATTTCGTCCTTATTTCCTTCATGAGGATCAGGAAACTTAAGCCCAGAGAGGGTAAGTGGCCAGCCCACAGTACACCTAGCCAGCAGGTGCCGGAGTGGGGATTTGAACCGAGGCCTCCTGGCTCCCTACTCTGCAGCAACCCCTGCAAGTGGGTGTCATGGATCCAGTCCACATGCGATAGCTCTCACTGCTGCCAGTTCCAGGCCTGCTTTGAAATCTAGAGTGGGTTTTGCACTCCCTGCCTGTCCACCAGCTCTGATATCATGAACATTGATTCCTTTGCTGCGAATATAAATAAATCTGGTCTCGGGATGTGCCCTCACGCAATTAACAGGAACCAGACTAGGCGGAAAAGCTGGGCCAACTGCTTGGTGCCTACAGCTCCCTGAGGAGCTGCTGGTAGGGACAAAAATTTTCATCCTTGGGATTGTGTCTGGATCTTTTGCTATGACAGAGCCCCATCCCAGGTGTCAGCTGCCACCACCACCACCCATGCCAGCTGCTCAGATCCAAGGAGTACAGAGATGGACTCACTTTTCCCTTTGCCACCTCCTCCTGTAACTGACCTGGGTGCCTAGGAACATGCATCCCACCTTTGAAGTATACAGAATATTAGAAGGGCAAGGGAATTGTAGCTTTGAACTGCAGCAGGGCCTCTGACAGCGTCTTGGATGTGGATACGAATGAGACATGAGTGGGTCTCATATGCATATAGAGGGAGAATTCAATCAGGTGGTCTGGAAATAAAGAGCCATGCCCACATAGTGCAGCCAGATGGATCAGAGTGACATCTCTAGTGGCATGTCGCAGGGCTTAGTGCTTGACCACATCCTATTAACTTTTGTTTTCATCTGTGTCATACATGAAAATACAGAGGACATCATCATGTAGTGAATGGAGGCAGATTTTGAAATGGAATGGAATAACACTGGAATCTCAGCTTTGCCACTAGGCCATGCGACCTCTGGGAAGTTACTTAACCTCTCTGAATGTCCCTGTCCTTTCTTACTGGGTCCTTATATGGATTAAATGATAAGATGCAAGTATCTGACACACAGTGAGCAGACAATAAGTGTATGTGGTGTGTGCATTGCATTTGTGAGTGAGATGGTGATGCGAGGAAAGGTGAGTTTGTCTCCTTTGCATACCAAGGGTCCCAAAACATCAAGTGGATCAGATAAATGGGAAGATCCAATACTTAATCCCAAAAAATCTATTGTACATGCACAAACTAGGGCTGTCTGGATTACCAGCAGTCTGTGCTGTAAGACTTTGGATTTTGGCTTATGACCAAAAAAAGACACTGAAAACACACAAACCACAAAGACCTTCCAGCCTCGGCTCCAGTAACAGCAAGCTGGTCTCAGTCTCCCTAATCAGTCAAGCAAGAACTTGGGAGCCTACTCACAGGAGAATGACCATGACAGGGAAGAGACTCGAACCCACTGAGGAATGGCTGGATGGGCTGGGGATTCTAGCCCAGAAAATCAGATGTGGCACAGGTCCCACCACTGAAGGTACCACGTCAAAGATGAAGTGCCTGACTCCGTGTGGTTCCAGCGGAAAGGGTAGCCCTGCCATGGGGAAGCTTAGGGAAGGAGAAACCTGCTGGCAATTGGACTTCCAAAGATGGCCCGGACAGGCCACAGGGTGGTAGTGAGCTCCCGCTGCTGGAGATGGCAGGGTCGCTGTAGAAAGGAGAAGGGAACAGATAATCGGCTAGGATTCAAGACCTCTGACTTCTAATCACTCCCCGGGGAGACTGAAGCTTGGCCCTGATGTTAATTCCTGCCTCCTGCTTCCACCATGTAACCACCTTGTTAAGAAGGCTAATTAGGTTGGAATAGGTCACGTGATGGAATTAATTTGTCTTGCTAGAGCTCCTCAACACTTGCAGAATGAAGTGCAAATCCCTGGAGGCCGATGCCTGGATGGCTTTTAATCGGGTTGATCGAACTCCAGCCCTAGGAGGTTTTAAAAAAAAGGAAAATATTCTCAAACACATTCCTGATATTGTTCCAGACAATTTAACAACCAGGCTCTGCCGATGGGACCGGTGCTTGCACTGAGTTGCGGGTACTTGTCCTATCTGTGCTCTTGCTTTTCATTCTGAATTGCACAGGAGAGGTCACTGCCCCTTACTTCTGCAGTGTGGGGGACAGAGGCTAGGGTTTGGCAAAAAGGCCCAAGTGGAAGTGGATTTTCATTAGAAAGCACTGTACAAATTATTTGAACTGTGTGTAGAAGTCTAGGCCAATTCTGTACAATAATCTGGGGACCTTCTCTTAACCACTGGGTTCCCAGGAAGACTACCAGGCAAGCACACAGATAATGCCACGTAGCGTGACTGTAGCACACACTGTGGAAAGGAGGCCTCGTGAACCTAGGAGATGGTATTTCATCTGGCCTTTGAAGGTAGGATTTCAGTAGGCAGAGATGTGTTAGAACCAAAATCCTTGTCTGGAATTATTCTGTGGAAACACCTGCTATGGCTTGAGATGGCATGCCCTGGGACCTCAGCCCACCTTGTGCTCTGCTGAAGACCTGGCTAACATCTTCTACCACCCTCCTTCACCTAGCTGGGGGACAGTAGTTGGACATGAGCTACCTTCCTTGGTCTGATTTGCTATAAGGGAAAAGCCACATTTATCCCCAAAGCCAGGATCTGAGGGAGGTGAACCAAAGTGGGGAGCCCCAGGGTTGAGGATCCCAGAAGGCAGCTTTCTCAGTGAAGCAGAGTGTCTGGCCATCTCACTCATGACTGTGTCCAGGAAGTGGATGAGCTTGAAATCAATTTAGCCTGCTGCATATTTGATTTCCCAGGGCCCATGCACCAGGCGAGGAGACATTGGCAGCGCTGCAGCAAGGGATCGCCATGGAGACCAGAGGGCTGTCGGAATCCAGAAGCTCCCTCACTGCCCAGGGGGCCGCCAGGTAACTGACCAGCCTCAGCGCTCACCTGGGGAAGGGGAAATTGAGGCATAAAGAAGGTAAATATGTCTCAGGAGGAAATTCTGGGCGGGGATGGAGTCGTTTCGAGGAAGAAAAGGCCAGGCACAGAGCAGCCCGGAATTTATCCGTAACTTCCTCTGAGCTCAGAAAAGTACAGGGAAAACTGCCTTTACCTAAAATTGCTTTAATAAAAATTAATACTGGTATTTGCTCAATTCTGGAAGCCTGTGTCCCTGCAAAAGCATTTGAGAGATTTGCAAGGGTCCGAGCTCTGCCTCCCTCTGAGGGCAGCTGCACTGCCTTGGGCAAGCCCTTTCACCTCTTCGAGTCTCACCTAGAAATGCACCTAACGATGCCTCCACTGCGGTGGCTGCATTAGAGCTGGGCACCCACTCGTGACAGGTGCTAACAAACGTTGGGCTTATTATTTCCTTCCACCAAATTTCTTTTACTAACGTCATAGTTTTACATAGTCATTTGTTCTGCACTTTTTACTTACCATTATTGCAAAATCATTTGCCTATTAATCATGGCCTGGCTCCAGGAGAGGGGTCAGGGCAAGTTGCAAAGGAACTTTTACACAAGTCTAAGAGAAAACTGGAGTTTGTATAAATAACAATTAATAAGATAAGCATTGGGGAAAGACTCTGGGTTGTATCTGGATGCTTGTGCCTTTAAAACTTGCTCTAAATTTTACAAAATTCGAACATGGTATTGTTTTACTGTTCCTATGCTAAGCAGTCACAACAAAGAGCTCTCCACTGGACAGAAGCAATGGTGACTAGAAAAGCTTGCTAATGCCCCTTTGAAGGACCGTGCCTTTGGTAGAGTCCAAATGGTAAAAGGAAAAAGCTATAATAAAGACATTGTCCCTTATGGAGACAGCTCTGCCCCAGACTGCAGGTACAGAGGGAGCCAGGAATAAAAGGTGCACAGTACCCACGCCCTGCTGGTCACCTGCGCTTCCGCCCGGCCCCTTGAGATGAGAGTGACGGGGCTTTGCTTCCCTTCCTTC
Organism: Cynocephalus volans; assembly: GCF_027409185.1. Taxonomy (NCBI): domain Eukaryota; kingdom Metazoa; phylum Chordata; class Mammalia; order Dermoptera; family Cynocephalidae; genus Cynocephalus; species Cynocephalus volans. The sequence goes on along the minus strand of NC_084473.1, from coordinate 96,132,866 downwards.
CGCTCGCTGCCTGTCCGCTGCCTTCCAGATTGTCACATCTCATCATCTCGCTGCGCTCACGGGCTGCCGGGCACTTGCACCACGAGGACCAGAGAACCAACTCCTTTCAGGAGCATTTCCAAGGAGCTGAGCTCAAAGAGGTGTCCAGCAATGCCCAGTCTGACGTGGGCAGCCAGGAGCCACCAGACAGAGGGGGAAGGTAAGGGACCAGGGGGGGGGGAGCTGGGCTTGCTTTGCTGATCCAGCTTGGATACCCCCCAGGTGGCCCCAGATCACCATCCCCATGAGCCATTCCTTGAAGGAACTGTCTGTCCTTGGAACACTGAGTGCTCTAACAGCTCCACCCCAGGTCCAAGGAGCCCTGCAGGAGAGGAAAGCCTTGAACCAGAGGGCCCAGACTCATCTGATCACCGACCGCATCCTACACAGAGCTCCTGTTAGCAGCCCCTGAAATAGTGTTCTCAGAAGCTCATCTAGGGACACTGGCCTCACCAATCTCCAAAACAGGACACTCATCCTAGACTGCATGGTGACCTGTCTTGCCTGAAAGCAGGCCTTGTATATTGTGAGCCTCGGAGGGGGAGGGGGTGCCCAAATGGTGCTCACGTTGGCATGGGGAGGTGCACATGCATTTGTCGAGGAAGAAGATCCACAGGTTGGTCATAATTTTCAAGGGGAACCATTCATAACCCATATCAGATTAAGAACCTTTGGGTGGGGGCAGGTGGGGACAATAGGTTAGGGTACAGTAGAGGATGAGGAGAACGTTTGCTTTTTGGTAGGAGGATCTGCAGAACGAGGGTCTCTGAGCGTCTTCCTGTGAGGTGCACCACCCCTGCTGGGAGATAAACCTGCACTGCTGGGCTGGTGCTCCACAGACAGACAGACAGACAGACACACACACACACACACACACACACGCAGAGCTGATGCCTCCCCCATCTCTTGTTCTGGAGAAGTCTCCCCGGCAGACGATCTTGCAGAGAGACCGTTGATGCACCACTGGTTCAATCAGTTGAATCAATTGTCTGGTTGAATCGATTGTCACTGAGCCGCAGAGGGTCTCTTTAGGACACACAGGCTGGGAGAGAGGAGAGGTAAGACGTGGAGGGGAAGCTGACCTCCCCTTGGCTTCACAAACAGGTGGCTTCTGACCCAGAACCTGTTTTCTGGGGGTAAAAAAGTGGAGGGGGGCTCTCTTTTGGCTGAATTCTCTAGGTAATGCTGAGATTTACAAGACATAAAGGTGAAAAAAAAACATGATTCTTGCAGAACAGGCAGTCCCTATATAATTTGCTAGAGAAAATGCCATCTGTTTTTTGTCACTGAGAAGTTGGGCATAGGTTTGGGGCTTCTTGAATGGGCCTGTGAGGGCCCCTGGGAAGGAAAGGTGAGAGGGAGCATCAGGAAAAACATGATGGATCTTCCTGGAGCTTCTGTTTTACTTCCATATTTGTGTGGGAGAGGATATTTTTACATCATAAATTATGCAGTAAATTGCAAAATGAGCAAACATTCTTAAGATAAAATATGAGAGTTCAAGGACATTTCTTGCTAGTCACTGCTGTGGGAGACCCAGGTTCAATCTTCTCTACCAGGAAAGGTGTGAGAATCCCCTGCTGAGATGCAGAAGTCCACTGGAGAGGCATTCTCAGACACAAGTTCTCACATGAGCTTGGACTGCAAACCCTGAGCTCGCCGGGCTGTGGGAACGAGACAGGACGGCTGGGGCTGGCCAGGGCTAGTGCAGGACAGCCCCAGACCCTGAGGGAGCTTCGTGAGTGCAGTTGGCGTGCTATTTGCTACTGAGACAGAAAGACAGGAGGAATATCAGATAAGGAAGAGGAGAGGGAGAGGAGGAGGGAGGGAGGAAAAAAGAGGTTTCTTAGAAGCCAGCTGGTTCAATTCCTTTTGGGCAAGCAAAGATGCCCTCAGCTAAATAGATTGAATGATCTTCCTACAACCTTAGACTAAACGAGATAAGTATTATATTCTTTGTCCATTTCCCTATGTGACCATCTGAGCTCAGGGTTGAGCTAGGACCACATCTGGCGCAGGCCCTGACTATACCACAGACACCTGGTCACTTGAAGACAGAAGGTTCCAGGTGGGCAGAGGACTGTGATGGTGCAGGGTGGTAGCTCATCAGTCAGGGAGGCTTCCTGGAAGAGGAGGACTTTGAATTTTTGGATGCAAAGTCCCAACTGCAAAGTAAAGTGTATACAAAGGCAGGTGTTAGTTTTCCTGTGTGGGTTTGGCATTGCAGGACTCTGGGCACAGAGGTGTGGCAGACTGTGCCCCCGGAGCCGAACTTTCCTTCCTTCACAATCTCAGAGGGGTTTTGGTTCCTTGGGTGATTTTTGGATGAGCAAAACTAGTCCAGAAATAAGCAGTGCTATTTACACGTCAGGCAGGAAGTGAGAAACTCAGGCAGGGCAAGCAGAAGTAGCCAAAAGGGCATTTGGCTGGATTTCCAGCATTATAGAAGAGACACCCTGAGAGTCAGGCTGGGGTGTCCCCGCCACTGGCTCCAGTTCCCTTGATCTCCTATGAGCAGTCTGCCGTGACTGCAGGCAGGCAAGCCACCCTCCAGCTCTGTGAGGTCAGCTGGCTTTCTTAAACCAGCTGTGTCAGAAACTTGTACTGGCAGCAGAGCGCTTGGAGATAATACCTTCTGCTATATAACACCATGAAGTACTCGAAAATTCAACTTGAAATAAACATTCAGTTTTGTGCAAAACCAGACCCCACCTTCTCACCTAGATTCTCACCAGATTCTCACCTAGATCGGGGTGGTAGCCATGAAGTTGTAAGATTTGCAGGGATGGGGGTCCAGAGGGAGGATAGAGCAAAAATGGAGACAATCCTGCCCATAGTCAATTTTTTGCCCTGCTAATTGGAAGAAATTGCCATGGTCAGATTTCCAAGGGAGGGCACCCTTTGGGAGCCACGCCTCTGCAGGTAAGGGTAGCAAGTTGCCGCTTCAACTGGATGTGTCCATTCTGGTGCAGAAGGTACGAGACCCCCTTCACCTGAGAGGCCCAAAGGTGCCCAGAGGGCAGAGGCCACGCTGGGTCCATTTCTGTGCCCCTGGTAGTGCCTGGCACACTGTACTACACAGGGTTGAACAGAAGAAATCGGGTGGAATTTGAGACTGGGAAGCTGGATGAGATTCAAATGGTTAATCCTCGCTTATTTAGAAGCCTCAGTTTAACCAAGTGTTTGTCCTCTCTTCCCCCAAGGCCTTTTATCAGAGCTAACTAGTCACCGAAAATGTTTTCCCTGACAGTAACAATACCCTGTGTTCTCCAAGCTGTAAGCCCGGGAGACAGAAATAAGAGTACCAGAATAATCACCTGGGGGGCCAGGGGTCCCAAGTAATTGAAACTGAGTTCAGATTCCCATGCTACATTCTCTCTGCCTCCCTGCAGTGCCTGGCCCCTGGCCAGAAGCAATGCTAACGCCAGCAACAACACGGAGGAGGAGTAAGTACCCACGCGCCCAGCAGAGCCCGCACCTCCCCAGGCCCAGGGGCCACAGTCCTCCCCATAGAAGCCCCAGCTTTGCCTCCCTCCTTAAGTGCTCCTGCTTCCCACCCTCGCACAACACCAGTAGACCATTCTAGAATCCTGCTCCTTTCATTGAAAATCCATGCCCATGGACTGATGGGGGGCAGGGACCTGGTGTGTACAACTTCTTTGGGCAAGTCATTCTGTCTCTTTGGCTCTCTCTCATTTTTCTCATCTGTAAAACAAAGGAGTTGGGTTGGGTAAACGTTTAAGCTTTCATGTCCCCTATTGCTGTATATTTGAGGGAGCAAAACTGGAGTTCCTTTACAAAGCAGTAGATATTCTCCTTAATGATGAGAATGCATTTTCCATTCTGCAATCTCAAGCTCCTGTGCGCCAGTGAAATGCCCTCATCTTAAGGCCAATTCAGGCCAATTTTGAGGGCGTAATCAGGGCAGTGGAAAGAGGAAACATAAATATCTCCTGAGAATAGCCTCTTGAAAGCGTGGCTGCTATAATTACTTTCTACTGCAAGATGCTGAGCTGGCAGATTAGTTTGATGTGTGATTCTTGCAAGTACATTCAAGAGCCCAAAGAGTGTGTGTGCATGTGTGCCAGACTGGACATGTGTGTTAGCGTGTGTGTGCACGTGTGCATGATGCTCCATTCTCAGCACTTCTCTGTGGAATACTGGGGTGGGAGGGTTAGTTGGAAGTCAGGGGAAAACCGTCAATATCAGCAAGAAATACCAGTTGACTCCCAAGTGACAGAGTAATGTGCCAAGGCTTTTTCTCGTTATCTTCCTCTTTGTCTCTCAGAGAGAACTTTTTTCTATTTCCCTCCCTGAAGGAAGCATGTCTTTTGTTTGCATAAATTTGGACATCAAATCCAGAGACCCAAATGCCAGCAATTAAGAAAAATGAAGTGATTTCATCCACAAAACAATAACTACTATGATACGTGCTTGATTTAAAGCCAAACCTGATCTTAAACACCCTTGAAACCCTGATGTTGAGTCTCTGAGGCAGGGAAAGGCCCAGAGCACTGGAAACCGTGGAGCGAGGTCCAGTGGGTCTCTAGGCTTCTTTGTCCTGGGGCTGGGCTGTGGGCAAGGATGGGAGCAGACACTGTTGGCCGCACTAGGCTCTGAAATCTTTTCAGATGGGCTCATCTCATGGGTCCACATCGCAGCCAAGGACCTAGGTACAAAATTAGGAACTGTCCCAAAATGGGGATAACTTGGCACAGAAGATGCAGAAAATAATTCTTTATGGACACTTTCCTCCATTCTTTCATCACATTTCTGGCATTTTCACAAGTCCAATGGGTCCTGAATAATTTCTCCTTCCCTGGATCAAACTGTTCCCAGCCAAAGCCAGCATCATTATGCAGCTCTGTGTAGGTTCTTTTGGGGCGGGTGCTGGGTGGATTCAGGGAAACATCTGGATGGTTCTGGGTATTTATTTCCTAGGCCCTCAGCAGTTCGGTATCCAGCAGAAAGGCCAGGGCCTGTATCCCACCGCTGCAAATCCTAGAAAAGGCAGTGTAAGCCTGGTGTAATTAAACTCTATGGGGAGCTAAGCACACTCAATAGGCTTGTGGGCAGCGCCCTCTGCTGGTACCTTGACATTAAGATTCCAGTGGTAGAACAGACTCCAGGGGTCATGTCACAGTAGATTCAAGAGGACAGAACATGGGTGACTGCCCTTGCTCTTCTCATCTAACATTTTAATAACTTTTTACTCTTATCCACTTAATTCAAATGCTAATTTCCAAAAGCTTGGAAAATACAAAAAGCACCCGTGAGCATACACACACAAAGAGTACACTTCCTGTTAATAGTGGAATCCCACTATCAGGGATAACCCCTCTTAACATGTTGGCAAATATCCCTCCAACATTTTTCTAAGCTCATATGAATATAGTGAGATATAGATAGATAGATACAATATACATTTAATGTATATACTGGTTGAGAACATTTGTGTTCCTACTCGGTCACCTAAGAGCTCAGTGACCTTGAGTAAGTTACCTGACTTCTCTGTGTATCAGTTTCCTGGCTTATAAAATAGGGATCGTAACAGTGTCTTGCTTACAGGGCTGCATGAAGACTAAATGTGTTAATGTAAGTGCTTAGAACAGTGCCTGGCACATAGTAAGTGTTCAGTAAATACTTGCTACTGTGGTGGGTAGAATAATAACCCGTCCTCCCAAGAGGCCTACCATCTTCCTAGTCCCTGGAACCTGTAAATAGGTCACCTTACATGGCAACGGAACTTTGCAAATGTGATTAAAGTTAAGGTTCTTGAGATGGGGAGATTATCCTGGATGATTAGGGTGGGCCCAATGTAATAACTTGAGTCCTTAAAGGCAGAAGACAGAGGTAGAAGAGTGGGTCAGGGAGATGAGACGGAAGAAGAAAGAAGCGAGATTGAGTGTTAGAGGGACTGAACCCATCGCTGCTGGCTTTGAAGATGGAGGAACAGGGGACACAAGCCAAGGAAGCAGCAGCCTCTAAAATCCGGGGATAGTCCTCTACTTACAGCCTGCAAGAAAACAGGGTCCTTGGTCCTGCAGCTACAAAGAACTGAATTCTGCCAACAATCCAAATGAGCAGAAAATAGTTTCTCCCTAAAGCCTCCAGAAAGGAATGCAACCTGCTGACACCTTGATTTTAGTCCAGTGAGACTTATGCCAGACTTCTAAACTACAGAACAGTGAGATAACAAATTTATGCTGTTTCAAGCCATTAAGTTTGGGGTAATTTGTTATGGCAACAATTGAAAACTAAGAATACAGCTTTCAATACCAGAAATGCAGTGCTGCTGTAACACATACCCAAAAATGTGGAAGTGACTTTAGGATCAAGCACTAAGCAGAAGCTAAAAGAATTTTGAGGAGTGTAATTGTTTTTGAAAGTCTAAGTTTCTTTGAAAAGGTCGTTAGTAGGAATATGGATGAAAAAGACTCTGCCAGCGAGGGCTCAGAAGGAAACGAGGACCATTATATAGAAAACACAAATCAACTAAATGCCTAATACTATTTAAGTCATAAAGAGTTAATTAGTAGAAATCTGGACTTTAAGGATGCTGCTGGGGAGAACCCATATGTACATGAGGAACAAGCTATTGGAAACTGGAAGAAAGGGGAATCTTGTTTTATAGTGGCAGAAAACTTAGTGGAATTGTATCCTGCAGTTATGTGGAAAGCAGAACTTGTATACTATGAGCTTGAATGTTTAGCTGAGGAGATTTCCAAGCAAAACATTGAAGGTGCAACCTGGTTTCTGCATGCTGTTTATAGTAAAATGCAAGAGGCAAGTGACTATTTGAGAGAATGACTATTAAACAAAAAAGTACCAGGACTTGATGATTTTGGAAATTCTTAGCCTACTCAGATGGCAAAAAATGTAAGGGATTCACTGTCAGGAAAGCATGCCTTAGGAAAAAAAGCCAAGGGTTTGGCTGGACAACCTTTTGCTAATATTGTACCTCAGAAAGATCACAAGATCTGAGTATTCAGTCACACAAAGGACTCTCTGAAGGGACTCTCCCCTCAGCCATCTCAGCAGAAGCCAAAATAGGGAAGATATTTCTCAGAAAGATCTGTGGATGAGTCTCTTGTCTAAAGTAGTGAATCCTTGTCATTTACAAAACCCACAGAGTTACACCAGCAGAAAATGTTATAACAGCGGAAGCATTGCTGGCTTGTACCTGAAGGGACAGGGAGAACACAAAATGAAGGAAAACTATTGGGCCCTCTAAATCTCAGGCAGGCAATAGGCTGATAAAACTACTCAGCTACAAACAGATGTTACCATTTATGAAAAAGGAAGGGTGGCTCAGAACACAGAGCCTCAAGCCCAGAGGGCAGAGCCATGAATCACAGAGGATTATTCTCAGGTTTTGAAGTGTGATGGTATTTGCCACTGGGCAGTGACTCTGTCCTTCCATCTACTACCTTTTCAAATTGGAATATTTACAACGGTTATCTTATGCCTGCCCCACTATGGTAAGGAGCATGGTGAAGCAGATAATTTGTTTCTTTAGTTTCACAGGTTCACAGGTAAAGAAGAATTGAGCCCCAGGATGACTCACACCTAGAGACTCACCCATACCTGATTTAGATGAAGAGGTGTAAGACTTCTGAGCCGATGAGATTTAGATGAGATTTTGGACTTCGAGTTGATGCTGTAATGGGACGGGACGGTTGGGGATCTTGGGATATGCTGAATGCATTTTGCATATGGGATGAATGTGAATCTTTTGGGGCCAATGGGGGAATGTGGTGGGAAGAATAATAGCTCCCCAAGATTCCCATGCCCTAATCCCCACCTCCTGTGAATATGTTTGTTATCTTACGTGGTAAAGGAGACTTTGCAGATGTGATTAAGTTCAAAGGCATTGAGATGGGGAGATTATTCTCGATTATCAAGGAGGGCCCAATCTAATCACATGCACCCTTAAAAGTAGAGAACCTTTCCCAACTTCAGAGAACCAGGTAGATGGCATCTTGAGAAGGACTCAATCCACTGCTGCTGGCTTCGAAGATGAGGATAGGAGCCACAAACAGGATTCAGCAGCATTTCAAAGCTGGGAATAGCCTTCATATTACAGCCAGCAGTAAAATGGGGACCTCAGTCCTAGAACTGCAGGAAACTGAATTCTGACAACAATCCAAATGAGCAAGAAACAGATTCTCTCCTAGCACCTCTTAGAAGGGATTGCTGCCCTGCCGATGTCTTGATTTCAGTCTGGTGATACCCACACCGGACTTCTGACCTACAGATCTGCAAGATAATAAATTTGTGGTGTTCTAATCCATTAAGTTTGTGGTAATTTGTTCTGGCAGCAACAGAAGACTAACACAACTATTATTGCAAACTCTTTATAACCTAGCAAAATATTAGAAACAATTTTCTCATGTCACTATTCTCCACAACATCATTTTAAGTGGCCTCGTAGAATTCCAGTGTTGATGGTGAATCTCCTACATTGCATGATTAGATCGCTCATGATTTTTGACTATTATGAATAGGTAGTGATTATTCTACATGCATGTTTGCACACATCCTTGATTATTTCCTTAGAAAGTGCTAGGTAAAAGTAGACTGGCCTTTTTCAATTAACACTTATTTCTCAATCCATGCCTTCCTCTAGAGTGTTGAAGAGCAAAATTAGAGTCTGCCCTGCCTCCCAGCCTGCCTTTCCCTACAGCGACACCCCTTGCGCCCCCAAGACTAAGAGGACCCCATTGTGAAAAGCCACTTCTTGAGCTCTAGCCTGAAATTGCCCTAGGGTGTCTAAGCTAATCCAGATCTCTAAAACCCTACAAAGCTGTAGTCTTTCAACCCACCGCACTATTTGTGTGTGACTGTTTCCAGAAAGAAGGACACCATTGTGGTGGACCCCTCCGGCAATGTGTACTACCGCTGGCTGACGGCCATCGCCATGCCAGTCTTCTACAACTGGTGTCTGCTCGTGTGCAGGTAGGGCTAGGGCTAGGGGTGGGCTCTCCCCCTGACACAGGGCAGGGAGGGAATGAGGGCAGCCAGGCCTGAAGGCAGAGCTCTGAGTCTCGCCCAGGAGACCTGAGTTCTGGTTCCCTCACGGCCACATGTAGCTCCTGTGCCTCAGTTTCTCCATCTATAAAAACAGGAGGTTCTCAAAGAGGACTTTCAGGGGGCCACGTAACTCACTGCTGAGAGGCAACAGGGCCTACTCTTTGGGGTCAATCCCAGCTCTTCTTCTTAGAAGCCCTGTAAGCGTGGGACAGAAAAGCTTCTCAGAGCCTGAGGCTCTTCATCAGGGTCCTGGGGTTATTATGTGGGATAACGATGCTGCAGGCAGGGTTGTTGCCAGATTAAATGATCCAGTGTGTGCAGTACAGAGCCAGTGTCCACACATGGGTGGCCCGTGTTCCAGATACACAGCACATGCCATCCGTCTCCCCCTTGGCTTGGTTAGGGCCTGTTTTGATGAACTTCAGTCCGAGTACCTGATGCTGTGGCTGGTCCTGGACTACTCATCAGATGTCCTCTATGGCTTGGATATGCTGGTACGAGCCCGGACAGGTGAGTGTGCCCTGGGCCTGGGGGCTTCTGAGCCAGGCCACAGGCCCTCAGGAGGGGGAGCTTGGGGACCAGAGGAGTGTTCAAGGAAATCCAGAATTGTCAAGGGGACATTACCTAGCTTTGACCATGAGAGGCCAGGCATGTCTGAGAACCCTTCAACAGTGAGGGATGTGGTGCTGCCTCAGCCCCTCTACAGTGCGCCCTTGGACAGGAGGACCCCAAGCTCTGCCCTCCCAACGAGCTGTGACCTTGAGCAAGTCAAGTTGTCTCTCTGGGCCTCGTCTGTATCGCCTGTGAAATAAGAAGGTCAAACTGCGGTCTCAAAGGATCCCCCCAGCTCTGACTACTCAGCATTGGAGGGAGCGGGAGGGAGAGCTCAGTCAATCTTGGAGAGTCGGGGGATCTAGGACCTGTTACTCTATGGCCTTCAGAGTTATAATAATTTGGAAAACTAGAATCTAAAACAGGGCCTAGGTGATTGATGACTTCCTTCCAGCCGCCTGCGGTTGGGAGTAGGGGCTGAAACCCACCCACATCTTAGGCTCCGAGCTGTGCACCCTTTGGGTACCTTTTTCTAATTTGCACAAAAGACCTCGCCTAAACTGGTGGAGATGCTGCTCGTCTCTGCTAAGATTTTTGAACTAAAAACTGTGTCATATTTGTCACGGTAAACACCGCTGAATCATAGCAGCAAATCTTGGGGTATCTTCATGGTGTGCAAAGCATTCAAGCACTTCTCGCATGCTCATTAGAACTGTTGTGTTAAACAAGAAGCGTGAGCATGAATATCTCCATCTTACTGGTTTAGAAACCAAGGCCAGAGACACTGAGTGACTTGCCCAAAGTCTACAGTCACTACCTGGCCATACCAGACTGGCACCCATCTGCTTCCACATTGGTGCCAGTATCATAACGCAGAAGACCTCGAATACTCAGCCTGAGGTTTGCATGGGTGATCTAGCCGGCCCTGCTGGTCTGCTTCTCTGCCTCTGTCACATTAGCCTATATAGACACAAGAGCTCTGTGAGTGGCCCATTGAGCCAACTGTCCCCAGTCTCCACCAAGCTTCAGCAGGACAAGATGCCCTCATTCAGACATTGACTCCACCCTTTCTTGTTTTGGGGTGCTATCCTTGGCAACCCAAGACTTAGCAGGAAGCTGGGGTAGAGGCAGGCACAGAAACCAAGTGGCCATGGATCATACCCCAAGGAAGAAGTCATCAGAATTGAGAGAATACGTCTTAAAGAGGTGATGAGGTGTCCCAAGGTACAAGGAGGGCCACAGAATGATCTAGACACTCAATAAACATGTAGAACAAGAGAACGCTATAAGGAACGGGGGGCTGGGAAGTGGGGTGCCCCTAAGATATGACAACAAACTTGATTTTCAGTTTTAACACAGGGGGCTGTCCTACATTCAGTCTAGCCTGAAAATGTGTCCCAGAAGCAGCAGCCTCAACTGGAACTTGTTAGAAGTGCCCCAGACCTACCGGATCAAACTTCACCAAAATGTAAAATGTATTCACTGTTTTATTCTCCCTACTTTTGTGCATGTTTGAAAATGTTTAAAAAAAAAAAAAAGAATGCAGGTCATGGTCTATTTGATTGATTTCACTAGTCATAATACTTCATGACTCTCAATGTCCAGCCTATCTCCAAACCAGACTGAGTCTTTGAGGGTGGGTCCCAGAATCCATGTGTTTTAAAAGCCCCTAGGTGGTGTGCAACCTGGAAAGAGAGCAACTGCCCATCTGGGCAGCCGTGCTCCACTCGTGGCTGGTGAAATCAATTTAGTAGGCCATGACCTGTGCTTTTAAAATTTGTGTTAATATTTTCAAACACACACAAAAGCAGAGAGAATAGTATGTACACCTGTCCAGCTTCAACAGTTATCAACATTCTGCCCGTCTTGCCCCATCTGTCCCCCACCCCACCCCTTTCCTTGGCTGTAATATTTTAAAGCAAATCCCAGGTAGTCAGCATTTAAAAATGTATCTCTAATTTTAAAGGACCCTTTTAAAAACATATATCATTTCCATTTATCTTTTAAAATTTAATAATCATTCCTTGCTACCGTCTAATACCCAATGCATATTCAAAGTTACACAAAAGATCTATATATTTTTTTAAAAAACTGAATAGAATAGATTAGAACACCATAGAGAAGGAAATAGCAGGGTGCATTTCCTGTAGTAATGGTAAGTTTTGTTTTTTGAAATTGTTTCTATTATACATGCACTGCTGCATATTGTGTAGTCACAATGTAAAATATCTTTCTGCAGGCCATTGTATTAGTCCGTTTCTGTGGGTTATAACAAAATATACAGAACTGAGTAATTTATAAAGAAAATGAAATTTATTGCTTACAGTATCTGAGGGAAGTCCAAAGCCCATCTGGTGGCGGCAACAGTGACCCAGGGGTCTCACATTGCAAGGTGGTGGGAGCAGAGAAAACAAGAGAGAGCAGAGGACAACTTCTTCATTCACTTCCCTTTTAAAGCCCTCAGAACCACGCCCCTGGCCACCATTAGTAATCCATTCCTTACTGCACGGTCCTGCAATCTAATCACCTCTTCAAGGCTCCACCTTTCAATTTCCATAATAAAATTTCCCACCCTCCTAACAATCACAGTGGGGACAAATTTCTAATTCATAAAACTTGGGAGACACAATTCAAGCTTCAGTGAGTTTTGGGGGTATATAATTCAATCCACTACAGCCATGCTCAGAAAAAGCCAGCCTCTCTGTTGCCCAAGTGACCTCTGCCTTCTTCTCTAGGTTTCCTTGAGCAAGGCTTAATGGTCATGGATGCTGAGAAGCTACGGAAGCATTACACGAAAAGCTTGCAATTCAAGCTGGATGTGTTATCTCTGATCCCTACGGACCTGGCTTACTTAAAGCTGGGCATGAATTACCCAGAACTGAGGTTCAACCGCCTTCTGAAGTTTGCCCGGCTCTTTGAGTTCTTTGACCGCACAGAGACAAGGACCAACTACCCCAACGTGTTCAGGATTGGGAACTTGGTCTTGTACATCCTCATCATCATCCACTGGAATGCCTGCATCTACTTTGCCATTTCCAAGTTCATTGGTTTTGGGACAGACTCCTGGGTCTACCCAAATATCTCAAGCCCAGAATATGGGCGCCTCACCAGGAAGTACATTTACAGTCTCTACTGGTCTACCTTGACCCTGACCACCATTGGTGAGACCCCACCTCCTGTTAAAGATGAAGAGTATCTCTTTGTGGTTATAGACTTCTTGGTGGGCGTTCTGATTTTTGCCACTATTGTGGGCAACGTGGGCTCCATGATCTCGAACATGAACGCTTCACGGGCAGAGTTCCAGGCCAAGATTGACTCCATCAAACAGTATATGCAGTTCCGCAAGGTGACCAAGGACCTGGAGACACGGATCATCCGGTGGTTTGACTACCTGTGGGCCAACAGGAAGACAGTAGATGAGAAGGAGGTGCTCAAGAGCCTCCCAGACAAGCTGAAGGCCGAGATCGCCATCAACGTGCACCTGGACACGTTGAAGAAAGTCCGCATCTTCCAGGACTGCGAGGCGGGGCTGCTGGTGGAGCTGGTGCTGAAGCTGCGGCCCACGGTGTTCAGCCCCGGGGATTACATCTGCAAGAAGGGAGACATTGGGAAGGAGATGTACATCATCAAGGAGGGTAAGCTGGCTGTGGTGGCTGATGACGGGCTCACACAGTTCGTGGTCCTGAGCGATGGCAGTTACTTTGGGGAGATCAGCATCTTAAACATCAAGGGGAGCAAGTCGGGGAACCGCAGGACGGCCAACATCAGGAGCATCGGTTACTCGGACCTGTTCTGCCTTTCGAAGGACGATCTGATGGAGGCCCTCACTGAATACCCTGATGCCAAGAAGGCCCTGGAGGAGAAGGGACGGCAAATACTGATGAAGGACAACCTGATCGACGAGGACCTGGCCGGGCCTGGGGCCGACCCCAAGGACATCGAGGAGAAGGTGCAGTACCTGGAGTCCTCCCTGGACACCCTGCAGACCAGCTTTGCCCGGCTCCTGGCTGAGTACAACGCCACCCAGATGAAGGTAAAGAAGCGTCTCAGCCAGCTGGAGAGCCAGGTGAAGATCTGTGGCAGCGGCCCCCTGTCTGACAGAGAGACTCCCGGGGATGCCACAAAAACAGAGGACAAACAACAGTGAAAATGCGGGTGTCTGTCTCTTGCTTCCCAAGGTCAGGTGTCAGGGGGATGCTATGTGGCCACAGCTGCATGGCACAGAAACTGGCCAGGGTTTCATTCCAGCTCTGCTCACCTTTTGCAAGCCTACAGGAGAGAGCCTCGGTTTCCTCATCTAGAAAAGGGGACTCACGGTGTCAGCCCCGGGAAGTGCCAGGCTATCGCAAGGTCCCTGTGAAATACCACACAGAGCAAGGCTTTGTGAAGTGAGAAGTAGCCTCAATTCAAGTACACGGACGTGTGCGTGCAGGATTCCAACGATTCTTTTATGAATCCATGAGGACTTTTTAGGCTTTTTAACCTAATTTTCTGACAAATGGAAGATTATTTAGTTACCCTCCTCGCCCCCAACCTCGCTCCATCACCATCTAAAAATGAACATATATCAAGAAACTGAAAGTAAGATGTCATAACTCGAATTCAACCTCAGATTTAACAACGGAGTTAGGGGTGTATTTCTGAATCTGGTGTCTCCTCATGTGCTCTCTGGGACTCTAGAAACCTGGCCTTTGGTAGTGCCGTGGTAAGCAGAAGTTCTGTGGGACAGAGAAGTCACCCCATTTGAGGTCACTTCAAGTCTGTGAAGCAAGTCTAGACTCCCTGCCATCCATCCACTGTGCAATCAGAATCTGCTTCATGGAAAAGAGCATCTCAGTTAGGCGGAGAGACACCCTTCTCAGGAGCCAAGGAGATTCAAAGGCAGCCTCTCTCCTCATCCTTGATTCAGGACCCTGGGGAGACCTACGCTAGCTCCAGGAGGAGCGCTATGATCGGGCAGAGCCTTTTAGGTTAGAGTGGGAACGGCGTCCTAAGCCGAAGCAGCTGACCACCTGGACTTTTAGCACGTGAGACTCTCGGGCCATATCTTTGCAAACTGCCCTTCACCCCTGAAGAGGAATACGCAAGCCCGTTGTGGGGTTACAGCCTGAGGCAAAGCTTTTAGCTAGCATTACAGATTTCAGAAAGTAGTTTTTTATTTTTAATCCAGTAAATAGAATCCCATTAACATTTTATAACAGATTTATATATTTGGGTTCTATGATTGTAAATTATGACCTCAATGTTGCAGCCTTTGCTTAAATATATGTTGCAAATTATTCAAAAATAAGTCTATTTTTCTTTCCTTCTCTGTCTCTTTCTTTCCTTCCCTCCTCCTCTCTCCTTCCTCCTCCTCCTTCTTCTTCCTTCCTCCCATCATACAAAAATGCCCTACTTTGCTTTGACAACTTTGAAGTCTCTGTGATCTGATGCTATAATCCACATACTACATAATTGGGCCCTAATGTAGTTCTTACAAAAGGTGCTGCATTTTCAAGTATGTAACTTTGGATTTATATGGGTCTCTTTTTGTTTTTATTGTGGGTCATTTGACCATTTTAACTTGTTTTTAATGGATTAAAAAGTCTAGTAAAGGTCATAGATCCAAGCTCATATCATCAGCAAAATGTAACTAGCAATGTTTTCTCAAAATGCATGTTTTAAAAGCCTTAACTAATAATTATGCCTGCATTCATATTTGCACAGGAAAAATAAAGACCTGGATTAAAAAATATTAATGACTCTTGCTTCAGCCTCTTGTCATAGGGAAGACTCAGTCCCAGGGTATGTTTCTAGGGCAATGACTTCCCTACAGAGAATGGGTACTGATGAACAGGGGACGGCATACCCCACGCAAGGGGATATGCACAGCCAGAAGCAGCGAGAATGCACGTATGTGTACCCATAGATGTGTACAAATGGTTACGCAGCACTGTTTTTAATAGCCCCCCCAAAAAAGAACCTAAATGTCAGAAACTAAGGACAAATCAGGAAAAATATAAAACATGCTAGGTATTCCACCAAAGAGAATTTAAAAGAGGGAATTGATTGTGTGGGTGGTGGAGGGCTGAAAGATCAGAAAAGGAGCACCGAGGTCGTTCAGAGAGAGAAAAACTGCAAGAAACAGCTAGGGCTGGGGGACGAAGGTGAACAGGTGCTCAGAGGAGAGGCCCCAAGAGGTAGAACTCAGACCTTTGAGAAAGGGGTGCTGCTGGCTGTTACTGATCATTCAGGAACTTGGAGGAGTTTGGCAAACCTAGGAATTTGGACAATGTTTTAGGAGGGGCATTGCGTGATGAGACTGGTCCTGGGAGTCCCCAAAGGATGAACCCAACTGCCATTCCCAGGACGGGAGTGCTGCTGCTCCTGCTTCTGGGAATACTTAACCAGAACACCAGACAGACAGGAAAAAGAAAGTCCCTGTAGAGAGTTCTAGAAAAGTAAGAACAGTTAGAAGGACTTTGACTTGACTTGACTGACAGAATGTCTTCCATAGAGTTGAAGCTTTACCTTAGATGCACCTGGAATAGGTGGTGAAGACCAAGTGTCCTAAATGAATGACCCTCTCACCAGTGACTGATGTCTGACAGGTCGCCATCAAAGCTTCCTTCCTTTGTCCTAAAGCTTTTTCCTTCTGAGAATGCAAAAATCCCTGAGAAAAGACATGACGGTGAGAAGGGAAAGTGTCATTTATTAAGCATCTCCTGTTTGCCAGGCATTGCTCATCATGCAAAAGAATAAATATCCTCAATCATCACACCTGTTGAGGGAATCCTTTAACCTTCCTTAGGCATTTATACTTTTAATATGATTAACATAACTTACTAATTGATTTTTTAATGTACACCTGTTCTGTGCAAAGCAAAGAGTTTATAGATTGCTTTTCTAAAAAACAGGGCTGGCCGGTTAGCTCAATTGGTTAGAGCATGTTGCTGATAACACTAAGGGCCAGGGTTTGATCCCCGTTGTACTGGCCAGCTGCCAAAAAAAAAAAGTTGTGAAACAAGAATTCTAATTCATTGCTGGTGGGTATGCAACAATGGCACAGTCACTTTGAAAGACAATTTGGTAGTTTTTACAAAGTTAAACATACACTTAGCATATGATACAGCAATCACGCTCCTAGGTATTTACCCAAGAGAGTTAAAAACTTACATTCATGCAAAACATTTATACAAATGTTTATAGCAGCTTTATTCATAATCACCAAAACCCTGGCAGCAACAGGTATGAAACAGGCATGAAACAACAGTGCTTTTTCATCAACAGGATGAAAAACAGTGGTATATCCATACAATGAAATGCTATTCAGCAATGAAAAGAAATGAGCTATTGATTCATGCTATAAGATTCCATTCATGTGATATTCTGGAAAAGGTAAAACTATAAGGTTGAAAAACAGCTCAATGGTCACCAGGAGCTGGGGGAGTGTGGAGTGGTTTATCACAAAGGGAACACAGAAGGGAATTTTTAACGTGATGGAACTGTCTTGTATGGCACTGGGTGGTGGGTGTATGACTTTATGCATTTGCTCAAACTCATAAAGCTGTACATATCAAAGAGCAAAATTTAACGTGTACGTATTTTAAAATATCAACCAGGAGGTGAGGCAATTGCATGATGGAAAGAAGATTGTGACAAATGAATCGAACTGTATTACAAATATGAGACATAGCCTTATGGAAGGATGTAAGGTAAAATGATGAACTAAGTAGCTTTTAAAACTGGTGCTGTGGAGGCGTGGAGCTGGGGAAGCTGAATCCAACCACAACCAGGTAAAAAGCACACCAAAAACACCATTTTCACACGGGTAGCCCTCCATAGCCACTGCAATCACCATGGCTGCTGCAAAGGCAACTAGTCTCTATTGCAGCAGTCACAGCCACTGTGCAGATGGTGCACCAGACTCTCAACTGCATTGACACAAGGAGAGCCACCAGCAGGAACCAAAAAAAAAAAAAAGAAAGTCCTCTGTCCCCACAAAGCACACTCCAGAGAAATAGAAGAAGCATCTGATTTACAATAATAAAGGAAGATTTGACCACATGTGTCTCAGTACTGGACAGATCATCTAGGCAACAAACCAACAGAGGAACAGTTAATCAGATGGAGAGAACAAATCTATGGTTATTAGACGGAGGAGTGGGAGGGGGAGAGATTGAATAAGGGGCAAAAAGAATAAGTATGATTTGTAACAATGAATATGCTAATAAAAATAAAACATAAAATAAAAATGGTGCTATGATTGAAAAGTAAAGCTAAAGACAAAAAGAAGTGACATAAATACTGTATGCTAGTATTATTTTATTTTTTATCAAAAATTTATTTTACATGGAGGTATGGATTAATAATTCTGAAATTAGGGGCTGGCTGGTTAGCTCAGCTGGTTAGACCGTGGCCTTGTAACACTGAGGTCAAGGGATTGGTTCCCCCGTACCAGCCAGCTGCCAAAAATAACAGTAATGATAATAATTCTAAAAGTACATGTATACTGTGGACAAATGAATGAATGAATGAATGGTAAAAAGTGGGAGCCAGGTTTATCACAGTCAGAGAAAGAAGTTACAAACAAGTAAAGAGACAAGACCCAAATGAACCTTGTGGCAGGCACTCCTTTCTTGAATGAATCAGTCTCATTTCATTTTCACAACAATGTAGAAAATTATTAGACAGTCTCAGAGAATGTTAGTAGGATGCCTAAGGTCACAGGACTCTAAAGCATAACACAGGCTTTAGAATTCTTATTCTTAAAACTACATTCACAGACTCCACAAAGCAAGCAGGGATGTTAGAGTTCCCTTATTTCTATCCTTTATGGCTTTTGTGCACACTCTGTGACACTCACACCAGCAGTCTGAAAGGGCAAATCCTCCCCTCTCTTGGTTGGTTTTGTGCTGCTATAACAAAATACCTGAGACTGAGTAATTTATAAAGCATAGAAATTTATTCTCTCACAGTTCTGGAGGCTGGGAAGTTCAAGATCAAGGCAACAGCATCTGGTGTGGACCTTCTTACTGCATCCTCACATGGCAGAAGGTGGAAGGGCAGGAGAGGGACAACCCTGTGGGTTCAAATGGCAGAAGAGCAGAAAAGAGAGAACCCACTGCCTCAAGCCATTTTTAAAGAAGCATTAACCCACTGGTGAGGGCAGAGCCCTCATGACCTAAACACCTCCCACTAGTCCCCACCTTCCAACACTGTTGCATTGGGGATTATGTTTCCAACACACGAATTCTGGAGGACACATGCAGACGTTAGCATCCCCATTCTTGCCAGTAGTGGGCATGGTTTAATGATCCCTGTTTCCCAGACGCAAATCTCCCAAACTCATTCTATGAAACAAACATCATCCTGATACCAAAACCAGGTAAAGATATAACCAAAAAAGAAAACTACAGGCCGATATCCTTGATGAATATAGATGCAAAAATCCTCACTAAAATACTAGCAAACAGAATACAGCAACACATACGTAAAATTATTCACCACGATCAAGTGGGATTCATCCCAGGGATGCAAGGTTGGTTCAACATACACAAATCAATAAATGTGATACATCATATTAATAAAATCAAACACAAGGACCATATGATCATCTCTATAGATGCTGAAAAAGCATTTAATAAAATTCAACACTCATTCATGACAATGACCCTCTATAAGTTAGGTATCGATGGAAAGTATCTCAACATAATTAAAGCCATATATGATAAACCCACTGCCAATATGATCCTGAATGGGGAAAAGCTGAAAGCTTTTCCTTTAAGAAAAGGAACTAAACAAGGATGCCCACTCTCACCGCTCCTATTCAACATAGTGTTGGAAGTACTAGCCAGAGCAATCAGAGAAGAGAAGGAAATAAAGGGCATCCAGATTGGAAAAGATGAAGTCAAACTGTCCCTGTTAGCAGATGACATGATCCTATATATTGAACAGCCTAAAGCCTCTACAAAAAAACTCTTGGAGTTGATAAATAATTTCAGCACAGTAGCAGGATACAAAATCAACACACAAAAATCAGTAGCATTTCTATTCTCCAATAGTGAACATGCAGAAAGAGAAATCAAGAAAGCTTGCCCATTTACAATAGCCACCAAAAAAATAAAATACTTAGGAATTGAGTTAACCAAGGAGGTGAAAAATCTCTATAATGAGAACTACGAATCACTACTGAGAGAAATTAGAGAGGATACAAGAAGATGGAAAGATGTCCCATGCTCTTGGATTGGAAGAATCAACATAGTGAAAATGTCCATACTACTCAAAGTGATATACAAATTCAATGCAATCCCCATCAAAATTCCAAAGACCTTTTTCTCAGAAATGGAAAAAACTATCCAGACATTTATATGAAATAACAAAAGACCACTCATAGCCAAAGCAACGCTGAGCAAAAAAAAATAAAGCTGGAGGGATAACACTACCTGACTTTAAACTATACTACAAAGCTATAATAACCAAAACAGTATGGTACTGGCATAAAAACAGACACACTGATCAATGGAATAGAATAGAGAATCCAGAAATCAACACACACACCTACAGCCATCTGATCTTTGACAAAGGCACCAATCCTATGCACTGGGGAAGAGACGGCCTCTTCAGCAAATGGTGCTGGGAGAACTGGATATCAATATGCAGGAGAATGAAACTAGACCCATACATTTCACCATACACTAAAGTCAACTCAAAATGGATTAAAGAATTAAATATACACCCTGAAACAATAAAACTTCTTAAAGAAAACATAGGAGAAACACTTCAGGAAATAGGACTGGACACAGACTTCATGAATACAACCCCAAAAGCACAGGCAACCAAAGGAAAAATAAACAAATGGGATTATATCAGACTAAAGAGCTTCTGCACAGCAAAAGAAACATTAACAGAGTTAAAAAACAACCAACAGAGTGGGAGAAAATATTTGCAAAATATACATCTGACAAAGGATTAATATCCAGAATATACAAGGAACTCAAACAACTTTACAAGAAAAAAACAAGCAACCCAATTAAAAAATGGGCAAAAGAGCTAAGTAGGCATTTCTCTAAGGAAGATATACAAATGGCCAACAGACATATGAAAAAATGCTCAACATCACTCAGCATCCGGGAAATGCAAATCAAAACCACACTGAGATACCATCTGACCCAATTTAGGATGGCTAAAATCCAAAAGACCCTGAACGATAAATGCTGGCGCGGTTGCGGAGACAAAGGAACTCTCATACATTGTTGGTGGGACTGCAAAATGGTGCAGCCTCTATGGAAAATGGTATGGAGTTTCCTCAAACAATTGCAGATAGATCTACCATATGACCCAGCTATCCCACTGCTGGGAATATACCCAGAGGAATGGAAATCATCAAGTCGAAGGTATACCTGTTCCCCAATGTTTATCGCAGCACTCTTTACAATAGCCAAGAGTTGGAACCAGCCCAAATGCCCATCATCGGATGAGTGGATACGGAAAATGTGGTACATCTACACAATGGAATACTACTCAGCTATAAAAACGAATGAAATACTGCCATTTGCAACAACATGGATGGACCTTGAGAGAATTATATTAAGTGAAATGAGTCAGGCACAGAAAGAGAAATACCACATGTTCTCACTTATTGGTAGGAGCTAAAAATAAATAAATAAATTCACACACACACACACACACACACAGAAAATGGGGGGGGGAGAGAAGACACAACAACTACAATTCCTTGAAGTTGATATGACAAGCAAACAGAGGGGACATTGTTGGGTGGGAGGGGGAGAGGGAGGAGGGAGGGGGTTTTGGTGATGGGCAACAATAATCAACCACATTGTACATTGACAAAATAAAATAAATAAATAAATAAATAAATAAAACCAAAACACCTAAAAAAAAAAAAAAGATCCCTGTTTCCACTATTTATTTCTTATCTTGTGAATGATTTTTTTATTCCCTTTGTTCATTTTTATTTTAGCGTGTACGTCTGATTACCTCCTCAATTCCATTCTGATAAGAATCAGGTTGATCTTTTTACCCCTTATTAGCATAAGGCCTAGCATATAATATGTGCTGAATGTGGAAGGGGTTAATTTCCTTAGGACATATTCCTGGGAGTGCAACTAGTGAATCAAAATGTAGGAATTCTTAGAAGGCTTTTCACGCATATTATGTTGCTTCCCCAAAAGTTTGCATCACTTTATAGCATATGAGAGTGGCTATGTATTACTATTATTTTTATTCTTGTCAAACTTATAGTTGGACGCTTACCTTATTTTAATGTGCATTTATTTCATGATTAATACAACTGAACACCTTTTGCATAATTATTGACTATAACTTTTAACTCGCCATACATAACTCATAAAAACATAAGAATATGTTTCAATTTTTCCTCCCTCTCTTATTGATTTGTAATAGGGTATTAGGAAAATGAATTGCTACCCTTTGTCAATAAGCGATATAATTTTCTCCTTAGTTTATATTTGTGCATTTAGAAAGTTTCCATATTTTTAATGTGGTTAAATTTATTAATCTTTTATTTTACCAGTTTATGCCTTTTATTCAAGACATAGATATTTACCCATGGGTACATCTACTATTTTTGTGGTTTCATTTCTTATATATAAACATTTGGTCTAAATATTTGATCTAAACATTGGATCTATTTGGAAGGAATTGTTTTTATTTCATGTTTTTTCATAAAGCGATTAGATGGTTTGTGAAGTGAGAACCTTCTTTCAGAAGTTCGGGCACACTGTCACTGGTGGAAGACTCATCACCACCCCGTGGAGTTTCAGGGTCACTCAGTTTATGCGTGACAGCACCGGGTGACCTGTTTTGAGAAGAATAAAAAATCTTGCTGGAGGCTGCATGGTTCTACTTCAGGACACTGAAAGGGGACAGCAAACCCAAAAAATGCCTTTATCAAGGATCTTAATACACTGTCTGCTTGCCAAAATGTAAAGATTTGACTGTGTAACAAAGCACTCTAATAAATGGCAAACAATGTACTGGCAAAACATTCACAATGAGACAGAAGGTTGATATCCGACAGGTATCAGGAGGTCTCACAAGTCATCAAGAAAAGGACAAATATCAGTACGAGGCAGTTCCTACCACCCCTACAGCTTCTTCCAGAGGAAGCTTCCCTTTCCACTCCCCTGGTGCAGGAACAGCCTTGGGTAGCCATGGTTGCTCCTATCACCAGCCAGAGCTGGTTGGATCAGGGACAGGCACCTGATCCAAGGATACTGACCTGCGGCATGGTTCTGTGAAAAAGATGAGATGGACCAATCAGGTTCACACTCTCGGGAATTTGAAACAAAAGCCATAATAATAAGGCATTCAGCAGTGGGAACGGCAGCTAAAAGACGGTGTGGAGAGAAGTCATGAGGTGAGATCAGAGCCTGAGGATTTTGGTGGGTAGAGTTATGAGCAAGCAGGAACAGTGGGGACGCAGTGCCTGTGACCACGGAGCGAGAGTCAAGCCAGAGAAGCTCCCTGGCTCATCCCCAGAGTCCTTGATCCTGAATCTCCTCCGGCAGTTCCTGTTCCTGTTCCTGTTCCAATCCACATACGACTCCATAAGTGGTCTTCTATTCTTTGGGAGCAAAAGTCCTAATTGAAAACAGGATTGGAAAACACAACTCACAGGAAATAAAAATCAGATGAGTAATAAACAAATGGGGGAAATATTTAAATTATTTATAAAAAAGTACAAATTAAACAACACTGAAGCTCTGTTTTTTTAACTTATTAAATTAGAGAAAACTCTTTTAAAATGATGCTGCCCAACACTGGGGAGAGTGGTGTGAAATCAGCATTCTCAGACAGTCTTGTAGGAGTATAATTTGGCTCTACCCTTTGAATAAATTTAAATAAACTTGAAAATATATTTTATGAACCTTGATAAGGTAACCTCGGAATCCAAGGTTATAAACCTTATCTAGTTTATATAAACCTTACCAAGGTTTATAACCTTGAATAAACCTTGGTATATAACCAGTAATTTTACTTCTATGAATTTATCTTACGTGAATAAGACCTGTGAACAAAGAGTTACTATATGTTCATCATAGCATTATTTATAACTGCAAGTAATAAAGTACATATCTCTTTGATGTTTTAAATACTTTTTTGTGATTTCAGAGAAGCTTATGATCTACTTACTACTAAGTGAAAAAAGTATATACAATACGATTTCAACTTTGAAAAATTATAGAGAAAAGATTGAAAAAAAACGTTTGATGGTATCTAAGGGTGGTAGGACTCTTAGAGATGTTTACTTTCTTTATGGTACTTACTAATTTTTCTATAGGAAGGTGTATTATTTTTATGATAGAAACTTTATATGTAGTTTTGAGATTCTGGAAAGACAGCAGCACTGTAGTTTTTCCATCTCTCCAAGCCCTCCCATAAAAACACAGCAAATAGGGTAGCAAAATTAAAAATCCACAAACAACACCTGACATCCCTGAGAATAGGAGAAACACCCAAATCACCAAGAGGTACTAACTGGAAAGCATGGAGAGCCCACCTGAGAACAGCAGCTGGATCTAAGAGGAGTTCTACAGGGAGAGTACGAGACAGTAATGCAACCAAATCGATGTGCTGGGACACTCAGGGTAATATAAACTCTAGACATTAACAGAAGGAAGCTTCCTTCTTCTGAGAAATGTCTATTCAGACTCTGCCCGTTTTTTAATTGTGTTATTTGTCTGCTTTCTATTGAGTTGTCTTAGTTCCTTATACATTTTGAGTGTTAACCCCTTATCAGGTATATGCTTTGCAAATATTTTCTCCCATTTCACAGGTTGTCTCTTCATTCTATTGATGGTTTCCTTGGCTGTGCAGAAGCTTTTTAGTTTTTTAGTTTAGGGCTACACGTAGTTCTGTGTATCTATTTTTGCTTTTGTTGACTTGCTTTGGGATTTACATACAAAAAATGATGGACCAGACCAATGTCAAGGAGGTTTTCCCTGTGTTTTTTTCTGTTTCTTTTCTTTTCTCTTTTTGGCTGCCAGTCAGTATAGGAATTGAACCCTGGGCCTTGGTGTTATCTGCGCCACGCTGTAACCAACTGAGCTAACCCGCCAGACTTTCCCCCTTCCCCTGTATTTTCTTCTAACAGAAAGAAGCTTCCTTCCAAGACAAAGCCATTCACTGAGAAAACTATGCTGGGAGTCAAATCCAAATTGAGCACAGGAAAGAGATGATAATGACAAAGGAAAGAGAAAGTGTAGATAAAAGAGGGGAGAGAGGCAGAGGAGGCAGATCTATGACAGCACTATCCAAATATATATTTTATGACTTTGAGAAGACAGCAGAAGAGGACGTTATAGACTATAAAGTTAGAAAAAGATAAATCATGTTCCATCTCTCCTTTCAAAAGTATAGGCACATTCGATTCACTTAAAATAGAAACAACAGAAAAGATTCACAGTCAAATTTCATGCCAAGTCACTATTTAAAAGAAGAAAAAAAAGAATAAGATGAAATATAATATCTCTACAGATAATGAAATCCACTAGGAAAACATGATAACAAAACAGATGTAAACTGTGACCCATCATTTCAAAACCAGCCAAGAGAAATTAAGAGAATGATGGATGCTATAAATAACATCATAAATCAGAATCAGGAACAAGGTGACTGAGGAAAAGGAAGATTTGAAAAGACAAGTAACAGAACTTGAAAAGTACTAAAAATGAACAAACATTATTTCAAAATAAAGACCGAGTTAGAAGGAACACAAAAGCAAATAAACAAAGTAGATAACGTTTTAAGAGAAATCAAGGGAAGAAAGGATGTTTTAGGGCTGACTGGTTAGCTCAGGTGGTTAGAGCGCAGTGTTATAACACCAGGGTCAAGGGTTTGGATCCCCACACTGGCCAGCTGCCAAGAAAAAAAAAAAAGAATGTTTTAAAAATCAAAAACATATTCCAACAATATGGCATTCTGGAAAAGGCAGAACTATGAAGACAATAAAAAGATCAGTGGTTGCCAAGGGTTTGGGGGAGAAAGGGATCAGCAGGCAAAGCACAGAGAATTTTTAGGGCAGTGGAACTACTCTGTGTGTTATTATAATGGTAGATACACATCATTACACATTTGTCAAAACCCTTAGACTGCACAACACCAAGAGTGAGCCCTAATGTAAACTATGGGATTTAGGTGTTAGTGATATGTTAATGCAGGTGCATCGATTGTAACAAATGTAAATTTGTCACATGTACATGTACATGTACCAGTCTGATGGAGAATGTTGCTAGTGTGGTAGGTGGGGGGAGAGGGGCAGTAGCTGATTTATGGTCCTTCATTCAATTTTGCTGTAAACCTAAAATTGCTCTAAAAAATAAAGTCTATTTTTTAAAAATCAAAAAGAAATGAAAAAAGATAAAAAGAATTTGAGAGGAAAGTGATAGAGGTAGAGAATAAATGACAAAGATCTAACATGTTAATAAGAATCCACATAGAAGTAAATCAAAACACAGGAATGGAGCAAACAGTAAAACATAATTTAGGAAAATTTCCCTGAAATAAAAGTCAGCTTTGAACTATATATTGAAAAAGCATTCTGCATCCTGGGAACATTGACCCAGAAAGTTGGCACTGAGACATATTCTTGTAAAACCTATAAACTTTATAGGAAAAGAAAAAATATTTTAGATATTCGAGCAAAAAGACAAAGTCACTTACAAGGGGGAAAAATAAGATTTCCTTCAGACTTTTATTGAAAAGAATTTTATGCTAGAAGACGAAGCAACATTTAATATACCCAAAGAAAGAAAATGTGAGCCACTGATTTTATATCCAGCCAAACTGACCTTGAGGTGTAAAGGCTACATACAGATCGTGGGTTTTTTATGTTCATTATGACAGTTTTCCAGCAGATGGCAGTAGACGGTCTTGTTCTAATATAGTCAGTATGGTATGTCAATTCTCAGTGGGGGGAGAGGGGAAGGTAAAGAATATCTGGACAGGGCTGCTGTGCAGAATTCCCTTTCCCAACAGAGACATGGGTTCTTAACCAGAAGTCATTGGACCATTGCAGCATACTTGCAGCAAGAATTTATGGATTTATTCCTGAATTCTTTAGTATATATTTAACTTCACCAGTATCAGTTGCCAGCAGAGAATGTGGCTTCTCGAAATTAAAATTACTTCAAAACTCCTTAAGTTTTACGATGTCACAAGAAAAGCTGGCAAATGCAGTGATCATTTGTATAGAAAAAGAGATCATGGGACACGTATATATTAAAACTGTCAAAGAATTTTATTTCCACAAAGGCAAAATGTGTATCTATTCCATAACAAATTATTATATCTTAGTGATTTTGAGTTCCTAGCTGTGATAAAGACTTGAAAATTTCTGCTTTACGTTAGATAATTTGATTTACATAATTTTAGAGAATGGCTTGTTATTGTTCATAATGAGAAATAAATAACATACTAACTTAAAAAATAATGTTTGCCCTGGTGCTAAGGTGTTGACTGACAGTGTGGTGAGCTACTCCCACTCTGAGATGCTCTTCGGATCCCCGCTCACTTTAGTGGGACCGTGGGCAGAGTCCCCCACACCCTCCTCTCCTGCTCTGCCCCAGGCTCAGTTGGATTTGCAAAAGTTAGGTGAGCAAATAGTACCATGTTTCCAGATGTTTTGTTGGCAAAGGGTACTGTATTCAGGGCTCTGGGGCCACTGAAGGTTAATGTTGCTGCCAACAGGGTGATGTCAGGACTATCCCATCTCTCCGTGCTTGGGGCAGGGCCAGGGGCATCAAGTCAGCCAGTTTCCAAGGCTCCCCCAGTCCTGCCCACCTCTCACCCTGCCAGGAGAAAAGAAGATGGTGGCCCTTATGTTTTGTGGGTAACTCTGGTGGCCACTGGTCCTATGACTGATGTTGCCCTGGCACTTAAAATGGACCCAATGTTTCGTACGAACTTTAAAAACGTGTTCACGATGGGAGAAAATAGGAACTGTAAATGGTTGGTTCTAAGTGGTCACTGCCATGGGTTTGTGGTCATTGTTTGGGCAGGGCAGCGTCCCACTGAGGACACAATGCCTGGTCTTCCTCTCCCTCTCCCACACTGAATGCCATTAGCATCAGCAGTCACCTTGACAACCCAGCACCCTTTCCACACATTTCCCATATCCCCATGGGGCTGGCCAAGAAGAACAGTCAAATGTACTTACTCTAACTTCAGAAATTAATTAGGCTTCTCTTTTTAAAAAAAAATGGAGGAGAGGGAAAATTGTACTTTCCTCTATATTTTAAGTTAGACATATATTGTGCAATATAGAATTCTATCCTTGTAATTCATTTTTGTTTTCTACAAGCCATTCAATTATTCCAGTCCAATGCTCTTAAGATTAATACTGTTTTCAACTAAAAAATCTCACTTTTTAGAAAATTTACTCACCCTTAGGTCAAGGCCCACTAATTTTACACAAAAGACAAATCCCACAAGCTTAGGGGTGGTGAGAAGAAAGGAGGAGAAGCTGCAGCTGGAGCCCACGTCTCTTGCTTGGCCACCCCCTTCCATATCACCTTGTCCTGTCCAGGCTAAGCTTTCCTGCAATCCCGAACGCTCATAACATCACAACCCCAAATGGGACATTTCCACCTTCAACTGTGGCATAAGGCTGAGGATGCCTCTCTTCCCAAGCCCAACAAATGGGCTAGAGGAAGGGGCACGAGGGAGTGTGATCACAGCGGAGGAGGGAAAGATTCTTGCTGTTGAGATGGAATTCTGGTTTTATTTTCTAATAGAAACACCATTATAATATCAGTTAAGTAGAAATCTGTAAGCTCAAGATAGAGAATCAACCTGTGCCCATCGACGGATGAATGGACAGAAAAAATACATATACACAATAAAATACTATTCAGCCTTAGAAAAGAAGGAAATCTTGTCATTTGTGACAACACCGATGAACCTGGAGGACATAATGTTAAGCGAAATAAGCCAGGCTTGGAAAGACAGATACCGCACGATCTCACTTATATTTGGAATCTAAAAACGCTGAATTCTTAGAAGCAGAGGGTAGAATTGTGTTTACCAGGGGCTGGGAGGCAGGGATTGGAGAGGTATTGGTCAAAGGTTACAAAAGTTCAGTTAGACAGGAGAAATAAGTTCAAGAGATCTATTGTGCAGCATGGTAACTATAGCTGTGAATTGCTACTTGAAAATTGTTGAGAGAGTAAATCTTAAATGTTCTCACAACAAAAAATGATGCCAAAGTAAGAATACCGCCGACATCATTTGTGTAAGGGTACGTTAAAAAGATCATGGAAAAATAGAATTAAAAGATAATACAAATCTTTCCATGAACTTTCTGACATATCCTCATAGGAGTTAAGATCCAGTGAGTGAAAATAAATGAACACCTAGGTGTTTGTCCCTCTTTGGGGGATGGGATGGCTTTTGATGACGGTGGTGATGGTCACATCACCTTCTCTTCTCCTTCATCCCTATGGTGAGGCAGAGAGGGCCTTGCCCTCATCCCATCAACACTGTGGGCCCCCTACCTCCCAGCCACCCTTGCAGGTAGGCTGGTCAGGTGACCAGCCCTGGCTAGTGATGTGTGAGCAGAAGTGGCGTAGGTGTCTGAATGTGCCTGTCCCATGCCCTTCTCCTAATTTTTGGTGACTGTGCAGACCTTGGGTTGAAGAGCCTGGATCTCTGAGTTACTGCTGCAGCCCACAAGACTGTGATATGAGTGAGAAACAAACCTTCGCTATGTAAAGCCAATGACATTTGGTGTTTGTTTGTAACTTTTTATAATACCTGCATTTGATTTCTTCTAGAGAGATATTATGAAAAGTCTAAAAAAAAGTTTTTTTAAAAGCAAACGGACATCAGAAGACTTTTGGAGGTGATGGATACCTTACCTTGATTGTGGTGATGGTACCATAGGTATATGTATATGCCCGAACTCATCAAATTGTACACATTAAATACATGCAGTTTTCTGTGTATCAATTGTACTTCAATAAAGCTGTGAAAAAAATCTGCCTTTGAATATGGAAGAAAGCATTTTACTTCCTGTGCCGCAGGTAGGAGTTATATTTTTACATGTGTCATTTCCAAACCTGCCTCCTGAGCTGCATTGGTCCTGAGGGCAACTGTCTTTGTCCCCAGGCTTCAGTGGTGTACTCTGCCCATCACTTGGATCCAGCGGCCTATTGGTTACTCCCACCAATGGGACAGCTGAGAGTGAGCTCCGATGGGGGAGAGATGTGGGGAGGAGGAATGGGGGGGGTTGCCATAATTATGCTCATCTTCAGTTGGGAAACTGAGGCTTAAAAAGATGAAGTCACTTGTCCAGAGCACACAGCTTTGAAGCCAGGGAGGGATTCCAGGAGCCAAGCATTTAGCCACCGTGCTAAACTATGCTAAAAGGAGTTGGACAAGTTCAGGCAGAATGTGCCCAACTGCTTTCTTTGCAAATTTACTATGATTCTGTGGAAATTTTTTTTTTTTTCCAAATTGCAGGTTGTAATCCATGACTGAGTAATAAACACAGACTAATGACAAGTTTTGAGAGAATACAATAGAAAATAACAGACTGCATTGGTACCATTCTTAGAAGTATTATTGCATGAAAATTGTGTTTGTAATACACATATACGCGTGTGTTTGAGGTGTACATTGCACCTTTTGCTACAGATTGCAATCAACAGAGTCTGAAAGCACTGCCAGAATGAAGCTTTAAGTATTTGTGAAGTTAATGGAATTTTTAAAATGTTATATTTGTGACCTGTGGCTCCCAATAGGCCGGCCCTTAAAAATGCCCACTTTTCCTTGATCCCCAATCATGAGGTGAATGAGGCTGCTTTATTTACCCTATCTAGAAAAGTCCCAATGCCAGCATGCCCTCTGGCAACAGCAAGGCCCTTCAGCATGCAAGGCCACAGCATCCCTCTAGCACAACTGAATCATTCCCAAGGAACTGGCAGTATTGGGAACAGGAGTCATCTTTTCCAAACAGTCCATCCCAAGGGCCACTCATATGCTGATGCTTGGTGTACCAAGAAATGCTTCCATCTCTTCAAGGGCCATCCACACCCTCCCTCAGTGAACTAATAGGGGAAATAGGTCCACATATGTCTATAATGTAAAAAAGTACTATAGTAGATTTATATACACTGTTTTGGGAATACAGATGAGGGAAGAACTGATTCAGCCTGGGAGAAGTAAGTGGAGAAAAGGACAGTGACCAAGAGTTAAGATATTTGAATGGATGAGTAGGAGTTTGCCAGGTAGATATGGGAAGTGGCTCTTCCAAATGAGTCTTCTCCCCCATTATTAGCTATGGGAAGATAAAGCTTGCCCAGGGCCTAGGGTCCCAATTTCTGGACCAGCTGCTTACTGCTGCCATAGATTTATGAGGAAGATCTATGCACAGAGGACAAGGTCAATCCAATACATATCCTTTTTTACCAGCTGGGGATATTGGAAGGCCATGTGTAAGCTGCCACCATGCTGTCTTAGAGTAAAGTCACAAAAACAGACCATACCAGATACTCAATAGAATAAATTTAGTAGGGGAACTAGTTGCATGATAGAGTTGCTGGAATCCAAACAGGGAATCATAAGGCAACCCACAGATTAACAATAGCCCAAGAAGCCGAAAAGCTCAAGAGATGCAAGGAGGTGGTAGAATTAGCAGAACCCAGGAATCAGAGCTGCCTGGCAGGTGTTGGAACCACAACAGGGACTGTACAGAGAGAGATGGACTGACCAAAAAGAAGGAGCCACTGCCAATAATGCAAAGATGATATGTAAGGGGGAGGTCAGAGGAAGAAAGATGGCTTTTTCCTTCCTCATACCCCATAGTCTCCCAATAATGCATCTCATTGGCCAAGCCCAGCCAGAAGCCAGTTGGAAAAGAAGCTTAGGAGATGTAGTTTTCAGGGGTTAGCCCCTAAAGGGTACAGAATGAATTTAGGGGCTTATAGTCTTAACTGATATATTCTGGATTTTTGGCCCATTGCTTATATCAAAAGCAGGCTGAGTAATCTTGTCCTTTTCTCTTACACCTAAAACTTTATCTTTCCCTAGAACAGAACCTCTCAAATGGTATACTGGAGATACTTCCAAGACCAGGTGTGAGGAGGCCAGAATCCCCAAGCAGCTTACCTCTAGCTATAAGTGGCTTTCCCCATTTATCCCAGGGTGCTAGACAAGTATATGTTGTCTGTGTGCCATGGAGTAAAAATATTTCCGAAGTAATGCTATAGGAATAAGCAAAGAAAGAGGGATTGGAGGAAGCCCACACCTAGGAAACTTCTCCTAGAGCAGAGTGGGTCTCAACCACCCACCCTAAAAGATTCCAAGGTGAAGCAGTTCCAGATTCATCCAATTGCACTGGCAAAGAGAAAAACAATCAAAGAAGGGGGCTAATACCAAAAATACAATCAAAATCCATTTTCTTCTCAGAATCCTGATGGATGACTCAAAATAAAAGCAAAAGTTCCCAAGTCTCAAGTTTTGGAAGAAGTAGCAGAACACTATAGAGTGTTCTACATCCTAAGCAATTGTTCCTTTCAGTTTCAATACCCAAAGAAACAGAAAGTGTGATGTATACTTGGGGGAAAAAAAGAAAACAGGCAATGGAAAGTGCAAAGGAGAAGACCCAGATGGGATTTAACAGACAGAGACTTTAAGCTATCATTATAAACATGTTCAAAGAACTAAAGGAAACCCTGCTTTAAAAAAATTTTTTTTAAATGCGATGTTTTATCAAATAGAGAATATCAATAAAGAGAAGGAAATTATTAAAAAAGAACCAAATAAAAATGCTGGCATTGATAAGTATAGTAACTGACATGAAGAATTCATTAGAGGAGCTCAGCCGTAGATGTGAACTGGCACAAGAAAGAATAAGCAAACTTGAAGACAAATCAATACAGAGTATACAATCTAAAGAACAGAGAGAATAAAAGATGAAGAAAAATAATCAGAACCTCTGAGACATATGAGAAACCATTAAGCACACCAACATGCAAGAAGAAGAGGAGAGAGAAAGGAGTAGAAAAATTCTACACACCGAAGATCAGCAAACTTCAAGCAGGATAAATGCAAAGAGATCCATACACAAATGCATCATAGTAAAAATGCTGAAAACAAAAGACAAACGGAACCTCTCACCAGCAGCAAGAGAAAATGACTTGTCACATACAAAGAAACCCCAATAAGATTAACAGCTGACTTCTTATTTTAAATAATGGAGGGGAGGAGGCATTGGGATAGCATATTCAAAGTGATTCAAGAAACAAATTGTCAACCAAGCATCTTATATCCAGAAAAATTATCTTTCAAAAATAAAGGTGCAATAAAAATATTCCCAGATAAAAACTGAGATAATTTATTGGTAGCAGAACTCCCTACAAGAAATACTAAAGAAGTTCTTCCGGATGAAAGCAAGAAACACCAGACAATAATTTAAATCCACATGAATAAACAAAGAGTGCCAGTAATTGGGTACTATAAAAAACAACATAAATTCATATTTCTTCTCTAAATTGATTTTAAAACCATTTGTATAAAACAATATGTATCAATTGTACCATTGGGCCTATGCCATATAAAAATGCAAGGGATTTGCCAATAGCAAAAATGAGGTGCATGGGGAAAAAGCTGTATTAAACTAAGAAAATGACACTAGGTGGTAACTCAATTCAACAGGAACAAATTAAGAGAACCAGAAATGGTAAGAAGGTTAATATAACAAATCCTGTAAATATATATTTACTCTCCCTCTTCTCTCAGCTTCTTTAAAAAGGCATAAAATTATGTAAGGTAATAATTATAACAATAAAGTGTTGGAGTACTGGGTTTTTAATATATATTGATGTATCAAACATATATATGTGACATACATAGATGTAACCACTAAGAAAATAATTCAAAAACATAGAGTAAAAAAATAATCATTAAAGGAATTATATTACACTAGAAAACATTAAGTTAATGCAGAAGAACACAATAAAGGAGAAATAAAGGAACAAAAAGACATAAGGCATAAAAAACACAAAGAAAAATGGCATACATAAATCCAACTATATCAATAATAACATTAAATGTGCACAGAGTAAACAATGTAATCATAAGGTTGAGATTATGAGACTGAATAAAAAAAGATCTAACTATATTATGTAGACAGAAGACACCTTTAGATAGATATTGTTGAAAATTAAAAGATGAAAAAGATATAGAAAAGAAACAGCATCCGTAAGAAATCTAAAGTGCCTATACTAACATCAAATACAATAGAGTTCAATACAAAAAAACAGTAGAGATAAAGAGAGATGTTTTATAAAAAGGTTACTCCATCAGAGGAAATAACAACTATAAACATATATACATTTAATAACAGAGCTCCAAAATATGTAAAACAAAAACTGACAGAGCTGTAGAAAGAAATAAACAAATTGAGCAATAATAATTAGAGACTTCAAAATTCCTTAGGAAATAGAAGACTTGTATAACACTATAAACCAACTAGACCTAATGTATATTTCTAGAACACTCCTTCCAATAACAGCAGAATACACATTCTTCTCATGTGCACACAGAATATTCTCCAACGCATAGACTATATTCTAGGCTATTAAACAAGACTCATTAAATGAAAGAGACTGAAATCATACAATGTATGCTCCACAATTATAATTGGATAAAATTAAAAATTCATAACAAAAAAATGGGAAATTTCACAATATGTAAAAATTTTAAAACTCTTTAACAAACAGTGAGTCATTGAAAAAATCACAAGGAAGGGGCCGAGCCCGTGGCGTACTCGGGAGAGTGCGGCGCTGGGAGCGCAGCGACGCTCCCGCGGGTTCGGATCCTATATAGGAATGGCCAGTGCACTCACTGGCTGAGTACCGGTCATGAAAAAGACAAAAAAAAAAAAAAAAAAAAATCAGAAGGAAGATTAGAAGATGTTTGAGATGAATGAAAATGGAGATGCACTATAACAAAACTTATGAGATTCCGCAAATTCAGTGCTTACAGGGAAACTTATACCTATTAATGCCTACATTAGAAGAGGAAGATGAAGGAGGAGGATGAATATTGTAAGCCAACAACCTAACCTTCCACCTTAACACACTGGAATAAAAGAGCAAACTAAACCCAAATCAAGCATAAGGAAGGAAATAATAAAGATTAGAGCAGAAATTAATGAAATAGATTACAGAAAAACAATAGAGAAATACCAATGAAACTAAAAAGTTGCTTCTTTGAAATGATCAGTGAAATTGACAAATCTTTAGCTAGACTGACCAAGAAAAGAGAGATAACACTCAAATTGCTAAAATCAGGAATGAAAGAAGTTATATTATTAACGACCTTAGAGAAATAAAAAGGAATACATGGGAGTATTGTGAACAAATGTATGCCAAAAATTAGATGATCTAAAGGAAATGGATGCATTTCTGGAATGATACAAACTAACAACTGACTCAGGAAGAAACGGAAAATATAAATTCATCTATAATAAATAAAGACTATAATTAGTAATTTTAAAATTACCCACCAATAAAAGCCCAGGCATAGACTATTTCAGTGGTGAATTCTACCGATATTTAAAGATGAATTAATACTACTGTCCCATAAACTCTTCCAAATACAGAAGAGGAGGGAACACTTCCTAATTCATTCTATGAGGGCTGTGTTACACTGATGCAAAACCAAACAAGGACATAATAAGAAAATAAATCTGCATGCCAATACCTCTTATGAAAATCGATGCAAAATTTCCCAACATAATACTAGCAAATCAAATCCAGAAATATATAAAAAGGATTATGAACCATAACCAAGTAGGACTTATCTGAAGAATGCAAAGTTGGTTTTACATAAGAAATGTAATTAATACAATACACTCTATCAATAGAATAAAGGACAAAAGTCACATGATCATCTCAATATCATTTGACAAAATTTAACACTGCTTCATGATTTAAAAAAACACTCAAAAACTAGGAGGAGAAGGGAACTTCTTCAACCTGATGAAGGGCATCTGTAAAAAACTCAGAGCTGACATTATGCTTAATGGTGAAAAACTTAAGGATTTCATGCTCAGACTGGAAACAAGAAAAGGATGTTGTATTAGTCTGTTTTGCGTTGCTTATAACAAAATACACAGAACTGGGTGATTTATAAAGAAAAATGACATTTATTGCTTAGTTTCTGAGGATGTAAAGTCCAAGGTCTATCTGGTGGCGGCGACAGTGACCCAGTGGTCTCACATGGCGAGATGGTGGAAGCAGAGAGAGCAGAGAGAGAGAAAGACAGACTCCCCTCTTCTTTTAAAGCCCTCAGAACCACGCCCCTGACCACCATTTTTAATCCTTTCATTACTGCATGGTCCTACAATCCAATCACCTCTTCAAGACTCCACCTTACAATTACCATAATAGGATTTCCCACCCTCTTAACAGTCATAGTGAGGCTAAGTTTCTAACACATAAAACTCGGGGGATACAATTCAAGTTTCATTGAGTTTTGGGGGGACATAATTCAATCCACTACAGATGTCCACCCTCACCCCTTCTACTCAACATTGTATTGAACGTTCTAGCCAGCACAATTAGGAAAAAATAATTAAATTAAAAGTATTCAGATTGGAAAAAGGGAAGAAGTCTTTAACTGCAGAAGACATGATCTTGTATATAGAAAACTCTAAAAAATTCCAATAAAAAGCTTTGAGAACTAACAAATGAGCTTAGCAATGTTGCAGGATACAAAATCAAGGCACAAATATGTGCTGTATTTTCATACAGTAGGAATAAACAAACTAAAAATGAAATTAAGGAAATTCTATTTACAATGCATCAAAAAGTAAAATAGGAATAAATTTGACAAAAAATTGCAAAAGCTATGCTCTGAAAACTAGAAAACATTGAAGGAAATTTAAGCAGACCTAAATAAATGGAAAGACATCCTGTGTTTATGGACCAGAAGACTTTGTATTTTTTAAATGGCAATATTTCCTGTATTTATCTACAGATTCAACATATTTTCTAACAAAATTCTAGCTGGCTTCTTTGCAGAAATTATTAAGCTTATTCTAAAATGTACTTGGAAATTTAAGGGACCCAGAAGAGCCAAAGCAATCTTGAAAAGTAACAAAGTAAGAGGACTCACACATCTTGATTTCAAAATTTACTACAAAGCTAGTAATCAAGGAGGTGTGGCACTAGAATAAGAATGGACACATAGATCAATAAAATAGAATAAGGAGTCCAAAAATAAACCCTCATATTTATAGTCAATTGATTTATGGCAAGCATGCCAAGGCAATTTAATGGGGGCAAGAATAGTCTGTTAAACAATGCTGGAACAGCTGGGTATCTAGAAGAAAAACAACGAAGTTGTACCTTACCTCACACCATATACAAAAATTAACTCAAAATGAAGCAAATAACTCAAGTAAGAGTTCAAACTATAAAACTCCTAGAAGACAACATTGGCATAAGTCTTTGTGACCTCAGAGTAGGCAATTTTTTTAAAGATATGACACCAACAGCACAATCAACAAAAGAAAAGAATAGATAATTTTGAAATTACCAAAATTTAAAACTTTCTTTCTTCAAAGGAAACCATCAAGAAAGTAAAAAAGCAACCCACAGAATGGGAGAAAAATTTTGCAAATCATATTTCTGAGAAGGAACTTGTATTCAAAATATATAAAGAATACTTATAGCTCAATAATGTAAGAACACATAATTTAATTTAAAAATGAGCAAAAGATCTGAATGGACATTTCTCCAGAGAAGATACACAAATGCCCCATATGCACACAAAATGCTTAATGACTCTTTTTCCCATTGAATAGTCTTGGCATCTCTGTCAAAAATTAATTGGCTGTAAATGTGAGGGCTTATTTCTGGACCCTCAATTCTACTCCATTGATCATCATTTCTATCCTTATGCCAGTGCTGCACTGTCTTGATACTGTAGCTTTATGGTAAGTTTTAAAATTGGGAAGTGTAAGTCCTTCAACTCTGTTCTTTTTCACCATTGTTTTGGCTGTCCTAAGTCCCTTCAGTTTTTATATAAGTTTTAGATAAGCTTGTCAATATCTGCAAAGAAGAGATTTTGATAGGGATTGCTTTGAATTTTAGATCAAATTGGGGGAATATTGCCATCTTAAAAATATAAAATCTTCTGATCCATAAGCACAGAATGTCTTTCCATTTACTTAGGTCTTTAATTTCTTTCAACAATGTTTTGGATTTTCAGTGTACAAGTCTTGGACTTCTTTTCTTAAAGATATTCCTGAGTATTTTATTCTTTTTTTTGATGCCATTATAAAAGAAGTTGTTTTCTTAATTTCATGTCTAGGTCATTCATTGCTGGTTTAAAGAAATACTGATATTTCTAGTTTATTGATCTTGTATCCTGCATCTTTGCTGAACTGGTTTATTAGTTCTAATGTTTTGTTTTGTCTTTTGGTGGATTCCTCAGGGTTATCTATGTGCAAGATCATGTATATAGAAATGTATATACAAGTATCTTGTATACAGGTATCACTGTGCAAGATCTTGTCATCTGCACAAAGAGATAGTTTTACCTTTTCCTTTTCAGTCTGAATGCCTTTATTATTTTCCCTAGCCAGAACTTCCACTACAATGTTGCACTGAAGTGGTAAGGAGGGTATCCTTGATTTGTTCCTGTTCCTAGGGGTAAAATAATCAATCTTTCATTACTAAGTATAACATTAGCTATGGGTT
This sequence comes from Cynocephalus volans, assembly GCF_027409185.1. Classification (NCBI taxonomy): domain Eukaryota; kingdom Metazoa; phylum Chordata; class Mammalia; order Dermoptera; family Cynocephalidae; genus Cynocephalus; species Cynocephalus volans. The sequence continues at coordinate 96,094,506 of NC_084473.1, read as the reverse complement.
TTTGTCAGTGATTTTTTGTAGAATATTCTTCATCAGTTTGAGGAAGCTCCCTTCTTAGTTTGTTGAGTGTTGGATGTTGAATTTTGTCAATGATTTTTCTGCATCTCGTGAGAAAATCATGTGTTTTTTATCTTTCATTTTGTTAATATGGTGTATAACACTAATTGATTCTCAGATGTCAAACTAACCTATATTCCTCGGATAATCCTACTTGGTCATGATTTATAATCCTTTATATATGTTACTGGATTCAGTTTGCTAGTATTTTTTGAGAATTTTTCAAATCTATATCATAAGGAATATTAGCCTGTAGTTTTCTTTTATAGTGATGTCTATGGTTTTGGTATAAGGGTCATACAGACCTCACAAGTGAGTTTGGAAGTGTTTCCTCCTCTTCTAATTTCTGTAAGAGTCTTAAATATTAGTTAAAACTCACCAGTTTTTTTCTTTTTTCTTATTTATTTATTTATTTATTTATTTTTAAAGATGACCAGTAAGGGGATCTTAACTCTTGACTTGGTGTTGTCAGCACCACGCTCACCCAGTGAGCTAACCGGCCATACCTATATGGGATCCGAACCCGTGGCCTTGGTGTTATCAGCACCACACTCTCCCGAGTGAGCCACAGGCCAGCCCTTTGAGGGCTTTTTTAAAAGAATGTTTTAAAGTTACTATTCAGGGCCAGCCCGAGAGTAACTTTTTTTAGTGTTTGTCCTGGGGATTTTACAATTAGCATCTTTAAAACAATCTAGATTATATTAATACCAACTTAATTTCAGTGATATATGTAAACTTTGCCTCAATTAAACTGTTTCCTCCCCCACCTTTGTGCTATTATTGTCATACAAATTGTTTCTTTTTACATTATGAACTCATCAATGCAGATTTATATTTATGGTATTGTGCAGTTGTCTTCTGAATCATAGAGGAGAAGAAAAGCATTACAAACTGGCTTTAAATTTACCTTTGGTTTTTTATTTCTTTGTGTGAATTTGAGTTACTCTGTAGTATTTTTCCATTTCAGCCTGAAGGACTCCTGTTAGTATTTCCTATAGAGTCAGTTTGCTAGCAATGAATTCTCTCAGGTTTTGTTTATCTGTGAATGTCTTAATTTTTCCTTCATTTTTAAAGGAAAGTTTTGCTGAATATAGAATTTTAGTTTTGCAGCCTTCCTCTTTCACTACTTTGAATATGTCATTTCTCTGCTTTCTGGTCTCCATGGTTTGTGGTGAGAAAACAGCTGTTAATTTTACTGAGGATCCTTGTACATAATGAGTCATTTCTTTCTTGCTGCTTTCAAGATTTTCTCCATCTTTGGCTTTTGATAGTTTAATTATGATGTGTCTAAGGTGTGGATCTCTTGATCCCCTCTTTGAGGGCTTGTTGAAATATAGATTGCTTGGCCCACTTTAAGAGTTTCTAATTCAGTGGTCTGGGGTGGGGCCTGGGAATTTGCATTTTTAGCAAGTTCTGAAGGGATGCTGATGCCACTCATTGGAGACCCCGTATTGAGAACTTGTAAAAGATGGAGATGTTCTCCCACCATTATGTTTCTAGGATATTCTCTTCGATTATGTTGTGATGCTTAGGAAATGCAAAGCACAATATTTACTAACAAACTTGGTTTCCTTTTCCCTTGATGTTTTTCACTCTGTAGTGGAATTGGAGTCCCATTCCTTGCCACAATGAAGATGTGATTAATCTTTTAAGATTATGCAGAATTACACACTGACAAATGTTATTGGAGGCCTGATCCTCATTCAATGTTACTGTACTAAATGATGAATGCTGAAATTAGACTGATGTCTATTTTTAAATGTTTGTGAATTTATATTTGTTTCTTTTTTTAAAGGTACTGATTTAAAAACTCTTAACTTGATTATGAATAGCACGGCCATAAAATGTATTGTCTGAACGGGAACTCTTTTTTGTTGTTGTTGTTATTGCTGATTAAAATTTTTTATTCATACATTTTAAATGCCTCATTTAAATATCAATTTTTCAATCAACCAACATTTTTGTAAATTATGAATCTGATTTTTGCATTATTATTCATGTCATCATAGCACTGAGTTATCTCATGCAACTGATTTAAAAGTCAATGCTTTATACTTTTTTTATTTAATAATATAGAAATATATTACGATGAACTCTTGAAAACAAAACTGTTCTTAATTACCTGATTTAGAATACTCAAAACTGTCACGAGAGGTAGAAAAGAAATAAAGTAACAAAAAAAACTTAGATCATAATGAGAAATGAGTTTTTGAGCTTGATTTCAATCTCCCATAACAAAGTCTGTCAAACAAAATTAACAATAGTTACGTATTTAACAAGTTACACAATATATATAAAGATTATTATACCCTAAAAGAATTATGTAAAGTTAATGTTTGATTAAAATATTTACATCAATGGTGCTTTGCAGACTGCTTAATAGTCTTTTTTTGTTAATTCTTTAAAAAGATCAACAAAATTTGCAACCCTTTTTCTAGACTGACCAAGAAGAAAAGAGAGAAGACAGAAATTACTAAAATCAGAAATAAAGCAGGGGCATGGTAGAGCAATTGCTTTTTCTCTTACTCTAGAGTGGGCTTTGAGTAGAGAGACATCCGCTTCTTTTTCCGGTCTCCACTGGTGACTCTCCTTGTGTCACTGCCATTGAGTGCCTGGCAGGCTGCCTGCATGGTAGCTGTGGCTAGTGCTGTGGCGTCGAGCTACTGTTGCAGCACCCGTGGCTATGGTGGTTGCTGTGGTAGTCCACTCACAAGGTAGTGGTGTTTTTAAGGTGCTCCTTGCCTGTTCCCGGTGGGGGATGCTGCTCTTGGCTGCTGCCTAATGACCCCAGGCGTGCTCTGTTTCTTGCCTGTTTCCGGGCAGAGGGAGCTGCCCCCAGCTGAACAGGAACTCTTTGGAGAGAGAACGAGAGTGCAATTAATAGTCGTGCTCCACATAATGAGGTTTCGTACGATGGTGGTCCCATAAGATTATAATGGCACTACCACATAGCCTGGGTGTGTAGTGGGCTTTATACCATGTAGTTTTGTGTAAGTACCCTCTGTGATGTGCACAGCAATGAAATTGCTTAATGACCATTCATTTCTCAGAACGTATTTCTGTTGTTAAGGAACACGACAGTAATTTTGCTGGAAAAAAGATGTAAACTGGTACTGTCCCAGCAAACAAATATATTGGTCACACTAATTTTAGAAAATAAAATATAAAAATATTTTTGCATTTCTCCAAGTTCGTTTGATTTTCTTGGCTTTAATTTTGTACGAGGGTCAAGGTTCTACTAATATTTTCTTTTGTGTATCTGAGGAAATAATAAATGGTAACTGTTATGTTAATAAGTTACTTTTCGGGAAAGAAATAAAAATTAAACACTAGATTTATATTTGTTTATTTTTATTCCACACTATTGTCTGCATTTGGTTTTTAGTGACATGGGGGATCAGACCTAATGCTAAATGAGTTCAGAGAATTCTTGCTTAATTTCCACTTCTAACAGATTAATAATTTTTAAAAGCAAATTATAAATGCTTACTTGTTTTTATACCTGAGGGATGTGAACTCTGACTGAGAAGTATTTTTGGTTTATTGAATTAAAATAGTTTTCATTTAAGAAATTTTAAGGAAAAGGTTTTTTTCTGACAAAATGATAAGGTAAATAAATGTTTATGTTCAGTCCAGTATCTACCCATGCTCAAGCAGAAACGTAAGGTTTAGAGTCACATTAAAGTGAAAAATTTCATCCAAGGCTTCTGACTACTCTATTTCTTTCCTCTGAAAAAACAGAATTTGGGGGAAGAAATGTAAAGAACTGATATTTGTTGGGAGTCTATAAATGCACATTCATGCGCCTATGCCAGAACAGGCTTGGAAGGATATACATTCAGATGTTAGCACTTTCTCTTTTCTTTTCTGCTAATCTGTATTTTCAACTTACTGTACTGTGATTTTAACTTTTTTGCTTGTTTCTGTTTGGAACGTTCATCGTCCTAAACGTCTCCTAGGGAGTGAGTACACATGCCGCCGCTCGACAAACGCGCTTGCCCCGAGGGCAAACGGCCTGATCTTGTCACCGGGTCGCGGCTCCTCTATGGAACCTTCTCCCTTGGGGATGTCAGGGCCTGAAAACCCTCAGTGCATGTGAGGATAAATATACCAACGTTCAGTTAAGTACAGAAGTCCAAGAACTCCTTGCAGGCGACGCAGTCACCGAAGAAGGTGGGACACCGTCGCCACCCAAGAGCATAAGTCAGAGAAAGCGGTAGGGCCACGTGGGTCGGCGGCGCGCGGGGGCGGGGCGCGAGGCGAGCCGTGGCTCGCGCGGCGCGCATGCGCAGCGAGGGGGCGGGCCCGGGGCGGGGCCACGAGCGGCGCCTGAAGCGGCGGCGGCGCGGGCGGCGGGTTCGCAGCAGAGGCGGGTGCCGCGGGCCGGGGCTGGAGGGCCATCTGCTGAGGCGGTGGCCACAGCCCGAGACTTCACGCCCGGGCGTCGGCGCTGCTTTTGTGGGACTCGAGCGCGCGGCCAGGCAGGACGGAGGACAGCTGGGCGGCGGGAGCCGGGGGCCGGGGCGCGCCAGGTAGGTGGCCGGGCCGGAGGCGACGCGGCGGCTGCCGGGAGGGACAGGGATGGACCGCGGGCGCGTCCTGGTACCCGCCGGGCCGGACGGGGACGGCGCCCGCGGTTGTCATGGAAATCGCACAGCCTAGCGGCTCCCTCGCGGTGGCGTCTTTTGAGATCAGTCCAAGCCTGGCCGACCCCTCGCCAGGTGAAGACCCGGCTGGCCCGGGCTGGCGGCGGGTGCCGAGCGGTGAGGAGGGAGCCGCGGGATGCAGGACGCGGCGCCCCGAGCCCGGGTCGCGGCGCCTCCCGGGTGCGTCTCCGGGGCTGGGTCTGGCGACTCGCGACGCTGAAGGCCTCGCTGTGCTCGGGTGTAAACAGCCAGGTAAAAGTAAACATGCATTTCAGAGCAGGAGATCTGGTCTCCATCCTCAAAGCACTTTTTTCCTTTTCTGCCGGCCCTTAGCCCCCGACATTTCTCGCATCTTTGCTTTTTACATTGTTTTCTCTCTGGCTCTGCTCGTCTGTTAATTGAGGCCTGAGAAATTTGCAGGGATGTGTGGCCGTGTTTTAAAACGCCAGACACGAATGTGTAGGCCATAGAAGACAGATACTCAAAATGTCAAAGGTAAATTTACGTCTTTGTGGGAGAAGGAAGGGAGCGTTAATGGGCTCGGCTTCCCTCCCCCTTGTCGCCTGCCCTCTGACGTTACATAATGATGTGTTCCTCCTGCCCGGAGTTCATCCATAATGACAGATCATGAAAATATTCCTCCGGGTAAGAAAGAAGCATAGGCCATTGTAAAGTCCATGTTCTTGTATTTTGCTTTGCCATTGAATGTGTTTTGTGTTGGGAGGCTGCCTAAGAGTAGAATTTGATTTGTCACCTGCCCCTGAGGGCATCTAAACCAAGCGAGTGGGGGGTGGAGGGGGGCAGTTTGGATGTTGCAGTGAAATTCTGCCGGGTTCATCTCCTGTTCACAGTGGGTTGTGTGGATCTTGGAAAGTCCACAGCGTTGGGAACAGAGCAGGCTGACCTCGGTGTGAATCCTGGTCCTGCCACTTGCTAGCTCTGGTTCTCGATGTTCTCAAATCTAAAAGGTGGGAACAGAACGGAACCTCTTTTGCTGAGTTTGTTTTGGAATCTAGATGCTGTTGCATTGGGCAGTGCACATAGAATACCTATAGGTTGTTCTAGAATGAAGCCTACTTTTCTTTGAGTGGAAACAATCTCTTTTTAACAGGAATTTTGTCTTTGAATCTAGTCTAGGGCCTTTGTTTTGGGGGTTCTTTGCTGAAATGTTTACTCCTGGAAGACTTAATTTATTGGTTTCTTTGAAGAAAGATGAATGATGGTGCCCACGTGTGAAGGTCAGCATGGTGGTTCTATTCCAGAGGTGTTGTCAGGAGACCATGATTCTGTCCCAGGAGTAGCGTTGCACTGGAACGGAGCCTCACAAGGCCCTGTTTTCTGTGTTGTCTTGTAAACACGCCTCTGTAGCAACAAGCCAAAATTACTGGGAGGGTTTTGGTCCAAGACAAAGGATGCTGGACAAATTTGAAGAGAAAGGAGGGCTGTATTTCTCTGCGATAGAATTAGTTGTAGTTAACTAACTGCTTTATCTGTCTAGCTACTTTTCATTTGGCATATTCCGTCTGAGTGTTTATCTGTTCAGGTAAGTCCCATCTCTCAACTAGACTTGGAGCCAAGGGAAGATGTTGTAGTTTATCCCATTGTTTTGGAAACTGGATATTTTGCCTTATTGCTGTTAAGCTGAATATTAGGGTTTGAAAAAAATCACTTTAAGGAAAGGATGAAATAAAACAATATACATGAGAGCTTTTTGTAAACTGTAGAGTGCCAGAGAGAAGGAATGTGTATAACAGAGAACTGTTGGCCCTGGCAAGTCCCTTTAGCCAGCTGCCTACCTGGATCATTCTCAGCCAGCATCTCCATGAATGCACGGAAAGGTACTATGGGACCAACTGAGCCCTGACACCCATCCATCTATAAAGATCATAGGAACTCAGTATGGTAGAGTGAAGGGGGAGAATTGCTACCAAGACTATTTTATCCTGTTTTTGTTTTTTAGTGAAAAACTCCTTTTTAGCTTCATATTCTGGATAAGTTCCCACAGCGTCATCAAGCACTCATGATGTCAGGAGGTGTTGACTTTCACTGAGAAAAAAAAAATAGCCCAGATCTGCAGTGAAGAAGGCTTGGTTATTTCGGTGCTTCTTTTGTAGATCTTGATTAATGAGCTGGTCTTGAGAGATCCTTCAAAACAGCGTTTTTCAGTGTCCTAGACCAGAAGCTCTGTGAGTAGAGTATATTTTGGGGACATCAATATTAACACCCATTGCAGGAGTGCTTCATTTTGTCTCTCTGTGCTTTTAAGGAAAGAAAGCGATCATGAACCTAGTCCCAAGAACTTACCTATATTTCTATGCTTATGCACCCCATGCTCTCTCTTTTTTTATTTTTGTATTTTCATATGATTTCAGATTCACAGAATAGTCGCAAGAATAATTCAAAGGATTCTCAGGAATATCCTTTACCCAGATCCTCTAAATGTTGACGTTTTGCTACATTGCTTTATCTTTCTCTTATGTTTGTGTGACTACTTTGTTCTGAACTATTCAGTAGTAAGTTGCAGACTTGATGCCCTTTTACCTCTAAATACTTCACTGTTTATTTCTAAAAACAAGGACATTCTCTTACATAACAGTAGTACAATTATTATAAATCAGGAAATTAACTTTGATGCATGCTATTTGTTAGTGTAGGGATCTTACTCAGATCTTGCCAATTTCCCTAAGAATGTCCAAAAGAAAATCCTAGATCATTTGTTATATTAAGTCGGTCTGTCTCCATAGGCTCTTTAATCTGGAACAGTTCCTAAGTCTGTCTTTGTGTTTTGTGACATTGACATATTTGAAAACTACTGACTTTTTAAGATAATGTCCCTCCCTTGGGTTTCCTCATGGTTAGATTTGGTGATGTGCTCTGGCACAAGTAGCACGGGGCTGCTGGAGGCTGTCGTCTCAGCATGTCCCAGGAGGAGGCACATGCTGTTGATTACTCCAGTCACTGGCCCTGTCAATTTTGATTACTTGATTAAGGTGGTGTCTGCCTCTTTGAAAAATTGCCATTTTTCCCTTTGAAATGAATATGCATCTTGTAGGAAGAGAATTTGAGACTATGTAAATATACTGTTATTCCTCATATTTTCACCCACTAGTTTTAGAATTCATTGATGCTTCTTACCTGAATCAGTTGTTATGATAGTTGACAGATGGTGACTTTCTAATTCCATATTTCCTTCTACACTTATTGAATTGTATTGAAAGGAAAGAAATTTTTTTCTCCCTTATTTATTTATTTTTTGATTTACACCTCTGGACTAATGAATTTTTGCTTTATTGAGTAGATCACAGTCTGTTACTCTTGTTACACATTTTATTGCTCATATTGTCCCAGATTTGGCCACTGGGAGCTCCTTCAGGCTCAATCTTATGTCCTATTGACAAGTGCCCATCATTCTCTGAGGACTTCTTTTCTTTCTGGCACAAAATCTTCAAGACTCAGCTTGTTGTTTCCTGGCCTCAGCCCTGGAATTTCTCCAAAGAGCCCTTGTTCCTTTCAGTGGAGAATGGTTTTAAAAACCAAGATGTGGACACTAGGAGTGCTCATTGCTACTGAGGTGTCACTGCTTCTAGACCTTCTCAGTGGAGAGATGCTCTCACTGTAAACATAAATGTAGTCACATTACACAGAATTTTCTGTGATTTGGTTATTTAATGCTGTGTCCTGAAGATCTGTAGGTACTGATGTGAAACGTTTGCCTTTTTTAAAAAATTATATTCCAGGGCCGAGCCCGTGGCGAACTCGGGGGAGTGCGGCGGCGCTCCCGTCGCGGGTTCGGATCCTATATAGGACTGGCCGGTGCACTCACTGGCTGAGTGCCGGTCACGAAAAAGACAAAAAAAAAAAAAAAAAAAAAAAAAAAAAAATTATATTCCATAGTATGTATGTACCATAATTTATTTTACCATCCCTTATTGGTGGATATTTAGGTTATTTCCAGTTTTCTTCTCTAAAAATGGTGAGGAATCCATAAGCTGTATCACTGTTAACAGTCACAAATATTTCAGTCTTCTAGATCCCGAGAAGTAGAATTTCTGGGCCAGAGCGTAATTTTAAATTGATAGTTTTGCCAAATTGCTTCCCCCCACCCTCACAAGCCTTTATCAATTTGTACTCCTTCCATTAGTGTGTGAAATTGCCTATTTCCCTTTAACTCAGCCAACATTGAAGAAATTTTGTTAATTTTGACAATCTTATAGGCAAAGAAGACAGTATTGTTTTAAGTTTATTTCCTAAATTGCCAAAAATACTGGAAACCCTTTCTTGCTGATTTATATTTTAGCTTTTGTGAATTACCTGTTCACATCCTTTGCCCACTTTTTTTTTTTTTTTTTTTTAAAGATGACCGGTAAGGTGATCTTAACCCTAGACTTGGTGTTGTCAGCACCACGCTCAGCCAGTGAGCGCACTGGCCATCCCTATATGGGATCCGAACCCGTGGCCTTGGTGTTATCAGCACCGCACTCTCCCGAGTGAGCCACAGGCCGGCCCCTGCCCATTTTTTCTTATTAGGTTGTTTTTCTTTGTCTTACTGGATTGTGGAAGTTACTGTATCTTTGGACTTTATTCTTGGCAGCCTTATAAGGCTTTTTTTTTTTTATCCTGGAGGAGAAGGAATCTAACCTTTTCCAAGCACCCCCTGCGTGCCAGGCCTGGGCCAGGTCTCTCTGGGCATCCTCAGTGAGGTCCTGTTGGGAGGCACACTGTGGTGTTGAGGAAAAAGCGAAGGTGAGGCAGTGGTTAGGGCACCGACCTGAGGGTAGGTGAAAGAAGCTGAACTGGGATTAAACCCAGATCCATCTGGATCTAGTGTCATTTCCATTAAATCACATAACTTCCTTCACAGGATTTTAAAACAAATGCTTTGCTTTATGTATCAATGAAGGGATGAAAATTAATTACCCAGACTCCCCAATATCGGCAATTTCTATTTTCAGTGTTTTGCTTCGTAAATCAGGAACTTCTTTTATTCAGTCCTGTTTGCTGAGCGTACTACACCTCTTTCAAAACCACTTATTTTATTCCTAGAATTATTGTGGACTCTGGAACTGAACTTCCGGTGAGTCTCCAACGAGCTATGTTACTTTGGACAGTAGCTTAATCTTTCTTTGCCTCAGTTTTCTCATCTGCAACACTGGGCTGATGGTAGCAGCAGCCCTAGAGGCTTGTTAGGGGAAGAAATGTATTAACACGTCAAGTGCTTGGAACAGGCGGGCATATGAGCCATTGTGATGAGTTCATGTATAGACCATGTGCGGTTGGCATGGAACTTGGAATTAGACTAGCCTTTTCTCTATGGGGTCAATGTCTTGACTGTCCCTTTCATCGTAACTGCCTGGGGATTGAGGAGCCAGGGCCCTGGGTTCCGCGCACGTTTCCTCTTTCTGGTCTCTGCACACACCTTTCTCATGTCCTATCATGGCTGTCGGGCCCATGTCCATCTGTTGTTTGTCCACAGCCTTAACCTGGGGCAGGTACGACACTGAGGGCCTTTTAATATGGAGTCTGTTCAGTGAGGTTCACCTGGTGAAGGCCTTATATGCAGGAAGGCAAGTAAATGTGTATGGTGGGGGATGTGGAGGGCTCATGCTATGGTGCTAAAGACTAGGATTCTGTTTTCTGGAATGGGACCAGGAAGACAGCGGGGTGTCCTCTGACCCCCAGGAGGAGGGGCAGGGACCTCTGGAGGAGGAAAACTTTCACCCCTCCCAGCTGCCTTCCTGGGACCCTCCCAGAGCCCCTTCTCTCAGGCACCTGGTAATTCTCCTGACCCCAGGCCTGCAGGGCCCCTTGTTGTACCTTACTAGGTAGGATGCTGAGGTCTCCTAAAAATCCCCTGCCCCCTTCCAGCTCCTCCCTCTCCCCTGCAATAGCCCTCATGCAGTTGGTATCAGCTGCTGTTATGGAAGCTGTCTTTCTTTCCCTCTCCTGTGTTGCTTGCATTTTTAAATGGTTTATTCTCTAACCCATTAGTGTGAATTTTCAAGAAGGATGACCTAGGTGTATAAATTCTGGAAATATGAACGAAGTATATCTAGGCAGGTGGGTATCTCTGGGGAGCAGGGTCCTATTAGGAAACAGGGATCCCCAGTTCAAGGGTCTCCTTGTATTAGGGGGTGTGTCAGTTGGCATATTTTTGGCTGCCAAGTAAACAATGACATTTATTATCTCAGAGGAAAGGAGTCTTACTCCGTCGACAGTTGAGTAATTTCATCAAGAACATTGATTCTTTTCCTCTCTCCAGCCATCACTGCTGGTTTCATTCTAGGGTCAGTCACATGATTATGAGATGGTTGTCAGTGCCAGTGGGAGCAAGGAAGGAGACAAGCCAGCTGGGTCCCTAGCCAGAGTCCACCAGTCCTTCCCTCTAGCCTGTGGGAACAGAGGATCACGTGGCCTCACCTGGACCAATGACATGAGGCTGTGAGACTGCGTGACTGATGGGCTTGGGCCAGTGCCCTTCCAGTTGAGGTCTCCAGATTAGCAGCATCAGCATCACCTGAGAACTTGTTAGAAATGCAGATTCTCAGGTCCCACTTATCTACTGAATCAGAAACTCTGGTATAGGGCCCAGAAATCTGTTTTAACAAGCCTTCAAGGTGATTCTGATAAAAGGTCAAGTTTGAGAACTGCTCTCTTAGTTAAATAAAGACCACCCTCACTCCCCAGCTGGAGATGGAGCTGCCTTTTCCTGAAGCCCAGGGAGGACAGGTCCCAGAATAGGAAGAAGGGAGAGTGGATGTTGGGTGGTCAGCCCAGAGTGTGAATTGAGCGGCATGGCAAGTGGTGGGCAGCTTTGCTCTCCTCTGTCCCTCTCATGCACCAGCTTATCTGCCCAGCTAAATTCCTTGGCCCCCATGCCTGCAACCTCTCCAGCTTCTCTGAATGTGTCTTCTGTCCCCACTGTGAGACGTGTTAAAGGAAGCAGCATCGATTAAACCCCAGCCTTAGGTTCTGTCTGTGGCCCATCACAGACAGATGGATTCCACTGGGCCAGTGCCAAGGACCTGGGCTGGCTGTTCAGACTCACTTCCAAAGCCACTCCCAAAGTGTGTTCACATGTGTAGGGTTTGCACACTCTACTACTCCTTGCTTGTTAGAAAAAAATAGCAGGACAGTTAGTAGGGCTTGAGAAATACTTAAGGAATTGGATTGGAGACAGCCTAAGTGACGTAAGTGGTGGTTTATAGCTCTCTGGCTTTGCCTAATAGGACCCATTTTATGTCCCCCTTTTCACAAGTACAGCTCCAACGTTATGTTTGGGTGAAGTAAAATAACTACCTCCATGGTATAATTTGTGAGATCAAAATAGACCACTGTTCCAAATTTGTCCTGAAACTAGTGAGCAGAGGTATTTCTAGATTTTCTTGACATTCTAAGGCTTTACAGTTTCATCTTAGTACATAAAAATAATGCTAAGAAGCAGTCTCACACTGAGCTCTAACCACATTAGCACTAATTATGGAGGAAGGAAGAGCACCTGAGGAGGACACAGGCTGCAGAAGGGTCCACAACAGTGCTTTTTAGATGGCAGTGGTTCATGAAATCAATTCGAGGTTGTGACCAGCATTAAAACATTTTTTTGAAATAAAATAGCGAATGTCCAAGTGCATTTCCTATAGGATAGGTAAGAATCTTTTGGTAAAACAGTTATTTGCATGTGGTGTATTTGGAGTATTGTTATAATGTGAGTGACTGTGGGCTTTGGTAAAGATGTGTCAAACCCTAGGTTTGGGTGCAGGGGATTCTAACCTGTAGGGAGGAGGGGGCTTCTCTAGACACGTGTACACGCTGGGGCTTTTCCTGGGCACAGGGCCTGTGGCTTTCATCAAAACCTGGATGTCTGTGTTTCACCATCGATCTAGAACCACTGATCTAAAAGGAGGGGGCCTATCAGTGGTATGGGCCAGTGGGAGTAGAGCAGGTGCCTTGGGGACAGCAGTCACAAAGTCCTAAACCTTCTGGTCTTGCTCTGGTTTGCTGCCTGTAGTATTTGGCCACCTGAGCGAGATCCTCCTAATAATGTTGGGGGTCCTTAGAATGTCCAATCTGAAACAGGGGAGACAGTGGCAGGGAGTGTGTTGATTTGTCAGAGGTTTAAAATTTAAATTTTGGGTTAAATTGGGTTAAATGCCTGATGAGCCCTTTCCCTAACAGGGCAGATGAGCATATGTCTACCTACAGAGAAAAAGACTGAGATTCTCCTGGTTTGAGACTGGCCCCAATGAGACCGTTGCTGCCTGTGATTCCCTCTGGAATCCTTTGTGCCTTAGCAATGACAGGACAGCTCCCAAGTCACCCTGGCTGGCTTAGGGTCAGGTGTGATATGCACTGATTAATGTGGGCGTTAGTCTGGTTTGTATCACAAAGCATGTGTAGTAAGTCTTTAGTCTGCTTTTTGGGGGGAGGGGCCAAATGGATTGTGGGAAGAAAAAGTGCTGGATGTGAACCTGAGTTAGCTTTGTCATCTGTAAAATGGGGAAAATACTGGCTCACAGGACTGTTGTGAAGATTAATAATATAAGTAAAAGAGAGCTGTCTGTGCTGGACCAGTGTAAGTGTGGATGTTATGGCCCCCCTGCTCAACCTTATGGTCTTAGCTAACTCTGTTTTCCCCACAACACCCCTGTTTTTAAAATGTGCACAAAGGGCTGGAGTTCAGCCCATCTCTGACTCCTGCTCAGGGCACCTCTAAGGGGAAATGTTGCAGAAGAGGGAGGTGCATAGAGGCAGGGGACAGCCAGCAAAGGTCAGAGTAGAAGGATGTGGGCAGGGGTGGAAGAAGGAAGTGGGAGGAGCCTGGAGTCCATAAACTTTCAGTCAGGTGGTCACTGACCTGGCTGAGTCTTTTGATACTTTTTTTTTTAAAGCACATAAAAACCTGTGATTACGTGGGATGGAATGTTGAGTATTTTCACATTTCTTATTCATTGCCTTGACTGTGTTCTGCATATACAAGTGTTAAATGAAATGATCACATTGCATAATTGGGTGGTAATCAAATAGTGATAAAGTGGAATGATTGATGGAGCTCGATTAGGATGGTGCTAGGTGCCAAGAAATGTCAAGATACCTCAGTCTTCCATTTTTACTCCTCTGGTTTGGAAGAGAAGAGAGAGTTGGGTGTATGGATCACCCTTAAGGGGAGACACCTTGCTGGTTGACTCTGGTGGGCACAATCTATCAGCAAGGTGTGTCCCCTAAGGGGACAGGTAGGAGGGCAGGCCTCCAACTTGCCAGTGACTTGGTGAAGCCATGCCCGAATCTCACCCTCCTCCTTCCTCATTTTTCTAGGGGAGGTGATTTCCTTTATTTCTGTCCGGGAATGGAGTTGTGGTAGTGCCTAAGGGCTGCATGGGTGAAGGGTGTGTGTTCTTGATATAGCTGGCGTTGGGCTGAGACCTATCCCACCACACACAGTGTCTTTTTAGGGAAGTACTTTTTTAGTCTGTTGCCTTGGAAATCCTCTCTCTTTACTCTTTCACTTTCTTTCCCCTCTACAGTGATTCAGCAGTAGCTCTCTGGAGTAGAAGAAACTTAGTATCAAAGTTCCTGGAGTACCCAGGATATGTCATTGGAGATTGAAGCAGCCTGTATACCATGCAGACCCAACTCTTCCTGGTCCAATTAGAGCATCCAGTGCCTTTCCCTGGTTTCTCCAGCCTGCTTCCCATCTCCACATCCCTCCTTCTGATGGCATTTGCATGCAGAACCCTAGTACAACTGCAGGTTTTATGTTGAGGTCCAGATCCTTGTCATTTTCCCGTGGACTATGGAGACCACTTTACTCCAAGCATACTTTCCCCTAATAATTTATGCACACTTGTCTTCTGGTTCAAGTCTGTCTTTCTCTCTCTGGCAGCCTGATGTCCTTCCCTGACTTCTCCACCTACCTCTCTCCATGACCTGCTTTTACCTTATTTTTGAGCTATTTCCTATTAGCCATTCCTGACATGTAGCATAAAGGATACATGGATTTAAAGTTGTCACTTAAAGCATACACTGATTAAAAAGACAAAAAGAGCTTCACAAAGAATCCTTATGGAGCTCTGAACACATTTCAGGGATGCTACCATTGCTAAAAGATTTTGCATTCTTTGTTTGCATGCCTTTCTCCTCAAAACGTTGCAGAGACCATGAGAACAGGCTCCTGTCTTACTTGATAATGCACGTAGTCCGCATTCACCCAGCGAGTCGCCTGAGATACATGTCGTGTGATTATCATCATAGGTGCCTTCAAACTGTATGTGGTATTTTGAAGAACTCCACTGGAAGGAGGAAGATCTTTACATTTTAATTCGACTTAATTATTGAATCATTCCTTAATTAGTCAAGTATCTTTACCAAGCTAGGTATTAACCTCTTTGGTCAAAGATAGAAGAAAAGCCAGCAGCATCTGGGTTCTGAAGTAGTGAGAGGCCCTTTGTGTGGGTGGTTGACTGGCTCAGAGAGAGAGGACGCTTCAGTGACTGCAGTCCCACTGGAAATGACTCTTGTACTAACTTGGTTCGTAAGAAGCTTCCAGGTTTTAAAGTTCTTCTCAGTCATGCTCTCATCTGGGGCAGAGTTGGCCTGTTGCATTGGGATTTGACTGCTGGAGATTTGACACCGTCAGGGGGCCGGGCTGCCCTGTCTGATGTGCAGGTCTGTACTTGTCACAGTAGCCAGCACAGCCTCAGCCCACTTTAGAGCAAAGAGGGTTCTAAGCTGTAGTGGATGTGGCTCAGTTCACACAGGGTTAGATGAGATACGATTAAATTCCATGGCAGTAATCATCAAGTCATTCTTTGTAACTGGGCATCACAGGGTTTGACCAGCATCACATACTCACACTTTAGCTGTTTTGTAAACTGTTAAGAATTGTAACAGTGTTTCTCATGGCAACCAGCAGCTGGTGACTTAGACTGTGACCCTAACTTAATGGACTAACTGTAATGAATAAAAACGGGGGCTGTTTTTACCCCATAACCCAGATTTGTCTGTGCTTAATATGCAAGTCAAGCTATTAAATGTTTGGGGCAGTGTGTGGAAGAAACAACATACACATACTCTGTATTATCCTCTTCTCCCACAACACAGTCATCAACACGGAAGACTGATTTCTAACTTCTGTGACCAAATGTACGTGGGTTGTCTCCCCACCAGCAAGCAAGCAGCAATCCTGCAGCTGGCTAAGCAGCTCACAGAGCAGCTCACAGAACGCAGGGAAACACTTAACATTTACCCATTTATTCCAAAGGATCCAAGTAAACAGCCAGATGAGATAAGCAGGACAAGGTTTGAAAGGATCCCAAGCACAGGAGCTTCTGTCCCTGTGGAGTTGGGGTGCGCCACCCTCCCAGCAAAGAGGAGGAAACCCCCACATGTTCACTATCTGGAACCTCTCTTAAGCCAGATCGCTTGGGTTTTTATGGAGGCTTCTCTGCATAGGCATGATTGATTAAATCATTGGCCACTGGTGATCAGCTTAACCTTCAGCCCCTGTCCCCTCTCTGAGATTGGGGGGTGGGACCATCCTGAAGCTACTTAGGGGCTGTCAGCCATCAGTCACCTCGTTAGCATATGA
This sequence comes from Cynocephalus volans, assembly GCF_027409185.1. Lineage (NCBI taxonomy): Eukaryota > Metazoa > Chordata > Mammalia > Dermoptera > Cynocephalidae > Cynocephalus > Cynocephalus volans. The sequence continues at coordinate 96,078,222 of NC_084473.1, read as the reverse complement.
AAAGGCAGCAATTTGGAGATTCTAAGGATTTTAGGAGTATGTCAGGAGACAGGGACAAGACCAAGTATATATTCGCATAATATCACAGGTAGTAAACAGGAATTTAGTATATTTAAATAGTATATATTTCTCAGGCAGCCCTGCAAATAGGATTCATTAGCTTTTATTAGAATTATAAATATTGGTTATGTTAGGGAGAAACTTTTATAAAGTAACTGTATGACACAAATGAATCTTATTATGCTTAAAAGGTCTTATGAGAATGTACTCTTCCCACCCTGGAGCCCAGGGTAAATTTGAAAATGCTTTATTTAAAGGCCTCTTTCTAGAAAAATGGGATTGTTAAACTTAAATTTCAGATGTTATCCTTCCTTTATCCCCAGTTGTCAGCATTCCAGGATGCTGACATTCTATGCCGTTGGATATAAATGGGGAATAAAATTGTTAGGCTTAGACTTGGCTGCATATAACAAAAAACCCGGGGAAAGGAGGCTTAGGCAAGATAGGTGTCCCTCTGTTCCTCTTTCACTGCTGAGGCCAGGAAGTGGGCCATCAGAGCTTAGGCCCCCCCCATCCCCAGAGTGAGGCCTGGGGCCTCCTCTCCAGGATGGTGGCTGGAGGTGCAGCCAGCTCTTGGGCATTCCAAACGCCCGACTGGAGAGAAGCAGACCTCCCAAGAGCTCCTTGCGAAACTACAGCTCACATCTTTTTGGCAAGAACTGAACCCTGGACACACCTAGCAGCAAGGAAGGCAGACAGCCCCAGGCCAAGTAAATGTCAGAGTTCTGGACCTGCTAATAAGGTGTAAGGGGAGGAGAAGGGACATGGGAGGTGACTTGGACTCCTTGTGTCTTCCCTGCAGGTTGTTATCTTTTTTGGAAAATGAGCTTTTCTATTTGTTGGGGAAATTTCTCTGTGGAACTGGAGTTGAGCAGCCAACAACTCCAGAGCTGTAAGACCTTTCTCATTTCCACATGTGCCTGAGAGAGGTCACTTGATCCCTTTGTGCCTCGATTTCTTCATTTAAAAAATAGAAATGGTAGAATTCTAATCTCAGTTCTCAGGGCCAGTGCTGAGGCTCTCAGACCAGAGCTGCTTTCCACCAAGAACCCCCTTGGTGTTTCTGGACCTGTGGGGTGTGGCCAGAAGGGAAGGACTGCCCAGGTGGGGGGATTTCAGGCGGAGCTTGAGGCCTGGACTAGGGCCCGCAGATGAGATGCCCTGAGCGGGAGGGGCCCAGAGGGAGGCAGACAAGCTTCTCCCCTGTGGCCTTCAGGGCGGGAGGGGCTGGCGCCTGTCTCCTAGCCTTGAGTCCTCCACACACAGTTCCCTCCCTGAGTGTGGGAATGGCCAACTCACCAGCTGAACTGAGGACAACACCTAGATCCTGCCTCTTCCCCGCCTTGTCCTGCTTCTCTCCTGAGGGAAAAACCCCAAGTGCCTGCTCTGTCAGATGAAAGGGATCTAAAATCAGTTTACTCTAGGTGTCAGCAAAATTGAATGTGTTCTTCTTTTTGGGGCGTTTGCTTTTTAGGAAGGGTACTAGCAGTTCCTAAAGTCAAAAGAAAGCCTCTGTGATGGTGGGATGTCAGAAGAAAGAAGAGGCATGGAGAAGTTGGGGCCTTCCTCGTGCCTCCAGCCACTGGGCATAAGCATTTTTCTTCTCTGTGTCGGAGTAAAGCTGGCCGGAGCTTTACCAGCCACTCCTGTCACCTGCCCTCCACCCAAACCTAGTGCACATGTGCAAACACACCACTTACACATGCACCCCCAACAAGGCAGCAGCCCTGGGAGTTGAACTCCCTGGAGGAGCCATGCTTTGCTTCCAGACCAACTAGAATCCCCTGGTTTTATGGGTATAGACACACATGTTTTCAAGAATTTTTGCAGAGAAACACTCCCTGAATTCATGCTTCAAAATAAGGACATTTCTCTTTTTTTGGTGGCTGGCTGGTACGGGGATCCAAACCTGTGACCTTGGTGTCACAAGGCTGCACTGTAATCAACTGAGCTAACAGGCCAGCCCTAGGAAATTTCTGATGGTGTTTCCAAAGCTAATGAAAATTTGCTAATCTGTAGTAACTATTTTTCCTTGGTTTTGCGTTTTTTGACTTTGCATTTCAAAAAGGCTTGAATCCTCAAACAGCCATTTTCCACCTTCTCTACCTGGGAGTGGCTACTGAGATGCAGCGAACAAACATAGCATCTTTCTTGGCTTCTCTGCATGAATCATTGCTGCCTTCAGTGCCTGAGCTAGTGATTACCTTCCAGATTGTTTTGCTAGCTAATTGTTCCTCGGTAAAAACATATATTTTTTTTTCATCTTTGAGAGTGGAATATTTTACTTAAGGAGCTGACCACCAGCTTCTGGAAATACCTTCCCTCCCATTCTTGGGTGTGCTGGTCTGTGTTTGCTGGGCTTGCCTCCCCACTCCACTGGGTCCTAGGTGGACATCTGGCCCTGGTGAATGGGATGTTGCTCATTTTTTTCAGAAGAAACAAAGGCTGTTGGGACACCGTAAGTATGCAGAACACATGTGGAAGGTGAGGCCGTGGCCAGGAGGGAAGTGAGTCTGGTTTCCACATTTCATCTCAGCTCTTACAGGGGAAAGTGCAGCAGTGGAGGCGGGAGGGAAGTACAGAGGAGGCGGAAGTTCTTGAAAGCGTGGCCATCTGTGGGAGGTGGCTCTCAGCACACTCTTTGTGGCCACTGGCCCTGATGACTCCTGTCGGGGACGTGGTAGGCACTCAGGAAGCGTCTGAGCTCAACGTGGTGACCACACAGGCCCAGAGACACCCGAGCTCTTGGTTTTGACTGACTTTTGCCACAAGTGTGATCCGCGCATTCACAGGTCATGGAATGTGGTGCTAGGTCAGGGTCGTGTGGTGCTCAGGCAGAGCCGCGTCCTTGTCCTCGGGAATAATGCTCACTGTGAGGCAGCATGATGGTTCAGGGTGAGGAGTCATGCTGACCGAGTGGACTGGGGTCGGGTGCTCACCCCTGAACCCAGAGGCCCCTGCTGCTAGCGAAAGCAGCATTCTGATGGCTTGGCCTGGGTCTCCTGCCCACCTCTCCCCATCCCAGCTGAGTGGCTGAGAAAGCGTGGGAGACACAGTTCCCCTAATGGAGTTCAGGGAACTGTTACTAGGAGGAAGGGGGTCAGTGCTTGGCAGCCAAAAGGAAAAACAGCATAAAAGTAAAATATCTACTAGGTGCACTTGGAGGGCTGTGTGCGGCGTGTTGAGCAGCTGACTCACCTGTGCTCATGTTTGGGAGCTCCTCTTACCCTCTCCTCCTTGGTGTGTAACTCCTTAACAGTAACTCCTTACAGGTCTGGAAGAATCCCTTAAAATGTTAGATTCTACTTTATTACATTTTATGGGGGCATTGTGTCCCACAGTGGCATTCACAAGTGTGAAGACTGCCAGAGTTCTCTGGGGCCATGCCCTGTGAACATCATGGATCTGGGGTATCATAAGACTTAAGTGTCCTTCAGGGTAGGGACAATAGCTCAGTTTTCTTTGTGTCTCCATAGTGTTCCACGGTGCCTGGCACAGAATAGGTGTATAGTGAATGCTTGTTGACTGAATTAATGAACAAAGCTACTGTGTCATGTTGAAATGAGTAAGAAAAGCCTCAGCCTCTCTTGGTAAGACAGCCCACTTCCCTGAGTCAAGTTGGGGTGCAGTCTGGCTTAGGAGAGGGAGCCAGAACCTGTGGCATAGAGGTTGCCCCAGTAAGTTCTCTGGGAGAGACCAAAGCTTTCAACTGGTCCCACTGTGCCTGTCAAAGCCAGAAGCCTGTTCTCTGCAGTGATGTTTTGTGTCTTTGGCACACAGGCCCTGTCGTCCAGCTGGCTGGAGCCTAGAGGCTGCTGCTTCTCCTCTGGGTCAGAAGATGCTGCACTTTAGGGTTTGGCCATCTTGCTTTTGTTTTTGTTTTTGTGATTTAATCAACTTACAGGAGTAAATGTTTTCCCCGTGTATATGTACCATATACACGTAAGTGCGGTATTGTAGGTACTAACTGATAGAGAAGCCTGGTAGGAGGGGGCACACAGGAAAGGTGGCCTGCTCCTGTCATGGGTTTTGGGGAGCATCAGAGAGCCTCATGGAAGAGTAAGTTGTATGTCAAATGGTGGGTGCAATGGCACAAGCTGGAGGTTTCAAGAGAGAAGTGAGGAGGAGGACTGGGGTAACGCATCAGAAAGAGGCTCTGGAGAGGCAGGGCCAGATCGCCCAGGGGGACTCAAGGCCTGTCAGGCCCTGCAAGGTTTGGGACTTCATTCATCCCACACTGAAGGGTCTCCAGACTTCAGAAAAATAATTTTTAAAAAATTCTCTTTTGCTTGTATCCTCATTACTATTTTAAATGATGAAAACAATCTGTAATCATTTTCATGGTTTGAGGAGACCCTTTCATGGATCGTAATAATTCTTATAACCATACCTGCGCTCTGACCACCCAGCGTTGGGGGTTTGTGGGCCAAGACTGGCTTCCTTCTCTCCACTCAGCGTTACCCCTGCAGTCGTGGGTGCCGCAGCTCACTCAGCTCTGCATGGCAGTGGGTCCTGATGCAGGTGGCCGCAATGCCAAACCACAGGGCAGGGCGTCCCTGGTGCCCACGGTGTTGGAGGTGAAGCTGTGCTGTGAAATGGTAGAAATGAAACCCAGCACTGAGGAAGAATATTCTATACCGCTCCACGCCACTTGGGAGACACTGTGCTGCCTGTGAGGAAGAAGCAGCACTCGGGTGTAAAAACAACAGGAAATGCTGGTTTCTAGAAACAGTGTTAAGTGTCTCAGGGGCTCTCCCTACAGTGAAATAGCTGACAGGGCAGGTTCAGGTGGCCCTGCCTTCCTCATAGCCAGGCTTTTCCTGTCACCTTGTGGGGTATCTGATGTTGGGAGCAGTGCAAACGTCAACCACAGTCAAGTCTGTCGGCCAGTGGCTGGCAAGCAGGTAGTTTGGTGGTGAGAGATTATGGGACAGCTTGTGATTCTGCTAAGCCACTCTCCATCTCTGAGACTCTAGGACTCTGCAACTTGGAGCATAGCCTTCACTGTGCCATGTTATATGGTGATGCAGCTGGGGGAGGCAAACATGGCAGAAGGAGCCAAGTCTGAGAAGAGGGAAGTGAAGAGCAGAGAGAGAGGGATGCTCGCGGTGGCATGGTGACTGAAGTCCCTGCCAGCAGGAGGCATGACCCTCTCTTTGATTTTGTCACATGCAGCAGTAACACTGCCTCGAGAAGGGCCCCCCCAAATCCTCCACCTTCTAATTAGTGGCTGTGCACTAATGTCACTTGGTGGGAGTCCTCAAAATATGCCTGTACTTACCTTGACTTGACAAACTTGATAACTTTTTATTTTATGTTTTCAATAGGTAAAAGATTTTCACGGCTTAAAAATTGTAAGGTACACCAGGATGTATAGCAAAGTCTGTCTCCTACCCCATCCCCCAGCCGTTGGGATCCCTTCCCTGGAGACTTGAAAGCCATGTGCTTCTCATGTGCTTCTCCCCAAGCTATTCTGTGTATATGCCAGCAGATGTGTGTGTACCTTTCGCCATGTTTTCCCCATGCCCATGGTCTCATGTTGCACAGTTGCTATGCACCTCACCCTTGCCCCTTACTCTACCATTACAGCGTGAGGAGCTTTGTGTTCCTTTGTCCAGCTGTGCACTGTCCCACTGCCTGGCTGTACTGTAGATTCTTTAACCGGCGCTCTCTGGATGCATGTTAGGCTTTTTCCAGCCTGTGCATGGCACTAATATGTTAGCTGCTTGGAAGAGGCTGCACCTCCGTTGCTCTGAGACCTGGGGCCTGGGCTCTGGCTGGATTGCATATCACCTGGCCGGCAGGAGAGTGTAGGGTTAGATGATGTTTGCAAGCTCCTCCCCATTTATTACAATTATGACCTGGCCTATAACTTTGTCTCTGAGGAGTGGAGGGCAGTTAATGGTTAGAAATTATTATTATCTGTAAAGTACATGTCTTTAAAATATTACCTTCTAGTTACAGACCTTTTAAACTAACCTGTAGCATCCCAAATGAGGCTTGTCAAGGCTGCCTTTGACCTTAGTTTCATGAACAGTGGCTCTGAGGGGCTTTCCTCTGCCTGGCAAGGGCAGGTGGTTCTGGAGGGATCTCTGTGACAACCAGGACCACAGGGTACTTGTGGAATCTTGTGTCTGGCTGGTTCTGGCCAAGCCCTCCCAGCGTGTCAGTTGCAGCCAGTGTGTTGTGTGTGTCTGAGGGGGAAGGGCACAACCCGGGCAAGGGCATTGTAAATACCTTTTGGAGCCGTGTTGGATGGTCATCCTCAGCTTCTGGATCTGCAGGGTGGCATGGTAGTTTATCACAGGTGGAGTGGGTGTGAGATTGCATCACATGGCAAGGACTTCTGTGAGGCCTGCCTCCAGGACTGGGAAGTGGAGGAGTGGTGGGCTCCTGGGAGCGCACCTGCCCATTCCCACTCACTCATGTAGCAGGTAGTTTTCAGGAGCAAGGGAAGCGACTGTTGCTGAGCTGGCCTTGGGATAGCCAGAGAGCAGGACACAATCACCACCTACGCGGAGTTCACAGGCGTGTGTTGTGAGACTGCTTACATGCCTCTGTGTGGGATTTAGGAGCCTCCGTGGGCGAGTAAAGGTCTGGCAGATGTTGGATGCTAGCCCCCAGGGTCTGCTGTGCGCAGTGGTTGAGGAACACTGAGACGGCTTTCCTCCTGGCCACAGCTCACACTGTGCACACCCTCTGTCCTTCCTGCCTTAGTGGTGGGTATCCACTCACTTAGGGCACAGGTCTCCACCAAGTGAACCCAACCTTGGCAGAAGCTCAGAGAAGAGGGGGTGCTAGGAGGGTCCAATGCACAGGGCCTCCAGATGGCTGCTTTTAGGAAGTGAGTAGGCTTCTTTCTGTTCATTTTTTTCTCTAAAATACTCTTGAGGTTTTGAGGCTCCACCCTGAGCTCTTTATGGCTGAGAACTGCTATGGCTTGGTGAAAGGGATGCCTTCAAATCTTGCGTAGATTGGGGAAGAGGGTTGGAGTCAAGGAGGCAGGGCTTTTGGGACAGCAGAGCCCTGACCCTTAGAACAAATGGGGCAGAGGGGAAGGCAGAAGATCTGTCGGCATCCTGGGGCCTTGTCCTAGCAGCAACCCAGAGGAAGCTGAGGCTATGGAGTCTGAGCGGGGAGACCGAGAACAGCGCAGAAAGTGGGATTACTGCACAGTGGGTTTTGATTTTGACACTTGGGACTAATCCCTCCAGAAGGAAAACTGAGAGGGAATGCACAGAACAAGGCTGAAAATATAAAAAGAAAGGGACTTTAGAGGTGAGCGGAACCACTTCATGAAAAGAAGCTGACAAGAAGTGTGGAGGATCAAATGCCAGCCACCCCATCTTTTACTTGCCCAGCCTGCCCTTCTGCCATGTTAGCCTGGCAGAGGCAGAGCTCTCAGGTCCCGCATCAGGAACCCAGGCACTAGCTCCTCTTTTGTCAGCAGCAGGGCCTGGGGCTAAGAGAAGGGCTTGTGCTGTGTTTATTCCGGGTAAGATGGCCCTGACCACAGATCATTATGCCTGAGACCAAGAGGGTCTGCTGCATGAGACAGCGGCAAATGTTGTTCTATGAAATATTTGACTTAATTGTACTGGATGTTCAAGACAAATGCCTGTTGCAAAATCATATTTATATGGGACAGGCTGAGAGTCTTTGGGCAGCCTTGAAAGCATTCCTTTTCAGGACAGAATCAAATGAGACAATGTACATGAAGGAGCTTTTGTAAGCAGGGTACAGAGTTTGTTATTATAGCAGAAAGTCGTAGCTTACACACAGCCTTTGAGGATGGGCTAGTGGTCCAGGGAGGGTGGCAGGAACTGTCCTTCACTAATTGGGATTTCTCAAGTTGCTAATGCCAGGCAGCTGATTGCTTCATATCCACTTCCCATTTAATCCCCTGTATTAGCTTCCTGTGGCTGCTATAACAGACTTGGTGGCTTAAAACAACAAAAATTTATTTTCTCACTGTACTGGAGGCCAGAAGTCCAGAATCAGTATCACTGGACACAATCACTGGGCCGAGTCAAGGTGTCAGCAAGGCCGTGCTCCTTCTGGTAGCTCTAGAGGAGAATTCATTCCTTGTTTCTTCTGGCTTCTGCTGGCTGCTGGCAATCCTTGGCTCATGGCCCCTTCTTCCATCTTCAAAGTCAGCTGTGTAACATCTTCTTTCTGTGACTGCTTCCCTTTGCTTCTGTCACATGCCCTTTTCTTCTTTCTGAAATCTCCCTCAGCTTTCTTCTTGTAAGGATAGTGTGATGGCATTTAGGGCCTACCAGGATAATCTAGAGTAATCTCATCTCAAGTCCTCAATTTAATCACATCTGTGAAGTTTTTGCCATATAAGGTAACATTCACAGGTTTCAGGGATTAGAACATGGACATCTTTTGGGGGGGCATTATTTGACCTACCATGTCTTGCAGCAGCCTTATGAGGACCAACTAACTGTACTGTCCTACATAGACAGTGGGCATAAGGAGGGAGCTGAGGCTTAGGGAGGCAGAGTGGTGGCTGTTGTTCTTTATTCTGTTGGACTCTGGGATAGGTGCCATTTTGTGATGTTGCTGGATACTCACTTGATGAACAGATAAGCCTTTGTCATTTTCCTGTTACATTGGTTTGGAAAAAAGAGAGTTTTGGGGTTGGGCACCATGGCCGAGCCTTGCCAGGGACATGTTTGTTGAATGAATGATTTCTAGTTTCACCATGGCCAAGTGGCCTTGGACAGCCTCCTTTTCCTCATCTGTATGTTGACAGTGTCCAAGGTCCAACCCGTGGACTATGGTGAAAATTACATGGGATCACATGGGTGAAATAGTCCAGCATGGGTGGCCCAGCAAGGGTCTCTGTGCCAGGTCCTCATTCAGTGTGAGTTTTTGGTTCCAACTAAGCAAGAGCCACATGAGCAAGGCCAGATGACTTATAGGACAGACTGTGCATTGGGAGGGTATGCGAATAGTTGACTCATTGAATTCAGCCTACCCTGTTTGAGGCAGCCTAGTAGGCAACAGGAAAAGAGTAGCAAACAAAACGTACAATTCCTGCCTTGAGAGGTGGGTGTCAGAGGTCAAACATTAAAAAAAAATTATTCCTCGGTTGTGGACAGGAAGAAGTATTAGAAGGAAAAGTAGTTGCAAAAATATGAGCAGGTATGTATTATATGTTTATTGACATTTATATGTTATAAATAGCCTGATGAAGATTCACAGTAGTTCATGTCCTGAATCTGCTCGGTATCTTCAGTTCTGTTGTCTTGTCCTTCTTGTCTCTCAGCTGCCTCAGTTGCTGGTCATAGGTCCCTGAAGTCCCTCAGTTGCTGATTGTAGTCTCTGAAGTCCCTCAGTTGCTGGTCATAGGTCCCTGAAGTCCCTCAGTTGCTGGTCGTAGTCCCTGAAGTCCCTCAGTTGCTGGTTGTAGGTCCCTGAAGTCCCTCAGTTGCTGGTCGTGGGTCCTGAAGTCCCTCAGTTGGTAGTCGTAGGTCCCTGAAGTCTCTCAGATGCTGGTTGTAGGTCACTGAAGTCCCTCATTTATGGGTCATAGGATCCTGAAGTCCCTGAGTTGCGGGTCATAGGATCCTGAAATCTCTCAGTTGCTGGTCATAAGTCCTGAAGTCCCTCAGCTGCTGATCATAGGTTGCTGAAGTCCCTCACTTGCTGGTCATAGGATCCTGAAGTCCCTCAGTTGCTGGCTTTCAGGTGCCTGAAGGAGCTGAAGAGGCCCAGGTATCTCCTTGCCCAGAGAGCAGAGCTTGAGAGGAGTCTTCCTACCTCCTCTCTCTGTGCTAAGCCTGCTCCTCTCAGGGCCTGTGGTATCTGCTCCTGGCTTAGGCCTGGCTTCTGCCCAGCCCACAAGTGGACAGTGGCTTGGCCATCTGGCTTTGGTCTCACTCTGGTGCTCTCCCTCTGATTCCCTGGCTGCATGCCCAGGCTGGCCCCTGCCACCTTGCTCAGTCTTCGCTCTGTCTCCCACAAGTCTTGCTCCTACTCCTTCCCCCAGTTGCTTAGATAGAGACCTCCTCTTATTGTTATTTTTAAAAAAACATTTGTACATTTTGTGAGGTACAGTGTGTTGTTTCAATAAGTGCATATATGCACAATGATTCACGTAGGGTAGATAGCATAGTTTTGTACCCATTAGTCCAACACTTTTCCTCCTCCCTGCCACCTCTTCCCCCCAAGCCTCTGGTAACCATTTTTCCACTCTCTACTCCTATGAGAACCTCTTTTTCTTTCTTTTTTAGATTCCCCATATTAATGTTATCATGCGGTATTTGTCTTTCTGTGCCTCACTTGGTTCACGTAACATGATGGTTTCCGGTTCCATCCATGTTGTTGCAATGATAGGATATCATTTTTTTAATAGCTGAGTAGTATTCCATTGTGTATGTATATATATTCTACAGTTTTTTTTTTTTTTTAATCCATTCATGCATTGATGGACTGTAGGTTGATTCCATCTCTTGGTTATTGTGAATAGTGTTGCAATGAACACGGGAAAGCGGGTGTCTTTTTTGGTATATTGATTGCATTTCCTTTGGGTATACACCCAGTAGAGTGAGATAGCTAGGTTGTAGAATAGATCTACTTTTAGTTCTCTGAGGAATATCTGTACTGTTTTCCACAGTGGCTATACTATTTTACATTCCCAACAGCAATGTATGATATTTCCTTCTTCTCTGCATCCTTGCCAGCATTTGTTATTTTTTTGTCTTGTTGATAAGAGTCATTCTAACTGGAGTGAGATGATACCTCATTGTGGTTTTCATTTGCATTTCCCTGATGATTAGTGATGTTGAGCATTTTTTCATTTACCTGTTGGCCATTTGTATGTCTCCTTTTGAGAAATGTCTGTTCAGATCCTTCAACCATTTTCAAATTGGGTTATTTGGTTTTTTGCTATTGAGTCATTTAAGTTCCTTATGTATTCTGAATATTAAACCCCTTGTCTGATTTGTGGTTGGCGAATACTTTCTCCCATTCTGAAGTTTGTCTCTTCACTTTGTTGACAATTTCACTTGCTGTGTGGAAGCTTTTTAGTTTGAGGTAGTCCGATTTATGTATTTTTGCTTTAGTTACCTATGCCTTTATAGTCTCATTCAAAAAAGCACTGCCCACTCCCTTTTCCTGTGGCATTTCTCGTAAGTTTTCTTCAAGTAGTTTCATAGTTTCAGGTCTTTGATCCATTTTGAATTGATTTTTGTGTATGGTGAGAGAGAAGCGTCTAGCTTCAGTATTCTGCATGTGGATATCCAGTTTTCCCAGCACCATTTGTTGAAGAGGCTGTTCTTTCACTGTTATATATTTTTGGCACCTTTGTCAAAAATCAGTTGCCTGTAAGAGTGTTTGTTTATTTCAGGGCTCTCTATGCTATTCCATTGGTCAGTCAGTCTGTTTTTATGCTAATATCATGCTGTTTTGGTTACTATAGCTTTGTAGTATATTTTGAAGTCAGGAAGTATGATGCCTCCAACTTTGTTCTTTTTGTTCAAGACTGCTTTCACTATACAGAGTCTTATGTGGTTCCATACAAATTTTGAGATTGTTTTTCTATTTCTGTGAAGAATGTCATTGGTATTTTGATAGAGATTGCATTGAAATGGACATTTTTGATGATGTTAATTCTTCTGATCCATGAATATGAGATATCTTTACATTTATTTTTGTCCTCTTCAATTTGTTTCACCAGTGTTTTATAAGGTTTTCATTGTAAAGGGCTTTCACCTCCTTGGTTAGATTTACTCCTAGGTATTTCATTTTTTTGGCAGCTATTATGAATGGGGTTACTTTCTTGATTTCTTCAGCCATTTTGTCAGAATACAGGAAGGCTATTGATTTGTGTGTTGATTTTGTATCCTGCCACTTTATTGAACTCATTTATTATAGTAGTTTTTTGGTGGAATCTTCAGTGTTTTCTTTCTATAGGATCATGTCATCTGCAAATAGGGAGAGTTTGACTTCCTCCTTTACTATTTGGATGCACTTTATTGTTTTCTCTTGCCTTATTGCACAGGCTAGAACTTCAAGTATTGTGTTGACTGAGAGTGAGGAAAGTGGGCATCCTTGTCTTGTTCCAGATCTTAGAAGAAAAGCCTCTTATTTTTGTCCATTCAGTATGATATTAGCTGTGGGTGTGTCACATATGGCCTTTAGTGTGTTGAGATACATTCCTTCTATACCTAATTTGCTGAGTGTTTTTATGGTGAAGGAGTGTTGGATTTTATTAATTGCTTTTTCTTTTTCTGCATCTTTGAGAAATACCTATTTAGCTCTTTTGCTCATTTTTAACGAGGTTACATGAAGACTCAGATGACCCATTTTTGTTGTTGTTGTTGTTTTTTTTACTATTTACATGTTTTTTTTACTAAGTTGTTTTTTTTATACTAAGTTGTTTGAGTTCCTTGTATATTCTGGATTCTTATCCCTTCTTGGATGCATAGTTTGCAAATATTTTCTCCTGCTCTGTAGGTTGTCTTTTTGCTGTGTAAATTTGTTCTTTTGCTGTGCAGAGCTTTTTAGTTTGATATAATCCCATTTGTTTATTTTTCCTTTTTTTGTCTGTGCTTTTGGGGTCATATTCATAAAGTCTTTGCCCATTCCTACTTCCTGAAGTGTTTCCCCTATATTTTCTTTTAATAGTTTTATAATCTCAGGTCTTACATTTAAGTCTTTAATCCATTTTGAGTTGATTTTGGTATATGGCAAGAGGTATGGGTCAACTTTCATTCTTCTATGTATGGTTGTCCAGTTTTCCCAGCAACATTTATTAAAGAGGCAGTCTTTTCCACAGTGAATGTTCTTGGTGCCTTTGTCAAAGATCAGTTGGCTGTAAGTATGTAGGGTGATTTCTGGGTTCTCTATTCTGTTCCATTTGTTTGAGTAGCTGTTTTTATTCCAGAACTATGCTGTTTTGGTTACTATAGCTTTGTAGTATAATGTGAAGTCAGGTAGTGTAATGCCTCTGGCTTTATTTAATTATTTATTTTTTTGCTCAGATTGCTTTGGCTATTTGGGGGTCTTTTGTTGTTGTATATGAATGTTAGGATTGTTTTTTCCTATTTCTGTGAAGAATGTCATTCATATTTTGATGGCGATTGCATTGAATCTGTTGATCGCTGTCGGTAGTACAGACATTTTCACAATGTTAATTCTTCCAGTTCAAGATCATGGAGTGTCTTTCCTTCTTTTTGTGTCCTCTCTAATTTTTTCAGCAGTGATTTGTAGTTCTCCTTGTAGAGATCTTTCACTTCCTTGGTTAAATTGATTCCTAGGTATTTTATTTTTTTAGTGATTACTGTGAATGGGCTTGCTTTCTTGATTTCTTTTTCTGCTAGTTCGTTATTTGAGTGTGAAAATGCTACTGATTTTTGCATGTTGATTTTGTAATCTACAGAAATCATTTATCAGCTCTAAGGGTTTTTTTGTTTGTTTGTTTTTTGTTTTTTTGTAGAGTCTTCAGGTTCTTTTATATGTAGGATCATGTCATCTGCAAACAGGGACAGTTTGACTTTATCTTTTGCAGTCTGGATGCCCCATATTTATTTCTCTTGTTTGATTGCTCTGGCTGGTACTTCCAATACTATGTTAAATAGGAGTACTGAGAGTGGGCATTCTTTGTCTTGTTCCTGTTCTTAAGGGAAAAGCTTTCAGGTTTTCCCCATTCAGGATGATATTGGCAATGGGTTTGTCATACATAGCTTTTATTGTGTTGAGATACTTTCCTTCTATACCTAATTTGTTGAGAGTCTTTATCATGAAGGGATGTTGAATTTTGTCAAATGCTTTTTCAGCATCTATTGAGATAATTATCTGGTTTTTGTCTTTGATTTTGTTGATGTGGCTTATCACATTTATTGACTTGTGTATGTTGAATCATCCTTGCATCACTGGGATGAATTCTACTCAATTGTGGCTATAATTTTTTTTTGTTTGTTTGTCTTTTTCATGACCGGCACTCAGCCAGTGAGTGCATCAGCCATTCCCATATAGGATCCAAACCCACGGCGGGAGCGTCGCTGTGCTCCCAGCGCCGCACTCTCCCGAGTGCGCCACGGGCTCGGCCCATGGCTATAATTTTTTTGATGTGTTACCGTATTCTGTTCGCTAATATTTTGTGGAGGATTTTTCTGTCTATGTTCATCAGAGATATTGGCCTGGAGTTTTCTTTTTTTGTTGTTGTATCTTTATCTGGTTTTGGTATCAGGATGATGCTGATCTCATAGAACGAGTTTGGGAGAATGGCCTGTGTTTCAATTTTTTGGAATAGTTTGAGGAGAATTGGTATTAACTCTTCTTTAAAGGTTTGGTAGAATTCAGCAGTAAAACCACCCAGGGGGTTTTCTTTGTTGGGAGACTGCTGATTACTGTTTCAGTCTCATTGCTTGTTATTGGTCTGTTCAGATTTTCTTTGTTTTTTTGGTTCAGTCTTGGTGTTTTATATGTGTCCAGAAATGTATCTGTTTCCTCCAGGTTTTCAAATTTGTTGGCATATAGTTGCTTATAATTGTTGTTAATGATTCTTTGTATTTTTGTAATATTGGTTGTAATGTCTCCTTTTGCATTTCTGCTTTTCATTATTTGGGTCTTCTCTCTCCTTTTTTTAGTTAGCCTGGCTAATGGTTTGTCTATTTTATCTTCTCAATAAACTAACTTTTTGTTTTGTTGATCTTTTGTATCATTTTTTGGGTCTGTATTTCATTTAATTCTGCTCTGATCTTAATTATTTATTTCTGTATACTAATTTTGGGATTGGATTATTCTCATTTTTCTAATTCTTTAAAGTGTAATGTTAGGTTGTTTATTTGAAATCTTTCTGTTCTTTTGATGTAAGCATTTATTGTAGTAAAATTCCCTTTTAGTACTGCTTTTGCAGTATCCCATAGGTTTTGGTATGATGTGCCTTTATTTTCATTAGTTTCAAGAAATTTTTTGACTTCCTGTTTAATTTCTTCTTGTACCCATTGTTTGTTCAGAAGCATGTTGTTTAATTTTCATGTATTTGTATAGTTTCAAGAGTTTTGCTTATTATTGATTTCTAGTTTTAATCTGCCATGGTCTGAAATGATGCTTAAAATGATTTCAGTTTTTAAAGATGTGTTAAGACTTGTTTTGTCACCTTACACGTGGACTGTTCTGGAGAATGTTCCGTGTGCTGGTGATAAGAATGTATATTCTGTAGCTGTTGGATAGAATGTTCTATAGATATCCACAAGGTCCTGTTGGTCTAAAGTGTAGTTTAAATTCTGTGTTCTCTGTTGATTTGTAGCCTAAATGATCTGTCCAGTGCTGAGAGAGGGGTGTTCAGGTCCCCAACTACTATCATAT
This sequence comes from Cynocephalus volans, assembly GCF_027409185.1. Classification (NCBI taxonomy): domain Eukaryota; kingdom Metazoa; phylum Chordata; class Mammalia; order Dermoptera; family Cynocephalidae; genus Cynocephalus; species Cynocephalus volans. Next base: position 96,062,838 of record NC_084473.1, on the reverse strand, counting down.
TGGGGTCTATTTCTTTCTTTAGGCCTAACAGTGTTTGCTATATATGTGGGTGCTCTGGTGTTGGGTGCATATATATTTGTGATTGTTATGTTTTCTTGCTGGATAGATCCCTTTCATTGTTTAATGGCCTTCTTTGTCCCTTTTTATGGTTTTTGGTTTAATGTCTGTTTTTATCCAATACAAGAATAGCTACACCTGCTCATTTTGGTTTCCATTTGTGTAGTATATCTTTCCTATCCCTTCACTATTAGTCTGTGTGTGTCTTTAAGGTGAGTCTCCTGTAGCAAGCATCTAATTGGGTCTAGCTTTTTTTTTTTTTTAAAGATGACCAGTAAGGAAATCTTTTTTTTTTTTTTTTTTTTTTTCGTGACCGGCACTCAGCCAGTGAGTGCACCGGTCAGTCCTATATAGGATCCGAACCCGCGGCGGGAGCGTCGCCGCGCTGCCAGCGCAGCACTCTACCAAGTGCGCCACGGGCTCGGCCCGGAAATCTTAACCCTTGACTTGGTGTTATCAGCACCATGCTCACCCAATGAGCTAACCGGCCATCCCTATATGGGATCCGAACCTGTGGCCTTGGTGTTATCAGCACCACACTCTCCTGAGTGAGCCATGGGCTGGCCCAGGTCTAGCTTTTAAATCCTGTCAACCAGTATGTGTCTTTGGAGTGGATAATTTAATCCATTTTCATTTAGGGTTGTTATTGAAAGGTATTGTCTTATTCCTGACATTTTATCAATTTTTGTTTGGATGTTTTAAATATCTTTTTTTCCTTTCTTCCCCTTTTATTGTTTCCCTTCCATGTATGTTGATTTTTTGAGGTGATAAATTATAGTTTCTTTCTCTGTGTCATTTGCATTTTTGTTCCACCAGTGGATTTTGTTCTTTCTTGTGTATTCATGGTAGTGATTATCATTTTTTGGATTTCAGATGCAGGACTCTCTGGAGGATTTCTTGTAGGGCTGGTCACGTCATGGTGAACTCTGCAGTTTTTGTTCATCTGGGAAATACAGTATTTCTTTTTCATTTCTAAAGGAGAGTCCTGCTGAGTATAGTATTCTTGGCTGGCAATTTTTTCTTTCAGTATTTTGAATATATCATTCCATTCTCTTCTGTAGAGTTTCTGTTGAGAAGTCTGCAGTCTGATGGGGACTCTCTTATAGGTGACTTGACACTTTTATCTTGCTGTTTTTAGGATTCCTTCTTCGTCTTTTGAGTTTTGCCAGTTTGACTCTAATGTGTCTTGGAGAGGATCTTTTTTAATTGAATGTGATTGGGGATCTTTGAGCCTCCTGGATCTGAAAGACCGTGTCTCTCCCTGTACCTAGGAAGTTTTCCACTATTATTTCATTGAATATGTTTTTAGTGCCTTTTCCTTTCTCATTCTCTTCTGGAACACCATGATTTAGATGTTTGTGTGCTTAAGGTTGTCTGCTAGTTCTGTTATATTTTCTTAGTTTTAAAAAAATTCTTTTTTCTTTTGTCCACCTGTGTTATTTTGTAAAGACTATCTTCAAGATCAGAAATTTTTCTTCTGCTTGCTGTAGCTTGCTTCTCAAGCTCTCGGTTGTGTTTTTTTTCATTGAAGGAATCCTTCAATTCCAGGAGTTCTGCTACATTCTTTTTAAAGGTTAATCCTTTTGTAAATTTAATCTCTGTAAATTTCCTTCTTCATATCTTGGACAGTTTTTCTCATTTTGTTGTGTCATCTGAGTCTTCTTGTATCTCACTGAGTTTCCTAAGGATGGTTGCTCGGAATTTCTTTTCAGTTATTTCAAGGATTTCCTGCTCAATGGGGTCTGTTACTTGAGAATTATTGTATTCCTTTGGTGTATTTTCTTGGTTTTTTTTTTTTCCTTTGTATTTCTAATATCTCTACTTTGATGTCTGGTCATCTAGGAGAACAGTTGCTTCTTCTGTTACTCTGGAGTAGGGATTGAGGAAAGAGACTTCCTCCTGTAGATGTGTTTTATACTGACCATTGAGTAGAGTGTTTTAATATTGATTCTGGGTAGACATAGTAGTGTAGGCTCTGTGTGGGTGCTTTGGCTGAATTCAATGTTCGAGTGGTGTGTGAGTGCCTTTGTGGCCTAGGCACTGGGGCACTTAGTGATTACTTGTTGAGGTTAATGACACTGGGTCATCGAGGATGTAGGTGAGCTCTTGATTTCTTAGGAGAAGCTCCTGTGTTCCCTGTCACTCTTGCTTGGGGTGGATGACCCTGGGTGGATCTCTTGGCACACTGGCTAGCATCCTGTGACCCTGATGTGTGCACTGGGGTATACTGGAGGTCCTCAGTTTGAATGGATGACCCTGGATGGGGTTTCTCTTTCCTCTTTCCTACAGGCTGAGGCTCCTTGTGGATCATTGCTACCCTCAGCTGGGGGATGGGTTGGTTGCTGTTGAGAATTTTTTTCCTTTCTCTATCTCTTTTTGGGTTCCCTGCGTGTCTCTCCCTGGATCAAGGCAGTTGTGTAAGGCTGGTTCCTTTATTGATGTGAACCAACAGTTTTATTTCCATTTCTTTTATGTCTGTCTGTATTCTTATTGATGGGAACCCTCAGTTTATTTCTGTACCTCCTACCCCTAGGTGTGCTACCATGGGGTGGGGACACATAATTCCACCTTGGGTTGGGGTCACGGGTCTGTGCTCCCTCACCTCTTTCTCCAGGCTCTGCAGTGACCCTCCTTGTTTCAGTATAGTCAAGTGGTCAGTTGGCTGCCTGCACAGCGGCAGAGGCTGCTGTGGCAGTGGTGGCAGGCCACCATTGTGGCAATGGTGCCTGTGGCAGTGGCTCTTGCAGTTACTGTGGTGAACTACCTATATGGTGGTAGTGTCTGTGGCTGCAGTGGGCCACCTGTCTGACTGTGCCCCTCTCGCTGCTGTCAGCAGGGGTTGCACTTGGCTCCTGGGGTCCCTGTGTGTTCCTGCTGTCTGTCAGTTTATGTTTTCTAGTTCTTTGTGAGTCAACCTTTGTAAGTTGTATGTGTCTGGGAATTTATCCATTCCTTCTAGGTTTTCCAGTTTGCATATATATTGTTCATAGTAGTCTCTTATGATCCTTTGTATTTCTGTGGTATCACTTGTAGTGTCCCCTTTTTCATTTCTGATTTTATTTATTCGAGTTTTCTCTTTTTTTCTTCATTAGTCTAGCTAAAGGTTTACCGATTTTGTTTATCTTTTCGAAAAAACAGCTCTTTGTTTCATTGATCTTTTTTTTTTAACTTTGTTGTTATACTTGTTAAGCTAAACCTGTTGAGCACTCACTGTATACCAGGGCCTATTGGCTCACAGATTCCAATGAGTCTCCAGTGTTTTTGGGCCTTGCTGAGTGCTAGTTGCTGTGTTTTACCTAAGCATGCATGACTTTATTTAATCCTCTGAACACTCCAAATGATAAATGTCTGTCATTCCATTTCACAGATGGGAGAATTGAGGCTTAGAGAAGTTGTCAGCAGCTGGTTGGTGGCAGAACAGGATTCAGAGGTCTTTTGTCCTCAGAGCTCTCACTTATGGTTGTGCCTGCTAGGCCTTGTCCAGGGATAGACCAAGCCACCAAACTTATAGGAGTGAGAGGAGGCTACCAATAGGTGACAGTGTCTGTCTGTATTCTTATTGGTGGGAACCCACAGTTTTATTTTTGTTTCTTTTTAAATACTTGTCTTATACTCATGTATTTTTTGGCAGTCCTGAGTAAGCAGACCAGGCTTCTGGGCTCTTGAGTTCCTTAGAGTAGTAGGGAGAGGGCTTTTTTTTTTAACCTCTCTTGGACACCTGTGCCATCCATGTCCCTCTGACCCCCTTGTCTGTTTACTGTTTACTGTATTTTTAACTTGGTCTCTCCATCTGTTTAACCCCTTTCTCCTTCCCCTCTACCTGTGTTACCAGTTAAGACTGAGAACCTGTCAGCTTTGTTAGTGATACCCCCATGCAGGGCAACAGGTGTAATGAAGACCCAGAGTCATTGCATCCTCCACCCTTGGAAGTGAGCGGACTTCTCTTCTGAACTTCATGGATTAGCTTCTGTGTTCTTGATGTGAAGCTTCTTTTCCTTAAGTAACAAAACATATATACCTCACACATACACTCATATTTCATTTTCTTGTATATATACACACACACAAACGCTTGATTTTCTTGTATTATAATAACATTTTTCTTATTTTAAGTCAGAAAAGGACAAAATGAGTTGAATAGACATCTGCTTATTAGCTTGGAAACTTAAGTACCATCTTCATGGTAATTTTACATGAAAACAAATGTTCTCTAGTTTCCAAATAACTTATAAGTCGGCTTTTAGAATGCAACCTGTTGATTGGACTGCCCATAAGCTTACCCTCACAGAACTAAGTTTAAAAATTATTTGTTAATTATTCCAATGCAACAAGGCCATGAACTAATTTAACATCAAATAACTCTTAGTAAATCTTGGTGGAATAATAGTGAAATTTTGAGATTTTACAATGAGCAGGTGAGATCAATCCTTAGACACCCCAATTTTAATGTCTCAGGAAAGAAAATGGAAAATTAAAGGTGCCACCAGGGGAGCATAACGAAGGAAGGGGAATAAACCCAAACCTGACTCTGTGCATATTTCTGGTCCTACGACCTGGACATTTACATTTTGATGGTTCTGTGGATCTTGAGTGAGACTTCAGTTTGTGAAGGAGAAACAATACACCATGGATGGTTGAAGGGAAGAAGTCTGTAACCGCTCGTGGTTCACAAGGGGACTGTGAATCCACCTGTGACCAGACAAAGAGCTCATGGCTGACATTGAGGTCCAGAGATACCTGGAGTCCCTACATCACACCTGTCACTGGAACTCCCAGCGTAGGAGGCTTGGTGGATGCCTCCCGAGGTTATTGCTGTGATGTCTTCAAGCAGTGCACGAGATGAGCCAGCCATGGCATGACAAATGTGAATAGCCTGGGAAAAGGGATTGTTGGGATCGGGGTAAGAGTGGAAGGGAGCAGTTCTGCAGCTTTCTTCACTCTGGCTGCAGGTTACAATCATCTGGGGGCTTTTGGAAACATGGAAGCCTCTGTCCACCCACCCAAGGCTAATCAATGAATCTGGGAGTGGGGCCAGCTTTGGCATTTGTCACCTTTTCTATCAGGTGTTTCTAAAGTGCGACTGGGGTGCACAACAAGGGCCCTAGAGGTTTATAACTCAGCCAGCCTGTTACAAAATCCCCACATAGCTGTGTTGAGCCAATTACTTAGATGCCGAACCCCATTCCCCCATGAGGTGACATACAGAGGCACAGTGTACTCTGCCTCTGTAGGGCTTCAGGTCAGCAGTGGCTTAGCTACAACTGGTATGAAAGGATCAGTGGCGGATGACCTCCTTGGCTCCTCTCCCTTCATGGTCTCACTTGGTAAAACCAAAACCCTGGTCATAATTGCTGCTCAGTGCAGTAGCACGTGGCTGGAGAATAATGCACGACCACGTTGGCGGGTCTCTAGATTCATGACCACAGAGCTGCAGTGAGTCATTGGGAGGGCTTGGCACTCAGAGGATATTTCTCTACTGCGTAGATCAGGGAGTGGTCAGTTTTGTTTATAAAGAACCAGACAGTTAATATTTTAGGCTTTGTAGGCCACTCAGTCTTTGTCGCAGTGCTACTGAACTCCACTGTTGTAGCAGGAAAGCAGTCTCAGACAGTATGTAAACAAGGGGCGTGGCTGTGTGCCACTTAACTTTATTTTTAAGAAACAGGCAGTGGGCAGGGTTTGGCCCTTGGGCTGTACTTTGCTGACCTAGACTATTATTTTACACTTTCTCCTCAAACCCCTGGCCCTTCTTGTCTCTAGCTTGTCCCGTATAACATACCCCACACCCTCTCTCACCTCTCCTACCCCGCCTTACACTGTTTGCTCTGGCTGGTCCTTCTCCCTGGCAGCTCTTCCCTCAGATACCCACATGGCCAACTTGCTCTCAGAGCTTCTTTGGGTCATGCTCAAATGTCACCTTCCTAGTAAGGCCCATCCTGACAACTCTATTTAAAATGGCAAGTACTGGTCCCTCCCTGCTTTCCCCAGCAGGCTATGCTGTGGTGGCTTGGCTGCTCTCTCTGGGGTGCATTAGACAGTGATGTTGGCACAGGGTGGGACCCACTCGAGGCCCGATGCCCGAGCAGCTGTTTCTAGATCTCCTTCAACAGGGCGTCAGCCGTGCTAGCAGCAGGTGTCCTGTTAGCAGCCGGGGCAGGATGCCACACTGCTACCTGGATATGTTGCACAGCCAAGTGTCCTGCATGGTGATGGGTAAGGGGGACAGCTGCAGGGAGCCCTGATTTCTTGATAACAAAGGCTGATTTATTTTTCATTAAGAGCTTAGGATTTATAGCCTCAAAGCTCTTAGTGACATCATTTATTAAAATCAGGTTTCTCATAAGGGGGGATGTGTGGGCTGAGGCTGTGAGGATGTTAAACCATCTAGCAGGGTACCTGTCAGACAGGCAACAGCACATAGTGTTTGTGGCTTTTATGAGGACTTTTCCCAACTTTTTCTTTTTCCCTTTCCCCTGCTCTTCTCTACTTGAGATGAACTCGACTTTTCCCCTTGTGACACACTGGATTTTAAGAAGCCCTGTTCTGGACCAGCTTGTGCAGGCATGTAGAGCTGGCCTGTGGGGGCTGACCAAGCACAGGTGCAGCTCCACCCGGTACCCTCCTGACTACATCCCTGCGTGACTCCTCACCCCGCTGCTTGGAGGGCAGTGAGGTCCACCTGCTGCTGGTTCTGAGCTCTAGGGAGGTGGAGGGTATGGAGCAGCTGGCACAACTGGGCGCGAGTCCGTGTCGCTGAGTGGCCTTTCTGTTCCCCTGCACCAGCAGGTGTGGCCCACTGCACTTGGGCCCCATGCAGGGAGGCTTGGTGGGGCCTTTCCCCTTCTTGGCTGGGCACTGAAGGAGCAGGAAAGGGATCAGAGGAAGAAGTGGTAGTGAGTAAGGTGGCCCCTTCCTTGGCGCTGCCTCTGGTTAGGTGTGGTTCAGGGCCACGCCGTAGGAGGAGCTGGAAGACATTTCCAAAAAAACCTTCACCATCCTTCTTTGAATAGGTTTCAGTGCAGTTTTATTTTTGCTCCAACCTTGTTGACTTGTAGTTTCAGAAACTGGAATGGTTTGGGCCAAACTTTTGATCTGAGGTCACATTAAAATGTTTAGTGTGGGTGTTAGGGGCACCTCCGGTGTGAGTGGATGTGTGAGTATGTGTGAGTGTACGTATGTGCGTGTCTGTGGTGTGTGTGCATGTGTATTCATACGTGTGTCTGTCGCTCCACTGTGAACCAGAGTGAATGGTATCCAGACTTGAGTCCTGTGAGAAACACCATTTCATTAATTTACTGTCATCCCACGTAGGAGAGAAGGATGGATGACCCTGTGGGGTTAAAAAAAAAAATTGAGTTTTGTAAAGCTTTTTGCCCCTTTAAACTTGGCAGTCTGGCTAAGCTATCAGGAGAAAACGTGGAATTAAAATAAATAACAGGTGGGAGTGTGTCTTTTTTAGCTTACATTTCTGGTTTCTATGGTATCTCATGTGTGGAATATTTCTGTTAGACCACCTGAAAACTCTAAACTCCTGTGGATGAAAGCGAGACTGCTTTTGAACATAAGGCCTGCAATGCTGCTGCTGAGCTTTTAGGAACCAGGGACAGAAACTCAGTGTTTGCTGAGTGGACTGTGCAGATTTGAAATGCTTAGCCCAGTGATCTACCGGCTTTTTTTTTTCCCTTTATTTAACATCCCATAAATGTTGGAGCCATCCAAGATGTTGACCCTGTGTATTACTCTGTTTCTGTTGCTGATAACAGGAATACCTGAAACTGGGTAATTTGTAAAGAAACAATATTTATTGCTTACATTTTCAGAGGCTGGGAAGTCCAAAGTCCAGGGAACACATATGGTGAGGGCCCTCTTTGGTTGTGACTCTCCACAGAGATGCAGGGTGTCACATGGCAAGAATGGAGGAGCAGAGAGCTTCTTAGTTTCTCTCCTTTTAAAACCATCATAACCTCACCCATGACCACCATTAGGCCATTAGTGGATTAATCCATTCAGTTGGGCATGGTCCTCACAATCTAATCACTTCTTCAAGACCCCAAGGTTGCCTGGGAGCCCCCGGTGGGGCTTAAGTCACAGGCAGCAACACGGAGGTCCAGATTATAGATCTGGGATTCTATCAATGCCAGCCAAACTGCTAGGGGTGTCTGGGCTGGGATGTGGGCTGATTTAAGAAGGAACAATCCTGGATGTCTTTGAAAGGCTCTGGGGAAGTCCCATTGACTGTTGGTGCTGGATTTGTGGCTGAGGACCACTTGTCCTTGTCCTTCTTTTTGTGCCCTGCAAGAAGTGTGTGGGAACCAAGAGTTTCAACTGGGCTGTGGTCTCCTCCAAGGACCCTTTTCAATTTCCCATGTGATTCCATTTCTCCTTCTCTGCCCCCCGTTTCTGCCCCCCGTGGAGCAGCAGCACCGTCCACATGGGAGGAGACCTGGTGGCCAATGAGGGCTGGGGCCTGAAGGTGGTGAGCACCAACCACCACTGGCTGAGGTCTTTGGTGGGGGTGGAGGGCTCAAGGTACACAGCTGGGCCTGGATCCAGCACTGCTCCCAACAGTTCCCCAAAGCATGTCCAGAGCAGAAGGGTCAGCAGAGTGAGCATACACAGATGGCAGCTCGCACGGAGTCCACCCCTCCAGCAGATGCACTGTGCCGTCCCACATTCTAGGCCCTGCCCCCAGCATCTCTGGGTACTGTGGGAAGGGTAGAAATGGAGCCAAACTCCTTTGGGGAGGAGAAGCTGACCCAACATGGAGAGGCAAGCCCTGTGGCGAGTGTCTAGGGGACCAGGCCAGTTGTGCAGATGTCTCCAGTCGTGTCCCCTTCTCCAGCTATTTCTGCCAAGTGCTGTTCCTCGTGTGGCTATTTCTCATGTGTTACCCTGTCCTGAGGGAGAGGCCACAGCAGACACTTTTGTGTCACCTCCCCCAGCCAGGCCTTGTCCATGGTCTGCATTGGGACTTCGAATCCACAAATCCTCAGCATAAAGCATCTGTGGAAGTGGGAAGTGATCAGTAGCAATCTGAAGCACTCTTGTTGCAGAAGAGAAACTGAGGCCCAGAAAGGGCAGTGACTTGCCCCAAGTCTCACGCTTTGCCAGGCATGGAGCTGGTTCTGGAGCCCAGGCTCCAGGCCTCCATTTTTGCATGAGATGCTCTTTTCTGCTGCCCTGAGCTGTACTTGTGCTTGTCACAGAGAGGGAGTGCCTGGCAGGAGTAAGGGAGGGCTTTGTAGGTACAGTGTGGAGAGCGACAACCATATTGTTGGCCACCCGCCTCTCCTCTGGGTGCTGGGCATGATGGGCCATGTGAGGGCCTCCTGAAGGTTACACTGAGCGACCTCACCTGGGCTGGATGGTGGCCACCGGGCTGGTTGCCATCTCTCTAGCCTTGGCGAGTGGGTGGATGCCTGTGACACTGTATTAGTCCATTGTTGTTTCTTATAATGGAATACCTGAAACTGGGTAATTTATAAAGAAATGAAATTTATTTCTTACAGTTTTTGAGACTGTAAGGTCCAGGGCGCACATCTGATGAGGGCCTTCTTCAATGCAGGGTGTCACATGGCAAGAATGGACTGAGCAAGAGAGAGCTAACTTGCTCACTTGCTCTCCTTGTAAAGCCATCAGAACAAAGCCCATTACTCTGTGGATGGATCAGTCCATTCACAGGGCACAGTCCTCAAAGTCTAAGCATCTTTTAAAGGTCCCACCTTTTAAATATCATAATTAGACTTCCCACCGTCTTCACACTGTTACAGTGGAAGTCAGTTTGCAATACATGAACTTTTGGAGGACACATTTAACCCATAGCGGATACCTTGCTAGCGCAGGACGGAACACCCTGGCTTCTGGTCTGCTGACCTTCCCATCTTCCCCATGTTCATCAACTCTCATCCCTCACTTGTCCCAGGTCCTGGAGGTGCCCCACTTCCCATTGTTTGGTACCTTGTGCCTGACCCGGGACAGAGGAGTGGACTTCGTTTGCTTCTCAGAAGCAGGATGTTATGCTTTCATTAAATGCCCACCCAAGGTCACACAGCATTAAAAAGCCGATCTTGGCCTTTAGTTATCTTGATGTTCCTGTTCTCCAGTCAGTTGAATAAAAACATGTTGTATAGTAATACATGTGATTGGGAAAGATACAGTTTATTTATTGTAGGACATTTTCATAACTTTTGTTTGAGTGTCTTACAGGTTGAGTAACCTTTATCTGAAATGCTTGTGACCAGAAGTGTTTTGGATTTGAGATTTTTTCATATTTTGGAATGTTAACGTATACATACTGGTTGAGCATTCCTAATCTGAAAATCCAAAATCCTCCAGCGAGCATTTCCTCTGAGCATGATCTTTGAGCATCATGTTGGCACTTAAAAACTTTCAGATTTTGGAGCATTTTGGATTTCAGATTTTTGGATTAGGGATGCTCAGCCTGCACATATTTCACATAATTACACACTATGAGGGCATTACTAACCTGTGGTATCATTCACAAATTACAAAAGGAATTGTAGAGAAAAATCATGTCTCCCATCTTGTCCTCCTGGTCCCCTTCCAGAGGCAACCAGTGGGCCAAGCATGTTTGTGTGCCCTCCTGGAGGCAGGCTCTGTCATGTACAGACACAGATGTTTCTATACCCTCTTCTTTCTGAAGTGTGCGTTAGTTTGTCTGGGCTTGTTTGGGAAGCCATATATGCCGGGTTATGAAGTCACTTTTGGTTTTTATCTCAGTCTCCCATTATTTCCTTTGTTGTACCTAGTGGTATCTAATATGACTTTGTTAGCCTCAGGATCAACCTTCTGCTGAGTGGATTTTGGCCCATGAGGCAGCAGATGGGGGCTGGGTACGGCCTTCTGAGTGCTTGGTGTGGCCTGCCAGCAGGTTTTATTTTTTTAAGCAGGATTCATACTCAAAAGGACATCCTCCCAAGTACTTGGGTTGGAAGTTTGGTTTTTTTGTTACATTTTCTTCTTTGTACTGTGGAAATACCGCAGATCTTGTTTTCACCTATACTCTGAAGAGCTCTGGGTGATGTGAGCAACTGGTACCACATGACTCTTTGCTCCACAGATATCACGTAAAGGGCCAGAGCAGGTATGTGGCCCACCCAGGGTCTCCTGCCTGGTGAGTGACAGGCAAGACCCAAACCAAGCCTCTGTCCCTTTGGTGTTCTGTGATGCCCTGGGAGGCTGCAGACCCATTTCAACCAGGCTGCCATCACCCCAACATTTTGCATTTGCTCTTTGCACATTGCCATCAGCACCAGTCTAAGTGAGGTGCAGGAAAATCAGTTTCATTATTTTATAGTCAAAGCTTGTTTTTGTTTTTGAACAATCTCTTTCATTGATAAAAATCATTTTCAAATAATTTTTTTTAATGCACCAAACCCATCTGGGGCACTAGGGATACAAAAATTAATTTTAAAAAATCATCTGATCCTCTAATAAAAGCTTGTTTGGGGCTCCTCTGTGGTTTGGCTTTGTGCTCAGTGTTGTAGGGTTAAAGATTAGTCCCTTCTCCTAAGGAGGTAGGGGAGACGAGGACTTACAGTGTATTAAAGGTTTTTCTTTATGGCTGCAGGGAGGGCTGTGTCACAAAGAGCAGAGGGTATTTATTTCTGCCTGGAAGCAGGGGAAGCTTCACAGAGGAATTGCTATTTAAGTTGGTCATGAAGCATGAGTAGGCGTTGTCAAGCAAACCACAGGAAGGGCATTCCAGGTGGAGAGGACAGCCTGAGCCAAGGAACGGAGGGTGCACATTTGAGATCCTTTCAGAAACAGCCAGTAGGTGTGGCACTTAGGAAGACTGGGGAAGGTAGATGGGCCAGAAGATTCATTCTGGGTGATGGACTCTGTACTGCATCCTGTTTGGGCTGAGAGAGTCTAGAGGGGATTTAAGCCAGGGAGATAGCCGATCAGACTTACAAGTTAAGGGAGCCCTCTAAAACCCCATAGGTGGTACTTCAAGTACCAAATTCAGCGCTTAAGCAACCAGGATGACAGATGAGGTAGGAGAGGGAGCATAGGCCTTGGATAAAGCAAAATCACAGGTAACACAAAAAAAGAATCAGAATATAGTACAAAATAAATTTAATCTAGTTAAAATTCCATGTGAAATTTAGCAACACACTGAACTTTTACAGATACGTTGTTCTTATATTTTAGTTGTTAGTATTACGTTGCATCACCAAAAATGGTCATAGCGGCCTGTTGGCTGTGGGCAGGGGTGGAGCTCAGCAGCCTCCTCCCCACTTTCCTCCCCGGGGTGGGGGGTCAGGGAGGAGGGGAGAAGTGGTAGCCATGGTGGGCAAAGGACAGGCCCGGGGTGGGGGTGGGGGTCTGTATGTCTGTGTCCCCTTTGGTGGCAGTAATTCCAAATTACAGTGTGGAATGCAATTATAATGGTTTCTATTTTTAATTTTTTTACACAAATGCACTATCTTCTCATTTGTTTACCATGGCAAATCCACAAATGTTTAATCTACCCACAGGTAATCCAGATCTGATGGCAGAATCTTACTAAAAATCAACTCCAAATAGCTTTGTGATAACAAATTGTCTTTGCAATGAGATTTTGCCCACTTTTTTCTCCTTAATGAAACGAGTCAGACTTAACCACCTGAAATTTTTTTTCTCTCAAAACTTTTAAAAGAATTAGAATGGATGTACAGGATAATGAAGATTCAAATTGTAGAAACTTTTTTAAAATGTGAGTTTTGATAGTTCCTAAAATTTTTATTTTTTTCTGTTCAGTTCTAGGTGACTCCCAGCTTTAGAATTACTTACTGTCAGTCTACACATGCCAGTGATGTTAATTTCCCCAAGTTCTATGGTTACATATAAACTTAACACCTGGCTGCGTCCCCAGTTGATCTAAAACACAGCTCCACGTTCAAGCAGTAATGGCCCTGCTAGCTGTCCCTCAGAAGTGTTTGAGCCCAGGAGCTCCTTAGAGCAGGGACTCTCTCCCACAGGGGAGGGGGGACACTGCTCTCTGGGGGGGAGCCCTCCCTCCACCTCCCTCTGCTTGGGTGTCCAGTCGCCAACCATAGTCAGGGAGTCCCTCAGCTGTGGCACTGTGGCCCAGCACTGGGTATGTGTGTTGGGAGGAGCCCTGCTGAGGGTGGGGTCTGGGAGTGGTATTCCTGGAGACCTCTCCTTGCTCCAGAGAGAAGTGGGGGAGCTCCAGAAAGGGTCCAGCGGGCTCCATCTGCATCCGAGTTCATGGTTGTCACCGATATTTTCCCACACACACCATCACCTGGGAATGGTTAAGATTACCTTGCCCTGCTTCCTGTCCTGCAGAAATTCTTGTAGTGCCCACCAGCCCGTTCTCTTCCTGGCCCACAAGGACAGTAGGTTAAGTTTGCACTTTTAATAAATTAATGACCTTCATCAAGGCCTTGTTTCTTGTAAATTTTCCCTGTTCTCTGGGTACTTACAGCCACGTTCTTGCTGTCCTTGGTCCAGCGGCTTGCCCTGAGTTCTTCCAGAACTCCTGTTTCTTAGTAGATAGAAGAGCCCTGGGGGTCTTGGGGTTGTCAGATGGGCTTAGCAGTAATGCTCGTAGTAACAGCAGACACATAGCATTTCTGTGTGCCGGATACAAATGTACACGGATTAAGTCATCTAGTTCTTGTAACAACCCATGAGGTAGATCCTTCTGTGATGCCCATTTCACAGAGAGGGAATCTGAGTAGCAGAAGGTTAAATGGGTTACCCCTGGTTGGTTGTAACCTGGTGAGTGGCAGAGCCAGGATTGGAACACAGACGGTCCGGCTCCAGTCTGTGCTCCAGAGTCTGAACTCTGGAGCCGTCCTTGGCTTCCCCAGCCATCTGCCTCAGGCATGCTCTTGGTCCTTAGCAGGTGTGGTGGCACATCTGGGAACTGCCAGTGTTCTTGTGGAAACTGCCCTCTCTGTGAGAGAATAAGACCAATTGTCTCAGTCCATCTGTTAGTGACTGTTCTTGTTCAGCCTAGAGTTCAGGAGTCCGATGAGCAGAGAGGCTTTCTCTCTCCACCCCAGCCTGACTCTCCCCGTCCCTGCCTTGAGCTGCTTTGTCAAGGAGTGTTGGTCCCTCCCCAGAGAACATGGTTGGATCAAGGAGGAGAGGCTGAGGGCCCCTCCAGCTTGGACAGAGCAGGCCCCGCTGTGGGAGAGAGCCGCGTAGCATAGATCGGAGGTGGTGAGAATTGAGTCGGGAAGGACTTGTGCAGCCATAGTTCTTGGAGCCTAGGTCTCCTGGTCCTTAAAATGGGCTGGAGTGAGAGTCAGGTTCAAGGCCATCCACAATTCCTGCAGCCCCTGACCTTTCTATTATTGGGCAATCCTGGCGTCTAAACTCTGGGTCTATTTTGTGGCCTGTTTGGGAGCTGCCTTTGATCTCCCTAAAATAGGATGTGCTGTTTTGGACCCTGCTGTCTCTGAGAGGGATGGGTGTTTTTTAAAGCTAAAATAGAATGAACTTTTTAATTTTGGGGTGTTAACTTTTTCCGACCCAACCACACTGTATTTAAGTCTAAATATCCTTCCTCCCGCCCAGGAGGATAGTCTCAGTCAGGTCCTAACGCACAGACTGTGCTTGGTGAACACCTCATCGTGACTAGAGAGGTCTCCACCGGGGAAAGGAGGACAGCTGCTGGCTGGGGACCCAGGACTCCTCCACATCCAGGAGCTTTTACAGGTTCGGTTCCTAGACGACTGCTGTGCTGATCTGATGATCAGGTTATTTGTCCAAGAGCTTGAGGGAGTCCAGGGTATAAGAGGCTGATCCAGCCTCAGTCTAGCTGAGAGCTTCTCCACCAGTGCTGCGCCGTGGTAATTAGAGTCAGGGTGGGAGGGGGCAGACCACACCCCAATTCCAAATTAATGTGTCAAGACCCCCTGTCTCCCTTTCTTTGCAACAAACTGTGGTGATCTCCTTTGGCCTTTTTGTTGGTTACCAGTGTGGCTGTGAAGAGGGTACCTGCCCAGTTGGGAAGGGTAAGGTGAGTGAGAGGAGGAAGGGAGGGGTAAGGCAGGGGAGAAGGGGTTGTAAGGAAAGTGAAGGAAAATGGTCAGGGCCTCTCAGATGTTCAGAATCTTGCCAAGCATTTGATGTAAATATTATACCCATGTGCCCAGGGTGTTCCTTGGCTACTGTCTAATGTAATTGCGCATGTGCACCCCGGTATTCCTGGGTTGTCTGACTTGCACCCAGGTGTCCTGGGTTATCAGACTTAAGTATAAAGGATGATCGGCTTTGTTCCACAGGGCCCCTGCCACCAGGATGCTCCCAGGGGGCGACGGGGAGGCTGCTACTGCTACTGGAGGCTGTTGTTGCAAGCTGTTGCTGCCAGGGCCCTTGGGATGCCCCGAGAGGCTGATGCTGCTGAGGAAGCTGAGGACTGAGCTTGTGTTGTCTGCCAGTGGCTCCCAGGATCTTTCCCAATTACTTAGCTTGTGGACCTGTGTGTGAGGGTCTGGTGACCCAGCTGGGCATATTAGAGATCTGGTGTATTGTTAAGGCTATTCATAATTAAAGCCAAAATGTTTCATTATTTTAGTTTTACTAAGTTTCCATTTGTATTGCTAGGGCCAGGGTTCAGACCCTTCAAACCCATTGTATAGACTGGGTCACACACCCCTCACACACCTGGCTGGGTTACCAGAACCCTCACATGCCAGGCTGGTTCAACAGACCCCTCACATGCAGGTTTACACTAGGTAATTGGGAAAGATCCCGGGAGCCATTGGCAGACTACATGAGCTCAGACCTCAGCAGTAGCAGCAGAAGCAGCAGCAGTGGCCTCTCAGGGCATCCTGGGGGCACTGGCAGCAACAGCCTCCAGCAGCAGTAGTGGCATCCTGGGGGCGGGGGGCACTGTGGATCAGAGCCACTCGTCCTTTATACTTAAGTTCATACCCAGTAAACCTGGGTGCACATATGCAATTACATTAGACAATAGCCAAGGAACACCTGGGCACGTGTGCATATTTACATCACATGCTCGGCAAGATTCTGATTATCTGAGGGGCCCTGACCATTTTCCTGTATTTTCTCTACATCTGGTGACCCAGCTGGGCACGTGAGGGGTCTGTGACTAGTCTGTACAATGGGTTTGAAGGGTCTGTGAGCCCTAACCCCTAACTCTGGCCTGGCCATACAATTGGCTATGTCGGCAATTCGCTTAGCTATACAGGGGTGAGGTAGGGGAGGGTAGAAGGTTGGGATGGGGCTACTGAGAAGGTGTGTTTGTCCTGTTCTGTCCTGACTTGCTCTGCATTCAGTTTTAGCATCACTGAACATGAACGTAGCCCATACCCATGACTTCCTGTTGTGGTGCTATTTTCCAGTTTATTGAAAAGAGGTAGAATCTTTTGTAGATTGCCAGAACTTAATTGGAAACAATTGTGTAAAGCTTCAGGCATCTTTCTAAGACAGCAGGCTAGAAACAGCTTCTCCACCTTTAGTGCCTTACAATCACCTGGAGGACTTTTTCAAAGTAGATTACTGGGCTCCCGCTGGGGAATAGCTTCATTAAGTCAGGCACTTCTTCCAAGCTCCCAGGGGATGCTGATGCTGCCAGTTGGTGGCCTGCACTTACAGCTGTCCTGGAGTGCTTGTTCCTGTTCCACTCCCCACTCAAGATATTAGTTTTTTTTTTACCACCTTCCAAGACCTGGCCTACTTCTTTTAGTGCTAATTGATAGCACCTCTAATTCTAGGAGTGCGGGAAGGGGCTGCTGTCCCCCTCTGTCTGGCAGCAGTGCTGATGGGGAAAATCTGTTGTGCTGTGAGCAGGAACTCCTCCTGTTGTGTGCCTTGTGAGATGTCCCAAGGCTACCCCACTTCAATGAGTTGAGCGAGGTGTCTTAACAGCCCGGAGTTGGCTGTTAATGACATGCCATCATAACTACATGCCAGTTCTAGTCATGGAGGCCTCAGAGATAGTCTGGCCAATGGCATCTTTACATGGGGATCATTGGCTTGAACCAGCTTGTTCCAGCCATGGGAACCAGAGTTGTGACCCTGCTGTTTATGAATTGACAGTGTGGGCTGCATCAGGATCTTCTCAGTTGTGCCAGTGAGCGTGGAAACAGCGTGGGTGAATGGCAGAAAACCATGTGGACACACAGTGCTTTGAGGGGGAGGTTCCAATTGATTGTCCTTGTCTGATACCTAAAACATCTGACTGGTGCCAGCTTCTCTAAAACAAATAACAGTTGCAAATGGAACTTGGGGTACAAAGGATAACAACAGATTTGTTCCCCTCCCCAAAGAGGGCAGTCACTTATAAAGAAGACTGAGTCCAGCCGTCTGCTTGGTTCCTGGCTGGCCGACTTGGATTGAGCTGCTTTGCACATCATGATCTCTGGAGCCCTTTGTCTTGACCCTGGGCTGGCCCCTTCCTCAGGGTCTCTCTGCCAGGGTACATGGGTTAGCTGTCCCTGGGTTGTGCCAGTGTCTAAAACTGCCCCCCACCCCCTCAGTATGTGACTTCCTAGAAAGCCTCTCCTAGGATGCTGTCTTCTTAGAAATTGCCCCCAGACAGCAAGCAGGGCAGGAGTGCTGCCCTTGCCACTGTCCCTCTGCTGGCTGCTGGCAGTGTAAGCATGGTGCCCTTTGGCTGTTGCCCTCCGTGCTGGCCCTGGTGCCTGCCTTCTCAGCCTCTGCTGACACCTAAAGCCTCTCATCCCATTTCTGCATGGCTCCTGGTTCTCTGATGTCTTGGGCACATGGGGAACTCACTCCTGAGAGGTTGGTTCATAGAGCATGTGCCTTGTGCTGGGCATTGTGCCAAGTGTTGTCAAGGTTCAGTTTATTAATCCTCAGCTAACTGATGAGGTAATTATTATTCATTTCCATTTTGCAGAGGAGGGAAGGGATGCTCAGAGAGAGGTGGAGTGACTTGCCCAGCCTTTTATCCAGTGCCCTATCATGTGCTCTTGTGGCATGTAGAAGGGACCATCTTTGTAATTTTACCTGTGCTAGGACGTCACTGCTGACTGTAGTTCCTCTGCACTGTCAGTTCTGGAGACCAGGGCCTGAGTCTGGGTTTGCTCTCCTTTGGGTCTTTGCCCTCTTATGTGGTCCCAGGCCCTGGTGGGCTCTCTGTGCACTGAAGGAGTAAATGACTGTGGTAGCCAGCCACCTCTGTGTGTTTACATACTTGGTCCTTCACTGCTGGCCAGGCAGAATGTGCCCCGTCTCCAGTCCCCCTGAGTGGTGGTAGCTTCCGGCCCTGCAGGGCAGTGAATCTCCATCCAGCCTGCCTTGCTGTCAGCTGCGGCCCCTGGACCCATGTTTCTGTCTGCCCAGCCAAACTCCCTTTGTACTGGCCTGTGGAGGGTGAGTAGGTAGGTGGGGGCCACCACATGCATCGAGCCCTTCCACCCCCAGGAGGGAGTTGTGGTACTACTTGTGTCCTGTCTTCACATGCCGGTCAGGCTGCTGCTGCACAGGGAGCCTGCCAGCTACCCCTTGAAGCAGACGGCGCATTACTAATATGCAGATGAGGAAACTGAGGCCCAGAGAGAGTAAAGAAGTGCCCAGGGATTGATCTTGGGTTACACAGCTGTGCTGTAAGTTTACCTGCTAGTTACCTTTCAACTCCACTTCTCCTTGGAGGTGGAGTTCTAACAAAACGGAATTTAACCAGAGCACTTGTGAAATTTTTCTGCATCTGGTACATCCATCTCAAGGTTGAGGGTATTGCTGAGTGTCGCCGGTATAAGACCTCACCCCACAGAGAGGCCAGGAGGTAAACAGGAGGGTTGGAGGAACATTGTGGACGCTGAGTGGGGTGAAGTCATCTTCTTCTGAAAATGCTCTGGAGGGCCTTTAACAAAGCCTCGAAGCATTTCCGTACTTGTGCCAGCTGGGTCACTTGGCAGGTATGCAACATACTTCTCTTGGCAACCAGAACCCTTGCTCATTCACAGTCCTTTATCCCCAGTGCCACTGGATGGTCCTGTGGCCTCTCAAGGGTGTTGGTTTCTTTAGGGAGCTGTATTTGGCTTAACAGTTGGCACATGTTTTACCTGTATGAAACGGTTTAGGCTCCATGTAGAGCCCCAGTAGCAGATTTATGGGCAGGGGACTCTATATTTCCAGGTGATCCAGTGTAAGCAAGCAGGCTTGTGCTGGGGAGAGAAGTCTAAACATTTGATTATCCTCCTGGTAAGTTGTGCTTTGCAGAACCCAGGAAGACGAGGGAGAAGCTGCCACAGCCTTGAGCTGAGTGTTTTTTTGCCTTTCCTTTTCCCTTTATTGTGAGTTTGCTACATTGGAGTTGGGTTGTATGATATCTTGTCCTGGCTTTAATATCTCAACATTGTGTACTTTAAAAACCTGAAAAGGATAAGCAGAAGCAGTGTTAAAGAAAGTAGCACAGCAGGTGATGTGGGATCCTGTTGGGCCCCCTTTACTCTAAAATGTTTCCTATATCTCTGATTCCCACATTATCACATTTGGGGACTAAGACTTTGGAGGTCTGGATAAAATCACACTCCAGAGGGATGGCAGGTTAAATTGCTGCTCTTGGCCAGGCGTGGTTTAGCTTATTGGCTCCAGTCACAAGAGGGCCTTGATAGACATCAGGGGACAGTCAGTTACACTGGTCCAGAGTATAGAGGCCCTACAAGGAGAGCAGGCTTGTGTGTGGGTGTGTGGGAAGGGTGTATGGGGAATCTAAAAAATGAAAGCAGCCAAGAGAAAGGGGGGCAACCTGCAGACAGGCGTAACTGGTTGTCCTGGAAGGTAGAGAGGGGCAGGCTGTGGGCAGCTGTGCTGTGGCCCCTCCACTTGTCATACCTGCTTGAATGGAGGTGTCTCCCCAGTGGGCCTGTCACAGGGGATGCCAGCAACCAGCAAGTCTGTGCTGATGATGGTGAAGTGTGGTTGACATCCAGGGATGTGATCCACAGTGATATATATACACACCCTCCCATTTAAAATCAACACGTGGCTCTGATCTAAGCTTTAAAATTTTAAAAATTATAATTACATTGCTTTTTTTGAAAAGAAAAATGAAAAAATAAATGAAAAAATAGTACTAACAGTGATTTTTACTTTATTATACTTTATAATCATAAAAATGTTGATGTTTATATAAAAAGTGATGGGAAGAATAATACAGTGAAGGCCAATCAGCTTAAACATTTTCATTACCATACATTTGAAACTACATGTGCCTCCCCACCCTCTCCCTGAGGTTACCATTACTCTGAATTTGCTTATTATTATTTCCATCCATTTGATTCTGTATATTTTGTGATCTAGTCTTCACGAGTTTTGTGCTGAGGGACAGGAAGTAAGCATTGCTTATTCTCGGTTTCAGTCTTGTGATGCTTGTGGTCAGAAACAGCTATTTCTTGAAACTAGGCATGTGGCTGTATGGCTGTCCCAGGTGGGACTGGGATGGTCAAGTGTAGGTTGGGTCCAAGTCCTGAAAGATCATGCTCCGCCCACCCCATCTCCTCCTTCTGCCTGTCCTGCTGTCTTGGTGCCTGTGGTGTACTGGGGTGGGTGTGGGCCTGTCTTTGCTGCCAGTGGGAAGGACAGGCTGGTCTGTGTCCACCATCACTGCAGAGTTTGCTTCCTTCAAGCAGGTTCTCTCTGCCATGAGCATCTCTGTGATCTCTGCCTCAAATACCTACTCTTTTATATCATACATGAGCCCTGCCCTAAAGATAGCAGCCCAGACCGGCTGTCTGTCCCTTCTTTTCCTGGGCCTGTCTCACCTTCCTGTCAGCTGCTTTGCTCCCATGAATGGTTGGACAGGGAGATGCTCTGCTGTGTGGCCGTCTAAGGGGAAGCTGGCTGTGCCCAGCAGATAGCCTGCATTCACGTTCAGTCCTGTGGATCTGCTCTTCCTTTCCACTCTCCTGCCTGAGCCTCTGCTTTTGTATGAAGAAGCGCTTGTGCTGCACCTGTCCTTGCAGATGGCTCCTGCCTCCTCACATCAACTGAAGCACCGCTGGTACAATAGCTAGACGCCTCTACGTGGAGCAGGATCCTTTCTCTGTACGTCCTACATCTCTTTCTGGAGGTGTGCTTAGCGTCCCTTCCTCCTCAAGCCATGACTATGCCGTCCTTTCCAGTCCTGTCCCTGCTCTCTGTAACTCCAGGTTACCCTGTGTATTAGGCCATTTTCTATTGCTTATTACAGAATACCCAAGACTGGGTAATGTATAAAGAAAAGAGGTTTATTTCTTAGAGTTTCGGAGTCTGGGAAGTCCAAGATCCAGGGGGCATATCTGATGAGGACCTTCTTCTTGGTGGAAACTCTTGTGGCAGTGCAGGCAATCACATGGTGAGAATGGCAAGAGCACTGTCATGTGCTCTGCTTATAAAGTCACCAGTCTACACCAATGATAATCCATTAGACCATTAACCCATGACTCCATGAATGAAGTAACCCATCATGAGAGTACAGTCTTCACTATCCAGTCACCTCCTAAAGGCCCCACCTTTCAACACTGCCGTAGTCTGATTTCCCACCCTCTTAACACTGTTACATTGGAGATCAAGCTTCAGTGAGTTTTGGGGGACATTCAGTCCACAGCATCCTTGTCTCCAGAGAGGCCTGGGCACCCATCTCTGAGGTCCTGTTGCTTTCTGGTGGTTCCCGTGTCTTTGGGGACGAGTCTAGTGTCACCAAGCCCATAGTCTTCAGCTTCCTTTCTGATGGTGATTCCTGAAACTGCCCCCCATCT
The DNA here is from genome assembly GCF_027409185.1 of Cynocephalus volans. Taxonomy (NCBI): domain Eukaryota; kingdom Metazoa; phylum Chordata; class Mammalia; order Dermoptera; family Cynocephalidae; genus Cynocephalus; species Cynocephalus volans. Next base: position 96,041,071 of record NC_084473.1, on the reverse strand, counting down.
CCAGTTTGCTCACCCCTGGACCCCATCCTTCTGAACTTCCTCCCCTCCTCCTGTGTGGCCTGTTGTTGGCCACCTTTTTCTCCGTCTGTCAGGTCCACTGGAGCTTCATTTCGGTTGGCCCTGCAATTAGGGGTGACCAAGCGCCAGTCCTGTCTTCACGGGCTCACAGTATGGGGTGTGGCAGTGTTCGTGTGACTAGGGTGACGGAGATGTGTGTGGGGCACTGAGAGACTGGGGAGGGGTGAGGAATTTGAGGCAGCCTCTGGAAGGAGAGCTTCTCCAGCTGAGTTTGGAGGGATGTGGAGAGAGGAATTAGCCCAGGAGCAAGGTGGGAAGAGTGGGACACAGTGTGGAACTACTAAACAACCTCATGTGGGTACATTTCCTCAGTTGTTAGAATTGTGCATATTTATTGTAAAGGGTTTAGTAAAACATGGTCCAGTAGGAAAAAAGAAAAACATGATAAACCACTACCAATGTTAACATTTTAATACACTTTCTTCTACTAGTCTCTTTCACTTTGTGTGTGTGCTTCTGTGTATTTATATTGGTAGATCTTAAAATTTTACCTTTTCACTTGTCAGGTTGTTATAAACTCAGTGATTTTCATTTCAAATGTCTGCATAGTATTTCACCATATGACTGAGCCGTAATTTACTGTTTCCCTGGCAGACATTTAGGCTGCTTTTAAATCTTGGAATTTATGGTGCAGAATCCTTTATGGTATAAGTAATGCTGCAGTGAGCATCTTTGTCAGATCCTGCTGAGAGTAGTGACTTCAGTCTTCTGATCAGTGGCCTTTCTCTCACTGTGGCTGGCCTCTTGTAGCCCACATGGCTGAGTAAACTCCAGCTGCTAGACATCTGCTCTGTGGGATGGTTGGAGTTTAAATGAGTGTGATCTCATCCCACTGAGAGGTCCACCATTCATGCTAATGGAGATCTCTCTCATCATGCAGGGTCCTTGTTGCTTTGCAGGCCTGTGACTGCTGAAGAACTGAAAAAATTTTATCGTCTTTGTGAGAAATATTTTAGATTAAAAATTTTAAATATGATAATCATGCAACCTGGTAGCACAATGAAATATATTTACAATCTAAGATTCAGGTGAAAAGTCAGTATACTAAATTTTTTGTACCCACTGATCTATGTAAAATATGCAAAAAAAATAACTGGTTTAAGTTAAGTTATGATTATGGATGGGTTTCCCCCCCCGCAACCAAATTTTCCAAACTTACAGTTATGGAACTGTGGTGATAATTTTTCTTTTTAAAATCTCTGTGCTTACTCTCCTTGGTTGACTATACAGCCAGATTCCATGAAAGCCCTGAGGGTCAGTCCAGTATGTGCCTGGTTGTACCTCTGACACTTAGGGCCAGGTGTCACTTAGGGGCCACTACTGCAGCTCTTCTGGTGATGGGAACCTAGCTGCGGGTTTTATTTAGTTGATTTCAGGATATAAGAATTTTGTGATTTGAAAGTGTTTTGATTTTTAAATGAGATTTTGGGGAACTTTTTTCATTCATCATCCTTTGAGTGGTTAATCCAGAGTTTTGTTGTCATAATACTCTTTTTCTTGGGGTAAATCTAGATATATATATTTTTTTGAAACCAGTTTTTTATTAAACAGTTGATGAAAGGAACATGAGGCACAGTGAAGCAGAGGCCCTGTTTCCCTGTTGTTAACATCTTAATTACCATGGTGTATTGTGGTCATTAGTCATAACCAAAGTTGAAATCTTATTAAATAAAGTCCCTATTTTATTTAGATCTCCTTATTTTTTTTTTTTAAACCTAACGTCCTTTTTCTGTCCCAGGATCGTATCCAGGACAACACATTACATTTAGTTGTCATGTCTCTTTAGGCTCCTGTTGGTTGTGACAGTTTCTCAGAATTTCCTTATTTTTTGATGACCTTGACAGTTTTGAGGAATAATGTTCAGGTATTTGTAAAATGCCCTTCAATTTGGCTTTGCTTGATGCTTTTCCGACATCATTAGATTGGGGAAATGGGTTTTGGGAAGAAGACCACAGAGGTGAGGTGCCTTTCTCATCACATTACATCCAGAGGACACAGTGTCACCATGACTTGATCACCTGGCTGCAGTAGTGTTTGTCAGGTGCCTCCACTGAAAAGTTACACCTTCCCCTCTTTCCATGCTGCATTCTTTGGAAGGAAACCACCATGTGCCACCTACACGTAAGGGGTGGGGCGTTATGCTCCACCTCTTTGAGGGAGGAGTATTTATGTAGATTATTTGGAGCCTGTTGCCTTAACCCTATGTTGGGAGGCAGTGGAAATAGCAAAAAGATGATGACAAAAGCAGAGAAGTCTTAAGGGAAGAGAGCGCAGAGCTCAGTGACTGACCAGTCTGGTTGGTGGTTGGAAAGACATGTCAGATATATCTGAACTCCTGAGAATGGTGGTGCCCTGAAGGAGAGGATTCATGAGAAGCCTATTCTGAACGGAATATAGTCTCGAGTTTCAGTGGGTGCCAGGAGCACAGAGGAGTGGCTAGGTGACTTGGAAATATGGATTGGGCACAGGAGAGTCATTAGGGCTGGAGTGAGAGGGATTTAGGCATCATCTACTAGATGGCTTTAGTGAATAAAATTGGCGAGGTTGGAGAGTGGATGCATACGCTAAGGACCAGGCCTGGCCTGAACCTGTCCCTGTCCCTCAGTGTTGGGAAAGAGAGATGCCACCATCATGCTGGATAACTGGGCCCTGGGACTCTGAAGCACCAAGTAGGAGCTATCATTTACACACCATCTGTTGACACTGCTGGTACCAAGTGGTTTGGGGTCTTTTACCTTGGAGATTCTGGTTCACTGTGCTGGAACCCTGAGGTGCCCATCTCCTTTGACAATCCCATTCTGATCCTGATTAGGGGAAATTTAGCCCTAATTCTTCCTTTTTGGTTTAGCAAACTCTCCTTCCTCTTCTTCCTGAGAGGATACACGGAAATATGTTCTCTATCCTGTAACTATGGAGATATAATTTGTTTCTGGGAGGGTGATGGAGTGGGGTGTTTTTAACTGTTTGGTCCGAGTTTTTGTCTTTGGATGATGTGGTATTTTGTGTAAGCTTTACACATCTTCTGCCTATGCAGCTGCAAAATTCTGACTGCATTTTCCTCTCCTCCTCTATGGAATTAACATCTCCATAGGATCCACATACTTGTGGAGTGAAGTGGACAGTCTAGAAAGGTGCAGAGTGATGGAGCTTATCCAGAACTGTTACCTCTTAAGATGTGGTGACTGGGACGAAGGTGGGAACTGTGGCCCTGATGAGATGTACTCCAGTTCTCGGTGTATTGCCAGGTCTTGTTGATGGGTTGCATATGCGGGAGGGAGGGACTAGTAGAGGAACAGAAAGACATGTTTTTGACATGACCACCTGGAAAATGGTGGTGCCATTTGCTGAGATGGAGTGAACTAGGTTTGGAGCAGACTGGACGCAAGGAGTAGCACTGACAATCCCAGAAAGTTGGGAATCTCCGCTCAAGGGGCTATGTGAAACGACTGGTTTCCTTTTTCTGTCCATGCTGCTTATTGCATGGGAATCTCTGCAAAGAGAGGAGAAGGTCGCTTCAGAAACAGCAACTGGCTGTGCAGAAAGGAGCCCTCTGTGAAGATGCTGATGCCGTGTGGGTACTGTGTCCATCCCTTGGTGGTCTCCTCTGCTGGGCCTCACAGCGGTAGCCCAAGACCCTGCACCCATGTTGTCATGGTTAAAAATGGAGGGGGAGCTTGGGCTTCTGGCGAGGGAGTTTGACACATCCCTGGTTAATATGTGAGGTACCTCTGGAGGTATTTTCTGTCTGCTTCAGTCCTGACCCCTTTATAGTCGTCATGGGATGCCTTCCTCCCTCTCTTGTCCTATTTGAAACTAGGACTCCATGTCTCCTTGCCCTAGAATCACCACCCATCTGTGATAGCAGGGCCTCTGAGTAGATGAGACCAGAATCTAGAATAGCCCACCTCCTTTCCCTGTCAGTGGCCACAGCCAGGTGGGGCGGGGAGAGGTCACGCCTGCATCTGGGTAAATAACAGTTTGAGTTTAGACAGTCAGTCCTTTGGGTGTCATAACAGATCATGAGGAATTTTTGCTTGTTTTTCAAAATTATTATTTTATAGTAGGTGGATTCTTCTGGCTTAGAAAACAAAACATTTTCCGTAGAAAATAAGCATTGTCATGATAGCTTTTTAATTAGTAAAAAAAATAGTGGGGAAAAAGAAAATGAGGTTGCGTTTCTTTATGTTAATGGAGAAAAAAAGTATCAAAACCCAAACCGGGTCAGACAGACAATAGTAGGAACAGTAAGTTCCATCTGAACCTAATTGCAGTGGAGACCCAGTTAATCAAAAGCAAATTGTATTTCCAAAAGGGGACTGGGGATGAGCTTTGTGCACTTCCAGAGGGTTTTCATATTGTGGGTAGTAACATAGTCAGATGGCTGAGTTTTCTAATGTTTAGAGTAATGTTTCTATTTTCAGCAACCACCTCCCTGAAAGCACACTGCTCCCTGACCTAGTAGCACAGTAACACCTAAGGCAGGAGTGACTCATGAGCTGCCCGGCCGGACCCTGGGCAGGGCTGAGTCTGGGGAGCAGAAAGTAAACCGAGTGCCCTTGTGCCCCACCCTCACCCCCAGGCCCTCATCTATTGGCTGTTCTCTTTAAAGCATTTGCACATGCTCTCATCTGGGTGGTTTGGTTTCCAAGCCCCCAGCCAGGAAGAAGCAGCACATTTCTGTGGACAGAGAATGAGCCCGTCGTAATAAGTAGGTGTGCAAACTGAACAGGAGCTGCAGGCCAGGTGCATTTCATACAGAAATGAGCAGCCCTGTGCATACCAAGAGAAGACACCTTTGTATACAATCACACACCTGAGTTATGCTCATCTTCTCCATATTGCAGATGGGCAGGCAGTGGAGCTCCAGGGAAGTGACACTCAGGCACACAAGTCATGGACAGGGTTGGATCTGTACTCTATTTTAACTGTGTTATGAGTGTCTTGTTCAGAATAGTCCTTAAGATCAGGGAAGACTGTAATGCATTTGAGAACAATTTTCTTCTAGTGTGGTTTGCTTTTTAAAAATTGCCACCCATGTTGTATCTCACTGACCAGAAGCAGCATCTGTCTTTTCTGAAGGGGTTGGCCCTGGGAGGTCCAGTGTATCAGGCCCTTTATCACTCATTCCTAACTTACTCGTAGAGTCTGTTCTGCCCTTAGCTAGCCAGGAGGAGATCTCAGAAGGGTGTGAGGGCAAGAATTGGGAGACTTGGGGCCCTTCAGTGGTGACTGGTTTGGTGTGATCATGTAGGTGAGCACAGTCAGGTCCCAAGAGAGGTACAGGCAGGAGCTGACTCTGGAAAGGGTGCCCACAGGGCCTGTACAGGAAGCGTAACCATTGGACCTTTTGGCATCAATTTGATATCCAGAGGGATTCACTGGGGGAAACAGAGCCCAGCCAGGGCTCCTGTGCTGAATAATAGCAGCTATAGTTTGCTAAGTACCAATTTTGGATTTTATAGGTTATTGACAGTTCCCATTTTGTAGATGAGGAGTCTGGGGCTGGAGAGGGTCCAGAGTCCAGTCCCATTCTGCAACTCCTATATGGAAGAGGTGGCATTGGAGCCAGTGTCTTTGTTTGGTCTCTCCTGTGATATTATGGGACATGGCTTCATCTTGGAGCTTCAAGCCTGATGGACTCTCTCCCTCGTCCCCTCCCCCACCTCACCAGCTGCCCATCAGGTGGAGGTGCTTGTCTAGTGTCTTAACATTCCCAGCTCCCTTTTTAATTTGGACTCTGAGAACACCATCTGCTTCCCTTAGAGAGTGGGCAACCCTTGGTGACTTCCAAGAATGTGGTGGTGACTCCCCTGTCCCCCATGCTTGCTTACCTGAGCCATTTGTTTTTCTTTGGGGAGGGGTGAACACCACTTTTCTTTTGGATACTGACTGGAACCCTTTTGGCCTTCTCAGGTGAGAGGCTCAGAATGAAATGAGCTCCCTACATGTAGAGGGGGCTACTTGAGAGGGATTTCCTTATGACATGTGTGGCTTATGTGCTTACCCTGGCCTCCTGATGATCTGTGATCCCACACCTCTTACGATGGTACATTTTCCTCACAGTTTACAAATTACTTAGGATATATGCCTGGGTGACTTACGTTTAACAAAAATAATGTCTTTTTAAAGACATGGCATAGTTTGTGCTGGGGAAAATTTTCCTCATACTGTATAGAGTTGATATTCTCCTGGTTAACGCCAGCTTTTCTAATGCAACGTGTTAAGCTGAAGGAACTACTATGGTCTGAAGGTTTGTCCCCTCCAAAGCTCGTGTGGAAGCTTGTTCCCCAGTGTGGCGCTGTTGAGAGGTGAGGCCTTTAAGAGGTGATTGGGCCATGAGGTCATGTATGCCCTCATGAATGGATTAATCCATTCATGGATTAGTGGATTAATGGCTTAATGGGTTATCATGGCAGGAGACTAGTGGCTTTACAAGGAGAGGAAGAAAGCATACTCATGCCCAGTCCTCCTCACCGTATGATGCCCTTAGCCAACTTGGGATTCTGCAGAGAGTCCCCACCAAAAAGAAGGCCCTCACCAGATGTACCTCTGGACCTTGGACTTCCCAGCCTCCAAAATTGTAAGGAATAAATTTTGGGTTTTTTTAAATAAATTACCCAGTTTCAGGTATTCTGTTATAAGTGACAGAAAATGGATGGACTTTGACTAGAACATTTTATTGATTAAGAATAAAGAAATTAAGAATAAATTTTATTGGGATCCACTTCTGGAATGGTGGTGTTAGGAGCTCCGTGGACCCATTTCTCAGCAAAACAACAATAACTGGTGAGAGAGAAACGAAAGAAAGCAATACCCATCCTTCCTTTGGAAGAGAGGGTCTGTAAAGAGTTAATTAAGGTTAAATGGGGTCATAAGGGTAGAACCCTAATCCAGTAGGACTGGTGTCCTTATAGGAAGAGACATCATGGAAAAGGCCCATGCAGAAAAGACCATATGAGGATACTTTCTTGCTCTCCTTATAAAGCAAGAAGGCAGCTGTCTGCAAGCCAGAGAGCCCTCTGTAGGAACCTAATCGGCTGGCACCTTTACCTTGGACTTCTTAGCCTCCAGAACTGTGAGAAAATAAGTGTCTGTTGTTTAAACCCCCTCGTCTGTGCTGTTTTGTTATGGCATTCCAAGCAGACCAATCCACATGTCTGATGTGGAATCTCAATGTTCTTTCCCAATACCCACCAGCATTACTGCCAAATTCTGCCCTCCTGAGGAAGTGGGAGAGCAGTCTCACTTAAAGTTATAAAAGCACAAGCATGAAAGATACTTACAAACAAAAGGGCTGTTTAGGAGATGTTTTCTCTTTGCCCTCCTTCAGACCTATCTACTGACCAGCCTGATGACAGAAGCCATCTGTCAACCTGCTGATTGGGTCTGCTTGGGGTACACAGGGATCATGTGGCAGGAGTTATTCCAGAAATGCCAGATTTGCTTTTTGGATTTTGATCCCCTCCCTATGTTTTCCCCCTAAAACAGTGGTGGTGAATAATCACATGGTATTTTTATAAATACTTTGTAGTTTCTCTATGTAAACCTTTCCTCAGGTGCATGGTTTAATCCTGTCATCTAACCTGGTTTGAGATCTACAGAATGTTATATTTATTTGACTTTATTTAAAATTTCAAGGCTTTTCTGAATGTTGCTCCAAGTTATCTGGTGAATGCAGAGCTGTAGATTTTATATTTTATGCCTTAGAAGGCTTAACAGCTGCTTTGTTTGGATGCTTTCTTATGACTTATTTTTCTCGACCTTCTAGAGCAGGGCAGCTAAAACACCCCTTGGAATTAGTTTCAGAAAGTTCTTTTTTTTTTTAATTAATAAACTTTATTTTTTATAGCAGTTTTAGGTTCACAGCAAAATGAGCTGAAAGTACAGAGATTTCCCGTATACCCCTTGTCTCCACACAGAAAATCTTTAATTGTGCCATTGTAACCTTTCAAGGACAAAAGAACAAGATTCTACTTTGTGGAGAAGTAGTACATTTCTTTGCTAGATTGATGACCCTCAGTGATGAGGGAGGGTGCAGGTGTCAGACTGCCCACCCCAGCCTGCAGCTTGAATGAACTTGGGCCCAAAGCCCAGCAGAGTGTCTCTGTGTCTACCTGTGGGCCGATGGAGTAATAAAAAATATCACTGGCAGGCCCAGGCCTCATTCCTGGGGGAGGCTCGGCACTGGTCACAAACTTAGGCTGTGTCATTCTCCAGAGAGAACATGTTGTTTAAAGATTTCAATCCTAACTCCTACCTTTTATTTTTTTATTACTATTTTATAACTAACTCCTATTAAAAGTATTTTTGCCATTGTATCTCATTTGACCCTTAGCAAGGCCTAGAGTCATTTAAATTTAACTTAGTAACTTGTGGTCTACAACATTAGACACTTACTTGAAATTTATGGTAAACCTCTGAGGTGGAAATATCTCCCCCACTTTAGGACCGTGGACATTGACTCAGAGTCAGGTGGTTGTTGGTTGTGGGTGGAGATAGCACGCTGTGCTCCAGGTGCTCTGCTCCGGGCCCAGTGTCTCCTAAAGGGAACGTCTGCAGTTACAGACAAAGAGATTTATTTAATACTTGTTAAAACGTGGTGCAGAAGACTTTATTCAGGACAGTCACAATAGGTATTAGGGGGAGAGAGATTGGGCTCAACTCCGAATACAGCATGGGCAAGTAGGAATTTATATCCAGGAGGAGGGTGGGGGGTCAGTGGATGGAAAACTACTAAGAGGAAACATCTGGGATGAGGGGAATTCTGGCTAAACTGACCCAACAGGATTCTTGCTGAAGACAGGCCAGGGAGATTAAATGGTGGGGGATGAGAAACCTGATCAGATATCAAGGACGGGAGACTCTTGCTAAACAGACTTAGCAGGGTTCTTTGCTAAAACTGGATTTCACAAGGAAGTGTGCAGATGGGTCTAGGAGAAGGTTCAGGAGCCTGACTAAAGTTTGGCCCCGCAGAGAATCTTTTTTCCTGCCACTGGTGGGATGGATGCAAGCCTTATGTTTGGATAGCTAAATTTGTTTACTTCGGAGGATGACACAGCCTGAGGTTGTGACCGGTGGCACAGCTTCCCCAAGAATGAGGTCTGGGCCTGCCAGTGACATCTCTTGTGGCTCCATCAGACCCAGGTAGACATAGTAACACTCTGCTGGGCCTTGGTTCCAAGTTCATTCAAGCTGCAGGCATACACACAGACACACACACACACACACATACGTGTGTGTGTGTGTGTGTGTATATACTTAAATACTTAGCTAGTTCAAAATATTCCATGTAGTGAATTTAAAGTTTAAAAAAGTATTTAAGGAGAAGCCCATGAGCCACGGCAGGCGGCCACAGTAGAAGCGCTGACCCCGTGCCTGCAGTTCACGAAGTGTGTGGTATCTGTGCTCACTCTGGAGGTGACAGTGGAATTCAAGTCCTGCCCTCTGTCCTAGTCTTGCTGGTTGTGCACAGAATGATTGGGGGCAAGACACACCTATTCTCTGAACTTCAATTTCCTCACTGAGACAGGGAGTAATGACTTTCCTGTGGTAGAGCAGGCTTTGTTGTGAGGAGCAAATGACAGACCAGAGTCAACACGATTGATCCCCTTTTGGGCGCTCCACCAGTGTAGGATAGTAGATCCGGGAGCGAGGTGAGAGGCGGAGAAAGGGGGCCCCATCTGGTGGAGGGGACACTGAAGTACCCAGAGTGTGTGATTTGCCTGAGTTCTGATAGTTAGAACCGGGACCAGGCCAAGAGCCCAGGGACCCCAACTCTACATCAGTTCTGTTTCCATCACATTTCTCTGACTCTCACTTGTGGTTGATGAACGTGCCCATATGCGGCTGAGCTGAGCATGCTCTGAGAGCTTTCAGCTGCATTGCTGTTATGATTGTTGGCCCAATGCAGGGTATTGCTAACTAATGCATGACCCTGGTTAAATACATATGTCAGTGCCCACCCTGTCCCTGTACAGTGTTCTGGAATGGTGTGAATGTGTTTGCATCTGTCTGACATGTTTGTGTCTGGCCCTCCAGGAGCCTGGTCCTCGCTGAACACCAGTTATGAGGCCAGATAATAGTGCTAGGGCATTAGATGATACTTTTGTTCTCCTGGGCTAGCTGAGTTCTCCAGATGAGAGAACATTCCATCAGGTGGAGGCGTGCCCACCCTGGCTCCACTCTCAGAGGCCTGGCCTGCGCCTAAGAAGGCAGGGCCTGAGGCTGGCTAGTAAGGGGGAGACTTGAGGTGGTACCTGCTACATGCTGGTTTATAGTTTTCAGTTTTTCTGCAGGTTTCTTTCAGTGGGAGAAGGAAATAGTCCTATAAAATTAATTTTGAAGGCACATTTTTCCTTATCTCTTTATTACCCAACTGCCAAGAATGTTTAAAAAATGTAAAAGCATAAGTAGAGATTTTAATTAGCTTTCACTGTCACTGCTTTTAGTGATGGTAATTTTACATATAATATGTGACAGGGACACTTTGTAGGGGCCTTTGTTCTCAGTGTGTTCTCTCCATTTCAGAACTCAGCTTGCAAATTTTGGAGAAAAAGAAATAGTGGTGAAAGTACCTCTTGACATTTTTCTTATTATTACATACATACCTTGACTTAGTATTCTCTTTGGAAAAAAAAGCGCAGGCAGCTTAGGAATCTTTCTGAAACAAGGGCACAGTGAAAAAAAGAGAAGCTGGTTCTAGCAGTTTTCTTGAGCAGTCTCACTTCTGCCCTGCTTAGGGTGAGGTCGTCTGGAAGGCCCAGCTCAAAGGCCAAAGGTAGCCCAGTGTAGTTTTTACTAGTAGAACTGAAATTGCTTGGCTTCTTGAATTACGAAGTGGTTTTAGTTTCTTTTGTTCTTGTTGTTGTTGGGTTTTATTTTATATTTGTAGAATCGGTGCTTTCTTCATATCTAGTGAGTGTGGTCTGACTTTAGGTTTAGTTGTGCCGATGACAAACTGACCTTTGCAACGCCTTGGAGACCGGCTGAGACAAGGGAGTTGCCCTCTGTGTTTTGGCTGTGAATGTTGCCTGTCTGTTCTGTGTTGGGTGCCGTCTTGACCCAGCCTTACCAGGCCTGAGTAGGGGGGCAATGGGACATCATTGCTCATTGCAATCTTTGCAGACTAGGCAGGGCGCTCCCTGGTTTGTAACAAGTGAGCAAGAGCCCAGGAGGAGAGTCCAAGAGAGTACCAAGACTTTTCAGATTTACGTAAGCAATTTGGGTCCTAGGGAGTTCCTCATGCCTACAAGCTCCATGGCGTGGTTTAGAGGCTCCCCATCCCCATTTTCTCTGTCTCTTAGAATGCTGGACTTTCCTGTTCCCTGTACCTGAATGTATGTGCCTGTACCTGTTGAAGTCAGATCTGTCCACACTTTGCATCATCTCTCTCCAGATTTCAAGCTTTTTCCTCACCTCCCTCACAGCATGGGACATGTGTTTCATCTTGTCTTGGTGTTGTCTTATCTGAGTGTTTTATTACACCACTATGCTGTTGGGTCCTTGCATGCAGGGATCACTTCTGACTCACTTATATGTGTCCCATATAAGTGCTAGGCACCTGTTGAAAAAGTGAGTGAACACCTGTGGTTCCAGATTGCGGGCTCCTGTGGATACGCCCATCAGAGGCCATTGGACCAGGGCTGCCAGCTGAGGACAGAAACACCACCTCCTACAGAGCCGCCCAGAGCTGCTCTCTGTCCTTTGCCCCCTGGTCCCTTCCCTGTTGGCCTGTCTTTGCTGGTGGTTGAAAGGAGGTGTCACATGCGAAGAAGGTAGATGTTGCTGTTGAGCATGACAACGCTGAGTGTCACTTGGCATCTTTCACTGTCTAGTTGATCTTACTCAACCACAGCACTAGCAGGCATCTTTGGAGCACGGCCCAAAGAAGTGCGTGGGGCCGAGTCACCACTCGTGGCTCTCTTCTTAAAATGGCCTTTCTTCGTGGCTTTTTGTCATTCCTGCCACTGTCAGCTTTGTAGTAAGAGCTGTGGCCGGGCCACCATGGGAGATGCCTCTTGAAGGCCTCCAGTGGAGGTCCTCCCTCACCAAACAGCATCGAAGCATTGAACATCAAACTACCAAACAACACAGCTGAGTTTATATAAAAATCTGGACTGCTTACTTTTTTTTTTTTTAATGAGAATATGGAGCACTGAAATCCTTTCAGTGTCTTTGCTAAGTGTTCCACCAAACAGTGAATGGTTAAAACAATATTCCATTTTTACAGCTAAAGCAAGAGTATATATACCACCTTGCCAGAGATCTGCATATAGTAAAGCATGCAAAATGTGCGACTCACTTTTTGTTTCCAAGGTACCTGAAGGACCGAGATACCTCTCCCTATTTTAATTTGTTGGTGAGGAAGCTAGAAACAGAATTGGTTGGTGCTGCCTACTTGGAGGCCTTGGGCAGGTCATCCCTAGTCTCCTGGCTTACTGCCTTGTTTCTAAAATAACTTTGTCTTCCTGGCATTTCATTGATCTGTGGTTGTTGCTTCGCCTTTATAGCCCTTTATGGAATTTTGTTGCTACTCAGGAAATTTTCCATTTTCTCAGGATGCCAACTTTGACACTTATGAATTAGAAAACAAGCTTTCCTAGGGATTATAAAAATAAACAGAACTCATCTAACTCCAGTCATCCGAAGCACATGAAACTGTCAAATTATTGTCAGTCTTGCTCTTTCGGTAGTGGTCTGGAAGGAAATAATGTATTTGGAGTGAATCTGCAAGGGCTTCTTTGGGCCCATGTGCCCTCCTGCTGGAAGGTGCTGGTGTGAAGAGGGTGAAGGGGTCAGCAGGAGCATGGTGAGGGGTGGGTGGCTGCCAGTGTGGCTGACATTGCAGTTCTGCCTGGTGCCATGCCAGGGCACAGATGCCAGCATTAGCAGCTAGTCTGAGACTCTCTTGTCACATAAGCCCTGAGAGCTGTCTTGTCCCAAAGCTCCATGAGCATGGAGTTTTGAAAGTTGCTTCGATATTAAACTACCGCACTAGTTATTTGCTTTCTAGTTAACAAAACCAAAGCCTGGCTTCACGGTTGTTCACGGACCTGGCATAGAGCAGAATGTGGAGCTTCCCTTTCAGAAAAGCCTTGGGCAGCATCAAGCTTGGATCTGCCCGGCCCTCTGGGAGGTGGCATGACACCCAACTCCCCTTCCCAGAGTGCACTTTGCTTTTAGTTTTAGCAAAAAGTACTGGTCAGGTCTTTGGGACTGTTATGTCTTCTGAGTGGGCTGGCCATGGTCGAGGCCTGCGTTTCCCCACGTTGGGCCTGCCACTTGATGTGTCCAGCTACTGCCTGAGGGGGAGCTGGTCACTTTCTGTGCAGTGCTTCCCTTGATAAACCTGAAAGAGGGCTTTTGTAAGGAGAGGGAGGACACATGTTTTATTCTTAAACCATGGAGTGTGTGTTACCACTGTGAACTGGGGACAGCAAGGTGACCATTTCTGAAAACACCTTGACACATTCTTCCCTTACCAAACCAGGATGTTCTCCAGTGAATGAATAAAACCTCTGGGAACAGTAAAGAGAAAGAAATTGCAAGTAAAACACAGTACTCCTACTAGAAGAGCAGAGGGGGGCTGCTCTTACAGCCCCCGCATCACCACAGAAGCCTGGTCTGGGTCATGACATGCTGATTCAGGGGTTGGGGGTGCATTACCCATTCCACTTTACAGTTGAAATACACCGTTTCTGTGCAATGTTTATGTAAGCCGTGTCTCCACCATCAGAAGTACAGAACATTTTTGCTTTTCTCCTTTACTATTAGTTGGTATTATTGTCTAGGTTTTGTCTGTTCACAAATTTTTAGTTTTTAAAAATTTATTGTAAAATATTTTTGACAAAAATACTGACAATATTTTTTCAAAGAGCTTAATTTTATCTTAGGACAAGGAAATCAAACACAAATGGTGCGAAAAATGAAGCTGCTGTCATGCTAAAGTTCTCTCTTTTGCTTTTTCTAGGAAGACCCGTTTCCGGTATCTGGTGTTGCTTAATGTGAAAGTTGGAAGTTGGGTCAGAGACTGAGTAACCACAGGGGACGCTTGTAAGGATTATGGGTGGGGACAGGGAGGGAAATATTGTTTAGTGTGTCTTGAATCTGAAATGTTTTGTCCCAGGGGGTCCTGAAAAGAGTTAGGGGAAAGAAAATAATATTTCAGTGAGCCGTGTAAGATTAAAGTAATATATGTGAAAGTGCTTAAAAAACGAGGAACTCTACAACTGGAAAGACTGTGCCTTTCATTAGCATTTGGTTGTGACTTGAATTAATGTGCTCTGCGCTCTGTTCTGCATATTGGAAGGAGCACTGGACTACAAAGGCCTGCTTTCAGGTCCTGACTTCTCTCTGCAGCTGTGACCTTGGGTGAGCCCCCTGCCATTGTGAGCCTGGCTCCTGGGTGTCAGACAAGAACAGCTGTCCCTCTTCGCCCAGTGGTGCTCTGTGAGGACCTTGCGGGTCCAGGGACTTGGAATGCTTTGTGAGCCATGTTGTTGCTCACACCTGCGTGTCTTCCCCAGTGAGCTTTTCCACCTAACGAGAGCTCTAGACTAGCTGTTTCTTTCTGTGGAGACCAGGTGAGGGAGATGGGCAACCAGAAGGCATCTTGAGCTGGCAGGTCTTGGTCACATCCTCTCTTGACCCTTTCCTGGGGGTTGGAAGTATCGTTAGAAACTGGTCCTTTACACGCATCAGCAGCAGATGTTGATTAAGTCCTGGAGGAACATAATGCTCTGAATAGACTGAAGGAAGGAATGATGGGTGCTTTTCACAAAAGGAAGGAGTCATGGGTACTGTCTTGAGTTTGCTACTTGCAGTGGCTGCAGAGGGAGTGCTCCCCAGGGCAGGGGGTGATGGAGGCAGGAGGAGTCAAGGAAAGGTAACTGGCATTTTCAGTGTTGTAGTTTTTCACAGTAAGCCATAAAGCCATGCTTCTTTGTGTAACTCTTGATTTCATTCAAAGGAGAAAAACAACAGTCCAGAGAGGTGTAGCCGTATCCCCGCTCTTCTGCCCAGCTCGACAGCTCACCTTTTTTGGAAATGATGGCTGCTGGCCACCATTGTTTTAGCCAAATAGTTGGTGGGTGGACCCTAAAGTGGCCATTCTGGTCATTTGTGGTCTCAGGCTGGGCAAAGGTGGCATAGAGGGTGTGGCAGAAGAGGCCTCAGGAGTCAGTCAAGGTTATGTTCCTGCAATTATATCCGTAAAAGAGCCTCATCCATCACATTAAGGTAATATAATCTTCAGTTCATTTGTGTTGGGGTTTTGTTTGTAGTTAGTTTACATATCTGTTAGTTTTATGACAGTTTAAAACTCCAAGCAAAAAGAGTTTATACCTAATTCTGTGTTTATGTTATGTATTTTAAGCAATATAAAAAACATTTAGTTAGCACTGGTAGTTCTTTGACTTTTCTTTTTAAACTTTAAGAAACACCTGCTATCAGGGGCTCTCCATTTGGTTACTGAAAGTTGCGATGAATCGAGGTGATTCTGCCCAGCCACTCCCTGCCCCCATCCCTTCGTGGGAACACTCCCCCACCCAAGCTTTTGGGTAGCCTGGGAGCCTCTGTACTGCACCATGACCCCTGCCCTCCAGCCAGGGGTTGCCAGGCTGGAGCTGAGCCCTCGGATTCCTTCCCTGGAGAGAGCTCAGGCACAATCTATGCAGTCGGCCTCTCTGGTGGCCAGAGCTGGAGAGATTAAAGTTGGAAGCAGCCTCATATTCCCCCATGTGGACTGGCTCATTTGCAGAGAGTGGGGAGAATGGCTGACTTGGGTAAGCAGAGGTGAGCTGAGAAGAGTAGCTCTGCTGCTGGCATTGGAGTCCATGGGCCAGCCCAGCCATGTTCCTGTTCAAGATTTGTAAGTCAGCTCAGAACCTTTATGACAAATGTGCGTTTCCGATTAAGCTCATCTGAGTTGGGTTTCTGCACCCTGCAGCACAGGGGGCCAGCTCTGGGTGGTGGGAGGTAGAGGCAGGCACCAGGCCTTGCAGCCTTGAGTCTGGGTGGAAGAAGAATAGGGAAGAGGAAGAACCGCTTCGGGTAATGAATGGGGCACACCCAGCCCACTGTAGTGGTTTAGAGCTCCCACCCAGCCATAGGGGAGCCAGAGTGGGTTCACGCTCCAGTCTTCTAGCCATGTCTCCCAGACCCAAGCTTTGAGTAGGTGCCCTAGGTAGGTGGGAGGCATTGGGTGTATGAAGATACCTTCTTTCGTTGGCCTTTATGGACTCTTTATGGATCCTCACTTAAAGATGAGCTGACCCACAGGTCACAGGGAAGCCATTGTCCCTGACACTTCAGCTCTTAGATGGTTTCCTTGATCCTTTTATACACCTACCTCAAAATTGCTGTGGTACTACTGGGAGGTCTTCCTGGCCAACATGTAGGCGAGCTCTCTGATAATTGTGTGAGGACTTCAAGTGGCCGAGTTGACAATGGAGCAAGAAATGAGACTTTCATCAAAGTCATTGACAGTCGTAGGAGAGAGAAGAGCAGCATGACACTGGTGCACATTGTCTCCAGCACTAAGCAGACAGCCCTTACAATGGACTGTTCTGCTCAACATAGTGACTTCATTATCTCGTGTGGTACTCTAATGACAAATGAAGCCTGGTGCGTGGGAGTGAGAGGGGTGATGTATGGGAACACTGGGTTGATTCACCCCAAGAAAAAGCCTCTAGAATCCTTGGTTTTAGCACCTGTGGGTGCCCCTGCATGGAAAGGAGAGAGTAGCAAGCCAGCCCTTCACACGAGGGAAGGTCGGAAGTTTGGCCACCTCCATTGTGGCCCTCAGATTGTCCACCATTCATATTTTTGTTACATTTCTTGTGACATGGCTCCTGACCCAGCCTCCCTGTTCAATCCCTAAGGCTTGGTCCATAATAGACCCTCAACAGTTTGTTGGCAAGATTGCCATTTTATGGGGAAGAAACAGCATGAGATGCCAAAGCAAGAAAGTGCTTAGGAAAAGTGCTGAAGTGTGAGGTATGGGAGGGCTTGTTATAGCAGAAGCGGCCAAAGGACTCCTTCCCACACCCATAGTTGCTCTTGTGCTTCCCTGAAGTTAGGTGCGTTATTAACATGTCTCTCTCATCTCTGAGATTGCAAGCACCCAGACCCAGGCCTGGTACCCATGTTGCTCAGCACCAGCATTTTAAAGCACTTTTCTTAGGGTGACTTATTTTCATACTGCTTCCTACAGAAAATCCCCTCGAAGCTCAAGGGTTCAGATCCCCATACTGGCCAGCCCCCGCAAAAAATAAAAAATCTGCTGAAGGTTCGTAGTTCGTAGGTGAACTACAAGGGTTGCCGCTCTAAACTGAGCCATCCCCGACGACTCCCTGGAGAAGCCAGGATTCAGGGAGGACATAAAGGAAGTGAGGGAGCTGCCCTCCGATGTCTGAGGAAGAGCAGTCCCAAGGAGGGTCGCCGGTGCAAAGGCCATGCCGGCTGAGGTCTAAACAGCAACGAGGCCAGGAGTAGGACAGGGATATTGCTAGAAGGTTCATGGGCCTTGCCCTTGCTGTTGTGGGCTGTGGGAGGGACACTGAAGCCCCAGGCATGGGGGCTGGTGAGTGGGTTGAAGTCCCTGACTATGGGGAAGATAGAGCTGACAGAATTGTTGATGGATGGGGCATGGGATCGGAGGAGGAGGCCTGCTGATGTTGTTTGTTGCCTGAGACAAGTGGGAGGATGGAGCCTCTATCGTCAGAGATGGGAACCCTTGAGGGGCTGTAGGAAGAGGAAGCTGAGACGGTCTGGGCTTCTCCTGCTCTTGAGAGAGCCCTCCTCAGCCCTTTTGTTTAAAGGGATATCCACAGCCTGTCCAAGGTATCTCAGTCATTTTGGCTGCTGTGATGAAAATACCCAAGACCGGGTAATTTATAAACAAGTTTATTTCTTACACTTCTGGAGGCTGAGAATTCCAAGATTAGCATTTTGTGTCTGGCGAGGCCTTCTTGCTGTGTTCTCACATGGCATAAGAAGTGAACACTGTGTCCTCACCTGGTAAAAGGTGTCCTTACCTGGTGAAAGGTGGAAGGGCAAAAAGGGCCTAGTTTCTTCCAGCCCTTTTCTAAGGCACTAATACCACTTATGAGGGCAGAGCCCTCATGTTCTAATCACTTCCTAAAGGCCCCATTTCCTAATACTGTCCCAATGGTGATTAAATTTCAATGTATGATTTTGGGGACACATTCAGACCATAGCATTCCACTTCTGGCCCCCAAAATTCATGTTCTTCTCACTTGGAAAACAACTTCATTCCATCTCAACAACCTCAAAAGTCTTAACTCATTCCAGCACTGACTCAAAAATCGAAAGTCCAGAGTCTCATCTAGATCAGTCATGAGGAGCTCAAGTACCATTAATTAATTCTGAGGCACATTCCTCTCCAGTTGTGAGCCTATGAGTAAGTTGTATGCTCCCAAAACATAATGGTGGGAAGGCATAGGATAGATATTCTCATTTCAAAAGGGAGCAACAGGAAAGAAGGGATAACAGGTCCCAGGTAAGTCCAAAACCAGACAAGGTGTATTAGTCCATTTTCTGTTGCTTATAACAGAGTACATGAAACTGGGTCATTTGTAAAGAAGTGAAATCTATTTCTTGCAGTTTGGAGGCCGGGAAGTCTAAGTCCAGGGAACATATCAGGTGAGGGCCTTCTACAGCAAGGCAGGGTATTACATGGTTACTCTTAAGAGTAACCTCCTCACTTGTCTTCCTTATAAAGCCATCAGAACCACGCCCAATGCTCAATGAATGGATCAGTCTATTCACTAGGGTACTGTCCTCACAATCCAATCACCTCTTAAAGGCCCTACCTTTCAAGTACCATAATTGGATTTCCCACCCTTTTAACACTGTTCTAATGGAGATCAAGTTTCCAATACATGAACTTTTGGGGGGAAACATTTGACCCATAGCATTAGGCACTCAACCTTAAATCTTGAGGTTTGAGAATGATCTTCTTTGACTCCATCTGCCATGTTTTGGACACACTGAGGTGGGGGTTGGGCTCCTAAGGCTCCAGGCGACCCCACCCCCACAGCTTTGCTGGGCGCAGCTGTAGCTCTCACACATTGGGGTCTTATGTCTGTGGCTCTCTCAGGCTGGCATTGCACTTTTGTGGATCTACAGGTCTGGGGCCTCAGGGTGGCCCTCCCCCGTGGCTCCATTAAGCACCGCCCTTGTGGAGGCTTTTTGCAGAGGCTCCAACCTCACAGTTCCCCTGGGCATTACAGTGGCCCTGCCCTTGTGGCAGTTCTCTGCCTGGCCCTGAGGCTCTCCATGGCATGCTTTGACATCTAGGTGGAGGTGGCCATGCCTCTACAGCTCATGCAGTCTGCACACCTGCAGAGTTAGCACCACATGGATGCTGCCAAGGTTTACTGCTTGTGCCCTCAGGAGAGGTGGCCTGAGCTATACGTGGGCCTGCTTGAGCCACAGTTGGGTCAGTTAAGGAGGCTGCATTGGAATGCAGGGAGCAGAAACTTGAGGCTGCCCTGGGCAGTGAGGCTTGAGGTCTCAATGAGCCCTGGGCCCTTCCCTTTAAGCCATTCTCCCCTCAAGGCCCAGGCACGTTGGGTGAAGACAGAAGGACATAAAGGAGGGCCTAGCTGTTTCCCTCTAGCCCTTTTATGAGGCACTAATCCCGTCCATCCAGGTGGAGCCCTCATGGCCTAATCACTTCCTAAAGGCTCCACCTCTTAATACTATCACATTAACAATTAAGTTTCAACATATTAATTTTGGGGAACACATTCAGACCATAGCACAGGGTGACTGACTCCTTCCATTGGAGTCTGGAGATGTGCATTTGTATCTGGGTTCAGGCATTATATCAGTTGCCATATTCATTAAACTAATAAGACATGTTAGTTAATTAAATGTGGCTAACTCATTGCCATTGCTACCTGTTCATTGTCACTATCAGAGAACAGGGTTGGGGAAATGGGAAGCAGGAGGTAAATGATTGAATGTCTCCTGGAGAGTGCTAGCCCTGGTGGAGGCCCCGTCTGCAGGTGAGAAGGGATGCAAATTGTTGGGATGCAAATTGTTAGCACACTTCTTGTCTTCCTGTGCTTGTTTTTTCTAAAGCGCGTTGCTTTCCTGCATTTAAGCACTAGCAGGACTGGACTGACGTTTTCCAGCATGCTCGTGTTCTTTGAGTCAGAGCTTTACTCAGGGGACTGTCTCTTCGCTCAGCTGAGGTCCAGTGCTGGGAGGGAGCAGAGCTGGGCCCCGGCTCTGAGTGGAGGGTGGAAGCAGGCCTCTCCAGCATAGGAGGATCATGGTGCTGTCCTCTCAGAACATGATCCTAATGGATGTCTAGCCTGGAGGGACAGAGCATCCACCCTACTTCCCTGGGGGGATGAGGTTGCCTCCCACACTCCCCTGATTGAGGGCCATGGATTCCTTCCAACAGCAGTCATGACCTCATTTGACAGGTGAGGAAACTGAGGCACAGAGATGGTACCTTGTGGAAGGTCACACACTTTGCAGTGGCTTACCAGGTCCCATGCCAGTGCCTGGGCTCGCCTCCACCAAGCCATACTGCATCCCCGAACAGTCCAGCATTCATATGCTCTGTCCCAACAGCAATCTTTAGGCTAAAGTTTTGGTTGAGAAAACATGGTCACTATAAACTGTAGCACAAGTTAAGTGCCATGGACCTTGGTGAAGAGTTCTGGGTGGAGGAGGTAGAGAAGGCTGGAAAGTTGGGTAAAGCTCAGACTTAGTTGTGGTCAAAGGACTTGCACGCTCACAGATGGTGCCAGTACAAGCGCGTGTGGGGGGCCAGCCTCAGGGGATGCAGGAAGTGCTGAGTCGAGAAGCTAGCATGGCAGCAGCCCCACGCCAGGTGCTCTGTGGGTGTTTCCTGTGTTCATTTACACATGTGCTTGCTCCTCAGTGCGTCCTGCCGAGGTGGGTGTTACTCATGTTATACAGAGCACGAAGCAGGCTGAGGGGGGCTCAGTGGCTCTTGCACAGTCAATGGTAAAGGAGGAGGGCTCTGAAGGGACATTAACTGAGCAAGTGGTTGGACTCACAGGCCCAGTTCTGGGCTTCGAGGGTTGATCCGAGGGTCCAAGTTGCAGAAGGGCAGCCACTGAGAGCCTTCTGTGGACCAGAGTGCCTGGGGGCCTGGTGGGCTTGGGGTCAGAGCACAGGAAGGGAATGAGGGAGGCCTTCGTGTGCCTCTTCCACCGTCCCCTCCACCCTGACCATGTTCCTGGGGCTGTTGCTTTGCCTCACAGGATTTGTCACCTTTCTTCCCATGGGTGACAGAGCTGCAAAAAGGATTACTCAAAGCCCATTTCTTCTGGCAGTGAGAGACCCTGAAGGGGTTAATTTCCCAGAACCCTCAAGAGAGAGGCATTCCTTCCTTTGGAAATTAATCATGACTTGGGGATCTCGCCTGCCTTTATTCTCCAGACCAGGAAGTTATAGGAAAAGAACATAGGTGGGGTTATGGCCAATTATAGTTTAACAGTAGAGGCTGGTAACATTCAGTGAAACAAGAAGGTGACATTCCATAATGCAATTTGCAAAAGGTTGAGTCGACCAACCAAAGCTTGATCTTAGCAAACATTCTCTTTCCCTACAGCAGTTTTCCCAGTATCTTTACATATCAATCAAGAAACTTGTCTGTCCTTGAGCCAGCAACCTTGCTGTGTTACAATTCTTTATCTTACAACAGAGACCCTAGCCTGAAGAAAGTTTCCTTTCTTTTGCAAGTTTAACATTTCTATATGTAATTTCAAAAGGTTAGGCTAAACCTGAAACTACAGGGAACTCGGCCCTGTGAAATATATTTGCTTTATGAATGTAAGTATTCTACACAGGGGGCATCTGGTCTCTCCTGCCCAGTTAATACTTGAGCCTTTGAGGGAGGCAGCGTTGCTTGATTTTTATGGTCAGGAGGCATATTTGACTTTGTTTAAAAGATTAAGATCTTTCCTAGACAGGCACTTTTGTGTGTAAAAGAAAAGAGAGACCTACTCGCTTGCACTTTTCTCATTCATTTCAGGGAGGGGAGGGGCACATAGAGTGGAGCAGCCAATGGGTGAAGAAGTCTCCAAAGTGGACAGATTAAAATAAAGGAGCCCTTAGTGCCATGTTCTAGCTGGGCCTAACGCCCCTGCCTCTGCCTCCCAGAACCTGTCCTTTTGCTTCAAATGACCCATGTCCACCCCACGCCCTTCTCTTTACATCAGACGGTGCTTTTCTCCATTGTTTAACATTCTCTTTGCCTTTCTGAGCAGCCTCTTCAAGCTGTCCTTATTTAAGGAAGAATGAGTTTCAGAGTGTTCTCATCCCAGTCACACACTCCTCTTCTCGCACCCATCCTGTCTGGCAGAGCATGAGCTGCATGGCAGTGGAGCTGCTGCTGCCTTGTCCCTGCAACAGAGCCTCCAGTTTGCTGGGCACCCTTGCCCTAGCCAACAGACATTGAGTGTCTTCCTCTCTGTTGGCCTCGCCCTGTCCCTGTTGCTCTTCCCTGTCACCATAGCCATTCTGGCTCTGACCCATTCAATCTGTGTCATCAGCAGCTGCACCATACCCATCCCACACCTACCCTCAGGTTTGTGCCTGCTGCCTGTCCAGCTGCTTGCCCCCTTCCAAAAGCAAACCACTCAGAAGTCAAATGTTGGTGAAAATGGAAATCTGCTTTATTCAGGAATACCATGACCTGAGGAGAGATGTTAGGCTAACCCATCTCTCTAGTAAACCTGAAGGAGAGTGGCCAGACTAAAGCCATCTCTCAGATTTACTGAGGCGTTTTTTTAAAGAGGGGCCTAAGGGTATGGAACATAGGAAATGAAAAGCTGGAGGGAGGGAGACATGCAAGGGGCCAGATGCAAATTCTTGCCAAGGCTCCATCTGGTTTCTGCTCCTGTCCTTGCTGTTATCTCAGGATTTGGATAGTATGTGCGAGTCTGCAGCTCCAGACTGGCTGGAAAACAACTTTACATTCATATAAGTAATGTCATCCTGCCCTATAACCAAAGTTCAAAATATCAAATAACCATGGGAAAAGAGGGAACTCAGAGAAATGCATGCCAAGAAAAAAATTCTGTCCTTTTAAAATCTTTTAGAGCCCATGCGATTTTAGGTCCCAGCGTGGCTTCAGTCCTGCTCACTCCAGCTTGCTCAAGTCGTGGATTGTGCACCCATGCTGTTGTCTTTCTCTTATTTGCTGGGCTTCAAGAGTTGGTGGTCCTGAAGCCCCTAAGGGTCTCAGGACCCCTGTTGGGTATAGACCAGGTCTGGGTGGAACCCTGGGTAGCCTCCATTTCCAGCTGGCTCCAGGGGGCCCATGGAAATGAGGCCAATCTCAGATACCCTTTGATAGCGATTGGACTACTTTTTCCTCTCTTGGTTGGGTTAGGATCTCTAGGGCCACTTTGGTGAATCTGCCTTCATGACATTAAGGCCATCTCACACATGTAGAATGAGAATGTGTGTAGTGGTGAGGTCCAGGCCTAGCCCAGGGGCTACTGGGGCGGGGGAGGGGCAGGAGATGTGTTCAGGGTATCTTGAGCCTGTGGTATTGTGAAATACGTATTTGGTTTCCCCTCCCCTCTTTTCTGACATATAACTCCTAAAATCCTCGGAATCTTGGAAGTAATAAGATTGTTATTTGTATGCTAATGAGTGACTGGTGACTGGTGGCTGGGGGCTCCTACATAGCCTCAGGATAGGGGCTGGTTGCCAGGAGGAACCAACCTTGTCATTAGAGGGTTGAAACTTTCAGTCCCCCTTCCCTCCCTGCCCCATCCTTCCCAGGGGAGAGGTGATGGAGGTTGAGTTGATAACCGATGGCCAGTGATTTAATCACTTATGCCTACTAATGAAACTTCTATAAAAGTCTAAGAGGACGGGGTTCTTGGAGCTTCCAAATAGCTGAACACATGGAGGTTTCTGGAGGGTGGCATGCCCAGAGAGGTCATGGAAGCTCTACGCCCCTTTCCCTATGCCTCTCTTTAGTTGTATCCTTTGTAATATCTTAAATGAGTCAGTGAAGATGAGCAAGTGTTTCCTTGAGTTCTGTGAGCCACTGTAGCAAATTAATCAAACTTGAGGAGTGGGTTGTGGGAATGCACAATTGATAGCCAGTCTGTCAGAAGTATAGGTGGCAACTTGTGCCTGCTGCTGGCCTCTGAAGTGGGGCAGTCTTGGTGGACTGAGCCCTTGTAAGATCCGTGCACCATGCACAAACCCCACACGCTGGGATAGTTCACCTCACAAAGACCACAAGACAGAGTCCGATGCAGTCAAGCAAGAGGAGTTTATTTCCAGCATGCTGGGGTCACTCAGCATTCAAGACATAAGTGACCCCGAATTTACAATACAAGCAGCTTTTATACAATTTTTCTGAACAGATCTTGTGACAGGATGAGTTGTTGGTTATCTGTGGCGCCTTTAGGTTTACAGGTGGGCTTTAGCAGGCTGGCACCCCGATAGTGCATTTCTCAATTTCTCAATCGTTTATCTTCCCCGGGGCCTGGCCAGGTGGCCTTTAGATAAGGAACCAGTCATTTCCTGGAACCGGGTGGGGGCTATTAATGTTTAGTGTGCTCGGGCCTGACCCTTGTATGGCCCCTTAGAAGCTGCTTTGCTTAAGCATTTGTTACAAGACTGCGTACATTAAGGTTATATTTTTCTACAATTCTACTACAATTTTCTATGCCCCCCTAAAATCCCCCCTCTTTCTTGTGCGTATTTCAGTCATGAAATACTTGTTTCTTGTTGGTTTACTTCCTGATATTGCTGTCTCAACATCATAATCTGGATAGTACTAACACGTTCCTTAACAAAAGCTACTAAGCGATTTAAAATGCAGGGACCGAAGGTCACAAGCAATATTAAAATAATCAGTGGTCCTAACAGAGTAGACACAAGGGTCGTGAGCCATGGGGAGGAGTTGAACCATGATTCAAACCATCCCTGATTTTGATCTCTTTCTCCTTTTCTTTTGGCCAAGCCTTCCCTAATTTTAGCCATGGAGTCTTTCTAACTACTCCTGAGTGATCAATGTAAAAACAACATTCTTTTTTTAGTGCGGCGCAGAGCCTCCCCTGCTGGAGGAACAAGAGATCTAACCCCCTCCTATTTTGTAAGACCACCTCAGAAAGAGAGGTGAGGGACTCTTGTAACTTAGTAATTGAATTTTCTATTTCTTTAATATCAGCATCTATGGCTGTCTGCAAACTTTGGTAATTCTGATGTTGAGTAACTAGAGCTGAGGCTCCTGTAGCTGCCCCAGCTGCTCCCAATCCTAAGCCTAAGAGGACAGAGAGTGTGATACTTAGAGGCTCTCTTTTAGTTCGGTAGTTTTCATTATTTTCATCCCAATGTGATAATAGTTCTTTGTAGGGGTGATAAATGAGCCGAGGTAGCAACTGAACTAGGACACAGAAATCTTGGGTTTCTTTTAGGACCTTTGAGCTAACGCAGCGTGTAATCCCTGTGGCGCAAGCCCACCATCCCCCCGGAGTGGGCAACAGATATGTGTCAGCAGACCACTCAGTCAAGTTAAGTGTCTGATTGCACAGCTGGCTGTGTGAGGAGGGGATCTTTCCTACACATGTTCCCTGCCCTGTAACAGCTGACAGAGTGAGTTTGTCCTGTCGTTGCTGCCAACGACAGAGACATCAGTTGTAGTTTTAATTTCATTTCTAAAGGCTATTCCTTCATAATATGGGGGAGAAGCATCATAACAAAGCCAGCAGGAGCGGGTGGCATTGGGGTTGGTTCTATTTAAGACTTTAAAGGCTTCAGAGATTAAGTGGAATGTCCCAGATTGTTTTTGAAACCTAGGTTTGGAAGGTTTAGACATTTTCTTTGGTGCCCTGGCTTTTGACCTTTTAGCGGGGGCTGAGGACTCTGGTGGAGTACCCAGGGGTGCTGAGGTAGTTTGTAGTTTACCATTGTAGGCCCCACTGGGGCTAAATATTTATTTGGGCCTACAGCAGTATACTGGGTTTCTACTTTTGAGTTTGATGGTAAACAACAGCCCATCATCATATTCTGTTTTATAAAACCGTAGTCCCCATGTAAATCCCTTTTCCCATCCGATGGCTTTTTTTCCCGAATTCGTGAAGGACATTCGGAGGGGGTGGCACCATCCCTTGTAGGCAGGGACCGTCTTTTGGTGGGTATAATTAGCAGTTACCTTTATATAATCCCAGGATGACAATGGACTCCAATATGTGTCTCCCGTGGTCTCGCACCCCCAGCTTTTGCAGAAGTAATCTGCTTTTTCTCCACACGGGGAGCTGAGTTTCCTGTCGTGGTGGAACCCAGGGCATTCATAAAAGGTGAGAGCACTTAGCCGACTTCTCCTAGAAGGAGTTGCGCAACCTACGCCTCCTGATATCCCAGGGCAGCCTGGTGGGCTGGGGGCGACTGGGGGTTTATGACTATCAAAGTATTCTCCTAAATCCCAGTTGCCTGGGGCTCCTAAAGCTAGTTTACACACATCTGGAAACAAGTCAGGCCACCACCCTCCTGTAGTTACCTTAGATTGACTCCAGATTGTATCTCCCACCCCATTTACAACATACCAAGTGAAATTTCTGGGGCTATGTGGGCTGCTAGCTCTTGTGCCCTGGAAGAGAATTGTTAGGCATAGCAGGAGCAAGAGAGTTTTCATCTTACAACATTTAGGGTGTCCGAACAATTTTAAGTCTTAAGGGGTGCTCCTTGGAGCTCTGGAATCTCCAGGTGGCGTCTCTCAGTCCTTGGTCCTCTGGTGGTGCAGGTTTTATGTGTGAGGTGTGGATCCAAGTGGAGATTCCATCTACATTTACAGCCGTTGGGGTTGTTAAAAGCACTAGGTAAGGTCCTTTCCAGAGGGGCTCCAAGGTCTGGGAGCGATGCCGTCTCACATAGACTGCGTCTCCAACCTGGAACTGGTAAGAAACTTCGGCGGTCCCAGGCTCATAGGCGGCTGCCAGCTGCATCCAGACGTCTTTTTACACCGCTTGTAGTCCTTTCAACCTGGCATATAAGTCACTGTTACTGTGGCAAGTGGGTTCAAAGGCGTTCCCCAGTAAGGTCAAGGGGGCAGGGGCACCATAGAGAATTTCAAAGGGGGTCAGGTTGAACCAGGAGGGGGTGTTCCTAGCTCTAAACAGGGCCAAGGGTAGGAGCATCACCCAGTCTACGCCAGTCTCCGTGGTTAATTTAGTCAGGGCCTCTTTTAGAGTTCTGTGCATTCTTTCTACCTGTCCTGAACTCTGGGGTCTGTAGATACAATGTAATTTCCAATTGACCCCTAGGTGTCTGGCCACTTCCTGACTTACCTTGGCAATGAACGTGGGTCCATTGTCAGACCCGGTTACCTTGGGCACCCCAAAGCGTGGGAAGATTTCTTCCAGGATTTTCTTGACCACGACGGTGGCTGTTTCTCGTTTTGCTGGGAATGCTTCCACCCATCCGGAGAAGATGTCTATAAAAACTAGGAGATACTTGTAACCGTATCTGCCTGGCTTGACCTCTGTAAAATCTACTTCCCAATACACCCCTGGTCTGTCCCCCCTGAGTCTCTTGCCAGGTCCCGCTGTATTTTTGCAGACATTTACTTTCTGACAAGGTACACAGCTTTTAACTATCTGCTCTGCTAATTGTTTCAGCCCTATGATATGATATTCTGTCCTCAGGGCAGTCTGGGTCAATTTGTTTACTCCCAGGTGAGTCCGTTGGTGCGTTTGTTTGATCATGGCGCATGCTTGTTCTTGTGGCAAGATAGGCTTGCCTGATGCTGCATGCCAACGCCCTTTTTCCTGATCAAAGTAGTTATTAGAGTCCCTTGAGATCACTGCTACGTCCTCAGCTGGGTATTTAAATTTGGGCTTTTCTGGCTCAGGGACGTTAACCAACAAAATAGACGAGGACCCATGGGCTACCGCCCTTGCCTCTGAATCAGCCAAGTTGTTTCCCCTGGCGATGGGGGAATCCCCTTTCTGGTGGCCCGGGCAGTGTATAATGCTCACTTTTAGTGGTCTGTGAAGGGCCTCTAGCAGGGCTATGATCTCTGCCTTGTTTTTGATTTCTTTTCCTCCAGAGGTTAGCAGGCCCCGCTGTTGATAGATGGCACTGTGCACATGGGCAGTGGCAAAGGCATACCTGCTGTCCTTATAGATGTTGATTCTTTTGCCCTCTCCTAGTTCAAGGGCTTTTGTGAGGGCGATGAGTTCTGCCTTCTGGGTGGACATTCCTGCAGGTAAGGTCTGTGCCCATATCAGGTTCTGGCCATCCACTATAGTGGCTCCTGCCTTTTGTACTCCTTCCTGCAGGAAACTGCTGCCGTCAGTAAACCAGGTGGCTTCGGCGTCCGTCAGAGGCTGATCTGACAAGTCTTTCTGCCATCCATGTGCCTCAGCAAGCACTTGTTGGCAGTCATGGATAGGAGGGTCAAGGTCCGGGTCTGGTAACAATGTGGCTGGATTTAAGCTCGCCGGGGGAGCAAAAGAAACCTGGTCTGAATTCAGTAACAGAGTCTGATAGTGAGTCATGCGAGCATTTGTGAGCCAGCGGTCCGGGGGCTGGCGGACAATACTCTCTAAGGCATGAGGTGCCGAGATTACTAAACTCTGTCCCATAGTCAACTTGTCAGCATCTTTTACTAAAACTGCGACTGCTGCTATGATTCTTAGACAAGCTGGCCACCCAAGGCTACTGGGTCTAGTTTTTTAGACAGATATGCTATAGGCCTCTTCCAGGGCCCCAGTCTTTGAGTCAGGACCCCCTTTGCAACCCCCTTATTTTCTGCCACATACAGGTGGAAGGGCTTAGTTACGTCGGGAAGCCCCAGAGCCAGTGCGGACATCAAGGCCATCTTGATGTTGTTAAAAGCTTGTTGTTCCTCTTTTCCCCACTTGAAGGGCTGACTGTTTTTAGTGAGGGGACATAATGGGGCTCCCATCTCAGCAAAACCAGGTATCCATAGGTGGCAGAATCCGGCAGTACCTAAAAATTCCCTGACTTGTCTTGGATTAGCGGGTGGCAGAATGTGAAACACTGTCTCTTTCCTGGCCTCAGACAACCATCTTTTCCCGTCTTTAAGGAGGTACCCCAGGTAACTGACCTGTCGCTTGCAGATCTGAGCCTTTTTGGCGGAGGCTCGATAGCCCAGTTCTCCCAACTCCGTGAGGAGACGCTTTGTTCCTTCCAGACACAGTTCCTCATCAGCTGCTGCCAGGAGGAGGTCATCTACATACTGCAACAGAGATACCTGGGGGATAGAGGCTCGGAACATAGCCAAGTCTTGGTGGAGGGCCTCGTCAAAGATGGTGGGCGAGTTTTTGAACCCTTGAGGCAGGCGGGTCCATGTGAGTTGCCCTGCTAGGCCAGTCTCCGGATCTTTCCATTCGAAGGCAAAGTAATCTTGACTTTTTACAGCCAACGGTAAACAGAAGAAGGCATCTTTGAGATCCAGTACCAAGTACCAGGTCCTGTCTGGGGGTAGAGAGCTTAAAAGATTATAGGGGTTAGGAGCTGTGGAGTGGAGGTCAGCTACCCGCTTATTTACCTCTCGGAGGTCCTGGACCGGTCGGTAATCAGTAGTCCCAGGTTTTCGGACCGGTAGCAAGGGTGTGTTCTAGGCTGATTGGCACTTCCGTAGGATCCCCAGCTGGAGCAAACGGGCAATGTGGGGTCGGATGGCTTCATGTGCCTCTCGGGACATTGGGTATTGTCGGACAGCTATAGGACTGGCCTGAGCCTTCAGCTCTATGTGGATGGGGGGCCAGTTCTTAGCCTTCCCTATCCCTGCAGTTTCTGCCCATGCCTGGGGGTAGTTTTCTAACCACCAGTCCAACTGTCCGGTCTCCCGCCCTTGTTTTTCAAACAATTGGTATTCATCTTCCAACCTGAGAGTTAGTACCTGGAGAGGCTTTCCTTGTTGGTTTACCACCCGAGGTCCCACGGGGTCAAAATGAATTTGAGCACCCATTTTGGTGAGGAGGTCTCTTCCCAGTAGTGGGTAAGGGCACTCAGGAATGACAATGAACGAGTGGGATACCCAGCCCATGCCTAGGTCCACCGTTCTTCAGGTAGTCCATGAGTACTGTTGCTCCCTGTAGCCCCTTGTACCCACGACTTTTTTTTTTTTGAGAAAGGGTCCATCTGCCTGTTGCAACACTGAATGTTCAGCTCCAGTATCTACCATGAACTGAGTAGGCTTCCCCTCCACTGTTAGGGTTACCCTAGGTTCAGGGAAGGGGTCCGAACCCCCTCCCCTCTAATCACTGTCTTCCTGCAGGGCCAAGACTTTGGGGGCCTGAGGCTTTTTCTTTTTCTTGGCGCTTTTCTCTTTTTATTTCTTTAGCTTCCTGCTCTTTCTGCTTTCTCTCTTCTTTTTTTTCCTCTGACTCTCTATTATGATAAACCTTTTCAGCCACTCACACTAATTCCCTCGATGACTTATCTTGTAACCCTTCAAGCTTCTGCAGTTTCTTCCTGATATCTCTACTAGACTGGTCAATAAAGGCAACTGTCACTGTAGCCTTGTGCTCCTTACTGGTAGGATCATACGGGGTAAACCGACAGAATGCTTCCATGAGTCTCTCAGAAATGCTGTCGGAGACTCATTAGGCCCCTGGATTACCTCTCTTACCTTAGTCAAATTGGTGGGGCGTTTTGCTGCCCCTCCAATTAGAGCCTGGCATTAGACCTTCAAGTGTTCCCTACCTCCTGCCGAGTTAAACTCCCAGTTCGGTCTGGTCAACGGAAATTCTGCATCTATAACATCAGGGAGGAGGGTGGGTCACCCATCGTCTCCTGGAACCTTCTTTCGAGCCTCCAGGAGGATTCGTTGTTTCTCCTCAGTGGTGAACAGGACCTTGAGGAGCTGCTGGCAGTCATCCCAGGTGGGCTGATGAGTAAAGAGAAGGGATTCTACAAGGTTAGTGAGACTCTGGGGGTTTTCAGAGAAAGGGGGATTCTGAGATTTCCAGTTGTAAAGATCGGAAGAGGAGAAAGGCCAGTACTGTAAGGGCTGGTATCTGTCTTCATCAGGAGGGCCATAAGCCCGCAGGGGGAAGGTAGGTATTGCTTCCGGGGAAGCTACCCGCCTACTGCGTGTCCCTTGTGCAGGACCTTCCCTTGCTTCTGGTGGATCCTCCAGCGGAGCCAAAGGACGGGCTGCCTGTGGGCGAAGGGAAGGAGGATAGGGAGGAGGGGGATCCAAAAGAAGCAAGTCTGAGTCAGTGGATGGCAGGACCTCCGGCTTCTTTTCTGTTCCTTGAAGAGCAAACACAGCTGATGGACCTGTTAGGGGAACAAAAGGACGGACCCACGAAGGTGGGTCTGTGACCAGATCTTCCCAGACAGTGATATAAGGGACCTGGTCTGGGTGACTTTTAGAATTGGAACCAAAAATTTTTCTCTTTACCGCCGTGATCAGCGGCAGAGAGAAGGAGCCTTTGGCGGGCCACCCGAGTTGGAAAGTCGGCCACTCCGAAGAACAAAGTGTTGCCCACTTATTCCTTCTAACCTGCACAGACAAATTATTAGCTCTGTCCTTCACGTCAGTCCAGTATTTCAGAGTCAGACTTAAAGGGGTTGAGACAGTCTGCCCCATGTTGCCCCAGAAAATCGTCAGTCCCCACACACATGCAACCAGACAAACAAAAAACAAAACACTGACGTGCCCCTGCCATGGGTGCCACAACCTGATTATCAGAGAACTCGGGTGGGGTCTCCTTCCTAGAGATCTCCTGTGGAGCCAAGCCCGTTCGTCTCCAACAGAGGAATCTGGAGTGTCCTCCAGGATTCCTGTGGCCGCGGCATACTGGTACGTCTACCCGCCACTATGACCACTACAGACCGGTGACTCCGTCTCGGAGCCTTCGAAAAACTGAAACCAGACCGATGACTCCGTCCCGGAGCCACCGAAAAGCCGAAACCAGATTACAGTAGACAACAAAGACACAAAGACAGACACAGCAGACACCTCTGAAAAACCGAAAGCAGACCGATGACTCCATCCCAGAGCCACCGAAAAGCCGAAACCAGACCGATGACTCTGTCCCGGAGCCACCGAAAAGCCGAAACCAGATTATAGTAGACAACAAAGACAAAAAGACAGACACAGCAGACAGACAGACAACCACGGTACCTGCTCGAGCGATCGTCTGTCCTCTAGTCTCTGGTCCCAGAGAGAGCCGCTTCCCGGCCAATGTACCAAAATGTAAGACTGGCCTGAAAGCACAAATCTTACTTGTTGGGAAGGCTCGTCTCGCAAAGACCAGGAGACAGAGATCGTTGCAATCAAGCAAGAGGTTTTTTTATTCCAGCATGCTGGGGTCGCTCCGTCTTCAGGACAGAAGCAGCCCTGAGTTCTTAACACGAGCACTTTTTATACAGTTTGGTAGGCAGACTTTGGCAACAGGATGAGTTGTATACAGCTTATTGGTCACCTGAGGTGACTTTTAAATTCATTGGTGGCTTTCAGTGGGGTGGTATACAGACGAGGAACTGGGGAATTGCCCAACAGCCCACCCTTTGTGTGGTCAGGCCCTTCCCGGAACTGGGTGAGCTTTGGGCAGTTTGGGAAGTCCTTTATCTGCCCTTACCAGAAAGTCCCACCCGCAGGGGCTTGTAAAACCTTGCGCAAGCTAATTACAGAAGCAGAAAAGCTAGTCAGTTAATATTTAAGGGTGGGGGAAGGGTTTCAGGTCCACAACTCCAGAGTGAGGAAAGGAGGCGATTAGTTTCATGAGTTATTGCTTTCTTGCTCCCAAGAAGAAATTCTAGTCCCGTGAACACCTCCCACACACTCTCTGTCCTCTTTGATTTAAGTGCAGTTTTTCTTCCTGATGAGCTCTGGTCTTCACATGGGGCTGGGAGGTAAAACAGGGACCTTGGGAATATAGGAATCCTTGGCAAATTACCTTAAATTAATGAGACTAAGAAGGGAAATCAAGTTCAGCTCTGTAAATTAGTTTTGCATTCTGGGTCATGATGACTTAAATCACAGATTCTAATTAAATGCCTCCAAATAACTATGAAGTGGCTTCTAAGGTCTTTTTGACCTAAAAGATTCTCTGATCTGTGAACTCTTATCAAGTATAAAATTTGTCTGTAGATGTTTCCCTTTCAGCATTTCTGTCTCCAGAAACCACAGGATGCCTGTAATGCAAACCAGCCTCCTAAGGGACAGGTAGGAAGGTAGAGTGGCCAGGGACCCTGTAGTGGGGGAGAGAAGGTGTAAGAGTGGTTGGATTTGGGAGCCTCCCTGGGGCCAGCAAGTTGTCGGGGTACAGATGTGGCCCTCTATTAGGTGGCATGCCTCCACTGCCCCAAGTGGAGGGGCCGACTGGTGCCTTCACTAATGAGTTGAGCAGGGCAGGAAGGCAGGCAACAGAATGCCAGAGACATGTTGGGAGAAGGTTCAGGAGGGAAGAACTCCTTCCTGGAGCTAATGTCATGCCCAGGGTGCTGCCTCTGCCTCTGGCCAGCATGTGGTGCAGCCTTCAGTGATGCAAGAGGATGCCAGTACCTGAAGACAGGACAGTTCCTCCCCACGGTCACA
Source organism: Cynocephalus volans (assembly GCF_027409185.1). Classification (NCBI taxonomy): domain Eukaryota; kingdom Metazoa; phylum Chordata; class Mammalia; order Dermoptera; family Cynocephalidae; genus Cynocephalus; species Cynocephalus volans. Next base: position 96,007,437 of record NC_084473.1, on the reverse strand, counting down.
CCCCCAAACACGGCCAGCGTATCAATGTGGTCTCCCGCTGACTCTTTCCCTCTGTATCATATCTTTTTACATGGGCGTAACCAGAGCACAGGTGGGATATTCTGTTAAGAACATATATGATGCAGAATTGACAAACATTTTTTTCATGCTATGTTGTCTTTATTTTAGTCATTAAAATAATTAAATACACTTTTTATTGAGGTATAAAAAAATTACCTGTGTACAGCTCAATGAATTTTCACACTTTAAAGTTAGTCATGGAACCGGCACCCAGATCAAGAAACAGAACATTACCAGAGCCCTCAGAAACCCCCTTTACGCCTTCTCCAGTCAGTACCCACCCCTTGAATACACTCTCCTGACTTCCAACTCCACGGATTCACTCAGCCTGTGCTCTAACTTCATCCATGGAAGCAGACTTGCCTAGAATGGGCTCTTGTGTGTTTGGTTTTTTCCCTTGACACTGTTCCTAAGATTCACGCTCACTGTCTTGTCCATTCTGCCACTGATGAGCATTCGGATTGTCTTTAGTATCTTCCTATTATAAATGTCGCCGCTCTAAGCATTCTCTGCACGCTTTTTGGTGAACATAAGTGTGCACTTCTGTTAGCAGTTCCACTCTGAGTTAGATGCCTGGTCACGGTGTGGATGTGTGTTCATCTTCAGCAGAGTCTGCTGGTTGTCCAGAGTGGAGGTTCCACTTACATTCACCAGCAGAGTGTCCCTTCCAGTTATTCCACATCTTTGTCAACCCTTGGTATTGTCTGTCTGTTCATTTTATTGGGGTCATTTTAGCAGCCCTATAATAGTGTGTCCTTATGGATGTTCCAGGACATTCTTATCTGTAGCTGGGCATTTGGATTGCTTTGTCATTATAAGTAATGCTACCATAAACGTCTTTGTCCAGTAATCTTTTCCATGCTCTAGATTATTGGTGAGAATTTTGTTATTGTTTACAAATTTTGATAAGTAATGCCAAATTGCTTTCCGAATGCTTGTACCACTCTAATGTTATCAACAATACAGGAGAGAGCTTTAGAGGTGCCCCAGGTCCTCCAGCAATGCGGGTTCTCATTAGAAGAACAAATTTCTTCTGGAGGACTAATTTAGATGAAGATAGGTGTATTTAGCATTGCCTTAATTAGTACTAATAAGTTTGTTTACCACGTGTATTCCTCTTTTATGGAATCATACCTTTTGCCCCTTGAATTTTTTAGTGAGCTTTTTTGTTAATTCGTACAAGTGTTACTGTTACTTTAGATTAGTTACTGTTACTGTTATATTAGTACAGGTACTTTCCCAGTTTTACCATTTGCATTGCATATTTTTGTACTTGTATGTCAAACCGGTGGGTCTTCCCCTGGCTGATTTATTTTTATTTTATTTTATTTTATTTTATTTTTTGGTGGCTGGCTGGTGTGGGGATCCAAACCCTTGACCTTGCTGTTATAACACTGAGTTCTAACCAAGTGAGCTAACTGGCCAGCCCTCCCTTGGTGATTTCTGCTGTGGCTCCCCTGCCAGGCCACTGCCCTCTTTGCTGAGATGCCCAGGCTGAAAGTCCCTGGGTGCCCCCAGTGGGAGGATAGGAGCACAGCCTGCAGGAGAAACAGTCTTCCCGAGGGCTGAGTGCACTGCTCTTGCTGTCCTTGGATTTCCAGAACCCAGCCCTTTCAGGTGGTTCATGAGCTGAGCCCTAAGGCATGCCACGATGGCCCCACAGCAGTGCTGGGCCTGGGTGTTCTGTTCTACAGGGAGGCGCCTGCGGGCCAGGCAGCGGCACCACTGTGTGGGAACCCGGTGGTTTACAGAGCCCTTTCCTGTTCTTGCACATTTGGTTTTCACTGTAGCCCCATGAAATGGGTGCATTTAACCTCATCTTAGACACAAAAAAGCAGAGCCTCAGATGAGGCCTGCAGCTTCTTGGGGCCTGCAGTTTGTGAGCGGGAAAACTAGGACTCAGATTCTCATTTGCTTATGTTCCCTAAACCGAACCTAGCTGACTACAGATCAACCCTGGAGTGGGGAGAGGAATGTGCACTTTCTCTTTCTCGGTCTTTTGGGTTTGAGCAAAACCTGTGTTTTTGAGCCAGAAGGTTGGATTGGAGTGTGGGGCTCGACGGAACATGGAGTAACTCTCAGCTTCCTCACATCTGTAGACACTGAGTTCTCCGGAACTTTGTGTGTGACCAGCTTGTTACATTTCTCATTTTCTGTTTTTAGGTGGTTGATTTGGATGTGCTTCTATGAAGAAATGCCACGTGTCTCCTCTGGTCTGAGAACAAACATGTCTAGTAAGTTACTTGGTGAATTACCTCAAGGAGTGGCGCTCAGGGCGTTCAGGCGCAGAGGTGTGGGCACCCTTTGAGAAGGCAGAGGCGTCCCTAGATATATGGAGACTTTTGAGAGGGTGTTTTAAACCAGGCTTATTGCTCAGTCTAATTAGCCTAATGTCTAAATGTTGCTTCCTTCTGGAGATAGCAGGAGTTATAGCGCATACAGTTGAAAACTCATAAACCTGAAACTCACTTTCTGCTGCTTGACCTACCTCTAAGAGCATAGTGAGTTCCAGCTGCACCAGAGCATCTGTCTGAGTTGGCCTGTGGTGGCATTTTGCCCAGAACCCGCCCAGCCCCGTCCACTTCAGTTAGGCATAGGTTATCACTTAGCTTTGCAGGAAAGACAGCCCGAGGTCAAGGTAGGTGTGAAGTTTATGTGGCTCCAGGAAGAAAGACAGCAGGTTGGAGGAGCAAGCTTCACTACTCCGGGTTCCGTGGAGCTAGTGTTGCCTGCGGGTGGCAGATCTTATCATGCAGCTCCTACCCTCCTAACAGAGGTGTGGTGAATTAATTTAAAATTTCTAAGGTTCTATGAGACCCATCAACAGGAGAGCATAATAAAGCAAACAAGAAAATCTCAAAAGCCACATTCTGTGATTGTATGTAAACTGTCATTGATTGTGGCATATCTTGGTTGAGGAGGACATGACTTCTTTATGGGCTCCCACAGGCATACTGGGTTGGGGAGGTGACTAGAAGGGGCCGACAGCAGCAGGCACTCCACCCCTTCTTCTCCACCTGCCCGAGGACCCTGGGCACTCATCTCTCCTGTGTTAGGCCATGTTCTCTCTCTGTGAGAGCACAGTATCTCTCAGTCACCACCCCTGTGGTTTCTTACCTGTGTTTGCTTCTATTTCTCAGGGTTATTGCCACCTTAGGGTACTAGGACTTGGTGACAGCCCTACCCAGAGAATCAGGTGTGGTCTGATCCAGGAACAAGAAGCACATCATCACCAATGACATCATGACAGCAAGAGAGCACAGCCCTCGCCATGGCGCCAGGGCCCGTGCGATGCAGCGTGCTTCCACCATCGATGTGGCGGCCGACATGCTGGGCCTCTCTCTGGCAGGTGAGCGTCACAAGGCCTGTGTCAGGCTCCTGGTACAGGCTTGCTAAGTGCACGTCCCACACTATGACAGTGCTGGGAGGGCCAAGCACCTGGTGGACAGACAGGAGGAGCCCCCTATGACTGCCCCAGGTTGGAGGGTGCCCTGGGGTGTCATCTGTGAGAAACACCCTCACCCATCCAAGGCCAAGGAATGGACACGGAGACACAAGGTACAGCGAAGCGAGACTTTAATTATGGCCTTGCAAGGTTTGGGTGTCTGACTGGCAGGCACACGGAAAAGGGCTGTAGCAAGCAATTTATGTCCTAGTGTGCAAGTCCCTGACCCACCTCTTCATAGGTTGGGGTGCACAGTTCTCCCGGATGACATCTAAGATGTCAGTTTACTACCCCTTTGTAGGAAATTTCTTTGTTTGAGGGCTCAGGACAAGCCCTTGAAAAAGGCCCACCCAAAGCCCTGTGAAAGGAGAAACATTAGGAAATGAAGAGAACAATAAAGGGCTATTAACTCATTACCATCTCAAGGACAACTTTATCCATTTGAAGTAAACAATTAAGGGCTAGTAACTCATTACCATCTCAAGGACAACTTTATCTATTGGGCGACCCCCCATCCCCCAAGAATGGGCTGGACCAGTCAGACAACTTTTGGGCTGGGCCTGAATTATTTCTGAAAATGAATCACTTAGGTTATTTTCTTACAGCATCCTTCTGGTGGAACCAGGAAATAGGGAGGGGGAAATCGGCCCTCTTCCTGGAAACTGCTTCAGTTTAGGTGGGAGCCTCAGGGCTCATCTGCCAGTAGGTAACATGGGAGGGTCCACAGGGCCTGTCTGGCAAGTACCAGGCCATGATAGAAGCCCTCTCTGTCGCGGGCATACAGACCCATGGAGGAGGGAGGGGTTGGGCTTGGGGTCTGAGACTTCTTAGGAATATCAAAAGGAAAATAATTAGGAAAGTGACAAATTATCTTGCATAACAGTTTTTTTGGGGGGAAAATGTAGAGTGTTGGTTTTTTGGCATCAAGTGTAAAAATAGGGAAATGTTTGTTAAAGCTGATTTATCTGTCCTTTCTTTTTTATTCAGGAAATATACAAGATCCAGATGAGCCCATTTTAGAATTCAGCTTAGGTAGGTATCTTTTTAATTTTTTTTGTTTTAAAAAATACGTTGCTTAAAAACAAAAACACTTCCACTGGCACAGGTTTGTCTCAAAGAACTTGCTGCTGCAGCCACCACTGCTGAAGTGTTTCTGAGAAGATAAGGCCATGATGCAGGTGTGAGCTTCCTGTGTGTCTCCTCAGCATGGGCCCACCCTCCCATCTGGGGTGTGCTCCCCACGGGCTGGCAGTGGCCAGGATGGGAGGCGAGCCCCCACAAGAGCAGCCGGCAGAGACCGCTTCTCTCTCCCTCCTTCCACCCCTCTGGGAGAGGGTAGGAGGGGTTGAGAAAACTGGGCTTAGGCTCAGTTTTGTTGCCCCGTGGCTGTGCAGGTTTGCATGGTTGAGGTTAGCTCTCTAGCCCTCGGTTCTTGGGTTCATACTCGGCAAAGTATGGCAGTAACACCCGCTTGCTCTCTGTCTCAGTGAGGGTCTGATGAGAATACATTAAAGACTGGATTAGAGTGTGCTGTGACTGGAGTCAGGGACGTGAGGCTGCTGTGGCTCCAGGAGGCCGGAGAGCTGTGGGAGGGGTTCTGCCTGAGACATGTCTCCTCCGGAGCCTGGTGCTGTCCAGGGCTCCTGTCTCCTTCTTCTGTCCCTTGGTGGTGGTCAGCGTTGGTTGGGGGCCTAACAATGTCCAGGAGGTGATATGACATAAAAGAGGTACCTCCTGGTGAGTCAGATGACCTGGATTCTAGTCCCACCTGTGCCAAACTAACCACATGGCCTTGAGCCTGCCACTTACCTTGCCAGGCCAGTTTCCTCATGTGCTAGGTGGGGGTGTTAACTGCGCATTTGAGAGACAGTGAAGATCAAGGTGTTAAACCCTTCTTTCCCACAAAAAAGACTTGGACAAATTGTAAAACCCATAAAAGTGTGAGTACGTTATTATCAAATTGATATTAAATTCTGAAAATGTCCCTATTTCAGATTAAATGCTCCTAATGTACTATGCCGTGTAGTGGGAATGCGAGGTTTGGGGAGAATCAGCCTTTAACCCTCCTGGGATTCCCACACACCTGCTTTGCCCCCTGTTAGAAGGACCATGTTGCTTATTAAAATGATAACACTGACTCCACGGAGTTCACTTTCGTGACAGCAGAGTGAACATATCGCCAAATACCCCCTTATCTTAAATTATCCCAAACATCGGGACACATAGAAACAAAAATACAAACTCCAAGCAGTGAGACATTTTTGCAACCCCCAAATGTGACCTGGGAGGAGGGAGCAGATGGGGAATAGAAAATGGGAGAGAGGAGCAGGTCATACCTGCATGTGAGAGTGGTGTAGGCCAAGGCAGAGGATTTGCCCTAAAGGCATTGGGACAGTCTGCCACACTCCCTCAGCCCTGCAGAGACCAGAGGTTTATTCTCTGGAGAGACTTCAGAAGCAGAAGGCTCTGATGGGTACATCAGCCCAGAGCAGAGGGGGCCAGATAGAAGCGAGGATTAAGCTGAAGTCTTTTTTGAATACCGAACTTCCCCCACCTTCCAACCTTCCTCCATCCTAATTCTGCCAGGCTTATGCCTCCAGGCAGAGGGTTCTTCCTCTGGACAAAGTAAACCACTCACTCCCCACAAAGAGATACTATACTTCGGGAACCCAACCAAAAGCAGGCTGCCAGCCACCCAGGGACTGTTGTGGAGCACATCTAGGACCCCGTGCATACTCAGCATCAAATTGCCTTCCAGTACCTCATTCTTAAAAGCAAGTGGACATTCGCCCACACACAGATTGGTACACAGATATGTTCATTGCCTTTATTCATGTTCATCAGCAGGAAAAGTAAAGAAACTGGTATGCATGTGGTGGAATACCACTCAGCAAGGTGGAGTGAAGCACTGACAGACATAGCCACATGGATGAATCTCAGAAGCATTATGCAAAGCAAAAGAAGCCATACACAAAGGCTATATGTTGTATGATTCCATTTTTATGAAAATAGGAAGATTAATCTATAGTGATAGAAAACCGGTTAGTGTTTGTCTGGGACTGGGATGGGGGTTGACTGGAATATGGGGGACAGGGAATTCTTTGGGGTGGTGAAAATGTTCTGTATCTTATCAAAACTCGTTGAACTTTACACTTACAAAGGGTACATTTTGTATAAAGATTATGCCTCAAAATTGATTTAAAACAAAATGAAAGAATAGTCAAAGATCACTAGACCTATGTGGAAGGCCTACAACATGAAAAAAAAAACAGGAAAAGTAGAACTTGAAAGAAACTGAGATGTTGCAGAAAGCAGAAAATGTCAAAGACATGATCATTTATATACTCAGGAATAGCCATAAAACAAGAACAGGATACTATAAAGAAAAAAGAGCAGTTGAAGAAAAAGGACAACCTTAGAAATTTAAAATATGATAAACAAAATTTTTAAAAATTTAATAACCTTTAGAAGATATTCAAGGAATTCTCCCAGAAAGTAAAAATGTTAAAGCAGAATAGAAAATGGGTGAGAAACAGAAATGGAAAATTAGAGAGTAAATCCAGGAAGTCCAACAACTAGAAGAAAAAAATAGAAAAGAACATAAAGGAGGAAATTACCAAGAGATAATACGGAACTAAAGAATGTTTCTAGATTAAAAATGCCTGCCAAGGCCCAGCAAAACATCACGGTGAAATTTCAGAACACTAGGAGTAAGATGAAGATCCAGAAAAGAAAGAATAGGTCATACCCAAGGATCAGGAATAAAACTGGCACGGAACTTGTCAGTGACACTGGAAACCTGAAGACAGCGAGACAAAACACCTTGCAGTACATTTTCAACTTAGAATTTTCTCCCAACCAGACTGTCAATCGTATGTGAGGGAAAAAAGAAACTTATTCCAGCTATACAGACTCTCAAATAAATTTATTTTTTCTGTGTCTTTTCTTTGGAAGTTAGTGGAGGATGTGCTCCACCCGAAACAGGGAAAATTAAGAAAAAAGAACAAATGGGGTCCAGGAAACAGGGTCCTTACCAGAGAAAAGTGAAAGAAATCCCACATGGCTTATAGTGATTAATATTTGCTTAATTTTAATCATGCAGAATGTGGATTTAACAAAAAAACTGAGCTAAAATGATTGCATTTAGAGAGGATGAGAGTTGGTATAATTGAGTGAATATAGTAGAAATCGGAATATTTCTGAATCTAGTAAATCAAAGAGTGATATAGTCATGTTAATTAGACACAGGGAGGAAGAAACAGCTTAATAAAGTAAGGATGGATGTTATGTTAAGTGAATCTTACCACAATTAAAGAAAAAAAAATGGATGAGCAGGAGCTGGGTGATTGGGCAAAATATTTTGACTTTTTTTTGTGGCTATGTTTTGACTTTAAAAATAAATAAAAGTTTAAAATTAAAATAAGTAAATATGTGCTCATTTCAAAACTTTTAATGCAGAAAACGTTTGAGGTATCCAAAGACAAAAATTACAATAAATTTAGTTTAAAGATTGGCTTTTATTTGTGTTTCTAGAATCAGGCAACACCTCATTCTGTTAAATAGAATAAGTTTCCAATGAGTTCAGCAGAAGAAGTTGGCTTTATAGACCAAAAAAGGCTGAGGAAAGCAGAAACAGCGGAAAGCAGTTGGTCTGCCTTCAAAGTTACTTTCTCTCTCTCTCTCTCTCTCTCTCTCTCTCTCTCTCTCTCTCTCTCTCTCTCTCCTGATTTCTTGGAAGGTCAGATAAACAACTTAGTTTCAGCTTGGTGGTATGAAACTTCAGCATGAATAACTCCATGTTGGTTTGGTCTGCTGGGCCTACTCCAGGAGCTCAGTCCAAGCCAGAGGCCTCCTATGAATAGAGGGGAAAGAAAACCCTATTGGAGAGAGATAATCAGTTGGCATTTTGGTACATATTCTTCTCTCTCTATATTTTTACCCTCACAGAGTGCTGTACAGAAATTTTTAATGGTTTTGGTTGTGGAAGTGATGGAATTATTTGCAAAAATGTCATCCTAGTGTTTCTGACATGTTTTTTAATGTAGCAAAATATCACTGGCATCTTTTCACTTTAATAGATATGGGATCTGCTTCATCATTTTGGATGTCTACACAGAGTCTATTGTACAGCTGTGCCATGCTTACTTTAACCACTGTCCTAGTGTTGGACATTTAGCTTCTTTCCAATTTGCCATTATAAACACCACCACAGTGAACATACTTGTACAGAGATCTTTCATACATTTTGCTGATTATTTCCTGAGGATAAACTCCTGGATATAGAATTGCCGAGTCAAATGTATGCACTTGAAATATGTTTTACTAGTTTACTTCAACAGCATTTATTTAGCATTTATGCAGCTGGAATTACAGATGATCAGGTTGGACAGACAAGGCACACATATCAGAGATTTATGATTTCTATGGAAATATGCCCAATGAGTGATGTAAGTGATAAAACAGAAGGGACGTGACCGTGGCCTGCTCAGAGCAAACTTCGTGGAAGCTATGGAACTTGAGCCAGTAATTAAACATGAGGTGAGATTTTGATAGGCTGGGTAGGGACAAGGCCAGGAGAGAATGTTGCTTGTAGGAAGGCCATGAGCCCACCAGCCCTTAAAGTAATTTCAATCTTCCTAGCCTTTGGTGGCCACCTGTTATACCTCAGCCCATCTGCCATAACTAGTGGCTGAAAGACCCAAATATTCCAACCTTGCATGGTCGTCAAGAACCTGCACCTGATGAGAGCACTGGCAGAGGGAGACCACAGGTCATTGAGACAGTTTGTAGCTTAGAGGAAAGAGAGCAAGTGGAACAGTGAAATCAGAGGATTCCTGTTGGGGCAGACATAGTAGAAGAAATAGAAGAGAATTGAAAAAGATAAATAAAACCTTAAAGTGTCTAGAAGAAAATATAGGAGAAATCTCAACCTCAGGGTAGGCAAAGATTTCTTGGATGAAACACAAAAAGCACTAACTCTGCATTTTAGTTTGCTATTGCTGCCATAACAAGTTACCACAAAATAACCACCTTGAAACAATACACATTTATTTTCTTACAGTTCTTTTAGGTCAGAAATCCAATGTGCTCATCTGGGTCTTTGCTTAGAGTCTCACAATATCAAAGTCCGTTTCAGGAGGGCTGCATTTCTTTCTGGGGGCTCTTGGGGAGAATCTCTTTTCTTGCTCATTCGTGTTGTTGGCAGAATTCAGTTCCTTGTGGCTTTTGGATTCGGGACCCCGTTACTTTGCTAGCTATCAGTGAAGGCCTGTTCCCAGCATACAGAGGCCCCTCACGTTCCTCTTGTGGACTTCAGCCCTCTTCCACCATCCTCAAAGCCAGCAGTGGTAGGTTGAGTGCCTTTTATGTTTTACATCTCTCCTGCCTCTTTTTCCATTGTCATATCGTTATGATTCGCCCTTCTGCCTTCCTCTTCTACTTTTAAGGGCTCATGTGATTAGATTGAGCCCATCCAGATAATCCATCTGAAGATCCATAACCTTCTTTTTTTGGCAGCTGGCCACTTCAGGGATCTGATGAAGATCCACAACCTTAATCACATCTGTAAAGTCCTTTTTCCACTTAATGTAATGTAAGGTATTCACAGGTTCTGGGGATTAGGAAGTGGGCATTTTGGGTGGAAGAGGGGGGCACTTTTCTACCTACCACTTGTCAAGCAGGAATCTCAGGTCCTTCTGCCCCTTCCTGGGCAGGTCGTGAGTCAGGTGATTGAAAGAAGGTTCTGGCAGCTTTATGCAAGGTAGGCATACTTTATTCTTCAGATAAGAGCTTCACAGACATGCTTTTATCCTCAGAGATGAGCTCTGCCATTCTCCTCTGCTGTTCTGCTGACCAGCAGTTCAGAGCAGTTACCTTTATACTTTTAGTACACAAGAGCAGCCACAAGCCAAGCATTACATAATTACAACAATCATGCTGAATCAGTAAATGGACACACATGTGCAGTTACTCTACTTTTATAACGTGTTTCTAGTGAATGTGCTGAATCTTGCCCATTTGTAATAGATGAGGAGAGTGAGCCTGACTAAACCTTTTCTACTTTCCTTACACTACTCTCTAAAATTTAGAAAAGGATAAATTGGACTTTTATCAAGATGAGAAATGACTGTGCATCAAAAGACACCATTAAGGAAATGGATCAACCACTGACTGTGAAAAAATATTCACCACACATATACCCGACAAAGGACAAATTCAGAATAAAATGTTTACAAGTAAAAAGTAAAAAAGTAAACAACCCAATTTGAAAATGAACAAAAGACTTTAGCAGACACTTGACAAAATAAGTTATACAAACCACGTGGTGAAATGATGCTTAACATCACTAGTCATCATCAAAGTGCAAATTAGACCACATTCATTGGATCAGCAAAAATAAAAAAGAACAGCCCCACCCGACTGGAACTTATGTACATTGCTAATGGGAGTGTAAAATGATACAAACACTTTGGAAAACTGTTAGTTCCTTACAGATTTAAACATATCTTCCTCTATGACCCAGAAATTCCACTCTTGTGTGTTTATGCAAAAGAAATGAAAACATCTGTTCATAAAAAGTTATGAGCAAAAATTTTTATGTCACCTTTATTCATAATAGTTCAAATTTGGAAATAACCCAAATGTTTATTAACAGTAAAATGGATAAATTGTTGTACATTCATACAAAGGAATACAACTCATTAAAATTAAAAAAATGAGTTATGAGCACATGTAACAAGGTGAATCTCAGAGACATTCTATTTATATGAAATTCAAGAACAGACAGAACTGCAGTGATGGAAATCAGAAAGTGGTTTCAGAGGTCAGGGAATTGACTGAGAAGTACCAGGGAAACTTTCCAGTCTGATGAAAAGTTCACTATCCTGTTTTGATGATGGTTACATGGTGTTTATGATGGTCAAAACTCATGGAACTGAAGCCTAAGTCCTTTGTATTTTATTGGTTCTGATTAAAAATGAAAGTTTATAAAGAGATATGAGAAGATACTACAGAGGGACAACCTGAAAACTAAATTTTTTTCTAAATTTTTAATTACCAGTGGATATTTTGAAAATGAGAAAGATAAGGGCAGGAATGGCAGAATGAAGATCTCCAAAAATATATTTTTTTTCCATAAAGGCAATAAGAATACTGGGAAAAACGGTCAAAATCAATTGTTTCAGAACTCTGAAGTTCTGTGGAAGGCTGAAAGGTTCAGAGGCTGAAGCAGTGCGTTTGACGGCTTCTCTGTGTTGAAATGACAGGGATTGTTTACTGGGGTCCACAGGGGAAGGATACTTGGCAAAACCTCTCTCACTTTGATTTAGAACCCAAAAGCCTACACTTCTGAAATAAGGGGAATCAGAGGCAGGTATTCATAGGGACTGCAGGTCTACTCAGTTCCTGAAAATAAATGAAGTTACATTAGCGTGCTAGTGCTCCTTAGAACCAGAGGAAAGCCATTACACGTCTTCCCTGGAGAAAGGCAGTGTCATGCTAGGCCTCACTTTCTACACACGATTTAAAAAATATCAGCATAAACTCATGAATTCTCAGAAACATGAGTAGACAAGAAATATGACCATAGACAAACAGAAGAAACAGACCCACAGTCGCTCCAGATACTACAGTTAGTAGACACGGATGCTAAAATAACTGTAATGGCTATGTGTCTTCGTTTGAGTTGCTATAACAGAATACCGTAGATTGGGTGGTTTTAATAATGTAAATTTATTTCTCACAGTTCTGGAGGCTGGAAAGGCCATGGTCAAGGTGCCAGCAGATCTGTTGTCTGATGAGGGCCCACTTCCTGGTTTGCAGATGGCGGTCTTTTCACATAGTGGAGAGTAGAGCAGAGGGAGCAAGCTCTCATGTCTCTTCTTTTAAAGGCACTAATTCCATTCCTGAGGACCTAATGACCTAATAATCACCTCCCAGAGGCTGCACGTCCTGATACCATCACATTGGGGGGTTAGGATTTCAACATATAAATTTTGGGGGGGACACAAACATTTGGTCTATAACTCTGTGTTAAAGTAGAATAAAGACATTATCAAACATTCATCACAGGGCTGGCCCCATGGCTCACTCAGGAGAATGCAGTGCTGGTAGCGCTGAGGCTGTGGATTCGGATCCTACATAGGGATGGCAACACTCACTGGCTGAGCTTGGTGTGGGCAACACCGTGACGAGGGTTGCGATCCCCTTACTGGTCAAAAAAAAAAACATTCATCACAGAACTAGAAACCGTAAAAAGAACGAAATGGAAATTCTAGAATTAAAAAATAAAATAACTGAAGATAAAAAAAAAATCAATGGATGGGTCTAAAAAGCAGATTAGACACATCCAAAGAGAAAATTAATGGTTCTAGATATAGGTCAAAATGACAATTTCCAAAATAAATCCAGTCTCTCTTAAAATGTTCTCTCTTAAAATAATGGAAAATATATCAGAAGAGAGTGTAAAAAACATAGCACAGTGAGAAGATCTAATATACACTTATTTTGTGTCCAAGAAGGAACATAAAGAGAGAAGGTTCAGAAGAAGTATTTACAGTTGAGCATTTTTTCCAAACTTATAAAATACAGTAAGTCACAGAATAAATAAAAAGGACATAGACATATTGTAGTAAAACGGCTGAAAGCCAAATTTAGTGGGAAAATCATGGAAGCTAGGAAGCTACCAGGAAAAACACACACACACACACACACACACACACACACTCTCTCTCTCTCTCTCTCTCTCTCTCTCTCTTAAAGTAGCAACAATTACACTGGCTGCTGACTTCATAACAGAAACAATAGAAGCCCAAAGACAATATATTTAAGGTGCTTAGAGAAAATAACTACCTAGAAAAAAATATCCTTTAAGAGTTAAGGTGGAATAAAGACATTTTTAAACCATGAAAGCCAAAAGAATATGTCAACACCAGACTTGCAGTATAATCATTGCTAAGAGATGTTCCTCAGTAGAAGGCAGATGATTCCAGATGGAAGTTCACCAGTGTAGAAAGGATGGAAAATTCAAACATGAAAAGGGCTGGGGTGAAAATGTGGGTATAGCTAAATGAATAGTAACTATGTAACATAAAACACACGCACAAATGTTTGTGCTAACAAGAGCTGGTGTGGCAGTATTAATGTCAGACGAAGTGTAATTAGAACCAAAAAGAGTTGTGTGCAGTGGTTAGATCATTACAACTCGTTTCAGAGGACAGGTAATGGCCAGTAATTTACTGCAGATAAACATAAGACACCTGCTCAACTATGCTCCTCCCCTACCAAATCTGTCTCCTCCTTCCCTTTCTTTGTATTTTCCTAACTTTCTCTTAATCTCTCCTTTTTTCCCATTTCTTTCAGCCCTGTGAGTGGCTTCCTTCCATCGCATCTCTCATCTTCTTGCGTTTGTCTGACCTACCGTGGACATGAGAATTTTTTTTTTTCTGTTTGTCTTGGCAGCTGGCCAGTGTGGGGATGCAGACCCTTGACCGTGGTGTTATGAGCCTGCCCCTGAACCAGCTGAGCTGACCAACCAGCCCACGAGAATGCATTTTTTAATTAGAGTTAATAATTTTTTAATTTTTATTTTTGTGATAAAATATACATAACATTAAACTTATCATTTTAGCTATTTTAGAATATGCAGTTCAGTGGCATTAAGTCTGTTCACGTGGTTTCACAACCGTTACCACCACCCATCACCAGTTTTTTCATCTCAAAAAACCAAAAAAGAGTTAATAAATTTTAATGTTCTCTATTCTTAATTTAAAAGGGAAAAATGGAACATTTATATTCCTAATGAACCCCACCAAAAAAGCTAATTGTTTTTACTAGTGTTGAACTTTGATTTACCATATATTCATCAATTCCAAGGTTTTCTTTTTTTTCCCACATTTTATTATCTCTTTAATGAGGAAGTGTCGTATAGTCAATGGCATATTATAGTTTAATGGCAATGTATTTTTATTTTTTTTCTTTTACAGTGCATTTTATAATAAGGAACATTTTTGATTCAATGAAATACAGTCATTTTCCTATGGGTCACTTCTGTGATATTACCTGAGTCCTTGAAAATTGGGTGAAGGATCAAAAAGAAAAAAAAAGAATTATCTGAGTCTTATAATCTATTTCAAAATGCTTAGTATGATACGTTTTTCTAACTCAAACAGTTCTACAAGGTACCTTTAGTTTTGAAAAGTAACATTTTTAATAATCTCGCCTCTGATTCAAGTTTTATAAGGAGAATAAATGAGCAATGACTTACTTGAAAAAAAACAAACAAAAAACTTTATTTTGCCATAGAATTTTAATTTTCTTCCAGCATCCATCCATCCACACATCAAGACCAGGCCACAGCAGTCATGAGATGTAGGCATGTGTAGCTGTGTCTCAGATTTCATAGACTGACTTCGTTGTTCACTTGGTTAGAGTGCAGTTGGTTATTGAGATCAGCCTTAGGGGTCAGACCCCTAGGAGGTGGCTGGCTCTGTGTTCCACCCCATGGACGTATGAAGCCCCCTTCGGCACAGACTTTCACTGCAGTGTGGCATTGCTTTCTTGGAGGTGGGGGAGGAGAGGAGGAATGAGAAGAAAGAGTTTCGAATTTAAAAAATGACCTGCCTCCCTGTGACGATTGACAATGTGATGGTCTTTTCCCTTTGATTGCCATTTACTCTTTGTGCTTTCTTTGGGTGTGTTTGGAACAGAGAACTAACCAGAGCCTGGTTTTAAAGGATTCTTTTCTGTCCCATCTTGATTCTGTAGCTTGCAGTGAGCTGCATACTCCATCACTAGATCGAAAACCAAATAGTTTCGTAGCAGTGAGTGTGACCACGCCTCCTCAGGCGTTCTGGACGAAGCATGCACAGACGGAGATCATTGAGGTGAGTGCTGCTGGCCCCCCTCCACGGAGGGAGCCGCGGGACACGCTCGCAGGTGTTTCTAGCTTACCTCAGCATCTGCAGTCGCAAGTATGTTTATGTGAGTTGTTGCTGTTTTCCCGTGGGTTTTCAGCACGCTGATATTTTTCATCACACTTACTCATTTGAGTGGCGTTTATATTTGCCATATCCTTTACAATTATTGTTTAACTATTGGCTGGTTATTTTCGAACAATTCCTATGAGGATGATTGCCTTTTAAGAAATAAGATCTAATTTTTCCTTGTCTCTTCAAATTGGCTGCTACTTTTGGCAAACTGTGCCCATTAATCAAAGCTATTTGATTAATTAGCCAAAAAGCTTTTTGATTAATCAATCAAAGGAGGAATGTTAACTACTAACCAACCCTCTTGCTGGGACATACCCCTATTTTTGTTAGTTTTTGTTTTTACAGCCTTTTGAGTTTTGCGTTATGTTTATGCTTTACATTAAGTTGAATGATATACATTCATCGAGGGAATTTTACAAAATTCTTTTAGATAATTGATCACACTATATAAGTTATGACACTAAGTATACAAGTCACTGGTATGAGATTTTGCAGCATTTTATTTGTAATATGAAGAATTATCAAACAAACATAAATAACATTTCCTCTTTTTCCCCAGTTTTACATTTTATTTCTTTAATTAATTTATTTATTTATTGGCAGCTGGCAGGTATGGGGATCCAAACTCTTGACCTTGGTGTTACACCACCACACTCTAACCAACTGAGCTAACTGGCCAGCCTTCCCAGTTTTGCATTTTAGAAGCTGGACCAGTTTCTTAGAAATTTGTTTCTAAGTTCAAGTCAACAATTCTGTTTTCTAAGCATTTGTTGAGCACTGCCTTCACATTCAGCACTGTGCCAGGTGCTGTGTATGACACAAAGGCCATGGGGGCACAGTCCCTGCCTGTTGCAGCCTGTGAGTGGGGAAGCGGAAGTGGATGTGGCAGCTCCTCTGCACAGCAAAGAGTGGGAAGTGTTCGAGTGGAAAGGTGAGGGAAGCACCAGGAGGCTGGGGTCCCATCCAGCTCGGAGGGTCAGGGCAGGCTTGCTAGGGTGGGGCCGAAGGCTGCATTTTTCACCAGCTCTCAGGTGGTAGCCATGCGGCCAGTCTGGGGACACACACTGAAGAGCATGCCAAAGTTCAGTGGTAGAGATGCAAAGGTGCAGCTATAGGGAAGCATTGTGTGTGTTTGGGGTATAACTGTGCCCTATTCAGTGTGTGCAAGAGGCACAATAGGAGAGCAAGGAAGGGAAGCCTTGGACACCAGCCCGGGGCGTGTATAAGGCAGCAGAGGGTAGCAGCCGGCGCAGGCTTTTTTTTTTTTTTTTTTTTTTTTTTTTTTTTTTTTTTTACAGCAGAGTCCACCTGACCACTGGGGGAGTGAAGCCGTGGGAGGGAGCAGAAAGAAGGGGGAGACAGGCTCTGGAGGTGGAACTCACAGGAGGAGTTGGTGGCCACTGGGTGGTTGAGAACGGCAGAGGAGGTACCAAAGCAGACATCCTGGTCTTCAGCCTGCTTGGAAAGAGAGTCAGAGATGGCCTTAACCAAGGGCTGATGGAGGGAGAAGTTGAGTTGGGTTGAGGCTCCAGCAGGCATTGACAGACTAGATCTGGAGCTGCAGAGAGAACATGGCCACAGGTACAGACTTCCCAGCACATACAGCAGGAACCAGGGTTTGGCTGAGAAGCTAACCCTTGCCTGAGAGAGAGAATATGATATTATGGAGCTTTGGGGGCAGGGCGAAGCTGCCAGGAAATAGCCAGTTATGATCTAGAAACTAGCAGCTGGTCCTTAAAAAGGATAGCTTTTAAAAAGTCAGGCTTTAATTATTCCAAACACAGTATGCTAGAAATAATAAACCACTTAAGCCATTCATTTCCTCTCCCATCTGCCTGCTTGTACGTCTTACAGGAATAACCCAAAGTAGTAGGTCCAAATACATAGTACACTTTACTTGGTAAAAGTAAAAATGCATGTGGACATTCAACTCATTTTAATTATAGATAATTCCTCCTACAGAGTGTAAAACCCTTACAAATGAGCCCTTGGGCACAGCGTGTGCAGTGGGACGTTTGTTGCATGGGATCCCTAACGGTTTACATCAGACTACATATTCCTTTTTTGGAAAGCAGTATTTTGGTTGTGTGCATTCATTTAAGTGCATTTGTGTTGATTCAAGTCAGTATGATGTTAGTTTCTCATTCTGAAATGTTGGTGTATTTCAAAAGCAATTACTTGTAAAAAATCTAACTCTGTATTCTGATTATTTCCTTTTCTGTTCTAGGGAACCAACAATCCTATATTTCTAAGCAGTATTGCCTTCTTTCAAGACTCTCTCATCAATCAGATGACACAAATCAAACTATCTGTGTATGATGTCAAAGATAGATCTCAGGGAACAGTTAAGTAATAAGTAGTTCATGGGATTTTCTTCCTTTTTTAAAAGTTATGTAATCATTTGAGAGGTAAGAGGTGAACCCAAGATTGAGTTTACTACTGCTTCACAAATTAACTCATGTCTAAACATACTTGTCTTTGGGAATTTTTTGCTGAACATTCCCAGTGGGCTCCTGAGGTGAGAGTGAGATGTGTCATGGGAACCAGCTGGCTGGACCCCCCTCCGCACCCCCAGCGATGGTAATTGGATCAGAGGCAGAGCCAGTGCACTGACACTGTGTGTGTTTCCTATCTTTTGCAGATGTATTTACTGGGCTCTGGAACATTCATTGTCAAAGATCTGCTCCAGGACAGGCATCATAGGTTGCATTTAACACTAAGGTTGGTATTTAATGTTATTCCTTTGAAAGGATCTGGAATTATGAGGTCCAGAGACAGGTGAGGAAAGGCCTCATTTCCTATACTGAGGGAGAACCCTGCCCCCTCCCAGAGGCCAGTATATCCGTTTCATCCAAGCAAAACGAATTACTCGGTCTATCAGAGGGGTATCAGAGAATGGAATTTTGCAGTGTCTGTAGGAAATATGACCACAGCAGTACTCAGACCTAAAGGAAAGCCTAGATACATTTCTAGTAATACTAAGTGTGTTTATCTGTTATCTGTCTTCTCCCCGATAGAATGTAATCTCCCAGACAACAGGAATTTTTATCTGCTTTCCTTCATTGCTGTATTGTAAGCATGTAGAGCAGTGCCTGTGCTCAATAAATATTTGTTGAGGGAATGAATGAATGAAAGGGAAACCCCTCTGTGTCCCTAGGTGGGGAGATGAAAGGTGTCAAGTTGTCAGTCCTTCCTAAATTCGTTTTAGGGGAAGTTCCCACCAAAACCCTGACATAGTATTCTTTTTTCAAAATAATATAAAAATTGGAAAAAATACCTTCTGGGAGAATAATCCCAAATAGCAAAGAAAATCTGATCAAAAAAAGTAGATTAATTCCTTACAATATTGACACATTCTGGACCTACTGTCATTAATGACAGGCTTGCAGGCATTGGCTGTTCAGTCAGAGGACAGGATGAGAGCCCTACAGCAGTCCTTAATGTGTGTGGAGAGCTTGATTCAGGAAAAAAGAAGAATTGTCGTAAAGTGAGAGGGATTTTGTGTGGGAAAGGGCTGCTTGAGAAAAATATTTAGGTACATCACATGCCAGAATTAATTCTAGCTGGACTAGAGTCAAATGTAAGAAATGGACATCATCCTTTTTAAAAGGAGCTAAAGATGATTATTGAGCATCGGGAAGGAATTTTCCAGGTATGAGAACAATGAGAGGTCACAAAGGAAATGGCCAGTAGATGTGACCACATAAAAATTAAGAGCCAGGCTAAATCAAACATCATAAGTAAAAAGCTGAGGCTCCAGCGTTTCCCAGGAGCTCCCCTGGCTGAATCAGATGGGCCCAGGCAGCCATCAGTCACCGGGGAGGGTCTCAGGGGGAAGATGACTGGGGCTGGAGTAGCACCAGCTGTATCATATCAGGACTCCAGGGCTTCGGGGACCCCTGGGTGGTCTCAGTTTATTTGGAGCCCAGGCCTCGGCCTTGGTTCTAATCAAAGCTTGAGGGCGGGGTGGGAAGGAGCAGAAGGGGATCCAGTACTGGACATAGGTGCCCTCCATTCCTGACCCTGAGATGTGTCCTCACCATTGGTGGCAGCTCAGAGCAGCATTGGCTCCTTGGGGAAGCCCCCTCCAACTTCAGGGCATGTCCACACTTCTCTGTGTTGCTTTGTCCCCTCTCAGACAGAGCCTTCCCCCGTGCCCCGTGGTTTCCTTGTCTGTGTCCCTGGAGGGAGCCTGTGCATGCAATGATGGCTGATTGATTGACCAGCTGGCTGGGCCTTGCTACTCCCATGACGCCTGATGGCCCAGGATGGCTGAGCTTTGTGTTTCAGCAGAGGAGAAGCACAGTCGCAATGCCGCTCATCCAAGTTGCTTGTTGCAGGTCTGCAGAGAGCGACCGCGTGGGTAACATCACCGTGATCGGCTGGCAGATGGAGGAGAAGTCAGACCAACGGCCCCCCGTGACCCGGTCCCTGGACACTGTCAATGGGAGGGTGAGTACGGCACCTGCCTCTGTCCACATGGACTTAGCCTCTGTGCTCAGCAGAGGGCAGGGCCTGCTGCTTGATGCTGCCCCCCGCAGGACGCTCGGTCCTCCCCACGCGTGTCTCCAAGTAGCGGAGGGCTGGGGAGGCCCTGGTGCCCTGGAGCTGTGTCTGCTCCAGGCGCCACACTGGCCATCTCTAAGGGAAGGAGTGAGCAGGCAGGCCCGCAGTGGGGAGGGAAGGGGGTGGCTGGGGGTGTGGAGCATGAGTGAATAGATAGTTGAGACCCTCTTTACGAGATTTCACGAGATTTGAGGATTTTACGGGACATCTGTTTTATTTCGTTAACATCTTCCTCTCCCAGACACACATGCCCCACCATTCCCTGGCGCACGCCGCCACCTTCTGAGCACCCTCTCTCCCTCCAGTATACACACTCCTGCACGCAGTCTCACACAGACACTCCTGCTCTTAAAAGAGAATCCCAATTCAAGAGCCCCAGCACCAGTAAGCAGTCATTGTTGTAAAGTACAGAGATATCAAGCCCAGAATGTTAACTCGGGAAATATTCCTTGGCATTATCTATTCCCTCCCTTTCATTTTACACATCAGAACACTCAAACCCAAGGGGAAGTGACATCGAAGACGTGCACAACGTCTAGAGTCGTGCACGTGTGGAGTACGTTCAGTGCACTGGGAGGTGAATTAATTTGTGGCTCGGGCAGCATGTTCATTGTAGAGATAATGGTGGATATTCGTTTTAAGAGTTCTCTTATGGTGTATTCAGGACACCCTTTCTGCTGAGTGCTCGGGAGTCATCTGAGTTCACAGTTTCCTTGTACTTTTCTGTACACCTTATCAGATGGTTCTGCCCGTTGATGAGAGTTTGACCGAGGCTTTGGGAATCCGATCCAAATACGCTTCATTGAGAAAAGACACTCTACTGAAATCGGGTGAGCAGCTTCTGCCGTTGGTGCTCTTGCCACTCTTGTGAGTGTCCACTGAGGCCCGTGGCTGTCCTTTGCTCCCTACCGCTGCGACTGTCACAGCCATGCGCTCCAGTTGTCACCTCTCTGCTGCTTATCAATGTGCCATTGTTTTTCCAGCTCAGAAACAGTGATGCTCCGAGGAAGGGGGTTCCTCCTCCGTTCCGCTCTTTCTAGGTTCACATTGGATCAGTGACTGACAGTCTCCCCACCCCCAGCCGCTTACACATTAGAGTTACATGTTCTGGGACAAGAAGATTGCATGTCACGTGGAGGACTTGAGGGTGTCAGCATCATCGAGGGCCTGGGTAGGAGGTCTGCCACCAGCTCACACAGCCTCCTTCTTCCCTGCCGTCCCACTTCAGTGTTTGGCGGTGCCATCTGCCGCATGTACCGGTTCCCAACCACCGATGGCAACCACCTGCGGATCCTGGAGCAGATGGCAGAGAGCGTGCTCTCCCTGCAAGTGCCACGACAGTTCGTGAAGCTCCTGCTGGAAGAAGACGCAGCCAGGTGAGGCCATGTGGAGGGGCTGACCACCCGTCACATCCCGGTCATGTGCCCCTTCCTTTCTGAGAGGCAGCAGGCAGAGCATCAGATGGGCTGGCCTGCAGACCCAGCCTTGCCATTGCCAGCTCGGTAGCCTTGGCTTGTCACAGGCTCCCTTTGCTTATCTGTCAGCAGATTCCTGGGCAAGTATTTCACGAGACAGCATGCTTGAAGCCCCAGCTGTGTGTCCCCCTCTCAGCACTCCTGCCCTTCCCACCCCTTCCTTTTCCCCTCTTGCTTCTTGTCCTTCAGAAAGGTAGAAATAGCTGGTCATTCTTTGGTCCTAGCTGTGCAGGTGAGCCATTTCCTGGGTTAGGGCCTCCAAGGTAAGGGCTCCAGAAGACTGTGACCATCAGGACACTTGGGTTCCCTAGGGCAAGAGTCTCAGCCCCTGTGCCTCTCTGAGCCCAGGGCATGTTTTATCAGTCTTAGGAGGGAGAAGCCGGAGAGTGGTTCACCCTGCAGATATGTCACCTGTCTGTCCAGACCGTCATTTCTACTCCTTGTCCTAAAATATGTTAATTATAAACACAATATGACAGAAGCATGAAAGAAAACAAGGAAACCAGAATCCTTCTGTTTTAATGCAGCTATTCTGTTCCCTTTTTTTATCTTAAAATATTCAAACATGGAAAAGAATAATTGGCAAGAATAATTCAGTGAGCACCCACATACATTTCACCTAAACTCACCAATTGTTAATATTTTGCTAATTACTTTATATCTGTTGCACATATTTTTAGTTATTTTAATTTTTAGAATTTTTCTTTCAGCTTTGTTCATATTTGTATATGTTTACATAGCTACAGTCTACTTTTCCATGTAACTTCAGTGTTTATGTTTTAGTTTTTAATTATGACGTGATTTTCCATTACGTGGTGTATTATAACTTTAAAAAGTTCATTCATATGACAGGTGTTTTAGTTCAGAGTTTGGTTGTTGTCCTGGTTGTTAGCAACAACCACATGCCAGGCTCTGTACTCCATGTGGGAGGCGTCTTTGTGGGCGTGACAGGTCGTGCCACACGGTCAGACGCCGGGGAGTGGGAGCCCCCACAGGAGCTCCACGTCTGTCTGCATGTGCCAGAAACTGAACGGGAGCTGTGAGAAGGAAGAGGTCGGTCAGGGCAGGGCTCTGGGCGATGGTGACATCACACAGACACCCAAGGCATAGGAAGCAGCCCCACTGAATGTAGGCACAAAGACACTCGGAAGAGAGGGGCCAGCAGCGGCCGGGGTGGACAGGCTGTGCTCAGGAGTGGCCTGAGACCAGTGGCGCACTGGCTGGTGGTGGACGAGCGCATGGGTTTCACCATGGCCCTGCTGCGCTGGCTGCCCTTTTATGTTAATTTTGCTATTTTAATAATAATAATAAGATGGCAAAACTTTTTTTACTTCAGACAATTTAGTAGATTCCTAAGAACTTTAATAAATTTAGTTTTTTTTTTTTTTCCTTAAAGGAAATCATGTGCATAGTATAAAAAGCCAAATGGTGCCAAAAGGTTTTTAACTAAAAACTCAACTCATGGGGCCCTCCCCTCTGATCTACTTCACAGAAACGACCCCTTTTAGTGGTTTTAATGATTATGGCTACGTGTCTGAATGTCTAAAATACTCTCTTCATTAGTCAGCTTCAGGGCTTAGCTACTGATTTCCTGGGGTGAGGAGTTTAGGCCTTTTATACATGCCCGGTCCGCATTTTCTTACCGGGGCTATCTTTTTTTTAAATCTGTCTCATGTTTTCACTATTCTGATTATGCAGCTATGATTCATTGCTGAGCTAGGAAGTTTCTATTTCAGTTCCTGTACAGTTTTTGTTTGTCTGGAGATAACCATTTCTCTTTCTTCTTCTTTTCCTTCCCCTCTTCTTTCTGCCCCCTCCTATCCCCGATTTCTCTGTCGAGCACACACATATAAGACGAGGCCAAGCCAGGCCCGATTCAACCAGTAATGACACAACAGGCCGCTTTTAGATTCAGTTAGTTTTTTACACATAGGCAGCAAAAGGAGGAATAGTGAAAGGTGCCAGCTCCCCCTGGTCCTTGTCCCATACCAAGAAGAATGACACAGACAAAGGGGGACAGTGACTGCAGCAGGAGCTGTGGGGGCCGGGTTGCCGAGGAGCAGGCTGTCTCACGTTCTACAGCTCTCTGCTGGGCTCTCACCTACTCAGAGACCGTGTCCTCACAGCCCCTGGGGGTGGCGGCCTCGGGGCAGCTACTCACGCACCTCCAGCCCTTCCTGTTCTGGGAGGACCACACGTCTTTCTGCCTGTGCCTGAGTGTGACCTGCAAGGTCACCCGAGCACCAGGGCAGAGTCACGCCCTGACAGCCTCTCTTCTCCCAGCCTCCACTGTGTTTCCCTCGAACATCTGACTGTGTGCTTCCCCAAGGTCACGGTGGTTTGCCTTTCCTGTAGCTGTGCGTCCTCCTGCCTCCTATTTGCTCTTCAGACAGACAGTGTAACTGTCATGCCAGGCTGTCCTGGGCATGGTGGTGCCTCTATGTGCGTTTTGTCCTCTGGTCAGGACTCCTGGGCCTCTCCAGGGAAGCAGCAGCCCCACGCCTGATGCACGTATGTCTTGCTTGCAGAGTGTGTGAGCTGGAGGAGTTGGGGGAGCTGTCCCCTTGCTGGGAGAGCCTCCGGCGCCAAATTGTCACCCAGTACCAGACCATTATCCTCACGTACCAGGAGAATCTGACCAACCTCCATCAGTACAAAGGTGGGTGTAGTCCCATCCTCTAGAGGCATGCGTGCTTTCTGCTTTCCCAGCGAGAGCTGGAACCCAAGGTTGCTAACACACTCTCACTGACAGACGCTTTAGTGAATTTTTAAAAATAGATTCTAATGTAGTGTGAATTCTTTCAAATACGGGTTTTTCAGATCTTAATTAAAAAGATAAATCTGTGAATTGCAGTGAAAAGTCCTTCTATGGTGTCATCTATCCAAACAACCGCTGTAGAAAGAAATTAAGGGGAGATGGAATCACAGGCTATTATTGGTCCATAGTATTTCTTCATCTTGGTCTAATGTCAGTGAGGTGACCAAAGGGACATAGGCCATTTGCTTTGAGACAAAGCCGTTTCTGGATTTCCCAGTTTAGGTATTCCGTGGAGCTCCCCACTGTAAGGCTCAAAACAGAAAGTGAGGTGGGGACACCTTGCCTTTTCTCCTTGAGAGGTGCCATTGATTTTCATAACACTCTCAGGGCAGGTTTAGAAAACAGTTTTTAACTCATTTCCCTTTTATTCTAAGTGGAATGAATTTTGTGGTTTTTCATTACTTTGTATATTACTTTAGCATTTTGAATTATTCTCTATTTTCAGATTCTTTCCTCTGTCCCTCCATATAATGGAATTTCAGGGTTTAAGGAAAATCACAAAGTCTTAATGTGGCTTTGACACAGAACATATGGGCTTTTCCATGACAAGGTGATGGTGGTGCCTGGCTTTGGTTTGGTGCGGAGAGCAAGTCTGAGTCACCACTAACAGAAGTGGCAGCCTTTGCCTGGAGGAACTGAGGGACCTAGTCACTCTGGATGCCTGTTACCCAGGACAGAGTGAAACCCACACAGCCTTGGGTTTTCTAGAGCAGAGCTCCTCAGAAGTCAGTGTGTATCCAGACCCCGAAGAATCTGGTTAAAATGTAGGACTGGGATTCTGCGTTGACCATAGGCTTGTGGGATGCCTGTGCTCTTGGTCTGTGGACCACCCTGTAACGGTCCGGTTCTAGAGAGCAATCTCCTGTGGCAAAATGCAGAACACACACCTGCTGGTCTGCAATTCGTATGCTGGCAATATAGATCGATTTATTTTTCACTAGATGGAATGTTTATTTCCTCGACCTTTCTGGTTGTCAGTTTAATTTGTAATTCCTTTGTTTTGTAGGCATGTGTTTCTTAGTTAGTTATGGATTCTGATTATAGAAAATAAGATTGTGGGTACTTGTCACTAATCCTCGTGAACCAGCCACATGTGTACAAGGGAATGTGTTTCAGTTTGTGCTCCAGAGGGCTGGAGTAGACACTGTATTGCATTTGTTTATCTCGACAGACCTGGGGTGATGAGCAGACCTTTATGGCCTTTCAGAACAGACATGTGTTTTTCTAGCCAAACTGGTTTCTTAAATCTTGGCTGATGGCGGTCTCTAGAATTGGAACAGACGGTGTCTGGCGTGGGCCCATTGCTTTTTATACTGGTGCTCACATCATGCTGCCCCAAATCACATTTCTGTGTCAGCTCTGTCAGTTGCAGGCTCAGTCGTGGCAGGCTCGGCGTGGTTACCACAGCCTTCTGAAGTGGTTCTCGCCGGCTCCATTCACCACTGAGCATCCAGAACTGCCTCCTGGCCAGCGAGCCGCCCTCCCTTCACCTTTCACCTGCCCAGCATCTGGAAATGAAATGAAGTATGCTCACGGGCAGCTCAGCACTTCCCAGGGCGCTGCCCACACACACCTGCTCACATGCAGCAGCATCCTTGGAATACCGTTTTTCTTCTTTCTATTCATGAATGTAAGATACATGTCGATGACCTTTGTTTTCTCATATTCCATTTCTTAGGTCCCTCATTTAAAGCAAGCAGCTTGAAAGCAGATGAAAAGTTAGAATTTGTTCCTACAAACTTGCACATACAAAGGATGAGAGTTCAAGACGATGAAGGATCAGGTACCTACTCTGCTGCCCCCCTTGTTGAGTCTCATTCCAGTTTTTTTCTCTCTGGGTACTTGGGTCCTGAGTGCCCCACCTCTACCCCAGCTTCCCTGTGTGCTCTGCTGCTGGGTGGCTTGGAGAACAGCCACCTCACAGGACCTGCAAAAGGTCTCTGCCAAAGAGCCCAAGCCCCTTCCTCTTGTCTCTCCACCTCCAGCTTCCCCTTGTGTTTCTGTAGCAGGGAGTAGCCCAGCAGCTCTCCTTCCCCAGGGGGAATGCAGCCCCATGGGGCTCTACCGTGGGACATGTGGAACCTCCTCCTTGCTGAGATGATGGTGCTGGCCTAGACGGCCCATGCTGTGGGAGTAAGGGAACCGGAGGTTGCTTGGAAACGGGCTGGAGGGGCAAGACCCAGACTTGTGTGCATATCCCTGTAGCCAGCTTGTCCACAGGCCTGAGCCAGAGTAATGGAGGAGAGCTTTCTGTCATTCAGATCAGAACTATGACATCGTCACTATTGGGGCACCAGCAGCACACTGCCAAGGTTTTAAGTCAGGAGGTCTCCGCAAAAAGCTGCACAAATTTGAAGAGACCAAGAAACAGTAAGTAGCCAGAGGAGGTTTGTGGTCGTTGTACAGCTGTCTGATGCTTCCCGGTTTAAATAAAATAAAAATATGAGCGCAAAAACATCCAACCATCTGATCTGCTTTCGCATGGTGGGAGGAGCTGCCTCACGGACCCTGTGCTGCTGTGTGTGTGTGTGACTGAGCTGGGTGGGTGAAGAGGGCACCTGATGAGTGATTCCATCCTTTGAAATGAACAGCACGTTGTGATCTGCCTTGGAGGTGGAGCTTCGGGTGGCCACCCTGTGCGGGCTCTCTCTCTGCTGGCTCAGCATCCTTTAGAGTCCCTGATCAATCACTTGAACACCACAGGCGTAGAGCCTGGAACACATTGTTTCCTTTCCTGAAGGACAGCAGTGGCAAACATTCCTAGTTTTTTGTTTTGTTTTTTATTTTTTGGCGGTTGGCCAGTACAGGGATGGAACCCTGGACCTTGGTGTTATGAGCACCACACTCTAACCAACTGAGCCAACTGCCAACATTCCTAGTTTTAGAAAGATCCAGGGGCTGCATGGAGCTTCCGTCCTGAGCAGAAAAGTGCCAGGTAGGCAGGGTGGGGAAGTGTGTTTCATCTGTGGACGTGGCAGAAGCAGTGTGTGCTGTGAACCTGGGGACGAGGAGCTGAGGTGGGGAGCTGGCCTCGCTGCCAGCCTGCTCGGGTCTGGGCCATGCACTGGTGACCAGAGATGCCGGCTGCCAGTCTAGGCCTCGTCCTGGGGAGCTCAAGACCTTGTCCAGGAGCAGATAAGTCAGCAAGCACCATGTGGGTGAACAGTGCCTGAAAAGGAGGCACGCAGAGGGGTGGGGGAGGGGCAGGGAGCGGGCATCACCCCATCTCGGGTGGTGGAGGGCTATAGTGCAGGCTGTCGTGTTAGACACACAGGAGACACTGGTGATCTTCCAGAATGTCACCTGTCAAGATTTAAATGGATCAAGGGGTGCGAGTGTAAGAAGTGGAAGGGATGAGTGTCGGTGATTCTGTGGGGTCTTTGAACAGGCCACAAGGTAGTAGGTAGAGGAGGAGGCACAAAAAGATCTCAGGTTTGGGGAGAATAATCATGACTTGAGTGTGTATTTAGGTTGATGGGAAGGATGAACATTGGTGGAGCAGGGTTCTGGAGAAGATGAGACAGCAGGACCAGGCAGTTCATGCTAGAAGGGACAAAAGAAGAGATGGGGTTGCAGAGAGATTTTCGAGGTGGGAAGGAACAAGCCTAGGTATGGATGGAACAGCCTCTACAGAATGTGGAGTTGAAAGGGTCACACTTACCAGTTGAGAATGGAGTAGTAGTTTGAGGGAAGGTGAAGCAAAGTCCCAGGCAGCACCAAGAGAATCTCAAAAGATGGTGAGGGGGTGGGGAGAGCTTTAGCACATGCCATGGAGCTCGAGGGCCATTGCCTGACTGTGCTGCTATGATTGGAGTCAGGGCACAGCTTGAGAAAACGACCATGGACTGGATCAGGGATGGGGTGAAAGGTCAGGTCAGTGGCTGGTCAGTGGCCAAGGGGGTCAGGGGCATGTCTCTGACCACTGGGGAGGCTGGTGGCTGAGCAGGGGCAGAATAGAGTGTGCTGTGAGCAGCAGGGGCAGAATAGAGTGTGCTGTGAGAAGTCGTCATTCATGTGCTCAGACCTGTGTGGAAGCCAGTTCCTTGAGATTTCAGACTCTGCAGAGGTGATCCTGCTCTGCTAATGTCCAAGTGGCTGTTGTTCATTCCTGGCTGGGGTCAGGAAGGGGAAGTTCAGCATTCTCTGGGAGCCCAAGACAGCCTGCTTGACCTTGATTCATCCCCCACAAGGGCGCTTCCTTTTGCAGACAAACTATGTAACCAGGCCTGCCTTAGGATTCAGTGACTCTAGTGTTCCTTTGGGAAATGCCACCACAGCTCTGCACAGCCAACCAGGAGCTGTGTGTCTGTCGCGGCATTGCGTGTTGCCCTGTGGAGAGTGTGAGTGTGCGATTTGGGATGCTGTGGACCCTGAAAGGCCAGTCAAGAGGGGGGGCCACCTGGTTGTCCCTGTCCCAGGAGGGCTTGGGTGTTGATACCTGATTACTCTGTGTTAACTTCAGAATTTATTTCCTGAAATTCCTCTCTAGCATTTAAAAAGTATATAGTGTAAATTGTTGTTTCAGTTTCTGCTAATGTCATAATACCACTTACAGATAGGGTTTTCATCTCTTCCTCTTCCCTTTAAATGCAGAGGTAATTGCCCCCCGGGGGATGTCTCCCTGGGGCTTGAGCACAGGCAGTGACCTTGCTGTAAGGTATAAGCTCCTTGGGTTCTAAGTTTAGGTGTCTCTATAGTCAACAAATAATTTTGAGTATTTTGACAAAAAATAACTTGACTTTTTAATTTTTTGTTTTACATTTGGTATGTGCTAACAAACTGCTAATATTTCATTTTGGTTCTTTTCTGTAGCAGTTTTGAGGAGTGTTGGTGAGTTTTCTGTCTGTGGAGAGAGTGTCTGTTTGGGTCTCGATCTCATGCAGAGAAAGCCTGTGCTGTCCCCCCAACCCCTACCTGTGCGGCGCCTCACCCCACCGGGCCGCCCTGGGCTCCTCGCTGTGCGCCCTGTAGACAGAGATCTCCCTTCCAACTGCAGTGTTCTTTGACAATGAATAGCCAATCTCCAGTCCACTGGTTTACCTTTAAAACCTGGCCTCAGTTTACTGCTGTGCTCACTCTGAGAAGGGACCCAGTTCTCCTTCTCCCAGGATGAAGAAGAGCCTGACCCGGCTAGTCACCTGGGTGCTGGGACCTCAGGTCCACCATTGATATGGTTGGGAACCCCTTTCTTTTTTTCTTTTCTTTGTACAAGAATCTTGAGGCTTTTCACTTTTACCTTCACCATCACCTCTAGTATGAGTGAAGCCAGCTTGCATTTTCATACTTATTAATTTATGCAGATTTTTAAAATGGTTTTACTAAGGTCAGTCTTACCCCTGGGGGCTAAAAACCAAGAACTAATATAACTGAGTGACTTTTCCACCAGGGAATTAGATGGCAGCCAGAGACCACCATGTCTGCTTCCTTGGGGTCCCCACCACTACACCAGGCCCCGAACAGGGGCTCTACAGCGGTGTTCATTAGGAGGCATCTGCAGCCCTTCAGGAAATGCTGCCACCTTAGAGCCACTGATTGAGAAGTCCCAGGGGCCGTGGCTGAGCCCTGCCTGAGGTGTCAGGACTCTGGTGGGGGCATCTGACAGCAGAAGTCCTGAGGACACCCCCCCACACCATGCAGAGGTCTCTTCTGCTTCCCCTAAGGAGGGCCCTTCCTAAGGGGGTACTTAGGCATAAAGGAGGGCGGACGGCATCTGGGGAGGGCTGTTGCTGCTCCTGTCTCTTTGAGGAGGAATCCCACAGCTACTTCCATGGAAGTAGCCCCTCAGGCTTCCCTCCCCTCCTTTTCTCTTACTGGGGCCTCATTGAAGGCCTGCCCTTTCCTGCAGCAGAATGAATATTTAGGGGTTGGGTTTAGGGGAATGGAGGAACGGACAGGGAGAGCCAAAGGCCTAGCTGCCCCCAAGGCCTGTCCCTTGGTAAATCCTAGCCGTGCATTTTTGGTTGAAGCTTATCTGGAAAATTCCTGGGGAACTAACCTTCCTCAGGTTCCCTCTTAACTGAGGAAACCTAGACTTTCCATAGCCCAGCCCGGGACTGGTGGTCCCCACCCCCAAGACATTACTGAGACAGGTGAGGGCTGGAGAGGAGAGGAAAAGTTATAAGCAGAGGGGCAGTGTTCCCACCTGGAGAACGTGAGGGACTAAATCCCAGCCAGAGATCACCCAGCCTCCTAGTCCTCCTGCCCTGTGTGGAAGCCAGCTCCTTGGGATTTCAGACTCTGCAGAGGTCATTCTGTTCTGCTCATTTCCAGAGTGGCTGTTGCTCATTCCTGGCTGGGACTAGAAGACTCCACTCTTAGGCTCCTGTGACATCTGCAGTCTAGCCCATGACCCCAGCTCTGAGTAGGTCTGGACCATACCTAGGACACTACCTCCTGGGGCTGCCCCAGGGGCTTGTCGGTGGGAGAGCTCAGAGCACAGAATAGTTAGGGGACAAGAGTCTCCCTCTCGAGTTAAGACTTCCTGGGAGTGTCTGTGTTGCAAGGCAGCAAAACGTCTGCACCCTCCCCACCTCTGTCATGTGGCCGCCCCGTTTTTAGAACTAATTGAACACACGAGCTTGTATGTTCCTGATTGTCCTTGAACAGCAGCTCTTTGAAATTTGCCTTTTCATACCCCTGCCATATACTTCCCATGCAGAAGTGCCAGGTACTGTTATTAGAACATGACCTGTAGGCACTCAGGCTGAGTGGAGGGCATCATTTTTCTTTCTGCCTTGGGGACGGGGGTGGGTATTTGTTGAAGTGTACACCATCACCTATACACGCAGAAGTGGGCCAACGCACGGCACCTATTACATACGTACTCTGAATATTGGGGGCCTGGGAAGATTGGGCTTTTAAGATTCTATTTTGAGATTGTATTTTTAAGACTAAATTATCTAAATGGCAGCTATTCATTTGGAAGAGTGATTGCAGTTTGGAACATGGCCCTGTGGAGTGACTTGTCCCACGTGGGCTTGATTGCAGTCTGCTGCATGGGCTTCTGGCAAATCCATCGTTTTCTGTTGTGGTGTGTGGGCTTGTGTGGTGGTGTTTCTTCGTGGGGTGCCTTGGTTTTGGGTTTCTGCATGTTTGCCCCATAGTCTGGCAAGGAAAGGGGCAGCGGCAGTTTCTGGATAAGCTGTCTTCGGGTTTCCCTGGGAGTCCAGTGGGAAGGTTCTCAGCCCTGGCTGAGGTGACCCTTTTCTCCAGGGGAGGTGTGGTAAGGGCTGTCCTCCACTTCTCTCTCTGCCCGTGAACTCAAAGGGCAGCCCTTTGAGGGGCCAGTCAGAGCCCCTCATTCATTCCGTGAGGGAAGGGACAGTCATTCTACACAGAGCTCACTGCTTCAAATTTTAGGACGAGACCTCTGCATTGGTGGCTTGTACTTCTTCCTGCTTTCCTTGACTGCTTCTTCACTCTGAAAAATAAATGTACAATATTGGATTGACTGGGATCTGAGCTGTGAGGCGTGCAGTTTATCATCACCGTCCAGTAGGATCAAACATACTGGATGGGCCCCTCGAAGCTGGGGGACGTGGAGTCAGTCCTTCAGAGGCTCCTGATTGTGTTGGGCAGTGGCTGGGCGGTAGCTGTGACATCAGATCCCTAGATACACATGCTGCTTGGCAGGGAGGAGGAGGGAAGCAGGAAGAAGCACGGTTGCAGAGCCCTTGAGGTCTCTGTGCTTGGCACGTTCTCCACCTCCTTTTTATCTGATGGAACAGTATTTTTCAAAGTGGGGAAGTCCTGGAGCCTGGGAAAGGGAAAGGGAGTCCAGTTGTCTGGGGACTTGCTGGAGTCACACATGTGAGAGAAAGAATAAGTGTGGGTGTTCACAGAAAGTTTGATGTCCTGATTGGCCAAATGAAAAACCAAATTTGGTTTGTATATTTGTTTCTGGCAAACTCCAATACCCACTGCAGTCTGTCCTTTCACTGTAATGATCTGACTCCTGATAAGTGGGCCTCATGTCTCTATTGCTTATAAGTTGACAGACGAGGTCTTTAGGTGAAAGATGATGAGCATTCAAGTATAATTATCGGGTATGATCAATATCTGTACACGCATGGACACACAGTAAAAATACACATACATACAAATACAGATAGAGGCTTGATTGTGTTTTACTATTTTGAGCTTCTACCATATAGAAGAAAAGATCTCCTAGATTTCCTGTTGCCCATCAGCAACTATGCTAACCTAGGAAAACACCCCTGAGTAGCAGAATGTTTGACTTTAGTGTTAGCTGGAGGCTGGGGTTGGGATGATGCTGCCGTTTTCGTCAGATTCAGGAGAACTCTTTGGAATCTGTTTTTATCCTTTTTAGTACATCATCTAGCTGTCAGTCCATAATCTACATACCACAGGACATCATCAGAGCCAAGGAGATCATCGCCCAGATCAACACCCTGAAAACCCAAGTTAGCTACTATGCTGAGCGGCTCTCAAGGGCAGCCAAGGACAGGTCCGCCACTGGCCTTGAGAGGACACTTGCCATCTTGGCAGACAAGGTAGGAGGGGCTTCCCTGCTTCATGTGGAGGGGGTTCAGTTGGGTTTCTGGAAGCTGCTGGATACCTCAGATGTGCCTGGATTTGTCCACAAAGAGAGTAACATTGGGGTGACATTGAAGGTCTGTCTTTAGGTTCATTTCCACAAAGGCCCAGGGAAGTCTGGTGATTTGCCCATGGTCATAATGGCAAGGACAGAGCCCAGGGCTCATGACTCAGGTGCTACTTCATGCAGATGTATTTTCCAGCAAGTCCATGGGGCTAGTTTTGTTGGGACTGATACGATTCCCCAACTTTCTTAGTAACGGCCTAAGCACATTTTTTGTGGGGAGGCCACATTTCTACTGTACTTGAATTTGAAAAAAGAAACTGAGCTATTATATAGACATAAGATAGGAACAGTATAATTTTATTGACATATATAGTCAGTAAACCAGCTTCTCATTAACCATAATTAAATCCTGATTTAAAAATATGTAAATATTGGTCTATACTGAGAGAGCAGATATGTCAGACTCTTGATGGGTGGCGTTTTTTCACATTGCTCAGTCTCTCTCTCAGCACACATACTATACACTCACACATACACACACTGTCACGCAGATTCTGATTACACCTCCCCACTCACGCTTGCTTTGCTGGGGTGAGCTGCTGTCGCTGATCAGAAGGTGTTATATCCTTCACGTGTGTTCACACAGCAAAAAGATTGAGAGCCAGGGATTAGATCCACTGGAAAATAAAGATGTAGTTGTCAGTAGTAAAATTATGGACCATAGAACCCCTGTTGCGTACAGAATTCTCCAAAACCAGAAGTGCTGTTTCAGGAGTCCAGCTGCCCAGAGCCAGGAATTAGGTGCTGAGATCCAAACAGATAAGGCTGTGGGGACTTAACCAGAGTAATGCCTGGCCCTGTGGACTTGCTCCCTGGATGTGGGGGGACAGCCCAGGAAGTTGGCCAAGGTTGGGATGCTGGGTTCTCCAGGCCCCTTCCCTAGCCATAGCAGGTCAAAGGCAGAAGGGGTCAAAGGTCAAAGAATGTCAGCGAAGATTTTTTTAGCCTTCTCTCATCTTCCTTGTGTTCTCCAGTCTGGGTGGGAAATTCTTGCGAAGATTCAGGCCACAAGGGTCCTGTGGCAGCCTCTGCACTCTGAGGTCCTGAGGGATGCAGGAGAGCTGGCCTCAGACACGTTCTCCTTTTCTATGAGAAGGCAGGTCTTGCAGCCTCGGCCTGGGGCTCAGCAACCCTGCTTTGTGTTTGCCTGCAGACCCGGCAGCTGGTCACAGTCTGCGACTGCAAGCTGCTGGCCAACTCCATCCACGGGCTGAATGCTGCACGGCCTGACTACATTGCCTCCAAGGCCTCCCCCACCTCAACTGAGGAGGAGCAGGTGATGCTTAGGAATGACCAGGACACCCTCATGGCCAGGTGGACAGGCAGAAACAGCCGATCTTCCCTGCAGGTGGACTGGCACGAGGAGGAGTGGGTGAGTCTGCTGCTCGTGGCCGGTCATCCTGCTGCTGAGCTTGGGCTGAAACCACAAAGCCCCTTGCCAGCCTTGTCACCTCCTAGGTGCCTGAAGGGTTGGCTCCTTTGTGAACAGGCTCCAGATTTACTTCACAGGTGTAGGGAGGGAGACTGTTTCCAGACCTTTGTGTGCATTCGGGGAGCAGGGCTGTGCTGGGGGCTGGGCCAGCCTCAGACCTGGTTGGAGCAAGGTGGGTTTTCTCCCCAAGCCCTTGCCCTGTGGGAGGTCTTGGCTCCTCTCCCTGCCTCTCTGTGGCCCCTGGCTGCTGGCAACCAGCCACGCTTCTCCTGCCTCCTCCCTCTCTGTGGCCCCTGGCTGCTGGCAACCAGCCACGCTTCTCCTGCCTCCTCGTTTGTTAGCCCTTCTAGGGCTGTTTGTATCTTTGGAGATGTGGAGCTCAGGTGCTGGGGCAGCTGGGGAGGATTTGGACATTGCTGCCCTGACAGTGCCTCACAGAGGAGCCCTGAGAGCAGGGTCTGTGTCACATCCTACGCCTTGATTTTTTTTTGTTTGTTTGTTTTTAAAAAATTTTTATTGAATCAAAATTGGTTATACTTATTTTTGGGGTTCAACACTGAGATATCTTGATCAAATCAATATTACTAGCATATATATTGTTACACACATCTTAATTATTGTTCATGCCCCTTGTCCAATCTCTCTTCCCCTCTCCCTGCCCCTCCCCCTCTAATTACCCTAGATTTCTTCTCTCCTTCTGAAAGAATAATGGTTACTCTGTTGATTTGTTGCCTAGATGATGTGTCCAATGCTGAGAGGCATGATCAGGTCCTCCAATATTATCATAGAGCAGATGCTTCTTCTGTCACTCTGAAATGGGCTTTGTGGAGAGAGACGTCTCTTCTTTTCTTTATCTCTGCTGGTGACTCTCCCTGTGTCAATGCACTCCAGTGGTTGGCGGACCATCGGCGTGGTGATTGTGGTGTTTAGCCACTTTTGCGGCAGCCATGGTTATTGTGGTGGCTGTGGTGGGCCACCCACATGGAGAAGATGTTTTTGGCATGTTCCTTGGTGGTGTCGGTGTGCCTGGCTGTGAGGAGTGTCGCAATCCATGCCTCACGTTCCCAGGGTGGATCCCGAGGTGCTGGCATGATGTGCCTGGTTTTGGGAGGGGGGATCCAATCCTCCTCTCCATGCCTTGGGTCCCAGGGCAGGCGCCGAGTGGTGACGCAGTGTATCTAGTTGTGGGAGGGGGGTCGGGCCCCCACTCCATATCTTGGGTCCTTGGGTGGGCCCCAAGGTGCTGGCCTGGTGTACCTGGTTGTAGGAGGGGGGTTTGATCCCCTTCTCCATGCCTCAGGTTCCCAGGTGGGTCCCAAGGCACTGGTGGTGTAAGTGGTTGTGGGCAGGGGTCCTGTCCCTGGCTTCATGCCTCACGTCCCCTGGTGGGCCCCAAGGTGCTGGTGGTGTGCCTGGGCCAGAACTAATTTTTTGTCCTTTGCTTACTTCTAACACAGGGGAACTTCCTGTGGGGACCTTGAGCTGTGTTGTTGAGCTAAATTGCTGCTTTGCTGCTTTTTCCCTAGAGAATCCTTTTTGTGCAGCTCAGGGTTTAATGGTTGACTTTATAGGTACTTCTAGTTCTCCAGAGACTCGGTGCACCTGGGTTGTGTAGAAACTCTGATCTGGGTCTTAGTTTTTTCATCAAACTTCACCCCATGAATTCTGCATCCCTGACCAGTCTCCTCTGAGTGGTCCGGCGCTGACTGGGGGGCGGATCGGCTGTCCTTGCTGTGCCCCAGTGTTCTCCCGGTGGGCCCCTGTCTCCCCCACCACCTGTGCTCCAAACACTTCCCATGGGACGGGCCCTGTGCCGGTCCCTTTCCTTGACTCACTGGCCTCTGAATGGCTCCCCATTATCAGCTGTTCTGGCTCCTCGTAATGGTCTTGCAGTCTTGGGGGCCACCAAGCTCTCTTCTCCCCTTCCGCCTCCAAGTAACTCCATCTGAAGGGCACAGCTATGGCTTCTGCCGGTTCCTGCTCCATGCGCTCAGCAGCTCCACCATTAAAGCAGCTGCATCCTGAAATGCTCAGAGCAGCTTTTTCTTTCTCTCATCGTGGTTTCCCCTGCTTTCATGAACTCTGTAGGTCTCTCCTCTTCCCCTGAGCTCTAGCAGCCCCAGCTTGGCTGATGTTACATTTTTATGGTTGTAAATTGGTTGATTTGTGGGAGAGAGTGACGCTGGGGACTGTCTATTCTGCCATCTTGACTGGAACTCCCCCGTGACTTGTTTTGCCACATGTGGGGACCACTGCTTAGAGGCGTTGTTCCAGGAAGCACTGAATTATTTAGTGGCAGCAAAGTGACCCTCCAACTCTGTCATCCTGTAGTCTGCGTGGGTTTCTGCAGATCACTCTTAGCTCTCCCTCCCTCCTCCACACCTCCCCTCCTAAGTGATCAGCTGTTTCCATCCCCTTCAACCAGAGAGAGGCTCAGCCCTGCT
The DNA here is from genome assembly GCF_027409185.1 of Cynocephalus volans. Lineage (NCBI taxonomy): Eukaryota > Metazoa > Chordata > Mammalia > Dermoptera > Cynocephalidae > Cynocephalus > Cynocephalus volans. Next base: position 95,970,587 of record NC_084473.1, on the reverse strand, counting down.
GTGTGTGAAGGTTGAGGAGGCCTGCAGTGGAGGAGGAGGGGATAGGACCCTGTGCCCTGAGAGAGCTACTAGCAAATATCTCCCAAACTTTATTTTTATTTTATTTTATTTTATTTTTGTCGTTTTTTCGTGACCGGCACTCAGCCAGTGAGTGCAGTGGTCATTCCTATATAGGATCCGAACCCGCGGCGGGAGCGTCGCCGCGCTCCCAGCGCAGCACTCTACCGAGTGCGCCACGGGCTCGGCCCATCTCCCAAACTTTAAAAACAGTGACCATAGGGCATCAATTAGTCTTTGAGAAGCTAATATGACCTTAGTGGGGAATTGTGAATCATCTTGATATTTCTTTTTTTTTTTTTTTATCAAAGTTCTTTTTTGGAGTCGGGGGGCGGGGATGGTGGCTGGCCAGCACAGGGACAAGAACCCTTGACCTTGATGTTATAAGGCTGTGCTCTAACCAACTGACCTAACTGGGCTGCCCTCTTGATATTTCTGTCTTGTGCAATTTTTTTTTTTTTTTTTTAAAGATAACTGGTAAGGGGATCTTAACCCTTGACTTGGTGTTGTCAGCACCACACACTCCCAAGTGAGCTAACCTGCCATCCCTGTATAGGGATCTGAACCTGTGGCCTTGGTGTTATCAGCACCGCACTCTCCCAGCATGGCGGCCCGGTTGGGGGATCAGTGGAGAGGGTTTGGTTTGTGTTCTGCTTTGGTTTTCCCATTGGGAGAGCTAACCCAAATGGGCCCTTTTGGTTTGGAAGGAGAAAGTGTGGCTAAACGTTGACAAGAGCCTGGAGTGCATTATTCAGCGGGTGGACAAGCTGCTGCAGAAGGAGCGTCTGCATGGTGAGAGCTGTGAGGATGTCTTCCCCTGTGCGGGCAGCTGCACCAGCAAGAAAGGTAACCGGGACAGCCATGCCTACTGGATCAGACCGGAGGACCCCTTGTGCGATGCCCCTTCCTCGCCATGCCCCTCCACCATGCCCGCTGCTGCATGCCATCCTCACCTGACCACACGTGCGTATGAACTCACGTTCCCCACGCCGCCTCCACCGCATGCCTCAGCGCTTCTTTCTGTCTGTCTGTGTCTCTGAGTCCATGCCCTCCTCCCCTTGCAGACTGCAGGGAGGGTGTCAGGCAGAGCGGGAGTGTCCCAGTGCACGGAGCAGCAGGCAGTGAGGGCGGAGGCTCCGGTTGTCTTTCCACACAACTGAAACCCGGGTGTGACTCTGCATCTCCTCCACGGGCAGAATCTCGGGGCCCTCCTGGGTCACACTGCCATGGCAGCAAGGGTTGGGCTCTTGGGCTTTTCAAGTTTGTAAACTGCTCTGAGAACCTGAAGGAGGCCGGGAGGCAGCTGCCTTTCTGGTATGATTGTTTATTGCATTAGGAATTGGTACAGTGAAGGAGAAAGTGAGTCATGCAGGGACACAGCTGGATGAGGGATGTTAGCAGGCCCAGAGGACTTGGCTAAAGGCTGGTTGTCATTGGCTGGGCATGCTCTTATCCAGCAGAGGCATGTTGCCTGGGGACCTGGGAATGCAGATAGTGGCACCCCATTCCTGGGCCTTTGGTGGGCTTAGTGAGGTTCCGTTTGGCACCAACCTTCTGGTGAGACCTTCAGTACATGGTAGGACATTGGCATGAAACAACATGCTTCAGAAACATTCTTCTGTCTGCAGAGACACAGAGTGTACCCTGACACCCTGCTCTGCAGATAACCTTAAAGCTGGGGAGCACATGGTTTCTCAACAAGCAATCTTTGGTCCCTGCAACTCAGGTGCTTCCCACCTTTTCCTGCAACATCTGGAAAGGGTTTTGGCCCAGGCAGCTGAGACCTGGCTACAGACCTAGCTGGTGCCTCCTCTTGCTCTCCCATGGGAATTTTAAGCCATAGTAAGTAAGGCCCAGATGTGCCGGGGATAGGTTTCATGCAATGAGGGCTTTTAAATTCTGAGTTGGGCAACTTCCATTCACAGCAGAATTGTGCTCCTTTGTCAGAACCTCTTGATAAATCTTTCTTCTGTTTATAAGATGCCCTTTTTCTCTTTAATCTGCCTGCAGTCTGTTTCCAGGGCACTATGTCACTTGAACCTCTGTTACACAGTATTCACGTCAGCCACCTTTCCATCTATGGGGCATTTACAGTTTAACTTCCCCAAACCCGTGATTGGTTCGTGGAGCTATTTTGTCTCTGTGTTCTTGTTTTTCTTTATGTAAATTGTATTTCTTTTTAAAATTTTCTTAAAGTTCATTACTAATTTCTCTTTAATATTATCTTGTTTATAATTTTGAATATTTTCTGCAGATATAAACAGTAATTTATTGGATTTTTTTTTTTTTTAATGCACGAGCTAGTTTGTTTAATCAGATGTGCTGTATATCCATAACTTGAATGCCTTTTTTTTTTTCTGGGCACATCCTGGTATTGTTTAAATGTAGGCAAATTTAAATTCAGTTTTAAAATTATTTAAACGAGCTTTTATTTATATTTGGGGTTTGGTTTGTAATTATGTGTGCCATTAAAATCAGCTCTGTTGTACTAATGGGAATATGAAGCATACATTTGAGAGAGTCTAACTCTGCTGATCACCACTCAAAGAAATGTATGAAACCATATGCCACTAAATTATCTGTGGATGATCCTTAATTTAAAAATCTTTAGCATAGCCAGGAAGCTGTTTAGACCTCAGTGTGATCAGGAGGATCAGAAAGAACTAGACTGTGAGCTCTTTATTTTGGTGAATTGCGTGTCCACTGTGCCAGAGCTTGGGTCTGTCGTGACTTTTTATACCATTCCAAGTCACTGGAGCAGTTGTTTTGGCTTAATGAGCAGGTTGTGTTCACACCAGTATATTTGTTATATGAGAATAACTGTGCTGCTTTGAAAGACCTCATCATCACTTTTCTTTCCAATTCCCTACCCCGTCCTGGGTCCTGGGATTTCATTTTTCACCAGGGAGCTGCCCTGCCTCTCAGCTCAGCTTCCTGCAGAACTGATCAGAAGAGGGCCACACGCTCCTACACACCCCCACCTCCCAAGGTGCACCTAATTGCCCCACCGGGATTTGGTGGCTTTTGTTACCTTCCTCTTGCACACTGTCCTGCTCTCCTCATGCCCGAAGAGTCATTCAGACCCCAGACCAGGCTTTTCTTAACCTGGGGTCTGTGGGTGCAGGTGTGTGCGCCCCTGAGATTTTGTGCTGAAATTTGCATATGCATGGAGAAAAAGTCCATAGTGGTCATCCAGTCTCAAGGGACTCCATGACAAGTTACAAGCTGCTGGTCCAGCAGTACCAGAGGAGACCCTGCCCCTTTGACTGAAAGATGAGTTTAGCAAACTGGGTTTAATCCCTCATGTCCTCACAGGAGTGGTCTCAACCTACCTGTGTAGGACCACCACAGAAGCTTATAAAATAGGCTCTTAAACTTTTTCTCCTCATTCAGAGACTCGGAATCCTGGAGGAGGGGTTGTGGGAGGCAAAATTATGTAGTTTTTTGAGGCTCGGAATAATTCTTATTAGCCAGAGAGATGTTTAAGAATCACTGCTCTGCATCACTACATACCACTGTGGATTTTGCTCTTTGTTAGCTAGATGGTCTCAGGGTATTTGGGTTCTAACAAAGAAGCTGAACTCTTAGTTTACAGAGGCCTTTATATTTTCTATGCCCTTGGCCAGTTTGAGGAGTCATTTCCAAAGGTCATTAGAGAGGAATGATCCCTTGCCAACCCCTTCTTGACAATCCACGTTGTAGAAGTCTCCTTAAATTTCTTTCTGGCTGTCCTTGGGGATCTGAAAGTGCCTCATTTCAATATCCTGAAAATATCATTTGAGCTGAAATGTTCAGACATAAAGTAAACTTTTACTTCCATGTTCCCTTTTCAAACTTGTTCTCTCAGATAGCAAAGCCAGGAATTTTAGAGTTTTTAAGAGCAATGTGAAATTGAAATGAGTACATTCCAGTGTGATTCAGTGTAGGTGAAATGGAGTCAAAATTGGTAGTCTGATTTTCATTGCACCTGGAGGGACATTTTCATTGGAGACTTCCCCCAAGTCACAGAACTTTTACATTTGGTTTCAATTTTTAAGACCGGCATAGGGTTTTTTTGGTATATTGGTTTCATTACTGGATTTTAATCTTTTGGATCTCGGCTGTGAGTCTGGGCAGTGGGCTATGACTTGGGAATGCTCAGTTGACTGGTCAGTCTCTCTCTCTCCAAACTTGCTCCCAGATGTTGTGAGCCAACATGGGGCTCACCACTACAATGTGATTGATGTGGGCGCTTTTTTCCGTGGCATTTATCACATTGTACAATGTCAGTTCACTCATCTGAAGAGCATTCCATGTTGGTGTGTTGGCAACATGAACATTGATGCTGGCGAGTCCAGTGTCATATACTGAGAGGGCTCGGCTGCCTCGTGAGTCCTGCTGGGAAGAGGCAGTCAGGCACCTGGACCTCTTCTCTGTTTGGTTCAGCCGCCTTACTGCGAGCTGCTGCTGCAGCTGTGCTGAGACCGGGTGCTCGCGTGTGAACTGTGTGCCGCTCCCTAACCATGCGTGTCGCCCTCCATTTCTGTGCAGATTGCAGCCCCCCTCCTGAAGAGGCCAGCCCAGGTACGTGCTTTCCATTCCCAGCTCCTGCCGATGGCTTGCTAATACTCAGGTAGCGTTCGTAGCTGAATTACCAAAGATTACCTACTGCTCCCAGGGTTGGGAAAATATGTTAGGACCTCCTTTGTTGTGAGATGTAAAACTTTTCATAGGTTTGGTGAGGAAGTGGCTGGGCTGAGGGAATTGTGGCCTGAAGCAGGCTACCACGTGCATTTTTGGTTTTCTTGTTTTTTCTTTTTTTTACTTTTACATCCTAAAACCTTTTCAGATGAGTACCATTCTTGAGTGCATTAGGCTTCCTGGAATGGGTAAGCTGCTTTAGAGAAGCACACATTTGTACACAACACTTCCTGTGCATTCAGCTGAACTTGTAAGCGTTACTCTGAGGACACAGTCAGATGATACATATCTACCCAAGTGTTGTAACATTGGCAGTCAGGCAGCATCCTCTCTTCTGAGCCTGGAGTTAGTGCTAGAAATGGGATCTTTTTGCTGCATTTGCATGTAGAAACCAGTGCTTATGGTTCTAGTTCACAGGTTGGCAAACTACTGTCTCAGTTAAATCCTGTCCACAGCCTGCTCTTATTTTATTGGAAACCATTCACGCCCACCTGTGCACATATTGTCTGTGACTGCTTTTGTGCAGCAGTGCCAGAGTTGAGTCCTTTGCAACAGAGACCCTATGGCCTTCAGAGCCTAAAATATTTACTTGTCTAGCCCTTTACAGAAAAAGTATGCCAACCCCTGATCTAGTTCATATTGAGTTGCCTGGATATGGCTTGCAGTTTTCCAAGAGTGAGCATGAGCCCATGAGCCCCTCAAATAATATGGTTTGGATTTTTTTCTCATACTCCAAAAATCAGCTATGTGATCAGTCTGAGTATTGCATATTTCTTACTAGATATGAATATAAGATAGCAGGATACCTGCTTTATTAGAGTGAAGCAAAGCAGTGATTGTGGGGTTTACCCAGGTGTTCCCGTCAGTTTAGTGAATCCTGCCTCCTCACACAGCATGAATCGGCTTGCGGTGGTGACTCCCAGCAGCACCCCCTGGGCCCCATTTGAAGTTAGCTCATCATCAGACTAATCTGATTGGAAACATCGTACCCTCCCAATTTGCTTTCAGCCCCTTCACAGTTTCTCTTTCTCAAAAAGTCAGCGTAGCTGGTCTCCAACCTCAACTCCCTGGACCCTCAAGGTCACCGAGGCTGTGGTAGATGCACAGACAGTTAACCTGGCTCTTTTTCCCCATTGCATCTCCTGGCCGCGCCTCATCAGTCTCTCTCTCTCTCTTTTCCTTAACATCTGTCCCTGGGCCTCCAGCCCTCCTTGGCTTACCTCCACAGAAGGCCAGTGCCTGCAGACTGAGCTGACTGCCCTCTGAGCCTCAGTGGTGAGGTCCGGGACCACCCACACCCAGTGTTAGGACCAGGAAAGGGTAGTGAGCCTGCCTGGTGGAAACTCAGGGTTTCTTCTCAATGCTGGGTTTCCTGAGGTTTGTAGAACCATGAGGGAGTCTTGTGCTTTCCCAGGAAGCACACAGACAGTGCATGGCTTGTAGAACCCTCCTTGTTTTATGTCAGCTGTGTCACCTCCAGAGCACTGGTGGCTTTTCCTCAGGCAATGTTAAATGGACTAAAATGGTCCCCTGCCAGGGGTTCCTTTGGCTTTTCCTGTGGAGCTGTATTTAATCTGGGTTAAAACACACACGTATACAAAAGCACACGCTCTCTCTTTCCCTCCCATACTAATAAGAAAAAAAAATGCAAAAGCAAAGTATGGATTTGAAAGAGGCTTTCAAAGTTATTGAAAGTAATGTGGTCCATGGATTGACTACCAGGCAGCAGTGCTACAGGTTAGCAGCTGCATAAGGAGCTTGCCCCCAAAAGTGGATCAGCTACATCGCTACAGACATTGTTTGGTTGAGCAGATTTTTTTTCATAGCAAGACTTTTTCAATGAAGGAAGCAGAGTGTAAACCCTTCACCAGCTCCAACATTCCAGGTCCTGGGTAGAAATCATGTAACTGTCCATGAAATTCACTTTGTTTGAAATTTTCTTATTGTTAGTGTCTCCTCATATTGAAAAAATGTATTAGCAGAAGCAGTCTGATATAATAGAGATAACATGGAGTTTAGAGTCAGTCATACGTGTGTACAAGGGCCAGCCCTTTTTGTGTGTCTTACATATATTATAAACTTCTTTCTGCGATTACATGAGAAAACAGTTACAAAGTGAGCTCCTCACAGGTGTTGCGTAAATGGTGGTTGGTGCTCTCGTGGAACTCCAGAGCCATCTAGACACGTTCGAGCCCTGCTCTGGGCAGACGGCAGCCTCCCTCCCACCGAGCTCCATGTCTCCTCTTTTCCAGGACGTATGTCATAGTGCTTTTTAGCCAGTCTTCCTGTACTCCAGTTTTTTTTTTCACTTTTTTCCTAATGTAGCAAAACAGAATCATTCTTATATGAATTTTTTTTAAAGAGAAGTAGGCAAAGTGAAAAAGTTGTATGGAGAGGGTTTGCATAGTCAAATAAGACCACTTGTATATTCTGATTGTTTTCAAGTTAAAATGATCATAATTTGCATATTAATTATATATGTTTAGGCACGATAAATGGAAAAGCAAAGTAAAATTGGTGACATTTGCTCTAAGAGCTTTTACTTAGTGAAGAATAGTCAGAATGACTGCCTGCCTTTCCCCAAGCCATTTGGCCAGTAAAACCTAGTTGCCATTGGCCTTTATTGGAAGGGGCTGAATGTAATTGACATGCATTCAACAGAGTTGTTCAAAGAAACAAAAATGTGGTCTGAGAATTTTAAAGGAAGAGAGAGACTTGGATATTGTCTAATGCTGCTCTCTCACTTTACCAAAAAAGACCACATGGCTGAGGGATCGAGGGACTTGCCCAGGTTCACCCCTGCTCAACGGTGGCCCCGTCCCGTGCTCACAGTTTCCACTTCTCTGTCCAGTGTTCTTTGTCACTGTGAGTTATTTACTGAGACCTTTCTGTTGTGGACTTACTAAATTTAAGCCTACTTTTTTTCCATTGCAGGTGTAAATCCCTGTCCACATACAGTTTGCCTGCATATACAGTTCGATTATTTCCACTTTTGAACTGCCATGTAAACTTAAAAACCCACATTAGCCAAACACTGAATGTAGGGAAGTTCTTTTGCATGTTTCTGGTCTTTCTCTAAGTTTGTTTCTCAACAAAGTGCCCACTACACAGCTGGGTAGAGCAGAGCTGAGTCTCCCCTCTCTGACTTTAAATTCTGTTTATCTGAGACAAATTACCCTCTGGAGGCTGCACTGCTCGTTGGCCGCGGCCCGGGACTCTCTGTGGCTCACACCCTCATCCCAGAGGGCATGCACTGCTCGCTTCACTCCACTGTCCCTCACCATGTTTGGTGCTGTGGGCTCACCAAGTGGTGGTGATCAAATGCCTGTTTCTGGGCTTAGTGACCTGTTAAAAGTATAATTCATGAGGGCATGTCTTCTTTTTTAAATGTCTTCTTAATAGGAAGGAAAAAAAGAGCCAAAACCAAAAATACCTTTTACCCTGTTTTTCTCCCTTGAGGTTCTATTTTTGAAAAGTTCTTTTGGTACAGGGTCAAAGTTTCCTTATACTCCTAAAAGAAAACTAAGCTAGAAATAGATGGCACTGAGTGGGAAGGCGGGGCAGGGGAAGAAAATGAGTGCAGAAGGAGGGGACACTCACAGTTGGAAACACAGGACGCATGTGCACTGGTCTTCCCTCCAGACGTGCAAAGTGAGAATTTAACACAGTTGCATGTAAGGCTGGACAAGGACAGAGTTGGTCCCTTGCTCTAGAAAGACCGATGTCTTTTCCTTCATACCTGGGTCCAGAGAAGTGAGATAACAGATCACTTTTCTGGGTTTCATTCTTTCTCCTGGTGGAGGGACCATGGTGCTGTGGAAGGAGGTTGGCCTCTGCAGACAGAATCATTTTCTGGGCTCATCATGACTTGTAGAAGCTTTTTTGTTGTTTTCCTCAGAAGGCACAGTCTTGAGTATTTATGTGCAGCATCCCCAGTGATTTCAGGAGACAGAGCATGCATCAGCAGTACCAGAGTACAACTGAGGTTTGAGGTTACTGGGGAGACTTTGGGCTAGAGGGTTAGAGACTGGGTTGGTTCCGGCAGAACTCAGTGCTAGTTCTAGGCCAGGGCGTGGGACAAGCAGAGTCAGAGCATGCAGAAGGAGGGAGAGGACAGTACAGTGGTTAGGGGACAGGGGACTTGTTAAATTTCTAGAACCTAATTCTTAGGTTTTTCTTGCTAAATGTAATGACTCCTTTGCTCGTGCCCAGGTGAGTGGAGTGAGGCCCTTTACCCCCTGCTGACCACCCTCACAGACTGCGTAGCCATGATGAGCGACAAGGCCAAGAAGGCGATGGTCTTCCTGCTCATGCAGGACAGCGCTCCCACCATAGCCACCTACCTGAGCCTGCAGTACCGCCGCGATGTGGTCTTCTGCCAAACCGTAAGCCCCAGGACTACCACCAGGGAGGCCACAGGCACCTCCTGCCTCTGGAAAAACAAGCTTAGCAAGCCCCTTTCCCTCTCCCTCCACTTGTAAAAAGTCACAGATGGCCACATTTCCTCCTGCCTGTTGATTTTAAGTTTACTTAATAGACAGCTCTAGATTTCAGCACAGGGAGGAAACCTCCCCGGTCAGCAGGTATTTGTCTGTCCCTGAAGAACGGGCACCGGCAGAATGTGCCAACTCTGCACTGAGGAGAGGGTGGTTGCAGATGGCACAGGCCTGTTTTCTGTCTTTTTTTCCCCCTTCAAAGAAGTTTAGTGAGGACAACGTGATGTTTGCTGTCAGCACAGTCTGTTTTCCTGTTCATGACACAACAGGTGTCTTAGTTCTGCAGCTTGTTGCAGAATTCTTTTTTAATGATTTCTGTTACCTTTCAGAGAAGAGAAGAGTTTAAGAAAATGTAACAAGCTTAATAGATGCCAGGAATCAAGTCAGTAAAGTGAACAGAGGTGTAGGATTGGGCTGGTTCTCTGCAGTTCCCCCATCCGTCCTGGGGAGGACTCTTTCATCCCACAGAGTCTCCCACTGAGGAAACTTTGAATGACCATGTTCTCTCTCACTTCTGTTCCCTATTGCAACAACTCAGTTTCTAGCTAGAGCTGGCATAGATCTGTAAGTAGATAGACCCTTTCACTGTAGGGAATTAATTCTGGGTTTCCAGAAGGTTCCAGCCCAGGCATAATCCCAGGCAGGTCAGGTCAGAAGCTGGGCCAAAACCAAACCCACCTTTGGGAGCAACGGGAGCAGCAGGCCCAGAGTGTGACACATCCTCCCAATGGCTTTTGCCCTGCATGGCCCCAGAGCCATGGTGTCCCAACTCCCCAGTCTCCCCGAGGGACAGGAGGTGCTGCTGAAGCCCCTTTGAACAGAGAAAGCAGAGGAACTCAGGACCCGGGGACAGTCACCAGCCGACCGCTGTTTGGTGAGCAGGTGTCTGTCCCCTGCAACCACTGCACCCTGTATCTCCCGCAGCTGACTGCTCTCATCTGTGGTTTCATCATCAAGCTGAGGAACTGCCTGCACGACGATGGCTTCCTGCGGCAGCTCTACACCATCGGGCTGCTGGCACAGTTTGAGAGCTTGCTGAGCACCTACGGTGAGCCTCCAGGGGGCCTCCGCGCTCCTGGGATCCAGAGCAGTGGTTGGTTCCATGTGTGGTTTCCATCCTTTCTTCCTGGATACTTTCTGGATTACACAAGTAATGCATGCTGATTAAAATAAATGCAAACATCGTCAAAATGTACAAGTCCTGTGCAGTTAACACACACCTTCCTTGGTTTGGTTGGTTGTTGTTTGTTTGTTATATATCTTGATGGACTTTGTAGTTGAGGATGACCATAATTATTTAACCAGTCACTTCCCGTAGGACATTTGGGTTGCTTCTAAATTGATCCTATTAAACCAATGCTGCAATGACATCAGTGTACATAAGGCACACGTGAGCCCATTTCGGTAGCCACTTAATTACTAGAAGGAGAGTTGCTGGGTCAAAGGGTCAAAGTATTTTAAAATTTAATAGATATTTTCAATTACCCTCCAAAAAGGCTCTCTTTTCCCTACCCTTGTTTTCTGTTTGTTTATTCTGAGAAGGTGAAAATGGACCATTCTTAAAAGTATTTGTTTATCTTGGAGTCACAGGACATCAAGTAGATCTCAAGCCCCATGGGATGGAAGGATCTGGCCCCCAGTGACCCTGTTTTACTGTCCCACCTTCCATTTTTAAAGAGCTGGTTTTGCCTTTCGAGTTCCATGCGTCCTGTTCCCCCCACAGTCCTGTGCAGGACCAGGAAAGGGCTGGGGAGGCTGTGTGTGTTTCCACCAGCTGCATTTTCTAAGGCAGCCCTGCGATTGCAGTAGCAGCGTTTACTCACAAAGAAGGGAGTCACAGGGAAGCGGCTCAGAGCGGCCCCCATCCACACCTCACTCGTTGCCTTCTGTCTGCACCTGACTCCACAACTCTGCTGAGTCCCTGGGGAGAGTGGCTGGGCCCCTCTGCCTGATGGCTTCCTTCTCTCTCTTGCATCCAGGTGAGGAGCTGGCAATGCTGGAGGACATGAGCCTTGGAATCATGGACTTGAGGAACGTGACCTTTAAAGTCACTCAGGCTACTTCTAATGCGTCAACTGACATGCTGCCCGTCATCACAGGAAATCGGTAGAAATGTTTATGTAAAATTATCCGAGCCAGAGCAGTGTTTTTCATTTATGCTTATCTCATATGATGCACTCTTCCTCTTCTTTATTTGTATTTTGTTTCATCCTGTTACAAACGCTGGTCACAGCCCCCTACCTGAGTTTCATTCCCCATAGAGGGCCCATGCCTGCAGCTGGGGCATCGCTGAGACGGAGGCCTGCCTGACTGTCATGCTGAGGCGAGCTCGGTGCCCTGCATCGCCCTCCCAGCGTCCAGGCCTCACTCTGCTCTTCCTCTCTCCGCTTTCCTCCAGCGATGGCTTTAATGTGCGGATCCCTCTGCCAGGCCCGCTGTTCGACGCTCTGCCCCGGGAGCTCCAGAGCGGCATGCTGCTGCGCGTGCAGCCCGTCCTCTTCAATGTGGGCATCAACGAGCAGCAGACCCTGGCCGAGAGGTGCGTGCCGCCCAGTCGGGGGCCGGAGTGGCCGGAGTGATCGCGGAGATGACGCAGAAAATGTCCTCTCCCCTCTTCAGGTTCTGTGCACTGGACTGTCATCCTTCCCTCCTTTGGCCAACACTCCTTCAGCAGGACCGTGCACCCGGCACTGTCTCTAGTGCTGGGGACACAAAGATGAACCACATGTGGTCTCTGTCCTCAGAGAGTCAGGCTGGTGGGAGAGAGAGATGCAGGTGCCCTGAGGCAGATAAATGCAGGGAGTTTTGGGATCCCGAGTAGGGGTACCCACCAAGGTCCAAGAGGGTCTCTGGAAGGCTTTCTGGAGGGGGTGATGGCTGAGGTGGGATTTGAAGTGTGAGTAGGAGTTAGAGAGTTGAGGAGGTAAGGGAGAGACTGGGTGTCCCAGGCCAAGAAGACTGAGCAAAGGCCTGGTGGGGAGAAACAGCATGGGACTAAGGCACCAGGGTCCAGACCAGGATGGGCAGTGGTGAGGGCAGAGAGGTCGTGTGTGCCAGCCCAAGAGTCGTGCCTTGATCTGAAGGCTTCTGCCTTGTAAACTGTCCTGCAGGGTCACTTGCCACACAGCAGAGAGGAGCCAGGTGTGCTCGTGTGTGCATGCATGCCTGTGTGTGCATACCTGCGTGTGGGTCAGACGGGGGAGCTGGGTGTGTGTAGCCTGTGATGGCTTTCCACTAGTAAATGAAGATCTCTCTTGTGCTGCCATTTATATTATAGTGACATGTGCATTTTAGTATAAAAAGACATCTTAAAGTACTTGCTGTTAAGGAAATTTGGTCTCCAGGATGCTCTGCCATTTTGCTGCTGGGTTCTTTGAGCCCAGTGGTCAGTGTCCCTTGATCCCTAGGTGTAGGGTCACCCCACGCAGGAAGCATGGCATGGGTGCTGGGAGATTTTGAAGAATTGGGTTGGGATGGACACGTTAAGTAGATCATTTTGCTGGCCATGTGCCAGAAGGGGGTGAGGGGACAAGTGTGATGAGGTTGCTGGAGAGAGCCTAGGCCAGAGGAAGTGACCTGGAGCAGGGAAGGGGTCATGCAGATGAGTTCAGACTGGAGAGTTGGTTAAGAGGCAAGTAGAAGGATTTGGTCTGCAATTGGGCTGGTGTGAGAGAGAGAAGTGAGGTGTAGACCAGACAGACCCAGGCTTCTAGATCGGGGGAGGAGACAGGAGGAGGGCCACGTTCGGGGCTGGTGGTGAGCTGGGCTCGGTTGAGGGCACCAGCCCAGGAAGCAGAGACCTCAAAGGTGTGTGCACAGCTGGGAGAGCCCACTTCAGGGAGAGCAGGCAGCAGCTTGGGAACCCCAGCAGGGAGATGTCCCTAGGGGAGAATGACGTTCTTTGCATCTGGCAGCTGTTGATCCCGACGACTCTGCAGGAGCAGTTTCTGGAAAGGGCCGAGGCAGCGCCGGATGCAGTGAGCAGGGGGCAGGTGGAGAAGGACGTGATGCTGAGGATGGGCAGGACTTGAGAGCACAGGGTCTTGGCCTTGCTCGTTGGTTTGCTCCCAGCGCACTGGCTAGTGGGCTTGTTCATGAGCTGAGAGGAAAGCCCACAGAGCGTGGAGGCTTCAGGCCTGGGGCCGGGGACGCTCCGAGGGAGCAGGTGCCTGGAGGAGAAGCCATGGTGGGCACCAGGGGTGGATGGGCTCTGACCCACAGGAGGAGGTCCTGTTGCTGAGGGAAGTCATAAGACCATAAAGAGGTGATGTTCAGGAAGGCTGCTCAGCTGGGGGTGGGGGGCTGGACTAGGGACCTGTGTCTTGGACTTCAGAGCCTGTGTTGTCTAAGGATCACTTTATGCCTCCCTTGCAGGTGGTATCCACGACCTCTTCCTGTAGGCATTTGGCACATGCATGTGGGGTGTGCCCTGAAGGGTGAGAGAGAAGGCAAGGGGCCTCACGATCAGTCCAGGAGGGACAGTCAGGTGTTCATTCGTCGGGCAGTGACTGATTGCAGTCTTGAGGACAGGGCCGTGCCCCACTGCCATCCCCTCTTCTAAGTACCTCTGAGACAGAGGACATGGGAATTCTGGGCCGAGCCACACTAAAACAGTTCCTGTGCCGCATAAGACGGGGCCTCAGTCTCTGGGTTTGGGACAGATTGTGCTCCCACCATCTCTGAGGCATGACTGTGACAAATTATGTGTGGTTCTGCCAGTGAAACATGTTTAAACTGGTCACCAACACTGTAGAGATGACCTTGTGCTCAGGAGAAGGAAAGTGGCTTAGAATTTGGATGTGCAAAATAGTGTTTGGGAGAATCGACACTGTTAGCTTTCATGCTATCACAGTGTGTGTAGTAGGAGAAGGTGACATTAGCCAACTAATGGCATCCCCTTACAACTCCCCAAGGTTTGGCGATACATCTTTACAAGAAGTCATCAATGTGGAGAGCTTGGTGCGGCTAAATTCCTACTTTGAGCAGTTTAAGGAAGTCTTGCCTGAGGACTGTAAGTACTCCTTCACTCTTGGGGGTCTCACCTGTCTGTGTTTCCACCTCTGACGTCTGGGCTCAGGCTGTCTGCTCTGCTCACTGACCTTTCCGACACTGCCGGCCCGCGCTGCCTCTGTGTGTGCGCGTGCCTGCACTGTCCGCCTTCACACACGGCAGCCCACCTGCCTCTCCACGCTCTGCCTGGCTTGAATTCTACCTGGAGGAGCTTCCCTCAGCTGTGGCGCTGGCTCATCTCTCTTCTAACCTACATAACCTGGGCTTCCCCACACTCTGTCATGGTCGCTGGTGTTCACTGTGCACCTGCTGGTGGGACGTGGGGTCACAGAGGCAGGACCCACCCTTAGCCCAGGGGTCTGGTGAGCTGCCCACACACCTCGCTCCGCGGTACCTAGAGGGTAAGATGCTGGGTGTTTGGGGGCAAGATGGCCCCCATCACCGCATGCCCTGGAGGTGGCAGAGAGGTGACAGCAGTAGTCCCTCCACTGACGCTCAGCTCTCTGCCCCCAGTGAAGATGCTGCAGGAGGGCCCAGGGCTGCGCAGCATTACCTTCCCATGTGCACTTCTCTCCCGGATTCCCCCAGTAAATAGTCACGGAGCACCTGCTCTGTGTAAAGCACCACAGGACCAGATGGTGAATGAATGAGCCCTTCCTTGCCTGGAAGGGAAAGGCGTCCAGAGGCTGCTCTGCCTCTCTGTGTGGGTGGCTCCCGCCTCTAGGAGGCGCCACACAGAGGTGAAGGAGACACTGAGTTACACTAATGTTCCTTTTTCTTTTGTGTGTGGCCGATACGGGAGTCTGAGCCCTTGACCTTGGTGTTATCAACACTGCATTAATGTTCTTGGATGGGAAATTCCAAAGGGGGAAGACCATTTTGGCTCAGAAGATGTGGCCAGGCTTCATTTGTGTTCAGCTGGAAGGAACTGTAGATCTCAGAGTTTAGAAATGGTCGTGAAATGATGATGCTGGCGAACATTTACAGGCCACTGATGTGCCAGGCGCTGGGCTAAGTGCTGCACACATTTCTGTACCAAGCCCCACACCTTCCGAGGCTAGTGTTGGTGTCCATGTCAGATGGGGAAAGGGGCTGTCTGGCTCTGAAGCCTGTGGTGGGGGCAGGGTCTGGGTGTCGGGGTCTCAGAAACTCCCTGGGTGATCATGAGATGCTGCATCCAGTGTTGCAAACATGACATTAAGAGCCGAGTAAAAGGGTCTTCCGAGCACTCAGCTGACGGTCACAGTATCGGGCACTTCGGAACCCAGTTATTGAAGCGTCCTCGTGTTCTCCAGCAGTGATCATGGTTAAACTGACGGAATTGTCATGTCCTCACCACATGCCAGGCCCTCTTCACACACGCTCCATGGACGATCCAGTCCAGTCCCACGGCAGCCCTGTGAGCTGGGCACGGGTTTCACAGCCGCTCACAGATGCGGACACTGAGACCTGGAGCGGGAGTTTCCCAGGACCTGGGTGAAGCCAGGCAGCCTCTCTGACTGCTGAAGGGCAGGAACAGCCGTGGGCTGGAGGATCAGGATCATCAGCAGGGCCACCAGGGAACCAGTGGGGAGAGCACTAAGGATGAAAGTGGGAGCGGTGGGCGTCATCTTCGGGAAGGAGGGCGGGCACTTTCCAGCACTGCCGAGGCTGCAGGGGATGTTAAAGCAGCTGGTGATGAAGGCCAAGGAAGGGTGAGACCTGCAGGAGCAGGCGCTGCCGGAGCTGGACCAGCAGACTGGACCATGATGCAGAGAGCTGGGGGAGCGGTGGCCCAGGGACCCTTCAGACCCAGGAGAGCTGCTGGTCTGTGAGGCTTGGAACTGCAGCCCACCCAGCTGGATACCCTGCAGTGTGCGCAGTTCCTCAGAGAGCAGGCATCACTCAACTGGGGGCAGCAGGGCAGTCCCGAGAGAAGCTGCAGTTGGTCTGGGGGGCACGATAATACTGTCTCCTCCACAGGGCGAACACCCGAGTTACCTGAAGCTCCTCCTCGGGGCCCTTCAGCCTCCCTTGCAGACCGAGCCCCTCGCAGGCAGGAAAATTCTTTCTGCCCTGTCCCCTGACCAGTGCAGTGCTGGACACACGTCAGGAGCATGAAACAATTAGCACAGCATCCTGTGTGCGCCAGGGCGAGGTGGTGTGCTAGAGACCATTTGTGGTTAGATCCCAGAATGCCACGTGGATGGTTTTGATTCGGAGATTTAGACACTGTAGCTATTTTCCTTCACCATGACCTTGAGGCTATTCTCTTTACTCTTGATAATCCCGGTATTTGAAAGTCCCAAAGTGCCTTCGGGAGTGGTTGGTTTTCCTCTACTTTGGCCTGGGTTTCTTAGACGAGGCAATCTGACGGACCTTCAGGCTCGTGGGGTCCTGAAAGGGCCTGAAGATCATCCCAGTGGAGGAGGGAAGCTGTTAGAAGGAGCGTTGGGGAGGCCTCCCAGGGTCGTTCAGAACATGTTTCTCCAGTTGGGCAGAGGTCCCTGGAGGAGGCTGCACTTTCCAGATTACCCCAAGGTTATCAGGCCCACTCTGTGGCCAAGACCTGCTGCCCCAACGTCCTCCACCCTGGTGGAGGTTTTTAAGACTAGGTGGGTCTCCCTCAGTCCCTCCCCTCTCCCTCCCTTGGGAGGGGCGTGGGAGTCGTGGATATTTACAAGAAGTTCCTTAGGTGATTCACTGTTCATTCTCCTGCCCCTCCGAAGAGCAGAAAGGAGACAAAGTGATTGTCCTTTGAAGGTGGAACTAAATGGCAGTGAGGAAAGCTCTCATCATGCCACTGGCCCCGTTCAGTCCCTAAACGCTTCCCTCCCTCCTAGCTCCCGCCGCCGCAGCTTACCTGGGTGGGCTCCCACCATCAGGGCCAAGTTCCCGGTGCGACACCCACTCCCACGGACTTGTCTTCTCTTGCAGGTCTACCTCGATCTCGAAGTCAGACGTGCCTGCCCGAGCTGCTGCGTTTTCTGGGTCAGAACGTGCATGCCCGCAAGAATAAGAATGTCGACATTCTCTGGCAAGCTGCTGAGGTACTCGTCACAGTGAGGAAAGGAGGCTAGTGCTGCACCTGCTGCCCATATCAGAACAGTGGCAGTGACAAATCACGGTCTCAGCTGGGAGGGAGAGAGCTAGTTTCTCCATGGAGGCACGTCAGGAAGTCCCTGAATTTGTTCTAGAACTCTGGAAGAGACTGAACGCTGCCTGTGAGTTCATTCCTTTGGGGCTGCCGGGATTCCAGTAAGCTTGACACAGAGTCTATCCCTTGAGGGCACTTAATAGCTGGACTGATGACAGTTGTCACCTTCAGAAGCCTGCACAATTGATGCCAGCAAAAACTCACTGCCTGCTACATCTATTAATAGGTCCAAAGGGAGACCGTGGTGACCTTTCAAATCTCTATCGTACATTTCGGTTCTGATCTCACTCCCACGTACCTGCACTGTGAGCATCTTCTCATCAGGCTGCTTCTGGAATTGCAGGTCAGGCTCTGAGCCCGGGATTCAGAGCAGTTTCACAGCTCCTCATTCACTCACCCGACAAGGGGTGGGTTTAATTCATCTCCAAGGCAGCAAAACCAGCCGGCACGGGGACCCAGGGGCATAAGCAGCCCCCAATGGCAATCCGTTGCGGCTGCTGTACTTGTTCCAAGGACAGGGGAGTGGTGGACGCAGGACGGAGTTGGCACTGCACTGCCCATCCACACCTGGGCCACCTCCCTGCATTGCAGAGCCCTAGTAGCAGGTGGGGGGCATCCCCCACAGCTTTCCTGAGCACCTCATTCTGAAGTGTCACTGTCTTCCTTGTCAGGGAAGTGTTCCTCTCAGCCTGGAGTGTCTTCCACCGCAGCAGCAGGTCTCAGCTGGTCACAGTGCTTGAGGGCCATTTCAAGTTGGTTATTAGGTCCTATATTTGGAGCCTGAAAAAGTCCCTCTTTGTGAATGTGCTCCACATTGTGGGTTTATTAATGGCTGTGGCTACTGATCTCTGTTGAATTAAGATTTAAAGAGTGAACATTCCCCTCTGTGTAGTAATCTATCTACCCTTTCAGGTGTCTGGCCGGTGAGACTATCTTCCTGGAGAATGTGGGAGGGGTCGGTCTGTAGCTGTCCCCTCTCTGGGCTGCCCTTTGAATCTTTTAGTTACAACAGAAAACATTTTGAAGCACTGAGTGACAGAAAGCTTGGCAGGTTTCACAGGCCTCGTTTCTTAAGTATCCTCTGGGTTTGGGGGCCTCATCTGGCCTTGCTTACTCAGGCCAGGCCCAGCAAATGGGGTGGGGCACATGCCTGCCGGTTGTAGGGGCCTGCTTCCCTACTTTCTTTCATCTTGTTTTTATTTTGGGAGAGGGGGGGCCGCTAAACACCCCCAGCCAGGCTGTGACAACCTCTTACACAACTACTTTTGCAAGACTTGAAACAAAGAGTAACCCCTTCCCACATGATGTGGAGTCGAGAGTGTGTCGCAGCTACATCTCTGAACAGTGACATGGGATATACACTCACTGATTTATTCTCCTTAGAATAGACCCACAGCTTTACAGAGAAGTGTGGATGCAGAGACCTTGTGCATACCTTGTTTGAGAGTGTGGACCTATTTCTCTATTGCCATATGGTAGAAAAATCATTATCTATAGGGACAATTGGCCATCCCCTGTAACTGTGTCAGAGAAGAGTCCACCCAGTCCTGTTCTTTTTGTTCCCAGCAGAGGCCTCAAGGTACAGAAGCATAGAGTCAGAGGTGGAAGGCTCGTGAGACCCTTGGATGAGTCAGATCTCACATTGTCCACGGAACCCTGGGCATCCCCGGAGGGGGACGGATGGGTGTGGGAGCAGAGTGCCGAGCCACTCAGGCACCAAGTTCTCCCATCCCTGATGTGACCAGAGCTGCTGCCCTTTTCTGGATCTTACCTGTTTTCATTTCTTTGTATGAACAAATGTCCTTGCCTAAACAGCTGGGATGTCTTTAGTCAGGTCTAACCCCTCATTTCACAGAGGGTGAGACCCAGCCAGAGCCCCCAAACTGCCTGATGGCTCTCTGCAGACAGGAGCCTGGCACTGTGGTGCCCTCTTGGGCAACGATGCACTTCCGGCCACCCCTCCTTCCTTCCTGCCCCTCATGTTAGCTCTGGTTGCACCATCTATGAGTTTAAACATTTTGGGAACCTATTGATGGCTCCAGCATATGCCATGTGTTTGGTCACGAACTCCTACAGCCTGTGGAATTCAGTGAGCATCCCTGGCCCACCCTCACTTCAGCGTGCTCAGGGTCGACTTAGGAATGTTTTTCTTTTCTTTTCTTGTCCTCAGAAGCAGCCTATCATCTTCTTGATTGTCTTGTCTGAATTTGGGCCTTTTCTATTTTGTCTTTCCCTAGACAGAGTTCTTAGGACTGCACCATGTTGGTGTCTAGTAGTGTCCCCTGTAGTGACCAGCATGTTCTTGGCTTTGCTGGCCTGAGAAGCAGGGGAGGTGCCATCTTCAGGGCAGTCGAGGACGATGATACTTTTCTGGAGTAAACAGATAACTGGGAGCTAGCATCGCAAAGCTTGGATGAATTTTCATTAAATATCAGCATTGCTCTCATGGCGCGGTGCCTGGCACAGGTCCACAGTCCCTTCCTTATCTAAAGCCTTTGTGGCCAGATGTTTTGGAATTCACAGGTTTTCAGATTTTAGAAAAGAATATAGTACACAGTTGTGTCCATGCAGTATGGTACACATGATATGTGTGTACCTTGGTGCATGTTTATGATTTAACATCTCTCGGGAGCCTGGGGCAGCACTCTGGAGTCAAATTCATAATATTTTGTTATTGAAAAGTAGGAATATTTACATAAAATGGGATAAATAAAGATTATAAATAGTCTCACATCAGCTCAAATCTGGTTGTGCCACTAATCAAGATTGCCACAAACCCACAGAAAAAAAAATTCTTTTCTGTTTTAGAGTTTGCTGGATTTGGGGACTGTATCTAGGATCGTATGTCATGCTGCAGAGGAAATGCCCCAAAAGGTTTTGTCTGTGGAGAGAAGAGGTGCACTGAGGTGGCCTTTTCGCAGTTCTGGAGGCTGCCCCCAGCCCCTGCCTGCACCATGTGAGGCATTCTGTTGTGCCCGAGGCCTGAGGGAGGTGGAGTGGGGCAGGAAGGGCCTGGGGGCCTGGTGGTCAGGAGGGAGCTACAGGGAAGTGGATCTTCTGAGCTGTTCCCATCTGTGTGGATGAAGGAGGAGACCAGAGAGCAGCAGATCTGTCCCCTGCCTTCCAGTTGGCCTGGTCAGGGACTGTGGGCATCCTGTGAGTGGCTCTGACCCTGAACAGGTCATCTCACTGCCCTCTCTCCCCCAGGGATCAGCAGTAAAAGGCTGAATGTGACAGGAGGGTGGGGGCGTGATTTGAAGGGGGATAGCTGGTGGGGGTCAGACTGTGATGCCTCAGCACTGAGGAGGAGCGTCCCCTGGGAGAAGGCAGCCACACGAGGGATGGCAGGGATGGAAGCTCTCGGGCAGCAGGGCCCCCAAAGGGGCTTGTGTCTGTGAATGACTTGGTTTCTGTTGCTGGCCCTCAGGATGTGGAGTTGGGGGCAGAGGCAGAGTCTGGCCAGGCCTGGGCGTTGAGTTTCCACCCGTGCCCTGATGGGCCGGCTGGGAGCCTCTCTGGCTGTGGAGATGCCGGCACTCTGCAGAGGCTCCCTCCTAAGCATGGCCTGTTTTCCTGTTGGCAGATCTGCCGCCGCCTTAATGGGGTCCGGTTCACCAGCTGCAAGAGTGCCAAGGACCGCACGGCCATGTCGGTGACACTGGAGCAGTGCCTGATCCTGCAGCACGAGCACGGCATGGCCCCGCAGGTGTTCACCCAGGCCCTGGAGTGCATGCGCAGGTGAGTGCCGCTGCCCACCACCTGCCCCGCCGCCCGCCTGTGTAAACTGCAGATGAGCCGCTGCCCGCCCTTCCTGGGCCCTGCTGTGTGGGCCCCTGACATAGTCTCCCCTCAAGTTTAACAAACTATCAAGCTAGTGGCGCTGTCAAATTCCCAGTGTTCCCTTGTAAGGCAAGGGGGAGAAAGAGCTAGCAGTCTCTCTGAGCAGGACTGTGCTGAAAACGGGGAGACCAGCCGGCAAGCCGTGGTGTCAGGCAGTTAAAGGGGCGTTTGGATGCTGCCGTGTGAGTCAAGTAACACGCGGCCACCTGCCTGGCTGCGGGTGTGACTTAGGGCCAGCGCTTTCTCAGCAGGCTTCTGCTGCGGATGCTGTGTATGTGTATATATGTATACGTTGCCAAACTTGAACGAAGAAAACGCGTCTGCAGGTTGCACTGGTTTGCCCCGCTGCTTCTCTAGCAGGCGACACAGTTTGCTTCTATGAGCACAGTGTTAAGTGAGTGTTTTTTGGTGACAGCTGTCAGTGTGTCCTGGCAACCTCACCCTAATGATGTTCTGATTCTGAGGGAGCAGGTGTGTTGGCAGAATGAAACCCAGAACTAAAACTGTCCACTGTTGATCGATGCCTGTTTCAAGCACTGCTGGGCAGCCCCCTCCCTCACATACCAAAAGAAAGGATAAGAAACCTGGTTTCCCATCTCCTTCGATGTAGTCACCAATGCTGTTAAAGTCTTGTTTACAGTCACTTCTGAATGTTCTGTATCATTTGTCCTCTCACCAAATTCTTTAAAACGTTCAATTCTCTTATCCTTTCTGTATGTTTCTGCCATTTGACCTTCTCACAATGCACAAAAGTGATGCGTGAGCTCCTGCCTCTTGATAATAGCGTTTTGTAAAACTGGAATCGTGTTGTCCCTATTTTGTCTTTCCAGGTTCATCCAAATTTCCCTGTTAAAGTTCACCATTCTCTCTGTCCTTAGACTCAGAGAAGCAGTGGAGACTCAAGAGACCCCTGCCTTGGGGCACCTTTATTTTATTTTGTTTTTTAATTACCTTGACTAAGGGCCTGCCCTCAGGATCCTTGGTGCCCTTCAAGGTTGAGGTCCAGTGCAACCCCTGGTGCCATGGGGTGGCAGCCATGTCTGTGCCCCTTTAGCTGCATGGTGCTGGGAGGGGCTGCTTTGGTGAGCTGCAGACATCTGCCAGAGAAGAAAGGAGAAAGAAACAGGCAGGGATCCCTGTGTTTGTGGAAGCAAAGATCAGGATCAAGCCCTGAGTTAGGCATGCAGTTGCTGCAGAGACCTCTATCCAGTTCTTGGGCTCTTGAACAGTTTCCACAAAAACAACAATTCATTCTGATTACATCTGAGCACAAAATAAAGGTGTCAGGAGACCAGGCTGGCTGGTTAGCTCAGTTGGTTAGAGCATGATGTTATAACACCAAAGTCAATGGTTTGGATTCCCATACCGGCCAGCCATCCAAAAAAAAAAAAGGTCTCAGGAGACCCGGGAGAAAGTAGTTCCCATCACTGAGCCTGGCGCCACTGGGGCTGCCCCAAGCACGCGCAGGACAGATATTACAACTGTTACAACTTGCGAAGCACTTTTTTAAACTTTTAACCACCGTAAGTAATTGATACACTCCTTGTAGGAAAATTAGAAGGTTCAAATAAGCCCCTACACTAGTTGTATACAAACACACGCACACTCCCCTCCCCAGGAGAATCCTCTATATTCCTACTTTTTTTTTTTTGGCGGCTGGCTGGTAACGGGATCCATATGTTCCTAGGATTAACAGGTAGCCATGTTAACATTTTGATACATATTCTTTCATATATAGATACCTATATATGCACAAGAACACACACGTGCACACACAAATTACATGTGTAATTCTGCCTGTTGGTTTAGTCTACTTTTTTTTCATTTAACTGTTGTGTGAGTATTTTTTCAGGTTAATAAATATTGACCTATCACTTTTAACACACCAAAATTTATCTAGTTTGCTGTCACTGAATATTTAAGTATATATGGTTTTTCAGCATTTTTAATCAAGGGTGCAGTGAATATTCTTATATATTCTCCTATCCACATTTTCCAGCTTGATTCTTTAGTTAAAAAAATATGTGCCTTTGTGAGGCTTTTTAATAATTTTAATGGTTAATACATTGCTCCCATACCAGTGACACTCCCGCCCCATGTCATTGCCTTCACTGGGCGCTCTCATGCCTGTTGCAATTCTAAGTGCTTCTGAGGCTCCACAGTTGGTGTCCCTTCTCTGTTTTATAGGTAAGGACCCTGAGACCTTCCTCTTATGGGAACAGGCACCGTTCCCTTGACCCGCCTCTGCCTCCAAGCCCCACCCCCTGCCCCCAATTACAGATGTCTTTTAAAATTTTCTTTGTTTTTTTCTGAATTTTCGTAATCTCTACAGTGAACGTGTATTACTTTAATAACTAAATAAGAATTTATAAAAACAAAACAAAGCTCGATCCCATGTCCCCTCTGCCTGCCCCAGAATTCTCAGCATCAGCCTGGGAACAGTGCTTGCCACTGCCCTGAGCTGACCCTCCAGCACCTCAGGCTCTTGCCACAGGTGTTTGTTTTAAGGTGACACCATTGCACCTGACTTCTGTGTCTTCTGGATTTCCCCGTGTGGGGAAGACATGGATCTGTTTAATCGATGGCAAGGCTTAGGTGGCTGAGTGACCAGCTAGCATTTCTGGCTGCCTCAGTAGCTAGCTCCTCAGCTGGGCGTCCTCAGGGGCTGTAATAAATCTTGACCATGCCCTTGAGTGGAGAATACGTTTTGGTTCTCAGGCTTTCTT
This sequence comes from Cynocephalus volans, assembly GCF_027409185.1. Classification (NCBI taxonomy): domain Eukaryota; kingdom Metazoa; phylum Chordata; class Mammalia; order Dermoptera; family Cynocephalidae; genus Cynocephalus; species Cynocephalus volans. The sequence goes on along the minus strand of NC_084473.1, from coordinate 95,946,642 downwards.
GCTTGCGTCTGATCAGATGGAAGAGCAGAGCATGCAGGCAGGGCGCAGGCCTTTGGGGGTGCAGAGCCGACACCCAGGCTGTGTCCCGGAGGCCCAGAGAGAGCAGCGGCCAGTGCTGTGCCATAAATGTTCAGCGCCCAGCTCTCTCTGCAACCCTGGTCTGTAGTGTTTGCTGGTTTTGGCAGCCTCAGTACTCCCACAGGGGCCCATTTCAAGCTCCCAGTGTGGCACCGCTGAACAAGCAGTTGGGAAGACACGTACATACTCAGCTCCGGAGAGCCATGTGAGCTGTCTCCACCACTGGAGGTGCCCCTGTCCCCAGTCCAGGGGCTGAAACCCTCATATAGGTGGGTCATCCTGAGTCGCCGTAGTGACCCATCAGCCCACCCTGGCAGGAAATGTGACAGTCAGTGCTCACCAACTTTGGAAAGTGTCCCCTGTCAGAAAGGCATGTTCCAGCAGAACCACTCCAGGCCATTCCTCTGAGAAAGCCTGGGAGAACCTAGCGTGAAGGGGGGGACCTTTGACTTCCTGCCTACCCATCTGCAAGGGGATCCTTCACAGGCTGTCTGCTGTGTGTAGGACCTCTAATTCTGTGCCACTGTTGCCACCTGGTAGTCATGGATGCGGTTCCAGAGTTGGGTGGTTCTAGGCACCATTTCACCTCAGTACATTTCTTCTTTAGCACCAAAAGGGGGAAAAAACCCAAATTGCCAGTGTTGGTTTGGTTGGATTCTCTACTTGGGGATCTTCTTGTAGAACAATAACTTGCAAAGGTGGAGACATCTGCCACTGCTTAGCCTGAGACCCTTAGCAGGTCCGGTGGAGACTCTGCACTGTTGAGGGCTGAGGTCAGTGGTTTTTCCATTTGTGTGGCTCATCAAGAGGCAGCTTTAGCCACAGCCCTTGCACTGCCCCTGCTTGGGCATTGTGGGAAGGTCAACGCCCAATGGTTCTTCATGTTCGGCTTGCTTCTCAGAACGCCTGTCTGCGCCGAGTGTGCGAGCATGGCCGGCAGCATGGACTTGCGCTTGGCCAGCCGAGAGGGAGTGAACATGGAAAACCATCCATTCAACCTACATGTGTCTCTTTTCAGTGGACTGCAGTATTTTTTCTTATTTTCACTTCTCTTTCTCTCCTTTTTTCCTGTAATTGTGCTGGTTTTGTTTTGGTCATCCTTTCACACCCTTTTCTCTGCATATCGTCTTTTCTTTCTTTTGTGACTTCATTTCAATTTTTTTTATCTTATATTTTGGTTCTCCTCTTTTTTCCATACTTTTTGATAAAATCCATCCATGTGTCTTTTTTCTTTCTTTGCTTTTCTTTCCTTTCCTTTTTTCTTTTCCTTTCTCCCAAACTTTTTCCTTTTCACAGCATTGGAACACGGGAGGTAGTCACCCAGAAGAACTTGAGCGGCCTGGTGCCCATCCGAGACTTAAGGCTAGACCCCAGCCTCCTCTGTTCCATTCCTTTATTAGCTCTGAGCCCCAATTTACTGATTGTGTGGCTCTTTCTGAGCATAGTGTACCTGGTGACCAAATTGCGTTGCAAATGAATATCATTATGAAAAATTAATAAGTCACAAGCAAACAAACGTGCCAGAACATGTCCAGCCACCGTGTACCTAACTGGACAGAAGGAATGTGTCCAAGCGTGGTCTGCCAAGAAATATCTCATGCCTTACAGTTTGACATTCTGTTCTTCTGAACTGTAAATACCTGCCAAATTATGTCACCAAGAGGACTTGTTCGTTTGAGCCATGCAGTGTCTTCAGTGCTTATGACATGTTCTTACGGTGCCCTGTTGATGCATCATTTAGCTGGCCTGGAGTTACTTGTACCAAATCTCTTACCTTCTGATGTAAACCTATTTATTACCTGTATATCTATGTGCCCTGTTTCCAAGAGCAAGGAATTCTGTCTGATAACAATTTGTATATTTGATACTATTTTCTTTAAGTGTACTGCTAACCTTTCCTTTCCTTTTGAAGAGAAATGAAAAAGATAGATGCTTTATAACTGGCTCATCTAGATAGACCTATTCAATAGGACATGTACTTTCTGCTTTCATTTCAAAGCGTAGTCCCTGAATTATAGTAGCAAACAGTTTGCAGAACCGTAACATTTTCTCTCTTATGTTATTATTTCCAATTGGGGGTGACAGAAAGCTGTGACTACAATAGCATATCACACCAAGTCAGGCACATAAAGGTGACACACTACATGTGACTTTAGATTTCCTCTTAGCTCTGTAAGGATCATTAAACTGATTCCAAGAATTAATGCATATAGTAACAAAAGGCTGTTGAAATTATACATATTTATTTTTCTTGAAATAGCGTTTGTCACTTAAAAAAAAATACATCTTTAATTCCAGATTATAGTTCAGGCTTGTTTTCTCTCTTACTAATCAAATATGGTTAATAGTGGGGGAAAAAAAATCAAAGGAAATTTACCGAAAAGTGAGGCTTAGCTTTTGGGTGGCTGTGGCAGATGGAGCTGTGAGAGAGAGAGAGGATCACTTTGGTTTCTGCTCTTATCACTCTTACTTTTCACATGGCAGTGGCCCTAAAATGGGATGACTTGTGACCTTAACATTCATATGTGGCAGAGGATAACTGTACATCTATAACGGTAATCAAATATATTAGGGGGAAATTCCACACACTCTGTATAAGTAATAGTGGCTTCTCTGTTTTCTAGTTCGTATTATGTTGTGCTTGTTTTCAGCCTTCAGCTGGTTCCCCATAGGCTTTATTTTATGAAAGTGGGTTTCTTTCACCAGTCTAGAAAAATTGCAGTGATTTAGAGAAGCTGGCTTTTCCAGAAACTGGACACTCTTGCATGCACCCAAACCCAGTTTGCCACAAAATCCGGCCTCTCTATCCTCTCTGCAAGACTTCCAGACCTTACTCTGGGGTTTCTCTGGTTTGGCATCAGCTCAGAGGCCATCACCATCACACCCCAGGAAAACCCTCTTTCTAGACCTCCTGAGCAGGATCCCTAGGGAGGCACCACCTTTGTAGGTGAGCCCCCTTTTCCACAGTGCAAAGTGTTTGCTCATCTCTTCTCGAATAAATGAGGTGGCTGTCCTGTAGCACAGCTGCTGACATCCTTCAGTAGGGAGTCTCTCACCGAATGCCAACCGATTGGTCGTGTTGTAGCAGCATGACAGTAAGCACTGGACACGATCCTGTCCAGTCTGTGAATCTTTGAAAGGTGTGTTTGCCACTTGCTCTCTTTCATGTCAACGTGTGCACTCCCACTCTAAGACCATTTTGTGTGCTTTACTTGAAAAGGGGAAAGTAGAGTCCACAGCTTCTCTGTCCCTGCCTGGGGTAACACACCCCTGATGTGTGTGGTGGTGACATGTGTGCATGTCCACCTCCAGGGCAGAGTTAGCGGTCATGCAGACACCGTGCCCAGCCGAGGGAGGCCCTCAGACTACAGACGGTGCCCCTCCGTCCCCCAGGGTGCTCTGTGATGCTCTCCAGGGACTCCTGCCAGGACCCCAGCGAGGGTACCTGAAGGACACCACAGCCAGATCCTCACTGTCGTGGTGCCAGCCACACTTGCCTGTCCTGTGTGGGTTTGGCTTTTGGGTTGAGAGAAATAGAATGGGAGAGAGGATGAGCCTCTCTGTTCTCTCTTCCAGGGGCTGGTCAGAAAGCAGCGTGCTCTCCCCGTGCACTTCCAGAGGGCTAGTCCTAGAAAAGAGCCAGCAGGGAGCCAGCTGAGGCAGTGGCTCGAGTTTTTTCTTAAAACTATCTGAGAAAAGAAACTCAGTACGCTCACTCTTCATACTGAATTTCAATGTGACTAAGGCCCTTTGCTCATGAAATGAGGCCAAATACATATCCAGAGTCTTGTCTGCTTCAGGGAGAGATAGGCAGATGAAGCAAAGGTGGGGAGACAAGGCCAGAAAGGGAAGTCACTGACGTTTGGTGATGCTTTTTAGGTTGTTCCTAATGTTAGTGCAGAGGCATGTCAATGTCGCCAACTCTAGATGTTCGGTATTAAGTCAGCGTTCTGAAGTCAGAGAAACCATACTCAGGAGGGTTTCCCTTTGGGAGGTCTTATAAAATAGTTGCATACATTTTTCAACTGGTGTGTCAGTCACTGTTTACTCCCATGGCTTGGCCCAGGTAGATCTTTACAAAGTGGCACAAAGCGACAGGAGCGGCAGCCACTCTCTGTGTCTGCCACAGAGCCACCAAGAGACTTGATGCGTCCAGATGAGTTCTAAAGCGGAAGAGCCCCACCAAAAAGGGAAAACCAGAGTTTTCCTTAAAATTAGTTGTCAGTTGAGGTTTCCATTCTAAGTTTTCATTTCAAAACTGGATGTCCTTGAAAAGAAATTATTGATATAATAAAAAGTAATCATGTAGCTTTGAAATAATCAATTCCCTCCTGCTAAAATCTATCCAAGATCTTCTCAACTTGAGTTATTGAAAAAATTATGCAGCTAGTGTGGTCAGTGGGAGTGTCCTGCCCCAGGGTGGCAGGCTGGCCTCTGCAGCAGACACGCCCGTCACCACGGCACGCCCTCGCCGCCTCTGCCCACCGCACGCAGCCCTAGTGCCAGCGCATCTAAACACGGCGTCTGCACGCGCAGACCAGCTGCGCCAGCCAGGTTCTGTGAAGTCAAACATTCGGGGGAAAGTAAATAAAACTAAATTGAAATGAAAGTGTAATTGTGATTATAATTTCATGTATAATGTATTCAGCCAGCTAAACCAGATATCAGCTCCTTTAACATGTAAATAAAAGATAATGTCCAAGTTGACACATTATTCTTCCTTGCTCTTCAAGGCAGTGTGGCATTTACTAGTGATAGGTGGTTTTTAAGAAGTTTGTACATTTCTATGTAAATGGAGAAGCCATTTCTGAAATAGTCCGTTAATGTAACAGCTTCCAAAGATTAAAAGAGATAAACTGTGTATAGGAACCTATGGCTTCTGCTTTAAATAGATTGTATTTTTATCTGATTTCTGAATGTTAGACAAAAACCTCATGTGGCCTAGCTTTTCAGCTCAGATGACACACATCTAGCTGAGGGCTGAGGCTCTGTGACAAGAAAGCACATGAGTTACTAAATTCGTTCATAGCAACCAGGTGAATACTTTTCTAAAATACCCGAGCTTATCTTTTGAATAAAAATTACTGTCTTACCAAGAATATTTTATATGTTCTTGATAATGAGACTGTCACTTTCACTTTAAGAGGCTTGAGCAGCTGCCACTGATTTTTTTTTTTTAAATGCATGACATAACAGTCTTCATACGATTTGAAATATTTTTTTAAATCACTATTTGTTGGTAACTGCAAATTTTACACCTCATAAGGGGGGGTTTTGTACAAAATTTGATAACTATTTGATTTCATTGTTAGTCTTAGAACCATAGAAAAATATCAAGTTATACTGTGCTGTGGGGAGTCATTTATATTTAAAATCGTTTTTGCCTGTTAATTTTATGTCTACACCAGAACATTTCCCAGAGAACTCCCCTGGTGCTCTCATTGAGCATGTGAGGCCTGACTGCTCATCCTCCTGGAAAGCACTTGTTCTGCCCACTGGGTTGCCGTGACAACCCTCCATCAAATGCAGCTGGGGATGATGCTGTTAGCGAGTTCTCCGGGGATGGGCACTTATGGACTCTCTGGCTCAGTGGCACTTGTACAAGAGGTGACCACAGTGAGGGCAGCCCACCTGGAGAAGGGTAGTGCTACCACCAGGAGACCACAGTGGGGCACTTATTGACGGCACTGCAGCCCCGATAGCCTTGCAGACCCACTCTGCAGACAAGGCATGGGCCCACTGGATTGTTTGGCACCCAGAACAGCTGGCCCATAGGTGGAGATGGCATGTCAGGACAGCCCCCTCAGCCAGATGGCTTTGCTACATGTTGAATTCTGCGAGGAACATCAGCATTTTCAATTTGATGTGATTACAGCTCTTGCTAATGTAGAAAAGTGCAGCTCTTTAAAGGCTTTGGTAAGAGTAGTAATATTTCTCTTTCCATTTAATGTGTTATGTAACAGAACCTTTGAACTACAAGTTATGATAGCACTCCAGATAACACGAGATACATGAAATCATTAACTTTAAAAAAGTTTGCTTCCACTTAGAGCGCTGCTTTTGGAGATGCAAAATTCACAGCCCCATACAGCATGTGTCCATCTCTGTGCTTCTTAACTGCCTTGTTCAGAAATCCGCCATCTTATGTGTGTACTTGTTGTAAATGAGTCCAGCACCCATTTAAATTAATCAATCTTTTTTTTAATGCTATGAAAATAATCAGTTCATTTCATCTTAGTTTAAGTCTTTTCTTTTTTCCTTTTTTACTGCTGTCATTTCTTGTGCTTGTTTTTTCCCCAGTGAGGGTTGTCGAAGAGAAAATACAATGAAGAATGTTGGAAGTCGCAAATATGCATTTAATTCCCTGCAGCTGAAGGCTTTCCCCAAGCATTACAGGCCTCCCGAAGGGACTTACGGAAAAGTTGAAACATGAACACACGGTTTCCTCTAATTAGCTGTCACGTAATAAATGTGGGTACCCTCTAGTGTCATACATGAATTCTTCAAGAAGACCTGAAGGATTGATTTTTATTTTTGTGTGTTTTTTAAAAAATATTTTACTAAAGAGTCTACACGGAGCATGTTTTCCCCCCCATTGGAACTGACAGGATGTAATGTTTGGCTCAATAGCATAGGTAACAACTGCCCATCTAAATAGAATCATCGATAGTTACCTGTAAGAACTATGCTAGGTTTGTTTGAAATGCTAGAAGACTTTTTCAAATGCCCACTTAAGGCACTGCTCATTTAACTTATTTTTCTATGGAGTAACTCAAAAGTGAGCATTGGATTACAATCTTTTTAAAAATCTGAATGTAAAATAGTAAATAACATATTAAATAATTAGATCCTAGGCAGACCAATAAGTGTTGAATGTTAACTCACGTTTTGGGGAAAGAAGCTAGTCAGTACTCATGCAGTCAGAGGAATTGGTTCTAATGAATTATTCTGTCTACACCATAGCCCGAGAAAGCAGAAATTGAAAGGTTGATAAATCAGCCTGAGACAAGACTTAGACAATGACACCTGCAAACTAGCCCACACAATCGGGCCACTCTTCTTCCTGTCCCTCAGGAGTTACAGAACAGGGTGTCTGCTTGAGATAGAAAGCCAGCAGTAAGGTCCCTTGTACGTTGTCTCCTGTTCTCTCAAGCTTCGTGTCCAGCTCCCACCGTGCCCACAGGGCACGTCTCCCTCTCCGCTCTAGATGCAGAGTTGTATCAATCGAGGGCCTCAAATGTGGCACGTCTGATGTCTGAGGAACAACACTCCAATGAGGAGTTTGTGACTGTGGAGATAGTGGAAACCTAACTGTTTTCAGAATAAATGTTCTTTTGCGGGATTTCCAATATATCTTCTTCTAAAAGACAGTATAATCATGTTTGAATGTCTGATGAAAGTGTCTTATTTTTAGGTTTGCAGTAATTGTTCCACTAATCATTCTGTTATGTAAGGTAGCTGTTGAGAAACAGTTGAAATTAACTCCTCAAATGAGATCCTGAAAGGGATTTATGGGCCATAAATCTTAGAAATTTCATAGAAAATTATGTCTGGTCATCTTTTACAAGATGATGATGAATCTTATCTGCACATAGCAGGTTTTTCTTAGGAGATTATATGTTTTATCGATTCTGTTTATCATGATTATGTTTACATGTTATTTAAAAGGCTATAAAAGAATTATATGTGGCACATACAATAATACTAATGATTTGTGAACTTCTTGGAAATTCTTATTTCCAAAAATCTAGTTATTATTCTTTTGGCTTCTTTAGAAATGCCACTTTGAAACGTATAACAACACACTGGGGCCTGGGGTGCTGAGACACAGGCAGGACCACTCCTTGGCAGGGTCACAGAGGGGGCGGCCATAAGGGGGTGGACAGCTGGGCTGTCCCCATGCAGCTGGGCTCACTGTGGAGGGTGGGAGGCAAAGAAGCCTGCACAGGGGGCTGCTGCTGGTGTCATTCTCCTCTTTAAGTGTCAATCCCTGTTAAAAGAGTTTTCAATATGGCTGATTTAGCTTTTCATCTCTCCATCGTTTCATTTAATTTGAATTTTTTAGTTCCATCTTTTCTCATTTTAACATCACTACCTTCTTTAAAATTTCATTGTTTTTTTAGAATTAAATGTTACCCATATTGTTTTCACAATTTTTTTTTGTCTGAAGAGCATTAAATATCTGCGTTTATCAAAGGGAATATAGTAGATGTGAGTCATCTGTCAGCAATTTTGCATGTGGCACCTTTCTGTGAATTATTTTCCCAGTTTTCACTTTATGTTATGGGTCACTCTAAGGCTCTAAAACTCCAAGGCTTGGCTAAGTACGTAGACAAGACTCCAGTCTCAGTGCACTCTCTGGAGGTGGTGGCCCGGAGCATTGCACATGCCTGTGGGCCAAGGCCCGGTTGCACAGCCGTGGGGAGCAGCCCCTCACTTTCCGTAGGAGCTTGGAGTTTCATATGCATAAGGAGGGTGGCTTTACAGGCTGCCATGAAATAGACATTCCGTCCAGTGTTCCCCGTAAGGCCCCCCCATTTAAAAAGAAATGTTGAGATATGTGGAAAACTGGGAATGTAATGTGGATTCTGTCAGAGCTCCTGAGCACAGTTGCCTTTAGTTTCCTTTAAAGATGTAAAAATATTGTATAATACAGTTTTGTCCCTATACAGTTGTATTCGCCAAGCTTAGTGCATTAAAATACTTTTATTTATTTGTTTGGGGCAGTATTAATATATATAAACACATAGTACTGTTTTATATATTCCTAGTTCATTCAAAGCCATGTATGCTGTAAAAGTGCTAGTCTTTAGAATGACAAATAATAAATAACTGACAAGAGTATTAACCTTGGTCTTGCCTGATTCATTCTGCTACATCAGAAGGACTAGCTTGATGGTGGCATCTGGACCGTCATTGCTGGGCGTGGCGTTGAGCACTCAGGTGCTGAATGCATGTGTTTGCAAACGTGGGACCATGTTAGACTTCTGTTTTATAACCTTGTTTTCACCTAGTTTGAAGCAGAGGGGCAGCAGGGTATGGGGTTAAGATCATGGACCTTGGCAGCAGACAGACACAGGTCCCAATCCTGCTTCTGCCACTCACTGGCTGATGAGTCTGAGCAAGTTGCTTGACCTCTCTGAGCCTCTGTTTCCTCGAGTGCAAACTGTGGACAACGGTACGTTCCTCCTAATGGATGTGAGGCACCTTGGTGGTAAGTGTTTGTAAGTAGTAGTTGCTGCTGTCACCTTCTCCTGTCCATATGCATGGGTCACATCATCTCTGCTGGTAGCCTGGTCCCTGCTGTGTGACTGCTGAAACAGTTCCATTTGAGGCTGCAGGGCTGGCTCTCCCCAGGACTGCATCTTGTACCTCCTTCTAGGCACATGTGCCCAAGGACCTCTCTTAGCAAAATTCCTGTCGGTAGCACTGCACAAATAAAGGATAATTTTAATGTTTTCAACTACGTTTTAAAGTTTGAATATTATCAAAATACTCCCAGAAATGTAAGCACGTGCCTTTTCCCTTTATTCTCATTGACACTGGAAATGTCACCTTGTTTCAGTTTCTATTTCTTTGATTACTGTGAATTTTGAACATCTTTTATACCTTGACTGATATTTCCATTTTTGTGACTTCATTGGAGTGTTGGCCTTTTGCATCATCATTAACATACAACATATTAAACTCTGTTAATATCTCGCAGATTTTTAACACCTATTTGTCATCTGGTTTTTGGCTTTATGGTAGATGGATAGGTACACAGAAGTTTAAATATTCATGTAGTCAAATGTACCTTTTTCTTTTTAATGCTTGTTCTGAAATCGAGTCCTGCTCAACACTGAAGGTGAGAGACGGGTTGCCACATCCTTGTCCGTGAGGTGACTATGGTGGCGTGCACTGGATGAGGGCTGCACCTCGCTTGGCACATAGTCCAAGCTTAGTTTAATACAATTAATGATTTGTGCCATTAGCTCTTATGCCCCAAGATTATTCTTTAAATATTTATTTGTTCTTATTTCTAGTATTTTTAGGTTAGATCAATCCATCTGGAATTGTTTTGACATGTCACATCATACTTAGAGTTTGCTAAGGTCAGAGTGACTCTCCTCTAAGCCAGCCCTAATTTGCTGCTTCAAAGCTGAGCAACGGGGAGGACACTTCAGGACACCCAGACATCAGCCAACATGAGCTTTCTCCTGCCCCACCTGCCACTCTGCTCCTGCCCTTGGCTTCCTTTACAGCCTCTGCTTAGTAGGTGACTTGGCATAGTCTGGCTGCCCAGGGCTAGGGGAGCCAGCTCAGGGAGGTTTGGATCAGAGGAAGGTAAGAGGGGTTGGGGATTGCAACTTCCCCATTTGCAGTTTTTCTGAGGACAGAGATAGTCATTGAGAGGGCTGTTATTTCATTACGGGTTGTCCTAATGGCCAAACACCCTCTGTTCTTTACTAACAATATCAGACAGCAAGTTGGCTCCACTTTTGAACAGAGACTTCTCATAAAATCGTCATCAGCATTTGTGTGTCCTTATGTTGTAGTAATGAACAGTGATCTCCTGAGTGGGCGTAGTGTGACCTCTCAGTCACTCTGAAGAGCTGCCAGCGTTTCCCTCTTCTTTCAGGACAGGAGAAAACCTCTTCTGTGCATGGGGTGTTGGGAGCCCAGGGACAGGAGAAGGGCCTGACCCCATGTCTCGACATGCTGTTGTGCTCCTGGGATGCCTTTCTGGAACCAGCACCTCGTCCTGGCGGGCCCTCACAAAACTCTCCATTTGGAGAAGAACGAAATCCCTTTCATTTTTTTCTCTAAAATGTTCTCCCTTACAATCTCTTATTAAGAGTTGATTTTTCAGTAATCTGTAGCGAGGGCACTGCCCTGCTGTGTATAGAACCTCATCCCAGGAGTACAAGGTTCCCTGGGGACCGGCAGTGCTGGCAGAACCAGAGGGGATGGAGCGGGGACACAACTGGAAGGGCCCAGGCTGCCTGACCCAGCCCCAAAATGCTCGGGGGGGCCCTTCCAGAGAGAGGGGCAGACTAGCTTATAGGTATCTGTGAATATTTTTACATCTTAAAATCTACCTCTTCTCAAAGCCCCTGGGTATTTCCAAAAGTAGAAAGTAATAAAATTTATAGTTGATAAATTCCAGTATTTGAGATCAGAAAGGAAGACAGAAAAAAACAAAGTCCCTTCCTGAGAGATACATGCTGACCCAAAAGATGTTTCTTTCGTTCCCATGAGCACCAAGCAGCACAGGCTCTGGCAGAGGGAGAGGTGAATTGTAGAAACAGAAACTTCCATTTAGCAGGCTCCATACCGCTGACGGGGTCCCTGGCCAGGGGTGGCTGCCCCATGCGCACCTGCTTAAGCACAGTGGCCATCAACCCCAAGGTCTATCTACCATTTCTCTGGAAGCCAAATGGTGACTTTTAGGAGGGGAAAGAAGGTGGGGGCTCTGCCGTGTTCTGGATCACAGCGAGATCATGAAAGTTGGCCTGCACGGGCACCCATGCCCCTGCCATGCCACCTGGGAGCCTTCTCCAGTCCCAAGCCATACTCTGGCCTGTGCCATCCTTCACAGAATGCCCCTCCCCATCCTGTGATAAGATTTGGCAAATGGGTAGTAACTTTATTAGCCATCCCTACCCAAGCGATGAGCTAGACCCCTGAGGGTGTAGGGCTGGAATGTCCATACTTTCCCAATTCCCCTCCCTCTTGGGCCCCTTTCATGCCCCAGCACTGTGTTGTGGTGGGTGATTAATTCCTGCACCCGGTCCCCATGGGCCTTTCACACCAATCCACGCAGGGCTGTCACGCTCTGTTGTAGCACTTAAACAAAAAAGCTGCGGGGACAGGTTAGAGGGGAAGAAACGTGTGGCTGCTTCCACGGCTGGGAAGCAGATGGCCGCAGATGAGCACAGCATCGCAGCGCTCACTCCTCCTGGCCGCCCGCCCCCAGCCCCAGCTTCTGTGGTCTGCCTGGCTCTCCTGGTCATCCTCTTTGACAAGCCCTCCTCAGCCTCCGATTTGCTTTTTGTCCTTCAACCACTGCTATATTGTGGGTTCCCCAGGGTTCTGTCCATAACTTTCTTCTCACATAGGATGTTCTTCCTACAAAATCTTGGTCATTGCTGTGAAGTACGACCACTTACATGCTAATGATTCCCAAATTTCTGGGTCCATTTTATCTTACTCTCTCCCTAGGTTCAGATCCATCTACACATCCGACCAGATCCTAGTCATTGTGCTTGAGTGTCTCGTGGGAGTCTCAAACATAGCATGTCAACACCAAACTCATGCACTCTCCTCCTCCAAGCTGGCTGAGCCCTGCTGTGATAAATGACCCCACCTTCCACCCTGGGGTCATCTTCTCTTTTTGCCTCCACATCCCATCGGCCACTGAGATCTGTATCTCTTCAATATCTCCAGAGTCCATCCCATAATTTACATGCACTTGCAACCCTGGTCTGTGTGTCCCTGCTGATCTGGAGCACACTCAGCCTCCTCATTCCTCCTCCAAGGCCCATCTCAGACATGCCCCCTCTATGGTGATTTCTCCCCACAGAATGAATTGGCCCTTTTACAAAAATTTTTCCCTCAATTTGAATATAACTACTAACTATATCATGTAAATCCTGTCTATCCTGTCATTTACCTTTGTATTCACAAGAGCAAATGTAAGCTATAAAGGAGCTACTCAAAAATAGTTTACTGAATGAACAGATGAATAAGTGATATTTTTGTGGTGTTCAACAGAAATCCTATTTCAGCATTAGACCATATTGCTTTTCTCTACAGAGAATCAGTCATTCTAAATGCATCACAGGAGTCAAATTCAACAGGTCAAAGGAGAAGGCAAACCCAAGAGCAGAGTGTGGCAAACACAAAGACAGTGGTTTTCTCTTGGGGGTGAGCAAAAGGGTCTCTGATGAAAGCCAGACATTACGGGGGATTCAGGCAATGAACGCTCTATTGATCGGGATGGTCGGTACATGACGATTTATAGTTATGTGTTAACATTATACAAACATCTATACACTTTTCTGTATACTGTAAAATTAAATGTTAAAATCCACTAAGCAATGAACTATCTGAAAAGGAAATGAAGAAAACAACTCTACTAGCATCAAAAAGGATAAAATACTTAGAAATAAACTTACCCAAGCAGGCAAAAGTCTTGTACATTGAAAACTACAAAACTTTGTTGGAAGAAATGAAAGATACCAATAAGCCATTCTGTATACTGGATTAAAAGACTTAATACTGTTAAGATGCTAACACTATCCAAAATGATCTATAGATTTAGTGAACTCCCTATCAAAACCCCAATGCTATTTTTTGCAGGAATAGAAAACTTACTCCAAAAATTCACACAGCATCTCAAGAGACCCCAAGTAGCCAAAACAGTCTTGAAAAAAGAACAAAGCTAGAGTCTCACGCTTCCTGATTTCAAAAGCTACAGTGATCAAAACAGTGGTGTAAATGCAGACAGACCAATGGAATAGACTAAACAGCCCAGAAATAAAATGTGTCATATGTGGCAAAGTGTCATATACGGCCACCTTTCCACAAAGGTGCCAAGACCATTTAACAGGGAACGGACAGTCTTTTCAACAATTAGTGTTGGGAAAATCAGATATCCACATGCCTTAAACCACATACAAAAATTAACTCAAAATGGATCAAAGACCTAAACCTAAGAGCTAAACTATAAAACTCCTAAAAGAAAACAAGGGAAAGCTTCATTGGATTGGGCAATGATTTCTGGGTATGATACCAAAAACTCACCAACAAAAGTAAAAATAAATGGACTGCATCAAAGTTTAAAACTTCTGTGTGTCAAAGGACACAACAGAACGGAAAGCAACCTACAGAATGAGAAAATAGTTGTATATCTGATAAACGGTAATTATCTAGAATACACAAGGAATTTCTATTAACAACAAAAAAACCTAATTTTTTTTAATTTAAAAATTATCTTTTTATTTCAACCTAAATTCTGTCTCAAACATAACTTTTTACAGATCCATGTTTTATTTTGTTTCTAAAAATTATTTTAATTTTTTATTTTAATTGACACATTGTAATTGCACATATTTATGAGATACAATCTGATATTTGATGCATATATATGTTGTGTAGTATTCGAATCTTCTGGGCCCATCTGTGTATCTCCTAAAATCCTATGGTGAAATTCTGTGATTTTATTTTGTCTTGGCATCTATTTTTCAATCTTTCTCTGTCCCCTCTGACACGTCCAAAGTCCTTTAAAAGGCTCACATTCTTTCTCTGTGCTTTGCAATGTAAATATGCTACCTCCGTTTCTCTAAAACTCAGTGTGGGGCTCAGCACACAGATAAGCTTTGACTTGTTTTATTTAGAAACACAATTTAAATCCAACTCTTTTTTTAACTAGTGAGTTTTATATTTTATCTGTCTTATTACTAACATTTTAAACAAAAGTTATAAGACTTTTGTTTCTGGTTTTTTTATGTACGCATGTATACATGTGTAAGCTGCCTGTTGTGTCTACATGATTATGTCTATATATATGTTTGTATATTGTCTACATGGTACCAAACTGGCTTATAAATAATGTGTATTCATAATAAGCCTAAGTACTTTTCAAGCTCACGTGACTTTAGTTTTTTGTTGTTTTCTTTATTTTGTCGATATACATTGTGTTTGATTATTGTTGCCCCTTACCAAAACCACCCTCCCTCCTCCCTCCCCCCCAACAATGTCCTTTCTGTTTGCTTGTCGTATCAACTTCAAGTAATTGTGCAAACAACCCAATTTAAAAACAGGCAAAGGACCTGGACAGATATTTCTCCAAAGATATACAAATGGCCCACAAGCACATTAAATGATGCTCAGCATCACTAATCATTAGGAAATGCAAATCAAAACCACAGTGAGATACCACCTCACACCCATTGGATGGTCACTATTAAAAAAAACAAAATAACAAGCGTTGACAAAGGTGGAAAAACTGGAACCCTTGTGCGCTGTTGATGGAAATGTAAACTGGTGCGCCTGCTGTGCAAAACAGTATGGAGGTTCCCCAAAGAATTAAAAGTAGAGGTAACATATGATCCATCAATTCCACAAGAAATGAAAGCAGGGTCTCAGAGATATTTGTACACCCATGTTCATAGCATTATTCACAGTAGCACCAAAGTGGAAGCAAACCAAGTGCCCACTGACAAATGACTGGATAAATAAAATGTAGTATATACACAGGATGGAATATTATATGGACTTAAAATGTAAGGAAATTGTGATACATGGCTGAACCTGATACAGGGCATTGTGCTAAATGAAATAAGCTAGTCAAAAAAGACAAATCCTGTATGAGGCACTTATTCATAGAGACGGAAAATAGAATGATGGTTGCCAGGGACAGGGAGGACACCAAAGGTAGGGGAGACACTTGGAGTGTGGTAGGGAGTTGTTTATCAGTTTTGTAAGATGAAGAGTTCTGGAGATTGCATACCTATGTGAGTGTACGTAATACAACTGAAATGTACACTTAAAAATGGTTAAGACAGTAAATTTTACATGTATTTTACCACAATTAAAAATTTCTTGTGTCTGTTTTTATGCTAGTACCATGCTGTTTTGGTTACTATAACTTTGTACTATAGTTTAAAGTCAGGTAATGTTATGCCTCCAGCTTTAGTTTTGTTTTGTTTTTTTTTGCTCATGATTGCTTTGGCTATTCATGGTCTTTTTTTATTCCATATGAATGTCAGAATTGTTTTTTCCACTTCTGAGAAGAATGTCATTGGAATTTTGATGGGGACTGTATTGAATCTGTAGATCACTTTGGGTAATATGGACATTTTCACAATGTTAATTCTTCCAATCCAAGAGCATAGGATATCTTTCCATCTTTTTGTGTCCTCTTTATTTTCTCTCAACAGTGATTTGTAGTTTTCATCATAGAGATTTTTCACATCCCTGGTTAACTTTATTCCTAGGTATTTTTTTTGGTGACTGCTGTAAATGGGCTAGCTTTCTTGACTTCTTTTTCTGCTAGTTCATCACTGGAGTATAAAAGTGCTACTGATTTTGTATTCTGCAACTTTACTGAAATCATTGATCAACTCTAAGAGTTGGCCCAATGGAACAAAACAGAGAACCCAGAAATCAACTCATGCACCTACAGCCATCTGATATTTGACAAAGGCACCAAGAACACACATTGGGGAAGAGACTGCCTCTTCAGTAAATGGTGGCGGGAAAATTGGACATCCATATGTAGAAGAATGAAACTAGACCCATACCTCTCACCATATACCAAAATCAACTCAAAGTGCATTAAAGAATTAAATATATGTCCTGAAACAAAATTCCTAAGAGAAAACATAGGAGAAACACTTCAGGAAGTAGGACTGGGCATAGACTTTATGAATACGGCCCCCAAAGCACAGGCAACCAAGGGAAAAATAAATGGGATTATGTCAAACTAAAAAGCTTCTGCACAGCAAAAGAAACAATTAACAGAGCAAAAAGACAACTGAATGGGAGAAAATATTTGTAAAATATACATCTAATAAAGGATTAATATACAGAATATACAAGGAACTCAAACAAATTAACAGCAAGAAAACAAGTAACCCAATGAAAAAATGGGCAAAGAACAGAATAGGTATTTCTCAAAGGAAGGTATGTGAATGGCCAACAGGCACATGAAAAACTGCTCAACGTCACTCAGCATTCAGGAAATGCAAATCAAAACCACTGTGAGATATCATCTCACTCCAGTTACTCTAGCTAATATCCAAAAGACTGAGAATAAAAAATGCTGACGAGGATGCAGAGAAAGGGGAATCATCCTCCTACACTGTTGGTGGGACTGCAAAATGGTGCAGCCTTTATGGAAAATGGTATGGAGGTTCCTCAGTCAATTAGAGATGGATCTACTACACAACCCAGCTATCCCACTGCTGGGTATATACCCAGAGGAACAGAAATCATCATGTCGAAGGGATACCTGCACTCCCATGTTTATTGCAACACTATGTACAATAGCCAAGAGTTGGAACCAGCCTAAATACCCATCATTGGATGAGTGGATAAGGAAAATGTGGTACATCTACACAATGGAATACTTACTTCTCTGCCATAAAAATGAATGAAATACTACAATTTGCAGCAACATGATGGACTTAGAGAAAATTATATTAAGTGAAATAAGCCAGGCACAGAAAAAGAAATACCGCATGTTCTCACTTATATGTGGGAGCTAATAAAAATAAATAAATATACAAACAAATAAATGCAGGGGGAGACACAACAATCACAATAATTCCTTGAACTTGTTAAGTGAACAGATCTGATGTTGATGGGGGGAGGGGGGAGAAAGGGGGAGGAAGGAGGAATTGGTAAAGGGTCACAAAAATCAACGACACTGTATATTGATAAATTAAAAAAATTAAAATTAAATTATTAAAAAGTCTTGAACATTGTTACTAATAAAGATGTGAGAAATTATTTTTAAAATGAATCACAGACCTGTATGTAAGAGGTAAAACTATAAAACTCTTAGATGAAGACAGAGGAATAAGTTTCCATAAGCTTGGATTAGGCAGTGATTTCTTAGATACATCAAAAGAAAAAATAAATTGTAACTCACCAATACTAAAAACTGTGTTTCAATGGGCACCATCAAGAAAAAGGGAATAACACATCTGCCAATCACTTATCTTTAAGGGACCTTGTATCCACAATGTATAAAGAATTCTTACAACTCAACAATAAAAAGATAACCCAATTACAAACTGGACTATGGACCCAAATAGACATTTTTCCAAGGAAGAGATACAAATACCCAATAAGCACATGAAAACAAGCTCAACATCGTTAGAGAAATGCAAATCAAAATCCCAATTAGATACCACCTCATACCCAGTAGAATGGCTATAATCAAATAGACAAACCATAACAACTGTTGGTGATGATGTGGAGAAATTAGAACCTTCAAACATTTTGGGGGGCAATGTGAAATCCTCAATCACTGTGGAAAACTTTGGCAGTTCATCAAAATGTTAAAGATGGAGCTATCCTACAACCTTGTAATTCCACTCATACGTACAAACCCAAGAGAAATAAACATATGCCCATACAAAACTTGTTCACAAATGTTCAGTGTTAGTCATAGCAGCCCCAAAGTGCAACAACCATCAACTGATGAATGGATAAATAAAATATGGTGTATCTATACCATGGAATATTTGGAATTAGAAAGTAATGAAGTACAGATAGATGCCACACATGGATCTACCTTAAAAACATTTCAACGTAACTGAAAGAAGCCAATCACGAAGGGCCCACATATTACATAATTTCATTTATATAATAGGTGCAGAATAGGCAAATCTACAAAGACAAAAATTAGATTAGTGGTTGCCAGGGGTTGTGGGAAATGGGTAGTGACCACTAATGGGTATAGGTTTCTTTTTCAAGTGTTGAAAATGTACTGGAATTAGGTAGTGGTTATGGTTGCACAACTCTGTGGATATACTAAAAACCACTGAATTGTATACTTTAAGGGTGAATTTTATGTTATATGAGTTTTTTCCAGTAAAGCTCTCATAAAGCAAAAAAAAAAAAAAAAAAAAAAGATGGAGTTTTATAAAACTATATTTTAGAGAGTTTCTTATTGAAGTTACTTTTAATGAAAGTTGTGGCACTTAAACAGTTACTGAAAAATATCCATCATTTTCCCTTTCCTGGTGAAAACTAGTACACATGGCAGATCTCAGTGATATTCTACAACCACCCACGCTGGTATGGAATTCTCACTTTAGGCAAACCTTTAAAAAAGCAAGTGAACTACACAATACCTTGACTGCTTTAACTCCAATGAACTATGGAAATATAAAGAAGCTGTGGTTCTTAATTCTTCAATATCAAAAGTAAAATTGGGAACTTAGATTCCTATTTGGCTCTCTAAGTGATAATAAAATTAATTACTATAATGCTAAACTTTTTCAGCCCCTTCATGTTTTCCATTCTTACTTTCTGTAGTGAACATCTGTTTCAGTTTGCTCCAAATCCCCCTTCCTCATCCAGTGTGATCCTGATGGGAGTTATCAATTACAGTGCATATGACACATGCCTGGCCAAGACCGCAGACCCCCCATCTCTTTTTCCCACAGGACTGATCCAACGCAGTGGCAGGCAATCTGGGGAAGACTAGAGTCCTTTGGCAGGATTTGATTTTGATCTTGGAAAAGGAAGTTCTCTCTCTCCTTTTTGAATCACAGATCTTAAGGGGGTGTGGGCTTATGGTTGACACTGGCCCATTACGTGGAGAGGACCAGCCTGAAAATTAAGCCAGAGAAAACAATCAAGAGATGGTAAAGAGCTCTGGCAATATCATCTGAGGCTTGGCATCAAGCTATGCCTATGGGTGACATTCAGTTTTTGAAGTTGTAACTTCAGTTAATCAGTGCAAATGAAGAATTCTCCAAGGAATCAAACATTGTTTTAGAACTAAATAGGACAGATTGAATTAAAGTTTTTTCCTAAACTTTCACATCTTTTGACAGGCTCTATGTTACATGTTGGTCACATCAGTGGCCTTCAGGATGTATGAACTAATTTGGTTGAAGAGTCAAGTTTGAAAATAACAATCTTTCCATTCTTTGTTCTAAAGAACAATTCTCAAAACACATTATGCTCTCAGCCCATAACTGTTCAATTGAATTGTTCTTCTAAAAACTTAGATCAACAGAGTCATTTACTTTGTACACACTCAAAAACAGAACTCATCCGTTTTCTCTAGTATTCCACAGAGAGAAAAACTGGTCCAAACACCCAGGTTTAGCAAAAAGTACATTTCCTATTTTGGCTTCTCTGTGTTAACAACCAGAGGAAATCCTTTGTTGTTTTCATCTTGGTTTCAACATAATGGTATCAATCTCCTTTTCTTCCTCTGAATCTTGATCTGGCATCCAACTGAAAATAAATTTACAATTAAATTAAATTTGGTAGAAGATAATTAATTAAAACACAACTTTGGTAAGGGGTGTCACCACATGAGAAGTAAAACACAGGGGAACTGTCAGAGCTACCAAGAAAAAACAATAATAAAAAAAAGATAGCGTTAAAAACAAAACTTCCCGTTAAGGGCAATTAATATGGATTTTCTTCTGAAGTAGAATCCAAATCACATTTATCTTTTTCTATGAACTTTTTTTTCTATGAACTATACTCAGTATATGTTCTTCTAGCAAACTTAACTTTCTAATTAAGTTTGTTTAGGTTAATATTCAAATGTATTTGAAATCTTTAAATACATAGCAACAGAGAGAAGGGGAAAGAGCCCTGAAAAATTTTAAATAACACATAATCATTTTGGGATTAAAAATCCTGAAAGTGGGGCCGAGCCCGTGGCGCACTCGGGAGAGTGCGGCGCTGGGAGCGCAGCAACACTCCCGCCGTGGGTTCGGATCCTATATGGGAATGGCCGGTGCTCTCGCTGGCTGTACCGGTCACGAAAAAGACAAAAAAAAAAAAAAATCCTGAAAGTGAATTAACCCCTGCAGGCTGACAGCATGTTCTTTGATTTAAGCCTCACAGAGCAGCCACTTATTAAGGGTGGTAGGTAGAGTGGAGGGTTTTAACGTCAGTATATGAGGCAAAATCGCAAAGTCAATTCCACTCACCAGAAGTTCCATAAGAATGAATTATTCTGGAGATAGACCCTACCAATGAGTCCAGCATGGCCATTGTGAGAGAGCCAGCCATTTATTCACCTGATCACTAAATGAAGTTGCTAAGAGTCATAATTTTTTCTTAATTAAAAATAATCCTGGGGCCGGCCCGTGGCTCACCTGGGAGAGTGTGGTGCTGATAACACCAAGGCCACAGGTTCGGATCCCTATATAGGGATGGCTGGTTAGCACTATTGGGAGAGTGTGGTGCTGACAACACCAAGTCAAGGGTTAAGATCCCCTTACCGTTCATCTTTAAAAAAAAAAAATCCTTAAACACGGGAATCACACACAGGATGGTGAGCTGTGAGGGCACAGCAGATCCAAACTTTCCATCTCACCTGTAATGGGACATACACTCTCTGTCTGAAATAATAAGCAAAATTACCCACACAATTTAAATTATGTCCCTGGATAACTAGAGTTGCATTAGTCAAGTGTGACATGACTCCACTCAGTTTGGAGAAAGACTGTTCATCTGCTATAACATCCCCTGGACTGCTCTTTCCAGTGTTACAGTATAAATGAAGCTCTGCCTTGTATTCGTATTTAGAAATGTTCAGAAGCACTTTTACTTTTTATCCAAGATTAGTACAAGTTTCTGCAGAAGGTAAACAATGAAAATTAAACAAAAAATGAATTCTGATTTTTTAATTTTTTAGAACTCACAGACTGAGCTAGGCATGGAATTTCATGGAGTGTTCTGTAAGTTCAGTGATATGATTACATAGTACAGCTCATCATTATCTCCATTAACTATTATCCATGACTTCTCAATTATCTAAACATTCTTTAAAATTCCTGACAAATGTAAAAGCTTGCACTTTACATGGGTAACAAAACTATGTGAGGGAAGGCAAGAACCTTCTCTTTGCATAAACAACAGGAAAATATGGCAGAGAACTGTGTCACTTGAGAAAGGAAACAGCATGGCCAAATTTAATCTAACTTTACACCCTCCCTGGATCTGATTAGCTGGCAAACATACCCAAGTTCTTTACTTGGCCTCCTGGGTCATAAGTATCTGTACCCTCTGTTTCTTTTGTCAACAAAAGGGAAAGGATTTGCTGTTGTACTTCCTAAACAAAGGCATGTCCAAGTCCAAGTGACTGCTTTCTTGAACAGGATACTCATATTTCTGATTTCATACCTTCCTTTCTCCAAGTAAAGACTCTCAGTTTCTATTCCAAACATCTCTGTGCACCTCTCAAATCAAAGAATGTTAGAGCAGAACCCCAGGGATTTGTAATGTCTTCTTAGACCCCCTTTCCACAATTCATCACTCCAAAATTCATGCGGAGATACTAACATTTTCTCCTACTCACATAAGACACAAGTGTTACACCTTAGACCTCCACATTATGGGTTTGTGTATAATTGCCAAACAGCAACATAAGCTTTTATTCATTTGTACTTGCCAAGACTTCATTTTCACACTTTCAGTAACCCAGGGAGGTCAGCAGCTGTAGTTAGTATAACAGCAGAATAACAGAACAATTAGTACAGGCTTGCATGAATGCTACCTAACATTTAACTCACCAGATTAAGAAATATTACGTACGTACTTTTTCATGAACTATATCACTGCAATACAGTATAACTACTAGGGTACTCTGAAAACCCTGCATAATTAGCCACTCATATTTCACTCCACAGAGCTAATTTTTAGCATAAGTATTAGCGTAGCATAAAATCTTTAATCACTTACCATTGATCTTTTACACTCAAAAAACGAATACTTCAAAGCTTTGCAGTGTCCTTCCTTCAAACACTGCCGAGGAGATTTTCCTTCCTGTGACACACAAAACAATATAAATACGCAGGAAATTTTCTCACAAAATAAAAAATAACTGTCGTTCCGAAAATAGTTTTAATGTTAAACAAAAGAGAAAAATAGTAAATTATATAATAAATAGTTCTATATTCAGTTTGATTGTTGATGCTTAAAGAAAATTGTAAATTTTGGGGCACTTTAAGGGGGCTCTTGAATTCTTGAAAACACTGGTTTCCATGGGATATTTTTCTTTAAAATGTTTATATAAAAACCCAGAAATGATATCTTATGGGTGAGACTTGCAAATTAGGTGCCCTAAAATTAGAACATTTTTAGTGTTAGTACTAAACGCTTTACATAGGTATTAATGAGGCAGGCTGGAGTACTACTTAAATAGAAACATCTGATGCATTCAACTGGTGAAAAATAAAATCCAGATTTCACCTGCTCTGCATAATCTGGGATTTCCTCTCAAGCAGATTTTGACTCTCCAACCCCACCACAGCAACCATTCCCCCAAACCTTCATTTTGTGAGTGCCTGTCACACTTGCCTAGTTTTTACTATGAAAAAACCTAGAGGGTCCTACCTCTGTGGTGTTCCTGTTCCCCAGGAATCTTGACCATTTTTTAGTCTGTACATCTGCCTGGGTTCTAGATTTCAATTGTCACCTACATCATTGATTCTCAAAAGTGGAACAGAGTAGCAAGCTTCCTTGCACTATTATGTTCCTCCCCAAATTCTGCAAAGCTGCTGATGGAGTGTATTGCCCACATGAATGATGATGAGGTAGACAAGACTACAACTACAATTTATAAGCTGCTGCCTCGCCAAACTGTATCTAAGATGCTACCTTTTACACAAGCTTTCAACTTATAATGCCAACTGTCTGGTGGAAAGATCCACTAGATACACTGAAGCTAAAAGGGAAACATCCATTCATCATCCCCCTCCACTTAGAATGCTGGCTGTCCCTTCACATTCACTGTTCCTTTTTTATTGTGCATATAGCTGGGCTAGATCTCCTAACCACCCTTACAGCTGGGTATGGTCATGTGTAAAATTATATGACCATGCCAGTTGTCAGGTTAGGGCCATTGTATTGTTAAAGCAATTCATAAATAAAGCCAAAAAGTTTCATTATTTTAGTTATACTAAGTTTCCATTTGTATTGTCAGGGCCAGGGCTCAGACCCTTCAAACCCATTGTACAGACTGGGTCACCAGACCCCTCCCGTGCCAGGCTGGGTCATAGACTCCTCACACACAGGTCCATGCTAGGTAATTGGGAAAGATCCAGGGAGCCAATGGCAGACAACACGAGCTCAGTCATCAGCAGTAGCAGCAACAGGTTGGTTGCAGCAACAGCCTCCAGCAGCAGTAGCAGCCTCCCTGGGAGGCGGGGGCTCTGTGGATCAGAGCCACTCATCCTTTAAACTTAAGTCCATAACCCAGGACACCCAGGTGCACATGCGCGATTACATTAGACAATAACCAAGGAATAGCTGGGCGCATGTGCATATTTACATCAAATGCTCAGCAAGATTCTGAACATCGGAGGGGCCCTGACCATTTTCCTATAGTTTCCTTACATCATGTGACTAAGTTCTAGCCAATGGACTGAGCAGGGAACTGAGATGTAAAACTTCTGGGTTGGTTCTTAAAGGAAAGAGGGTTGCCTCCTTTCCCCACTTCACTCCATAACATTTCTAGGCCGGATGATGTGAAAGCAAGACAACCTTGGACAATGAGTATGAGAGCAACATCCTAGCTCCGGTCACAGCACTAGAGCCACAAGAACAACAGTTTCTAGGTCCATGGAAGATTAACGGAAGCCACCCAGGCCCTACTTATAGGCACAAGAGCAAAAGTGAGAACTATCTTGTTTAAGCCACCATTTGAATCACTGTACTTGAGCCTAACACATTCCCAAGCTTTTTTGCCTTCTGAGGTCAAGATCAATCAGACCTCTGAAACATGGCTGTGCCCAAGAACCAACTAGGAAACTTTTAACTTATGGCGGAGAGGGGGGATGGGAGGGGGGAAAGGGGAAGGAGAGGAGGGGGAGGGAGGGGACAGCAGTGGAATCTGTACTTTTAAGCTCTCCCACCCCTACGTCCAGGTGACACTGATGGAGAGTCAACAGGTCTGGAAGCTGTTAATGGAGACACAAAGTAGATACCCTGTGTTGAGTGAGGTTCCTTTCATATAGCTGCAACCCTTTTGATCTACAGGAGTCATAAAACCCTAAGAAGTCTATCCAAGAGATGCCTTTCGAATCTGCTTTTTCCTTGCTTCTCTTCAGCCCCACCAGAATTTACACCATTACCCTGAGTTCCCCTGAGCCTCTATAGGTCCTTGACTATTTCCCACGGCAGCACCTAGAACTTTGTTTATGTTGAATTCCTTCCCAGAGTGAGGTGCTGAAGGTTTCAGGCGGGTTAAAGATTGGCAAGTGGAGACTATAGCACCCATCTGCCATAAGATCAGATTAACTTCTTTATTCAAGAATCTAAGGAATCAAAAGTCTCCATCAAAAATGAAGTGGCCATACAGAGCAGGCACAGACCTCAACAGAGCTTCCCCTGGTCTTCAGAGTCCCCAGTGGGCATTGGTGGGCGGTAGATGCCAGTGATGCCATTCAGGAAGGTAGGACCTCTTCTGGATGTGCAAAACTCACTGTTTTAACTCATTACCGCTCCTTTACATTCCAGTTGAAGTCATTTAGGGTGAAGTTAACACAAACTGTAAATGCACTTACACTGAAGAGACTGTTTATAAACATCACATTCTTCTAGCTGACCAAATTCAGCATCAATAAGACCACATACTCAGTGGGGGTAAAGCAAAGTCTGTACCAGGTGTGTTGGTCATAATCTCTGCCTACAGTTTTCTAGCTTCCCAGAGATCCACCTGTCCCATTCATCAGTATTTGTCCTGTATTAGAGCTTGGTACTCAGTAAATGTTAGCTAAAACAATTGTTGCAAAAAAACAACTTGTTGTTTCTCCTTGCCACCATTATTGTCCTCCACTTACACATAGTTTCTTTCCTCAGTCCTGCTCTGTATACTTTCTTTCCTCAATTCTCACCTCCATGGCCTTCCTGATGCCTAATGTCAGGATAAAATCCAAGCATCTCACTCTGACACATGTGGGCCTTCACACCCAGCTGCAACTTTCCTCTCAGTCATCTGTCGCACTCCCCATACTCCAGGCTCGGTAGGGCACTGGCGTCTCTGGGCCCTCCTACATCTCCCTGCCTCTGCACCTGCTGTTCTTTCAGATTTTCCCCCAACCACCACAGCTCTCACTCCTTAACTTGATAAACTACTACTCAACCTTGAAGACTTATCTCAAATGTCACCTCCTCTCTGAAAAGTTTTCAAATTCTTTTTTTTTTTTTTGTCGTTTTTTCGTGACCGGCACTCAGCCAGTGAGTGCACTGGTCAGTCCTATATAGGATCCGAACCCGCGGCGGGAGCGTTGCCGCGCTCCCAGCGCAGCACTCTACCAAGTGCGCCACGGGCTCGGCCCAAAAGTTTTCAAATTCTGAAGCAAAATCAGTTGCTCTTCACTGGGCTAAGGCATTTTTTCCTTAGATTTATTGATTAAACAAGTATTTGCTAAATGCTCACACAGCCCTTATGGCAGGAATTTAGACCTTTACATGTCTATTTCTCCCATAAGACCAAGGTTACACAGGTAGTGACTGTTACTGATTCATCTTTGTATCACCAGTGCCTGGCACCATGCCTGCCACTTAAGAGGCATTTACTAGGACGGGCTAAACATCTGCACCAGTGAATGAAGCAGCAGACTGGAAACAGCCCTGGATAGGAGAGCCTGAAAATTAGGGAACCTCAGTTTCCTTATTCGTATAAGAAGGTTGGACTAGATAACCTCTTAAACTTGTAACAACTCTGACGTTTTACTAGACACTGGGAGGCAAGTCTGGCTGACTGCTAAAATCAGTGAATCAAACAATCGTTACTCAGCAGAAACACTGATACAGACTGATGGCGGATGTGCATTTCGGGGTAGTTGTCAATGGGAGCAACTTTCTGAAACTACATCCTCAAATGCAAAAATAATTGCACACAAGTGATTGCCCTCCTATCAGACCTCTGTAATTGGAAAAGCATTTGTGCTTTACTTGGACCCTAAACCAGAACCCAGATCCCGGGTCAACTCTGAACCTCACTGCATGCCTCACTGCCTTCAGACCGGGTGCCGAGCAGACCCGTGGCTGGAGTGAGGGAAGAGCGGAGGGGAAAAGGGCAAAATGATGAAAACACAGCCACCTCATTTACCACTTACCACCCCGGAATACAGAGAACTACAACTCAAACTCAAAACAACACCAGGCAAAGTTAGCATATACTGTCACAAGTGAAGAGAGGATAAACTGCTAGCCAAAACAATCCCAGGCTTATGGAACGATAAATAACAATTCATTCGACAGATTTTCATTTCCTGGCGCGCAAGAAACCCGTCTTCTTCTTTTAGTTTCCCGAGCCTAGCGGAGTGCCAGCATTCAGCAAACGCTTCTTAAACCGAAATGGCTTAATATTAACAACAGGCCGACGGGGCGGGTATCGTTATCTCCAATTCAACACGGAGAGAACCGAGAATCCCACAGCTCAGGGCTCTGCCCACGTTCAGTAAGCTGACGCTGTGGCCTACACGCAGGACGGCTCTTGACCGCCACCGCCGGCCGACAGGGACGGCTTCGCCGGCCCCGCCTCCCGGTGGCAGGCGCCGTCACCGCGCCGGACGCCCGGCCGCGCTACCTGGAGCACACAGTCCGACTGCAGCAGACACTCGCCCAGGTCCTCCTTCACGCCCGCGCACGCGCCGCCCTCCGGCTTGTCCTCGTAATACCGGGGCATGACGGCGTCCCCCCTGCTGCCGCCGCGACCCTCTCAACCCCCGACGCCGGGGCCCAGCGGCGAGCGAGAGACGCCCGCCCGGAAGCCACCGCAACAACTTCCGGCGGTTGCGGCGGAAGTGGAAGCGCGTGACGCGGCACGCCCGGGCGCCGGCTACGTTGCGGGAAGGGAAGTTGGACCCACGGCGGCTGGGCTGGGCCGCAGGGCGGTGGTGGCGGGCTAGCTCGGGCCCGGTCCGGGCGGTAGCGGGGCTCCAGGTGAGACCCGAGGATCGCTCTGCCCGCGCGCGGCTGGGCCTGGCGCCGGCGTCGTTTCTTCCGGCAGTGGCGGCCGGGCAGGGACCGTGCCCGCGTCGCGCCCCGCGGCAGAGTTGCCGGGTAAAACCCAGGACGCCCCGTTACGTTTGAATCGCAGAGAAAGGAGAAACTGTTAGCGTGAGCATGTCCGAAACATTGCGTGCGACATATTCAAACACGATTCGTTGCTTGAGTGAAATTCAAACGTAGCCGGCCTCTGTGCTTTTATGTGCCGAGCCTGGCGCCGTTCCCGCGGCCCCGGGCTGGCGGGGAGCAGCTGGGCCCGGCGAGGGGCTGCCGGCGCCCCGGAGCTGCGAAGTGGACTGGGAGACTAGGCCGCCGGGCGGGGACCTGACCTCGCCGGGCCCCGGACCGGTCGGACTGGGTTCCCGCGCTGTCGTTCCTCCTGCTGAGCTTTTCCGGGAGGACGACTTATAGGGATCGGAGTGCTGCATTGCTTTTATATCACATTCTACTGAGTGAGAGGCTTGCTGGCCATACGGTGACGGTTAGCCCGTGTGAATAGGCCATTTATTTTACTTCTTCGGTAACATCGTTTTCTAATCGGCTTAAAGGCTTTTTCTTAAAGGCTTGGTGGTTACGAGCACGGAATTTTGAGTCAGAATTCGAATCTTGTTTCCATCACTATCTTGGTGCTCTTGGGGAGGTCATTTCTCCTGTGCCTCTGTTTCCCCTCCCTCTGCCCACGGTAGCATCCTGGGAGGAGGGCTGAGGATTGTATGAGGTCACGTGTGGGAAACGCAGGGCCCCTGGAAAGTGTTAATTCGGACGGTTCAGAAGGGCAAGGTGTCGCCCTCGCCTGCAGTGCAGTCAGCAGTTCTCCAGCCCCACGACAAGCCAGCTGCCTTCGCTTTTCACCCCTGACTTTTCTCAAGGGTTGGGAGAAAATGTAAAGTGATCTCCCTGCTAAATAACTCGGAAGAGGGATGCTGGTACCCAAAAGTTTCTTCAAGTTTATGTGTAAAAGGTTTTTTTTTTTTTCCACCTAGGAAGATGTTGCCAAGTACTTCAATGAATTCCTCAATGCTGGGGAATGGAGCCTTGAATTCCAGGGATGCAGCAAGACATACGGCTGGCGCAAAACGTTACAAATACCTGAGAAGGCTTTTTCGTTTTCGGCAGATGGACTTTGAGTTTGCTGCCTGGCAGATGTTCTACCTGTTCACTTCCCCACAGCGGGTTTATAGAAACTTTCATTACCGAAAACAGACAAAGGACCAGTGGGCCAGAGATGACCCTGCTTTCTTGGTCCTGTTAAGTATCTGGCTCTGTGGTAAGTCTTAGTTTATCGGCAATGGAGTTGAAGAACACATTGAGCATTTCAGATTAGACTTGTCATTTAGAGGATCTTTTGCTACAAATGTGTGGATCAGAATTGGGGGATATTTGAAGCTGTTTTTTCCTTTTTTATGGAGCCTCAAAAATCTTCTCTCAGGAAAGAAGGTCATATACTTTCTAGTTCTACAGGTCCCACATTAAACTGTTACCTTGGGGTTTTGAAAAGCAGGGGACAAGATTTACTCCATGTCTTTTAACTATTATGAATCGATACCCAAATGCCAACTTACTGTGAGAAGGAATATCGAGACTGGAAATTGCATTTCACAACCAGGCAAATCTAGAGTGAGATTTCTGAAAGTACTGATATGAACTTGAGACACTACTTTGAAGTTCTCCAGTGAGTAATGAAAGGGTCCCAGTCACATTTAGGGTGTTGAAGGTGTAAGATGTTGAAATGAGTAGGGTGTTTTTCACCTTTAACTGGACTTCAGTTGAGAGCCTTCTCTGTACTGGTCTTGTTTTCTAAATGCTGGGGTACTGTGGTGAACTAGCCTGGCAAGGGCTCTCCTCAATAAACTTCAGATATCTTGGTGGCCATGCTGTGTTCTAAGGAGGTATGTGTTTCTACGTCAGTTCCATATAACACACCTTCGGAGTTCTGTTTACGTGTCTGTCTCTACCACTAGACTCTGGGCCTCTGGAGGGCAGGGAATGTGTGTTGTATCCTGAGAACCTAGCAGAGTGTCTGAATGAATCTTGTCAATCTTTCTTTCAGTGTCCACTATAGGATTTGGCTTTGTCTTGGACATGGGATTTTTTGAGACGATTAAGCTTCTCCTTTGGGTTGTATTCATAGATTGTGTAGGTGTTGGTCTTCTAATAGCAACTTTAATGTGGTAAGTACCATAACTTTGGTTTTTCATATACTGCTGTGGAGCCTCCATTTATTTGCTTCAGAGGTTCAGTGGAAATTTAAACCAAAATAGATTAACTGAAATGATCAATTTTGACTGCTAAGATTATAACTTAACCCTCCTGTGTTGGTATCTATATCAGAAAATACTCTAAGGGATGGTCTGTATTGTCAAAGAGCAGCAAATAATTGAAATAATGATTATATTATATCATACTAACAAAATCCCTGATTTTGCAAAAAATATTATGAATTTAGCCAATTCTGCTTAAGTTGTCTGGATGATAGCGTGATTTTCTGCATTTGTCAGTGGGGACAACATCATTTAAATTTAGAGGGTTCTTTCATGGAATCTTTTGGTCTTTGACATTAAAGTATACTTGAAAAAGGATTTTTTTAAACTACTACTGAGTTGCCTTCCTGCTGAGAATAAAACACGTACACAGACACACACACACACACACACACGCTTTTTGAAAGGGTTCTCAGTCTGACTTTGGGCTTGATTTAAACCTAGCGTGTGGATTTTTGGTTCTCTCACAGCTAAAGCACTTCTGTGTGGTTGGCATGTAGATGAAGGGCAGTGGGTGTGGCCAATGATCTTAGTAGAAGTCCATTGGTTGAATAGGGGTAGTGGTCATTGTATATCAGACGAGACACCATGGTACATTTTTAGTGGCAGAGAGACCTGGCTTCAAATGCCAGCTCAGTCATCTGTGTAATTCTTTGTCTCAGTGTCCTCTTTTGTAAAATGGAGTTAAACTATCTATTTTGTCAGGTTTTTTAGAGGATTATTGTATAAAAAGCACCCAGCACATAGTAAATGCTTAACATATGGTAGCTATTGATATTTTAAACAAAACTCTGAGACTGTAAACTCAGATAATACCAACCTTTTATTCTTTTTAATTTCTGACTAGTATAGTACAGGTTTTGTATATACTATATGTATATATCAGCATTTACTAGTCAATAAATGCTGTGCATCGTTAATCTAACATTCTAAAATCTGGCCTAATTAATACCGCTAACTAATGTAAGTCATATATTCATTATCAAGATATCCATGAAAAACACATGGTGTATGAAAACATTTCAAATAGTTTCTAGCAAGCATTCTGCCATGAATGCAGGGATTCCAGAGAGCCACAGAAACCAAGTTATCCTGGAGTTTAGCATCTCTAGTGTGAGTCTGTATCACAGTTTGAGTTAAATAGAAAAGGACTCAGTATATTATTGAGAACTCGTGTTGCGTTGTAAATTGTGTGGAACTAGAAATAGAAATGATCACATGTAATTGTGATCATCCCAGAGGTGCTGCAGGAATGGGCATGAGAAGGTGTTTTGGGGGGATGTGAGATAGTTGATTCCTGGTACCAGGAACTTCAAGTCAAAGGCATACAAGTGTGACATGGTCTGCTAGTCTGGGAGCATAAGGTGACACTGAATGGCTAGGGAGGAGATGTGACTAGAGAAATTGGCCTTAACTCAATTCAGGGAAAAAATTGGACTTTATCTCATAGGCTGTACATGTGAGATGGGAGGTGGAAGAGAGGTGGGGAGCTTGGAGGCTTTGAGGTAAGGAAACAATATCAAATTCACACTTTAGGAAAAATGTTTTCCATGGCAGTGGAGGAGGAGTTGGCTGGATACAATTGCCGGGGTCTGCATAAAAGAAGAGGACACTCAGAATAGCATGGCAAGGGTAGGAATAGAGAGGAGAGAGATGGATTGAGATCTTCCTGTGATAACAGGATATGGTGAGAGAGAGGGAAGAGGAGGCAGCGGCCTCCTTTGAGATGGCCTGCAAGCCTAGGGCATCAATGACTGAGTCCGTGGCAGGTGCACATGAAGCATTCCTTGTTGGACATATGGAGTTCAGGGAGCTTGTTGAGTAGTGGAAATGAAGGACAGTGAACACTGAAGTCCATGACTCTAACCCTGGAGACAACAGTCTGGCCATGAGGACATGACTGGCATCATTAACGTGGAGGTGGGAGGTGAAACCACAGTTGTTTTTGAGCTCTCTCAGAAGGAATATCTGCGTTCTAGAGGTGACACTCGGACTGAGGAGAGAACTTGGCAGGTGCCTATTTGAGGGATAAGGATGGGATAGGAGCCGCAGGGGAATGACCACAGAAAGGGAACTCTTGGGGAGTGAGTTATGTGTCTGTTACATAAAATTGTAATGGCACAGGTTCTTGACTGCACTGGAGAATGTTTTGGTAAGTTCCAGTTTGTTCAAATGAAATAGTGTTATTTTGACATTTTCAGATAACTAAGTGCAGGACTGTTTATTAGCAGTGCACCATGTTTTTTCTCTTTATTTTCTATTTTTATTTCCACTCTAGGAATAGCATTTTCTTAATTATATCCTTGAATTTAAATGAAATGATGCATATAAGAAAGTACACTGAATTCCACAGACATGTTTATAATACAAATGATCCTTTTCTTTTTCTTTGAAAATCTACTTTTCTATTACCTAGATATTAATGCTTTTCATTATTTGATCATTTAACTGAACAACTAGTAGGCCATGCTATACAACAGTGACATAAGCTTGAATAATTGTTCACTTATGGCCGGATATGTCACTGGCCAGCCTTTCCCTAATGGTTCCTTCTATTTCCCTCACCTTTTAATAGGTGACTGGCCGTCTTAGGCCTCGGACCTGTTTGCTATCTACATTCATTCTTTTAGTGGTATCATTCAGTCCCATGGCTTTAAATTATCATCTACACACTGATGAGTTTATATCTCCAGCTTGACCTCTCTAAACCCTGCACTCGATATAACACCTTCTTACTCTGTACTGACAGGCATCTTCAGCTTAACGGCTCCAAATCCAGTCTCCTGCACTCTCCTTCCCGCTGCAGAACCAGTCTTCCTGCAGCCAGCCCACCTCGGTTAATGGCAGCTCCTCTTCCATTTGTTCAAGGCAAAAACCTCTCAGTCAGCCTTGACTCTTTTTTTGTCACATCCCTCGTCCAGTACTTAATCCTGTTGGCTCTGCCTTCCAGCCATAGCATAGCCCACGTCTCACCACCTTCACCGCTGCCTGCCACTCAGCTTGTCTCTTCCTTGCAGTAACATTCTTACTAGTCTCTCTGCTTCCTCTCTTGTCCCTAGAGTCTATTCTCAGATTGGCCACCAGGGAGGCCCTGTGAGAACATTTAAGTCAGACACTCTTCTCACAACTCCACAGTGACTTCTCATTTCACCAAGAGTAAAAGCCAAATGGCCGCAGGCTCCAGGTGATCTGGCTGCCTGTTTCTTTCTGACTTCACGTTCTGCTCCTTTTCTTCTTCTTACAGACACACTGGTCTTCTCCTTACCCATTTCTCAAACGTGCCAGGCACCATTACTGCCCTTGGGTCTTTACCCAGACGTTACTTAGTGACCATCACATTTAACACGGCATCTCAAGTTTCTCTTGTCTGTCCTTCTTTACTGCTTTATTTTTCTCCGTAGAACCATCTGACATATTTATATTATCGTCAGTCTTCTCCCACTAGATTGAAGGCAAGGGTTTTATGTCTTGTCTACTGTTATATCTCCAGAACTTAGAATAATGTGTTTGGCACACAGAAGGTAGACAATAAATATTTATAGAATTAATTTGATTATATTACATAAGGAAGTTTAATTTTGCTCTGCAGGTTCATCTCTAACAAGTATTTAGTGAAACGACAGAGCAGAGACTATGATGTGGAGTGGGGCTATGCCTTTGATGTGCACCTGAATGCTTTTTATCCACTCCTAGTCATTTTGCATTTTATCCAGCTTTTTTTCATCAACCGTAAGTAGCAGTTACTTCTCAAAATATTATCCAAGTATTCATAGTATGAATTGGTAAAGAGATTCATTGTGTGCATCTCTTCTGGCAGATGTTATCCTAACAGACACGTTTATTGGATATTTAGTTGGAAATACTTTATGGTTGATTGCAGTTGGCTATTATATCTATGTAACCTTCCTGGGATACAGTGGTAAGTAACTAAAAAAAATTTTTTTGGTTGGTTGAGAGCATAACAGGAAGGGGAAAAGTTTTAACAGTAAAATAGCTTACCTTTGTGGAGCACATACAGGAGTTATCTCATTAATCATTTAATCTTCATAACAATTATATGACATAGGATTACTTATCCCCATTTTTCAGATGAGGAAACTAAGGCATGGTCATATAGCTTGAAAGTGGCATAGCTGGTATACAACAAATTTTATAATTTCGACAAAGCATTGTAAACAATTCTGATCATCTCCAAGTTACTTGCAGGAATCCACGACCATTTTGCTCTTCCTTTTCTATCATACTTTCAGGTTCTGAGTTGCCAGCAGTAGGGCAGAGTGAGGAAGGGGTTGGGCCTGGCATATGGGCACATAGGTATATGAATGAAAGTTGTTTAAAACCTTTCTGAGTCATACTTTTGCCTTATTTTTAGTTTTTATGATCAGTGCATAGGTGATCACATATCAGGCCCAACATTTACTGATCTCAGGACATATTTGCAAATTTACTATTAAATCCTGTTGTAAATCTAGAGATCTCACTTGTGTTTTATTAGCCCTTACTTTCCTGTTACTTCGGGTGATTAGGACCTTACTGTGAGCACAAACTGGCTCCTCTGGCCGAGTTGTTCCACCCCCGCGGCTGGTTTGCCGGGGACTTCTTAACACCCTCATTGTAATCCCTTGTTTTGGGTATCGGGAGTCCTTTCTCTTGTCCAGGGGAGATGCGTGACATTTTATATTCAGATTTCTAACTAATCTTCACATACTTTGAGAAAGCGTTTTATGATTAGAACACTGCAACACTGTAGTTTCTCTTGGTGGAGTTTTTAACACTCTCCTGGTCACTCCCTACCACGCAGAACGGTTTCTTTGAGTCCAGCTCAGTTTCCATTTAGGAGCTTCCTGTATGAGAAATATTTAAGTCAGAACACATGGTGTAGGGTCCTACTAACTAAGCAAGAGCATGGATATTTGGGGCGAGACTTTATATTCAACTAAGAGTTTTAGTTCTTTCTTAAAGCTTGGTATACTAATTGAGATTGCACCTTCTCAGTGTGGGGGTATAATGCTTTTTACACTGGAAAAATCCCAGTAGCTAAAAGTTGTTTTCTCCTGTAATGTCATCTGTCTCCACTTTCAGATGACTCCTAGAGGATTGATTGAGGCAGTCACAGGCTTACATTCACCACAGGCTTCATTAACATGTGTGATGTCTGTCCCTCCCTCTTTACCTCTCCGAGTCCTGGCTTGCTTCCCACTCAGCCTGTGCACTGAAATAACGAATCCCTCTCCTCCTCGGTTTCTTCACAGCCCTAGATGAGAAGGGAGCAACACAGAGGGGCACTGAGAGTAGTGTAGTTCTGGCTATTAATAGCATCATCTTACGGATTCAAAATGTACGTTCCTTTTTTGCCCCATATGTTGAATTAAGAGCTAGTCATATTCCCTTTTTAAAAAAAAATCAATTTGGATTTGTTTCTTTTCCAGCATTGCCATTTTTGAAAAATACAGTAATTCTTCTCTATCCATTTGCACCTCTCATTCTACTCTACGGGCTGTCACTGGCGCTAGGATGGAACTTTACCCATACTCTGTGCTCTTTCTACAAGTACAGAGTGAAATGAAAAGACAGAATGAGAATATTCCATCTTAACTGTGTCAACAGTATTGATGAAATGATGATTTCTTGTAAACTTGTAAATAAACTATTTGTAGATAAAGGTGTAAAGTTTGCAAATTTGAATAAATATATGTTAACACTGTTGTCAAGCACATTCCTTAAAACTAATTAAATGTATTTTCTATAATATTTTTAAAGCATGCCATGTTATTCATTCTAAAATTTGCACACACAAGAGCTATATAAAAAATACTAAGGGCATAGAAATGTAAAACTATTTTAAATACGAATTAAGTATTTTTGAAAGAGTATCCATTTGCAGAACGTGGTAATAAGCATACACCCTCTATCCTGTTACTGACAATGTGCATATGGTCTACCCTGTTTCTAATGAGTTGTACTTTAAACATTATAAATACCACATGATCCCAATCTAACCTTCAACAGCTTCTTTAACCTGTAATGTAACTCAAAGAGGAATCACTGTACTATAGGCACTAAACATCATTAACATAATTCTTTTCTATGCAAAAATAATAATAAAACCCTCAAGATACTTTAGATTGAAGAGGTCCATGGTGGCTACTCTTATTTTGGGAACTGCACAGTGTATATATAATAAAGTGAATAAAGTGAACACCTGCATAATATTGATAACCACTGTCAGTATCATTAATAATATTACAAGTTAGGTTTTTTTCTCTTTAAAGACTTTCCAAAACCCAAATAAAAGATTCATTTTGTTTTGTAACTGAAAATAAACTACAAGGGTCCTTCAAAAAGTGTGTGGAAAACCAGAATTAAAAGATAATACAAATCTTTCCATGAACTTTTTGAAGACCTCCTATTAATATTGCATGAGGGTTAAACAAAATTAATAACTAAACTTACTACTCATTAAGTTTCACCTATTTTTATTAGAAGGAATCTTGAACTCAACATGGCTTTTTAAACTTTATTTCAAATACACATGAACGGTTGTGGCACAGACAGTGATGAAAGGCACAGTCAACAGGACCAGTTATTAGGTTTTCAATTATAGCAGCAAACTTGAAAATAAATAATCTTCCTTTAAAACTTCAACAGGTACCTAAAATATTACTACAGATATTAATCATTCAACCAATGACAACATTTTAAGGAAAATATATACATTTAAGAAGAAAAAACAAATCTGGTACAACCTGCTGAAGAGATTCCTCAGTAGCTTCTCCAAGGGATGTTGCCAGAAACATCCCCAAATGCAAAGAAAGACAACCTTTCCAAATGAAGTGTTCGGAATGAGACATTTTAGTTTTTCATTCCACAAATGAAACAATTGTTACACTTAGATTTCTAAATCTTTCTTAGAAAACATTACTGTCTATACTGAAATGAAAAGTATCAAATCTGCTGGCAGTGCATCTTACAGTACTGTCGATAGCCATTTTTAAGGCTCAGAGAACATGTCTTCAAAAGGTATTTTCACCGAATTTGAGCAAACACAGCATTTCAAATAAATAATGGAATGCTAATCACACTTAAGTACTAAACCTTTGATTTCAGGACAATTTGCTAATTACTAATACAGTGGAACTAGGAGCAAGTGATATATTAAATAGCCTCCCTAATGTCCAAGAGTATTAAAACATGCCTCACAATAAACAATCCTTATTTTAGAACAAGTTTAGCACCACTACTCTTTACGTTTTTACGCAATGTTAACAACAGTGGGAATGATGCTTTGCACAAAGTGCTTTCCCTTCAACACTCAGTTTACTTTTTGAACAATGTCTTCTAAATTCTCAGCTCACATACACTCTGGAGTGCCAGCTTTCTTTACTGTTTGTTCCTTTCAAAATAATCAGGTTAGTGCCCCAACTGATGAGGTGAGTGTTTTGGGTAGGAAGAGAAGAGTTTATATGTAGATATTGATGATACTGGTATATATAACAAAATCCCCAGTTTTGTCTTTTAATATTGTGACAGTAATCTTTTTAGTTTTATGTTCACATGCATTAAAGAAACTAAGCATTCTAGTTATCATAGCATGTATCTATTAAATAATTTAAAATTTCACAACTATCAATTTTACACACTATAAATATTACTACATAGCTTGGAAAAGTTTCCTTTTCTGTACAAGGATTGGATATCTAAGTTTCCATACAACAAACATTGATATATGATTATGACTCAGATTTCTCACCTTTTGAGTATTTAAGCCTCTCATTTTCTTTCCTTAAGCTCAATTTTAGCATCAAGGTTTTCGTTAGCATCAGGGCTATGGCAGTACAGTAAAACTAAGCACAAAAAGTAATGGATAAACCAAATAAAAATAAACTTCATTAGCAATTATTGGCTTGGGAAAGCAGAGAAGTATTTTGGAAAACATTCTCAAAGTACAAAAATTTGGTTGGTACATAATAGGATTTGATCTGTGCTGGATAATAAACTAAATTTTGTCTTAAAAAAAATTGAGTCCCTCAATATAGAGTAGATCATCTGATCTCTATATAAAGGCATAAGTTATTTTTTCTCAATGTCATACCTAGAATACCAGTTTGTCATTCTTCAATATATTTCTGACAGGCTCAGAGCAGTCTATGTCAGTATAAATACCTCTTCCAGAAAAAAGATTCCTTATACAGTTTCAATACTATTCCTACAATCTCGTCCTAACAGTTCCTTTACAAAACGCTACAAAGATGCTGCAACTTTTTGCCAACAAACTTCCAATGAAGACAGATCTCTGGCAGAGAACATACCAGATGAGGCCCAGGTATATGATTTGCCAGTAAAGACTATTTACATGTTTATCAAGAAATATCAACAAAGTATAGGGAATCAAGTATGAAGACTTCCTCTTCACATCTTTTAAATATTGTATTTTCCATTACTGCATAACAAACTATAAATTTAGCAGCTTAGACCACCACCCATTTGTTATCTGCAGGTCGAAGCCCAAGCAGGCTTAATTGAATTCTCTGCTTAGGGTTTCCCCGAGGTGGAATCAAGGTGTTGGCCAGGCCGGGCTTTTATTTGGAGCCTGGGGACGAATCTATTTCCAAGCCCCTTGAATTCAGTTCCTGTGACAGAAGGACTGCAGTTCCATTGTCAAGGCCTCAGCTCTTTAAGGCCACCTTCATTCCTTCTCATGTGGCCCTTTCCACCTTAAAATAGCAGTGGTGCCTTGAGTCCTGCTTTGAGTCTCTGACTTATGCTAACAACCTGAGAAACATCTTTGCTTTTAAAGGGCTAAGATTTGATTAGCCACCCCCAGATAATCTCCCTTTTGCTATGTAATGTGACAATCACAGGTTCTACCCACACTCGAAGGGGTAAGATATGATACAAGGTCACTGACAGGTGAGGGGGATCTATGCTTAGACTTCTGCCTTCCACAAATATACTCTGCTATTAATTAGAACAATCTCTCCAAATATGCTGTTTCCACATAACCAAAATTTCTGTAAGACAGCATTGTTGGGAGACAGCTTTTTTCATTATGACAGATTTAAAAGAAGCCTTCAGAACTTTGCTGAGGGATTTTTTAAATAACCACACCTTCTAATTATTTAATGGTGTAACCATTGATTTGATAAGCTACACCTTTGTTCCAAGATATTTCTAATGGTTGAATGAATATACACATATGTGTCCTATAGCCTATGTGCAAGTAATTTATTTGCATTAACTTTTTCTGAAGCTTTTCAATCTCACCATCTTTTTGACTACATAGTATGGTACATTGCATGCTTTAGAGAACACATGAGACTCTAACAAAGAACTGGATCTTAGAATCCTAGAAATAGGTCCTCAAACTTTCTCTTCTCACCCAAAATACTCATCATTATTTGCATTATGATATATTCACATGTCTGCTTTTAACCTCTTAATCAGAATTCATTAATTCTGATTAATGGTTTCCAAAATGTTCACATTACCACTCAACACAGTACTTTCCAATAGAACTTTCTGTAATGTTGTAGATATTCTGCATCTCTGGTGTCCAGTGGTCACTAGCCACATGTGGCCATTGAGCACTTGAAATATAGTGTGACTGCAGAACTGAATTTTTTATTTTATTAAATAGCCACCACGTGTCTAGTGCCTGCTGTACGGGCACGGCTTGAGAGTCTGAATAGTTTATGTGAGAAACACACCAGATGCCATGCCATGCCCCTATTTTACACACACACACAATTAGTACTACCATTTGACACTTTTCTCATTCTCTATTTTAGTAGAAGTGGTTCAGTGTCCTCTCAAGATCAAACATTTACCTTCTTCCAGTTCCAGGTACTCTTCACCTCCTCCACTATCCTTAGCACCACTCTTACGGGCTATCACTACAGTTTCTTGCTTGGGAAAAGCATGGCTGCTTAGAATTGTCTAGTGTAGAACTTGGTGAAAAGGACGGATCAACTAACAATGAGATCATATGAGTACCTGCTGCAGCGGAGGGCAGGTAAGAAGTATGAATTACAGGCTTGACTCAGGAGCCTGAAGTTTGGTCAGAGAGACAACGCACCCCACAAATAACCAAAAACCAGACAGCTCAGCATGTATGTGAGTGTGTGGCAAGGACAGAAGGTAAAGGGAAGTAAGCAAGAAAAAGGTGAGGGTGGGCTGGTACAGATGGTGTCCTTATCCAGACACTGACTAGGCACCTGCCACGTGCCAGGCACATTCTAGGCACTGGTAACAAATTCATGGGGGAAGAGGGCATAAGAAAGTCCTTGACTGATGGAAAAGATTTGGCTAAAAGGATTCTCGGGAACAGGAGGAATGAGCAAAGCCATGCTCAAAGCTCAGCGGATCAATCTCCGCGCATCTGTAACCCTGCTGCAACCCATTCAAGGCACACCAGTGTGTCAAAGTAGACTGGCCGAAACTGATGTTGACAATTTATAATTTTTTAAAACTAAAGTTCTTTTGTAAAGATCACTGATTGCTGAGGCTGATAACGTTCTCTGTTTAAAGTAGTAATATTATTTGGAATTGCATATTTAAGAGTAATAAATACTCTTTTTGGACACAGGATTTACTTGTAAGTTTATAATGCAATAGAATAACTCATTTTAGAAAAACATACGATTGCTACCATACCTTTCACCAAAAACCAGTATTGCAATTGTTTCTTTAAAATTATATCAATCATGACTCACACAATTACCTAGAAAAAAAATTTCAGAACTCATAAAATGAGTACATATAAAAGGATGAACAAGGAAACATACAATGCATCTAACTCTGGTTACAGACAAAGATTAAAAAGGAAAGAAGAGTTTGCCATTTTACATCTCAGGAAATGTAAAGAGTTCAGTCTATGATAATTCGGGTTGAACGTATCCCACCTGCACACTGAAATTTATCAGACTGATCTGTTGCTATACACCATACACAGTATAGTAAACTAACCCTCAAGAAGGATGTTGGTCTTTAAAATCTTGGCTTTAAGGAATGACAAATGCCTTTGAAAGTATTTTGTTCAGAATTTCTATGATTATAAAAGTACTTCAGTTAAGAAATCCATCTATAATCAATCTTAAATGGCAGTGATGGCAGTGAATTTGAAAAATGGCCTTGATGTGTAATGTTTGCATTTCCAAAGAAAAATATAGAAAGAACTTAAAAAAGCAAGGTAAACTGGTTTTCAAAAAAAGTATCGATTCAAAAATTTACGGCACAAAAATATGTACTTCTTAAATGTTTCTAATAAATTAACTCCATAACATTTTGTGTATATTTATATATTTATATATATAATCCCTGATAATCTATAAAAGAGGGCCATAATAGTAAAATAAGTGAACTTCAAAAGTACCCCCTTCATAAAATGTATTTAACATTATTTTTTCTCAAATTTAAGGAATGTAACAATATGTACAACTCTTATGTATTAGTATAATACCAAAATAGTACAAGTCATATTAACAGGCTGTCGTAATTGTAAAATGTTTGAGTCAATTTAAAATCAGAGGACAGCTTAGTTTCAAATGAGTACGATTATCCATGGGAGATTCACTTTCCAAGTGGAAATGACAATCATCTACAGTAGATTTCACAAGAGGTAGTGTTCAAGTTGGAAAAAAAAAGTACACGCTTAACTTTCTTTAATTAACAAATTCACAGGAAAAAATGTGTTGGTTTCTTAGCAGATGATCAGTTGGTGACTTTTTTAATATGAATCTGAAATACAAAATAATGAAAAGTATGATAAGGCAGTTAATTCTTAATTCCAAAAAAGCCTTAAATACAAAATCAAAATGTAATAATAAATGTAGTATCTAAGCTGTTTCACTGATTTAATGTATTCTTACCTCATTAAGAATGGCCCAAACAGCAGAATTCTGTATAACTGAAAGTCGAAAGGCTGAAATGGGATTTAGACTGGGATCCACCATTCCTTCTGCAACACCATTCTCAAATTTTCCTTCAAAATAAAAATCAATACTTGTTGGACAGACTGAGATAAGCACACTAAACATCACTGACTTAATGCAGGAAAGGAACACATTAAAATATTTCTAGTAGATATCTTTAGAAAGGGCATGAATGATTTATCCCCCATTCTTTCTACTTTAATTCAACTTAAATTTTTCATTAAGTAGTGCATGCTTAAAAACATTAGAAGCAACCTATTTAGTTAATATTTCTAGTAGATATCTTTAGAAAGGGCATGAATGATTTATCCCCCATTCTTTCTACTTTAATTCAACTTAAATTTTTCATTAAGTAGTGCATGCTTAAAAACATTAGAAGCAACCTATTTAGTTAGGCAGAGCTATACTTTTTCTCACTGCAAATTAAAAAACAAAACATATTTGTTCTTGCATCAACAATGTTTAACCTACAGGTTTTCAGCAAATTGTCTTACTCAAACCTTACCCAAACCTTACCAAATATAATTTGTAGCATCACTCAGTATGACTGCTTTGAAGTTTAAGTCAATAAAAACAAATTTCACTGTTTTAATTAGACACATATAGTAGTTGGCCTTGAGCAGAGGCTCAACCCACACGTTTTTTCCAAGGACACATCCAGAAGGAATGAAATAGTAATGCCTCCTCTACACAGCTGCCACACAAAACTCCATTATAAATGACAGGCTAAAGAAAGCTCTCCTGTAAGAAAAAGTACCAAGAACTTTTTTTTTGTTTATGTTTTTTGGCAGCTGGCTGGTGTGGGAATCTGAACCTACGACCTTGTGTTATAAGGCTGTGCTCTAACCAGCTAAGCTAACCAGCTAGCCCTAGAATTTCTATAAAAAGTAATGTGCTCTGTATCAAATTTTTCTTGCTGTAAAGAATATCATCTTTCTTAAAACAAAATCCTGTCGAAGTCACAAGAAAATGTTCATTCTCTGGGCCAGGGGTTTGCACACTTTTTCTATAAAGGACAGTCTTTGGGCCAAGAAGAAAATTGAGGACACTAGGTAAGCACTTATGCATAGGAGGAGAGAAAATGAATTTCAACAAATTTTTTATTGATGAAATTCAATATATATGAGGGTACTTCAAAATGTTTGTGGAAGAATAGGATTAAAAGATAATACGAATCTTTCCATGAACTTTTTTGAAGTACAATCTGTAAGAACAATTGAGTACCTTTTTGGGGGGGGGGTAATATAGATGTACTAAATAGAAGAACATAACTCCTTTTCAGGGGAGATAACATTTCACTTAATTGGGGCTCAAAATTAGTATTCCCTATCATCAAAACTGATTGCAAATGTTTATCTGTTGATGTTGATATATAATGATATTTTACACATTTTATCTTTGAAATGTCCTTTCACACAGCCTAGATACTGACAAATACTGATATCAATCCACAAAAGCATGATTTTTATGAAGTATGTTCATCACCTGGAAGGTCCTTATGGAATTCTATCAGACATGTCCCTTTGATATTGGCCTGTTGGTGTACTACACTGCAGGTGAATCACTTCCAATCGAAGGTTAGGTGAAAGCTCCTCAGTGGCACAGTTAAATGGATTT
This sequence comes from Cynocephalus volans, assembly GCF_027409185.1. NCBI lineage: Eukaryota > Metazoa > Chordata > Mammalia > Dermoptera > Cynocephalidae > Cynocephalus > Cynocephalus volans. Next base: position 95,903,045 of record NC_084473.1, on the reverse strand, counting down.
TGAAGTATGAAAATTTCTTCTTCATTTGTATTGATGTCCACAAACACCGCTGGAACTGTAGTTTGAGCTTGGTTAACATAGCTACTGTAAATCTGTGTGGGACAGAGATCTTGCTTCCTATTCTAACTTTTGACAGCATGTGAAGTGCATAAAGACCTTGATATTACAGTTCAAACAGTTTAACTGTCATCAAGTGACTTGAATGCAATGTAAGTTTTGCATATAAGCACTGTTTTGTCAAGTAATTTTAGGTTGGCTTCATTAAGAAACATTTTCAAGTCTGCAGCAAAAACTAATTTTCAAAGTGACAAGAAGACTTTATGGGGGCCAACTCTTTAGTAACTTCAACCTTGGCACTGGTTCCAAGTAACAACTGAGCAGTATCAGTGGCGTCTGTCAACTCATCAAGAGCCAAGAAAACCACTCACAACAATTAGCTATGATTTTTGACTGCTGATATTGCTCCCAATGTCCTCAAGCCTCTAAGTGACTGTTCTTGCTGAAAGCCTCATGGTCTTAAATAAGTTTCTCTGTACACATTTCTTTGGCTGATTAAACATGATTTAATTAACTCACAAGTGGTAAGTGGTTTTGCTTGCTTGGCTAACAAATGAGCCACTTAGAAACTCACTTTAGTAACAGCCTCATTTTCATTTTTTATTTTTGTGAAGAAATTCTGCTGTGATAAAATATTCCGCTTTATATTTTCTAATTTTTCTGACCATTGCTTTCCTGTGAGTTGGGATTACTGTTGTGAGTGCTTAGTCTGGTAATGTACTGCTATCATGTAAATGCATAACCACAATGATGTGCCATCTAATTTCATAAAATAATCCACATTCTACTGTGTTAAAAAGCACAACATTCAAAATCTATTTTTCTTTTCTTGTTTTGATATGATGGGTAAGCACTGGTAATTTTAAAAAAAGTCACAGTATGGTGATATGTGTGGCACTCCATGGGAGTTGTAGTGCACTGAACAGCCGTGAAAAGCCATGAGAGCACAACCTCGATCTCTCTCACTCACTGCTGCTGTTACAGCATAAAAGCATATGTAGACAAGACATCAACAAATGAGCATGGCTATGTTCCAATAAAACTTTATTTATGGACCCTGAAATTTGAATTTTATATAATACTTACATGTCACAATATCTTATTTTTTCAACAATTTAAAAATGCAAATAAAAATTTTTTAAAGCATTCTCATAGCTTACAGACCATTCAAAAACAGGCGGTGGGTCAGATTTGGCCCATGGGCCATAGTCTGCTAACTCTTGTGCTGTTAAATTATGCATTCTATCCTCAAGTCTCACATATCTTTAATAGGGACCTAATAAGATGAGGTATATTCAAATTGAAAACCACAGCAGAGAAGGCTTGTACTCATTTATACAGTACAAGTTGAACCTGTGAGCTTCCAAAGGACTGCTTTTATTCAAGTTATTAATAAACTTATTTCACAGAAGTTTGTCCATACTTGGTGCTGGACTGGGGTATAGGTTTGTGCTACAAAAAAGTATTACTGAATATTGAATTAGGCTTGAGATTCAGAGCTGAAGAATACGGTGAAACCTGAAACATGTTAACTAATGCATTACCTAATACTGTCACGTGATAAGCTCATTTCATTAGAAAAATAATTACCAACTGTTGTAACTAGCTTTATTAAAACACTTTCACACAGCAATTTCATCCTGCAGATATGCTCTCACATGTGCAAAATGAGTACATACATATACTGTGGCGAAAGACTAAACAACCTACGTGACCATCACTAGGAGACTGGCTAAATGAATTATGATAGGCTAATACAAGGGAAGTCTAGGCAGCCAATTAAAAGAATGAAGAAAAAGATAAAAAGAATGAAATACAGTTGAAAATAATGCAGCTGAAGATTTGCTTCGATGCCTAATTACATATTGTTGAGAAACTCCTGTACATGTGCATAAGTGTTCAAAGCATGGTTTATAATAGCAAAAAGACAGAAACAAACTTTATGAACAAACAGAAGAACAGACAGTGATATATTCACCTACGGAAATTTACAGTGGTGAACATGAACAAGCCACAGAGACAGGCGTCCACATGGAAGAACCTCATGACGGTGAGAGAACAAACAAATTGCAGACTAGAGAAAGATGTGTACATCAAATTCAAAAGCAAGCGAAACAACACTGTGCACTGTTTAGGGATATGTACGTAGTGAAAGTGTGCATGGAAATGGCAGCCATACACTTCGGGAGAGCGGTTACCCATGGGTAGCAGGAGAAGAGAAGCTGTTGGGGAGAACAATTGAACGGGCAAATCCTAAGCTGGAAGTAGATACACGGATGTTCACTGTATTGTTATTTGTATCTTCTCGTGCATCTGAAATATTTAAATAGTTTTAAATTTTCATGTTCCACGCATATATAGGTAATTTGTTCAATGACAGGGATGTAGACAATATTATCATTTGCATGTGACTGTGTGTTTTTTAAGGAATATACTCACACGTTTTTATTTATGCACAGAACACTTCTGAAAGGACACAAATCATTATAGGAACTGCATCTAGGAAGCACTGGGCAGGAGGGGACAGGGGAGGGAAGAAGACAAGTTGGCCTTGTCAAATTTGTATCTGGTACCATATGCATATGTCTTATCTTTTCAAACAACAAATTTAACCTTTGTCCTTAACTCAATGGTCTGATAGGTAAGCACTGAAAGAGAGGAAAAAAGAAAAAATGAAGGAGGAAGTTACCAAACAGTGAGAAGAATCCCAGATTCCTGGCATGGAAGGGACTTCCCAGGTCCTGCTGTGTATGGACCTCCTTCTGCCATGCCCTTTCCCTCTTCCACCATTTTGCTGCAGAAGGCTCTTCTGCCTTCTCACAACTTTAACCCACCAAAATAAATCTAGTACACTCGGCCCTCCTTATCCATGGGCTCTGCATCTGAGGATTCAGGCAACTGCAGATTGAAATTTTCAGGGGAAAAAATAATGGATGTTTGCATCTGTACTGAATATGTACAGATTTTTTTCCTTGTCTTTATTCCCTAAACAATACAACTATTTATACAGCATTTACATTGTATTAGGTATTATAAGCAATCTAGAGATGATTTAAAGTATAAGGGAGGATGAACCTAGGTTACATGCAAATACTAGGCCATTTTACGTAAAGGACTTGAGCATCTGTGGATTTGAGTATCTGCAGAAGTAGCGGGGGACTGGACCTGGAATCCATCCCTGTGGATAGTGAGGGACTCTGAGGGCCGGCTACATTTCTTTCACAAGACCATCCTTAGTTATCATGCCACACTCTTCTAACCTATCCCACCACAACTATCAGGTCTCCACTAATTGCTAGCTGACTGTCTATTGTTTTAAACAATGCCTTTAGGTATGAATTGCTGTATAGTCTGATCCAATTAAATTTAGGACCCTTTGCAGGGCCAGTCTCAGCAGCTGGTTCCCACCCCAGGAGGACTCTTATTAGCTCTTTCCCTGGCTCTCCCTGTTAAACTTCTAACTGGGCTCCAATTTAGCTTATACGTAGCTACCATCCTCTGCCTACCAACAAAATCTCCATTGTATTCCATGGTGCCCTTAGGATTGAACGTCCCCAAGTTCTATTTCAAATAACTCAGTCCCCTTAGGGACAGCTACACAGCTCTCTGTTCTTATTGCCAAATCTTGGCACTATATCACAGGATCTTTGGCAGAGACAGCAGCCCCTTCTCTCAGAATGACACCCTGCTTTATGAGCAGAGCACTCCTTATGGCAGTAGCCTTTCGTTTTCTTGGCTTGCTTCTCCCAGTGTAATGGAGCAAGTAAGCTGGGGGAAGGGTGATCAGGGCCAAATATTGTTATCCTGCTGTGCCTTGGGCAGTGCTTCTGCCCTATGAGTGGAAGCTGGGTGGAGAGAGTCTCAGATCTATCAGCTACTCTTGTATGGAACAGAGCTTCTGCAACACAGAATTGGTAGTACTGACAGATGCTGATGGATTGTCCTTCCTGGGGAGATACCACAGCCCTAGACTAGAAGCTGGCAGGAGAGTGAGTCTCACATTCTTGATGTACCTGCACAAAGTAGAGCTTTCATCTCAGTGAGCTTGGCTGGTGTGGGTAAGGGAGCAGGTCATGGCTCAAATACCACAGACTTTTAATGTTCTTACTAAGATTTCAGTAGATTTTCATGAATATTTCTTTATTTGCTTAGGCCAATCTTCAGAGATTTAAAATATTTTTTTAAATAATTTTCACCAGTTATAGTTGTTTTGCTGGGGAGAGGGTCAATGAAGTCTGTCACACTATCATTCCACTAAAGCATACCTCTTAAGGGAATGAAACCAGGGACAGACCCCTGGATTTCCCTCTAGCTATTCCCTTGACCCCAGTCAGAGCAGGCCTAGGCTGGGGAAAAAGGGGCAACAGTTAGAGAAAAATCTGCTTGACCAAGCATGATGGGCTGAATTCCTGGGAGTAACAATAAAGTTTGCTTAACAATAAGATAAGAACAGTTAGTTAAACACATACTTTCCTTAGGCCAAGCATGATTTCATGGTCACAAAGTGTTTGTTCCTTAACGGAATAGCTTAAGGTAATATCTGAGATGAGTTGTTTTGCAAATCATCATTAACTACAAGCCTGATTTAAAAATTGTGCACTCCCAGACTCGAAAGAGCTGAGAGAAGACCTCAGTCTAGATGCCAGAAATATTTGTGCTGACCTCACCACAAGCCAGTCAGATCCACACATGACTCCCAAGACCCATACTTGTGAATTTGCTCTATAAATGCTTGTGATTTTAAGCCATTGAGGAGTTTGGCTGTTTATAGCACTAGCTGCCCCATTCTCGTTGACCGGCCCCCATTCAATAATAAACACTAATCTTTTCTACTGCAAATCTCAGTGTGCAGATTTATTGGCTTGACTGCACAATGGGCAATAATCTCCTCTTGGTTTGGTAATAGGAAAACTTTTTATATTCAGCTGAAAAAAGTCAGTTGCTCTGTATTTGTGATGGGTATTCTTGTTACATGAGATCCTAGGTTTGATGATCCATAACATCTCTTCTGGTTCTAAGTACATATGAGTTGATATTTTAGATGGTCACTATCTTCAAATTACTGCAGAGATATTTAATATGTCTCTATTTCCTACGCTACTTTTATAATCTAGAATACAACATCCTCAGAAAGTAAAAAATTGACAGGTAACAAGGGTAATAAATGTCTTGGATACTCAGCTATTTTTGTATACATTTCTAGAGATGGACTAAGATGCAGCCTAAATATGAAAATAACTAAATTCATCTATCTACCAAAACTACATAGAAAGTAGTCAGGGTTATTGTGCAAGCCTTTTAGCAACAGCCAAATGACACTCACCAAATGTAAAACTTCTCTACAGAGAGCAATAAAATTATATCTGTCCTGAAGACCTAAGTTAACAATATTCTCTTTTGCCCACTCCTAAGAAAAGCATTACAGTTGACCCTTGAACAACACAGACTTGAAATGTGAATTTCCACTTACATGCAGATTTTTTTCTTTTCTTTTCTCTTTTTTTGGTGGCTGACCTGCACAGGGATCTGAACTCTGACCTAGGGGTTAGAACACTGCACTCTAACCAACTGAGTAACCAGCCAGCCCTTTTTTCAATAAATATACTGGAAAATTTTTGGTTAAGTATGTCATGAGTGCAACCTAATCAAACAATTAAGTAAACTATGTAACAGTAGGCTATTAGTAACTACTACTTAAGCAACTGAAGTAGTAGTTAAGTAATCACGTTTTGGGGGAGTCAAAAGTCATACATGGATTTTCAAATGTGGGGGGTCAGCACCCCTAACTTCTGCATTGTTTAATGGTCAACTATAATTTGTTTTAAGTAAAGGAAAATGTATAATCATTCATTGAGTCAATATCTGCCAAGTGACAGGCTCTGTGTTAATTGCAGGAGACACAACACTGAACAGAGCTAGGAAACAACATGATTACACAGGAAAGGTGAACACAGTGTGGTCTGTAGAGCAGAGAAGAAGGGCAACTCAACCGGCTAATTAAGGTGAAAAAACATTCATAAGGAGGAGAAATATTCATCAATCATTTCAGACAGAGAAAATGTCTAGCGACACAGATGTACCTAAAGGCATTAAATAGAGGAACAGTAGCATCAGGACTGGAGACAGAATAAGAAGAAAGTAACAAGATGTGGAAGCTGGGAGCTAAGAAATCAGATAAGGGAGAGCCATTAAGGTTTTTACCCAGGTCAATATCATTCTGTTTACATTTTAGAAAGGTGACTGCAGTGGCTTTGGAAATTCAAAAGTACACAGGTAGATTCAGTCCTTCCCTGGCTCTGAAACAGAGGCAGGGAGCATATGGCACCCTCACAGATAGGGTAACTCAAGACTCTCAGACACAAAATCAGCAGATTTTATGCTTATGGACAGTAAGGGAGAAGGGAGTATTCAGAGTGACTCCCAAGGTTAGGCTTAGGCAACTAGATGAATATGGACAGCAAAATCCGTGGTGTCCAATAAAGCTGCTCAGAGTAGCTGGCGATATGGCTGTCAGGTGGCTATGTCAGTGGACATCTCACTACAGATGTGACGCTCGGGAGGGAGGAAGGGGCCAGGAGCACAGATTCTGGCAGTTCGATGTTAGCTGAGACCATGAGAAACCTAAGCTCATCCAGTGACAGACAAACGGGAAGAGGCAGCTGAAGGCAGAGTCAAATCAGTGAATATCAACACAGACATGGCAGATGGACAAAGAAAGGAACCAGCAAATGAACTTTTGTTCTGACATCCTAGTTGGGTAAAGACAATATTAAGTACTAAAACACAAGAACAAATAAACCTTGGAGTGCATTGGCAATTGTAATCCTCAAGTTGCTTAACATCTAAAAAGAATTTAAAATTACTTTAGGAATAAGTCCAGAAAAATAAAGGACATTTTACTAATGCAGAAATTACCTATTCTGAAATAGCCATCTTCTAATTGTTTGTCTTTGGTTTCTTTGCTTATTTCCAAACCTCCACTCTAAAATAAAACAAAAGCATTAATTTTACAAATAATTACTTGTACTTAAAACAAATCTAAGTTATTAATATATCTTAATATATATAAAAGCGGTGTCTGTGGCACAGCTCTATAAAAAGAGAAACGTCATCTCAGTTTTGAACCTTAAAAAACATCAATAAAAGTTGTTTTTTTAACTATCATTTGAATCTATAATAATATATTGGTGGTTAGAAAATGAAACAGCACATCAGTTTAACAGAACATTATTTTTTTATTAAAAATATATAAAAGTAAATATCTGTATGTTAACTTGAAAGAAATCTAAGCATTCCTTAGAGACCAATAAATTAATGTTGCATATTAATCAACAGGCATTAAAACCACACGGTATTTTGGGACTCAAAATATAAACAGCAAGTAAACACTAAAGTAAAATAATGATCCATTTCTTTTCCTAGTAAAAACTTCCACATTATTTTTCAAAAGAAAACAAAATAAAGGTTCTTCCTGTGAATGAGGCAAATGGGCCAATAGAACAGGTGTTCCTTATTTAAAAAAAAATAATAATAATATTACTCGCTACAGAAGTCATGACAATTTTCTTTCACCTCACAAACAAGAGCAACCTCAAACCAAGTCTACTGGTATTAGTTCTTAGGGAAAGGTAAGAGGAAAAAATAGTCATACCTTGAAAGGCAAAACTTCCACGGTTGTGTTTATCAGAATATCTCCTGGATGTTCCTGGTTGCCACTGTGAAACAAATAACTGAAAATAAAAACATAAAATAAAAATATGAGTCAGACTAGATTTTACAAAGATTTTAAAAAGTGAGCTTACCTTAGACTAAGCTTTTCTAAACAAGACTCTAACTATACAAAGCTGACAACGAAATAACCTGTAGTAATTGCACAGTTTGTGCGAGTATACTTGTGTAAGTATACAAGAGAAAATTTTCCCTAGGAAACTACTAGTCACAGCAAGTTCAAAGACTAGTTTTATTCAGTACAGATAATTTTAGTATTAGTAGACTAGAAGTAAATTAACCTCTTCCAGATATCTGAATAATTCCATTTAATAGTCAATATTAAACAATATTTGAATAATGGCTAATTATTGATATACTGTGATAAATCTCAAATACTCTTTGGGTATGAGTACACTATTCTTACGTTCTGATACTCTGAAAACTAACTAGTGAGTATGTGTAAGTGTGAGGGGAGGGTGGAAACTAGATAGGACATACAAGGTATGCTTACGTCTAAACCTAACTTAAATTTAGTTAAGTTAAATGTTTAAAAGTTTAGGCTTAGGAGTCAGAAAGACCTGGGTCCAAGTCCTGGGTCTTTCACATACTAGAATTTTCACCCTTAGCAAGTTGTATTAGCTTTCTGAGCCCGAGTTTCTTCTGTACAATGCAGATATTCCTGCCTTCCTCACATGACTGCTCTAATGAGTTTAAGAAAACTGAAAAAAGTGCCCTGCATACTAAAAACTATCAGCTAAGTAGGAGTTACAGTACGGTTATGATCTAGTTATAATATGGTACTGTGAACAAAAATCACCTGTGATGATCATTTGATTTTTAAATGTTAAAGAAGACCAGGGAACTGTGATAAGAGGCTCTTTTTAAGATACACCAAAAATTGCCTCCAGCACTTTCAGAAGAGAGAGATTTTTTAAAAAGCCATCCTTAACTTGGAATGCTGGTTCATATAACTGCAGGCCCATTCAATGTCTCAGCTAAAGATTTTAAAGTATGGGATGAGGGAAGCCACTAACAAGAAAGGAGTCCATGAAGATAATATGGAGTTTCGGTAGACTGATTCAGAGATGCTCGCCACGTGATTATTTATAGTGAAAAACTCACCACCACCTGGTATTAGATGAAGCAAATGACTGGATATTATGCAGCCATTAAAATGTTTATGCATCACTTATGACAGAGTGCAACAGAAAATCTAACATACAAAATTATATAGAGATTATAATTCAAAGTAGAAAGTGTACAGAATTACCAAAAAAAAATGTGCCAATATGGTCACAGTGATGGCCTTGGGGTGGTGATTTTTTTCTTGATTCCTCATAAAATTTTTGTATAATGAACACACATTGTGTTATAAAGTCAGAGAATATTTTCATAACACTTCATTTCTGTATTTATAAATACAACTTCTGCTTTTTCCCCTTCTTAGCAAATAAGTTATTGTGGGAATCAAAAAGTTATCCCTTTGCTCTGCTCTAGGAAGGGTGGGTGTTTCCATGGACTCTAAGAAAAATCTTAGGAGAACTGTGTTTTGCTAGAAAGGTGTCCTCATTTGGGGCATGTAAATATTACCTTACAGAGGTTTATTGTAAAAGTTAAAGAAATCTGATCTCTAATATATGAGTTTTTTATCAGATTCTTTGATAGACTTTCATTCATTTGCTAAAAGTATATATATATTTTTACAAACATATATTTTTTGTTGTAAAGAAATATGATCTCCAATATATGAGTTTTTTTTTTTATCAGATTCTTTGATGACTTTCATTTGTTTGCTGAAAGTATATATATATATATATATTTACAAACATATATTTTTCTTTTTCCTGATAACAAGTAAATTACTCATTGGGACTTCCAATTCTGGGAGGGTGAGGCTTACATTCTTTCCCCTATTCCTCCCTCTAAATACAAATAAAAGACTTTGGAAGACTCTGAAAGGTGACGAGAAGAAAGCAGATTGGCTAGGGACTTGAGATCCAAGGAACAACAGGGTGAGTTTCTTGGGTTTTCATTGTGCCTCATACATTCTAGACTTGGAACTAATAACAAACCCAACAATGTGGAAATGCCAGTGGGAGCATACAAAAAAGTTCCCCCAAAAGCCTGCTCTATCTGAAGGACCAGGAAAAGAGCAGCCAAATAAGACAGAAAATGTTTAGACAATAGCCACTTTACTCCAGCCAAGCACCACAGAAAAAAATGTGGCCCTGCCCCCATTGACACCCGCAAAGGCTGAGTGGAGAGATTAGAAGTCTATTCTCCCAAGGTGTTCCAAACCCCACCTGGGGTTGTGTCATATAAGGCTGAAAGGGGACTGCAGACTTTCATTCCTCTTGGGTGATCATGAGGCCCGCCCTACATGACACGCAGTGAAGGGGCACTCCTGCCCCTCCCAGCCAGGATGATATCAGCATAGGGGTAGTCAAGGCCTGAACTCCCATTCCCACCTAGCAATAATAGGGAGCCTCTTCCTTCCTTGGGTGTCAACAAATGACAAGTAGGGAACCAAACTTCTACCCCAACTGGAAGTAACGGGGCAGCCCTACCCCTTCCCCTTCTGAAGCCATGTCAGGGGAAGCTAGCTAAAACTGAAGGTTTAAAGAAGATCCAGTCTAATAACATTATACCCAAATGTCCAGGTTTCAATTGAAAATCACCTGTCATAACGAATGAAAAAATCTCAACTTGAATGAAAAAAGACAATCAACAGAGACAAACACCAAGATGACAGATGTGCTAGAATTATCTGAAAAAGATTTTAAAGCAGCCACCATAAAAATGCTTCCATGAGCAAGTACAAATATCTTTCAAACAAATGAAAAATTAGTAAAGCCCAGCAAAGAAACAGAAAATAAAAAGAAGAACCAAATGGAAATTTTAGAAATGAGAACATAATAACCAAAGTGAGAAATTCAATGGATGGGCTCAATAGCAGGATGGAGGGGACAGAGAAAACAGCCAATGAATTTGAGGACAGAACAGAAATGACCCAATCTGAAAAATACAGAGAAAACAGACTTCAATTAAAAAAAAAAAGAAAGAATAATAACAAAAAACAAAAAACAGAGCTCCAGGACCTGCAGGGCTATAACACAAGATCTAACATTATATACCCAGCTGATTTTTGGCAAAGGTACAAAGTCAATCAAATGGAGAAAAAAATAGCCTTTTTAACAAATGATGCTGGAGCAATTGGACACCATATGCAAAAAAAGAGGGAAAAAAAAAAAAAAAAAAAAAAGAACCATGACCTGGCCTAAACCTCACCTCTTACACAAATATTAAGTCAAAATAGATCATGAACTTAAATATCAAATGTGAAGCTACAAAAGTTTTAGGAAAAATCTTAGACTTGACATCAAAAGCATAGTTTTTAGTAAAAGAAAAAAAATCATATATTGGATTTCCTCAAAATAAAAAACTTTCGTTCTACAAAACACCCTGTTAAGAGAATGTCTGGTACCGGTTGGGAGGAAATATCTGTAAACCACATATCCGCCAAAAACTAGTATCTACAATAAATAAATAACTTTCAAAACTCAACAGTAAAAAAATCAATCCATTAGAAATTGGGCAAAAGGCATGAACAGACACTTCACCAAAGAGAATATACAGATGGTAAATAAGCACATGTAAAGATATTCAACATCATTAGTCATTAGGGAAATACAGATTAAAACCATAATGAGCTATCACCATACACCTTTCAGGATGGCTAAAGTTTAAAAAATTGTGACAATACCGAAAGCTGGTGAGGAGGCAAAGGAGCTGAATCACTCACACACCAGTGATGGGAATGTAAAATGGTCCAGCCATTCTGGAAAACAGTGGGCAACTACCATATGACCCAGCAGTTGCACTCTCGGGCATTTATTCCAAGAAAAAGAAAACTGACGTTCACCTAAAAATCTATACACAAATGTTCATAGTAGATTAATTTTTAATGGTTAAACTGTGGTATATCTATACCATGGAATACTATTCAGCAGTAAAAGGGATGAAGTACACACAACTTGAATGAATCTCTAGACATTCAATGCTGAATGAGAAAAATCATATCTAAAAGGTTACATACTGCGCAATTCAATATATGCAACATTCTTAAATGACAAGATCATAGAAATGAAGAATTAGTGGCAGCCAAGGGTTAGGAATGGGGGCTGGTGGGACAGAAGTGGCTATGGCTATTAAAGGACAAAATGAGAATTCTTGGGTTTATGGAAATGTTCTTTATCTCGACTACTGCTGTCAAATGAATCCTGGTTGTAATATTTTATTACAGTTTGCAAGATGTTACCATTGGGAGAAACTGGGTAATGGGTACATGGGATCTCTCAGTTTTATTTCTTACAGCTGCATGTGAACTACATTTTCTCAAAAATCAAAGTTTAATTTTTTTTAAAGCTAAATTGATTGTTGAAAAAAACACATACAAATAAATGCATCAAGTCAAAATGAAAGAGTCTCTGTTATCCCAACTCTATTAACAGTTTGCTATATATTTTCTAGATTTTTTTTCTATGTATATAATATATGAGGGGTCTTCAAAAAGTTCGTGGAAAGATTTGTATTACCTTTTAATTTGATTTTTCCACAAACTTTTTAAAGTACACTTTAAAAAGTATGTAAAATACTGCTCTTATTTCAGAAAGTCATTCTATAATCTATAATTTTATATGTACAGAATTCTATATATTCTATAATTCTGTACTTATAACTATCATCTATGGAATGATCATAAGGATATTCTATAGAGTTACAAAATTTGCTTCCCCCCCTACTTAGTGTCTATGTCGAAAAGTTTTCATGTCAATACATATTAATCTATGTCACTATTTTTAATGGCTGCTATTAGCATTCTACTGCATGGGAACATCATTTATTTAGTCGAACACCTACTAAAAGACATCTATATCATTTCCAGTTCTATGATGACTCTTTAAGAGTGGCAAACAGTAAATCAAAGTGCAGAGCATCACTATAAGTATAAAAATGAATATTAAATAACAAAACAAATATATATACATCCAGGTGAAAAATATGATTCAAAAGTATTTCTAGGGCTTCTGGTCAAGATGGTGGAATAGACGGTCCCTAGTGTCACTCTCTCCTACAAATCAACCAATTGACAACTATTAGAAAGCAACAACAGCCAAGCTGGGGCCACTAGAGATCAGGGGAAAAGGAAGAGAGACCTACAGAGTTCATGAAGGCAGGAGAAGCCACGCTGAGAGGGGAAAAAAAAACCCACTCCAACTATTTTGAGCCCCAGCCACTTCTAGGCTGGAGCTACTGAGCACACAGAGCAGGAGCTGGCAAAAGCTGCAGCTGTGCCCTTCAGATGAAGTTGCTTGGAGGTGGCAGGGGAAAAGAGGGCCTTGGTGGCCCCTGGGCCAGCAAGACCACTAATAGGGTTCCCATGGATCCACTTAGAAGCAAGGAGCCACAACAACTGGAAAAAGCCACTCAGAGGCCAGTGAGTCTTTGCAAGGGACTGGCACAAGGCTCATCCCATGGGAAGTGTTTGGAGTGCAGGCAGTGTGGTAGACAGGCCCACCGGGGGAACATGGGGCACAGCATGGACAGCTGATCTGATTCCCAGTCAGTGCAGGGACACTCAGTAGAGACTGGTCAGGAATGGAGAACTGCAGGGGGGCAGTTTGCTGAAAAGACTCAGGCCCAGACCAGAGTTTCCACACAACCCGGGTGGTACCAGATATCATGAGAGCCAGAAGTACATATAAAGTGAACCATTAAAACCTGAGCTGCACAAAAAGCCTTCCTCAGGGAATCAGCGGTAAAGCAGCAATTTAGCTCAACACAGGGCTCAAGTGCTGGTCCCCATGGGAAGTTCCTCCATTTTAGACGGAAGCAAAGGACAACAAATTAGTTCCAGCACAGAGTTTAAGTGGTGGGAACAGCAAATAATCCAACACAGAACTGAAAGAAAAAACAAAATACTCCCAACTAGAGACAAAGTTTGATATTAACTAGTAAAGGTCTCACATCACCAAAGAACACCTATAACATCTAGAACGACCAGAAGTCTCCTGACTACCAAGCCAGAGAGGGGGGAGGGCTGGTGGCCTTAGCCATGCCCCCTGACACCTGCAACCAGTCCCAATGGTGAATGCCTCAGGCCTCGGCCTCACTCCCCAACATGCACAAATAGCCCAGTGACAACCCAAGCCTCTGCAGGAAGTGCCCTGGGCTCTCCTGAGCTGTGGCAGTGGGGAGCCTTGGGCCTCAGCCACAACCCCCAGCATGTGCAACCAGCCCAGTGGCAACCACCGAGCTGCCACAAGAAACACCCCGGGCTCTCCTGAGCCAGGGTGGTAGAGGGCCAAGGGCCTCAGCCACGCCTCCCAACACAAGCAGCCAGCCCAGTGGTGACCACCAAGTTGCCGCAAGCAATGCGCTGGGCTCCCTGAGCCAGGGTGGTAGAGGGCTGAGGGCCTTGGCCACACCCCCCAACACATGCAACCAGCTCAGCGACAAACACCTGGTGACCACAGGAAGCACCCTGGCTCCTGAGCTGGGGTGGTGGGGCACTAGGGCTTTAGGCACACCCCCCTGACACCTGCACCCAGACCGACAATGACTGAGCCACTGCTGCAAGCCCCCTGGTCTCTTCTGTGAGAATGTGGGGGGTGCCACAGGCCTCAACCCCACTCCTCCTCCTTCCTCCTTCCATCCTATTTCCTTCCCCTTTCCCCTCTGCCCCTCCCTCCCAACTGCTTCACAACATCATAGAATGTAAAAACACTAATATTAATAAATAAATTTAAAAAAAACAAAGTATTTCTATATTTTACTATCATTGCTTAAAACATTTTAAAAACAAATTTCTCTTTGTAATCAGTTTAGGGTAACAAAAGAGAAATGAGTAACATCACATACATTTATGCATTGTCTTTGACCAAACTGAATAGAATTACTCCAAATGATTTTTGGTATACTCTAAATAATCAAATTGGCCCTCACACGAGAACACATAGAATACTCTGCCACAGGTAACTAAGTATGCCACAGACATACTGGGAAACCCTCAAAACTGAGAAAATGTTTAAGGAATCACAACTGTGTAAAGAAAAAACATGGAGAAGAAAGTCTTAAATTTTGTAAAATGAACATAAATGCTGAAAAACATGAAAGGACTGTAAATTCCTCCAGGGTATACTAAAAATAATCCCACACTTGCAAAACTACTGACTAAGAATAGAAGTACTCCTCAAATTTATCATTTCAACCAAGTTGCTGAAGTAATCAACTAGATCTCGGTCAAATTATAAGGGAGATTCTGGGATAAGGACATGTAAACTAATTCAAGATTTTTGAGAGAGTTCTACACAAAAGTATTAAAAATTATACTAAATATAAGTCCAGAAATACCCATAGAGTTTATCAAACATGTGAAATTCTGATATTATATCTGAAAATAACACACTCATTTTGTTTCTGACTTGTACTAAATGTAACTTGTAACCCAACATTTTGGGACCCACTGTCTCCTCATATTTGTTATGCACAAAAAAGTTCCATCATAAATCACATTACGAATAAGGTCTGAAACATAAAAACAAATATACTTCGATAATCACCAACCTTTCTACATTGACTGGCTTATCAAATTTAAACAAGATGTAGTCTCCAGCTGTTGGGGTGATAGCCCAGAAGAAATCCTCCCCCATATAAGTCTTCTCTAGTGTATGTCCTTGGTAGACCTTCAAGGAAGTAGATACCTCTGCAGGTGGGTTTACATGGATTTTAAGAAGTAATGGTTTCATGTAATCTTTATCCTAGGAGGAAAGACATATATGCTATTAAATAACATATAGCTTATTTATATTTAAGAAGAAAAGCAATAATTATGTACTTAATAACAAACTGTATGTCCATGAGAAAATAAAATTAAATCACCAACCGTGAGTTTCTGAATTTTTCCTGCTAGTGATGAATGCAGACCAACATGTTGGAAAAGAGAGGGTCTGAAGCGAATTCGCAGATTTGCTTTCTGTCTATCACAATGTTTCTAAATATTAAAAAAAAAAATTGTGTTAGTGTTACATAATAAAGTGAAATCAAAAATATAACTTCAAAGGGCTGGCCCGTGGCTCACTTGGGAGACTGTGGTGCTGATAACACCAAGGCCTGGAAAGGCCTGCCCACTGCCCAAGCAGGAGCCAAGGTGAGCGGCATCCTGCATGCCACTGAGGGCCCAGACCCAAGCACCAGAAAGGCCCACCCATCACCCACACAAGAGCCAAGGTGAGCGGCATTGTGCACACATTTGGGAGCCCAGACTGAAGCTTTGGAAAGCTCCACCCAACACCCAAGCAGGAGCCAATGTGGTCTAACATAGCCACTGCCACACCTACTGCTACCACAAGTATGGCTCACCACAACAGTAACAGCCAGGGCTGCCCTACAGGCAGCCCACTGCACACTCAACTGTACTGATAGAAGAAGAGTCACCAGTGGAGCCTACAAACAGAAGAGGAAGTCTTTCTCCTCATATCCCACTCCACAGTAATAGAAGAAACAAGTGCTCCACCAGATGACCAAACATCAACAAAAAAACATAAGAACTATAAAGAAGCAAAAAGACGGCACCACTGAAGGAATACTGTAATTCTCAAGTACCAGACCCCACAGAGCAGGAAACCCTTGAAATGTTGGAAAAGGAACTCTGAACAACGATCTTAAGAAAACCAGAAGAGATAATAAGATTCAAGTAGCAAACACAATGAAACAAGAAAAAATATTTCCAGAAGATGAAGGAGGAAATTTACAAACAGATTACTACCTTAAAAAAGATGCAGCAGAACTCCTAGAACTGAAGAATTCACTCAATGAAATAAAAAACACAACAGAGAGCTTGAGCAGCAGGCTAGAGCAAGCAGAAGAAAGAATTTCAGGTCTCAAAGATGGTCTTTTTGAATAACCCAGGTGGACCAAAAAAAGGAAAAAAAAAAAATTTAAATGAAGAAAATCTAAGAGAGCTAGCAGACAATCTTAAGTGCACAAACTTCCAAATCATGGGTATTCCAGAAGGGGAGAAAGGAAAAGGCATTGAAAACCTATTCAAGGAAATAACAACAGAAAACTTCTCAGGTGTAGGGAGAGATGCAGGCCTTCAGATCCAGGAAGCACAAAGATCCTCAAACAAATTCAATCCAAAAAGGTCCTCTCCAAGACATATTGTAGTCAAACTGGAAAAGCTTAAAGACAGAGAGAATTCTAAAAGCAGCAAGAGAAAAGCATCAAGTTACCTATAAGGGAGCCTCCATCAGATTAACAGAAGACTTTTCAACTGAAACCTTACAGGCCAGAAAAAAATAGGATGATATAGTCAAAATACTAAAAGAAAAAATTACTAGCAAAGAATTCTGTTCCCAGCAAGGCTATCCTTCAGAAATGAGGGAAAAATAGTGTATTTTCCAGACAAACAAAAATTGTGGGAGTTTACCACTACATGACAAGACCTGCTGGAAATTCTCAAGGGAGTTCTGCATACAGAATCCAAAAAATGATAATTACCATCACAGATAAACAAGAAAGAGAAAAATCTGTGGTAAAACAAAAATTCAAATGAGAAAGACAAAGAAGCTGAATCATGCCACCTCAAAAATCCAACTAACATTGAAGATGAAAAATAAAAGGGGAAAAAAGGAAAAATATCTTTAAGACATCTAAACAAAATAACAACCCAAACTCCCCAATAACAACTTTGTTAATACTAACAACCTTAAATGTAAATGCACTAAACTCCCCATTCAAAAGACAAAGACTTACTAATTGGATTAAAAAGCTAGACCCAATTATATGCTATATTCAAGAGACTCACCTCACCTGTAAAGACACTCACAGACTAATAGTGAAGAGATGGAAAAAGATATACCATGCAAACAGAAACCAAAAATGAGCAGCAGTAGGTGTTTTTTCTCAGATAAAATAGACTTTAAAAACCATAAAAAGAGACATAGAAGGCCACTATATAATGATAAAAAGATCTATCCAGCTAGAAGACATAACAATCATAAATCTGTATGCACCCAACATTGGAGCACCCAGATATATAAAGCAAACACTCTTAAGCTTAAAGAAAGAGATAGACCCTAATATGATAATAGTGGATGACCAGAAGACCCTTCTCTCAGCACTGGACAAACCTTCCAGGCAACAAATCAACAAAGGAAAACAGGATTTAAACTACCTTAGACCAATTGGACCTGGCAGATATCTACAGAACATTTCATCCAGCAACTATAGAACACACATTTTTTCATCAGCACATGGAACATCCTCCAGGATAGACTGCATATTAGGTCACAAATCAAGTCTCAGCAAATTTTAATAAAAACAAATCATTCCAAGTATCTTTTCAGACCACAATGGATTAAAACTGGAAATCAATAACAGGCAAAACTCTGGAAATTATACAAGTGCATGGAAACTAAACAACAGGCGGCTCCTGAATGACCTATGAGTCCAAGAAGAAATTAAACAGGAAGTCAGTTTCTTGAAACTAATGAGAATAAAGACACATCATACCAAAACCAGTGGGATACTGCAAAAGCAGTACTATGTGGGAAGTTTATTGCAAAAAACACTTACATTAAAAGAATACAAAAACTTCAAATAAACAACCTAAGGCTACACCTTGAAGAACGAGAAAAACAACAATCCAATCCTAAAAGTAGTAGATGGATAGAAAAATAATTAAGATCACAGCAGAACTAAATGGAATAGAGACCCAAAACATGATACAAAATATCAATGAAACAAAAACTTGGTTTTTTGAGAAGATAAATAAAATAGACAAACCATTAGCTGGGAGGGAGGGAGGAAGGAAGGGAGGGAGGAAGGAAGGGAGGGAGGAAGGAAGGGAGGGAGGGAGGGATAGAGGGAGGAAGGGAGGGAAGGAGAGAGAAAGGGAGGGATGGAGGGAGGGAAGGAGAGAGGGAGGAAGGGAGGGATGGAGGGAGGGAAGGAGAGAGGGAGGAAGGGAGGGATGGAGGGAGGGAAGGAGAGAGGGAGGGAGGGAAGGAGAGAGGGAGGGAGGGAGGGAGGGAGGGAAGGAGGGAGGGAGGGAGGGAAGGAGGGAGGGAGGAAGGGAGGGAAGGAGAGAGGGAGGAAGGGAGGGATGGCGGGAGGGAAGGAGGGAGGGAGGAAGGGAGGGAGGGAGGGAAGGAGGGAAGGAGGGAGGGAGGGAGGGAGGGAGGGAGGGAGGGAGGGAGGGAGGGAGGGAGGGAGGGAGGGAGGGAGGGAGGAGACCCAAATGACAAAAATCAGAAATGAAAAGGGAGACATTACAACCAATATCACAGAAATACAAAAAAAAATCATTGGAGATTATTATAAACAACTGTATGCCAACTAATATGAAAACCTGGAGGAAACAGATACATTTCTGGACAAATACAAACAACCAAGATTGAACCAAGAAGACAAAGAAAACCTGAACAGACCAATAACAAGCAAAGAGATTGTAGCAATAATTAGAAATCTTCCAACAAAAAAAAGCCTGGGACTGGAAGGCTTTACAACTGAATTCCATCAAACCTTTAAAGAGGAATTAACACCAATTCTCTTCGAACTATTCTAAAGAATTGAAGCAGAAGCCATTCTCCCAAACTTCTATAAGGCCATCATCACCCTGATACCAAAACCAGACAAAGATATAATGAAAAAAGAAAATTACAGGTCAATATCTTTGATGAACATAGATGCAAAAATCCTCGACAAAATATTAGCAATCAGAATACAGCAACACATCAGAAAAATTATACACCGTGATCAAGTGGGATTCATCCCAGGTATGCAAAGATGGTTCAACATACACAAGTCAATAACTGTGATACACCACATCAACAAAATCAAAGACAAAAACCAAATTATTATCTCAATAGATGCAGAAAAAGCATTTGACAAAATTCAACATCCCTTCATGATAAAGACTCTCAGCAAATAGGTACAGAAGGAAACTATTTCATTAGAATAAAAGCAATATAAGACAAAGCAATCACCAATATCATTAAAAACAGGAAGAAGACAAGGATACCCACTCTCACTACTCCTATTTAACACAGTATTGGAAGTACTAGCCAGAGCAATCAGGCAAGAGAAAGAAATAAAAGGCATCCTGATTGGAAAGGATGAAGTCAACCTGTCCCTATGTGCAGATGACATGATCTTATATATAGAAAAACCTAAAGACTCTATAAAAAACTCTTAGAGCTGATTAACAATTTCAGTTATGTTGCAGAATACAAAATCAACACACACAAATCAGTAGTGTTTTTATACTCCTATAATGAACTAGTAGAAAAAGAAATAAAGCAAGCCCATTTACAATAGTTGCTAAAAAAATAAAATAACTAGGAATCAATTTAACCAAGAAGGTGAAAAATCTGTACAGTGAGAGCTACAAAACATGATTGAAAGAAATTAAAGAGGACACAAAAAGGTGGAAAGACATACCATACTCTTGGATGGGAAGAATTAACATCATGAAAATGTCCATTCTACCCAAAGCAATCTACACATTTAATGCAATACCCATAAAAATATCAATAACCTTCTTCACAGAAATAGAAAAAGCAATCATATTGAACAACAAAAGACACTGAATAGCCAAAGCAATTCTGAGCAAAAAAATAAAGCCAGAGGCATAACTCTACCTGACTTATATTATATTACAAAGCTATTGTAACCAAAACAGCATGGTACTCGCATAAAAATGGACACTCACACCAATGGAACAGAATAGAAAATCCAGAAATCAACCCACATACTTATAGCCAAGTGATCTTTGACAAAGGCATTAAGAACATACACCAGGGAAAAGACCTTCTTCAATAAATGGTGCCGGGAAAATTGGACACCCACATGCAAAAGAATGAAACTGGACCCGTACCTCTTACCATATACCAAAATCAACTCAAAATGGATGAAAACTTATATATAAGACCTAAAACTATAAAATTACTAAAGGAAAACATAGGGGAAACAGTTCAGGAAGTAGGATTGGCCAAAGACTTTATGAATAAGACCCTAAAAGCACAAGCAACAAAAGAAAAAATAAACAAATGGGACTATATCAACCTAAAAAGCTTCTGCACAACAAAGGAAACCATCAATAGACCAGAAGGACAACCTATGGAATGGGAGAAAATATTTGCAAACTATATATCCAACAAGGGATTAATATCCAGAATATATAAGGAACTCAAACTGTACAGTAAAAAAACAAGTAATCCAATTTAAAAATAGGCAAAGGAGATGAATAGACAGTTTCCAAAGGAAGGCATACAAATAACCAACAGGTACATGAAAAAATGCTCAACATCACTAATCATCAGGGAAATGCAAATCAAAATCATGCTAAGATATCATTTCACCACAGTCAGACTGGCCATTACTAAAAAGACAGAGACTAAGAAATGCTGGCAAGAATGTGGGGAAAGAAGAACTCTTCTACACTGTTGGTAGGACTGCAAATTAGCACAGCCATTATGGAAAACAGTATGGAGGTTTCTCAAACAACTACAGATAGAACTACCATATGATCCAGCAATCCTACTACTGGGTATATACCCAAAGGAATGGAAATCATCTTGTTGAAGGGATACCTGCACTCCCATGTTTACTGCAGCTCTATTTATAATAGCCAAAATATGGAACCAACCGAAATGTCCACTGACGGATGATTGGATAAGGAAAATGTGGTCTGCCGTTTGCATCAACATGGATGAGAGGGGGGAGGGGAGGGGACCAAAGAGAGAAGGGATAGAGGAGAAGGAGGGGGAAGGGGAGGGGGAAATATCATAAACAGTGTCTGAGACTCAGCCTATCACTCCAGAGGCAATGGAAGTATTCAGGCCTGAAGAGTCAAAGCAAGCTGATAAACCTTTGGAAGAGAGTGTGGATGATTAGAAGGGTTTCCCAGATGACAGTCAGAGACATCCTTCAGGTGATTAGCAAGGATGTGGTGGTGACAGCTTCCTTGATATCCTAGGGGAGACAACTGAAGAATTAAAGGCCCCAGAAAAACATGGACAAAGGAAGAATGAAAGAACAGACCAAACTGTCCAAAGGTTTGTGTACTCAAATTTATGGATGATTTAAGGGATTTTCATGGTTTTAATTTTTACTTTGAGATTTTAATTTTAATTTTAATTTTTCACCTCACAAGCTCATTTTAGAATCTAACCAAGTATTAGATAAAACTGCACAGGATAAATTAAATGTAAGTATGTTGTAGGAGGGTAAAGATGACATAACTTTCTTCTGTCTGCAATAAAAATTCCTGTAAATCACAATGAAAATACAAGGGCTTAGATTTTTTAAATGATTCGTTCAAATCAATTTACATGTTTAACTACTGTTGGAAAGCAGACACTGTGCTACTTTCATATATTCCATGTTTGCTCTGAGAATGTGGTGTTTGGTTTGTGTTTCTTCTTTTAAACAAAAAGAATGCAATGACAGCTTACAGAACAGAAGGTAGTATCCTAAAAACTAACTGGAATGCAGATGATCAAACTATTCTAGGGAATATGAGGTCATGAAGTCAAATTAAATCCTTATATGTTACAATGAATGGTGAGTCAACCCTATAATGATATGTGTTTATAATAAATATTTACTTATTACCTGTCAAAACTGACATTCATTTTTAAGAATTTGTACATTCTTACAAATTTTATTTTATTTATGCTTACACTAAGTAAATAAAAATTGATTTTTTTCAGAAGTACAATTCAAATCGGCCAAGCAAAAGATATCTAATTACGTTCTACAATAAGATTTCTATGGAATTAACTTGCTATCTGAATGATCAAAGCAAAAATTATCATTTACTTACCTGCCACCATTATCTCAAGGAAAATTATGTTACTGTGAACGCTTACTTCTTTCAAGTAATACACTGAAAGGTACATTGACTTGTCATTGTTTTAGTTTAAAATATTACTTCTATTTTATTCCTATTTCCAGATGTGTTAGGGTCTGACACTGTCCCCAAAGTATTTCGAAAAAAAAGAGTTAACAGAGAATATGAAGAAAACAAAGCAAAATAACAGTCCACACAGGACAGAATGATCAAGCTCTACAGCCAGTGGTAATGAAACACCAGAGCCTCAGGACACTGAACATTTATTAGCAATTTAGATGAAGGTCATTGTCCTGCAACAGGCTTCCCAGCTTTACAGGATAAAGCCCTTCTAATGAGGAACTTTATAGCAGCTCAGGAAAAAGGTAAGTACTTGAAACATTAAGTAGATGCACTGCTTTTTTTCAGCTACCTATTTAGCTGTTCACTGGCAAAATCTGGCTCCCTAAGTCACTTTTATGAGATATAGAAAAACTGCTCCTTTCACACTCAAGGAATTAACTTACTGCATCTTTTTCAGGGTTGCAGACTTTCACCCAGAGAATATGGTCCAAGAGCCAATCAATGGGTTTCTCCTTATAAAACATAAATATGAATTCTACGATCAGAGTGAGGTCCGGTGCTTGAAACATTTTACCTGAAAAGATATTCCTGGTCAATAAAGAAACCAAGCATCAAAGTGGCTTAAATGAGTGAAATTTGTATATTAAATACACTAAAGATTGTGCTTTCAACTATAAATCATCACGGTAATTCCCTTCCTTATATTATCAAAAACAAACTTGCTTTAAGTAAACATTCTCTTGAGCTGTCACCTGGACATAAACAGAAACAGTGAACTCCTGACATTATTACAAAACCTATCATACAACTATGGGTTCAAAGGACTCAAAAAGCAAATGAGATATTTTTTCCTTCCTTACTAAGATTCTTCCCATATAAAAGGAACATGAGAAGTGTAGGCAAAAAATTTTTATCTAAGTCAGTAAATCCAAAAACAAGGACTCCTAATTTTGTTTTCACTGAAATTTCACAAGTAAAAGTAGTTTTTGACTTAAAATAAGTTTTGAGTTAAATGATCAACAAGATCCAAGGCCCAGCCTCTAATACTTAAGAGTTTTAAAGTACTATGAAAAGTAAAATGTTATCGTCTGAATGTTTGGGTTTTTTTTAATTTGTAAATTTCCTTCAGTTCTTCAACTTTAAACATATTCTTTTTAGTTAGCTAATTCAGGAACATTAGTGGAAAAAAACTTTTTTAAATGAGCACCCCAACTAGCTAATGAAAAACCAAATGAATAACAATTAATGACTGAATGAGAATTTTACATGCTACATAAAAATACCAGGAATTCATATGAGAAAACCTTTCTGTGGCATTCTATTTAAAAGAACCTAAATCTCGCAATAACTAAGGAACTGGAGGTGTCAGAGAAGAAGAAATCGAACATGCTCACCAGGCATGGTTGGCACTGTGTAGAACTCTAGACTAAATGCCACAATCTTAGAAGTCGCCAAATTCTATCTTGGATTGACTTTACCTCTCACAAAGAGGTTACCTAAGTCAAATTTTCTCAAAAACGATCTATTACCACTGAACAAAGACAACTTTATAACCAAAAAAAGCAATTGATTTAAGATTCTGAGAGTTATTCTTGAAAAGTAGATAAATCTGATACTTTTCTTACCAATGAAGCCCAGCTGGGAAAACTCTAGAATCATCCATTCCTCAGAAGAAAGTTGAAGTGCAAAATTTTTCATAGTATTAAAATAATTCTGCTTGACAATAATATCATCTTCAAGCTAGAGAGAAGTGAACAATCAAATAAATCAAAAAGAGAAGGAAAGATGTATATAGAAGGACACTATTATAAAAAAACTCAAGCACACTTTAATCATGAAAATCATGAAAACAATAGTCCAAACAATAGAAATATAAAAATACATATTATTAAAAGAAAATGAGGATAATAAAATGGAAGACACACACTGCAGGTCAACTAAATTAAACCACTCCCTTGTCAGAGGAAACAACATGGCCACTCTACAATTACTCCTTTTTTGTCCTTTTATAGTATCCAAGATGATTTCACACTATCCTTTCTCATTTTCAAAGGAAAGAATTTTTGCAGGCCTTTTATAATTTTTGCAAGGCTTTAAAAATTTTTTTTAACCCAGTCAAATAAAAAGTCAAAGAAAAGCTAGCAGCTTCCTTCTCCCCCCTTTACCCTGCTAGTTGAGTGACCAATGTGAAAAGTTGGGTGTGCATCTAATCGATACCTTTTGTATGCACATACAGCATACACAGGCCCACATATAAGGTTCCCATGCCCCTTTTCATTTTTACAAAAAAGGATCATACCCTGTAAAACTGGCATGTTTCTCTTACTATATCATGAATGTTTTTGCATGTATGTAAACAACTCAACTCAAAGGATGCATAATATTCCACGGTACAGATGTACTACAATTTATTCAAGCTCTTCCCTGCTCACAGGCAGACATTCAGGTTGTTTCCTGGTTTTTGTCAGTACAAACAATGCTGCAATAAATATGATCATATCTATATGTCATTTCTGTAGGACAGATTCCTAAAGTTCCCTTTTCATATTTTAGTAGACACCTACAAAAGCTATGGCAATTCAGAGTGCCAGTTAACCTGCCAGCACCATGTGCTATCTGTGCTTGGAGGTTTCACCAGTCTAACAGAGAGCTGACAGAGACCAGGGGTTCTAAGCATACACAAAGCCTTCCTCCCCAGAATCTCCTCTCATCAAATTTTAAAGTCACAAGAGCATTTTAGTATCAGCACCGCACTCTACCGAGTGAGCCACGGGCTGGCCTAGCATTTTAGTATCCTAAGAAAACTTTTTATTTCCTTAATATCCCCTTATTTCTCGTTACCTATGTAATTTTTATTTTAGTATTTGATTTTTCATGTATTTAAATACTACAAGCTTTCGTTTTCCTATCTGTGAAGAAACAATAGCAGTATCTGGAAAGATACATTGACTCAACAGCTCTTTATTGAGCTTCTATTATGTTCCAGACATGGTACTAAATCCTGGGGATACATCGGTAAACAGAAAAGACATGTTTCATGCCCTTGGAGCTTTAAGAGAGGCTGAAGAGAAAATTAGACAAAGCACCGAGCCACACTGGTATTTATCCTTGCTTTCTGAAAGAAGAGACACCTATGCTCAAACCTAAACATTTACTAAATATGCCCAAAGGAAAGATGATTACTATCAGGCAATTCTAAATGCCTACTTAAGACAGTATACTAATTTCAGTTACCATATATATTGAAATTAACATTTCATACGTAAAATTTTAAAATTGTTTTATTCCAGTCTCAAATCTCACCAATTTCACCTGTGAAAAAACTTTTTAAGATAATTGTAGATTCACAGGCAGTTGTAAGAAATAATACAGTGGCTCATGAATATCCTTCACCCAGGTTCCCCCAGTATAGCATCCTACATATAACTACAGCAAAATATCACAACCAGTAAATTGATTTTGATATAATTCACCAAAGTTATTCAAATGTACCAGTTTTACATGTATCCAGTTGTGTGTGTACCTAATTCTATGCAATTCTGTCACACATGTAGACTCATGTGACCACCATGACAGTAAGGATACAGCACAGCTCCATCGTACTGGACCCTTGAGCTATCCTTTTATATCCACAGCCACCTCCCTCGCACCCCTGCCTTCCCTCTGGCAACCAATAACCTGTCATCCATCTCCACAATTTTGTCATTTCAAGAATGCTACACAAATGGAATAATACAGTATTCAGCCTTCTGAAATTGATTTTTAACCCAGCAAAATTCCTTTGAGATCCAAGTTGTTGTGTGAGCCAACAGTTTGTTTCTTTTAATTGTTTAGTATTCCACAGTATGGATGACCACACTTTGTTAAACCAGGCACCAGCTGAAAGACATTTGGGTTGCTTCCAGTTTTTTGACAACTGCAAATAAAGCTGCTATGAACATTCATGTACAGGTTTTTAGTAAATGTAAGTGCTTCTCTCACATCAGTGCTTTGTCATGGCAAGAGCTACTTTGTGAAATCTAACACATCTCTCATTGGTAATCACTAGTTTACAGAGTGAAGCTAAAAAGCGAGATGTAAAATATTCTCTTTACAGTATGTAAATGTAGTATCAGAAAGGGGGAATATTTGATATACATTTTTGTTTATTTTTTTTAAAAGCAGAAGGAGAAACCAGAAATGAATGGTGCTACCCATAAGGGAGGGAGGAAACGGGGAGAAGGGGATGGGGATAAAGTGAGACTTCTGTGAATGTATCTTGTTTTACAAAAGTTTTGATTTGGGAATGTTATGTTTTATACAACTGAAAAGGAAAAAAACTCTAAAAACTGAATATAAACCAAAACAAATAAACTTAGTTTCATATCCTGGCAGCTGCTTGGTCACACAGAGTTACTTCAAGTGACTTTCAAACACAGTATTTTGACTATATATCCACATAAGGGGAAAAAAGCACAAAGAAAGCTTAAACTTCATCAAGTGGTCTTTTTGTTAGTACTGATATTTTAAAACTATTTTAGGTACAGTATAGAATGAAAGAATTAGGTTATTAGGATAATGTTATTAAAAACCAAGACTTTCAGTGTAAGAGAAAAGAAATACATGTAAAAATTCAAAAACTTAAGTAAAATTTTATAATCTTACATTTGAATTGGACGTATCAATACAAACTTGTGATTTTTTTCCCCTGAAAAGTAAAATACCTTTTTCCTTGCCGAAAGTCCTAGAAGCAAAGAGAAGACACTAGCAACGAGCATCTCAAGTGCCCAGACTGTATTCCTACATACCATAAATCTCCAAAAGAAACAGGGCTCCTTAGAGAAACAGTTGATTCTAGATCTGGAATAGGAAATGTGCACTATTTGCCAGTCAGCAAGAAATGATTACTGGACTTATATGGAGAGGTACAAGACCAATTTGAAGAGGTTCCCATTGGATTATGACATACCAGTGTGAGCATTATTAAGAATAGTGATGGCAATGGACTGAGGCAAATCAGACATTTAAAAATCTATGAGTTCAGGGCCAACCTCGTGGTGCACTCGGGAGAGTGCGGCTCTGGGAGCGCAGCAGCGCTCCCGCTGCGGGTTCGGATCCTATATAGGGATGGCCGGTGCGCTCACTGGCTGAGCACGGTGCAGCTGGTCACAAAAAAGACAAAAACAAAAAAACAAAAAAAAACTATGAGTTCATAATGAGACTTTTAAAATGGCAACCACTGGAGATTTGCTAGAGTACCAACTGTAAAAATTAATAGAGAGAAAGAATCAAACATTCATTCTGCCTTGCCTTTAAGAACTATTTTTCAAGGTAATCTAATAGTTAAGGAGGGAAAATTCTTTATAGAAGGATTCAGCTTACAAAAACATTAGAAATTACAGAATTAGAAAATTACACTTGGAAACCTCTAATGAAATAATTGATCTAGGGGAAAATAATCAACGGATGCTGTAATTAGTTCGTTTCTGTTGCTTATAACAAAATACCTGGAACTGGATGATTTTTAAGAAAACAAAATTTTATTGCTTACAGTTTCAGAGTCTGGGAAGTCCAAAGTCCAGGTAACACATCTAGTGATACTCTTCCTTGGTGGTGGCTTCAGCAACACAGGGTATCACATTGCAAGACAGCGGAGCTGAGAGAGAGAGATTCTCACATGCTCTCCTTTGTAAGCCCTCAGAACCTTGCCCTGACCACATTAATCTACTCACCACAGCATGATCCTACAATCTAATTACCTCTTCAAGGCCCTATCTTCCAATTATCATAATAGGATTTCTTAGCCTCTTTACATTGTCACAGTGGGGACTAAGTTTTGGGGGGACATCAATCTGCAGCAGAAGCTGAAACCATAAAAAGAATGGCTGCTGGGGAGCTTTATCATGGAGAGATAAAGCTGGCACCCTGAACACACTGCTAATCTCAGGATCACCGAAAGTGAGACCACCTGACATAAGTGCTTCATTATGTGACACAGTAAGGATTAAGAGTACCACCTGTGAAGTGTCTGAACCATCTAACAGTTTTCCAGAAGACAATGTCTTCAACTCCAAGTCATCTGCAATTTAGCACTTCATGAAACTGTGTGTGATACTGTCACTGGAAACTTCATTCCAAGCCACAGGCATAACAAGAGGATAGTCAGCATTTCCCTTTTCTCTCTAGGTGTACGTCTGTGATGACCACAAAATAACCTCTGACTCTATTGCCTTTTTTTTTTCTGAAGACATTTATTCAGTGTCATGATCAGACTATTACATTTAGCAATCAGCA
Source organism: Cynocephalus volans (assembly GCF_027409185.1). Classification (NCBI taxonomy): domain Eukaryota; kingdom Metazoa; phylum Chordata; class Mammalia; order Dermoptera; family Cynocephalidae; genus Cynocephalus; species Cynocephalus volans. The sequence continues at coordinate 95,874,025 of NC_084473.1, read as the reverse complement.
GCATGGGTGCAAAACAAATTCCACATCAAAACCATTTGTTGGACTGCTTTAAACTCCCCACAGAATAGAAACTAAAATAACCTGTTATACAATTAGTCACAAACACAGTCCTTGAGTTTTTGGTTCATACACATGAGTACTGTCTACAACATGTCTTCTTTGTAGCAGCTAGACCCTGTCACCAATGTGCTTGGCTGAGTTCACACATTTGTTGCAACCTGTAGCTTCCCTGTCACTTCTGGCTCTCCTCTCCTGCTTAGCTTTGTTTCCTGGAAGTTAATTAAAACCTCCTGCTACTTTCATAGCTACTGCTGCAGCTGGAACCACCATGGCCACCTTGGTTTTGTGGTTTGGCAAAGTATTAGCCTCCACCACCATTGGGGCCAGAACTTCTGCCTCCAAAGCTTCCTCCCTTCGTGGGTCCAAAATTTGAAGACTGATTGTTGTCATTGCCAAAATCACTGTAGCTTCTGCCACCTCCAAAATTGCTTCCATTATTACCATATCCATTATAACCATCCCCACTGCCACCATGGCTGCCACCAAAGTCACCATGACAACAGAAGTTTCCTCCAATGAAGTTGTCATTCCCACCAAAACCACCTCCACCAAAGCTTCCAGAACCACTTCAACCTCTTGACTGGATGAAGCAGCAACCATCTGCTTGGACAGGGTTCTCCATGCTGCACAGTTCCATTCACAGGCCATTCACAGGATGGTATTTTTAAATGACAGTCTTATCCACAGCGTCATGGTCAAAGATTACAAAAACAAAGTCCCTCTTCTTGCCACTGCCTCTGTCGGTCATGATTTCAATCACTTCATTTTTCCTGTACTGTTCAAAGTAATCTCTCAGGGGATGTTCTTCACTGTCTTCTTTAATGCCACCAAAGATCTTTTTCACAGTTAAGTGGGTGCCTGGTCTTTGAGAATCCTCTCTTGAGACAGCCCTCTTTGGTTCCACGACTCTTCCATCCACCTTGTGTGGCCTTGCATTCACAGCTGCATCCCTCTCCTCCACAGTGACATAGGTGACAAACCCAAAGCTCCTAGAGCACTAGGTGTTTGGATCTCTCATTAACACACAGTCCATGAGCATTCCCCGTTACTCAAAATGGCTCCTGAGGCTCTCATCAGTTGTTTCAAAGTTCAGCCCTCTGCTGAAGAGCTTCCACAGCTGTTCAGGCTCTTTAGGAGACTCTGACTTAGACATGATGGCAGTGGGAAGAGACTGTAACAATGGTTCCTCAGCAGCATCCATGGACAGAAAGCTCTACTGCCTTATTACAAGCATTCTTTAAAAGTCTGGATATGATACACCCCCAAGACATGCAACAGTGAGTCACATCCCTAGGGGATAATTATGAAGTTTGGGGTACGGGGATAAACTCCTTTGCTTACTCACCCCTTACTCTACTTTTCCCCAAATTTTCCCAGAGGACCTCTACCCTTTATAAACATTCAAAACTAGCATTAAACTTCTTAGGCTAATATGTTTTTCTCACTAATACTTTGTAGAACATAATGAACTCACTGAGAGAACTCCACATAATATAAGACTGTGTGAAGAATTGAATATAAAGCAACTTCCTCTTTCTTGAGGCATAATTTTGGAGCAGATATGATTTTAAGAATATTCACTGAATTCCTCTTTGAAACACGATTACAACATCTGAAAAATGATACTTCAAGAAGTAATTAAAAATTATACCAATCTATATTTACTGGCATATAAAGGTATCTACAACATGTTAAGTGACGGCAAAACAGCTTATCAAACAGTATGTGATCCTGTTACTGTAGAAGAGGGTTGTATTAGAGTGACATCAGCAAGATGGTGGAATAGGAAACCTCCACAGAGACATAAATTTTTTTATACACATATTTTAATTCAAAATATTTTAACATTTACTTGTGCATGTTTGTGGGGTATAGTATTTTGTTTCAATACATGCATATGCTGCACGATGATTCACTTAGGGTAGATAGCATAGTTTTGTACCCATTAGTCCACCACTTCTTTTCTTCTGCCCCCCTCCTATGAGGACCACATTTTTTTTAAGATTACATGTATGAGTGATATCATGTGGTATTCGTCTTTTTGAAACACAAATTTAAAATCAGAGCATTCAATAGCCAGAGCCCCTTTCTCAGGCACAGAGGAAACAACCAACTCCCTATTTCTCCCTGGCAAAAGTAAGGGGTAGACACACATCCACTGGTTTTACTTTTTAGGGTGCAACCTGAGGGACTGATTTCTGTCTTGTCTAAATTAAAGCAATGACAGGAATAGGGCACCAGGTTGGGGGCTAAGAACAAAGACCGTCAATTGGTACCAGAGACTGCAGTGCCACAGCCAGATACTAGGTGGAGTTCCAGTACTATGGCTTACTATACCACCAGAGGGGCAAAAGTATCACAGACAGTCACCAGGGGGAGCTCCTGAGTAGAAACCAGCAGACCTCCTCAATTAGATTACACCTACAAGCCCAGAGCAGACATCACCCAAGAAAAGGCTCAAGAGAGGTCCAAAATCTATACGTAGGCTGACTCGAGAAAGTCCTTCTAGTAAGAGACCAGAGTGCAAAGAGTGGGAGAGAGAGCCAATACTTCAAATGCCAAAATCTCAACAACAAAAAACCAAGACATACAAAGAAAAAGGAAAATAACAGTATATCCAAAGAAATAAATTAAATCTCCAAAAACCAACCCCAAAGAAATGGAGATATATGAATTACCAGACAAAGAATTCTAAATAACTGTCATGTTAGAGTTCGGTGTTATAACACTGAGGTCAAGGGTTCAGATCCCCATATTGGCTAGCCACCATAAAAATAACTGTCATAAGCATGCTTGGTGAATTAAAAGAGAGCACAGATACACAACCTAACAAAATCAATAAAGTGATGCATGAATGAAATGAGAATATTAGAAACTATAAAGAAGAACCATACAGAAATTCTAGAACTGAAGAATACAAAACCTGAACTGAAAAATTCACTAGAGTGACTAAACAGTAGACTTGATCATGGAGAAGAAAGAATCAGCAAACTTGAAGGCAAGACTTTCAAAATTACCAAGGCAGAGAAGCAAAAAGAATGCAGAAAAATAAAGACAGCCTAAAGAAACTGTGGACACCATAGAGCAGAACAACATACACATTATGAGAGTTCTAGAAGGAAAAGAGAGCCAGTTTAAAACTTCCCAAATAGGGGGAGAGAAATGGACACACAAATTCAAGAAGCTCCAAAAACTCCAATTATGATAAATCCAAAGAGACCTACACCAAGAAACCCCAAAATCAAGCTGTCAGAAGTCACAGACAAAGAAAGAATCTTGAAAGCAGCAAGAGAAAAGCAACCCATCACTTACAAGGAAGTTCCTATTAGATTATTGGCAGATTTCTCAGCAGAAATCTTGCAGGCTAGAGGGAAGTGAGATGATATACTCAAAGTGCTAAAACAAAAAGAAAACCTGCCAACCAAGAATACCATTGCAGGAAAACTGTCATTCAAAAAGGAAGGAGAAATTAAGACTTTCCCAAATAAACAAAAGTTGAGTAAGATCATCACCACTAGACCTGCCCTATTGCTGAAGGGAGTCCTTCAAGTTGAAGTGAAAGGACGATAAGCAGCAACAAATCACCATACAAAATAATAAAACTCTCTGATATAGGAAAATATGTAGATAAATATAGAATCCTGCAATATGATAATACAGATGCATAAATCACTTTTAAATATGGTACAGAATTTTAAAAACCAAAAGCATAAAAAGTAATTATAAATCTATGTTAATGAATATACAATATAAAAAGAGGTAATCGGTATCATCAAGAACTGTGGAGGGGGAGACAGAGGTATAAAAGAATAGAGATTTTATATGTGATTGAAGTTAGGTTGTTATCAGCTTTAAATAGATTGTTGTAACATTAAGATGTTTTATATAATTGCAGTGGTAACCACAAAGAAAATACTTATAGAATATACCCAAAGAGAAATGAGAGGGGAATCAAAATATGTAACTATATTAAATAACAAATTGAAATACAAAAGAAGGCAGCAAGGGAGGAAAAGATGCACAAAAAAGTTTTATAACTTTAAACTTTCTGTTTATATAAAAAACAACAGAGTGGCAACAGTAAGTTCTTCTCTATCAGTAGTCATTTAAAACATAAACAGGTTAAATGTCCCAATTAAAAGCCATAGATTGGCCAAATGGATTTTAAAAATGAGATCCATTAATATGCTGTCTCATTTTAGATCTAAGGACACAGACACACCTAGGCTAATAGTGAAAGAATGAAAAAAAGATAATCCATGCAAGCCAGAACTTAAGGAGAACAAAGGGAGCCACACTTACACAAAATAGACTTTAAGACAAACACTGTCATAAGAAGACAAAGAAGGATATTACATAATGATAAAAAAGGCCAATTTTTCAGGAAGACATAACAATTATAAATATAGCTACACCCAAAATTAAAGCTCCCTAATACATGAGTATGAAGCCAGCATTGACAGAGCGAAAAGAGACATAGACAAAAATGCAATTATAGTAGGAGACTTCAACACCCCATTTTCAATTATGGATAGAACTGACAGATGATCAATATGGGAACAGAGGACTTAAATAATGCTATAAATCAAATGGACCTAACAGAAATATAACAATATACCCAATAGCGGCAGAATACATTCTTCTCAAAAATACATGGAACATTCTCCAAGACAGACCACAAGTTAGGCCACAAAACAAGTTTTAACATATTTAAGAAGATTGAAACTATGCAATGTGTCTTCTCTGACCACAATGAAATGAAACTAGAATCAATACCAGAAGAAAAACAGGAAAATAGATGAATATGAGGAAATTAGACAAAACACTCTTAAATAACCAATAAGTCAAAGAAAAAAATCACAAGGGAATTTTTAAAATATCTGTAGACAAATAAAAACAAAAACACTACATACCAAAAACTAATGAGATGCAGCAAAAGCCACACTAAGAGGGAAGGTTACAGCAGTAAATGTTTACATTTAAAAAGAGGAAAGGCTGGCTGGTTGCTCAGCTGGTTAGACTGCAGCTACTGACTTGGCAGGAAAAAAAAATGGGAGGGGGGAAGACGTCAAGTCAACAACCTAACTTTACACCTCAAGGAAATAGAAAAAAGAAAAATAAACTGAGCCCAAAATTACCAGAAGGAAGGTAATGATTAGAGCAGATAAATGAAATAGAAAATAGAAAAAAAACCAAAAATCAATGTAACCAAGAGTTGTTTTTTTTTTAAAAGATCGACAAAATTGATAAACCTTTAGCTAGAGTAAGAAAAAGAAAGACTCAAATAACTAAAATTAGAAATGAAAAAGGGAACATTACAACTGACATCATGCTAAGAATTATAAGAGACTAGTAGGAATAATTATGTGTCAAAATTGGATAATTTTCTAGAAAATTGGATAATTTTCCAGAAACATACAACCTACTACAACTGACTCATGGAGAAATAAAAAATTTGGACATACATAACAAGGAGATCAAAGCAGTAATCAAAAACCTCCCAGCAAAGAAAAGCTCAGAACCAGAGAACTTCTTTGAAGAATTCTGCTGAACATTTAAAGAATTAACTTAACCAATCATCCTCGAATTCCTCTGAAGAACAGAAGCAGATGGAACACTTTCAAACACACTCTGGGAGGCCAGCATAACTCTGATACCAAAACCAGACAAAGACACAACAAGCAAACTACAGATCAATATCTCTGATGAATATTGATGCAAAAATCCTCAAAATATTAGCAAATGAAATTAAATGGCACATTAAAAGGATTATACACCATGACTAAGTGGGATTTATGCCTGTAATGCAAACATACAAAAACCAATCTACGTAATACTTATACACCACATTAACAAAACAAAGGACAAAAAATACACAATCATCTTAGTTGATCCAGAAAAAGCATTTGACCAAATTCAACACATTTTCATATTAAAAAACACTCCACAGGGCCGGCCCCATAGCTCACTCGGGAGAGTGCGGCACTGGTAGCGCCAAGGCCATGGGTTCGGATCCTATATAGGGATGGTCGGTGCACTCACTGTGCCGAGGGTTACATTGTGCGATCCCCTTACCGGTCAGGAAAAAACAAACAAACAAAAAAAAAAACACTCCACAACTAGGAATAGAAGAAAACTACCTCAACATAATAAAAGTCTTACATAAAAAGTTCACAGCTAACATCACATTCAACGGTATATGACTGAAAGCTTTCCCACTAAGGTGAGGAATAGGGCAAGGATACCCACTCTTGCCACTACTAGTCAACACAGTACTAGAAATTCTAAGCAATTAGACAATAAAAAGAAATAAAAGGCATTTAAATTGGAAAAGAAGTAAAATTATCATTGTTCTTAGATGACACGTTCTTATACACAGAAAAGCCTACAGAATTCACAAAAAAAACTACTACAGCTAAAAAATTATGTCAGCAAAGTTTTCAGGATTCAAAATCAACACACAAAAATCAGTCATATTTAACAATGACCAATCCAAAAAAGAAATTAAGAAAACAATCCCATTTACAACAGCATCAAAAAGGATAAAATACTTAAGGAATGAAATACTTAAGGTGAAAGAATTTACAATGTAAACCACAAAATGTTACTAAAAGAAATAAAAAAATATGCAAATAAATGGGAGGACATACTGTGCTCATGGATTGAAAGACTTAATAATATTAAAATATCTATACTATCTGAAGTGAACTGCAGATTCAATGCAATTCCTACCAAAATCCTGTGGCATTTTTCACAGAAATAGAAAAAAATCCTAAAATCCATATAGAATCTACAGGAACCCCAAATAGCCAAAACAATATTGAAAAAGAATAAAGTTGGAGGTTTTACTTTCTGATTTCAAAACATTCTACAAAGCAACAGTCATCAAGTCAGTTTGGTACTGGCATAAAGACCAATATACAGACCAACCGAATACAAAAAAGAGCTCAGAAATATATCACTGTATATATGGCCAAATGATTTTCAAAAAGGGTGCCAAGATTACACAATGGGGAACGGACAGTCTCTACAACAAAAATAGAACTATCATATGATCCAGCAACCCCCACTTCTAGATATATAGCCAAAGGAATTAAAATTAAGATCTCAAAGAGATACGTGCACACTTGTGTTCATCGCAGCATTATTCCCAGTAGCCAAGAGCTGGAAGCAACCCAAACATCCATCAACAGATAAATGGATAAACAAAATGTGGTATCAAGCAGCCTTAAAAAAGAAGAAAATCCTGTTACATGCTACAATATGGATGAACCTCAAGAACATGCTAAGCAAATAAGCCAGTCACAAAAAGGGAAAATACTGCGTGACCATTCATATGAATTACCTAACACAGTCAAAATCACAGAAACAGAAAGTGGAAAGGTGGTAACCAAGGGTTGGGGGTGGGAGGATGAATTAATGTCAGCAGATAAGAATTTCAGTTTTGCAAGATGAAAAAGTTTTAGAGAACTGTTGCACAACAATACATACATACTTAACACCACTGAGCTGTACCCTTAAGAAATGGTTAAGATGGTAAATTTAATGCTATGTAGTTTTTACTACAATACAAAGGGGTGTTGTATTAAATGAATGAAGTGTAAAGCATAAATTGTAAAGAACAATGCCTACACATGGTAAGCATGAAACAAATGCAAGTTCATAGCTGCCGCTGTTATAGTATCTCATATACTGACCCTGCTTAGGGAAAGTTTTTCTTACCACGCTTTTTCTTATTCTCATCCTATCTTTAATTTCCTAAATATTTTACTCTTCCTAAACACCACAAAAAAGCTTTAAGTTTCCATTAATTCTCTTCTTGGAGGGAAATTTAAAACAAATTTTAAAAGCAATGTAACTATATTTTAAAATTCTCTATATAAAGTTATTAACTATAAAGTACATACTTATATTCTGGCCCTAGAATAAAACAGCAAGGTTCATCTTCAATATTTGGGATATGTTAGAATAAAATGCTTTACTTATTATTTTGAAATTAAAATAAGATTTCTCTAAGGTCTTTAAGGAAATGTACTACCTAAACCTAGGATATTATGTTTTTAAATGCCAAACTCTTATACACTGTTACATACAATGTTATATTCTGACTGTATTCATCATTTACATTTCCTATCCTGTGAACCAAGGAGTCAATATACATTTGAATGCTGCTGGTACTAGGTCAAATGTCAAAGCAGACAAAGTCTGATCTCAATATATCTGCCTTCCCACGTGAGCCCACGCTTCTTCCTTCTTTCCCCCTCTTCCCAACCCCCCAGCAGCTGCCCAACCCTTTCCTTTCTGATTCAGCAACCCAGAGTCTCTTCTTGCCGCCCTCATCAAAATATCCTCACAGGAAAAGATCTAATAAGCTGTTTATACTGAAAAACAGTAACTGACAGGCTTAGTGTGCTATTCTTCTCAGGGGTATTTGCATTCTGACAAACGGATAAAGACCCTCTTTGGTTAAAGAAATAAAATTCCAATTGTGGAATTTAAGCTTAAGTCATGAAGGAGGATGAGATTTGGAAGAAATAAGAGCTTCTTCCAACTGCTGCCTAACTGGCTAACTTAAACCTATATAATCATTTGATTATTCTATTTGTACAGGAGTGTGGCCATGCTGCTAAAAATGGGACCATTATGTGGTGCAAATAACACAAAGGTCAAGGGTTCAGGTCCCTGTATGGGTCAGCTGTCAAAGAATAAAAATAAAAATTGGACCATTAGAATTAAATGTCAATTTTATTATGTTCAATATAAATGTAACTGTATGTGGCCACAAAAAAAAATTATTTTACCATAAGACCACTGAAAAAATTATAAGGAAATCCTTCTTAAAAATTTGCCAAATAATTAAATCTTAGTTCTTTTTAACAGTAGGGAGAGGAAGGAAGAGAGAGAAGATGGAGGAAAAAGAGAAAAAGAGGAAGGAGGGGTTAAGTGACTAGAATACGGTCACCCCACTACATGGAAAGCTGCTGTCTGCACTCAATGGAAAAAGAGCCCACATTCTCTACTGTATGGAGACCCCTCTGCTCTCTAATATAGTTATGATTTTGTAGCTCTTAGAGAGTTTGTGCTTTCAAAACCTCCCGTTTTAATGAAAATACACACTTGATAATACTTTTTCTTTAGAAGTGTGAAAAACATTAAAGAAAAAAACACACTTACCTGAATGTAATATTTGCCCTTTTCCTGAGCATACATCATTAAAAAACAATAATCTAGGTTTTGCTTTGTTCTCCATCTGAAATAAACATTTTCAAAAAATGTTAGGAATCACACTCAAATTTAGTAAAAATAAGATTAGACACATAAACTCTAAGCGGCTAACATTTTATACACATGCATACACATCTACACACTTAAGATAGAGAGTCAAAGAAAATTCGCTCTTCTCTAACAAAGCCTTTATCAAAATGTATTCCCAAGAACACTCATCCTCAAGATATGCTGAGGGAAAAAGGAGTCTAATGTCAAGTAAGTTTGGGAAACACTGCACACATATTCCCCTTCTACACACATATTATTATACTAAAGGCAATAAAACATCTAGCAGTAAAGACATTTGTTGAAAAATCATTTTTTTATTGTAGTATTTTCCAAACTTCCTTGACCGCTGGTCCTTCTTCTCAATCTCACTAAACTAGTGCTTCGAAAATTATACTTTGGGGGATCAATGCTCTGATGCCCAGGACTGTGTTTTGCATAGAGGTAAAAATTAATAAATATGGGTTGAATGATAAAAAAAAAAAATCATATTAGAATTTACAATATTGAGTCTTTTAAGAACTCCTGGTAGCCTAAAGAAACATACTGATTAGCGTTGAATAAGAGAAATAGTTCTGAACACCAATTTAAGAAAAACACAATCAAATTAAAGCTCATCTTAACTAAGCTTTTATTCATACTAAGAAACTTCTCCAGAATATGTCTTACAAGCTGTCCTGAACTTAATGAGACTACCTAGAATATTTTACCAATTCAACCTTAAATTTTTTAAGTTTCAAGAACTCCATTTGTTAGACATTATACTCACATGGGTGCAGGGTTTTAACTGCCACAAGACTCACCTTACTCTTTCCTTAGAGTCTCCAAATGTCTCCTTTAACTTTGTCAAGTCAGGATAATAGCTTTCAGGAGGTGATATTATTTCCACCAAGCCGGAACTGATTTCTTTAGAAAATCTATTATGAGAAAGGTTAGCTAAGTTCTGTGAGATTTTATTTATCTTAAGGCTCAACTTAAAACATGTCAGTAATCATTTGCAGCTGGGTATAATTTTATGGTCATAATGTGCTCATCATTTTATTTACCAAAAAATACAGGTTTTCCCAATAACAAGGTTTTTTTTGTTTTTTTAGTAATGCTTTAAAAACTGTAAAATGCCACCATCTTTAGAGTAGCATAAAAATCCTAAGCCAACTGCAGCCATTACATTCCTAAAAAGTATCTGAATTAAAAAAAAAAAAAAAAAAAGGGAATTGAAGAACAAACAAATGAATATGTGTATATCTAAATATACGTATTTATGAGAAAATCAAAGTTCTTCCATTTTCAGGAAGTTGTAGTTGTGGGTGTAGACTATGCGTCATTCTAAACCACTGTTTCTCGACTGGGGGTGTTTTGTCCTTCCTGAGGACATTTAGCAGTATCTGAAGAAATTTTGGTTGTCACAACTGAGAGCAATATTAATCACATCTAGTGGGCAGATACTAGGGATGCTGTAAACATTCTACAATGCATAGGACAGCCCACACAAAAAATAATTAATTGGTCCAAAAGAGGTTCAGAACCCTTTTCTAAAAATAAAGTTTTAAAATCAGTCTGTACTAATTCACATGTAAATTTCTTTCACCTTTACATTCTCCCCTGTTTCATTTTTGCAAAGCTCCACAAAATGCTTGCACAACTACTTATCTTCGCACAAATGTTCATAGTGCATAATTGCACTTTTTTTCTGGGCTTAGTTTTCCTACACACAGAGGAAGAAACAAACCGACAGAATCACTGCATAAGCCCCATAGACCTTCCCATGTGGTCTAAGGGAAGAAGGACCAATAATTATGGCCCTGTTACTTTACTTGAGGAGTCTATATCAAATTGTGTTTCTGTAGAGTACCAAGAAACTTAGCACTTGAGGAAATTCTAACGAATGACAATTTAATCCTGAACTATGCATAGTATCTTTTAAAATCTCCATTTTTGCCATTTTGATAGACAAGGATACAGCCACATTATTTTAAGTCTAGAGTTGGCAAATAATTGTTGCCTCTCTTTTGTCTTCTCAAGTAAAAGGTATGTCTTTTAGGGCCAAAACAGATACAATTCAATGAAGAAATCTGTATCAAGACTAATTTTTATGATATCACCATTAAACTGCTAAGGTATTATATAAAGTAATAATACATGAAAGTTACTAAGCTTTCCATCTGATACCTGCTATGTGCTTTATTCACAGTAAACTGGTACTCAATCTTTGCAGAATAGAACAGATTTTTAGACCCAGTTTAGCATTGAGCTCTGAAACTGCTACATGAATATCTGCCCTGACAGCAGAAAAATTTTTGCTTGGTAAATACAGAGTGAAAGACTTAAATAATCTCATGTGACTCTCTATATTCATTGCTGGCAAGATTAAAGACTTTTATTTGATAGTGTTACATACCTATGACATTCAGGTCTTTTCTACAATGAAATACACCAATTTATCCCATCAGATCGCAGGATATATACGCACCTACTTTATGACAGTGATAGGGGGTCTAGGAAACAATGTACTCCAAAGAGAAATGAACTATAAAGGAAAGCATTTTCTTTTAGCAGAAAGCCAAGAGATAATAGTAACTTAAATATTTTCATTTCCATAATTAAGAAGGACTTACTCTTTCTCCAGGTTGGCTACAACACTGTGTACGTAATCAATATCTGTCTGGGAAAGAAAAAGAATTGTACCTACATTAATGTTTTTATATATTTTTTTAACTTTTCTAATCAGTAACTTTTAAATTAGTTCAGTAACTCAAAATTAAATAAATGATTAAAACATTCACATTATATTAAATTTTCAGACCACTTACGGGATTGGCATTTCTGAATTGTTCTATTGTCCTGCACTACTAAATGCCATCAAATACTTACAAACACAGTAAGCATTATTTATAAATTTTTATTATTTTCAATTGTCTATGCTCAATTCACTAGAAAAACTGAGCACAGAAATTATTTCTACTTCTTCTGGAACATCCAAACTATAAGTAGTGAATAGTAGCAGCAATAGATGTAGCCTGCTATTAAGAAAGATATTTCTTGCTTGGAATCATAAAACCTAGATTCAAAATTTGCCGCTGTAGCCATTGTATAATCTGAAGTCACTTCTTTGAGCTTCAGTTTCCTATTCTATTTAAAAAAAAAGGGGGGGGGGAATAAACCTCAGAGACTATGAGATTAAATTATAATACTGTGTAATAACAAGCTGTGTTGTTGTTATACTATATGAGGGGGCTTCGAAAAATTCATGGAAAGAGTCATATTATCTTTTAATTCCATTTTTCCACAAACTTTTTGAAGTACTTTTGTATTATTAGTATTGTACTGATATCGAGAACCCAAGTAAAGAGCACTTTAACTACAGTTAAAATAAACCTTTTTCAGACCTGTGTGCTTTTAAATTATGAACAAGCACAAATCCAATACTCCCTATTAATTTTTTTTTTTTTTTTTTTGGTCGTTTTTTCGTGACCGGCACTCAGCCAGTGAGTGCACTGGTCAGTCCTATATAGGATCCGAACCCGCGGCGGGAGCGTCGCCACGCTCCCAGCGCAGCACTCTACCAAGTGCGCCACGGGCTCGGCCCTCTCCCTATTAATTTTAAATGCAGTGACAACTCATATTAAAATGCTCGACAGTTAAAAGGCATCAATGATATATAAAATATGACCTTTGTTATGAAGACTGCTAAAACACTTAATACTCAAGGAAAAACAAAGATACAACTTAACTTTGGAAATTACAAAAAGTTGTTATATATCAAATTATAAAAACACATCAAATTATAAAAAGTTGTTTTATAACAGGTTTTCTGGAAAAGTGTTTTAACTTTAATTTCTGTTAAAGTAATTCCAGTTTTTATTAAGTTTAAAGACTTAGGAGTGAGGTATCTTCTTAAAACCACATCCTTCAAACTCCTAAAGAACTATGGAGATACAACGAAAATACAACTCAAAAACTTCAGTACTTCCCCTATATAAGCCCAAACATTAGAGATCTCATTTTTAATAAATTATTATCCACGCCTTTGACCAATGAGCATCTAACCACTCATCAGGCTATCATTTTGGAGAATATGCTTAAACAAGATTTACATAAACTTTAATGTGTTTAGCAACAACCTGAAATTCAATGTGATAAATATTTAATGAGGGCCAGAGATCTGCCTGTCTAAGGAAACAGGAATACAAAGATGAAAGAGACCAGCTCCCTGTCCCCAGCAGGCTGTCCAAGAGAGGAACCAAGAATAAGGTTATATGAACACAGATTTGTAATGTAAGCAAATTTATGGAACAAAGTGATCCATATATAATACTACATGGAGTCCTTATGTTGCCTGATAATTAACGCAACTAATAAAAGATTGACTTAACTGTAGTTGGTATCAGTTTTATACAAGAGAATCCACCCTTTCTGGTATCAGCTGAGGGCTGAGGGGATTGTTCTGAGACTCTTCTGAAGAATACTACACCTGCAACTGGCCTAGAAGCACAGGCCAGGTCAATCTTGGTTTCCACTGGGGCCCCTACTTGCCTCTCTCCCGCTTATTAGCAGCAAAGATAGTCAGTCCCTGTGAGGGGGCTTGTTTGCTCTAAGTTTAGAGAGCACTTTTTCCTGGAATTTTTAAGAAAGCCAATTCTGAGAATGAATCTGTGAACCTAAAGCTGAGATTTGTATATTCCAGGGGTAAATGAACGGTATGCTTGGGACAGGTGGGAAGGAAAGTGGAATACAAAGCAAAAGAAAGAGCATTTTTTCCCGGAGAATCAAGTGTTTTTCATGGTTAAGTAAAATTAAATATTTTTATATTAAAACTAAGATACATTATTGATATGTGCTACAACATAGAAGAATCTTGAAAACATTATGCTAAGTAAGAGAAGCCAGTCACAAAAGACCACATATTGTATGACTGAATTTATATGAAATATCCAGAGTAGAAAAATCTACAGAGGCAGAAGTAGATTAGTGGTTGCCTAGGGCTGGCTTGGGGGAATAGGTTAATAGGTAATGGCTAAGAGTTTCTTTTTGGGGTGATGAAAATGTTATAAAATTGAATAAGGTGATGGCTGCACAACTCTGACTTTTATGTGAATTACAAAAAAATAACAGAGAGACAGAATAAAGTTAACTGTAAAAAAAAAAAAAATTTCATGTTGTGCATATGGAATTGTGGAAGTACAAGTTTACTCAGCTTCTCTTAGAGAGATATGAGGAAAAGTTGAGTAAGTATAAAAGCAAGCTCAAATAAGCCACCAAGACTGACAATTCACCAACATATACACAGGACAATTTACCAACATAGACTCATACTTGCATAATAAATATAACAATTTACCAACACGCATATTTCGTGTAAGAATTAATCTTACCAGTAGCATATAAGTTAAACAAAATAATAGTAGCAAATTCTAATCTTTGTTACTTTAAAACAATAATTTATATAGTTCTATTTGAAAAGAAATACATCTCTGAGAAATGTCATGACAGTAGGGGAACTGCAACAAAGTCAACTGACTTCAAGGAAGCTTTCAATTAAATCAAACAACATATAAAATAACATCAATTTTGAATATGCAATCGCTGGTATGTTCTGTAATATTACAAAGAGAAAATATGCATAATAAAAGTCTGAGTTAAAAAAAATACTTTTAAAAATAAATCACAGAAATTTATTTCTAATGGCCCAAAGAATAAAACAGAAAGTTAGAGACAAGCTCCTATGAAAAATAAATAAACATTACAATATCAGAGACTGGAGATTGCTATAAAGCAAAGTTATCCAGATGAAAAGAAGGAAGAAATTTTAAGCACCATATCAAAAGCGAACATAATATAAAAAGAAATGAATTTTAAATAATTTGAAGGAAGGTCAAAATTGGTTTTTAAAAATGTCCTTTATATGTAAATTTACAATCTTCTTTCTAGTCATTTCATTCCACAAATATTTACTTGGTGTTTACACTATACGCTGTACTTTTTAAAAAAATATATCCACATATATATCCATTGTATCCAAATCATCAAGTTCTGATCATATACTGGTAAATAAAATAGACAAGATCTCTGCCTTGTGGAACTTAAAACTAGTGGAGGGAGATGCAATCCATAAAGAAACAAACAAAAATATATAACTAAATATTTATTAAGTACTATAAAAATAGAATGCAATAATACTGAAAAACAGAGATGACCTATTTGAACAGGATAGTCAGAGTTAAGTCTCTCTGAAGATTTGACATTTAAGCCTAAATCTGATACACACTGCTATTCAAATGTACAAAAATGAACAGAAAACACTAAAAGGAATATTTTAAGTTAATTGATATGTTAATTAGGGCTTTTCCTCTGTCCACACACAGGGTATGTGCAAGATAATCAACTGGAATATATACTTTAAAATGTTCTATTTTTTATGTATTTAGGGGGTTTAATATGTTAATAATAATATATATGTAATTCATAAATATACCACATATGTACACATCAGGAATACATGAAAAATTACAGGCCTAAATACTACTGATGCACCAGTAATCTATACTTCAAAATCAAGAATAGAAGCAACCAACAAGACAAATAATCAGCAAGTATATAGAAGACCTGAACAACACTATCAACCAACTTGACCTAATAGACATCTGTAGAAAGGACACTCCACTTGATAACAACAGAATCCATTTTTTTTAAGCACACATGGAACAGTGTCTAGGACAGACCATATGCTAGGCCATAAACAAGTACCGATAAATTTTAAAGGACTAAAATTATACAAAATATGTTCTGTGAATACAATGGAGGTGAATTAGAAATCAAGAGCAGAAGAAAATTTAAGAAAGCCTCAAACAGGTAAAAATTTAAAAACACATTTCTAAATAATCCATGGGTCAAAGAAGAAATTATAAAGAGATTTAGAAAGTATTTTGATCTTAGTGAAAATTAAAACACAGCATATCAAAATTTATGAAATATAAAGTGGTACTTAAAGGGAAATTTTTAGCTTTAAATTGCCTATATTAGAAAACAAGACAGACCTTCAACCAATAATCTATGTTTTCACCTTAAAAGTCTAGAAAAAGAACAGTAAACCAAACTAAAAGCAAGCAGAAGGAAGGAAATAATGTACAGTGGGAATTAGTGAAACAGAAAATAGAGAAATAATAGAAAAGGTCGCAGGGAGTTTTTCTACTTTACTTGCCACGTAGAGCTAAAAGACCTAAAAGGTCTCAGAGAAGGAAGAAATGAGAAAGGGAAAAAGCACAGGAAATGGGGGCAGGGTCGAGGGCAGAGAATGAAGACAGGAGACTGCTTAGCATAACAAACTTTGTAGACCTATCTTTAGCCATGTGCATGTATAACTAATTTTTTTTTTCAAAAAGAAAAAAAAATACAGCCAATGGTATAGAAAAAATTAATATTCTTGTGTAATGCTAGATTTGATTTAGGGACATTATCTATTATCTGATGGATTTTTAGAGATTTTTTTAAATCTCCTTCAACACCTTCCTCATTTTAGCAATTCAATAAATACTTGTTCAATGAGTGTAGGAATACTTAGAACGAAATCTGCACTTTTGCCTTTACTAAAAAATGTGACTAACAGGCAATAATGAGAGCTTGAGAAAACATCACTACAGCAAGGGCCACTGTTCCTGAGGCTGTGGTACTCATCACGTGCTTTGGGGTGGACAAAAGTTAAAAAACATTCAGGGAACCACACTGAACTGTCTATTTAGGAAAGACTAAAACTACTTATATAAGAGCTTGGTTGGGTAGAAACACAGCACTAACAATATTTTCCACTTTCCTTCCTGAAAATCAATGAGAACCAAACACAAAAATTTCAAACTTCATTTAAAAATATTAATAACCAAAATTCTCAAGATTAAAAAGAATTCAGTTGGATTCCAATAACCAGAGGTAACACAAAGAACTGCACAGACTGGCTGTATTTGCAAATAGCAGCCTGACTCTGTGGCAGAAAGAAAGACAGATTCTTTTGTTTTTTCAAAAAAACCAACTAGTCTGGAACACTACTCTGTCCTCTCACACTCTGGGTAAACTAGTAGCCTAGGGAAAAACCCATCTCCTTCAATGACGATTCACAAAAAAGGAACCAGCACAGCACCTACACAAAATAATAAGGAAACATGGGGAAATTCAGCAAAACCTGTGAATAAAAACTGCACACACACACACACATCCATCTATACACACACACGTATAAAACAGATGAAAAATTGTGACCAAACATTTCCCCATTAATTTAAAAGAAAAAACCAAAAAGCACCCAACTGAAGTAGTTGCCACCAGGAAGCGAAAGTCATATTCTTATAGTAACAAAAAGAAATAATGAAAACAAATCAATTTAGCATTTAGGTTAAGACATTTGAAAAGGAAAAAATGGAACTAAAAAAGAAAATTTTAATAATGTTAAAAGCAGATATTAATGAATTAGAAAACAAACCAAAAAAAGGAAATAAATAAACCTAAAGATGGCTTTTGGAATAATAAATAAAAGCAGATCTACTAACTATCCAATCAAAAAAGGGGCAGGGGCACAAATACACACGTGCACAAACAAATCAGGTGAAAACCACAAAAACGACTAGAGTCTACTTTGCTCGACTCTATATAAAGCAAAATTTATAACTTAAAGTGGATAATTTTCTAAGAAAATATTTTATCAAAATTGGAGTAAAATATAGTTATTCATGTTCTAATATGAAAAGGTAGTACTATACCATCTATACAGAAATGGTATATAATGGGTATCTCTGAATGGGTATGACAATTATTAACAGTTGTTGCCTGCGGAGAGGTAAATTGGTGGCCAAGTGACAACACTGGAAGGAAGACTGTTCAATGCATACAACACACACAATTTTTAAACCATATGATCATATTATCATCCCAAAATTAATTTAAATAGGAAATAACATTTCCTAATGTAAATAAAATACACAAAAGAAAATAAAAATAAAAACTGAAAATGCCACAGCAATTTGATCAATTCTCTTGTTATTTAACTTCTGTATTCATTTATAAATTACCTCCTTTGCATATTTTTGCCCACAGGCCAGCTAACTAACTAGCCTTATTAACCAAGTTAAATCAATGAATTTAAAGAAGAAATAGTAAAGGCCTCGGGCACTCTTACTGTAAAACACCAACTAGAATGTATATAACAGTAAAACAAGAAAACTGAATAAAAAGCAAAACTTTTCACACTGTGTACTAAACACTCCATGTAGCTAGAAATTCTCTAAACTCAGTTTTTTCAGAGACTAACTGTAGGTGCTCTTCCAACACAATGAGTTGTTATTTTATTATAGAATCTCAACTCAAATTCTACAGTTTAGGAACTTAAAAATTAAACAAGGCCTTTGGAATGTTTCTAGGAAAACTGCAAAAACAATGTGAATAAATAGGATGATATAAAAGATAATCTATCTGAAGTACTCTTTCCAAATTCTCACTATCTTTATGGTTATCACCAACATTATCTGGTTGTTATGGTTTAGGCAATATTCTGCCTGAGATCCACCTGTTAAAACTCATTTTGTCTCTTTGTAACCACTTGGAATAGCACTTAGCCTGCATCCATGTTGGCTGCCTGTTCTGTTTGGTGGTGGTTATACAGAATTCAGGTATTTTGGAAAAAGATACAACCTGTATCGGTCATGACCTTATTTTCATCCAACAGATATTGACTCTGTCAGAATAGTCAGAAAAATGACTTACTGAAAGATGACTGGGTAGAACTCTTAGAACCACTGGTTAGGCTGAGGAACCAGGCTAGGAGAGTGTGAAAATAAGGTTGGACCACAGCCAAAAATCACAGAAATGCTCCCAACACCACAGCTTGCAAAACCCTTACCCTGGACCTCTCCACCCTGTGGCCCCTGGAAAGACACTGCTGACACTGCCATCACCACCACCATCTATCATCAGAATGACTGTCCACAATCTCAGCTTCTTTATATGTTCTTATTTTTTATTGCTGGCATATAGAAATATAAACTGATCTTATATCCAGCCATCTTGCTAAATTCCCCTGTTGTTTCTAATAATTTGTCTATTCATTCTTTTGGATTTTCTGTGTCATCTGAAAGTAATGAAGCTCCACTCAAAGTCCAGGATGAGAATATCCAAGTGGCTGAGCCCAGGTCACAAGCCTGAAGCAAGTATCTGGCATTTTTAGTGGGAGGGAGGCACTTCATCCCACCAAAATTTGTAAGGTGGGGAACTCCCCAAACATAAGAATGGAGAGGAAAAAATTATTTTGCTAAAATCCATAGTACATTCTAGGGAAATATTTTGCCAGAAATGATCATGAGTGATAGAAATAACAAATAATAAGAGCACAAAATACGTAACAAAATAACACGAGGCATAGAGACAACAAAGGATCATTCCAATAAAAAAAGTTATAATTAAACTCAAAGTAAAAATAAACACAAGAATGATACAATCTTAACATCTGAACAACACACTTGGACCAATACCATGGATCCTTCAGGGCCGCTAGAATTCATTCCTCTCAACTCCTCCTGAAATTCCAGAATAGAGTCAATGAACTTTCAAAATAATGCAACAAGGGTCAACTGTTTAAAACTTTGCACACTTTATAAATGTCTCATCACATGTGCTGAATGGACCTCTAAGGGTGAAATGGCCAGAGAGAAACAAAGAACAAAAATATAGCTAATAATTAGTTTTCTGTCTCTCCTCTCCTCCCAGAGGGGCATCTTATGGTTGGTTCCCCTCCCTTACAAGAAAAAAAAAAGAATATGAAGAACAGAAAGTCAAACAGGGAAGAAAAGATTATGATAATCCTTGATTGCCTATAAGTATTCTTCTCCTGTTCTTTTTCATCCTTAATTTTCTCCTCATATGTTAAAATGGGCCAGAGATAATTCATGCCTTTATAAAAATTCCTGATTTATTTAAAAATGTTTGTAAGAGATATATTTATTTTTGCCCATTTAATCTAGATTAATTTCAAATGAGAGACTGAGGACGGTTTCACAAAAGGGAAAAGCTGGGACTTGAAGGATGAGTAAGAAAGAGAAAGGAAGAGGCAACATTCCAGACCATGAAATAATACAGATAGAACTGAGAATACACACGGTCTTACATAATGAACTGGGAGTAGAATGACTGCAGCACCGGCCTATTGACACTATAGTGAACCTTAAATGAACAGATGGGAAACCTGGAAGAGAAGCACTTTGGGAAAGCCAGAATTATTTAGTTATAAACAGCTTAAGATTTGCCCACAAAACGTTCAAATAATGTTATCAACTAGGCAGGTGGAAATACATGCTCAGGAAGAGGCTAGAGATCTAGGAACCAACTCACATGCATTCCTTACTCATTTTAAATGGGCCCTAGCCTACCAGAGCACTTATGTGAAAATTACTAATCAAGGTAGAATCAAATATAGTGATAAATAATTTTATATTGCCTAAAGCAATTCAATGAACTCTTTAAATTTAAATAAAGTCAGAATAGATTTTCTTGATTGAAATTCTACATAGATACACATACAGTCATCCCTCAGTATCAATGGGGGATTGGTTCCAGGACACACACACACACCCCCACCCCAAAATCTAAGGACGCTCAAGTCCTTGGTATAAAACAGGATAGTATTTGCATATAACCTATGCACATCCTCTCATATACTTTAAATCACATATACATTACTTACAATACCTAAGACAATATAAATGCCATGTAAATAGTTGTTATAATGTATTGCTTAGGGAACAATGACAAGAAAAAAAAGTCTGCACGTATTCAGTACAGACTCAACCACTGCAGGCCTAAGTACATTCTCCATCAGCTGTTGGTAGAATCCGTGGATGTGGAACCCATGGATATGAGAACCAACTGTACAAATACTGCAATTCAAGAGGATTCTTCAGAAAATGGGAATACTGCTGATGCTTGACGGCATTTTCAGTTTAAAACACCTCTCCATGTGTGATCATTTGTTTTGTGCCTCCCTGTAACGATGCTTTCAGAGATGAGGAAACTGAGGCTTGAGAGAGAGAAAATAACCTGTTTAAGTGTTAGTAAGTGGTAGAATCCAGCCCTGAACTCAGGTCCTCTGACTCCAAACCCAGTGTTACTGCATTTTAGTGACCAGATAAATGGCTATGGAAAGAGTTTCTTGAATCCATACGAACTATAGACTAAATACAATGTTTCAAGTATATAAGGATAGTTTTTCTTTCATAGCTTTGAGGCTTTTTTACTGATCAAAAATCAATATATACTCATTGTAAATAAATTCTAATTTTACAAAACTGTAAACAATAGAAAGTGACATTGCCCCATAATTCCAACTCTCAAGATATTTGCTACTAATAGTTTGAAGTATATTCCACAAGACTATTTTCCTTAAATATTTTATTAATGCTTATACAGGAGCTATATAAATGTGTTTAAGTGCTTAAATATATTTCTGTACTTGCAGATGTTTCTACAGGATCAGGTTTCAGAAGCAGAATGTCAGGTCACAGTGTGTACTTTAAATTTTAATAGCTATTACCAAGTTGCTTTCTAAAGAGGTTGCACCCATTTCTACTGGTATACAATATGTGACAAATTTGATTACTTAAAATGTAAAAATTTTATAAGACAAAAGACATCATAAACAAAGTTAATACAAATAAACTGAACAAAATATTTCAAAGAGTTAATTCCCCTCAATATGGAAATTTCTTACAAATCAAAAATTACAAATAAAAAAATGAGCAAAGATTATAAAAATAATAATAAATACAAATAGTCAACAACACATAAATCAATGTTTAATCCCCCTCAATAAAGAAATCCAAATTAAGCAAAAGCAAGGTAACATTTTTTTACCCATGAAACTGGTAAAATAAATAAAGACTAATATTACCTATGGGAACCGAGAAACGAGATCTCTCACAGACTGTTGAAAGGGGTAAGCTGACTCAGCCTCTGCAGGGCATTCTGGCCCTGTATGAATGTTTGGTATATGGACTCTGACCCAGCAAGTCCATGTTTAGGAATTAATACCAAGTAGGTAACTATACAAGCGCACAATGATTTATTTACAGAAGTGCTCAGTGAAGTGTTGCTAATAATAGCAAAAGCTCAGAAACAGCCTAAATGTCCATCAATCAGAAATCAAATAAATTATGTTAAAACTATACGATGGAGTATTTTATTGCCACAAAAAATGATGCTGTGATGTTTATTTTTTTTAGCACGGAAAAATGTCCATGATATTAAAATATGTATAGAATGCTCCCATTCACATAATCTTTTAATTCTATGTTTCCACGAACTTTTTGAAGTACTCCCATATGTGTATATAAGCCACAGGAAAAATTCCTTAAGATATATTTCAAAATATTAATAGTTACATCTTCATGGAGGAATAACAGATAATTTTTCATTATACATGATATAATTGTTTTGAATGTATGCATATGTATACTTTTCTATTAAGGAAAATATTAAGACCATTTTCATTTAAAAAGAGACGAGAACCTTGAAAAGTTGGCAGTCAGTGGGCCAGAACTAGACTATGTCCTAAATCCTTTCCCCTTCTGAAATTCTACACGATAGTTAAGGAAATATTTATTCTAGCGGGCTTGTTTCTCATATTTAAAAAAACCTGCTCAAGAATTATTATTTCCCTACATCTTTTCAGGAAACTAAAATACAAGAAATATAACTTTTCTCATTCACATGATTTTTGATATTTTAATAATAATGATGGTTGTATCCTGGGAGTATGAAGAAGGGGTGAAGAGAATAAAGAAATGATAAAACCCCAGCCTAGGCTAACCTTTCTTAGGTTTCAGGACTGCCAAAGAACATCAATGCAAATCTCCAAATTTAGGGCTTAGAGCTAAAGATTCTTAAAGATTTATGTGTGTAATACTATCCTATTGACAACAAAGATTACTGCTGCTGGTTTGTAACCACAGGAGAGAAGTTAAGGCAAACATAACCAGTTAGACTTACATTAAACTATCAGATGAAATATATTACCTAAACTTTACTTATCACATTTTTTTAAAAAATGTTCATAAAAGCATACGAGGGTACTTCAAAAGGTTCATAGAAAAATATAATTAAAAGATAATACAAACCTTTCCATGAAATTTTTGAAGTACCCTTATATTCAAATATTCATTTACGGTTTCAACTCTTACAGATTATATATGTTAAAAAGAAACAACAATTAAATAATTACCTCTCCTATGAAGACTACTATAACACAGTCCATCTTCTCTTCAGGATACAAATTATCAATAAGGGAATGAAGAGTTTCTATGAGGTAAGATTTAACTTCCCTCTTCACCGTGGGTATTCCCATTACTATTGAAACTGAAACAAAATAATACAGTAATTATATAAAAAGATTGTACAAGAACGTTACAGAAAAACACTAATATTTCAAAAGTATTCTACTCGTAAATTGATACAAATAATTGAGGTATTAAAACATACTAAGTTTCAGAAGGAAAAACAATCAGGTACAATACTGTAATTCCTTTCCATATGGCTTAACCATAAGACAAAATATAAAGGAACTGATAAAAACGAAAGACATTAAACCTCACAACAAAAATGAATGGCTGTAAAGTATAAACAGCAAATTTATTATACAACTGAAATTTAGAAACATTAAACATATCTTAAAACTAAATATCTTACATACCAGCTTCAAGTATTATGACACACTGAGAACGACACAAAATCACTGCCATAGTTTTCTTGCCAAAATGCATAACCTCAATCTAACTGTCCCAGATTGGAAAAGACTAAGAAAACATGACAATTAAATGAAATATGGGATCCTGAATTAGATCCTGGAACAGAAAATAAATAATAATGAAACAAATGACAAAATCTAAATAAGAGCTATGGTTGGTTAATAGTATAGCATCACTGTTAATTTCCTGGTTTTGATCATTGTAGTATGTTGTGTCTGATATGAACATTTAGGGACATGGGGTGAGGACATACAGAAATTTTGTATATTATTTGTGTAATTTTTTTAGTATAAAATTACAGTCAATTCTACTACAATGCTTGTTTTGAATGCAAATTTGTTCCTACAAGATTAATATATTAGGGAATAATTTAGGCATAACGTGAATTTCACATTTGCTTTTGTGCAATATCTCCTCTGAGGTAAATGCTCACTGGGTGAACAACAGAAAATTGTACCCAACTAAGTCAAGCTGAGAAAATTGAACCAAACCATGTAGAAAAATACACAAAACATACACATCTCAATCATCTACCACCTTCCTCAGTTCACCAGGCACTATCAACGACACCCACACACATCAGGAGTTAAAACTTGCCATCAGATTGCAGATAACCTGCCTTGTACCTTGTCACAATCCCTTAGAAGCTGTAACCCTTCTGCAGCCGACTTTAACAAACAGACATCAGGTCTTTTTCAAGGTAGAATACTATATTTATTGTAGCATTTATGTATTTCTTGATAATTTAACATGCATAAAATTGTGCTACAGTTTTTATCAGGTTCTTATCTTTTTTTATGTATAACTGACAAAATTGAATGTTATGATCCTAACCCCATTTTTCTCATTTTACTGCACAATTTTGCACAGCACAGTGATTTTTAGGAACATATATACTATATTATAGAACTATTTCAAAGTAAATTTTTAAAAATTATGTCTTAAAGTCTTTGTATTCTGAGTGTTATATATCAATAGAGAAGTATTTTGCACGTGTTAAAAATAACTTAGTTTTAATTATGTGACAATTTATTGGATATCCTATGAAATACTTGGAAGCTTAAAGACCATGGATCAACCGGTCTGCCATCAGGATTCTGCTGGTAAGAACACTAAGATTCAAAGGATTTAAGGAACTGCCCCAAGGTTCCATGCCATTCCTCTCTTCCATTTTAGGGATGAAAAGTTGTCAAGACTAAAAACAGGGAGTTGCTCTATTTGTTCTACACATATTTATTGAATACCCATTAAATGAAACACATTATTCTAGGTGTTAGGCATATAACGGTGAACAACATAGATTAAAGTCCCTGTCCTCATGTAACTTACATTCTAGAATGGGGAAAAAGATAAATAAATAATAGAAGGTCTTCAAAAAGTTGATGGAAAATGTATATTATGAAAAAACCACGCAGGGATTGCAACATTTTTTTGCACCAAAATAAACTTGTACTGACTTGTTATGACATGTCTAAACAGGATCTAGTTTGATGGACTAAGAACGATAAGACATCAGTTTGAAAAGAACCCCTACTGGAGCAACATGGATTCTGCTAAAATTGAAGCAAGAGGCTCCCGGTCAAGATGGCAGAGTAGACGGTCCCCAGCATCACTCTCTCCCACAAATCAACCAATTTACAACTATTAAAAAGCAACAGCCAAGGTGGGGCCACTAGAGCTCAGGGAAAGAGGAAGAGAGACCTACAGAGTGCATGAAGGTGGGAGAAGCCACGATGAGAGAAAGAAAAAACCCCTCTGACCATTTTGAGCCCTGGCCGCTTCAAGGCTGGGGCTGGTGAGCACACAGAGCAAGAGCTGGCAAAAGCCACAGCTGTGCCCTTTGGATGGAGTTGCTTAGAGGCTGCAGGGGAGAAGAGGGCCTTGGTGGCCCTCAGGCCAGCAAGACTACTAACAGGGTACCCTTGGACCCATATAGGTGCAAGGAGCACAACTGAAAAAAAGCAGCCACTCAGAGGCCAGTGAGTCATGGCAAAGGACCAGCATATAGCCCGTTCAATGGGAAGTGGTTTCAGCATGGGTGGTAGAGGAGATGGGACCACTGGGAAAACACAGGGGCCCAGCAAGGACAGCTGATGTGCCCCCCAATCAGCACAGGACCACTCAGTGGAGACTGGTCAGGAATATAGAACTACAGGGAGTGCAGTTTGCTGAAAAGACTCAGGCCCAGACCAGAGTTTCTATACAACCCAGGTCTACCAGATCTCACGATTCCCAGAAGCACCTATAAAGTCAACCATTAAAACCTGAGCTGTACAAAAAGCCTTCCCCAGGGAATCAGCAGCAAAGCAACAATTTAGCTCAACCACACAGCTCAAGTAATGGTCCCCACGGGAAGTTCCCCCATTTTAGAAGTAAGCAAAGGACAACAAATTAGTTCCAGCACAGAGTTTAAGTGGTGGGGACAGCAAATAATCCAATACAGACCTGAAAGTAAAAACAAAATACCCACATACCAGAGGCAAAGTTTGATATTAACTAGTAAAGGTCTCTCATCACCAAAGAACACCTATAAAACCTAGAAGGACTGGTAGTCCCCTGAGCTACCAAGCCAGGGAGCAGGGAGGGCTGGGGGCCTCAGCCATGCCTGCCCCCAACACCTGCAACCAGTCCTGAGGGAGGTGGGCTGAGGGCCTCAGCCATGCCCCACCGACACGCACAACCAACCCACTGAGCCACCACTGGAAGTGCCCTGGGCTCCCAAGCTGGGGCAGTGGGAGACGAGGGCTTCAGCCACACCCCTCTGACATCTGCACCCAGCCCAGCAATGACCAAGCCACTGCTGGAAGCCCCCTGGTCTCCCATGTAGGAATGAGGGGGATGCCATAGGCCACAACCCCACCCCTCCTCCTTCCACCTTCTCCCACCCTATTTTCTTTCCCTTTCCCCTATCCCCCTCCCCCAACACTCCACAACATCACTGAATGTAAAAAAAAGAAAATAGTAATATTAATAAACTTAGAAAAAAAATTGAAGCACATCAAATTTATGAAGACTGGTGAAATCACTAATGCTTTACAAAAAGTTTATGAAGACAATGCCCCAAAGAAATCAGCAGTTTACATATAACTTGTTTTAAGAAGGGATGAGATGATAGTTGAAGATAAGGCCTGCAGCAACAGGCCATCCACATCAATTTGAAAGGAAAAAATTAATCTTGCTTGTGCTCTAATTGAAGAGGACTGACAACTACAGCAGAAACAATAATCAACACCACACACATCTCAATTGGTTCAGCTTATACAATTCTGACTGAAAAATTACAGTTGAGCAAACTTTCCACTCAATGGGTACAAAAACTCTTGTACCCAGATTAGCTGCAGACAAGAGCAAAGCTTTCAATGAAAATTTTTAAAAAGTGGGATCAAGATCCTGAAGCATTTCTTCAAAGAACTGTAACAAGAGCTGAAACATGGCTTTACCAATACAATCCTGAAGACAAACCACAATCAAAGCCAAGGCTACCTAGAGATGGAAGTGGCCCAGTCAAAACAAAAGTGGACTGGTCAAAAGCAAAGTTCATGGCAACACTTTTTTGGACTGTTCAAGGCATTTTGCTCATTGACTTTCTGGAGAGCCAAAGAACAATCCCATCTGTTTATTATGACAGTGTTTTCAGGAAGTTAGCCAAAGCTTTAGCAAAAAAACACCCAGGAAAGCTTCATCAGAGTCCTTTTCCACCACAACAATGCTCCTGTTCATTTCTCTCATCAAACATGGGCAACTTTGCACGAGTTTCCTTGAGAAATCATTAGGCATCTACCCTACAGTCTTGAATTGCCCACTTCTTACTTCTTTTTGTTTTCTAATCTTTAAAAATCTTTAAAGGACACCCATATTCCTTCAGTAAATAATGTAAAAAAGACTGCATCGACATGGTTAAATTCCCAGAATCCTCAGTTCTTCAGGGTGGGACTAAATGGCTGGTATCATCACTTCTGAAAATGTCTTGAACTTGATGGAGCCTGTATTAAGAAATAAAGTTTATATTTCTTATTTTTATGTTTTAATTCAATTTTTCCATGAGCTTTTTGAAGTCCCCTTGTATAATCTTAGAGAATGATATGTACTATACAAGCTAAAATGTGGTAATGTTAGAAAGTGTGATGAATGAAGTGGGGTTTATTTACCTTTATAGATAGTGTGGTCATGGAAGGCCTCTCTGTTATCAACTGAGCTGGTAACTATGATGAGAAAGAGCTAAGGAAGAACATTCCAGAAGAGGAACATTCCAGAAGACAGAATGATCTCGAAATAGTCAAGAAATAGCAAGAACAGAATGTATCTAAAGCAGAATAAGCCTAGATTCAGACAATCTGTTGGGGGTCGGATCACATATAACAAATTTAGTTTTAATTCTCAGTGCAAGAGAAAGCCATTGTAAGGTTGTAAACTGGGGAGTGATATCAGGTATGTAATTCTGAGAGATTACCAAATTTTGTGGAGAATAAAAGCATCATTTTAAGAGTAAAAGCATTTGAGAGAGGTCAGTTAGAAGTTACTGCACTTATAAAAGGAAAAGATGATGGTTTGAATTAGGGTGTCTGAAGAGATGGAGATGAATGGGTGGACTTAGGATATAGTTTGGAGACCCTCACCAATGGGGCTTCAGACTGGGAGAGGCAAGGGGAGGGGAGGAATCAAGGATGACTTGAGTAAGTGAATGCGGTATCTTTTGTCCAGAACAACACATCTGAGGGGGGGAAAGGCTCCGAATTAAAATTTGTTTTCATTGGACACAGTGGAATTTTCTGTACATTTTACTTGAGAGAAGGTGAGTACAAAGCAATGTGCAGTCATAACTGTAGTGACCAGAATACTGCTTAAGTGTGAATCCAAAACAGTACAGCTTTTAAATTTTAAAGAATTTGGTAAGCTATTGCTGGGTTTTTCTTTTGCCAATAGCAAACTTCTTTTTTATTCATGACAGTATTTATAAATGTGTGTTTTGGAGGGATTGTTTAAATTCTTTTTCCTAGTTTCCTTTCTCTTCAGGATAGATTCTTTCAACAAGTTAATTTGTAGTAATGACTGTGTTGACTTCAATTTTGGAGTGTAGTAGCTATGTTAAAAACTAACTTTTGGATTTTATTGAAGCCAATACAGAACTTGCTACTGTGTGTTTTCTCGGTGATAAATATAATACTCACAGGAAAAAAAAAAATTCTGTTTGACCATTGTTCTTTGAGATGTCAAAACACAGGATCAGTTACCCTGGAAGCAAATTTCCATGTACCTTACCTCAGAATTTAAGTAAAAAAATATTTCAAATATTTAGAATATAGATTATAAGTATAACTATGATGTGAAGCATTCCTAGAAAACGTTAACTCACATGGAGTTCAAAGACTATGTTTATGGAAAAAACTAAACACACGCTGACCTGGAGTATGCAAACAGAAATGGTCTAAGGTAATAACACAAATTCCCTACTCCCTACTACACTCTTGGGGATTTTTTCAGTTTCTGTTTTGTTTTGTATAAGTTTAGATGGCATGTTTAGAGAATAAGCCTTTGTTCCCAAATATATTCTATTTTAGAGCTGAAATTTAAATTCCTTAGTTTAACAAGGCATTCAAGGACTCCAAAAACACTAAAAATAAAAGTACTAATTTTGGCCAACCTACAGACATAAAAAGGCAGTTTTCTCTGCTTTCTGAGCCCACGATAAATTACATTTCTTGGTCCCCTTATGGTTGGGGACAGTCAGGAGAAGTGATGTGACCAGTAATAGCTCATATGTCACTAGCTGTGTAATCTATGGGCTAAGCTCCTCTAACTGCTGTGAAATCCTTCACAGTTGTCCTTTCCCTTTGGCAGAGCAGCCAGTAACATTCAAGACGGTGACTGCACTGCCAGCCTGGATCCCAGAGTGATCTATAACGCACGAAGCCCCCCAGCAACCATGATGGACATGTACTATGAGCAAAAAATAAATAAACCTTTGTTATTTATGCCACTGGGATTTTGGAGCGAGCATAACCCAGCCAGTCCTATTTGATACAATGTTCTGTGATTTTCAATCCAGAAAATGTATATATTCTAAGGGGTTAGAGTTCAGAAGAAATATGTCACCAAAGTGAAGAATATCAACATATTCTTTTAGGCAGGAGCAAAGTGAACCAAGAAACCAAACAGGAGAGACAAAGGGCTGGACTAAGTATTTTGTTCTATTGTTTCACTGTCCAATATTTCCAATTCAAATATTAATTATGCATATAGTATATTATGTACCAGAAATCTAAAATGTAGTCATAAGATAGGTAAGGCCCCTGCCTTGTGGTGTTTATAATTTGACAAAGCTATAACTGTTACTATTTCAGCTTTCTTCCACTTTCCTGGAAAGCTTTTGAATTCTAGTACTTATTTCCTTTAAAATCAAGAAAAATTTAGGAACAGTCTTAATTTGGCATTTTCAATCTTCAATTACTCAGTCTACCTTCAGTTATAACTAAATTATGTTTCTTTTAAAATATTCATTGCTAGTCAAATATTTTTAGCCTATCATGTTTCCTTATGCTTTGATTTTAGTCATCTTATTCCCTATTTCTTTCCCTTATATTCCATAACGGTATGTTTTTCTCTTCTTCTGCCTAGTTGCACCTTCTTTGTCTCTGTCTTCCCTATCTTCATCTCCCTCTTTCCCTGGAAATTAACTGCTGGAAGACTTCAAGGCCTAGTCCTAGGTTCCAGGTGATCTCTTCCATTCCTGTGCCTTCAACAACCACTTACACACAAACAATGATTCATAAAATTAAATCTACCTCAGATCTCTTTTGAGTCCCATATCTAAATATCCAACTGCCTAGTTAACATCTCTACTGTAATATCTCAAAATAATGTCCAAATTTATTACATCTAAATTTAATTTCTGATCTTCTCTTGTAAACCAATGCTGAAAAACACTTTCTATTGTCCCCTATCTCAGTGACCAGCACCCACCATGCATCCAGTTACTCTATCCA
This sequence comes from Cynocephalus volans, assembly GCF_027409185.1. Lineage (NCBI taxonomy): Eukaryota > Metazoa > Chordata > Mammalia > Dermoptera > Cynocephalidae > Cynocephalus > Cynocephalus volans. Next base: position 95,842,938 of record NC_084473.1, on the reverse strand, counting down.
AAAACCTAGGACTTCTCCTTGACCACTCCCTCTACTTCAGTCCACAAACCCATCACTACCTCTTCCTTTATATGTTACCATATATTCCAAACAACTCTTAAACCCATCTTCATCCTTCCGTCTCTACTACTCCCACTACTCCCTAGACCGAGTTCATTCTCTCCCAAGTGGATCACTAAAACAGCCTGTAATCTTTCACATTCACTCTTCTTAACACATCCTCACAATCATTCTTCTATTGCAGCAAATGTGATCTTTGGAAAATTTAAATCTTATAACAAGTCCTGTTTAAAATCCTCCAATTACTTCCCACTCAGGATAAAAACCAAAATCCTATAAACAGTCTTTGCTATGAATTGAATGTCCCCCCCGCCCAAAAAAATTCATTGAAGCTTGATCCCCCCCCCCATTGTAACAGTGTTAAGAGGATGGGAAATCTAACTATGGTATTTGAAAGGTGGGGCCTTTAAGAGGTGATTGGATTCTGAGGACTGTGCCTTCATGAATGGATTAATGTTTAATGGATTATCAGGGTGTGGTTCTTTCTGATGGTTTATAAGGAGATCAAGTGAGCATGTTAACTTTCTTGCTCAAGCCATGCTCACAATGTGATACCCTGTGTCACCATGGGATCCTGTAGAGAGTTCCCACTCAGAAGAAGGCCCTCATCAGAGGTCCCCAGGGACCATGGACTTCCCAGACTCCAAAACTGTAAGAAACAAATTTCTTTTCTTTATAAATTACCCAGTTTCTGGTATTCTTTTATAATTCCACGGTCCATCACAGGGCTTTCGTGGTGCTCTTCCCATTTTCTGGAATACTCTTTTCTCCCACTGTGGCAGAAAGAATAAAGGCCCCCTAAAGATATCCATGCCCTAATTCCCAGAACCTGTGAATGTGTTCTTACATGGCAAAATGGACTTTGCAGATGTGAATAAGCTAAGGATCTTGAGGTGGGAAAATTATCCTGGACAACCCAGTGGACTTAATGTAATTACCAGAGTCTTTATGAGAGGAAGGCAGGAGGGTCAAAGTGAGAGAAGGAGATTAACAACAGAAGCTAGAGGGTCACAGTCAGAGGGATATTCGAAGATACTATGCTTTGAAGATGAAGGAAGCGGCCACAAAGGAATGAAGGTGGCCTCTAGAAGCTGGAAAAGACAAGAAAACAGATTCTCCCCTACAGCATCCAGAAGGAACACATTCCTGTTGACACCCTGACTTTAGGACTTCAGCCCTCCAAAACTGTAAGGTAATAAATTTGTGTTGTTTAAAGTCATTGAGATTGTGGTAATTTGTTACAGCAGCAATAGGAAACTGGTATACCTATCTTTACCAGTAAAGTACATTACTGGTCTCAGGTAAAATGTATTTTTTGAAACTTCCCTGAACCCCTTAATTAGGTCAAATGCTCCTTTTGCATATTCTCAATGCATCGTTTATATCACTATTGAAAGATTTTATAATTTGAATAATGCACACCACTTTTACTAGACTGAAGCTCCACAAGACTATAAGCCACATCCAATTTTGTACACCAAAGTACCTGGCACATAGCCGGTGCTCATGGACTTTCACTCCAGCAAATACATAAAAAATCACATGCTATCCTCTATAATCCAGTAGTGCATTTTGATACATCTCAGCCATCCTGCTCTGTCCTGAATCAGCCCTTAATCTGAAGACCTGCATATTTTTCCAACTCAAAGAAATTTTCTTTTATTATTTATTTATTTCTTCCCTTCCCTTGCCTTTGTCCTCTCCTTCTGATGCATATCAAAATTTTTGTCTACTTCCATTCTTTATGCACTTTATGCTGCATTCTGGAACAACTACACAGCTCAATCTTTCTGACCACTAATTTGATCTTTAGCTGTGTCTACTCTTAATCAGCCCATCTAGAAAGAAAGTTTAAATATAATCATTGAAATGGGACTGGTGCATTTAGCTCAATTGGTTAGAGCATGGTGCTGATAACACCAAGGTCCAGGGTTCAATCCCTGTACCAGCCAGCCACCAAAAAAAAAAAAAAGAAATAAAACCTTAAGTTTTCCAACTGATCATTTTATAACATTTTAAAATATGAGTTATATTTTATGAGTCATTTTATATCATTTTATGAGTTGTCCTCTCTCATCCCTCTAAAAATATATTGATTATATTATTTTTAAATCATATTGTTTGCTCTACAAAGTGTGATTTACTTGAGTATTAAGTTCTTTATGGTGTTGATTTTCTTAAATATTTGGTAACTCCTAGTTGTAGAAGATGCCCTTTTACCCAACTGTAGTTGTTGTGTCTGTTTAATGCAGTCTGCCTTTGCAAATTTTGTGGGAAGATAGGGATCTGGGGCTGGGTGAGTGGGCTGGCAGTTTTTTGTTCTAGATGTGAGAATTCCAGCCCCTCTCCTGGTAGCCACATGAAACACTGACCTCTCTCGAAGGCTTAGCTGTTCCGAGTACTGTTCCCCTAATAATCAGCCTGACCACTGAAAAACAGAATTTTTTGCAAGAAGTTTTTTTTCTAATCTAAAAAACAGGAGTTCTTAATATAAAGTCCCTCAATAGGTTCTGGGGTTCCAGAAATTACATGCAAAATTATTTTTCTATGTGCATTTTTCTAAGGAGACATTGATATTTTTCTATGTGCATTTTTCTAAGTAGACTTCTCCTAGAATATTCAAAGGGTTCTATAACTCTAAGAACCACTGCCTATGGATTCAGGAAGGAAATTTTTAACATAAATCTGGGTGTTTTGTTTTCTTTTCCCAAGCTGTCTTCTTTTTCTACCTTTCAAAAATAGTGTCAACTTTATAAGAATGTTAACTACTGAAAAGCTGGTTGACCAAGATCTTATTATATTTATAGTGAATAAAGTCATATAAACAAATGGGATAGAAGTATCTTCAAAATAAACAAATGGGATAGAATAAGTATCTTCAAAAGGAAGAGAACTGTCACATCCATAAAATAAGAACAGGATACTATGTAAGAACTATTAGAGACTGAGAAGTTTTAAATGCCTTTAAAAGCACTTCCACTTCCTTTTCCTTGCTATCCTTATTAATGAAGATACAGTCTAAACGAACAAACCCACAATTGGCTAAGGCATCTGACCCAAATCATGATGAACACAGTATCAGCTACAAAAATAATCAATCAATGTTCTGAAGAAAATAATTTAGAGTATCCTACACATCTTATTAGTCTTTGTGCATCTAGCACTTGCAGAGTGCCTGGCCTCAATAAATATGTCTTGAATCAGTAAAGAAATGGAAGAATGAGTTAGCCTGAAGACATTTTAACAGTTAGCACCTCCTTAGGAATGCAGTATTTATTTTTAAATGATTAATAAAATAGAAATAAGGCAAAACTAAAACAAGATGAATGTAAAAGCTTATAGATCAAATAGTATGAGAAAATATGACCCCCAAAAAGGCAGTAAAATACTTAAGAATCGTACTGAGTCAAAAAGAGACTAAATCAGCTTTTCAAAAACATTAACAAAAAAATGAATTTCCATGTCTAAGAGGTAATCATTTTGTCACTTGTTAAAGACTTGTAGGAGAACAAAATAACACTTTGGTCTCAGTATGTTAAAATTTACAAAGAGGGCTGGCCAATTAGCTCAGTTGGTTAGAACATAGTGCTGACAATACCAAGATCCAGGGTTTGATCCCTGTACCAGCCAGCCACCAAAATAAAATCTACAAAGAAAAGATAAAGTCAAAATGGAAAAAATTAAAAGTATAAGAGTGGCAAAAAGGTCCTAGAAGAAAAATTCAAGAAGTTCTGGTGGCTCTGACAAGGGCAGAAAAAAATGCTATAAATTATCTTTTGAGTATATTAGAAAAAAGAGGAAAACCAAGTGTTTCTATTATTGTATGAAAAGTTAAATAAAACTATCTACTTGCATCTCTGTAAAAAAAAAAAAAGTAGGGCAGACATAAGGAAAACCTTTTTGACATGACTTTAAGCTATTAACGTTGAAATAAGATACCAGAAAGAAAAAAGTCATCTCTCTGCCTCCCAAATTTATAAAACAGAAAAATTATAAAGGTTTAAACATTTGTCTACCTGGGGATGGGGACTGAACTAGATTTCTCATGATCCTTTTCAGTAATATTATTCTGGTCTATGGAGAAAAATGTCCAGTTCCTTTCAACATGGACTTTAGAATGAGTCCCAAGTTACTGCACACAGATAAACAATTTTTATTCTTTGTCCTGCCAGACTTCTGATGTCAACATAATGCTCTAAGACATAATTACAGACCAGTAGTACAACCACACTAAGAAACTAAACAAACATACCTCCTCTTCTGCCACTGCCAATCTGCACAACAGGTTGAAGGCTTCCTTCATTTTGTAATAAATGAGGCAAATGATAATAAATACTTGGCACTTTAAGAGATTTTTTGCTTGTTAACTCCTTTAATAGCTTTAGGGTATTATCTGAAATACAGAAGTATAATTAATCTACAGGAATATCTTACTTTATAGATGTTGCTGACTATAAAAATAGCAGTAAAAATTTACAAGAACTAAAAAATTTTCTTTCCTAATTTCATACTTAGGTGAATGAGATCTCTATTTCAAATCAAAAGAACACTTTTGCAATCAGAGTCTCATAGAGTCGTGATGTTGATAAAAACAGGCTAAATGAAGCCAAGAAGGTCAGCCAAACCAACATGAGAAGGTGGAATGTTAAATCACTCAAAACCAACATGAGAAGGTGGAATGTTAAATCACTCAAAACCAACATGAGAAGGTGGAATGTTAAATCACTCACCTTTATAATGTTTCAGAACTCAGACTTACTGAATAGACTCCAAACACACTATCCACTTATGAAAAGGTAATAATAATTACAGTCACCACCAATAACTTTCACTTAATTTTTGCATTTATATTTTATCAAAATTTCACAAGAAAGATATACTTTTTCTGAAAAATTCAAGTAAAATACTTTACATAGCACAAGTTAAGTATGCTCAGTACAGATCACAAATTTCAAATAGTTTCAGTTTTTATTAGAAGGAACAATGAATTATTTAATATGATATGAAATAAAAACTTGGTAGTATAAGCAATATAAGCAATATTGTTTTAAAATTTCATTAAAATAGAATTTAACCTTTTAAACAAGTAAGTTAGCAGTATGGACTTGTAGCCTAAACTCTATTAAAATATGACAAAAACCAAAAATTCACAATAGAAATGCAAATAATTTTCATACATAACATTAGTTTAGCCTCATGAGTAAAGAAACAATAAAAAATTACAATATGAGGGTACTACAAAAAGTTCATGAAAAGATTCATATTATCCTTTAATTCTATTTTTCTACAAACTTTTTGAAATACCCTCATATACCGATTTCCACTTATCAAATTAGATTAAATAATAATATTAAATGTTGGTGATAATGTGATAAATGTATCAGGTATTCAGGACAGAATCAAAAACCCTAAAACATTTCTGTCCTATTATTCAGTAATTTGCCTTTTAAGAATTTAGCTTTTGACCACTCAAGAATATTTAGTGATTATCACTTTTGTTCCAGCAACTGTGCCATGTGTTTGAAAATCAACAGTCATCAAAACATAGACCCTGTTGTTAAGTCATAATTTAATGAAATAACTTAAGGGCTACCAGAAATGTGATCAATTTATATACAAAGATGTTCATCACTGGATTATATACTGGGGGGAAACCCCCCCCCCAAAAAAAAAACCATTTGACTGATCACAGAAAAATGTTTAATATATTATGGTATATATTACCATATATTACATATTATATTACATAGCCAGCATATTACACCTTTTAAGAGCAGTATTTTGAAAAGTATTTAATAACATAGTAAAAATGCTCATAGCATAATTCCAAGAGTAAAAATCAGGCTATAACACACTATCACAATTTTGAAGAAAAATATACATGGAAAAAAGTCTAGAAGGAAAAAAATATTAACAGAAATCACCTAGCATCAGGCTTATGGGTGATTTATTTTTTATCTATACCATTCCAGAATTTTAAACGTTACTGTGAACATACACAAATTCTATCATTGGTGGGGGGAAGAAAGGAACATGAAACTTTACAAATAAGGTAAGGTAGTAGAACTCAAGATGAGAGGAATTCATGTTTTTTTAGAATAGGTGAAGCCAAAGGATAAAGTATGTTAATCTAGAAAGATTATGCAAATTTGGAGGCAACTGATTATATATGTATATCAATTTAATATCTGAAAAAGAAGAGCACAGAAACAAAGAGAAGATAATCGGCATTCATGTTACTCTGACCAGAAGTTCTCAGAGAAGGAACGGGTCAGATATTCCCAAAAGTATCCATTATAAAACCATGTATCTTCTTTATTATAAATCAGATTTAAGAGTATTAATTAGTTCAAATAGATCAAAGATTTCTCCAGGGTCCATTTGAAGTCCACATATATGTCACAACATAAACATGCATAAACACAAAGATAAATTTTAATCTCATTTTGAATATGTTTTCTAAAGATGCAGGTTCTCCACAATTGTCAGTGAAACTTATACAACAGAAATTTAATTTAATATTATTCTCTTAAAATCAAATTTAGCAATTAATAAAAATTATTTTATAATTTACAAGAATAGAAAGTTTTGTGTGGTGATTGTTCTCTCTGAAAAGGATAATAAATGCTGGCTGACAAACTACTATACAACTTTCAAATAAAATACCGCACATAACCCTTTAAAAATATAATCTTTTTTTGGGCCAGCCCCGTGGTTCACTCGGGAGAGTGCAGCGCTGGTAGCGCTGAGGCCGTGGGTTTGGATCCTATATAGGGATGGCCGGTGCACTCACTGGCTAAGCATGGTGCAGATGACACCGTGCCAAGGGTTGCGATCCCCTTACTGGTCAAAAAATAATAATAATAATCTTTTTACAATTAAAAAAATCATTTGTACCTGAAAATTTATTCAGTGCAACCTTACTTCCATTTGTTTCTGCTCCTACACGTCTGAACTGTTGCACAATGGTATTTAATTCCGAAGAGCGCTGCGAGATTCTATGTTCAGCTATTCGAAGACGTTCTTTCAAAGCAAGAAATTCTCGTTGATAAGCAATCAGTTTTTCTAGAAGCAAACCCAAAAAAGTTATTAGTGTATTTAAAAAAAAAAAAACCCAAACAACATAATCCAAACAGAACTGTAAGATTAGAAAGTTTAAAGTCAAATTTTTCAGAAGAAAATGTTTATTCATTGATACAGAACTGAAAATGAAAAAGAGCCCTGACTTACATAACAAAGCAACCACTACCTTAGTGCTCTTATTATTGGTAAGAATGTGAGAACTTTCTACTGAGCACTCCAGAAATTTAAAGATGGAGAAAGGATAAAACTTTTTAGAATTAACACTTTAAGCATAATACAAACATCATTTCTCAAAAGGTACAAACAATTACAAAGATCATATTTTTATCAACCAGATAGAGATGAGGCAGAAACTGATGATAATATACATAATAATATAATGAAGTTTACATATTTTATAGCATTTTTAATCATTCATTTCTATAGGCTAAATGTTTCCTCTGCAATTCCTATTCTGAAAAGATTTTCCTAGGCCAGAGTTTGGTCAAATTCCTGATCCCTAAAAACTAGATCAGCTATATGTACAAGAAACCTATTAAAAGTCATTCATTTTAATAAATGGACAGAATCACAGGTCAAGAAAACCTGGTCTGAGGAATAAAAGTGGATTTTATGAGGCTAAATGTAGGCATTTAAAAAATGAATATAAATGAGACAACTCAGAGACAAAGCACGCATGAGATGAGGCCCAAGGACAGATCTGGACACTACTACCCAAGAGATGGTGGAAGAAGAGAAACCATTCTCTTACTTGGTCGGCGGCACTGAATGGCAACTGAGGCTGTGAGAGTGGTATGAACAATTTCCACAATCTCATTAAATTAAGAAAAAACAGAACAATGATTTTCAACTTCTGTATCATGCTCAATAACCTAAAGCTACTATTATGACACCTAAGCTAAACAAACCGTAGGCAATTTTTAATTTAACACTATAATCTCTGCTTTATTCAAGGATAAACTCAGTAAGAAACAAGATGTATGAAAAATGAATCTGTATGCTTCATAAAGCTAGTCAATTATACAATGTTGATTACTCTTTTCTTTGTCCATTACATAAAAGCCCACACAGTAAATACCTCTTAAGAATTGTGGAAGGGTAAAAAGTCTCTCTTGCTTAACCGCCATGCTTCCCTACTTGAATAATGAAAGCGTATTGGTCTGTTTTGTGTTGCTATAACAGAAATACCTGAGACTGGGTAACTTATAAAGAACAGAAGTTTATTTGGTTTACGATTCTGGAACAGCTGCATCTGGCATGGGCCTCAGGCTGCTTCTACTCCTGGCAGAAAGCATCAGGCAGCCAGTGTGTACAAGTAGATCACATGGCGAGAGGAAGTGAAAGGGAGAGGGAGAGAGGGAGAGGAGAGGGGGATGGGAAGGGAGGGGAGGGGGGAGGAGAGAGGAGGAGGGGGAGGGGAGGAGAGAGGAGGAGGGGGAAGGGGAGGGGAGAGAGGAGGAGGGGGAAGGGGAGGGGGAGGGGAGGGGGGAGAGGGGAGGGAGGGGAGGGGGGAGAGGGGAGGGAGGGGAGGGGGGAGAGGGGAGGGAGGGGAAGGGGGAGGGGAGGGGGGAGGGGGGAGGGAGGGGAGGGGGAGGGGAAGGGGGAGGGGGAGGGGAGCGGGGTCATGGGGGAGACGGGGGAAGGGGAGGGGAGGGGGGAGAGGGGGGAAGGGGAGGGGAGGAGAGAGGAAGAGGGGGGAGAGAGGGGGAGGAAAAGGGAGGAGGGAGGGGGGAGGAAGAGGGAGGAGGGAGGGGGGAGGAAGAGGGAGGAGGGAGGGGGGAGGAAGAGGGAGGAGGGAGGGGGAGGAAGAGGGAGGAGGGAGGGGGAGGAAGAGGGAGGAGGGAGGGGGAGGAAGAGGGAGAAGGGAGGGGGAGGAAGAGGGAGGAGGGAGGGGGAGGAAGAGGGGATGGGGAGAGAAGGTGTCAGGGTCTTTTAAACAACCAGCTCTCCCGGGAATAATGGAGCAAGAACTCACTCATTACTCCCCCCTCCCCCAGGGAGAGCATTAATCCATTCATGAGGGATCCGCCCCCATGACTCAATCAGTTTCCAACACTGCCACACTGGAGAGCAGATTTCCACACGAGTTTTGGTGGGGACAATACATCCAAACTCCATCAGAAAGCCACATAAGTCATTGTATTTCTCTTAATTTGCTGGCTTCGGGAGGGAGGTTGTGATTGGGAGGGGCATATAGGAAACTTCAGGGTGCCAGTAAGGTCCCATTTATTGACCTGGGCAGTGACTTAATGAAATTCAGTACTATATACATTCATGGTTTAGGCACGTTGCTGTATGTATCAATTCACGGTAAAAGAAATGTTGATAAAATACTCTTCACAAATGCAAAACTATGAACAACTATAAAACAAGAGAGACCCACAATTTATGTGAAAAAATGAAATAATCTCTTATTCCTAAATAGGAAGAGTCAATCTTTAAGAAGGCTGAAGCTAAATAATAAACCCAATTTAATACCTTTCAAAACAACAATGGAATATTTTTTGGAACTTTATGTATGATTCTAAAATTCATCTCGAAGAATGTTTTTAAAGATCCAAGAAAAATCTAGAAATGAATATGGGGGAACTTGCTCTGAGATCAGAACATACTGTAAAATTGCAGAAATTAAGAGTGTGGACTGCCACGTCCAAATAAGTGTAGATAAGGGCAGATCAGTCCAAGCACACTGTGTCCAAAATAGCATAGGTGATCTGTCCTCTGAGTTCTTCCCTCTTTATGTGAGCACCTTTAGAATCCTCCCCTTAAGACATAAGCAGTGCCTACATATTGGTTTCTAAACACCATTTGCCAGTGAAAGGAATTAGAACTCTTTAGAGAAACAACTTTAAGATGAACCTGGAACATTCTTTTGCCACCAAGTAAGAAAGTGTTGTTAGAAGAAAAACTGACAGGACATGTCAAAAGGGCAAGGAGGGTACTTAAGGGGCTCCCATTGCTAAATGGGAGACAATTTCAATACCAAAAGAAATGTAAGTTTTAACGTATTGAATAAAATAATCCAGAGTCTACATCACTAATAAAGAAATAAAAATTAACAGATGAGGGAAAAGTGTTTCTTACAGCAGAATGCCAACTAATAAATATAGAAGGGATGATAAATGTTGGAAAATCACCATTTTGCAACCATCATAGGAATAATTGATCCAGGAAAAAATAAAAAGTGGATACTAAAACTAGTAGCACAAAGTTTGATGAGAAATAGGATATTTATATCATCTCACAGTATCTCCCCACATAGCACTCATTAATTTACAAAGCAAAAAAGCATTAATTTTATAGCAAAGAAACCTTGAAGACATCATCTTAATCAAGTGATCAAAGTTCATGTCAGCAATAATGGGACAGAGATCAGGTGCCTCCTGAAGTCCCACACAGAGGACGCACCTCGTTATGTGGGATTCCTGCCAAAAATGCATAATCTTTACCTGATCTCAAGGAAACATCAGATATATTGAAATTGAGGAATTATATATAAAACAAATGTCTTGTACTTTAAAAAACATCAAGGTCATCAAAGACAAAGGCTGAGAGTAAAAGAGACTTCTAAAGAAGACTGGACAACAAAGCACAATCCTGAATTGGATCCTGGACCAAAACAAATAAATGCTACCAAGAACATTACTGGGAAAATAACAGAATATAGACTATATAATAGATAATATTGTGCCAGTGTTTAATTTCCTGAATTTGACACGTGTACTGTGATAATGTAAGAGAATGTCCTTGTTCTTAGGAAATAAACACTAAATTATTTAGGAGTAAAGAGGCATGATTTCTGCAATCTACTCTCAAATGGCTCTGAAAAGAAACATTTGAAAACATCTATAAATAGAAAGATCACAGAGGCAAATGTTCACAATAGGTGGAATATATAGAGAAGTTATTTGTGTTATCCTTGCAACTCCTCATTTCTTCATTTGAATTTTTTTTAATAAAAAGATTTTTTAAAGTAAGCAAGAGGACTGCATGGTAGATACAGGTTCAGTCTTTCAGGCAGCTCTTGAGTGGTACGGATATGGATCTGAGGGCGGTCTCTGTCCCTATGTGCATTTTCTTGGTAGTTCTTGAAACCAACCTCCCAGAGACCAGCTTCACCAAGTAGTAAAAATAACCAGTCACAGGAGAGAAATACCCCCACCCCTAATTCCAAAATATCCCCCTGCTTTGAGGTGAACTGGCCATGCTTTTAGGAAGGTTAGTTTTAAAAAGACCCCTTGGGCCCATGGACTATAGGAAGTCACAAGTATTTTCTTTCTGGCCCAGATGCTATTGTGGTTCTCAGTCCAAAGCTCACAGCTATGAAAAGGCTCCACATGGGCGCTTCCCATCTCTCTCACATCTGTCCTTTGTTTCTTATTTCACCCTTCGCTACGAAGATTTTCCACAGTAACACGTCAAGTTCACACTCCACCTAGAAAGCCAAGTCAGCTTTCTAGAAATTTCCTATAGTTTTCTCCATTTATATTTCCCATAATACCACACTGCTCTCTTGAGGAGGAAAGTGGTGTATCAGCCCCTAGCAGTTTAGTTCAAACTTTAACACAGACAAAAAAATTCCTCCAAATTAGTATGTGTTTGACCATTCCCTATTTTCAATGTTAGTAGCAAAATTCCTATTTTTGCTTTTCTTTGAACTAATTCAGTTTCTTGGAGGGGGGGACATGGCAGGAAACTGAGAGGCAACTCTTACACTACCATCTCACTGGGAAGTGCCTGGTTTTGTTTATTGTTTTGTTTTTATTGTAGACAGAATCTAGCTTTTTGTAATTGTAGAAAATTATGTATCTAGATTAGACAATGAAAGTACAAATCATGTTTTATGAACCTAACATTATGCAACATAAAATTTCCAAACGGGCCACTTTAATTCCTTCAAGTTGAACCATCAGGTCAGTTTTCCAGTAAAAGGGTACCTCTGGGCTTTCAAAGACATGTTAGGTTGAATCATATGAAATTGCTGACATTTGATCCTTTGCAAAAATACATAAGTGGCAATTTCATATGGTTCAACAATTAAATAACAGCTCTGGACTCAACAATTTAATTTAAAAAGTGATCAACAGTATAAATGAATGATTAATATGAACAAAAGAGCACTAATAAGTAACACCCAACGGGTAGCACATAAAAACAAAATAGAAAACTTCATTTTCCAAACAACAGTACCTTCTTATTAGCAAGATGTGGGGAATACTACACTAAATTCTATGAGCTAACATTAAAAATGGGTTTTACTGTTGAAATCAAAATTACCAAAAATTAAACCCACTTTTTTTTTTTTTTAAAGATGACCGGTAAGGGGATCTCAATCCTTGACTTGGTGTTGTCAGCACCACGCTCTCCTATATAGGAGCAAACGACCATCCCTATATAGGATCCGAACCCGTGGCCTTGGTGTTATCAGCACCACACTCTCCCAAGTGAGCCACGGGCTGGCCCTCACTTTTAATTTTTTAACTTTAAAAATTTTAATATTTATTAAACAATAAAATTCTGACACCAAGGTCCAGGGTTCAATCCCTTTACTGGCCAGCCACCAAAAAACAAAATTCTGGCACTGTAAAGAATGTTGTTATCTGGTTCATCCCCCCGTCCTTTAGTACGACACTGAGCCCTTTCACAAAGATAAGTATTTTAAATATGTATATATATATGAATGAGAAACTCCTTTTTCAGTAATAGGTTCCAACTTTTTTTTGGCAGCTGGGCAGTACAGGGATTGAACCCTGGACCTTGGTGTTATCAGCACCACTCTCTAACCAACTGAGCTAAACAGCCAGCCTGATTCCACAACTTAACAAGCTTTTTTTTTTTTTAGTTTTAGAAAGTCATTGCCTTTGAAAAACATTTTCCTTCATTTTTTTTAGAAGTGCACATTCATCATTCTTATACAGCCATTTAAATATATCAAAAAGAAGGCTTAGATGAAATTGCAAGCAATTTCCCACTTACAAACCTCTTAAAGAAAAAATAAAAGACCCAGATTCAGAAGGTGGTTTAGGAGAATGAAAGCCTAGAAAAGCCAAAAGACATAGTGAGCAGGAGTCCAAATGAAATAGGGTGAAAGAACAGAACTTTAACAGACAACTCTCATTAGAATAAATAGCCAAAAATTACAAACAAGACCAGATGTCTCATTCTTTCCCAAACTTTACCATACATAAGAACCACCTGGAAAGACGTACTGAAACAAATAATTCTGAACTCCATCTCCAAAGAATCTTATTCAGTAGATCTGAAGTGGGGCCTGAGAATTTCTAACAAACTCCAAGTTGGTGTTGGTGCTACTAGTCCAGGGACCACTAACTGAGAAGCATAAAGATAGCCAATACTGTCCTCAGAGTAGGTCTGTACTCTAGCAGCCTGGACATTTATATAATTCTGCTCTACTAGCTCCCTCTCCTCCTTTCCACTGGCCCACATGTTAAGGAGACCCAGGGACAGGAGGGGTTCATTAAAATGTTTAGGGCCATAATCCTCAAGATTACATGTGGGGCAGAAGAGAGGTTTCAAAGTATCCAGCAGACACCTATTTCAAAGTTCTCTTTTAAGAGTTATGTGGAATTATCAAGATCAGTCCCTGTTTTTGGAGTATTCCAGTTAGGACTCATCACCTAAGCATGAATTCTGAAAAGAACTGCACCCTTCTAAGCTCAAAAGGAAAAATGAGTCTCGTGGACATATAGAATCACATACCTTATTTACTAGTGAATACCAGATATGCTATGGTTGAAAAGTTTTCTGGAACACAATCACTACTTTCTAAGTTGTCTCCTAAGTAATATAATCATTAACAGTGTCATTGAGGGCCGGCCCCATGGCGCACTTGGGAGAGTGCAGTGCTTGGGAGCGCAGCGGCTGCGGGTTCAGATCCTATATAGGAATGGCCGGTGCGCTCACTGGCTGAGCGCGGTGCGGGCGACGCCAAGCCAAGGGTTGTGATCCCCTTACCGGTCACAAAAAGCCAAAAAAAAAACCAGTGTCATTGAAAACAAACTTCCTGGTAGAGGTTTAATAAGTTAAAATCTATCCGCAGACCTTATGAAGCACAATACCTTAAGACAAACAAATAAGGCATATACATATAACACACTTTCTTAGAAATATTTTCTTAACCTAAATAGATGCATTTTCCTTGATTTCCCTTAGGGAAGGTAATATCTTTTTAGAAATTTCATCATAAAGTCTCAAATCCCATTATCATAGTGAAATAAGAAAAAAACAACAATAAATGGCATAACTTAGGATAACACTCAGAGTATACTTAGCTCTGTTCATATTATTACCACAAATCATGATCTTTCTTTAAGCCCTTTACCCAACCTATCCCTCCTCAACACCTCCCCCCGCCTCCCCCATCCTTAGTATCTCTAGTATCCTCCCATCTCTAGTATCCTTAGGTTTGCTTTTCCCTTCTGAAATTTCAACATATTGTTTTGGTCTTTTCCTTCCTTCCTCCTTCCCTCCCTTCCTTCATTTGCACCCAGTTATAAGTGAGAACATGTAGTATTTTTCTTTCCTTGTCTGGTTTATTTCACTTAACGTGATCTTCTCCAGACTCATTGATGTTGCTGCAAATGGCAGAATCTCATTCTTTTTTATGGCTGAGTAGAATTCCCTTGTGTATATATATATATATACCATATTTTCCTTATCCAGTCATCTGTTGATGTATACTTAGGTTGGTTCCATATTTTGGCTATTGTAAATAGAGCTGTGGTGAACATGGGCAAGCAGGTATGCCTTTGACATGATGACTTGCATTCCTTTGGATATATGCCCAGTAGTGGGATTGCTGGATCATATGGTAGTTCTAACTGCAGTTGTTTGAGGAACCTCCATACTGTCTTCCATAATAGCTGTACTAATTTACAGTCTCACCAACAGTGTAGAACAATTGCCCTTTTCCCGCATCCTTGCCAGCATGTTGTTCTTGGTTTTTTAATAATGGCCAGTCTAACTGGGGTGACATATCATCTCAATGTGGTTTTGATTTGCATTTCTCTGATGACTAGTGATGTTGAGCATTTTTTCATGTACCAGTAGGCCATTTGTACGTCTTCCTTTGAAAACTGTCTATTCATCTCCTTTGCCCATTTTTTAATTGGATTATTTATTTTTTTACTGTAGAGTTGCTTAAGTTCTTTATATATTCTGGATATTAATCCCTTGTCAGATGTATAGTTTGCAAATATTTGCTCCCATTCTGTAGGTTGTCTTTCTGCTCTGCTGATTGTTTCCTTTGCTGTGCAGAAGGTTTTTAAATTGATACAGTCCCATTTATTTTTTCTTTTGTTGCTTGTGTTTTGGGGGTCTTACTCATAAAGTCTCTGTCTAGTCCTACTTTCCTGGAGTGTTTCCTCTATAATTTCCTTTAGTAATTTTATGGTTTCAGGTCTTATATTTAAGTTTTTAATCCATTTTGAGTTTATTTTGGTATATGGTGAGAGGTATGGGTCCAGTTTCATCCTTCTGCATACAGAAGTCCAATTTTCCCAGCACCATTTATTGAAGAGGTAGTCTTTTCCCCAATGTATGTTCTTGTTGCCTTTGTCAAAGATCAGTTGGCTGTTAAATATGTGGGTTGATTCTCAGGTTTTATATTCTGTTCCATTTACTTCTGTGTCTGTTTTTATGCCAGTTACAATAGCTTTGTAATATAATTTGAAGTCAGGTAGTGTTTATGCCTCCACCTTTTATTTATTTTTTTTTGCTCAGGGTTGCTTTGGATATTCTATATGAATGTTAGGATTACTTTTATATTTCTGTGAAGAATGGACATTGGTATTTTGATGGAGATCACATTTAATCTGTAGATTGCTTTGTGCTGAATAGACATTCTCACAATGTTAATTCTTCCCATCCAAGAGCATGGTATGTCTTGCCATCTTTTTGTGTCCTCTTTAATTTCTTTCAGTAGTGATTTGTAGTTCTCATGTAGAGATCTTTCATCTCCTTAAACTGATTCCTTCATATTTTATTTTTTTGGCAACTATTATAAATGGGCTCACTTTGTTGATTTGTTTTTCTGCTACTTCATTACTGGAGTATAAGAATGCTACTGACTTTGGGATGTTAATTTTGTATCATGCAACATTACTGAAATTGCTGATCAGCTCTCAGAGTTTTTTAGCAGAGTCTATAGGCTTTTCTATATATATAAGATCATGTCATCTGCAAACTGGGATAGTTTGACTCCGTCCTTTCCAATCTGGATGCCCTTTCTTTCTCTTGCCAGACTGCATTGGCTAGTACTTCCAATACTATTTTAAATAGGAGTGGTGAGAGTAGGCATCCTTGTCTTGTTCATGTTCTTAAGGGGAAAGCTTTCAACCTTTCCCTGTTTAGGATGATACTGGCAATTGGTTTGGCGTAAATTGCTTTTATTGTGTGGAGAAAGTTTTCTTCTTTACCTAATTTGCTGAGCATTTTTATCATGAACGGATGCTGTATTTTGTCAAATGCTTTTTCTGCATCTATCGAGATAATCATATAGTTTTTGTCCTTCATTTTGTTGACATGATGTATCACATTTATTGACTTGCATATATTGAACCATCCATGCATCCCTGAGATGAATCCCACTTGATTATGGTGTATAATTTTTCTGATGCTGTATTCTGATTGCTAATATTTTGTTGAGGAGTTTTGCATCTATGTTCATCAATGATACTGGCCTGTAATTTTCTTTTTTTGTTGTATCTCTGGTTTTGGTATCAGGGTGATGCTGGTTTCATATAATGAGTTTGGGAGAATGGCTTATGTTTGAATTTCTTGGAAAAGTTTGAAGAGAAGTGGTATTAATTCTTTAAAGGTTTGATAAAATTCAGCTGTACAGCCATCCAGTCCTGGGCATTTCTTTGTTGGAAAATTCCTTCAGTCTCTTTGCTGATTATTGGTCTGTTCAGGTTTTCTATTTCTTCTTGGTTCAGTCTTGGAAGTTTGTATTTGTCCAGAAATTTATCCATTTCCTCCAGGTCTTCATATTTATTGGCATATAGTTGCTTATAATAATCTCTGATGATTCTCCGTATTTCTGTGGTGTCAGTTGTAATGTCTTCCTTTTCATTTCTGATTTTTCTTATTTGGGTCTTCTTTTTTTTTTTTTTTTACTAACTTAGCTAATGGTTTGTCTATTTTATTTATGTCCTCAAAAAAACCAACTTTTTGTTTCATTGATCTTTTGAATTGTCTTTTGGGTCTCTATTTCATTTAGTTCTGCCCTGATCTTAATCTTTCTTTTTGTCTCCCCGTTTTAGGATTAGATTGCTGTTATTTTTCTATCTTTTTGAGGCATGCAGTTAGATCATTTATTTGAAGTCTTTCCATTCTTTTGATGTAATCATTTACAGCAACAAACTTCCCTCTTAGTAATGCTTTTGCAGTATCCCACAGGTTTTGGTATGATGTATCTTATTTTCATTAGTTTTGAGAAATTTTTTGATTTCCTGTTTAATTTTTCTTGGACCCATAGATATTGAGGAGTCTGTTGTTTAGTTTCCATGCACTTGTATAATTTCCAGAGTTTTGCTTGCTGTTGATTTCCAGTTTTAATACACTGTGGTCTGAAAAGATGACTGAAATGATTACAATGTTTTTTAAATTTGTTGAGACTTGATTTGTGACTTAACATGTGATCCATCCTAGAGAGTGTTCTATGTGCTGATGAGAAGAATGTATATTCTGTAGTTGGATGAAACATTCTGTAGATGTCTGCAAGTCCAATTGGTCTAAGGTGTAGTTTAAGTCATGTATTTCTTTGTTGATTTGTTGCCTAGAAGATCTGTCCAATGCTGAGAGGGGGGTGTTCAGGTCACCCAGTATTATTGTATTAGGGTCTATCACTTTTTTTTTTTTTTTAGGTCAAAGAGTGTTTGCTTTACATATCTGGGTGCTCCAGTGTTGGGTGCATACATATTTATGATCATTATGTCTTCTAGCTGGATAGATCCCTTTATCATTATATAATGGCTTTCTTTGTCTTTTTTTATGGTTTTTGGTTTGAAGTTTATTTTATCTGATATAAGAATACTCCTGCTCATTTTTGGTTTCTATTTGCATGGTATATTGTTTTCCATCCCTTCACTTTTAGTCTGTGTGTGTCTTTATAACTGAGGTGGGTCTCTTGGAGACAGCATATAGTGGGGCCTAGCTTTTTACCAATCAGTCTGTTTTTTGAAAGGGGAGTTTGATCCATTTACATTTAGGGCTATTATTGACAGGTACTGCTTTAATCCTGACATTATATTGCTTTTAGTTTAGTTGTTTGAATATCATTTGTGCCTTTTTTCTCCTTTTATTTTTCATCTTCGATGTTAGGTGGATATTTGAGGTGACATGATTTAGCTTCTTTCTCATTTGCCTTTTGGTTTTAACAGTCGGTTGTGCTCTTTCTTGTAAATCCGTGATAGTGAATATTATTTTTCAGATTCTAGAGGCAGGACTCCCTTGAGTATTTTGTGCAGGGCTTGTCATGTGGTAGTGAACTCCCACAATTTTTGTTTGTCTGGGAAGTACACTATTTCTCCCTCATTTCTGAAGGATGATATTGCTGGATATAGAATTCTTGGCTGGCAATTCTTATCTTTTAGTATTCTGAACATATCATCCCCTTTTTTTCTGCCTTGTAAGGTTTCAGTCGAGAAGTCTGCTGTTAGTCGGATGGAGGCTCCCTTATAGTTGACTTGACACTTTCCTCTTGCTGCTTTTAGAATTCTCTCTTTGTCTTTGGGTTTTGCCAGTTTGACTACAACGTGTCTTGGACAGGATCTTTTTGGATTGAATCTGTCTGAGGATCTTTGGTCTTCCTGGATCTGAAGATCTGCATCTCTCCCTATACCTAGGAAGTTTTCTGTTATTATTTCCTTGAATAGGTTTTCAATGCCTTTTCCTTTCTCCTCTCCTTCCAGAATACCCATAATTCAGACGTTTGTGCATTTGAGGTTGCTAGTTCTCTTGGATTTTCTTCAATTTTTTTATTCTTTTCTTTTGGTCAACTTGGGTTATTTCAAAAAGGCCATCTTCAAGGTCTGAAATGCTTTCTTCTCCTTGCTCTAGGCTGCTGCTCAAGTTTTCTGTTCTGTATTTTATTTCATCGAATGAAACTTTCAATTCTAGAAGTTCCGTTACATTCTTTTTTAAGGTATTAATCTCTTTGCAAATTTCTTCCTTCATGTCCTGGGTATACTTCCTTGTTTCATTGTGTTCTCTAATTGACTCTTCTCTTATCTCTTTGAGTTTTCTTAAGATCAGCACTCAGAATTCTTTTTCAGATATCTCAAGAATATGGGATCTGCTCACATGGAGTCTGGTACTTGAGAATTACCATATTCCTTTGGTGGTGTCATATCTTCTTGTTTATTTGTAGTTCTTGGATATTTTTTGCTAATGTTTGGTCATCTGGTAGGACACTTCTATCTTCTATCACTCTGGAGTGGGCTATGAGGGGAAAGACTTCCTCCTCTATTTGTAGGTTCTGCTGGTGACTCTTCTTGTATCAATATAATTGAGTATGCAGTGACCAGCCATGACCTCCTGCTCAGTCAGTGGATGTGCCTTCTCCAGGTCTCGGGGCTAGCATGTGCTGGCGCCTGAAGTCGGGGCCTGGTCACAGGAGCAAGCTGCGCTCACCTGGGGCACCCATGCAGTCAGTCAGTGCATATGTCTTCTCTGAGGCTCAGGGCGGGCACAGGCCAGTGCCTGAAATAAGAGCCTAGGTCGCAGGAGCGAGTTGCACTCACCTGTGCAGTTGGTCAGTGGGCATTCCTTCTCCAGGACTTGGGTGGGCACAGGCCAACCCCTGAAGTTGGGGCCCAGGTAGTGGGAGCAAGCTGTGCTCCCCTGGGGTGCCTGCGTGGTCAGCTGGTGGGCATGCTTTCTCTGGGGCTCGGGGTGAGTGCAAGCTAGCAACTGAAGTCAGGGCCTAGGTTGGGGGGAGCAAACTGCACTCACCTGGGGCACCCACGCGGTTGGTCCCAACCTGATTTTTAAAAATTCAACAACCATAAGGAACTTGAGAGTAAAAATTATTAGATGATTATAAACTGTTCTCCTTAAATACTTAAACTTATTGGCATACATTTTCCCATAAAAGTATGCTTCGTTATCATAGGAAAATAAAAAACATTTTGTATTCTAAAAGATACAATGCCATGTATTACCCCTATGAAGAATTCCTCAAGACAGAGCATTAGAATTATCAGTACATAACAAGCAGAATGCTGATAATTAACCAATCATACACTGTGCAACAGCTCTACCAACAGTGTGTCTCTAGCTAGATCTAGTTATTCCTTTTATGACCTATTTCATGTTTTCTTCTTCCCTTACCTTTTGTTCCTTGACTTCCACTTTTCCCTTCTAATAATCTGCAAAATCCTTTTCAAATTCTTCTGTGTTTCTTTTCTGAACCTTTCATTTTTAACCACAAACTTCACTTCTCTCCCCTTTCAATGTTTCCATATTATTCATGCTCCCCTCATCCACCCCCTTATATCTCCATTTCCTCTGTTTCCTTTGTTTCAAATTACTGAGGACACATCACCTACTAGAAAAAAAACAATTTGAATGACAGTAAATTTCTCATCAGAAACCATGGAGACCAGAAGGAAGTGGCACAACATTTTCAAGTACTGAAAGAAAAGAACTGTTAACTTCAAATTCCATATCTGTCAAGACTATCCTTAATAAAGGAAAAATCAAGATATTCTCATAAAAAGGAAAACTAATGGAATTTTTCATTAGCAAACTTACCTGAAAAGAATGGCTAAAAGAAGTTCTTGAAACAGAAAGGAAATAATAAAAGAAGGAATCTTGGAACATCAAAAAAGAATAAAGAACTGAGAGTACAAAAAAAAAAACTAAAGGAGATATTCTTTTTCCTCTTGAGTTTTCCAAGTTATGTCTGATAGTTGAAGCAAAAAGTGTAACATTGTCCGAAGTGGTTCTCAATGTAGAAGAAATATTTAAAACACTTACATTATAAACTGGGGAAAGTAAAAGACTTTAAAGGAGATAAAGTTTCTGAACTTTCCTCAAACCAATACAAAGTTGACACTGATAGACTATGATAAGTTGTGTAATACCTAGAGCAACCATTAAAATATCTATACATAGGAATACACTCAGAAACACTACAGGTAAATCAAAATGGAATTCTAAAAAATGTTCAAGTAATCCACAAAAAGTCAGGAAAAAGAAAACCAAAAAACGAGGGAACAAACAGTAAAGATACATAAAATGACAGACTCAAGCCTAACACATCAATAATCACATTAAATGTAAATGGTCTAAATACACCAATTAAAAGAAAGACAGGGAAAGTGGATTAAAAATTATGACCCAATGATATGCCATCTACAAGGCTGACATTCACAGCATGGAATCCTTCTCAGCAATAAAAAGGAACAACTACTGAAACACTCAACAAATTAAATGGACTCCAAGGGTATCATGCTGAATGAAAATGCCAATCTCTCACACACTATGTTTCCATTTACATAACATTTCTGAAATGACAAAATTATAGTGACAGATAACAAATAGCGATTGCCAGGAGTTTTCCAGGAGTTAGGCATGGTGGGGGATGGAAGGATTGGTGTGACTCTAAAGGGGGAACACAGGGGAGAACTTGTGGTGATAGAATTGTTCTACAGTGGTGGCTACAAGAATCTATACATGTGATAAAATGACACAGAACTACCCCTAAAGGAAGTTCTTGAAACAGAAAGGGAATGACAAAGGAAGGAATCTTGGAATATCAAAAAGGAATAAAAACCTGAAAATACAAAAAAAAAAACCTGAAGGAGATACTCCCTTTTCTCTTGAGTTTTCCAGACTAGGTTTGATGGTTGAACTCATAAACACCAATGTCAATTTCCTGATTTTGATACTTTACATTATATGTATATAACTTATCACAAGAAGTAACCATAGTGAGAAAATGGTTACACAGTATTTCACTGTACTATCTTTGCAGGTTTCTGCAAGTTTACAATTATTTTAAAATAAATAGTTTTTTTAAAAAAGCGAAACAAATACACCGCTTTTATCTAGTTAGTCATTCAACTGGAAGGACTTCATCAGAATGTTTGTCATAAAAATCCAGAATATCCTGTGTTGCTAAAAGCTAAAAGGATATGTACAAGATTTACCAGATAGGTTCATAAGTAGACAAATGCTAAAGGCTGGTGTGCATACATAAGTCACTAAAAGGAGATGATATAAAAAGAAAAAACTTCATTGGATTGATCATTCCAATTGGTGTTTATAAATCTAATGAAAATGGTTTGCAACTGTGGAGCAAAGAAATAGCTATCCTCTCTTCAACAAAATTACAAACTGTCAGTTTTCAAAAGTTTTGCATTTTGACAAGGCAAGTACAGAAGAACTAGAAGTAATGACAAGCTAGAACCTATTAGAGAGGTATTTGAAATACGAGATTAGAATTTACAATTGGGAGGTGTTCCAGGTTCACACATGACAGTTGATAAGCAGTTACTGCACTCAAAGGACACTGCTCGTTTCAGTTTATATGCCTACCAAAACAGAAATGTGTGAAATGAAAATTTGGCTTTGCTATTTTTAAATTCTTATTAAAATTTAGAGTAAAGTTCTTTATTATCTCTTTATTTTTATTTCTGTATTAGTTGTAAAGCTGCTTACAATAAAAATAAAGTGGGGTCACTGGACCCAAAGGGCAAATATTAATGTTTGTTTTTCCTGATATATCCAGGGCTTTAAACCTGAGCTTAGGGCATCTGCCACTTACTTCCATCCATAATTCAACACTTCCACACTGTCACTGAGCTAAGTTCAATGTTTGGGGTTTCTAGTCTTTAGAAACATGATGTGTTAAGAGCGTAAAAAATCAAACATGATTCAGTCCACTCTAATAGCTCCTAAAAAGTCATCTACACTCTTAAGCCAACTGTAATTCTTCCTTTAGTGAGGTAAAGGGACAGAGAGGATGGCCCTACTCCTACAGATATCAGAGGTTGCAGCTGCTACAAAAAATATGTATCCTGAGATTCCCATACATAAGCTGAATACACCTCTCAAAAATTCCTTAGGCCTCACCCGTTCATCTTTCTGAATTTTTTTCACTTACATTTAATATATTCTGAAATCCCACCACATTTGCTTACTTTGGTGCTCATCTACCTTCTCCACACAGATGCTACTGTAAGCCCTCATTTTATTTCTCACCTGGACTGAGAGAACATAACTATTCTCCAAACTTTTTCTATTCCCCTTCAATTATTCTGCGGACATAATATTTTCTAAACTGAAAACTCTTAAATGACTCCCTGCTTAACTCTCCAATGTGATCTCTTAACGTCATCCGGGATCATTTCCTGCTTCAAAACTTCAGCTACCTGGAGCTCTCCAAACACGCTATGTGTTGTATTCCTCTTAGTTCATGTGATCTGCTTACCAGGTTATTTCTCATGACAGTGAGGAAGGCAAATAACCAAATAACACCTCAGTATTATTATAAAAACAATCTTGACTTTATGAACTTCCTGAAAGGGTCTAGAGATCCTCACAGGTTCTTGGATAACACTTTGAGAATCACTAACCCAGTAAGATTAAATAAAATGTACCAAAAATATTAACACTGCTCTAGCTACTAGATCCAGTTCATTAGTACTTTATTTATGATTTCCATGTATTTATATTCTATTAAGACTGATCTATTAGTTTCTTTTCATGCTATTCTTGTCCACTACTAGTTTAAGAGTCCAGTGTACCTTTATCTGTGTATTTTATTATACAATGGGTCTAGAACTGGAACAATTATTCATATCCCCAAAACCTGACTGGCAGCCTTTCTAAAGCAGCACAAAAAAGGCAGTTAGCTGATGTTCTGTAATAACCCAATGTTCTCAATTTAGTCTCCTCTAATTTGTCAGCCATGAATAATATCCTTTCAGAGTTAACAATACATCAAGCATAGATTCCAGAAAACCTCTGAGCACATCACATACTGCTTAAGAAGTTTCCAACCTGGAAAAATTAGATTAGGAGTCTGTTTTAGGAAATGGATGCTAGCCAACTAAGCTGAACATAAAATCATACCATACCAAGTCCCTTGGCTAAATCTGCCAACTTTAATATATAAACAAGAAAGGCTGCTGGCCAACTTGGCAGAGGCTATCCCCTCTTCAGGCCCTGTTTTAAAATTGGGTCCTTATTTATAATATCTCAGACATCAAAGACTTTTTTTTTAAGAAAGTCAATATAGCGAAACTTTAGTATGCCATTATTTTATGTGTATACATTTAGAACTTGAAGAATCAATAGGTGTAATGGCTTTCAGCCCTGGCTTCATATAAGAATCACTTGGGGGAACATTAAAAAAATGCCCAGGGGACTTTTAACTTCTGGCATAAAAGAGTGAGGAAGCCCACAAATCCTCTCCCAAAAAGCAACTATAAAGCTGGTCAAAACAGTAGAAAACAACCATCTGTCGAGTATGAACAGCACAAGTCTGTGACTTTCTTGCCAGGAGCTGCTCTCATCCCTCCTCAGCTCTTCACTTCAGAAGTTTAACAAGGTTAGGGCGGCCCTTGAAAACCAGCAGATTCGCTGCTGCTGACAGAGGGGCCTCACTTGATTTGAAGTGTTATCAGCCAAAGTGGCAATCTCAGAAGCAAGCAAACAGGGAGGGCCAGTGGCTCTGCTACCCTGAGGTTGCTGTTCTATTTGGGGCAAGTGATGGCCTGGCAGACCAGTCAGAGACTTAACTGGGAGTTCCAGGAAGAAAGACAGCTGTAGGGGGCTTAAAAAGCTCTTCACATATCCCAGGTTGACTGGAGGCTATAAGCACACACAGCAGAGACCAGCAGGCCCAAGCCACCCACGCATGCCTGGCTGACAGAACCCACGCACATACAGAAGAGCTGAAGAAGTGGCCAGAGGAAAGTAAAGGTGGGGCTGACTCAAAAACAGTAGTGTGACTACTCCACAGTCCACACATCTCCATCAGCACAGAAGGGAGCCTTGCTGGCCCCAGGTGCTTCACTACAACCTCTGACTAATCTTTGGCTGAACATTATACTATGCAGACACAGGTACAATCCCTCTAGGAAACCAGGTTTAAAACTAAAAACAGAACAAAACCAAAGTGTAGAGATCTCCATTGTCAGATACTGCGGAAGGGATAGACTTTGGAGACTTAGTCCAGTTTACCAAACAAATAAGCAAACAAAACAAATACCAGTTTACTAAATAAGCAAACAAAACAATTGCCTTCAGGACTAAAAAGTATGAATCCAGACCCGCATCAATGTATTATCTAAAATATACAGTAGTCAACAAAAATTTACAAGTCTTTTAAAAAAAAAAGTATGGCTCATGGGGGTGGATAAAAAGCAGTTAATGGAAATGGTCTCTGGATGTTCCCAGATGCTGAATTTAGCAGATGAAGATTTCAAAATAGCTACTATAACTGTTAAAAAATAAATAAATAAAACCATGTTTAAAGAATTAAAGGAGACTCCCACGTTTATCATAGCTCTATTTACAATAGCCAAGATATAAAACCAATTTAAATGTCCATTGACACTTGACTGGATAAGGAAAATGTGGTATATTTACACAATGAAATACTCCTTAGCCATTAAAAAGAATGAAATTCTGCCATTCACAGCAACATGGATGAACGCAGAGAAAATTACATTAAGTGAAATAAGCCAGACACAGAAAGAGAAATACTGCATGTCCTCACTCATAAGTGGGAGCTAAGAAAGAAAGAAAAAGAGAGAGAGAGAAAGAAAGAGAAAGAAACAAAGAAATAAGAAATAAACAACAAATACAATAATATGCTGAACTTTCAGAAGGAGAGAACAGAACTCTGGTTATCACAAGAGGGAGAGGGGTTAGGGTAAGGGAGAAATTGGTTAATGAACACAAAGAATGAATACATTTTGTGATGACGAATATGCCAGCTATCCTAATTTGAACATCACATATTGTACACAAATACTGATAGTTAACTCTGTACCCCACAAATATGCATAAGCAATTATGTTTTAATAAAAAATAATTAAAGGACAACCAAATCCAACAGCACATTAAAGAGATTGTTCACAATGATCAAGTGGGATCCACCCAAGGGATGCAAGGATAGTTCAACATATGCAAATCAATAAACGTGATACATCACATCAACGAAATTAAGGAAAAAAAAACCCATATGATCATTTCAATAGATGAAGAAAAGCACTTGATAAAACATCCCTTCATGACAAAAACACTGAACAAATTAGATATAGAAGGAATGTACCTCAACACAATAAAGGCCACATTCAACAAACCTACAGATCATATCATACTGAACGGATAAAAGTTGAAGGATTCCCTCTACTATCTGGAATAAGGCAAGGATGCCCACTTTCCTGCTCTTATTTAATGTAGTACTGGAAGTTCTAGCAAGAGCAATAAGGCAAGAGAAAGCAATAAAGGGCATCCTAATTGGAAAGAAGGAAGTCAGACTGTTCCTATTTGCAGAGGACATGATAATATACATAGAAAACGCTAAAGAATCCACCAAAAAAGTACTAGGACTAACAAATGAATTCAGTAAAGTGGCAGGACATGAAATCAACATGTGAAAATCAACAGCATTACTATATGCCAACAATGAAATATCTGAAGAAGAAATCAATAAAGTAATCCCATTTGCAATAGCTACCAAAAAACGAAACACCTAAGAGTAAATTTAAGAAGGTGAAAGATCTCTACAATGAAAACTATAAAACATTGGTGAAAGGAACTGAAGACACAAATAAATGGAAATATATCCCATTTTTTCATGGGTTGGAAGAATATCATCAAAATGTCCATAGTACCAAAAGCAATTTACAGATTCAATGCAATCCTTATCAAAATACCAATGACATTCTACACAGAAATAGAAAAAACAATCTTAAGATAAAAGACCCTGTATAGCCCAAACTATCTTCAACAAAAAGAACAAAGCTAGAGGCATCACACTACCTAACTTCGAAATATACTGTAAGCCACAATAATCAAAACAGCATGGTTCTGACATAAAAACAAATAGACCAATGGAACAGAACAGAGAGCCCCAAAATAAACCCATACATTTACAGCCAACTGATTTTCAAAGAAAGTGCCAAGAATATATACTGGGACAGGACAGCCTCTTCAACAAATGGTGTTGGGAAAACTGGTACCCACATATAGCAGAAGATTGAAACTAGACCCCTATTTCTCACCACACATAAAAATCAACTCAAAATGGATTAAAGACCTAAATTTAAGACCTGAAACTATGAAACTACCGGAAGAAAACATAGGGGAAATGCTACATAAAAATGGAATGAGTAGCCCTTTTTAAAATAAAACTACAAAGACACAGGCAACTAAAGCAAAAAATACACAAATGGGGGCCGAGCCCGTGGCGCACTTGGTAGAGTGCTGCGCTGGGAGCGCGGCGACGCTCCCACCGCGGGTTCGGATCCTATATAGGACTGACCGGTGCACTCACTGGCTGAGTGCCGGTCACGAAAAAACGACAAAAAAAAAAAAATACACAAATGGGACTACATCAAAATAGAAAGCTTCTGCATAGCAAAAAACAATCAACAAAGTGAAGAAACAACCTATAGAATAGGAGAAAGTGTTTGCAAACTACATATCTGACAAAGAGCTAATATCCAGAATATATAAGGAACTCAAACTCAATAGCAAAACAAGGAATAACCCAATTTAAAAATGGCCAAAGGACCTGAACAGACATTTCTCAAAAGAAGACATACAAACAGGCACATGAAAAAATGCTCAAGATCACTAATCATCAGGGAAACGCAAGTTAAAACCACTATGAGATATCATCTCACTCCAGTGGCTATTATCAAAAAGACCAAAAATAACAAATGCTGGCAAGGATGCAGAGAAAAGCCAATTTTCACACATTGTTGTTGGGAATATAAATTAATACAGCCATTATGGAAAACAATACAGAGGTTCCTCAAAAAATTAAAAATAAACCTACCTTATGACCCAGCACTCTAACTATTGGATATATATCAAAAGAAAATGAAATCAATATATCAAAAAGACACCTACACTCTCATGTTCACTGCAACACAATTCACAATGGCCAAGAAATGGAAGCAACCTAAATGCCCATCAATGAATGAATGGATTTTTAAAAAGTGTGGTATATATACACAATAGAATACTATTCGGCTGTGAAAAAAAAAAAAAAGGAAATCCTGTTATTTGCAGCAACGTGGACAGAACTGGAGACCATCATCTTAAGTGAAGTATAAGCCAGGCACAGAAAGACAAATATCGCATGATCTCACTCATACATGGAATCTTTTTTTTTAAAAAAACAAAGTGGTTCTCACAGATGTAGAGTAGAATAATGATTACCAGAGGCCAGAAAGGGAAGGGGGACAGGGGAGAGGAAGTCACGGATTAACAGGTACAAAGCTACAGGTAGACAGGAAGAATAAGTTCTAGTCTAGGCTGACAGGGGCTAATATTTCTATATTGTGTATTTCTAAATAGCTAGAAAAGAGGATCTTGACTGTAATCACAAAGAAAAGATAAATGTTCAGGGGATGGATATACTATCTACTCTAAGTGAATCACTGTACAATATGTGCATTTCTTGAAACACACTGTACCCATAAACATACACAATTTAATACCAAAATAAAAAAAATTTAACATCACCAGAAAAAAAAAAAAAGAAACCACCCCCCCAAAAAAAAATTAAAGGAAAGTGCAATGAAACTGATTCAATGAATAAAGAAAAGAAAGAGATAAACTATAAAACAAAATGGAAATTCTGGAGTAATTCTGGAGTTGTTACACCAACAAAAAATGAAAACTCACTAGAGAGGCTCAATAGCAGATTTCACACGGCAGAAGAACAGAAGAAAGGATCAGTGGACTTGGATTAATAGAAATTTTTCAATCTGAAGAACAGAGAAAAAAGACCAAAGAAAACTGAACAGAGCCTCAGAGTATGAGATATCGAGTGTACCCAGGACAGACAGGAAATGTGGTGGAAAGGATATAGGAAAAAGTAATGGTGGGGGAAGGGGAGGGGGATTTAGTGAGAAATTGGTAAAGGGCCACAAAAAATGATTACAATGTGTTAGGTTGAATACATTAATTATCCTGATTTGATCATCACATACTGCACACAGGTATTGATATTCAACACTGCAGCGCCACAAATATGTACAATTATGTTTCAATTTAAAAAAGCAATGACTTTCCAAAAACTAGGAATAGAGGGGAATTTCCTCAACTTGACCAAGAATATCTGCAAAAAACCTACAGTTAACATCAGACTCAATGGTGAGAAACTAGATGCTTTCCCACTAAGATAAGCAACGAAACAAGGATGTCCATTCTCACCACTCCTATTTAACATCCTACAGAAGTCCCAGTTAATGCAATAAAATAAGAAAAGGAAATAAAAGGTATGCAGATTGGGAAGGAAGAAATAAAGTTGGTTCTGTAGATTGACAGGATCGTCTATGAAGAAAATGCCAAAGACTCAATAAAAAAAAACTCCTGGAACTAATTAGCCAAGTTGCAGGAAACTGCACAGGTTAATATACAAAAATCAATTGCTGTATTATATACCAACAATGAATAACTGGATTTTAAAACTAAAAACTTAATACCATTATGTTAACAGCCAAAAAAATTAAATCCTTAGGTCTAAATATAACAAAATATGTACAGGATCTATATTGCAGAAAACTACAAAACTTTGCTGAAAGAAATCAAAGAAGATCTCCATAAACAGATATTTCATGATGTCAGTTCTTCCCAACTTAACCTACAGAGAAAAATCAATAAATCCAAAAGTTTAGTTCTTTGCAAAAATCTTCCCACAGAAAGAAAATTAAGCTCAGATGGTAGTGAACACACGGTTGGTTTGATATCAGAAATCAATATATCAAATTAATTGAATAAAGGTCAAAAACCACATGAAAATCTCAACAGATACATTAAAAGCATGATATAATCCAACATTCATTCATGATAAAAAAAATTTCAACATGATAAAGAGTATCTACAAAAATCTATAATTCATATCAGACTTAATGGGAACAAAGCAAGGATGTGCACTCTTGTCACTTCTCATCAACATTGTACTAGAGTTTCTAGCCAGTACAGTAAAATAAAAAAGAGAGAAGAACATAAAATAAAAATTTAAAGTTTCTAAAGGGGGAACAGGTAATGTGCAAAGAATATAGGACTCATCTCGGCAGCTGCTAGAAGACAAATGCTGCTAGAAGCAGTGGCTGCTAGAAGGAAGGAATGTCTTAAAAATTCAGAGGAAATACAATTTTCAACCTAAAATTCTTTACCCAGCCATCAACAAAGTGTGAATCTGGAATTAAAAATATTTGGACACATACCTATTCAGGAAGCTACTGGAGAATATGCTCCAGTAAAGGAAAGTAATAAATAGAGAGGCAAACTCGGGACCTAGATAACCAAGATTCCAAGAGGGAGACAAAGGGAACTCCCAGAATAACGGTGAAGAGCAGTCCCAGAACGACAGCCCTGCAGAAGGCCTAGAAGGCAACCAGTCCAGACTGAAGAAGCACAGAGCTTCAGGAAGAAACTGGGATCAAAATAAAACAGATAGGTTATCAAGTATATTACAGTATTTGGAAGGAACTACTGTAGACATACAGCATATCTAAAGAATCAACTGGAAAAAAAACAGAAAATTATACAAGAAGGATGGGACAATTATTAACGCCAGGAAAAATAAAAAGTTGTACAATAAGGAAAGGTACAAGTATAATATTTGGCTCAAAAGTAAGACTTTTTACTTAATCACAATAATATAAACATGGAATAATGATTTAGCTAAAAATTGTAAAGTAACTATATTGGAGGAATGAGAAGGAAAGAGGTAAGTTTTCATCTCCAGCAAGAAGTCCACAGATGATGTCTAAAATTTTTTGTAAATTGAAAAAAATCAGGCAATAGCAATATACGAGTATTTATATAATGTAGAAATATCGAAATACCAAAAAGAACCATCAAAAAAATTGAAACTAGCTCCTTCTGAAGAATGAAACTGAGAAAGTACAGAAAAATTAAGTCAGAGACTCTTCTTTCAATACGATACTAACCTTTCAGTGTTATCAGATTTTTTTAACTATGAGTATATTTTACTTTAATAAAAATTTAACTCAACTTAAAAGGCACACAATATAAATATAACAAACAGATAACAATAATATGCTTTAATCGGAGGTTCTAGAAAGTAGGTACAGAAGATCCACTTTGCTTAACGGCAGTATCAGAAGAAACAAACGTGAGAAACTCATGATTATAGAACTCGGGCGTGCTGAGTGCATTGGGAAGAAGAGAGCAGTGAGGTTATCAAAGATGCCACACCCTGGGAGATCTCGATAGGAGGCAGAGGCAACTTCTATACTGGGTTCTATGGCCTGCTCTTGGCCATCCTGGTGCACAGGTGATATGCAGGCAGTTAGTTGCCATGGGGGTCAAGGAGACAGCTAGAGGTACCTACGGTAGAACATAAGGAACAGGTAATGCTGTGGTAAAGAGGGTCGGGGGAGGAACATTCTGGTAGTAGTTGTAGCAAGCGCAAAGATAGCCAACAATTTTGGGTTAATATCAAGTACTAAGATGGTGGAAACTTAGAAGGTGAAGATGAGCTTGATCCTGGAGACTAATGAAATGTCAGGCTGAGAAACTTAGAGTTGGAAATAAACGTCTGTTCTCATCTTACACAGCCCCCTCAGCAGCACTCTGCATGACTGAACACTTCTCTCCTTCCTGAAACACTTCCCTCAATTGGCATTTGGCATGACAATTTCCTAATATTCTTCCTATCTCACCTTCTCCTCTACTTGATCTCTTAATGATAGAGTGTGCTCAATCCTCTAACATCCATTCTTATGGCTCTAAATTTCACCTATATGCCAATAATACCAAAATTTATATCTCTAGCCTAAGCATCTCAGATTTATCATAGAACTCTTGACGCCCACTTCTAAAACTTGTTCTACTCCCGGTCTTCCCAATTTTAATAAATGGCACCACCATCCATCCAGCTTCTCAGGCCAAACCCTAAGAACCATCCTTGATCCCTCTAATCCCTTTACCTCCTATTTGATCCAACAGCACATCCAGTCAAAACACAGGTGGGCACTTCAAAAACACTACCTATT
The DNA here is from genome assembly GCF_027409185.1 of Cynocephalus volans. Taxonomy (NCBI): domain Eukaryota; kingdom Metazoa; phylum Chordata; class Mammalia; order Dermoptera; family Cynocephalidae; genus Cynocephalus; species Cynocephalus volans. The sequence goes on along the minus strand of NC_084473.1, from coordinate 95,810,551 downwards.
CACTACCACCCTAGCCCACACCAACGTGTCTCACGTAATGGAAAAGACTTCAAATATTAATTCTCTATTTCCACTTTTGCCTCCATAAAGGGAGAGAGGTCTCTGAAAAATGAAAATCGAACTATGATACAGGCTTGACATAAAATTTCCCAATAGTGTCCCATTGTGGAATAAAGTCCAAAGGTCTCATCACTGCCTCTAAGACCAATATGATCTACTCCTATCTGCTTTTCCAACTTTATCTTCTATCACACTCCTTATACTCTTTATCTCTTCCTATGCTTTATCTACACGGACTTTCTGCGAGGCCCATTCTAACCTCAGCACTTTTATACATGCTATTCTACTTCTGGGACCCCTCTTCACTCTACTCCTCCGGCTTCTTGTCATTTAGGCCTCAATTCAACCGTCACCTCCTCAGAGAGGCCTTCCCTGACTGCCCACATCTAAACAGTCCCCATACCCACCTTAGTCACCCTCCCTCACATTGGCTTGTTTTATTGTCAGTAGTCATGGCTATCTAAAATAACTTAATCTCTCCAACTATCATTGTGTAACCTCCCCCCACTTAACAGCTCTATAAATAGGCTTGTTTACCACATCACCAGTGCCTACTGGAACAGCACCTAGTACATGCTCATTAAACATTAAGCAAATGAAAAAATTAGCTGAGCTGAAGGGAGAAAAAAGGATCAATATGAAGAAAGTTACTTACGAATCAAAGAGCACTATGCTAATAAACCACTAATACCTATAACTAGGATTAGTAAATTTCCTTCAAGTCCTAATTCATTATTGCTGTAGTTTAAGCACTAAGACCAATAAAGTCATTATTCAATTACTCCACCACAGTTTAGCATATTAGCTTCTGGAGAGTATACCAAAGGAAACCAGAGGCACAATTCACATAGGGGAAGAAATCTCCCTCAAGGAAGGTGACAGGAAGACATCTGGAGTGCTGCCTTATTACTACTTTACCTTTAATCCTAGTTTTCTGATAAGGAAACCCAACTTACCTTTACTCTCTGGTTCAATCAGGGTAGAAAGGGCAAAGCTCATTTTCCCTGAGAAGAGGGTTATTACCCTTCTAGATCTTAATCAGCATGCCCAAAAGATAACTTCCTTTCATTAGTGCTTCAGCAAAATGCTTGCCACTACACCTCAGGAAATGTTTGCCCTCTCACCACTGTTTATACTTACATCTTAAAGCATTAATTCTAATACTGCGCCAGGTTCATGTGTGGGATTAATACATGGATCACACACTCCCTCAGGTTCAGAAGTTCACAATGATTCTGAACGATGGTTCTAGATCGCTGAGAGCTTTATATCCAGCACAACTGAACCAGCTCAACAGCAGCATCCAGGTTCCCTGTTCTATATGAAAATGCCCAATCATTTCCTACCATTGTCTTCCTCTCATTTAAATCTCATTTAGTAAATGAGATCAACTAAATTTGACATCAGTCATTGAGAATGGGTTTTTATGTGTCCTCCTCTGCATCAAAACAATAAACATAAAATCCTTAATTCTAAAATTCTGTGTAATTATCTCTGGGAAAAAAACGGTTATATACACCCTAAACTTGGCATACATTTAGCTAGGGAGACACTTTAATGGTTTCAATAACAAAATAAAGAAGGAAGAAAGAATAATGAGAAGTTATTGCTTAATGGGTACAGAGTTTATGTTTAGGATGACGAAAAAGTTTTTGAAATAGATGGAAGTTGTGATTACACAGCATTGTGAATGTAATTGATTCCACACAACTGTATGTTTCAAAATGCTTAAAATGGCAATCCTTAAGTCATATATATTTTACCACAATTAAAAAAAAAAAGATCCACCAGCATCACTCAAGTTAACACACACTTCTTCCAGAAATATCAGCAACCTAATATAGATGCTTAAATTTAAAGGGAAGCTTGCTGGAGTACATAACAGATCTTTTGCATGACTTAAGCATCTTTTAACTAATGGCAGTGTGAACTGATTTCCTAACCTAAAAATAATCAAGTTAAACTATACCATGATTAAATTCTAGCTAAGAAAATACAGTTTGAAAAGAGCGTATAAAGAAGTCACATTAAGTGACAGATGTGAGATTTCCAGAAACTCCTCTATGGAGGGTAAGTTTAGGCAAACCATTCTGTGGCACTGGAATCAGTGGGCATTCTTGGAGAGCTGATTCAAGTGTAAAACCACAGAGTGAGACACACCTACATTTAGACCTTGTTTATATCACTCTCCACTCATCCAATACAGTGGGACTAAGTAATTTGCTAATTGCCTGAGTATCTTCATGTCAAATAGGAATACTAATGCCCACCTACTTCCCTAAGAGCTGGGAGAACTAAATGAGACCACGGATATAAAGGCAGTCAACAAACGGTATTCTTCATTGCTCCCAAATATCAGCCTTATGCTTATTTTCATTTTTGAAGCTATAAGCATATTTCTCCTGAAATGGCAGCAATGGATCAGCATATAGCAATAACACAGGTCTAACCGGTCCTATTATTTCTCTGCAAAATTGGCTGCAAACAAATAGGACTTTACTACTGATTAAAAGTAAAAGGAAGTGAAAATAAAAATGGATAAAAGATTTAGGGAAATACTGCAGGGTTACAAAACAGACAACTTGAGATAAATACAAATTACAAGGCACAACAAAAATAAGAAACTTTACCCCACAAGTCTTGAAGGTCAAGTTTTTAAGCTTAACTTCCATAAACTTCATGAAAAGAACAACATGATAGTAGGAAAAACACTAACAGAGAAGCAAACCACCAGACATCCTAAACCAGACACTAGTTCAGGACTGTTATATTTTCCTTTTTCCATAACTCACACACAGGATTTGTAAAGAGGTCTTTTTGAAAAAAATTTATTTTGGTACTTTGAAACTGCAACCAAGCTGCCAACAGAAGCTTCTCTACACAGAGGCTTGCCAGGATGAACAAAAAGATAAATTCAAGTAACAACTGGCCATGTGCCATAGTATGAAAAAAAGAGATAAACAAGCTGGGAATCTCTTCCTATCCCACACAACTTTTAATTCTCTTTTAAATAACAAGTTCCCGGCCGCCCAGTTTCTCTACAAAACGCCAGCATATTGGAACTCCTTTTTAGTGAGCTGGAGTTCATCAACACAGAACAAAGTCTTAGTGATCAATGAAAACTCATACAGAAAGGAGAATACGGCAACATGACTGGTTAAATTGGAAAAACCAATCAACTTACGTGACAACTACAGTTTTCTTCCAAGAATTAAGTTCTTGATTTCTCATTGTTTGGATAAAAAATTAAGATTAAAATTAAACAAACAATCAAAAAAATACTGTAAACTAGATTTCCATTACCTATGTATCGCTCAGCACAATGCTTAGAAGAAAACATGCACTAAAAAAATATAAAGTGAATGGATATATGAATAAAAACCTAAATGCCCCTAGGGAGGAGAGTGGTTGAATAAATTATTGAATATCCAAATAATGGAGTATTATTCAGCTGTAAAAAGAAAAACGAACGAGGAAGATTTCTATAAATAAATACGGAGTGATTTGCAGGATATATTGCTAAGTGAAAAAATAAAAGATGGATAGAAAAGTGTCTATAGTACGCTACCCTTCATATGAGAAAGAAGTGGACATAAGGAAATGGTCATGTATCTGCTCAATTTGTGCAACAAGAAATCCAGGAAGGATAAACCAGAAAATAATGAGACTGAACACCCACAAGGGAGAGATGGGAACTGGGTAGAAAGTAGGGAGACATGAAAATGAGGAAGAAGGAATGAGAAGGGACACCTCTCAGTATGCCTTTTTTTGGACAGTCCTGACTCAGAGCCAAGATAATGTTTCACATACGCAAAATGTAAATAATTGCAATTAAACAGGATGTGGGGGAAACTCAAAATGGAATACAAATCGTAATAAATGAATCTTAAGTGTATTATAAATGAATAACATAACCACATGGAAAAGGAAGTGACTAACCCAAAAAATAAGCTAAGTAACTTTAGAAAATAGCATTTGACTATGTATTACAAGACTAAATCCAGAAAGAACGGTACACAAATATTCTACCTAGTAAATCTCTCCACTTGGCAATATGTTAGCAATTCTGAAGCTACTGTATGTATATACTGGGATTAAGCATAAGTAATTATATTGAGATAGTAAGAACTATGCTTTTTACTGTGGGAGACAAGAGTTACAAACAAGGAAAAGGAGAGATTAACATGAACACTGTAGTATTAGATGAAAATTAGAGGGATCACTATGAACTCATGGTGTTTAGTTTTTTTAAAGATATACAGATGGATATAGAAATAGATACAGACATGTGTACAAATATATATTTCCTTGCTCTCTGTCCACTAAGAGGGACTAGAAGTGGAGATACCATAGTAGAAACCAGCACATGAAGATTCCATTCTCCAAAGGAACTAGAGGCTCCTTAGAGAAACAGCTGCTTCCAGATCTGGGGCAAGGAAAATACAAAATGAGAAAACAGAGCATCTTATGGCACCAGAAAGTAAAAAACTGCTCAAAAATGATGGGGACTAGATGGAGGTGGTATTTGCACAACGTTGTGAATATACGAAGTGCCACTAAACTGTTCACTTTTAAATGGTTAATTTTACATCATGTGAATTTTACCTCAATTAATCTGAAAACAAAAATAATAGGGGCAGCTCCTTTGCTCATTTTTTAATTGGATTACTTGGTTTTTTGCTGCAAAGTTGTCAGAGCTCTTTGTATATTCTGGATATTAATCCCTTGTTAGATGCATATTTTCAAATATTTTCTCCCATTCTGTAGGATGTCTTTTCACTCTACTGATTGTTTCCTTTGCTGTGCAGAAGATTTTTAGTTTGATACAATTCCATTTGTTTACTTTTTCTTCTGTTGCCTGTACTTTTGGAGTGTCATTCATAAAGTCATTGCCCCGTCCTAAATCCTGGAGCATTTCCCCTATGTTTTCTTCCAGGAGTTTTAAAGTTTCAGGCCTTATACTTAGGTCTCTTATCCATTTTGAGTTGATTTTGGTATATGGTGAGACGTACAGATCAAGTTTCATTCTTCTACAAATTGATGTCCAATTTTCCCAGCACCATTTATTGAAGAGGCAGTATTATTTCACCCCTATTTACAATAGCTAGGCAATGGAACAAACCTAAATGTCCATAGATGGATGACTGAATAAGGAAATTGTGGTATATATATATACAATGGAATACTACTCAGCCATAAAAAAGGATGAAATTCTACCATTTGCAATATGGATAAGTCTGAAGAAAAATTATTCTAAATGAAACAACCCAGGTACAGAAAGAGAAATACCACATGTTCTCACTCATAACTGGGAGCTGAATCCATAAATAAACAAATGAACAGTAGAGACAGAAAGAAATAAAGAAACAACAATCACAGTAATACATTGAACTTTTAGAAAACTAGAGGTGGAAAAGGGAAAGGATGGGGAAGAGGGAGGGGGGCTAATGAGGAATTGGTCAACGGACACAAAGAATGACTGCATATTGTAATGATAAATATGCTAACTATACCGATCTAACCACCAAATGTTATAAACAATTACTGAAAATCAACACTGTAACCCACATGTATGTATAATAAAAAAAATAAAAAATAAAAAAATAGTAAGGGCACGTTCAAAGGCACAGAAGCCAACTTGAAGGAGCTCTCAATGGCCAACCCTGGTACAATTTAAACAACAAAATAATTAATAATAATAAAGGATTATAACCCATAAAATTTAAATAAATATCCATGAGTCCATACTTATATAAAGAAATGACTTAATAAAGAAAGAAATGAGCAGAGACATCTCTTCCTCACAGTAGAGTTCCAATTAATAAGTGAAGAAGAAATGATGGAAACAGAAAATCACATTTGGCAAACATCAAGTAATAATTGTTGTAAGCAAAAATCATCAATGGATGTTAAAATTTGTGGATGAGAAACAGGATATTGGCTTAGTTTTAAAGTATGCCTCAACAAAACACTTATTAATTACAAAGGCAAAAAATATTAACTTTACAGTGGAAAAGACTGGCAGACACGACCTTAACCAAATGAACAAAGTGAACATCACCAGTGTATTAGTCCATTTTTGTATTGCTATAACAGAATGCCTGAGACTGGGTAATTTATAAAGAACAGAGGTTTATTTGGCTCACGATTCTGGGACAGCTGCATCTGGCGTGGGCTTCAGGCTGCTTCTACTCCTGGTGGAAAGTGACAGGCAGCCGGCAGGTACAAACAGATCACATGGCAAGAGGAAGCAAGAGAAAGAGAGAGGGGAAGTGCCAGGGTCTTTGAAACCACCAGCTCTTGCGAGAACTAATAAAGCAAGAACTCACTCACTAATCTCACACTTCAGGGAGAGCATTAATCCATTCATGCGGGATCTGCCCCCATCAAACAGCTCCCAACACCGCCACATTGGGGATCAGATTTCCACATGAGTGTTGGGGGGACAACACATCCAGACAAATTCAAATATAAACAAACATTCTACAAAATAACTGGCCAAATTGCTTCAGAAGTGCTAAGGACATAAAAGACAAAGAAAGACAGAGGAAATTTCCTATAATGGAAGAAACTAAGGAAACATGATAAGTAAATGCAATGTGGGACCCTGGGTTGGATGCTGGAACAGAAGACAGACATCAGTAGGACAAATGGTGAAATTCAAATACAGTTTATAGGTTAGTTCATAGCATTGTATCAAAGTCAAGTTTTTGGTTTAGCAAATTGTACTCTGGTTATGTAAGTTGCTAATATTGGGGGAAGTTGAGTGAAGGGTATAAGGAAACTGTGTAATATTTTTGCAAATTTATTATAAATCTAAAATCTAAAATTATTTCAAAATAAAAAATTTTTAAACATTTATTACTGTTCAACTTACTGTTTCACTTATATATTATTTTTCAGCTCTCTCCCTTCCTCTTCTCCTACAATAAATAGGGCAGGGGTTTTTCCCTGGCCTGGTCCACTAATGCATCCCAGACCTCTTAACAGTGCCCAGCACATGGAAGACACTCAACAAACATAAGTGGACAATTTCAGTGAGCCAGAACAATGACGACCTACTCCAAATCCTAGACTGACTTACTATTAATTTTCCTTACATGCTATTTGAAAGCAGTTTTGCTTATTCTGCAAAGAAAAAAAAATCTAAAAACTTTTGTTCAGTTTTTTTTTGCAAATGAGAACTATCATTTTCAATAAATTGCTTTATTTAGTGTCTATATTGTTATAACTAACAGGATATGACAGCTGATTTTTTCATGCATATGATTTCTCTAGGAATAGAGTGCAGTATACTGATTTGAAGATGCACATTTTCTTCCATATTTTCACATCTGAAATCAGGTGAGTCTTACACGTGATGGTATGTCACAGTTTAATCAGCAACAACTTTTCCTGCTTAGGAGACTTTAAAATAATGGTATATCTTACAATTGATGGTATATTAGATCTGATGAAATATGATAATGAAAAAAGCATTTACAAAATATTCATGGAGGTGGATTTCCAGCACAACAGCATGAGCTCTGCTGACCCATTCTCCAGTGAAACTGATGAAAATTATTTTTTAAAAAACCACTTAGAGAATCTGGAAATTGTCCTCAGAGCAAACACCAAATGAAGAAATATTTATACAAAAAAAACCTATGATAATTCAGTAAGAAAGGTGAGAAGGACTTGAACCAAAACCACTCCCTCCCTTTCCCCTCCCAAAGCAGTGAGGTGGAGATCCCACTCCACACTGCTGCAACCAAGAACAGCTCCCTTGCTCCAAGCTGAAGGATTTCACCCTGGAAGAAGCAGGCCTTCAGCTCTTATCCTGCCCCAGCTACCTGTTGCTGAGACTAAGTCCCAGGTGAGTGCAGCTGAGAGGTGGTGGCTCCCTTATTCCACCCCACCACTGGTGGAACAGAGGGTCCACCTTGGGTGAAGTATGCTGAGAATATCAAAGCCCTGACAGCCTTTCCCAGGATTCATGAGGAAGTGATCCCATGCCAGGAGAGGAACAGCCAAGAGAATCTCAAGCTCCTACCCACCCCTCATCTACTGCTCAGCTCCTAGAGTGGGGGTGTCACGCAGAGAAAAGCCTGTCATCAGCCCCAGTCCCATCTCCAAAGCCCTGGCTCAGAAATTTTGGCTGGAGCCATAAAAGAATTCCTAATCTCTTCTCAAAGAACAGTCTCCATTAGCAACAGAGCATGAAGAAGTTTAGGCCTAAGTCACCTCTCAAAAACAGTGGAAATTGTGGTGAAGGGAATGCAGAGAAAGAGAATCATGTATATAAGGAAAATACAGCCTAAACTGTGGGCTGGCTAGTTTGCAAGAGAGAGTCAGGGAAAGTGGCAGCTAGGAGGATCCCTCCTAGGGTCAAACAAGTATCAAACACTGATCTCAAGAAACCATTTCTTCAAAGAAACCACAATTTGATTAGATTCGTTTGTAGCAGAATTATGCACCAGGGCACTGTTGTAAAGATCAAAACAATCAGCCAGCTATTCGTGCAGGTGTCTTGAAAGAGTAGAAGAGAGCCCTACTAGTAACAGTGGGCACCCAGGGCAAAGAACAAGCTGGGAGAAGGGGGAATCTGAGTACCCAGAGTTGCTAAAATATATTTATCTAAAATGTCCAGTTTTCAACAAAAAATTACAAGATGTGCAAAGAAACAGGAAAGTACAGCCCATACTACATATCCAGAAAAAAAAAAAAAAAAGGCAAGCAATGGAAACTTCCTGCGAGTGCAACTAGATGTTGCATTTAAAAGGAAAAGATTTCAAAGCAGCCATTATAAATATGCTCATGGAAGTAAAGGAAAGCTTAATTAGAGAAGGAAGGTACAACAATGCTGCATCAAATACAATATATTGATAAAGAGAAATTTTAAGAACCAAATGGAAATTCTAGAGTTGAAAAGTACAATAACAGATGTTAAAAATTCACTGGAAGGCCTTGTGATGGTTAATTTTATCTGTCAACTTAACTGGGCTAAGGGATGCCCAGGTAGCTGGTAAAACATTATTTCTGGGTATGTCTGTGAGGGTGTTTCTGGAAGAGATTAGCATTTGAATCGGTAGACTGAGGAAGAAAGACCACCATCACCAATGAGGGCACACATCATCCAATCTATTAAGGTACTGAATAGATCAAAAAGGTGGAAGAAGGACAAATTTGTTTCTGTGTGAGCTAGGACATCCTGCCCTCAGACATCAGTGCTCATTATTGGACCTTCAGACTTGGACTGGGACTTAGACCATCAGCTCCCCTGGTTCTCAGGCCTTTGGACTCAGACTGAATTACACCACCAGCTTTCCTCATTCTCCAGCTTGCAGGCAGCAGATCATGGGACTTCTCAGCCTTCATGATTACATGAGCCAATTCTTATAATAAATAAACAAAGGTGTGTGTGTGTGTGTGTGTGTGTGTGTGTGTGTGTGTGTGTTCTGCTTTTCTGGAGAACTCTGACTAATACGGGCCTCAACAGGAGATTTGAACTGGCAGAAGAAAGAATTATCATCAAACTTGAAGACAGATCAATAAAGCTGTAGAAGAGAGAAAAGAGTGAAGAAAAATGAACAAAGCCTCAGAGAAATGTGGGACAACATTAAGCACATCATCACACATGTAATGGGAATACCAGAAAGAGAGGAAAGAGAGAATGGTGAAGAAAAAATATTTTCTTTCCTGGGCTGAGTACTTCCCAAATTTATTGAAAAACAATAACCTACACAACTAGGAAGCTCAACAAACTCCAAGCAAGATAAACACAAAGAGACCCATAAACACATTATGGTAAAAATGACAAAAGTCAAACAGAAAATCTTGAAAGCAGCAAGAGAAAAATGACACAGCGCTTACAAGGGAACCCCAGTAAGATTCATAACTGACTTTTCAGTAGAAATAATAGAGGCCAGAAAGCAGTGGAATAACACAAAGTGCTCAAAAACAAAAACAAAACACCCTGTCAACCAAGAATCCTATGTCCAGAAAAGTTATCTTTCAAAAATGAAGGTGAAATAAAGACATTCCAAAATAAACTAAAACTGAGGGAATTCATTGTTAGCAGACCCACCTTACAAGAAATACTAAAAAAAGCTCTTCAGGCTGAAAAAAAGTAACCCCAGATGATGATTCAAATCCACACAATGAACACCATTAATTATGTAATTAAAATAGACACTATTCATGTATATTTTTTCTCCTTTATTAACTGATTTAAAAAGAAATTGTATAACATAATATGTATATAATGTATTGTTGGGTCTATAGGATATGAAAATATGAGTAATATAATGACCAATAATAGCACAAAAGAGGTGGGTGGAAATAAAATTGTAATGGGCTAAGGAAATAATGACAGACAGTAAAATAATAATTACGACAATACGTTGTTGGGTTTGTAACATTAATAGATGTAATATACATAAAAATAAATAATACCACACAAAAAGGGTAAAAAGGAATGGAGCTATATTGGAGTAACATTTCTATATGCTACTAGATTTAAGCTAGTATAAATTTTAAGATCATTCTGATAAGTCGAGAAACTACTAAAAAATACTCAAAAAATAGTGAAAAAATTCATTAATGAAATGGCAATGCTACATTAGAATTGAAAAAAAAAAGCAATAAAGGAGGAACAGAGGAACAAAGGCAGGAGACATATGAAAAACAAAAAGATGGCAGAAATAAATCCAACTATATCAATAACAACAATAAAATGAAATGATAAACAACCCAAAGACAGAGATTGTCAAAATGGATTTTAAAAAACATGATCTGACTATATGTTGTCTACCAAAGACACACTGTAGATTCATTCCCAGAAACAAATAAATTGGAGGAAGAGAATGGGATAGGAATCAATCCACTTGGAAAACAATCTGGCAGTTTCTCTAATGATTAAACATAGAGTTACCACATGACACAGCAATTCCACAGCTAGATAAATACCCAAAAAGAACATATGTCTACACAGAAACATATACATGAATGTTTATAGCAGCATTATTCATACTAGTGAAAAGGTAGAAACAACCCAAATTTCCATCAATAAGTGAGTGGATAAATAAATGTGGTATATCCACACAAGGAAACATTACTTGGCTATAAAAAGGAATGATGTATTGATACATGCCACAACATGGATGAAACTTGAAAACATAGCTAAGTAAAAAAAGCCAGTCATAAAAGACCACAAACTATATGATTCCATTTACATGAGAAGTCCAGAACAGGGAAATCTATAGAGAAATAAAACAGATTAGTGGTTGCCTAGGGCAGGGAGGGGAGGAGCTAGGGACCAGGGCAGTGACAGCTAAAGGGTACGGGATTTCTTTGTGAGGTGATTAAAATGCTCTAAAATAGACTGTGGTAAAGAATGCACAGATCTGTGAATACACAAAAACTACTGAACTGTACACTTTAAATGGGTGAATTATATGGTATGTAAGTTATATCTCAATAAAGCTGTTTAAAAAAATTTTTAATACACTTTTGCTAAAAGAATCAGTTATTTACCAAATGTTTATTAGATGTTTACTAAGCACCAAGCACTTGGTCAGGCACTATAATGCCAGTCTCTATCCCCACGGACAGGGATCTACTACTAATCGGTCTTGCCCAGTTTCTGGATTGTGCCTGACCAAAGTAGGAGGTTCATTAGAAGTCCTACTCCCACCAGCAAGTGAGTCATATAATTACACTCTTGGTCCCACACTTACAATACTGTCTACAGTTTGCCCAACCTGTCCATTTCACATTATTGTAATTCTGCCTCATTTTTATGTGGGAATCCTGAATACCCTGCTGAAACCAGTACCCTGCCCTGAAACCCAGCTTCCCTGTCAGGATTCCTGACATCCTCTCCAACCTATACCAGTCCCATGGATCAGTTCATGCATTCTTCAAGTGCTGAATGAAGATTATAATAAACTAGTACTTCTAAGAACTGTACTGATTACTAGCTAAACCTTGAGACAGCCTAGGAATCCTATGTGTTGGTCATAATGAGTATCTCAAAATTCCAAAGCATACATAATCTGTTCCCTTTCAAAAATTGTGGCTGCTCACGCAGCTCCCTGCCTCCTACTCTGCCTGTCATGGCTTTCACATCCATCCTGCACATTCTGCCTCCTCTGTGAAGCACCCGAAGAATTAGTAGTCTCTGTCTCTGCTGTTCTGAGCAGTAGACCAATAGCTAAGAGCACAAGCTGTGGAATCAGCCTGCCTGGGTTCTTACTTCGACTCCACCACTTAACATATATGACCTTGGTAAGTTTCTCAACCACTCTGCCTTGGTTTCCCCATTTATGGAAAGGGGGTAATATTACCTCCCAGAGTTTTTTTGAAGATTAAATGAGATAATATATGTAATATGCATATAACAGGACAAGCACTCTGTTATTGCTTCCATCTCACTGTATCTGATGGTATCACATTTGTTAACATGCATCTTTCCCTACCAGTCCCTGGGCAGCTCAAAGGCATTGAGTTCCTTGTTTCTTTTCATATTCATTGCATATAATACAGTGCAAAGCACAAGACAGGCAAATATAAGGAACCGATGAATGAAATGAAAAATAAAAACTATTAGTCTAGCTATGTCAAAGACTATGGAAACCACACTTCCAGAATAAAAATCAGAACACATGATTTATGGGTATACTAGAATTGAGTATCTGAAATGAGGCCTGCCCTGGAAAATTCAGGCTGTTTGACTGCCAGAACTATCTAGAAAGAACCCAAATGCTCAACAGTTAGAGTGATTACATAAACGATAGCACTTAAAAACATGAGGATTTTATATAACCATAACAGAGACCTATGTTGATACCTGAAAGAGTCTGGACAAAACACTAAGCAAAAAAACAGAGCAGAAGAGTATGCACAGAAGGATTACAGAGCTGCTCAAAGAGTGGTATCAAAGAGAACAGACTGTGTGTGTGTATATCTAATACTACATGGAGAAAGAATCTTTATATTTTTAAAATTAATTTTGATTCTAAAGACAGCTTAATAAAAAATAATAGTGCTTACAAACAAAATAAGATAAATGGAACAGAGATTCCATAACTTTTAATCTCTTAAATAAGACATAGTAAGAAGGGTCAAATTTCTCCATTACAATAATTCTCTGAATAGATAAGCTTCCTGGTAAGAAAAAAAAATCCATACACCTTTCTTATGGTCAATTCTCCTATTTCATAATCAGACTTCTAATGGACAGTCATTTGTTTTGTTCATGTTGGGGACAATCAATAGTTTGATTAAATTAACTTCATTAAGTCTTCTCATTCAGTACAATTCAAAAATAAAACCTAAAAGTATATATTTGAACACTTTAAAGAGGAAAGGCCTTCAGCAAGCTTTTCATTCATTTTTCCCCAAGAGTTCCTGCTAAAATTAGAGCTCAACTCAGAGGAGACGAAGAGTGGAAAAAGAACACCATATTTACTCAAAGCACAGAGCATGCTTTTCAAACTTACATCAGCTTATTTCACACATATATATGCACACACAGGTAATATGTACATATCAATATAGATTTAATCACATTATAAAAAATTAGGTCATGAAATAATCTTTTCAGTTGTCTTCATATGAGTTAATGAAATAACGTCAGCAATAGCGTCTTCAAATAGCCCAGGTGATGATGACTATCCTAATTTGATTCTAACCAAATATACCGTCATCTTAACACTTCCTTCCTTCTTCTCACCATCAACATACCTTAGGTTAATATAAGGAAAAAAGGCAGGTAAAAAGTGTGGGTAGAAATTTACTCCAAATATTTTCTCTTCAAAAAAAAGCAAAGAAATGTACTATCCCTGAATATAATTCCAGATAACATTCGTTCAACACACAGTTCAAAAGCTTAAACATAATTAACTTAAAAATTTTTTTAAATATTCAAATCAGAATTTCTTCTCACCCCCTTCTTTTGCCTAGAGAGCAATCTGTCAATGCACGCAGTTTAAATCATTAACTACATTGTACCAAATCATTAGCAAAATTAGCATGTAAATTTCATAAAGGCCCTAATTGTGTCCTTTTAAGTGTTTTATACAACAGCCAGTACAAGAGAGCTTATTAAACATTTATGTTTAGTAAAGAAAAATAAAATGTCAAAACAAAAGTCTTTATTATTCAACTTGGCTGTCATTTGTAATATAAACCACTGATCGGTAATCTGTTTCTCCAAGTGCAATTATAGGAAACTGAAAACAAAACAAACCCCATCAGAATGAGAAATTCTGTCTCCTCTGTCCAAGAATATTGTTTAATTTTTGTGTCAAAAATAAACTGCCAGTACACAGCATGCAACATGCAGGTTGCTAGGGTATTTAACCTAAGCATTTATGTACCGTTTACAAAGCAAACACAAAGCCTATCACATTTCATGCACATTTTCGGAGACATTTTCCTTACCTTTCCCATTTTGCCATGTAGTATACCAAGACAAAGTAAGGAACGAAGTGATAAATGCTAAAGCAGTGGCTACAGTTCCATTTCGGAGCCTCATCTCATTTCACCATCACACTGGTTCATATGTTTATGATAATAACCAGGACTGTTTTTTTACCCTGAAGTCAACTGAATCCAGCACTCCTGGCTCTAGGCCAGTAAAAACAATCAATAAGAAGGGTTCATTTCAGATGCTCTGCAGAAGGAGCCCTGCAGCAATACCATTCCCAATTGCTACTCGGGATTGTCTTCACAGTCTTCATATGTTGACGTCTCAGGCTTTTTTTTTTCTTCCTATTCAAGGGGGAAAGAGAAAGAAAAACTTGTTTGGTAATGCAAAATGTAGGTTTCTTCATTTATTATTTACCATTATAAACGGACTTTTGGCAGAGCTAAACTGTATCTATAAATATTATCCTTGCATCTAAACTACTCATTTAATATCCTAGCATTACACGATCCTTCTCCTCCAGGGAAAAATGCTTCAAACTATATTCCCTCCACTGGTTTTGTCTGTGAAAAGAAAGGTTATGGTTACTTATTTAAAGGGTGAAGTTGTGGGGCTCACAGATTCCAAGATGAGAACTCTAATGATCACACAATGGCTCCTGAGTAATATAATCTTTCATTTTTCCTACTGTACGATAATAGGTATTGTTTTAAAAAACTGTAAGAAAATTGACAGACTGCAATATACAAGGATCAAAAGACCTGGGTCCTAGACCCAGCTCTGTTACTGCCTACATGACTTTGGGCATGTCACTTATCTAGGCCTCAAGGTTTCATACACAAAATGAGAAAACAACCTGTCTTGTCTCCTATTTTACAGATTATCATAAATAAAAAGGTTATACTTATTATTGCCATTTATTATAAAATAAGTGTAGTTTTCCCAGTGATTAACCTACTCCCAGGGTGTACACTGGGAATATTTGAGCATTTAGAAATCCTGCTGAATTTAAGCAATCCAGCCAGGATACTACATGACCTAGGACCCATCAGTTTGCATTGCTTCAACTCAGGAAATCCAGGAGATCACCACCCATCTGACAAAGCTGTGTGAAAATGGAAAGAAATAAAGTTGTCAGAAGTACTTAAGCATAGTGCCCAGCACATAATAGGTGTTCAATGTATGTTAACTGTATTACAAAATAAAACCAAACCCCAAAAAACACAGCCAGCCACTGCTTCAATCTACTCTGTGCATAGCTGGTCTCATTCCCTGGGGGCATGTCAGGCCCTCCAAGATGTGCATTGATTCCTGGTGGCCTCAAGAGCACCACAAGATGCACTTGGCAATATATTAAATGACACTCTAGTGGGATGAGTTAATGTACCTCCAAAAATGACTAACAATCTCAAGGGACAAGTCTCTCAGTGAAAGAATATGGCTGATTAAAGCAGCCATTTGCAGGCAATGCAGAAACTACCACCTCAGCTACTCCTTAACACTGGATATTACTAGAAATCTCTACTAGGAAAGAGAAATCACAGGGTATAGTATTAACAATGATGATAATGACAGTCACTACAACTCACTGAGTGTTTCCTGTATGCTGGGTCCATTACGTGGTTTAAATCTTCACAAAATCCTATGAGGCAGGCATTATTAATCCTATTTTACGCAAAAGGAAATGAATCCAGAGAGAGAACCCTAATTTGTATGACTCTGAAGTCCAATCTTTTATCTACCACCCTTTGCCTCTCAAATTAGGCCACCTACATCGTGGCAGTATGGAGAGAAGTGTCAGGAATACTCCAAGTGTCAGGTTAAACTGGAGAATCTTCCTGGAGTGTTAATTTTACCCAACAGTAAGTATGAATTTAAATATATATATTCTGTAATAAACATGGATCTATTATGGAATACACTGCAAAATTCATAGAAATTTTCAAAGTCTAAACATTCAACTTTAAACAAAATTTTCATTCCCTGCAGCCTTTGGCTAATCCCTCCTCCAACCCGCCCCACCAAAGCATGCCTATTAACCCTCCTTGGCCAACAGCTCTAACTAACTTATAACATTCTAGAAGCACCAAACCCCACTGCAATGCTTCCTCCTACTACTTGAACACAAGGAGGAGCTCCAAAGATATTCTCACCTATAAGTTACCATTGTTTTTCTAAGACCAAATTTATTCACCTTCCGTAATTGAGAAAAGTTAACATCAAATATGCCCATGTCTACAATTTAGAATTAAAATCTTCAGGGCAAAAAATCCTATAATTGTAATTAAATTCCATGAAGTGCTTAATATATTGTCTTACGTCAATGAGTACTCATTAATGAGCTCTGATTATAAAAATATACAGGTGATAACTCAGTGAATTATGTAACCTGGCAATTTAGTCCTGGTGTGGCATTACATAAAATGCTTATAACTTTCTGTTGCTATATACTTTAGCCCTATTTTACTTCAGAAAGGATTCTGTTCTAGTAAAAGATCTAAAAAGTATACAGACTATTAAACACTCAATTAATAATGATGGAGCTACAGAAGCATAGAATCATAAAATAAAGGATGTTTTAAAATAGTTTTATTAAATACAAATAAATACAAATAAAACCCCTACGATAAAACTCAGTATAAATGCATTGAGACAAGTAAAAGTAAATGAACTCTAAAACCAAAGCAGACTACAGAGTACTACTCATAATACATGAAAAACATAAGGAAAATTAAATATTGGATCCAGGAAGCTATTAAACTCTGGTTTCAAGAAGACACTCATAATGAATTCTACTAACTAGTAAGTCCTGAAATTTTGCAAGAAAAAAATATAAGAACGTTTTACTCAGTAGAAATGCAGTCATACATTTTTAATTAGGGTTTCCAAACTAATTCGTTTAACTGCACAGCACAAGTGAATGAAGTCTCCAGACAAGAGAAAAACTAACCATCTACAGGCTCTTAAATCATGACAGGCAGTTCATAGACTGGCTTGTAAGACACAGGTGACCCACATTTTTATCATTGTCCACATCTGCAAAAATTTTAATCAAACACCTTAATACTCTCCAAGACTATCAGTCAACACACGTGGATCTTCAACAACAAAAAAGGTCGTGACTAAAATTACTAGTCATTTCTCCATCCTCCCAAAGATGAATGGAACTTTCAGACCTCGGACTGAAAAATCTGTTTTAACAGTTCTTTAAGAGCTGCAGTCTTATATTTTACTATTGGACACAAAACCTTTATTTTAAACCGGTTTCTGAAACATTCAATATGTTCCACAGCTGAGAACACTGCTGAACATTTGGCATGTTCCTTAATCAGCATCCCAGACAGGACAGAGGTGCCTGAAGAACGAAAGGTACAGTCCATGATACCCACAATGAATGGGATCTATGGCGTAAACCTATATAACTTAACACAACAACAATTGTTAAAATTCATTTACTTTCCGTTTATAAAAACGTCAATATTTTTAATACAGCTTGCATAATAATGCCATCGTCCAGTGCCTTTTCAGATTTACACATGTGGGATAAAGAAACCTATGCAACGATAACCTGTTAATAAAACTATTTTTTAAACATTCAGGTAAAAAAAAAAAAAAGCATAAACCACAAAACGCTTATTTGATTCTAAACCTACATTCTACGTTCAGACGAATGACTGTGTCATTCTTCATCTTTTATCAGAAAATTCGTACAACAGCAAAAGCACAACAGCAAAATATATGGAGAGCATTAAAAACATACATCGTGCCTACCTACATTTCGCAATTCGGAATGTAAGCAGTGAACGGGCTCCGGAGACACACAATGCTGAGAGAAACAGAAGCGGGCGCGCGAGTGGTACGACTGCCATCGCACAAAAGCACGCCTTCGAGATGTCACCTGGCCCGTTTCGTGGAATCACCTGGACTCAACCTAAGGGTCCTACCTGCAGCTTCCTCAATACGGAGGGAACTGAGGCCTGGGGGCACGGGGGCAGGGGGGTTCTTTCACACCGGACCATCATCAGGTCTTCACTTTGTATGAACATTCGCCACCGCGGCTGCCCGCCCCGTCCCCCTCGCCGAGAGCAGCCCCTGCCTCTGCGCCCGGTCCTGCGGACAACTCTCCCTCTCCCTCCGCAACCCCCCACATCCACACTTTGCTCCACTTTCCCCCAAAGTCGACGAGCCCTGCCGCGCCGGGAACGCACGAAGCGTCCGGCCGGCCACCGGCAGAGCGCGGGGCTCCGGGGGACGGCGGCGGCGGCGGCGGCGCAGGGAGGGCGCCCCGGCCCCGCGCCCCGCCCTCGAGGCCCAGCGGAGCCCCGAGCCAGCCCCGCGCGCCTGAGGCGCGAGCGGCTCTCTGCGCACGAGCTTCCGGACGGGGCCCGGCGCGGGCGGCTCCGTTACCAGCAGGTGGATCTCCCGCACGCCGGGCGCCTCAGAGCCCGGCCGCCGGCGCCGCCCCTCCACCCCGCGCCCCTCCGCGCAGCCGCCCTGCGCTCCCACAGCCAGGCCGCCCGCGCGCCGCCGCCGCCGAGAGCCCCTCACCCGTCGCTGGCGTCGGCACTTCTCCCGCGGCCGCCGGCAGAGCTGCTGTGGCCGCCGCTGCCGCCGCCGCCGCCGCCGCCAGCCGCCCCGCCCTCCCCGCCGCGGCCGCCCCGCCCCCGGCCCCGCCCGCGACCCCGCCAGCCATTGGCCGCCGGCTGCTGCGCGGCCGGCCGCGGCGTGCCCCGCCCGTCAGTGGCTCGCCCGGCTGTCACTTAGGGGCGCCGTCGCGCAGCCTATATAATTCTCGTGAGGCCTCCCCCGCTTCATTTCATGTCACGGCTGGGTCTGGAGCGGCGCTTCGGTCGGTCTCGGGCCCCAGGCGCGGGGCGCTCGGCGTGCTCCCCGCCACCCCGCCGCCACATCTGGCTTTAATCCTGCCGGCGTGTGCAGAGGTAGCTCCGGCCGTCAACAAAGGCCGGGTGAGCCCTCGGCCTCCGCCTGGGCGCGCGACCCGACCACCCGGGCTGCGCCGGCTCTGACGCGCCTCCCCCGCGCCGCAGCCCGGCCCCTTCCCCCAGCGGCGGGTCCCCTTCCCCGGGCAGCATTCCGGTGACAGGTCCCGGCCTAATCCAACAATAGCTTCGAGGCCCCGCGGTTGCAGGCATCTCACCGACTCTCTCCGACAGCCAGCGATGGGCACCGTTATCCCCGACCTACCGATGAGGAGACTTAAGCGACTCGGAAGAAGAAGCGTAACTGGGAGTTAAATGCACGTTGTTTGGTGCTAGTGCCCTGATTTTTCCGCCACACCGCGCTATTCTGTCCCCTTCTCCTGAACCCCTTATCTTAATCTGCCACCGTTTTATATGGTTTGAGGTTAACCTAAGAACCGAGTAGATAATTGTCTAAAGATAGCCTGGGTGGTCTGCCCCTATTTTTCTTAGTACCCATGTGTACTGTGATTTGCACTAAGAGTAACTAGCGTTGAGCACATCATCTTTTGGATACTAACCTTATACCAGGTGCGGTGTTAAGATCTTTAATTGCATCATCTCGCTTTTAATCTCCAGTTCTCATATGAGGAAACTAGTGCTCAGAGAGGTTAAAGAGTTTACCCAGGGTCACACAGCCGGTAAGTGGTAGACGTGGGTTCAAACACAGGGGATGTGTTACCTTTACTGCTACAATAATACAACCCCGCGTGGTAGTATTTACAGGGAATTCAGGTGCCCAAGATCAAGGAGACAGTTTTGTTCTCAGGCTCCCAAGGTAATAAATAGATTCTTTTCAGAAAACAGTAATTCAAAGATAGAAAACACTAAGAGAATCATCAATCCGAATTTGTTTTTTCCAACAAAATTTCTTTATTTTTGTGTCAAGATAACAGTAATTAATAATCAGCTACAACATGCATGGGTTTCCCCCATGCTGAGATTTCTCTCTGTAACAAACTGTTTTAAAGGTCCGGTGAGAGACATATGACACCTGTCCTCCCATGGTCCCCCCACCAATTTAGAGGGAACAGACAAAAAGAGGTCTGTCCACTGTCCAGCGCTATGGACACGACTTGGGCATGACAGTCATGATATCCAGTGACAACTTTTCTCTCAACTTTGGAGAATTGAGAGCCAGTATTCTATGACAAAGGCATTGCCAAGTAGCAAGCTGGCTGCAGATTTTATGACCAGATGTAAGCAATAAAGACTGAGACCATTCCAGGATACAACTCTTGATACATCTTGGACTTAAGTTGTGTAAAATATCTCCTGGGAATAGATGATCCTAGGCCTTGCTAATACAATGTGCTAGATGACAGACAAACAAACTACTTCTTGCAGGTGAAGAACTTCCATTTAGTAATATGATACAGTCGCCGAGCCATTTTTACGTGATTGGCCAAAAGACCAAATTGCACTGGTAGCTGTTATCCCTATTTTATACAGGAAAAAACTGAGGCCCTGAGAAATTAAGGCATTTGGCAGATACAAGTATTAATTTAGGCAACTAGTAAGTGATTGAATCAGAGTTCATATCCAGGTCTATTTGATCCCAGAGTTCCTATACCACTCCTCCACACTCCCTCTCTGCTCCCATCTTTAGCAATTGACAAAATTTAGTTGAGTGGATGAATATTAAAAAGATGTGTTTCTCTCCACTTTATTTTTTTCTCTTGGTGAAGGGAGGGAATGAAAGCATTCACAGACATTCTATAAACAGAGGCATATGTCAGAGGAGAGAGGAAGACAGGGAAGGACAAGCTTTAGTTACAGACTCAAGGGGGTTATTCAGGAAGACAGCAGGAATTCCCCCTGGACTTTGGTTAGTGGTGAAACACAGCAGAAGACAAAAAGCAAACAGAAAGAACACTATTGCCTTCCTTTGGGGCTTTCTTTGATGCTTTGTTGCGACTCCATCTGGGAGCAGAAGGCCAGGTTTTGGAAGAAATCTGACCATATAGTTCCACTTGTCTCAAACCATTCACGTTATGTAGCTCAGGAAAGCCTGAATTTCTGCTAGTTGCCCTAAGGAATTGGAATGGCATGGAATGTATGCCGTCAAAGTATGGGTGAGAATCGGTCGATGATTTCAAACTACATCCTTGGCATCTGTTTAATTAACAAAGGCAGACAATCCAAGCCCCCACTGAGTCCCATCTATTTCTTTTTCTCTTTTTTATCTTTTCCTCCATGATGCTCCCTCTCTATCACTCCCCTTTCATTTCTTCTCTATTTCTGCAGTTTCTCTTTTTGCCTTTATTTCACACTGTCAGTGGAATTGTAGCCAAGAAGTTCTGCCTATAACTTTACCGTTCTATAGGCTGTCCTCAACAAACTTGCTGTGGGGTGGTTGTTCTTTCCACGCACATTTTCAGTATTGCACAAACTCTTTCTGAGTGCCTATGATTACAGAGGCAGCGGTACCTAACCATGGAGTGCTCTCAGACTAGTGGAAGGGATGGGTAAGTAATTAAGCCACAGGACAGTGCCACAAGCTCACAGTGCTGGGACAGCAGTTAGGATGGGGCCATCAATCAGATTCTCAGGGCAGGGAAGGCTTCCTGGAAGTGACATCTGAGCTAAAAACAGAGTACATACAGGAAGCGAATCTTTTACTTTTATCTCTTTGATGATGAGTGGCTGTTTGTGGGGCCATGCCTACAGTAATCAGTTTCCAAGAAATCAAATGCAAGGTCTATAGTTCTCTTCTTTTCTACTCCAGACCTCTTCATGCATTAACAATCAGACTTACATCATTTATGAGTGTTTATAACTGTTGTGATTCCGGTTTCTTGGCTACTAGCTCAAATAGTGTATGCAGAGCTGAGAGGAGACCTCTCATTTTAATTGATAAACAGTGCACTCTATTGCTTTCATCTAGAAACTATACTAGGACTGGGACCAGGATGGGCAGTAAGAGTCTGTTAACTCTCTGTTAGCTGTGGAGTGTTTCAGACACAATGCACACACTATTTCTGTTATATAATCAGACATGAAGCCCAAGAAACTAATGAGAGAAAATTCACATAGAACCATCATGTTTACTATTTGACTCTAGGTAGACATTAAGGGCCATCCAGATGAAGGACTGCAGAGAGCGAAATTATTTTTAATTTTTATTTTTATTCTTCCCCACACCTTTGCTCATCACTATGCGAGAGAACCCTTGAAAGATGCCTGTTCTATTCCACATTCACACCATTGGGGAAGATGTACCTATCAGGTTATTCAGACAAAGTCCAGGCTGTGTGGCTATGTAATTACAGAATTATAAGACATTACCATACTTAAGTGTTGTGGCCAGTGGTGTTCACGTTATGTGTACAAGGCATTGCTAAAATTTTTCCAGAAAACTCCGAAACAAAAGAGAATCCAACTCTTACTGGGAATAAGCTGTCTCCCATGCATTGTCAGAACAATCAGCAATGCCTGTGGCAGCAAAAGTGTCTGCCAAGATGGTTTAGGAAGCTTGGAGGGCTCGCTGTTCCCTCGTAAGTAACTTAAACACACATTGGAACTGACTCACCTGTTTTCATTACATTTGGTGTGTACTCAGAAGGCACGATGGAAGAGAATTGTATGCCAGAGAATTACAGAGCTTTGGGGATATTTTTTCTTTTTTTTTTTTTCTTCCTTTATGAACTTGGTACTTGTAAAAGACGCTAGATCAACAGCCCTGTATCTGAAATCCATCCATGAATAAAACCAATTGGAGCAGTTCAACTCTGCTACTCTATCAATACATTTCAAATAGGATAAAAACCTTTATTCACATAATACATACACTTAGGACTACCAATATTGGAGCTATGGGTATATGGACAACAGAATCGATGCTACCTGTTCATGGCCTCAGATATTTCTTTATCCTCTTTTAGGGCAACTGAACATACTCATATAAGTAGGTGTCTGTATCAGCCAGAGTCCAGTCAGGAAAGAAGAAGAGGGAGGAAGAAGAGGAGGATGAGGAGGAACTATTCTAGGTATTTTGGACAGAGGAAATTTCATACAGGGCATTAGGTGCAAAGATTTGGGAAAGGATGAAAAAAAAATGAAGAAAGAAGAGAGCTGAAGAGCAAAGAGGAAGCGGGATGAATACCCAAGGATCAGAAGCCACTAATGCCCCCGGGCTGGAGATCCTGAACTTGCACTTGCTGATGCTATTGGTTAGGGACCTGATGCTATTGGTTCTGGAACCCTGAAAAGGTGCTGCATCAGCCTGGACTGTTGGAGGCAGGAGTCACCCCACCTCCACTGCTCTTTCTGCTTTTGCCAACAACCTCTAGCAAGTGCCACACTGTTGTAGGGAGGCAGATGCTGGAAGCCTCTCTCTTTTCTCTGCCTCCTGGTCCCCCACCAGTGCCTCCTCCTGGCAGAACCTAACAGAAAGCCAGCTGGTGATGGAGCCCGGGAAATGTAGCCAGCATCACAGGGCAGATTATAGAAAGGCAGCATGTGAGGCTAGAGACAATGGGTAATAACTAACTCAGTGTCAGAATAAAAAGCTGTGTTAGGCATTCTTTCAAGCTAACCAGAATCTTGTCCTGGAAACCTGAGGGACTGGAGAATTGCAATTCTCTCAGATCTTCTAGCTCAAGTGGGGCTTAAACTCTAGAAAACACCTCTCACGTTCAGATTGCTCTTGAGAGAGACTGTTCACGTCTTGTGGCAGCTATCTCTACTAAAGAGACAGTGTCGCTAGTAAAGAGAGACATTTCTATGAAATAATGACTCTGTATTGAGCTCTCATCAGGTGATCAGCAGTTTGGAAGATACAGAATTGTAAAATGCAGTTTCTGCCCTCAAGGAGTTCACAAACTGGTTGGAAAAACACCGGAGAACCTCCTCATCTCATGCCCGCTCACCACAAGAGCCACATTTTAACCTCTGTCCTTCAAGCTGAGCCATGCCCTCCCTTCCATGCAGTGGCATATGCATCTGCCTCTGGCAGTCTTGCTCCTCATCCCACTCCACCATGCTCTGGCAGGCTTACATCCTTCAAAACTCGGCTTGATGCTGCCTCCGCAGGAAGTCACTCCTAACCCCAGGCCTGGGAGAGAGACTCACCACACACTGTACATACTCCTACCTGTGCACTTACACTGTGGCCTCACCCTGAGTTTCCACGCTGGTGTGCCACAAATAGTTTAGAGGAAGGGCAAAGTTGAGAGCCTCCCAGCCTTGGAATGCCTGGGTGGGACCTGGGGCAGCTGGAACCCTCCAGCTACAAGCAACCCAGGATGCCACGATAAATATTACCATTTTCTCTGTGTTTCATTAAGTTAAAAAGATTGGGCAGCAGTGGTATAACCATCTGCTGACTTACCTGCTTCATTCACTAAGCCGTTATGCTGCTTGAGGGCAGGCACTGTCTTTTTCATCAACATACCCCAGGTACGTGGGAGCCATTCTGTAAATGTTCATTGATAGAATGAAGGAGGACAGATTTGATTTGAGCCTGGACGAACAGGAGATGTAGGGAAGAAAGAAATAGGAGAAGAAGCACGCACATGCATGGTCACAAAGAGGGCGGTCCATACTCAGTGTTCTTGGCTTCCAGGCAGGATGGCCAGACCAGTGTGGAGGAAGTGAAGAGAGACACTCTGGGAAACACGGCAGGCCATGGGAGCTGTGCAGGAGCGTTCACACCTCAGCCTTGAGTAAGAGGAAGGACTGAGGACTTCTGAATAGAGAAGCAACACTGGAACACAAATATTCAATGGCAAGTCTGGATAAAGGACAAGTTGGGTAGAGGAGGTCTGATGTCATCGACACCAGCTAGGGAGTTGCTGTGATATTTTTACCTGAATGAAAAAAATGGGTTTTATGATCATCAAGAAAAATATTTACTGAGCTGCTATGATATGCCCAGCCCACATGTCTCTACTAAGGGCACTTAGTAAATATTTGCTTGTTGCTTTGGTTTTGCTTCCTTCTTTAGATTTTATGTTGGACTAGGATTAAAATCACATGGTTTAAGATAGGATAAAGGAGAGTAGAGAAAGAGAGCTTTCCTCAGTACATGACCGAATGACCCATTATTAGTGTCTCACAGGTAATTGAAAATGCCGTGTCACTTCAGAAACGAGCTGTTACACCAGAATCTTCCAGCATTCCGAACTCTCCATTCAATAGACTTGTTCAAGTCAGCATCTGTATAAGGAGCATGGGAAGACACAGACAGCGTATGAAATCAAGAATGCCCTCCGAAAATAAAATCTTGGTTCATGAATGGAAATATCAATAAAGCATTCCAAGATAATCGCCACAGAGTGCACTGTAAACCTAATTTTAAAAATTTCTTTAAAAACTTTTTTTGACAGCAATTTGTTTTGTGTACTTAACGAATGCTTATTGAAAGTACACATTATGAGAGTGAATTGCCTCTGGTTCTGCACAGAACAGAATGGAGGGGCAAGGTTCAGCTCTTACTCTGGTGGTGAGCGGGATGTCAGCAAGTCCTTCCCAGGTTAGGGAGCAAGAGAACAATGTTAAGAGAGGTGCAAAAACGTGAACACAGTTGAGTTACAACACAGAGGCCTCATTCTAGCGGAACTCAAGTCTTGCACCAGTAGATTTCCCATTCGTTTTCCTCTGGGCCCCCAGCCTGGTTCATGGCCCCAGGCCACCTTCCAGAACAGCCCACGGGGCTTTCCTCAGAGTTGACTTCCTTCACCAGCTGGACAGTTGCTCCATCCGTTCACCAGTGAGAACCTTATGTTCCTGTTGCTTTTCCTCCTAAGCACTCTATGTTAACTGAAGCTTTTGCACACCAAAGGAGCAAATTTATTATCATTTTCCTGCTATTGATCAAATTATACACAGACAGACAGACAGACAGATTATCAGAAGTTTGATTTACCACAGTGGGATGGCTGCCACAAAGATGCCAGCTGTTAACAGGACACAGGGTCCTAACACTTGGACCCCGTCCCACTGGGAAAATTTAAACTGAACTGAAACCAACAGAGCTCATCAAATCTTTTCTTTGAAGGCCTTTGAAATGAATACATGGAGTATCATTCAGTGTCAGAGCAGAAGCGGAAAGAGGGTAGAGAAGGCAGAAGCCATCAGAAAACCCAGAGGAAGCCAAAAGGCAGAGAGAAAAGTAGAGAAAAAAGCAAGTCAGTAAAAGAAAAAGCAAAGACTGAAAGAAAAGCAGAGATCGGGTGAGAAGTAGAGACTGGGGGAGAAGCAGAGACTGGGGGAGAAGCAGAGACTGGGGAGAAGCAGAGACTGGGGGAGAAGCAGAGACTGGGGGAGAAACAGAGACTGGGGGAGAAACAGAGACTGGGGGAGAAGCAGAGACTGGGGGAGAAGCAGAGACTGGGGGAGAAGCAGAGACTGGGGAGAAGCAGAGACTGGGGGAGAAGCAGAGACTGGGGGAGAAGCAGAGACTGGGGGAGAAGCAGAGACTGGGGAGAAGCAGAGACTGGGGGAGAAGCAGAGACTGGGGAGAAGCAGAGACTGGGGGAGAAACAGAGACTGGGGGAGAAACAGAGACTGGGGGAGAAACAGAGACTGAGGGAGAAGCAGAGACTGGGGGAGAAGCAGAGACTGGGGAGAAGCAGAGACTGGGGGAGAAACAGAGACTTGGGTCAGAGACTGAGGGAGAAGCAGAGACTGAGGGGTGAGGCTCAGTGAGACGATTGCTGGAGCTGCTCTCAGGGCCAAGTTGCTGTGGGACAATGGAGTGTCCGCTGCTGGTAGGACAGGAACAAACAGATTTGAATCTGTCCATGAGGCTGCAGAACATTCCTGCTTGGATTCCTGCTCTTCTCAAGACTAACCATCACATGACTCTGTGTGAAGGGCAGAGCAGAGGGGTCAGGGAGTTGAGGAAGTGTGTCGGGTATTCATAATAGGACTTGAATATTTTTTGTGAAGGACTGTGGGTTCTTACGATAACACATATGCAGATTCAAATGCAAAGAACTAAACCATTTTAGAATCAAAGCACATATGCTTTTTAGATTATCTGTCGTTTATAGCATGTTTCATTATTCCATATTCTTTCTACCCATTATTTGAAAAAAAAAAAAAAAGGTAATGTACTTACTTTATTTTATATTTTGGGGGGCTGGCCTGTACAGGAATCCCAACCCTTGATCATGGTGTTATAACACCAAATTCTAACCAATTGAGCTAACCTGCCAGCACTTTACTTTCATTTTTGAAACTTGAATTTAAAACAATTGGGCATGGATTAGAGGGGTAGAGAGGCCAAGCTCCCAAACCTCATTAAAGCAGCCAGAGATCCAGTAAGGCCAAGGTCTGATAAATGCGTGACTTGTTAATACAGATTCTAAAACGAGCATGGCGAGGACAAAAACTGTATATTTCTAGTAAACATGATCATAATTTTTCTGTTTTACTCATTTCATCAAAAAGCCAAAATACTATAAAATGATCAGATCACAGAGATACATCCTCTTTCATTTCAGCATTCACTGGAACCACCTATGTGAATTATTTTTTATCACTTTTCTTATTTTCTAAGCTGAATCCTATCTCACTGGCCACATGTATGTTACCATTCAGCAATAACAGAGAGAGTGATATTCAGAAGTATTGTGGAGCTGGACACTGAAACTTTTAGCAGGATGTGGATTTGGCACCATGGGCTTGTAATGAAAGAAATGTAAGAACTGCTTTCAGCTAATGGAAAACTAAATTGGAATTGTGCTGGGAGAGTGCCCAAGAGAACACACCTCAGATGAGAATTGAGTTTTTATCAGAAAAACCTGATAAGAATGAAAAAAAAAAAAAAAAAAAAAAAACTATTCCCTCCCCCACCACCATCATCTAACGGTCTTTATATTTTATTGTTTCATTGCCTGCCTATAAAAGGACATTATACTTTAGTGTCTGTCAAATGTTTTCATAATTATGCAAGTACCCTTTGCCCAGTAACCTGAAATAATTTCTCCTTTCAAATGAAAGCTTCAATCCTGCAGTGAAAGTACACGTGCCAATTTCTTCATCTTCCAAGCACTAAAAGAAAAGCCATCATCTTGGCTTCTGCAGAGAAGAACAAATATTTAGTAAGCTTTTTCCTCACGGACTTTAGCACTTGCAGTAGGGGTATTTAATTATATATCATATTCCTTTCCCGTTCAACAAATATTTACTGAGTGCTTTCCTTGTGCTGGGCACCAAGTGTTGTGGGATACACACAGCTGAACACAGCTCTTCATTGTGTCTGGGGTGCAGGCTGAGGGCAGGAGGACAGCAAGAAATGAGGGTGCACATGAGATGGGGATTGAGGTCAGCTGGGGTTTTTGGAGGGTTCGGTAGGAAGCATCAGTGCTTGCATTAGGAGTTTGGACTATATTCAGAAAATAATGTGAAGACATTGGGAATTTTTGTGAATGACTATGGGTCAGGAGATCCTCCTGGTGGCAGCCTGCACAGTGGGTAGGAGGAGAGAGAGGGTGGATCCTCTGAGCAACAGCTAATCCATCCCAATTTGGGGCTGCTGAGGGGACAGGTGAGCAGACGAGGGCAAAGGTGGCATTGACATTTTGAGCCCGGTGTTGGGGTTGATGGTAGCACTCTAAACCAAAGCAGAGATCACAATGAAGATGTTTGGAAGGGAGATGACTTGGATGTTGGTGCTACTGAATCTGAGTTAAGAGACACGTCGATGTTACTCTTTGGCAGGAGTGGGAAATGAGCATTAGAATTTCAGAGAAAGATCAGGTTACACCAGCAAGGTGGTGAGAGAGGATGGGTGAGTAGAAGCCATGGGGATCACCAGTTCAGTCACTGGTCACCATCAAGAGAGCAATTTCAGTGGAATGGGGTTGGCTAATGGCCACATCCATTTGTCAAAGATGAATGGGTGGGAAGGAAATGAAGACAATGAGCTTGGGCTATGCTTTTGCAGGGGTGGAGTGAAGCCTTTCTGGTTTTGTTTTTAAGATAAACATTGGAAGATTAAGAAAAAGGGGGTCTAACTGATGAAGCACGATCTCCCCCACAACTGCCTCCCTCCTACTGAGCATTCCCTGTGTATTTGCCAGCTTAGTATTCCTAACCATTGCCGATGCCTCTGTTGTTTTTCTACAATTGTGGATAAGAATGAAATAATAGTAAAAATAGCTAGCATTCCTAGAGCATTCAAACTCTTCTAGGCACAGCACTAAGGAAGTTATAAATATTAATTAATTGAATCTTCACAACAGCCCTAAAAGGCTGGGACTCTCATTTTGCCTGTTTTACAGATAAGAAAACTGAGGCAAGAAAAGTTAAGTAATCCCTAGGACATAGTAGAGCTGGGATTCAGCCCAGACCCCAGGCGATCTGCTGGAGTCTGTACTCTTAATTATGATACTGGCTACCTCCAACCCCTGAAAAGGTAGGGAAAGAGTCCTAAGAGTTTTGCAGAAACTCAACACGTTTGCAGAAAACTTTCAAATATTCATTTTATCCATATACTGACTCATTTTAGAGAGTGACATAGGTTATGTTCAACATCACTGTTGCTGTAGGTAAATCATTATATAGGAGAGATGAAAAATCTGCCAGCATCATAAGCCTAGAAATGAGGACTCTTGGAGCTAGAAGGGACCTTAAAGCCTCTCTGCTCAAGTACCTTCTTTTACATAAGAAGAAACCACCATCCAGAGCAGCAAAGTGGCTTGGCCTAGCCTCTTCAGGGCTAAGAGCCAACTGAGACTGGAACTCAATGTTCTGAGTCTTTCCATTGCACCTGGAGTGGGGTGGGAATTGGAGGAGCAGGGGAGAGGGATGTGTTGAGAGAAGAAGGAGGCAGTGGGAGCAAGCCTGCACCCTAGAACTGGGTTCCAGGTGAGAGCAGAGGGGCCCTGGCTTGCCCACAGGTTGCAGCCCATAGCAGACCTCTAATTGCAGGGCTGCCCTGAGTTTGCATGTTCCTTTCAGCCATTTAGCCTGACTCTTATTTCCCTTCTCTCTCCCCCTGTGTCTTACACTATCTATGTCCAGAAGAAAGTGTTGCTGGGGCCTGGCACATAAGTGCTTAATTAATGTTTTTACGTTTATTAATTGATCCTTGCATGAGTGAATGATTGAAGGAGAAATGCCAAAGAAAAGTAGCTCCATGGGTCACTTCTGGATCTACCAGGGAAGTGAGAAAATAACTTCAGTAGAATCCTCTTGAAACCTACAGATGAAAAACACACTGTCTGTACCAGTGACCTAAACAGTGCAGTGTTGGTTTTAAAGATTTGTCCACTACTTTTTAACAGTGAAGCTCCCAGCATATGAGCTGCAGTTGGTAACTTTCACCTTTTAATGGCATTTCATCTGGCTGCCAACAGGGACACAGTAATGTGCAGACACTGAATGCATGTCTCCTGCAAAAACAACTTTCCACAAAAATAACTTACTGTGCAAACACGGCTGCTCCCTAAATGGCCCTACACATAGGGCAAGAAACAAAAAGCACATTTTGCAAAATAACTGCCTCTCCCCAAACCGTTACAGCTTTTTGGGTGGTGTTAAATCTTGTAAGCAGAAGGAGAAGTTATTCCTATCTGGTGATCACCTTTTGCATTCAACTGGAGATATTTTACATTTGAGGCCATTCTACTTGTATAATTAAGTTAAATGACTTAAAAAAAATACAAAAATACTTTTTACATAAAAAGTATGACTAGTTTCTGGCTTGAATTTGAGAGTACGCAGAACATTTACACAGCTTGATTAGGGACACTACCACAACCCCAGACAAAATAATACTTTTCTTGGGGATTCTCTGATGCCGGAACATTAGCACTTCATTATGGCTTATTACTTCTGGAAAGAGAATGTTTCTGGAAAGGACACTGTATTACACCACAGTTGACAAAGGCCTGTGGGTGCAGACAGGTCATCCAAACGGGTGACGAGACGTGGAGTAAGGACATTTCTAGCTTACACACAATGCTAAGTGACAACTGAGCTTGGCCCTCCAGTCGGGGAGGCAGTAGGGAGTGGGGGGGGCTGGGTGACAGGCAAGCGCCTATCTTGTCTGAAGGGGCAGCCACCACACAGCTCTGGCCAGCAGTCGCCTCCTAGGAATTAAGGCCAAGAGTAGCCACACCTTCTGCTTTTTCAGAAGAAATTGAAATCCTGATTCTAATGTTAATTTCCCTTATTTTATAGCAGGAGGTCTAGACAAAACACATTTTCTAGCCATATCTGGCTATGGGCCTCAGCTTCCTCTGTGAAACCCTCTTAGTTATCATTGCCTTAATGTGAACCAATGGATCAGAGCCTTACACCTAGTTTAAATCCCAGACTGTCATTCAATACCTGTGCTCTATATGAATATATGGTGTATATTTTATTAGTATATGTGTTGCATAGTAATATTTCATACAAGCATATGATATATGAGGGGTCTTCAAAAGGTTCATGGAAGGATTCGTATTATCTTTTAATTCCATTTTCTATGACCTTTTTGAAGTACCCTCACATAATATTAATATACCACTAACATGATAGTATATTAGAAGCCCAGTTTTCACATCAGGAAAATAAATATGACATCAGCCACCTTGCAGGGATGTAATTTATTGCAAACATTCTTTTCCATTCTGATTGAATATTCTAGGGGAGCCACCTGAAACCTGGGGCCTCCGAGGTCTGATATTTTGTGAAAAGCTTGTCCTTAAAGTCAGAGTAAGGCCAATGGGAGTGGGATTGGGGTTGATGAACACGAGGAAAATTCAGAGCAGCAGCAGAGTTGGAATGCTCAAGTTCAGACATGTTTTATCTTCAGCTCGTCTTGACTGTCCCAGCCTTTGTGAATCTTGGAGTAATGCTTGTCCTTTCCAAGAGTATTTGCCTTTTAAGAAGGGACAAAAGATGAATGGAAAGAGTATGGGTGGCAGGGAGGGGCTGGGACAGGAAGTGGCTTTGCAGCCTCGGGGTGCATGTAGGCCTCCTGTATGCCTAAAGTTTGCCCCAGCACAGGCCTGTCCAGACCCTGTGGTGATCACACTACCTTCAGCCTAATAAAAGCAGGTTACAGTCAATGTGTAAAATACAATTCTAACTTCGTAAAAAGAAAAAAATATATGCACACAAGTATAGAAAACCTTCTGTGTAGAGTACACCAAATGTGGGTGGAAGGGTTGATGGGAGAGATCCATTTTTATCTTTATGCTTGCCAAATGGACAGATTTTCCCAGGACCCACAAACTCCCAAATTGGACGTTCTTCTCAGTCTGGAATTCCACCCCGCCCAGCCACACTGAGCTTTCTGGGCCCTTCCTGAATCCACTGTGCTTGAGCTGCGCAAGGCACTTTCCTGGGCTGGGCCCCTCCTAGTGTTGAGCTTGCTACCCCTTCCTTGTTTCTTCTTGGACTTTACGCCTTCCTCCTGCAGCCCGAGTCCTCTCTGTCTTCTTTCAACGTGAGCACACTTGCCCTTCCTACCAGAGCTTTCCTCCATTCCTTGTGCTAGCACCCTGCGCAGAGCCAGCTGCTACATCTTCATCTGATTGTCCTGCACTGTAGAGTGCCTGACATACAACTAGCCCAGAGTAGGCTTTCTCTTGGTAAATGTGAGGCCCAGCTCCCATCCTCTTTCCCTTCTAAAACCAAACTCATCATCTTTCCCCCCAGTACACCTTTTCCTCCCAACCTCCCCTTTTGGGGTAGAATATTCTCTTGCTCAGGGTGACTGGGGCTCAAATCTCAAAGTCGGCCTTTGCTCCTCTTGCTTTCTTTCCTGCACTTCAAGTCAGCTGCCAAGTCCTACCTGTCTGCATTTTGTAAACTGTCTGGAGCATCTGCATCCTGTCTTGTTTCTCCTGTCTCCTCCTTAGGACAAAGCCTCGTGACCTCGCCTTCTGGTAAAGTATTGTGGAAGCCCCTATAATCTAGCTTAAACATCAAAAGGGAATACATCTGAGCTTTGTGGAGGACTAAAACCAGGAACTAGAACCAGAAACTGGAGCATGTCCAGGAATAAGAAATTATACTTTATTGGAGAGAAGGATGGGGGGGTGTGGGGGTGGGGGGAGCACTCACTCTACTGTAAAGGACGAGTCCCAAATGCCTTAGCCTAGCACGGATGTTCAGTTTCCCACCTTACTGACTATACCTCATGCATATTTTTCCTCAAAAACACCATGACATTCTTGCTTGTTGTATGAGTTCATTTTTGTGTTGCTGTAACAGAGACTAGATCATTTATAAAGAATAGAGGTTTATTTGGCTTATGATTCTGGGGCAGCTGCATCTGGCATGGGCCTCAGGCTGCTTCTACTCATGACAGAGAGCAGCAGGCAGCTGGTGGGTACAAGCAGATCACATGGCAAGAGGAAGCAAGAGAGAGAGAGAGAGAAGAGGTGCCAGGATCTTTGAAACAACCAGCTCTTGCGGGAACTAATAGAGTGAGAACTCACTCACTCCCCTCTCCCCCAGGGAGAGCAGTAATCCATTCATGAGGGATCCACCCCCATGACTCAATCAGCTCCCAACACTGCCACAGTGGGGATCAGATTTCCACATGAGTTTTTGGGGGATGATAACATCCAAACTCTATGACTTATCTTTCCTCATACCATTCAGAAAAATATGATTTTAAATCACAAGGGGCCTTATGAAGCAAAAAAGTCTAAGAAAAGAAATATGTCTCTTTAAGCTTAAAATCTATCAATAAGACACATGTAAAACTGACATTTAATATGTCTTGATCATTTTAGAAAACACATTTTTATTTTATTTATAAATCAATTGTATGACATAGAGGTTTCTTCCACTACATACTGAAGGGGGTCCCAGAGATATGAAGGTGCTATGGTCTGAACATTTAAGTCTTACCCCTCCCCCTGCCACAAAATTTCTATGTTGAAGCCACAACTCCCAAGGTGATGGTATTAGGAGGTGGGGCCTTTGGGAGGTGATTAGGTCATGAGGGTGGAGCCCTCATGAATGGGATAGGTGCACTTATAAAAGAGGCTGCAGAGAGCTCCCTTGCCCCTTCCACCATGTGAGGAAAAGGGGAAAGATGGCTGTCTATGAACCAGGAAGCGGCCCGCACCAAATTCAGAATCCACTCTTGGACTTTCCAGCCTCCAAACTGTGAGAAACGAGCCACCCAGTTTATGGTATTTTATTACAGCAGCCCAAATGGACTAAGACAGAGAGGAACTCTAATGGGCATCTGCTGTGTTTTGTTTAACAAGCACCTTTGTGGCAGAAACAGACAGTTGTCTGACATATCAATTCTCCACTCTTCTCTGCTAGTAGAACCCCGATTTTGCTGGGAATGGCAATGTGCCCAACTAAATAAATATATTTCCCAGTCTCCCTTGCCGATATAGGTGACAATGTGAAGTCCTTGTCATTGATAATGAAGCAGAAGTTGTTAGGTGAGGTTTTTACTTGTGGTTCTTCCTCCTTCCTATTGTGTGGAAAGTGGACCTGATGTTTGGGGATTTAGCAGTTACTTACGACTGGAGAAAAAGGTGTCACTCCCAGGGACAGTGCAGCAGAGAGCGAGGAGGAGCCTGGGTCTCTTTGCTTTGTGAAGCTGCCACACCAGCCCTGATCTTTCTAACTTCAGATTTCTTGTTCTGTGGAAGGAAAATAAAATCCCTAATCCATGGTGTCCAGCTTTGGCTGCCCACTGGACTCACCAGAGGAGCTTTGAAAAGTATTACTGCCTGGATCTCCCCTCAAAAGATTCTGATGTTAGAGCTGGCCAGTTAGCTCAGCTGGTTAGAGTGCAGACTTGTAGCACCAAAGTTGAGGGTTCAGATCCCCACACTAGCCAACTGCCAAAAAATAAAAATAAAAAATTGTGATGTAATTGATGTGAGTGCAGCCCAGATGATTGGCTTTTTAAAGTTTCCAGATAATCCTCGTGTGCAGCAAAAGTTGAGAACCACTGCCCTACTTTGTTTAAGCCACTGCTTTTCTAGTTTTTGTTACTTGCAGTCAAATACAGTGTCTCACAGACACTACCTTCTTCCGCTGAGGAGTTGCCTACTCCCAGACACCGAGTGTGTTTCTAGCTAGAATGATAGCTGGAAGGTGGGTGTGAGGCACACAAGACACCGCACAGAATCAGTATGTGGGACCTGCAGCAGATGGATGACCTTACCAGGGCCAGTATAACAACACAACTTTTAGAAGCAAACATGGGAGAATAACCTCATGGCCTTAGGGCAAGATCCCTTCAACAAAACATAAAAAGCACTAACCCTAAAAGAAAAAAATTAAAAGATTTTAATTTTCACTAAAATAAAAACTTCTGTTCACCAAAAGACACTGACAAAAGAACAAAAAGGAAAGTGGTGCGTGGGAGATATTTGCAATACGTATATCCAACAAAGACTTATATCCACAATACATAATGAAATTCAATCAATCAATCAATAAGAGGCAGTCAACCCAAGAGGAAAATGGGCAAAAGGCTTGAACAGGCACTTCATGAAATACAATATTCAAATGGCCATAAACATATGAAAAGGTGTTCAATCTCCTTAGTTATCAGGAAAATGCAAATTCAAATTACAATGTGATACCACTATAACCCTCTGTCTGATGGTGTAGAATGACTAAAATGAAAAACACTGACAATATCAAATGTTAAAAATATGGAGTATCTGGAAATCTCCTGCACTGCTGATGGGAGGGTAATTAATACAGTCACTTTGGAAAACTGTTTGGCAGTATCTGCAAAAGCTGAATCTCAGGTCTTTTGAAGGGAGGAATGTGGAATAACTTTTGGTTATCTTTTATAACCACCAAAAATCCTCTCCCCACCTCCAAAATTAAAATACTTTATAAAAGAAAGAAAAACAACCCTGTAGCCCTAAATACAGTCAAAGCTGAAGGACCAAGTAAATTGCACATGGTGTTTATAGTAATGACAGATGGTTGTGCCATCTTGGCTGGGAAACAGAAATACCCATGCAGGATAAATTATAAAAGGTCTTGAGGAACACACCCCTGGCATAAAATGCAATTGCTGTACATTTGTTTATATTGGCAGCACGTGTTTTTACTTCACTGTGATAATGAGAACAACTTTGGTTGCAAGTGGCAGAACCTAATTAGAACAAAATTTAGCAAAAAGGGGATTTTATGGAAGGATGCTAGATTAGAAGCTGTGGGAAAGTAGGGGTGAAGATGAACAGCTGGACACAAACACCCTTGGGATGTCCTCCCTGCCTCAGCTCTGTGTCGGTCCGTGTGTGGCCTCACTCTCCTCGCTAATTGCAGATTTGCCTCTGTCCCCATAGTCCTCTGCTAAGATTCCATCCAGTGGGCAGACACTCATTCTTTTTTATTCCCAGTTTTAAAATCCTAGGGAAAGAGGCTGATTGGCCCAATGTGGATCAAGACCCCACCCTTGGATCCCTCAATTGTGGCCTGGGGGTGAGGCCTGGCAAAGGCACTCTGAATGGCCAGCTCTGGCCAGGTGCCCAACTCTATACCAGCTGACTGTGGCTAGGAGGCAGAGGTTCAAAATGCCTGCTCCAGAATTGTCATGAAGACAAGAGGGGCAGGAAGGGAAGCAATGCCGAGAGATGTGGAGCTCCAGATAACACACAATGCCAGGCAGCATACTCACTTTAGGGAAATGTAGATCTTACCATTAAAGCACCAACTTCTGTGATTATGTTTTTCTGTATGACCCATTCTCCAGACTGGAGCTCTAAGAAAATCAGCCACAGTCCCTGATCACTGTGCACTTGGAAATACACCCACAGAGAGCCTGGGATGCCTAAAACAACGGATATAAGCTATAAAATGTGTCTTATTTGGAAATAGGGTCTTTGCAGATGTAATCAAGTTAAGATGAGGTGACACTGGATTAAATCACAGGATTGGGGAGCAAGAAGTACTCAGAATACAAGATGTGAAGCGTTAGGACATACTCCGCATCAAAAACTGTAGAGCATGTAGTGTGCCCTAAAATAGAACTTCAGGAGTTCTAGATGAAGCCCAGCTACAAAGTGTGGGGCAGCGAAAGTGAACCCCAATATGCTGGAGCCTGGGAGAGCACCGCAAGACCAAAGTGTGGAATTTGCTCCCTGAAGGTAGTCAGCTTGGGAGATCCTAAAAACAAAACGCGAGTGTGTGTTGCCCAAGACAAAATACAGAGGCAAAAATGTGTGCCCTCAGACATAAAACTCAGTCTCTGAATATAAAAAATCCTCAAAAGTGGGGATTAGGCTGTTGCCCTGTTTCCTGCACAGAAATTTGAAATGTCTTTACTGTTGTCGCTAGCCACAAAAAATCTAAGGAAGCCCCATAAGCCCCAAGACCGGGTGGACAAATCCGTAAAGAACAAATTCTGCGGATGTTGCTGGAGCTCTCAGAATAACAGTAAAACTTTGTATTTTGTATTGTGTTTCATCCACCAGGGTTAGACTCTTCTATAGAAAGCGGTTCTTCCTGTATATTTACCAGTAATGTAGACACACTGTGCAGATCCCAGTCTGATACCTGCTGCCATTAGTGTTGTATCAACACGTGTCTGGTCCACGGGTGGACAAACATGGCGGTCTTCCAGCTGCAGGTCTGGGTTTCTGCACAGGTGGAAGCAAATGTTGCTTCACTGACTGTTTCTCAATCCATTTCCTGAAAATGCAACTGTCTTCTTTCAATTCCCAAGACAGTACTCTAACATTTTTTATAGGAATATTATAGTTCTCAAAATCTTGCCTCCTGAGCATCAGTAAAGAAATAGTCTATGTGGAGAAAAGGGGAACCTGTTACCCTGTTGGTGGGAATGTAAGTTAGTACAGCCATATGGAAAACAGTATGGAGGTTCCTCAAAAGACTGAAAATAGAGCCCTACCACAGATCAACAATCCCACTACGTCTCAAGGAAAGGAAATCAGTATGCTGTAGAGATATCTGCAGTCCCGTGCTCACTGCAGCATTGTTCACAACAGACAAAATATGGAATCAATGGGACTGTCCATCAATGGAGGAACGGATCAAAAATGCAGCATATCTTCACACTGAAATACTATTCGGCCTTAGAAAAGAAGAAATCCCTGTCGTGTGTGACAACGTGGATGAACC
Organism: Cynocephalus volans; assembly: GCF_027409185.1. Lineage (NCBI taxonomy): Eukaryota > Metazoa > Chordata > Mammalia > Dermoptera > Cynocephalidae > Cynocephalus > Cynocephalus volans. The sequence goes on along the minus strand of NC_084473.1, from coordinate 95,772,073 downwards.
TGGAGGATTTTATGCTGCGTGAAATAAGCCAGGCACAGAAAGATAAACACCACCTGATCTTATAAAGAATGTGGAATCTAAAAAGGTCCGACTCATAGAAGTAAAGAGTAGAATGGTGGTTACCAAGGGCTGTGGTGAGGGGATGGGGAATAGGAAGATGTTGGTCAAAGGATGCAAAAGTTCACTTACAAGGGAGGAGTAAGTTCAAGAGCTCTACTGTAGAACATGGTGGCTATAGTGAGTAACAGTGTGTTGTATACAGTACTTGGAAACTGCTAACAGAGCAGATTGTGTATGTGAATTCACTTGATTTAGCCACTCTGCAATGTACCCATATATCACAACATCATGTTGTCCACCATAAACATATACAATTTTATTTGTCAATTTAAAAAAGAGTAGTCTGTATTTGCTTCCTATTGATAGAAGTCAATTTGTGTCTTTATCAGTACTACAGGGGGAAAAAAATCAAAAAACAAAGAATCAAACAAACTGCCTGTTAGACTCAGAATAGCCAATTCCCTAACTGAATTCTACTTAAAGATTTTGGTTACTTGTGTAGGAACAGCCTAGGTTTCTAGGGGACTCCAGGGCTCGTCATCGAAGACAAAGTATCTAGTTGAGTGGAGGAGAACCTTAGGAGGCAGCGGCCAGCACCATAGAGCAAGGCCCAGGAAGGGAAGGGTGCCCCACGGAGGGCGGGCAGGCGGAGAGCTGGGGCAAGGCAGCGCCGGATCTCAGGTCGGTGGAGGACGGATGGAGCTGGGTCTTGGCATGTCTTCAACCGCTCTAGTCCTGCCTTAGAACCAGGAGAGACCTTCCGGGCCCTAACCTGGAATTCCTCCCCTCTTCTCTCCTGGGCCCCTGTCATGCTGGCATCGCCCGATACAGAAGATGAAACACAGAAAAGGAGACTTATCCACGTTTTCTTACAGATGAGGGCATATGGCCAGAAAAAAGCCATGGCTGACTCCTGTTCAGGCTTTCCTCTCCTCTCTTGGAGTCTGGAGAACTTTGAGAAACAAAGAGAAGGACACAGAAAGGAGTAATAAGAAGATGAATCTAGAACAATTATCCAGGTGGTAAATTGGTGTCTAATTTTGAAAATCCTAATTGGTATCAATGCTCTGCCCTACGTAAAGAGGGAGGAATGGGACAAGGAACAAAAAAGCATATGGGAGAAATAGAAGTTAGAGTCCCTTCCCATTAAGCCTGCATTTCTTTATTTTTCTTTATTTTTTATTTTTATTTTTTGTCTTTTTCTTGAAGCTGCCATTTATATAAGCAAATAAACAAGATTAGTGATTACGAATAGGTCGGCTGAACTGGACCAAAAAGTGGATTCAAACAGCCCATTTCAAAAATCAGGAGATTTCTACTTTAAAAATGTGAGGATTTCAAAAATATCAGAGGATTCTCAATACCGGGTGCATCCTCACAAGGCAACGGTCTTCCTGGGTCAGGCAGTAGCTGCTCCTGCAGATGGGTCAAGTGCTTTTCAGTTGGGCACAATCCCCACCACTCCCTATTGCCTTACTCTTCATCAACATAACTGCTTGGGCCCTATTGCATATGAATTTGTCGATGCAGACTGGGACAATTGCAACATGAAATCAGAGGACAATTTTCTAAATACAACAAAAGCCCACTTCTATTACATGGCCACCATAACTTCTTTGTGGATCCATAAATGATCTCGAGTTGTTTACTAAGGTGTCTGGGCTGGCGCAGGATGAATTCGCCTCTCTTCTGGCCGTTGGACAAGGAAACCTAATCGTAGCAGCCAATTAGGTGCCAGTTGTAGTCTCCGGACCTGCTTGGGTGCACCCTCACCACCAAGGGAATGGGAGCTGATTCTAGAATGGGGTGTTGACCCTTTCTCTACACAGCTGCTCAGCAAGGGGGTCAGAGAGGAGATCTATGGGTCCTACCCTGACATCAGCTTTCCACATAAGGGTGGCATGGAGCAATCCGTGAATAATTCATGTCATAACCAGGTTGATGGGTGGGGAGCTTCAATGGCAATGAATTACCTTGTGTGCATTTCCTGCCTACATCTTAGTGTATCTTTTCACAGACGCCTGTGACAAGTTTATGAATAGGTGTATTCTCTGATGCCTCTGCTTTAGGCAAGGCAGTTTCAGAATCCTGGCTTGAGTTTCCAGTTTCTGACTTGCTATGTACAAACTGTATATCATAGGATTTCCAAATGCTCCTACTAAAAAGGAATCTGGATGGAAATAGAGCAATGGTTTTTAATGTATCTGGACACTCATGCATGTGAACGTCAGGAGGCTTGAGTGTTCTGGAGAAAAAGTAGTAGTGGAGGAACACGAACATTCGTAGAACAACTTACTGTCTTGGGAACTTTACATGTGTTCTCATTGTTAACATTTAATAGACAAAGAAACAGCGTTCTGCAACATCGCTGTCTAATAGAAATATTATGCAAGCCATATTTGTAGTTTAAGTTTTTCTTATGGCTATACATTTAGAAAGGTAAAACTTAAAAAGGGTGACAATTATAATAATATACTTTAACTCAATATTCTCAAAATGAACATTTAAGTATATAATTGATATAAAAATTATTAATGAAATATGTTACATTCTTTTTTCAGACTAAGTCTTTGAAGTCCAGGGCATAGTTGATAGATCAAATCTCAGCTTGGACTAGCCACATTTCAAGAGCTCCATAGCCACTTGTGGCAGTAGCTCTGAGAAACTGATGCACTCAAAGTTGGATGGCCTTGGACAAATTGTGTAATTTCTCTGGTTCCCCATTTCCTTATCATAAAATAATAACTGGAAGTGAAACAAGTCAGGCACAGAAAGAGAAATACCACATGTTCTCACTTATTGGTGGGAGCTAAAAATTAATATATAAATTCACACACACACACACACACACACACACACTCACACACACAAAACCGGGGGGGGGGGGAAGAAGATATAACAACCACAATTACTTGAAGTTGATACGACAAGCAAACAGAAAGGACATTGTTGGGGGGGAGGGAGGGAGGGAGAAGGGAGGGAGGTTTTGGTGATGGGGAGCAATAATCAGCCACAATGTATATCGACAAAATAAAATTTTAAAAAATAAATAAATAAATAAATAAAATAAAATAAAATAATAACTGGGCTTTGCCCAACTCAGGTATGTCTGTTCAGTTCCTCCTAGGTTATAGAATAACAGAGAAGCATGACACAGTGGTCACTGATACATGGTAGCAGAGTATCTGCAGGTGCAGGCAAATGGCAAGATTACATACGTGCCTGACATAATTAGAAGTTGTACCTCAGATCCAGGTGATATGGATCATTAAAGGGTGTTTTCACAACTGTGTTCACATTGGGGTGACACAGTAGTAGTATTCAAAGCTTGGTCACCTCCCACCTGAGGCTTCCTGCAAACTGTCAGGCCTTCACCTGGACAGGCAGAATTCTAATGCCACCAGCTAGGACCATCTTCTATGAGAAACTGGGGAGATAACTTCTTCAACCGTATCACACTAAACTGCAACTTCTCTATTTGAGTGTCAGACACTTGCTTACAATTATTACTGTACCAAAATAACAAGACATATGCAAAATCGTGGCACCCAGCCTATTGAAACAATTGTAGTTGTTCAATTTTATCCAGACCAATGAGGCTGTATTTTTAGTATCATTATTCAAATACTACTTAGGCAAAATCTTAGCTAATGAAAGTTAGCTAGAATGAACATTTTATAGAAAATAGAATATATTTGTTACCAAAGGGAAGTTTATTCTGATCAAATGAGAAAGCCCAGATACAGCATTAGATGCAACTTAAAAATATCACAGCAGAGAATTGAGGAAAATGTGCCTTTGGAGCCAATGGATCTACACTCACATCTTGGTTTTTCCACACTTTTCTTTGTGCCTTTGTTTCCTTTCCTTTGAAATGGGAAAGATATGTGCCTTCCAGAGCTACAAGAAGAATTTAAGTTCCTAGTACGGTGAACATTAGTTTCCTTTTTCTTTATCAATGAGAAAGGATGGGGTGAAACAGTTAAGAAAAAAACAAGCAAGGGCCTTCAGTGATTTTGTTTGTGCTTTTTTTTGTGGCCTAATCTATTTTAACAAAACACAGTAATTGTTTTCCTGATTAGGAAAGTAGGACATTTATTGTAGAATATTTGGAAAATACAGGAAAATATATTTTAAAAATCATCAGCAATTCTACCACCCAGAGGTAAATGCTATTTATGTCTCTATGTTTGCCCTAAGCAGACCTACATGCAAATATTTTTCTTTCTTTTTACAAATTGTGATATTGTTTTTACCTAAAGTATTAAATCCCACTTTTCACTTATGTACTCTTACTTTTAAAAGATTCTTCAAAGATTTTGGAATTTATCTTACAAATACTGTTCAAAACCATAACTTAATTGTTATACATTTCACTATATTGGTGTACCATGTTTTATTTAGTCCTGTCTTTGGACAGTTAGACTGTCTCCAAATTTTCTCAGTACAGAAATTCTGCATAGTATTCTTGCACACAAATTCTGGTGCACATCTGTTGATGTCTTTAAGATAAATTCCTAGGAGTGGAATGAGCAATTCTAAGAGTTTTTACGTGGTCCTGACACATATTACTAAATTACCTTCTTAAAGAATGTAACAGTAGACGTTCCTACCATGTGTGAATGATCATTTTTGTACCATCTGGCCTGAAGACCAAACAATTGGCTACATTTTGAAAGTAATGGATTGAGAATGGATGGATTATAGGTACATACGGGGGTTCTATTTATCTGCCTATGAACAGCAGATATGATTTTCTACTTTTTGTAATTAGAATGCAGGGCTACAGAAAATTGGGAGCAGGCCAGATAGTTTCCTGGGAAGAGAATTGTACCAAGGCCGGAAAGCATTCGTCAGCCCCGAGAGTCAAACGCGATTAACCTCTAGGAATGAGGAAGTCCCTTACAAAGTGGCAAGATGCCGGAAGAGGGGTACCTGCTGCAAACTCAGCTTTCACCCTTGGTGGGTGAGGCTGCTGGCTGCCTGCCAATTATAATCATGTAGAAACAGAGCACCATGGGAGAAACAGCCAACCAAGGGCAATGTGGGTGCAGAGAGCTGAGGCATGGGCCAAGGGGCCAGGAAAGGAGCAGGAGGTGAGGTAAAAATTCAAGAAGGAGGGGCTGTGTCTAGACCAGCTAGACATCCCTCTGCAGCCAATAGTCCAGCCTGCTGGAGACTCATCATAAGCTTTCTAGAAAGTCAAGTGTCTCACGTGCAATTATGAAAGGAGTTCTTGTGGGTTCCTGGGACTTTAGGGAGGAAGCAGGGACCACGTGGGACACACAGAGAAGGCAGCTCCACACCTCACGATTGACCTGGGCCAGCAGCTGCTACCGCCAGGCAGGCTCCAGTTTACATGAAGATTCAACACGAGAATTAGGAATTTGGTGATGAGAATACAGGACTAGAGAAAGAATGCATTGGTATTTATTTAAACTAGAGATGTGCACAAAAGACAAGCCTATAGATCTAGAGTACCTAAACAAGTGCCATTGTTTGAGTAACTTTAGGAGAATTAGCAAGGTAACTAAAAATAAGAAACAGTGAAAATAATTCTCCAATTCTCACAAAGGAAAATACCTGGTCCTAGTAATTGTGGATTTCTCACTACTTCCCAAGGAATAAACATGAAGTACACTTCAATATGGCTATGGGAATAACAAATCCTGTCAGGTTAATAGAACTTTAACTACTGGTTCTAAGTTTGGTAAATCAAAGGTTGTCCTTTACATGATATATCTTAAGTTCAAGAAGGGGTTTAAAATCATCCCACATAAACCACTCAACAAATTAGAACTATATGATCACAATGCTGGTATGCGAGAACATGCAAAGAGTGTTTCCAAAAGCTGGTCTTGGGCCAGTATATCTTACATTTTCATCAGTGATAACAGAAGAGGGCGCATGAATAAATAAATAAAAGAGACATCACAGTATGGGGTCAAAAATAGTAACAATAAACTAAGCACCTAAGAAAGGACAGAGTAGGAGAGAGAGAAACAGAAAATCAGTAGGTAAGACATATGCAATGAAGTCCGATAGCATCAGGTATCTTTAAGGATAAAGAATAAATTAAGCAAATAAAAAATAAAGTGAGCACACAGTACAGTAAAACATCCACTATCTGGAGTTTCCAAGAATCGGTCACTTTAGAAAGCTAAGGTTCCAGGAGCTGAGACACCTTTAAGTGCTAATCTTAGGTTTTATCTATTCCGAAGGGAAAATTTTCAAAAATGTGTCATTCACTTATCTGCTTTCTTAAAGAATGCGATGAGTACAATGTAACCTTTTCATGGCGACTCAGGGCAATCATTTATGATTCATTAAGCATTTATTGAGCCTCTCTACTCTGTGCCAAGGACTGCATGTTCACCTTTGACCACTTTTTATTTCCTTTAAAACCGGGTCTTGAAAACATTATGCTAAGTGAAAGAAGCCATCACCGAGAACCCTATATTATGTGATTCTGTGTATAAGAAGTGCTCAGAATAGACAGATCTGTAAAGACAGAAAGTAGATTAATGGCTGCCTAGGGCTGGGCCAAGACGGGGGTGGGTGGGAGGACTGGGGCATGGCCCCTCAGGGGTATGGGGTTTCTTTGTGGGGTAGTGGCAGTGTTCTAATGATGGTGGTGATGGCTACACAACTCTGTGCATATATTTAAAAGTCATTGCATTGTACACTTTGAACAGGTGAGTTGCGTGGTTTGTAAATCATATCTCACTAAAGTTATGCTTTAAAAAACCCAGGTTGGCAATGTTTGGAAAACAAGAAGAGGCAGCACCAGAACAAAGGTGAGGAAGGGGGAACGGCGCAGTGGGAAGGATGCTCAGCTCCTGCTCGCCTCTGTAGGATTCTTTGCCCCTGCTGGAACTAGCCTTGGACAACTCTGCCACTGTGCCGTCTCCTCTCCCTCTTGTCCTCGTGCCTGTCTGTGACAGGTTCTATGACATTAGCTGGCTCTGGAAACCACAGATGTTCAAGAGTCAGAAAAACCAGGCTCAGGAGTCAGAAAGACCTGGATTTCATGACTGGGGTGTGACCTTCACCAGCAGTGTGACCTTGGGTAAATTCTTTAACCTCTCTATGCCCTAGTTTCCTCATCTGTAAAATGCAGATGATAATATCTACTTCATAGTGTTGTCAAGAGGATTAAATGAAATAAAGCTCAGAATGTGGCCCACTTTGTGTCTGACTCATAGTAAGTGATCAAAAGAACTTTGTTTCTGGGAAGGGAGATTAGCAGGCTGTCTGTGAAGGTTTCCTATGAATAAAGCCAGAGTCCTCAGAGCATGACTTTGGCGAGCCTTATTTTGGCTCCTCGGCTATGTTTACATGATGATCCTGCCTGATGAGGTGCTATTGAATTCCCAGCTTTCCCTAAAATAGTAGAAGGGGAAAAGGAGCAAACATTAGTTGAGCATCTACTATGTGCCACATGCTCGACGTTCAGTGTCTCATTTAATACTTGCAATAATGATTATTGATTGCTCCATACTAGAGATGGGTAAACCAAGGCTCACGTAGCTAGTCATGATGATAATGCGATTAAACACGGTTACAATGTGCTAAGGTCATGGACTAACTCCTATAATCCTTACCAAACGCTATGAGGAAGTTACTATTATTATGCCATTTCACATATTTTCCTGAAGTACAGAAAGAGTAAGTAACTCCCCTAGGGTCACACATATTTAGTAGCTGATCTGAGATACAAACAGAAACAAATCTGACCCCAGAGCCTGTGTTCCTTCTATCTGTGCCATCCATCAAGAACACGGCAAAGGGTCCTAGTGGCCCCACATCTAACAGGAAGACGTGCTGTGAACCGTGCAGTAGATGGGATGCTAGACACATTAAAAGGGAGGAGTCCCTAGCTTCAATCAGGCAGTTTACTCTTTTGAGGTGGCTTGAGGGGAATGAAGCCAGCTTCCCTGGGCTCTTCTAAATCTTCCTAACTGAGAATACGTACCTAGAATACCATTTTTTAGCTCAAGGCTATTTGTGGTTTGGGGTTTGTCAAAATGGCTCTTAACAGCTGTTAGCCAATGCAAGGCTGTGGGGAGCTAAATTTCCAATTTCTCTGGACTGTTTGTTTTTTCCTCGCATGGTTTTGATAGCATAGAAGAGAGGAAGATCTTGAAGGCCCAGGGGATTTGAGAGAGGACAGGTGAACTCAGAATCTCGGGCCTCACTGCCTTCTATTCTGCACTGGAAAGCTTAGGTTGGTCTTAAAGGTTTGTGTGGAGAGTGTGCCCAAGGAGGGCAGAACCCACCCTGGTCAGGTCCATCCACCTCCCCATCTCCAGGGCAGCTCTGCATGTGGGAAAAGCAGGAACTTCTCTGCTGCTTCTATGCCAGCATGGTTAATTGTGTGCTGGTGTCCTCTGAATCCCACGTCAGGCAAATTTTCTTCAGGATCATGGCTTACAAGGGCTCCAGATGTGCTGGAAGAGATGGGCGTAGACAGTGTTTGCTAGGATGCCCATAATAAAGTACCACAGACTGGGTGCCTTCATCAACAGAAGTTTATTTTCTCACAGTTCTAGAGGCTAGAAGTCCAAGATCAAAGAGTTGGCAGGGCCAGCCGGTTAGCTCAGCTGATTAGAGTTAGATCAGAGTGTGATATTATAACACCAAGGTCAAGGGTTCAGGTCCCCTTACCCAGCCAGCTGCCAAAAAAAAGAGTCGGCAGGATTGGTTTCCTTGAGGCCTCTCTCCTTGCCTTGCAGATGGCTGTCTTTACATGGTCTTGAGTCTGTGTCCAAATTTCTTCTTCTTATAAAGACACTAGTCGTATTGGATTAGGGCCCATCCCATTTTAACTTAGTCACCTTTTAAAAGACCCTATCTCCAGATGCAGTCAATTTGGGAAGTACTGGGGGTTAGGGCTTCAACATAGGGATTTGGGGAGAACACAATTCAGCCCATAACAGATGGTGAGGGAGACAAATTCCAAGTGCAGCTTACTTTCCCAGCTTCTGGAGAATATGGAGGTCACATGGGCCTGCCAGGAATCCCTGGGAGATGAGCTCATCCTTCCAACCAAGAGGATGTCCTAAGTCTGAGGTGCCCCATCCTGGGCTGCCCTGCAGGCAGGGGCAGTGGCCGTGGGCTCAGTAGCTGGACCACTCCAGATGCCCAGGTGCCTGGCCAGGTTCAGCTTTGTCTGAGCAGGAGGCCCAGGAGAAAGCAGAGGCTCTTTGCCTGCTGTGCGGTTATAAAACATACTTAGGAGAGAATCAGACTCCATGCTAATTTAATAGTTATTAATAATGGATAACAACCATTCCTTAAGGATTGTTTGCACAGTGCTTGGAGGACCAAAAATTAGTGATAATAAAATTGCAGCATAAGATTAAATTGGGTTAAGCAATTTTTTTGCCTCTGCTTAATATGTTCCTATATAAAATATTCATTTTAAGTTATAAACTAATAAACAAAGGTGTCCCCCAGAGGCTCCCATGTGTCAAAACCTAATGTGATAATGAAAGTAAAAATAATAATAAACAAATTATAATAAATGATCATTTGGTACACAATGAATAAATTATTAGAGCAATAGGTTAACACGAAGACACACATAGGACAGGAAGGGAAGAGGCTGGCATCCACCTCCTGCTCTGTCATTTGCATTGACGTGTGACAATGTCAGCAGCTTTTCTCTTTATCCTTTCAGCAGGTGTCCACTGAGCAGCGATGATTTGACAAGTGCTGGGCTCGTCTCACCAAAACTTCCTTTCCTTCTCATATCTTTTAAAGTGATTCCATGAATACCAGAAGGAAAAAAAAAAAAACCTAAAATGCAAGTCCTTTGAGTCATTAACCCTGGAAGACTTTCCTATTTTAAATCCCAGGTGATGATAGACCCATGGTCTCCCAACCCTCAACTCCAGTTGCTCTTTCTTTATTTGTGTCCCTCGGGGTTTGTATTTGATGTTCTGCTCTTCTCTATGTATACCCCATTCTCATAGCCTTACAAACAGCCATGCTGACAACTCCCAACTTACATCTCAAGCCAAGACCCTCCTCTGAGTCCCAGACTCACCCATCCAACTACCTCTGTGACATCTCCACCTCGTGACCCCCAAGCTTCTCAGTAGCAACAGTCCTACCTTTCACTGTGCCTCCTTCCATCCCAGGAAACGGCGACACGAGCCATTCACTTGCTCAAAACCAAACCCCAAAAGGCAACCTTGGGTCCCCCTTTTCCCTCACTCCCCATGTCCTATTCATTAGCAAGTTCTTTCAGTTCTACCTTCAAAGTACGTCTGGAATCTGCCTGCTTTATCCATCTTCTCGGTCACCGTCACCATCATCTCTGGCTGAGATCTGTATGACAGTCTCCCAGTGGGTCTCCCCACTGTCACTTTGCCTACCCAACCAGCAGCCAGAGTGACTTAGAAAGAAAAAGCAGGTCATATAATGCTATTCTCATCCCCAGTCTGCGTAAAATCCTTCAGTGGTTTCCTGTTGCACTTAGAATAATATCTGCGTTTCTTATGGTACCCCAAGGCCCCGACTGAGCATGTCCCACCTACCTCTCCAGCTCCATCCTGAGCCGTTCTTCCCTCTCATGACATTCAGGCCAGACTGGCCTCTAATAATTCCCTGGGACTTTACTACTGTAAGTGAGATCCTGAATCAGCAGCCTCAGCATTACCTAAAACTTGTTAGAAATTTCAAGCCCCTCTCCAGACCTACTGAATCAGAATCAGGATTCCAAGATTTTCCAGGGCATTCATAAGCAAATTAAAGTTTGAGAAGCACTGCTGTAGATTAGAGGGCAACAGGCTGTTTCCACCTCCGGACCTTTGCACATGCTGATCTTTACTCTGGCTCTCCAAATATTCCTGGAATATCTCTGGAAATGGATGTGATAAGCCATGGCTGCTCATGGAGAGAGACACTTGGTGGCTGGCATCAGGGATGGGAGAGAGGGTTATTTTTTATTATATACCCTTACCTTCACACAAACAAAAAAGTCATTTTAACAGCTTTCTTTTTTTCAACCTTCAGTTTTGTTTACAGCCACCACTTTATGAAAAGTAACTGCCTGTCCTTACTTGGTGTCACAGTGTCCTTTTGCTTCCTTCATAGTGCTCACCATAACTGGATAATTGTTTTTCTTCACTTATTGCTTATCTCTCTAATCGGAATGCAGGAAGATGAGACCGTGTCTGTCTTGCTCATCACTGTGTGTCCACTGTTTTCAGGTCAGTGCCTGCACATGGTAAGCTCTCTGATACTTAGGAAATGAGCTTCTCTGAAATCTTCCATTCAAACACTCCGTACATCCTTCTGTGCAGTTTGCACACTAATTTTCTCCCACTACTCCTATTTCATACCTCCTGAGGGTCTTGGGACCCCTGACTGCTCTGCTCTCTGTCGATGAGCTCTTATCCTCTAGCCTTCCTGGTTTGGATCTGTGGTTCTGTGCTGCTTTCTTCAGCTCCCGCACACAGAGCAGTTGACTTCATCCCCAGGGTAACCGAGAGAAATGCAAGTCATCAGAAAAAGTTTCCTCACTTCCCTGCCACAAAGCCCACAGACCTATCTGTGTTTGCTATTTTTTTTTCTTTCTGTTTGTGAAAATGACAACATTACTCTCTCCATAAGCGCTCAGCTCTCACTCCTCCCATGGTGTGCCGGTAACTGTGCAGCAACTGGCTCTCCAGGAATAAGGAACTCTGGTTGGTGGAGTTTGCTGATTTCCATGGTACGAATACTCCCACCATAGCCAATTTGTATTCAAAATTGATATTGAGTGATAGTTCAGCTACCAGTGCAATATCACTGAATGCAGAGTTGGAAGAGACGCTGGGAAGTGTGTCATCGTGTCGCATGCCCACCACACAGATACAACAGATGGAAATAACCTCGAGAGAATGGCTAGCAGCAAAATCTAGTTTAAAAAAAGGGAGGGGGGGTGAATTTTCAGTATTTATTACTTTGTTTCTAATATAATCTATTTAACTACAAGTTTCTGCATTTTAATTTTTAATGCTAGCCGTGTTTGACGCCCAGCTCAGAAAATCAGCACATTGAACAGTGGCTCTCCTGCTGGCTGCATCTCTCGCCACCCACCTGCTAATCTCCCTCCTCCAACCACCACGATCTGGCTTCTGCCCGGGAAACTCTCTCAGCTCTTTGGTGCTACTTCCTTCTTACCTTCCTGGGTCCCCAGGGGCGTGGGGCTCCTGGAGCCACCTGCTCCTCTGGCTTCCACAGGCCTGCAGAGCCCGGCTTCCTCCTCCCCAGCTGTGTTCTCTTGCTCGCTCCCTTCCTCAGTCCCTGTCCTCTATCCGTCCCCCAGGCGCTCAGGCCACGTGTCCTGGGTGCTCTCCCAGCCCCCATAGGCATGTTCCATGCAGATGGCGCTACCTTCTCCATCTCCAGCCCATCAGGAGCTCACCAGGTATTGTGGCACTAAATGAACAGGTGAAGGAACGGCTCATGAAGCGATCCATCTTCTCCATTGTCACCGGCCTCTAGTCGGTCCTCCACACCTCTCCATACCCATTTTCCCAGAGTGCAAGTTTTAAACAAGGTGGACAACCTTCCTGGCAGGCTCCTGAAGGGGTCTGGTGAGCTCAGGCTGGGCCAATGTGGGTGACAGGGAGATAGACAGAGCTGACTGTGTTCATGTGACACCAAGGTGGCGTCAACATGCTCCGGCGGTCGCTGGGTGGGGGCAGTGGGAATGGTTCATGGGGGTCTGCGGGAGGCACCCAGGGCGAGGCTTACTGTTATTTGGACTTTGAACTGTTTCTACTCACAACAATCTGACACAAGATGTGTGGGGTTTTTTCTCACAGCACTGATTCCCCAACTCTCTGGGTGTCCTACAATTCAATTCTATTTTGACACTGTTTATCTGGAGTTAGCGTCAGATCCCACAAGTTAAGGGCTCAGTCTCCAAGACAGCCCTCACTTCAGTGCTGGTCACAAGTCCTCAACCAACTGGCTATAAAATGGCAGTTCCTTTGACCCCTTCCTCAGGTTCAATCATTTGCTAGAATGGCTTACAGAACTCAGGGAAAGACTTTACTTACGTTTACTGGTTTATTATAAAGGATGTAACTCAGGAACAGCCACATGGAAGAGATGAATAGGGGAGGTGTTGCAGGGGTGGTGCAGAGCTTCCATGCCCTCTCCGGACAGGCCACCTTCCCAGCACCCTGTGGGTTCATCAACCCAGACACTCTCCAATCCCTGTCATTTCAGTTGGTTTGGGCCACTTAACAAAACACCATAAACTGGGTGGGTGATAAATAGCAGAAGTTATCGACCATGGGTGATTAACCCAGTGTCCAGCCCTTGTCCCCTTCCCAGGGGTTAGGGGTGGGCTGGCAGCTCCAACCCTTTAATCACCTGGTTGTTTCTTCTGGCAACCAGCCCCCACCCCAAGGCTATCCAGGGGCTGATTGGTCATAAACTTGGTATAGTTAAAAGGGACTCATTATAAATCACAAAAAACATTCCTCTCACCTTTATTACTCGGGAAATTCCGAGGGTTTTAGAGCTCTTGTGCCAGGCACCAGGATCAAAGATCAAATGTGTATTTCTAACTATATCACGATATCACAGAGGCCATCATAGGAAGAGCAGATTTGTGCATGTAGATTTGTCCAGATCTACAGGTGCCCACTGCACTTCTGGAGATGCAGGGAGGCAGACAGCACTCAATACAGAGGTTGGGATGGGGACAGAAAGTTGGGACTTGTGAGCCTATGGTAATGTCACACAGATAAAACAAGAACTTTTCAGTGGTTTTTCACAGATTCTAGAAGAAACTCTAGACTCCTGAACATTCTCCCCCACAATGCCCCCTCCCGGCTTAGCTCATGCTTCATCATGGTTTGGGTCTCAAGGCCAGCAGTGCTTGCTCCGCCCTCCCCTGAGTCCTGGTGGTGAATGTCCGTCTTACTTGGTTTGGGCTGTTATAACAAAATACCATAAACTGGGTGGCTTATAAACAGCAGAAATCTATTTCTCACAGTTCTGGAGGCTGGGAAGTCCAAGATCAAGGTACTGGCAGATTTGGTGTCTGGTGAGGGCCTCCTTCTTAGTTCATGGATGGCACCTGCTAGCTGTGTCCTCACAGGGTGGAAAGAGGGAGGGAGCTCTCTGGGTCTCTTTTACCAGGGCATTAAGCCCGTTCATGAGGCTCCACCCTCATAACCTGATCACCTTCCAAAGGCCCCACCTCCTAACACCATTACATCGGAAGCTAGGATTTCAATATATGGATTTGAGGGGGTGCAAATATTCAGACCACAGCAGTGCCTCTCCTGCCTGTTCCAACAGGGCCCTCTGTTCGTCTCTCACAGCAGTGGTTACTCTGTGCCACTGCATGGGGGCGTCACACTGGCTCTGCCACAGGACTTGTCCATATCCTCTGCCCGGGGGGGCTGAGAGCCCCATTGGGGGCAGGGACACTCTTGTCGCTGTCCTCTGTGTTTCCCCAGTGCATACTCGGTACCTGGCTCATGGTGGATGTTCAATAAATATGTGTCAGAAGAAGACGTTATAACAGGAGCTTTTTGAGGCTTGTAAGCCAGCCCCAGTGCACACAAATCCAACGGCTGCTGGCATTGGAACCGCCCCGGCCAGTCTCCTCTGGATGCTATGCACTGTGTACTCGGTGAGGCATGAGGACATTCAGAGGATGCCAGGGACATGTACCCATATCTTCCTTCAGTGTTGGCCTCACTTTTTCCAGACACATTTCAAAGAAATCTTGAAAGTCTGACCACTCTGTGAAGCTTTCCCCAGACCCGCCTTGGGTAAATCCACAGCTGCCACCACTCCCTCTCACCCGCTGAGCTCTAATTTATTATTCTTTTTATATAGTGCACTCATTTATGGCTTGGCTACATCAGCGAGGTGCTGGTCTGCCTCTTCATGGGAGTGTCATGGCTCTTGGACTGTGAACTGCTCTGTGAGAAGGTGAGGAAGGGACTTTTGGATTTAGTTGTTGGTGTGAGGCCTCTTGGAGCAACTCCAGGATCCCTTAGGGGAGTTATAATAGTGGTGACAGTAAAGAACATCCCTTCCTTGCAGACTTACCATCTGGGACTGTGCTAGGTGCCAAGCAGAGAAGAACTTGTCAGGTCCCTGGAACCAGGTATTGGCTTTTAAATCAAGCAGAAAGTGTCTGAACCTGTTCTATGTTGAGTTGGATTCCTTGCTGAACATCAGTGTGCCTTCAGAGCACCCTGAGCATGAGAATGGCCTTGGGAGGCGGAGAGAGTTCCAGGTACCTGGCCTGCCCTCCTGCCCCACCCCAGGCCCATTGAGCAGTCCCCTGCAGGCTGCTTGCTGGCAATGGAAGAAGCAATTATGGACTCACTTCCCTGTGGGGCTGGCTCTTCGTCAACACTGCAGGGCTGTGGTTTGGTTTCAATAAAGGTAGAAGACTCCAAAAGTTTGTCATGAGAAAGCCCATGACCACCTGTGTTTACAGACTTGGGTGGTTTCGGAGGACTTAAAATACAATCCCGGAGAATAACATTTAGCTGCATGCATGTGTGTGTACGTGTGCATGTATATGTGTTTGGTGGGTAGGTATCCTGGTCCTCTCCCCACCCTAAAGCCCTCCTCCTGAGCTGGAGACCAACTTTAAACTTGCATCAGCGAGTTCCTATCTTTCTCAGAGCTGGCTGAAAATCACAGCGGCAGGTTTGAAGTCAAATTAAACACACAGCCTTGTTCCTGCCTCTGTTTTTAAAGTGGAAGTCATCATAATATTTCCCACGGACACCCTCCTGGCCCTACTTTCATCATATCCGAACAGTGAGTGACTTTACCTCTTAGTGAACACACTTTCTCATCAACCATGATTCAACAGCCTGTTTAAGAAGTGGAGGAAAATTACAGCTGCTAAATTCTCAGTCTGTGCAACACACAGTGTCATTCCAGAATAAAATGTGGGAGGGCAGACAAGATAGTTATTGTCCTTGCAATACAACATTAGAAATCACTGTTAGATGGTTTATTAGTCAAAGTTCCCCCAAGAAACAGAACAAAAAGGATATATACATATAGGAGAGCACTTCAAAAAGTTCGTGGAAAAATATAATCGAAAGATAATACAAATCTTTCTATGAACTTTTTGAAGTACGCTCACTTATGTAAAGAGATTTATTATAAGGTATTGGTTCACACAATTATGGAGGCTGAGAAGTCCTACGATCTACCATCTGTGACCCGGGAACGCTGGTGGTATAGTTCACAGGCTGAGAGCTGGAGAGCTGACTGCAGTCCCAATCTGAAGACCTGAAAACCAGAAGCGCTGAGGGCAGGAGAAGATGGGTGTCCCAGCTCAAGCAGTCAGGCAGAGAGAGGGCAGATCTCCTTGCCTCAGCTTTTTGTTCTATTCAGGTGCCCAAAAGATTGGATGGTGCCCTCCCACTTCAGTGAGGGTTGCCTTCCTTACTCAGTCCACCAATTCAAATGCCGATCTTTTCCAGTAACACCCTCACAGTCACATCCAGAAATAACGTTTAACTAGCTATCTGGGCATCCCATGGCCCACACAAGTTGGCACATAAAATTAACTATCACAGGTGGCTATGGTGGTTATTTTCCTCAAAGTAGCTGAAATAAAGGTTAGACAGTACCCACTTTACACTATTACAGAATGAACTAGTAAACACCTACACATTTTGGCATTCTGAGAACAAAGTTCCCAGCCTGGCATGTCCCTGTGTCACCACAGGGTGTGTTTTTTCATTTCTCAGGTCCCACTCTGTCATAAAAGTGCAAGCTGAGCATTTGCAGTTTGCAGATGACATTTAAGTGCTGCCTTACGGAAAAAACAAAGAATAAAACACCCTTTGTTTCTTTCCTATTTTAAGTAACATTCTCAGCAACGTGTTCATGCATTTTGTACAGAGGGCATAAGTAAATATTGTGGAAAACACATTTGTATACCTTCCAAGGCCTTAATAATCATGGAAGTTATCAGAGGCCCAAAAAGGCCTTAGCACTAAATCATGTGGCTTCAGCAATGTAATAATAAATCTATAGTTGAGTCTTTCCAGAGGAAATGTGAACTACAAATCAATTGGCTGCAGACAATTCATTTGTTTAATTTATCCTTTGGATTTATAAAGAGATCCAATTAATTTAAAGATGCTTTCATTGGCACTTGCTGCTCTGGATGGTTCTTCATCGAGAATATTAAGTTCCTGGAACCAGTGACTCACATCTTTTATTTCTGTACATGATCTCGAAAGGTCAAGGGATTAATCCCTTCAGCACTTCAAAGGGGACTTATTACCTGGATTTAGGTGCTAAGTGGACTTTGCTCCCGTGGGAGAACCCTTCAAACTGGCAGGCCTGGCTGGAAAAAGACCCACTTGATCACCAAAGGTTGACTGAAGCTTAAGGAGAGTTCCCAGAGACTTTGCTGAGCCCACCAAGCCCAGTGTCACTCAAGTCAGTGTGTGTCTGAGCTTGGAACGCCTACAGAAGTGATTCAACTCACTCCTTAGTTAGTGCGGCTTAGGCTGTAGACCTCACTCTCAGTTTTCCAGGCTGTTAAAATGATCAACAGTATTGATGCACAGGGAGGAAGGAGAAAACAGTTCTCCCTAATGGACTAGTCCTATTCTTTCAGCTACATCTAGAATATAAAGAACTATAGCCAATAATTTACTCTTTGGAGAAAAAGGAGATCTCCATTAAAATCCTGTCTAGGAGACCTTTACAAACTAGCAAATCTCATTTTAAAAAGTACTATTCCTTGTTTTCAACCAATGGAAAAATATAAGCAATTGTTTTTCTGTGAGGCTGTGTAAGATTATTCATATTCATCAGAGAGCTGAGAATAGGTGGACGTACCAGCAGCAGACCAGATTTTGATATAATTCTGGAAGGTGGAAAGTGGAGGCGATGATATTGCTAAATTTCCTACAGCAGAGTACGCTACAGCTTAGAGGCTGCAAAGAGAAAACTGCCTGGAGACAGAGCCCTCGTCTTGGCTTCTAAGAATCTCTCGGCTCAAATTCATAGGCACAGAACAGTGCAAAGAGGGATGAAATGAGGCTGGTTCAGTGAAGATCTCTGAAGAACTGCAGCCCCACAGGGCAGTTACCGCATAGTGCCAACTCCAAACATTACCCAGGCTAAATCAGGAGGGCTGCTCTTTAAAGAAATGGCATGGGGGGGCGTGGGGGGGGTTAGGACCCCATGTGGGTGTTGGTGACCCACCCAGAAGTAAGTTTTCCTTATGTGGGCTTTGTGGGGGTGGGAAGGAACAGGTGTTTCCTGCCTATCCACCCTACAATTGAGCCTACCAATTGACCTTCCCTGCCCATGCACTTGGTCCTCCTATTCTGGAAGAGGAGTTTTGGGAGAAAAGGGCTACGGAAGTGTGGAGGAACCCACAACACACTCCCCAGATCAGTCAGTCTGGTTTTCATCCCTAAATACAAAAGGACAATCACAAAAGCCTTGAGGAAAACTGATGGCTTCAAAGAGAAGAACCAGGACGAGCAACCCGAGGACTGTTCCCAGGGAAGGGACAGAGAATTCAAGAAATGGATGTCTCAGTCCTCTGTGTGAAGACATTGTTTCAATGTAAAAACAATAGGTTGACCTGAAAAGGGGGCAGAGAACAAGAATTCTTAAAGATTATTGATAGGATGGCCAGGATAAGACAGCAAACTAGGATGAGACATGATTTTGAGTATTTGCTGGAGTATAAGAAACAAGCATCAGCATGATATTGATGCTTGGAACATTATCTGTGGAGAGAGAGATTTAGTATCAGTGGATTCTATTTATTTCTCCAGTCACAATACTTAGTTCTGCAGTGACTATATAATAAAAATATTGTAAATGCTGTTTCTTGGTTTGCAAGTTTTAAAAATTAACTTCTGGCAGAGTACCAAAGCCCTAGTTAATGTACAAAACAGAATGCAAACATAACATGGGTATTGTCCAAGTCAGTGGAGCTGACAGTCAGGCGGGGATGGGGAGGGGTGTAGTGGTTACGAAGGACTCAACAGATCCTTGCATCACTAGGGGGAGGATCGAGAGGAACAGTCTCCTGTTAGTGGAGAAAGAAACAGCACATACAGGTAAACAAACAGAAGAACTATAGGTATGTATGTTTATAAGACAAGTCTTGGGGAGTTGTGGAGGGAAGAGGCAATGTAAGTCAGGCAATTATTTCATATTACATAGAGGGGACTCAGTAGATACCGTGTAAGATTAATAAATCAAGAAATAGAGTTATAAGCATATTATCTAGAATTATGGGTGTAACCACCCAAAGAATATGAGAAATCTTCAAAAAGTTCATGGAAGGATTTATATTATCTTTTAAATCTTTTAAAATTTTTAAAAACTTTTTTCCATTATACATGTTTAGGGGGGTACAGTTCGTTGTTTCAACCCATGCATAAATTGTTTAATGATATAATCAGAATAGTGAGCATATTTATCACCTAAACATTTGCCATTTCTTTGTGGTGATAACATTTAAGATTCTCTTTTCTGGCTCTCCTGACATACACAATACAATATTATTTTAATTCTATTTTTCCATGAACTTTTTGAAGTATCCTTGTATAGAAAATAGTTAAATGTGGTTACTCTGGAGAGTGAGACTGCCTCTTGGAGTGCAAGGTGTTGATTTTTCATTTAATATTATTCTATAGCTCAGGAGTTAGAAAACTGGCTATTGCCTGTTTTTCAAAATACAGTTTTATTGCAACACAGTCACATTCATTTGTATTATGTATGACTGATTTTGTGTTAACAGTGGCAGAGTTGGAAAGTTGTGACAGAGACTGCATGGTCCATGAGCCTAAAATATTTACTATCTGGCCTTTTACAGAAAAAGTTTGCAGACTTCTGCTATAGGCTGTAATTTTTTTAAAAACTCAAAAAACTGTGTGTATGTTTTATCTTGATTTTTAAAAAGGAAAACTAAAGTAGGGGAAAATTCTAAACTTCCCACTTTTCAATACCTATTTCCAAACCTCTGTAAACTTAAACTCTAGGTCATAAAACCTCCATATAACTTCTTTTCATTCTTAAGTTGTTTCTAATAACAAAGCACTCAATCCCAGAAATAGATTATTCACTGTGGAAGCCATGAGAAGATGCTGAAACAGAGAGGAGGCTGGTTTGCTGTCTGCTTAATGTTCCCCCTGTAAAGAGCCCAGTTTTCCAGAAGCTCTTTAGAAAGTCAGTTTTTGTTTTATTCTTCAATTTTGTTTTAAAAAATCTTTTTAAATTAAAGGAAGTGCAAGTAAAAGAAACTGAAGAAAACAGGAATTGTAAATAACATGCTATTGCCTCACAATCCAATAATAAACAATGTTAGAAAACAGCAGCTAAGGAGGTGTATTAGTCTATTTTCTGTCATTCAAAACAGGATACCTGAAACTGGGTAATTTATAAAGAAAAGACATTTATTTCTTACAGTTTCAGAGGCTGGGAAGTCCAAGGTCAAGGGAGCACAACTAGTGAGGGCTTTCTTCCTGGTGGCGACTCTGCAGAGTCCTGAGGCAGTGCAGGGTATTTTAACTGTGACAGGGCAAGAGCGCACATTAACGTGCTCAATTGCTCTCCTGATAAAGCTACGAGTGCCTTTCCCATGATAATCCATTCATCCATTAACCCATTTGTCAATTAGTCCATTAATGGATTAATCCATTCATGAGGGTATATCCTCACAACCCAATCACCTCCAAAGGCCCCACCTCTCAACACTGCCATATTGGGGATCAAGTTTCCCCATGAGCTTTGGAGGGATAAACCTTCAGACCACACAAGAGGTAAGGATAGGAATGTTTCCAAGTGTGGCTGGATGGAGTCCACAGTGTTAACAACTCAATGACTGACACTTGTTTGCTCTGAGAAAACAACTCAGTGCACCACAATCTGAAATCATAATGAAGACATGAAGGCAAAAACTATAATCTTGGGGCACTAAGTCTATGTGGAGGTGCCTTTTGTCTGCCTGAAATTTTTTTTTTAGTTTCTGGATTTTGACACATGCAACAGGAAAAACTGGAAATCTGGCACAGGTTTGTTTATTTTTATTTTTTTACCTAAGGCATTGTGTTAATTAATATGCCAATGCAGAATTCCACTCTCAGCTTGGAGATGTAGACAGCTTGAAAGGGAATTGCTCCCACCCTTGCAATAGGAAAATAGTAAAACAAACTACAAATTAATGACTAATTTTGAACCCATCAGAGAATTGAGGTTGCAAGGCAAAACAGGATCTGAGCATTTGCTTACCTAGGACAGAAGCTACTGAATGGTGTATAAGTCAATAAGATGATTAATTAGAAACTTTTAACAAATTGCTAACAGCTGAAAGTGAGCTAACAAGAGAGTATGAAGTCCTCCCTTATGGGATTTCCCCCCAGGAATTCTACTAGATGCTTGCAGCCGAGATTAGAAAAGAATCCTGAAAAAGCTTTCCCATGCTATGACTGGGAGAGGGGAATAGTAGCCACTGCCAAAATTGGCCAGGCCCACACCCCCTATCACCCTCGGTGAAACAAAAGCCTTAATCTTCAGCAGGAAAGGTGACAAAAACTGTTGCCTGAGGTCACTGATGGAAACTTGCTGCAGCTGGGGAAAAGAAACAGACAAAAAGTTCTACCTTTTGGGGAGGAGTAGGAAAATTTGTGAAGGTCACACCTCTGGGACCCAGGTTCACAGTGCCTGCATAATACTGAGGTATCTACTACCTCACACTAGCTACATCCAGTAAAAATAATGGTGAAATGCAGCCAGGAGAGCTACAAGGGACAGGTTTCCTTTGGGAAGCACTGGTAAGACTGAAAACCCTCTGGAAAATTAGCCCACACTATAAACATAAGATAACTCGAGGAACTTGAAGCCTCTGATGCACTAAAGGTAACTATACTAAAAAGAAATTTCAAGTCAACCTAACCCCTGAATAGACTACCATAACTCCTGCAATAAAGTCCTAGGAGTAAGACAGTTTCATCTCCAAACATAACAACATTTACCTTAACATCTATTGTTCTATTCAATATTTCCTGCCTTCCAATAACAAAAAATTATGTGGCATACAAAAAGTAAAGAAAAACACAGTCTGATGATATGAAGCAATCATTAGAACAAGACTTACATAGATGTTGAATCTAGATATAGATGTTGAAACTATCAGGCATTAACTATAATTAATCTGTTAAAAGATCTAAAGGAAAAGGTAGACAGCATGCAAGACCAGATAAGTAATTTCAGTAGAGAAATTAAAACCATAACATAGAATCAAATGGAGTTGCTAGAAACAAAACAAAACAAAAACCAGTAACCAAGATAAAATGTGCTTTTGATGGGCTCATTGGGATAACTGATAAAGCTGAGTAAAGAATCAGTGAACTTGAAGATACATCAATAGAAATTACCCAAAATGAAAGGCAAAGAGAAAAAAAGAGTGAAAACAAACAAACAAACAAACAAACCCAGTACAGCTCATTTAAGAGCTGTAGAACAATATCAGAAATATCAGACATTCTAACTAAGCAAAAGTGGAATCCCAGAGGAAAGGGAAAGAGAAAATGAGGCAAAAGAAATAGCTGAAAAAAAAAATTGCTGGAAGTTTTCCAAAATTAATGATAGACAACAAAAATCACAGATCTAAGAATATCAGAGGATACTAAAAGGATAAATTTCAAAAACAGAGAAATAGACACACCTAGACATATCATATACAAACTGCTATAAATTAAAGACAAAGGAAAACTTTTGAAAGGAGTCAGAGAAAACAGACATATCACCTACAGAGAAAAAAGGATAATAACTACAACCAGACTCTGTCAGAAACCACACAAACCAAAAGACAATGGATTAACACGTTTAAAATGCTAAATGGAAAAAAAAAAAACAAAAACGGCTGGCAATCTAAAATTCTATACCCACTTAGTATATCCTTTAAAAGTGAAAGATATGAGCAGTAAAAAGTTTCTCAGACAAACAAAAATTGAGGAAATTCATTGCCAGCAAACTCACTCTACCATAAATATTAAAGAAAGAACTTTGTGCAGAAGGAATATGATAAAGGGAAGAAGATCACCAGAAATGAAATAAATGAAGGCAAAGGAAAACAGTCTTTTCTTTTTTTAAAATTTAAGTTATCTAAAAGATAACTTAAAAAGCAAACATAGTAACAATGGAATATGTGTTTACAGCATATGGAAATGTGAAATGTATGACAACCATGGCACAAGAGATGGGAGAGAAGAATTGATAATACATTGTTATAAAATCCTTATAATACCTGTGAAACAGTATAACATTATTTGCACACATATTCAGATTATTTTAAAAATATATATTATAAATCTGAGAGCAACTGTGAGAAATTATTTTTTTTGGAAATTGAAATGTATTGATTGTACATATTTATGGGATAGAGTTATATTTCAGTACATGTATACAGTGTGTAGTGATCAAATCAGGATAGTTATCATTGCAAAGATTTATCATTTCTTTGTGATGAGAACATTTAAGCTCCTCTCTTGATGCCATTGTCAACTTATTGTTAATTATAGATGCCTAGCACTACTGACCACCAATATAACTTATTTTTCCTATCCAGCTGTAATTTTGTGTCCATTAACCAACACCTCACCACCCCTCTCCTTCCCTTTCCAGACTCTACTAATCACAGTTCTATTCTCTACTTCTAACAGTTCAACTTATTACTTTTTAGCTCCCACACATGAGTGAGAACGTGCAGTGTTTCTTTCTGTGCCTTGTTTGTTTCACTTAACATAATTTTCTCCAAGCTCATCTATGTTGCTGTGAGTGGCAGAATTTCATTCTTTTTCATGGCTGAGTAGTTTTCCATTGTGTGTATAAATACCACATTTTCTTTATCCAGTCATCCATGGACGGATATTTAGGTTGGTTCTAAATCTTGGCTTTTGTGAATAGGGCTGTAATAAACAGGGGAGTGCTTATGTCCCTTCCACATGTTGATTTCCTTTCCCTTGGATATATACCTAGTAGTGGGATTGCTGGATCATATGGACTCCCTTTACAACTCACTTTAGGATTTCTTGTAGGGCAGGTCTTGTGGTGGTGAATTCCTACAGTTTTTGTTTGTCTGGGTAAGACACTATCTCTCCTTCATTTCTGAAGGATAGCTTTGATGGGTATAGTATTCTTGGCTGGCAGTTTTTTTGTTTCAGCAATTTGAGTATATTATCCCACTTTCTACTGGCCTGTAAGGTTTCTACTGAGAAATCTGCCATTAACCTGATAGAGATTCCCTTATGGGTGACTTGGTGCTTTTCTCTTGCTGATTTTAGAATTCTCTCACGTCTTTGACTTTGGAGAATTTGATGACAATATGCCTCAGAGATGACCTTTTTGGATTAAATCTGTTTGGGGATCTTTAAGACTCTTGGATCTGGAAGTCCATATATTTCCCAATACTTGGGAAGTTTTCAGCTATTATTTCATTAAATAGGCTTTCAATGCCTTTTTTCTTCTCCTCCCCTTCTGGTACACCCATAATCTGGATGTTTATATGCTTAAGGTTGTCTCATAGATCTTGTAAACTTTCTTCATTTTTAAAAAAATCTTTTTTCTTTTTCTTTTCTTTTTCCAACTGGGTTGTTTTCAAACACCTGGTGTATTAGTCCATTTTCATTGCTTATAGTAAAATACTTGGGACTGGGTAATTTTTAAGAAAACAAAATTTATTACTCACAGTTTTCGAGACTGGGAAGTCCAAAGTCCAGGGAACACTTATCGTGAGGGCCTTCTTCGGTGGTGGCTTTACAGCAAATGCAGAGGTCTCACATAGTAGAAAATGGCAGAGCAGAGAGAGACTAACCTCTCATATGCTCTTCTTTTAAAGCCCTCAGAACCATGCCCCTGACCACCTCCCAATGGCATGGTCCGTCAGTCTCATCACCTCTTCAAGGCCCCACCTTTCAATTACCATAATAGGATTTCCCACCCTCAGCAGTTACAGTGGGAATTGAGCTTCAGTGAGGTTGTGGGGAAGCAAAATCTATAGCCCCTGTTTTTGAGTTCAGAAATTATTTCTTTGGCTTGATCTAGGCTTAGCCTCTCAGTTATATTTTTTATTTCATTGAATAAGATTTCATTGAATTAGTGCCAAGATTTCTTCCTGGCTCTTTTTTTCTATCTATGTCTTTGTTAAATTTCTCCTTAAGCTCCTGAATTATTTTTTCTTATTTTGTTGTGTTGCTTTGTGTATTTTCTTGCATTTTATTGAGCTTTCTTAAGATTATTATTTGGAATTCTTTTTCAGGCATTTCCTTTTGGGGGGTCTGGTGCTGAAGAATTATTGTATTCCTTTGCAGATGTCATATCCCCCCCCCTCACCCCCTTTTAAAAATGTTTCTTGTATCCCTGTGTTGATGTCTGGGCATCTGGTGGATTGGTTGCTTCTTTTAATAATCTGGAGTAGCTTTTGAAGTGAGAGACTCCTTCCTGTAGATGTGTTCTATAGTGATAGTTGGGTAGGGAGTTTAGATATGGTTCTGGGTGAGCACAGTAATGTAGTCTCTGTGCAATTTCTTTGATGGCATTCAATGCTGGAATTCTCTGTGAGTGCCATCATGGCCTAGGTGCTGGTGTGCTTGGCAGCTCCTTGCTGGAGTGGGCACCACTGGGCTGTGTTGCAGTGGTGTGGACAAGGTCTCAAGCTCTTGGGAGAAGCATTGGGGTGTTCTGCTGCTTTTCAGCTGGAGTGGGTGATCCTGAGCAGGATCATTGTTGTTCTGGCCAGGATCCTGTGCTGACAACAGAGGCACAAGGTTGCTCTTCAGCTCCTCAGCTGACGTGGGTGACCCTGGGTGGAATTGCAGGGGTCAAGTTTAGGATCTTGGATTTTGAGAGAGACAATGAGTTACTTAGCAGCTCCTTAGCTGAAGTGTGCGACTCTGGGTGGAGTCACTGGGGTTCCAAGCTGGGCCTGCACCCACAAATGTGGTGCTGGAGTATTCTGAAGCTCTTCAGCTGAAGTGCATGACATTAGGCAAGGTTGCTGAAGCCATGAGTGGCATCTTGTACCCTCAAGAAAGATACTAGGGCACTCTGCAACAGCTTCACTGTCAAAGTGGGCCACACTGGGTGAGGTTGCTTAGGTTGTGGGTGGGACCCTGCACCCTCAAGAGAGACACTGGGTTTCTCTGCATTACCACCGTTGGAGTGGGCCAACTTGGGAGAGTTTGTTGTAGTTTTGGGCAGGACCTTGAGCACCCAAGAGAGACCCTGGGGCTCTCTGCAGCTGCTCATCCAAAGAGGGTCACTCTGGGTGAGGCCATTGCAGTTGTGGGTGGGCCCCTGGGCCCCCAAGAGAGATGCTGGGTCACTCTGCAGCTCCTCGGCTGTAGTGGGCCACTCTTGGCGAGGTTTCTGGGGCCATGGATGAGCCAGTGCAACTCCAGGAGGGACACTGGGTCACTCTGAAGCTCTCCAGCTGGAGTGGGCTGCCCCACACAAGGTTACTGGGGTTGTAGGTCAGCCCCAGTTCCCCCAAGAGAGATGCTTGGTCCCTCTGCATTTCCCCAGCTGGCTTGGGTAGCCCTGGGAAGATTCACTGGAGCTACAGATGGCATTCTGTGTCCCTGAGAGAGGCATGTAGGAGATTCACGGTCTCTCAGCTGGAGTGTGTGGCTCTGGGCGGGTTTTCCGGAGCTGCAGTGGGACTCAGTGCCCCTGTGAGAGGTGCATGGGTTGCTGGCTGTGGCAGAAGGCCCTGATTGGTTGGCTCTCTGGCTCTGGAAAGTGCAGGCACTGGCTCCCTCTGTCCTGGTAATGGCTACTGCACTGCACTGGATTACCTGTTCCCAGGGTGCAGGGCACCACGTGGGCTTGAGTGCTGGAGTCCTGGTGAAATGAGGGGGCCTTAGACTGTGGAGATGCTGGGGATATTGAGCACCAGGGCAAAATGTATTTGAGTATTTGCTCCAAACCCAAAATAGTGACATTGCTGTGGCAGCATGGGAGCTGGGGGGTGGAGGGGCTCAGTGTGAACTCCCTGGGTTAATGCAGTTGTGTTAATGTATTAATGCTTCTCCCAGAATCTCCCAACACTGGGCTCACAGCCTGAAAGGGTCATGCAGCTCCCTTGTATCTTGGATTACAGCTGTCTTGCTTACCTTTTCTGTGCAGGCAGAAGTTCCTCCTGGTTGGGGGATGGGGTAGTGGAAGCTAGGTATTACTTTCTGTTCTCTATGTGGCTATCCTGAGTTTCTGTGCTCACTAGCATTTCTGTTACTCCTTTTATGTGGTCCAGCACTCTCCTTTAATTATTTTCATCCACGTGTAGTTGTATAGTCATTGTTTTGTCTATGTTTGTGGGAGAGACGAGCAGTAGAGTCTTCTAGTTGGCCATCTTGCTTTGTCCCCTGTTGTAGTACATTTTTGTTGCTTATACCAAAGTACACTGAACTGGGCAATTTATAAAGAAAATGGAATTTATTGCTTACAGTTTCTGAGGCTGGGAAGTCCAAAGTCCATCTGATGGTGGTGACAGTGACCCAGGGGTCTCCCATTGCAAGATGGTGGAAACAGAGAGAGCAAAAAGAGAGAGACAGATTCTCCTCTTCTTTTAAAGCCCTCAGAACCATGCCCCTGACCACCATTTTTAATCCATTCACTACTGCATGGTCCTACAATCCAATCATCTCTTCAAGGCTCCACCTTTCAATTACCATAATAGGATTTCCCACCCTGTTATCAGTCACAGTGGGGGCTAAGTTTCTAATATAAAATGTGGGGGACACAATTCAAGCATCAATGAGTTTGGGGGGGACATAATTCAATCCACTACACCCCCCAAAAATGTTTTTTGAAAGAGGTGTAAATAATAAGTCATAGAGGAGATAAAATTGAACCTTTAAAAAATTATTAAATCCAGAGAAGGCTGAAAGAAGAAAAACAAAAACAAAAATAAAAACATAGAACAATTGGAACAAACAGAAACAGCTAGTAAAGTGGTAGAATTTAATCCAACCACATCAGTAATCACCTAAAATGCAAATGGTCTAAACATACCAGTTAAAAGACTGACAGTGAATAAAAAACCATGCCTCAACTATATGTTGTCTATAATAAGTCCACTTTAAATATAAAGACATATATAGATTAAAAGCAAAAGAATGGAGGAAGATATACTCTGCAAATACGAACAAAAAGAAAACTGAAGTAGCTGTATTAATTTTAAAGTAAACTTCAGAACAGGGATGATTACCAGGGATAAAGAGAGACATTACATAGTGATAAAAGAGTCAATTCTCCAAGAAGACATAATAATCCTATATGTGTTTGCAGAGTATCAAAATACACAAGGCAAAAATTGATAGGTTTGAAAGGAGAAATGGACAAATCCACAATTATAGTTGGAGACTTCAACACTCCTATTTTAGTAAATGATAGAACAACTAGGCAGAAAATCAGTGAGGGTATAAATGATTCAAACAACATTCAACCATCTTAACCTACTTGACATATAGAACATTCCACCCAACAATAGCACTTCCTGAGCACACATGAACATTCACCAAGAATGTGTGCTATATTTGGGGCCATAAAATGCTGATATAAAGGCAATATCCCATATGCCAGGTAGTTTTGGCCTGACATGCACCAGAGAAGAGCAGCCCTGGGTAGTTTGAAAAAATCTCTTCAGGTATTTCTGATTCTTTTTCCTACCTCTCTCTTTCCATCTCCCCTGCCTTCCATTCCCACTAAGAACCTTTGGGCTGGAATCTGACAAGCAGGGGATAAAGAAGGGTTGGGTGTGTGACTGGAATGATGTCTTCTCATAGACTGACCCTGCATGGAAACATCCACGTAGCTAAATACTTTGTTTGTCCATCCATTCGATAAACATGAACTGAGCATCTACTCCGTACCAGGTACACTGCTACACCACCGACTACTGAACGTGCACTAAGTCAAAGGTGGCAACACCAGGGATGGTGGGAGCTTTGCAAATGGAGCCTGCAGCCTTCTGCCAACTGAACCAAAGCAACGTCCTGAGAACTAGTGAGGGGTACAGAGACTGCAGTTACTGAAAATGAAGGGAAGAGAAGATAATTAAAAACTGGGGATTATTTTCTTTTTTGTAATAAACAGCCACCTGCCAGAAGTATCAAAGCTTTTGCTCCAGCAAATAAGCTGGCCTTGTCTGTGGCTCACCACAAAGGTTCAGAGTCAGTGGGGCCCAACAGGTCACCTTTCCCGGCACAGACCCAGAGAGGCAGCCCCAACACTAAATGCAGACCACACCAGACTTGTGTATTAGGTAGGGCTACCACAACAAAGTACCACAGATTCAGCAGTTTAAACAACAGAAATTAATTTTCTCACAATTATCAAAGATAGAAGTCAGAAATTAAGGTGTCAGCAGGGTTGGTTTCTTCTTCTTCTTCTTTTTTTTTTTTGTGACCAGTAAGGGGATCCTAACTGTTGGCTTGGTGTCGCCCGCACCACGCTCAGCCAGGGAGCGCACTGGCCATCCCTTTATAGGATCCGAACCCACGGCCTCAGCGCTCCCAGTGCCGCACTCACCCGAGTGAGCCATGGGGTCGGCCCAGGGTTGGTTTCTTCTGAGGCCTTTCTACTTGGCTCATAGATGGCTGTCTTCTCCCTGTATCTTCACGTGGTCTTCCTTCTGTGTGTGTCTGTGTCATAATCTCCTCTTCTTATTAGGACAACAGTTGTATTGGATTAGGGTCCACCCTAATGACCTCATTTTACCTTAATTACCTCTTTAAAGACCCTGTCTCCAAATACAGTCCATTCTGAGGTGATGAGGTTAGAGCTTTGACACACAAATTTTCAGGGACAGAACTCCACCTATATAATAGCTGTGAAGCCCAGAGACCCATGGGAAGGGATCATATAGAGAAGAAGTCTCTGTAAACCTGCTATGGTCAGTGCAGAGGTGTGCAGCAGATACAAAGAACTGCAGCCCGAATGGGCAGGAGTTGCTGGGACCCAACCCCCTCCCCCAGTCACATTCAGGGTCCCTAGGTCCTCTCATGAGGTTGCAGTCAATATATCAACGGGGCTGCAGTCATCTGAAGGTCTGACTGGGGTTGGGGGAGCCAGTTCCAAGGAGGTTCATTCACATGGCAGGTGGGTTGGTGCTGGTGGTGGACAGGAGGCCTCGGCCACCAGCACCAACTTGCCTGCCATGTGAATGAGTCTCATGGGCCTCTCCATTGGCTGCTTGAGTGTCCTCAATATAGGGTGACTGACTTTCCTCCCAGCAAACAGTTCAAAAGTGTGCAAGATAAAAGCAGCAATACCTTCCATTACCCGGCTTCAGATGCATGGTCATGTCCGTCTGCTACATGCTATCTATGACTAGACGTGAACGCTCAGTCTGTTCCATGCTCAAGGGAAGGGGAATTAGGCTCCACATTTTGAAGAGAGGATTGTCAAAGAAGTTGTGGACACATTTTAAAATCACTGCCTAAAATATTTAATTTAAATTTAAAACCACAACCATAAAAGTATCTCCCTGTTATTTTCCCCTGGGATCCAATATGAAGATTTCTGTCTTCAAATTTTTTTCTTCCTCAGTTTTCCACTTGAAATGGATGCAAATCTAGAGCCCACCTCATTGAATGCATTTTTCTTAAAATTTCAGGGGCACATCCATTTGCTCTGTGCTTTTTCTTCTTCCTGATGACTCCTTGAAGATAGACGAGCATCCTCTCCTTAGTGTACACGAGGGAGCTAGGATTATCCTCAAGTTGGCAGCCTCACCCGAGCTAGAGACCGTGACCATAGTCTTGGGGAGAGGCTTATTCAAACCTGGCTGGACTGAGGAGGGAGAATATCTTCAGGGCTGTTTACATTTAGTCAGTCCTATAAAATGCAGTTTTTGAGAATTGTGACAACCCAGGATGGATGGAGTTACAAGAACTTTCTGGGCACCACAGATTCTGTTGCTGATGGTTTTCAGCATTAATCAAAGGATAGGCTTGAATGAGGTGGAGAAAATTTTATTTATTCCCCTCAGTGAGACGACTCCATTTATTCTAAGGAAATTCTCTGTTAAGCCTCTTGGAGTGATGTATGAGTGTGAGAACCAGTCTTAGTGTGTTTTCTATTGCTGTAACAGAAAGCCACAGAATGGGTAATTCACAAAGAAAAAAAGTTTATTCAGCTCACAGTTCTGTAGTCTGGGAAGTCCAAGAGCATGGCTCTTGGTGAGGGCCTTCTTGCAGCATCAAAACATAGTAACACCAAGGTCAAGGGTTCAGATCCCCATACCGGCCAGCTGCCACAAACAAACAAAGTGGTGGAAGGGTGGAAGGGCAAGAAAGCACATTCAAGACCTTGCTTTTATAACAAAGTCACTCCTGTGATAATTAAACCACTCCCCCAAAAGAGACATTAATTCATTCAGGAGGGTGGAACCCCCATGACCTAATCGCCTCTTAAAGGCCCCGCCTCTCAACACTACTGCTTTGGGGATTATGTTTCCAACACACGAACTTTGGAGGACATATTTAAACCATAGCAGAACTCAAGGCCTGATATGCTTGAGACAACCAAGAGAAATTTGGCCTGCTGGGAGTAGGTAGAGTTATGGGACTAGGAAGCTAGAGAGGGCCCTGTCTCTTTGTGACCCCACTCCCAAATATCTAATAGGACTGACCAAGACAAAGACTGCCAGGTGTGCACAGAGTTCTTTTGCAAACTGTTGAAGTGGCCAAATTCTTGGGAAAGACAGCAACAACCACCAAGAATGCATGAGTCCCATGTGCAAAGGGGGCTGTGGAAATGGAAAACCCAGGGCTCATGGGGCAAGCTTTGGATTTCCCCAAGCATAGAATCTGCTGGCATCTATGTTGATTTCACCTAGCTCTTTGAGGCAAAAGGGGATCCCTAGAGTTCAGACCACATATGCAGTTTACATGGTCTGCATATATAGTCATGTGTCACAGGCTGTCAGAGCTCTGTACACCCCCCCAAAAACCCTACACCATTCTCCCTGAATATGGAAGCTCAGCACTAACACTCAAACAAAAGTAAGGAAAATTGGTGACTGTCCACATTTAGCCAGGGCAGGCAAAGTACATGACTAGGTTGTTGGCACAGCAGGTCCTCCTATGTCAGCTGGATCAACACCTGGGGCTCCTGTTTCCAGGAACAAAAGCAGTCTGCAGGTGCGACCATTTCAGCCTGGCCTGAATCTCTGAAAGGTGAGGTGTGCTTCAGAAAGACCTGCCTTAGCAATTTTCTATTCTCTCCTGCACGTTTATTCCCATCTGTACATAAGCCCTCTCTTGTCCCTTCTAACAAATGAAAAACTCTGTTGGCCACGCCCACCCCTCCAGCTACTGACATTTTTTCTGCTCCCATTCATGTAAACTTTCTTGAAAGGTAATGGCTGGCCAGCTTTGACCTATTCTGCCTGTGCTTCTGCCCTCAACATTCCACTGAAATGGCTCTTGTCAAGGTCCCCTACAACTTTTGTGTTCCCAAAGCCAATGGCCACTCCTGCTGTTGTCTGGCTGTATCTCTCAGCAGAGCCCCAGCCTACACAGCTGTTATACCCTCTTCCCTCCAGCACCACCTTCCTCGTGCCTTGCTCCTCTGCTGATAGTAGAGCACAAATGTGTTGCCCCCCCAAAACTCATGTGGAAATCTGATCCTCACTGTGGCAGTGTTGGGAGCTGTTTGAGTCACGGGGGCAGCTTCCTCATGAATGGATTAATGCTGTCCCTGGGGGAGGAGGGGTAGTGAGCGAGATCTCACTTTATTAGTTCCCATGAGAGCTGGTTGTTTCAAAGACCCTGGCACCTCCCCCCTCTCTCTCTTGCTTCCTCTCGCCATGTGATCTGCTTGTATCCACTGGTGCCTGCCGCTTTCCGCCATGAGTAGAAGCAGCCCGAGGCCCGTGCCAGATGCAGCTGTCCCAGAATTGTGAGCTAAATAAACCTGTTCTTTATAAATTACCCGGT
This sequence comes from Cynocephalus volans, assembly GCF_027409185.1. Taxonomy (NCBI): domain Eukaryota; kingdom Metazoa; phylum Chordata; class Mammalia; order Dermoptera; family Cynocephalidae; genus Cynocephalus; species Cynocephalus volans. The sequence goes on along the minus strand of NC_084473.1, from coordinate 95,739,032 downwards.
CTCAGGTGTTCTGTTACAGAAACACAAAACGGACAAAGACATCTGCCTTTTTTCCTCCTTCACAGACCTTTCCTATCCTCTTCCTGTAGTAGTACTGGAGTGTTCTAGAACCGATCCCAGCACCTTTCTTTTCCTTCCAGTCCCCTGAATTCCTATCCTATCAAAATGCTCATGGCTCCGAATTTTATAACTTGATCTACTTGGTATTTCCACTGAGATGCTTAATGGAAATCTCAAATTTAAGATGTCCAAAACTAAACTCCTTTCGTGGATTACACTCTCCACCCGCATTTCTATAAATGACACCAGACTGACCCAGTGCTCCAGCCAAAAATCTAGGTGTCATCTCTACTTCCACCTTTTCCTTGTCACACCACATCAAATCCTCCTGCATGTTGGATTTTACGTTATCTTTAAAATGTGTGCTGAACCCCTCCACTTCTCTCTGCCCCCACCATTACCCTAGATCAGGCCACCATGATTGTTTTTACATTCGGGTCACCTCCTCAGCAAAGCCTTCCCTAACTACCCAATCTCACGAAGCCTTTCTGCCACGACCAAGTTCCTGTTTTAGACTCATCTTTGCACTTATTCTATTTTTCCTATGTTTCATATTTATTCATTGTCCCTCCCCAAATAAAATGGGTGTGCCACCAGATAAGCCTCTTACTTGTTTGCTCACCAGGGTGCCCCCAGGTCCTCAGGCAGGGACCACACAGAAGCATCAACTGAATAAAGCAATGAATGGAAACACCACATAGTTCAAGTAAGTGCTCATGGTCAAAAATTACCAGACAAAGAACCCTCACACTCTCTCCAGTCCTTCTAAGAACTGAAGGAGGAAGGTAAAGGTGGTCACCCAAGGAAGCACCGTGCTTGTCCCCAGGACATAGAAGCCCTCAAGGTCAAGTTTAGTGTTCATGTCTGTGTTATCCTTGAGGATGCAGATCAACTACTGCACCAATGCTTTTTAAAAATGGGGGCATCATGGGTAGTGTTTAAGAGCATGGGCCCTAGCGTCACTTTCCAGGTGCTTACCTACTGTCGGATCTTGAACAAGTGACCCTCACCTCAGCGTGCCTCAGTTTCTTCACCTGCAAAGTGAAGATAAGTACTTTTCCCCAAAGGACTGTGGAGAGAATTCTAAATAATACAAATGATGCACTCAGAGCAGAGCCTGGCTCAGTAATTACCCAGTGTCCTTCTTAGGAAAACCAAGGCTGGCATTTCCTTACAGGCTTTTACCACCTCCTCTGCCACTCCAGACTTCTTAATTATCCCCAAGTTCTGGCACGGTCTCAGGTCCTCTTGTTATTGGCAGAATGGTCACAATCTCCACCTAGAGAGGGTGGCAGCTGCAGGACCACCCCCCAGTGAATTCTCCTAGTGTCCCCAAAATCTGCACCTTTCTAACTTACCAGGTGTCAGAGAAAATTAATCCAAGTCCTGAAGCACAGAGAATATCCACATCTGTTTGAACAAAACCAAACTGGATACTTATGATCTTACAGGGAAATCTACTGCTTCGAAATGGTTTACCTGAAATGTTCTGCTAATAGGAGAAACGATGGTTTGGGGTAATAATAACCAACATAACTTTTTCCAGTTATAACTATCCATGGCTAAGCTTTTGGAGCAAGGCTGGATGAAGTTCTTGTTTAGAATATATTCACTATGGAATTCAGTATTGATGTTCTCTGAGAGAATGCAATTTATAAATCAATTTCATTGGGGGAAAAAACAAAACAAAACTGTCCCAGGACATTTTCAGTAAAGGTTCACTCAGTCAAGTTGTGTAGTACTAACAGCTAGAAAAATAATATCTATAAAGAAGGAAAGCACAATAAAAAGTAGCAGACCTTAGGGTACGTAAAATCAAATCACAATATATTGTGAGGTCATAGTGATTCTGATGGCTAGATGCCCCCAGCTCTACATATCCTCATGAAGATTAGCTTATTCAAAGGAACAAATTGGAACTGTTTTAAAAAATAAAGCGGTTTTATATAACTGAGATACAATTCTGAGATTCCACATATATAGTCTCTTTCTGCCTGGCTTCTCCACATTCTGCATTCACGGCTCGTATTGACTAATGCACAGATGAGCCAGTTTTCAATAGAAACATGCACATTAGATTAACTAGATGCTAAAGGATTAGAACTTTAGGAAATTTTATATTTTAATATGTTGTACCAGAAAAGAGAAAAAAACCCTACATTATCATCTGTCTTCCCAAAATGAACACCAACATTTTTATTGGGGGAAAAAACCCTTAAGAAACTCAAACTCCCAAATCAACCCTACTGAGATTTTAAAGGAGGCATGTATGAAGTGAAACTCCGTTTACTACATTTAACTCAGTGTTGGCAGATGCCCTCTAAATGTGAGTAGGAACACCATGGACACATATAACACAGGCATGTTTGAAACCTTTTATTAAACAGGCAATTCACTGTGCAATGGTTAAGGACACGGATGCCTACTTGAAAAGTTTAAAAATTATTTTTGGAAACAGCCATTATATTCCTTCCTCTCCTTCTCAGAGTGGCTATCTTCAGGAAAACAGATTGTTCTATAGCTGCTCTTGGAAACGGCACCCCTGGTTTACCATAAATGCCATGCCTGGTGGTAAACATAAAAGAAGACGGGATCCACAGGCAAGACAGTGGGGCAGACGCGGCTGGTCTCAAGTGGGAGCACAGACACCTGTCCTCCTGAATTGGCTTCTCTGGTCTTGCAGGAGAACTATGTTTGCGTTCTCATTTCACTTCCCTTTTCTTCCTTGTCTGAGGCCTCTTTATCAAAGGAATTCACACCTCTGGGCACAGGAACTCATTGTTGGACTTTTAAAATGTTGTTCTTGTCTTTGGGCCCCTCTGGCCCAGGATGATGGCTGTGTGTTTGTCCTCTTTGTTTTGTTGGTTCCTGCCTCTTCCCCAAGCTCCTCCTAACTTGATGATAAAATCAATCTTAAGTTTCACAGTTTGTTTGCCATGATTTACTGGCAGTTTTAAACCAAGTGGCCCGTCAAGGTAGTGGACATTCTTTATCAGCACACAGCCAACCTATTTTATAATTTGGGGCATATCACTCCAAGCTTGAGATTTCTTTCTGGCAAGTTCCATCCAGGATGGCTGATCCACGCTGGCATAGCTGGCTCTCTTCAGCTGGTGCAGTTCCTTCTCCATCATTACTACAGACTGAGCTGCTGGAAAGGAGACAGAACGAACAGAAACATGAGAAATGAGTTTGGATTTTCACTTAAGCCTCTTGCATTTCTTTAAACATACGTCAGGGTCTTACCTGTGTTCTCAACCATAAAATTCTTTAGTATGTAAACATGCAAAGAACACGTAATTTTCTTTTCTAGGCATAGAACGTGTAATTTATGTGATGACAAGGCTAAGAGCGGGCTCAAACAGTTCTGGCAATGCAGTGAGGCGAGAGAAACTTTCAGAATAAAACTGCAGGAAATGGACAACAGTCGCACCACCCTGGGAATACACTTCACACTACTGGACTGTACACCTAACAGTGGTTAAGATGGTAAATTTTATGTTCTGTGTCTTTTTACCACAATTAAAAGTAAATAAAAATTTTAAAATACTGGTACATGCTACGACAGAGATGAATCTCAAAAACACTCTGCTCAGTGAAAGAAGCCAGATGCAAAAGGGACACATATTTTATGATTCCATTTGTAAGAAATGTCCAAAAAAGGCAAATCTACAGAGACAGAAAGTAGATTAGTGGTTGCCTAGAGCTAGGGGTGGGAATCAGGAATGACTGTAAATGGGCATGTTTCTTTTCAGTGTGAGTGAAATATTCTAAAATGAGATTATCATGATGGTTATACAACTCTGTAAATACATACTCACTGAATTGCACACTTTAAAATGGGTGAGTTTTTTTTAATCTCAATAAAAGTTGTCTAAAAATCTCAATGTGGCAAGTAATTTGGAAAAACAAAACAAAACAAAATTGTAGGAGCAATCCAGGAAAATGATTTCAAAGCATTTGGTAACATTTGCAGATTTCATACCCAAGTTCTGATGGGACAATGAGATGCCTCTTTGCAGCCCCTCCTTGAGGGCGACCTTTGCCCCCTGCCTCCGGTCCACAGCGGGTTTAGCAGGGGTTATCAGGAAAGACTTGCTGCGGACAAAGTCAGCTTGCTTCATGGGCTCCTAGAGGGACACAAGAAAGACACACGCTGTCTGGTCACCTGTGATTCAGACAGGGAACAAACACGACCCAAGTGGATGAGCCACAAGGCTTCTCTCCCAAGATGCATGGTGCTGTTGGCACTTTCTTGGGAGAGCTCTGGTGTGTCAGCTCACTGATGTGGGCTGTCAGAATGCCGGAGCTCAGACCAGGGCTTGGCTTTATCCTGGGCCCACACCCACATCATAGCTCCTCAGCGCCAGATGTGGACTTTCCATCCGAAAGTCAAAGTAAATTGTATTTGGAAATAGTTTTTTGATTTTTATGATACTTGTTATGATCATAGATACCCCAAAGTGGTTAATATTTCTTTTATAAATTCCCTAAGCCCATAGGAGGGCCTTCAAGTATGGGTACAATTGAGGTTTTGGTTAAAATGAAGGGAGGCAGGTCCTACTGCACGCTCAGGCTCACTTCCCCACCCGGGTGGAACACGCTTCTGGATTTATCGTAGTGGCTACTGGGAAAATACAAAAGCTGGGAGCATGGCTGTTTGGGCGGGCGAAAGCTGTTTTAAGTTCAGAGTGCAAAAGGGAACCCAAGGTTCCAGCCCCAGGTGAGAAGTCAGGAGGCAGCAAGAGCAGGGCTCATTCATCCTCACACAACGAGCCGAGATGGAGCTGTTGACATCGTCGCCCTGTTTAACCGAGGAGTTATTTTAACTTCCTTCCATTTTCCCAGATGCTGAGCTGCGTTGCCTAGGAGGCGGGGAGCAGAGAGCTGTCCCCACTGCCTCAGTGATTCACGCACTGCTCTGCATCCCTAACAGCCCAGCACACACTAAGGGCAGGGAGACAGCTCCACCATGGAGGTTATAATTTGGCAAATCACTGATTTTGTTTCACTGACCCTAGGCCACACATCAACAATCATCACAGATGACAGGCTGCGTGATGCCCAAGCAGGACGTGTGGGCATCACGGGGATCCCAGCCCCAGCCCCTGCCCCTCATTCACCCACGAAAACCTGGGTTCTTAGTACCTGGGCTCTCTCAGGCGCCTGAGCTTGCTTTCCCATTTCAGACTTCGGGGTCCGCACTCCAGGCTTGTCTTCCTGGCTGGGTGGCTGGTCTGGGGCCCCTTGCCGCTGCTGCCAAGTGACGGTGATCCAGGGTGGCGCGGGCTGCCCGTCAGCTCCAGGCTCTGTTGCTGCAGAAGGCAGCCCCTTTTCTGTGGGTAAAGGCACAAGGTTATGCAAAACAGTCCTACTCCTGCTTCACTTTCACTTTCTGCTTCTCCCACACAGAAAACACTGAACTACTTTGACTCAGGGTGGCAGGGGTGGGGGTAGCAGTCTGGCAGCCTCTCTGGTGAGACTATGACTTTTCTTTAGGAGACTTATTTTCTTTCAGAAGATGCATCAAAGAGATTATGCTCCCCTAGTCTGAGCCACAAAAAATTAAATGCAACTGCTCCTATAAGGTCAATGTGCATTTTAAAGCCAACTTCCTCCTAGGAAATCCTTTCTGGAAGGACATAAAAATAAGTCCATAAATAGATTTCTTTAACAGAATCATTTTGGACCCGTACATACCACCTGATTCCTGATTTGCTTGGATGTGTAGACACACTATTGTTCTCTTATCTTTTAAAAACTGTAAACATAACCTGCTCTTTGTGGAGAGTGACACAAAAACTAGCCATAATTGTGCCCCTTAATGTCCTAGAGAGAAGAGAAGCAGTGCCTTTAAAACCATATGTTTTGCTGAGTTTTCTTCCACCTGAATAGTGCTTATCTTCCAGTGGTAAGACTGTGGGTCATTTCCCCTCTCTTACTTTTTAACTTTTCTGTATTTTCATGTTTTCTACAATGAGAATTTATGACCTTCATCAACAGAAAAAGGGAGCTTAGGGCTGGCTGTTTAGCTCAGTTGATTAGAGCCCGGTGTTGTCACACCAAGGTTGAGGGTTGGGATCCCTGTATGGGCCAACTGCCCAGAAAAAAAAAAAAGGAAGGGTACTTGTTTTTTCTAAGGAAACCTATGGATTAAATAAGTGGCTTTTTACAGGCACACAGTGAGTTGTAAGTATAGAAGCCGAAGGTTCTCCACGAGCCTGCCCCTGAACATTTGCCTGCATCACACAAAACCAGACAAAAGGTGACCTCCCCCACACCCGGCCCCTTTTCTCGTCTCCCTTGCACACAGTGCACCCAGGTCAGCCAGGTGCCGACAGGGCTGTTCCCAGCCTCACGCCGGGCGTCCAGAATGAGCTCCCACTTTCGTTCTCTGCGGCCTGACGCACCCCATGCCTTGCTCCAGGGTGTACGATGTTACTTGCATGGCTCTTGTCTCTGCTTCCAGTTCGACCTGGAGTTCTTTTCTCTCAGTTTCCTGGTCACCGAGGCGGGGCGAGGGCCAGGAGCCGCTGTTCTGCAGGCTGAAGCCTCCCGCTGGGGTTGAGGGGGCCCCGACCTCGTGCCCACAGACCTGCCCGGCTCGGGCAGCTGGGCCCGGCTCCCACTCTTCTCCCGGCTGCTCCCTCAGGCCTCCACCTTACTGGTCTCCTGGGAACCTGGTTCCTTCTCTTTGACTCATTTCTTGTCCCCTTCCTGCCTCTTCAGTCTTGCCCTGGCCACTGACTTCTTCCCTGCTGCTGGGCAAATGCTTGGGTGTCCCACAGCTTGAAGAAAAGTAAGTCCCCACGAGCCTCACCGTCCCCCGAAACCCCAGTTCTTATTTCTCTATCCTCAACTCAAATGGCCTCTGCCTGTGCCCTGTCAGCTTGTTCCTGACCCAGCCACGGGATGAACGCTGCTCCCAACCACCGCACCAGACACCACAAGGTCTGGCCAGCCTTGACCAGCTTCACCCCTGCAGCTCTGACGTGGCCACCGTCTTCTCCTGGAGGCCTGTCCTCTGGGGGTGTCCCCCAGCCTCGAGGCCCTTCCCCACATCCTTGCCTGACTTCTGCACCTAAGCCTGGGGTTCCACCATGTTGCTGACCCGCAGCCTTCAGCTCTTCCTCCCCCAAAGCTCCCTCTTCCTTTCCTGATTCCAGCACTCAGACTGGCTCAGCTTGCTCCCCAGGGTACACGCCGCGCTGCTCCCCACCGCAGCTAGCCCACATTTCTGCTCCCCTGTTCCTTCCCTTCTTTCCTCCAATGTTTGCTATGGGCAAGATCTATGCTAATTAAATTCCAAGGTGGAAAAATAAACAAATTGCTCTTTTGAAAAGCTCAAAGTCTAGTGGGGGACACTAGATACAAACAACTCTGGTGAGAACTGGAAGATGCTAAAATGTACAACCCGCTATGTGGATGCAGGGCCTACCGCTGGTGGGTGGGGTGGGGGCGCCGTCTGGGGCTGGGACCTGGAGCAGAACAGATCTTCCAGGCTGGCGGAGGGGGTTAGGCACCGGGAAAGGCCTCCCCGGCAGAGCTGGCAGGATGAGGTGTGTGCTGACCAGCCCAAAGGAGCCGGAGGGCGGGTGGGAGGGTCTCCTGTCTTGTTTCCCTCTGTCTATAATGGGGAGCCACGGGGATTTCAAGCCACGGCATGCTCTGGAGGTCACGTCGAGATCAAGGTTGACTGGGGAGTCAGGAGGGGGGCTGAGACACGGTTCAGGAGAGGTCACGAGGGACTGGATGCCTTGTTCTGGAATCATCCCTGCTTATCTACCAAGGCCCCACCTGGATGCCACCTGCTCCATGAAGTCTGTTCTGGTCACCCAAATGAGACATGCCCTCTCTCTCCCAGCTCTTGTGTAACTCTCTTGAGACATTTACCCCACTGTGTTTGGCACTAGACATATTTGCTAGTTGGCCATCTACCCACTGATATATGCCCCTGGTAATAAGAACTTCTTGTTTATTTAACAAACACACCCCATGGACTATGTACCGGGTACTGTTCTAATATTAGCTTATTTACAATGTCATTTCACGTTTTATTCCCAGTCCAGAGAACCCAGTAATTGCCTGGCACGTGGAAGGTGCTAGGGGGCTGCGTGTTTACTGTAGAGTCTGTATTTCACACCCTTCATTCTCAACTCGAGTTCCACAGTCTTCGTAGCCTCTGTCTTTCTGGATTTTTACTTTTTCCTTCAAAGGTTCCTTTCTGTTCTCCTCTGATCTTTTCTCCATCCTCAGTGACCTACCCTGCCCTTGGCTCTCCCCTGGCCTGAGGGGACTTGGTGGTGTCCTCTCAGCTCTGCCCCAGTGCGTGCTGGGCAGGCGTCCTCCGTCCTTCGCTGCACTGTATTAGCGTATCAGAGAGAGGGGTTTCATTATGGGTTTAAACCCATCACCTCAATCAACAACATGCTCTGAATAATTCTGTCAAGACGAAGTGTACAGAAAGAGAAAAAACTCCACCCCGGGTTTTAGATTGGAGGCAGAGTCGTAGCTGTTAAGCGCCAAGGTGGCCCCAGCGGATCTGGAGCGCTCTGGACGGCTCCCCAGCCTCCTCGCAGCCCAGCGCAGGGCACCTGACACTCGTGTACCTTCTTACCACGAGGCCACAACACATGGTTTTGGTAAATTCCTTATGCCATACACTTGAATTATTCTATCTGAGCCAAAAGAAGCATTTAAGAAATCAGCAGAGGTTTTATGGAATGGCATGTGCAGCGTTCCTGGGACCGCAGTGAAAGGAGGCCCTGGAGGGAAAGTGAGGACTTCGAAGGTGAACCAAGGATGGGGGCCCTGAGAACCAGGCCCAAGGCCGATGTCTCAGGGGACATGAGGCAAATCATAGCCTCCCTTGCAGCGCTCTCACGGGAAGTGCAGGCTGGTAAACGATGCAACCAGGCTGAGCTTGGCGAGAGGTGAGTTTTTCTTTCCTTACCTCAAAAGCGTGCTAGTAGGTTTCCGTCCCAGGCACAGAAGGTGGCCTGCTGCAGTGCCTGTGTGGGGGGCAGCAGCTTCCAGCTGTACTATGTGTGTCAGTGTGTGCACACGTGTGTCTGTGTTCAAGCACAGAGTCACAGGAGTGAGTGAGGCAACCCACAGCAACAGTGTCACAAGCACTGAGCCAGGCCTATGGCCAAGGTCTCTCACCAACCCCTTCTCCCCTTTGGTTCTGTCCTCTTTTCCAACTGAGTTCTGGTCTCTTCTTGTGTTCTATACTCTTTTCCTTCCCACCTCTGTCCTTGTCAGGAATGCAAATAGGCCAGAGGGGCCTGGAAGTGGTGAGAGAGGGTCCAGACACCAGGAAGGAGGGAGAGAAACCACTACAGCTGCATACCACGGTCTGGAGAGGCCTAAGATTCCCCCTGGAGCCTCTCGACAGGAAAGCTGAGAAAGGGGCGAGGGAGCAGACACTGCTGTCCCCTGTGCCAAGCCTTGGAGAAGCTGCACCCTTGTCCCTGGGTGATGAGACATTCTGCTCTGTAGCACAAGGCCTAGGAGGCAGTTGGCACCCACCTAGGAAGCAGGGGCTCTGGGGTCTGTGCCATAATCCACTGGGGAAGGAAGGAGAAGGGAACAAAGACACAAGCAACGTGCAGGATAGGGCGGGCCTTGCGGGCCGAAGTCCTTGCAAAGTGAAATCTCTAAAGTGCGAACATTTGGAGATAAGGTGCACCATGAATTAGTTTCTGAGATTAAATATGTTCAAAATGTCATTAATTCCAGGAAAATGTAGATGTGGAGCCAGATCAAATCAACTCAGTTGAAAATACTCCTTTGTTTACTCTTCCTGCCTCGATAGACGGCTAACCTTGATCTCTTGGGGATTTGGCTAAAGGGTTCTGATGTCTCAATTTCTCCTCCCCAAAGGGCAGCGGGTTTAAGCTGTCAAGTGTGCCTGGGTTTGCAACTAACAGCCCAGGAGCATTTCTCGCAGACCGGCAGCCAGCGGTGCAGTGTCTGTATCTGTGTGATCCCTCTGCTGGGAGTGCGGAGGAGACCGACTGCCCCCACACCACCGACTGCCCCCACACCACCTGGACAGGAAGGCAGCGAGGCGGGTCTGCTGCATGGCAAGTGCGGAGTGGCACTCCAGAAGGCCCGATGACACAAAGCGGGACAGCTACGAAACTCACCCCAAATGCTCTAATTCCACAGCGAAACAGCTTTTGTCAGAGAAAAGACATTGTTTAAGGATAAGATCCCTTCAAAGGAACAGTTGATAAGTTTGTTCTTCTCTAGATTCCTTCCTTCCTTCCTAGCATGCTCTCCTGCCTCAAAGACTTGTTTTGGAAAGTATATTGTTCAAGCACTAATTTCCAAGAGATGCTGTTCAGGGATTGGGTTCAATGAGCCGTGGTAATGAGGAACTTTTCCTCGCAGGGCCAGGGCGGCAGGGCAGCTAATGAGGCCCCCTTGGGGCCTGTGGCGCTAGGTTTATGGCCTCAGGCTAGCAATGTGCTCTTGGGCAAATTCCAGAACCTTTCTGTGACTCAATTTCAGTGTGAAATGAAGAAAACACAGTGTCTACACTTCCCAGTGTGGCTGTGAAGACTCGGGGAGACAATCCACTATCTACACCTCCCCGTGTGGCTGTGAAGATTCTGTGAGACCATCCAGGGAAAGCACTTGGCACAGCGCCTAGCACCCATGTGTGCTTAAGTGTTCACTGCTGCCAGCAGTACTGCTGCTGCTATTTTGTTGTTGCTGGTGGTGGTGTTATTCTTCCTGCCTGAGGAGATATGCAGAGTTTGGTCAAATCTTACCCTGGACCTGATGGAGACCAGCAGTGAGCCATCTGGCCATGAAAACCAGCCCTTGCCCCCTGCTAAGAAAACCACAGCTGGTGCCGTTGTACCCCAGCCTCTTGTTGGTCCCGGCGGCCAGGCTGACTCTTGGATCCCTGAGGACACTGTTCATAACAGTTCTAGCAGACTGTATCTTAATGCTGTGTGTGCTTGCCTGCAAGGCCCGGGAGGGCAGGCGCCCCGTCCGGTCACCTCTGCATCTACCATACTGCATTCCGGCCCTGATGCATGGGGGAGGAGCCTGGTCCAAGTCACACCAGTGCACACTGGAGTCCTGCTCTCTAGCACAGTGACCTGCTCCTCTGCAAAGATGCTGCGTGTTACAGAGAGCCCAGCTGGCTCTGATGCAGTGACATACTGCTCAAGATAGCAGCCCAGTTTTGTCCATATTTCCAAGAGGCACACCTATATATCACCTTGAAAATATCCTGACACAGAACTCTAAATACCCTGGGGAAGAGAACCACAAAGTTTGTGGGCCCACATTTGACATTATGACTGAGCTATTTATATTGAGAAGACCTAAAATGAGTCATCCCGAAAATCCTCAACGTGAAACCATTTCTAGAGATGTTCAACATACCCTGCGTGGGACAGATGTGTCTCATCAGTTCATCTAGACTTACTAATTGGTGATGGTTATTTGTCCTTGTCCTTTCCTTGGTGTCTATTAATATTCGGCCTGAAGGTACTGTTTCTTTCATTCAGAAAGACATCCAGAGCGACTGGCTGAGGGGGCAAGGGTGGACTGTAAGGGGGATCACACCCACACGATACGGGTCCCTACTGTGGCTCTGGCAGGGAAGGGCGCAGAGGCCGTTAGCTGGGCCACCTAACACTTCTGCACCCTTTGGCTGAGAAAATAAAGCAGCTGCTCTGCCCCCAGGTCACACACAGCAGGACAGCAGGGGCTATCAAAAATTCCTGCGCCTCTCAGAAATTTGGTATATGCTGCCCTTTTTGAAGCAGCAATTTTTAAGAATCTTTTTCCTTTCATAACATTTCTTTCTTGTTTATAAAAATACACATGCACATGGTACAAATATAGAAAGTAGATAAAAGTATAAAGAAGGAGATAAAAGTGGCCCATAAATCGGCCGCCCCAGGGAGCAGCGTGAATAGTCTTTGGATAGTCTTTAAAAACCTCCATGTGGATGGCTGGTCCCCAGGTCTCCAAGCGTCCTCTGTGGAAGAGGCCTGCATGTGAGCTTCAAGACCCTGCTCGCAGGTGGACGCAGCATCCCTGTTTCTCACAACCAGCCCAAGGTAGAACGGTCCACTGTGCCCTGGTGCTTCAATAAACACAGCCACAGTCCTGTTCCTGCTTCCGGCTCCTCTGCCACAGCCCTGGCTTACACAGTGGGAACGGGGTGTGCAGACACGAAGCAGCCCTCTGGAGCAGAAGTGGGCCCCAGGCCCTGGGATGCGTGGGCCTCGCCCACGCTGCAGGGTTTGTGTCAAGCTCCCCGCATAAAGGACTTGAGGGGCTTTGTTTTTGTTAAAAAACAATGTGTATTGACCTACTGTCAGTCTTGGCTGACACAGACAGCTCCTGATCAATACACACTGGACAAGTCTGCAGTTGCCCTTCATAGATTCTGTCCACACAAAAGGCTCGCCGGAGGCTTTAATCTCAAAACTGCGGTGAGCATTTTGGGGAAGCGGAGCTTGAGTCTGGCGCCTTAGACCACTCGGCCATCCTGACACCTTGCGGTGAGCATTTTGGAAGTGAGCAAGAGCTTCTCCCAGAACAAGCTCCCATTTTTAGTGGCGTGAGATGGGGCCGTGTCGTTCTCATCCCACCTCCAGAGTAAACTCATCGCCACCCCTTCCTTTCCTCATTCAACAAATACAGTCAGTGAGGACACTGTTTGCCAGTTTCATATTTGAGAATTCACCTCCTTCCTCTAATGTATTTGTAGCCCCCAAACCAGTACTCATGGTGCTTTCATGGTCATTTGCTGACATACACAGGGCAGCAAGAGATTCAAGCTGCCCAATGCGCATGTGCCCAGCTGAGGCTGTGCCACGCGACGCTCTGCCTTCTTCATTTAGATGTTCTACTACATACAAGTATGCTTTTCGTGGTCTATTTAGTGCCACATTTTTGTGCCTTTTGTTGGTGGTTTTGCTGTTTGGAATGGCCCCCATGCGTGGTGCTGAAGCGCTATCTAGTGTTCCTAAGTGCAAGAAGGCTGGATGTGCCTTATGGAGAAAATACATGTATGTTAGAGAAGCTTTACTTGGGCATGAGTTATACAGTATTGTTGGCTGAGAGTTCAATGTTAACGAGTCAACAATCTATAATAAATAAGGCATCTTTAAACAGAAACACACATAGAACAAAGTTATGTATTGATCAGGGGATGTCATGACCAGAGGCTGGCAGGAACCTGACCTTGTATTTCCCTAGGAGTGATGGCTCTGTACTAAGTCAGCGTTTGCAGCAACTTTCCAGGAGAGAACTTCCTCAAAAGGCCCTGTGGTAGGTGCTGAGACTACAGACAGGAAGTATTATCTGAATCTGTGTCTCCAGTTCACACACACAGGCTCTCCTGCAAGAGCCATCAGGACTAGGGGATCCTTCACCAGTCAATGCACGGTCCACAATCCAGGAATGAGTTTCAGAGCCGCTGGAAACGGGCACAGAGGGGCCTCTGGGGTGCTGGTCTCATTCTGTTTCTTTGTCTGGTGTGTTCAGTGTGTGGAAATACACTGAGCTACACACATATGATTTGTGTACTTCTCTGCATGTATATTATTCTTCAATAAAAAGTAAAACCAAATAAAAAACAGAAAAACAACTCTAAATCAGGACTTACTAGATGGTTGATAGTGACCAGGAAAAAGAGTTTAGCTCCCTGTCCACATTGAGAAATGAGGCAAGTTTGCACCATACAGCTGTTTCCACACTGCAATTAGGCGAGGTGCCAAAGGACACCCGAAGGACGTCCTCTCTCCCATCAGCAGACCCTTCCTGTCGTCTTCACTTCCCTCAGCCTCCAGTGCACCCTGGGGTCCTTGCCCCACTGGCCTTTCCTAATGGCTGCCTCATCCTCGGCCACCCAGTCTCCCTCTTTCCTCCACCCTCCAAAGCCTTCCCTCCTCCTGCTCATTTCCTCTCTAAATAAGACTCTGCAAATCAGCCAGGGCAGAGAATTTGCCTCGCTATACACAGACTCACTTTACAGCCTCGTGGCAAGATGGAACTCTCGAGAAGGACAACTCCTATGTCTGGGAGCCACTTTCCCTGCCACCAGCATGAGGCTGCCAGGGCCAAACTCCCCACCCTTTTCCCCACTCCCAGGTCGGGAGGCACTTCCCAGGGCTCCTCACCTTGCTCTTCTGCTCCCCCAGGCTCAGGCTTTCTATGGTCTCAACTTCCCAGTCAATACTCAGAAACCCACCTTCCCGAGACTCACATTTCTCCTCTCTCACCATCTTCAAACCCATATGGCAGCGGGAAAAAAGCCTCTGTTGTTTTACGTGGTCCTGACAGCATGTTTACAACGTAAGAGGTGAGAGCTGGTGAGGCAGGATGGGTCTCTGTCCCTGTATCAGGGCAGACTCTATGAAGCATCGCATACTCACTTGGCCACACAGTGCATACTCAGCTAAACAACAGTGATCATTAGAAGCACGTCATGGTTCTGGAACTAAGCCAGTCCAGGTAAAAAGGACAATGGAGCCTGGTGTGGACTGTGTCCCCCAAGTTTTATGTGTTAGTAGCTTAATACCCACTGTGACTGTTGAGGGTGGGAAGTCCTATTACAGTAATTGAAAGGTGGGGCCTTGAAGAGGTGATTAGGTTGTAGGACCAGGCTGCAGTGAATGGATTAATAATGGTGGTTGTGGGAGTGGTTCTGAGGGCTTTAAAAGAAGAGCACATGAGAAGTTAGTTTCTCTCTGCTCTGCCATTTTCTGCCACGTAAGACTTCTGCATTGCTGTAAAGCCACCATCAAAGACGACCCTCTCCATAAGTGTTCCCTGCACTTTGGACTTCGCAGCTTCCAAAACTGTAAGCAATAAACTTTGGTTTTCTTACAAATCACCCAGTTCCAGGTATTTTGTTATAGGCAACAGAAATGAACTAATACAGAAGGTTGGTACCAGAGAAGTGGGGTGTTGCTTATAACAAATACTTGAAAACGTGGAAACAGTTTTGGTACTGGGTGTTGAGGAGAGGCTGGAAGAATTTGGAGGAGAAGGCTAGAAAAAGCCTAGATGCTGGCGGGAGTTTAGAAGATAAGAAAACCAGGGAAAGTTTGGAATGTTGTAGAGATTGGTTAAGTGGTGGTGACCAGAATGCTGATGGAAATATGGGCAGTAAAGGCCATTCTGAGAAGATCTGAGATGTAAATGACAAGGGACTTACTGGAAACTTTGTCAAAGATCACCCTTGCTATGAACTGGCAAGGAACTTGGCTGCGTTGTATACATGCCCAAAAGTTTTATGGAATGTGGAACTTAAAGATGCTGACCCAAGGTATTTGGCAGGAGAAATTTCTAAGCAGCAAAGCATTCAGGAAGCTCATGGCTACCTGCAACAGCCTGTGCTGAGTAATGGCAGAAAAGGCATGATGTAAAACCAGAATGTATACTTAAAAGAGAAGCAGAGTGTAAAGATTTGGAAAATTTGCAGCCTGGCCATGTGGTAGAGAAGCAGAGAGCATTTCCAGGAGAAAAATGCAATGGTACTAAGAAGATTAGTACAAAAATAGGGATTATCAAGACAATGAGAAAAAGGCCCTGAAGGCATTGCAGAAGCTTCTGCGGTCAACCCTTCCATTACTGGCCCAGAGGCCTAGGGAGATAGACCGGTCTTGGGGAACAGGCCCAAGGCTTGCTGCCCAGGGCCACATTGGGAAACTGCTTCCAGCACCAGCACCTTGGCTGCTTTGACTGCTCCAGCTGTGGCTAAATTGGCCCCAAGCATGACTGGACCTGCAGCTTTGAAAAATATGAGCCAGAAGCCTTGGCTGTGTCCATGTGATGTTAGGTCTGCACACTGGCAGAATGTCAGAGCTGTGGAGGCTTGGTAGCCTCCATCCCAATTTCAAAGGATGTATGGAAAAGCCTGGGGTCCAAGAAGAGATCTGTCATAGGAGGAGATTCATCGTATAGAGTCTTCATTAGAGCAACGCTGAGCAGAAACATAGAGTCAGAGTTGTAGCAGAAAAACCCCATCAGTGCCATGCGTAGTGGAGCTGTGAGAGTGGGACTGCCATGGAGACCTCAGACCTGTGGAGCTACCACAGTGGAACGCCAGCCTGCAAGAGCTAAAGCACAGCCAAAGACCAGTAAACCCACAGGAGTGGAGCTGTCCTAGGACTTGGGGACCCAACCCCCACACAAGCAGGCAGAGGATGTCAAACATGGAGTCAAGGTACGTGATTTGCCAGCTATAAGATTCAATGGGTTTCAGACTCGTTTAGGACCCGTTGCCCCTTTCTTTTGGCCTATTTCTCCCTATTTTCTCCCTTTTTTCCTAAATGGGGGTCTGGAGTCTGCTTATTTGTCATTACAGCCCCAACTATCACTGTTTCAGCGCTCTGTTGCTCAGAGGTAAAATTTGAGAAGGCGTGCACGAAGAAGAAGCAATGTGTGAATCACATCTAGATTTGCATGTGTGGAATGAGGCCACAATCTGGTCACCACATGCAGGCACATTTATTCAGGGCACCCCAAGGGCCAGATGCTTTGCCAGGCTCTCTTCCTGACTTCAGGGAGCTGGTGTAGGGAGGGAGATAGACATATGGAGAGAAAGGTAAAGTATTATGGTGCTTTGACACCCAAGACGTTTTGGGGAAGAGCACAACCCTGAAAGGGTCTCAGAAAGATGTTATTTGCTTGTGACAGCCCTGAAACTGTGCTTATCTACATCAGCACTGTCCAATAGAACTTTCTGTGATGAGGGAAACGTTCTCTGTGCTGTCGACTAGTCATTTGTGGCTCCCAAGCCCTTGAAAAGTGGCTGGTGCAACTGAGGAACTGATTTTTAATGTAATTTCAATTCGTTTAAATGTGTAGGTAGCTACTGGCTCTGTGTTGGACGGTGAAGACCCAGATCCCCGTGGTCTGTGGACCAGAAGTGCTGTCACCATCCCATGCCTAGTGAATCTGGAGCATCACCTTCATCAGGTTCACAAGCACTCTTAAGTTTGACAAGTGCTGCCCTAGAACAGGGGTTCTCAACGCTGACCACACATCAGGGCCACTAGGGGAGACGTCAACACTCCCATTGTCTGGGACTCACCCTGGACCCATCAGCCAGAAGCTGTTGTGGGAGGGGGCTCTCCTTTGACTGGCACCTGCCACTGTCTAAATGGGCTTTGTCCTGTCTGGGCTAAGGCTCTTTTTCGACTGGCACCTGCTGCTGTCTTAGTGGACTTTGTCCTGTCTGGGCCTGGCAGATGTGCAAAACGGACCCTGGAGCATTCCCATCCACTGCTGGGCTTCTTTGGCTGTGACTCTGCTCCCCTATGTCCCCTGGTCCTCTTGGCCAGTCCATCAGGCAGGGCTCTGGGAGCAGGCAAGTCACATGGCAGCCCTGTCTGCCCTGTGGCCACAGGTGGCCTGAGTGAAGCAGCAGTCCTCCATGTCTCCCACCTGCAGGGCACACCTGTCTAGCTTTCCAAGAAGACCCATGGAAGATTCTGGATGAGGGAGGCTCCCCCTGGTCCCATCCCCCTGGAGCCAGGGGCTTACAGAACTGCAGCTGCACTCTCCGAAGAAAGGGTTTTGCAAATCCCTTTCATTGCTCTTCCCTCTCAGTGTATATTCTCAGGGTGGGGGTGGTGAGTGGCTCTCCATAGGTTCTGCAAACATGGGCTCTCTGGTATCTTATATCTGCGCATTGGCACCTTAATCAAAACCCAACAAGGAGAATACCATTGTCACACAGTGTTCTATGCAGCCGACACAAGGGTATTTTGGTACGTATGAAAAATATGTAGAAAATGTGACTGTACTGAAGGAAACTATCGCATTTTGCAATTAAAATGACTTTGCTGCCCTATGACCCATTGTTACTAATAACCTCATTTCATAAAGGAGGAAATTAAGACTCGGAGCTTAAGAAACTCAACTTGCTCAGAATCCCACAGCCCCTGGAGGTGCACCTCAGAGTAAAAGCTCCAAATCCATGCTCTTCAATCTCCCCACCCAGTCCCTGCCCCGCAGGCGTCTCCCCCTGCACCTGATCATGCAAACACAGCTGAGGACCACCCACTGCAGGCCAGAAGCCCCTGGGCAGAGGTGCTCAGCAGTGGGAAAGAAAACCCCAGAGGTTCTCCACGAGCTCCGTATCTGGCTGGGGGGCGAGGTGAAGTGTGCTGAATGCAGGCAGAGGTGCAGGCAGGGGTGCAGGCAGAGTGCTGAGCTGCTGGCCATGGCAGTGGTGCTGCAGGATGTCAGAGGGAGTGAGCAGCAGCAGGAGAACCAGGAGAGGCAGAAATGCTGGTTATGGCCAGAATCCACAGAGCCTTGATTGCCTTACCTGGGAGTTTGAATTTTATTCTGCATATGATGGGAAGGCATGGCGAGTTCTTAGAGAGGAAAGCTCCATGTTCACACCACGCCTTGGCAAGAGAGGGAGAGAGAGTTGGAGGAAGCAGGCACTGTTGGCACCAGGTTAAAGAAGATGAGCCTGATGCAGGGACAGCGGGAGGATGAAAACACTTCACACCGGAACGCCCAGAAGCTGCTGACCAACGTATGCCACATGGCTGGCAGTTTTCATCCAGCAGATTGGGGGCAAAAAGACTGACAACACCCAGTGCTGATGAGAGGGTGGAGAAATATTCCATTCTGCTGGGAAAAGTGTACAGCCTTTATGGCGGGTAATTTAGAATTGTCTATTAAATTAAAACTGCACATGCCCTGTCAGCCAGAAAACCCACTTTTAGGAGTCTATCCTGGAGAAACAATCGTGTGAATACATAAAGTGGACAAGAACGGTTGCCTCAGCACTGTCAGCAAGAGCAAAAAACCCCAAACAAGCAGAATGCCCTTCAGGAGGGGAACGGTTAAGTAAAACACAGTAGACATCCTGCGCAGCCCTTAAAAAGAATGAGGTCAGCAAAGGTGCCCACGCCTTACTGTGAAACGAGAACAGCAAACTGCAAGCCAGTATGCATAGCATCTTTGTGATTTTAAAAAAAAAAGGGTCCATGTGCCTATATCTGCACGTCAACACCGCGTGGTTGTGACTGCGTGTGCGTGGGAAAGTCGGGAAGAATCTGTCAGTAGGGTTCCCTCCATGGAGTGGGATTAGAAAGCTTCAGAAGGGGTGGAGAGGAGGCCACTGTCACTTGTTTGTGTATTCAAAAATTATTTTAAAATTTACATACAGTAAAGTCCACTTGTACCATGTTTTTGTTGTACCATTCTATATGAGTTTTAACACATGCTTAGATTCTTGGAACAGTGGTCACACATAGGGTACAGAACAACGGCCACACCCCAAGAATTCCCTCAGCCCGCTCCTTAGTAGCCACACCCTCCCTCACCCCCAGCCCCTGGCAACTTCTGAGATGTTCTCTGACCCTCTATTTTTGCCTCTTTCGGATGTCATATAAATGGAGAAATTCAGTTTCTGGTCTCTGAGACTGACTTTCACTGAGCACACACACAGAAGATTCGTCCAGGTTACTGTGCATATCGGGAGTTCACTCCCTTACTGCTGAGTAGTGCGCCATTGCACGGACACACCGTTTGCTCATCCAGTCACCAGCTGAAGTACATTTGGGTTGTTTCTGGGTTTTGGTGATTATGAAAAACACTGTTATAAACACTGATGCATGACTTTTGTGTGGATATAAGTTTTTGTTTATCTAGGATAAATATCTAGAAGTGGGACTGCTGAGGCATAAGAAAAGCATATTTTTAATTTTATGAGAAGGTGCCAAACTGTTTTCCAAAGTGACTGTGCCGTTCTGCATTCCCACCAGGAGTGCAGAACGAGATACGTTCTACTAAGAATGAGCTCCATTTGCTCTGCATCCTCACCAGTACAGAGTATTATCAATATTTTTTGTTTTGGCCATTTTAATAGCTGTGTAGGGGTATCTCATTGTACTTTTGTGTTTTCCTCGTGGCTAATGATGTTGAACATATTTTCATGTGCTTATTTGCCATCTGAATATTCTCTCTGGGGAAATGTCTGTTCATGTCTTTTGCCCATTTTCTTTTTTGGCTGGGTACAGGGGATTTTATTAATGGTACATGACAAGGTAGGGCTCCCTAGGCCTTCTTCAGGGGTCTGGGATAGAAACTTCCCCTTCTTCAGGGGTCTGGAATGGAAACTGTGTCGAGAAAGGGAGATTCTCAGTGTGATGGGAGGACCGATTTGGGGCAGCTGAGCGTCTCCCTTTTCCTCTCATGCTTTTGCTGGGGTGGTGGTCCCGGGGGCTCTTGGAGGTCATGTGGGCCATAAGGTCCACCACACTGTTGCTATAGCCAAATTCTCTATCATACCAGAAAATGAGCTTGACAAAGTGGTCATTGAGGGCAATGCCAGACCCAGTGTCAAAGGCGGAGGAGTGCACATCACTGTTAAAGTTGCTGGAGACACCCTGGTCCTTGGTATAGCACAGGATGCCCTATAGGGTCCCTCCGATGCCTTCTTCACCACCTTCTTGATGTCTTTATATTTGGCAGCCTTTTCCAGACAGTAGGTCAGACCCACGATTGACACGTTGGTGTGGGGACGTGGAAGACCATGCCAGTGAGCTTCCATTCTGCTCAGGGATGACCTTGCCACAGACTTGGCAGTGCCAGTAGATGCAAGGTTGGTGTTCTGGAGATCACCATGCCCGTCATGCCAGTTTCCCAGAGGGGCCATCCATGGTCTTCTGGGTGGCAGTGACAGTGTGGACTAAGGTCACGAGTCCCTCCGCAATACCAAAGTTGTCATGAACGACCCTGGCCAAAGGTGCTAAGCAGTGGTGGTACAGGAGGCATTGCTGACGATCGTGTGGGTGTTTTTGTAGGTCTCGTGGTTCACACCCATCACAAGGGGGCATCAGAAAAGGCAGAGATGACGACCTTTCTGGCTCCACTGTTCAAGTGAGTGCCAGCTTCTCCAAGGTAGTGAAGACACAAGTGGACTCCACAACATCTTCAGCACCAGCATCACCCAACTGATGTAGGCAGGATCTCACTCCTGGAAGATGGAGATGAAAAGGGTGGAGAGGAGACTTCCCAATCTCAGCCTTGACTGTGCCATGGAACTCGCCATGGGTGGAATTATACTGGAACATGTAGACCATGTACTTGAGGTCAATGAAGGGGTCACTGATGGTGACAATATCTGCTTTGCTAGAGTTAAGAGCAGCTCTGGTGACGAGGTGCCTAATATGGCCAAGTCTGTTTACTCCAACCTTCATGTGTCAGGGACACAGCTGGCACTGAACTAGAGGAGACAGCTGTTTGTCAAACTGAAAAGAGCGGAGAGCCTCTTCTGCCCATCTTCTAATTGGTTTGCTTTTTTACTGTTGAGTTTTGAGAATATTTTTTATTTTCCACATATTAATCCTTTATTGGATATTGTTTTGCATATATTTTCTTGAAGTGTGTAGTTTGTCTTTTCATGCTCTTAACAAGGTCTTTTGCAAAGAAAACATTTTAATGAAGTCCAATTTATCAGATTTTCATGTTACAGATCATCCTTTGATGTCACGTTTTACATTTTATACTTAAGTCCACGACCCCTTTTGAATTAATTTTTGTAGTATATGATATGACGTGAGACTTAGGTCAAGGTTCATATTTTTGCCTATGGATGTTCATTCCTATGCTGGAGAACCATTTGGTTGCAATGTACAATTTGATAATATTTTGTTAAGGATTTTTGCATCTAAATTTATGAGGGATATTGGTCTATAGTTTTCCTGTACTGTCTTTAATTCTGGTATCACAGTCATGCTGGCCTCACAAAATGAGTTGGGAAGTGTTCCCTCTTCTTTCGTTTTTGCATGAGATTGTGCATAACTGGTATTATTCATTCCTTAGATGTTTGGTAGAAATCATTAGTGAAACTATATGGGCCTGGAGTTTTCCTTTCTGGAAGGTTTTAAGCTAGAGGCTTGATTTAACAGATACACACTATTCAGGTATCTATTTCTTCTTTGTCAGTTTGATAGTTTGTGTCTCTCAAGGAATTGGCAATTTTCTTCTCATTGGCCAAATTTATGTGCATAGAATTATTCATAATATTTTATCTTGTCATTTTCATGTCTGTGGGGTCAGTAGTGATACTCCTTGATGTTGGTAATTTATGTCTTTTTTTGGTCAGTCTGGCTAGAGATTTATTAATTTTATTGGTTGTTTTGAAGAACCATCTTTTGTTTTCATTCACTTTTTTCTATTACTTTTATGTTTTCATTTTCATTAATGTTTGCTTTTATCTTTATTATTTCTTTTCTTCTTGCTTTGAGTTTAGTTTGCTCTTCTTTTTCTAGTTCCTTAGTGTGGAAGCTTAGATTATTGTTTTGAGACCTTTCTCCTTTCTAATATAATGATTTAATGCTATAAATTTCCCTAAGTATCACTTCATCTGCATTCCACAAATTTTGATATGTTGTATTTTCATTTTAATTCAGCTTTCTGATTTTCCTTGAGACTTTTTCTTTGTCCCATGGATTATTTAGTGATGTTGTGTTTAATTCCAAATATTTGATGATTTTTCAGATATCTTCCCAGACATTTTTTAGATATGTTATTGAATTCTTGTTTAATTTGATAAGGGCAGAGAAAAACCTTTGAAATTTAATAAGGGCTGTTTAGATGATCTTTGTGGATGTACCACGTGCACTTGAAAAAAAGGTGTGTGTTCTTGCTATGGTTGGTGGAGTGTTCTATAAATATCAATTATGTAAAGTTGATTGGTGATATTGTTCAAGACTTCTGCATACTTCCTGATTTTCTATTTGCTACTTTTCTTGACTACTAAGAGAAGAGTGCTAAAGTCTCTACATGTTACTATGGATTTGTCTATTTCTCCTTTTAGTTCTATCAGTTTTTGCTTCATGTATTTTGAAGCTCTGTTATTAGAAGCATATACATTTAGGATTGCTATGCATTTTTGGCAAACTGACGATTATCAATTTACCAGTATTACTGAAATTATCATTATGTAATGTTCCATCTTATCCCTAATAATTTTGCTTTTTCTAAAGTTTTCTTTGTGTGATACTAACATAGCTACTCCAGCTTTTCCAGTTTTAAAATTTCTATTTTTTATAGCCTCTATTTCTTTGCAGAGGATTTCCATCTTTCCATTCAAGAGTGCTCACTCTTACTTCTTGGAACATGGTATAACAGTTGCTTTAACGTCTTTTTCTAATAACGCCAACATTTGAATAATCTCAGGGTTTGTGTTTGTTGCTAGCCTTTTTCTTTAAAAATTCTTTAGAGTTTCCTGGTTCTTTGCATGTTGGAAAATTTTAATTTGTATCCTAGACATTTTGAATATTATGCTGAGACTCAGTCCCATTAAAATCCTCAAAGGTTTTGCTGTGCTGGTTCCAGTCAAGTTTCATGCATGTGCAGCTCAGATTTGAGCCCAGGACTTCATACACAGATTTAAAGGACCCGGCTCAGCTTTCTTCTTTCTGTGGTTTCCATTCACCATGGCTCCCTGGCTAGAAAGACAGGCTTAACCTCTCTGCATTGTAGCACCAAAGGGCAGAGTAGCAAGAGAAAGGAGCCTGCAGGACCACCAAGCGCCACACCTGTTGCTGCTGTCTGTGCTGATGAGGGGCTTCACTACTGGGACTCTCAAGGGGTAGTGTCTGAAGAATTAAAAGGGCTCTAAACTCTTCATGCTGCTGTGGGGGGAGGCAGTTGCCTCTTTGCTGCTGCTCCCTTTTTGTAGGGCTGGAAGGGTTAAAGGGGTTCAGCCTGCAGAAGGTGCTGCCATCACCTTCAGCATGGGTGAGGGGTGGGCCACTTCACTGTTGATTCTTGAGTAGGGCTGAAAGAGTTAAGAATTGTGCCACAAGAAGGGACACCATTGCCACTGCCACCAAGGCAGGCAGTTCCACCCTGTTGCTGGCATTTGCCTGGCATAGGGATGAGAGAATCAAAACAACTCCATCTCGCAGGGCTGCTGCTACCAAGAGGGGTCTGCTGCTTTGTTGCTGGTGTTCACCTGGAGTAGGGCCAGGACCGTCAAACAAGCTCTGTCCTGTAGGAGAAGGGCTGGGAGAGTAACAGGGGCTCTGGCCTGCAGGGTTGCTGGTAGCACCAGTGGTAGGGTGAGAAAGTGCTGCCAAGTCCTTGCTAGGGTCCTGGTCTCCCTCCCTGGTCCACCAGCTCTTATCCACCTTTGAATCCTCTGATACTCACTTTACACATTTCGTACAGGGTTTTAAGTTGTGTCAGTGGGAGAGAAAGGGAGGTGTGTGTTCCATCTTGGTTAAAACTGCAAATCCATTTTTGTGTAATTTTTTGAGCAATGGGATTACAAAGTGATTTTCCTACCATTTTTAGGCCTTTCAGTATTATTTATATAAAAATATTTTTGATGACTTTGAGGTTTCTGGCATGAATATCTGGATAGATGTGGTACTGAGAAGGACAGAGAACTGGGGTGGGAGAGGTACTGATAAATGGAATTATGAATGTGGAGGTGCCAAGTCAAGGATGCCCATCGGATGGTTAGGTGACTAGTTGCTGTGGCCAAGGAAGTCGAAGGAAGAGAAAACTTCAGGAAACAGGTGGGAATCTGTGATGTGACTTGTGTGGGGGGAACCGAGGAGAGGTTGCTGAACTGAAGGCATGCAGGGATAAGACGACCCACACGGTTGAGGACCACTGGAAAGGTGAGGAAATGAAAGCCAGAGTGTCACCCAGGAAGAGACTGTGAAGGAAAAGGTAAGGCTAAAAAGAAATGCAGATGTGAACAAAGTTGGTTTTCTTTAAAAATTCAAGATACATCTGGGTATTTATCCAAAAGAACTGAAATCAGGATCTCAAAGAGATATTAGCACTCCATGTTCACCGTGTAACTGTTCACCATAGCCAAGACGTGGCAGAAACCTAAATGTCCTTGGACAGATGAATGGATAAAGAAAATGTGGTGTATGCACACAATGGAATATTACTCAGCCTTGGAAGGGATGGAAATTCTGTACTATGCAATGACAAGAATGAACCTTGAGGACATTATGCTAAGTGAAAAAAGCCAGTCACAGAACGACAAATACCGCATGATCTCACTTACATGTGGAATCTAAAATAGTCAGAAACATAGAATCAAGGAGTAGAATGGTGGTTGCCAGGGGCTGGGGGGAAGGGGAAATGGAGAGTTACTAATCTAGATGTATAAAATTTCACTTATATAAGATGAGTAAGTTCTAGAGATTTGCTGTACAACTTTGTACCTAAAGTCAACAATATGGCATTGCACACTTAAAATTTTGTTAAGAGGGGTAGATCTCACCCAGCTGGGCTCCTCTGTTTATTACAATGACCACTGCGTCTTTCCCCCCTCTCTCTGCTGAAGGGTTTCTCCATTCCTTCCAAGAAGGGAACACAGGATGTGGACAAGAAGTAGCTTGAGTCCCTGAGGCAGAACCATGCACCCATCTGGGACACTTCAGTAATCTAACTTTATGGTGTGTGCCCTGGAGGGGGGATGGGGGAGATGGAGGCCCATCTGGGAGCTCTGGGCGAAGTACCTGCCACAAGATAATAAACAGCAATAATCAGGACGTTCTAGAAAATGGATTAATAGAGTTATTAAAACTTTTACTGTCTGCATGTTTTATATAAATTGAATTGCCTCCAGCTGCTATAATTTGGGAGCAATGAGAGCAACAGGAGAAGTCATAATAACGAGTTAAACTACAACCAAATCCAGTGTCTGGGGAACGTGTGGGGGCTGCTTCACTGGTGGAGTCTGACAGCACAGACCCTGAGAACTCTGCTCTGGTCTGCAGGAGGCAGCCCTAGACCCCAAGGTCCAGGGTGGGACCAGGCAATAGGCACAGCCAGTCCTAGCCCTCAACTTTTTAACACCAAACCCTGAGAGAGTGGATTCCCAATAGAATGTGGGTAATTCCTCCCCTCTTCTCTTTGCGTTAAAATGAAAATCATTACCTGTGCCCATAAAGTAACCTAGATTCTTGCAGACTGGAACTCATCTGACTGTGTTATTTCTGTGGCTTAAAGAATGTTAATGAACATAGATGAATAAGACAATTTTCTTCTACTATTTAAGCAAAGCTGTTAATAAATATTATATCACATTTTATACACTGAAGAAAAATACACAAGGTCTTTAACTACAGACCATCCGAGGCATTTAAAAGTGAAGAAAGTCTTGCTTAGACAGAGGAGGTTATACCTAATTAACGGGCCAAGCATCACCCTCTGAAGCTTCTTTTCCAGCTCTGGCCATGAACCTGAATATCCTGTTTTTAAGTTCCATGCATTCAGTAAGCCCTTGAGAGATATTTTCAATTCTAGGCCATGAAAGTGGCTGGCACTGATGTCAGGGTTCCATGTGCACAGGGCAATTCCTTCCTCCTGTGCTATTTCAATAGTTCTGTGAATCACTCTATAGTAGCTTCAATAACTCAAGGGAAATTTGCAGAGCGAATCATCAGCTCTGGTTTGCATCTCCCCAAAAGCTCCCTCACTTACTATTTTAATGCAGTGGCAGCAGTGGCAGCAGCGGCAGAAAAGTCACAGTAGAACCAAGGGGCCCACAGATCAGGAAGGCCACATGCACAGGCTCCTTGGAACTGCCTGAATCCTTGGGTGTCACATTAGGAACTCAATGTGCTTTATACACTGCACTTATACTAACTTCCTAGGAAGGAGCCAGAATAAAAATGAGAATATCTCTCAATGTGTCTTTATGTTGCTTCTTCATATGAGCTAATTTTTTCTCCTGTGTGTACACCTTTTTTAGGGTGCAGGATTCCCTAAGAGAGCCACCAAGTTCTATTTCCTCTCTGTCCCACAATGCAGTGCTTAAGTAGAGTCTTGATCTTCTAGTAGCCCACTTAAAATAAAACTTTTTAAAAATAAAATTAGCCATGGAAAACTTCTCTTTAGGTCCCTTATAAAATGAGCACACACTACTCATTTGTGTAATTTTGTTTTCTGGTACACTGGTTTCCATTAATTAAAAAAAAAACAGCAATGAAAAAACAATTTGGCTCCACTGCAAATACCCATTTCCAACAGATTTCTCAGTTCATCTGAAACACTATAAATGAGAAGTGACAAATGTCAAAGAGAGAGAGAAGAGGCATCTATTTTGTCTCTGCTCATTAAAAAAGATTCGTACATGCTGCCCCAGTCTTAACACAATCTCCCTTTTGGGGCAGAAAGTTTTGCAAAGGCTTGTGACTCCAATAACATGAGATGCTTTCCACACAAGGCCAGCCATGTGAGCCTGATCATGACCCAGAGGAAATTCTTCCTTAGGGGGAAAAGGTCAGAAGGACACTATCTGACAGAGGGGCAAGATGCTTCATTTACAGCCCAGAGGGACCTTAGGCCTTGGGAAAACCTGCCCCAACATGAGCACATACGTCCAGGGAATTTGAGGCCTGGCTGACTTGGAGGCAAAAATTGGGAGAAGCGTTTGAGTGATCCACAGAGGGTGCCCTCTCCTCTCAGAGAATATGCTACCTGATCCGTTTTTACATTTTCCTTCTTATGTCTACATACCCGGCTTCTCTGCACTTACACGAAATCCTGACTTTGGTTGATCCATCTCTACTCTCTATTCCTAACTCTTAATCAAATGTGATGTCAGTGGCACTAAGGGAAATTTTGACTTTCTTCCAATTCTCCCGCAACAAATTTGGCCCCAGAGCATTTGCCAACTTTGCGGACGTCCGGCAAACCGTGCCAGCTAACGTGGGTTTCCCGCTGCCTGTCCCCGCCCGACGGCCTTACGCTGTCTCCTCCTTACCGGCGTCCCTGTGCGGCGACTTCTTCTCCGCCGTCCTCCGCTGCTTCCTGGGCTCCGGCGGTGGCGTGGCTCGCTCGGGCTCCCCGGGGCTGGCGTCGGCGGGCGGGTGCGGCAGGGTGCGGCTCTGCAGCAGCGGCTTCCTGGGCAGGGGCGGCTTGGCGCCCGGTTGCTCGGGGGACCGGGCCTTCCCCTTCCCTTGGTCGCTGGGGGACCTGGCACCTCGGAGGGTGGGGGCCCCTGTTACGTGACACTTGTCATCTTTCGGGAGCAGCGTCAGCCCTGCTCTTTCTAGCCTGACCTCGGCACTGTACCTCTTCGGTCCCTTGGCTTCGGCGGGGGGGCGCTCTCTGTATCTGAAGGACAGAGAGGTGGACCGGAGCTTGACGAGGAAGGGGCTTCTGTCCTCACACGGGGACGGCTCCGGGGCGGCCGGGCCGGGCTCGCTCGGGCCCGGCGCGGCCGCCGCCTCCTCAGGGCTCCTGGGCCGCCCGGCCGGGCTGGCCGCTCTATCCCCTGAGTCCTGAGAGTCGCCCCCTGCAGGCGACTGAGGGCGCAGCTTCCCGTCCTGGGGCCCAGGGCGCGCCTGCAGGTCATCGAGGGCCGCCTCGCTCCTCCAGGCCAGGCTGCTGCGCAGCAGGGGACGCCGGCCGCCGGCCTCACCCGCGGGCTCCGGCAGGCGGGAGCTGCCCGGGCGCGGTCGCGCCCTGCACGAGGACACCGAGAACTTCTTCAGGCCCCGCAGCTCGCCGCTCGGCGCCGTCCTCTCGGGACCCCCCTGCGGGGCCTGGGGCTGCTCGGCCCTGGGGAGCTCCGGCGGGGCGGCCTCTCTGTCCGGGGAACAGGGCCGGGGCTCCCCCGCGGGCAACTCGGTGGCAGCAGGCGCGGGGGACCCGCCGAGCCCCACGCTCGCGGCCGAGGCCTTGTGCTTCAGGCAGCTCTTGGGCGCTGGGGGGCTCGGGGCGGGCGCCGGGGCAGGGTCTTTCCCGGTCCCCTCCGGCCAGGTCACTTCCAGCCGCGGCTCCGCTTCCTTTGGGACATTTTGGTCTGGCCCGTCTGGACCAGAGAGCATCTCCAAGGTGTCAGTAGTGACAATCTCGGGAGGTGTCGTGTTCCCCAAAGGGATTGAAATAGATAATGAACTTCTGACGACTCCAGGAGCAGAAAGCACCTCGCCAGCTGTGTCCCCAGCCGGGGGACCTGCTTCTGCGGTGGACAGCTCCTCCTCCTGGTTTTCCCCATCGGGACTAGGGTGTGGGGATCCCTCTGGCAGAGATGGGGACTCCAAGCAGGGAGCTGGGACTGACACGGGCTCAGTGGCCTCTGGGGTGGCCAGGCGGCTTGAGAGCTCATCCCCAGGGCAGCTCCCCTCCTCAACGCTGGCACTGAGCGCTGGGCAGTGCTGCAGGCGGGCGCGTCTGGCACGGGGCCCTCCAGGCTGCAGCGAGGTGGCTGCTCCCCTGGGCTCAGGGCCTCTGTCCAGCACCATGTCTTGCTGCTCAGAGCTGGAGCTCTCTTCTGTGCTGACTTCGGGTAATGGCTTCTCATCAAATTCCTCCTCCTCTGGGGTGCAAGTCAGATCACTCAGGGATTCAGACTGTGCACGCTGAGAGATATAAGGATAGAAGACACCATTACTACAACAAGTACTAATAAGCCCATGACCTCCCATTGTCTTCAAGGCTTAAGACAGTTTAGAGAAAGCAGAGTGTCCCTAAAGCTGGCACTTAAGTAGACATTCACACACACACAGTGGTCTACTTGGAATCTTGGCTCACAAGTTTAGCATAACAGTGGCAGTTGTGCCCTCAAAATAATTGTCACCTACAGATCATCTGGAGGAATCTCAAAACCAGCAGATGCTGCTCTACAGAGTGAAGCAAAGGGAAAGGGACTGACGCTGGCTGAGTGTCCGTCATACTCTGTGCTCTACACTTGTTATTTCATTCAATGCTCGATTCATCCCAGCGAGGAAAGGATTATCATTCCCTTTTTTCACTTGGAAGACCAGGAGCTCAGAGGTTTCAATACCTTGGTCAAGGCTGAGCTAATAGGTGGCCCGGATGAACAGCTGGTGATCTTTCTTTGACCCTGTGCTGCCTCTGAGCCAGTCTCCCATGTCAACAATCCTCAGGGATGAACCCTCATAGTAAAGCCAGACTACTTTTCCTAAAAGACAATTCATATTGTGTCACACACAGTCAATAGCTAACCACAGCTTATAGGATAAAACCCCAAAGTTTCAGCTAAATTTAAAGTCTGTTTCTCCCACTCCCTACTCAAATCAAACTCCCAGAAGCTGGGCCTGAGTGACTGTCGGTGTCCCTGCCATACTCTCCCAGAGCCCCTAAGGACTGCTCCAAACTCTTCCTCCTGTAGGGAGTCTTGCCTGTTCCCTGCAGCTTATGATCCTCCCCTCTCCAGCCTCCTTAAGCCCTACTGCCCTGACCACCACACACTGCCTTGTGGTATTTGGTATTTTTATTCTGAAAGGTCTCTGGGATTCAGATTCTAGTCCAGCTTCCTCCTTATTCCTCACAAAGTCACAAACACAGCTTCGTCCTTCCCTTTTTCTAAAGTAGGAAACGTGGCCCAGGAGATGTGTTTGCAATAGGTTGTTGTTGTTGTTTGTTTGTTGTTATTTTAACATTCTCCCAGGGGCATCTGCTTGCTAATAGAACACAAGATGACTGGGATGTCTGTGACAATATCTAAGCTGACTCTTGCCAAAATGTGCAATCCCCTTTGTTTGACATTAAGAAGAGGAAGATGCTCAAAGAAAATTCTACAGAAGAATTTCCAGAAGCATTAGGTTCTTGAGTTTGCCATGTCACTGGCCTTTTGCTACTACATGAAACTGTTAATGTTCAAATATCTTTAGGACATGGCTCACATATGAAAACTATCAATCATGGAACCCAGCTAAGTCAGTGGAAAGCTGGGGAGTAGAAGTGGTTAGGGTACATCTCAGCTTGGGCCACTGGCAGCTACAAAGAGGGGACTAGAGGGGCCGAGCAGGACTAAGGTAGGATGGAATGCGTACCCCAGAGGGTGGACTTAGACACTGAATAGAGGCCTTGAGGGGAGCAAAGCTGCTTCTAACCTAGCCCAGGATTTCTAGCCAGGCACAGCAGGAAGAAGCTCCGGGCGCCATGCTCCATCTCCAGAGCCTCCGCATCACCTCCTCCTCTGGGCCCTCACAGGGGCTTCACACCCTAGTAGAAATGGGGGGACCCGTTGCTCAGCCTGCACCAAGATGGAGACGCCATGGTGGCTGCCTGCTTATCTGCCTCATGTCACCAGAGGAAAGCTCTTCGGAGCAGTGTCCACATCCATCATCTCTGGGCAGAGGACACTGCCAATGAGCAGTGCAGTGGTGGAGAGGAGGTGGCAGGGTCTGTCTGAGACCAGGGCCTTGCAGCTCTGGCAGGCACGAGACCTCAAACTACTCATACAGTTGTGCTGTTCCTGTTAAAATGGAGTGAACGGTATTCCCTGCTCCCGGCACTGCCTGGGTTGGGATGGGGACCGATTGGTGTGGTGAGAAGTGAGGACAAACGCTATGGGTGTCCCCCTTCCACTGTGTGTGGAACCGCAGGCAGGGCGTCGTTCTGTGCGGCAGGGTGACATGCTGAGGCAACAAGCAGGGCTGTCATTCCTGGCCTCTGCTTCGGTGGTGGCAGATGGACTCAGTCGCATGCACTCTGGAATGTCTTTTTCAAATTCATAATAAATACTACAGGCTTGACAGCCAAAGCAGTTACTGTACAAGTTGGGGTGTTTCTTTTTAAGATAAAAAGAACCTTTTCTTTGTCTAGAGCATCAAAAGGTTGAGAGCCTGGATGATGTGGAGTAGGGACCATAGCCCACTGACGACAGAGCTGGAGAATGCCTGGCAGGGAAGGACGGTTGTTCCACCCAGACGCAGAGACGGGCTTGGGCAGCAGCAGGAGGAGGAAGAGACGAGGTGGAGACTGAAGACGCCTGAGCCTCGGGGGCGGGGTGGTGGTGAGGGAACAGGTGATGAAGAAAGAAGCCTCAGGAGTTACGGGCAATCAGAAAAGCAGGAGAAAGTAGATTTCACTGTCCAGTGAGGTCCAAAGGGACAGTGAGCCTCCACAGAAGTCCCCAGGGGCAGGAAGGCAGCAGAGAGGGCAGCATGGCCACTCTTTCCCACTCCTGAGGCAGTACAGGAGCTTCTGAAAGCACCTTGATCCCCGAGAGGGGCCAGGCAATGAGGGGCATCCTCACAGTTGAGAAGAAGGACCTCATGGCCAAAGGGCAAAGGGGGCTGTGGACACTGAAGGACAGAGGCCACCGACTTAGGACCCAACAATGAATGGAAGGACACTGGTGACCAGTGCCCAGTCAGGAAAATTTGGGTGTCTCTGAGAACTGAAGACATCCATGCCCGCTTCCTACCAAGCAGGGAAGGGAACAATGGAGGGGAAAGATATAGGAATGACAGAGTTTAAATAAAGGACTATGTTTACATTCTACCCAGACTGACTATGCCAGATTTTCTGTTATTCTACAAAATGGGATACAAAAACTAAGTCAAGTTCAAAAGCAAAGAAAGAGGATTACAGATCTGCCCATAGGGCAGCGAGAGGGGATGCTGTATTTATCTCGAACACGAACTGGTCTTCCCTGTCACCACCTGGGCAGGCTGTGGCTGGTTATACATGCCCTGCCAGAGTGAAAGACATCCCCGTGGGAATAAGCACAGACTTGAGGGTCAGAAGGGAGCTGGCCCTCAGATTCCACTCAGCATGAGAACGGGCAGGTCCGGAGTTGCTGGACCTCGTCAAGTCCCCACAGCACACAGCCTCCAACCGCAAACGTGCTGGACACACAAACATAGCCCCAGCTCCCTAGACCCCAGCTGGCACGTCAGTCTGATGTAACTCATCTTGCTTCTTCCTCCAGCATCAGTCCCCTCAAAAGTCAACCCTGCTGGCATGAGTTTAAAAAGCATCTTCTACATGCCCAAAGGAAAACTTACTCTCTCCCGGGAGCCTCTCAAATCCTGAGCGGCCACAGCCCATGATCTCTAGCTGAAGCACGTACCAGTCTTGGGTACTGCATCAATACCCTACGATCATGTCATGGGGGAAAGAGAGAGAGGGGCCGCTAGCCTGTGAGCATCTCTTTCTCAGCACGGTCATTCTGGGTGGCCAGGCTGGCCCCACACCCTGTTCCTCACCTCCTGCAGCTGTGAGGCATTGTAGGCCCCATCAGGCAGAGGGGAAGGCAACCATTGCAGACCTACGTGGACCTCTAACCCACTGGCACCATGAAGCCAAAGTATTCCACAAGCCAGTTTCTCAGCTTCCAGAACTACAAGTTGACAATTCCCCCAGGCAGCATTCTCAAAGAGGGGTCTGTCCAAACAGAGACATGATCCCATGCTACTAAGGAGGTCTTGCCCAAGGCAAGTGTCCATTCCAGTGTTTCAGCTTCTTCTGTCATTCACTCATTCATTCTCACTCACTCACTCA
This sequence comes from Cynocephalus volans, assembly GCF_027409185.1. Lineage (NCBI taxonomy): Eukaryota > Metazoa > Chordata > Mammalia > Dermoptera > Cynocephalidae > Cynocephalus > Cynocephalus volans. The sequence goes on along the minus strand of NC_084473.1, from coordinate 95,705,714 downwards.
TTCATTTGTTGACTCATTCATCCATTCAACAAATGTTTACTGAATGCCAGCTCTTACTAGCTTTGCTCTGGGGGCTGGAAGTACAGCTGAGACAGGGTCCTAAAGAAGACTGGCAAAAAGCCAGTGAGCACATACAATTATCAAGGTCACGTGTGTGTGTGATGACTGTTCTGAAGGAAGTGAATGATCAGGGTGAGTCTCTCTAGGGAGAGGACCTCTGAGCTGAGACTCTAAGGCTGAGAAGCAGCAAATCAGGAAAAAAGTATCTCGGGCAAGGGATATAGCAATACTAAGGGCTGAGGCCGGAGACAGCTCCGGGAGCTCAAGAAGCAGAATGGAGGCCAAAGTGTGCATGAGAAAGAGGAAGTACGAGAGGTAGGCAGGGCCTGATTGTGCCAGGACTAGAGGGTGGACTTTGCATTGAGTGCAATTGGCACACAGTGCACAGAAGGTTCTTAATAACTGTGTATGGAATGAATGAATGAATGAGGGAGTGTTTACGCAAGGAAGAAATGATTCACTTATGTTGAAAATGACAAGCCACTCCAGCTCCTGCAGCCGAGTCCCATCAACTGTGGTGGTTCTCAGAGGGGGCACAAGACCCTGTGGGGGGACAGAGGTGGGGGAAGGGAGAGGGGGAGTGCCAAGGCTGCCTGCCCTGCCTCTGCACAGAGGAGGAAGCCCAGTTACCGAAGACAGCCGCCTCATTTTACTGGACCGCTGGTTGCGGGGCTTAACCAGGAGCTTGTGCTTGGCTGCAGAGTTGTCCAGGCAGGAGGAGAATTCCGGAGGGTAACTAAAATCAGCCACAGGCACCAGGCTGCTGTCAGAGGTCCGGGGGGACACAGTGGTGTCGCTCACGTGGTCTGGAGACACTGGCCGGGATGAGGACACTAAAGAGACCTTCACGAGGCAAGAGCAAACACACCAAGCATTAAATTTTCAACATGAAACAGGTACAGCCAACACATAAACTCTCCTTTTATCCTCCTCAGTCTTCCCACGCTGTCTCTGGGCTTTACATGTGCAGAAATACTGTCAATTTGACCCTTGACAGGGAGTGTTCTAGGATACTCCTTTAGAAGGTAGATGGCTGGGAGTTTAAAGTGTTGGGCCAACCCCTGGAAACCCGCCACTCCTTTCCAAAGCCATGCAGAGAAACTGTATCCCAAGCCCCCTCCACCCTCACCCTCCCGTAGCAGCTGGCACAGGCTCTCAGAAAAGAGCTACTTTCTCCGATGAAACAGACCAGCTGCATTTCTCCAAGGGCAGCTTCAGCTAGTCCTATCTCTGGAAGCCTAGAGGGTAGCCCAGAGGTGAGATTTTAGGGGCTGGGCACACAGGAGGTGCCCAGCCCACCACCCCATATTCCACCACAGGAACTTCATTTGTTCATTCTAGAAGGTCTCTATCCTCATGCAGATTTCTCTTTTGCAGAAATCTGGCTTCAAGTTACCATCTGTTAAGTTACAGATATCTTACTAGCTTATACCTCAGCAGCGAGGAACTGACATTCAGCAAAAGCAAAAGTGTGCGTGGCCAGGGAGGAAGGGGATTCTGGCAGCTACACGGACAAATGGGCCACACCCTAACAAACCTGCCCACCGAACTTGGCGAACTCCTCCACTGAGTGAGATCTGGGTGGGTTCTCCTGCAAAGACGTGCATCAGCAGAAAGCTCTGAGCATCCGTGCACACTTGCAGCCCAGAGGGTGCGTGCAGAGGGAGAATCTGGTGGGCGCTGGGCTTTCAGTACAACCCTGCCATCTTTGAACAAACAAATAAACCTTTCTATTTGAGCATGGTGCTCAGTGTCAGTGTCAAGTTTACATTTTAACTTAAGAACTTAATTTTATTCATTACACAATGATTTAGCAAACCCTGATGAAACAGGAAAGAAGCAGCGAGCAAGATAACAGATCTGCCTGATGGTGAGCTCCCAGGTCCGTGGGCGTGTCTTGCTATCTCTTTTCCATGACCTTGGAGCCCCGAACAGAGCAGGTGCCCAGCAGCCTCGCTAAACTGGATGGGGAGCCAGGAGGTTGACACTAGTAGAGAGACAGGCTCTGACACAGGGACTGTTCCTGCAGAGGAACAACCTCAGAGAAGAACTTATTTTCCCTGTTCAAAGTTCCATTGTATTTTCTAATGAAAGTATAAAGTTTATTCCATAAAGTTTATTTTGTAAATTGGGAGGAGATAATTACTAAAATAAAGGAGAAAGGGATAGAAGTGGACATAACCTATTTTATTAGCTCTTTTCTTTTAGCTATTCAGGTACTTATGGGAATAAAGCAAGAAAAATTACTTTAAAAATAAACCACAGGATTCCTGGCCATAACTATAACTGATGACTCAGGAAGTCACCTTACACTGGGCAAGTGATACCTTTCCCAGATAATCTTCCTTAAGGGTCACAAACAGCATGTGTATATTTCAAAATCATACAGAATCCTTAACTTTGACCCTTACCTACAGGAAAAAAATTTTTTTCTCACTGCCTGGCACTCGTGAGAACAGATGTGTTGCTTTGCAAATACAGTGACTCTGGAAATGAGAATGTGACAACATGGGCCTTCAGTCACCCTACTATAAAACAATACCCTGAAGTCTGCAAAGGGCAAAAAGTCCCTGCCACTCTTCTGCTTGGGTTGCCTTGTGTTTGTACTGCCTAGGCAGAAGGTCTTAGGCTCCAGCTCACTCTGGCCCCATGCCGGGGGACCTCGGCACAGAACTTAACTCCCCTGTCTCCTGTCCACGTGCAACCCCATACTAGCTGTCACAGCCGGTCTCCCACCTAGGGAACTCAATTCCTCCGGCCTTGGAACTCACTTCTCATTCTCCAGTGTCATTCTGAGAGTTCTTGGGGTCTGGAAAGATGAACACCTTCACAACCAAGGAGACTCATGAGCCTATCTTTGATCGGTGATGTAACTATGTGGGGTCTCCGGTGTGGGGGGAAGGGCAGGGAAGCTGGCATTTTCATGGGTGGGCTGGCAGCATCCGGAGAATTCACATTGGCATTGTTTGCTTCTCGTTACCCAATTTTTCCTGAAATCTGTTCTTCTGGATGATTCTGGAAACAGAGGACTGAAAGATCTAACATGTGGCCCTTTGTTACAGGGAATGTGGCTCACGGGGCCCTGAGGAAACGGCTTGGGGCTCAGAAGCTTTTTCTGGGGTGACCCTGGGTAACAGCTGCTTTACAATGTTTATCTTCAAAGAGAGGGGCTCGGCCACTGGGGACCAAGGGCAGCGGATGTGGGAACGGCCACCAGAGAGGAAGCAGGAGTGGCGGGTCTGTTCTGGTCAGTGAAGAGAAGCCCACTGGTCCTGCTAGGAGGGAGGCAACGGTCTACCTGGTCTCATTTTACCCTCCCCAAACCTTCTGATGACACAGATTCCAAGAGGTGACAAACCTGCCCAAGGCCTTACTCTGTGGAGATGGCATGCTTCGTCCATTTGTCACTAGACCTGTGTCCTCTCCACTACCTTCCTTTCCCTCACTGCCCAGAACAAAACAGACTTAACAGACCTGCCAGTTTATCCCCCCGCTTAGCACTCCCCGCTTAACAGCAGGAAACCCAGAATACGATCAGTGAGATGTAATTTTACCTTAATAATCTCCAAGTAAAGTTTCATCACTACCTCATGTGATAATGAAATTTTAAAAAACAATTCCATGTATCTGCTGAAAAATTTATTCTGTTAGGAAATATCCCCTTGACAGTATCATCAAATATTTGCGACAGGCTTTTTCCCTACAGTAATCTTTGTAAGTTTCTCTGTCTGGCATGTGGCCTGAGTAAAGTGTTGCAGAAGGAAAAAATTAAACAGCCCTCAATCCCATCCTTTTGGGATTTAAGGCACCATTACATCAAGTACCCATGTGATATATAAGCACATTTTAAAGGCTGTGTTGTTTTTCATTCTCAACTGGACAACAGAGCACAAAAAACTTTCAGGGCACAAAATGTGAGCGTTGTGTCTTCAAAACTTCGATGATAAAGATCACCTATTTTTTCCTAAGTCTTAAAAATCCAAATTCTGGTTTCCTAGGAAGCTAGTAGATCGCTCATGGTACCTGACAATTGATAAAATCTCAGAACTTTTTTTTTTAAAAAAAAGTAACCACGAGAGGAAGGAAGTTGAGAAAAACGAGGGCAGCCCTGGCCCAGTGCGAGCGGCTCCCACCCAGCTAATTGGGGCGTTCGTGCACCACCGTGCGTGCGGCTGGAGCTGGACTTGCTCTTCAAGGAATGCGTTAGAAACAACCTGTTCTTCTTCTTTACTGCCTGTCCCAGCTAACAGCAGAGAACTAGGATGCCTTGAGAGTCAGAGATCCATGGGATGGGCAGTCAGTCAACGATGAGTAGCATCAGGGCAGATCACAATAGACACTGCCCCACCACATGGCCTGAGACATACCAAGTCACATCTGCTCCTGAAATGGGGACGCTGAAACTGTGCAGGGGCATTTTAAGGTGTTAAGGGGTATAGGGTTGGCTTGGAGGAGTCCAGGAAATAGGCCATGTCATCCTCCTTGTTCTCAAGGCCACAGAGCTGGTGTCCCCAGATCCTACTCTTGGAGCAAGCAGGGAGAGGCTTGCCCTGGAGAATTCTGGAGAGAACAATTGTCCAGACTGGGCTTACTAACTCAGCCACACCTTAGTCCTTCCTCTGCCTCTTCATCACTGACACTCTGAGAATCCACAGCTACCCACAGAAGTTAGGCATGGGGGCGCTTCTAGACGTCCAAGGTGAAGCAGCTACAGAATGTAATTCAGAGTAGCACTGAATCTGCAAGGCAGGGATTCACAATTTACCCCACAACCTCACTGTGAACAGCCTCTTGACCAGAGGGGACAGGACACGCAGAGCAGGTGTGTGGCAGTAAAAAATAAACTCTAGCCTTTGTTTTTCAAGTATCAGCATAATTCAGATAACTCCAGCCCTGTCCGCTCCACAGCGAGCCTTGTCTACATGGGAAAAATGATCATCTGTGTTATTATTTATATACGAGTACATTGCATGGGTGTTCGGTGTACTTACCACAATAAAATGGAAATTTTAAAAAGGGGCAGCATCATGAGCATGTTGTTTATGCATGAGAAGGAGCTCAGTCCCTCAGGCTGTCCTCTCAGACTCTCATGGGGTGAGTGGCATTTGGGATCAGTTCTTCCACCCTACTGAGTCATAAACCCCTCTCCTGCTTGTCAAACGTTGCCCGCTGCCCTGTGTGCCAGCAACACACCTCACATTACCCCTAAACCAACACGCTGTCATGGGCATAAGACTCAGACGTGGTTGTCTAGATTGTTATGTGTTTACTCCTTCCTCTCCCTCCACCAAATGTCATGACAACACAAAACAGACACAAAGGTGTTTCCCTTCTTTTAAATGGGCTTCTGGTCTGGTCATCTGCTCAGACAGGAAAGACGAGGTTGATCGTATCAGATCTATCATCATCACAAAAAATGTCACCAAAACCACATCTCCTAACCAGACCTGAATTTCTGCTCAAAGAATAAAAATAAATACAGCCCAAGGGCTGAGTGTAGGCTCCAGTGACCTGCTCTGCCACCCTGCACATGGCCTCATCCCTCTCTCGGTGGAGATCTCAGGGGAATACACAGGGGACTCCAGAGCTCCGTTACCCCCCATGGTAGGCATGGCTGGAGGCTGAACTTGCCTTTATAGTTGTGCCAGGACCCACATCCTGCAGCAGAGACATCTCTGGGGGGCTCCTGGGTAGTCCGTCGTCCTCAGAGCTCATGCCGGCATCGTCTCCCCGCTTGGCAGGAAGCCCCCCCAGAGGAGGTGGTGGCCCCATTTTGACATTACACTGTATTTTTAACTAGATTAGAATAAAAAACATTTGCTCTCATTTCCATCAACAACATTTACCAACAAAGCCTCCTGCTCAGATTCATTCATTTGGGAAGTGTCCTCCACACCCTCGTGTGGTGCAGAGGACTGAACTGAAGGGCGTCTGCACAGCTCTTGCACTGCCAGAGCTCTTGCTTGGTCACTGAAGCTGTGCCTTAGAATGGGTCAAGATCCACCTGTTGCCCATCTCATATCAGCAGGGACAAAGCACCCTTCGTTTATCCCAACTTAGCCTTTGGTCTGTGCCCATTCCTGGTTCATGCCTTGAACACATGGATTAAAAAAAAAAAAAAAAATCCACTTGTAGCTAACTTGGCATATCTTGGGAGAGTTGTGATGTGCATGCGATTCTACTTTAAAGTATATCAAATAAACCAAGCAGAAATCATTTTAAAGCATCTTAATTGATATTTGACATACATACCAACTGATACCGCCAAGGGAACATTTATTTACCTGCAGAGCTTTAATGCGATCACACACATTTTCTTGGGAAAACACCCGCACAGGCCGAGTAGGGTCCTGTCCAGACTCAGGAATGAAAATACTGTCGTGCGATAGGGCCCGGCTGCCCAGCATGCCCCTCGACTCCCTAGGATAGAAGAGCCACTGTGAGACACTGCCCACCTCCATCACTCACTGACCCCTGGGGGACTCAGAACGAAAAAAGGGGATGCGGGTTAACAGCACATCACATGACAGGCCCTCTGTTGCACCCAGTTTTAAGTTGCTCCTGACTTCAGTCCACCCCCACACTGTCAAATACCACAGTCGGCTACTAGGAGCACTGTAGAGATAGGAATTTTCCTAAGACATCTGAAGTTTGTATGAATTCTTTTTATTAATGGAAAAACCAAGGTTGATGAGGTGTGAGGTCCAAGATAGCAAGCCTGCAGAAAGGCAGGGCTGGCACCAGCTGGGTTCTGTGAGGCCTGTCATGCATGGATGCCCGGGGAGACTGAGGTTGTGCCTTGTGGCCAAACACACAGTCTCTTGGTGGGCTGGAGGCTGTGTTTGCACAGCAGGCGCAAGAAGGTCCAAAACATACATCCACAGCTGGCTGAGAGCGAGAACTGCAAATCTGCAAAGCCACGCCCTCTTTTTATTACCTGGCACCATCTGTGCAAGCCTACCCCTGGGCCTAGGTCCTGCAGCACAGGCAGTGGACCCTTCTGTCATCCCCATCCCAGCCGCAAGCTCAAGGATCTGATTTGGAACTGAAACCACAGGACATGCACAAAATATCCTAAGAGGATGTGGGAATTAGCTGTCAGATTTTCCTAGCAGCCGTGGCTTTTGAACAATAGGTGGAAGGAGGTGACTGAGACCTGATGATGAAGGAAGGAAAGCCTACCTCTGCACACACTGGGCATCTCATGTGTGCCAATGTTTCTTGGGCATCCTGTCCACTGTGGGGCATTTAGGGACACTGCAGATCAAATTGTGTTGGCTAATGATGTTTCCTTTTAACTAAACCTCCTTCGAGCCTGCAATAGTGCTTGCGAGTGGGAACCCATGCCTCCAGAAGGGTGTGTCCTCACATTTCTAAGAGGGAATCAAGCCAAGTGAAGGAACCAGCCCCTCGCTTCCAAAGGCAGCCCTTAACACAGAGATCACACACATGCCTGGATCTCCCTCTTTTGGTGGACAGCTCACGGCCACACCCTCTGGAAACCACAGCCACTCTCCACATACCTCCACTCTGGGTATAAGTAGGCATGGAGACAGCTTAAAAAGGCCAGAGATACACTGGCAAAACCACAAAATGCCACATGCACACGGCCATGTATGATAGCAATACTTATATAAGCAAAAGACTCCGGGAAACAACTCAAATGGCCCTCAGTAGGTGTCTAACTGAATAAACCATGGGACATCACGTAGTGGAGGGCTCTGTAGCTGGCCACATGGGTGAGGACAGTCTCCTTACTCTGTACACAGGCACCACTAGACCATACTAAGTGAGAAAGCAGCACATAGTGCAGAGCACTGTTTATGGTATGTTAGCTCTGTGTGGAAAAATGGGGTATAAATATATATATACATGAACACATGTGTGTGTTTGCTTACAATTAAAAAATAAAAATAGAAAGATAAATAACAAGTGAATAAAAATAGCTTCTTTAGGGGGAAGGAAAGACCCAGATGAGGAGACAAGGTACAAAGGTATGTGCATTTATAATTTTGTTTTTGAAACTATATAGATGTTTTACATAATTAAAAGACAAAATCAAACAAAAAGAAAAATAAAACAATCTCTAAAAGTAGAAAACAAACATAAACTAATTTTATATCAGGTTGTTGGCATAAACACACAGAGAAAAGAATGATTTCAAGTAACTTTAACTGTATGTGCGAGTGAATTTTGACTCTACCTGTAGAATAGCACACCTTCTAAGAACAACAAAAAACTCAAAGATATCAAATTGCAGTCAGTAGTCTTATTACCAGCAACACTGATTAAAAAGTAGAGTGCAGAACAATGTTTACCATGCCTAACCCGTGTGGGAAAGGGGGTAATGAAATCATTATAAGTATATTACAGGATGAAGAAAAGTAATTTTGTTAATATCATAAGGAGTCGAGATTTCCAGTATAAGAGAAAAGAGAATACAAAGAATCAAAGAAGTAAAAATGTTGCCTTATTAAACTCGAATTGGAAATATCAGTGAATTAATGAATTAATGATTTATTTTACTCTTAAATAATAAAACATATTTCTTAACTACATCCACTGGAAATGTCTACAGTCAATGACAGACAAGTAGCAGTCATCACCCCTGGCAGCCAGATGGTGGTCTCTAAAAATGATTTCACACTAAAGAGGAGGAGCCAGGGCCCTGTGAAGAAAAGGCTGATTCCGGGTCTGGAGCAGGAGCTATGCAAAATAAACCTGGGATTTCTCACTGTGCAACAAGCAAGGAAGCTTTCAAAGATGAACGGGGTCATGTCAAAAGAACCCAGGAGCTAATCTGAAGTGACTCTCAATAGCCTAAGGTGGGACAACTTGAGATTAAAATGAATAAAGGCTTTCGTGGATGAAAGCAAATCAAATATATAAAAATCATCACATTCACAACGACGCTTGAGCAAAAGTAAATAAATGAAAAAACAAAATTCATTGGTCACTATTGGGAGTTGCTAGGGTACCAGGTCATTACCCTGAGGGTGGATCAATAAAAGGACAACCAAGCAATACCCTGCCCTGCCTGTACAAATTGTACTTCAGAGCGACCACGGAGTTGATGAAGGAAAGTTCATAGAAGAATTCCAGCTAGCACATGTAAAATGAATGATAAAATTAAGAAAAAACCCACCACTGGCAAGAAAATAATAGATCATCAATGGGTTTTAAAACCGGTAGGTGAAGGTTGATGGAGGGATCACACTGACAGCCCTGAACCCAGGGCTTGGACTTAGTGTCACTAGAAACGGGACAACCAGAAACTATGCACCTCGTGATGTGAGATGACACTAACACCCCGAACCACCTTCAACGTAAACCTAATCAAACCTCTAAATCCATCTAAGAGCTTACAAGCAATGAAGAGAATGTAGGAACAAGTTCAATCATACCAAGAGAAGGCAAAGAACCCTGCTCCTGCGTGAGATCAATGACACGAAACAGGAGGCCAGCGGAGACTGCTGGAGACGAGGAGGCTCGGGGAGCATAACCACACAGACACTGACACACACACAGTCCATGGGCGTCAGCTCTTTCGACCCACGGGGTCCCGTGTGGTTTGCCGGCACCAACGTGCCTTAGCAAATGGATCTCTCCTTTGACCACAGTGATGCAGGAGAAGCTGCAGCTGAGGCAGGAAGGCACACAGACCCTCGCGGGGGCTGAAGGCTGCCTTTAGCTCCTCGTCTCTTCTCTGCAACTGCTCTCTAAACATGTCATTCGTACCACCCGGGCCTCATCAGAGTCCACTCCCAACCTTCCTTTCCTAGCATCAACCCCAGCAAACTGCTACCAGTAACTGAGGAATGAAGGGTGTGTCCTCGCTGCTAAGTGCTGGGAATAGGAAGATAAAAAGGACACTGTCCCCACTTTCCGTGGGCTCCTATGAGAGGGACAGCGCAGACAAGGGGACAGATCACTTCACCCTAGCTCGCCCCTCTGGCTGTGCTTCTGTCCGTGGCTGGAGGGGCTGCTCCCTGTCTCCCCAATACCACAACAGTGTGCTCTAGCCGAGAGGCAGGGGTGGGTGGGGGTAGCTGCTATAGTTCCCCTGGGGCCGGCCCAGTGACAACACTTAATAATTCGTACTGTCACCACGATAATGACTTGCTCCTCAAAGGTTGAGAGCACACTGCCTAAAACACGGATGCACAGTCCATCCCCTCCACGCCTCACAAGGTGCAATGTGAGTCCCTCACTGCCTGCCAGCACTGGGGCAGAAAACAGAAAACGGAAAAAACCCAGTCTCTCCTCTTCAGTTATTTGGTGCCACCAAGTGGACAGTGTAATTTCTACTCCTTTAAAAGCAGGCAAGAAGGCTGCAGAGGACGGAGGAGAGGGGTCAGGACAGCGTTATTGGGATGCTTAAAGCCCGGGACCCTATCTTGGCGTGGTCTGTTCCCCAATCCTTGGGGATATTATGCTTTCTGAAGAGTTTTATCCTCAAATTAAGGAGCCAATGTTGTTGAAAAGAAATGATAAAAGCTGGCATAGCAAAAAATTTGTTTCTTTTCCTTTTAGTCATAGAAATAACTGCTGGGATAACTGGAGCATACATACTGTAATTATACTTTGATGAAATACAAGTTACAAAATGAGGATTTCTTCACTAGACCTCTGAAATATTCACACCCATTGGGTCTGTTCTTCCTAACGACATTTTGGGATGATTTTTCTAAGACTGAACAGCAAGAAGACTTTTTTCCTCCTCTGTCTAGTGAAAATGCTCTTATTGGATTACTCAGCACTCAAGCCTAGAGAAATGTCTTTTTCCAGTATAGTATCTGGGTCCTCAAAAGAGTTTTAAGTCGAATTAAACCAGGGTCCATACTCTCACCCTGCCACTTTCAGCTGTAGGATGTTGGGTAATTTGCAAACTTTCTCTAAGGTTTACTTTGCTCATTTATAAAACGGTATATAGTACCTCCTCTCCCACAGTTGCTGTGAACTTTTAATATATGCGGCACCTGGCACACAGCAGGTACCTAGTCATGTTTTTTCCCACCTTTCTTCAACCTATGTTTGAAAAGACAGAAAATACAACTTGTGTAGAAGAACCTCCGGTGGGATTATCTAGGAAGAAAAAAGGCTCAGATAGGCAGCAAGTTACCAAGATAATAAAATAGAGTGTTTGCGTCTTCCTGTGCCCAGACACCCCCCTTCTCATTGGAGCACACAAGCCTGGGGGTGGGGGCGGGTAAACAACACTTACTCAAGCTCATCTTCAGAGTCGTAGCCCACAACAGGCTCTGCCTCGATGGCAAGGACCTCACTCTTTGCCTGACTTTCTTTCCAGGTGCTACTTCCTGTGCACGAAGGGGATTCCTTTCTCTTCTTCTTTCCAAAGAACTTCTTAAATGTTTTGAATTTGGATTTTTTCTTTCCTACACAGATTTAAAAACAACAAAAAATAAATAAGCAAGAGTCTGTCTTTGCACATGTGGTAGATGTGTATACAAAGGAGAGAAAGCAGGATTTTTATCCAGGCTTTAGTCATTTGCTTCTGAAAAGACCTTTTACCATACAGAAGTACATGGCATACCCATTGTGCACATCTGAAAACAAATCATGATTTCTCTTTCTTTAGGATATTTAAATAAATGAGCCAAGAACGCTTTGGACCATGATCACAGAATCAAAACAAGCAACTTTCCTCTCACATGAAATCAAGTTTTAATTTCTGAAATATACACAGTCAACAACAAAAGTCTTGATGAGGTAAAGGCTGTGTGATAACCCAAACTATTTTAAAAATAATTCTCAAATGCTTTGTTTAGTGTGGACATGGCACCAAGGACAATCAGAGCAGGCCCAGCCTCATGGGCAAGAGGAGACTCACTGGAGCGCCAAACACCTCTATAAAGCTAACAAGTCTTGGGGAGAAAAATTACCAAATGGTGGTTATCCCCATGAGGGGTGTGGCCAGGCTGAGCCTGACTCTGCCCTGCTTCCTAGATTGCTAGAATTTATAACACTTTTTAACATTTTGTGATTGCTTCTCTGATATCTATTTCATTCCCACCTCCAAATTCTATCATATCCAGGATCCTATGTGCATTAGTCCATTTCTGTTGCTTATAACATAAATACCAGAAACTGGGTAATTTGTAAGAAAATGAAATTTACTGCTTACAGTTTTGGAGGCTGGAAAGTCCAAAGTCCAGGGAACACATCTGGTGAAGGCCTTGGTGGTGACCATAATGCGGGGTCTCACATGTCAAAATGGCAGAGCAGAGAGAGAGACTCTCACGTGCTCTCCTTTTAAAGCTCTCAGAACCACACCCATGAACTGGGGCATGGTCCTTACAATCTAATCACCTCTTCAAGGGCCCACCTTTCAACTACCATAATAGGATTTCCCACCCTCAACAGTTACGGTGGGAATTAAGCTTCAATGAGGTTGGGGGGTGTGGGGTCGGGGGGCATTCAATCTACAGCACTGTGATTTCACATTAACAGCTCAACAAAGATCATTCTTTTCCTTTGGAATATTTATGCAAACTCACCATAGAAGGATGCAACATCATAGATTACCAGGATGCTGTCTAATACATCCTGATAATTTGCTAAAACAATGTATAACTATCAGTTTTATAAGTACATAATTTAATAAACTAAATTCCTTTTAAAAAAAAAAAAAAAGCAGGATTTTGGGGGCTGGCCAGTTAGCTCATTTGGTTAGAGTGCAGCCTTATAATACCAAGGTCATGAATTCAGATCCCCATACCAGCTAGCTACCAAAATAAATAAATAAATAAAATAGCCATTACCAAAAGGACAGAAAATAACGAGTGTTAGTGAGGATGTGGAAAAGGGAACGCTTGTATGCTGTTGATGGGAATGTAAATAGTAAAACCATAACTGAAAACAGTCTGAAGATTCCTCAAAAAGTTAAAAATAGAACTACCATATGATTTAGCAATCCCACTACTGTGTATATAGGCAAAGGATATTAAATCAGCATGTCAAAGAGATACCTGCACCCCCATGTTCACTGCAGCACTATTCACAATAGCCAAGATATGAAATCAACCTAAGTGTCCATCAACAAATGAAAGGATAAATAAAAGATGGTATATATACACACACAAAATAGGATCTTTCTATTAAGTTTATATTAATGCTCTCCCAGGAAGTTTACATGATCTTGTCTTCATGTGGAGAATTACTCAGCATTACTCTAGTAGGAGTTCCTACATCACCGTAGATGGAGCAAACTCCTCTCCAAAGGGAAATTAGTTCTACAGCCAAGTTTTCTTAGCTTCTTGTGGAAGTTTGCTTACTTTTATAATCAAAAATTGTTTATACTGTTAAAGAATGGTTCTCAATGAGAGTTTACTATTTTGAAAGACTCTTAAGAGTTTTCTGCATTTGGTCAGGACACTATTTCGCCTTTGCCTAATTAACAAATTGTAGGCATCCCTGAAGGACTGAACAAATAAATATGCAGCCTCAGTATCTTGCCAAAGATGCTGCTTACAGCATTAATAGTGTGCGTAAGAGTGTGGCTACAAAGACCCAGAGTACAACCATTGTACACTTTTGTTCTACTTGCAAGGGCGCATCAGCCATTCACTTGTTGGTGTTTTAGTTCTTTTTCCACTAAGCTTTATAATTTCTTTTCTTCAATTGTTACAGGACTAGTCCAGTTTTCTACTTCTTGAATCTATTTTACTAAGTAGCATTTTTCTAGATATTTATTATTTCCAGATTTTCAAATTTATTGGCAAAAAGATATTAACAATATTGTTCTAGCACCAGCAGCATCTGTAGTGATGCCTCCTTCCTCATACCTGATATTATTTGTGCCTGTTCTTTTTTCCTTAATCAATTACACTAGAGGTTTGTCAATTTTATTTGCCTTAAAAAAAAGTTTGTTTTGTTAATTCTCTCTACTGAACATTTATTTTATATTGTACAGTTGTCCCTTGGTATGCACAGGAGAATGATTCCAGGAGCCATCGTGGACAACAAAATCTGCAGACATTCAGGTCCCTAACGGTACGGTATCTGCACAGCTATTTTTTTCTATGCACATCTGCCTGCATACTTTAAATCATCTTTAGATTACTTAAAATACCTAATGCAATGTAAATGCTATGTAGAAAGTTGGGTTTTTAAAATTTTTTATTGTACTGGTATTTTTTATTTGTATTGATTTTTTGACTGTTTTCAATCCACAGTTGGTTGAATCCACATATGCAGAACCTGCAGATAAACTTCTTGAGATGAATACTTAGCTTATTAAATTTTAGACTTCCTGTTTTTATAATATATACATTTAAGGCAATACATTTCCCTCCAAATATGTTTTAAGTACATCTACACATTTCGAAATATAGTGTTTTCATAATTGTTTAGTTGAAAATATTTTCTAATTTCTATTATGATACCTTCTTAGGACAATGGGTTATTTAGAAAAGTATGCCTTCATTTCCAAACAGAAATTTTCTAATTACCTTTCTGTTATTGATTTCTAGAATAATTGCATTGCTGTCAGGTAATATACTCTGAATGATCTGAATCCATTCAAATCTGTTGAGTCTTGCTTTATGGCTTACCATTAAGGACATTTTTTGTAAGTGTTCCTAGTGTGCTTGAAAATAATGTATTGTCTTCAGTGTTCTATACATGTAAATTAGGACAAGGTGTTTGTCTTTTTAATTGTGTTGTCCAAATACTTTATATCTTTACTGATTTTTAAATATGTTTGCTCATCAGTTACTGAGAGATGTGTTAAAAATAACCCACTTCGGTTATAGATTTTCTTATTTATCTTCATTTAGTTGTCCATTTCTATTTTATAACCTTTGATATTACGTTAATGCATAGCAATGTAAAATTATTATCTTGCTGGGGAATTGAACCTTTTGTGAAATGGCCCTCTTTATTTTTAGTCATGCTTTTTGCCTGAAATTTTATTTTGACTGCTATTAATATAGCTATGCCACCTTCTTTTTGCTCAGTGTTCACAGTGTACATGTTTCTGTGACCTTTTCCTACCCTTACTTTTCTGAATCTTTATATTTAAGATGCATATATTTAGTTTTAGAAATCTAATTAATTACGATTAATGTAATTAGTCCACTTGCACTCACTGTAATTACTGATATATTAATAAAAAGAAGAGTACTATCTTATGTGCATTTTCTAAATCTTCTTTCTTGACTTCTTTTGGATTGACTTTTTTTTCAATCATTACATTTCTTCCTACTACTAATAAGCAAGCCTTACCATTTGTTTCTATTCTTTTGGTGGTTACTCTAAAAATTATACTACACTTTCTATTACAGGACAATACAAGGACCTTAGAATACTTCAATCCCATTTTTATGCCCTATTATTTTCATTCTGATCATTAAAAAACCCAAGACACGATTCCATGTTCGCACAGATGTACCCACTTGTTTATTATTCTCTTTTTGCTTCTTTCCTTCTTATGTTCCACACCTTCCACCAGGAAGGTTTTCCCTCTGCCTGAAGGCAGATTCCTTTGGTATATGCTTTAACGAGGGTCTACCGGTGGCAAACTCACTTTTTGTTTACCTGAAAATGCCTTTGATTCTTTATTCCTGAAATGTATTTTTCCTAGGATGGCAGCTATTTTCTCTAAGATTATATTGAAGCTATTATTTCATTGCTTTGTGACTTCTACTGGGTTGTTAAGTCAGTCATCAGTTTTTTGTTCCTTTGTTTTTTTTTTTTGTTTGTTTGTTTGTTTGTTTTTGTCTTTTTCGTGACCGGCACTCAGCCAGTGAGTGCACCGGCCATTCCTATACAGGATCCGAACCCGCAGCAGGAGCGTCGCCGTGCTCCCAGCGCCGCACTCTCCCGAGTGCGCCACGGGCTCGGCCCGTGTTCCTTTGAATGTAATCCATTTTTTTCTCAGACTGATTTTAAGATCTTTCATTTTGGCTTTGGTTTTCTGCAGCTTCATTCTGTATGAATTTCCTTTATTTATCTTTTGTGGGATTCACTGGGTTTCTTAAACCTGCAGATTTGGTCATCTTTTTATCAGTTCCAGAAAATTCTCAGACAATCTTTCCTCCCCTGAAACTCTGCTCAAATGTATGTTATACCCTTTCGGTTGTCTCTGTGGTTGTTGTCTGCACTTCAGTTTTTTCATCTTTTTACCATTGCATGCTACATGCTGTATTTCTTGTAATCTATATTGAGCTGATATAATCTGCTGTTCAATCCATCCATTAACATTTTAGTAATTATATTTATAGAACTCATTTGATTGTTTTAAAAATCTACTATATTATTTTTTAAATTTATTTTTAAATTAAGTATGGTAAAATTCACTCATTCTAGAATATGCAGAGTTGCATAATTATCACCACAATTGAGATACAGAACTATCATCCCTTAAAATTTCTTCATGCTGCCCTTCTGTAGTCAAACCCTCCCCATATCTTTAACCCCTAAAACCCAGTGATATCTTCTCTGTTCCTATAGTTTTGCCTCTTCCAGAATGTCATATAGATTGAGTCATACAGTACGTAGCGCTTTGATTCTGGCTTCTTCCACTCAGCACAACACACTAGAGATCCATTCATGTTGTTACGTCCATCAATAGTTTGTTCCTTTTTACTGCTGAGCAGTATTCCATTGAATGAATCTACCAGTTTGCTGAACCATTCAACCAGTTGAAGGACAGTTGGATTCGCTTCAGTCTTTAGCAATTACTAATAAAGTTGCGATATGTTTTTGTGTACACAGAAGTTTTCATTGCTCTTAGGTATACCTAGGAGTGGGATTGCTAAGTCATAGGCTAAGTGTATGTTTAACTTTGTAAGAAACTGCCAAAATGTTTTCCAAAGGGGCTGTACCATTTTTGATTCCCACCAGCAATGCATCCTCACCAGTGCTTGTTGTTATCAGGGTTTTTTTTAAAAAAACCTGTGTAGTGATGTCCCACTGTAGTTTTAATTTGCAACACCTAACGATTCTTGATGTTGGGCTTTTCTTCATGTGTTTATTTGCTGTTTGTACATCTTCTTAGGTACAGCATTAGCAAAAATCTGCCCATTTTGTAACTGGGTTATTTTCTTATTTTTGAATTTTGACAGCTCTAAATATATGGTGAATATAAATCCTTTATTCTCCCAGTCTGTGACATGTCCTTTCATGTTCTTAACAGTGTCTTTCACAGAACAAAAGTTTAAAATTTTGATGAAGTCCAATTTATCAATATTTTCTTTCATAGATTGAGGTGTCATATCTAATCCTACGTCATAAATATTTTCTCCTTCGCTTTCTTTTAAAGACTTTAGAGTTTTACATTTATGTCTATGATGCATTTTGAGTTAGTTTTTGTATAATCTGTGAGATACAGATCAATGTTCTTTTTTGTTTGTTTGTTTTACATATGAATGTCCAATTTTTCCAGCACCAATTGTTGCAGAGACTCTTTTCTCCATTGAATTGCTTTTGCTACTTTGTCATAAATTCAACTAATTGGTATGGGTCTATTTTTGGACTCTATTCCATCTATCTATATGCATCTATCCATTTGTCAACACCACACTGTCTTGATTACTGTAGCTTTATAGTAAGCCTTGAAATTAGGTAGTATGAGTTCTCCAACTCTGTTCTTTTTCAAAAATGTTTTACCTATCCTAGTTATTTGCTTTTTCATGTAAATTTTAGAATCGGCTTGCCAATATCTGCAAAAACTCCTGCTGGGGGCCGAGCCCGTGGCGCACTCGGGAGAGTGCGGTGCTGGGAGCGCAGCGACGCTCCCGCCGTGGGTTCGGATCCTATATAGGAATAGCCGGTACACTCACTGGCTGAGTGCCGGTCACGAAAAAGACAAAAAAAAAAACAAAACAAACAAAAAAAACTCCTGCTGGTATTTTGATTGCTTCATCTTTACTCCTCCATGCTCACTAGGTTATTTCAAAACAAATGATCCCAGATACTGTTCTCATTTCACTCATATGGATTTGGCTTCTTCCTAAATAAAAAAATCTCTGACTCTTCATGGCAATCAAATAAATGATTACTGAGCAATATTCCTGCAACGGAATATTGAGCTAACTGTATTCCTGCTTTTCAAAGCTGGCTTTTAAGCAGTGCACTACACCTACATGTATTAATGCACTATTTTGTAGTTCAATTTGTGGAGAATTAACATCTCAACAACACTGAGTCTTCTAATCCATAAACATGGTATTTCTCTTCATGTATTTAGGTCTTTGTTCTTTAGGTAATTATTTGTATTTTTCACTATGTAGTTCTGCACTTATTTTGATATATATACATCTCCCTAAGTACTTCAATTTTTTGGTGCTATTGTAAATGATACTTTTTAAAATTGCAAGTTTTCACTTGTTCATTGCCAATATATATAAATATGATTTATTTTTGTATATTGACCTTATATCTTGCAACCTTGCTTAACTTGTTTAAGAGTTCTGGGTGCTTTTTGTGTCCATTTTGTATAATCATTTCATCTTCAAACAGAGATAGTTTTATTTCTTCCTTCTATCTCTATGACTTCTATTTCTTTTTCTTGTCTTATACTAGCTGAGTGCTATGCTATTTTTTAACAGTTCTCTGGAACTTCCAGATGTTTTTTACTATCTTTAAACATGGTATGCATAGTTGTTTTGTAGCATTTCTTTGATAATTCTGATACTTGATGTCTTCTTGTGTTTCTGTCCCTGTTTTTGCTGTGTATTAGTTTGCTAGGGTTGCTGTAACAAAGTACCACAAACTGGGTGGCTTAAACAACAGAAATGTATTGCCTCACAGTTTTGGAGGCTAGAAGACCAAAATCAAGGCATTGGCATGGTTGGTTCCTCCTGAGGGCTGGGACAAAGAAATCTGTTCCATGTCTGTCCCCTAACTACTGGTAGTTTGCTGGCAATCTTTGGTATTCCTTGGCTTGGAGATTCATCACCCTGATCTCTGCCTTCATGTTTACGTGGCATTCTCCCTGTGTATATTATGTGTCCACATTTCCTTTACATAAGAACACCAGTCATATTGGATTAGCAGCCTACCCTACTCCAGTATGACCTCATCTTAATTAACTGTATCTGCAGTGACCCAATATCCAAACAAGGTCACATTCTGAGTTACTGGGGACTTCAACATATGAATTTTGGGGGGATACCATTCAACCTATAGGATGTTGGTTCCCATTCATGGTGCCCTGTTGCCTTCTATGCCTGGTTATCTCTGACTATATGCATGTCGTAGAATTGAAAACATTATTTTCTGTAATAATTTGAAGTCTAAATAGAAGGCACCTTCCTTTAGAGAAGACTGCTTGCTTCTGCAAGTATCTGGGGTTCCATCTAGGAAAACTATTAACCAACTTCAAGTATTCAGGTTCTCTGAATTACCCAAATGATGCCAACTCAAACTGCAAATCTACGTAAGAATTGGTTTACCCAAATCTGGCTCACACTCACTCAGATTTTGTAGATCCCTGGGATCCCACCTTATTGTAGGGAGGGTATTCTATTAGACGGTCCATCTGTATGGGCCCCATACTTCAATATCTGACCGTCTCCCTCACCTTCCACCCAAGGAAGACATGGAAGTAAAATTCAAAATTTCCAAGATTGGTAAATAACCTTTATGTTCACTTATCTCTCTGGGATACCATTTTTCTTTCAATTCTGGCCTCATTACTTCTGACTTTTTAAAGTATTTTAAAGAATGTTATTATTTAGAATTTTAAATTTTAAGTGAGAGAGGGTTGGTCTGACTAACTTAATGGTCACTATTATTTGAAATAAAGAATACTTAGGTTATCTCTTTTCTAAAATTGATTCTTCGTGGTGACCTCTCTAAGTATCGAAACTAGCACTTGTTGCCATTATTTCAGACTAATGAAATACTTCTTCAAATGGTATTTTCTTGTTTAAAATAAATAATTCAGTGTCCCTTAATATGAGAAAGTTTCAAACTCCATTATTTCTCAGGACTAATCTTAAAATCCTCACCTTATAAAAGCATTTATTTGGTTTCTATTGAAATGTGACAGAGGAAAAGTGGTTCTAATATCGAAAATAAGAGAAATCTATCTATAATATATAAAATAGAGTCTTCATTGAAATTCGTTTTCTGAAGCTAGTGGCTAGCAGACAGGATTTGATATTACTAGAAGCTGTTCCTCTTGAACTATATCAAAGGAAATCACTACTGGCATTTTGATTTTAAACAAGAGAGAGCTGGAGGCTATTATTACCAACATAAGGTATAAATGGCTAATCTAGGTAAAACAGTACATATGGGAAGATCAATGTTTTATTAACATCATTTTACAACTCTATCAAGACAAATAGCAATATGTGGGTAACAGTAAACCTATCACAAAGTATGATGAGATGATGATTCGTAAGCCTGGAATTTAGCAATTAGAGGACATAATAAAGGCCTCCTAAAGGAGAATAAGAGTCATAAAGGAGAGGAATCAAAAGCTCTCTCTTGATGTAATTATTACTATTTTTTTTTTTTTTTTTTTGGATGACCAGGCCATCCTGTACTTTGCCCACCTCCTGCTGATACCTTTGGATGATAAATGGATCCACTTAGGCCCTCTTTTTTTTTGCTTTCAAGTCAACCAGACATGGACATGGGGACATGTTGACCTCCGGGAATGAGGAAAATGACATGAAAAGTCCCCATGTTTGGCAGAGAAGCAAAGGAGCACTGCCCTCGAGTGGCCTCAAACAATTGGCGGTGCTCTCAGTCACCGTGGGAAGGGTCTGGGGATGTCTGAGCACACTGGGAACTGACTCCTACCCTCCACACAGACAGCCCCAAAGGCCTGGCTCTGTCAGCCCCTCTCCCTGCCCCACAAGCAAACAATGGCTCTTCCCAGGGCAGGGGAAACCAGAGCCTTACCTGTGCTATCCTCCCCCAGGCCATCTGCAGCCTCCCGAAGCTTAATGTCCATCACCCTCGTGGAAATCATATCCAGGTCTCTGAAATCAGATGGAAATTCATGTTAAAGGAGCACGTTTAGCAGAAATTACCAATGAGTGAAAGGGCGACGGTGATTGCTTCTGCCATGACCTCACCTGCACACACCCCAGCAGGACAGAGTCCAGGGCAGAGTGCAGGACAACACAGGCCAAAAACATGCCCACAGCCACGAGATTAGTAACCACATAAGCATTTACTCACCAACCGGGGCAACTGAATGGGAAACAGATCAAAGGAACAAACGCTTCACCAATTTACACAATGCAGGTTAGGTTCCTTTCTTTCAAAAACGTTCTTCTCAAAGTATGAAAAATTACGTTCTCGTTTACTATGGAAAGTTTGCAAAATATAGACAATAAAAATCACCCATAATCTCACCAGCTGAGGATAACCACAGTTAATCTTTAATCTTCCAATAGTCTTTCTATGCAAATATGTTGTGGACGTGCACACGTACCACGTTAGGAAGCTGGACTTCCTGATTTTCTTACTTATTCCATATCATTAAAATTCTTCGTAAGTATTATCTTAATGGATACATAACATTTCGATGGATAGCTGCATTATCATTTATTTACACTGAGTTTCTTTTTTGAACTTAGGAAAAACGTCAGAGACAAAAGTGGACTTAACATACGGCTACTGTAGTTACATCTTAACAGCCACTTCCCATCTCTACTCCCACCAACTTATTTCTAAGCAAATCACCCCAGACACTACCATGATTATCTCATCCATATGGATTTGGCTTCTTCCTAGATAAAAAAATCTCTGACTTTTCAAGGAAATCATAACTGATTACTGGTCAATATATCTGCTACAGAATATCAAGCTAACTGCACCCCTACCTTCCATAGCTGACTTTTAAACAGGGTCCTCTACCTACTTACACTAACACACCATTTGTTCAGAAAGCTATTTCTTAATGGTAGTCACTACAAGTCCTCATTCTCAAAAAGGGGGACTCAAATATTTAATTAACCACTTCACACTTACAACCTGTACACAGCACATAATGGGAAATAACGGGAGAAATACAAAGAAAATCCTTAACAGAGGAGAGGAGCCATGGGTCTGTGCAAAGTTGACTCGAATACTTAATGTCTGTCCTCCCTACTAGCCAATTGCTTAAAAGCCAACGAAAGCTTCACAAGCTTCAGTTCTCAATTTTCATGTGTTTTGGCTTCATTAAAATATATGGTCTTGTGTTAGCTCTGCCAAAAACTGTTTGTTGGGACCTCACCAAATTGGACGCATGATCATGCTATATGATATATAAAATGAAGTTTGGACAGAAATAGTACTTTTCAAACCCTTGACTGCTATTTTAGGCTTCAAAGAATATCCTTGCTTTCATTATCTGTGTTCGCTGTCAAAGTAACAGGCAATGCTGTCACACAGGAGAATGATTTTAATGGTTCGAGGCTGGTGCCTAGTCAAAGGCCCAGGTGTTCCAAAAGGTCACCCCCTCAACTCCCACCATGTTAAAGTTAGTCAGCAACCTCCTGATCCCTAAGTGTC
Organism: Cynocephalus volans; assembly: GCF_027409185.1. NCBI lineage: Eukaryota > Metazoa > Chordata > Mammalia > Dermoptera > Cynocephalidae > Cynocephalus > Cynocephalus volans. The sequence goes on along the minus strand of NC_084473.1, from coordinate 95,683,172 downwards.
ATGTCCCCTTGATACTATTAGAGGAGGGGACAGCTACCAGGGCATCAAAGGAAGAGGCAATGGACAAGGAAAATATGAGGAGCAAGGGGGACAGTGAAAATGGGAGGGTCAGTTAAGAGTCACCAACTATTACCCTGGGTACCATCTTCTATGGTTGCCCCTGAGTGACAAAACAGAAGTGCAAGAGCTGTCCACTGCTGGAATTCAGAGCTGACCTCAGCAACTGCAAACTTATCAAGCATGTGCAGCAGATCATCTGAATTAACTCTTTAATCCCCAGAACTTTCAGTATTCCCATTATGGAGATGAGAAAATACATTATATTAGGTGGTCTGTTCACTTGCCCAAGGTAGCAAAGCAGACACTGACCTCTTTACTCACGTTGACTATACACCCAGAGTGGGCAGGTACTCTTGAGGTACTGGGGTGCAGTGATGGATGAGACCTCCATGGCCCCCACCTCTTGCAGGTGCTGACCCAGGGAAAGGGACAGTCCTGAGCCTTCCTGGAGGGACACAAGGGAAGCTGGGGAATCCAAAGGACAAAATCTTTCACTGAAATGGCTCTACCTGCCAAGCAGCCCTGCCCAGGGTCAGGCCAGGACTCAGGCAAAGTAACCCCAAGGGGCCATGCCTTGGGTCTGACAGGGTGCCTTAGTCTGAGGGAAGGGCTTTGAGGCTGCTGTGATGTATTAGAACTGGAAAAGGATAATACTCAGGAGAAACCACGGTGTTACCTGCAAAATGTCCAGTCGCCTTTGGCAAATAAGAGGGTCCTTGTTGGGAAGTGCTGGGAGTGTGCATAAGCCCCCATGGATGGGTGTGCAGAAGGGCACCCACCCCCTGAGCCTGGAGCAGTGCACAGGCTCTGACTGCTTCTCCTTGGGTTGAACAATGTGGCTGTGACAAAGCCGCACAAAGCAGAGGGTTCAGGAGCAGTGGAGGGCAGGAGGACTGAGAGGGGCCTGGTCTCCACGCTGAGGGTCCTTCCACCCACTCCCATCAGGCAGATGCACAGAGCACCACCAGCCTGCTGCCGACGAAGGCACCGCACATGGGGCTCACCGCATGTGGGGGGTTGTAGGAACTGCTCATGTTTAAAGTCCCAAATGTCTTCATACTAAGAAGAGTGGAACATACTGCAGAGGAAAAAAGCAAAGACTTGGACATCAGGCAGTGCTGGGGTGGAATCTTCACCCCACAACCTACCAGCATTGGGCCTTGGTCCCCTCACACATAAAAGAGGGACAATAATACTTTCATTACAGGAGACCGGAACACAGCACACAGCAAGCAGTGGCTGAGAAGTGCTGTCAGGGACTGTGGCTCATTCTTCACCGAGTGCTCCTGTCTGCACCCAGATGCATCTGAAGTGCCCAGGATGGACACACCCTGGCAGGCATCGATGGGATCTCAGGAAAACACAGTCTCCCTGTGCAGATGGCTCACTTTAGAGTCACCACTATCAGTCACATGACAAGACACCTAGATTCCCTGCCCCCTGCTGACCCCTGAGATTTCTAATCCCAATAGCCTGATAGACTCAAACTGCAGCTGGGTAACTGTTAAACGCACATTCAGGGTGACAGAGGACCATCTGCCCTGTGAAACTGCAGAGGGCACAGATAGAGAAGTGTCCCCCTCGTGTGGGCATTCCAGGTGGAAACATCCCACAGCTGTGACAATGGAACATCGTCTCTGTTGGGCCAAATAACTTGCCCTTCTGAACACATATTCCCCACCCCTAGCAAAATTCAAGGAAAAGCCAGAAGGAAAGCTAATTAGAAAGGCAATGTGGCAAATACCCAGTATCTCTCAGTTCTCTTGGCTTCCCATGTGAAGACGGTGCTTCTCCTGCTGTTCTGACCACTCTAGATCCAAGTCAAGGAAAACTTACTCTTTAGACTAAATCTGGACTTAAAAGGCCTCTTCAGGGGTTCTCATTAACTTGCGAGGGTGCTGAGCCCCTTCCACCCTCTCTGTGACCACAGGCTCCTTCCCGGCTTACAACAGAATTCCAGCATTAACTGCAGCTTTTATTGAAAAATTCTACAAAAGTTTATTCACGTGAAGAATGAGGATAGATTTTAACATGGTATTTTAAAGGTTCCAGTCCATTATATTTACTTACACAATGCAAAGAAAAACATCTGTCCCCTGGCTACATGCAACCAAGCACATCGTTACAGAGGAAAGCTTTAGTGTTCACCCCAACAGATCAGCCACTTCCACACCACCCTCCAGGCTATGTTCGGACCCCTATGGAGTCTTTCTTAGCCCCCTGTTCCTTTCTTTCACAACACTTACCGAGGCTGTCATCAATAACTTGTTCAGGAGGTGCCCACCCCCTCCTTCCCAAGACTGTGGGCTTCGTGGGGCGAGCTCTCCACCGGTACACTCAATGTTCTCTCGGCACTGCCTACAACAGCACCCGGAGCAAAGACCTGAACCCAACACACAAGATATTTGACGAACTAGAGGGGGTCCTGGGTATCAATATTATTTGCAGTTTTGAATAACAATTTATCTAACCTCAGAGAGCTGTAGAAAGAGCCAGGAAGAGTCACTTTTAGTTCACCTTTCCCTTATCCAGCTGCCTGCTCCAAAAAAAAAAAAATGTTTTTGTTCTACCTCATACCATACATAAAAATGACCTCAAAATGGATCATTGACCTAAATATAAATGCTGAAAATAATACTCTTAGAAGAAAACAGGCGTAAGTCTGTGATCTTAGGTCAGGCAGTAATTACTCAGATATAACACTGAACACACCAGAAGAGGAGAGAGATAAGTTTGACTTCATCAAACTTATAAGCTTTCATTTCAAAGGACCATCAAGAAAGTGTAAAGACAACTCACAGACTAGGAGAAAATATTTGCAAATCATATATCTGAAAAGTGATTGGTATATAGAATATGTAAAGAATTCTTATAACTCATGTTAAGTGAAATAAGCCAGGCGCAGAAAGAGAAATACCACATGGTCTCACTCATATGTGGGAGCTAAAAGTAAATAAATAAATATGTAGAACTTTTAGGAGAGAGAAGAACAGTGGTTATGGGGGGGGATAGTGAGAGGTTGGACACAAAATTACAGCTAGACAGGAAAAATAATTTCTACTGTTGTACAGTCAAGCCATCCACTATTGATAATTAACAATAATTAACTGCATGTTATCAAACATCTAGAAGAGAGATCGAATGTCCATATCGTAAAGAAATTATTAAGTTTTGCAATGATGAATATGCTAATGACCCTCCTTTGATCATCACACATTGTATATATATATGGGAATATAACTCTGTACTCCTAAATATGTATAATCAATGTTTCAAGAACAACAAAAAAAGACACCTCACTTGAAAACAGACAAAATATTTGAATAGAAACTTGTACAAAGAAGGCAAATGGCTAATAAGCACATGAAAAGATGTGCAAGACTGTAAGTGAATGGGGAACTGCAAATCAAATCCACAGTGAGACACTAGTTCACACTCACTAGAATAGCCATAATGGGAGAGACAGACAATAACAAGTGTTTGCAAGGATGTGAAGAAATTGGAACCTTCATTCCTTGCTGACGGACATGTAAAACGTTGCAGCCACTTTGGAAGAGTTTGGCAGTTCCTCAAAACGTTAAACATAAAATTACCATAAGGCCCAGCAATTTTATTCCTAGGAATCTACCCAAGAGAAATAAAAACATGTGTCCATGGAGGATTCTGGAAAGATGGCAGAATAGGAAGCACCCATCTCTCCACCTGTATAACAACTGCACTGGTAGAATCTGTTTGATGTAACTACTTCAGAACTCTGGAATCTACTGAATGCTTGCACTTCTAGGGGAAGGCTTGGAGGATAAACTGTGGTTAATTTCTGTCAATTTCAGTTCTTAGCATGGTAGTATCTACCCACTTCCCACTTCCCCAACCCCATAGCAGGCAACCGTATCCATGTTTTTGGAGCTGCCTGCACAGCTTGCAGGAGCCATTGGTGGGAAAAAAGGACCCTGTCCTCCAAACATTGGGTATCTGTGCTCTAATCGTCACTCTGGTCACAGGCAAAGAGGTGGCGGCCACTGTTGTTGCACCTCCCCCCATTGCTGCAAGACTGCCTGTGAGGAAAGTGGAATTGGTTTGGTCAGGCCCTCTCACCTCATACCAGACTGTGTATGATTCAGCAGATCTGTTGTAAACAAGTGACGTAGGAGTAGTGTTAGTACGCATGTGTGCCGTGTACCCCTTGGCTTGTTTCTGCTTGTGTGTGTACACTTTGGTGTGGAAGGCAGCGGCTCTGAACCACTGGTGGGTGGAGCTCGCGTCTAAGAATAAAGTATGTCCACTTTGCCAGTGGCTGCTTGGTTGTTTTCTTTTGATTACCTGACTCAGGACCTACGCAGGACAGGGTAGAAGGGTCTGTGAACCAGCCCGACACGACCCCAGCCCCAAGTGACTTCCCGGGGATTTAATGGGCTGGTACCCTTTTTACCTCCTTCTCTTTTCTCTTTTTCCTTCTGGGAGCCAAACATTAAAGACTAGGCCACTCAAAAGTATATTGGGGAAAATCAAAAAGTCACTGTGTATGCCCAGGGAAAGGGGCAGGCTCAGAAAAAACGGAGAAGGCCTTAAGTTTACACCTCAGGGAGATCATCAGCACAGAGACAGCCTTCAACAATCGAAACAAGTACAAAGACAAAAAGCAAAAATCCAAAGCCGCAAACCCTAGGGAGGTGGGAGAATCTGACTTCCAGAATTACCACATTATTAGCTTCAATATCCTGTTTTCAACAACAACAAAAAAAAATTACCAGGCATACAAAGGAACAGGAAAGTAAGGCTCATTCAAAGGAACAAAATAAACGAACGATAATTGTGTCTCATGGTGGATCTATTAGACAAAAATTTTAAAACTGTCCTAAAGATGCTCAAAAAACTAAAGGAAGATGTGAAGAAAGTAAAAAAAATGATGCATGAACAAAACAAATATCAATAGAGACAGAAAAGCTAAAAAAACAACCAAAACCAAACAACAACAACAAAAACACAAATTCTGGAGCTGAAAAATACATTGACTGAAATGAAAATTTCACTATAGGGATTCAGAGGCAGATTTGAGCAGGCAGAAGAATCAGCAAACTTGAAGATAAAACAACTGAAATGATCAAGACTAAGGAACAGAAAGAAAAAAGATTGAGGAAAAGTGCACAGAGCACAAAGGACCTGTGAGACACAATCAAGTGGACCAACATACTCATTGTGGGAATTCTAGAAGGAAAAGAGAGGCAGAAACAGGAAGAGAGAGAATTTGAGAAAGTAACGGCTGAAAACTTACCAAATATGATGAAAGACATATAAGGGTAGGGTACTTCAGAAAACTGTGGAAAATGAAATTAAAAGATAATATAAGTCTTTCCATGAACTTTTTGAAGACCCTTCATACATATAAACATCCAAGACGCTCACTGAAATCCAGGTAAGATGAACTCGCGCCCATACCAAGACACATTATAATCAAACTGTTGAAAGACAAAGACAGAAGCTGGAAAGCAGCAAGAGAGAAGCTATTTGTGATATACAAGGGATACTCCCTCAGATTCTCAGCAGATTTCTCATCAGAAACTTTGGAAGCCAGAAGGCAGAAGGCTGATATATTCAAAGTGCTAAAATGAAAAAAAAAACATCAACCAAGAATCCTACATCTGGCAAAAATGTCCTTCAAAAGTGAGGGAGAGAGCAAGACATTCATAGATAAACAAAAGCTGAGGAAGTTCATTACTGCTAGAGCTGTACTGCAAGAAATGCTAAAGAGAGACCTTCAGGTTGAAATTAAAGGACACTAGACATTCACTTGAAACCATATGAAGAAATAAAGATCTCAATAATGGTAAATACATGGGAAGTATAAAAGCTAGTATTATTGTAACAACAGTTTGTTTCCTACATGATATGAGACTAATAACTTTTTTTAAAAAAGAAATTATTAGGGTAAAAACTAGTATTATTGTAACTTTGGTTTGTAACTTCACATTTTGTATTCTGCATTATTTAAGAGACTAACTCATTTTTTAAAATTATTAGTTGATATTTTTAGACACAATGTATAAAGAAGTAATTTTGTGACATCAACAACTGAAAGAAATGAGGAAAGAGATATAAAGGAGCAGGTTTTTTGTCTGTTATTGAAGGTAAGCTGATATAAATCCAATTTAGAGTGTTATCACTTTAGGATGTCAAATGTAATCCCCATGGAAACAAAGAAAATAGCTATAAAATATGTACAAAAGTAAATGGGAAGGAACTTAAAAGATTCACTACATAAAAAACCAACACAAAAAAGACACTACTGCATGAAATGAGGGATAGAAAAAGCTATAAGGCATATGGAAAACAGATATCAAAATGACAGAAGTCCCTCTTTATCAGTCAGCCTTAAAAAGATAAGAATTCTGACATGCTACGACATAGATGATGCTTGAGGACATTACACTAAGTGAAATAAGCCAGATGCAAAAGGACAAATACTGTATGATTCCTCTTTTATGAGGTACTCAGTAGTCCAAATCATACAGTCAGAAGGCATAATGGATGGTTGGCAGGGGCTGGGTGGAGAGGAGATTGAGAAGTTATTTGTTAATGGGTATAGAGTTTCCATTCTGCAAGATGAAAGTAATTCTGGAGATGAATGGGTGATGATTGCACAACAATCTGAATGTACTTAATACCACTGAACTGTACATTTAAAATTGGTTAAGACGGTAAATTTCACATTGTGTGTATTTTACCATATTTTTAAAAATGAAAAAAAATGTGCACACAAAAACTTGTACACCAATATTCATGGCACGATTTACAAAATGATCAAAAAGTACAAATAACCCAAATGTCCACCTATTGATGGACAGATAAAAATGGGTTGTGTACAGGAAATGGAATACTATTCAACAATAAAAAGGAATAAAATACTGATACATGCTACAATGCGGACAAACCTTGAACATGTTACGCCAAGTGAAAGAAGCCAGTTGCAAAAGATCACATACTGTATGATTCCATTCATGTGAAATGTCCAGAAAAGGCAAATCAATAGAGATATAAAGGAGATTAATGGTCAGCTAGAGTTGGGGAGTGGGGTGCTGGGAAAGGGAAGTAGAATGAAAGGTGACTGCTAATGGATACAACGTTTCTTTCGGAGAAGATGAAAATATTCTAAAATTAGGTTGTGCTCATAGGTGCACAACTCTATAATATACTAAAACCCACTGTGCACTGTAAACAGGTGAAATTTGCAGTATGCAAATTATATATCAACAATTGCTGGGGGAAAAAAGTGCTAACAGAAAAAAAAACAACAAAGGTGAACTAAAAACATCTTCAGAAAAGAAGACTTGATACAATTTGTTCCTGGCAAACTCATACTAGAACAAACATTGAAGGAAGGAAGACATGATCTTGGATAGAAGCTTGGAGATGCAGGCAGGAAAGGGGAGCAGTGTAAACGTGGGCAGATCTAAACATCAACAAGAGGAAAAAGAGGTGGGCCAGATGCCAACCAGAGGGCCTGTGCACGACTGGCAGAAATGCGTGCCTCAGCCCCGCTCTCCGGCCTTTGCAGACGTTGTTCCCTCTGCTCGAACGTGATGTTCCCTGCCCTCCGCTTCCACTCTGGTTTTACTAACTCCTACTCATCCTCCAGATTTCAGCTTCAATTCCACTTCCCCAGGAAGACTGACCCACCCCTTCAGGATGAGTCAGGACCTCCTGCGATATACAGTTGGCCCTCCTTACCCGTGGGTTCCACATCTATGGATTTGACCAACCGTGGATCAAAAATAATTTTAAAATAACAATAAAAAATAATACAAAATTTAAAAACAATAAAGAATAACAACTATTTACATAGCATTTACATATTAGGTGTCATAAGTTATCTACAGATAAAGCATATGGGAGGACGTGTGTAGGTTATATGAAAATACTACACCGTTTTATATCAGGGGCTTGAGCATCTGTGGATTTTGGTTTTGGGGTGAGGGGTGGCTCCTGGAACCCATCCCCCACAGGTACTGAGGGATGACTGTACTGAGGGGGCCCCTGCTCCTTTGTTCACAAAACTTCCAAGTTTTAATTATATGTATATTTACGTGATCCTTTGATCCAGTCCCCTTTACAGATTTATGCCAGTTTACATTCCCTATACATTTAATCAGTTTTTCCTTTACTTGGAGAAAAAGACGAAAATAAATTATGATTTAACTATTGTTCTCTAGTGAGTCATGCCAGGATCTGCCTGTACCTTTTTTTAGAAAAATAAGCTTCACATTACTGAGGCAAATGGAATGTGTAACGTTCGCAACGTTCCTGTGAGAAATCTCTGCTCAAATATCATGCCAGATTGCTGCTTAATGATATTATTATCCTCAAGAGCAGAGGGACGTGACTGCTGTTCTCTCCCCAAAGAGGCGGTGGCGTGGAGATTGGACCTCACGACAGCAAGCTATTTCTCCCTGAAGGTGCCAGAGGACCTCCTGCTCTTTGAGGCGGACACCAGGCTGTGTGCAAACCTCTTCTGTCCACCTGTCGGCAATGACAGGGAGGAAAGAGGGAAGGTCTACCATGACATGCAAGAGAAAAGAAAGCAAAGAAATCTCGTCATAAAAGGGCTGAAGCCAGAGACTACTCAGATGCTAAGTGGCAGAGCTATAAGCAGAGCAAGAAGGGAGAGTAAGGGAACTTATTGGCTGGTCGGTTTTGACATTTCCTAGTGTCCTATGATTAATGTTTATCATATTTTAAAAAACTAAAGTAATGATTGGCCTGGAGAAGTGATTCAACTCTTTTCTTGCTAAATATGTAAAACCTGAAGACTAGCTCCCCGAAGATAGGGAACATGTACTGGCATAGAACTGCCGCTAGTAGGTGCCCAATAAATATTGTTAAATGAATGAATGAATAAATGAACAAACCCGAGGCACTCATCAGTAACACCTGCTAGTTGAAAGAATCACTTCCTGTTAAAAATGACAGGGCATCCACTACATATCCTCAGTTTCCAAGGACACCTAGCATATTAATGTCTCAAGGACAAGCTTCCTTCAAAACCTGCAGCTTAGCTAGACTCTGTCCCATTTCTTTAGCCTGAGTTCGTCTTGCCTATTGTCCTCCGTTAGACATGACCCTCCCTGTAACCACACAGAGTTGAAGTCCGATGGGTCTGGCAGACCCCTCAGTTTGGGAGTACAGGAATATGGATGCAGAATAGGGCCCTGCTTAGAGGACTTGTTCCCTTCCTCAGGCTTCCCATGGACCATGGGCTGGGCAGGGACAGTGAGGGGATCAAGAGGAGATGAGACAGTGGGCCACAACTTGCTGGGCTGTTTCTTGGCTAAGAAATACCATAGCTTCAGTCCAACAAACTCAGTCATCCACGAGATAAACAGCGTTGTTTATAAGCATATAAGTACTATCTTCTATAAGATAAGCTATACTGTTTTCTGAAAATTACTTATATAACAGTTGATTTAATGGTATTCAGAGACCTTATAAGTGGGCAAATTAGGTTACTTAGCTAGGCATGCGTAAGGCTATCCAATACAGCATATTTTCATATACATGCACATATGAACGTATGTTCACTGAGGTACCTAAGCCTGCACAAACATACCTGAATAAAATCCATGTCTCAGAGTGCAAAGCATGACAGCTTTCACAGGAGCAACCTGTTTTCCACTCATCCAGAGGTGAATATTTTCACATGAGATTTGAAAACATTACTTTAGACATTTTCAGATTATTAGAATAAAGAAAAAAAATCTATGAGACTTTTATAAAACCATTATTTCAAAAATAGCTAAGCACCAGAGCTTCAATTTTAGAAATTCTATTTGCATAATTCTCAGGAAAAAACAATATAAATTCATTTTAATGCTGGGGAGTTTCTTGCAAAGAAACCAGCCAACTTGGAAACTTTCAATCTCATGCTGATTGCTGGACACACACGTGACGAATGGGACACCAGAGCACAGGGAACGGTTTTACAAGGGCTGGCTTATTTTTAACTTCATGAATTTATTGAGGTATTACACTCCCTTTTTTCTATGCATATATACCAAAAAGAATGCTTAATTTATCTTGAACACTACATATATGACTGTCATTTCTGCAGCACGGCAGATGCAGAGCTGAATTGTTTTTTTTTCAGTAGAAAGTCATGCTCCAAAGCCTGTTAAACAAGAAGACATACCACCACTCTATGCTGGCCCATTCAAAACAGGCAGAATCAGACACTGAGGTTGAATAATTATTAGTGAAAATATTTTTATGAAACAGTAACAATGATGATGACTTACATGCACAGGACTTTACCCAGTACAAGGCCTGTGTTCACAAGGAATCGGAGTCATCAACTTACTACCTCTATGCAACAAAAGAAGAAAGTGAGGCTCTGGGCATGGACTGTCTGCCCGAAGACCCCCTTCACTGCCAGGTTGTGGGCGAGTCCTTCCAAAAATGCAACATCAATTTCCAAGACTGTCCACCCAGCCCAAATGACCTGCAGATGTAACAATAACCTGGATTGACAGAGGCTGCCATACTGGGAATTTTCCATTTCGGGTACAAGACACACAACTTGTTTATTTATGCTGAGCAAGTGAGTTTATATCAAGCCATATCACTGCTTGTCTCTGCACCACTGTGCACAGAATCAAACTGCACTGAGAGCCAAACACCTTTCAGGGATAAGGCCACCTACAGCAGGGTAAGGTGGCTCTGTGCAGGGCCACTGGCCTTGCTGTGCAGGAGCTTGGGAAGGTAATCTCCCATGGCTGTGTCTGTCATATGAGAACAAGCCCTTTGGTGCTGAGTTTTCAGTACAAGAATAATTCCAGTGTCTTTTGACTTTGACCTCTGCTGCCTTCCCTCCACTCAAATATCAACTATGCCATGTAGATCCAAGTTGCAAGCATGGGACAGAAAGAGTAAAATGCTCTGTTTACCCAGCCTCCTCTCCTCTCCCTCCCTCTCCACATATACATATGAACATGTATGTATGTCATAAAGGAAACAAAGAAAATCATTTTCCTCCAGAATTCACGCAATTCAAGGAGATAAAATAAGGTCTGTAAGGAACAAGATCATAAACATTCGAGAACATAAGACAATAGATGCTGATGGTCTATCCTTACTCCCCAGGGGATGGCAGCCACCATACCCTGGTGGTTGTGGCATGGCCTCCCCTCCCTCGAATCTCTCCCCACCATCTCTTTGCTCTCAGAGGGCCCACCTGGCGTCAGGCCTGATGCACTGGTAAAAGGCAGCCATCCTCCTGAACGTGCAGTGAGCCTCCGGCTCTTTCATGCTCCCGGAAACCAGCAGCAGGGAGAAGAGTGTGCCTCCCTGTCCTCCTCCTTGGAATGGCCTAGGGCCCTCAGGACACCACTGGTGATGGAGAGCCCTCGTTCCCGTCGCCCCAGCAGTTCCACTGGGCCTGGCAGCGCCCAGGACCCACGAGGAACCAGGGCTGCTGCCACCCCCGGCCACGCCGGAGCCCCGCGAGCTCCTTGGGCAGGTGTGCAGGTGTGCGGGCACCAGCAGCAAATGTTGAGAAACACACGCACTTCCTCCTTACACTGCCAGCCCCGAAGGCCAAGGGCGGGGTGGCCTGACTCCTCAGGGAGTTGGTCTGGAGCCGTCACCTGCCTCCCTGTGATTGGAGTCATTGCTGAAGTGCTGAGGACGAAAAATAACAAACCTGGGCTTTGTTTTATTATGCTCACCATGGAAGCAGCCAAAGGGCAGTGATGGGCAGAGCCTGCATTCCCCACCTGCATAAGGGCCGCTCCTGGGCAGGAATCAGATCTAATGTCGAGAACATGTGAAACAGATTCTGAGCCCCCGACACACATGCCCGGGGCTCCCTGCTCTCATTCCAGCACCAAAACCACATGGCCCTGCTGCCCTGCCCTGACTACACTTGCTATCTGCAGAGCCAGGGGCCACGTGGGGGCTGTGTTCCTCTTGGCCCCAGCACGTTTGCTCTCTAGAGTTAGCTTTCTTTTTATTTTTTCTTAAAGGCCCATCATGTTACCTGGGGTCCTTGATATGTTTTGTGAACTGCCTTCCAGGAACTTTCCAAACACTCCTTTTAGCCAGGCATCTGCTTACCCCCCTCACTATGGCACTGATAGGACTTCCAGCTCTCCCAGCTGCAGACCATACCTGGCAGGTATGCAGGCCATGCCCACCCAGGAGAAATCACCCAGGGAGCCTGCCTGGCGGGGCTCCTCAGCCTCCCCACATGACAAACCCGCCCTGGTGACGTCCTCTCTCATTACCTGCAGCTGCCACTTCAAAATACTAGACTCCTACAACCAGCATGGCAACTCCACCTGGCTCAAGTTTGATGGCGACAGTCAGCAGTTTCCAGGCAACTTCTGGAATGTTGACAGAAGCCCTAGGCAACGGGCGTGATTCTGTATTACTAAAATCCAGGAGCAGGCAGGCATTGAGGGTGACTTCTGAAGACGGTTCTAAAAAGTCCTAGCTTGCTTTTCTGTTTTCCAGAATGCAATCATATACAGAGTTCTAGCCAAATGGTTTACAATTTAAATAATAAGGCATAACAAATGCGTTTGATGGCGATGAAAGCAAGCAGTACATTCATGACAACTGCTGCGAGCTTTGAGGTAGTTTATACTCACTTGTCCTTGAACGCAGTTAGCATCTGAAGCTCCACCACCTCCATCCTGGCAGGAGGAAACTGCCGCTAATAATCCAGCCTTCTCCTGGGGAGAGGGACAACCGGCTGGAGGGGGAATGGGATGGTGTCCCTATCTCCTATCTCCTGGGAGGTGTTTCAGGGGACCACACATCAGAGTGGATTATTGAAGGGACAGAAACTGGGCCTTGAGGCTGAGGTTTCTAAGGAGTGGTCCCAGCTAGCAGCACTCCCTGCCCAGTGGCATGAGCGGCCAAACCCCACAAGACTCAACAGTGGCAGTTCCAGCCTGTTCAGTCAGCCAATCTGAGCTTGGAGCCCACCTCTGCCACTTGCTAGGCTTGCTCTGGGCACGTGGCCTGCCCTCTCTCAGCAGAAGTGCACTCAGAAGTCTCATCAGTACTTGGCCACTGTGGTAGCCCAGCATCCAGGATGACGCCCAGCATGGAGCAGCCCAGTAGTCCAACAAGACACGACTCCAGCCCAGCACAAACACCACAAGGGCATGCAGCACTGCATCTTGTAATCCCACTGCTGAAAGCCCAGGGACCGAGAGCTTCACATAAGAACAGGGCAGCAAGACACGCCACAGGCCTTGATGCAGCCCACGCATGAGCACAGCATGGTCTGCAAATTTTACATCTCTGCTCAATTTTAACCAAAATGTTCAGGAATTTCTTTTGACTTTTTCTTTGCAGTACCCGAGCCATACACCTCCTGGGACACTGGAGAACACCCATGTGCATCTATTAAGATGCAATTTATAAACTGCAACAGAAAATCTTAGATGCAAGAAAATCTAACAGCTTTGTGGTAGAGCCTCTTCAGGCTCCTGGGCTCCTTTTATTCAGAAGAGGAATGAACGTTTCTTAACACACACCAGGCTGCAGATAGTTTATATTTGTTCTCGTTTAACACTCACGACCACCTGTGAGTTAAATGGTCTGTGTCCAATTTGCAGGTGAGGAAATAGAGGATCTGGGAGATTAAGCAACCCGTCCAAGATGACTGAACCAGTAAGTGGAAGATCTGATGCTCAAATCAAGGTCTGTACCTCACCCAAGTGTGAGCTCTACCCCGTGATGGCAGCTGCCTCCTGGGAAACCCAGGCCGGGAGTTTGTAGAACCGGTCAAGTCACATCCCTTCTTGGCTGGCAGTCTAGCGGCATGTTTCAAAAGCCTTCAAAATCCTCAAACCTGCTGCGCTAGTAACTTCACTTCTGGGACCTTGTCCTAAGGAGACCATCGAGCACTCTTATAGCAGCATCCTGGAAACATGCTAAACATGTGTCATCAATAGGAGACACAAACAGGGGGCTGTCTGTGGTGTCAGGACACAGCCATCCGAGGGAATGTTACACAGTCACTATAAATCATGTTAAGGGAAAGTATTTGCTGACCCGGGGGGATGCTCACAATCCACTGCGAGGCAGGGAGGCGGACAACGACAGCACTTGTACAAGTGGGCGCACACCCCCGTCATCGGAGAGCCTGCTCAGCACGGATTCTGCTCAGTAAGCCTGGGCTGGGGCCTGAGGTCTTGCTTTTCTAACAAGCTCAAGGTGATGTTGATGATGCTGCCCACGGACTTTCCTTTGATGAGCACTGTGCTGCAAAATGCAGTGTGCAGTAAGAACTCGTTTTTATTAAAAAAAAAAACCAAACCAAAAAACCCCAAATCCATAGAAGGAACAGATGAAGGACCACAAGAAGATGTGGATCATGGAATTAGGTACATTTTAAAATTTCTAGTGCTTTTCCATGCTTTGTAATTTTCTGATTGAACATGCATTATGTTCCTAATTAGGAGACGCTGCAATAGTTTCTTTTAAAGACAGGGCAGTGTGATGTAAACAAACCAGGATACTGGGCCTGGGGTTTGGAGTTACGTTCATTTCCTGCTCTGAGGCTCAGTTTTCCAACTTGAGTGGCTGTGAGAGCTACAGCAGATACTGTAAGTCTCTCCTCGTGCCTGGCACACAGTTCCACAGAACTTTGCACTGGCTTCCTCTTCTGTCCCCACATCATCTCTGTGACAGTGCTGGAGGAGCAACTACTGTTGTAGACCATTAGAGCACCGAGTCGTAAGGAAGGCACCCACTTGCCCAAGGTTGCAAGGCAAGCTGAGGTAGGGCCTGGCCTGGAACCTCTGTGCCCAGGACACAGCTTCTCCTCTTGGCTCCACTACCTTGGACATCTCTCTTCCACACCCCCCACACAGGGACCACAACGGCCATGCTCTGACACAAGGGTGAGAACAGATCTTCTAAGGCCTTCCAGAAATCCTCACTGCAGAAATGAGGGACTGCTGGGGCTCCCTGAAAGGTCCCTGGGCAACGGATGACTCACCAGCAGCATTTTCTGTTCTGGTCTGGTGTCACCTCATCAGCCCACCTTTAAAGGTAGCCCAAGGCGTAGGTGACAGAGATGCTGGTGTTCTCTACAAAGAAAAGCTCATCCTCTCTACTGATCACTTCAGTGCTGGGGTCACTGCCTCAGACCCTGTGCTCATTCATGTATGTGCTCCAACGCTGTCCCTCGGACCATGCATGAGGAAGGCAAGGTATCCCCCCAAAACAACAAACCACCCCAGTGTAGGCCTGCCTGCCGGCCTGGCTAAACAACTTCATTTCAATCCCACCTGGGGTCCAAGTACGGTGGGGCAAACACAGTTTGTATAATGAGCATCTTATGAGATAAAGCCACACACGCAGGAATGCCATGCAAACATCACTTCCCAAAGTGCTCTGCTGCTCTACACAGTGGCCTGAGTTAAGCACCCACCATCGGGGGTGGGCATGGCCCCTCACCCACACACACCACAAGTCACAGGACAGAGTGTGGTCCGGCCCCTCATTCAGCAGATGCAGACACAGCCGCAGAGAGAGACTTGGCTGCTCACTCAGGCTTATGGTTAGTTAGCGGCAAAGGCACAACCAGATGCCCAGGCTCCTAACCCCCAGCTCCCTGCTCTTCCTCACACAAGACACGGCCCCACTATGCAGCCCAGCAAATTGACAACCACTTTATCATCTCAGACACTGTGCTCCTCAGTGACATCTGTCATGTTTCTCAGTCACTCTATATGGGGGTGGTGAGACGGGCCCTGCTATCTCTGACAGGGAAGAAGGGAGGTCCCAGCTGACAGATAGCAGGAGAACAGAGCAAGCCAGAGACAGCAGCTGGGAGCTCTGTGCAGAAGAGCCACATGCAGGAACCTCACAGCCTAATGAGCAAGACACAAAGACATAAATGATTCAAAACAGGACATCAGGAATCACTGAAAAAGAACTCATTGCAAGAAACTAAGGAAATAGGCTTCAGAACTAATAACAAATAAAGAGGTGCCACACAGAGCAAGTATCTGCATTTATTAAAAAAAAAAAAACCATGATGAGAACCAGCCAGCTAATGAAATTACACATTTGCCCTTGGTAAGCTGGCATGCTGGAAATCTGATTACATAGAGGCTGCAGATGTCAATGATTTGCCCTTGTGAGCATGGAGAACACTGTCTGTGGGCACATGAACGGAGCTGGCCTGTCTGCTTGCCTCTTGGTCAACTCTCAGCTTTTCCATCAGCCAGCCTGACCCCAGTTTCTCATACTTGAAAGCAAAAGCCAGTGTGCTCCAGTGATCTCCCTGGCCTGGGAGAACATTCGGGTTTGGAATTGGGTGTGAAGATTTGAGGAAATTATAAAATTAAGGAAAACAAATTGTATGTCTGGACTTGTTTGCCTACATTTTTTAAAATTGAGAGTAATAATAATACAGGTAATATTTTAATGCCTTTATACTAAAATCACTTTGCTAGATTAGTATATAAAAAGGTATTTAGTTTTCATTTTAAGTTAAAAATAGTTTAGACAACCAGTACAAATGCACTATGCAGCTTAAATCTGCTGTTAAATTATTTTTGCATTCTGTATTTCTATTCTCTCACAAGCTGTTGACATTTAAAGAAAGGTTCCTTACTGAACAGGGCTTTTGTCCCTAGGACTGAGCTTAGTAAGGGCCAGGCTATGTGGAATTCAGCTCTGTGTTCACAGCACTGTATTAGACCCCCAAAATGGTTACAGACTTAATGGATGTATTATAAATCTAATTTTTAAAGTTATCACTAACCACAGCTTCTGCATTTGAAAATGCTTCATTTTTATCACCACAAGGAAAGTTAAGGCAGGCGGCAACATCTGGCATACGTGCCACTTTCCTATAATCTGTCCTTGGCAGACATCAATAATCGATCACAGCATCATTCTCAGAACTGATCACAGCACTGCACTCCAGGCAGCTCCCACAAGCTGCTCAGAGGGGCACTCCTCTAGAAACCCGCCACTGTCAGCAGAAACAGCCATAAATCTGCAGGACTGGGTTCTCACCTAAACTCTACCACTAACAAGCTACAAACAAGGTTAGTGAATTCTGACAAATTATTTACCCCTCTGGGCCTCAACTGTCATAGAAGTGGTTTGGACTCTGATATCTAATGTTCTATTATATTACTTCTGAAAAATAAACATCTGTAAAACTGGCACAAACTTCTTTGTATGTGAATATATTTTATTCAATGTATGAAACATGTTTGAGCTGAGACCAACATATATTGAAAATATATTTTTGACATCTAGTTCTCAGTATATTGCTCGTTTGTGATCCAGAAAAAAAAGTGGCAGTGGACAGAAGGTCTCCCAGGGCTGGCCTGGTCCACCCACCTCTTGCCATCCCGCCCCACACCCCCATGCAGCCATGCCTGCCACTCCGCACACCTGCCGCCTGAGGGAATGCCTGTCCTTTGCCAATTCCACACACATCAGCAACTTTTACCACCATCTGGGCCCTGAGAAATCTTTCTGCTCCTGGGCAACCTGCCCCCTTCCTCTGAGCCGCTGCCCACTCACTACCATTAGTTTTTACACTTTTCTCCAGGACTTTAAGCTCCTTGAGGGCAGAGACTACCCTTTTCATTTTTGCAGCCTTAATACCCACACACAGTAGGGGCTCGATAAATAGTTCATGAATGAGCTTCACGACTTATGCTTATAAAACCTAAGGAGAATATTCATCAGATAACAAACCTATCCTCACTTTTAATAAGGTCTTTCAGTGTCAACTTTCCTCTGAACTTAAAAAAAAAAATTCTCAAACAGCTGATCTGAGTGATTCGGTAAGATTCTGTGACAAAGTGCCCCTGTGTGATTCAGATGCGGGGGTTGGTGTGGTTCGACATAAATATCTTCCTATTTTGTAATTCTGAGACCTCACATTTGGAGAGTAAGGACATGGAGCAATGTGGAAATATATTTGGCTCATTATGTGAAAACACCTAATAGTTTAAATTATCCCAGCCTCCTCTATTTTAAAGACCTAAAAAAAAAAACCCAAAAAACCCTGCAAGTTCCATTTTCTTAAATATTTCCATGGGGGTGGATATAATATATAGAAGTGCCATACCACTTAGCACCTAAGACTTTTGCATTGTCTCATGGGTCACAGCTGGCCTCCTCAATTAGACTGTACAGTCTTTGAGGTCAGTACCAATAAATTTGATCATTTCTGTATATCCCACAGTGCTGAGTACAATAGGTGCTTAAAATTTGCATAGTTATTAACGCAGCGCAACACATAAACCACGTGATCCTCCTGCTGGCAATGGTCATTTGCAGACATGGCACCAGGCACGGTACTACAGTCATTAAGGGGCATTTGCATTGGTTCCTTAGTTACTGACACAAAGGAAAGTGACCAGAGGAGGGCTGGCGCTGTGTTGACCAAGCAAGATGTCATGAACAAACAAGGACACTGGGGCCTTCTCAACCTTTATTCTTCCAGTAAGCCAGAGCATGATGATGCAGCAGCTGGCCATGTGCCAGGAACTGTTCTAAACAGGTGGCATATGTTTACTCCTTAAACAGTAGCTGAACTGAGCATTATGAGCGTTTCATCCACACGGGCAGCTCCAAGTGGTTCATCAAAGGCAGAGTCACCAGGTGGCAGTGTCTCTTGGCATCCTGAGTCCCATGGATGATGGGCTCCTGTTTCTGCACGTGTGCTTGCTGGGTGCCGGCTCCTGGGGTAGTGACAGCATTTCCAGGTCCCTGGCGGGGAGGCCAGGCTGCCGTGCAGCCCCAGGAGGAGGCCGACAGTCTCTATTCCCACACCTTCTTCCAGCCAGATTTCTCTCCAAGGGCAAGGGCACTGCAGCAAAGCTTGGCCCAGAGTGGCAGTAACAAATGGCTGAGAGACACTCCGTCATGCAGGGCTCTGAGGGAAGGCAGGGGTGCAGGAGAAGCCTCCAGCCCCGTGCACTCTGGCAGTTGTGACAGGTGACCATTTGGACAAGTCCGACACATCTTCCTTCCTGTAAGGGAGGATACCATGCCTCCCCCTACTGACTGCCCCTCAGGCTTGCTGAGGCTGAAGGAAACTTGCTGAGTGTTCTTTTTAATAGCTTGAGGTGCTGAGAGGTAACCAGCCTGCAGAGGCCCGTGCCTCGCCTCGGCCATCAACCCACCCTCAGGACAGCTGTCAGTACACTGCACGGATCCCAGTGGATTCGTGGCCGACACAGCAGATGGGCTGGACTCGGCACCTGCCTGAAACCAAGTGGACAGTTCTGTGTCTAGGAGGATATGGCTCTGTTTTTTACCTGAGGCACCCCCATGGGATCGAGTCCATGGCGGCGAGCATTGTCACAGGCTCGTGTACCCACCTGCCAGGGGATGTTCAGAAGCCTCATGGAGGGAACGCTATTGCTCTTCTCAAAGTGCAGCCTGGGGCCCGCAGCCTCAGCCCCACCTGGGAGCTAGTTAGAGATGCAGAATCTGACTCCACCCAGACCTACTAATCAGAACCTGTGCTTTCACAAAATTCCCAGGAGATTCCTTTCCACATTCGAGTTTGAGAACCGCTCTTTAGATCTGCTGTTCTCAACCCTAGTTGCACTTCAGAAGCACCTGGGAGCATTAAAAACTCCTGATACTCAGGTCTTGCCCCAGCCCAATTCCTGGCAGTGGAGCCCAGGTGTCAGTAACTTTTAAAGTTCCCTAGGTGATTTCAGAACACAGCCAGGGTAGAGAACCACTGTTCTAGAGGTGTGTAAAGATCTTTGAGTGTCACCCTCATGTCAATAGGTGAGTCTTCAGCTAGGGCACCTGGGGGAACAGTTTCCATGTAGAAGCACAGGGTGCTCATGGTGCCTGTACCATCCAGGTGATGGAAGCCATTCACGGCCAACAAGTGTTTTCCGGGTCTGTGACCTGGTGGTGGAAGCTGGGCACACAGCATCACTGGGGGAGCGGGAGGGGACCCTTGAAGTCGATCCAGTCCACTTCTGAGACGTGCCTCTTACAATACAGGCTTAGGGCAGCCCAGAAAGATCCACCTTCCAATGGTGACAAGGCTGCACTCAGAAGGGCCGGACAAGTGGCGCTCCCCGGGAAGGGGCATGATGCTTTCCAACCCCTGGGCGAAGGTCTGGGAACAGTAGGGGTGATGGATCTAAAACACAACATGGAGGCAGGGTGGGGAGCACACACTTCATGGTTCCATGTCAAATGCTACACAGTCTCCATAACAAAAGGTTTTCCTCTGAGTCATTGAAGGTTGAATAAAGGATAACTAAGAGACTGCAGCTTCCTAGAAAACGAAACTTATCAGGGATTAAATACCACGTAGGCTGCATTCCACTCAAAACCTGGAGTAAAGCAGCAGCTCCACCCCCAGGCACTACCAACAGAGGGAACCATTCCTCCAGCAGGGCTGGACACTGTGTTCACCCAGGCCAGACACTCAAGGACTCAGTAACGACCCACCAAGTCTTAGTACATGCTGTGGCCCGAGGCGAGGCAGAAGCTACAAATGAGGCCCGTGCCTCGGCCAACCAGTGCAGTTCCACCCCCCTTGCAAAAGTGGTTGTTTCAGGGACAGGTACACAACTGGTTTCAGGTCAAGGAGAGTGAGGCTCAGGGCTTTTTAGGATTGTTAAAAGAAAATATTTCTTTTCTGTTGGGCCTGGGAGGATGTGAGTCTGTAGAGGAAATATGCACCATCAAGAGATGAAGAAAAAGCAATTGCACCTGAAGACTACTTGGGGTCCTGGGCCCAGCTACTCCTGAAGCCAACTATCTATGAATTTCCAGTGACATGAGCCACAAAGTCTGTCTTTCTGGATTTTTAAAAGACAAACAAGCTTTGCAAGGCTTACTTGCAAAAGAAGGAGTCCCAGCTAATTCCCTGAGCAAACAGTGGCTGGCTGAGTGATGGGAAACCATTTGAACCCTCTGAGGCTGCCTGGACATGCTTTGCTTCGTTCCACTTTTAAGTCTATAGGACAAAGGGGCTTGGTCCACTTTCAGGACAGCTGCACCCAGGACAGGCTGAGGCAAACTGTAAGGCAAGTATCAGTAAAGGAAGAGTCTATTTGCTGTAGATTTACACAGGGCAAAGGCATGATGCCTTTGTAGAAGAGACACTTTTGAACAGCTCAGTAACCAGCAGAATAAGCAAACTCAGCCCTGGCTCATTCCCTGCATGTACTCAGTGCCTTCTGATGGCCTCCCTTCTTTACCAGGTGGGAAAGAATCTGGCAAAGGATGAAGGGCCTCAGAGTGAAATAAACGTAGGTAACCACAGGTGGTGGCAGCAAGATCCTTGGGTGGAAGAGCTGCTAGGGGGTTAGGAGAGCAGGCTTGAGATGCCTCACGTGGCGTCCTGAGCCCCAGTAGGAGAGGAGCGGCAGAATGGATCCTGTGCTTCAGGGGTGGCCTGGCGGTGGGAAGCAGGTCACCAAACACAAGGGGACCATGATGAGGGAAGACTCCAAGACAACCCAGAGTGACCGGCACAGAGACACGAGGATGAAGGTCTTGATGGACCAGACAAACAGCACAGAGGCCCAGCAGCATTTCTCCCCTCCACACACCCAGGCCCCACATCCACTTCCCAGAACTCAGGTGTTATCCCCTGGGTGCCAAAGGCAGGAGGAAGCACCACGTTGGCTGAGATTAAGATTGGCAGGCAGTCAGCTCTGGCGGCTCAAAGCAGAAACAGAGCTGAACGTTGTGTTTCTTGTGTTCCTGCGTGGGTGGCCTGAGACCTGCACCTGGGAGCCCAGCTGGGGCTGTGCACGCAGCAGGCACACAATGAGGAGCAGCAGCATTTGCTCCCACCAGTTCTGTACCACCCTGGGAAGAGCACGTTTGTGCAAAGCCGACACGAACTGCAACTCCTGTGACGAGCCACAGATGATAAAACTCTACCGCCCCTGTGGAGGCAGAAACCCAGACCTAGGAGAACAGAAAGAATTCCAACTTGCTCTCTACACTGGAGTCCTGGTGTCACTTACTGGCCTGGGCCCGGTAGGTTTCTCACCTTTCAAAAGAGATGACGAGGCCTGTCGTACAGGTTGCTATTCTGGACTGAACAAGATGATGTAATGTATAAAGGAGGATGGAACCAAGGGAAGGAATTACAGCTCACTGTTATTTTTGGCATCTCTCGAATGGCAGCACATGGGCACCCACCCACACCACCTCCACGCAGGCCTGCTCTGGCTGTCCTGTCCTTACTCACTGGGATTCAGAAATAGTGCCGCCCACAGGAGGTGATCTGTGGCTGGGGAGCAGCCTGTGCTGGGGGGAAGAGGGGCAGCAGACCCACAGGCACCCCACCCACCCTGGAGACACAGACCAGCAGAGGGCGTGAGGGGACCGAGGGCTAGAATCTGGTGTGAAGGAGGCCCCGGAAGAACAAGGCAGACACCTGCCCCTTCCTGCCATGGAAGAGTGACACTGAGACTGAGAGCCTGGGTCGGCACCAGCCAAGTAACACAGTGGCCTGAACGGCCCCCAGCACCAGGAGGACGAGTTCAACACAGCGGGGCAGGTAAGGCAATAACTAGGTGGGGCCTGGGACCTATCACAACCTGCATGCACAGGCCTCCAGAGAAGAAACATGCAGGGCTAGAAGCAGGTGAAAAGGAATTAAGATGGTGGGATTGAACCTGAACCCCACCCTCTCCCACAGTGACAGAGGGCCGGCTTGCCTGGCCTCACCATCAGGACATCCCTGCCTATCACTGCCACTCCAGTGGAGAGAAGAGCACAAGGATGATGACAGGATCCTGCAATAGACACAATGATTGTGTCCCCCACCCCTCAAATTCAGATGTTAAAGTCCTAATCCCCAATGTGGTGGCATTTGGAGGTGTGGCCTTAGGCAGGTGATTAGGTCATGAGGGTGGAGCCCTCGTGAATGGGATTAGGCCCCAGAGAGCCCTCTCACCTCCTCTGCCATGTAAGGACACAGTGAGAGGACGTCCCCATGAACCAGGAAGGGGGCCTTCACCAGACACCAAATCTGCCGGCACTTTGACCTTGGACTTCCCAGCCTCCAGAACTGTAAGAAGTAAATTTCTGTTGTTTATAAGTCACCCAGTCTATGGAATTCTGTTATTGCAGCCCAGACAGACTGAGACAGACCCCCACCTGCAGGCACCTGAAAAACAGAATGAACTTGGGCCTTCCAGAGAGTGATGTCAGATCCTGTGCCCCCTCCCTCAAAGTGACCACTGAGTCAGCTTCAGTCACAAGGAGGGTAGTGAGAGGGTGCCTGGCACAGAAAGGTGTACGAATGTGGGAAGGGGCGTGTCTGTGGCAATGAGGTATCTTACTATGGGATCATGAGAAGCAAGCCAAAGCTCAGGTACAGGGGCTGTAATTTATGGAGATGACCCAGTCAAGACAGTGACTGACAGCTGCTGTTGGGGTCAATTCTTCAGCAACTGTAAGGGGTGCATGAAGTACGAGGGTACTTCAAAAAGTTCATGGAAAGATTTGTATTATCTTTCAATTCTATTTTTCCATGAACTTTTTGAAATACTCTTGTATGGTTTGGATAATACAGCATTTGAACTCCAAACTTGATGTCAATACCCTGTACTAAGACCAATTTAAAGGTCTCCCCTCAAACTTCATGGTGAGGAACCCCTAAACCAAAGAGGAGGATGTTGGTGGGAAAAGCAATTGCATTTTTTTTCCAATTTTTTCATGGTGGTAAAGTACAGAACAATTTCATTTTTGAAGTTTCTCATCAGGAATAAATAAGAGCCAAGAGCCATGATGATGCTATTGGAGAATGTTTACAATTCAGAATGAAATAATTATCACAAAAATATGATGAACAGGGTGTGGCAAAAACTAAAAAAAAAAAAAAAAAAAAAAATTCAGTAAAATTGCATAAGGAAGAATAGGAAAAGCAGATGAAAATATGCCCTTTAGAAGCTCAGAATCTTGGAGGTGGTAGAAACTGGAGCTCTCACTTGGCAACTAACCAAAAATTTTCCAAGCAGTGCAACTGAAGTAGACAGGTTCTATCACTTGTCCCACGACAGAGTGAATTAGTGGCAAAACTGAGCTCTCTTAGCTAAACAAACATAATGATACCAAACATTCAATGTGATTCAAAACACTTTTAATAGTAAAACCAAAACCAAGTGACATCAGCAAAAATGGCAAAATAAGAATCTCCAAACCCCATCCCCCTCATAAAAGCAATGAGAAAACTGGGAAAAAAAAAAAAAAAAAAAAGAATTAGCATTGTCAGAACTCTGGAAATTAATGTAACAATTCAGGCAGCATTTATTCAAGAGAAATAGCTAATCTCGATAAAAACATTGAGCTTTGTGGCATTTTAACTTGCTGTATTCAAATCTCCCACTCTCTGGCTCCATGATATTCCTGAAAACCAAAAGTTTCACAACTGCTATGTAAACCAGCAGCCTGGAAGCCACTGGAGGGGAAAGAACTGGGTCGACACTTCTTCAAAACTCCATTCCCAGAGAATGGTCATTATTTGACCTGTCTGGTGGTTCCCTGGAAAACCTCACTTGCAAGGGGGAAAATGCACTCAGACCTGAGTCAGAGCTCACCCAAGGTGAAAAACCCTTTCCCTCCCACTGAGATGTCTACTGAAGACAATTTTAGACAAATGTTTAACTCACAGATGCACAAGGCAGAAAATAACAGTTGGGGCAAATAACAGGCTAAATAAAAAGCTTAAAGGGAAGCCTAGAATATTCCTGGGAATCAAGAAGACCACATGTAGGGCCATGGCACATACTCAGAAAAGACCTGAGAAGGCCCTAAACTCTCACTTCTGGCTGACTTTGAGGCTCAGCACAAGTAGGAAGTGAGGGCTTAGACAGAGCTGCCACCTGCCTGGTTGAGTGTTGAAATTAGTGTCCCAACATGCACATGGAATCTCTCAGAAAAGACTGGGAGGCTTATTGGTTCTAAATATTTATAAAAATCTCTGTCTAATCATTCACTGATCAGTATGATAACCAAGTAGAGACTTCAGTGGCCACATATGACAAAAATATAGACTTTACAGAATTCATTCAGAAAAGTCAATAAACAAATAACAAATCCTTGAGAGGGAGGGAGAATCTGATATCCTAAGTCATCACATTATATTTTTTAAATTTTCAATGAAAAAGTCACAAGGCATAAAAAGAAACAAGAAAGTATGGTCCATGCACAGGAAAACCAGATGTTGGACATAGTAGAACTTAAATCCATTATTTAAATACATTCGAAAAATCAAGAAAACATATATAAAGGAAAGTATGAAAATTATGTCTTACCAAACAGAGAATACAAATAAAGACACAGAAATTTTTTTTTTTTTTTTTTTTTTAAAGATGACCAGTAAGGGGATCTCAACCCTTGGCTTGGTGTTGTCAGCACCACGCTCAGCCAGTGAGCAAACCGGCCATCCCTATACAGGATCCGAACCCGTGGCCTTGGTGTTATCAGCACTGCACTCTACCGAGTGAGCCACGGGCCGGCCCAAGACACAGAAATTTTTAAAGAGAACCAAATAGAAATTCTGGAGTTGAAAAGTATAATAACTGAAATTTTAAAATCCCTAGAGGAGCTCAATAGCATATCTGAGCTGGCAGAAGAAAGATTCAGTGAACTTAAAGGCAGGTCAATTGACATTAACCAATCTAAGGAGCAGAGTTGGAAATAACATGAAGAAAAATGAACATAGCGTCAAAGACCCATGAGACACCACTGAGTATACCAACACATGCACACTGAGAGTCTCAGAAAGAGAGGATGGAAAGGTGCAGAAGAATATTTAAAGAACTAATAACAGAACACTTCCAAAATTTGTAGAAAAACATTTATCTACACATATAAGAAGTTCAACAAACTCCAAGTAGGTTAAACTCAAAGAGATCCATACCTAGACACATCAAAATCAAACTGTAAAAGCCAAAGACAAACAGAGGATCTTGAAAGCAGCAAGAGAGAATTGATTTATCACATACAAGAGATCCTCAATAAGATTAGTAACTGATTTCTCATGAGAAACCATGTAGGACAGAAAGCAGTGGGATGAACTATTCAAGCTGTTGAAAGAAAAAAGACTGGGCATCAAGAACACTAAATCCAACAAAACTATCCTTCAAAAATGAAAGAATGGAGAACAAATGCTTAACAACTACAGAGTTTCCTTTTGGCATGACAAAAATGTTTTGGAACTAATACAGGTGATGTTTGCACAATATTGTGAATGTACTAACTGCCATTGAATTGCTCACTTTTAATGGTTAATTTTATGTTATATGAATTTTGCCTCATTTTTAAAGAAAAGGAAAAATTAAAACAAATTAAGACATTCCCATATAAACTAAAACTCTAGAGAAATTGTCACTAGCAAACATGTCCAACACGAAATACAAATGGGCATTAGAAAGGAATTCAAATTCACTTGAAAAATAAAGAGTAACAAGTAAAAGTAATTACATAGGTAAATATAAAAGTCAGTAGAAATTTATTTTGTTGGTAACTCTTTCTTCCTTCTAATTTAAAGGACAAATGCATAAAGCAATAACTACAAATCTGTGTTAATAAGTATTGTCCCAGAGGACAGACCTGGGGCACAGCTGCCCTTGGGAACCTGCTCCCTGCATTCCAGCTGTTCCAGCTGGACAAAGTACGGTTCATGCAGCAGCTCTGGAGAGCAGAAGTCTGAAAACTCAGTGGTGTCCACATGGTGTTAAGTCTGCAAGCCAGCAGCACATGAAAGCAGTGGAGGCGTGGCAGACTCCAACCAGATTCCAGAAGATGTATGGAAAAGCCTGGAAGCCCAGGCAGAGACCGGCCACAGGGGTGGAGCTGCTGCAGAGGCCATCTACTAGAGCAATGCCATGCAGGAAAGTGGGGTCAGAGCCCCCACAGAGAGCCCCTACCAGGGAAGTGTCTAGTAGAGCCAAGTCAGCAGGGCTGTCATCAGGACCCCAGAACTTTGGGACCACTGGTAACGTGCCTGGAAAAGCCACAGGCACCAGCGTGGCCCACTGTGCTGTGCCTGGTAGAGCTGTGGGA
Organism: Cynocephalus volans; assembly: GCF_027409185.1. Classification (NCBI taxonomy): domain Eukaryota; kingdom Metazoa; phylum Chordata; class Mammalia; order Dermoptera; family Cynocephalidae; genus Cynocephalus; species Cynocephalus volans. The sequence goes on along the minus strand of NC_084473.1, from coordinate 95,656,058 downwards.
ATGAGGCTGCCTGGTGCTTTGGGGGCTCAGATGCCCCATTGTGCTCAGGATGCAGGAGTTGGAGTCAAAGAAGATTATTTTGGAGCTTTAAGACATAATGTCTGCCCTGCTGGGTTTTGGACTTGTTTGGGGCTTGTTTCTCCTTTCTTCTGATCTATTCCTCCCTTTTGGAATGGGAATGTATATCCAATGTCTGTTTCACCATTGTATCTTGGAAGCAGATAAATTTGGTTTTGTTTTTACAGGTTCACAGCTGGAAGGACTTTTGCTTTTGGTCTCAGATGAGACTTTGGATTTTGGACTTTTAAGTTGGTGCTGGAACAAGCTAAGACTTTTGGGACTGTTGGGATAGAATAATTGTATTTTGTATTGGAGAGGAACATTAGTTTTGGGGGGCAAGGGGTGGAATGATGGAGTTTGGTTGTATTGTCCCCTCCAAAACTCATGGAAATGTGACCCCCAGTGTGGCAGTTTGGGAAAGTGATTGGGTCATGGGAGCAGATCCCTCATGAATGGATTAATGCTCTCCCTGGGGGAGGGGGGAGTAATGAGTGAGTTCTCGCTCTATTAGTTCCCACAAGAGCTGGTTGTTTATAGGACCCTAGCACTTCCTCTCTCACCCTCTCTTGCTTCCTCTCGCCATGTGATCTGCTTGTACCCACCGGCTGCCTGCCGCTTTTCTGCCATAAGTAGAAGCAGCCTGAGGCCTGTGCCAGATGCAGCTGTCCCAGAATTGTAAGCCAAATAAACCTCTTTCCTTTATAAATTACCCAGTCTCAGGTATTTGTTATAGCAACACAAAACGGACTAACACAAGTATACAATATATATAAAGATATAATTTATATTACAATAACAGCACAGAAAAGTGGAGAAGGAATGGAGCTGTATAAAACCAAATTTTTGTATACTATTGAAATTAAGCTGGTATTAATCCAAACAGGATTGTTATAAATTAAGATGTAAATTTTAATCCCAAGGGCAACTACTAAGAAAATAACTCCAAAAAATGGTGGAAGAAATGAGAAAGGAATTAAAATGATGCACTGGAAAATATTATTTAATACAAAAGGAGGCAGCATTAGAAGAATAGAGGAAGAAAAAAGGGCATTAAGACATATAGAAACCAAAGAGCAAAATGGCAGATATAAACTCTACTTTATTAATAATTACATTAAATAAAAATGGATTAAATATTCCAATTAAAAAGCAGCAATTGAGAGAATGGATAAAAATTGATCTAACTATATGCTGTCTATAAGAGACACACTTTAAATTCAAGAACACAAATAGGATGAAAGTAAAAGGATGTATAAAATTATACCGAGAAAACAGTAATTAAAACAGAGTTGGAGTAGCTATACTAATATCAGACAAAATATTGTGAATCTAAGACAAAAATTCCTAGAGACAAAATGAGAAATCCTGTAATGAAAAAAGAACCAATCAATTAAGATTTAACTATTATACGCATGTGTGCATCTAATAACAGAGACCCAAAATACAAGAAGCAAAACTGACAGAATTGAAGGAAGAAATAGAAAATTCAGCAGTAATACTTAGAATCTTCAATATCCCATTTCAATAATTAATAGAAAAACTAGATGTAAGATCAACAAGGAAAAAGAAGACTTGATAAACATGATAAACTAACTAGACCTAACAGACATCTATAGAATGATCACCCAATAACAGCAGAATATACATTCTTCTCAAGGGCACACAAAACACTCTCCAGGACAGACCATCTGTTAGGCCATAAAATGTCTCAACAAATTAAAAAGTATGCTCTCAATCACAACAGAATTAAGTTAGAAATCAATAACAAGGACATTTGGGGAATTCACATTATATGTGGATATTAGATCTCAAATCAATAGCCTGAACTTCTACCTTAAGAAATCATAAAAAGATCAAGCTAAATTAAAAACAAGCAGAAGGAAAAGAATAAAGATTACAGACGAAATTAATAAAATTGAGAATAGAAAAACAATAGAGAAAACCAACAAAACCAAAAATTGGTTCTTTGAAAAAGATTGACAAAATTGACAAGAAAAAAGCTTAGAAGACTCAAATTATTAAAATTAAGTATGAAAGAGGGGCCATCACTACCAACCTCACAGAAATAAAAACAATCATAAGGAAATACTATGAACAACTGTATGCCGGCAAACTAGATAACCTAGATGAAATGGTTAAATTCCTAGAAAGACACAAACTACTGAACTGACTCAAGAAGACATAGAAACTATGAATCGACCTATAACAACTAAAGAGATTAAACTAGGAATTTAAAAACTTTCCACAGAGAGAAGCCCAAACCTAGACAGCTTCATAGTTAAACTCTACCAAATGCTTAAAGAAGACTACTAATGGAAACAGTTTCTTTGGGGGTGAGGAAATTGTTCTGAGTGATGGAAATGTTCTGAGTGAAGAAAATGTTCTGGAATTAGATGGTGAAATGTCTGGATGAAAATGTTCTGGAATTAGATTGTTTTGGGATACGTGAATTATAGCTCATTTATTTAAAAAGTGGGGGGGGGAATAAAACAAAAGCAACCCAGTATAGTTATAACAGTGCAATTATTGGATTTTTTTTCCTTCTTATTTAGTCAAGTTGAGCAAACATAATTTGGAAGGTTGTATGCAAATTATAAGCCCCCTCATTTTTTTTTTTATTAAAAGCAGGTGACTCTATTTCATCTCTTCCAAACCTTTTCTATACTGTGAAAACTTTCAATAAAGTTGAAAGGCATGAGTTAGACTAAGAGGAAGTACATACAATATATACAATAAAGTGTGTGTGCATCCATCCTTGATCTATAAAGAGCTCCTGTAAAGCAATATGGAAAATGTAAACAACTCAATTAAAAAGTGTATGTAAAGACAATGCACACGATAGCAAGTGGCCAGTAAGCATATTAAAAAATGGGCAATCCCACTAACAATTAAGTGCAAAAATTCGACTTCTGGAAATTTTAAAAGGTAGACACTATTCATCATGGGCAGAATGTAAGAAGTGAGCATTCCCATATGCTGCTGGTAAGTGCTAAAAAAATGATGTACCTTTCTTGGACAGACATTTGGCAGTTTCTACCAAAATCTTAAACGTGCTCATCCTTTGACCCAGCAATTTCATTTCTGGGAATTTATTCTCTAGAAATATTCACAAAGGCACATATAGATAAATAAACAAATATGTTCTCTGAAGTCATATTTGTATTAAAAATTAGACATATCATAAATACCCCTTGGTACGAGAATGGCTAACTACTAAGAAGTTGTTAAAAGAAATGAGGTAGATCTATTTACTGACATTGAAGTACTTATAAAATATGAAATTTAAAAAATGATCTGCAGTAAAACATGCAAACATAATATAATTTCATTCTGATAAAAAATGTAAATCTCAATACACATATACATATACATAAGTGTAACCAGTTACAGACCCTGCTGGACGCCTTGCAGTAGAAGCAGAAAGCCACTGCATCTTTACTCACACTCTTACTACACCCACTCTGGGGACCTGCTCCTGCCACCTCCAGAGACCTCAGCCATGGATTTTCTGGTCTCTCTGAGGCCTAGGCCTGGCCTCCCCTACTCACAAACCCTCTGGCCCTCTGGCCAGCTCTCTAGTGGGGGCCCTCACCCTCTCCCCACCCTGGCAGGAGTGCCACCAGTCCAGAAAGGCCCTTCCCAGGTGCTGCCCCCAACCTCCAAGCACACCAGGGGAGAAGGGGGCACAGGGAAGGAAACAGGCTTCATGTAACATTCTCCAAAGAAATCCCTTGCACCTAAGATCACATCTCTTCTGCAGGCTGGAGGGGGCCCGGCCCACCTGCTATGTAAAAGCATAGGAAAGATCTGGAAGGATACCCAGTGGCTTATCTCTGGGGAGGGGAGTATAACTTTTTACTCTACATGCTTCTGTAGTGTATATTTTCCAATTACTCATGTAATTAAAAGGAAAACAATCTCCTGAGTCTATTTCTGACCTCCTCATTCTGAACAGATTGTCTCTTACTAAGGAAACCCAAGCCATCAGCAGTAGCCCAGTCAAGGGTCTGAATCAGTAAATACTTAGGATCAGGTCCACCTGAACTCGCCTTAACTCCCATGGACTGCACAGTGGTGTCACCTGTGTACCACCCCCAGAGATTATGATTGAACTATCCAGGAACAGGCTTGGGCATCAGGTGAGGTTAAAGCTGTCCAGGTGCTTCCAGCAGGCAGCCAGGGTTGAGAAGCAAGGGGCTTTGCTCGTCCCGACAGGACCCAAACCATGCTTGGCTACTCCCATGCCCCTGCACAACCCCCTCACGCACCATTCCTCCTCCTCACCCAGCACAGTTGGCTATTACAGGGTCCAGTCAGCAATACATCTGCCCAAACTTCAATTCCAGACACTGTCTTCCAAGTGGAAAGCTATCTTTTAGGAATCTGCTGGTAGCAGGGAGAGAAAGCTGAGTAGAAGAGGGAGGCAGGAGACGCCCCCCCGTCACATCTCTATAAATGACTTGGCTGCGCTCAACTCTGCAGGAGAGCCATAGCTCCCGAGAGGCCAAGTTGGGAAGAGTTTCAACGTTAATTAGAGCAGAGAAACGACGACACAACCTCACATAAAAGTACTATGAAGGTAGGAGAGGCGGGGCAATGGCCACATAAAACAGCTGTAGATGTAATTTCCCCTGAGATGTGCCAGAAAAACCTCAGGGCTACCTAAAGTCACCGCAGAGGGGTGTGGGATGGGCCCTCTTGGCTCAGCTTTGGTGAGTGGGTAGCAACCTGTACAGTGTGACAAGTGCACAAAACCTACATAATTGGAGAAAATAGGCATAGAAATGATTTGGGGAATGAAGCTCTGTGAAATCTTCTCCAACAGCCTCAATTCCTTCAGCCTCTGTCTCCCCTTTGATGGCATGTGCAGTCCAGGTCACATGGTTTAACACAATTATTCTTCAAGTATTTCAACAGTTATGATCTCCTTAACCAGAATGTAAGCAATTCAGAGGACAGGGACTGGTACCTAGATGTCGTTCATTAACATTCCTGTTGGTCGTTGCCTCTCAGATTTTATAGATGCCTGTCAATTCATCAGAACATTTGTCCTCAGCACCTTCTAGCTACAGGCACAGGGCCAGGTGCCCAGGACACAACAGTAACAACAGAAGGAGGGCCGTGCCTGCAAAGATCTTGTAGCCTAGATCAGGGGGCAAGTATGACTCAGTGTGATGGGTGCCAGGATAGAAGAACTGGTTGTTTTGAGGGTGAGAAGAAAGGGTGCTCAGCCCAGGAAAACATGAAACCTAGACCAAAGGTGGACAGATGAATAAAACATTTGCCAGAGAAATACTGTTTGTGGTAGTGGTGGTGAGGGAAAGATTCCAAGTGCAGGGAATAGCATATGCAAAGGCCCAGAGGCAAGAGAAGACGTAACCTGTTCAAAGTACAGTAAGAAGTTCAATATCACTGAAGTTTTCAGTGTTGACCTAGGGTTTGAGAAAGAAACTCAACTAGATAAGTTGAGGGAAGCTAGATGATTCAAAAATATCAAGCCATATCTTAACATGTTTGGACTCTACTCTAAAGGTAATGAGAACATGAAAAGATTTTCAGCAGGAGAATCGCATGATCAAATTTGAGTATTAAGAAGATCCCCTGGGTTACAGAGCTGTGTGCCCCCAAAATTCACATGTTGAAATCTTAAACCCCAAGATTATGGTATAATGAGGTGGGGGCTTTTGGGAGGTAATTAGGTCATGGGCATGGAGCCCTCATGAACAGGATTAGTGCCCTTATAAAAGATAACCTGAGAGCTCCCTCACTCCTCCTGCCAGGTGGGTGTAGCAGGAAGTTAGAAAAAGACAAGAGTGGAAAGAGGAAACGTGGTTATTTGTAAGTGGGAAAACACGATGTAGACATGCACGTGCACAAAAGTGGCCACAGGAGGCAAAACTCCAGACAGGGAGCTCTGCCCCCACATTGGACACCATTCAGTTGGACCAATGAGCTCCCACCAGCTAGGGCGCCAATCAACAGAGACTACAGTCAGGGCTCAATCAATGACCAAAGTACACAAATCCAGCTAAGAGAACTTAAACCCCTGGGAATGTACCTGTCAGGGCTCTTGAGCAGGTCTCTCTCACTGGAGCCTGCTCCATCCTCTCCGGAGTGTACTCTTGCTTTGCTAAATAAAACTGTCCTTTGCTTTTCACCTCGGGCATATTTCATCCAATTCTTTGTTTGAGACACCAAGAACCCGGATTTAGCCAGCAAAACTCCTCAATTTCCCTTAACATGAGGACATAACAAGAAGGCACCATCTATGAACCAGAAGGCATAATCACCATATGTGGAATCTGCTGGCACCTTGGTCTTGGACTTCCAGCCTCCGCAACCATCAGAAACAAATGTCTGTTGTTTACAAGCTACCCAGTTTGTGGCGGTTTGTTACAGCAGGTTGAACAGACTACGACAAGGGCAGAACGTGGGGTGGGGGGGCTGTGGTGGGAGGGCGGGGGTGGTGACACAGGACGGACAGGAGTGGGCCAATCTGAGGACCATTCAGAAGTTGTGGTGCCTGAGGCAGGGCTGGGAAGGACGAGGTGGAGATGGCAAGGCCCCACTCTGGGTTTCCAAGGTGGGCAAGTGCGTGGAGGGCAGGGTCCCTCACTGAGATGAGGCACAGATGTGCTGGGGAGACAGGAACCAAGACCTAGTCACAGTTTTGGACATGAGCACTTCTTCAGGGAAGAAAATATTTCAAAGGAATAAATTAAGAGCTGAAAAGGAATAATTGTTCTAAAAGTAAGCCCTGGCTGCTTCCCGAGGGGAGGAAGGGACCTGTTGTCAGTGACTAGACTATTCAGGCATTGCTCATCCCTCTGGTGTCATTTTAGATCACGCAGTCAATCTGACTTGTTTTTGGTGTACAGTTCCACGAGTTTTGACATACATGTAGAGCCATGTAGCTACCACCATAGGACACAGAACTGTCCCATCACCCCAAAAGCACTTCCCCGTGCTGCTCCTTTATAGTCACACGCCCGCCTTTCCCCCTGCCCTGGTAACCACTGAACTGTTCTCCATCACTATCACTCTGTCTATTCCAGAATGTCACAAAGATGTAATCATACAATATGGAACATTTGGAGACCGGTGTCTTTCACTAAGCGTGATGCTTTTGAGATTCATCCAAGCTGTTGCGTGTATCAGTGGTTTGTTCCTTCTCCCTTTCTGGTATTAAACTTGAAAGCACCAATAGCCTTGCTAAATATATATGTGCTTTGCTCCTTTTAGCATCTCTGCCAAAGAAATTTTTCTCTTGTTCAAATGCCAAAGAAATCATCTCTCTGTTACAGGTGCCCTGCTCACAGCAAACCAAATTTATAACACGGAGTATGCAGAAAAATCCATGACTTCTCATGAAATAGATTAGTATTACATGAAAGCCCTGAAATTCTGGTATGGTATAACTTCTTCTGGTCATTTTTAATTCCTAAAGTAGGGATGCTCCCTGTAATCTAATGAAAAAAGAAAAATTAATCTTTATTTTCATTATTTACAGACCTAAATTGGGAGACACGGTCAAGACTTAGTTAACAGTTTTCCTTACCATTCTCATAAAATAAGAGGAAACTAGGAGGTGTGTACCAATCCTGTATTCAGCTATTTATAGAATATTGAGCTAGAAGGCAAGTCTGGATGACATCCTTGTTTAACAATGTATTCAGCAAACATTTATTGAGTGCCAGCATGTGTGCTCTGCAGTTCTGAGACCAGAGACAGGTGGTGTGTCCCCTCCCTCAAGGGAGACAGTCCCGTGTGATCCCAGAGTCATGGAGCCCATGCTGAAGGTGCCTGCAGCAGGCTTCTTACTGCCCTCACTGCATTTTGCTGAGCTTCCATTAAAATCATGGTGCTCCCCACGCTTTCGCCACCAGTGTGAGGGTTAGGGAGCCTCAATGCCTGCTGAGTAGCTGTGGAAGCTGATACAGGATTTATAGACTGTCACATATAATCCCCAAATGGTGAATTCATAGATAACTAATGAAGAGTTGATTGCATTAGGCCCTAGCTACTAAAAGATCAAGATATAAAGACTATGGAATCAGATGAAGGAAAATTCTCTGTGGGTCACTTAGCTGGAATGCAGGGCTTAATTGTCAGACAGTGTTTCACACATTAAAAAGGAAAAAAAACAGTCAATGGCCAACACTCATTTAAAGAGCCATGGGCAAGCCAAGTTGGTAAGCAATATGGGAGCCTGGAAGAGATCTGAGGTTACGGTCCTTACTCCCCTAAGGTTGTGGGGAGAGGAGATGTGCCCACACACAATAAAAGCATCAAAGCATGGTGTCACATGCTGAGTGACAAATGTGAGGCTCAGAAAAGGGAGGGCCAGAGTGGCCGACCAGTTCTTGGCATCTTGGTCAGGCAGGGCACACCTAAAGTCCCCTTACCTGGTCACAGTGAACACACCCTGCGCCCAGGGCTCACTGGAGCAAGAGTCTGCCCAGACCCACAGCTCCTACCTGTGGCTCCCACATTGTCCAGAGCTCAGGTTCTGCAGGGCCACTAGGCCCTGAACGCCTTCCTCCACTGCAGCAGCACGGCATGGAGCTAAAACTCAGCCTTCGCGGATGCATTTAAGGGAGGCCATGTATCCCGTCACCAAGGACCAAAAGGTGAGTGCAACAGAAATGTTACCGCTGGGCTCAAGGAGCAAAAAGGCAGAATTGTTCTCATGCCTGGAATAGCAAAAGCCTATTTCAAAGAAGACAGCCTTTCTTTTTTCTTAAATAGAAGGAAGATGCACTAATTTCTGCTAGAAGGTAACCTTCTTCCAAAAGGATTAAGACAGAATCCAGAGAAAAGTCACAATGAACAGTCTCCTTAGTGGTGACTGGAAGAAACCCAGTGACAGTTCATGGCTACCAGGTTCCCCCAAAGTCAAAACACCAGAAACACACTCTCCGTCCTTTTGAACCAAAGAGAAACCTCAGCATAGAAGAACTGACTTGTCTTGGACTTCCAGGCAGAGTGGCAGCAAAGAACATTAAATTCACCTGCCACCACGGGAACTGGTCCCTTCAGCTGAGATTCCAATCCCAGCAATTCTATGCAGCCACAGCCTGTGAGTCCATTGACAAACAGCCAAGGGCCACCTGGGGGCCCAGCACAATGCCGGCCACTGGACAGCCCAAAGGGGCGAGACAAAATCTCCTCACCTCAAGACACTAATCCACTTTTAAAATGTGCAAATGTTTACTGAGCACCTAAGTATAGCAAAAATATATGAGTTCTCATATGATTTTGTAGTTTAGTGGCAGAGACAGGCATAGTAGGTTAAACAAGTCTACATGAGAAAAAAAAGGTCCTTGGGGCAGAACAGGAGCAGTCCAGAGGCTGAGATCACTCTAGGATTGGGACATCTGGGACCGTAGCCAAGGATAGGTAAGGGATGGCCAGTGGAAGAACGGGGATGGCGCCCGAGCAGGTGGCACAGGTGCAAAGAGAAGGATGTGGCCAGCACACGGACGGACGGACCAAATCAGACTGCAGTGAAAACACGTGTCACAGGAGAAAAGGGGAGGAAAAGGCTGGAAGGGTAGGCGGGCCTGTGGACGGAGTAGGGCCTGAGGGCGAGGCCGTGGCAGGTGCGCTTGGGAAGCCTGAGCCCAGCAGGAAGGCACGGGTGGCTGCAGGCTCAGCATCAGGGTGCCCTGGTCTGCCCCGCACCCAGAGCCTGGCCACAAAGCCCACCCAGCAGCGACCCCTCTGATGTCTGCCTCCCCAGCTTTCCAAAGGAGTGTCAGCGACCTGGCGAGACAAAGAGCAGAGGTGGGACTTGGGGCCTGTCGGCTGTGTGCGTGCATGTGCATGCGTGTGTGCATGTGTGCGTGTGTGCGTGTGTGCGTGTGCGTGTGTGCACATGTGCGTGTGTATGTGTGAGGGGCTGTTTGATAAAGCACCACTGCTGTCTGTCAGACCCTTTGTTCCAAGAGACAGAAGAGGGCAGGCCTCCCAAGACAACCAAGCACACTCCCTCCATCCTGACCCGGCACCTTGAAAATGACGTGAGGGCCCAGGCCAGCCAAGGAGAGACCCAAGCCTTCCCCGAAGCCTTGCTGGCCAGAACAAACCAGCTACAGGAAACCACGAGAGACTCCGCGGTGGCTGCCGCGACGGGGCCTTGCGTGTGGAGCAGGAGGCCATCGGCCCTACCTTCTGCGAAGGACAGTCAGTGGGACAAGGAATTCCACTTCTGCAGGGAGGAGGACCGAGCCCCTCTCCTCACAGGACAGGAAGTGGTTCCACAGGGAGCGGGTGGACCGTGGCTGGTGTGCACCACGTGACCGGGAGCCAGGAACATGCTGTGCCCAGCAGCACAGGTGAGGAACAAAAGCAACCCTCCCACAGAAAGTTCCAGGGGAGGCAGGCAGGCGGGGACACAAGGGAGGGACGTATGCCCACAAGACTGCACGGCTGGACACCGACCAAGGCAGTGGGGCCTCGGAGTAGAAGAGACCCCGTGCTGGGATGGTCAGAAAAGGCCATTCTCCGGCATAAAAACTTCCAAAGATCTGTGAATGGAACAACCAGGGTGAGCTATTTGGAGGCTCTCCAGACCTGAAATGTGACTTGGAAACAGCTTGCAGATGAGATTTAGATGTCAACCCATACAGCACAAGGGAGGCAGCAGCATCAGTGGAAGGAGGCAGGATAGATGTGGTCACGGACTCACCTCTCTCAGTGTCACCATCAACCCTCACGCCTGCTCTGGCCTGCAGGGCCCAGTGTCAGGCCCAGAGAGAAGGCAGTGAGGCCCCCTGCCCCTCAGCCAGAAAAAAACACCTTCCCTAAAATGGGATCAAGTCCTTTCACTCGCGGACACCAGCTAGGCCCAGCAGGCAGTCTTCTGCACATAAGTGGGCTCCCCGAGTGTGTGTGAGCTAGGAAGGGGTCTCCTGTGAGCAGCAGCACAGGCGTTCTGGTCTTCAGAGCAGACGTATTTCCACCCGCAATTCACAAAACAGCCTTTAAGCTTTCACAGCAGTTTTGAATGAGTGGGGGTGTGGGTCACAGGTTACTGCCAAGGCCTGATTATCCCTCGAGTTGGAGAGAAAGGTCCCTAGAAGCAAGGGTCCTGCATTAGCTAGGGGTCTCCTCAACAGCCAGAAGCACCCTGAGAAGACCAGCTCTAAGAACTTGCCAGGACACAGCCTCCCTGAACTCTGGGAACCTGAGTCACCCCCTCGTCTATAGGATCAGTATTCCAGGCTCATTAGTCATCTCTTAATCTCGAGGACACATGCTGGCCCAGGGGTCTTCTCTCCAAGGCAAGCAAAGAAGCCCCAGAAAACATGTCCCTGAGTTTACTGGATCTACTTAAGAAAATGTACTAAGTGTCCCGGTATCGACAACCAGCTTTTACCACTCTCCTGCCTAGGAAGCTTGGCATCCTGAGATGACAGCAGTCTTCCTCCGGTGGGGCACCCAGAGAGCTGCTCTGGCCCACCCCCCACATCACACAATGGTAGATGAGGGCGCCTGCACCACGTGATCCAAGTGCTCCCTCCCATTTGCTGCAGGGATGGGGAGACCTAATCCCAATGACACAGAGGCCCGGGAAGAGTTCACTTCCCACCAGCCCTGGGGCTTCACATGAACTGGCAGAGCCCGTGACCCAGTCAAAGCATCCTAAAGCCACAGGAGCTCACTGTGCCTCAGCTTCCCTTGGTGCTGTGGAGACAATGCATGGCCTGCACCGAGTGGGCTCACTGTGCAATCGCTGGGAGCATGTGGACCATGGCCGTGTGGGCGAAGGGGCCAGCTGTCCTAAACCGCCAAATGCCCACCTCCAGGACACATCACTTGTAAGAACTTCTTGATTTTAAAACCCACGTTGTCCCCCCCGCACTTTTAAAAACCTCACCTAGTCAAAAAATAAAGGGGTCCTCTTAACAATTTCTCAGTGAGGCATAAGAGTGGATGTCACACTTCATCCCTGTTAAATAATCCCACCTGTGGAAGTAGCCACATCTCGTGGGAAACATGGATGAGAGAGACACTTTAAAATAGTCAACACTTAAATCAAGAAACAGATTTTTCCCCTGAAGCACTGATATACCAATGATGAAAACCATTTGCATTCTGATTAACCCCAAACTCTGAGAACGTGCCAAACATTCTTAACACGCCTTACCCTACACTCGCTCTTCAAGTTGGTCTTAGTAATTTTTATTTCAATGCATCACTAGGTTATGAAGAAAAAAACGTTCTTTCCAGCGTTATCCTTCAACATGCACACGTGTGCACGCACACACACGCAGTGTGGTCTGAGGATAGGAGATGCTGCTGCAGTCAGAAGTCCTGCTTTCTTGGACCTCGGTCTGGGTGACACTCCTTTGTCTGATCTCTGGCATGTCCCCTAGCCACTCGGTGCCCAGAGTGACATCTGCAAAACAGAGGGACACAACCTCATGTAAGAGAGCCCTGAGCTACTCTCATTCCAGGTGTCAGTGATACTTGGAGCTCCTGTCAGCCTCAAACCTGTGAGGACAAGGTAAAACGATCCCCAAGGAGAGAGCTATAGACACAGAGGGGCCTCGGGGACAACAGACACTGACTGCGAAACAGTACGAGTGGAGGGGCCCACTTCTTTCACGCACCCTCAGATGATCTCATTGTAATTCCTTCCTTAGTTTAGAGCCACCCTCATTTGTCCTTTTTCCGGGAACAAATCTCCAGGAAGCCTCCCCACTGTGGTTATTACAGCATTGCCTTCGAGGTACAACTATTTGTCCCAGTCGCCCCCTTGGTGATTTGCTCCACACAGGAGGGTCTCTCAGTTGGCGCCCTCTGAGGGGCACTTGGACTTTTAAGACCTGGATCCTCCACTTGACTTGGACTTTTAAGAACTGGATCCTTGTCCCAGATGTGCCACCTAATATGTGAATGGCGTTGGGAAGTTCACATGATTGTCCTCTGCCTGTTTCTCCATCTGAGCAGATGGAGAAGATATTTTTTCTCGTCCATGTTGAAGATCAAATGAGATACTGCACAGTAATGCCCAGCCTTTCATTTGACAATGGACTCATGAGTGTTCACGGACATGGATTTCATTCAGAGAAGAAAAAGCCACTCCTATTTCCCCATGAAGGTGGCATATGTGACATAAGCCGGGCCCCAGCAGAATTGCTCACGCCCACAAGCCTTCCTGTGCTCCCCTTCTTGTTGCAGAAACCTGCCCACATTCTGGAGCCCCTCAACCTGGGTCTGGGGGGCCTCTTCACACATGAAAACATCCAGGGCCTGACTTGACACCAGGCTGGTCTCCACTTCATTCCCACAGGTCCTGCCTCTTGAACAGACATTGAAAATCTAGAAAATTCTTCCACCTGCTGTCTCCCTCTTGGGACATGTGCACAAAAGAGAGAACAGTACCTTTAATCTCATGAAAATCAGACCTGGTGGCTGCCTTGACCACAGGGACAGGCAAAAACTCCATCATGGGACTCACTTCCCATCATGGGGTACAAAGGAAAAGAGCCCAGGACTGAAAGCCAGGACCCCTGGCCTTTGCTGGTCTGTGCAGCCCTGGGCAGGACACTGGATCTGACCCACCATCCTATACGCTTATATAACCAGGCCCTGTGTGGCTCCAATGGGGCGATGTCCAGGAAAGCAGTTTGCAAACGATGATGTGCCCTGCAAAAAACAGGTTTCCTGTGCTGCTTCAGAACTTGGCATGACATCAAAATTTAAATGAAAAATTTTCTTTCACAGTCAAATTACAAAGATCTTTTTTAAAAAAGAATAAAGCAAACCCCAAAGCCTGCCACACTAAGTCCTTTCATTTTGGTATGTTTACTCCCAGACTTTGTCCCAATCGGCACTACATTTTATCTTCAATTATTTATGAAATAAACACTGACTACCACTAAGTGCCAGGCACTGCGCTGGGCACTGCACATTCAGCAATGATCGGCAACAAAAGAGAAAAGTCCTTGTTCCCATTTTGAGGGTGGAGAGAGATAACATCAGATAGCCAATGTGTCGGGGGGTGAGGGCTTCAACAACTAAAGCAAGGTAAGGGGACATGCTATTTTATAGAAGGAGATTGGGAAAGGCCTTGTCGGAAAAGGTGACAGGTGACGGCAGAGCCTGAATGAAGTGAGGGGTGAGTCATGGGGAGGTGAGGGGAAGAGCGTGCAGGCACAGGACAGAGCAAAGTCAAAGACCTGGAAACAACAGAGGGAGGATGGGGAGAGATGCAGATAGACCAAATGCCAGGGCAGAGGAGGGTAAGCAGCAAGCAGGGCCTTGAAGCACCGGCCAGGGCTGGATTTTACTGAGTCAAGTAAGATGCTAGCATAGGGCTGGCATAATGTGACTTACTTTAACTTCATTTTCCAATTGCTCTTGATAGTATATAGAAATAAGGGCTCATTTTGGTATATTGAGCATATATCTTATGCTTTTTCTAACTTATTAGGTCTAGTAGCATTTTTGTAGATTACCTGAAATTATGTCTTCTGCAAATAAAAATAGTTTAATTCCTTCCTTTACAGTCTTTATGTTTTTTATTCCTTTTTGTTGTTTTACCTGGAAGACGAACTTTAACAGATTGAAGAATTTTCCTTCCATTCCTAGATTGCTGAGAGTTTTGAATCATAAACAGGCTGTCAATTCTGCTGAATGCTTTTTTCTGCATCTACTGAAAAGGTCATTTAACTTTTTTTTTTTTCAGTTCACCTGGTGAATTACATTCACCGGCTTTCACGTATCAAACCAACCTTGCATTCCTTAGATAAACCCCGTTTGGTCATGAGGTATTGTCCTTTTTATGTATTGCTGTATTCAGTGTGCAAGTGTTCTGTTTTTTTGTGTGTCCCTATGTTCATGAGGAAAATTGATCTGTAACTTCTCTTCCTTTTGTTAATCATGTTTATGCTGACCTCATAAAATTATGTGGGAAGTGTTTCCTCCTCTTCTATGAAAGATTTTGTGTAAGACTGGTGCTATCTCTTCCTTAAATGTTTTTAAAGTTCAGTAATGAAGCCATTTGGGCCTGGAGTTTACTTTGTGAGAAAGTTTTACTTTCTTCTTGAGTCAATTTTGATAATTTGTCTTTCAAGGAATTTACCTGTTTCATTGAATTTATTGACATAGTTATTAATAGCCCATTATTAGCCTTTTAACATGTATAAAATTCGTATTAGTGGGCCCTCTTTCATTCCTGATATTGGCAATTTCGTTTCTTCTCTTTTTTCTTGGTTAGTCTTCAATTTACCAATTTTATTGATCTTCTTAAAGAATCAACTTTAGTTTTTGTTGCTTTTTCTCTATTACTTGTCTGTACACTTTCATTTACCTGCCCCTGTCATTTGTCATACATTTTACTGCTATATATGTTAGAAACTCCATGATAAATTGCTATTAGTTCTGCTTTCAACCATCAATTTTCTTTTAAAAAAAACTGTAAAGTGAGAAAACAAGTTATTTTCATGTTTACCCCATTATTTCCCATTCTTGCACTTTTCATTCCTTTATACATTTCCATATTGTCTGGCAGCATTCTCCTTCAGCCTTTAATGATTCTTGTACTGTAGGTCTGCAGGGAACAAACTCTCTTAGATTTGTTAATCTGAAAATGTCTTTGTTTCACATTTATTTTTGAAAAATATTTTTCCAGAACTTTAAAGTTGTTGTCCCACTGATGTCTGGTTTGCATTGCTTTTAATAAGAAGTCAGACATATCCTTATTTTTGTTCCCCTGTATGAAATGTGCCTTCTTTCCTCTGGCTGCTTTAATATTTTATTTTTATCTTTGGTCTCAGCAATTTAATTCTGCTGTGCCTAGGTGTGGTTTTCTTTGGGTTTACTCTGCTTGGGGTATCTCAAAATTCTAGAATCTGTAAGCTGAGATTTTAAAATCAAACTTGGGGAAATTTCCTCAAATATATTTCTGCCTAATCTCTCTTTCTCTCATCTCCTAGAACTCCAATTGTATATATGTTAGGACTACCTGATATTATCTCTCACATGTCACTGTGGCTCTGTTCATTTTTTTCAATGTTTCTTCTCTCTGTACTTCAGTCTGAATGGCTTCTATTGATCTGTCTTCAATTTCACTGACATTTTCTTCTGCCAGTGTCCAAACTACTGTTAGATCCATCCAGTGAATTTTTCATCTCAGATATTGTATTTGCTGGAATTTCTGTTTGTTTCTTAAATTTCCATTTCTCTGCTGAAATTCCTATCTGTTCACTCATTATGTTTGTATGAGTTTGCATCTATTGACATTTTTCTCTTTGTTACCAGTCACAGTGCTCTCTGCATGTCTAATAATTTTTTATTGTATGCTGGATATTGCAGATAATACTTTGTTAAAAGAGTATTGAGTTTTATTTTGGTAGACAGTGGACTGACATAGCATCTTCATCCTGACAAGACTTGTTTTTAGGTTTTGTTATGGGGGATTTAGTGCGGTCCTTACTCTAGGCTACAGTAACCCTACTCCTAAGGTGTGGCCTTTCTGTGGTCTCAGGTGAATGCTCAAGGTGTTCAGTAAGGTCTCCTCAGTCTAGCAGGTTAGAACTCTAAGCCTCCCAGCACTGATTCTGATCTTCCATTTCTTATCTCTGTTTCCTCTGCTCTGCTCCCCTGCGTCTTGGTTTCAAAGGCACTCCCACACAGAAAGCCAGGGTGAATGTGGAGTTCATCTCACATGCTTCCAATTGGATCAAAGACCTGCAGTGAGTGTTGTTCCATTCTTGGAAAGAATTGCTTCAGATATTTTGTCCAATATCGTAAGTGTTTAGGAAAGAAGAATAAATCCAATATTTATTACTCCATCATGTCTGGGATTGGACGTCTGATTACGTTTTAAAAGGTAACTTTGGCTGCTGTGTAGAAAAGACTGCAAAGTGAACTACATAGCCTCAGGCCACACGAGAAAGATTGATGAGGGAGTTTTTCTTGAAGCAGAAAACACTAATGCTTTGACACTGTTAAACACCTGCGCAAATCTGGCAACGCATCAGAAATAAAATGTACACCTTCAGACAAACCCATGGGAACATGAGGCCAGTTCTCATCTCTGATGTCAGGTAGAAATGTGCAGCTTTGAAGGCTGGAGTGAAAGTACCTCCTCCAGTGGCCAAGCCCAGACAGCTATAGCAGGAGCCGGCAATCCCCCAAAGCTCCTTCCACGTTCAAAGCTATAACTAGTGGACTGACTGGAGAACTCATCTGGGAAACTAGCCATGACAGCAGAAGATCCCAAATGCATGGCCTGGAGAGCTCTGAGGTCACCCTCAGGTATCAGGTCTCTTCCAGACAATTCCAAATCCTCTGCTGTGCACCAGGAATGGGTCACATGCTGTCTCTGCTGTAACGCAGTTCCAAGTCAACCCTCCAACAGAAGTTACTTTCCCAGCCAATGCCTGCCTCTGGCACTGCAAGGAGGGATCTAGGTGGGGAAGAGGCCAGCAGTCCTTCCTGGCCACCCAGCTAGATGATTTCACGGCTTCTCCCATCCCACACCCTGTGGGTGGCTTGTCAACCTAGCAGCTTGTAAGTGAACAGAAAGATTTTTATCAGCCCAAATAAAACTCCAAAGCCAAACTCTCTCTTTCACTGTGAATGCCTATCAGGCAGATAAAGACTTGAAAGAGCCGTCCCCTAACTTCACTGGTACAAGCTGCCACTTGCCCTGGACAACAGACCGAGGCTTGGATTTCCAAGGTGGCTTACAGTCCGATGACCTTCCCCTTTCTGATATTGCTTTGATCAGTGGTGCAACAACATTCAGAATTGACAAAAGGCTGGGGCCTGCACTTGAGAAGTGAACTAAGCCTCACACTTTCCACCAAAAGTCCATGTGTCCAGAAATGAATTTCATTAACACCTCACCTACTTACACCTAGCCTGGACCGAATCTTTATATACATTTGTATAATTAGCCAGAATAATCCCAAAGATTCAGAGGTCTACACACAGAAAAGGCCTACAGCCCGAAACCTGTCTTGCCCACCCTATGTTTCAAAGCTTCATGCAGACACTGAGTACAGTATGTACAAATGTGTCCTGATTTTGAGCCTCACAGTGAATCTGCTTCCTCAGAGACTCCTGGCAGGACTCTCCGGTGAAGACTCAGAGGAGACTGGCAAAAAGCTGTCAAGCAATTTCTGTGTAAGGTTTCTGTGCACACAAGGAGATTCATATTCTCTGGAGCCCTAAATAGCAACAGCAGATTCTCAAGTTCCATTATAATACTTGCATTAGTGTCCCTGTGCTCCTCAAAGGGTGCTTATTTGGTCATAAAATTATTTTAATTTGGTTCCATTTTCTTCTGATTACATGTAACAGCTGTGCAATGTAACTGCTATAACTTACAAGAAGGGGTGGCAGGTACAGAAAAAGCCCTCTTACATATCTGAGAAAGCAGTCACGATTATTAGATAAAAGATCCCAGAGGAGGTTCCAAATGTTTCCACGGAATCTGGACCCAAGCAACTGTCAAACCACTGTTCGTGAATTCTGCAAGTGCAAACAAATTGAGCTGTCAGGCTGCAGGATGTGAGCAAACACTGGCTAGGCAGATGGCATTTCCTCCCTCCAGCACATTCCTGCCACCGACCTGCCTGCTCTAAGGCCCACTGAAATCTAATGCCACTGGGGACGGGCCTGGCACAGAACAGTCCATCTGTTAGCATGCCCCAAGCCACCTGCCCAACCCACCTTCGCTTTTTCTCTGGTTCCCTTTCAGCCAGGAGAATCATGTTCCTGCACCACCTGTAAACCCACAGAGCCTGTCCCGAGGTAGAACGCCCATCGGGGAGAGGCAAAGGGCCAGCGATATGGCTACAGAAGCCGACAACAAAGGGACCGGGTAGCAGGGCTCAGGGAGCTTTCGAAAAGGGGTAATTTAATTCTGAAGGAGGAAACTGCTGCATTTTGCCCAGATTCTCGACCCTCCAGCTCAATAAAACATCATGAGCAGTCAGTAATACCGTCTCCTTCACTGTGTCACAGTCTCTCCCATGTTGCACTTGAGGGAATCCTTCTGTTCTCTTGCCCCCAACTTGGTGCCACTTGAAACCTCAGCTCTGTCTCCTCCTCCAGCTGCTCCTACTTGAAGGAAGCAGATTTCAGAGACTTCTAACCGAGGGGGCTGCGGGCTGGGACCGACCGTCAGGCAGGACACCCCATGTCCCCTTGAGAATGGCAAATTATAGCATCTTCCCTGAAAATGTATTCTGAGAAGTTTCTTGTTTCCTAAATCACTGTTCCAAGGACCCACCAGAACCAGGGTCAGCTCTGCTCACGATGACAACTGTCTTCCCAAAATAAGGAGCAGCTTTGAAGCTGAGGGTGTCAGAGTTAAGGTGTTCTCTCCCTTCTTCCCACACCCACCTACTCCCAGAGTATGGGATTTGTAGTCTTCCAGGCCTGGGTCCATTCACCTGCTGGGAGACCTTGGCAAGGGTCTGCCCTGACTAGACCCGTTTTCTTTTCTGCGAAGTGGACCTAATAACTGTGCCTACTCTCATGGTTGACAAGAGGATTAAATGAGGTGATGTAGATAACGCCGTTTGGCTCAAGGTTGCATGGAATTACCTCTCAGTAAAAGAGGGACAGTTAAGAACTCAGATTCTAATGAGCTTGCTGGGTATCGAGTAGCAGAAAAATCTAAGAAACCTTTTATTTTCTAAGAAGGATTTGGAAGTTGTAGATGGTGTGTCCCGGTGGGACAATGCCAGGCAGCAGGTGAGGTGCAGGCACCTGGGCAAGGTGCTGGATCGAGAGGCAGGAGACCCATGATGCGCATGCTAAATTGAGAGGCAAGAGACCCACCATGCCCATGAGTCTGTTCCCCTCCACTCTCTGGGCCTCAGGTAGCTCATCCTTTAAAGGGGCTCTGCCCACCTCACAGCTGATATTCGGCTCAAACAAGACTGCTGGGTGCCCGCTGTGCCTGGGAAAGAACTGATGGCCATGTCGATGGGAAGGTTTCTCCAGACTCGTGGAGCCCTTTGCACAAGTGCACCTGGCCTGGCCCAGGTACCAGCAGAGGGATGTGGAAAGGGTGAGAGTTGACAGCACCTGGTGAGGGGGCTCTATTACGCCAGGCACCAAAGGGACACGGCTGAAGAAAGTGTGGTCCCTGCTCTCAGACTCTCACAGATGAAAAGAGAATTCCCGCTCTGTGTGTTAGGTCCAGGTGTTATCCAGCACCCCTCTCCTGAGACCCTCCATGTCCAAGGATTGGTGAGGAGGACCAGATCTAAACGGGGTGGGGGGACGTCAGGGCAGGCAGGCAAGGCATCTGCAGGACTGGTGCTGCCGAGAGCCTTCAGATGCTTTGTTTTCTTCCTCAAACTTTTCTGTCCACATGATTAAACCCACAGATATCCGGAACACACTGATCACTCTGCCCCATGTGGCTTTCACCGGGCAACAGGAAAACCGTAAAGGTAACACAGTGTGCCCATACTGCATACCACAGCCCGTAAAGATGTCCACTCCTGTAGCAATGCTGACACGCAGGCGATTAAATATGTGACTGTTCCACCTGGCTGACTCACCTGGTGGCTGCACGAGTGCTGCCCAGCCCTCCCCGCCCCTAGGAGGCACGAGGCCCGCCCTTGCCTTTCACCCTAATGGCAGCTGAGTGACAAGTGTTGCTTCCCTGTTTTCTCTGGCAACAACCACTGGCGTCCTGGGCAACACAGACTGGGGAGAGCAGGAGAAAGCGCAAGAGAGAAGAAAACACTTTGCAATCAATTAAAATATCCGGAACAATTCTCTCCATTTTAACATAAAGGCAGTTTGCAAAGAGCAAAGGAAAGCAGCGCCAGAGAGGAGGTCGCGCCGGCTGGCGGCAGAGGGGGTGAGGCTCAGCTCGGCCCTGCCCTCCCGGTGTGCTGAGGGCAGGTAAAGGCGCTCAGTGGGCCGTCCCTGCCAGCCCGGGAGCAGCCAGCACGGGGACGCCCATGCCTGCTGCCACCGGCCCCCCGGGCGTGACCCACCCTGCCCCTTCGGCGCCCACGCTTGTCTCGGGCCTGCTGGGGTCACGCCAGCCCTGGCTGTGGACAACCTGCTCCCCTGGCCCGCTGCTCGTCTAGGACCGGGCGCGGACCAGGCACGAAGCTGGCTCCCCCGCGCACACGCCCTGAGGCCACCCCCGCTGAGCCCGCGGCTGCCGCCTCTCAGCCCCCACCTGGCACAGCCCCTGCTCCCGCAGCAGCCGGGCTGAAACACAGCGGTGCTAATTCTGGGCTCCCTGCCACCCGCACAAGCCCACGCTGCACATGCTCTGACTCACTGCCGACGGCCCAGAAGCAGGGCGAGGAGCAAGACTGCGAGGTACCTACCAGGCGTCAGTCAAGGGCCAGGGACCCATCCCCAGGCCTGACGGTGGAAGCGGAGGCGGACCTCAGGGTCACCAAATCACACCAGTAGGAGCTAAGCCCAAATTTTAAAATCAGCAAATTTCTTAAGATACCCACCCAAATATCTTAAGATACCACTTACTCACAGTGCACAATCTGGAGTTAAAAATTAAACCTGCATTATTCTTTACCACCAAGACCCATTTCAGCAGGTGGAAAATTCTTATAATACTGCCCAATTCTCAAACATAAAAAGCATCACATTGGAAAAGAAGGGAGATTATTTGCTCCTAAAAGCTCAATTCAACCTAATTTTAAAAACCCTTTACTGAAGACCTACTATGTGTTATTCTGTTTCAGGTCCCCAGAATGTAGGGTGCAGTCCCCACCATCAAGAAATATATCTGCAGGGGAGGCATACAGACATTTCTGTAAGCCACGTATAAAGGGAGTACATATAGAGGAGTAAAGGGGAAGCAACCAGGGGACAGTCACTTCTGTCCAGGAGGTGAGGGAGGGGAGGAGAGCACGGCAAAGCTGCCTCAAGGTGGCCTGTGGGCAGTTGGCCGTGTGGGACAGGTGCGCTGGTCCCTAGGCAGTGAGGACACAGGTGTGGTGCTGGTAGTGCATGGGTATGTTTGGAGAACTGGGAATATTAAGGCTAGACCCTGTGGGGCATACAGGGAGGGGAAACAGTTGGAGGTGGTTACACACGAGAAAGGGCCTGGTCAGACCGTGAAGGGCCTGTGGAGCTGGAGATGGGACTGGAGGGTGCAGGCTGAGAGCCCTGTGGCCAGGTGGACAAAATCTCCCAAGCTGGTCCCTTGGTCACTGAGGACCACCCCTCCCATCCAAAGGGCAGGCCTAGGCACGCAAGGAGTAATGGGAAATGTGGTCTTCAGGAGCAGAAAGACATAACAAATGTCTGGGGCATTTGTTACACACTCACACACTGAGCATCCACAATAATCAGAATAAACAATCAGGCAATACCTCCCTTGCAGGGCTGTTTTGAAGATTAAATAAGCTAAACTATGTGGAAGCACTTGGCAAAGCTGGCCTGGGGCAGGTGATCCTGCGGCGACCCAGCAGGACGTGCTGGGGAGAACACAGGTTGGCGGCACAGCCCGACTCCACCAAGCGTAAACAGCAGTAGCACCTGGCGAGAGGCACTTAACACCTCTGAGCCTCGGCTTCCTCCTCGACAAAAATGGGGCACAGCATGTGTCCTCTTAGCAGGCCCAGAAATCATCTCCATGGTGCAGGCTTCAATCATCACCTGACCAGCAAGGGGCTGGCCAGCTTGCCCATGTGTCCTCCTCATGGGCAGGTGCCCAGAATCCAAGCCAGGAGCCCAAGAGCCCAGGTAATTGTGCTGGTGAAATTCCTCCTCCTGCCTCGGCCAGCACCAGGCAGCAACCCAGTCCCTTCAAGCAATAGCACTAAAACATATGCAAGTCAGCTCTGCACCCCACCCCAGGCTGAAGCACAATAAGCAGTTCCCAGGGGGAAGGGCACGTCACATCCATGTGGAGCATGGCCACCAACAGATAAACACGTGTAACCGCACACCTGGGTATCTTCAGCCACAGGAAGGGGCCCACCGAGAAACCCTGCAGGGTCCTGCCCACCCCATACCCCCATGCTAAGAGCAGCCCCCTCCCCGATCAATCCTGGGCTCAATCCCCTGCTAACTCCCTCTGTTCACTGCAGGTGGCTTTCCCAGGGTTGGGTTTCAGTCCCTTGGTCCAGGCCTGAGCCTATGGGGTGGCACCGTCACATGGTGAGGGCTGCAGCAGTAAGGTCGCAGGCAGAGCCCCACAGCAGCTTCCAGCAGAGCCCACAGCGCCCTTCACCCCCCCCCCTCCGGCAGCCCCCCTAGCTCACCCCCACCTTGGCCCTCAGGTTACATAAACTGGGTTCTGTCACTGCTGATGGTGGCTCTAAGGTTACTCGGCTGGATGTGGTCCAGGCTGGCTTACTGTTTGTTTCCATCCTGTTTGAGGAAGACTTTTCAAAAAATAGGAGCCCCTGGGGGGCAGAGAGTAGCCCTGACACCTCCCCCCTCCCAGCCCTCACCTGCCTCCTGGGCAGCCAGTTCACAAGTTCACGTCACTGGAGCTGTCTCTTCAGGCTGGTGCCTGCAGCCAGGACCCTTGCTACCAACAGGCCCTATAGTGTTTCTGCTGAAACAGGGGCCGCACAGACAGATGCCTGAGGTCGATGGCTCTGGGCACACATGCTGTCAGCACCCCTCCAGGGGGAGGCCCTGGCCGGTCAGCCTCACTGCTGTATCCATTTTAGACAGCATCCTCCCAGGAATCTAGGACACCTGAGAGAGGAGGAAGGGATGGCTGCTCCAGGGAGCAGCGTGTGCAGTCGGCAGGTGACCAGTGGGCAAAGGGGTGCAGCCCAGAGCAGAAGCCCGGCCCCCCACGTCATCCCCTACTCACAGTTACAGGTTTCTGCCAGGGAGAATGGTTTTGGTGAAGGGACTGGGTAAGGGTGCTCAGGGTAGAGAAGTGACGGGAGGAGGGAGGGTGGCCAGGATGGGAGTGTCCGCTTCCTGGCCTGGCCCAGGGACTGGGTCTGACTTGTGCTTGGAGTGATAAGGAGAGGCAGAAAAGTACATCACATGCCAGACCTTAGGCGACTCGGGCCCAGGGACAAGGGGGTATGGAGTACCAAGAGGCATCGCCTCTGGCTGCCCCTTCTGCATGGCACCAGCAGTGGCTTAGTCCTCCCTGTGGGGCTGGTGACAGTGCCCAGGAGGCAGCCAGAACAGAGTATCACTCTCGCTCCTGATCAGGCAGGAGGCACCTCCTGGGATCCCCAGGGCAATGCAAGGGACAGGGAGCATGCCCCAGGGTCCAGGATGCCCGGTGACTGTGAGACTATGATCCTGTCTAGAGACCTGGTGCATCTGGAGCCCTGGAGAAGCTGCCTGGGTTTGTGCTAACCCAGGAGACAGGGAGACCTTTTGAAAATCACCTGAGAGCAGAGTAAGGCGGGCCATCGGCTCTGCCCAGGTGAAGGACAGCACTGCAGGGTGACAGGGCAGGGGCTGCTCTGCAAGAGGGTGGGCTGCCTGTGGTGGGGGCAAGGGGAGCATCCTCAAGCACACATCGGTGCTGCCGGCAAGCACACCAGTGACACGTGAAAGTCAGCTGATACCAGTTTGCGACAGGAGGTCGAGCTCCTTCAACAGAGCTTTCTCCAGCTCCCCGACCGGCTTCCCGAAGCACAGGGCAGTTCTTCAGAATGTCTGTGACCAGCATTGAATCTCCTCGGCACCAAAATCAGAACTCTGACCACGAGGACACACTTGCTCTGGGCTCAAGTGTTCAAAGGCTTGGCCTAGCCTCATGTACAGCGAGTGACAGTGCAGGGCCCAGGCTGCTGCCCTCCTGGTCACTGAGTGAGGCCTGGAGAACTGCCCGAACTTCCAGAGAGGGACGGACGGCACAGACCCAACTCCCAGGACACCAGCCAACCTCAGGGTGTGCTTAGAAAAGCAGGGGTTTTCCTAATTATAATGTAATTCACTGGACAAAAAACAGAACTGGGCCGTATCCACACGATGGAAAACTAGTCAGCAATGAATAAATGGTTCCCATACACGACTACACGGATGAATCCCAAAATCACCACGGGCTGGAAGAAGCCAGAAAAAGACAGTACGTATGTGCTGCAGGATTCCACTTATAAAAAACTCTAGGAAATGCAACTCGAACAAGAGCGACAGACAGTTGCCCTGCAGGGGACATGGTGGGGTGGAGGGAGAGACTACAGAGGGGCGTGCGGAACTGGGGGGTGATGGGTGTGCACTACGTGTTGTGGTGCTGGTTTCCCTGTGCATGCATGTGTGAAAACCCACCAAGTCGTGCACTTTAAATGTGTGCAGATTATATGTCAATTATACCTCAATAAAGCTGTTGTTTTTTAAATGAAGTAATCCACACCGCTTATGAGAAAAAATATAGAAAAATATGAAATCTCTGCTAATTCTACCAGCATTAAACAGAAATAACATTTTGATATGTTTCCTTCCAGTCTTTTCTCTATAAAAGACTGGTTTAAAATATCAATTTGTTTTTATGTAGAAGGCAACCCTTCCTTTAAAAAGCTTTACCTCCTGAATTTTTCTTTTGTGTTTTAAAAGTTCTGCATTCTGAGTTTTTGGTTTGGTGTGGTTTGGCCTTGGATTCCAATCCCCACGCACGCTGGCATGGGGGAGAAGGCGACAGCTCCCAGGAGGGTTTTGCAGCCAGGCAGGGAGCAGAGCCCCTCACGTGGCAGGGCAGCGGGTCAGCTGCCCTGATCAAAAGCCGGCCCCGCATCAGCGCCCTGTCCTTTGGCACAGCCCACCCAAACCTTCTCTGTCTCTAAATCGAGCCTAAATGACAGCGGCTTGCACCCACTACCTGCTCAATCAAAATCTGCTAAATGGAATCTGAAAAAAAAAAAATGAAGACAGGCCTATTCCCCAACACATCCCGCGTCCTCTGCCTTCTGTCTTCACGCCGGCCCCCGCCTCTTTCTCCCTCCGGCTCCTGCCCACCATCCTTCCTGCCTTCTTCATTTAGCCTTAGATCATGAAGTTCCCTGCGACTAAGCCTCCTCGGAAACGTTCCTAGGGCTGCACTGCACTATGCAGACGAGTGACTCATTTCCCATTATTGGGTGTTTAAATTGCTTCCAAATTTTCACCCTTATAAATAACATTGTAATGAACATCCTTGCATTGGAGTCTTTGTAGACCTAATTGTTTCCTTGGGATAAGTTCCTAGACATGGATCCCCAGGATAAAGGGAGGAATTCTTTTAAAGGTTGTGAGACCTGCTGCCAAGCTGTTTGGCAGAAAGCTTGTACCTTGTATTCCCAAGGCATGTGAGAATCTCTGCTGCACACCTTCACTTGTGCTGAGAAACATCATTCACAAAAAGACGAAAAACACACCAAAACTCTGCTAATTTGATAGCAAAACATAGTATCTTATTTCAGTATGTACATATCTGATTGCTGTAACACTGACTTTCTCACATTTACTGCCACTTATATTTCTCTTTTGTGAACTAACTCATATCCTTCACCCACTTTCTTATTGGGAAGTTCATTCATAATAAGAGTTGTTATATGGATTATTAGAGTAGTTTATATAAGAGTGCATTTGTCATATATGTTGCAGGCGTTTTTTCTGTCTCTGGTATTGTGTGTAGAAAGATATTTCTCATCCCATAATTGCTTATTTACCTACGTTTTCTTTTAGCACTTAAATGATTTTAGTTTTGCATTTAAATTTTTAATCCACATGGAATATATTTTGGGGTTTGACATGAGTGAGGGTTTCCCAAGTTTAATATTAACTAAATGTATTAACTTCTATTTTCCAGACTTGCCAGTCTGTGTCGTGGGTGCGCTATGTATTCCTATCCCAAAGCAAAATGTTTAAATTATTATAAATTTGCAATATGTTTTAATACCTGGTAGGTTATCCATCCAGATTCTTGCTGGGGATTGCACTGAATCCATAAATTTATTTGGAACAACTCAAATATTTACAGTATTGCTCCCTCCCTTGTTAGAACATACTGAACACCTCTACTTATAGAACTGCTCTTTTGTATTTTATCTACTACAATTTTATCACGTTCTGCATACAGGTTCTACACACTTCCCATGAGGACCATTCCTAGGCATTCCTTCTTAGAGTCTATCCTGAGTGGAATTGCTTCCTCATCATATTTCCTGACCTTTGTACAGGCAGAGGACTGTGCCATGCACACTTCTTGCATCCAGGTGCTGTCTCAGCAACTTCCACTGAGCCGAGCACAGCTGGTTCCAAAGCCTTAACTGAGTGGTCACCCCACAGGCCCCCAGGGCCACCACCACCCAGAGGTGTCAGCACTTTCCTCCAGGATGCAGCCTACTTTTAAACTCCTATGCCTTCTATAGCCCTGCACACAATGCATCCCCTATCCCACCAGACTCAGCCCCTCCTATGCACTTAGGACCCCTCCTCCACCTGTAAAAGCCTCCTTGTGCTTCCCTGCCTATAGAAATGGGACTCACTCTTCTAGGTCCACTCAAATGCTACCTCCCAAACCCAAATTCATGAACCCCAGTGGGTGTGCATCTTGTGCAGTAGCACTTGTTTTAATCTACGTTATGATCAGAGTTACCCATGTGCCTGTGTCCTCTATCAGGTGATGCTGTGAAGATGCCACCCACCCCTGAGCCATCCTGCCTCCAATCATGGCGCTGTGCACACCGCTGCAGCAAATGCATGTTGACAAACTGGATCACAGAATGGGAAACATGCGTTCTGGGTGTGGAGGAGCCAATCTTCCCCGTTCACTCTGTGAGCCAAAAGGAAGAGGTACTCCAGGAAGACGGGAGGCTGAGGACAAAGAACTGTTTATGCCTCTGCAGGGTGGGTGGGGGTGCATGCCAGCACAGCCCAGCCCACGAGGTCTTCCCAAGGGAAGGTGAGAGCCCTGTTTTGGGAAATCAAGTCTGCCCAACCGTGGCCCTGACACGTTCAGGCCAAGGCTAAGCTTCTCAGCCCTGGCCACACAGCAGATTCACCTGCAAAGCTTGTTAAGCCCCAGATGGTCCCTCCCATCTCTCCTGAGTCAGCCTGGCAGGGTGAGGCCAGCGCAGCCACAAGTGGTGCTGATACCTGGCCAACGTGCAGCCCAGGTGAGCACACCTCCATTCCCCTGGCCTGCCTTGAATGACAAAACGCAGATGGGCAAAGGAGAAGGAAACCAACATTTGACAGCCCCCAGAGGCCAGGGCCTAGGCAAAGAAGGCAGCTGGACTCTCTCGCAAGCCTGTGTGAATTCTTGCCCCACTTACAGATGAGGGAACACAGTCTGAGACGTCAGTATCATCCCTGCGTGACCAGCTGCCCATGCACTTGGTCCTGAGTCTCCACAGAATGGGCTCTGACAGCAGCAGAGGCTCTTCAGTCCCTACAGCGCCACGTGCCCACTCTGCACCCGTGTGTAGCTAAGCCTAGCACCGGCCAGCCTCCTGCACAGGGTCATTCCCGCTGCTGTGACTCTGCTCAGCCAGCTCCTGCGTCATGAGGACCCTCTATTGCAGCCCCACCAGGGCCTCAGTATGACTTTATTGGGGCCCACACACTTCAGCCCTTGTGTGCCCCTTCCTCCATTAAAAAAAAAAAAAAACTTACAAAAGTATATTTTAATATTATGGCAGTACAAAAATGAATACATTAATATTATATACTAAAACATTTTCTTCAACCTAAAGTTAACGTTTTCCTTCTTATTTTAAAAGAAATTAAACCACTTCTGTGGGCCCCTAACACTGTGCCTCCCATGCCTAGTGGGCCAGTCGCCCTGCCCCACCATGAGCCCGTGCGATGCCCTGGACAATCCCCATGGAAGACCCTGCTCGAGCACGAGCTGTGCCATGACTGGGACCCATCCCTGCCCCACGGGATCCACTGCCCTCACACTTGCTGCTTGAAGCTGGTGGATCGACAGCTGCTGCTGAGGCTACCTGCTCCACTGGGCCCTGATAAACATGAACTACAGGAACACCGAGTAGAATGAGCGGACGTGAACTTCTACCAGCGGATCTACTGCACAAATCGACAGGTGTGCTTGAAGGACTTTTGCCCGATTTTCCTGCGGCTACATATTTTACATTCAAATTAACTTGACACCCAGCTATCTCTCGCAGGTGAGTACAGACCAAGGTCCCCCATGAGACTGGGCTGCTGAGGGAAGGACATGCCTGAGAGACTCCAGAGCCTCCTGTGAGGGTCCAGGGAGAAGAGAGGATCTGGGGAGCCCCACGCTCCCTGAGTGACCAAAACAACCTGTATATTTCTAATGCTAAAGCCCTTCTGAGCTATGACTCTTCAGTCCCTTTGGAAGTAACACAGTGGTGGATGCTTGGGATTGTTTTTAATGCCTGGAAGCAAGGAAGAAATGAAATCAAGAATGAGGTAAAACTGAGCGGCAACAAATCACTGGAGATTAGTTGTTGTCTTAGTCTGCTACATCTTTTAAATTTATGTTCATATTTGGTTACCACTTTTAGACTATATTCTGCTAATTCATTTTTTTTTTAAGTAAAATATTTTTCTCCTAAAAAGAAGACATTAGGAGTAGAAAACCATACTTAGTTTCATAGCTGGGGTGAAGCCTCATCAACTGCTGAAGCATCATGATCCTGGGCACCCCGATGGAAGCTATTGGAATTGCAAGCAAAGTACCCAGCAGGAAAAAGCAAACTGCAAAGGGGCAGGCTGCCATATCTGCTTCTTTGGAAGGCTACAGATATTAACTCTTCAAACACAGATCCTTAGTTCTTTACATGTGAATCTCGGATGTACAAGCACTGTCTGGAAGTGGAATCAATATAATGTCGCATACACATACAAGTTATTTTTAAAATATGTGTTAGATGTTGATATGATTAGTAAAATAAAAGGTCATCTAGACAGCCTCAAAATTCAGTGTCTTTTTGTTGATATGTACTTTCTCTATTGATGGATTATGAAAATACAGGTACAGTCATGTGCAAGGTTTCCCCAATTGTTCAATGTTACAAAGGGAGCCTCATACTCAGAAAACCCAGGAACCCTGTCTTTAGGGGAGAGCCAACAGCCTTTAAGAAACCAAACACCATGGCAGGCTATCCTGGACATTGATCCCTGATGGGCATCCGACGGGAATTCCAGTTTGGTTGACAGTGAAGAGCTTAAACTGCAACTTTGCACAAAACACTGTATGTCCATCAGAAGAGCAAAGAACTGTTATAATATCAACATGTGAGTGCAACAGAAGTGTTTATTCGGGAGCTGGGGAGAAACAAGAACAGATGATGCTCAGGAAGTGTCTGCTCCTTCAGTTCATCCTCAGTGTGGCACACGCAGAGCAGTACACTCGGGGTCGCCCAGGGGGCCAGAAGGACTCAGGACATGCCATGCACCCACTGACCTGGCCACCTGACTGGCACACCCTGGGCTGGGGCCACCAGCTCTGACCCCAGCCCACCCCTCAGGGGCTTCAAGTGACCACCTCCCTCTCTGCCCCATGTAGGTCTCCTCACTGGGGTCAGGCAAGCTACTCCACTTCCCTGAGCTTCGGCTTCTGCACCTCAAAACAGGAATAATCATTTCTACTTCTAATAAGTGGGATAATATATAAGGATATGAGATAATCCTCAAGTACCTAAGAGTGCTGGGAATATAGTACATGCTCCAGCTGTGGTCCCCTGTCTGCCTTCAGGTTTCGTTCTCATACACAGTGGCCATTTGACCTTCACTCCTTTGGAAGCTGAGGAAGACTTAACAGCCGGGCTTATTACCTACCCACTCTGGGTCGGGCTAAGCACTCCACAGCATTAGTGCCTGACCTAATGCACACGTTGACCCAGGAGGTGGCACTAGTCCCCTCCCACTTTCCAGATGGGGCGTGAGAGCCCCCCCCCGCTGCAGAATGTAAGTCTGGCTTTGTGCCCAGAGCTCCCAGACACAAGGCTGTGGGTGCAACCTCCAGCATGAGCTACCCCAAGGCTGTCTGCAGTCCAGCAGGGTCCGGCCCCATGCCGGCCAAGGCTGGCCCCTACCTCCTTCCTACTTCTCCCACCTGAAGTACCAGTGTCCACCGTCCACATCACCCCACCAAGCCTAACTCTATTTTAATCAGGAATGCCTTAGCCAAAAATAGGAGCGGGGGAAGGAGAGAAGGCCTAATTATAAGAAAAATGTGTCCAACTCACTTGTGCACACCAGTTACAACATATCTGCCATTCCCAGACAAATTACTGCCTTCCCTTCTCCCAGCAATCCTGGCAGGCAGGTATCACAGCCGGCCAGAGTGCAGAGGAGGAACAAACCCAAGGCTGCCCGGACAGCAAGGGGCCTGCAAGGTGCACAGCAGTCAGCCCAGCCCAGCCCAGCCATTCCCCTGCCCCCCATGAGAGCTGTGGAGGGCAGCGGGGGAGGCAGGAGGGTCTCAGCCTCACCTCTTGGGACTTCAGGGAAGAGGGCTCTGGGGGGAGCTGGCCCAAGAAGAAGGAGCCTCTCCCACGTCCCAGGCCCGGCTCCAGACCCTGTGTACACCCAAGAGGGTTCATTTCATGAAGTGAAACCCTGCATGGGTTACAAGGACACTCCCCAGCCGGCTGTTTCCTAGGTTCATATCCCTGCTCCACTGTGTACTGGTCACTTAGGCGTGTCCTATAACCTCTCTGTGCCTCAGTCTCCTCCTCTGTAAAATGGGGATGAAAGCAGCAAGGGGTAACGCAATCATGACCGCCCCAAGTATGTCAGCTCCATCCTTACAACAGGAATAAAGTGAAGCCACACAGCACATGTGCGAGCAGAGGGGCCTGGGCATCAGGGCACCCGGGGAAACAGAGGCTGTGCACAGCCTTGCCCTCGCTAGCTGAGCAACCCTGGCCTGGTTACTCCACTTCTCTGAGCCTCGGTTTCCTTACTTACAGATCAGACATGGTGATTGTAGTATTAAATGAGACAATGAAGGTGAAATTACCCAAAATGATGAGCAATACTCGACAGCTAGTAAATATCACTGAATTGCTGAGCTGGAAAGACACCTCTCATTGCACGCACATTCACACTTCATTAACTATTTTAAAGCACGAGATGGGGGGTATGCATTAGGTAGCCTGGATTATCTAGTATTTATATGCCACACACACACACAAAAAAAAAAACCCCCTAAGAATCTCATTTTATATGGTTAGGAGAATAGAAAGAAAACTAGCTATTGCTGGTAAAATTATTATTACAGTTTACTTCTTAATACACAATCAATGCATACCCCCAAATTAAAGAAAAGCAGCTGATACATATAAATCAAATCCTCTTTTAAATCCATTAAAAAGAAGGTGCCATAGAAACCTAAGGTGAATCACTTGGTACATGTGATATCACTATTACTTTCTCTCTTTAAAAAAACAAAACAAAACACGGGTCTTCTGTAGGGGCCTTGCTAAAGACATGACCTGCTGGACCCTCCTGGGACTAGGCTGAGAGCATGCAAGGAAGGCTGCCCCACATCCTTCTTCCTCCCACCATGCCTCTTGGAGTTGGCGAGGTGGGAGTTCCAAGTCGTTTTAAATAGTCCATCCTGAAGGGGTGACACTTACAGTTGGGGATCAGAAGAGCATGCACCGTCAGGTTGGAAGGTGCCCCCCACTGTGCCCCCTACCCTCCCGGACCCTTGTCTGTGCTCTGGTTGAAGACAGCATCTCTCCTGGAATCCTTCCTCAACAATGCTTTCCCTGAATAACAGAAAATACGGTAATCCACTCAGAGAGCTTGGAACTGTACACACACCTGAATCCATGATGATTATGCACAGAAGCCTGTCGGAAGAGGTAAGGAGGAATATTGCTCATAAACTGATTGCAGATCAATTATGACTCATGAAAAAAATTGGCTATTAACTTAGCAGTAGGTTAACTGCTGCTTCCTACCCACGCCTGATAACGGAGGGCGGCTTGATGTTAATGCCACTGGCAAAAGGACAAACAGAGCAAAGGGCTCTCGAACATCAGGATAAGATCACCAGACAGCCACCATCGTAACCCTTGTGCCCTCTCATCTGAGGCAGGGCTTGGGTGGGGACATACAACCTAGCCATACAAGCGAATCCCTCGCAGCCATGAGACGCAATGCAAAGGAAGAATACCTAATAACGAGGAAAAGAGACTCGACACATACCATTGACTTTGAAAAGGCAGACTGCAAAACGACATAGACATGACCTCTTTTTAGTAAATGTGTACTTTATGCACACATGGACATTCAGGACAGCAGACAGACGATATGCCCCAAACGCTATGGAGACGTCTGCCCCGGCTCTGCCCCTGGGTTTGCTCGATGGTAGAGACTGTTACTGCAGCATCTGGTCTCGTGCCACATGAGAGATGGCCGAAGAGCAGGCTGCCTCACGTGAGCCAGATTGCAAGTCTGCCCAGAGCCCCAGCTGGGGGACAGGCCTGCTCCGTGCACAGTGGCCAGGACTTCCCTGCATGCTGGCCAGTGAATCCGCCCTGCAGAGGCTCCACCAGCCCCGAGGGGGCCCCAGGGCCCATGAAACGCACTCAGGCATTTCTGTTCTAGAATGCGGCATTGATGGGACAATGGCTTCACAAGGATATACCCAACCTGGAAGCCGGTCTGAAGAGACTAATTCAGTGTCCTTCTGTAATGTGCATTTGTTGTACTGTTTGAGAACATTCAGTTCTGAAGAAAAAACAAGAAATGTGACGGATGAACCTCACAAGACACATGAAGTGCAGGTGGCTCTCCGTAAGCAGAGCACACGTGTGTCACACGTAGTTAGGAAGGCACGGGAGGACCAAGGGACGCCTTCCATTCGTGAGGCACTGACTACACCTGAGGCAGCCAGGCAGCGGACACTCGTCTCCCTCCCCCGCCCCGTCCTCCCTGTGTC
Organism: Cynocephalus volans; assembly: GCF_027409185.1. Lineage (NCBI taxonomy): Eukaryota > Metazoa > Chordata > Mammalia > Dermoptera > Cynocephalidae > Cynocephalus > Cynocephalus volans. The sequence goes on along the minus strand of NC_084473.1, from coordinate 95,622,178 downwards.
ACCTACCCTGTCTCTCTCCCCTCTCCTGTCCTCCCTGTATTACCCACGTCATCTTTCTCCCCTGCCCCAATCCTACCCATGCCACCCACCCTCTCTCTCTCCCATCCCTGTCCTACCTATGTCACTTACCTCATCTCTCTCCCCAGCCCCCCATCCTGTGTCACCTACCCCATCTCTCTCTCTGCCCCATGTGTCACCTACCCCATCTCTCCCCATTGCTTCCCACTGTATGTTTTAAGTTGCATGAGGGTCATTTCCCACACGCCACATCCTCTCCCACTAGCTCTGCTCAGGAGCACTCTGTACAGCAGATATGCTCATTTCCCTTCAATGCCATAAGATCTCAGATGTGGAAGGACCCTTTATGACTTTTGGGAACTTTACAAGGGGGTCCTAATTGGGAATTACAATAAATGCCCTTTCACCTTCTAATAGAAAGACAATGGAAGAGTAATACTTACCAATAATTTATGAAGCATTTTCTTGCTTTTCATACGGTGCCTCACATAATAGTTGTGTGTGCTTGTGTGTGTGTGTCACCACACCCATTCTAAGTGGTGCCCAAGGTCGCAAGGCCTCTAAGTGGCAGAGCAGAAAACAGTGCCCCTGACTGCCCCCAAGGCTGGACCACCTGCTTTAAGAAAGCAAAACCCCTGTGACACTTTTCCATCCCACATTCGGGCCAGTCTTTCTGAGAGGAGTCTCTTGGGAGCTGTGCACACCACAGCTAACAGTTCTGGTGCCTCCCAGGCATGAAAATCTGGGGGCAGAAACCAGAGAGATGTCGGTACGTGGACCTCAGAGGTGAGGGCAAATATTTCTGCAAGTTCTTCAACTGCATACATTTAAAAAACAGGACAACATACCACAGCCAGGAGGAGGCCTAAGCAAATAACTTTCTACTCCTCACCTCCCAAAAGGATCTTTCATAATTTCTTTTCACAGATACCTTAATCATAAGAAAAACATCTGAGAGCCTTTTCCACCAGGAATCTGCTCAGGAACAGGGTTGAGTCTGCACGAGGTTGGTGGCTGACACAGGTAGGAGGTGTCCTGGTTAAATGTACGCACCTGTTTCGTCATTTCCCCTCACGTTGCTGTGAAATTTGTTGAGCACTGACATGGCGTCTCTTGCTCATGACCCACTGGGCTCTGGATTCTGGGTTAGATCGTGCTGAAAGCAATACAACAAACTTTGAAGTAATTTCTCAGAATCACAAATGAGTCTTATGGACCAATTATGTGATCTAAAAGTTTGAAATTACTTTCCTGATGCAGAGATCTAAGAGTAGAGGATTAAATGAAAATTCACCTGATTTCCTTTCAGTTTAGGGAAAACAAAAGGAATTTAGAACGTTGGCTGTCCCTGTTGTCCTACCCACAGGTAAGCACTCAGGTACTTTCAGGTACGTGGATAATGCAAGAGAGAAGACGCCACCATGCAGGTAGACACGGAAAGTCTGCTCGCAGGCAGGTCTCCTGTCTCCTTCTCAGGGGCAGTTCCCTTTCATCTCATGTCCATGTGGCCTAGTCTTTATGTGACTTTAAGTCCCACCTCCTTCAAAAAGCTTCCCCTGACCAGCTCACCTTCAAAACCCAGTGTGAATCGAGTGTGAACAAAACCCAGCACTGGGTGCACAGCTTTAGGATTCATAAGGGCTCATCTTCTTCTCCAGATAATTCTTACACACCCAGAAGACGCAATTATGACTTGGACTTTCCTGGCTTTCTCCTGTGGCTTTTAGTAAGTGCTGAGCACACGGCGGATCATTCTGAAGATGAGGCGGCAGCAGCATAAATGGGCATGCTAGTTGGGAAGACATTAATCCACAGAAAATGGGATCACTGGGCGGGGCGCAGCAACACGGAAGCAGAAAGCAACTCTGTTCCCCCCACACACGCATGCACACTGCGAAGCTGCTCGTGCCCTCGTTTCCTCCCAGCCCTGACTGAAATCTCCAGCAGACCCTACAGCTTTGCCAGGTTTTCTTAGGTAAGAAAATGTCCAGTGCAAGTAAGTAACCCAGGTCACCTGCCCAGAAAGATGGAGTTGGGGGGATGGGGAGCGCGTGCATTTTCCCAGCTTGCTCCTCCCCGCTCCTTCCCACCTCACCTGGGGCCTCTGGTCTCTCCATGGATGTGGGGGGGGGGGGGGTAATACAAAAATATGTTTAAATTCCTTTAATTATCAAGAGCAAAGCCTGAAAGTTTAAGCCTAAAGCTCTATGCTACGCTATTCCAGAGAACAGAAGATACAACTTAATAAACATTCCTGCCCCACAGGTAGCAAAAAGCCCTCCTGGGACTGGGAGGAGCTGAACCTGTTGGGACTGAGCCCCCCACTCTGCACAGTGCCTGGAAGAGAAGGGGAGGGAGGGAATCAGGACCCCAAGGAGCTGGGGGAAAGCAGACAGCACGGGGAGCTTTGGTCCCGCTTCCCATGGGAGCACTGGGAAGAACACACTCAGCACAGCAGACCTAAGAGGGCGGCAGCTTCTCAGGGGCCCAGCAGGGACCCAGAAGAGACCTCAGAGTGTGGACCCCTGGGGCCAATGCAGGAGCCAGGTCCCCAGCTGTGGCTTGCCACAGTGACACTGGCTGGACAGTACTCAGAGGAAACTCGAGAAGGAGGCTCAGTGGGGAGGGGGGACTCATCAGAGCACAACAAGGGATCCAGATGACCAGTAGGAGGGAAGAGCCCTCATGACCTAGTCACCCCCCAAAGGCCTTAACTCTTAGCACACTGGGGATTAGGTTTCAACATATGAATTGTGGGGGGACACAAACATTCAGACCACAGCACAATACCACCACTCCCATTTCTCCGAGTGACACACTAAGACTGAGCAGGATCTGGTGACTAGCCTAGGATAACCAAGCTGAGTGGTGATAAGAATAGGACAGCCATCCTTTAGTGTGGCCCACAGGCGTGCTCCTCTGCAGCAGCCGGCTGCCGTGCACTAGCAGGACGACATCCGTGTAGGTACACTTCATCTTATGCCGGAGGAGACGGATGCTTAGAACGCTTGACAAACAGCGTGCTGCTGCTGGCACCGAGGTCCAGGGTCCACCCCTGCACCGGCCAGCAGAATAAAAAAAAGAAAGCAGGCTTCACTGACTCACAGAGCAAGTCCAGAATCAGGGTGAGGCAGGGAAGCTCTCAGCACAGGCGCAAATTTATGGAGGTACCAAACTCAGTAAGATAAACGGTTTCATGCAGTATTTTTAAATGAATGCAAAAATCCATGATGTTCATATCCCCCTTTTAAATAGAGACAGCATCTGTATTCCTGATTTCCCCTCTTGCCTCGGGCCCCTACACGGCTCAGCACAGCACTGGGCAGAGTAGGGAAAGCAGCTCAGCTCAACCTTTCTCCACCGGCCCCAAGGCAGGGAGCCGGATGCCCTGTGCTGTCTCTAGGTACCTTCTTCCTCACGATTCCATGACCTCAGGTGCTCTCAGGATGACCACACGCTCCATCCCCAGCTGTGCGACCGAGCTCCAGGGGGAATACAAGGGGTCCAGGAGACTCCGAAGGAGGCCTGCCGGCTCCACTAAGGCCGTAGGATACTTTCAGATGCCAGCTTGGGAAGGTGTGGGTGGGCTCTAGAAGGGTCACACAACTGCTTGTCTCCCACTTGGACTTCCTGGCTCAAAATTAGCCGTTCAGCCGTGACCCGGCCTATACCTACACAAGTCCAATTCCTAGGGTGGCACTGCTTTTTACTTGCATTTCAAAGCCAAGTGTTAGAGTGACGTACGCTCTGATCCCACGTTAACCTCCTGCTCCAGCCCTGCCTGCTATGAGCGTCTGCTCAACGAATATTTGTTGATTAAAACTTGAACTCTTTTTAGATCAACCCCAGAACCCCTTCCTGCCGGCTCGTCATCCAAGCCTAAAAGCTGTTAAAGAAACCGTTCCCTGAAGCATAAGGCAGATGGGAGGTGCCACTATTTCCCCCTGCAGTGACCTTTAGAGACGGTGGGCACAAATGTCTTCTACACTAACAACTCAAGCCCAGCAAGACCGTCTCCTGCTCTTCTACTTTCTCGGCGCCTTAAACTGCTAGGCTTTGCCTCAGTGCAAAGTTAGGTCCAGCCAAGTGAGCGAAGGGAAACTTTCAGCGCTTGCACGAGCGCGTCCGGCTCCTCTCGCCCCACGGGCCCCGCGCTGCCCGAGGGACCCCCGCCTGCGTGGGCTCTGCCCTCGCCACCCCCGACGCCCCCCGGGTGCCCCCGCGCCGCCCTGTCTCCGACCCACGCTCGCCTGGTGGCCCCCCGCGATTTCAAACCGTCCCGGGTACCTGGCACAGGAGCGCGGCCCGGGCTCGGCGACACGCGCAGGGAAGGGCACCGTCCGCGGGCGGCGGCGGCCCGGGGGCTGTTCCCGCCGGGGTGCGCGCCCGGCCCCGGCCCCAAGCCGCGGCGGCCGGCGGCGCGACGCAGCAGGTGGCTCCCCCGGCCTCGCGACAGCCCGGCTCGGCGGCCGCGGGCACGACCCTCCCGCGGCCGGCCCCCGGCCCTGCGCTCGGCGCTCGATCCCAGCTCCCGGGCGCCAGCTCCGGGCGCGGCGGCTCGGCTCGGCTCGGCTCGGCGGGGGCGGACGCCGCTCGGCTCCGTGCAGCTCCGCTCGCCGGCCGCCGCGTGCTCCTCCTCGGCGTGCTCCTCCCCCGCGGCGCGCCGCTCCCGCCGCCGCCCCCGCGCCCGTCCCGCCCGCGCGGTGGCGCTGTCGGGCTCCCCGCCTGCTGCCCCCACCTGGGCGGGGCCGGGGCAGCGGAGACCCCCGGCGGGACTCGCAAAGTCGGCGGCCGGGGGCCGGGAGGAGCCGGCGCCGTGGGAGGGAGGTGTGCACTGGAATAAAAGGAAGAGGGTTTCCTGTTTTGTTTTGTTTTATACCCGCGTGGGTCCGGAGCGTCTCCGGGCTAATTAGGGAGGCGGCCGCCCCGTCTCGAGGTGAATCACTGTCGTGAGGCCGGCAAGTGTGGGAAGAGAGGCTGCCGGCGACTTCTCAGCCTCGCCGACTTTTTCTTTTTCTTTTAAAGAGCTGATCCATGAGGGAGACCAGCGCCCTAGGAAACGTGCTGGCCTGGGTGGTCGCTCAACCAGTCACCTTCAAAGCCCGTCCCGAAGCCTGGGTCTGCTGATGGCGCAGCCCGGGACCCCGCCGCCACCACCCGGGTCCCCACCCCGAGCAGGGGGGCCTTTCGGGCGAGGGAAGGAGGATGAACGTGAACTGGGTCCCAGCAGGGAACCGAGGCCGCGACAGCCCTCACGGGACAAGCCTTCGTGCCCAGCCGGAAGAGATACTGCTAAGGTCAGGCAGTGGCACTTGAGTGTCATCCGACGTCTGAATTAGTAGCGGCGTCGGGGGATCACGCGGAATCCGCGCCACACCGTGGGGTGGGGTGATCTGATGGCTTGCGACGCGGACACCGAGGACCTGAAAAACCCACTTTTGCACAGCTGTCGGCGGCAAGGCAGGCGTAGGACCCAGGAAGGGGCTCTTTCCACCGCCGGCCTCAGACGGGATCGAAATCCCAAGTAGAAGAATCGGAGGCAGGGAGAAGAGTCTGAAGACAGTTGCCACTTACTTGGGCATATAAAAAGAAGTTTCCTTTTTAAATTTTGCTGTAATCCCTTTGGCACAAACTATTCACTTAAAAGCCCCTTTTGATGGTTAAGTGCTTTAAATTCCCTGTATAAAAAGAACAAAAATAAATTGTGAATCAGTCTTAAAGTCCCCCCACCCCCAAATTAATAACCTGTATTCACAATGGGCAAATGACTCATGACCATCAGAGACAATGAATTTGTTAGGTGTGTATGTGTTTGCTTTTTTCAAAATCCTCAAACTAAGCTGAACAACCACAGGCAAATCGATCCACCCTTTTCTTCTCTCCCATCTTGAGCCTCTGCTCCTTGCTATTCAAAACCACATTTATTTTTTGTTGTTGGAACTGCTAAATATTTATCGCCTCCGTAAGTTGCCTTTCTACTTAAGAATTTTGTTTCCTGAATACCTTATGCCTCTGGTTTTATTTGTGTGTGCCGTGGGTGGTTTTTGAAGTTCCTGGAGGTTTTCAGAGGACAAAAACCAAGGTTCTTGGTGATTAACTAAGGCTGAGAACACGGTGTCAACACCCAGAATAGAAAGTGGTGCGGAACGTTGTGAATAGGTTAGGAAAATGGAAAATTATCTCCAGCCTGGTAGAGAATGAACCTTTGAGTGCTTTAAAAATGTGGAAAGGGAGAATGCCCCTCTCCCACCCTGGGATTTTCACCTTCCTGCTGAGAACTCTGGTCCCCAGGGCCCTGCCAAGTGGCAGTCCAGGAAGTTCTTCCGTTTGTAAAGACTCTTGGACCAAACCTGGAAGGCTTTGCCAAAGGTTCAAAGGAAAAAGACCACGCAGCGTTTCTTGCAGCCTTCATAAACAACCGTAAAGCTAAGAGCACGTGGTTGGTTGTTTCCAGAGCCTCCAGAAAATCTCTTAGCTTCCCTGAAGATCTCCTTCCTGAGAAGAGCCTTACTGACAAGGCAAAAGAAAGAAGACTGTGCTACCTCTGGATATATTCCACTTCATCCAGGAACACATTTTTTATCAAAAGCCAGGCACTGTTCTAAGCTATTGACAAATACTCATTCATCTAAATCATTCAGTCCCCAGGAGAACCCCGAGCAAAGCCATCACCCCCATTTTCCAGCCGACTACTGCTATTATCTCCATATCGTGGGCAAGGGGACACAGCACAAAAAGGGCAAGCACGTGCCCAAGGTCAGGCAGGCAGTAAGGGACAGAGCCAGGCTTTGGACCCACAATCTGCACTCAACGCTGAGCAGGGCTACCCTTCTGAAAAATGGAGTCCCATCCTGCAAACCAAAAGCAGCTTTTCAGTTTAGAAAAGAAAGAAGAATCGGCCATCCTTTGGGCTATCAGAAAGCAAGAGTATTTACACGTCTGACATTTACATTTAATAATATTCATACTTCCTTCTTCACTTTATTCCCATCACTATCTTTATCGTCACTAATAAGATGTAACTAGAAATTGGTCTCCACTCTCCTGAATTTTCTTTTAGTCAAACCAGAAGTTTATCATTCAAGGAGTGGAGGGCGTTAAGTCAGAGGCAACTGGCTTCCTAACCCAGGCAGGTAGTGGAGACACTGTGTTCTTCAGGACAGTGTTCACTCCATAAGACACTCAGTCTGCTTGACTTCACTTGGCTTCAGAAAATATAGACCCCGTAGGCACAGGCATCCCTACCTGGGTTTAGGATTGGAGCCAAGGGCCAGCCAGGAAGCAACTAGGAAGAAAGGATGTCATCCTTCTCAGGATGCAAGGCCCTTTGTCTGGGTGAGCCTTGGTGGCAGAGGTTGAACTGAGCTACCTCACTGCCAGAGGACCCTACCCCTGTGGGACTCTCCCCAGGCTGGCCGTCCAGCAGGACCCAGACTCCAGACACCGTCCCTGCCACCTTCCTCCAGCAATAGGGTGGAGCATGTCATCTTCCTCTTTCGAAACCCTTCCCTGAAGTTAGGATAAAATCCAAGCCCCTTAAAGGGACCTCATCTGTTCCCTGCCCATCTCTTGGGCCTCCTTTCAGTACCACTCTCTGCTCAGTCCACTGCAGCCGCCCTGGCCTTCCTCCAGTTCCCTGAACGCTCCAAGCTCTTTCCTGCCCTGGGGCCTTTACCCAAGCTGTCCCCTCTCCTGGAGCGTTTTACCCCCACTCCCCTCCTTGCGCCACCCTTCACCCTGCTAACTCCCACTCATCCTTCACATCTTAGTCTAAATATCTCTTCCTTTGGTCTTTTCTCCTGACTTGTGTTTTTCTCTTGCACCTCTTCTCTTCTTTAGAGGGCATAGTACACTTTGTTGTGGTTTATTTTTTATTTCATGCTGAATTCTCCCACCGGAGTACAGTCTTCTGGAGGGCACAGTCTGTATCTGTTTAAGTGTTATTGTATATCCAGCATCTAGCACAGTGCTGGCACATGGTAGCTGTTTGATAACTATTTATTAAGCTCTGAACTTCCAACATGACCTAGCATGCCCCTGAACTGCTCTACCTCAAATGTATGAAACTGCAAGATGTTTTCTCTCTTCCCAACTCTTTTCCACGCTGATTTTACTCCCCATTAGTTTCCCGAACTTCTGCTCTTCTGCCTGTTAGGGGCCTTCTGCTCTGACTGCTCTCCTGTCTCAAGAGTCATCCCTCTGCAGCCTCCACTCTTCCAAACCCTGATCCTCATGGTTGCCACCCCAGCTGCTCTCTTACTGGCCTCCCCAGTGCCCTCATCCCTTGTCTTCCTGCCATGCCTTCCTGGCTGAAACCCCAACCCTGCATCAGCCTCGTCTGTTCCTATGGCCAGGACTTTCATGTTGTCAGAGAAACTCACAGAACCATGCAGACTAAAACCACAAAAATGTACAGTCTCCAACCTCACCTGGGCCTCAATATCTTTAGATATTCTCTGAAAAACAAACAGGATGGTACATAAAATAAGAGAGAAGGAATGGTCACCAAAAATTCCAACCACAGAGGAGTTGCTATTGCCATTTTATTGTTTTTCCTTCCAGTTTTTCTTTTCTAAAAAAGATATTCGAGCTAGCCTGGAAACTCAAATGTCTCCTACATAGTTGAGATTAAGCCAAATACACAATTTTGTATCCCGATTTTTTCTGACTACATTATAAACACAAGTATCTGCCCATGCAATAACAAAGTCTTCATAAACATAAACTTCCAATAACTGGCTAATATCCTATTGTGTGGATATATCATAATTCTTTTTTTTTTTTTTTTTTTTTTTTTTTTTTACTGGATTTCAACTGCCTTGTTTCCAATTTGAGGGTGTTATAGAAAATTCTTTGACAAATATCTGTGTACAAAATTTGTCAGCCTTCATGAATATTTCCTTAGGAGAGATCCAGAGGGGAATTCGTGAGTCAGTGGGTATGAATGGGCCTAAGGCTCTGATTGAGTCACAAGGTGTGAGGCGTCTAAGGTGCTAAGGCCTGGATGACACAGCTGGACACACTTTCATTTGTCCCTGGGCAGCTCCTTTTCCCATTCCCCACAGCAGCTAGTCCTGACTGCTCTCAGGCACTGTGTGTGCTGGGTTTCTACCACGTTCTCTTCTGAACAGATGGTTTGCTTCCTTCTTGAGAGAAAATTATGGTTACCAGGCATCAACGCTCTCAATGCCCCATACCCGCCCCAGCCCAACAACACTGATCTCTGAACCTAGATGTAAGATGGTCTCTCCCTGCCTCTTAAATTTTAGATAAGATTGGCTTGTACCTACTTCCTCCAAGATTATCACCCACAAAGATAGATCTCTCTAATTTGTCAAAATGGTCATGATACCCATCGTTTTTGAGTAGCTATTAAATATAAGGTATATTAGGTGATCTCAGAGATTCCCATTTGAACTTCTGTGAGGAAACTTTAAATTCAGAAATTTTGCCGAATGTGCCCAAGATCACACTGAGACTATGTGTCAGAACCCATATAAGACCCCAAAACTCTTGACTTCTACATGGTAATTCTAAGCATTTCCTGCATATTGGGCTTAATTTTTCCAAATTTTAAAGGGGATACATCATAATCCCACATGGTCTGGGATTGTAGATTCTTAAACACATCATTTGGTGTTGATGCTTTGTTCTAATTCTAAGAAATTCTATTGGCATTTACACAGGCATTGGGCACCTGTTTGCATTACTTTATTTTTCCTACTTCCTTGTCTGTTATTTTTTACATGTCATCATCTGTCACCACAATACCCAGGCAGGCACATATTTGTTCACACCATCAAGCAGCAGTGTGCATTTTGTCTCTAACTAGTGATTAACTATATTTTCAAGACAATCGTAACAGCTATGAGTCTCTGTGTTTATATCCTAACTTTATTTCAGTGGTTCTTCTCAGAAATCTTTTCAACATTTTTTGTAAAATAGATGGCAGATTAAAAAATCAAGTGAGTTTATGTTAGAACAAGTTCAAGGCATTCTATATTTTCCCTGGTGGAATGTTTTTTCTAACTTAAATACGATATACCCTCTCTGGCCAGTTTACTGATCTGTAGGAAAGTATTTCAGGTTTAGTGAGATGGGAACCCTCAATAGTTGTGGGTTAGTGCTGGCTGGGGCTAGGAGGTTACTGTTCTATTAGAAATTTATTGCGTACTATAAATTTCATAAAATCTTATTGTTTTAGTGTTTGTTGTTTGTTTGCAGGAAAGGGTTGGTTTTGTTTTGTGTTCTGAGGAATAACTTACATAAAGAACACACATCTTAAGAGTTCGGCTTGAACTTTTGCATATGATTACTTTTATGCAACCACCATCCATGTCAAGATCTAGAACATTTCCACACCCCAGGAAGCTTTCTTGTGCCCGTTTGCAGTCAGTGACAACCCCAAGCTAATCACTATTCTAACCTCTATTACCATGGGTTAATTTTGCCTGTTGTTAAACCTCATGACGTAATTAGACTGATACAGTATGTCTTCTTTTGTATCTGACTTATGTTATTCAACATGTCTGTGAAATTCATCCATATTGTATGTATCAATTCATTCCTTTTTATTGCTGTGTAGTATTTCCTTGAGTGGATATGCCACAGTTTACCCATTCCCCTCTTCTTGGGCATTTGTATTATTTCCAGGCATGGGCTATTATGATAAATTGCCATGAGCCTTCTTATAGGTGCCTTTTGATAGGCATAAGCCCTCAATTTTGCTAGGTATTGCCCGGGAATGGAATTCTGGGTCATAAAGCATATTTGTGGTTAGCTTCAGTAAGTACAGATGCTCTTATCTTAAGGACTTGCAGTGTGGTTACTGAAAGAAGGTGAGCCGGGATGCTGGGTACCGTTCAAGCTTTATTAAAGGAAGAAAATCTGCTGGGCTGTGCTCAAAGTAGAAGGCAGCCCAGGGATGCCCTGAAAAGGGGACAGCCCCAGGCGTGGGGATGGGAGAGCTTATACAGTGCACCAAGGGCTGGCTGATCCCATCAAGGAGGGGCATTGTGCTAATGTGGATCGGGGTGGAGAATGGCGTCCTTGCAGAAGCAAAAGGGGCTTCTGTTTAGGTCAGGAGGCTTCTCATAAAGGGGAGGGGGAGGGGAGGGGAGGAGGTGGGTGGCGCTGCTTTCTACTTGGGCTTGTCTAAGACGGTGCTGGTTATGTTGCAGATCTATTATTCCTGCCTTTTAAGTATAAGAGAAAGGGGAAAAGGGCAGAGGTCTCATTCTTCTGAACCTACTGACTGCTGGAGATGGGCGAAAACATGGAAAAAAAATAAAAGATTTAGGTGGCGGGGTATTGGTTTCATGTGGGGAGGCTGTATTCCTCCAGGAAAGGGTCGCTGATTCTGAGGGGCTGATATCCTCCTCGCAGGAACAATTTGGCGACCTTTTGGTTGGTGAAAGCCTGTATATGTTCCTGCAAGAACTTAGAGAAACACCAAAAGAGACAGGGACCAAAAAGCAGGATGAGGCAGAGTTAAGGGTCCTAGTAGGGCATAAGCAGGGCATCCAAGGGCTCAGTGTAATGGTTGAAGTTGTCGTGGATCACCCCGGACTCATTTACATAACAACAGCATTCCTCCCCCAAGAAGAGGCAGGGGCCTTCCTTCTCGGCTGTAAGGAAGTAAAGTTAAGGGCCCGACGGTTCTGTAAAGCGACTGTCACAAGTGAGGTAACCTGTCACTGAAGGGAGGAGATGCTGTTTATGCTTAGTTCTTCTGAGAGTTTTTGATAGAACTGATAGGCAGTAGCAGGGCCCACTATGCCAGTCCCAGTTGCAGGAACGATCCCTGCCCCAATTATAAGGTACAATTAGTGCCCTACAGGAGCAGGGGCACTTCCTGAGAGGGGGGCCGAAGTCAGTCCCAGTCCCATCTCCATCTCTCCATCTGTCTGGAGGGTGATGTCAGGGACGAGCCAAAGGAATATGCAAGAAATCGTGTTGGGGGGCAGGCAGCAGGATAACGTAGTTTTACAAAGGAAATGTATTCTAGTTTTAGGGCATGGATGAGGAGGGGGTAAGTGAGTGGCAGCATTTGGTGTTAGTGAGGCAGAGTGTGGGCAGGCCCCGCACAACGCTGACAGTCCCTACTCAGGTGACATTAGAGGACAGTGAAGAGACGTGTATGGAAACATTACGGGCTGCATCAACAGGGAGGGGGTGACCACAAAAAGTTTCTCACAAAGTGGGAGACAGACTAGTTGCTCAGGAACCAGTCTGATTCGCTGAGGACTGCGTTGTCCCTGCGGACCTGGAACCTCCATGTTCCAGGTAAGGGGGAGCATTGAGACAGGAGGAAAAACATGGAAAGGATGCGAAGGGTTAGGAGCCAAAAGAATCTAAAAGGCACATTGTCACAATGAAATTGCTAGGAAGCGTCCTACTGATGGGAGGTAAGGAGTGCAGGAGAAATCTTCCCATAATGTTATGATCTTTGGGGGCAGCTGCTGCCAATCCTGTAGCAAGGACTAGAACAGACAGTATAATAGCAGCTCTAGTGTGAAGGATGTGAAGTGGGCCTGCAAGAGTGAGAGGATAATCGCTGGGGGGAAGATCATCCTTCTGGGATTGGGGGAAGAGTGGAGGTCCTGGAGATTTTCAGTTTTGTGGGTCCTAAAATGGACAAAGCGTGAGGGGATGTCAGGTTGGGGGTTGAGCAGAGGGACCCCTCTGGCTTGGTATTAACTGATTCTTTGGGTAAAGTCTTGGTGAGTGATACCCAGGGGCCTTTCCTAGTACCTTTACTGCCGTGGGGGTGGAGAGAAGTGCTGTGTAAGGCCCTTCCCAGCATAGCGAGAGGGGCTGGGGATTCGGGTTTTAATACACACTTGATGTCCCAGGCTCAGTTTAAAGACTGAGAGGGTGTTGGGGAAAGAATGAGGTAATAGAAGGTTGGCCTGTTCCCGAAGAAGATCCCTAATGAGTGAAAGAGTAGGGAGATACTGGCCTAAAGGTGATGAGCTAGAAGGGAGAGGTGTGAGAGTGAAGGGTCTGCCGTACATAAGTCCGAGGATGCTGAGGCCTGTGGGCTTGCGGGGGCAGCCCGTAGGTGAGTGAGTGACTGGTGGGGAGGCCAAAATGAGGGATGATTTCCGAGATGAGAGCATGCGTTACAGCTGTAGCATCCTCTGAAGTGCAGGGAAAAGCCTCAATCCAACCTGAAAAGGTATCTACTAATGTTAGAAGATAGTGTGTCCTTTTGTGGGGAGAGTAATATAAGGGCTGAAGAAGGCATAGTAGGGGTTCATAGCCTATACGAACTGAATTATGGAAATCTGAAAGGATTTGCTCAGCTTGTGTAGTAGGGAGGACATAGCAACCAGAGAGAGTACCAGTTGTCTTTCCCTGTGCCCCCAACTGTTAGAGGTGTTGTATATCTTGGGGTGTGTATTGGGATAAGGGCATAGGGGCCTGGTGATTGAGCAGCCTGTTTTGCAGTTAGATCCACCAGTTTGTTTCCCTGGGCTTTGGTGGTCATTGGGCGTTTGGTGTCCTCTGCAGTGTACAACCCCAACCTCCTTTGGGAGTTGTGCAGCCTCAATAGCTTGTGTTAGATTTACTATGGCATAACCTGCCCAGGGGGCAGGCGTGGAGGTGGAACTCCCATCTATGAACCATGTAATGGGATACAGGGAGATGTGTGGAAAGGAATTGAGAAAGCAGTCTCAAGCCTCCATGCAATTGTGTTCTAAGGGTCATGAGTGTTTTGGGATGAGAGTGGCTAGATTTTAAGGGAGGGCAAGGTTTAAAGGCAAACTGGGAGTTTTCAGTGAAAGTAAGGTGAATAAGTTGTAGGCAGGAAAGGGAGAGAATTGACTTGTCCTTATGGATGAGAAGGTCTTGACTGTTTGTCGTTTAAAAGTTAGTTTAGAGCTTTCTTGTGCTAAAAGGGCTGCTGCTGCCAAGGCCCATAAACAGGGGCCCATTCTCGAGCTGTAGTGTCTAGTTGTTTAGAGAGGTTTGTAACTGGGGAGAAAATATCTCCTGCCTTTTGTCCCAAGACCCCGACTGCCAATCTTTGGGTTTTGGTGACGTATAGGATAAAAGGATGAGATAGGTTTGGGAGAGATAGAGCTGGGGCTGCAAGGAGAGTCGCTTTTAATCGCTGCAATGGAGAATGAATGGTCTTTGTGGGATCTAAAGAAATGGCAGAATCCCCTTTGGCTGCCTCATAAAGTGGCTTTGGTAGCACACCAAAGTTATGAATCCATAGGCGAAGATACCCTGCAAGCCCCAAGAAAGAAAGGATTTCACCCTTTGTGGTAGGAGTAGGGAGTTCAGAAATTAGACTCTTGAACTGAAGGAGAAGAAATTTGGGCCTCATTGGGGACACTCGATATCCCCTGGAGGCCAGGAAATTAAGGAGAGCAACAGTGTGGGCCTGTGAATCCTCATAGGAGGGGCTACAAAGCAGGAGGTCATCCACATATTGTATTAAAGTGCTAGATGTTAGAGGAAGTTCAGATAAGTCTTGAGCTAAGGCCTGGCTGAAGAAGTGGGGCTATCCTGAAACCCCTGAGGTAGTACTGCCCAAGCAAGTTGTTGGGAAAGGCACGTGTCAAGATTAGTCCTGTACTAAACGGCATGAGCCATTAGGCTTTATAACTGGAAGGATGGGGGTATTGAAAGGCGAGTGGGTAAGCCATAAGAGATGAAAAGAAAGGAATTTGTGTATGCCGGGTTTTAAGCCTATTAGGTGTTTGTTAGTGATGGGGTACTGTGGGACATCAGGGAACAAAGAGGGGTTCAGCAATTTAACAAGGATAGGGGAGTGGTGCATAGCAATGGAGGGAAGGAAGCGACCCATACTAGGGATTAACCTTGTCCGAGGGGAAGGGGAAGGTGGAAGCCCCAGGGGCCAGGTCTGGGGTGGCCTGTAACAGGAGTATTGTATCTGGAGTTAAAGTGTTTAGGGTAAGAGTAGCTTTGAATTTGAAAAGAATGTCCTGTCCCAGTAAAGGGGTTGGGCATTGAGGCATTATTAAGAATTTGTGTGTGAATTGGGTGTGATGTAGGGTGCAGAAAAGGGTTTGAGTGATCCATGGGTGGTATTCTGATCCTGTGACCCCTACTATTGTGATAGAGGACAAGGTTGTTGGTCCTGCATATTTAGGAAGGGTAAAGTAAGTGGTCCCTGTATCAATAACAAAAGAGATCGGCTTATCTGCTACAAGGCAAGTTACCCTGGGCTCACGCATGGTGATCTCTGTGGGGGCCTCAGGCCCTGGGCATCATCAGTCCTCCTCCTGGGCAAAGCCGAGAAGCTCCAGTAAGGATGGCCATGAAACCAAATGCTGTAGGTTGGGGACTGGGACACTCCCTCTCTGGTGAGTGGCACAGTCAATCCCTCAGTGACCTGGCCATTTGTAGTGTGGACAGGGATGACAGGCCCATGCTGAGTGGCCTGGTTGACCACTTTTGAAACAGTTTCCAGGTGGCTTGCCTCGAGGTAGCCAGCTTTGGAGTGTGTGAGCCTTGGATGGCAGTAGCCAGGAGCTGGTATCTGGCCTGATCTCTTTTATAGTTTTTTGAATATCAGGGGCTGATTGGGTAATGAAGTGAGAGTGTAAGAGGGCCTTGTCTGCAGGGGAGTTTGGGTCTATATGTGTGTATTCACATAAAGCTTCAGAGAGGCGGGTTAGAAACTCACTGGGATTTTCAGTGGATCTCTGTGTGATCTCTCTAAGCTTGTCATAATTGACTGACTTGTGAGTAGCCTTTTGGAGGCTGTGAAGTAGGTGTGTGATCATGTTATCCCAGAGATCCTGATCCCCATGGCCAGCCTGGCAGTCCCAATTTGGGTCCGTGCAAGGAACGGCAACAGCGCCCACAGGCCACCTATTATTTTGAGCATGTACCTGAGCCACCATCCAGACCTGCTCCCTGTACATGGACTCAGACAATTCCTTCCATCCCAGCCACTTCACAAAAGGGTTATAAAAAGCCAGAGCTGAGACGGGGTTGTTACCTGACAAAGAGGGAGAAAGGGAGGAGTTGGGCTGAGGACAAGTGTCTGGAGGCCAGGTGTGGGGAAGAGAGAGAAATGTGGAGGGCTGATGGATCAGAAGATTGATCCGAGTCTGGAAGGAGAGGTTGAGCATGAGCTAGGAGAATTTGAGACATAGGACAGTTTTGACAGCGAGAAGAACACATTCAGAGATAGGGAAAGGCCTGAACAAGGAATCTCTACAGATTTTTCTATTTTGGTGAGCGTCTAAATCCAGTGCCATCTTGTGGCCACTGGGATCCATTGTAACAAGGCGTTTGAGTTTTAATGTCTACCTGGAGGCTGAGAAATTGGCCAGGAGACGGCCCAGAGGCATAGAGTGCAGAGTACAGTAGAAAACAAGACTTATAGGTTTAATGTCTCCCTGCAGGCCAAGAAATTGGCCAGGAGACAGCTCAAGGGCATAGAGCCTGGAGGTTTGGATTGTGGGGATCCCGTGTAGAGGGTGAGAAAGGGCAGCCAGTCCTAGTAGAAGAAGCATGACAGCACAGGGCAGCTACCTTCTTTTGAGAGAAAAGCCAACAACTGGCTAGAGGAGTGTACTCCAATAGCTGAGGGGCACGAGAAGAGTTCCCTCCACCAGGTGCCTGGGCTTCTTAGAGACCTGAGTCATAGAGAGAGTAGCCGGGGGAACTCGTAGAAGTAGGCAGGACAGACCCACTGACTCACCCTGAATTGAGGCTGGTGTTGAATGCATTGGTCTGAAATGACAAAAGTAGAGAGTTCTGAGTGTACCCGGTTCTGGCAGGCCCGGAAAGGGCAGCCAAGGGCCAATCTACCCAAGAGAGGGGATTGGCCATAACACTGGCCAAAACCCTTCCTGGGTTTCAGCACCGTAATGAAAGAAAGTGAGCAGGGATGCCAGTTACTGTTCAAGCTTTATTAAAGGAAGGAAATCTGCTGGGCTGTGCTCAAAATAGAAGGCAGCCCACGGCTGCCCTAAAAAGGGGACAGCACCAGGTGTGGGGGTGGGAGAGCTTATATAGTGCCAAGAGCTGGCTGATACCATAAAGGAGGGGCATTATGCTAACGTGGATTGGGGTGGAGAACTGTGTCCTTGCAGAAGCAAAAGGGGTTTCTGTTTAAGTCAGGAGGCTTCTCCTAAAGGGAAGGGGGGAGGGGAGGGGAGGAGGTGGGTGGCACCATTTTGTACTTGGGCTTGTCTAAAGTGACGCTGGTTATGTTGCAGATCTATTAGTTACATCCTAATAAACCCATTGTAAGTTGAAAATATCATGAGCCGAAAACACATTTAATACACCTAACCTACCGAACATCACAGCTTAGCCTAGCCTACCTTAAACATTCTTGGAACGCTTACATTAGCCTACAGTTGGCTAAAAAAGCCAACAGAGCCTATTTTATAATTAAGTGTTGAATATTTCATGTAATTTGTTGGATACTATACTGAAAGTGAGAAACAGAACGGTTGTATGGGTACTCAAAGTGCAGTTTCTACTGAATGTGCATCACTTTTGCACCATAGTAAAGTTGAAAACCTGTAAGTTGAACCATTTTACGTTGGGGACCATCTGTCCTGTCAAACGTTTTTCTGGAGCGGTTGAACCAATTTACATCAGCACCGTTCACATTCTTACACAGGCGGTATCATCATTCTTTTTAGTGTTAGTCATTTCCATGGGTGTTGTAGGAGTATTTTACTGTGGTTTTCATTTCATTTCTCTGATAACGAATGATACACATCTTTCTTTGCCTGCTTTCATATCCTCTTTTGTGAAGTGCCTATTTACGGCTTTTGCTCCTTTACTGGGCTTTTCCTTATGTATTGGTAGGAGTCCTTTATATAGCCTAGATCTGATTCCTTTATTAGAAATATATGTATGTTTGTATATATTTATATATTTATGTCTGTGTTTGAGTATGTGTGTGTGTGTACATATATAGTGTGTACATACAGAGAGAGAGAGAGAACACACATATCCTCTCCGCATCTGCAGCTTGCCTTTTCAGCCTCAGCCTCGTCTTTTCCTACAGCCAGGACTTCTTTCCATGTTGCCAAGGAAACTCACAGAACCATGCAGACGAAAACCACAAAAACGTACAGTCTCCAACCTCACTTGGGCCTTTATACCTTTAGATATTCTCTAAAAAGCAGATGGGATGGTACAAAAAAATAAGAAAGAAGGAGCAATCATTCATAATTCCAGCCACAGAGGAACCACTGTTGCCATTTCTATTGTTTTTCCGTCCAGTTTTTCTTTTCTAAAAAAAGATATTCAAGCTGGCCTGCAAACTCAAATGTCTTCTACATAGCTGAGATCAGGCCTATGCACAATTCTGTATCCCGTTTTTTTCTGACTACATTAGAAACACAAGTATCTTCCCATGTGATAACAAAGTCTTCATAAATACAACGTTTTAATAACTGGCTAATATTCCATTATGGGGACATATCGTAATTCATTTTTTATCATTTCTCTACCACCTTGTCTGCAGTTTGAGGGTATTATACAAAATTCTTTGACAAATATCTGTGGACGTAATTTGTCAGCCTTCATGAATATTTCCTTAGGAGAGATCCAGAGAGGAATTCCTGAGTCAAGGGGCATGAAAGAGCCCAAGGCTCTGACTGAGTCACAAGGTGTGAGGCGTCTAAGGTGCTAAGGCCTGGATGACACAGCTGGACATACGTTCATTTGTCCCTGGCCAGCTCCTTTTCCCATTCCCCACAGCAGCTAGTCCTGACTGCTCTCAGGCACTGTGTGTTCCGGTCTCCACCATGTTCTTTTCTGAACAGATGGTTTGCTTCCTTCAGCAGAGAAAATTAAAGTTACTAGGTACAGAAATAAGTTCACTAGTCTGACCTCAGAACAGGGAGAGTTTCCTGGATTCTGTGGGCAGGTCCAACATACAAGGGTCCTTCAAAGTGGAAGAGGGAAGCAGAAGAGGACCAGAGACGTGGCAGTGGGAGAAGGACTCAGCTCAAAACGGCTGGCTTTGAGGGCAGAGACAGGAGCCACAGCCAAGGAACGTGGGCGGCCTCTAAAAGCTGAGACGGCAAGGGGCTGAGTTCTCTCCCAAGCCTCCAGAAGGAAGGCAATCCTCGGGACACCTTGATTTTTGCCCAGCGAGACCCATATTAGGCTTCTGACTTCCAGAACTGTAAGATAATTCATTTGTGTTGTCTTAAACAACTAGTTTGTGGTAATTTGTTGCCATAGCAATAGGAAATAATAAAGTTGTTTTGGATTTCCCCAGTCTTCTTGCTGGAAACTCCATTTTCCCATCCCTACCCACTGGCATGTCTATAGCAGGGGCCCATTAGACACATATTAGCTGAATCCTGACCGAATAAGCTTAATATTTTAAATGAGGTTATCATTCAAACTGCTCTAATGGGGGCTGGACAATTAGCTCAGTTTGCTAGAGCTCAGTGTTATAACGCCATCGTCAAGGGTTTGGATCCCCACACCTCCCAGCTGCCAAACTGTTCTAATGGGATTCACACTCCTAGCTAAGGCTCTTCTAGGCACACCCCCCTCCAATTTCCAGGTACCCCCACCCCCTTTTTTTGACAAATGCTAAACACTGACAGTCAGATTTTGGAATCCTGAGCAGCCATTTAAATACCTTGCAGCAATTTATAGATCCTTCAGCCATGTCCATCACCATATATTCTGGTAATTTTAAAACATTTTCAGTTTTAAGCTGCTCAAATTTTATAGGATTTATTATTAATTCGTCTCTCTTTTTTAAAAAGTATGATCTTTTTGTGATGCTAGCTAAAAACCATAGTTTTGTTGGGTTTTAACATTAACAATGTTATTTTTCATAAAACTCTGCCCTTCCATGCTTTGTCCTGACGCTTTCTGATGATACCTCTGACTTGCTTGTCCAAAGGCAAAGTCAGCTTTCTGGACTTGAGCTGAATCTGAAAGATTATTTTGGAACAACGCCCATAACAATGACCACTATATGCTTTTATGGAATAATATTTTCAATAAGAGAAATAAGAACTTTAATTATGGCTGTAAAGAAAAAGCCTAAACCATCACTTTCCTTTGGGGCAGAGACAGAAAACAAGCATGTATCTGATTTCTGTGCTGGCCCACATAGCTTCTTTTGCAAATGCGGCTTTAAACCAGCTAATCTTTTAGAAGTCTTTACACTGACTAATATAGAAGCAAGAAGAACTAATGTGGGGGTGTAAATGTAAGGCACTGAGCGGGAGTGATCATTTCTGCCAATGCACGCACTGCTGGGTTTCTGGGTACCCAATGCTGTTCACGATTTTCATTTAGCTAGAGCTTCCTAGAGCTGGTCTTGCCTCCCCAGCACGATGTGCTACGTGCTTGGAATTCAGATTCAGAAGGTTCGATCTGCCCAGGATCTTAGAGATCATGCTCCTCGCCTCATTTTCTGGAGGACAGGAGTGTGACCGGCCCAGGGTTGCACATCAGTGGCTGAGCTCCGCTTTGCGCCTGCACCCGAGGGAGGCAGCCCCTGCTTGCCTGCTTTGCAGACAGCCCCCCTCTCAGTCTGGTTCTGCAGCTTCCTGAGTCTCTGGTGGTCACCAGCACAACTTGGACAGACAACTTATCTTCTTAGCCGAACAAATGAGCAACATTCTTATTCACATGATAGGAAAACAGCATCTTATCTATCGGACAGATTGTAAATAAAAAAAGGAAATGTAAGAATTTTTTGGTTTTTTTTTTTAAATCACAGAGATTTTATAATGGTGTTTGGGCAGTTCTTTATTTGTGGCTGGGTTATGAACAAAAACATGTCCAGAAAGCAGTTGTTTGGTACTCAGGACACACAATCTCTTGTGAAAACTGCTTGAGCAGCTCTTCCTTGTCTCTGTCAGTGAAAAGCTCTAACACTAAGGTGAAGGAAGGAAGCTCATGTTTCTATAACAAATGGTAGCACTAAAAATAATGTTTGGAGTGAAAGTAGGATATAGAATAATTTCTTCGTTGTTTCCATGGAAAAACAGGAACGTGGGAGTGATGTATCCACTGTCTGACTGTGCCACAGAGGCCTTAGGTAGATTTGGAGACTTGCTGAAAAGAAACGGGATGGCATCGGCTGACGTGGTAACCCTCTAAACAACTGCTAATCGTCTCACTGTCTCTGCTATCTCCTCCCATCCTAAATGTCTCTGAGTCTGTGGTTACTTCATGTGTACAGAAAAGTTTTCATTGATCGTGTTTTTGTATCTACTTGCCTGTTGCCTGATCAGCATTGATTCTATGCAAAATTTCATGGGGGGTGACCCATGTGAAACTGTGATGTAGGTGAAGCTCATTTTTGGTGCACCTGCAGTCTTCTGCTGCTCCAGGACCCGTACTGCAGATGCCTAGCACCTGCCATCTGTAAGCAAGGCCCCTCTCTATTGCCCTCTGCCCCAGCCTTCACTCAGATATGCTCATTATATACTCCTCAGCTAGTGAACTAACATGCTAGTAAACCAATCCCTTCAAAAGTGTAAATGACAAGTATTGGCTTGATCTTTTCCACTTAACTATGCGTAAAATTTGCTAAAATCCTGAAGAAAAAGCCCTAGAGAGTGCATGCCTGTTTGTAAGAAGCACAGGTCAGAGTGTTTGGGGAGATGTTGGGGTGCAGGTCTTTCTGGTAACCTGTCATTGCAACACCAACCCCAGGCTGCTTTTCCATGGGCCAGTTGCATAGCAGGTTTTGGTGGCAGATACATTTCCTGCTTAATACTCATAATATGCCTATGAGATAAATATTATCTCCAGCTCAGAAATTAGGAAACTCTAAGGGAATGTGCCAACATTCAAGTAGCCAATGAGTGGAGTCGCCGGCATTCAGACCCAGCTGGCTCTGACCCCAAAGCACTTAGTATGAGCCTATGACATATGCAGTCACCAGCTGCCTCTCCTCTCTATTACAGAATTTGGAGAAATTCCGATAATTGGGTTAAAATAATCTGGTGGTTCTGAACTCTAGTGTTTGGTGGAAACTTATGTATTGCTTTGTAGCCAGTGGAGCACAACAATGAAACCAGTGAGCTGTGTGGGCTGCATGTGGCAAAGCTAGCTCCCATGCTTTTCTGGGATTGCCTGAAGTTTAGGGATGTCCCTTTCCGGTCTCCCATGACTTATTTTCTCTGTGGCCTGAAAAGAGATGTAGCGCAGCTAACATATTCCTGCTCAGTCATAGTCAAATGGGATCTGGCTGGGACAGGACCTGTGATTAATGTCATTAGTGAGCTTTTGTAAGCCTCTGGGAGATGGCTCTGCAGTCCTTTTAGCTAAGCCATGATGTACAAGTAGCACGTCCCAGTACTAATGTTCTAAAGACATTAAAAAGCTGTGGATTTTACATCAACACAGATGACCTTATAACTCTGTTTTAAAATTAAAAGAGTTTATAAAAATTTTATTCTGAACTTCTGCCCTTGAGTAAAATGGTGTAAGGAGGACTGGACTTAACAACTAGAAAGCCAGAAAAAAGATATGAAACGATTATGTTCATTTAACTTACCAGTAGCACAGGACTGTGATCCTTAAAAAAGGAAACAAGTTGAGTCCTAAGATCACCTTGGCTTTCCCGCCTGAAGGTGATTTGTAAACCATGTGGGGAGACAGAAAGAAATTTTAAAAAGAAAGAAAGGAAGAAAGAAAGAATTCAGAGTCTGGCAGCCTTACTGAATTCAGGAAATGGAGATCAGAGTTCAGGAAGACTGAAGAAGCTGGAATTTGCAGGGCAGAGTTTTGGAAAGGTGAAAACCATGCAGAAAAAGAGCCCCAGAAATCTAGTCTCTGCTGAGTATGTGCTAGGCTGCACATACGTAGTGTGAAACTCCACAAGCCTGGGCAAGGGATGACCAGAGACTTGTGAGCTAACAATTCCCAGTGCTCATACAGATACGAGGATATTTAACCTCTGACCAGCTTGTGATCTCCAAGGTAGTGTCCTTGGGGATCCCACAGCTTATTCAGTGGAGACCCCAGAGGAGTCCCACCTTAGTAGTGGGACTAAACTTTCCCTGGATTACTCATCCTCTAGACCTACCCTAGCAAAGTGTTATGGGTTGAATTTGTCCTCCCAAAATTCATATGTTGAAGTCCCACTCCTAGTACCTCAGAATGTGACCTTATTTGGAAAAGTGTCATTGCAGATCTAATTAGTTAAGATGAGGTCATTCTGGAACAGGGTGGGCCCCTAATCAATGTGATTGGTGTCCTTATAAAGATGGGAAATTGGACACACACAAACACACAAGGAAAATGTGAGCATGTGAACATGAGGGCAGAGATCTGAGTGATGTGTCTACAAGCCAAGGAATGCCAAAGACTGCCAGCACACCCCCAGAAACTAAGGCACAGGCATGGAAAAGATCCTCTCTCATGGCCCTCAGAGGGAACCAACCCTGCTGACGCCCTGATGTCAAATTTTCAGGCTCCAAAACCGTGAGACAATACTTTTCTTTTGCTCAAGCCACACAGTTCGTGGTACTTCGTTATGGCAGTCCTAGCAAACTAATACACAAAACTGAAAAGCAGGTGGGGAGGCATGGTCGGGGGGCAGGGGGCAAGGCATGCCACACCCTGCAAGCCTCTGCAGGCTGTGCCCTGGCCAGGCCAGTTTGCACCTGCATTGCCTCAACCAGATTCTAAACCTCAAAAAGCTGAATGTCCACTTGATGTACTTGAGTTAAGTAAAAACTTTAGGTGACCAACTATCGCTAGATAAGATGCCTGTGAAAGACTGGCAGAGGAGAGGTTAGATTTTGTCGTAGCGTTCTTTAAAAACCTTGCAGACAAACCTTACATGTTTGGAGACCATAATGTTTCCTTTGGAAGTGTGGTACTTTAACCAGATCTTCACGCCATGATGAAAATGGTGAGATCTGGGAATCTAAGTGACCAACAGACAGACCTCAATCAAGCAAATCTGGTGCCTTCTCCATCTAGTGGGCTCAAATGTTAAGAGCGGACTGGAAAAAAGTGGGTGTACTCCCATGCCAGTGCATCTTTGCATGAACTGCTGGCTGGAGAGCAGTTTATTTTATTATTTTTTAAATGATACAGTATTCCTTTATTCATTTTTTCCCAGATGAAATTTAGAATTATTTTGTTGAGTTCTTTAAAGAAAAGCCTGTAGGCATTTGATTGGCATTGAGTTGTCCATAAATGAACTTGGAGAGAGCTGACATCTTTACAATTTTATCTCTTCTCACTCAGGAACACTATTTATTTTTTTATTATTTTTTTTTTCAACTCCCACTCTTTACTTTTATTCAATTTTTTTTTTTTAAATTTTATTTTGTCAATATACATTGTGGCTGATTAGGGAACACTATTTAGATTTTGACTTACTAAGATCTTCTTTTGTATCTTCTAATAACATTTCATTTCTTTTTATTGAAACATATAGATTGTACATATTTATGGGGTACAGAGTTACATTTCAACACATATATACAATGCGTGCTCATCTATTCAGGGTATTTAGCATATTCATCATTGCAAACGTGGTAATTTCTTTATGATGTACACATTCAACCTCTTCTCTTCTAGTCGTTTGGTAACATGCAGCAAATCATTATTAAATATAGACTACAGGGTCGGGCTGTACACCAGGAGGACTTACTTTTCCTATCTACTATAATTTTGTTTCCATTAAGGAGCCTCTCACTATCCCCTTTCACCCCTCTCCTGTCCCACCTCTAGTAACCACAATTTTTCCCTCTCCTTTTAACAGTTCAATTTATTGTTATTATTATTACTTGTTTGGGGTTTTGTTTGTTTTGTTTTATTCTCTTTTTTAGCTCCCACATATGAGTGAGAACATGTGGCATTTCTCTTTCCTTGTCTGTTCTATTTCATATAACATAATTTTCTCCAAACTCATACGTGTTGCTGTAAATGGCAGAATTTCATTGTTTTTTCATGGCTAAGTAGTATTCCATTGTGTACGTGTACCACATTTCTTTATCCAGTCATCTGTCAATGGACACTGAGGTTGGTTCCATATCTTGGCTATTGTGAACAGAGCTGCAATGACCACGGGAGTGCAGGTGTCCCTTTGACGTGATACTTTCCATTCATTTGGGTATGTATCCAGTAGTGGGATTGCTGGGTCATATGGTATTTCTAGCTGTACTTGTTTGAGAAACCTCCATACTGTTTTCCAAAATGGCTGTACTAATTTACAATTCCACCAATAATGAATAAGAGTTCTCCTTTTTCCATATCTTCACCAGCATTTGTTGTCTTTTTGATAGTCAATCTAGCCAGGGCAAGATGATATCTCAATGTGGTTTTGATTTGCATTTCCCTGATGATTACTGATGTTCAGCATTTTTTCATTTACTTGTTGACCATCTGTATTTCTTTTAAGAAATGTCTATTCAACTCCCTTGCCTATTTTTAAACTGGGTTGCTTGTTTCTTTACTGTTGAGTTGTTTGCATTCCTTGTACATTCTGGATCTTAATCCCATCTTAGATTCATAGTTTGCAAATATTTTCTCCCACTTTGTATGCTGTCTTCTTGCTCTATTAATTCTTTCTTTTGCTATTCAGAAGCTTTTTAGTTTGAAATAATCCCATTTGTTTATTTTTTTCTTTTGTTGCCTGTGCTTTGGGGATCTTATTCATCAAGTTTTTGCCCAGTCCTACTTCCTGAAGTGTTTCCCCATGTTTTCTTTTAGGAGTTTTATAATTTCAGGTTTTATATTTAAGTCTTTAATCCATTTTGAGTTGATTTTGGTATACGGCAAGAGGTATGAGTCTACTTTCATTTTTCTACATATGGATTTTCATTTTTCCCAGCACCATTTATTGAAGAGGCAGTCTTCCCCCCAATGTATATTCTTATTGCCCTTGTCAAAGATCAGTTGGCTGTACGTGGGTTGATTTCTGGGTTCTCTATTCTGTTTTATTGGTCTAAGTGTATGGTTTTATGCCAGTACCATGCTCTTTTGGTTACTATAGCTTTGTAGTATAATTTGAAGTCAAATAGTATAATACCTTTGGCTTTACTCTTTTTGCTCAGGATTGCTTTTGCTATTTGAGGTCTTGTTGTTCCATATGAATGTTAGAATTGTTTATTCTACTTCTGTGAAGAATGTCATTGGTATTTCAATAGGGATTGCATTGAATCTTATGGGCATTTTCACAGCATTGTCTATCAATCCGTTAGCATAGAATGTTTTTCCATTTTTTGTTTGTGTCCCCTTTATTTAATCAGTGATTTATAGTTTTTGTTGTAGAGATCTTTCACTTCCTTGGTTAAATTTATTCATCGGTATTTTATTTGGGGGCAGCTATTGTAAATGGGCTTGCTTTCTTGATTCTTTCTCTGCTAGTTCACTGTTGGTGTATAGAAACGCTACTAACTTCTGTATGCCAATTTTATATCCTGCAACTTTACTGAATTTATTTATCAGCTCCAAGAGTTTTTTGGTAGAGTCTTTAGGTTTTTCTGTACATAAAATCATGTCATCTGAAAACAGGGACAATTTGACTTCTTCTTTTTCAATTTGGAAGTCCTTTATTCCTTTCTCTTGCCTAATTGCTCTGGCTAGAACTTCCAGTACCACGTTAAATAGGAGCAGTGACAGTGGGCATCCTTGTCTTGCTCCTGTTCTTAAAGGAAAACTTTCTGCTTTTCCCTGTTCAGGATGATGTTAGCTGTGGGTTTGTCATATATGGCTTTTATTGTGTTGCGATACTTTTCTTCTATACCTAACTTATTGAGAGTTTTTATCACAAAGCCATGTTGAATTTTATCAAATGCTTTTTATACATCTATTTAGATGGTCATTTTGTTTTTGGCTTTCAATTTGTTGTAGTTGGCTTTCAATTTGTGTATGTTAAAACACCCTTGCATCCCTGGGATGAATACCGCTTAGTCATAATGTATAATCTTTTTGATGTGCTCTTGGATTCTGTTTGCTAGTACTTTGTTGGGAATTTTTGCATCTAAGTTCATCAAGGATATTCGCTTGTAGTTTTCTGTTTTTGTTGTGTCTTTGGGTATCAGGATAATGCTGGCCTCATAGAATGAGTTTGGAAGAATACCCTCTGCTTTGATTTTTTTGTAACAGTTTGAGAAGAATTGGTATAAAATTTTCTTTAAAAGTGTGGTAGTATCCAGCAGTGAAGCTATCCAGCCCTGGGCATTTGTTGGAAGATTGCGGATTACTGATTCGATCTTGTTGCTCTTTACTGGTCTGTTTCTTCTTGGTTCAGTCTTGGTAGGTTATATGTGTCCAGAAATTTATCCATTTCTTCTAGATTTTCAAATCCGTTGGTATATAGTTGTTCATAATACTCTCTAATGATTCTTTATATTTTCTGTGGAAGCAGTTGTAATGTCACCTTTTTCATTTCTGATTTTTGATATTTGGGTCTTCTCTGTTCTTTTCTTGGTTAGTCTAACTAATGGGCTTGTCAATTTTGTATATCTTCTCAAAAAAAAACCCTTTATTTCATTGACCTTTTGTATCTTTTTTTGGTCTGTATTTCATTCACTTCTGCTCTGATCTTTATTATTTCTTTCAGTCTACTAATTTTGGGGTTGGATTGTTCTTACTTTTCTAATTCCTTGAGGTATAACATTGGGTTTTTTATTTGGGACTTTCAACTTTTTTGATGTAAGCACTTATTGCAATAATCTACCCTCTTAGTACTGCTTTTGCAGAATCCCACAGGTTTTGGCATGTTGTGCTTATATTTTCATTTGTTTCAAGAAATTTTTTGATACCCTGTTTTATTTCTTCTTTGACTCATTGGTCATTCAGGCGTATGTTGTTTAATTTCCACATATGTACAGTTTCCAAAGTTTTACTTCACGTTGATTTCTAGTTTTATTCCATTGTGGACTGAAAAAATATTTGATATGATTTCAATCTTCTTAAATTTGTTGAGACTTACTTTGTAGCTTAACATGTTGTCTATCCTGGAGAATGATCCACGTGCTGATGAGAAGAATGTATATTCTGCAGTTATTGGATGAAATGTTCTGTAAAGTGTCTGACAAGTCCATTTGGTATAAAGTGCAGTTTTAATTCCATATTTCTCTGCTAATTTTTTGTCTCAATGATCTGTCCAGTGCTGTAAGAGGGGTGTTGAAGTCCCCAACTATTATCAGGGTCCATCTCTCTCTTTAGAGCCTATAACATTTGCTTTATGTATCTGGGTGCTCCGATGTTGGATGCATACATATTTATGATTATTATATCTTCTTGCCATATTTATTCCTTTATAATTATGTAATGTTCTTCTTTGTCCCTTTTTATAATTCCTGGTTTAAAGTCTATTTAATCTGATACAAGTATAGCCACTCCTGTTCATTTTCAGTTTCCATTTGCCTGGAATATCTTTTCCCACCCCTTCACTCTTAGTCTGTGTGTGTCTTTATTGGTAAAATGAGTTTTTTGCAGAGAGCATATAGTTGAGCCAGTCTATATCTTTTAACTAAGGAATTTAATCCATTTACATTCAGGGTTGTTATTTAAAGGCATTTCCTTACTCCTGCTATTTTGGTGAATTCCCATAGCTTTTGTTTGTCTGAGAAAGACACTATTTCTCTTTCATCTCTAAAGGAAAGCTTTGCTGGGTATAGTATACTTGGCTGTAAGTTTTTTTCTTTTAACACTTTGAATATGTCATCCCACTCTCTCCTGGCCTGTAAGAACACTGTTGAAAAGTCTGCCGCAAGTCTGATGGGGATTCCCTCATAGGTGACTTGACACATTTGCTGTTTTTAGAATTCTTTCTCTGTCTTTATCTTTTGACAGTTTGACTATAACGTGTCTTGGAGGAGGACCATTTTTGGGTTGAATTTGTCTGGGGGTCTTTGAGCTTCTTGGATCTGTGGGACTGTATCTCTCCCAATAGTTGGGAGGTTATCAGCTATTATTTCATTAAATAGACTTTCAATGTCTTTTCCTTTCTCTTCTCCTTCTGATACACCCATAATACAGATATTTGTATGCTTAAGGTTGTCCGATAGATCTATAGGCTTTCTTCATTTTTTTAAATTCTTTTTTCTTTCCTTTATTTTTGGGGAGGCAGTGTTTCAATTGAGTTAACTCAAAAAGCCTGTCTTCAAGTTCAGAAATTCTTTCTTCCTCTTGTCTAGCCTATTGCTTAAGCTGTCAATTGTATTTTTTATTTCATTGAATGAATTCTTCAGTTCCAGGATTTCTGCTTTTTTCTTTTTTATGATTTCTATTTCTTTGTTTAATTACTTATATCCTAGATTGTTTTTCTGACTTTATTGTGATTTGCGATTTCTGCCTTTTTTTTTTGGCATCATGTTGAGTTTCCTTAAGATTACCCTTTGGAATTCCTCTTTAGGCACTTGACCAGTTACCTGCTGTTCGGGGTCCAGTATTGGAGAATTACTAACTTCTTTTGGGGGTGTCAAGTTTCTCTGTTTTTTCATGCTTTTTATATCTCTGCATTGATGTCTGCAGTCATCAATTGCTTCTTTGGTATAGTTGCTTCTATTAATTTTTGGAGTAGTTTTTGAAGGGAGTGACTATTACATGTGGAAGTTTTCTATATAGACAGTTGGGTGGGGCATTTTAGGTTTGGTTCTGGGTGAGTGCAATAGTGTACTCTTCACGTGACTTGAGTACATTGAGTCTTGGAGTTGTGCGTGCCTTCATGGCCTAGGAGTGGGGCCCTTGGCAGTTTCTTGTTGGGATGGGTGACACTAGGCAGGGTTTTTGTGGCTGTGGGCAGAGCCTTGGGTACCTTGGGGGCATACTGGTGCACTCAGTGCTTCCTAAGCTGAGGTGAGTGACTATAGGGTTGCTGGGGTCACATTTAGGGCTTCGATTTCTGTGGTAGGTGATGTGGCAATGGGCTGTTCCTCTGCTAATGTGGGTGGAGTTGCCAGGGTAGTGAGCATGTCACACACCCCTGGAAGAAACATTGGGGCACTATTCTGAGTACCTGGGTGAGGTGGGCTCTCTGGAGTTTCCCTGCAACAGGATATTTATCAAGGCAGGTTTACCACAGATGTGGGACTGTGTGTACCTGGGAGGTGCTGGCTTACTCCCTGCGCTCTTCTGCTGGGAGGGCTTTGCTGAATTGTGCACAGAACGTGGGTGTGGGTTAGAGATGTGTGGAGCTACTTGCACCCAGGGGTGGCCAGTTCACTTCCCAAACCCTCTCCACTCTGGCAGGCAGGCTTGCTGTGTTGGGTGGGTTTCTGAGTTCTAAGTTCAGGGAGAGGGGAAGATGGGCTTGAATCTAGGCAAGTTCACCAGGGACACATGGGGCTGCATGTACCTGGGAGTGGCCAGCACACTCCCAGTGCCCTATCTGCTGGCATGGGTGAGCATGTTCAGCTGGGCAGGACTCTGAGTTCCCAGAGGGGGAGGTAGGCATGGATCTAGGCAAGTTTGCCAAAGACACACAGGGCTGCATGGATGCTACATTCACCCTGGAGGTGCTGGCTCACTCCTGGCATCCTGTATGTGAGGCAGATGCCCTGGTGGGCTTGCTGAGTTGGGCAGGTGCTGTGTGCACCTGGGAGGTGCCAGTTCACTCCCTGTGCCTTCTCTGCTAGGGTGAGACACTTTGGCAGGCTTGATGAGTTGGGCCAGACTCTGACCTTCCAGGGGAAGATGGGTGCAGATCTGAGCAAGTTTCCCAGAGACTCAAGGACTGCATGTACCCAGGGGAGGCCAGTACACTCCCTGTAAATTCTCTGCTGGAGTGGGTGGATCTGCATGGGCAGATATGGGAGACTGAGCTCCTGGGGGGAGTTGGGCGTGGATCTAGGCAAGCTCACCAGACTCATGGAGCTGTGTACACCCAGGAGAGGCCAGCACACTCCCAGAAACCTTGCAACCTGTCCACCAGAGTGGAAGGCTCTCTCCATGTCCTGGTTCCTACCCCAAAATGGCAATGTCCAGCAGCAGCCCAGGACTGAGAGGGGTGGGGGGACTCAGTGTGTACCTCCCCTCTGGAAAAAATGCAGTCATGTGGGCTCCTAGTAGCTCCCCATGCTGGGTTTACGGTCCATGAGGTTATCTTTCAGCCTGAATTGCAGGCACTGTGGTGAGAGCACTGACTGCAGACCACCACACTACCTTGTCCCAGCAGGGCAGGGTCTCTCAGTCTCTGTGCCAGACTTGATTGGGTGATTGCCCTGTCTTTCTGTGTTGCCGTCTTGATTTTCCAGATCTCAAACAGGGAGTTTTCTTCACTGTTTTGCTGGATTCCATCATTTCCCCCTAGACACTATTCTACAGATAACTATCTACTTGTTGCTTTGGACGTTCTTTGCATTAGAGATGAGGACTGGCTGCCTCTAGTCAACTATCTTGCCAAAAACCCTCCCTGAGAGAGCAGTTTAAAGCATTTAAAACTAAATTACACTTATCTTCCTTGGCCTATTCAAGAAAAGGTATTTGATGACCAGCCCATTTTAAATTTGTAAATCCCAGAACAGCTATTTGTGCAGTTGAAGTGGTGTGTGATCTTTTCCATTCCCATTTTTGCAGACAGTTGCATGTATGTAACAGCTGTGTGAAAAGAACCATCTCCCATCCTATGCCATTCCCAAGCATTAATTTTTAATACCTAATGATTTGTTTTGAATTTTTTTGTTGATTTCTTCCCTCACATGATTCTCTTATCTTTTACAGTATCTACATATACATGCCTTAAGTTAATAATCTTACAAAGAAAAGTAATAGGAAAGAAAAAGTCTAGAAGGCAAAATGAGTTGGTTTCACTCTGAAAGACTACAGAAACTTAGATGCAGGACAGTTAACCTAACCTCGCCTTCCTTCTCAAAATGAGTCTCATTAAACAGTAGACCAGTAGATCGCTAACGAGTCCGTGCCCCTTGAAATAATAAAACGACTACTGAGCCCTTTAGTGTTGAGGTGACAAGGCACTATGGGAGTTTTTAAACAGCAGACTGTTTCTCTTGTGACTACCAATGTGTGGCCTGCAGTGGGACAAGACAGGGAGACATACTGTGGTTTTCTTCCTATAATTTTTAACTTAAGATTGCTGCAGATACACTGGGGTTCTCAGACACAAGTATCCAAAAATCTTCCAAGACTCTCTCCCAAAGAAAAGTAGGGGCTGATACTATTCCCAGAGGACAGCTGGTGCAGTGTGATGAACAGGTCACGGAACATAACAAAGTGCTACCTAAATTGTGAAGTCACAATAAATATAAGTGGTATTAGTATTGGCAAAAAGAGTTAGTAATCGTCCTGGACTTGGCTCAGCCCTGAGGTAGTTGTCTATTTATGGAGAAGTTTCAAAAATTTCTTGAACATTAATTTTCCTATCAATAAAATGAGGAGACTGAACTGTTTAGAACATGTGATTTCCAATTCAGACATTCAGTAGTTCTGGCAGGAGACCAATAGGTTAGCGTTCATTCCTTCTTGGTAAATGAGAGATTGGCAATAAACAGTTTTTGAAAGTTAGACATTACATATAGAACTATTACATGTTGCTCTATTAAAATTTCAATTACATACATGTTAAAATAATATCCGACCATATCTGTGCAAGCCTGTGTGACCCGTTGTCTCGTTTCACTCTTTACTCAGCGGCATTAATGCCTGAAGAAACAAAGCTTAACAGAGAAAGATATCACAGCCAGGCTGCAAATCTAGGTCCTACTGATTACAAAGTCAGCACTTTCAACCAGCATGCTCTACAAGACCTAGTTTCTTTTTTAAATCAAAGCCTTTTTTCTTTAATAATAAATTCACCTTCTGTTAATTTTCTCATATAGATATATTAGTTATAAAGTCTATGTGAATGCATAGCACAGTGATTCCAATGGGTGAAAAGAAATATATTCTATTATAGAAAAAAACCAAACCCTTACCAAAAGAATAATATCCATAAATGAAAAGGAGAATTTAAAATATTTTCTTTCTTTGGAAAGAAGATTATTTTTCACTCCAGTGGAAGGAAAAGTTTTAAATGTAATAGGTCAGTTAAAAAATAAATAAATAATGTGAAAAAATAAACAAAATCATGTTTTCTCTTTTAAACATATTTTTATTTATTTTATTTATTTTTTTGCGTTCAGGATCTTTTTTTTTCTTTAATTTTATTTTATTTTGTCAATATACAATGTGGTTGATTATTGTTGCCCCTTACCAAAACCTCCCTCTCTCTCTTCCCTCTCCCCCCTCCCTCCCAACAATGTCCTTTCTGTTCAATTGCCGTATCAATTTCAAGAAATTGTAATTGTTGTGTCTTCCCTCCCCCCCCGTTTTTTTTTTGTGTATTTATTTATTTATTTTTAGCTCCTACAAATAAGTGAGAACATGTGATATTTCTCTTTCAATGCCTGACTCGTTTCACTTAATATAATTCTCTCTAGGTCCATCCATGTTGTTGCAAATGGCAGTATTTCATTCTTTTTTATAGCAGAGTCGTATTCTATTGTGTAAATAAACCACATTTTCCGTATCCACTCATCTGATGATGGACATTTGGGCTGTTTCCAACTCTTACCTACTGTAAAGAATGCTGCAATGAACATTGGAGAAAAGGTATACCTTTGTCTCAATGATTTCCATTCCTCTGTGTATATACCCAGCAGTGGGATAGCTGGGTCATATGGTAGATCGATCTGCAATTGTTTGAGGAACCTCCATACTATTTTCCATAGAGGCTGCACCATTTTGCAGTCCCACCAACAATGTATGAGAGTTCCTTTTTGTCTGCACCTTGCCAGCATTTATCATTCACAGTCTTTTGGATTTTAGCCATCCTACCTGGAGTGAGATGGTATCTCAGTGTGGTTTTGATTTGCATTTCCCGAATGCTGAGTGATGTTGAGCATTTTTTCATATGTCTGTTGGCCATTCATATATCTTCCTTTGAGAAATGCTTATTTAGCTCTTTTTCCCATTTTTTAATTAGGTTACTTGTTTATTTCTTGTAAAGTTGTTTCAGTTCCTTGTATATTCTGGATATTAATCCTTTGTCAGATGTATATTTTGCAAATATTTTCTCCCATTCTGTTGGTTTTCTTTTCACTCTGTTAATTTTCTTTTCACTCTGTTAATTGTTTCTTTTGCTGTGCAGAAGCTTTTTAGTTTGATATAATCCCATTTGTTTATTTTTCCTTTGGTTGCCCATGCTTTTGGGGTCATATTAATGAAGTCCGTGTCCAGTCCTACTTCCTGAAGTGTTTCTCCTATGTTTTCTTTAAGAAGTTTTATTGTTTCAGGGTGTATGTTTAATTCTTTACTCCAGTTTGAGTTGATTTTAGTATATGGTGAGAGGTATGGGCCTAGTTTCATTCTCCTGTATATTGATATCCAGTTATCCCAGCACCATTTGCTGAAGAGGCAGTCTCTTCCCCAGTGTATAGGCTTGGTGCCTTTGTCAAAGATCAGATGGCTGTAGGTGTGTGGGTTGATTTCTGGATTCTCTATTCTATTCCATTGATCAGTGTGTCTGTTTTTATGCCAGTACCATGCTGTTTTGGTTATTATAGCTTTGTAGTATAGTTTAAAGTCAGGTAGTGTTTTTGCTCAGAATTGCTTTGGCTATGCGTGGTCTTTTGTTATTCCATATAAATGTCTGGATAGTTTTTTCCATTTCTGAGAAAAATGTCATTGGAATTTTGATGGGGATTGCATTGAATTTGTATATCACTTTGGGTAGTATGGACATTTTCACAATGTTGATTCTTCCAATCCAAGAGCATGGGATATCTTTCCATCTTCTTGTATCCTCTCTAATTTCTCTCAGCAGTGGTTCGTAGTTATTATAGAGATTTTTCACATCCTTGGTTAACTCAATTCCTAAGTATTTTATTTTTTTGGTGGCTATTGTAAATAGGCAAGCTTTCTTGATTTCCCTTTCTGCATGTTCACTATTGGAGAATAGAAATGATACTGATTTTTGTGTGTTGATTTTGTATCCTGCTACTGGGCTGAAATCATTTATCAACTCCAAGAGTTTTTTTTGCAGAGGCCTTTAGGCTGTTTGATATATAGGATCATGTCATCTGCAAAGAGGGACATTTTGACTTCATCTTTTCCAATCCTTTATTCCCTTCTCTTCTCTGATTGCTCTGGCTAGTACTTCCAACACTATGTTGAATAGGAGCGGTGAGAGTGGGCATCCTTGTCTAGTTCCTGTTCTTAAAGGAAAAGCTTTCAGCTTTTCTCCATTGAAGGTGATATTGGCAGTGGGTTTATCATATATGGCTTTAATTATGTTGAGATATTTTCCATCTATACCTAACTTATAGAGGGTCTTTGTCATGAATGATTGTTTAATTTTATCAAATGCTTTTTCAGCATCTATAGAGATGATCATATGGTCCGTGTGTTTGATTTTATTGATATGATGTATCACATTTATTGATTTGCATATGTTGAATCAACCTTGCATCCCTGGGATGAATCCCACTTCATCGTGGTGTATAATTTTACATATGTGTTGCTGTATTCTGTAAGTGAGTATTTTATCGAGAATTTTTGCATCTATGTTCATCAAGGATATCGGCCTGCAGTTTTCTTTTTTAGTTGTAACTTTACCTGGTTTTGGTATCAGGGTGATGTTTGCTTCATAGAATGAGTTTGGGAGAATTGCCTCTGTTTCAGTCTTTTGGAATAGTTTGTAAAGAACTGGTGTCAATTCCTCTTTGAATGTTTGCTAAAATTCTGCTGTGCATCCATCTGGTCCTGGGCTTTTCTTTGATGGGAGCCTTCTGATAACAGCTTCAGTCTCCTTTATTGTTATTGGTCTGATCAGATTTTGTACATCTTCTTGGCTCAGTTTTGGTAGCTTGTGTGTGTCCAGAAATTTATCCATATCCTCCAGATTTTCAAATCTGTTGGCATATAGTTGTTTATAGTAGTCTCGAATGATTCCTTGTATTTTAGATGTATCGCTTGTAATATCACCTTTTTCATTTCTAATTTTTGTAATTTGGTTCTTCTTTCCTCTTTTTTTAGTTAGCCACGTTAATGGTTTGTCAATTTTATTTATCCTTTCTAAAAACCAACTTTTTGATTCATTGATCTTTTGTATTTTTTTGTGTGTGTTTCAATTTCATTAAGTTCTGCTCTGATCTTAATGATTTCTTTCCATCTGCTAACTGGGTTTGGATTGTTCTTGTTTTTCTAGTTCTTTAAGGTGAAGTGTTAGGTTGTTCACTTGCCATCTTTCCATTCTTCTGAAGTAAGCATTTAATATGATAAATTTCCCCCTTAGTACTGCTTTTGCAGTATCCCACAGGTTTTGGTATGATGTATCATTATTCTCATTAGTTTCAATAAACTTTTTGATTTCCAGTTTGATTTCTTCTTGGACCCATATGTCATTAAGTAGAATGCTGTTTAATTTCCATGTGTTTGTATAGTTTCCAGAATTTCACTTGTTATTGATTTCTAATTCTAATACATCGTGGTCTGAAAAAATACATGGGAAAATCCCATTTTTTTGAATTTGTTGAGACTTGATTTGTGACCTAACATGTGATCTATCCTGGAGAATGATCCATGTGCTGATGAGAAGAATGAATATTCTGAGGTTGTTGGACGGAATGTTCCATAGATATCTGCCCAGTGCAATTGGACTAGAATGTTGTTTAGATCTTGTTTTTCTCTGCTGATTCTTTGCCTAGATGATCTGTCCAATATTGACAGTGGGGTGTTCAGGTCCCCTGCTATTATGGTATTAGTGTCTATTTCCTTCTTTAGGTCTAATAGAGTTTGCTTCATAAATCTGGCTGCTCCAACATTGGGTGCGTATATATTTATGATTGTTATGTCTTCTTGATGGATCTATCCTTTTATCATTATGTAGTGGCCCTCAGTATCTCTTTTTACCATTTTTAGTTTAAAGTCTATTTTATCATATATAAGAATAGCTACTCCAATTCATTTTTCATTTCTGTTTGCATGGTAAATCTTTTTCCATCCTTTCACTCTTAGTCTATATGAGTCTTTATGGGTGAGGTGGGTCTCTTGTAGGCAGCATATAGCTGGGTCCTCCTTTTTAATCCAGTCAGCCAGTCTGTGTCTTTGGATTGGGGAATTTAAGTCTTTTACATTAAGAGTTGTTACTGAAGAGTGTTGATTTACTCCTAGCATTTTATTGATTTTTGTTTGGCTGTCTTAAGTGTCCTTTGTTCCTTTCTTTCTGATTTACTGTTTGGGTTGTAGATAGCCTCTTTTTTTGTTTTGTTTTCTCTTCATGAATACCATTTTTATTACACTAGTGGGTTTTGATTTTTCTTGGGTTTTTATGGCAGTGGTAGTTGATTTTCAGGTACCTAACCCAGTACTCCCTTGAGAATTTCTTGTAAGGCTGGTCGTGTGGTA
This sequence comes from Cynocephalus volans, assembly GCF_027409185.1. Taxonomy (NCBI): domain Eukaryota; kingdom Metazoa; phylum Chordata; class Mammalia; order Dermoptera; family Cynocephalidae; genus Cynocephalus; species Cynocephalus volans. The sequence continues at coordinate 95,584,846 of NC_084473.1, read as the reverse complement.
GTGAACTCCCGCAGTTTTTGTTTGTCTGAGAAATATACTATTTGCCCTTCATTTCAGAAGGATAGCCTTGCAGGGTAGAGCATTCTTGGCTGGCAATCTCTGTCTTTTAATATTTTGAATATATCATCCCATTCCTTTCTGGCTTTTAGGGTTTGTGATGAAAAGTCTGATGTTAGTCTGTTTGGGGCTCCCTTATAGGTGACTTGACACTTCTCTCTTGTAGCTTTTAAGATTCTCTCTTTGTCTTTGAGTTTTGCCAATTTGACTATAACATGTCTTGGAGAAGACCTTTTTGGGTTGAATATGTTTGGGGTTCTTTGAGCTTCCTGAATCTGAAGATCTGTTTCTTTTCCAATACCTGGGAAGTTTTCTGCCACTATTTTGTTGAATATGTTTTCAATGCAATCTCCTTTTTCCTCCCCTTCTGGAATACCCATGACTTGGATATTTGAGCACTTAAGGTTGTCTGATATCTCTCTTAGATTTTCTTCAATGCTTTTAATTCTTTTTTCTTTCTTTCTTTCCTTTTTTTTTGTCTGCCTGTGTTATTTCAAACAGCCCATCTTCAAGGTCAGAAGTTCTCTCTTCTGCTTCTGCAAGCCTGCTGGTTAAACTCTCCGTTGTGTTTTTTATTTCATTGAATGAATTCTTCAGCTCAGCAAGCTCTGCTACATTCTTTTTCAGGCCATTGATTTTGTTGTACATTTCTTCTTTCAGGTCCTGTATACTTTTCCTCGTTTCATCATGTTGTATAGCTGAGTTTTCTTGTATCTCATTTAGTTTCCTTATAATTATCACTTGAAATTCCTTGTCAGACATTTTAAGAGCTTCTTGTTCTATAGGATCTAGAGCTTGAGAGTTACTACCCTTTGGTGGTGTAGTTTCTTGATTTTTCATATTTCTGATATCTTTCCTTTGATGTTTAGTCATTGTGGCAGGGGATTTCACAGTCCACTGGTTTAACATTATTGTCTGGCTAGGATGTTGCTGGGGCTGCCAATTTGGTATGGTTGCCTCAGTGTCTGCTTGGTTGGCCACTAGTGCCTTGGATGTGTAGTTGCCTCAGGCCTTGGGCCTCTCGCCACCTCTCTGGTCAGCATGCACTCGGCCGGGCTGGAGATAGAGTTGGGTGGTGGCGGCAAGGTCCACCTGCTGGGTCGTGCGCCAGCCCCACAGGGCATGTGGTCTCTGTGGATCTTCTGCTTCTCCAGATGGATGCCTCCCTGCTCCACGCACTTGGATGGGCCAGGGATAGAGTTGAGCAGCAGTGGCGAGGCCTACCTGCTGGGTCATGTGCCAGCACCGCAGGGCGTGTCGTCTCTGCGGAGCTTCTGCCTCCCCTGCTGGATGTCTCCCAGCTCCCCATATATATATATTTAAAACAATTAGCAACCTTGTTTAAAATCAAAACCCTTGATGACATAACATTTCAAATGTCCAGCATCCAATAAAAGATTAGTCATGTCAAGGAAAATGTGACCCATACTCAGGAGGAAAAAAAAATCAGTCAATAGAAACAGATGCAGAATTTATAGAGATTATAAAGCAAACAGACAAATAAAGCAATTATTTTAAGTATATTCAAGCATTTATAGAAAAACATGAACATGAACATGATGAGAAAAGGGAAGATGTATGTGTCTACCTGTATGTACTTATGTATTTATATTGAATCTATCACCTTGCTGTTTGATTTCTATTTGTGTCATCTGTTCATATTTTCAGGGTGTGTGTGTGTGTGTGTATGGAATTTCTAGAAGTGAAATATACATTAAATTAAAAATTCACTGGATGGGCTTAACATCAGATTAAACATTTTGAAAGAAAAAAAATGAGTGAATTTGAAGATAGAGAAATCAAATTTATCCAAAATAAAGCACAGAGAAATTAGACTGAAGAAAAAATTGAACAGAGCCTCAGTAACCTCCAGGCCCATATCAAATATTCTAACATATATGTTACTGGACTCCCAAATGGAGAGTAAAGAGAAGAAAAGACCAAAATAATATTTGAAGGAATAATGGCTACTACATTTTAAAATTTGATGAAAATTATAAACCAAAACAAAAGTTGATTCCTTCAGAAGATCAACAAAATTGAAAAATCTTTAGCTACAAACCAAAAGAAAAAAGGAAAGAAGACTCAAATAACCATAATCAGAAATGAAAAAGGGGGCATCATGATCAAACTTATGGCAATAAAGAGAATGATAAGGGAATATGTAAACAATTGTATGCCAACAAACTAAATGCCTAAATGAAATTTTAAGTTCCTAAAAATACACCCCCAACTCCTTGTATGAGTTTATTTAACTACCTTGATGCCAAAACCATAACAGAAAACTACAGGCCAATATCCCTTATAAATAAGGATACAAAAAAATTCTCAGTAAAATACTAGCAAAATTAATTCAGCAACATATACCATAACCAAGTGACTTTTATCCAGAAATGCAAGGTTAGTTCAACATATGAAAACCAATCTATGAAATAAAACATATTAACAGAATAAAGAACAAATACCACATAAGTATCTCATTAGATGCAAAAAGTTTTTAAGTATTTAACAAAATCCAACACTTTTTCATGATAAAATCTATGAACAAATTTAGGATTAGAAGGAGACTTCCTTAAACTGATAAAGGGCATCTATGATAAACTCACAGCTAAAGTTTTACTAAAATGGTGAAAGACTGAATGCTTTCCCCCTAAGATCAGGAACAGAACAAAAATATCTGTTTTCACCACTTCTATTCAACATTGTATTGGAAGTTCTAGCCAGAGCAATTGGAAAGTAAAAGAAATAATAGGCATCCAGATTTGAAAGAAAGAGTAAAACTATCTCTATTTGCAGATGACATGATTCTGTAGATAGAAAATTCTAAGACACCTAATAAATTCTGGAGGGTTAAAGGACATGAGATCAATACACAAAAATTAATTGTATTTCCATGCATTAACAATAAACAATCTGAATTAAATTAAGAAAATAATTCCATTTACAATAGCATCAAAAATAATAAAATACATAGATATAAAGTTAACAACAGAAGTAAAAGACTTGTACACTGAAAACTGTAAAACATTGAAGGAAATTAAAGAAAACCTTAGTAAATGGAAAGATAGACCAGGGTTATGGATCAGAAGACCTAACAAGCTTAAGATGAAAATACATCCCAAACTGGCTTATAGATTCAATGCAAGGCCTATTAAAAATCCAGCTGCTATGGGTTAAACTGTCCCCCCAAAGTTCATATATTGGAAGCTTGACCCCCTTTGTAACAGTGCTTAGAGGGTAGAAAATCTGATTATGGTATTTGAAAGATGGGACCTTTAAGCAGTGATTAGATTGTGAGTACTGTGCCCTTGTTAATGGATTGATCCATTCGTGGAGTAATGGGTGTGTTTCTGATAACTTTATAAGGAGAGCAATTTGAGCAGGTTAGCTCTCTGTTGTCCATGCCATTTTCTCACCATGTGATACCCTGCACTACTATAAAGTCATGACTGAGTATAAGGCTCTCACCAGAGACAACATCTGGACCACTGGCTTCCCAGCCTCCAAAACTTACATTGAAGTCTTTAATCCATTTTGAGTTGATTTTGGTACATGATGAGAGGTGCAGGTCTAGTTTCATTCTTCCACGTATGGATATCCAGTTTTCTCAGCACCGTTTATTGAAAAGGCAGTCTTTTCCCCAATGTATGCTCTTGTTGCCTTTGTCAAAGATCAGTTGGCTGTAAGTACGTGGGTTGATTACTGGGTTCTGTATTCTGTTCCATTGGTCTGAGTGTCTGTTTTTATGCCAGTATTATGCTGTTTTGGTTACTATAGCTTTGTAGTATAATTTGAAATTAGGTAGTGTTATGCCTCTGGCTTTATTTTTATTTTTTATTTTTGCTCAGGATTTCTTTGGCTATTTGCGTTCTTTTGTTGCTCAATGTGAATTTTAGGATTCTTTTTTCTATTTCTATGAAGACTTTCATTGTTATTTTGATGGGGATTGTATTTAATCTGTAGATCACTTCAGGTATTATGGACATTTTCACCATGTTTATTCTTCCAATCCTAGAGCATGGAATGTCTTTCCATTTTTTTGTGTCCTCTTTAATTTCTTTCAGCAGCGATTTGTAGTTCTCATTGCAGAGATCTTTCACCTCCTTGGTTAAATTTATTCCTAGATTATTTATTTATTTATTGGTGACTTTAAATGTGCTTGCTTTCTTGATTTCTTTTTCTGCTCATTCATTATTGGAGTGTAAAAAGGCTACTGATTTTTGAATGTTAATTTTGTATTCTGCAACTTTATTGAAATTGTTTATGAGCTCTAAGGGCTTTTTGGTAGAGTTTTGGTAGAGTTTTTCTATATATCAGATCATATCATCTGCAAACAGGGACAGTTTGACTTCATTTTTAAAAAATCTGGATGCCCTTTATTTCTTTCACTTACCTGATTGCTCTGGCTAGTACTTCTAATGTTATGTTAAATAGCAGTGGTGAGAGTGGGTGGGCATCCTGGTCCTGTACCACTCAGGATGATACTGGCAGTGGGTTTGTCATACATGGCTTTCATTGTTTTGAGGTACTTTCCTTCTAGACCTAATTTTCTGAGAGTCTTTTCATGAAGGAATGTTGAATTTTGTCAAATGCTTTATCTTCATCTATTGAGATAATCATATAGCTTTTGTCCTTGCTTTTGTCAATGTGGTGTACACATTTATTGACTTGTGTATGTTGAACCATTGTTGCATCACTGGGATGAATCCCACTCGACCATGGTGTATAGATTTTAGTTGCTGTATTCTGATTGCTAATATTTTTTTGAGGATTTTTGCATCTGTGTTCATCAGAGATACCGGTCTGTAGTTTTTTTGTTGTCGGATCTCTGTCAGGTAGTGGCATCAGGGTGGTGCTGGCCTCACAGAATGAGTTTGGGAGAATGGCCTCTGTTTCAATTTTTGGAATAGTTCGAAGAGAATTGGTATTAATTCCTCTTTAATGGTTTGGTAGAGCTCATCAGTAGAACCATCAGGTCCTGGCCTTTTATTTGTTGAGACACTGCTGATTACTGCTTCAATCTCATTGCTTGTTATTGATCTGTTCAGATTCTGTTTCATCTTGGTTCAGTCTTGGTTGCTTGTATGTGTCCATAAATTTAACCATTTCCTGCAGGGCTGGTCATGTGGTGGTGAACTCCTGCAGTTTTTGTTTGTCTGGGAAATACACTATTTCTCCCTCATTTCTGAAGGATAGCCTTGCTAGGTATAGTACTCTTGGGTGGCAGATTTTTTCTTTTAGTATTTTAAATATATCATCTCATTTTCTTATGGCCTGTAGAGTTTCTGTTGAGAAGTCTGCTGTTAGTCTGATTTGGGCTTCCTTATAGGTGACTTGATGCATTTCTCTTGCTGCTTTTAGGCTTCTCTGTCTTTAAGCTTTGCCAAAAGCTGTTTCAGAGAAAATCTTTTTGGATTGAGTCTGTCTGGGATCTTTGAGCCTCCTGGATCTGAAGGTTCATTTTTCTCCCTATAATTGGGAAATTTTCCATTATTAATTCACTGAATAGGTTTTCAATGTCTTTACCTTTCTCCTCTCATTCTGGAGCACCAATAATTCAGATGTTTGTGTGCTAAAGGTTTTCTGCTAGCCTGCTAGCTCACTTAGATTTTCTTTTTTTTTTCTTCTGGTTTTTTTTTTTTTTTTTTTTTGGTCCACCTGGGTTATTTTGAAAAGACTATCTTTGAAATCAGAAATTCTTTCTTCTTCTTGCTCTAGCCTGCTGCTTAAGGTCTTGTTCTGTTTTTTATTTAGTTGAATAAACCCTTCAGTTCCAGGAGTTTTGCTACATTCTTTTTTATGGTATTAAGCTCTTTGTAAATTTCCTCCTTCATATCCTGGATAGTTTTTCTCATTTCATTATGTTGCATAACAGCCTTCTTGTATTTCATCGAGTTTCCTTTAGATTATGGCTTGAAATTCCTTCTCAGTCATTTCAAGAGTTTCCTTGTCTATGGGGTCTGGTACTTGAGAATTGCTGTATTCCTTTCGTGGTATCACATTTTCTTGTTTTTCCATATTTCTACTATCTGTATATTGATGTCTCATTATCTGGTAGAGAAGTTGCTTTTTCTTTTACTTGGGAGTGGGCTTTGAGGACAGAGACTTCCTCCTCTTTTTCTGGGTTTTGATGGTGACTCTCCTTGTGTCAATGAAGTTGAGTGGGTGGTGCGCCGCCTACATGGTGGCCATGGCTGCTACTGTGATGGCAAGCTGCCCTTGTGGCATCAGTGGCTGTGGCAGTGTCTGTGGTGGACCACTGGTGCAGAAGCGGTGTTTGTGGCATGCTCTTGCCTTCTGTTGGGTGGGGAGGGGGTGCTGCCTGTGGCTCCTGCCTAGGTCCCCCGGCATGCTCCTGCCTTCTATCAGGTGGTCCCTGCAGCTTCTGAAACTATGAAACTCTTAAAAGAAAACATAGGAGAAACACTTCAGGAAGTAGGACTGGGCAAAGACATTATGAATAGGACCCCAAAAGCACAGGCAATGACAGAAAAAAAGCAAACAGATAGGATTATATTAAACTAAAAAGATTCTGCACAGCAAAAGAAATAATTAATGGAGTGAAAAGACAACCTACAGAATGGGAGAAAAGATTTGCAAACTATGCATCTGATGAGGAATTCATATCCAGAATATACAAGAAACTCAAATGACTTAACAGTCAAAAAACAAGTAACCTGATTAAGAAATGGGCAAAAGAGCTAAATAGGCATTTTTCAAAGGAATTTATACAAATGGTCAAAATGAAAAAATTCTCAACATCACTAAGCATCAGGGAAATGCAAATCAAAACCACACTGAGACATCATTTCACTTCAGTTTGACTGGCTATTATCAAAAAGATGGAGAAGAACAGATGCTGGTGAGGATGTGGAGAAAAAGGAACCCTCCTGCACTGTTGGTGGGACTGTAAGTTAGTGCAGCCATTATGGAAAACTACACAATTTCCTCAAACAACTACAGATAGAATTGCCGTACAATCCAGCAATCCTACTGCTGGGAATATAACCAAGGAATGGAGATCATCATGTCAAAGAGATACCTGCACTTCCATGTTTATCACAGCTCTATTTACAATAGTCAAGAGTTGGAATCAACCTAAATTTCCATCACTGGATGACTGGACAAGGAAAATGTGGTATATATACACAATGGAATACTACTCCACCATAAAAAGAAGGAAATTCTGCCATTTGCAGCAACATGGATGAACTTAGAGAAAATTATGTTAAGTGAAATAAGCCAGGCACAGAAAGAAATACTGCATGTCCTCATTCATAAGTGGGAGCTAAAAAATAAATAAACGAAAAAAGATAAAACGATCACAATAATTCATTGAAATTTCAAAAGGAGAGAATAGAACTGAGGCCACCAGAGGTATGAAATGGGGAGGAAGGTTAGTGAGAAATTGGTAAAGGGCCAGAAAAGAATGATTACATTGTGTAATGTTGAATATACTAATTATCCTGATTTGAGCATCACATATTGCACACATGCATTCATATTCAATGCTGTACCCCACAGATATGTAGAATCAATTGTTCCAATAAAAAACTGTAAGAAATAATTTTTTTTATACATTAACCAGTTTCAAGTATTCTGTAATAAGCAACAGAAATGGATTAATACAGTAGCTCACTTTTTTTGTGCAGCAATTGACAAGCAGATCCTAAAATTCGTATGGAAATACAAGAAACCCAAAGTAGACAAAACATATACTTATATCAATTGGGAAATAAGATCTGAAAAGATGCTCAACCCCATTACCCGTATGGGAAATTCAAATTATAATCACAGTGAGGCACCATTTTATACCCACCCGCATGGCAAAAGTTTAAATGACTGACAGTACCAAGCTTGTGGAGCAATGTGAACATTCTCAGACTGTTGGAGAGTGTGTAAACTAGTGCAATTACTCTGGAAAACAGTTTAAATAATCTACTAAGTTAAACATATGCATACTGTTTAACCCAGTAATTCCACTTCTAGATATATACCTGCAAAAAATGTGTGTACATGTACATAAATGTTCATAGCAGCATCATTCTTAAGAGTCCAAACTAGGAAACAACCCAAATTCCATTACCAGCAGAATGAATAAATTGTGTCATATTTGTGCAATGGAATAACATACAGCAATGAAAACGAACAAACTAAAACTACAGCTACATTTATCAACATGATTAAATCTAAACAAAATATTTCATAACAAAAGGAAAAATAATATATACTCTTATGATTCCATTTAGAAAAACCTCGAAATAGGCAAAAGTAAATCACAATTCTTAGAAATCAGGACACTGGTTATTTGGAGGAGGCAGAAATAGTGATTGAGAGTGGGTACAAAGGAAACTTATGAGACTTCATAAAGTCCAAATATTTACTCAAATGATGGTTTTATGGATATTTATGCTATAATTCATTGAGTTCATAAAACACTTGTATATTTTCCTGTAGTTATAATACTTTAAAACAAAAACTGCATTCTATGAAATATTACACTAAGACATTATTGTTTATTATTAGACTTATTCTAATAATAAAATACAGAAAATTAGGATCAAATACTTCTCCTCTCACCCCTGCAGGTGACTTTTTCTAGGTCTTCTCAATGTATCTGTCATATCAGATGTCAGGTCTATGATCCTATGAGATCATGGTCACAAAGACATTGTCTTCCAGAAAAAGGAAAAATCTTCCTTCCTTTTGTAGAATCCAGAGATTACTACTTTGTTTTACTCCAGAGAGCTCTTAAACAATGAACATCAGTACACAAAGAGAACACACAGCATAGAAAAGTGGCCGGAGGGACAACAGTCTGCCCTGTCTGGTTTTGATGATCTGGGGAAACACCTCAAATAGATGATTCCTAGTCATTCTTTCTCATTCAGAATTAACCTCTATACCTCTCCCATTCATTGCTACAAAAGGAGGAACCATTCTACTGCTTCATACGTGAATTACCCACTTGCCCCAGTGAACGTGTTTATTTCAAAGCCTCTGAAGGCTAACCTACTATGAGATGGGGACTTAATGAAAACCAAAGTCAGTTATCTTCTGATCTTCTTGCTGAAAATCCTTGTCTCTGAACAATTCAACTTCACAAATAACTGAGATTTATGGATAAGCAGAGGGACTTGAAAGATGTGACAATGAGTGCTGCGATATTCAAATGTAGATCAGCTATAGCAATAACAATATTGCAAACAAGGAACAGAATTGGAAGAAAAAAATATGTTTTTCTGCACTAGCGCAAGTGTGAAGTTCTGATCACAGATACGGTTTAGAATTTCCTAACACATGAAAACTTTTTACAATGGCTGTTGAAAGTTCTGGGTTTATGTATATATATTACATAAATATTTATTTGGGTATCTATCTATCTATCTGTATATACATGTATATATGTGTGTATACATACACACACACACACACACACACACACACACAAAATCTCTCCACATAAACCCAGAACTTTCAATTACATATTGTAAAAGTTTTCACCAGTCTGTGTAGTTGTTATTAAGGGGTGTTTTTTTTAACGGCATTAGTTATGTCCTTCCTCCATTCAAGCCCATGTACTAATGCCTACAAAACTCAGGATTAACTGTCCTCTTCCAAGTAGAAAATAAAAATGGTCAGAGACTTGTTTCATCATGGGATAACTTGATTATTGAATTTGACAACTCTGGGCTGGTAAGGAAGACTTGAACTGTTTCCTACCTGTGACCATCTTCTTCAGATCTGCCTTTAACTCCCTTCTGCAAAGACCCGCTGTCTGCTTTTCTTCTGAATAAATGAATATATAAATCATTACACAGACTTATTAAAGCTATCTTTTGTTCAGTTAGAAAGTTTTAGAAGGTAGGGAGAAGTAAACCATGTTTCAAAAATGTAAATGAAATTAAAGAAGGAATTCCTCAGTAGAGCCGAGCTTATATTGCCAATGGACAGGCACGTAGTTTTGCAGCCATTTCACAGAGTGTGGGAAACATGTTAATATGAGTACAATTTCATTGAGTTCTTAGAGTTAGAAGTTTTGAGGCAAACCTTTCACCATGATGAATGTAAGAACGAAGTTTCACTCATTTATTTGTTCATTCAATAAATATTTATTGAACGTCTACTACATGAAAGCCATTGGTACCTGAGGCTGAATTAGTGAAAAACAGTACAACAATCCAGTGAAAGAAAAATAGGAAGATCTACACAAAAGTAAACACCAATTAAAGCTTACACTTAAATACAGATAAAAACATTTTCTTTTGAAAGTAAAGTCAGAAACAAGACGACCATAAGACATATTCCTGACTCTCTCCATTACCTCATCAGATGTAAGGCAGACCAGTTGCCTATTTGTCTCGAGAACAATGTCCTAAGCACAGACATGCACAGATGGAGTGAATTAGCTGTCCCTGACTTAGGTTTTCTTCAAATGTCCTTTGATGGAAACGTCATTTAAGAAACTAACCCTTTAATATCAATCCCTGAGTTCCACAACCTGCTTAAAAAACTGAGGAAGCAGAAGGGATTTCTATCTTACCAAGGAGCCTGAAGCCTTCTGTTTCAGAAGATTGAAAAATGGCATCCCTATTATGTCAGGTGCTATAGACTAAGCTATGATACAGATGCATTTATAATTACTATAGTATCTGTTTCCGGCTGAGATAAAACTGGTTTAAATTGAGCTCAACTCAGCACATATAAGTAGGTAGCAAACAAAAAATGAATTTTTTTCTTAAATCTTAAAAACATAACACTATGTTTGTCTTGCATAAATAGATACCAGTTCAGTGTTACCACACATACAATTAACATTACCCCCAGAACAAAACCAAAATAATCATAAAATAATGATTCTTCATTTCCTCATGGGACAAAAGTGGGCTATTTATATATTTTTATCTCTTCTTTTTTTATTGAAGCTTTATGAGATTTGGCCTTCACTTTAACAAATGTGTAGATGTAAGATGCAAAACTTCCTGTAAGTACAGCAAGAAATATAAAACCACAAAGGGAAGTGGGTTTTCCCCAGTACTAAGTCATGGACTCTTAGAAAGGAAAGGGGGCTCAGAAAGGGTAACAAGAGCATGTTTCCCAGCTGAGAAGCTGGACTTTCTCATAAGAAGAGCTTCTCCCTATCCCCTCCCTTGCCTAAGCTGCCCTTAGAATTACTCTCCTCAGCTTCACTGGTCCCTTGTTTGACTCTGCATGCCACCTCTCTATGTCCACCTCAACTGGAAGTAAATAATGATGACATCTTAAACCACAGGCCAAGGAAAGGAACCCCTAGCATCCATGAATTTGGGTCTTTTCTCTTTGTGGCCATCAAATGCACATACTTTTATAAGGCCTGATCCTTTTCACTCCTCATCAGCAGCCTATACTGGCCATCCTAACATTCCTCTACTTTAATCAGTAGTTAGAGCTAAATAAAAAAAAATAAAAAAAAAAAAAAAACTTTAAAAAAAGAGGAAAAAGAAAAAGAAAAATCTACTTTGACATACTCTGAAAGTTTATTCAATTTAAATCCTAAAAAGTGGTGAATCTTAAGACCCAATAAAAAAAACAACTAAAGCAGGACTTCCAGAATGGAGGGGTGGTCAAAATTACATGGGGGTGAGAGTAGGAAGATGCAGAAACTAGGACTGATTTTGTGGGTCCCCAGATGTTGGACTTTAAAGACAAAGATTTACAAGCAACTACTATAAATTTGTTCAAAGAACTAAAGGAAATCATGTTTAAAGAATTAAAATAAGGTATGATGACAATGTCCCAATGTCTTATAAAATAAAATATATCAATAATAGAAATTACAAAAAAGAAGGAAATGGAAATACTGGTGTTGAAAAGTACAATAACCAAAATGAAAAATAACTAGAGGAACCCAATAGTAGATCTGAGCTGGCAGAAAACAGAATCAGCAAACGTAGAGATAGATCAATAAACAGTATGCAATCTAAAGAGCAGAGTGAATAAAGAATGAAGACAAATCAACAGAGCCTCAGAGATATGTGGGACATCATTAACCTCAGCAACATTTATGTTATGACAGTACCAGAGGACAGGAGAGAAAGAAAAAGAAGGGAATATATTTAAAGAAATAATGGCTAAAAAGACACAAATTTGATAATCTGATCTAAAATATTAATCTATACACCCAATAAACTCAGCCAACTGCAAGTAGTATAAACAAAGAGGTCCATACCCAGATACAACATAGGCAAAATACTAAAGCTAAAGACAAAAAAAAAAAAAAAAAAAAAATCTTGAAAGCAGCAAGAGTAGATGATTCATTATATACCCTGATAAGATTAGCAGCTGACTTCTCAGTAGTTATAAGACTAACAGCTAACTTCTCATCAGAAACAACGGAAGCCAGAAGGCAGTGAGATGACGTATTCAAAGTGCTGACAGAAAAAATCTGCCAATCAAGATTTCTGTATCCAGCAAAACTCTCTCTGAAAAATGAAAGGAAAATAAAGGCATTCCAGTTACCCAAAAATGGAGAGAATTTGTTGGTGGCAAGCCAGGTTTACAAGAGATACTAGAGGGAGCTCTTGAGGCTGTAAGGAAGTGACACCAGACAGTAATTTAAATCCACACACAAAAACAGAGTTCCAATAAAAGCAATTATGTTGGTAATTACAAAAGACTGTATAACTGTATAGTTCATCTCTTAATGGATTTAAAAGCAATTATACAAAACATTACAAGAAGTAATGATTGATTACATCATATAAGGTTGAATATACTAATTACCCTGATTTGAGCATTACATATTGCACACAGGTATTGATATCAAATTCTCTACCCCACATATATGTACAATATGTTACAATAAAAAATAAATAAAAAGAAAGTAATGACTATAACAGTGTATTATTGAGTTTGCAACATATAAAGAATACACATACACACCCATGGAAGGGAATAGAGTTATACAGGAGTAACCTTTCTATTTATCACAGGAATTAAGTTGGTAAAAATATGAAGTATATTCTAATAAGTTAAGATGCAGACTCTAAGCTCTAGAGCAACTACTAAGGAAATAACTTAAAATATACATACAGTTAAAAAATCATTAAGTGAGTTAAACTGTTAACTAGATAATGCTCACTGAATGTAGAAGGAGACACTAAAGGAGCAACAGAGAGAACACAAGACATGAGATATATAAAAAACAAAATGTTAAATGGCAGAGGTAAATGTAACTTATCAATAATAACATTAAATGTAAATATGAATCAAATAATTGAATCAAAAGGCAAAGATAGACTGGGTGTAAAAATACAATGATATGTTATCTATATAAATACACTTTAGATTCAAAGATGTAATAGAGTGAAAGTAAAAGGATTGAAAAAATACCATGCAAACAGCAACTATAAGAGAGCTAGAATGACTATATAAATATTTGACAAAATAGACTTTAAAACAAAAACTGCTACTGGAGGTGAAGAGAGATATTTTATAATTATAAATGGGTCAATACATCAGAAAGACATAACAATTATAAACATATATGCACTAACAGGAGAGTCCCAAAATACACGAAGCAAAATCTGACAGATGTGGAATGAGAAATAGACAATTGAAACAATAATAGTTGGAGACTTCAATACTCTACTTTCAATAATGGATAGAACAATTGGCAGAAGATCAACAAGGAAACAGATTTAACAACACTATAAATTAATAAAACTGACATTTATAGAACACTCCACACAAAAACAGTATAATACACAGTGTTCTCAAGTGTACATGGAAGATTATTCAGGATAAGGTATGTGTTGGGCCACAAAACAAGCCTCAATATACTTAAAAATATTAAAATTATATAACACATGTTCCCTGACCAAAATGGTAAAAAGTTAGAAATCAATAACTGAAGGAAATTTGGGAAATTCAAAACTATGTAGAAATTAAATAAGACACTCCTGGATAATTAATGGGGTGAAAATCACAAAGAAACTTTTTTAAATGTTTGGGGATAAATAAAAGAGAAAACACAACATATTAAAATGTATGTTATTCAGCTAAAGCAGTAGAGGGAAATTCATAGTAGTAAGCACATATATAAAATTTTTAAAGCATCTCAATACCCTATGTGATATTATGAGACACAGACACACACATATTGCTTTTCATCCACAGTTCCTGGCTCCTCAAGGCAGGACTAACCTTCCCCTACCTTTCTGTCTTTAGAGCTGGCCATAAAGAAATTCTCTGTCCTACCTGGTCTGATTGTAGGTCCTAAGGTCTGCATTTGAGATGGGGTACCACCCCACACCCAGGAGGAAGGAATGCTGCACAGAGAGGCCAAGAAGAATCTGAACGAGCAAGCCTTGCTGGGTTTCCCCACCCACTGTGCTAGATCATACCCTTTGGTCCAATCAAATCTCTACACTGTGTCATGCTTCAATCGCGCCTAGGCAATGAAGCTTCCATAAAAGACCCAAGGGGATGAGCACTGAGAGCTTCAGGAGAGTGGATCATGTGCAGGTTCCTGGAGGGTGGTGCATCCAGGGACAGCATGGCATGGGAGCTCCATACCCCTTCCCCTATACCTCGCCCTATGCATCTCTTCATCTATATTCTTTGTAATATCCTTTAAAATAAATGGGTAAATGTGTTTCTCTAAGTTGTTCTGTAAGCTGCTCAGCAAATCAATTGAACTCAAGGAGAGGATTGTGGGAACCCCAATTTATAGCCAGTGGCTCGTAAGCACAGGTAAAACAACCTGTAGCTTGTGACTGGCATCAGAAGTTGAGGGTGAGGGGAAGTCTTGGAAATTAAACTCTCAACATGTGAGGTCTGATGCTATGTCCAAGTAGATAGTGTCATAATCGAATTGGAGGGCACCTAGCTGGTGTCTGCCACAGAACTGATTGCTTGCTTAGCATGTGTGGGGTTTTCCACACACATCTGGTGTCAGAAGTGTGTTGTAAGTTCATGTGATTTTCCTCACTCACTCTAACATTCCATTTTAAGAAACTACAAAAAGAAAAAGAAAATTAAACCAAAAGCAAGCAGAATGAAGGAGCTGATAAAGATTACAATAGAAACAAATGAAATACAGAATACAACAACAAAGAAAATCAACAAAACCAAACATTGGTCCTTACAAAATATAAAGAAAATTGTCAGAACTTTAAGTATACATACAAGAGACAGAGTGATAGAGAGAAGGACAGAGAAAACTCAAATCCACTAAAATCAGTAATAAAAGAGGGTGCATCACTACCATCCTGATGGAGTTTGGATGTGTTGTTCCCTCCAAAACTCATGTTGAAATTTGATCTCCAATGTGGCAGTGTTGGAAACTGATTGAGTCACGGGGGCAGATCCCTCATGAATGGATTAATGCTCTCCCTGGCGGAGGGGGGAGTAATGAGTGAGTTCTTGCTCTATTAGTTCCCACAAGAGCTTGCTGCTTAAAAAGACCCTGGCACCTTCTCTCTCTCTCTCTCTTGCTTCCTCTTGCCATGTGATTCTGCTTGTACCTGCTGACGGTCTGCCACTTTCTGCCGTGAGTAGAAGCAGCCTGAGGCCCACGCCAGATGCAGCTGTCCCAGAACTGTAAGCCTAATAAACCTCTTTCCTTTATAAATTACCCAGTCTCAGGTATTCTGTTATAGCAACACAAAACAGACTAATACACAACCTTACAAAAAATAAAAGAATTATAGGAGAATAATACAAAAAACTATATGCCAACAAATTAGATAAATTAGATGAAATGAACAAATTCCTAGAACGCAAACTTCTAAAACTGAGAAAAAATAGAAAATATCAAATACATTTGAGAAATCTATAGATAAATAGAAATAAAAAACTAACTCAATACTTGGGGAGAGATTAATTTCTTTATCTGTTCATAAATATTTATAGAACATCTATTTGTGGGCAAATAGACATAGGGATGAGAGTGAAGACAGACCAGTGCCTTGCAGCAATGGCTATTGCTATAAGGCCCTAGGGTATGTCAAGCATTGTGCTAGACCCTAGGAGATACAATGGCAAAGACAGATATAATCCCTTGTCCTGATGGATCCTACATTATAGAAGGAAAGAGCAGATATTAGACAAATAATTACACAGATAATTATTTACAATTGCATTAAGTACTTCAAAGGAGAAATGCTGAGTGCTTTTACAGGGAAACCTGATTGAAACAGATGAATACTGGCAATCAGAGAAACCCCGAGGAAGTGACTTTTAAATATTGTGATAAAATGCACATTAAATTTACTATTTAAACAATTTTATTAAAAAATTTTTATTGTAACAGTTGATTGCACATGTCTGTGGGGTACAGAGCTGAATATCAATAACTGCATGCAATATGTGATGCTCAAATCAGGATAATTAGTCGACAATACACAATGTGATCATTTTTTGTAGCCCTTTACCAATTCCTCCTTTATCCTCCTCCCCCTTTTCCCATCTCTGGTAACCTCAGTTCTGTTCTCTCCTTTTGAAAGTTCAACATATTATCCTGATTTTTGTATGTTTTTCAAAAAAGTTTTTTGTTTTTTAGCTCCCACTTACAAGTGAGGACATGTAGTATTTTTCTTTCTGTCCCTGTCTTATTTCACTTATAATTTGCCCTAAGTTCATTCATGTTGCTGTGAATAGCAATATTTCATTCTTTTTTATGGCAGAGCAGTATTCCATGGTGTATATATACCACATTTTTCTTATCCAGTCATCTGACGATGGACATTTAAGTTGGTTCCATCTCTTGGCTATTGTAAGTTGAGCTGTGATAAACATGGGAGCACAGGTATCCCTTCGACATGATGATTTCCATTCCTTTGGGTATACACCCAGTAATGGAAATCCTGGATCATATAGCAGTTCTATCTGTAGTTGTTTGAGGAAACTCCATACTGTTTTCCATAATGGCTGCATCAATTTACAGTCCCACCATCATGTTGAAACTTAGTCCCCAATGTAACAATATTGGGACATGGGGCTTTAGAAAGTTATTAGATTGTTAGGGCTCTGTCCTAATGGATTAATGAGTTAATATATTAATGGGTTATCACAGAAGAGGCACTAGTGGCTTTAAAAAGAGGGGGAAAAAATTAGGATGCTTTTACTCTCTTGTTATATGATACTCTGTGCTGCCTTGGGACTCTGTAGAGAGTCCCTGCCAGGAAGAAGGTCCTCACCAGATGTGCCTCCTGTACGTTGGGCTTCCCAGCCTACAGAATCGTAAGAAATAGATTTCTTTTCTTTACAAATTACTCAGTTTCAGGTATTCTGTTATTAGCAATAGAAAACAGACTAAGACACCATCTTAACAATATTAAGCCTTCCAATCCATGAACATGGGATGTCTTTCCATTTATTTAGGTATTCTTTAATTTCATTCAGCAATATTTTGTGATAGGAAGTGACGTTTAGGCTGACTGAATGTGGGGAGCAAGAAGGGGAGGGAGTGATCTGAGATGACAGCTGGGCTCAAAGTCCAGGCATCTGACACAGTAGCTGGTGATACTGTATGGTGGGTAACAAGGACAGAGGATGCAGGAAAGAGACATTGTCGAATTTGGTTTAGACATATTAAGACTGATTGCCTATGAGATATTTGAGTGGAGATATTTGGTAGGCAATTATAGATATGGTTCTCAAGAGAAAGACCTGGGCTGGAGAAATAAATCAGAAAGTCACCAGTATGCAGACGATAATTAAAACCAAGGGACTGGATGAGATCTCAAGGACAATTTATAGAGAAGAGGATCTAGAATGGAGCCCTAAAAAAAAAAAAAAAACATGCTATTATTTAAAGGCAGAGGATGTTTATAAAAGAGACCGAAGAAGTGCCAGAGATCTTGAGGAAAATCAAGAGCACACGACATCACAGGAGCCAACTAGACAGCACCGATTTCTCTTGAGGACCTAAACAATGATGTGAACTCATCTTCTCAATAATTCATCTTCTATTCTCTATTTTGGCAAATGCAGCTCTTGCAATTGCCTATATCAGAAACCTTGAAAATAACCTTAAAGTTCCTCTCTTTTTCACCTCCTTCATCCAGTTGCTTACCAAGTCTTAAGTGCTGAATATTACTGAAATCTACCCCACTTCCTCATTCCCAATATCTTAGTTCTCGGGCCTTATAACAATAGCCATCTAACTGGTCTGACTTCACACCAAACCCCACATCTAGAATAATCCTTCTAAAATGCAAACCTGAACAGGGCATTCCCCTAGTCAAAATTCTTCAGTGGTATCCTGGAAATTCATCTCTTCCCTGGCTTTCTGGTAAAGTTGAAACCCTTTAGTATGTCATATAAGGCCTTCATAGCCTATCCCCTCCTTGACCACCGCTTTCTATCAACTAGTACAGACTAAACTCTATAACCCACTTTGACTGAAATACTTGCATTTTCCAGGTGGTGCTCAACTCCTTCAGGCCTTGGTGCCTTTCCACACATTGGTCTGTCCTCCTAGAACACATTTCTCCTCCTTCGTCGTTCATGGCTCAGCTCGTGCATCACTTGCTCTTTGCGGGCTTCTCTAACTCTCTTTAGTCTGAGAGATTCTTTCTTTACTCAATATTTCTATAGAAACCTCGGTATGCTTTAACATAGTATTTATCAAACTATGTTTTCTACTTGCTTGTCGGTCTCCTGAACTTGACTGTGAACTCCTGGAGGGAAAATACTATGTCTTTTATCTGTGTATCCCTAGCGACTAAAATCCAGTAAGTATTTGGGGGATGTTAAGTTGGTATAGGAGATTTTATATAAACTGAGTAGAATCTTGATGGGCATAAGATCAGAACATTCCAGGGATCAGGATTAGCATGAACAAAACACAAGGTATGGAAAAACCAGCAGGTATCTGAGAAACAGCAAGTACCCCAAGTTTGGGTGGAGTATACAGTTTGTACAGTCATGTCACACAAAGGTATTGGATTCTAGACTCATTCATTCATGCTGTCAAAAATAGTGAGGGATGGCTTAGGAGGTGTGGTGACCTGAGTATGAGGGATAGAGCAGTGAAAGGACAAGCCCCTGCCCTTTTGAATCTTATAATCTAACAGTTGAAGAGTTGAGACTTTTAATAGTCAGTGAGCACTAATAGTCTGTTAGCACCTCTTCTGTGGATTTTGTGTTTTAGAAGTTTGCCTGAAACCAGCTCTGCAGGATTTGTTGGAACTGAAATAGGTGGTGTGGATTCAGTGAAAAAAGAAAGACATGGACCACAGATGTCTAGTGCAAGTGTGGACAACAACCACATGAATCTTGCTTTATTTATGTATTTTTTACTTAATCCTCTACACAACGATTTATCTTTAATCAAAGCATTTTTTATTTCATTTCTATTGAAAAGGAAAGGTCAAAATGTTCCAAAGCACTCATGCTGTGACAAAAACATCTACTCATGCATCAGTAGTTCACCCCGAAGCCTGTAGCCTGTGGCCAGGAAACTATACAATAGCAACATGCTTGGCTTTAAAATGTCAGACTTTTGTTCTGAATCATAAACCTTAACCTTCTTAGCTTACAATTTAACCCTTTTTAAATCTTACTTATACTTACTACACTTAATTTTAATAACATTGATTAGTTATGGTTAACAATTTCATATTGCTTATACTCTATATTGATCATTTTAATTTATAATCAAAATTACAATGTTTATACCTTTTATTTCCCTGCCAATAGACTCTGAGAACAGCACAAGGGACAAAGTGAAAAGTTAAATGAGCCTACTCAAACTAACAAAAACACACTATATCATTCTTGTTATTACTAGAGAAACAACATGTTCTTGGTAAATCAAGTGAAACTGTGGGAATGGGGAAAAACAAAGAAATCTGTAACTGGTTATGATCAAATAGTTGTAAACACCACTGCACTCGGACCCACCGTCTCGCTGGGGGATGTGGATAGAAATCCAACATAATAACTTCATTCCACATGCACAAGAGCATGATCACAACTATAGAACTAGTTATTCTAAAATTATGAGTCAATGCACACACCACTAGCAGGAAAGATCAACAACAAAATTAAATCAAGCCAACCCATACCGGGAACATACATCAAAAACACCTTTAGTACTGACAATGCCTTTTAAATAAACCAATTAATTTTGATATATTTTTAACATGTTCTTTGAGAAACTCCAGGGCCCTCGGAATCTCCCAAAGTCATACTAAGCTAAAAGGTTAGGCCTTCTAATTCTGGGAAGCCTTGTCAAGTAACCAAAGGTGAACAAACAGCTAATTCCACAGAGCCATGCCACACACACGGGACCCCCTTGCAGCCTGCTGAACAAGGGGTGTCGCTCCTCAGGCTCCCACGCTGTTCCCTATAGCAGGATGGCTCTCAACAGAATTTCAATAACAAACATGATCACTGGCATTCCTGTTTCTTTGTTCCACCTTTTATACCTTGCCGATCTCTGGTGCTGGTTAACACTCCCCTCCCATTGCCTTCACAGAAATTAACTGAGCGTAGAGAGGTATCACTATTTTTGAAGTGAGCATTTTACTTCTTCTTTAATAAGATATAGAATTAACTCTTTTTCTTGACAGTAACTTTTAAGTAGTCACATTTTTATTGGCTTTTATTAAGCTTGTAATCAACTGGAATGTCTAGATCATTTTTCACTTGAATGAAGGAACAACAAATATCTAAACAAAAATGAGTTAAAATATCCTTATTTAAAACAAAAGTAAATCATATTATACATACACGTTTATAGATGTGTGTATGTGAATATATTTATATATAGTATACATACATACTTACACACACATAATAATAGTGTGCGTGCACATGCATTTCTGCTGTTAGCTATCATTACCAGTCCTCTGTGGCCCTCCAAAAGCTCCCAGTCTCACACTCATGGAGAATTTATCTCCTCAGGTTTCTTTAACGAGCCTTCTGCACTCTCCACTTTTACAAGACACAAATGCACAGGACCCCAGGCTTCAGTTAAGACACAGTGCCCTTTTTCAGTTGGCCTCTTAGCACCTGGATTATATCTGAAAATGTCAATTATAGAATAAATGCTTCTAATCTGGAAAGAATATGGTGACGGTTTTGGGGGGGTCTACGAATTTCATGATATAACTTATTGTTTTGATTATTTAATTTACACTAAAGAGTAAGTACAGATTCACTAATATTAGATCAAACCATTTCACCATAAAAAATGCATTAAAAGGAATAATGATCAGACTACTGAAAAAGTAGGGGTATAGAGATGTCGATCCACACTAAAACCGCACTACTAGAGTCTGACTTACCTGTCAGCATATCTGAGTTTCAGCACAATGTCATTTAATGATGATGTTATCTCAGGAAATAATACTTCACATTTCACATGCTGTGGTTACAGGAACAGTGTGGCCAAACCTCCCTCACCCAAGAAATGTAGTATTGAGCCAAGAAATCTGGGAAAGCATAGTAAAGAGATAATACTAACATTTTATGATTTTGAGCAAAATCAGTATTTTACTCAGACTCATTGGCTTTTCTACAATTTGAGGTTTTTAAAAAATCTGATGTTCAGTTCTCCACTGAAAATAAAGAGAAGACATTTATCATATTTTAGCACACATAAAGACTTAAATCTGTTTAAAATATACTGTTTAAGACACACTAGACTTCTTAGCAGTAGTGTATTCACAGCCCTGCTAAGATTGGTACCTTTGGTCAATTCATTCTTTTAAGTATTTTAAATGGTCTTAACATCAGAAAGCACTAATGAAAAGGAGCATGGGTCTTTTCTGTGTCCTTTCCAATCTCTCTATGGGATAAGGAAGGTACTATAAAAATATTAACATTTATTAAGAACTTACTATGTGCTTGACACTATTCTAAGCACTTGTATTTAGAAGCTGTAAAGTTAGTTTTAAAAATTAAATAAATATTCGACATTAAAGACAAAAGTTAAAAGCAGTCACAGACTGATACCTTAATTATGCAAGTTAGGCACATATATTTTTAATTGGCTAGGGTGCATATGAGATTTTTAAATTAATAATTATTGTCTCTAATCTATTATCTTTACTGGAAAAAACATTCAGAAGACCTGGGCTGTGCTATCTTTATCAAATATCAAATATCCTTGGTGAATGACAGTCACAACTTTCTCTTGTCATTTAGGATCCTGAACTTTCCAATATATGACTTTTGAGGATTCTTGGTAGGAAAGAGAAGTGTTTTCGAACCACTCATGACTCTACTGGAATCAAAACTGTTTGCCAGTTTAGCTATTCTTGAAAAGAAAGCTAGGGTGAGACAACGTACATCACATCCTCAGCTTCATTTTGAGGCTGCTTTAATTAGCTGGTAGTAAAAATTTAAAGCAGTGCTATGTTACACAGGAACTAACAATTGTGTGTTAAAGAGGAGAAAGTTTACCCGGCCTTATAAAATAACAATGCAAAACGAGTTCAAGTAACTTTTCAAGTAGTATCTCTCCCTCTTAATCAAAACATTAAGCAAATAATCAACAGAGAAATTACTTTTTAAAAAAACCTTACTATTATAAAGTAAAAAATTGCCATCTTATATCCACAAAGGGCTAGATTTTATTTTACGAGAACTAGACCCTATCAATAATAGAGTATGATACTACATGGTCAGACTAAACACTAACTTCTAAGACCTAATTCAGAAAGTAGTTCAAGTACACAGGAAGATTAAGCATCTCATGCTCAAATGTTTTTGACACACTAAGTACTCTATTGCTATGACTACACCATTCTCATAGATTTGCTATTTCAGCTCATCTATGAAGGTACTATATATTGCTTTAATCTAAAATTTCCACACTTAACTATTTTTGAGTTAAATTAAAAGAGAAACAACGAAAATTGCATGAATTAAAGTGTTTAGATTAACAATCACATATAAGGTACCTGTATGTTTAGTTGCTATTCAAAATTTCAAGTGTAGTAAAAAGAGTGGGCAACATTATTTCCTGGAATGTCACGATTTATGAGAAAAAAAATGTGACCTTTTAATTGAAAGCAGCTTTATAAAAATCATATATATTTTGTAAACACTCTGAGTATCTGTTACTCTCAAGAATTACACCCTTAATTGAACAAAATCTTGGTAAATTCACAAAGCAACAAAGAAGCCTCAAAGTAAACGTTCTTCAGAAAGAACAAAGAGATGTCAAAGATACGTTATTTATTGGTAAGTTTACCCACTGGTGATAACTCTATGATCGTCAGGCAATGGCCACACAAATCACAGGTAAAGATAAATGAGGGGACCGAAGAGCAAGTAGTTAACAGTAGGTTGCTGGCATTGGACAGACCTGCGTTCAAAGACCTTGACTCAGATACTTACTTGCTTTCTGATATCACATAAAAAGTATAATCTCTGTAGTATTCAGTTCTCCTCTCCTTACCACCATAATACAGGAAGAATCATATCTACATCACTGGTTATTTGGAGAACTAAATATTTTTGTGTGATGGGCTAAGAATAGCTATATATATTATTAAAGAAGAAAAGCTAAAATGAGTAAGATGGCAAAGAGCAGGTATGATGAAAGGCTGATCCGTTTACAACAAAAACAGATCAGCAATGATGGCTGATGGTGTAGACCTTGGACATAAATGACAAATAACATCCAAACAAACCAATAACCTCACAGATGCCACTAGGCTATACAAAGGCACACCAGTCAATAGAATGTGTTAAGTAGGTTGTATGTCTTGCCTAATTCCTTTCGATAATATCCTACAAGGGGAACACTGTACCTGTTTAAAGAGCATATTTATGAAAGAGCAAACCAAGTCTCACTTATTAAAAGTTGTTTCTGGGGTTACTACTATAGCACACAAAGATACATAATTCATTTCAGTAACATAGACTAGAAAAGGCCATTTGTTGTAATATGGAAACAGCTGAGGGACAAACTGTAAAACCAGACAAGAGATAAGCATATTGGAGAAACCATCCTATGATCCTAGAGACTCAAAGAAAGCAGCATAATAAAATTGTGCAAGCTCTACAAAAAAAAAAAAAAAAAAAAAAAAAAAATTAAATACAATTTGAAAGGGACAAGTATAAAATTATTTGATCAAATAGTATAATAATCATCTACTTAAGTTAGATCCTCAAAACTAAGAAAGAACAGTTGCTTAGATTCCTTGCACTTCAGTCACAAAGCTATACTCTGCTTTAGGTGCATTACTGCCTGGGACATTTAATTTAACTGTATGTTTTGTAAGGGTTCACAAGCCACTATCAAGTGAAGCTGGTATTAGGAATTAATGAAGTAATGGAACAAGGAACAAATGATTTTTAAAAATTGTTTGTATCACATTTCAACTAAACCTTTAGGAAGTGGATTTAACATCTGACAATGCTGTTATCATCTTCCTACTGGCAGATATCATTTCAGCATTAATTCAACTCATGAATCACAACATTATTTGGAATAAGAACTATTAAGAAAATCTTGCATAGTTCTTAGCTCATAGAAAGTGCTCCATTATTACTTGTTTATACTTGAATATTTTTAATTGCATTTCTATCATGCAATTGTAAATGTTGCTTATTTCTATGAATTCGGTTAAAACTTAAACATTAAGGAGCACCTAAGGCAATGATTATAGAAATATCCTCTGATTTTGTAATCCTACAATTACAAAAATGTCCTTTTCTAAACTACAATATACTCATATAATACACTCATATAGCCCTTAAAAGACTAAGGATATTAAAGAATTTATTGAAAGAAAGAAGTGAGTTCAAGTTGACATACCATGTATTATTTTGTCCGTGATATAAGATGTTTTGAGTGGTGTTAATTCAAAGGACATTGATAATGACAGTGAGGTTGAATATGTTGTGGGAGTCATAAAATGTTGAGATAATGATGCTTTGGACTTTAATATAAATCTTTCTTATAAAGAATATATTAAATGTTCTTAAATTTAATTGGGAAATCCAGAAGTTATGGTGGCCTCCCAGGATGTGGCCCAAAACCCAAATATGTCAAAATATCAGAGAAACCCAAAGGTTATGAATCTCATCAGTAAACTGTCAGCCAAATCTGGAGGTCAAGCATAATGCCCTTTTGACAAATAAAGCCCTTGCTGAAGGAAAAGTAACCTAGAAAAAAAAAAAAAAAAGGAAATTATTTGAAAATTTAAAGGCAATTAGCCTAAAGCACTCTGGTTATGTAGAAACATACTAAGATACAAAGAATTAATATACCTAGGTGCTTAAACAGGTGGTCTAAGCATCCTGAGCTTTTTGTTTTTTATAGTATGAGGCCAGAGTTTTTCCTTACTTGAGAAAGGCAGTGCTAACTAAAAGTCTAAAATGTTATATTCTGATAGCTTATGATTTGGCTTTGCACAACAGTTTGTACCATTAAATAACCTATGATTTGCTATGATAGCTGTACAGGAGAAGAACGCAAACACATGAATTTTGAAGATTCTTTCCTATATTGGCAGCTTCCGTTCTACTTTATGGAAAGTAAAAAAGGCAGAAAATTGAGTTGTAAACTATTTCTGTTCTGCAAGAAACACAACTTTGAGTACAGCTCTTGGGGAGCTGAGGAGACCCTATAGAAGGCCCTAGCATAAATACATGGGAATATGTGTAGGAAGGAAGACAGGAAAGAAAAAGTAGCAGACTGTTATGGGACTGATATTTTGAAATATATTTTAAGTACCTGGATACATAATTTCAAATAATTTTTGAAGCAATAACTGTTTAGGAATGATAATTGACTACAAATCCAGTGGCTTGCACACATTCTTTTCTTCTTTTATTTCTCCAGGGTGAATCACTTGTAATCATTGTGGCTTTTTTTTCTTTTCTTTTTTTTTTTTGGCAGCTGGCTGGTATGGGGATCTGAACATTCGACACTGGTATTATAACAGCATTGTGGCTAATACTCTTATAAGTGTCCACTAGAAATTTTCTTTATGTCATTAATATTTTTAGTTGATTCCAATCTAAGTTTTTAATAGCTGGTATTACTATAGAACATACTTAATTCATTTTTCCTATTGTTGCTAAATTGTAATAAGGAGGATGAACTCTAACAGTAATGTTCTAAAGATCAAAAAGATAACACCTGTTCCTTTTGAAACTACAGCTAAAGAACTTCAGAAAGGATCTTCATGCATATGCCTCGCTCCTACTTCTAACAGAAAGTTGGATGATGGCTCAGATAAACCAAAGAAAAGACTAAAAGAATCCTGGTTACGCTTGGAACTTCAAAATACAATTTTTATACAACAAATTTTGTGTTTCATTTACTCAGAGCATTAGCAATTCAATTTAACCACACCCTTACTTTAGCAGGAGTGGATGTTTTGTATCGAACATGGCATGTGAAAGCTGAGAACTCTTTTTCAGAAAATTCCTCTTTCATCCAAGAAGGAATATGTTTGGTATAGTTTTTGTGTTGTGCTTGCATTAGGCAGTCTCTGCCATATCCACAGGCTATCATTTATAACAAGCAATTAGAATCTCATTTAAAACAACAAATATTCTGGAATATTACTATCATAAAAAAAGGGGTTAGAAGTTTTAACGTAGAATATAGTTGAGGTTTCCCCTACTGTTGGCCCTTTTATACTTACCATATAATTTTCCTTTTAATTATCTGAAATTAATGGCACAAGTATAGTATACTTTTAATCAAGTATGGAAATATGTTTTTATATACTTTGTTTTGTTTCTCTCATGCTCCTCTTCCCACATATGAGTACTGCCCTCCACATATAACATGTGTTAAATGCATATGAAAAGTGACACCCAGCTCTCTGTTGGCTCTTCTAGGTAGACAGACTAAAATCAATGTTGTGATGACCTAGTGCTAAGGTCAAATAATTACCCAGCAAATGCTAGTTTTGCATATATATATCAGTATATTTTTTAATATGCAAGAACAACTTTTTTGCATATTATTCTTTAAAATGTTTATATAAGGGCATCTTATTTTAAACTATTCTTTTTTTTTTTTTTTTTTTACTAATCTGTCATGACTGTCTTAAGTAGATGAGAAAACCTGAAGGTTTTTAAAAATCAAACCAATGTGAATATATATAGCATGAATTGACAGTAAAATTATCAGGGAGCTAATGATTAAGCAAGACCTAAATCAGGGCACTATCCTACATCACTATAGTTATATTGAATAGTGACTATATAAAATAAGAAATTGTCTACATCATATAAATACTAATAATGAAAAGATTTGTTTTTTTATTAAAATGGTAAGAATACAAATAGCTTATATCAGTAAAATACAGTAGTGTTCAAGCTCTAATATCAACATTAAATCAGAGCCTATGGACAGATAAGTTAAGAGATTTAAGAGATTTTAAGGGGGCGGAAGGAAACATCACTGAACTTGTTACTCTAGATTACAGACAACTGCCACAGGCAAAGAAATAAAATGGCAATTAAGTTGATTGCAGTACTTTAATGTTATAAAGAAAACTTATTAAAAATACAGATTTTTTAAAATCTTACATTCTTGACAGATACATTATCACCTACCTTTCTAAAAAAAAGTAGGAGTAAACACAATTGTAGAAAATGTTAGTCTTTGAGTGGTACAATACTATGGATTTAAAAACCCTAACACACTCCTACTTTCTGCTGCTTTGAAGTCAGATTATGGCACGGAATTTATGTCAAATTGGTTCCAAAATGGAATACTGGGTCCCAGGCCAGTATTAGCAAACTGTGCCCATTTTGGCACGACTCCTTCAGCCATGAAAGCATAAATCACAAAGAAAAAAATTTAACCAACCTATTATTTGAGATACCAAGAAAGAAAAGGAAATCAGTTTTGTAAAAACACTTTTCTCTCTTTTTATAAGCTTCTTTATTTACTCCGGATAGTTAACATAACAGTGTTCAATAGTGAAGTAAGCAGATTTTACACTCACTATTACTGTATGGATAGAAAGAGCCATATGCATTTTTGTTTTTATAAGTCATCTCAGATCACTGCAATATGGCGCATGAGAACAGAGATTCAGAGGCACAAAGTTATAAATACATTTAACATTGTCAAGCATTCAAAAGATAAATGCAATCATATAGCAAAAAAAAAAAAATCAGTTTGTAACTTTGACCTTTCTCAAGGATGTGAAGAATCTTTTCGTGTGTCAGAAATCTCTATAGCAAAGATTCCTATAAGAGAGAAAAATCATGCAGATTAATATTTTAACTCAACTATTGTTATAATTCTAGAATTACCTTAGCAAAACTAAAACATTTTTTCCCCAGCTTCTGTAAAGGAAAATGGATATAATGTGTTTTTTTCACTCAGTTTTCACAAACTGTGGTACGTTCATACCATTCAACAATAAAAAGAATAACTATTAATATGTATAACAACTTGGATGGATTTCATGGGCACTATGCTGAATAAAAAAGCCAATCTCAAAAGGTTAGATACTGTGTATGATTCCATTTACATAACATCATCAAAATGACAGAATTATAGAGATGGAGAAGAATTTAGAGTTTGCCAGGGGATGGAGGAGGTGAGGACTACAACTATAAAGAGGTATCATGAGGGTCTGAGTTCTTTGGAGCTAATGGAACAATTCAGTATCTTGATTGTAATGGTGGTGGGTGTGGTGTGTAAAAAAACTACACACATACATACACACACACACAAATGAGTGCATGTAAAAATACATGAAATCTGAATAAGGCCTATAAACTAGTTAATTGTATTGTACCAATGTCAATTTCCTGCTTTGTAAGATATTGCCATTACAGAGGCTGAGGAAGGATATGTGAGAGACTGTACTATTTTTGCAACTACTTGTGAGACTATAATCATTTTTTAAAAATACAATCCAACAATCCTGCTGCTGAGTATATGCCCAAAAGAATGGAAATCATCATGTTGAAGGGATACCTGCACTTCCATGTTTATTGCAGCTCTATTTACAATAGCCAAGAGATGGAACCAACCTAAGTATCCATCAGCAGATGACTGGATAAGGAAAAAAAAAGTGTTATATATGCACAATGGAATACTACTCTACCATAAAAAGGAATGAAATTCTGCCTTTTGCAGCAACATGGATGCACTTAGAGAACATTATGTTAAGTGAAATAGGCCAGGAACAGAAAGAGAAGTATCACATCTTCACTCATAAGTGGGAGATTTTTTTTAAAAAGGCAAAAAAAAAAAAAAGGAAGAAAAATACAACAATCACAAAAATTCCTTCTACTTTCAAAAGGAGAGAAAGGAACTGAGGCCACCAGAGGTGGGAAAGGGGGAGGAGTGTTAAGGAAAAATTGGTAAAGGGACACAAAATATGATTACATTGTGTAATGATAAAAGAAATACCACACAATGGAATACTACTCAGCAGTTAAAAGGATCACGTGACAACTACTAGTACATGCAATAACCTGTATAAATATCAAATATATTATGCTGATAAATCTCAAATATATATGACCACCTGGAAAAGGCAAAACCAGAGGGACAGGAAAGAAAGCAGTGGTTGGGGGAAAGTAAATTAAGTACATTGTCTGTTGTCTAGATAATAGGCAGCAGTCAAAGGACACCATTTAAAACTGGCAGTAAAAGGTATAGTAAGAAAAAAGGGAATTAAGGCTATTACTAAAAGTATAAATAGAAAGACAGCAACTAAAATAAAATAAAACTTTTCTAAATACTAAAAGAAATTTGTTGAAATGCAAAGAGGACTAACCAAATGGAGAAACACAGCAAGTATTACATAAACATATACCGTAATCTTAACATAAGATAATATGATAGAGTTGAGACCAAACGTAATAGTCACATTAATAACATGAAGAATTTTAACTAATCTATTAAAAAACAAAAAGGTTTTCAAAATGGCTCATAAAGCAAAATTCAAACCCATACTGAATCCAAGAGATATACTTAGAAAGCAGTGATTCAAAAAAGTGAAAAAATAAAGATATTTACCAGGAAAATGTAGACAATAAGAAAACAGGAGTTACAACTCTAATACCAAAGTAAAAAACAAAATTTGGCCAAGGTGAGACGAGCCCTGCATACCTTTGGGGACCCAGACTCTAGCCTCAGAAAGCCCTGCTCACTGCTGGAACAGGAGTCAAGGTGGTGTACCATAGCTACCACCACACCTACGGTTACCACAAGGATGGTTCACCACCACAGTAGCACCCAGGGCCACTGTACAGGCAACCTGCACACACTTGACTACAATGATAAAAGAAGAGTGACCAGCAGAGCCTGCAAATAGAGGAGGAAATCTTTATTCTCAGAGTCAACCCCAGAGTAACAGAAGCAGCAAGTCCTCTATCAGATGACCAAACATCAACAAAAAACTACTGGAACTCCAAACAAACAAGAAGATATGACACCACTGAAGGAGTACAGTAATGCTTCAATACTAGACCCCATAGAACAGGGAACCCTTGAAATGTCTGAAAAGGAATTCCAAGCAATGAGCTGAAGAAAACTCAAAGAGATAAGAGAAGACTCAATTAGAGAACACAATGAAACAAAAAATATCCAGAATATGAAGGAGGAAATTTATAAAGAAATCAATACTTTAAAAACGAATGTAGCACAACTCCTAGAAATGAAAGACTCACTCGATGAAATAAAATACGCAACAGAGAGCTTGAGCAGCAGGCCAGAGCAGACAGAATAAAGAATTGCAGATCTTGAAGATGGTCTTTCTGAAATAACCCAGGCTGACCAAAAAAAAAAAAAAAAAGGAAAGAAAGAATTAAAAATAATGAAGGAAATCTAAGAAAGCTAGCAGACAACCTCAAGAGCTCAAACATCTGAATCGTGGGTAGTTCAGAAGAGGAGAAAGGAAAAAACACTGAAAACCTATTCAAGGAAATAATAACAGGAAACTTCCCAGGCATAGAGAGAGATGCAGACATTCAGATCTAGGAAGCCCAAAGGTCTCCAAACAGATTCAATCCAAAAAGATCTCCAAGACACATTATATTCAAATTTGCAAAGCTCAAAGACAAAGAGAGAATTCTAAAAGCAGCAAGATTAAAGTGTCAAGTTACCTATAAGGGAAACTCCATCAGACTAACAGCAGATTTCTTAACTGAAATCCTATAGGCCAGAAGAAAGTGGGATAATATATTCAAAATACTGAAAGAAAAAAATTGTCAGTCAAGAATTCTATACCCAGGAAAGCTCTCCTTCTGAAATGAGGGAGAATTAGTATATTTCTCAGACAAACAAAAATTCTGGGAGTTCACCACCACACGACCAGCCCTGCAAGAAATTCTGAAGGGAGTCCTTCATCTGGAATCTGAATAATGATGATCACTATTATGGATACACAAGAAAGAGCAAAACCTGCTGTTTAAAACAAAAATGCAAATGAGAAAGAGAAAGAAGCTAAATCATGTCACCTCAAATTTCCAACTAACAATGAAAAGAGAAATAAAAGGGGAAGTAATGAACAAAAGATATTTAAAACATTTAAATAGAAAGCAATAAAATGACAGGAGTTAAACAATACCTGTCAATAACAATCCTAAATGTGAATGGATTAAACTTCTCATTCAAAAGACACAGACTGACTGATTGGATTAAAAAGCTAGACCCAAGTATATGCTATCTTCAAGAGACTCATCTCACTTGTAAAGACACACATAGGTTAAAAGTGAAGGGATGGAAAAGATATACCATGCAAATGGAAACCAAACATGAGCATGAGTAGCTATTCTTATATCAGATAAAATAGACTTTAAACCAAAAACCATAAAAGGGACAAAGAAGGCTACTATATAACGAAAAAGGGATCTGTCCAGCTAGAAAACATAACAATCATAATATGTATGCACCCAATACTGGAGCACCCAGATATATAAAGAAAACACTCTAAGACTCAAAGAAACAGACCCTAATATTAGTGGGTGACCTGAACACTCCTCTCTCAGTATGGGACAGATCTTCCAGGCAACAAATCAACAAAGAGACACAGGATCTAAAGTATACCTTAGACCAACTGGACCTGGCAGATACATACAGAACATTTCACCCAACAGCTACAGAATATTCATTCTTCTCATCAGCACATGGAACATTCTCCAGGATAGACCACATACTAGGTCACAAATCTAGTCTCAGCAAATTTTTTAAAAACTGAAATCATGCCAAGTACCTTTTCAGACCACAATGGACTAAAACTGGAAATCAATAATAAGCAAAACCCTGGAAACTATAAAAATGCATGGAAACTAAACAATAGGCACCTGAATGACCTATGGGTCCAAGAAGAAATTAAACAGGAAATCAAAAATTCTCCTGAAACTAACAAAAATAAAGATACTTCATACCAAAGCCTGTGGGATACTGCAAATTCAGCACTAAGATGGAAGTTTCTTGCAATAAATGTTTACATCAAAAGAATATTAAGACTTCAAATAAATGACCTAATACTGTGCCTCAAAGAACTAGAAAAACAACAACAATTCAATCCTAAAGGTAGTAGACAGAAAGAAATAATTAAGATCAGAGCAGAACTAAACGAAAAAGAGACCCCAAAAATGATACAAAACAGCAATGAAACAAAAAGTTGGTTTTTTGAGAAGATAAATAAAATAGACAAACCATTAGCTAGGTTAACAAAAAACAAACAAACAAAAAAAGAAAGAACACCCAAATAACAAAAATCAGACATGAAAAGGGACACATTACAACCGATACCACATAAATATGAAGAATCATTAGAGACTATTATAAACAACTGTATGACAACAAATATGAAAACCTGGAAGAAATGAATAAATTTCTGGACACATACAAATTACCCAGACTGAATCAAGAAGAGATGGAAAACCTGAACAGACCAATAACAATCAACAAGACTGAAGCAGTAATCAGCAATCTCCCAACAAAGAAAAGCCCAAGTCCAGATGGCTTTTCAGCTAGATTCTTTCAGACATATAAAGAGGAATTAATACCAGTTCTCTTCAAACTATTCCAAAAATTTGAAACAGAAGTCATTCTCCCAAACTCATTCTATGAGACCAGCATCACACTGATACCAAAACCAGACAAAGATACAACAAAAAAAGAACATTACAGGCCAATATTCTTTATCAACATAGATGCAAAAATCCTCAACAAAATATTAGCAATCAGAATATAGCAACACATCTAAAAATTTATACACCATGATCAAGTCGGATTCATCCCAGGGATACAAGGGTGGTTCAACACACGAAAGTCATAAATGTGATACATTATATCAAAAAATCAAGAACAAAAACCATATGATTATCTCAATAGATGCAGAAAAAGCATTTGACAAAATTCAACATCCCTTCATGATAAAGACTCTCAACATATTAGGTATAGAAGGAAAGTATCTCAACCCAATAAAAGCCATCTATGACAAGCCCACTACCTATATCATCCTGAATGGGGAAAACCAAAGGCTTTTTCCTTATGAACAGGAAGAAGATAAAGATGCCCACTCTCACTACTTCTATTTAACATAGTATGAGAGGTACTAGCTAGAGCAGTCAGGCAAGAGAAAGAAATAAAGGGCATCCAGATTGGCAAAGATGAAGTCAAACTGTCCCTATTTGTAGATGACATGATACTATATATAGAAAAACCAAAAAACTCTATCAAAAAACTCTTTGAGCTGGTTAACAATTTCAGTAACATTGCAGGATACAAAATAAATACCTCCAAATCGGTTTCATTTATATTCTCCAATAATGAGCTAACAGAAAGAGAAATCAAGAAAGTCAGCCCTTTACAACAGTCACACACACACACAAAAAAAACCCCCCAAAAACAAAAAAAACCCTAGGAATCAATTTAACCAAGGAGGTGAAAGATCTCTATAATGAGAACTACAAACCACTACTGAAAAATATTAAAGAAGACACAAAAAGATGGAAAGACATTCCATGCTCTTGGATTGGAAGAATTAACGTTGTGAAAATGTCCATATTACCCAAAGTGATCTACAGATTCAATGCAGTCCGCATCAAAATACCAATGTTATTCTTCACGGAAATGGAAAAAACAATCTTAACTTACATATGAAACAACAAAAGACCCCAAATAGTCAAAGCAATCCTGAGCAAAAAAATAAAGCCAGAGGCATAACACTACCTGACTTCAAATTATACAACAAAGCTATAGTAACCAAAACAGCATGGTACTGGCATAAAAATACACACGGACCAGTGGAGCAGAATTGAGAACCCAGAAACCACTCCTTGGGCTTGACAAAGACAACAAAAACATACACTGGGGAAAAGACTGCCTTTTCAATAAGTGGTACTGGGAAAGTCAATATCCATATGCAGAAAAATGAAACTAGACACACACCTCTCACCATATACCAAAGTCAACTCAAAACGGATTAAAGACTTAAGTATAAGACCTGAAAATGTAATACTACTAAGGGAAAATATAGGGGAAACACCTCAGGAACTACATCTAGGCACAGACTTTATGAACAAGAGCCCAAAAGCACAAGCAACAAAAGAAAAACAATAAACAAATGGGACTATATCAAACTAAAAAGCTTCTGCACAGCAAAGGGAACAACCAACAGAGTGAAATGACAACCCAAAGAGTGGGAGAAATTTTTTGCAAACTATACATACAACAAGGGATTAATATCCAGAATATACAAGGAACTCAAGCAATTGCACAGTAAAAAAACAAATAACCCAATTAAAAAATGGGCAAGGGAGCTGAATAGACATTTTCCTAAGGAAGACAAAAAATGGCCAACAGTTACATGAAAAAATGCTCAATATCACTAATCATCAGGAAGATGCAAATTAAAACCACACTAAAATATCACCTCACCCCAGTTAGACTGTCTATAATCAAAAAGACAGAGAATAACAAATGCTGGCAAGGATGTGGAGAGAAGGGAATGCTCCTACACCATTGGTGGGACTGTAAATTAGTACAATCACTATGGAAAACAGTGTGGAGATTTCTCAAACAACTACAGATAGATTTACCATACAATCCAGCAATCCCACTTCTGGGTATATACCCAAAGGAATAGAAATCATGATATCAAGGGATATCTGCACTCCCATGTTCATTGCAGCTCTGTTTGTAATAGCCAAGATATGGAACCAACTTAAATATCCATTGATGGACGATTGGATAAAGAAAATGTGGCATATATACACAATGGAATACTACTCTGCCATCAAAAAGAATGAAATTTCTGCCATTGCAACGACATGGATGAGCTTGGAGAAACTTATGTTGAGTGAAATAAGCAAAGCAAAGAGGGAAAAATACCACATGTCCTCATTCATAAGTGGGAGCTAAGAGAGAAAGAAGGAAGGAGAGAAAGGCCACAGTGGTGCATTGGACTCGCAGAGGGAGAGAACATACCTAGGGTTGCAAAGTGGAATAGGGAAAAGGCAGAGGGGTAGGGAGGTCGGGGATTAATTGGGTGGAGGATGAAGTATAATCGCAATTTGTGGTAATAGGCATGCTGCCAGTATTGATCTGGCCATCACATCTTGGGCACAAGTGATGATGGTCAGCTTTGTACCCCATGACTATTCATAACCAATAAAAAAGTAAAAAAATAAAAATAAAATAAAATAAAATCTTTAATATTAAAAAAAATTAAATGCATCAGAAAAGGATACTTTATGAAAGTCACATTTCACAGTGAAGAATGACAGTTCAGAATATCTACCCAACAAATAAAACAGAAACTATCTATATAATATAAAGTTTATGAGAGACACAAGAAGAAATAAAAACATTCTAGTAATAGGAGACCTTAAAACACCACTCTTAGTACAAAACAGGTCAAGACGACATAAATTAAGCAACAATATAAAAGATATACATAAAATCAAAAAGGTAAATCTTTTAAATATATATTAAATACTATATCCTAATAAGAAAGAATATATCTTCTCAAGTCCTCGTGAACTGTTCACAAAAATTGATCATGTAGTAAAACACAAAGAAAACATCAGTAAGTTTCATAAAACAAATACTATAGAAAATATTCTCTAATCACAATGCAATAACACTAGAAATTAAAAATGAAACTAAAACACAAAAAAGTCCTTCCAGATAGAAATCAAAATATTTTCCATCACATAACTCTTGGGTAAAAGTGAATATACAAATAAAAATTACAGAATTTTTGAGAAGTAATAATAAAAACATCACTTATCAGAATCTTATGAAAAATTCATAAGCCACAACATTGGTCACTTCTGTGCAAATATATTTGAAAATTTATAGGAAATGAACAATTGTTTAGGAAAATAGAGTAGAGATACAAAGCCTAAAAAGATCAATTTCCAAAGAAGAAATATAAAGTTACAAGGAAGTAATCAACAAACAAAGAACCAACGCTATGTGGTTTCACAGGTGAATTCAACCAAATCTTTAGAGATCAGATAGTCTCAAAGCAACGTAAGTACTTCAAAGTATAGAGAATATAATTCAAGACATAAAAATAGGAAAAAAAGAAGTAAAACTATCTCTTTTTGTAGGTGATATGATAGTACAGTAGAAAAACCTAAAGAATCAAAGACAAAACTTAATAAAATAAGAAAAGAATTTAGCAAGGTAGCAGAATAGAAAATTAATAGTCAAATAACAATAGCATTTGATGAAGATATAATGAATGAAAAAAACATTTATAACAGCTGCAGAAAGGATAAAATATTTAGTAATAAACTTAACAAGAAATGTTCAAACCCTATATAAAGAAAACTACAATCCATTAATGAAAGACACAAAAGTGAATTTGTACAAATGGAAAGACATCTCTTCTTGGTCAGGATGTCTCAACATTATCAAGATGTCAGTTCTCCCCAAGTTAATTTACAAACTTGTGGTCAAAACAAAAATTCCAATGGGCTTTTTTTTTAATGGAGCTCGACAAGTTGACCCTAAATTTCATATAAAAGAAAAAAATCAAAAGAAAATACAGACAATTAAAAGGAAGAGCTCTTAGAGAGCACTAGCCCACTGTTGTGCTGGAGCTGGCTTACAGTTGATTTTAAACATTCAAGAATTTTGTGGTTTAGTGGTTAAACCATTGGTAGCTTGAAACTGGACATGTATTTACACCACAGAAATTGGTAAGTGCTACAGTTCAGGGCTTCTCCCTTCTCCCCTTTGGAGAGCCAGTTTATCAGAACACCATTGGATTAGTCCTACAAAACTAAAAATACCACAAATCCTTTATAATTAAAATAGTATGGGACTCGCACGTGAATAGGTAAGTCAATGGCATATAAACAGAAAGTTCAGGAGACTTGAATCACTGGGACAGAGTATTTGAATAAATGATCTTGGAACAACTGCATAGTTATTTGGAAAAATATAAAATTAGATCAACTCCATACACAAAATAAACTCCAAATGGATCAGAAATCCAAATGTAAAGAGTAAAACATTGGTAAAGATTTTCTAACTATGAGTAGAAATCCAGATGTATTAAAGGAAAAAGTTTTAGAATTTGACTACATAAAAACTTTTACATAGCTCTACCATAAATCAAAAAATTTACAACTATTAAAAAGCAACAACAGCCAAGCTGGGGCCTCTAGAGATCAGAGGTAGAGGAGGAGAGACCTACAGAGTGCATGAAGGTGGGAGAAGCCAGGATGAGAGAAAGAAAGGACTGCTCCCACCACTTTGAGCCCTGTCCTGTTCAAGGCTGGAGCTGTAAGTGCATGAAGCAAGAGCTGGCAAAGCCACAACTGTGCCCTTCATATGAAGTTGCTTGGAGGTGGCAGGGGAGAAGAGGGCCTTGGTGGTTCCCATGGACCCACATAGGAGCAAGGAACAACTGAAAAAAGCCACTCAGAGGCTGGTGAGTCATTGCAATGGACTGGCACATGGCCCATCCTATTGGAAGTGTTTGGAGCATAGGCAGTGGTGGAGACAGGCCACTGGGGGAACACTGGGGCACAACATGGACAGCTGATCTGCCTGCCAGTCAGCACAGGACCACTCAGTGGAGACTGGTCAGGAATACAGATCTGCAGGGGGTGCAGTTTGCTGAAAAGACTCAGGTCCAGACCAAAGTTTCCACACAACCCAGGTGCACCAGATCTCGTCAGACCTGTAAGTACTTACAAGGCCAACCATTAAAACCTGAGCTGCACAAAAAGCCTTCCCCAGGGAATCAGCAGCAATGAAGTAATTTAGCTCAATTACGGGGCTTTAGTGCTGGTCCCCATAGGAAATCTCTCCATTTTAGAAGTAAGCAAAGGACAACAAATTGGTTTAAGTGCAGAGTTTAGGTGTTGGGAACAGCGAATAATCCAACACAGAGCTGAAAGAAAAAACAAAATACCCACAGACCGGAGACAAAGTTTGATATTAACTAGTCAAGGTCTCATTTCACCAAAAACACCTATAAAACCTGGAAGGACTGGAAGCCCCCTGGGGTCCCAAGCCAGGGAGCGGGGAGGGCCATGGGCCTCAGCAATACCCCCACAACACCCGCAACCAGCCCAGCAAAGACCACCTAGCCACTGCAGGAAGCGCCCTGGGCTCCCAAGCCAGGACAGCGGGGTACTAAGGGCTGTGGCCCCACTTCCCCAACACCCACTACGAGGCCAGCAATGACCACCAAGCCACTGCAGGAAGTGCCCTGGGCTCCCAAGCCCAGGTGGTGGGGGGCTGAGGGCTTCAGCCACACACCCCTGACATCTGCATTCAGCCCAGCAATGACCAAGCCACCACTGGAAGCCCCCTGGTCTCCCCTACAGGAATGAGAGGGTGCCACTGGCCTCAACAATGCACCCCTCCTTCCTCCTTCTCCCACCCTATTTCCTTCCCTCTTCCTCTAGCCCCCTGCCCCCAACTGCTCTGTAACATCTTAGAATGTAAAAAAATAGTAAGATTAATACATAAACTTAAAATTTAAAAAAACCTTTTACATACAAAAAACAGTGCTAGCAAAATTAAAAAACGAATGAAAAAATGGTAAAAAAATATTTGTATCATATATCAGTGATAAAGGGCTAGTCTCCCAAATTTGTTTTTAAAAATTTTACAAAAAGACCAAAAATCCATTAGAAAAAATAGGCAAAAGAAATCAACAGATATTTCATAAAAAGAGATATAAAAATAACCTTTAAATCTATGAAGATATTCAACTTCACTTCAAGAGAAAAGCGAATTAAAACTACACTGAAATACCATTTCTCACACATGATATTGGCACAAATTCAAAAGAGTAACAGTATACTCTGTTGATGAGGCTGTGGGGAAACAGGCACTCTCACATATTGCTGGAAAAAATGCAAAATGTAGGGGAATTTGGCACTACCTAACAAAACTACATATTCATTTACTCCTTGACCCAGCAAACCCACTTCTAGAAATTTATTCTGAAAATTCTCTTCCACAGATATGAAAATATATATACACAAGATTATTCACTATGGCCTTGTTTGTGATTGCAAATTGCTAGAAACTACCTCAATGTCCAAGTTTAGGAGTCTGGTTGAATAAATTTGGTATATCCACACAATGGAGTACTATGCAGCTGCAAAAAGGAATAAGGACAATCTCTGTGAATTAATATGGAGTGATTTCCAGGAGACATTATTGCGCGAGAAGAGCAAAGAAACACATATAGTATGCCCCTTTTTGCATGACAAAGGAAAAGTAGGAAAAACTATATATCTGCGTATCATTACCATAAAACCATAAAGGAAGTGGGTGAAGGCATGGGTGATGGGATGGAAGGCATTCAAGAGAAAGTGGCACTTCTCTGAGTATTACTTTTGTGGAGTTTTGACTTGCCAGGTTTCATGGTGGGGAGAGAGAGATGGAGGGATGAATAAGTGGAGCACAGAGGATTTTTAGGGCAGTGAAACTATTCTGTCTGATACCATAATGGAGAATACATGACACCATGCGTTTGGAAAAACCCATAGAACTATACAACACAAAGAGGGAACCCTAACGTAAAACTGAATTAATAATAATATAGCAATATTGGTTCATACATGTAATAAATGTACCACATTAATATAAGATGTTAATAATAGGAGAAACTGGGAGGGGGCAGTTATGGGGGCAAGGGAACTATCTGTACTTTCTGCTCAATTTCTCTGTAAACCTAAAATGGTATAAAAATAAAGCCTATTATTTAGAAAAAAAATTTTTTAATTGAAAGCATGCTAATCTACATATTTAAAAATAAAACTAAATCAAGGAAAACACTAGGGAGGGGGAAAATGGAAAATGAAAGCAAATTGAAACAAATAAATCTAATGTTATTTCAAAGAATACTATACACAAGGGGGGGGTATAAAAGAATTAACCCAAGTAATCTATGAACTCAATATTTGCCTATATGCCCTCAAGAATTGGGCAAGGTAGTACATGAGAAGGAAGAATTGCAAACAGATCCTGAACTTTTTAAAAGTCCTCTATTTATTGAAGTGACATACATGAAGAAATTTTGAAACTATTTTAGATGCACTATAGGAATGAACAAATAAGAAACTACAGCTATGTTGTTGAATAAATGTGTTGGTGTTTAGCCAGGGTTCTCACATAGAAGAAAGAACATACAAATAAGGAATGGAAGAAAGCAAGGAAGAAACCTGTGAGGACGGTTTGGGATTGGAGGTTTTGGTTATTTTTTTTTAAATGTGTCTGTCTAAGTGTGTGTGTGAGAGGGAGTATGTGTGCATGTGTGCAGTGAGAGAGGGAGCATGTGCAAGAGTGTGACGCATGAGACAACACACACAGGGTAAAATTTTACCATAGTGAGTATAGGTAAATGGTATGCAGATTTTTTGTGTTATTTTTACTTTGTAACTTGCAAAGTTGAAATTATTTCCAAAAAATATATATTTATGAAATTTGTGACATATAAGAATATACCTAAAATATTTTCCTCTGAAAAATTATCTTATTACTTTCCTAGAGCATATATACGAGGGTACTTCAAGAAACTAATGGAAAGATTTGTATTATTTTTTAATTTTACTTTCCCATGAACTTTTTGAAATACTCACGTATTTTATGGTGCTATAATTAACCAACATTTTGTAATAAAAGTACATAAAAAATGTGTGTTGTAGAAATAAGAAGAAAATCAGACTCTGAAAATATAATTTATACAAACAGACAAAATATTAATGATCTTTCAATTTTAGTTAATATTTATATAAAACTGATTTAATTATTAAAATCTTTTATTTTTACATCAACATGTCTTGGTAATCATGTTTAAATATCACAATAGTAGACTGTTTATTGAGTTTCCTTACTCCCTCAAATATTCATTGTACTATATATTGCTATATGG
Source organism: Cynocephalus volans (assembly GCF_027409185.1). Lineage (NCBI taxonomy): Eukaryota > Metazoa > Chordata > Mammalia > Dermoptera > Cynocephalidae > Cynocephalus > Cynocephalus volans. The sequence goes on along the minus strand of NC_084473.1, from coordinate 95,543,483 downwards.
TCCCAAGAGAACAGATCCTTAAGCTGACTTACTCTTCTAACGATCGATCGAGGCCTCGGTCAGGAGACTGATGGTGAGCACGTTCGGGTGAATGACATTTTGTATTTGGCTTCATTGTAGAACTCAAATGATAAGCATTACTTGAGTAATTCTGGCGACGAAGTTCCTGTACAGCCCTCTCCCTAAAGCAAAATGTGATGGTTTTAAATTTTATATCCAGTGACATTATTAATACTGTCAAAATTGTAGTTCAATTCATACTTTAAATTCTAACCATTATGAAATAACTAAAACCTATTGTTACTTAAGAAACAATGCCTTCCAGGCTAAACATTGCATAGAGACAAACGTACCTTTCAAAGCGCTCTGTCCCTAGTTGTCTTTTGGTAATATCTAAATCGGCTTCCAACTGCGTTACTACATTTCTGAACTGGGCTACATCTCTACTCTGGATGGCCCTGTGTAAAAAAGAGAGTAATAGCTGATCAAACTTAAAATATGGCTATGATTCCTGGAGTATATTCAAGTGCATTGGCAAGGGTTTCTCAGCAGGATCCAAGTCAAACTGAGATTTTTATGGAAAGATTTGTTAGTATATATAAAATATGCCAATTTTTGTTGTAGTAAATGTACAAAGTAGCCTTCTCGAAAAGCCTAAGTAATAGATTATATTATTTATTATCTTTCTATATTATCTATTTACTGCAAATCATTTTTATAAAAGTACTTTGAAGAATTATATAAATGTAAAGAAGTAGTATGATCAAATAACACTGGAATTCACTAGCACGATGATTATAAATCGAGTAAGTTTTACATATGAGGGTACTTCAAAAAGTTCATTCAAGAAAGGAATTGCATTATCTTTTCATTCCATTTTTCCATGAGCTTTTTGAAGTATCCTTATAGAGTTATAATGAAATTTGATATACACACTGTTAAAAACATAAAAATTCTTCAATTTAACAAGATCTTCCTTAAAGCTAAACAGTGCCTTAAAAATCCCTGTGATAAGGCATTCTACCGTAAGAAGATAATAACAGATGAATGCTGCTGGCACAGAACATTCTATCCTCTTTGCTTGCTTTCAGGACAGCATTATATGAAACCAAAATTTAAGAGACTAAAAAACACAAAAAAGCTTCTCATGTTGACCACGTCTAAGAGACAGTACTTACAAACCAGTCTAAAGCAGAGAATACCCCTTAATGTGGGAGTTTTGGCATACTTCACTAAGGCAGATTTCCACCTACCAGCTTTAGAAAGTAGATCCTGCAGAACCAGTTGAAGGTACCACAATAGCCCAGCTATGGTAACTGAAAAGAATGACTCAGTCACTGCTGCCATGACCTGAAAGCAGGTTATGAAGGTAACTGGCTCTGCCTCTGCAGCCTTTGCCTAGCCAGGGACTCCTGGAGTGGCTGATTGCTGAGATTATGATTCTTATCCTTCCCCAGGCCCCAGGCTTAGATGTGAGGACAGAGTGGTGGCTGGATGAAAAAGTGTTATAGTTGAGACAGATAAGAACACGGGCTAGGGTTGCCCATCAATTTTTGTGAGAGGTAACCAAGCTTAATAAAACATTCACTATCCAGGCAGGCATTTTCACCCAACCCTCCAGTCAACTCTGGTCAAGGGTCTTCTAATAAGGTACTGGTGATAGCTAGGAATTCTTAAAAAAAAAAGCCAAAATCAATGCTCTGGGGAAGTCTTCATTACTTTGTGAATGCAGGAGTTCTTTCAGGTACCCAGTACATAAGGAAATACTACATGACAAATGGAAAGACTAGGTAGCAATACCAGGAGGGTCCATACATATAAAAATTTTGGTTTCAGAATGCTTAATTTTTTTCTAATCTGGCTATATTTCCTTCAGGCAAAATTTTAGATCAGACATTCTATTATATCCAAAATTCTGTTGGAAACAATCAACAGAGATGGTTAGACTTAAATTTAGATGAAAAAAAGACCCCATAATATAAATAAGTACTAAGTCTTAGGCTAATTACAATATTTCTGATCCTCAGTTTAATTCATGGCAAATTATGAGAGCTAAATTCTCTAAATTCTAGCTTTAAAATTCTATTAATCTATAAAGTACCCCAAATTTAAGAAATAACGGCTTTGTTGTTATATTACTAACCAACTCACATTTTATTTTCTGCCAAACAAAGGTGTTCTTTAAGAAGCTGAATTTCAGATTCTTTTTCCTGAAGTGCTATCTGAGATTGATATTCTTTGTCTCGATTGGCCACCAGCAAAGCTTCTAGATTTTGCATGGAGATTCTTTCATTTGTCATCTGACTCCTGAGGAGTTCTATTTCAGAATGAGCAGAATCTAACTCATTTTCCATCTGTACAATAATAGGAAGATATCTATATTTATTCCCATTCATTCACTTAACTGATGAATTATCAGGAAGTCTTAAAAATTTGGTAGTATGTTATGAACTGACAATTACTTTTAATTTCTTGATTTAAAATTGTGCCCTCCTTCTTACCAAATACACATACCAAAAATATACATATAGTATCACTTTCTTCATCTCCTAGATCCTATCAGAAAATTCATTAATTTAAGTAAAGGTTTATTAATCCCAAACCACAATCAATTTCCATTTCCAACTTTCATATTCTCTATACATTTCTGCAAGACTGACACGGTGGTATCTGTGACTACTGCTTTTTCCTGAGTTAGGAGAGTCACAAACACCTGACTACCTTGTGGAATGCCACTGTCTGCCTTAGTTGAGGAATATGAGGAGTAACTGCACATTCCCTCTCTTGCATAAACCTGTAGAAAGCTTCCTTTTTGAAGGTTATCTTGAGCCTAAAATATGCTTAGTAAGCCAAATGTTTCTACAGATAGAGGAAGACCAGTCATTACTATTTAGAAAAAAATCTTTTTCTTATCTCATAATACACATTATAATAAATTCTATATGCACTTAAAAAGTTAAATGTGAAAAGATAAGCTTAAAATTCCAGGAGAGAAATAAAAAAAAATTAAATTACTGGGTAAGGTACGTAGGTAGGTAGAGAAAGAGCTTAGAGTTAGACATAACATAAAAATAAGTTTGACTACACAAAAAATAAACATTTTGATAGTCAATATAAACAACCAAATTTGAAAGGAAACAACTGGAAGAAACTCAGTAAATAAAATAAATACATAATACTGTGTCTTTACTAATGTAAAGAACTCATATAAATTGATGAGAAATATAAACTAATGATATGATCAGAAAATTTATAAAAGAAGAAATACAACTAAATAGTAAATATATGGAAAAATTTACAGTTACTAGTAATGAAAGAAATATAAATTAAAACAAGTTGCTATTTTTAGTCTGGGGTTTCTTACCTTGACAATATTGACCTTTTGAGTGGAATAATTATTTGATGTGGGGGGCTGCCCTATGTATTATGGGATGCTTAGCATACTGGCCTCTACCCACTAAAGGATTGCCACTAGCATTCCCCACCCCAGTCATGACAATCAAATATGTGTCTAGACATTGCTAAATGTCCACTGGAGAGTAAAATCTCTTTTGGTTGAGTCGAAAAGAGTCTATCGAAGATGCTGTTCACGTCTGCCAAACTGGCAAATTTGTTAGTTTGTGCTGATGAACACTAAAACGGGTAATGGCAATCTCACACACTTTGTTGGCAGGAGAAGAAAACGAAGCATCACTTTTTTGGTAACAGCTTCACTGGAATATAATTCACATACCATACAACTCACCCATTTAAAGTACACAATTCAATGGTTTTTAACATATTAACAGAGTTGTGCAATCATTACCACACCTAATGTTAGAACTTTTTCACCATCCCCAAAAGAAATTCAGTATCTGTTAGCAGTTACCCCGTCTGCCCTCCATGGCCCTAGGCAATCCCTAATTTATTTTCTGCCCTATGACTTGCCTTATTCTGAATGTTTCATATAAATGGAATCATACACTGTGTGTGCTTTTGTGACTGGCTTCCTTCACCTAGCATAATGTTTTCAAGGCATCAATGTTTTAGTGGGTATCAGTACTTCATTACTTTTATTGCCTAATAATATTCCATTGCACAGATGTACCACAGATATCCAATCATGAGTTAGGAACATTTGTGTTATTACACTTTGGGGCTACTATAAATAATGCTGCTATGAACATTTGTGTACAAGTTTTTGTGTGGGCATAATTTTCATTCCTCTTGGATAGATAAGACTGGAAATTTTAGGTTGTTTGGTAATCCTATTTTTAACATTTTGAGGAACTGCCAAAATGTTTTCCAAAGTGGCCCCACTATCTTACATTCTCACCAGCAATGGCTAATGGTTCCACTTTTCTCCCTATCTTTGTCAGTACTTTTTATCATCTTTTCGATTATAGCCATCCTAGTGGTTGTAAAATGATGGTTTTGATTTACATTTCTCTGATTGTAATGATGCTGAGCAACTTTTCATGTGCTTGTTGGCCATTTATGTATCTTCTATAGAAAAATGTTTACTGATATCCTTTGCCCATTTTTTTTAGCTGAGTAATGTCTTGGTCTGTTTTCTATTGCTATAATAGAATACCTGAGACTGGGTAATTTATAAAGAAAAGAGGTTTATTTAGCTCATGGTTCTGGAGGATGAGAAGTTCAAGATCAGGTGGCACATGTGGCAAGGGCCTCATGCTGCCTCATAACATGGTGGAAAAGTGGAGGGACAAGCAAGTGCATGTGAAAAGAGAGAGGGGGCCAAAGATCTGACCCGATTTATAACAACCCACTCTCCTGAGAACGAATCCATTTCCATAAGAACTAATCTAGTCTTGTGATAATTAACCCGGTCTCACAAGAAAGACATTAATCTATCTTGATGACTTAATCCCCTCTTAAAGGCCCCATCTCCCAAAATCATTACATTGGCAATTAAATTTCAACATGAGTTTTAGTGTGGAAAAAGCACATCCAAACGATAGCAGGTTATTATTAAGTTGTAAAAGTTCTTTGTATTTTTTGGGCATTAATCTCTTATCAGATATATGATTTTCAAATGTTTTCTCCCATTCTGTGCATTGTGCATTGTCTGTTCACTGTCTTGATGATATAATTTGCAGCACAAAAGTTTTTTTTAAATTTTGATTAAACCCATTTAATCTATTTTTCTTTTCTTTTTTTTGGCTTGTGTTTTTGATGTGTATTTCAGAACGTACAGCCTAGCCCAAACTCATAAAGATTTACTTCTTTGTTTTCTTCTTAAGAGTTTTATAGTTTTAGCTCTTACATAAAGGCCTCTAATTCATTTTCATTTCTGTATATAGTGTGAGGTAGGGATCCAACTTCATTCTTTTCCATGTAAGATGTTCAGCTGTCCTAGTACCACTTGTTGAAAATACTAATCTTTTCTCATTGAATCATCTTGGCACCAGCTTTTTGGAAATCATTTGGCCACAAATGTAATAACTATTTCTGGACTCTCAATTCTGTTCCTTTGACCTCTATGTCTTTCCTTATGCTCGTACTATACTATCTTGAGCACATTAATTTTGTAGCCAGATTTTAAATCAAGAAGTATGAGTCCCCCATCTTTGTTCTTCTTTTTCAAGGCTGTTTTGGTTATTTGGGTCACTTGCACTTTCACAGCAATTTTAGATCAGCTTGACAGTTTCTACAAAAGAGAAATCTGGGATTCTGATATGCATTGTATTAAATTTGTAGAGCAATCTGCGGAGTACTACCATCTCAACAATGTTAAATATCCTAATCTATGAACATAGGATGTCTTTCCATTTATTTAGGTCTTCATTTTTACTTATTTAGGTCTCTAGTTTCTAGACTTTTTTTTTCAAGCAAGGGTGCTGGGTTTTGTCAAATGCTTTTTCTATATCTACTAATATGATTGTGTGAGTTTTGTTCTTGATTATATTCATATGATGTATGACATTAATTGATTTTCAGGTGTTACAGTCACCCTGCATTCATGGGCTAAACCCCATTTGACCATGAAGTAAAATTCATTTTACGTGTTGTTATTCAGTTTTAGTATTTTATTGAGAACTCTTCATCTATATTCATAAGGGAAATTGGTCTGCAGCTTTTATTTTCTTGTGATGTCTTTGTCTGGTTTTGGCATCAGGGTAATACTGGCTTCATAGAATGCACTGGGAAGTGTTCTCTCCTCTTCTATTTTTGAAAGAGTATGTAAAAATTTTGTATCAATACATCTTTAAGCATTTGGGAGAACTCACGACTAAAGCCATCTGGGCCTCAATTTTGCTTTATGGAAATTTAAAAAATACTATTTCAACCTCTTTACTTATAGCTTTGGGTAATATATGAACATTTTGATGATGTTAATTCTTCCAATCCATGAACATGGGATATCTTTCTATTTATTTGTGTCCTCTTCAATTTCTTTCACCAATGTTTTATAGTGTTCACTGTAGAGGTTTTTCACCTTCTTGGTAAAATATACTCCTAGGTATTTCCTCTTTAGTGGCAGCAACTGTGAATGGGATCACTTTTTTGATTTCTTCTTCAGCTATTTCATTATTGGTGTATAGGAAGGCTATTGATTTTTGTTTATTGATTTTGTCACCTGCCTCTTTACTGAATTCATTTATTTTTGAGACAAGTCTTTGAGGTTTGCTCTCACCCCAGGAGGGCTCTTCTTAGCTGTTGCTGTCCACAGTTCCCCATTCCCTTAGACTTCTAAGTGGTGTATTGTTTTGCTTCTTTTTATTATAAAGCTATAAGTTTCTTCTTAAGTGTGGAGCACTGATTTTGAAAGCTCTTTGGCTATATAAGCCAAAATTTCCACTTCCAGGAATCCATCTTAAGAATATAATGCAAAATATGATAAAAAACTTTATGCAACAAAATATTTTCATGTTGTTTTACACATAAATTAAACACTTGAAAATCTTTATACGGAAATGGTAAAAAGTAGGATAGTCAACTGTAATACACTTTTATTGAGAATATGTAAAAGAACACAAAGATCTGATTAGAAAAAAAGGGCTAGAAGGTAATGTAAGAAAATGTCTATAGTGGGAGAAAGGCTCTTTGTCACCTAAGATGATGACTACACTTTAAAAACTCCTTTGCTTCATTCAAAAATTATATGAGATTTACCAAAGTACTTTTCATATTATCCCTTTAAAGATCATCCATAATGTAAGCATTCATTAAAGAACATTAAAGGAAGGATATTTGGAATTCAGTATCTCAAAATTCCTCCTGAGAAGAGTTAGTTAATAGACAGATATACTGTATTTATTTATTGTGAAGATAGGAAACTAAGACCTGAGTGAACTGTATGATATGTGAATTATATCGCAATAAAATATATCAAAAAGTATTTTTAAAGAAAGAAAAAAAAAACCACGAAAGGTCCTAGAATGCCTTATTCTAGTGCTTTAGATCATTTTTTGTAGGAGAATGAAGGTGGAGATATAGATCTTTTGCCCTTATCTTCTCATTTCTTATTCAAAATTATCTGAGTGATTCCAGGGATGCAAAGCTGGTTCAATATTTAAAAATCAATCAATATAATCTATCATATGAATTAGCTAAAGAAGAAAAATCACATATCATCAATAGATGCAGAAAAAGCATTTACCAGAAATTCAACACCCATCTATGATAAAAACTCTCAGAAATATAAGAATAGAGGGGAACTCCCTTAACTTGAATAAGAACAACTGCAAAAATATGACAGGTAACATAGACTTAATGGTGAAATGCTGAATGCTTTCCTCCTAATATCGGGAAGAAGGAAGAATGCCTACTTTTACCACTCTTATTCTACATATGCTGAAGTATCAAATAGTACAAAAAGGCAAGAAAAGGCATACAGATAGAAAAGGAAGAAATAAAATTGTCCTTATTTTCAAATAATATGGTTTTCTGCATAGAAAATCCCAAGGAATCTGCAAAACTCCTAGAACTAATAAGTGAGTTTGGCAATGTCACAGGATACAAGACAAACATTCAAAAATCAATTGTATGTATTTCTACATAATGGCAATAAACAGATTGCTAGCAAAACTAAAACTACAACTCCATCTACAATAGCTCAAGAAAAGGAGAAATACTTTATATTTTTTAGGTGTAAATGTAACAAAACGCATACAGAACTTGCTGAAAACTACACAAAGCTAATAAAAGAAATCAAAGAATATCTAAACAAGATATATCATGTTTACTGATTGGAAGCCTCAGCATAGTAAGAAGTCAGTTCTTCCCAGATTGATATAAAGGTTTAATGCAATTCCTATCAAAATCTCAGCATGACTACTTGTAGACATAGACAGATTATTCTAAAATTTATATGAAAAGGCAAAGAGCCGAAATAACTAAAACAATTTAGAAAAAAAAAAAAAAAAAAGAAGAATGTAGATAAACCTGAATTAAAGACTTACTATATAACTACAGTAATCAAGACTGTATAGTATTGGTGGAAAGACAGGTATACAGGTCAGTGTAAAAGAATAGAAAACCAAGAAATAGACCCACACAAATATGCCCAGCTGATTTTTCACAAGAGTACAACATCAGTTCAATGGCAGAAAGACAGTTTTTTCAACAAATGATACTGGAGCAATTGGGCATCCATGGGTAAAAAAATGAACCTCAATGTAATCCTCACACATTAAGCAGAAACTCAAAATGGATCATGGAAGTAAATGTGAAAAATAAAACTATAAAACATTTAGAACAAAATCTAGGAGAAATCTTTGGGATCTGGAGCTATGCAGACAATTCTTAGACTTAAAGCTAAAACCATGATCCATAAAAGGAAAATAGATAAGTTAGACTTCATCAAAATTTAAAACTTTTGATCTGAAAAAGACCCTGTTAAGAGGATACAAACCATAAGCTACACAGCAAGATAAAATATTTATGAAACACATATCTGTTAAAGGATTAGTATCTAGACTATATAAAGAACTCTTCATACTGAACATCTAAAAAAGCAAGCAATCCAATGAGAATATGGAGAAACGACATAAAGAGACATTTCACTGAATAAGAAAAACAGATGGCAAATAACCACATGAAAAGTATTTCAACTTCATTAAGCCACTAGGAAAATGCAAATTTAAACCACCACGATATAGAACTATACACGTTATCAGAATGGCTAAAATATAATTTTTAAAAAAATAGTGACAACTCCGAATACTGGTAAGGATGTGGAAAAGCTAGATCACTTATACATTGTTGGTGGGAATGCAAAATGGTAAAGACACTGGAAAAACAGTTTGGCACTTCCTTAAAAAACTAATCATGCAACTAACGTATGATCCCAAAATTGCATTATTGGGCATTTTCAGAGAAATGAAGACCTATGCTCACACAAAAACCTGTACACATATGTTTACAGTGGCTTTATTTGTAATATCCACAAACTGGCAATAACCCAGATGTTCTTCAATGGGTCAATGGTTAAACAAAATGTGTTACACCAATAGCATGAATACTACTCAGCATTGAAAAAGAATGAACTCCTGATACATCCCACAACCTGGGTGAAACTCCAGACAATTATGCTGAGCAAAAAACGCCAATCCCAAAAGGTTATGTACTGTATGATTCCATTTATATAACATTCTTGAAATAAAAAAAAAATTACAGAGATGCAGAACAGATTAATGGTGGTTGCCAAGCGTTAAAGAAGAGTTGGGGATAGGAGAGTAATGGATAGGGCTACAAAAGGGCAACAGGATGGTTCCTGTGATGGAAATATTGTGCATCTTGCCTGATCAATGTCAATATCCTGGTTGTGATATTATACCATAGTGTTGCAAGATGTTGCCATTGGGGGAAACAAGGTAAAGGGTACCCAGGATGTCAAAAGTTTAATTTAGAAAAAAAAAAATATTTCCCCTATATGAATAGTACGGCAGAAGAAATTCAAAAATAAATAGAATGGTCCTTGCACTTGAGATTACAGCTTATGGAGGAGATAAAGATATATACATAAATAACTAAATTCAAAGACAAAAAAAGATTAATCTCAGGAGTATTTTAAAGTACTATGGGAATAGGAAATAAGCTAGAAAACTTGTAAATAAGCTACAAAATAAGTTAGTAAACATCTTTAAAATATTTTAAAAATTAATATAAATCATTATCAAGCCTTATGTATAGTTCTGCTTAAGGGCAATGACTTCAAAGCTTTAAGAAGATAAGTGGAATATACCGTACTTGGACATGGTATATTATTTTTTATAAGTTTTGGTATGCTACCTTCTGGTATTTCAACTTTATATTGTTTCAGTTGTTATAGCAACATACAGGATTTTTCCACTTTGAAAACATCAACTGAAATTTCTTTAAAATGATGTACTGTTTGAATTTTTACAGTGAACATCTATTTATGAGTTATTTTCATCATTATGAAGTTCTTGCTGAAATAAAAAGTAATTTAAAGAAGAGTCTGAGAATTTTGGCTTATACCATTTCATTAAAACATTAACAGTGGATTCTTATAGAAACAAACTAGACACATGAATCTCAAATGCATCATCAAGCAGCAGACTAACAAAATAAGAGGTACAATAGGGTTTGGTAATAACAAAAATATAAATATGACCAAAATTTGCTGATATTTCAATTACAATATGCAACTTCTTTACATACCCCTTTAAGATCTGGGCTCCATCTTTCTCCAGGCTCATCTCCAGCCACTTTCTCCCATGCATGCTACACTAGCCATTACAGATTACTTACCATTCACTCAAGAATCCAAATATACCCCCACACCATTTCCTATACTGTTTTTCTCTGTGAATGGAAGGCCTCATCCCTTCTAAGCTCAGTAGTATCTCCTTGTGAACTCCTCCCTAATAATTTTAGGCTGAATAGGATTTTCCTCTATAAAACCTTGAGTATTTCTTATTAATATAGCATTCACCCCAAATTATTTGTGTGTCAATATAGGGAGCTTCTTGAGGGCAATAACCTGTATCCTTTGAACATTATATTCCCAGTGGCAAGTACAATGTTAGGCATGAAGTAGATATAATAAACTGAATTACAGTTTAAAAGAACCCAGCTAATTATTAAATAAATTTAGCTTTAAATAATATCATTATGTTTATAATTTAGCTGAGTAAAACTCAACCGCATGTTCTTTGCTGATTGCTATGTTAATGCATTTTATAATTCTTCTGGCTATAGGTAAATGCAAACTACATTCTCAAAGTAAGAGTTTCTGCTACATTCTTGAATTGTATGGAACACAGCTGTCATAAATTAATCACTCAGATTTTAAAAATAAAATCTAGAGTACTGGAGGGGGATTGCAGGTCCCACCAAACCACCACACAGGCCACCAAGGTGAGTGTGCAGGACCCACATTGCACACTGACTGAACAGGAGCCAAGGCAGCCCACTGCACATTCAATTGCATTGATAAGAGGCACCAGCAGAACCTACAGACAGAGAAGGAAGTCTTCCCCCTCATAAGCAACTCTAGAGTGACAGAAGAACTAAGTGTTCTATCAGATGACCAAACATCAGCATAAAAATACTAGAACTACAAATAAACAAGAAGATATGACACAACCAAAGGAATATGGTAATTCTCAAGTACCAAACCCCATAGAAGAAGAAACCCTCGAGATGTCTGTAAAGGAACTCCAAGCACTGATTTTAAGAAAACTCCAAGAAATAAGAAAAGAATCAACTAGATAACACAATGAAACAAGAAAAAAAATCCAGGATATGAAGGAGGAAATTTACAAAGAGATTAATAACAAAAAAGAATGTAACAGAATTCCTAAAAATGAAGGATTCCCGCAATGAAATAAAACACAGAACAGAAAGCTTGAGCAGCAGGCTATAACAAGCAAAAGAAAGAATCTCAGAACTTGAAGATGGTCTTTCTGAAATAACCCAGGCAGACAAGAAAAAGGAAAAAAGAATTTTAAAAAATGAAGAAAATTTAAAAGAGCTAGCAGACAACCTCAAGCACACAAACATCCAAATCATGGGTATTCCAGGAGGGGAGGAAAAAGGAAAAGTATTTGAAAACTTATTCAAGGAAGTAATAATAGAAAACTTCCCAGGTATAGGGAGGGATGCAGACCTTCCGATCCAAGTGTGGAGTATGCATAAAGCAAATGTACTTCACAGGGCCTGGTTTTCCAAAGCCTTGCAGTTTCAAATATTGACCTTACAAAGGACAGGAAATTTTCTCCAGGCTATAGTCTCTGTTGTAAGATAAAGAATTGTAACACAGCAAAGTTTCTGGCTCGAAGACCGACAGGTTATTGATTGATATGTAAAGATACTGGGAAATTGCTGTAAGAAGAGAATGTTTGCTAAGATCAAGCTTTTGTTGGTGGATCAACTTAACTTCTTGAAAATTGCATTATGGAATGTCACCTTGCTTTTCTTACTGAATGTTACTAGCTTCTATTGTTAAACTTGTTAAACTATACTTAGTAAAAACCCCACCTATGTTCTCTTCCTGTAACTTCCTGGTCTGGAGAATAAATGTGGGAAGAGAACCCCAATTCGTGGTTAATTTCCAAAATGGAAGGAATGCCTCTATCTTGAGGATTCTGGGAGATTAATCCCTTTTTGGGGCTTCTCACTGCTCAGAAGAGATGGGCTTTGAGTAATCTTTGATGGCTCTGTCACCCAGAGGAAAAGGGGTAACAAATCTGTGGGAGGCAAAGCAACATCCAAGAAGCCCAAAGATCCCCACACAGATTCAAACCAGAAAGATCCTCTCCAAGACACGTGATAGTCAAACTGGCAAAACTCAAAGATGAAGAGAGAATTCTAAAAGCAGGAAGAGAAAAGCACCAAGTAACCTATAAGGGAGCCCCATCAGACTAATGGCAGACCTCTCAACTGAAGCGTTACAGGCCAGAACAAAATGGGATGGTATATTAAAAAGACTAAAAGAAAAAAATTGCTAGCCAAGAATCCTATATCTAGCACAGTTATCCTTCTGAAAGGAGGGAGAAATAGTGTATTTTCCTGACAAACAAAAATTATGGAAATTCACTACCACATGATCAGCCCTGCAAGAAATACTCAAAGGAGTCCTGCATCTGGATTTGGAAAAATAAAAATTAATATCACGGATTCACAAGAAAGAAGAAAATCCACCATTAAAACCAAAACACAAATGAGAAAGAGAAAGAAGTAAATCATACCACCTCAAAAATACAACTCACATTGAAGATGAAAAATAAAAGGGGAAGAAAGGGACAAATGATGGTTAAAACATCTAAACAAAAAGCAATATAACAAGAGTGAAGCAATACTTATTAATAACAACCCTAAATGTGAATGGATTAAACTCTCTATTCAAAAGATGCAGACTGATTGGATGGATTAAAAAGGTAGACCCAACTATATGATGTCTTCAAGAGACCATAACATGTGTGTCACTTATAAAGACACACAGAGTAAAAGAAAATGGATGGAAAAAGATATACCAAACAAACAGAAACCAAAAACAAGCAGGGGTAGCTATTTTTATATTGGATAAAATAGACTTCAAGCCAAAAATCATAAAAAAAGACAAAGAAAGCCATTATATAATGAGAATGGATGTGTCCATCTAGAGGACATAACAATCATAAACACGTATGCACCAAACAGTGGAGCACCTAGATACGTAAAGCAAACACTCTTAGACCTAAAAAGAGATAGAACCAAATACAGTAATAGTGGGTGACCTGAACACCCCTCTCTTAGTGTTAGACAGATCATTCAGGCAACATATCAACAAAGAAACACAGGATTTCAACTACACCTTTGACCAACTGGATCTGGCAGACATTGACAGAATGTTTCATCCAGCAACTAGAGAATGTACACTCTTCTCATCAGTACATGGAACATTCCCCAGGATATACTAGGGCACAAATCAAGTCTTAGCAAATTTTAAAAAATTGAAATTCCAAGTACCTTTTCAGACCACAATGGATTAAAACTGGAAATCAATAACAAGAAAACTTCTGGAAACTACTCAAGTGCATGGAAACTGAACAACAGACTCCTGAACAACCTATGGGTACAAGAAGAAGTTAAAAAGGAAATCAAAAAATTTCTTGAAACTAATGAAAATACAAAAACTTCTGGAATATTGCAAAGGCAGCACTAAGAGGGAAGTTTAATGCAATAAACACTTACATCAAAATAATGGAAAGATTTCAAATAAAAGACCTAACACTACACCTCAGAGAACTAGAAAAACATCAACAGTCCAATCCCAAAAGTAGTAGATGGAAAGAAAAAATCAAGATCAGGGCAGAACTAAATGAAACAGAGACCCAAAAAACAATACAAAAGATCAATGAGACCAAAAGTTGGTTTTTGAGAAGATAAATAAAATAAACAAAGCATTAGCTAGGTTAACAGAAAAAAAAAAAGAGTGACGAGCCAAATAACAAAAATCAGACATAAAAAGGGACACATTACAATGGATACCACAGAAATATGAAGAATCATTAGAGATTATTATAAACAATTGTACACCAACAGATATGAAAACCTGGAAGAAATGGAAAAATTTCTGGACACATACAAACTACCCAGACTGAACCAAGATAAAATAGAGAACCTGAACAGACTAATAACAAGCAATGAGATTGAAGCAGTAATGAGAAATATTCCAACAAAGAAAAGCCCAGGTATGGATGGCTTTACAGCTGAATTGTATCAAACCTTTAAAGAGGAATTAATACCAGTTCTCTTCAAACTTTTCCAAAAAATTGAAAAAGAAGCCATTCTCCCAAATTCATTCTATGAGGCCAGCATCACCCTGATACCAAAACCAGACAAAGGTACAAAAAAAAAAAAAAAAAGAAAAGAAAAGAAAACCTAAGGCCAAATCCTCAATGAACACAGATGCAAAAATCCTCTACAAAATACTAGCAATCAGATTACAGTAACACGTCAAAAAAATTACACCCTGATCAAGTGGGATTCAGCCAAGGGATACAATGTTGGTTCAACATACGCAAGTCAATAAATGTGATACACCACATCAATAAAACCAACAACAAAAACCATATGATTATTTCAATTGATGCAGAAAAGGCATTTGACAAAATTCAACATCCCTTCTTGATAAAGACTCTCAGCAAAATAGGTATAGAAGGAAATTATCTTGATACAATAAAAAGCCATTTATGACAAACCAGTTACCAATATCATGTTGAATTGATGAGACAAGGATGTCCACTCTCACCACTCCTATTTAACACAGGGTTGGAAGTACTAGCCAGAGCAATCAGGCAAGAGAAATAAATAAAGGGCATCAAGACTGGAGAGGATGAGGTCAAACTGTTCTTGTTTGCTGATGACATGATCTTATATATAGAAAATCCTATAGACTCTACCAAAAAACTCTTACATTAACAATTTCAGTAATGTTGTAAGGTACAAAATCAACATCCAATAATCAATAGCGTTTTTATAATCCAATAACAAACTAGAGAAAAATGAAATCAAGAAAGCAAGCCCATTTATTATAGTCACCAAAAAAATAAAATACCTAGGTATCAATTTAACCAAGGAGGTGAAAAATCTCTACAATGAGAGCTACAAAACACTCCTGAAAGAAATTGAAGACACAAAAAGGTGGAAAGACATACCATGCTCTTGGATAGGAAGAATTAACATCATGAAAATGTCCATTCTACCCACAGCAACTGCAGATTCAATGCAATCCCCATCAAAATACCAATGACATTCTTCACAGAAATAGAAAAGGCAATCCAAACATTCATATGAAACAACAAAAGACCCTGAATAGCCAAAGCAATCCTAAGCAAAAAAAAAAATAAAGCCAGAGTCATAACACTACCCAACCCCAAATTATATTGCAAAACTTTTGCAACCTAAACAGCATGGTACTGGATAAAAACAGGCACTTGGATCAATGGAACAGAACAGAAAATCTGGAAATCAACCCACATGCTTATAGTCAACTGATCTTTGACAAAGGAAGCAAGAACATACACTGGGTAAAAGACTGCCTCTTCAATAAGTGGTGCTGGGAAAATTGGACTTCTATATGTAAAAAATGAAACTAGATACGTACTTCTCACCATATACCAAAATTAACTCAAAATGGATTAAAGACTTAAATATAAGACCTGAAACCATAAAATTACTAAAGGAAAATATAGGGGAAATACTCCAGGTAATAGGACCGGGCAAAGGCTTTATTAAGACCCCAAAACCACAAGCAACAAAAGAAAAAATAAATAAATGGAATTATATAAAACTAAAAAGCTTCTGTACAGCGAAGGAAACAATCAACAGAGTGGAAAGACAACCTAAGGAATGATATAAAATATCTGCAAAGTATACATCCGACAAGCGACTAATATCCAGAATATACAAAGAACTCAAACAAGTATACAGTAAAAAAACAAATAATCCAATTAAAAAATGGGCAAAGGAAATTAGCAGACATTTTTCAAAGGAAGACAGGCAAATAGCCAACAGGTACATTAAAAAATGCTTGCATCAGTTAGAGTTTGGAGTTTCAAGATGGCAGCGGCTGCGGCGGCTGGCGCGGAGTAGCTGAGGTGGAAAAGGTGGCCACTGGGCCTCAGGCAGCCGGGAAACTTGTGGACCTTCCTCTGGCCATATCTTAAGGGAGGACTGCTGCTGCTGGCCGGTCGTGGGGGCTCAACGCCACTTTGCCCCCGGCAGGAGAGGCTGCCTCATTTACAGGCAACAGCTTTGAAGTGTGGAGCAGGAAAAGAACTGATTCTTAGCTGCAAAAGCGAGTCTTGAAAGAGGGAACACGGCGCCAGGGCTGCTGTGGATGCAGCCAGGATCCCGGAGGCTGGGGCCGCACTGAAGGCAGCCAGCTGCCCTATTCAGGATTCGAGGTTTCAGGCCGGCATTAAAGAAGATTCCTGGGAGCGCCCGAGCGGCGCCGCGACTGAACAGCCTGAGGCGGCAGCGCGGAGAACACGGAAGGCAACAAACCAGAGACAGAGCGAGCGCCCGACCTGGCACAGCACTGTGAGTGATCCCTGGCACAGCTCTGTTCGGGGGGTGGATGCTCATGCGGCTCCTGCCTGCACCACCAGGCCACTCACTGCCCCGGTGCTGCCTCCATTTTCCCAGGTGCGGGCAGCTCCGCCCTGCTCGGCCATCACTGAGCCCATTTGCTTGGCCTGGCGCGGGGCTTTCCGGACCCTGCGGGCCGGACTCCTCTCCCACTCCCTCCGCGGTTCTCTGGCGGGGCTGGGGGTGTGGGGCGTCCCGACCAGTGTTGGGAGAGCTAGGAAGTACGGGCGGGCCGACTGTCACTCCACCACACCCTGGACTCCGGCCCCGGTAAACTTCCTGTTACTGGGAGGCAGATAACATCTCTGCGACCACCAGTTTGGAAAAAAGCCTAACGAATTTCTGGTTGGGAATAGTGTGGTAGGAGAGTTCCCAGGTCCGCTTGAACCTGCCGGAGAGCAGGCTGCAGGCGGGCACTAGACTCGGTTTATACCGGGGGGATACAAAGGTGAACAAGACCCGAGAAAGATCTACACAGTGCTACAAAGGCACCCAGAGAGACCGGTCGTCTGTGCCTAGCAGAAACCTGGTAGACTTCCTGGGCGAGGCGGTGCTGAGCAGGGTCTTGAAGGCCCAGCTGATAGACGAGGGGTGCAGAAGACACTCCCCAGCCCAGCACAGTGTGCACAGAGGGGGGAGACGTGCGGCCAGGGAGGCGGAGACTCGACAGAAACCACACACCCGGTGGGGTCGCCACTGCACGATCTAACAGCCTGGGCCAGAGCACACGGAACGGGGAGAAGTCCTGTACAGAAAGTGAAAGCTCAACAGAGATCACACACCCTGTGGTACGTGATCCACCAGCCCAGCAGAGTCCAAGCTGACCAGAAAGGTGGATCCCCGGAGAAGCCCAAGACCCGAGGCAACCACACACAGAAGACACTAGAGGCCAACTGAGCAGTCACGGCGGGAGCCATACCAAATTGGCAACCACAGCAACATCCTAGTTAGTCATTAGTCTCAAACCGGTGGACTGTGAAACCCCCTGCCACAATGAATAAACACCAAAAAAAAGACACCAGAAATACAAAAAATCAAGAAAGTACACCACCAAAAGTTAATAAATCTCATACTCTAGATCCTATAGAACAAGAAGCCCTTGAAATAACTGACAAGGAATTTCGAGTGATAATTCTAAGGAAACTGAATGAGATACAAGAAAACTCAGCTAGACATCATGATGAAATGAGGAAAAGTATACAGGATCTGAAAGAGGAAATATACAAGGAAATCAATGTCCTGAAAAAAAATGTAGCAGAACTTGCTGAACTGAAGAAGTTATTCAGCGAAATAAAAAACACAACGGAGAGTTTAACCAGCAGGCTTGTCGAAGTTGAAGAGAGAACCTCTGAACTTGAAGATGGGCTGTTTGAAATAACACAAGCAGACAAAAAGAAAGAAAAAAGAATCAAAGACATGGAAGAAAATCTGAGAGAGATATCAGACAACCTCAAGCGCTCAAATATCCGAGTCATGGGTATTCCAGAAGGGGAGGAAAATGGAGATTCCATTGAAAACATATTCCACAAAATAGTGGCAGAAAACTTCCCAGGTATAGGAAAAATCACAAATCTTCAGATCCAGGAAGCTCAACGATCTCCAAATGTATTCAACCCAAAAAGGCCTTCTCCAAGACATGCCATAGTCAAATTGGCAAAACTCAGAGACAAAGAGAGAATCTTAAAAGCTGCAAGAGAGAAGCGTCAAATCACCTATAAGGGAGCCCCAATCAGGTTAACATCAGACTTCTCATCACAAACCCTAAAA
Organism: Cynocephalus volans; assembly: GCF_027409185.1. NCBI lineage: Eukaryota > Metazoa > Chordata > Mammalia > Dermoptera > Cynocephalidae > Cynocephalus > Cynocephalus volans. The sequence continues at coordinate 95,524,670 of NC_084473.1, read as the reverse complement.
GCTAGAAAGGAATGGGATGATATTTTCAAAATACTAAAAGACAAAGATTGCCAGCCAAGAATACTCTACCCTGCAAGGCTATCCTTCCGAAATGAGGGGCAAATAGTATATTTCTCAGACAAACAAAAACTGCGGGAGTTCACTACCACAAGACCACCCTTACAAGAAATCCTCAAGGGAGTACTGGGTTTGGTTCCTGAAAAATAACTACCACTGCCATAAAAACCTAAGAAAAATCTAAACCCGCTAGTATAATAAAAATGGCATTCATGAAGAGAAAACAAGCTAACAAAAACACTATCTACAACCTAAGGAACCAACAAACAAAGAAACCAAACAGTAAATCAGAAAGCAAGGAACAAAAGACACCTAAGACAACCAAACAACCAATAAAATGCTAGGAATAAATCAACACCTTTCAATAACAACTCTTAATGTTAAAGGCTTAAATTCCCCAATTAAAAGACACAGACTGGCTGACTGGATCAAAAAGCAGGACCCAACTATATGCTGCCTACAAGAGACCCACCTCACCCATAAAGATTCACACAGACTAAGAGTGAAAGGATGGAAAAAGATTTACCATGCAAACAGAAAAGAAAAACGAGCTGGAGTGGCTATTCTTATATCTGACAAAATAGACTTTAAACTAAAAACCATAAAAAGAGACAATGAGGGACACTACTTAATGATAAAAGGACTGATCCATCAAGAAGACATAACAATCATAAATATGTACGCACCCAATGTTGGAGCAGCCAGATTTATAAAACAAACTCTATTAGACCTAAAGAAGGAAATAGACACTAATACCATAATAGCAGGGGACCTGAACACTCCACTGTCAATATTAGACAGATCATCTAGGCAAAGAATCAGTAGAGAAACACAAGATCTAAACAAGACTCTAGACCAATTGGAATTGGCAGATATCTACAGAACATTCCACCCAACAACCTCAGAATATTCATTCTTCTCATCAGCACATGGATCATTCTCCAGGATAGATCACATATTAGGTCACAAATCAAGTCTCAATAAATTCAAAAAAATTGGAATTATCCCATGTATCTTCTCAGACCACAATGGATTAAAACTAGAAATTAATAACAAACAAAACTCTGGAAACTATACAAACACATGGAAATTAAACAGCATTCTACTTAATGACATATGGGTCCAAGAAGAAATCAAGCAGGAAATCAAAAAGTTTATTGAAACTAATGAAAACAATGATACATCATACCAAAACCTCTGGGATACTGCAAAAGCAGTATTGAGGGGAAAATTTATTGCATTAAATGCTCACTTCAGAAGAATGGAAAGATGGCAAGTGAACAACCTAACACTTCACCTTAAAGAACTAGAAAAACAAGAACAATCCAATCCTAAAGTTAGCAGACGGAAAGAAATCATTAAGATCAGAGCAGAACTTAATGAAATTGAAAACCAAAAAACAATTCAAAAGATCAACGAATCAAAAAGTTGGTTTTTTGAAAAGATAAATAAAATTGACAAACCATTAGCATGGCTAACAAAAAAAAGAAGAGAGAAGACTCAAATAACAAAAATTAGAAATGAAAAAGGCGATATTACAACTGATTCATCTGAAATACAAGGAATCATTCGAGACTACTATAAACAACTATACGCCAACAAATTTGAAAATCTGGAGGAAATGGATAAATTTCTGGACACACACGAGCTCCCAAAACTGAACCGTGAAGATGTAGAAAATTTGAACAGACCAATAACAATAAAGGAGATTGAAGCTGTTATCAGAAGGCTCCCAACAAAGAAAAGCCCAGGACCAGATGGATTTACAGCAGAATTTTACCAAACATTCAAAGAGGAATTGACACCGATTCTTTACAAACTATTCCAAAAGATTGAAACGGACGCAAATCTCCCAAACTCATTCTATGAAGCAAACATCATCCTGATACCAAAACCAGGTAAAGATATAACCAAAAAAGAAAACTACAGGCCGATATCCTTGATGAATATAGATGCAAAAATCCTCACTAAAATACTAGCAAACAGAATACAGCAACACATACGAAAAATTATTCATCACGATCAAGTGGGATTCATCCCAGGGATGCAAGGTTGGTTCAACATACGCAAATCAATAAATGTGATACACCATATTAATAAACTCAAACACAAGGACCATATGATCATATCTATAGATGCTGAAAAAGCATTTGATAAAGTTCAGCACTCATTCATGACAAAGACCCTCTATAAGTTAGGTATAGAGGGAAAGTATCTCAACATAATTAAAGCCATATATGCCAAACCCACTGCCAATATCATCCTGAATGGGGAAAAGCTGAAAGCTTTTCCTTTAAGAACAGGCACTAGACAAGGATGCCCACTCTCACCACTCCTATTCAACATAGTGTTGGAAGTACTAGCCAGAGCAATCAGAGAAGAGAAGGAAATAAAGGGCATTCAGATTGGAAAAGATGAAGTCAAACTGTCCCTGTTTGCAGATGACATGATCCTATATATCGAACAGCCTAAAACCTCTACAAAAAAACTGTTGGAATTGATAAATGATTTCAGCACAGTAGCAGGATACAAAATCAACACACAAAAATCAGTAGCATTTCTTTTCTCCAATAGTGAACATGCAGAACGAGAAATCAAGAAAGCCTGCCCATTTACAATAGCCACCAAAAAAATAAAATACTTAGGAATTGAGTTAACCAAGGAGGTGAAAAATCTCTATAATGAGAACTACAAACCACTGCTGAGAGAAATTAGAGAGGATACAAGAAGATGGAAAGATATTCCATGCTCTTGGATTGGAAGAATCAACATAGTGAAAATGTCCATACTACCCAAAGTGATATACAAATTCAATGCAATCCCCATCAAAATTCCAAAGACATTTTTCTCAGAAATGGAAAAAACTATTCAGACATTTATATGGAACAATAAAAGACCACGAATAGCCAAAGCAATGCTCAGCAAAAAAAATAAAGCTGGAGGCATAACACTACCTGACTTTAAGCTATACTACAAAGCTATAATAACCAAAACAGTATGGTACTGGCATAAAAACAGACACACTGACCAATGGAATAGAATAGAGAATCCAGAAATCAACCCACACACTTACTGCCATCTGATCTTTGACAAAGGCACCAAGCCTATTCACTGGGGAAGGGACTGCCTCTTCAGCAAGTGGTGTTGGGATAACTGGATATCGATATGCAGGAGAATGAAACTAGATCCATACCTCTCACCGTATACTAAAATCAACTCAAAATGGATTAAGGATTTAAATATACACCCTGAGACAATAAAACTTCTTAAAGAAAACATAGGGGAAACACTTCAGGAAATAGGACTGGGCACAGACTTCATGAATACGACCCCAAAGGCACGGGCAACCAAAGGAAAAATAAACAAATGGGATTATATCAAACTAAAAAGCTTCTGCACAGCAAAAGAAACAATTAAAAGAGTTAAAAGACAACCAACAGAGTGGGAGAAAATATTTGCAAAATATACATCTGACAAAGGATTAATATCCAGAATATATAAGGAACTCAAACAACTTTACAAGAAGAAAACAAGCAACCCAATTAAAAAATGGGCAAAAGAGCTAAGTAGGCATTTCTCTAAGGAAGATATCCAAATGGCCAACAGACATATGAAAAAATGCTCAACATCACTCAGCATCCGGGAAATGCAAATCAAAACCACATTGAGATACCATCTAACCCCAGTTAGGATGGCTAAAATCCAAAAGACTATGAACGATAAATGCTGGCGAGGCTGCGGAGAAAAAGGAACTCTCATACATTGTTGGTGGGACTGCAAAATGGTGCAGCCTCTATGGAAAATGGTATGGAGGTTCCTTAAACAATTGCAAATAGATCTACCATACGACCCAGCCATCCCACTGTTGGGAATATACCCAGAGGAATGGAAATCATCAAGTCGAAGGTATACCTGTTCCCCAATGTTCATCGCAGCACTCTTTACAATAGCCAAGAGTTGGAACCAGCCCAAATGCCCATCATCAGATGAGTGGATACGGAAAATGTGGTACATCTACACAATGGAATACTACTCAGCTATAAAAACGAATGAAATACTGCCATTTGCAACAACATGGATGGACCTTGAGAGAATTATATTAAGTGAAACAAGTCAGGCACAGAAAGAGAAATACCACATGTTCTCACTTATTGGAGGGAGCTAAACATTAATATATAAATTCACACACACACATACACACACACACACACACAAATCGGGGGGGGAGGGAAGAAGATATAACAACCACAATTATTTGAAGTTGATACAACAAGCAAACAGAAAGGACATTGTTGGGGGGGAGGGGGGGAGGGAGAAGGGAGGGAGGTTTTGGTGATGGGGAGCATTAATCAGCTACAATGTATATCGACAAAATAAAATTAAAAAAAAAAAAAAAAATGCTTGCATCACTAGTTATCAGAGAAATGCAAATCAAAACCACACTGACATTTTATCTCACCCCAGTTAGACTGGTCATTATTAAAAATGCTGAGAATAACAAATGCTGGTGAGGATGCAGGGAAAGGGGAACTCTTCTACACTGTTGGTGGGACTGTAAATTAGCACAGCCATTATGGAAAACAGTATGGAGGTTTCTCAAACAACTACAGATAGAGCTACCACATGATCCAGCAATCCCACTACTGAGTAAATATCCAAAGGAAGGGAAATCATCACGCTGAAAGGATACCTGCACTCTCATGTTCACTGCAGCTCTATTTACAATAGCCAAGACACGGAACCAACCTAAGTGTCCACTGACAGACAACTGGATAAAGAAAATGTGGTCTATATACACAATGGAATACTGATCAGCCATAAAAAAGAATGAAATTGTGCCATTTGCAGTAACATGGATGAGTCTGGAGAAAGTCATGTTAAATGAGATAAACCAGATAAAGAAACAGAAATGCCGCATGTTCTCACTCATAACTGGCTGCTAGGAAGGAAGGGCGGGAGGGAGGGAGAGAGGAGAGGGAAGGAGGAAAGAAGGAAGGAAAGAAGAAAAGAAAGAAAGAAAAGACCACAAAAATATGTTGAACTTTCAGAAGGAGAGAACAAACCTAAGGATACTAAAGATGGGGGAAGGGAGAGAGGGGGGGTTGGGAAGTGATAGATTGGGCAAAGGGCATAAAGAAATATCACGATTTGTAAAAATGAATATGCTAATAAATAAAAATTTAAATAAAATAAATAAACCTAAAGTTGAAAGACATGGTTTGATGTAATATTTAGTATTTTATTTTTTAAAAAGACTTGTTTTCTAAAATTGTTGTAACTTTATAGAAATAGCAATTTTTAAGGAAGCTTTTAAAAATGTATTACATACCATTTCTATTTCTTGATCTTTAGCAACCAGTTGTCGATTAAGAAGTTCTTTGCTCGAATCGAGTTTAATACAGAGTTCCCTTGTGGAAGACAAATCCGCAAGGGCAGATACTTTTTCAAACTGAACCTTCTGAAGTTCCTCTTCCATCTTTACAACAGACTTATGTAAGGTAGAAATCTGGGACTTATAAGACCTTTCTGCATTTAAGTGCTGCAAAAACAAGATTATTTTACACATATTTAAAAAATAATAATAACTGGAAAAAAACTACAACATTAAACAGAAAGTGAGGCAAATCTTTTAACGATAGTACATTTAGACTGTAAGTAGCTCTAGGTAATATAGGTGGCAATAATATGTCAAAGCACTCTGGGAAAGATAAATTCAGGTTTCAAACTTCTTTGCATAATATCCATGAGTAGTGTGGTCAACCAGTCATTCTTTTTACTTTAACGTACTTAGAGAAGGGAAAATAAAAATCACCTTTCCCACTTAAAAGTCTCCAGCCCCAAAGCTAGTTCAGATATATCCATGTTTGGTCTATAGTTCTATCTATATTTGCCACACTTGCAATTATTATATAATATAAATTATGTTGTTGTTAAAGACAAAATGATAGCCCCTGTTTCATTCACAATACCCATTTTCCAATTCATGACTGGCATGTTGAAATTGATTATAATATTATAAAATTAGGACTGAGGGAAAAAGACTGTGGGCAAGTAGAAATTAAGTATACATCCACATTACAGAAAATAAGAATATGTTTTAAAAACCATATTATGAGATTCAAGCTACATAAATGCTTTCAAATGTTCAAGATAATTCCACTCCTCCCAACTTTTTTTTCAAAACTTGTCTTATGTAAGTGCTGAAACGATAAAACTTCTTAAAGAAAACATAGAAGAAACACTTCAGGAAGTAGGACTGGACACAGACTTCATGAATACAACCCCAAAAGCAGGGCAACCAAAGGAAAAATAAACAAATGGGATTATATCAAAATAAAAAGCTTCTGAACAGCAAAAGAAACAATTAACAGAGTTAAGACAACCAACAGAGTGGGAGAAAATATTTGCAAAATATACATCTGACAAAGGATTAATATCCAGAATATACAAGGAACTGAAACAACTTTTCAAGAAAAAAACAAGTAACCCAATTAAAAAATGGAAAAAGAGCTAAATAGGCATTTCTCAAAGGAAGATATATGAATGGCCAACAGACATATGAAAAAATGGTCAACATCACTCAGCATTCAGGAAATGCAAATCAAAACCACACTGAGATACCATCTCACTCCAGGTAGGATGGATAAGATCCAAAAGACCCTGAACAATAAATGCTGGCGAGGTTGCGGACAAAAGGAACTCTCATACATTGTTGGTGGGACTGCAAAATGGTGCAGCCTCTATGGAAAACGGTATGGAGGTTCCTCAAACAATTGCAGATAGATCTACCATATGACCCAGTTATCCCACTATATATCTGGGAATATACACAGAGGAATGGAAATCATCAAGTTGAAGGTATACCTGTTCTCCAATGTTCATTGCAGCACTCTTTACAATAGCTAAGCATTGGAACCAGCCCAAATGTCCATCATCAGATGAGTGGATATGGAAAATGTGGTATATCTACACAATGAAATAGTACTCTGCTATAAAAAAGAATGAAATACTGCCATTTGCAATGACATGGATAGACCTAGAGAGAATTATATTAAGTGAAACAAGTCAGGCACAGACAGAGAAATATCACACGTTCTCACTTATCTGTGGGAGCTAAAAATAAATAAATACACAGACAACCGCGGGGGTGGGGGGGAGGGAAGAAGACACAACAATTACAATTTCTTGAAGTTGCTATGACAAGCGAACAGAAAGGACATTGTTGGGAGGGAGGGGGAGAGGGAGGGGGGAGACGGAGGAGGGAGAGGGAGGAGGAAGGGAGGTTTCGGTAATTGGCCACAATAATCAATCACATTTTATATTGACAAAATAAAATTAAATTAAAAAATAATAAAAATAAAAAATAAATTAAAATAATGCTTCACATTTAAAAAATAAAAAATAAAAAAAAAGAAGCAAGAAATAAAATAAAAAATAAAATACAGCTGAACAGTGATAAAAGCATTACCTCAAGGGCAAGAAGAACATACATTTGGGAAAAGACTGCCTCTTCAAAAACTGGGCATCCATACGTAGAAGAATGAAACTAGATCCGTACCTCTCATTGTATACCAAAATCAACTCAAAATGGATTAAAGAACTAAATATAAGACCTGAAACTATAAAACTCCTAAAAGAAAACATAGGGGAAACACTGCAGGATGTAGGACTGGACAAAGACTTTATGAATATGATCCCAAAACACAGGCAACAAAAAGAAAAATAAACAAATGGGGTTATATCAAACTAAAAAGATTCTGCACAGCAAAAGAAATAATTAACAGTGTGAAAGGACAACCTACAGAGTGTAAGAAATTATTTGCAAGCTATGCATCAGACAAAGGATTAATATCGAGAATATACAAAGTACTCAAACAACTTAACAGTAAAAAAACAAATAACTCAATTAAAAAATGGCCAAAGGATCTTGCTACAGATTGGATGATTGCCCTACTCCTCCCCCACAACCTCATTGAATCTTAATCCCCATTGTAACTGCTGAGAGGGGGAAATCCTATTATGATAATTGAAAGGTAGGGTCTTGAAGAAGTGATTAGATTGTAGGACCATGCCCTAGTGAATGGATTAATAATGGTGGTCAGGGGCGTGGTTATGAGGGCTTTACAAGGAGTACGCATGAGGAGCTACTTCTCTCTTTCTCTCCTCCACCATTTTCTGCCATGTGAAACCCCGGCATTGCTGTAAAGCCACCACCAAAAAAGACCCTCACCAGTTGTGTTCCCTGGACTTTGGACTTCCAAGAGTCTGAAACTGTAAACAATATAGTTTGTTTTCTTACAAATCACCCAGTTCCAGATATTCTGTTATAAGCAACAGAAACAGACTAATACTAACTTGAATAGGCATTTCTCAAAGGAAGAAAACAGACACATGAAAAAATGCTCAGTGTCACTTAGCATCAAATGCAAATCAAAACCACATTGAGATACCATCTCACCTCACTTAGACTGGCTATTATCAAAAAGACAGAAAGTAACAAATGCTGGTGAGGATCTGGAGGAAGGGGAATCCTCCTACACTGTTGGTGGGACTGCAAATTCGTGCAGCTGTTATGGAGAACCGTACATACGCCCCTCAAACAACTACAGATAGAACTGCCACACAATCCAGCAATCCCACTGCTGGGTATATACCCAAAGGAACGGAAATCATCATGTCAAAGGGATACATGTACGCCCATGTTTATCACAGCTCTGTTTACAATAGCCAAGAGTTGAAACCAACCTAAGTGACCATGGTCAGATGACCAGATAAGGAAAATGTGGTATATTTACACAGTGGAATACTACTCTGCCATAAAAAAGAATGAAATCCTGTCATTCACAGCAACATGGATGAACTTAGAGAAAATTATGTTAAGTGAAATAAGCCAGGCACAGAAAAAGAAATACCACATGTTCACATTCATAAGTAGGAGCTAAAGAAAATAAACAAATAAACAAAAAAAGACAGAAAGATACACCAATCACAATAATTTGTTGAACTTTCAAAAGAGAGAACAGAACTGAGGCCACCAGAGGTGTGAAAGGTGGGGAGGGGAGGGTTAGGGAGAAATTGGTAAAAGGCCAGAAAAATGTTTACATTGTGTAATGATAAAATAAAAATAAATAAAAATAATGTTAAAAAAAACAAAATAAGTAAATATATTTTTTAAATGATACAACAATCATAATGTGTTGAACTTTCAAAAGGAAAGAACAGAACTAGGGTTAACAGAGATGGGAAAGGAGGAGGAGGCGGGATGAGAGAGGAATTGGTAAAGGGCCACAAAAAACGACTATATTGTACAATGTTGAATATACTAATTATCCTGATCTGAGCATGATACATTGCACACAGGTATTGATATTCAACTCTGTACCCCACAGATATGTACAATCAACTATGTTTCAATAAAAAATTTAAAAAATAAAAAAAAACTTGTGGTCTGCTGCCAAAGAAATATTTAGAGAGAAATTTCCAGTCTCAAATGCATATAAAAGAAGACAGATATAAAATCATGGGATATGATGTTTATTCTATAATTCATTTGAGAGAGTTTAATAATGGCCAAGTACAGTTAAAATAATTTTAGGAAGCATTATCTTCCCAGATATCAAAATTTAACATAAAACTATAGTAGCTACAGGAGTGTATTATTGGCAAGGGGATAGATAAATAGACCAATGGAACAGAGTGTATGGGAACATATTTTTATGATGAAGTAGACATATTTCAGTGAAGAAATGATGATGGATACCCGTCCACAAAATAAAAATTATATCTTTAATACAAGTTTGAAGTAAAATAAAACAAATTTCAAGTGGATTAAAGACCTAAATGTAAAGGGCAAAATTTAACATACTTTTAGACTTTTAGAAGAATTTCTAAATGAAAATATAGGAAAATATCTTTTTGGCTTTGGGATAATAATGGATTTCTTAAAGGAGTAATAAAAGTATAAACCATACAGGAAAACTTTGATAATTCTGAGTGCATCAGAATTTAATGTCTGGACTTCCAATCAAGATGGCAGAATAGACAGTACCCAGCATCCCCTTCTCTCACAATCAACCAATTTACAACTATTAAAAAGCAATGACTGCCAAGCTGGGACTGCTAGAGCTCAGGGGAAAAGGAGGAGAGACCTAAGGAGTTCATGAAGGCAGGAGAAGCCATGATGAGAGAAAGAAAGGACCACTCTGATTGTTTTAAGCCCTGACCACTTCAAGCATGGCCCTGGTGACACAGAGCAAGAGCTGGCAGAAGCTGCTGCTGTGCCGTTCATATGAAGTTGCTTGGACGCTGCAGAGAAGAAGACAGGCTTCATGGCCCTGAGGCCAGCAAGACCACTAACAGGGACCCACATAGGAGCAAGGGGCCACAAGACAACTTGTGAGGAAAATGGAGACAGACTGGTCAGGCTCCCTCACCTCATATCTGGCTGAGCATGACTCAGCCTGCCTGACGTAAATACGTTAACTGTGCATGTGGGCCCAAGTGTTCCTTGGCTATCTGACTCGCAACCATGTGTTCCTTGGTTATCTGACTCTAGTATAAAAGACAATGGCTCTGATACATGGGGGACTGAGCTCACGTCCAAATAAACCATGTCAACCATGCCAATGACTCCCAGGATGTTTTTCCAACTACCTAGCTTGCAACCTGCTTATGAGGGGTCTGTGACCCAGTCTGCATATGAGGGGTCTGTGACCCAGTCTGCATATGAGGGGTCTATGACACAGTCTGCACAATGGTTTGAAGGGTCTGTGACCCAGCCTGACACAATTGAAAAAAGGAACCACTCAGAGGCCGGTGAGTCATTGCAAAGGACCAGAGCATGTCCTGTCCCACGGGATATGTTTGGAGTGTAGGGGCATGGGGCAGATGTGCCCACTGGGGGAACATTGGGGCACAGCACAGACAGCTGATCTGCCCTCCAACCAGCACAGTGCCATTCAGTGGAGACTGTCAGGAATATAGAACTGCAGGGGTATAGTTTGCTGAAAAGACTCAGGCCTGCAACCAGGGTTTCCACACAACCCAGGTGTACTGAACCTCACAAGACCCGGAAGTGCTTAAACAATTAAAACCTGAGCTGCACAAAAAGCCTTCCACAGAGAATCAGCAGTAAAGCAGCAATTTAGCTCAACCACAGGGCTTAAGTGCTGGTTCCCACAGGAAGTTCCCCCATTTTATAAGTAAGCAAAGGACAACAAATTAGTTCCATTCCAGAGTTTAAGTGGTAGGAATAACGAATAATCCAACACAGAACTGAAAGAAAAAACAAAAAACCCACAGATCGGAGACAAAGTTCTGATATTAGCCAGTAAAGTTCTAACACCACCAAAAAACACCTATAAAACCTAGAAGGACCAGAAGCCCCTGGGCTCCCAAGCTGGGGCTGAGGGGTGCTGAGGACCTCAGCCACGTCCCCCCAACATCTGCATCCAGCCCAGTGATGACCACCAGGCTGCCACTGGAATCTCCCTGGGCCTCCTTGCTGGAATGAGGGGGGTACCACAGGCTTTGACCATGCCTCCTCCTTCCTGCTCCTCCCCTTTCTCCTCTCCCCCTCCCCCCAACTTCTCCACATCTTAGAATGTAAAATAATAATAATAATAATAATAATATAATAATAATAATAATAAATAAATTTTTTAAAAAAGAATTTAATGTCTGTTTATATTGAAAGAAAAGTGAAAAGATAAGCCACAGACAAGGACAAGATAACTGTAATATTTTTTAGAGGATTATTATCAAGAATAGAGAATTCTTATAAATTAATATGAAAAAGATAAACAACCCAATAGATAACTGGGCAAAGTTTAAGAAAAATTCACTCAAGAGAAAACTCAAAAATGAGGAATCCTAAATGGCCAAGAAACATGAAAAGATCCTCAATTTCACTGGTAATGAAGAAAACACACAACTAAAGTACAGAAAAAATTTTAGTCTGGCAATATCAAGTATTAATTAGTATTTGAGAAAATGAATTCATGATTTTCGTTGGGAAAGTGAAACTTTAGAGGGCAATTTGACAATACGTAGAAGACTTGAAATTGTACATATCTTAGATCCAGTTTCTCTTCCAGGCATAATCCTACAGAGACATATAGCCAAGGAGAAATATAAAAGGAGGCTTGCTGCAGTATTTTATTATTGAAATAAGTGAAAAAATTAAATTTCCTTCAATATGGAGTGAATTAAAAAAGAAAATATTAATACAGTGAACACATGCAACTGTTTGAAATAGTACACCAAATGTATAAAAATGCATAAATTTCAAAATTACAATATTGAGTACAGAAGAAAAGATGCAAAAAGATGTCTATGGTATGTTTGTTATCACTTAAATAAAAACTTAAAACACATAAAACAACATTATACATCATTTGTGGGTGATATGTAGAAAAACTATAAACACATGCAGAGGAGTTAGACACCCTGACACCAATAATTAGGGAGGGAGGAGGAAAAAGGATGAGAGGTTGTATCTGTAATGTTTTATTTCTTTAAACAAAGAGACATTTGAAGCAAATATGGCAAAATGTTAGCATCCTTATATCTGAGAAGTGGGAATATGTGTATCTGTTATATTACACATTTTTTGCACTTTTTGGGTATTTTCGAAATAGTTCCTAATTTTAAAAAATGCTAAAGATCATTCTGGTTGTAGGACAGATAAAAGATTAGAGGAGAACCAGAGTGGATATAAGGAGAACGTTTGTTTAGCAGCTGTAATTCACAGTATATTTAAATAATTTAAGTGCATGTTTATATAATTTATTAAAAGTCAAAAAAACTTTTAAATACAGCACAGAATGTATTATAAGCATATTTTCCCAAACTTACTTGCTCAACCTCTCTGTTGAGGGAATCTACTTTTTCTTTTAATCTGTTACCCTCTGCCTCAGCAGTGATAAGTTCCAGTTTGAGGGTATTGTTATCTGCCTCTGATTGACGGGCCTTATTTTCCCAGTTTTCAGCATCTTCATTGGCTTTTCGGAGTTGTTCCATTATTTGCCGGTTCTCAGATTCCTAAAAAGAAAAGCTTACTTTAAAACTTTAAAAATATTCAACATATGATACAAATTAAACATTATTTTCCAGGTCATTGGGAATTCACTTGCCATGAAGAGCACTTGTAATATAATCTTGAGGAAACCTATCTGTACTCTTAGTTTAGAAAACTGGTCATCCTGTGATTAACAAAAGGGAGTGAGATCAGGATCTGCCCTGGCTCCTGAGTCACACTCATCCTGCCAGTAAACTTAAATAAACTCAATTACTCTTATCTTTAGGACCTGGATGAATATGCTGTTATGTTTTCTTTCTTTCAAACAAAATCATCATTGCCTCCTTTTCCCATATGTCTGTTCACTGACTACTTGCTGGTCTGGTTTCTGAGCCTTTGACCTTTTCTATCTGTGTATTCCCTTGTTCCTGACTGCTTTACTTGGTTGCACTAGCTACAGAGCTTCTGAGTACTTGCATATCTTAAGTATCAACTTCTTTTTTTTTTTTTTTTTTTTTGTCTTTTTCGTGACCGGCACTCAGCCAGTGAGTGCACCGGCCAGTCCTATATAGGATCTGAACCCGCGGCGGGAGCGTCGCCGTGCTCCCAGCGCCGCACTCTCCCGAGTGCGCCACGGGCTCGGCCCAAGTATCAACTTCTGATGATTCTCTTGGTTTGGCACATTTCTTTGCTGGTTCCTGCCTTTCATTCATAGCCCCCACCTTAATTTTCTTGATCATGGACGGTTCTGTGATTCACTATTGCCCACTATTCTAGCAACTTGCCTCAAATTGCTCAGACATAAAATATCAAACCTATACCAATAAACACTACTCATAAATATGCATTCATGTAAAAATTGGGCATACAATAAAGAACGAGATTTTTAAAACCTTCAAATTTCAGACATGAGCAGGCAATGAAGTAGGATCCTATTTCTGGAGGGAAAAATTCAGCTCTACAAATAATATATACTATACTGGCAAATCATAATTAGACTATTTTTTAAAATATATTTTAGAATTATGGTCTGGCCAACTCATTCTAAAAAAAGTCAGTTATAATTTCAGTAATTACTTTTTTTTAAAGGGGCACTAGATCTCTTTCTCTTTTACCTGCTAATGAATAGTGCATTTCCCTATCAGAAAGCCTCAGCTAAATTAAATGACCAAGTTGCAAAAAATAATGTCTCACCCTATAAGCCTTTCAAATTAACTTTATGTTCTCACAATTATGATTACTTAATCATAAAAAAACTGGTTGAAATTCAGTTAATATCGCCACCTTGTGGTCTCTAATGTGAAAAATCTCTGCCAAGACACTTAGCAAGTTAATATGCTAACTTTATTGACTTTCAAGATTCAGGTATTCCAAATGTGCCAGGAGGAACATGTGTGTTTTCAATGATTATACTGAAAATAATAGTTGTGTAGAGAATATGTACTTAGGAGGTATATGGTTTAATACACATACACTGAATTTTACCCACTTTCTGTAGTGTTTATTATCTATGTCATTCACTTAAAATTGCCTTTTAGCTTTATGAAGTTAGGTGTGGATCTATTGTCTCCCTGATAACACCTTGAAGATAGGAAACATTTTTATATTTTGTTGTGTGGCCAGGTAATACATCACTCAAAGTGAAAAAGGATTGCCATAAAATGTCTCTCCTGCCCTTCTTCGCAACCAGAAACCATATTTTACCCTTTTTTGTATCCTCCCATAGAGGCCAGAGCAGTGTGGGGCTGAGACAGGCAACATTATAAAGAAAGTGAAAATGTTCTTTGGTATTCTCCATTCCCCACCTTCAGGATCTCTTCATTTCCAACGATATGGTGACTCCCCCATCCTGTACCCACAACTCCCTCTGGGCACCCACAGGGTTCACTGCAGCACTGCACCTGCCTCATATTGAATCCTTTGCATTTCTAGCCTGAATTATGGTTGCAACCTCTCCCAATTGTTCCCGCTCCTTCTGATTTTGTTACCCTTCTGATTTATTCTCCCTAATATCTGCAGAATAATCTTCCTAAAAGGCAATTCTCAAATAATTTCTATGCTTAAGTTCTAACGAAAGCTTCCTAAACATAGGGTTCAAAGAAGGTCCTCCTTATTTCTCCATTATCACCCATCTGTATACTCCACTCTAGCTACAGGACGTACTTTTTCCACCTTATACCTCTGCTCATGTTGTTCCTACTGCCTGGGGAGCCATTCTGTTTCCTCTCAGTTTTTCGTCTCTGGCTTCCCAGCACCTAGCTCACTGCCCAATGAATCAATGAGTGAATGAATGAAGTACTCCATACTTGTTGATGGCCTCTCCCTACCAAAATGGACCCATGGTTCATTCTCTCAGGGGCATGCCTGGATCCACCTACTGCTGTGAAATGCAATCTCATAAACAAACTCACATTAGGATGCTAAAAGCTGAGAAGCTTGATGTGTGATGTCTGAAATACAATTCCAGAATATAAAAGCTCCTATCCTAATGGTGGAATTTCAGGTAATATGAATGACAGGCTAGGGAGATACAGGGAAGCAGCTAACATTGGCTGAAAGCTTACTACATTAAATGTTGTTCGAGATATTCATTTATTTATTTCTGACTAGATGGCTGACTGTGCTAGGTGTTTCAAATTCTTTATCTCATTAATTTGTGTGTTCTTCCCAATTACAGATAGGAAACAGAGACTCAGAGAGGTTACTGAGGAGCCTGCATAAATCTATGTCATTAGTGAGAAGAAGAGCCAGATCTTTCTGATTCCAAAGCTGCTGTCCATTTATGCTATTATACTGTTGGCAACTGAAAATCAAGAAGTATAGGAAACCACCTGCTTTGTCCACATAATACTACCATCTTGCTGCCTGAAAGCAAGGATTGCAATTTAGGAGTCCTTAGAATCTCTTATCTCTTAAAGCCCTTATGTATACTATGAATAAATGTTCAAAATATATTTGTGGACTGATATTAAGTGATATATTAAACAAAATAAACAGTTTTGGGGGAAAAAGTTCCTATCAATGGTTAGAGTGGTATGTAGATAACACCACACCTATTATAATAATCAATCCACCTACACAGTTTTAGATAATATTTTACCTAATGAATATATCTAACATCCTTAGTCAAGCTATTTATTCCAGGGTTGCCACACACACACACCCACACTTGTTTGGAATCATGTGATGTCACATACCTGCGCCTGGTCAAACAGTTGCTAACAGAGAAGTGCAGATGACAGCCATCTGCGCTCTGGTTTTAAGAAGTAGATGGCCCCATAACAGGAGATAAATTCTGCTACACAATCAGGTGGAGCCTCTTTTGTCAGAGGTTTGTAATTTAAAACTTCACCATTTTCAAATATAAGTAAGGCCAAGTTGATTCTGGACCTTTGCCCTTCATGCAGAAAGATTCTGCTTGTCTAGAGTGGCTGAGTAGCAAACTAAATGGGGCATACTCTTAAGTCACCTTTATGCACATTGGTGACATTCTAAATATACAGTTAATCCATCATTGTCAAAACTAAAGCATGCTATGTATTAAAGAGTTGATTCACCTCTTCCTTTGAGTGTAATCAATTACTAAATTAACTCTAGTTAAAACCCTTAGATATCATGAGCAAAGAGAAAAAATATATACATACTTCAGACTTTAATATATTCTTCAGCTTGTTAACCTCCAAATTAGTATCTTGGACCTTCTGTTTTATGTCGTTAAGTTCATTATGAGTATCGTTCAATTTTTTGGACAGTGCCTATGAAAAAAAGATAACTAGATTTGACTACAAAAAATTAAAAATCCCTATATGTCAAAAACACCATAAATAAAACTTTAATTACTTGCAATATGATGAATAAAATTAATATATCAATATATAAAACTCATATTAAAACAGTGAGAAAACACAAGAGCCCAACATTAAATGGACAGAAGAACCAAACAGACAATTCACAAAGAGGACTCATAAGTAAATAATACTTGAAAAAAATTAAACGTTACTGGTAATCAAAGATATGATAGTTAAAACAATGAAATACTATTTTGCCTATCATATTAGTAGAGATTTAAAGCTATTCAGTTATGGCGAGAAATGGGCATTTCTATATATTGTTGGAGTAGATGTAAATTTGCAAAAAGCAAATTTGTAATCAGCTCTCTGGTGATGAATCAAGAGACATTTTTAAATGCTCATAAAAACAAAATAAAAATGTTAATTATTGTTGAAGACGGGAGATGGTACAAGGGAATTTACTACATTTGAAAATATCCATTTAAAAGATTTTGTTTTAATTAAAAAATTTTTTCATATGCTTTGATTCAATTTGAAATGAAATCTAATAAAATTTAATGAGATAATGTTCACTAACACGTTACAGTGACAATATTTATTCATATTAAGTGAATTACACAGTAAATAATAGTGTATCCACATAATGGTAAAACCACGTAGTAGGATATTATGCATTTATGAGAAATATTTGGAATAATTTTTAATATATTAAGCAAAAAAATCAGGCTAAAACACAAAAAATACCTCATTATCCCAATTTGTTAAAAACTGTGGTATCAAGGATAAAATTTTTTAAGGTTTGCATTTTCCAAATCTTCTACAATATTAGTTGTTAACCGTGGCTCAGAGAAGGATACCTCTTCTGTCCATGGGTCTATGACCCAAACGAAGGCAAAAACTTTTCCTGAACATATGTAAATTATTATTACACCAATTTTCTTCTTATTATAAAACATGTTTATGAAGTTTGAACAAGGCAGGGAAATGTTTATGAAGTTATAGTAAGTTAATAATAGTCACAAAATATTTATTGAATCATATACTGGACACTATGGTAAATGCTTTCCAGACATATTCTTGTTTACTATCCATTTTTATAGAAGATGAACTGAGATTCAGAGAAGTTAAACTATATGATCACACAACCAGACAGTGAGATTCAACCCCAGGTGAGTCTTAAATACTACTGCTTCCTCATGTAGAAGAAAATATGACATAAAGTGGTATGTGGGAGGTTATCTCAGCTACATCAAAAAGTACATGTAAAAAATTGTATTAAGAAATTTTTAAGTGTACTGAAATTTGGTTAAAAAAAAAAGTCAAATGTTAACAGTGACTAACTTCTGGGTGGTAAAAATATAAGAGAGTTTTCTTTCTGTTACTTTTTTAAGTTTTTTAAAAAGATTTTCTATAATGAGCTTCTATTTCTTAACTAATCAAAAAAATAGAAACCAAATGTCTAGATTTTCATAAATATAGGTTATATTCACCTTTAGCCTATTTGCTATAGATACAAGAGAATACACAAATGTAGACCTTTTAAATTTGCTTCTATTGGTTTTTATTGCTAGTCATTAATTTTTAAATAAACTTTATGTTAGAATAATTTTATAGAAAATAGATTTATAGAAAAGTTGTGAAAATGATAGATTCCCCATATGCCCCACATTCACTTTCCTCTATTATTAACATTTTACATTAGTATGGCACATTTGTCAAAATTAATGAACCAATATTGATATATATTATTAACTAAAGTCCATATTTTATTCAAATTTCCTTCATTTTTACATAAAGCCCTTCCTCTGCTCCAGGATCTCATTATTCATTAACTTGTGAACAAAGTACTTTACCATCTCAGATAATCTTTTATAAATGAACAAAGCTTTGCATCTTTATAGCTGTCTATGTAAATTTAAAACATTTAACAGTTAAAAAACATAGACTTTTATGATGCAAACTAAACACATTGAAAGTGATATCAAAGTGGAGAAAATCATTTTGACTGAAGAATTTTGAAGGGATAAGAAATTTTCCAAACAGAATTCTTTAATGTTCAAGGTAAAATGATGTTATTGGAAATGAGAACTGTGCTTAAGACTGAAATATTTTGGCTTAGAGAGGGAGTAATTATGAAAGGAATTTCCCTAAAAAGAGTCACAGTGCTAAAGATCAAAAAATGCAGCCCAGTCCATACACTCACACTTACACAGAATAATATGTAAGTATAAAATAAAAATACCCTTTTCTTTAAAGTTTCTGAAGGTTTTTATCCTCATCTGTTGATTTATTCAAATATTTATCCTTCAGTAAGGAAGTACTTTCTAAGGTTTAATATAAATCTATTATATCCTCGTTCCCTCTTTTCTTTAATATTTAACACACTACGTCTGAGAATTTCATTAAGAAATTATGCGGTGTATTCTGTTATAAAGGTTAAAAAAAAAAAGACTAGTTCCAATATTTGAGCTTTCCTACAAATGAGAGGACTGTGCCTCAGAAGAAATACATTTTTTCTTGAAGAGAATGAGCCTTAAGACCAAGTGTACCTGGTTTTCTTGTTTAGCTTTAGCAAACTGTTCTTGGAGAGTGTCATTCTCATGAGCCAAGATATCTCTTTCCCTGGCAATCTGGGCCAGCTCATCATTTGTTTCATCCAATTGCCGGCGCATTCTGGAAATGTCTTGTTCACACATAATTAGGGCTTCAGTAGACTGTCTATTTCACAAATCCAATAGTACATAAGAAGAGACATTTTACTGAAACAATAACAAATTCTCACAAAACAGAAGACAACAGCATGAAAACATTTAAAGAGCTTTCTGACACCATTAAGTACATACGAATATAAACTGTGAAGACAGTGCATTAGAGTTTCTCTACACTGCCATCATTTCACTATGAAAAGGATACTAAATACACATAATAGTCAACGATTTGCTAAGTATTTCAAAACTTCTGACACCAAGGAAGAGGAAGGCCTTATTCTACCTCTAGCTGTTATGGTTTAGTCTCCTTTGCAGATTCCTGCTCCTCTGCCCTCTTAAAAACTAATGTTTTTCAGGGCTCAAACCTTAGCTTCCTGATTCTTCTCACTCTAGCCCTACTCAGACAAATTCTATTCACACCCATGGCTCCCAACCCCGTCTATACCCAAAATCAATATCTCTAGACTCAGCCCCCCTGTTACACACCAGACTCTTACATTAAACCACTTACTAGACGTGTCTATAATAAGGTCTCAAAAGCTCTTCAAATTCAGAGGTAAAATCACCCTTCTCCTCAACTTTTGTCATGATCGGTATTCATTCCCGACCGGAAACCTGACTTTTTCCTAGAGTCTCTCCCTCATAAATACCTCACTCCTCCTGTCCCCCAACCTCTAAACCCTTATTTATCATCACCTCTTCTGCCCAGGTAATCTTTCTAACACAAAAATCTCCTCCAAACTCTTTCGTGATCTCTTATTGCCAGGAGGACAACATGAAGACTCGTCTGTCTGTAACACAGGCCTCCTGCCTTCCTGTTTAGCCTCTCCTCCCTCCACTTCTCTTGCACTTTGGGTTTCAACAACACTCACCTGCTTATATAGTTCAAGAGGTTCTTGCATGTAATCTGTGGTTCTTTGCTACTCTTTCCACTTTAAATGCCTTCCCTTTACTTTACTTGGTAAACACTATCCTCTCTTTTACTTCCCTAGATAGACTTAGACTCACTTTGAACATGAAAGGGTTATCACCTTACAGGCAACACTAAGCCCCTTCCTTGTTTCTAACTATCTTTGTACCTAACATAGTACTTTGCCCCAAGTAAGTGCTAAAATATTTGTTGAATAAATGATTTACCTTGACGCCTGTTCCATCTCAGCAATGATATTCTTCATGCCTGAAATGGTCTTTTCCTTGAAGAGTAATATAAGTATTAAATTAAAAATTATCTGTTTCTGTTAAAACTAAACAAACCGATAGAAAATTTACAGATATTTTTGAAATATAATTTAATATATTTCTAAATACATCTTGAAAAACTAATTGAACTAGTGCTTTTAACAGTCATTAGTTAGTTAAGCTTTAAATACACTTAATAAGCCTGAAAAGGACTTTCCTTTATCAATAGTTCACCTTGAAAGTAATATTCTCTAGGAACATTATAAAGTAATAAGCAGTGGAACATCTTTTCCAACTACGACTACTAGAAAAATTTCACCTTATTCATTATAATGCAGACTTTTCCATATTACTTTATTTCTGTAATCTCCATATTAAAATGTAAAACAGTAGTACTTTTCACTGAAGGGCATTTGTTACTTCTGCTCCAAAATATCATCGTAGAGAACATTTCTTCTTTGACTCTCTAACACTGTTTTAAAAGTTATTTTCCCTTCAGAGGGTGGATGTGTTTATTTTCATAAAATCTTACGTAAAGATCTTGGTTTTGAAATAGGCTTGCAAATCAGTATTTCTTGCAAAGTAAAGATAATGTTGGTAAAGTTAGCAGAACAGAAGAAATGTGAAATATTACATATAGCAGAGGGAAATGAAATTCAGAAAGATAGAAAGAATTTTGTTTCTAAATGTTGGTGTTTTAAAGGAAATCATGCTTAACTATTCACAAATGTTTTGAATACATCAAGAAGTAAAATTCCACCTAAAAAATCGCAAAATTCCACCATCAAAATTCATAAAATTTCAAAAATGATGAGTCAGTCTTTTCAACAAGTAAACAAGTATTTACTATCTCATGCCCTTCAATGGCTTCAACTGTGCTCATGATTCCTAAATCTATTAACTTCAATTTTTCTCCAAACCTAAAAATCCAAGAGCCTAAGAATATTTCACCTACATGTCCCACGGACAATTCAAACTCAGCATATCCATAGTCTTCCTCATTAAGACTATTCTACTTCCTGTTTCCCACCTTCACACATAGGAACTATCCACGAGGTTCATAAGCTAGACCACACCTTGTCAGTTTTACTTCCTTAATAGATGCGTCTGTTTCTCTCACTGATCTTGCCACTATCCTAATACAGGTATCATCCCTGTTCTCTTAACTAGT
Organism: Cynocephalus volans; assembly: GCF_027409185.1. Taxonomy (NCBI): domain Eukaryota; kingdom Metazoa; phylum Chordata; class Mammalia; order Dermoptera; family Cynocephalidae; genus Cynocephalus; species Cynocephalus volans. The sequence continues at coordinate 95,502,746 of NC_084473.1, read as the reverse complement.
GTTCCTGTCACTATTCTCATTTCCCTACAATCCATCTTCTACATGGATCTACGAGCGCCAGAATATTCACTCTAAAATAAAAATCGAATTATAACATATTATTTACATTATTTCAATGACCCTCTATATCCATGACGAGTCCACACTCAACATCACATGTATTTTTATGATTTGTTGTTTATGTATCTCATCTTATCTTTTGCCCTCACATACCTACCTCTTTGTAACCTATTCTCTGGCCATACTAAACTATCAGGAGGCCTCATGAAATTCTCTAATCAAAGCCACTGGGCTCTAACATAAGTTGTTCTACCTGTTTGGATCACTCTTTCGCACTGTCCTCTTCCCCTAAACCTTTTCCTGGCTAATTCCTAGTCATTTTTCAGGGCAGGGCAGGCCCCATCACTTCCTGAAAGTCTTACTAGATCTTCCTCCTCCCAACTCTCAGGCTGGATTGGGTGTGTTTCTGCCATACTCCAATAACACACTGGGCATATATCAATATGGCACTTAACATATTCTGTCCTATTCTTAACATATCCTATCAAAATAGCGTCTCTCCCCTATTATACTATAGGCTTTTAGAAGGCAGGCCACTCACTTTCAGCCTCTAGTACCTGGTACAGGTCAATAAAACGTTTGTTGAAAGAATGAATGAATAGATGGATGGATAATTTAATGAACTAGTTCCCTTAGAGCAGGGAAAGACCTTATTCCGATGGTGCTGCCTTTGCTAAAGACATTTGTAGAAAACAGTTAAGAAATTGCCTTCAGAATCAGTTTAGGTACTAGAAAAGGTCATCGATATCTCTCCGCTTTACTGGCAATAGCTCTGCTTTAACATCAACAAAAAATGTCGGTTGGAGGTTATTATCTAGCTTTATTTAACAGCTACACATGATCTATTCCCAAAGGCTAAGGATAACATAAAAATGTGCTGCTAGTTCTGAACACAATTACAAAGACAGTTCTAATGGAATAAATATATTACTTCCTGTGGTGACTACCTGAAAATAGGTTTTTAAGAAGAAATTAGTCTCACTGCTTTAATTGTCATGCTTCACATTTTGATATTTGAATTACTGTCAGTGAGGGATGGCTCGTCAGCTCAGTAGGTTAGAGCACGGTATTGATAACACCAAGGTCAAGGTTTCGGATTCCCTTACCCACCAGCCACCAAAAAAAAAACTCACTAATTCATGATAGAACAATCAATTTAAAATATTAGCTAGTATATTTGCACATCTACTTCCTAAGACTATCAAAACATTTCAAAGTCAGACTTTTAAAGTTTCAGCTCTCTAGAAAAAATTTTGAGAAAATCCTATTATTTTATTCAGATTTGGTTCATTTAGACTACTGTTTAACATTTAAATATTTCATTTAAATATTTCTTGTAAACCACAGTTCTCAGAACATACTTTCATTGCCAAACTCTCTCCAAGGGATGCAATATTCTCAGATTTTTTATCCAAACATGCTTGCAGGCATTCCTTCTCTTTAGCCATATCATTAAGAGTTGCACCAAGAATGCTGATTTCTTCTCGCTGCGCAATACTTTGCCTTGTAAAATTATCTAAATATGTAAGCATAAAGTCGTTGTTTTAATCAAGATAAAATCTTTTTGCTAGTTAAAGCAGATTGAAATACTTTTCTAAGTAAGTTCTCTTATATTATATTCAATGACTAAAAATAATCATACTATATCCCGAATAAAAAAGTTTTGTTGTGATTAAAAACTACAATGAATCACAAAATTCTAAATGACTCTTAAACATAAAAGCACAATTAATACCTCTGAATTAAAATAGCAAAGGGAAGTTCTATATCATAAGTTCTCAAAGTAGAGTTACATGTGTGGCAGGGGAGGAAAGGGTGGGTGGATAAAATGGGTGGCAAATCAAAACAACCTGGGGTTCCCCCCCAGTTTCCCCTCCTCTCCCTTTAGCCTAGAATCACTGTTGTATATAAAGTTGGTAATAGATCTTAATAAAATATTCAAGTAAGTCATCTTCAGAGTCGTCAAATGTCTTCTAACATTATGATTTTTATAAAGTAGTGTTGTAAAAATTCCTAGGGAAAAAATGTCATTTCAGGAAGTCTGATTTGACTGTGAGAACTCTGACAAGGCAGTGTCAGTGTTGAAGGACTGAATGATGGGAGTAGAACAGTGGTTTCCAAATTGTGGTTTCTCAACCAGCATCATCGGCATCATCTGGGAAATGCAAATTCTTAGGCCCCCACCCCAGACCTACTGAATCAGAAACTCTGGGGGTGGGCACAACAATTTATGTTTTAACCACTCCCCACAGTGATTTTAATGCACAATGAGGTCTGAGAACCACTGGTCTAGAGAGAGGTTCTAGGGAATCAGAATTACCTAGGAAAATTGGTAAAGATACAAAAACTCTGCTTCTATCCTACTTCAAGGAGCCTGGCTGGCTCTAATGATTTTTATTAACTCTCCAGGTGATTCTGACACACACCAAAGTTTGAGAACCACTGGTCTAGTGCTCTGCAAGGGGAAGACCAGACTTCTAGGTTTATCCCTGCCTTGGGCCATCCAGGTGATATCACTAAGGGTGATAACACCATACTGTCATATGCCAAGAGCACGTTCTTATATGGCACTGGAGAACGCATGATGTTTCTTTTTGCAGAGAGTACTGCCTTTAAGGCAATCCACACGTTTGGATTGTTCTGATATCAGAGTTCATTCCCACTGTTAATCACTCCATCAATAAATCTCTAAAATAGATCTAGTATCTCCTACCTTTAGAAAAAATCCTCAACCTCCTATCCCATCCAAGCTTCCACCCTATTTTCTCGCTACCCTTTAACAGCCAAACTTCTTGAGAGATTTTTCCATTCCTTCCTGACTCCACTTCCCATTCATTACTCAACCCACTTGATCTTCCACATCCAACACTCCACTCAAACTTTTTTTTTTCTCCAGTGTTACCAAAGCCTCCAATATGCCAAATCCAATCAATATTTTCTTATCCTCATCTTATTTCACTTTTCAAAAGTATCTGACAATTGATCATACCCTCCCTTTTAAAAACACTTTGCTCTCTTGCCTTCCAAAACAACACTCACTTCTGGATTCTCTTCCTACTTCTTTGGCTTCTTCTTACTCAGTCCTGGATCCTCTTCTCCCAATCTCTATATTTTCCCTAGGTGATTTCATGGTTTTAAAATATTATTTACCTGCTGGTGTGTCCCAAATATATATCTTTAGCTTAGATTTCTCGTCTGAGATACAAACATATACTTAACTGCTTACCTGACTTCTTCACTTGGACTTAAAATATGCAAAAATGAGTTTTCCTTCAATATTACCTTTTATATTTCTCCTTTAATATTTCCTGTCTTGATAAATAGCACTTCTACCTACTTAATTGTTCATGCCAGGTATTTTTGAACTACATAACAGCAAATGTTAAAAATATTTCATTCGACTTAAAATTGGTTCTTTTATAGACCTGACCAAAATTTTACCATATACTTATAAGATATTAAGTTATGACTATATTTTCACACAGATCACTGGTATGAAACACAAATAGCAGACTTTATAAAAGTTCTTTTCTCTATAAACCCAAGTAATATCATAGATATTGCCAAACGTGTACTTTCCACCAAAAGTAATCTATATGTACTGTGTATCATTACAAAAGCAACGGACAAGCTACATTATACAAAAAATTGTAAATTTAAAAGTGATCATCATAGATTTACAAACTGTTGCTGTGTTGTTTAGCTATTTCTTCACTGAAAAATTTTAAGTCATAACTAAGTATTTATGGTCTAAGTTAAAAGTTTTATTTTCAAAGAAAAATGCATTTTTTCATTTTTTTATTCATAAGCTTTTGTGTTATGATCCTATTTCCAAGTTTATCTATGTTATAACTGAAGAGAAAAAAACATATTTTTCTACCAGACTTGAGAAAAACTAAAGTAATATTAGGAGGAAAAAAAACTCACCAATTTTTTCATCCAGGCACATAATTTTCTCCTGAGTAAGCTGTAGCTCATATTTTTTCTTAGCAAGGTGTCGCTGAGTATCAGAAAGATCTTTTTCTGTATTTTCATATAAAAGTCTGTAAACATTTTAATAATAAAACTATTTCTGAAATATTTATGTTTTGTCAACTTTCAGTATACTTAAATCTAAAAACTTCTAAGGACACTATATACTTTTTTCCCCCTTTTCAATATTTTCATTATAAAACCATACTATAAGAAGTTTGGAAAATAAAAGTAAAAGGGATCTTCAATCCACCACTCCTACATAAGCTACTATTGGCAATTTGGTGTTCATTGTTCAATATTTTCTTGCTATGCACATTTTAAAGCTACCATACTATAAATTCAAAATTTAATCATGACCTTTTTTTTTTTTTTTTTTTTTTTTTTTTTTTACCTACACTTAATCTTTAATAGTTTTCAGTCTTATAATACAGCCTTCCAAATTATTATTTTCTGGCTGAAAAATATTGCATGAGTAATAGCCATTTACTTTTAAGCAAATAAAAGCATTTACCTAACTATTCCCCTATTATTAGACATTTAGGTTCATTCCAGTTTTTTACTCATAAATAAATCTGTAAGGAACAGCATTTCATTTATCCCATGAACATTTATTAAGTATATAGTAGGTACTGCATATTAAGTGTTGAGGAAGCTATGGTGAACTAGATTGGCTTTGGACTTGCATTCATGGAGTTCATTGTCAAAAGAAAAATAAAATTTGATTTCTGGGAATATGGAAGACTAGGTAACCAGAAAGTCCTGTCACCACAAAACACTTAGACATACTAATAAAATGTAAGAGGCATCCTTTTAAATTTATAGCAAAACTTATAAGAATTTGTAAGAGAAGTACCCTGAGGCCAAATCAGAGCAATAAGACTATAAACTGATGTTCCATTAGTTAATGTTGAAGTGTTATCTCTCAATAGCCTAAGGTCTTCTGTTTTAACTTGGGAACAGAAGATGAAGCCATAGAGATGTCTGCAACACAAAGAACAGAGCTAAGATGTCCCACATAATGCCACTGAGAGCTATACTGTTAGTGGAAAGTCAGACTAGAGAAAAACAACTTGTCAATTGTTGCTAGGCTCAGGGAAATAATAACAACAAAGAGTCTCCCCTGGAAATTCTTAATCTCAAGCTAAGAACCAAAATAAAATTTGGTTCCAGGTTGGTCAAATTATCTGGGACACTTAGCAAAATTTCTTTGGAGAAATGTCCTCAACCCAAGCACAGAACTAAACCCCAGATAAAGGTTTGTTGAAAATGAACTCATAATTCAAAATTTAAAAACATATTAAGAAACAGTCCTACCTTTGTGGGAGTCAAAAGATATACCAATTAAATTAGATCCCCAAGAACTTCAGATTATGGCACTATCAAATAGAAACTTAAAAATAAATGTATTTAAATGCAAAGACATAAAATAAGTAACAGAACACATAATAAACAGAAAAAATAATCAACAGATTTAGAAAAGAATCAAAGGGAACTTCAGGAAATTAAACTAATAATATTAAAATTTTAAAAATAGCAAAACTCAATGGACAAGTTAAAGAACAGAACAGACACAGCTGAAGAGATAATTAGTAAACTGCAAAAAAACAAATCAGAGAAACTTACCTATATTGGAACATAGATAAAAAGATGGAGAAACACAAAGCAGACGTTAATAAATATAAAGAACAGAATGAAATGGTCCATTATTCACTTAATCAAAATACCAAAAAGAGAGAATAAAAACAATACTCAAAGAAATAGTGGCTAATAAAAAATGAAATCTCAGACTAAAGCAGCACTAATCTATATCTATTAAAACAACTATAAATGGGGGAGGGTAAAAGAACTTAAAGGGAGGCAAGATTTCTAGACTCTACTCAAACTGCTAAAATGTGACACCATGGGCTGCGATAAGTTATGTATATATAATATCTAGAGCAGCCACTGAAAAATCTATACAGACACTCAAAAATACTATAGATATCAAAATAGAATTCTAAAAATTGTCAAGTAACCCACCAAAAGGCAGGAAAAAGAAAACAAATGAAAAAGAAAATAGCATGGAGAATTGAGCCCTATCAATAATTATATTACACGTATATGATCTACTTTATTATTTTTTTTCATATTGTATGATTCCTTTTATATGAAATATTCATAACAGGTAAATCTATAAAAACAGAAAGCATATTAGTGGCTTCCAATGGATAGGAAAGAGGGGAATGTGGAGTGAGTACTTAATGGGTACAGGTTGTTCTGGGGAGGTAAAAAGTTTTGAAACTAGGGGCCGGCCCGTAGCTCACTCAGGAGAGTGTGGTGCTGATAACACCAAGGCCATGGGTTCGGATCCCATATAGGGATGGCCGGTTAGCTCACTGGCTGAGCGTGGTGCTAACAACACCAAATCAAGGGTTAAGATCCCCTTACCGGTCATCTTTTAAAGAAAAAAAAAAAAGTTTTGAAACTAGAGAGAGGTGGTGGTTACACAAGATTGTGAATGCACTGAATGCACTGAAATATGCACCTTAAAATGGTTAATTTTATGTTATGTGAATTTATTTTTTCTATTTTTTCAGTGCAAATGTTCTTTTCCAAAATATATATGTATTATTTACAAAGCTGCGGTAATAGGACACAATTCTGCCTCCTCCCGTCACCCGCACCCCCACCTCTGATTAATATTGTAAAGCATTTCCTATGTTTCCACAGCTGATTTTAATAGCTACACTAAAATCACAAAAATTTGTAAAACTATTGTCCTATTAGACTTTCAGGTGGTTTCTTTTGTTGTTGTTTCATTTGTTTTATTGATTATGCATATTCATGGAGTACAAAGCTGACCATCACCATTTGTGCCCAAGATGTAATGGCCAGACCAATACTATCAGCATGCCCATTACCACAAATTGTGGTTATTCCCTATGTCCCCCACCCAATTAATCTCCCCTGCTCCCTCTCCCTCTCCCTTCCCTTCTCCCCCACCCCACTCTGTAATGTTAAGCATGCTCTCTCCCTCTGCAAGTCCAACACACTGCTGTGGCCTTTCCTTCTTTCCTTTTTCTCTTAGCTCCCACTTATGAGTTAGAACATGCAGTATCTTTCCCTCTGTGCCTGGCTTATTTCACTCAACATAAGTTTCTCCAACCTCATCCATGTTGCTACAAATGGCAGAATTTCATTCTTTTTTATGACAGAGTAGTGTTCCAAGGTGTATATATACGACATTTTCCTTATCCAGTCATCCGTCGATGGACATTTAGGTTGCTTCCATATCTTGGCTATTGTAAATAGAGCCATGATGAACATTAGAGTGCAGGAATCCCTTCAACATGATTCCCATTCCTTTGGGTATATACCTAGAAGTGGGATTGCTGGATCATATGGTAAATCTATTTGTTTGAGAAAACTCTATACTGTTTTCCATAGTGGTTGTACTAATTTACAGTCCCATCAACAGTGCAGGAGTGTTCCCTTCTCTCCATATCCTCGCCAGCATTTGTTATTCTCCCATCTCTTTGATTATAGTCAGTCTAACTGGGGTGAGGCAATATCTAAATGCGGTTTTAATTTGCATTCCCCTAATGATTAGTAATGTTAATCATTTTTTAAGTGTTTGTTGGCTATTTGTATGTCTTTCTTAGAAAAATGTCTGTTCAGCTCCTTTGCCCATTTTTTAATTGGGTTACTTGGTTTTTTAATTGTGTAATTTGCTTGAGTTCCTGTTTATTCTGGATATTAATCTCTTGTCAGATGTATAGTTTACAAATATTTTCTCCCACTCTCTAGGTTGTGACTTCACTCTGTTGATAGTTTCCTTTTCTGTGCAGAAGCTTTTTAGATTGATATAATCCCATTTATTACTTTTTTGTTTGTTTTTGTTTATGCTTTTGGGCTGTTGTTCATAAAGTCTGTGCTGAGTCCTAGTTCCTGAAATGTTTCCCCTGTATTTTCACTTAGTAGTTTTATAGTCGGGTCTTACACTTAAGTCTTCAATCCATTTTGAGTTGATTTTGGTATATGGTGAGAGGTGCATGTCTAGTTTCATTCTTCTCTATATGGATATCAATTTTCCCAGCACCACTTATTGAAGAGGCAGTCTTTTCTCCAATGTATGTTTTTGTTGTCCTTGTCAAATATCAATTGGCTGTAAGCCTGTGGTTGATTTTGGGGTTCTCTATTCTGTTCCACTGGTCTGCATGTCTATTTTTATGCCAGTACCATGCTATTTTGGTTACTATAGCTTTGTAGTATAATTTGAAGTCAGGTAGTACAATACCTCTGGCTTTATTTATTTATTCATTTATTTTTTTTTTTTCCTCAGGATTGTTTTGGCTATTCAGGGTCTTTTGCTGTTCCATATGAATGTTGGGATTGTTTTTTCTACTTCTGTGAAAAATGTCATTAATATTTTGATGGGGATTGCACTGAATCTGTAGATCACTTCAAGTATTATGGGCATTTTTACAATATTAATTCTTCCAATCTAAGAGCATGGAATGTCTTTCCATCTTTTTCTGTCTTCTTTAATTTCTCTCAGTAGTGTTTTGTAGTTTTCATTGTAGAGATCTTTCACCTCCTTGATTAAATTGATTCCTAGCTATTTTATTTTTTCAGTGACTGTTGTAAATGGGCTTACTTTCTTGATTTCTCTTTCTGTAAGCTCATCATTGGAGAATATAAACACAACTAATTTGGGGGCATTGATTTTGTATCCTACAACATTACTGACATTATTAACCAGCTCTGAGTTTTTTTATAGCGTCTTTAGGATTTCTATGTATTGGATCATGTCACTGGCAAATAGGGATGGCCTGACTTCGTCTTTGACAATCTGGATGCCCTTATTTCTTTTTCTTGCCTGATTGTTTTCGCTAGTACCTCCAGTACTATGTTAAATAGGAGTGGTGAGAGTAGGCATCCTTGTCTTATTCCTGTTCTTAAGGGAAAAGCCTTCAGTTTTTACCCATTAAGGATAATATTGGCAGTGGGCTTGTCATAGATGGCTTTTATTATGTTGAGATACTTTCTTTCTGTGCCTAATTTGCTGAGAGTCTTTATCATGCAGGGATGCTGAATTTTGTCAAATGCTTTTTCTGCATCTATTGAAATAATCATGTGTTTTTTGTCCTTGATTTTTTTTTATGTGGTGTGTCACTTTTATTGATTTGTGTATGTTGAACCATCCTTGCATTTCTGGATGAATCCCACTTGATCATGGTGTATAATTTTTTTTGATGTGTTGCTGTATTCTGATTGCTAGGATTTCTGTGTCTATGTTCATCAGAGATACTGGTCTATAGTTTTCTTTTTTGTTGCATCTTTGGTTTTGGTATCAAGGTGATGCTGGCCTCATAGAATGAGTTTGGGACACTGGTGTCTGCTTCAATTTTCTGGAATAGTTTGAAGAGAATTGGTATTAATTCCTGTTTAAAGTATGGTAGAATTCAGCAGTAAAGTCAACCAATCCTGGGCTTTTCTTTGTTGGGATACTGCTGATTACTGCTTCAATCTCATTGCTGGTTATTGGTTTGTTCAGGTTTTCTATTTCTTCTTGGTTCAGTCTTGGTAGTTTTTATGTGTCCAGGAATTTATCCACTTCCTCCAGGTTTTCAAATTTGTTGGTGTACAGTTGTTTATAACAGTCTGTAATGATTTTTTTTTTTTTTGTATTTCTATGGAGTCAGTTGTAATGTCTCCTTTTTCACTTCTGATTTTTATTTGGGTCTTTTTTGTTATTGTTTTTGTTAAGCTAGCTAATAGTTTGTCTATTTTGTTTATCTTCTCAAAAAACCAACTTTTTGTTTGATTGATCTTTTGTATTTTTTTTAGGTCTCTATATCATTTAATTCTGCTCTAATCTTAATTATTTCTTTCCATCTACTAACTTTGGTATTTGTTGTTTTTCTGGTTCTTTTCAGTGTAGAGTTAGGTTTACTTGAAATCTTTCTACTTTTTTGATGTAAGCATTTATTGCTATCAACTTCCCTCTTAGAACTGCTTTGCAGTATCCCACAGGTTTTGATATGATGTGTCTTTATTTTCATTGTTTTCTAAAAAATTTTTTATTTCCCATTTAATTTCTTCTTGGACCCATAGGCCATTCAGGAGCCTGTTGTTTAATTTCCAGATATTGTATAGAGTCCTGAGTTTCTCTTGTTGTTAATTTCTAGTTTTAATCCATTGTAATCTGGAAAGATAGTTGAGATGATTCCAACTTTTTAAAATTTATGCAGACTTGATTTGTAACCTAACATGTGATCTATTTGGAGAATGTTCTGTGTGATAAGAAGAATGTATATTCTGCAGTTGTTGGATGAAATGTTCTGTAGATATATCTACCAGGTCCAGTTGGTCTAAAGTGTATTTTAAATCTTGTGTTTCTCTGTTGACTTGTTGCCTGGATGATCTATTGATTAGAGGAGGGTGTTGAGGTCCCCTACTATTATCATACTGGGGTCTGTCTCTTTAGGTCTAATAGTGTTTGCTTTATATATCTGCATGCTCCAGTACTGGGTGCATATATATTTATGATTATTATGTCTTCTTGCTGGATCAATCCCTTTATCATTATGTACTGTCTTTGTCTCTTTTTATAGTTTTTGGTTTCAAGTCTATTTTATCTGATATAAGAATAACTACTCCTGCTCGTTTTTGGTTTCCATTTGCATGGTATATCTTTTTCCATCCTTTCACTATTAGTGTGTGTGCATCTTTACTGGTGATATGAGTCTCTTGAAGACAGCATGTAGTTGGGTCTTGCTTTTGGATCCAATCTGTTAGTCTTAGTCTTTTGAGTAAGGAGTTTAATCCATTTACATTTAGAGATGCTATTGAGAGGTATTGTCTTATTCCTGGCATTTTATGGCTTTTTGTTTAGATGTTTTGAGTATCATTTGTTCCCATTTTCTCCTTCAGTTATTGGTCTTCATTGCTTGTGGTTTTTTTTTTTTCCAGATGGTAAGATTTACTTTGTCTTTCTCATTTACATTTGTTTTACAAGTGGGTTTTGCTCTTACTTGTGTATTTGTGGTAGTGATTACTATGTTTTAGATTCCAGATGCAGGACTCCCTTGATAATTTCTTGCAGGACTGGTCATGTGGTGATGAACTCCTGTAGTTTTGGTTTGTCTGAGAAATACACTATTTCTCCCTCATTTCTGCAGGATAGCCTTGCTGGGTATAGTATTCTTGGCTAGCGGTTTTTTTCTTTTAGTATTTAGAATATGGCATCTTTTTCTTCTCACCTGTAGAGTTTCAGTTGAGAAGTCTGCTATTAGTCTGATGGGGGTTCCCTTCTAAGTGACTTGGCACTTTTCTCTTGCTGCTTTTAGGATTCTCTTTGTCTTTGAGCTTTGCCAGTTTGACTATAATGTGTTTCGGAGAGGATCTTTTTGGATTGAAAGTGTTTGGGGATCTTTGAGCTTCCTGGATCTGAAGGACTGTGTATGTGTCTTTCCCTGTACCTGGGAAGCTTTCCATTATTATTTCACTGAATTGATTTTCAATGCCTTTACCTTTCTCCTTCCCTTCAGGAAAACCCATGATTCAGTTGTTTGTGCACTTAAAGTTGTCTGAATGCTCTCAGAAATTCTTCATTTTTTAAAATTCCTTTTTCTTTTTTTTGTCTGCCTGGGTTATTTCATAAAAACAATCTTTGAATCTGGATATTCTTTCTTCTGCTTGTTCTAATCTGCTGCTTAAGCTCTTGGTTGTGTTTTTTGTTTGCTTGAATGTGTCTTTCATTCAGGAGTTCTGTTACATTCTTTTTTAAGGTATTAATCTCTTTGTAAAGTTCATCCTTCATATCCTGGATACTTTTTCTCATTTCATTGTGTTGTTTTACAGAGTCCTCTCTTATCTCATTTAGTTTCCTTAAGATTGTTACTTAGAATTCCTTTTCAGTCAATTCAAGGGTTTCCTGTTCTATAGGATTCGGTACTTGAAAGTTACTAAATTCCTTTGGTGGTGTCATATTTTCTGATTTTTTTCATATTTCTAACATCACTAAGTTGACTTTTGGTCATCTGGTAGATCAGTTGCTTCTTCTATCACTCTGGAATGGACATTGTGGAGAAAGACCTGTCTTTTTCCGTGCTCGTCCAGTGACTCTCTTTGTTTCAATGAGGTCAAATATGTGGTGGGCCACTGGCATGGTGGTCATGGATGTTACTAAGGCAGCAAGTTGTCCTTGCAACAGTATTAGCTGCAGTGATGGCTGCTGTGGGCCACCTCTGCAGAAGGTGTGTGAAACCTCATGGCGGTGGCATGGCATGTAGAGGTGGTCTACCTTTTTTTATTTTTAAGTTACTTTATTATTTTTCAATCTAAGATGTTGTGGAGCAGCTGGAGGGAGAAGGAGAGGGGAAAGGCAAGGAGGATAGGGTAAGAGGAGATAGAAGGAAGGAAGAGGGGCATGGTTGAGGCCCATGGCACCCCTCTCATTTGGGCAGGGGAGCCCAGAGGGCTTCCAGTGGCAGCTCAGTCATGGCTGGACTAGATGTGGTCTTCAGGGGGGTATGGTTGAGGTCCTCAGCTTCACCCCACCTTGGGAACCCAAGGCACTTCCAGTAGCAACTCAGTTGTGGCTGGGCTGGTTATGGACATCAGGTGGGCATGGCGCTTCTGGCAATGGCTCGGTGATTGTGTTTGGGCTGGATGTGAATGTCAGGGGGCATGGCTGAGGCTCTCAGCGCCCCCACCACACTTTAGGAGCCTAGGGCACTTCCAGTGGTAGCTCGGTGGTCATCACCAAGCTGGATGTGGATGTCAGGAGGGTGTGGCTGAGGACCTCAGCCCCCACCACCCCAGTTTGGGAGACCAGGGTGCTTCTGGCAGCGGCTCAGTGGTCATTGCTGGGCTGGATGCAGACATTGGAGGGGCATTGCTGAGACCTTTGGCCCTGCCACCCCAGCTTGGGAGCCTGGGAGGCTTACGGTCCTTCTAGGTTTTATAGGTACTCTTTGGTGGTGTTAGACCTTTACTGATTAATATCAGAACTTTGTCTCTCATCTGTGGGTTTTTTGTTTTTTCTTTCAATTCTGTATTCGGTTATTCGCTATTCCCACCACTTAAACTCTGCACTGGAACTATTTGTTGTTGTTTGGTTACTTCTAAAATGGGGGAACTTTCAGTGGGAACCAGCACTTGAGCCCTGTGGTTGAGCTAAATTGCTGTTAGCTGCTGCTTCTCTGTGGAAGGCTTTTTGTGTGGCTCAGCTTTTAATGGTTGACCTTGTAAGCACTTCTGGTTCTCACAAGATCTGGTACTCTTGGGTTGTGTGGAAACTCTGGTCTGGGCCTGAGTCTTTTCAGCAAACTGAACCCCCTGCAGATCTGTATTCCTGACCAGTCTCCACTGAGTGGTCCTGTGTTGATTGGAGGGCAGATCAGGTGTCCTTGCTGTGCCCCGATGTTCCCCCAGTGGGCCCATCTCCCTCACTGCCTGCACTCCTAACACTTCTCATGGGACAGGCCATGTGCCAGTCCCTTGCAATGACTCACCAGCCTCTGAGTGGCTCCTTTTTTCAGTTGTCTGTGGCCCCTTGTTCCTATGTGGGTCCATGGGAACCCTGTTAGTGGTCTTGCTGGCTTGGGGGCCACCAGGCCCTCTTTTCTCCTGCAGCCTCCAAGCAACTCCAGTGCACAGCAGTGGCTTTTGCCAGCTCTTGTTCTTTGTGATCACCAGGGCCAAGTTTGAAGTGGTCAGGACTGGAAACAGTCAGAGCAGTCCTTTCTATCATCGTGGCTTCTCCTATCTTCATGAACTCCGTAGGTCTTTCGCCCTCTTCGCTTGAGTTCTAGCAGCCCCAGCTTGGCAGTCGTTGCTTTTTATTACTTGTAAACTGATTGATTGTGGGAGAGACTGACACTGGGTACCATTTGTTTTGCCATCTTGATGGAAGTCTACCTTATTTTTAATAGCCACAAAACTAGAAACAATCAAAATATCCCTCACTAGGTGAACAGTTAAATTGTGGTACATCCATATCATGGAATATTATGCAGCAATAATAAAAAGTAGTGAATTATTGACACATACAACTTAGATGGATCTCAATGGCATTACTCTGAGTTTTCAAGGCAATCTCAAAAATGATATCTGTATGATATCCATTTAGCATTCTTGAAATGACAAAATTAGTTGGAAAACAGATTAGTGAGTTTCAGATGTTAGGGATGATGGAGAGAAGGAGAGGAGATGTGTCTATAAAGGGGTAGCATGAGGAATGTCTTTGTGGTGACAGAATCTTGAATATAGTGGCTGTTACATGAAATAATGTGATAAAATGCACTCACCCTGTAACAACATGTGATAAAATGCACACACATTGTACCTATGGCAATTTCCTGGTTCTGATATTGTACTATAGTTATGTAAAATGTAAAATCATTGGGGGAAACTTGGTGAAGGGTACATGGGTTTGTCTGCATACTTCTGCAACTTCTTATGAAGTATGAAATCATTTTAAAGCAGTAAAACAATTTCCTAGATCTGGGCCACACAACTAAAACAATTAAATAAAAATTCCTGGGGGCGGGAATCAGGCATCACTATTTTTTTCAAGCTCCTCATTTGATTTTAATATTAAGTCAAGGTTGTTAAGACTGTAGAGAGATGCTTCCTAATGCCTAATTACGAGAGGAGCAAAGAATGAAAAACTGACAAAGGAGGTGTGATGTGGGACAAAAAGTGATTGTGGTTTACCGGCGTCAGGGTCTCTCCTATCTTAGGGTTCTTTCATGCCCCACACCATGAATTCAATGAGGCTGACACTGCTGTTCCCCCAAAAGCACTGTTTGACATAATAACTTATCTCTCCATAGGAAAATGTATTCACAGGCCAAAATTACAAGACATTTGAGAAGGCCAGCCATGTAAAAACAAAATGTAATGATTACAGAATAAAATAGAAGCAAATATATTAAAATAAATAGATCAAAATTTCTTAATTAGCCCAGGAAACATATTAAAAGAAAGTGGTAGATATTAGCAATACAGAAAAAGAACCAAGGAAAAAAGCAAAAGTAACAGGTATGAGAAATGTAGGAGCTGCAGTTAAAAAAAAAAAAAAAGATGGCATAAATGGCAGAATGGATACAGCTGGTGAATGAATTAGCAAACTGAACAACCAAAGTGAGGAATTTTCCAGCAAGTAGAATAAAAAGACAAATAAATAGAAAATATGAAATAAAAAGTTAGAAGACTTACCTACAAGACTTTGTATAGCAATCAAGACAGTGTGGCATTAGTACAAAGATCAACAAATAGATTAATGAAGTAGAATAGAGAAAGCAGAAATAGACCCACAGATATATGGTCAATTGATTTTCATCAAATACATAAAAGTAATCTAAAGGGGAAAGAAAATAATTGGTGCTAGAACAAATGAATTTCCACACGGAAAAAAAATGAACCATGACCACTATATCACACCATACACAAAAGACCTAAATGTAAAAGTTAAAACTATAATGCTTTGGGGATCATAAACATGTATGTAAAAAGTATTAACCAATTTTAGTAAATTAAATACAACTATATAGAAAAACTGCAATATATCATGACCAAATAGGGTTTACCCAGGAATGCAAGGTTGGTTTAGAATCTGAAAATTAGTCAATATAATTTCCCGTAATAATGGGTTAAAAAAGAAAAAAGTAATAATACGACCACATCAATAGATGCAGACTAAGCATTTGACAAAATCCAATATCCATTCTTCATAAGAATTCTCAATAAATCAGGAACATAAGACAACTTTTCCAACCTGATAACAGGCATTTACAAAAAGCCTACAGCTAATATCACAATGGTGGAAAGCTGCTTCCCTTCTAAAATCAAGAATAAAACAAGGATGACTTTTCTCATTCCTCTGTTCAACATTATACCAGAAGTTCTAGCCACTGAATAAGGAAAGAAAAAGAAACAAAAGGCATTCAGATTAGAAAAGAAGTAAAAACTCTCTAAATTCACAGACAACATAATCTACATAGGAAACCCTATGGAATCTACAAAAACAAAACAAAAACACTAAAACTAATAAGAGAGTTTAGCAAAATTGTAAGATGCTAGAGCAATACACAAAAATCAAACTTTCTATATACTAGCAAAAAACCAGAAAACTGAAAAAAAATTTTTTTTTTTGGCTTTTTCGTGACCGGCACTCAGCCAGTGAGTGTACCGGCCATTCCTATATAGGATCCGAACCCGCGGCGGGAGCATCGCCGCACTCCCAGCGCCACACTCTCCCGAGTGCACCACGGGCTCGGCCCTGAAAACTGAAATTTTAAAAAACATTTGTAATAGCATTAAAAATATGAAATACTTCAGGATCAATGTCACAAAAGTGTTCAAGATTTGTACACTGAAAACTATAAAACACTGCTGAGAAAAATTAGACAAAACCTAATAACTAGAGAGACATTCTGTGTTTACGGAAAAGACTCAAAGTTGTTAAAAGTCAGTTCTTCCAAAACAGCATGGTACTGGTATAAAAATAGACATTCAGACCAGTGGAGTAGAATAGAGAACCCAGAAATCACTCCTCAGGCTTATAGCCATCTGATATTACACAAAGACAACAAAAATTTACACTGGGGAAAAGATTGCCTCTTCAACAAATGGTTCTGGGAAAACTGGATATCCATATGCAGAAGAATGAAACTAGATATGCATCTCTCACCATACACTAAAGTCAACTCAAAATGGATTAAAGACCTAAGTATAAGAGCTGAAACTGTAAAATTACTAAGGGAAAATATAGGTGAAACACTTCAGCAGTTAGATCAGGGGACAGGCTTTATGAACATGAGACCGAAAGCACAAGCAGCAAACGAAAAAATAAACAAATGGGACTATATCAAACTAAAAAGTTTCTGCACAGCAAAAGAAACAATCAACAGAGTGAAAGGACAACCTACAGAGTTGGAGAAAATTTTTGCCAACTATGCATCCAACAAGGGACTAATATCCAGAGTATACATAGAACTCAAGCAATTATAAAGTAAAAAAATAAACGATCCAGCTAAAAAATGGGCAAAGGAGCTGAGTAGACATTTTTCAAAGGAAGACATACAAATGGGCAACAGATACATGAAAAAATGTTCAACATCACTAGTCATCAGGGAAATGCAAATTAAAACCACATGAAATACCACCTCACTCCAGTTAGACTAGCTATAATCAAAAAGACGGTGAATAACAAATGCTGGCAAGGGTGTGGAGAGAAGGGAACACTACTGCACTGTTGGTGGGACTGTAAATTAGTACAATCACTTTGGAAAACAATTTGGAGGTTTCTCAAACAACTACAGATAGATCTTCCATATGATCCAGCAATCCCTCTGCTAGGTATATATCCAGAGGAATGGAAATCATCATGTTGAAGAGATACCTGTACTCCCATGTTTAATGCAGCTCTGTTTATAATAGCCAAGATATGGAACCAACCTAAATGTCCATCAACAGATGATTGGATAAGGAAACTGTGGTATATATACACTATGGAATACTACTCTTCCATAAAAATGAAATACTCCCATTTGCAACAACATGGATGAACCTGGAGAAACTTATGTTGAATGAAATGAGCAAAGCACAGAGGGATAAATACCACATGTGCCCATTCATATGTGGGAGCTGAGAGAGAAAGGAAGGCAGGAAAAAAAGACTACAGTAGTGCCGTGATCCAACAGAGGAAGGGAACATTACAGGGGCTACAAATTGGAGTCGAGGGGAGAGGGGGAAAGGGAGGGAGGCTGGGGGATAACTGGGAGGGGACAAAGGGTACAAAAGTAATTTCTGGTAGTGGGTATGCCCCCAGTATGAATCTTGCCCCCACATCATGGCAGGAGGGGTGACAATCAGCTTTGTATCTCACGAATATTTGTAATAAATAAATAAATAAATTGATCTATAGATGCAACACAACTCTAATCAAAATCCCAATAAACTTTTTGTAGAAATTAGTAAGACAAGTCTAAAATTTATATGGAAATAAAAAGGACCTAGAATAGCCTTTAAAACCTTTGAAAATGAACAAAGTTGGAAGATTTACAAGACCCGATTTCAAGTACAAAGCTTCAGTTATCAAGACAGTGTGATATTAACATGAAGATAGAAAAATAGATTAATGGAACAGAAATAGAGTCCAGAAATAGACTCACACACACAGATGATCAACTGATTTTTTCACAAAGATACCAAGGAAACTCAACGGTGAAATGAATAATCTTATCAACAAATATGAACCAACGGATACTGATATGCAAAAAATAAACCTCTACTTTATCTCACGCCATATACACAAACTAATTTTAAAAAGGATGATTGAGCTAAATATAAGAACAGAAACTATAAAATTTCTAGAAGCAGAAATTCTTAGTGACTAGGTTTGGCAAAGATTTCTTAAATAGAACACAAAAAGCGTGTTATTAATGAAGAGTAATTTCAATAAATTTTACTTCATCAAAATTTGAAACCTTTTACACTCCAAAAGACATTGGGGGAAATAAAATACACTGGGAGAAAATATTTGCAAAACATATATCTTACAAAGAACTTGTAGCTAGACTATACAAAGGACTCTTACAAATGAACAATGAAAAGATAAACAACCCAATTAAAAATGGGTATAGGGACACTTAACCAAAGATGATGATATAAATAAGCAAATGTACAGATGATCAACATCAATGGTCATTAAGGAAAAGCAAATTAAAACCACAGTGAGATACTACACCCAATAGAATGGTTAAAATTAAAAAGCAGACAATATCAATTGTAGCAAGGACATAAAGCAACTGGAACTCTCATACACTGTTGGTGAGAAGGTAAAATGTACAATCATTTTGGAAAATAGTTTGACAGTTTCTTCAAAAGTTAAATATATAGTTATCTGTTGCTTAACGAGGGGGATACATTCTGAGAAATGTGTCATTAAAGCAGTTTCATCATCGTGCAAACATCATAGACTGTACTTACACAAACTTAGATGGTATAGCCTACTACATACCTAGGCTATATGGTATGGTCCATTGCTCCCAAATGAGCAATATGTTGTGCTACAACGTTACAACAGCTAGGACATCATTAGGTGATAGGAACTTTTTAGTTTCATTATAATCTTATGGGACCACCATTGTATATGCAGTCCACCGCTGAGAGAAATAGCACTATGTGGAGCATGACTGTATATAACATATGACTCAGCTGAGAGAAATGAATGCATATATTCACACAGAAACTGGTACTTGCAGCTCTATTTGGTAAAGCCAAAAACTGGAAACAAGCCAAATGTCCACGTGGTATACCAATATAACAGAAAACTACTCAGCAATAAAAATGAATAAACTACTGACACATACAACATGACCGAATCTCAAAATAATTATACTCAGTGAAAGTAGCTCATCAGAAGAATAAGTGGTGTATAATTCTATTTATATAAAATTCTAGAAAACCCAAACTAATTGAAAATGACAGAAAGCAGATCAGTGGTTGCCTGAGGATGGGGTAATAGGCAGCAAGAAAGAGAGACTACAAAGGGCCAGAAAAAAACTTTTGAGAATAAGAGATATGTTCATTATATTGATTGTGGGGGATAATTTAACGGGTGTATGCATATGTAAAAGCTTATCAAATTATAGCTTTTAAATATGTGCAGTTTATTTTATGTCAATTATACCTTAACTGAGTTGTAAAAAAAAAAAAAAAAAGCTAAAATGTGTGGCATATAAAAGTTCTAATATCTATAAATATAAATCCTCAAATAATATATATAAATAGGAAGGTTGAAACACTGGAAGAAATAATGAATATCAACTTTCCAGAATTAAAATATATATATATGGAAGTACTCATATTGGGAAGAGGGGACAGAGGGGAGAGTGACAGCAGAGAGCTAAGAGGCAGTGCAGAATTTCTTGAGTAACATTTGAGAGGAGAAAGAAGAAACCCCAAGAGAAGATCTAGAATTTGAGGGCTGCTTTTCCCCTAAAAAAAAAAAAAAAAATCTGCTGATCACGCAAAGATAAATAAGGGGCTAAAAAGCTGAGCAGCAATTGGGACAGTCTCAAGAAGCCAGGGGACAAAAACAGGAGTCCAGTGCCATCAAGAAAAGGTGGAAGTTTGGTAACCAATGCCCCCCCAACCCCCACACCAACGCCACCAACATACATATTTGGTTAGAACCCTGAATAGCTACCAAAAAAACTTAAGTTCAGCTTCAAATAATCTTCTGCCTATCTGGGGCCTCACAACTACAGATAGATCTACCATACAATCCAGCAATCCCACTTCTAGGTCTGTACCCAAAGGAATGGAAATCATCATGTTGAAGGTATACCTGCACTCCCATGTTCATCACAGCTCTATCTACAGTAGCCAAGATATGGAAGTAACCTGAATGTTGGACAACTGAATTAAGGAAAATGTGGTATACATGCACTATGGAATACTACTTGGCCATAAAAAAAAAATGAAATTCTGGTGTTTGCAACAACATGAATAAGCTTGGAGAAAATTATGTTGAGGGAAATAAGCCAGGCTCAGAGGGAAAAATACTGCATGTCCTCACTCATAAGTGGGAGCTAAGAGAGAGAGAAGGAAGGAAAGAAAGAAAGACCACAGTGGTGCACTGGACTTGCAGAGGGAGAGAACATACCTAGGGCTGCTGGGGCGGATTGTGGAGGTTGGGGAGAGGTTGGGTGGGGACATGAGGAATAATTGCAATTTGTGGTAATAGGCATGGTGATAGTAATGATCTGATCATCTCATCTTGGGCACAAGTGGTGATGGTCAGCTTTGTACCCCACGAATATGCATAATCAATAAAAAAATCTTCAAATTATCTCAGTTCTGGTAGAAGCAAATGTGTATCCTCTCTGGAAGAAAATAACAGCCTGGCATCAAATGATTTCTACAAATTTTCATATTCAGTATTCAATACTAAATCAAAAATGACCAGACACACAGAACACAACATCACATAATTGAAAAATAAGAGAACCAAAAGACAACAAAAAGAGAACCATGGGGAGCAGAAATGGTAATAGATTTAATGGAAATAGAACCGTAAAGAATCAAGATAATAGAGTTATCAGAAACAGACCTTTATTTTATTTTTTTTAGAAACAGAACTTTAAAATAACTATGCTTAATATATCTAAGGAGATAAAAGACAAGATTGAAGATTTCTCAAGAGACCTGAAACTATTAAAAAAAAAAAAAGTATCAAATGTAAATTCTAAAAATGAAAAATGCAAAAAAAAAAAAATTAAGAACTCAATTGGTAGGTTTAATAGCAGATTAAACACAGCTGAAGAGGAAATCAGTAAACTAGAAGAAAGGCCAAAAAAGTCCAGAATAGAGTATGGGGTGGTAAAAGAATGAAAATATAAAGGATAAGAAACATAGAACATACTGTAAGAAGGTCTAATAATACATTTATTTGAAGTACCAAAAGGATAGGAGAGAAAAGAGAAAAAGTAATACTAGAAAACAGCCAAATTTTCCAAAACTGCAGAAAAATACCAAGCAACAAGTTCCAAAAAATCTTTCAAACCCAAGAATAATAAATAAAAAGAAAACCATACCTAGAAACATAGGGTGGATGAAAAGTAAATGTAAGGAAAACATATTAAAAGCAGTCGGGAAAAAAAGAAAAATCACACTCAATGAAGCAGAGATAGACTGATGGGGTGGTGGCTCTGAGTGCTCTGACTCTGGGCACTCTGGCTACCCTGGAAGCTCTCAGGGGAGCCACCACTGCCTCCTTGGGTCAAGGAAACAAGGCAGTAAGGAATTACAATGGTGCTAGCACAGAAGCCTGTCCAGCTTCTGGTGAGAGAGCTGCCCTGAATCATGGAGACCAATATCCTGTGCAACATACTTGGCTGTGGCGAGATCATAACCAACAACTGCACATTTGGCATGCATCTGGTAAAAAAGCCACTGCCTACAGGATGGCAGTGTAAATCAACAAGAAATATTTCAAAATGCAATGAGATTCTACTGTAGTTCAACTGAAGAATTCCTCCAAATGCCCTAACAGGCTATGTTCTTAGCTTTTTTTCTAGTAAAATAGCACTTTATGAACATGTGTGCAGAGATAAGAAGCATAAGTGTAGTGAGTGTATCAATTCACATGATACTAAATGAATCTTGAAAAGACAATCTTGAAAATTGTGGCAAAACCTTCCAGTGTACATTGTGCTTATGGTGTTAAACTTCATTACAGCCAAATATTTTCCAAAATACCATAATATCCCTGCAGAACACTGGGATCCACCTAATAAGAAAAAAGAAAATGAAACACTACATGCATAATCATAAGTCGTCAAATCAGATCATTAAATCACTGGCAAACCAACTCCTAAAATAGACATTCAAGAAATAGAAACTTCAGAAATAAAGCCGGTAGTTTCTTTTGCAGAAAGAAACTCAAATGTCAGAAAACAGACTTCGAAAAATCTTCTAAGATACAAGTTGCTCCTACCAAAACCCGAATGGGCTTTGGTTAAGCTCCCTAATATGCAGTTTTCTCATATGCATATTTGCTCATTTGGGGGTTTATAAACAATTCCTCTGCAGCCTGGGTAGTAGCTATTCAAAACAAGGGTTCTCTCCACCAACAACCCAATTGCTTCAAATCCTTGCCAGTGTTTAGTATTGTCAGTCTTATTTCAGCTACTCTAATGGCATATGATTGTCGTTTTAAATTTGTATTTCCCCGAGGACTAATTATGTTCAGCACTTTTTCTTTGCTATTTGTCATATGCTATTGGATATATATTCTTCCTGGTGACTGACATTTTGCTCATTTTTATTACGTCAATTGTCTTAAAAATGTGTAGAAATACTCTATGTTCTGAAAATAAATCAATATCAAATATTTTTTAAAAAAAACCAGAGTTCTTCCAAAAGAATTAAAAACAGGATCTCCAAGAGATATTCACACACCTATGTTCATGTTCCCTGCTTTATTCACAACAGCCGGGGGGGTGAGGGGGATCCAATTGTCCCTTGATGGATACATGGATAAAGACAATGTGGTACATACATGCAATGGAATATTATTCAGCTTTGAAAAAGAAGGAACTTTTGTCATATGCTGCAACATGGATGAACCTTGAGGGAATTATGCTAAGTGAAATCAGCCATTCACAAAATATAAATACTGCATGATCCCACTTACATGAGGTATCTAAAATAGCCAAACCCTTAGAAAGAAAAACAGAAGGTAGTTTCCAGGGACTGAAAGAAGGGGAAAATGGAGGGTGGTTCAATGGATATAGTGTTTCACTTTTCAAAATGAATAAGCCCTAAAGGTCCGTTGCACAACAATGTGCTTATAGTCGATTTTACTGTACTGTACACTTAAAATGGTTGAGACAGTAAGTTTTATGTTATGTGTTTTTGACCACAATAAAAACAAACAAAAAAAATTCAGGTTCTGCCATGAGTGCTGTTCACTTAATTCCTTTGTCAATAGCAAACTGTAATTCTTGGCCTACTTTAAGGTGCTTTCTCTCTTAAGGAAAGTCACCTCTTTCAAAAACTGAGAATACTAATATTGTTAAGCCAATTAGAACAGGTGTACAAGTGGACATGGGTAAAAATTGATCTAACATTTTACAAGAATTAGGGAAAGCAGTCAAAAGAATAACATTCTTCATTCCTTATACCTCGCAAAACTTTAAGCCCTCTGCACAATGGGATTCCCGATTCCTCTATATGATCTTATTCTCCAACTGATTTGGTTCTCAAGTTACACTTTCCATTAGTGTTCAGATGCAAACATTTTTAACCACATTGAGGGAACTTCATTCAGAGACACTCAAATGGATGCTTTTACAGATGCTTTTTCCTGTCAAGTGGAATCTCCAGAGAAACTGAAACCACTGAAATAAAGAATTCTACAAATACTGATAAATCAAGCTACAGTGTGTCGTGATTTTTTTTTGTAGTTTCATTATTCACTGTTTTAACAGATATTACAAGCAACAGTTTACTACTCAAGATTGAAACCGATGGTTTTATTATTTGAGTATGACTCTAAGACTAAATTCAAGATGAGAAACCTTGACCTATTATAAACTTCAGTGCACAGAATAGCACACTTCCTTCAAAAAACATGACATAATCAGACCAAAATGATAGACTTTTAAAGTCGTTTTGCAAATTATCTTGTGAGGTAATTTGCCTGGCCAGAAATCAGATAATCATGTTCCTCAGTTTGACACTAATATGAAACCTGACATACAGGGGCCATCTGGTCCACCCATAGTCCTAGAATAGCTTTCGAAATCTTTTTAGCTTCAAATCCCCAAACTCAAACCGAACCAGTCTTAGAATCACTGGACACAGAAACCCAAACTAACTTTTTACTATGAATCGTTCAACTGTATGGGAAATTTTAACTTCTTGGGCCTAGAGATGTTTGATGCACAGATGCAGACAGACCGGTGTTTTAATTGCCTCCAGGAAGTGTTCTGAGAACACTCCAGTTTTTTAATAAGGATCATCTGGCATAAAAACCCAAACAGAAGAACTGCTGTTACTAAAATG
Source organism: Cynocephalus volans (assembly GCF_027409185.1). Lineage (NCBI taxonomy): Eukaryota > Metazoa > Chordata > Mammalia > Dermoptera > Cynocephalidae > Cynocephalus > Cynocephalus volans. The sequence goes on along the minus strand of NC_084473.1, from coordinate 95,478,143 downwards.
CACCTGCTTAGAAAGCAAAGCTCATTTGAACAGTATGGAAGCACAAAGAGTCTTGGTTTTAAAACCATGGGGATTTTGTTCTTCACCAGCAGTGAAACACAAACAAGAATGGATGCGTTTCTCTTGGCAGATTTGGTCTGGAACACAATGGACCCTCAGTTAAAATATATAGAAACCTAGATGTATGCTAAACTGTGCTCAGGGACCAACTTGTAATAAGTGGACTTCACACATGGACAAATTAATTTTCTTATCAACTGACAAAATGGAGAACAGACACAAAAGTATTGTAACAATATTGAACACAATCAGATTATGTAGGTCCTGAGCAGGGTCTTTGCAATTCTTCACCTTTTATACTCATAAATACGAAACATGATAAATGTGAGTTATTATAAAGTATAAGGTACTGATCTATAAAAAAAAGTAGGCTGACAGCTGACTTCTCAGCAGAAATAAAGCAGTCAGAACACAGTTGGAAGGATATCAAAGTGTTAAATAATCCACAACCATTAGAATTCTCTACCTAGCAAAAATGACCTGTATGTGGTTGCAACAGGGATAGTAATAAATGCTCAGATTTTGGATACATTTTGAAAACAGAGTCAACTCAACTAGATATGAGTATATAAATAAAACAGAAATTGAAGATCACTTCAAGGTTTGGGGCCAAGAAATACAAATGGATAGAGTGCAGCCTTATAACACTAAGGTAATGTGTTCAGATTTCCATACCAGCCAGCCATCAAAAAAAAAAAAAAAAAGTACAAATGGAGTTTCCATTTTCTAAGATAGGGATGACTAAAAGAGAGCAGATTTGTTTGTGTCAGGGGTGAGTGCTCGAGGGCAGAAGCTCAGGTTTGGAAATGTTAAGTGTGAGATGTCTATTAGACATCCTAGTGGTGATAATAAGAAGATGGTTGAACATTCAAGTTTGGAGTTCAGGACAGAAGTCTAGTCTAGACATACAAATCTGAGAGTCAAGAGTAAATACATGAGACTGGATGAGAACACTGAGGGAGAGGCTTAATGACTGAGCTCAGAGACACTGCAACATTTAGAGGTCATGGGGATGAGGAAGAACTAGCAGAAGAGACCAAAACGAAACAGCCAGAGAGATCAAAAGAAAACCAAATGAGTGTAGTGCCTAGAAGTTAAAGTGTTTCAAGTAATAGAGAGAGCTCAACCGATCAACCTTTTGCAAATGTTCCCAATAGGTAAAACAAAAGGAGGACTGAGCATTAACCACTGAGTTGAGTAACATAATAGTAAATTTTACATTTTACTACATTTTAGCAATTTTAGTAAAAATTTAAAATTTTACATTAAATTTTACAAGAAAAACTTGTTTTGATGGAATGGTGGGGAGAAAGGCTGTTTAGAGTAAATTCTTTTTTTTTTTTTTTTTTTTTTGGTTTGTTCTAGTGGTCGGTTGGTACAGGGATTGCACCCTGGACCTTGGTGTTATCAGGACCACATTCTAACCAACTGCGCTGAAAAGCCAGTTAGAGTAGGTTCAAGAGAGAACAAAAGGTGTGAATTGGAAGCAGAATTTTACACAACTCTTGCAGTGAATTTTCTGTAAAGGAAAAGAGAGAAATGAAGTGATAGGTGAAGGGGGCAGTTGGAAGCGTAGTCAAGAGAAGGAATATTTTTAAGATAGGAATAATTAGATGGGAATGATAAAGAAGAGAGGAAAAGATTGATGATGCAGGAAAGAAGAGCAAGTAGTGTCAGGGAATGGGCTTTCCACACGGAAAGGGTTATTGTCGCTAGGAAAACAAACAATTCAGTGAAAGGAGAGAAAGTAGAGCCTATGCTCCATGTCTCTTAACTTTCATACATTCCACATCTCAGGTATCATAATTTCTCAGGTCAATCCTTAGTATTATCTTTCAAATGACTAATTCTAAGATGCATATAAATTAAGCATCCCGCCCACTTACAGAAGGTGCCCCCCAAAAACACTTCGTTTCCAGAATTTCTATTTTTAAAAAATTCCAACCTATTCTTGATTTGTATTCATCTTATTTCACAAATTTTTACCTTTAATTCTTTGAGAAGCTTAAACATATATATTTTAAAGTATTTTTCACACCATATTTTGTTGAAAGCATATTCCCCCATTTGTGGAATTTTATGCCTTTTATGAGATTAGTTTTCCTTCTGTGCTCTAAAATGTAAATGTGTAAGCAAATCTTCAGTGAGAGTTTACTGTGTATGAATTTTATTCCCTCTTCTCAAACCACCTAATTGTGTCAGTTTTCCTAAAGCCTTGCATTGCCGACTAAAGCCTCACTTCAGAATCAGGTCTTTTACTTGGCAATTCAGGGTCTTATTCATGTTAATATCATAGATATTCTTTCTGAGCCAAAAGACTACTTGTACAAAAGTGTCTCTGAACCAAATGCCAAAAAGACTGTGGTTAATCCTGACCACAGCTCCAAACAATGGTAGTTTTGTTCAGCATATAGGCACACAAACCTCACCTCTCACTGGTTTCACGCAGTGAACATGGCTCTGAATGTGAGGAATACATACTCTTCATTATACCATAGGAGGTGAACTGCCAGTTACTTCTACATGTTTCTTCATTCTAGATACTGGAATGTCTGCAGTTTTAGTCCCTACTTACTACTATGGGTTTCTTCACTTTAAATCTACAAAACCTTTTCCTGTAATAGAGAAAATTATCAAACATTTTATGATACACTTTATGCACCATCTCTATGTGTTTACGGTAGGGATTGGCAAGCAACAGTCTGTGGGCCAAATTTGGCCTCGTGCCAGTTTTTTTGTGGCCCATAATTTTACAGGTTTTTATGGTTATAAAATCAACATACTATTTTGTGACACATGAAAATTATATAAAACTCAGATTTCATTGTTCATAAAACGTTTATTGGAACAGAGCCATGTCCCCTCATTTATGTGTTGACTACTATAGTGACAAAGATGACTTATTGCAATGGAAAGCAAATGGTCTATTTTACGCTCCGGCCACTTGCAGGAAAAATATGCAGATGCCTGCTTTAGAGTACGGCATAGAGCAGTCCTATGAATTCATAGTGCCTAGAAGTCAATCACTGTTTCCTTGTTTTGAAAGAATATGGACTTGAGTATGTTTCTATATTTTCCTTTTATTAAAAGCTATGTAGCTCGCTTGATTACAGTGCAGTGCTTATAACACCAAGGTCAAGTGTTCAGACCCCTGTACTGGCCAGCGGCCAAAAAAAAAAAGTGATAAAAAAAGCTATGGATAGGTGAGATAAAACTGACACCTGAAGTCAAAAGTAATTACAGCAGTAACAGAAAGGTAAACATAAGAATGGTTAATTCTTTTGTTTTGTTTGTTTTTGTCTTTGAATAATTTTTTTTTTAGAAGCTAGAAAATATGAAGTGACTATTTGCTCTCTGGATGGAAAAGCAATTGAAAAAGCTTCCCTCTGAAGGCAACTGAAAAATCTGGATTATAACAAACCAAAAAAACCTACTTTAAAAGAATCAAAATAGCCCGGTGACAGACATATGGGGGCTGAGTATCTATGTTTACATGTTTAAAATTATATGTTATTAAAAAAATTTTAAGTGAAAAATAAAAAGCAACAAGGAGCTTAAAAGCTAGGAAGGAAATTTTAAAAATGAAAAGAAAAAACAAAAAGAAAACAATCACACACACAAAAAAGGGACTGCCAAGCAAAGAACCAGAATGATGGGAATTCTGAGGTGCACCAAGCACCTGTGGTCACATTTTGTCCTGAAGACATGCTGATCCTGAAGAAGCAGCTGAAAAGCAGCTGGTGCTTCTTTGGTGGTCTCTCCTGGGACGGGGAAAACAAAAGTTAAAGTGCAGGGTCTTTCAAGGTTAGAGACCCTTGGAAATCAATTCCCTATCTAGGCTGGAAGACCTTAGAATAAGTGTGAACCAAAAAAGCCAGAAGTAAACCAGCCCTATAACTATCATGTAGATCAGAAAATCATGAGCCCTGAACATGAGTAAGATGATGGGATGCTGGTACTACAAGACCTCTGAGAAAGGAAAAAAAAAAAAAAAAAAAAAAAACGCTTATAGATGAAAAATGAACTATGGTAATTCTAAACCTTAAATTCCCACTTTAAAGAAAATTTCAAATATAATGTGAAAAACACAAAGATAACCAGACACGAGGAGATGAGAGACTCAAAAGTATGAATTGACATAAATACTAGACATCATCAGACCCTTTACACACAAACTATAAGACATCCAAAGTTACTATCTTCAAGCAGATATGAGCCAAATATTAAATCTTGACAATTCACGTGAAACAAAACAAACACAAAACCCTTATTAATAAGAAATTTAAGAACCAAAGATACACTCTAAGATAATATTAAAACAACAAAAATCTAAAACTCATTGGAAGAGGCTAGCCACAGTTGGAGAAAAATTAGTAAATATGAAAATAATATATACAGTATGAAGCAGGGAGACAAAAATATGGGAAATATGAAAGTGTGTTAACTGGAGGCCTAGAAAAATAAGAAAGAAAACAGGGCAGAAGCAACCTCTGAAGAGTAAAGGCTGAGAATCTAGAAGCCACAGATTCAAGAATCCCTAAGAAGACAAACAAGATTAAAAATATTTATATCATGTCTAGGGGGCTGGGCGGTTAGCTCAGCTGATTAGTACGTGGTGTTACAACACCAAGGTCAAGAGTTTGGAGGCCCACACCAGCCAGCCAGCCAACAACTGTATATATCTCTCTCTATATATATACATCAATATCTATCTATCTATCTATCTAGATGGATAGATAGATCTCAAAAAACACATCAGAGTAAAACTTCAAAAAAGCAAAGAAAAAATCCTAATAGTAGCCAGCAGAAAGATTACTTTCAAATGGGCAACAATTACATTGATTATTTATTTCTCAACAAAAAATAACAGAGGCCAAAAGGCATTTAAAAATCTTTAAAGTGCTAAAACATAAACAAAACTGCCAACCTTTGGAATTCTATACATAGGAAACACATCCTTCAAAATGTAAATAAAATGATTTCAATATTTGCCATCGGCTAGGGTAATCAAACCAGTGACGTATCAATGCATGGACAGACATTGATATGGATCAATGGCACAGAACAGAACCCAGAAATATAACCACACATGGTCAGCTGAGTTTTGACAAAACTGCCAGGAGGAAAGGTTAGGCTTTGCAACAAATGGTGCTAGGACAACTAGATAACCATATATTAAAAAAACCTCAACCTTTACTTCATACTATGCACAAAATTAACTTAAAGATCTAAAACATATAAGCTAAAACTATAAAATTTCTACAAGAAAACATAAAAGAAAATCACAGTGACATGAGAGTAGGTTAGCATATTTTGAATTGAACACAAAATGCACTCAATAACAACAACAAAAAATAACAAACAACAACAAAAAATTGATAAACTAGACTTTATACTCATTTGGTTAGAATGTGGTGTTGATAAACACCAAGGTCAAGGGTTTAGATCCCCATACCAGGCAGCCACCAAAAAAATACAAAACCAAAAACAATGTTATTAAGAAAATAAAAAGGCAAGCTATAAAAAAGGTGACAAAGGATTTATATTTGGGAAAAACTTCAACGACTTAGTAATAAATAAATAATTAACTAATTAGTCCAGCTATTTGAAAAAACCCTTCGTAAAAAAAGATATACAAATAGCTAATAAGCAAACAACCTCATTAGTCACCAAGAAAATGCAAATTGAAATCACGATGAAATGCTACTACATACACAACAGAATGGCTAAAATTTAAAAGACTGACCATATCAAGAGCTGGTGAAGATGTGGAGCTACTAAAATTCTCAAACATTGCTGGTAAGAGTATAAAATGGCATAACCACTTTAAAAAAGTTTGGCAGAAGTTGAATTTACACTTCCCATACAATTCTGTAACTGTATTTCTAAGTATTACACAAGAGAAAGAAATACGTATATCCATACAAAGACTTGTACACAAATACTGATAACAGCTTTATTTATAATACCCCTAAATTGGAAACAATCCAAATGTCTATCAACTGATGAATGAACAAATTGTGGTAATCCATACAATGGAATACTAATAAATTACAGATAAGCTCAACAATACAGATGACTCCCAAAAATAGTGAGTGAAAGAAGCCAGACATGAAAGAGTATATGTTATATAATTTATGTTATAGTCTAGAACAAGCAAAATCATAGTGACAGAGCAGTAGGTGCTTAAAACTAGGGAGGGCCAATCTGCAAAAGGGCATGAGGGAACTTTGTGGAGTGTTGAAAATGTTCTGTCTGGACTAGAGTGGTAGTTACATGGTTGCATACATTTGTCAAAATTCATTGAACTCTTTTCTTAAAATGGCTATACAGTATTGTATATAAATTATAGAAAGATAAAGTTGATTAAAGAAAATGAAGATAAAATAATTTCAAGACATTATAAAGCTACAGTAATCAAGACAGTGTGGTGCTGGTATAAAGAAAGAGAAATAGATCAATGGAAAGAACAGAGATTCTAGAAATAGACTCATACATACCAAATCTATTAATTTTCAAGAAAGGTGTCAAGTCAATTGAATGGAGAAAGTCTTTTTGGTAAATGTTTGTGGAACAAATAAATACTCATACGAAAAAATGGGCTGGCCAGTTAGCTCACTTGGGAGAATGTGGTGTTGGTAACACCAAAGTCAAGGGTTCGAATCCCCATACTGGCCAGCGATCAAAACACACACACAAAAAGAAACAGAAAAAGAACCATGACACAAAAAATACAAACCATTAAAAAGTGGACTTTCATCAAAACTAAAACTTTTCCCTCATCAAAAAAACAAAAGAAAACAATCAAAAACAAAAAATAAGCCACAGACTGTGGAAAAAAATTTTATAACTTGTTCCAGACAAAGGGTTTCTATCTACAGTAACTCCTATTAATAAAAAAATTTAAAAATCAACAACCAAAAAGTGGGCAAAAGAATTGAACAGATTCTTCAAAAAAGATATACAAATTTGGCACATAAAAAGGTCATCATTAGGAATCAGAAAAAGGCAGATTAAAACCACGATGAGATACCACTTCAACTCACATCCAGTAAAATGGCTAAAATCAGGGACTGACAACACCAAATGCTGATGAGGACATGGAGCAAATGAAACTCTCACACAATCTTTCTCAAGTGGAGTTCAGTGAGAGAATTAAGAACTAGATAAAATTATTTCACTGACTGTTTTCTCAATTCTCTCAAAGATAGTTCAAAGCTAGTACCATTCTAGATTCACAAGAATCTAGAATCATAGGAGAGATAATAATTCAGTACATATAATGGATACCTTAGCAAATTAGAGCTCAATTCTCTCTCAGAGCATTGATTTAGAAGGGCTGCATCATAAATTGCTAGTGGACTGTAAAATCATACAATCATTGTCGAAAACTATAGGGCTATTTCTTATGAAGCTGAACACATGTAACCCAGCAACTGCACTTCTATTTACCCAAAAGAATAAAAACATACATCCACAAAAACACATACAAAAATTTTAAAGTATCCAACAGTGTAGATAAACCACATCTGTTTATTCATTGTCCTGTTGATGAATATTTGGGTTAGTTACACGTTTTGGAGAATGAATAAACAGATGTGGTTTCTCAACACTAGGATACCACTTATTTCAATATCATGAAATATCTCTGCGAGTTCCTTTAAAGTGATAGTTTCTGTGAGTGTCACTTCCACTAGGCCATCTTCACCCTTTTTGTCACATTTTCCTCTTTTATGTTGGTAAGATTGCCTTTATTAAGTTCCCATGGCTATATATCTAGAATATCTTGAATGTCAACATTCCCATGATCAGCTATTTCTTCTATAACTACACTTACATTTGACTCAGAATTTACTTCCAGTGTGATAACTTTTTGTTTCTTTATTTTATTTTTATCTGACCGTTAATCTCCTCTTTCAGTTATCTAGTCTATAAAATGTCATGTATGTTTATCACTGGGAGACAAGGAGGCGATATAACAACAGGTTTTGCTATGTATTCATGAACTAAATAACATGTCACTGACATGTTACGGTGGGCTAGGCTAAGCTACGATGTTGGTAGGTTAAGTGTATTAATGCATTTTCAACTTACAATATTTTCAACTTCTGATGAGTTTATTGGGACATAACCCCATGATCATAAGTTGAGGAGCATATGTATAAGGAAAAAATTGACAGCACTACAAAAAGAGATAAATCCACAATTATAATGGAAAAGTTTAACATACCTGCCAGTAAGAGACATAGAAAATGGACAAAATTTAGTACTAATATAGAATATGCAAATAACATAATTACAAACCTGACCTCACAAATATAAAACACTGCTCTCAACTATTTCAAAATTTACAATTTCTCAAAAATACACAGATCATTACCAGAAATTGAACATAAAGTAGAGGTGAACAAATGTCAGAAAAATGAAATCTAACAGTATATACTACAAAACAATGTAATTAAGCAAGAAATCAGTCACAAAAAGATAACTGGAAATTCACTATAGTTTTGGACATTTAAAATCACACTTATAAATAACCAAGTGAGTCAAATAAGAAATCATAATGAAAATCAGAAAAGTTTTTATTAAAAAATAGTACACGTCAAACCTTGTAGGATACATTTAAAAAAGCATTTTGAAGAAAATATATGGCTTTACTTGTTCATATCAGACAAAAAAGTAATAATGTAAGCATTCATCTGAAGAAACTAGGAAGAAAAAAAAATCTAAAGAAAACAGAAAAACAGAAATAATAAAAATAAGAACAAAAGCTAACGAAATAATTTATAAAAAAAAATAGAAAGGATCATAACCAAAGCAAAAAGTTGGTTCTTTGAAAAGACTAGTATAGTCACCAATTCCAGAACAGAAAAATAGAAAGTCACTACAGATTCTGTAGAGGTTAAAATGTTCATAGGATATTATAAATAACATATGATAAACATTTTTTAAAATTTAGACAAAATGGACAAATGCCTTAAATGATATACTGACTGGCATAACAAGAAAATTCAATTGCTCCTTTATCTGTTCAGTAAATGAAATAAAGCCTTCTCTTAAAGAAAAGTTCAGATCCAAATGGCTTCCCTGGTTAGTTCTACAACTTCAATCTTACACAAACTCTCCCAAATAATGAAAAGAAGACAAAATGAATTGGAAAGAGTATTACAGAATTTACATTACTTTAACATCAAAATTTGATAAAGAAGTCACAAGAAAGGCAAATTATCAGCCAATCTTAATTATAAAAATAGATGTAAGTATCCTAAACAAAATATTAGTTAACTTAGACCAATAATATATAACATGTATAATATAACCTTGCCAATTTGTATTTATTCTACATTGTAAGGGTGACTTAACATTATAAAATTAATCATTATAATCCCACATTTAACAGAATAAGAGAAAAATAATGTGACCATATAACACATGAATTAAAATTATCAAATCAATTTCAACATTCATGTACGATTTTTAAAATATGAACAAACTAGGAATAGAAGGACACTTCCTTAAATCAAATATATTTACCAAAAAACATACAGTATATATACTTAGTAGTTAAAAGGCTGAAGCCCTTTGAGATAATGAACAAAATAAGAATGGTCACTAACAACACTTCTATATACTACTAACTATAAGTCATACCCAATATAACAAGGCAAAAAAAAGAAAATGTATAAGGATTGGAAAGGCTGAAAAATTATTATTATATGCAGATGATAATTATATGTACATGGAAATGAAAAAGAATCACTTGTAGATAAGTTCTTAAAATTAATAAAAGTTTAACAAAACGGTTAGATACCAAAGCAAAATACATAAATCAATTTTATTTCTACATACCAGCCACAAACAAAAAAAAACAATTAAAAGTCTTGAAATATTGAGTACCTATGAATCTAACAAAATAAATGTTAAGACCTCTCCACAAAAAAAACTAGGAATCATTACTGAAATTAAAGAATATGTAAATATATGAAGAGACATAAATGTTCATGGACCAGAAGTCTCAAATAGTGTAAAAATGTAAATTCTTCCAAAATTCACCAATGGATTCAACTCAATGCCAATAAAAATCTTAATAGGGTTTTCTTTTTCTTTTTTTGGGTGAACTTTGAGCAACTCATGCTAAAGTTTATACAGAAATTGGAAATACAAACGTCCAATAACAGCCAAGACTTTCTTGATGAAGAAAAAGGTGAAATTTTTCTAATACATATAATACATATACAGTTCCAGTAACTGGGAGAGTTTTGTAATGGTACAAGGACCATGTAAAAGACAAATGAAACAGATTATTGAGCCTAGAAACATACATACATACATATACATTTGATTTACAACAAAAACTTCTCTGCAGAGCACTAAAGAACAACGTTCTTGAAAAATATTGCTAGGAAAATTGACTACCCATATGTAAAAAATTAAAACAATATTTGGGCTGGCCAGTTAGTTCAGTTGGTTAGAGTAAGGTGTAATAACTCCAAGGTCAAGGGTTCAGATCCCCATACTGGCCAGCTGCCAAAAAACCCCAAAAAACCAACAGTTGATCACTGCTTCACAACATACAAAAATAAACTCCTGGTGAATTACAGTTATAAATACTAAGGTTATACAGGAAAGTAACTTCATGACCTTAAGGTACCAAAACATTTCCTCAGTAATTCAAAAGAAGCATAAATCAAATGGGAAAGACTGATAAATCTGACTATATAAATAACTGCTGCTAATTAAGATATTTTTAAAAGAGCAAAATAGACAAGCCAAAGAGTGAGAGAAGTTACAAATAATCAAAAAACGGACGGTATCTACCATATATAAAGAACTGAAGAACATAAAGAACATTTCCTACACCTCCTACAAGTAAATTTTAAAAAGAAAATCAAACAGATAAGAGGGCAAAGAATATGAACAGACACTTTACAAAACAATATATCCAAGTGAAGAACAGACATATGACAAAGTGCTCAACCTTATTAACAATCACACAGTACAACCCAAAACCATCTGGGATATAAAATTAGGTGGTAAAATTGTAAAGAATAGCAAGGAAGAGATAATCATAAAAGTCAAAATGGTGATTACTTTCTAAAAAATTTATCAATATACAATGTATATGATTTTCTTGTCCCTTTACCAATTCCTCCTTTTCTTCCCTCCCTCTCCCCCTTAACCCCCCACCACCCATCAACATCATATCTGTTCATTTGTCCTAAGAAGTTCAAGGAATTGTTGTGATTGTTGTGTCTTCTCCTCCACCCCCCCATTTATTTGTTAGAATATTTATTTTTATTAGCTCCCCAAAATAAGTGAGAACATGTGATATTTCTTTCTGTGCCTCGCTTATTTCACTTAAAAAAATTTTCTCTGAGTCCATCCATGTTGCTGAAAATGGTAGTATTTCTTTTTTTATATATAGCAGAGTAGTATTCCATTGTGTAGATATACCACATTTTCCTTATCCATTCAAGAATGTTGATTACTTTTGTAGGAACTGAATGGCATATGATTAAGTACAGACATATAAAGGACTTTTAAGGTGAACACACTAATTCTCTTTCGTGAACTGGTGAGTAAATGGATGTTCACATTATAATAATTCACTTGAGTGTACAACTGTCTTCTGCAATTTTGAGTGTGTGTGTCCTTTTTTCTCTTTACAAAACACCACTTTCGTAAAAGCAATAGAAGTCACCAAGAGAAATAGAAATTTAAAAGCAAGAAAAAGAAGTATTTCTGTATTAAAAGATGCAATAAAAGGGAAAAACTGTTAAAATATTTACCACAAACATGACAAAAGAATAATATCCTCAAAAAATCTTTATTACAAATAGATGCAAATTCAGTTAAAAATGTGTTACCTACCAGAAAAAAACGGATAAAAGATTTTGACATTTTATATAAAAGGAAATATAAATGATTAATATATTTTTTAAATCATCAATTTCATTATTGAACTAATTTAAAATGATACTTTCTGTAAAGTTAGGAAAGATTTTTTTTTAAATGATGATATTTAATAGTTCTAAAGACATAAGAAGACATGCCTTCTTATTTGGAAGGTAATATAAGTTGATAAAGATTCCTGAGAAATAATATAGAAATATATATCAAAAACATAAAAAATACTCATACAACTTACTTGAAACTATACTTTTAAGAATTAATCCTAAGAAAAATAAGTAAAGATAATGAGGAAAAATGAGTAAAGATCATATTTCTAAACAGCAAAAAGTAGCAATAATCTATGCATCTAACAATAGAAGTTAAACTAAAGATGAAAAGACACATGAGACATCTTAGTAAGTGCAGAAAGAGAATTTGACAAAGCATAACAGACATTCCTGAAAAACTCAGTAAACTAGGAATAAAAGGAAACTTCATCAATCTGATAGAAGATGTCTGTGAGAAATCTATAGGTAATATCCTACTAAATGTTGAGAGTCTGAATGCTTTCTCCCTAAGATCTAGAATGTCCACTCTATCAAACATTGTATTGGATATTCTACCCAGGGCAATAAGGAAAGAAAAAGAAAAAAAGTCATCTACACTAAGCAAGTAAAACTGTCCTTATTTGCAGATGACATAACTGTCTAAGTAGAAAACTCAACAGAATCTACAAAAGGCTACCAGAACTAAAAAGTAAATTTAGTAAGGTTGTAGAATATAAGATCAATATATAAAAATCAATTGTCAGATTCCTGGTTTCAGCCCCAACATATAAAGAGCTTGGAATCCATCATTTCCATCCTTAAAACAAGAAAAGATGAACAAATTGAAAATAAAAGACACATCAGGGAACCGAATTTCAGGGCAAATCACCACCCCAAAATCTGAAAGGACAGGCAAATCGGGAGAGTTGCCACCAAGATCTACTCATCTGGAGCCGAAGCTAAAGGAACCATATACGGTTAGGAACATTTAAATGATAATTTTGATGAACTGCTGGCAACTGAGTGTGAGAAACGCCTGCCACGAGACTGAGAAGCTTGTGGGGGCCACAGTCTTCATTGTGATTTATCTCCAGTATGCCCATCAGGTTCTCAAGGTAAAGATCTGAGAAAGATCCCCTTGTGGCTCTGGTGGGAGGAAGGGAAGAGTAATTTTTATGAAATATGCCCAGAGAATTCTCTATAATTAAAGCTTATTCTCCAGGTGAAAAGACTTTACCAGTCTTATCCCACATGGAGAAGGGCATTCCTACCACTGCAGCCCCCTCTAACCTTCCTGTTTCACCTAAGGGAAAAAAAAAAAAACCAAAGCTATACCACTGGAAAAGCCCTTGTGAACATTACAGCCCTGAGATTTAAATGTAAGACTACAGGGTTTTCATTCTGAAGGCTCCTGTGCAATGTAAAAGTATGATCAAACAAAAATGTTTATGCCTTTTCTTCATACTGATTTTTTTAAAAATAATGTAAGACTACAGACCACAAGCCTACCCTCTCAGCAACAGGGCTCCAGGATGATCACAGTGGATTACAACTGAAAGAGCTGCAAGATGCGGGCTCTCCCTAAGGAGGAATACTTAGGGAAGCCCAGAGTCAAGAGAAGAGACAAAAATAAGGACAACAGAGGAATCTGAAACTTCCTGTGCTTGCAGCTACAGCAAACATTGAATACAATCCAGCTCCTAGTCAGACTTATATAAATATTCACACTAAAGTTCCATATATTTACCTCAGTTACTAAAATCCAATATAAATCCAACTTTCAACAAAAAATTACAAGGCATGCCAAAAGGCAAGAAAAGAACAGTCTGAAGGATCAGAACCAAACTCTGATATGACACAAATGTGGGGATTATGAGATAAACAACTTAAAATAACTATGATAAACTGGTTTAAGGAGACGAATGGAAAAAGTAAACAACATGCAATAACAGATGAGTAATGTAAGCAGAGAAATAGGAGCTCTAAGAGAGTATCAAAAGGAAATGTTAGAAATCAAAATGCTGTAATGGAAATAAAGAATGCTCTGATGAGTTCATCAGTAGACTGAAAACAACTGAGGAAAAGATTCATTGAGCTTGAAGACAGGTCAATAAAAACTTCCCAAACTGAAATGCAAAGAAAAAAAACAATTGAAAAACAGAACAGAACATCCAAGAACTGTGGATGTACTTGAAATACCAAAAGGCAAGAAAAACAGAATGGAGCATAAGAAATATTTGAAGTAAAAATGGCCTAGAACTTTCAAAAATTAATAGATTGTGTTTATATTCAGAGAACTACAAAATATTGATGAAAGATTCAAAGAAGATCTAAATAAATGGAAAGTTATTTCATGTTCATTGATTGAAACACTCAATATTGTTAAGATGTCAATTGTTCCCAATTTGATTTGTAGATTCAGTGCAATCTCAATTAAAATCCCAGCAAGCTATTTTGTATATACTGAAAAAGTGATTCTAAAGTTTGTACAGAAAGGCAAAAGACTCAGAATGGACAATACAATACCAAATAAGAAAACAAAGTTTGAAGACTCATATTACCTGGTTTCAAGACTTAATTAATGTAAGCTATCATAATTAAGACAGAATGGTTTGGCAAAAGAATAGCCACAGATCAAGGAGCAGAACAGATAGCCGAGAAATAGACCCAAGACAAATTTAGTCAAATGATCTTTGACTAAGGGTCAAAGACAATTTAATGGAGAAAGAACGGCTTCTCGACAAATTGTGCTGGAACAATTTCAGGATGTCCATATGCAAATTAAGTGAACCCAGACACAGACTTTACATCTTTCACAAAAATCAACTCAAGATGAATCACTGATCTTAAGTGTAAAATACAAAACTATATAACTTCTATAAGAAAACATAAGAGAAAACTCTATGTGCCCTTGGATTTGGTGATGCTTTTTAAGTACAACATCAAAAGTACAACATCAAAAGCACAATCCATAAAAGAAAAAGTTGGTAAGCTGAATTTTATTAAAATTAAACATTTCTGCTCTAGAAAAAAACACTGTTAGGGACTGGCTGGTTAGCTTATAACACCAAGATCAAGGGTTCAGATCCTTGTACCAGAAAATAAATAAATAAATAAACAAACCACTGTTAAAGGATGAAAAGACAGGGAGGATATATTTGCAAAACACACATCTGATTAAAAAATGTATCCAAAATATATGAAGAACAAACAAAAAAATGGGTGAAAGATTTAAATGAACAGCTTACCAAAGAAAATTTACAAGTGAAAAATAGCATATGAAAAGATGCTCCACATCATTTATTAGGGAATTACAAATTATAACAACAATATGTCAGTATACATGTATTATAAAAGCTAAAATCCAAAAATATGAAAATACCAAATGCTGGCAAGGATGGCAACATCCACAGAAACTCTCATTCATTGCTAGCTATAGCCACTTTGGAAGAGTCTGTCAGTTTCTTACAAAGCTAAATATACTTTTACTATATGATCCAGCAATCACACTCCTAGGTATTTACTGAACTTATTTAAATTATTTCCCCACAAAAACCTGCACAGTTATAGCAGATGTATTTATAATCACCAAAAACCTGAAAGCAAACAAGATATCCTTCAATAAGTGCATGGATAAACAGAATGTGGTACATCCAGACAATGTAATATTATTTAGTGATGAGAAGTAGTGAGCTACCAAAGTACAAAAGACATGGATGACCCTTAAATACATGCTGCTAAATGAAAGAAGCCAATCTGAGAAGGCTACATACTGGATGACTCCAAATATATGACATGCTGGAAAAGGCAAACCATACCTCAGCCAAGTGATCAAGATCAAGATCAACAACGATAAATCATATTAACTGTATACACCCTTGATATCTTTGATATATATGTACCCTAAAATGGCACTTTATCTTTGTGATCTTTCTCCCAAAATCATATTTACCACAGTCTAATCATGAGACAAAATCAGACAAACCCCAATTGAGAGACATTCTACAAAATACCTGATCAGTACTCCTCAAAATAGTCAAGGTCATCAAAAATAAGGAAACTCTGAGACTGTCATAGCCAAGAGAAGACTAAGGAGACATGACAACTAACTGTAACGTGGTATCCTGGATGGGATCCTAAAACAGAAAAAGGACATTAGAAAAAAACTAAGGAAATCTGCATAACGTATGAGTGTTAGTTAATAATGTATCAGTACTGGATCATCAAAGGTAATTAATGTACCATACTAATGGTAAGATGCTAATACTAAAGGAAATTGGGTATGAGGTATGTAGGAATTCTATACAATCTTTACAGTTTTTCTGTAAATCTACAACTTTTCTAAAATACAAAGTTTATTATTAAAAAACAACTGAATTTTAATGCTAATAATAAAAATCAGAAAGTAAAACTTAAAAACTTTATTTACAACAGCATCAAAAAATTTGAAATACACAGTGATAAATCTGACAAAAGATGTGTAAGATCTATAGAGTAAAACTACAAAACATGGGTCGTCCCATGGCTCCCTCGGGAGAGTGTGGCGCTGGTAGCACCGAGGCCGTGAGTTCGGATCCTATATAGGGACGACCAGCGCACTCGTTGGCTGAGTGTGGTGCAGATGATACAAGCCAAGGGTTGAGATCCCCTTACCGATCAAAAAACAAAACAAAACAAAACAAAAAACTACAAAACACTGCTTAGGGAAATTAAATAAATGGAGAGATATATTACATTCATAAGTGGAAAGACTCAACTTTATTATCATTCCTCCTCAATCAAATTTCCAGCAGGCTTTTTCTGTATAAGTTGTGAAGCTGATTCTAAAATTAAAATAAAATGCAAAAGAACTAGAATAGCCAAAACAACTTTGAAAAAGAAAAAAAAGTTGGAGGATTAACATTACCTAATTTGAAGACTTGAAAAAACTTAGGTAATCAAGAGAGTTGTATAGCATTGAGATATATAAACAGGTCAATGGAACAGAATAGATAATCAAGATATGGACCCATAAAGATCAACAAAATTGACAAACCTTTAGCTAGATTGAGAAAGAAGAACAAAGCTGTTCACCCTATATAGGCACCTATATAGGCACCACTTTCTGATTTCAAAACATCCTACAAAGCTAAAGTAATCAAAACAATATGGTACTGGCATAAAGACAGAGATATGGACCCAGGGGACCAAATAGAAAGCCCAGAAATAAACCCACAAATATCAAGCAACCTTCAACAAGGGCGCCAAGACTACACAATGGAGTAAGGAGAATCTCTTCAACAAATGCTATTGAGAAAATTGAATATCCACATGTGAAGAAATTAAATTAGACCCTTATCTTACACCATACACAAAAACCAACTCAAAATGGATTAAAGAATTAAATGTAAGACCTGAAACTATAAATCCCCTACAACAAAATATAGGAGAAAAGTTTCAAATATCAGTCTTGGCAATGATTTCTTGGATATGACACCAGGAGAAAATGCAAAAGCAAAAATAGATAAGTGAGACTACATGAAACTAAAAAGTTTTTTGCACAACAAAGGAAGCAATCAAGGCAACACATACAATGGGAGAAAATATTGCAAACTGGATATCTAAGGGGTTAATACTCAAAATTTATGGTATTCATACAACTTAATAGCATAAAACAAATAATCTCATTAAAAAATAGGCAAAGAACCTGAACAGACATTTTTCCAAGGAAGACATAAAAAAGGCCACCAGTTATGTGAAAAGGTGTTCAATATCACTAAACATCAGCAAATCAAAACCTCAATGAGCTATCACCTCACACCTGTGAGGACGGCTATTAAAAAAGACAAGAGATAAGTGTTGACTTAAGTATATGGAGAACAGGAAACCCTCATTGTTGGTGAGAATGTAAATTGGTACAGTCATTATGTAAAACAATATGGAGGATCCTCAAAAAATTAAAAACTGAACTACCACGTGATCTAGCAACCCCACTTCTGGGTATGTGTCCAAAGGAAATAAAATCACTATCTCAAAGAAGTATCTGCACTTCCATGTTCATTGCAACATTATTCATAACAGCCAAGATATGGAAATAACCAAAGTGTCCATTGATGAATGAATGGATAAAGAAATTGTGGTATATATAATGGAATATTATTCAGTCATAAAAATGGAGGAAATTGCTATTGGCAATTCATGGATGAACCTGGAATCTAAAAAAGTCAAATTCATAGAAACAGAATAGAAGCATAATTGCCAGGATTGGGGTGGTGGGAGAAATGAAGAAATGTCAGTCAAAGGATAAAACTTACAGTTATAAGATAAATGAGTTCTGGAGACCTAATGTACAGCATTGTGACCTACAGTTAATAGTAATATATTGTATACTTGACACTTTCTTAACAGAGTTGATTTTAAGTTCTCACCACTAAAAAAAAAAGGAACTATATGAGGTGAAAGATACATCAATTAGTTTGATTCTGACTGATAATCATTTCACAATATATGTATGTCAAAACATCACATTGTACACCTTTAATATACACAATTATTTATCATGTATACCTTGATAAAGTTGAAAAACCTTAAAAAATTAAAACTACCATATGATTTAGACTGCTACTAAGTTACAAAGTTACAGTTACATAGGAAGAATAAGTTCTAGTGCCCCAGGTGGCAAATTAGCTAAATAATATTGTATTGTATACTTCAAGATAAACAGAAAAGAGGATCTTGAATGTTTAACCACAAAGAAATGATAAACGTCTTGGTAACAGATATGCTAACTATGGGCCTGACCCTGTGGCTCATTCAGGAGAGTGCGGCACTGGGAGCGCTGAGGCTGCAGGTTCGGATCCTATATAGGGATGGCCGGTGCGCTCACTGGCTGAGTGCAGTGCCGACGACACCAAGCCAAGGGTTGGGATCCCCTTACCAGTCACAAAAGAAAAAAAAAAAAAATAGATATGCTAACTATTCTGATTAGATCATTATACAACATATGCATGTATGGAAACAACAAACTGTACCCCATAAACATGTGCAATGAAAAAAAATTTTTAATTAAAAAAAAAAAGAACTACCATATTATCTAGCAATCCCACTCCTGGGTATTTATCCAAAAGAACTGAAACAGGATCTCAAGGAGATATCTGCACTACCATGTTCACTGAAGCATTATTCACAATAGCCAAGAGGTCGACCAACAGATGAATGGATAAAGAAAATATGGTATATATACACAACAGAATATTATTTAGCCTTAAAAAAGAAGGAAATTCTGTCATATACTACAACATGAATGAACCTGAGGACATTATTCTAAGTGAAATTAGACAGCCACAGTATGATAAAAACTGCATAATACTCCACTTATAAGAGGTACCTAAATAGTTAAACTCAGAAAGTAGAATAGTGGTTGTCAGGGGCTGGGAGGAGGGGAAGAGGAGGAGTGGTGTTCAATGGATAAAGAAGTTCGTTATACAAGACAATAAAGTACAACTTTTTCTTATAGTTAACAATACCGTACTGTACACTTAAAAATTTGTTAACAGAAAAGGCAAGAGAGCATTCCATGACCAGAGACCCAGGCAGCAACCCCAGGAAGGCCTTCCCACCTCCTAAACAGAAGGCAAGAGAGTGTCCCATGACTGGGGACCCAGGTGGGAGCCCCAGGCAGGCCCTCCTATAACTTGAGCAGAAGGCAAGAAAGTGTCCTGCAACCAGGAACACAGGCAAGAGCCCTGGACAGGACCTGCAACTGCCTGAACAAAAGGCAAGAAAGCATCCTGTATTTGGGGATGCGGGTAGAAAACTGGGGCAAGAAGGCAAGAATGACACAAATACCACTTCCAAGCAGGAAGTCCATCAAAGCCACCACCACATCTACTGCCCCCTCAAGGACAGTTCATGCTACAGTAACAGCCAGGAACACCTGGCAGGCAGCTGCTGCACACTCCACTGCATTGACACAAGGAAAGACACCAGCAGAGTCTGCAAATAAAGGAGGAAGTCTTTTTCCTCAAAGTCCACTCCAAAGTAATAGAAGAACAAACTGCTCTACTAGATGACCAGACATCAATGTTTAGAGACCAGAAATACGAATAAACAAGAAAATATGACACCACCAAAGGAATACAGTAATTCTCAAGTACTAGACCAAATAGAGCAGGAAACCTTTGAAATGTCTGAAAAGGAATTCTGAGCAACGATCTTAAGAAAACTAAAAGAGATAAGAAAATACTCAATTAGAGAACACAATGATGAGAAACAATATCCAGGATATGAAGGAGGAAATTTACAAAGAGTTTAATCCCTTAAAAAAGAATGTAGCATAACTCCTGGAACAGAAGGATTCATTCAGTGAAATAAAAAACACAACTGAGTGCTTAAGCAGCAGGTTAAAGTGAGCAGAAGAAAGAACTTCAGATCTCAAAGACAGTCTTTTCAAAATAACCCAGGCAGACAAAAAAAAAGGAAAAAGGAATTTCAAAAAAAGAAGAAAATCTAAGAGAGCTAGCAGAAAACCTTAAGCACACAAACATCTGAATCATGAGTATTCCAGAAGGGGAGGAGAAAGGAAGAGGCATTGAGAACATATTCAATGAAGTAATAACAGAAAACTTCCCAGGTATATGGAGAGACATGGACCTTCAGATTCAGGAAGCCCAAAGATCCCCAAACAGATTTAATCCAAAAATATCCTCTCAGAGACACATTATAGCCAAACTACAAAAGCTCAAAGATGAAGAGAGAATTCTAAAAGCAGTAACAGAGAAGCATCAAATCATCTATAAGAGAGCCAGCATCAGACTAACAGCAGACTTGTCAACTGAAATTCTATATGCCAAGAGAAAATGGGATGATATATTCAAAATACTAAAAGAAAAAACTGCCAGCCAAGATTTCTATACTCAGGAAGCTATCCTTCAGAAATGAGGGAGAAATAGTGTATTTCCCAGACAAACCAAAACTGTGTGAGTTCACCACGATATGACCTGCTCTGTAAGAAATTCTCAAAGGAGTCCTGCATCTGGAATCTGAAAAATGATAATCACCATGATACACAAGAAAGAGCAAAACCTGCTGTTAAAATAAAAATGCAAACAAGAAAGAGAAACTAAATCTTACTGCCTCAAAAAATCAGCATATATTGAAGATGAATAATAAAAGGGGAAGAAAGGAACAAAAAATATTTAAAATAACTAAACAAAAAGCAATAAAAGGCCAGGAGTAAAACAATGCCTTAAAATTAAACTCCCCTTTCAAAACACACCAACTGACTGACTGGATGAAAAAGCTAGACCCAACTATAATGCTGTCTTCAGGAGACTCACCTTACCTGTAAAGACACACACAGACTGAAAGCAAAAGGATGGAAAAAAATATACCATGCAAATGGAAATAAAAAATGAGCAGGAGTAGTTATTCTTACATTGGATAAAATGCACTTTAAACCAAAAACAATAAAGAGAGACCAAAAAAAAAAAAAAAAAAAAAAAGGCCATTACATAAACCATACGATTATCTCAACAGATACAGAGAATTTGACAAAATTCAACACTGCTTCATAATAAGGGCTCTCAGCAAATTTGGTAAGGAAGGAAAAGTATCTCAACACAATAAAAGCCCTACATGACAAACCCATTGCCAACATGATCCTGAATTCTTAAGAACAGGAACAAGACAAGGATGCCCACTCTCATCATTCCTATTTAACATAGTATTGGAAGTACCAGCCAGAGCAATCAGGCAAGAGAAAGAAATAAAGGGCATCCACATTGGAAAGGATGCTGTCAAACTGTCCCCAATTGCAGATAACATGATCCAATATATAGAAAAACTTAAGACTCCACCAAAAACCTCTTAGAGTTGATAAACAATTTCAGTAATGTTGGATACAAAATCAACATGCAAAACTCAGTAGCATTTTTATACTCAAATAACTAACTAACCGAAAAAGATATCAAGAGATCAAGCCTGTTTACACCAGCAACCAAAAGAATAAAAGACCCAGGAATCAATTTAACCAAGGAGGTGAAAGATCTCTACAACAAGAACTCCAAAACACTACTCAAAGAAATTAAAGAGGATATAAAAAGATGCAAAGGCATTCCATGCTCTTGGATTTGAAGAATTAACATTGTGAAAATGTCCACAATACCCAAAGCTTTCTACAGATTCGATGCAATCCCCATCAAAATACCAATGACATTCTTAACTGAAAGAGAAAAAACAACCCTAACATTCATATGGAACAAGTAAAGCAATCCTGAGCAAAAAAAAAAGTAAAGCCAGAGGCATTACACTACCTGACTTCAAAATATACTACAAAGCTATTGCAACCAAAACAGCATGGTAGTGGCATAAAAACAGACATTTGGACAAATGGAACAGAATAGAGAACCTGGAAATCAACCCACTACTTACAGCCAACTGATCTTTGACAAAGGCAACAAGAACATACACTGGGGAAAAGCTACCTCTTCAATAAATAGTGCTGGGAAAATTGGACATCCATATATAAAAGAATCAAACTAGACCTGTACCTCTCACCATACATGAAAATCAACTCAAAATGGATTAAAGACTTAAGTATAAAACCCAAAACCACAAAACTACTAAAAGAAAACATAGGAGACTGCAACCAGGCCAGCAATGGAGCCGGCCAGATGCTGTCTCCCTCCCAAGGGTCCTGAGATGCAGGCCATGGTCCTTAGTTCTGCCCCCCAACCACAACCAGGCCAGCAACAGGGCCAGCCAACCACCCCGAGAGTCCTCAGACAGGCTGCCAGCCCCGCACCACCCCCCCGCAACAATATCTTGGAATGTACTTATTAGCCACATGTATTTCTTTGGGGTGTGTGACTTAAAATTGCTCATGTCCTTTACCAAATTCCTGCTTAGATTTTTCTAATTCATTTTTAAGAGGTTTTTTTTTTTTTCATTAACATGTTAATCTTGGGCCAAACCCGTGGCGCACTCGGGAGAGTGCGGCGCTGGGAGCACAGCGACGCTCCCGCCGCAGGTTCGGATCAGATATAGGAATGGCCGGTGCACTCACTGGCTGAGTGCTGGTCACGAAAAAGACAAAAAAAAAAAAAACATGTTAATCTTTGTGTGTTAAATTGTTCCTTATGGATCAACCTTAAAATTATTTTATGATGGTTTCCTTCATTTCTATGGTGAGAAAATAATTTTCTATCTAAACATTAAATAAATTTTTAAAAAACATAGGTGAAACACTTCAGGAAGCAGGACTGGCCAAATACTTTATGAATAAGACCCTGAAAGCACAAACGATGACAGAAAAAATAAACAAGTGGGATTACATCAAACTAAAAAGCTTCTACACAGCAAAGGAAACAATCAACAGAGTAGAAAGAGCATCTATGGAATGGGAGAAAATATTTGCAAACTGTACATCTGACAAGGGATTAATATCCAGAATACATAAGGAACTCAAACAACTTAATGGTAAAAAAAGAAGTAACAATTTAAAAATGGGCAAAGGAGATGAAAAGACATTTTTCAAAGGAAGATATACAAATGGCCAACAGGTACATGAAAAAATGCTCAACCTCACTAATCATCAGGGAAACGCAAACCAAAACCACAATGAGTTATTGTCTCACTCCAGTTAGACTGGCCATTATTAAAAAGACCAAGAATAACAAATGCTGACGAAGATGCGGAGAAAGGGGAACTCTTCTACACTGTTGGTGGGACTGTAACATAGTACAGCCATTATGGAAAACAGTACGGAGTTTCCTCAAACAACTACAGATAGAACTACCATATGATCCAGCAATCCCACTTCTAGATATATACTCAAAGGAATGGAAATCATCATGTCAAAGGGATACCTGCACTCCCGTGTTCACTGCATCTCTATTTGAAATAACCAAAATATGGAAGCAACCTAGATGTCCACTGATGGATGACTGGACAAGGAAAATGTTGTATATATATGCAATGGAATGCCACTAAGCCATAAAAAAGAATGAAATTCTGCCATTCATAGCAACATGGATAAGCATGGATAAAAAGATGTTAAGTGAAATAGGCCAGATACAGAAAGAGAAATGCCACATGGCCTCACTCATAAGTGGGTACTAAGAAAGAAGGAGAGAAAGAGAGAGTGAGAGTGAGAGTGTGTGTATGAGAGAGAGAGAGAGAGAGAGAGAAAGAGAGAGAGAGAGAGGGAAAGAGAGAGAAAAAGGGAAAGAGAGGAAAAGAAAGGAAAGAAGGAAAGAAAGAAACAACAAATCACAATATGTTGAGCTTTTAGAAGGCAAGAACAAATCTATGGTTTCTAGAGGTAAGAAAGGGGAAGGCAGAGGGGGTTAAGGGAAAATTGGTAAGGGGCACAAAGAATAACTACAATTTGTAATTATGAATATGCTAATAATATTGATTTGATCATCACATATTGTACACACATAATGGTACTCAACACTGTACCCCCAAAATATGTATAATCAATTATGCTTTAATTAAAAAATTTTTCTAAATAAATTTTTGTAATATGCTAATTACTTTGATTTGATTTAAAAATTGTGTTAACAGGATAGATCTCATGTTAAGTGTTTCTTACTACAATAAAAAAAAAGAAATAGACCCACACATATATGGACAACTGACCTACACAGGTGCAAAGCAATTTAGTGAAGCAAGGATAATCTTTTCAACAAATGGTGCCAGAGTAACTGGACATCCATATGCAAAAAAAAAGTGAACTTCAATCTACACCTTCCACCTTACACAAAATTTAATTTGAAATGGATCATAAATCTAAATGTAAGAGCTAAAACCATAAAACTGGTAGGAGAAAACATGGGAGAAAATAAGTGACCTTAGGCTTGACAAAGATTACTTTAAAAAACACAAAACACTGGATATAAACTGTTTAAATCAATAAATTTCATTTAAAATAAAAAATATTTGCTCTTTAAAAGACACTGTTAAGAAAATAAAAAGGCAAGCCACAAACTGGAAGAATATATTTGCAAAACATATATCAGACAAAGGACTTATAACTAGAATATAAAAAGAACTCTCATAATTTAATAATATAAACAACTCAATAAAACTGGACAAACGCTGGTAATGAGAAGGTAATGGGTATGGATCCCTGCACTGGCCAGCCACCAAAGAAAAAAAAGTGAACAAAAGATTTCAACAGAGATGTTGCTAAAGAAGACATATGGATGCCAAATAAGCACATAAACAGATGCAAATCATTAGTCTTTAGGGAAGGGCAAATTAAATCAATAATATATAACTATCAGAATGGCCAAAATTCAAAAGACACTGCATACCAAGTGTTGGTGAGGATATGTAACTACTGAAACATTGGCTATGCGAATGTAAAATAACACAGGACAAACACTTTGGAAAGCAGTTTAATAGTTTCTTCAAAAGTGGAACATATGGGCCAACCCGTGGCGCACTCGGGAGAGTGCGGCGCTGGGAGCACAGCAACACTCCCGCCGCGGGTTCGGATCCTATATAGGAATGGCCGGTGCACTCACTGGCTGAGTGCCGGTCACGAAAAAGACAAAAAAAAAAAAAAAAAAAGTGAAACATATATCCACCATATGACTCAACAATTCTACTCCTAGATATTTGTCCAAGAGAAATAAAAACATATATCCATGCAAAGACTTATATAAGAATATTCTGAGCAGCTTTATTTGTCATAGCCCAAAACTAGAAACAACCAAATGTCTACATGTATAGCCATACAATGGAATACTACTCAGCAATCAAAAGGAATGAACTATTGGGCCGACCCCATGGCTCACTCGGGAGAGTGCGGCGCTGGGAGCGCAGCGGCACTCCTGCCGCGGGTTCGGATCCTATATAGGAATGGCCGGTGCGCTCACTGGCTGAGTGTGGTGCGGGCGGCACCACGCCAAGGGTTGCGATCCCCTTACCAGTCACCAAAAAAAAAAGGAATGAACTATTGATTACACATAACAACATGAATAAAACTCAAAATAACTATACTGAGTGAAAGGAGCCTGACAAAAGAACACATATAATATCATTTATATAAAAATTTCAAAAATCCAAACAATTCTCTATGACAGAAAGCAAATCAATGATTGCCTGGGGATTGGTAGGGTGGGAAAGAGATTACAGAGGGACATGTGGAGACTTCTGGGAGCTGAGGATAGGGCCACTATCTGAATTGTAGTGATGATGCATACATATGTCAAAACTTAACAAAATGAACACATTAAAACAGGGCAGTCTACTGTATGTATGTCAATTATACTTCATTAAAACTATTTAAACAAATGTACACAAAACACCCAAAATTATTACACTTTCATCTGTCAGAATATTTTAATATAAACTACTAAAATGCTTTCAAAGAACTTCTAATGTCATGGGAAAATGCCTATCGTATTTAATTAAATAAAACTGTTGAAATATAAAACTATATACAGGCCGACTACAAATGTACAGAAAGCTTGTGTAATACACACAGATAAATCTCTGGCTGGAAACAGATCTATATTAGTAAAAGCTTTCCCTGGGTTATGCATTCATGGGAGATTTACATTTTCTTCACACTTTATTTTCCAGGGTTTACTTTTTTGTTGTTTTCATCTAGTTTTATTATTATTTTCATTTTACCAGAGCTTGCAATATTCTTATAAGCAGGAAATTAAAAAATAAGTGGAGGGGGAAAGTTTGAGTGATTATCTGTCCTTCCAAGTGATTCCAACCTATGCACCACAGACCCTGAAAAGATCAAGGAAAGACTCTAGGAATTCATATGCGAACTAAGCATTTTCTTTAGACTTAATAATATACTTCACAATCATATGAACTATTTTTCAAATGTTCAGATGCACTGAAATTCAATCTAACTGAATCTGTAGAACTTCTATTTCTCACATCAACAGATACTAAAAGTAAAACTATTAATGTAGAGGTCTTCAAAAACTTCTCCCATACTTACTGCCTGTAGGCTGCTTTAATTGATTTTTTTTTCTGCTACCAGTACGTAGGAAGGGCTAAAGCACAGTGCTTAGCATTCAATTAGGTAGGAAGGGCTAAGCACAGTGCTTAGCACTCAATTAAGTTCAATTAAGTTCCATCACATGCTCCTATTTCTCTGCTATGACTTTTCATTATATTCTAAACCACCCTGTTTCCAAGTGACTGTCAAACCTGTACTTTGTGCTTTCTCATACTGCTCACATCCCAGAAAAAATTTTAAAGTTACAAAGGTAAATTAAACAAATAAAAAAGTCAAATATGATCTGTACTCAGAACGGCTTTGTAAAAACTATTTCAGTTAAACACTGAGGCTTTTTGCAAATGTAAAGTTAAAATTACTAAGAAGTGTGATCCCTAGTTAAGTGTGGCATTATAGGTCTGTGATTGATCTTGGGGAAATCATTTTGTGTGTACTATGATTTTTACAACTGCTTCGTAATAATCCTCTCAGAAATTAAAGTCAACAAACAACTTAATTTTCATTATAAAATACACTGCAAAAAGCAGAGCTATTGGCTATAGCAAACTATTTAGTTGTTTAAAGGTACTTTAGTTTACCTCAAAGAGTTATTCTCTGCTTTTTGCCTGCCAAGTTCACTTTCGGTATCCATTGCCTTTCTTGCTAGTGATTTCATTTCTTTTTCCACAGTGGTTATCGTTTCCTTCATCAAAGTCATATTTGACATTTGCTCCATACGTTCATCATCAAGCTATACAAGTAGAATGACAAGGTTACTGTCATCACTAAAAAAACCTTAGTAATCTTCCTGAAGAGACATACTCCTTCTGTACAAACTGTGGTTCATGGTATGATTTACACGATGAGATGAGGTTAGACCTGAATGCTGTGGGAGGTTATCATGTAGTAGGAACAAGAACAACTCACTGCACAGCTTTTCTATCACAGTACCTCAGTCTACACAGCATTATCAGTCTACATTTTTCAATCTAGTTCGATTTGACTATAGCATATATATCCAATTTGCAAAAGGATTTCTTATTTGTTGCCCAACGTTAATAAATTACACATATGAGGATACTTCAAAGCATTCATGGGAAAATAGAATTAAAAGGTAATATGACTCTTTCCGTGAACTTTTTGAGGTACGGATTATGAAAATAAGAATTGTTTTTCTCCTGTGTAGTGCTTTTTTTTACTCATATAACAAAATACCACAGATGAACTTATATATTCAATTCAATTTGGTTACAGAAACTCAAATTCCCTTAATTATGTTTATAGTTACAACTTCTCAAATATATATTCATAGCATCTCAAATCCCTGATTAGTAAAAAGGTGATCCTTCACATTTAAACTCCGTTTAAATATATTTTGCTCATTAATTTTTATTTCATTATAATTTTCTCTGCCCTATCCACTCTTTAGGTGGAAGGAGCCATTTTCTCAATATCTGGCAATATCATTTTTGACAAAATAGAGAGATGAGAAAGTTGCTAAAATCCCTGAGATTTTAATGCACCCTAATGGTCTTTTTTTAAAAAAAGAACACGCTTTGCAACCTAACACACAAAAACTTTACTCACTTTTTCAGAAGCAAATATGCAAATGAAAAAGCAACAATTTACAACAAACATACCACCTTGAGTATTTCCGGACTACAAATATTATCTTCAAAAAGTAAAATAACTTCTCTGAACACAGAAAAAAGGGAAAAAGGAAAGCCATTGAGAGTTTACAGCCAAAAGTGATTTTTTTTTTTTACATTATGAACTGTACACTCCAGCTATCTTAGAAAAATAAGATAAATAAAATAAAGAATTATTTTAGAAAAAATATCTGTACATTCCAGCTATCTTAAAAAAAAAAACTATTTTAGAAAAATAAACTTCTCTGAACACAGAAAAAAGAGAAAGGGGAAAGCCAGTAAGATTTTATGCCCAAAAGTAATTTTTTTTTTACGTTATGAACTGTACACTCCAGCTCCTCTATCCTTTGTTCCAAGTGAGCCTTCTCATTAAATGCTGTCTCTTGGGCAATCTGTTTAAAAAAACAAAAACAAAACAAAGTGCTTTCAATGTCACTGCATTTGTGTTTTACATATGTTCATATAGATAAAATTCTTTCAGACCTTTAGCCTTTCCCTCAGACTATCTCGTTCTGTGGTCATTCGTCGTAAATCAGTGAAGGCTACATCTCTTTCAGTCTCCACCCGCCGGAGAATAGCATGCGCTGTTGTTGATTTAGGAGACTTACAGCTTTTCATCATTTCTCGTCGAAGTCGGGCAATTTCTTCCTGTGCCTATTATTTAAATATTTGGATAGAATTTTAACAAGAATGGACATAAATATGGCTCTTTTATCTAGCCAGTTAAAATGCAAGCCTACATTAATATGCATGTAGCAGGTTAATAAGTATAATTTTTATTGTGAAATAAGTTTATACAAATAAATGCAAATGAATATATAAACAGAAGTTCACTTAACAATATCTTTGCCAAAAATTTAAAATAAAGTTAATTTGGAGGAAGTCATTGCAACAGAGAATATTTTGCAAAGAACTGTATTTGGTATATACCATTTGTCCATTTTGCAATATAAATTTGAATTTAGCACAATTCAGGCAGAATACTGACTTAATGAATATTATCATAGTGTTTCAATCTTTCTCTATATAAATGTATTTGCCATTTTCATGTCCTGGCTACTTTTTCCCTGAAGGATAGGGCCCACCAATTCTTACTGGTAATCCAACATACTCTCTGCACACTTATTCAACCATCCTTGGGTCCCAAATCTATTCCACACCTGCAGATGATTTCATATCCAACTTTGCTTCATAAGTCTCTTTATCTTCTTTCCTCTCGATTTTGATTACTGTCTATTTGGCTAGTCTCCAAGTCTCACAGGAAGATATATTACTTCCCAATTTCTACAGTCAAGCCTCCATGAGAACCCAGATTTCATCTCCTAAAGTGGTTCTAAGATCTCCCTGACTCAGTTATTTGCTTGAACAGAGCCCTCTCCACTGGCCCTTTCTCTCCCGCCTTCAGTCATGTACTGGGGGTTTCCTTATCTTGAAAACCTGTCACTTAATCCTGCTGCTCCATTCACCATCCTATGCCTCTTCTCCCTTTGACACACTTTTTAAAAAAGTGCCATGGTCTGTACCTATTGCCAATAGTTTCTTACCACTCACTCTCTCACCCTGGTATAACCTGACTCCCACCCCCATGACACTCTGAAGAATTTCAACTAATGACCGCACCAAATCGAATAGCCTTTTTCTCAGTTCCTGTTCTCCTTGATATTTCAGCAATATGTGATGTTTGTTTTCAACATTTTTCTTGAGATTCCTTCCTCCCCTGGGCTTATAACATTGTCCCTCCCTAGTTCTCTGTCTTCTTTATCTCTTTCGAAGGTTCTTCTCTGCCTCTTGAGTATAACATCTTGACTTCCTGTTCTTTTCTGTACAGCTTTCTAATTTAGAGACCTCATCCACTCAGTAGGCTCAAAATTCATCCCTCAGCATTAGACTTCTAAAGCAATGTACTCAGCTCTTGCCTCTCTCTCCACTCCAGTCCCACATTTCTCACAGCCTGATAGCCTGAATGTACTATCATCATCTTACTCCATCTGTCTGAAATCAAATCCACAACTTTACCCTCAAAGCACCAATAACTTTATTTCTTCTTTTATTACCACAATTCTCTCAGTTATTCAAGACAGAATTTCAGTAATTTCCATTCATCTTTTCTCCTTCCTAAAATCAAATCTTGTCAAGTTTCCCTTCACAGTGTCTTTTGTATCTGTCTCTATATTTATTTCCACTAATACACCCTCACTAAGTCCCTTAATGCCTTATTGCATGGACTACTGTAACAGCCTTCATAGGAGTCCACAGTCTTTCTCTCCTGTCATTCTCTAGAAGGAGAAATTGTTATATAAGAAAGAAGATAATATAGAATGATTATGTAAGAGATACTTTAAAAATTGCCACATTTTTATAATTGTAAAAATTTGTAGCCCAGAAGTCAACAAACTACATATAGCTCACAGGCCAAATCCAGCCTGCCTCCTGATTTTGTAGGTCTATAAGCTGAGAATGTTTTTCACATTTTTAAATGGCTGGGGAAAAAAATCAAAAGCAGCAGCATATTTCATAACAGGTAAACATAATATAAAAATCAAATTTCAGTGTCCATCAATAGTTTTATTGTAATATAGCCAAACTTAGTCATTTATGTACTATTTACAGCTGCTTTCAACCCTATAACAACAATGCTGAACAGCTGCAACGCAGACCACATGGCCTGTAAAGCCAAAGATGTTTATTATCTGGGCCTTTACAGAAAAAATTTGTAGACTTCTCTAGTCCAATCTGCCTTTCAAGCCTTAGCTTCCCCTTACTCCATTGACACATACCCTCTTACTGTACTTTTACACAGATCTATTTCTCTACTATTTTCCTGCCTTTATCCTTTGCCTCATACCATTCCTTTAGTCTGGAATGTTCCTCCTTGCTCCTTTCAGGATAACAGAAAGCCCATTCATTCTTCAGGGCTCAAAGTCCACATCTTCTAGCAAAGATTTCCTTGACCACCATAATTAAAAATGCCCACTTCTTTTCTTACAATATCCTCTAGACCACTTACCTATAGTAACAAAAAAATAAATACAAGACAGTATACTTTATCTCCTCGGCTAGACTGCAAATTTACAGAAAACCGTCCGCATCTTATTTTTTCCTATCCCTTAGAGTAGTAAACCTAGAACCCTGAATATAGAAACTATAATTCTTTAAAAATGTTGATACTTTAAAAGAAATTATACTGGTGATTTATGGGATTTGATATTTGTTGGATAAAGAAGCTATTTGATTAAGAAAAGCTATACAATTTTAAGCTAGAAAGTAGAGATAAACTACAAACTGATGTTACTCTCTAAAATTAAGCAAATCATATGGCAGTTCTCAAAGTGATATATTAGTATTTTTTAACTCTTCAATCCTGATCTTTTTACCTTGAATTCATCACACCCTATCATTTAACACTTTCCCCATTTCTTATTCCAAAAATCAGTTTATTTTTATGCATATATATGCTCTTTTTGGGCACAGGGATGACATACATGAGGATACTTCAAAAAGTTAAATCAATCTGACTGGCAGGTTTAAGAACTCTCATAGAACTTAAAGAAAAATTATATACCTCTAGAACTGAAAGTTATTAGTTATATAACTTGTTTACTTATACATAAGTTTACCTGTTCATAAAGAAGGAAGGTCTTATCTCTTTCAGATGTAAGAACCTTGACATTACCCTGAATTTCTGCCAAATGACGCTCATATTTTTCCAGCATGCATTTAAGTTCTTCACGATCTCTTGTTGTTGTCTTCAAAAGCTCTACATCACAGTTTGCAACCTACAATTATTATACAAGACATCTGAGATTCTTCTTTGACATATCGTACTAAGAGAAATGTGCCAATGATGACAGCACACAATTTCTACTTAAGCAAACATGACTATATAATGAAAGGAAATGATGAAGAATGAGTTACAAAATTGCCTCTCTTTTAAACAGGTTCATCCCAAATTGCTCCACATCTGTCTGATTACCTCCCAACCACTACTCATACGGGGGACAAAGAACCAATACTGGTGGTCTACTGTGCCATCAAACAGACCTTTGTCTCTCAGCCTCTTTGATACAGCAATTCATGTCAAATCAAAATGAATTACTTCCAGATTAGGAAAATCAAAGAATAAAAGTCAGTGTTTGAGGAACAAACTGCAAAATATTTATAAGTTTCTAAAACCTACCCGAGCACATGGAGACGGGCGTCTTGGACTTTTAGATCTACTTCTCATCATCTTTCTCAAATTTTGAGCTTTACTCTTGTAGTAATCTCTGTCTGCTTCTAGAGTCTTGACAAAGGAATCAAGTCTGGAAGGAGATTTATGTTGTGCTTTTTCAGTCTCTAAAATTATCTTGCCAAGGAGGAAAAAATTAGGTCATTATTTCAAGCTAAACTATAGCATTATTTTCTAAATGAAAATTGAAAATAAACAGGATCTTTAAAAACATTAAATCTGGTATTTTAAAAATAGAACATTTGAAAAATTATTCATCAATAATTTTAAAAAACTGTTAGATATCTTTTTTCCCAGCATTTCTGGATTGCTATATTTTTATTTAACTCAAAGCACCCCTAAATTTACTCAATAATTTTGGAGAAAAATGGCAAAGAAATTTTAGACAGGACAGAAATGTCCACAGACCTAGTACAAGTCCTATAAATGGAATTTTTTAAAAAAATTTATTTATTTTGCAGCTGGCCAGTACAGGGATCAAACCCTGGACCTTGCTTTTATCAACACCACACTCTAACCAACTGAGTTAAGTGACCAGCCCTGAATTAATTTTCTTTGGAAAAACTTATATGCTACTATAAAAGCATCTGTTAAAGTACTTGAGTTTTGTTCAATAATTGCTTGATGAATGAATAAATTAAATGAATGCTGGATATTTCACACACGTATTCATTTCACGTGCATTCCCATGAATTCCCATTCACTTCAATATATTTAGAAACATTTCTCTTACAACAATTTTCTTACCAATACTCTATTTTTTATTTTTATTTTTGGCAGCTGGCTGGTACAGGTATTGAACTCTGGACCTTCATGTTATCAGCACCATGTTCTAATCAACTAAGCTAACTGGCCAGCCCTATTTTACCAATACTTTATTGGAAGAAAATTACAGATATACTTTCAGGCAGAGTAAATATTTTATTTTATTTTATCTTATTATTTTTTTTTTTTTGTCTTTTTTGTGACCGGCCACACCGCGCTCAGCCAGTGAGCGCACCGGCCATCCCTATATAGGATCCAAACCTGCGGCGGGAGCACTGCCGCGCTCCTAGCGCCGCACTCTCCCGAGTACGCCACGGGGTCGGCCCAGAGTAAATATTTTACATGATAACATTAAAATGTTTAAACAGAGCAGTCCTCATTTTACTTCGTTAGATAAAATGTATTACTTGGAATTAAGTACCAAAATCTATGGCTTAAAAAATATTTATTACTAAGGAGAATAAAAAATGTGTAGACAAATACACCTTCTATTTTGAGAATTATTCAGACCCATCATTTTAAATCAGGTAACAGCTAATGGCATTAATAAATTTAACCAAAAGTTGTTCTCTCCCTCTAGGAAAGGTGAAGTGATGAAATGAAGCAAGAAAAGCAGCACTCTTACAGTGCTGATTTCAGAAAACAAAAATGCTTGTTGCTCACAAAGAGCATAAGAGTCAAAACACATATATAATTTTTTGTGGCTTACTAACTGAATAAAAATGATTTCTTAATATATATTTATGAAAAATGTACTCACAGATTTAAGCCTTTTTATTGTATCTTCCAATACTATTATATTATTTTGTTGGCAAATAAGTTCAATCTGAAAAACAAGCAAAACAATTTCTATTATTTACATTAAATATGCTTAAACAGACTTACTTGGAAAGAGAATATCAAAAATAGAAAGCCACTTAAAAACAAAAAACATGAAGACAGTGAATATTTTAAAGAAAAAAATATAACCTACCCCTATGTTTACCTACCTTTGATGGTAAGAGAACCTAAGATGAAATACAGTAGTTCCTTTAAATTATCCAATGTTTTGTATAAAATACTAACTGATGATATTTTATCAAATTACTCCCCATGAAATGGAACAAAATGTTAATACCAATTACAATTCTGAAGATGACAATAGAAAAGTAATAAAAGAATGACTGGAATAAAAGGTTTCCCAAATTATCCCATTCAGATTGCTTTCTCCTCTGAACTTTTAAGAGCTTAGTTCAACTCAGTTGGTAACTTTTTGTATCAATTTTATGACACTGAAAATACTCAGTTTTATAGGATGTACAATATGACTACATAGTATGTTCCTAAAGAACAGTGACTAAGTTTTTATGCAAAGCATAAAAGTTAGCATATTAGTTTAATAAATATATATTTCAATTCATCAACCGCCATCATTATTCTTTTTTTGACCGGTAAGGGGATCGCAACCCTCGACATGGTGTGGACTGCACCATGCTCAGCCAGTGAGCGTACCGGCCATCCCTATATAGGCTCTGAACCCGCGACCTCATCGCTACCAGCACCGCACTCTCCCGAGTGAGCCATGGGGCCGGCTCTCCCCTCATTATTCTAAACTAAAATGTATTCTGATCTAGCCTGGTATATTTTAAATTTGAATTTTCTGGAATTATTGCTTTTCATTTGTTCTATTCTTTTTTTTTTTTTTTCATTTGTTCTTTAGACCAAAATTTTCTTCTAAGATTTCTCTGGAAGTCACACTTACGTTTATGAAATATTACATACAGTGTGCTATTGTTTGGAACATAACTTATGTATAGCTTAGATAAGTTTATGTATAGTTTTCAATAGGCAATTTTCAACATTTTATTTATAATACTATGTAGACACTAAGAAGACATGGGTCTATTTTGAATAATGTGAAAAAACTCACACTGCAAAACAGAATAACTAGTATAACACATTTTCATAAAAAAATTTATATACACACACTAGATATAGATAAAACATAACAAATAATATGTAAACAGAAGGTAAATTATATCTAGGTATATATAGCAAGGTGTGATTATGGCAGATGTTATTTTCTTCATTATACTTTTCTTTATGAACTGCAACTTTTATAATAAACTTATATTACTTTTTTTTTTTTTTTTTGGTGGCTGGCCAGTTCAGGGATCCAAACCTTTGACCTTGGTGTTATAACACCACCCCTAACCAACTGAGCTAAATATGTGTTACTTTTAAAATGAATGAAAAATATAATGCTGATTCCACTCTCAAAAAAAAAACTGTCCCAAATAAAAAATGCTAACCCAGTGTCTTTATTTATTTGATAATTGTTTAATGAATGCCTACTATGTGCCTGACATTCTGTTATGTGCTGGGTTAGGCAATGAATGAAATAGGCAAAAATCTCTGCCCTCATGGAGTTCACATTCTAGACAAAGAGAAACACAAAGGTAATGGTCAAAATATGTACCAGATAGTGATTGCATCACTCAAAAAATATACAATAAGCACTCTGTATCTAGTCTAGACACTTGACATAAAAAAGTGAACAAAATAGACAAAGATCCCTTCTTTTGGGGACCTTACATTCCAGCTGGGATAGACAATAAAAAATTAAACCTAATAAAAAAATTATATGGTACACCAGAAAAAGAGCAGAGTTAAGGATATTGGGAGTGTTTATGGAGGAACAGGTTGGAATTTTAAATAGGGTGATCAGGGAGTCCTTCCTGAAAGGTGATCTTTGAGCAAAGACTTGAAGGGGGAAGAAGTCAACCACATCAAAATCTAGTAGAACATTCCAGGCAAAACGTTCAGCCACAGCAAAGGTCCTAAGGCAAAAGAACATCTGGTAAGTTCCATGCTATAGGAAGGTGGCCAGTGTGACTGGAGCAGAGTGAAGTGGGGGAAAGGAGTAGGAAAGTGCTAAAGTGAAAAATAAAGCACGTAACAGAGGGGGGGAGTATGGGGTGGGGGGAGGTATTACAAACTTAAATAGGCTTTACACAATGTCCTCCACATGGTAGGTTCTGAAATATTTTTTTATGGATTAAATCACATACAAAGGTAACGATAATGACAAAAGCTATCAGTGATCCAATCTTATAATGGCCCCTATGTTAACTAAAAATAGAAATTGTCTACAGAAACTAATAATGGTAAAACTGCAATTCTGCTTCTTCACATTTCAAAAAAATCATTTTCAATAATCTGGGAAACACTGTATTAAGGCAGGAATGATAAACAACTCAAAATGGGAGGATAAAAGGAGGCATCTAGTGGTGATTTTAATGTATATCCACAAATTCTAATACTCCTTCCTTCAAAAGGTGGAACTTAATTTCTCTCCCTTTGAGTGTGGGTTGTTTTAGTGACTCACTGTTAAGGAGAATATGGTGAAAGTGATGGTAGACTTTTGAGACTGAGTCATAATAGGCACTGCAGATCGCTCCTTGCTATTTCTCTTGGATCACTGGCATGGGTAGGGGGTAAGGGAGGGAGAGTGAGCTGTCATAAAAAATACATCAAGCAACCCTAGAGAGAGGTCCACCTGGCAAGGAACAAGCCATTTTAGAAGCAAATCCTCCAGTACCAGTCAAGCCATGACTGTAGCCTGGCTATCATACCTTGATTACAATTTCCTGACAAACCATGAACAGAACCACCTAGCTAAGCCACTCTTGAGTTCCCGACCCAAAGAACCTGTGAGATATAAATGTTCGTTGTTTGAAGCCTTTAAGGTTTAGGAGTAATTTCTTACACAGCTATAGACAATATAATAGTAAAAACTCAAAACATCTTAATAATGTTTACTAAAATCAATAAATGATGGAAGTTACCCTGTTGATCTTTAAAAATATGACTAAGCATAAACTCTTCTCAGTAAATAAATTTAATACTATATATCTCAATTCCAGACAAACTAATAGTAGCTTTAGCCTCTGACTCTAATATCTCCATGTAGTTAGAGCATAATCTCAAACACTATACGAACTCAAACATTCTTTCTCAGCAATCAAATTAGAAATTCTTGTCTTAGGCACCATCCCACAAATTAGTCAAGGAATTTCTCCCCAGCAATTACAAACCTAAAATGCATACCCATTAACTGTTCATATCCCCATTGCTGGTCATGCATCCTTCTAATCCCCATTCTACCCTGGTACATTCACTTATGGAGGTTGGTGATTTCCTTATTTCAGGGCATCCTAACAACCCAAAGGACCTATTTCCATTTTGTCCTATCTTTATTAAGCTCCCTATGTTCCCCCTGCCTCAGCAATGCTATCTCTACTCTAAGACTGCTGCCCACCTCTTCCTCAAATAGCTTTCCAATTCTCAAATACAGCCAACATTCCACATTATATATGAATATCTATTTCCTAGAAATGCTCTTTTCTTAGCCAGGCAGAATTTCCATCTGTGAATTTAGTATTTTAGGTAAATCCTAGATCTTATATTTTATTCCATTCCTGAAAATTCTCCCTTTGATAGCAGAGCATGCACCCTGATATAGTACTCAACTCTCTCTCCAGAACACAGAGCCTAAACAACCCTTTAAAACTGATGACTTCCAAATATGGCATTATCATCATTGGAATTCAGCCAAAGAGGCTTTCCTCAGTCTGGGAAGGAATACAGTTATTTTTAATTTGAAGAAGAAAACAAGGAAGACATAATAAAACTCTTCAATTTAATAATTATTTTCATTAAGATAAAGACTGTATGCAATTTACCATGAAACTGTGAATGAAAGATAACCATTCTTAAAGAAAGTAACAATAAAAATAAAAGAGAAATGTTTAAAATATTCAAGCTACCTTTAAATCTCCAAATACTCTAGTAGCAACCATTAGAAGATAAATAATTCACAAGTCAAAAACAAACCAGTCTTATCTACTCTCTCAAGTAGTTCTAAAAAACTCTTCCAGGCAACATCATTGAGAAGATTATGTCCTTTCATTAAAGTAATAACTTCAGGTTTTTAAATATTCCATTATTCGACTTATCACTATTTTAGACTTATTTATCCTTTATAGTCAAACAAGTGATGTTACTTTATAAAACACATACAATCCTAAAGTTCATCATCTGGGCTCTTATATTTCAAATTACTGTGACAAACAACGTCTTCACTGAAATGTTCTCAGCCTGACCATTTATTGAATTTTAAGTGCTTTGTTATATGCTATAGGACTCTTGTTCATTAAAAGGATGTTTAAGAAATAACATGTAATAACAATTATCTTTGGGAAATTATCTTATTACAGATACAACTTACTAATTTAGTTATTAATAAAATCAAGACAAATAAGCATATTCACGGAATATCATTTAAAAATTCAATAAGTTGTTTTTTTGGCCTCAGCTCTGTATCTTGTTTATATGTCATTTCAAGCAGCAATGAGAAATAAAACTGTCATTTTATAACTGTGTTTAAATCCCCAGTTTCTAACTTTCATGGTAGAGTACTAAAACTCAAGAAAGAAATAAAACGTTTATCAAAACATCATAAAGCTACAATAACTAAAATAATGTGATAGTGGCACAGAAAAAGGCAAATGAATCAATGAAACCAAACAGTCCAGAAACATACAAGAATTTAGTATCAGTTAGAACGGTATTTCAAATCAGTGAAGAAAGAAAGGATTAGTCAACCCTACCTCATACTAGAACAAAAAGAAATTCCAGAAGTATTTAAAATTAAAAGAAAACCATTAAAGAGTATTAAAAGAAATCTTTAGAAAATATTTTGTAGTTCTTGAGGTCATAAGGCCTTCCTAAATAAGAATTAAAACTCAGAAGTCAGTAAACAAAGGACTGGCACATTTAACTACATAAAAATTTAAATTTTGGGTAAAAAAGCTTTTAAATGTAAAATAAATTGTGTGAAAACAGACAAATAGAAATATACACATCTATTTGTTTGCAGATGTCTCTGCCAAGGAGAGAGGAACTGGGGAGGAAGAGCAGCCTTCTATCTATAGAACATTTCTGCTGTTTTGAAGTTTTTACAATGACTACGTATTACTTAGGAAATCTTTTGAGAAAAATCTTTTAAAAGAAATAAAATGAGAAATAATTTAATCTTCAGAGTAGACATTTAAATATAATGTAAATTGAAAAAGCTTCCAATGATATATAAATGAGAATGTCACTTCTTCCATTGCATTTAATAATTACATGATATTTAAAGCACAATTAAAATCTTGATCAGTGGTAAATCTAGTACCTTTGCTTCTTCAAGTTCCTTGTTGGCGGTATCCACCACAAAATTTTTCTCTTCTTCTAGTTGCTCTGCTAGTTGGTCAATTTTAATCAATTCTTTACAAAGATGCTCATTGTGGCTGGTTAAATCATCTATTTGACTGCTTACTACATCCTTACTATCCAAGAGTTTCCTAACATATTCTTCCAAGCCATGATTTGTCTGTTTGAGATCTTTAATCTGTTAAAATTAGAAAGAAAATAATCACATTAAAAGATTTCCTTTAGCTTTCTTCTAAGGAGATCAACTAGATGACTAAAACCAGGAAGGGAGATTTGCTTCCCTGGCAAGGAGACTTAACTGTATAACTTTTTGTGATTTCTGAATTTTGTACCATGTGAATGTATAACCTACTTGAAAAAACATATTAAATGAAAAATTAAATGTTATAGCTATATTTTTCAAGACAATTTATACTTTATTTTTTAAGAGAACTTAATTACTATTGATTTTTAACCAAGCTATTAGAAAAATGGCCAAATATTTATACCTGCAATAAAGAAGCCAGTCTTAAAATTAATTTTAATAATATCATTAAGAGTTCTTTAGGATTAAATTTCTAATTATTTTTATCAAAATATGTTAACTATTTAGAAAAGTCCTTTTGAACATATCAGTAACTTACTTGACTAAGCTAAATACCAAATCAATCAAGTATTTGCTGACTAATGTGGAGGACCACAGCTTTCCTTCCCAGCCCACTATCAAACATCAACGGATGAAGAAAAGGGCCTTTTCTATGACGAAGGTATCCAAATGCCTTTAAAGGAAAAGAAAAACATTAGACCCATTTAACAATGATTATGTCAGGAACTATATTAAATTCCAAAGATGAAAAGATAAAGCTAGGTTAGCTACCTGCCCTCAGAGAATTTTTTGTTTCACTTGAGGAAATACAAATACAATATGTTAAGTGCAATAACAGAAATATCTGTAAGATAAAGTGGTGGCACAAATATTTTCCACAGTACAAGCTTACCTTGGAGATACTGCAGGTTCAGTTCCAGACCACTGCAATAAAATGAGTATTGCAATAAAGCAAGTCACACAATTTTTTCTTCCCCAGTACATATAAAAGTTATGTTCGTACTATACTGTAGCAGCATTATGTCTAAAAAAAAAAAAAAAAAGTCCACAC
This sequence comes from Cynocephalus volans, assembly GCF_027409185.1. NCBI lineage: Eukaryota > Metazoa > Chordata > Mammalia > Dermoptera > Cynocephalidae > Cynocephalus > Cynocephalus volans. The sequence goes on along the minus strand of NC_084473.1, from coordinate 95,437,152 downwards.
CTTAATTAAATAATACTTTATTGCTAAAAATGGCTAATGATCATCTGAGACATCAGCAACTCATAATCTTTTTGCTGGTGGAGGGTCTTGCCTCAATGTTGATGGTAGCTGACCAGGCTGCCGGTGTGGCTGTGACAGTCTCTCTAAAATAAGACAATTAAGTTTGCCACATGGATCAACTCTTCTTTTCAGGAAAGATTTTTCTGTAGCATGCAATTGCTGTTTGATAGCATTTTACCCACAGTAGAACTTCTTACAAAATTGCAATCAAACCTATCAAATCTGCCACTGCTTTATTGAGTAAGTTTATGTAATATTCTAAATCCTTTGTTGGCATTTCAACAATGTTCACAACTTCACCAGGAGTAAATTCCATCTCAAGAAACCACTCTCTTTGCTTGTCCATAAGAGGCAACTCCTCATCCGTAAGAGGCAACTCTTCATCAGTAAGAGGCAACTCCTCATCCATTAAAGTTTTATCATGAGATCGCAGCAATTCAGTCACATCTTCAGGCTCCATTTTTAATTTTAGTTCTCTTGCTATTTCCACTACATCTACAGTTACTTCTTCCACTTAAGTCTTGAACCCCTCAAAGTCATCCATGAGGAGTGCAATCAACTTCTTCTAAACTCCTGTTAATGTTGATATTTTGACCTCCTCCCATGAATCATGAATTTTCTCAACATCATCTAGAATGGTGAATCCTTTCCAGAAGATTTTCAATTTATTTTGCCCAGATCCATCAGAGGAATAACTAACTATGGCAACTATATAGCCTTAAGAAATATATTTCTTAAATAATAAGACTTGAAAGTCAAAATTGCTCCTTGACTCATGGACCGCATAATAGATGTTGTTAGCAGGCATGAAAACATTAATCTCCTTGTACATCTCCATCAGAGTTCTTGTTGACCAGGTGCATTGTCAGTGAGTAATAATATTTTGAAAGAAATCTTTTTCTCTGAGTAGTAGGTCTCAACAGTGGGCTTAAAATATTCAGTGAACCCTGCTGTAAAAAGATGTGCTGTTATCCAGGCTTTGTTGTTCCATTTACAGCAGACAGGCAGAGTAGATTTAGTATAATTCTGCAGGGCCCTCGGAATTTTGGAATAGTAAATGAGCACTGGCTTCAACTTAAAGTTACCAGCTCCAATAGCCCCTAACAAGAGAGTCAAGTCAGCTGCCCTTTAAAGCCAGGCATTGACTTCTACTCTCTAGCTATGAAAATCACAGACAGCATCTTCTTCCAATGCAAGGCTGTTTCTTCTATACTGAAAATATGCTGCTTAGTGTAGTCACCTTCATCAATGATCTTAGCTAGATCTTCTGGATAACTAACTGGCTGCTGCTTCTATATGAGCACTTGTTGCTTTACCTTGCACTTTACATCATGGAGATGGCTTCTTTCCTTAAACCTCATGAACCAACCTCTGCTAGCTTCAAACTTTTTTTCTGCAGCTTCCTCACCTCTCTCAGCTTTCACAGAACTGAAGAGAGCTAGGGCCTTGCTCTGAATTAGGCTTTGGCTTAAGGGAATGTTGTAGCTGGTTTGATCTTCTATCCAGACCACTAAAACTTTTTCCATATCAGCAATAAGGCTGTTTCACTTTCTTATCATTCGTGTCTTCAATGCAGCAACACTGTTAATTTCCTTCAGGAACTTTTCCTTTGCATTTACAGTTTGGCTGTTTGGTTCAAAAGGCCTAGCTTTTGACCTATCTCAGCTTTTGACATGTCTTCCTCACTAAAGCTTCATCATTTCTGACTTTTGTTTTAAAGTAGAAATGTGACTCTTCGTTTTACTTGAAAACTTAAGAGTCCACTGTAGGGTTTTTAATAGGCCTAATTTCAATATTGTTGTGTCTCAGGGAATAGGGAGGGGGGAGGGGGAGGGGGGGGGGAGAGAGAGAGAGAGAGAGAGAGAGGAATAGCCGGTTGGTGGAACAGTCAGAACACACACAACATTTATTGATAAAGTTCGCCATCATGTATGGGCACAGTTTGTGATGCCCCAAAACAATTATAATAGTAACATCAAAGATCACTAATCACAGATCACCATAACAGATATAGTAATTAAAATGCTTGAAATATTGCAGGAATGACCAAAATGCGAAACAGAGACACAAAGTGAGCATATGCTATTTTAAAAAAAGGCAATGATAGACTTGCTTGATGCAGGGTTTCCACAAACCTTCAATTTGTACGAAACACATTATCTGTGAAGCACAGTAAAGCACAATAAAACAAGGTATACCTGTATTTGTCTCTCAGTGTGTATTCAACAAATTTTTATTGAGCACCTACTTATTTAGTGTGTTCAAGACACTGTGTTGGTACCCTACAGAAGATGCAAAAAAAACAAAAGAAACTGTTTCAGTCTTTAAGGAGCATCTAAAACTGCTAAATTCCTGACCTCTTAGATCTAACATTATTATTCTTGCCCTTTTCAAATAACTATAGAGATATCTTCTTCTAAATCATCGAAATCAACAAAGTTTCCTTTGAAAATACAAACTTCATAGTTTGTCACTAACAAATATTCTAAAGGTCATAAGTTATTTTCAGCTAAATATTTAATCCAACCCTCACTTTGGCATTTTGTAAGCACATTAACTTAAGAGATTTAGACATAAAGAGTCTGAATTATGGAAACTAGGAAACAAGAAAAAACTTGAATAATTTTTAAAAAACAAAAAGGAGCACTATGAATGCACCATATTTCCTTACAACTGGCCTGAATTTCAGCAAAAGCTCCTATTTTCTTCTCTTTTGGCCTCTGCCCATAGACCGCTAAAAATTCTTCGAAAGCAGATTTGAGATCACTCCTGTCACCTTATGGTGCCTCATCACACTGAGATAAGATGAAAGCAGTGCTATTTGTGATCCCGGCCCTACTTACCTGTCCAGCCTAACTTCCCACCGTTCCTAATGTCAGCCTAAGCTCCAGTCGCACCACAAGTAACAATCTCACTAAACTCATTTCAAAACTTATTTTAGGGAAATTATTGAAATATTATATACTATATGTCAGAGAACTCTCATTATGAGACTCCTCAGGGGAAACTTTGCTCAGACTTCAATTTCAGGAAAATACGTACTTTTTTTTTTTTTGATACTTGACTAGTTCTTACTATAACGACCATGAATTATTTAACAAACATTTCCTTTTTGCCTTTGTTTCTAGGAATTTTAAAGCCAAATCTGTAGCCCGCCTCTAGCAACTTGTACAGAAACCATTGCAATGATCTATTTGTTATTCTCAACCCAGGCTTTCACTAAGTTTCTTTATTCTCCCCTACCCTTATTATCTCAGCTACTTTATTTTTTTTAAGCAAACTATAGGATGTGGAGTAAACAAACAGATAAACTTCAATTTATCAATCTATACGTTTTACAGTCTTTGTTCGTGGCTTCTACTGTGCTACATGTCTGAGCAACAACAGCATACTCAGAACGTCTGTGAACCTCCCACTGCACCAGGAAAGGTTGAATGCTTCTCCTTTACTGTATGTGCTCCCACAATGCCTCTCATACAGCTTTATCTTAGTACAAGATATATTAAAATCATTTTGCTAATTCCTCTGTCCCTTCCACTAAATTTCAAGCAACTTAAGGGATCATATCTCTCATTTCTGTATCAACATATCACTTGTTTCTGTATCATTTATTATGTATCTCACACACAATGCTCAAATTATTGTTAAATGAGTAAATAAAACAAATTATCAATCAATACATGAACAGTCCCTTCACATCTGACATCAAACTCTATTTTTACTCCATTCCAAAACAAAAGTACTTTAGAAGAGGCAGTCTAGAATAGTAGAAATGATGTGAGCTTTGGACTTCAGCAGTTAGGTTTAAATCCTGTGACAGTTCTTTACCAGTTATGTAACCTTGGGCAATTTACTATATTTTCTTGATCCTAAGAGATGCATCTGATTTAGAAAATAAATTTGAGCGTACTGAATCTCATCTATTAAATGGAGAGAACACCTACAATTTGCAGGATTGTAATTAGAGATTATATAAAAGCTCAAGTAAAATTTCTGACAGATAATAAGTACTCAAAGTTTTTAAAAAGCTTTTTATTTTTAAATAACTAAAGATTCACAGGAAGTTGCAAACATAGTACTGAGAGGTCTCCTGTGCCCTTCACCCAGTTTCCCCCCAATAGCTGCACCTTAAATAATTATAGAACAATATCAAACTTGTGAGATTTACATCTAAGAATTTCATTTTCTGAGTTACTGTAAATGTCATTACATTTTAAATTTTGATTTCCACACATTTATTGCTAATTTATAGAAAAAGAACATGTTTGCCTTGTATCCTGTGACACTGCTGAACTCACTTATTCCACTTTTTGTATTGTAGATTTTATGAGATTTTCTAGATAGAAGATTACATCATGTGCAAACAGGGACAGTTTTCTTTCTTTCTTTTGGGTCTGCATGCCTTTCAACCTAGCTATATCATTATATCTGAAGTGAGTTTCTTACAGACTGCATATAGCTGGGTCATGATTTTTAAATTGACTCTGCCAGTCTCTGTCTTTTGACTGGTGTATTTAGAGTATATTTAATGTAATTATTTACACATGTTAAGGCTTAGATGTCACTTTGGTTTTTTCTTCTTTGTTTTTCCTCTCTATTCTGTTTTTCCTGTCTTCCTGTGGTTTACTCGAACATTTTTTAGAATTCCATTTTGGTTTTGGTTTTTTTAAATAAATTATTTAATTGATACATATTAATTGCACATATTTATGGGGCACAGAGTTATATTTCAATACATGTATGTAATGTGTGATGATCAAATCAAGGTAATCAGTATATCCATCATCATAAAGTCATCATTTTGTGATGAGAGCATTTGAACTCCTCTTTTCTAGCCATTCGAAAATATACAATAAATTATTGTTAATTATTAATGCCTAGCTCTACTGTCAATCACTAGAACTTATTTTTCCTATCTAGAATTCCATTTTGATATATCCACAGTGTTTTTGAGCATATCTCTTTGTATATCTTTTTTTAGTGCTTGCTCTAGGTATTACATTATATAAACATAACTCATCACAGCTTACATTTTACCAGTTCAGGTATAGAAACCTGACCTCCCTTTATGTCACTTTACTCCCCTCTATTAATAAAATAATTGTCTTAAATATTTCCTCTACATGCATTGATAAACACATTCTACAAACATAATTTTGGGGGAAAAAAACACAAAGGAAATTTTATTGCATTCACCCATATTTGGCTCTCTATATTGTACATGTTGTTCTTTCTTCCTTCCTACTGTTCCAAGATTATCACTTACTTTCTGGTTAGAGAAATTCCTTTAGCTATTCTTTTAGGGTAGCTCTTCTGGCAACAATTGTTAGTTTTCCTTCATCTGAGAATGTCTTGATTTTCCCTTCATTCCTCAAGGACACTTTCACTGGATACAGGCTACTAGCTTGACAGCTCTTTTTTCTAGCACTTGAAAAATGTTGTGCCATTTCCTTCATACTTCCATGCTTTGAGATGAAAAAAAAAAAAAAACTTACTGTCATTTGAATTGGCATTCCTGTATAGCATGGTCTCTCTGGTGCTTTAAGGAATTTTTTTTGCGTGTGTCTTTAGTTTCTAGAAGATGAAGTGTCTTGGCATGAATTTCTTTGGATGACTCCTGTTAGGTGTTCACTCACCTTCTTTAATCTGCTTTATGTCCTTTGTGCCAAATATCGATAATTTTCAGCCATTATTTCTCAGAACAGTTTTTCAGCCCCACCCTCTCTCATCTCCCTTTCTGAGACTCCAGTGACCCAAATGTCAGATCTTTTGTTTTAGTTCTACCTATCCCTGAGGCTCTATTCAGAATTTTTTCAATCTATTTTCGCTTTGTTGTTCAGATTAAGTAATTTCTTCACATTCACTGATTTATTACTCTCTCCTCTGAATTCTGTTTGAGAACATTGAGTTTTTAATCTCAGTTACTGTATATTTTTAACTTTTTTTATTGCGGTAAAATTTGCCATTTCAGCCATTTTTAAGTGTACAATTCAGTGGCATTAAGTACATTCACAATGTTGTACAATCATCACCACTATCCATTTCCAGAATTTTTTCATCACTCCCCCCAAAAAACTCTGTAGCCATTAAACAATAACTCTGTCTCTATGAATTCATCTATTCTAGGTATAAGTGGAATCAAACAATATTTGTACTTTGTGTCTGGATTATTTTACTTAGCATAATGTTTTCAAGGTTCATTCATGTTGTAGCATGTATCAGAATTTCATTCCTTTTTAAGGCTGAATATTATTCCATTGTAGCTACATACCACATTTTGTTTATCCATTCATTTGTTGATGGACATTTGGTTTGTTTCCACCTTTTGGCTAATGTGAATGATGCTATGAACATTTGTGTATAAATATCTATTTAAGTCCTGCTTTCAATTTTTTAATGTACATACCTATGAGGAAAATAGCTGGATCACATGGTAATTCTTTCATATTTTAAGGAACCACAAAATTGTTTTCCACCATGGCTGCAACATTTTACACTCCCACCAGCAATGTACAAGCGTTCCAATTTTTCTTTGCATCTTAACCAACACTTGTTATTTTCCATTATATTGATAATAGCCATCCTAATGGGTGTGAAGTGGTGTCTCCTCGTGGTTTTGATTTGTATTTCCTTAATGGTTGGTGATATTAGGTATCTTTTCACATGCTCTTTGGAGAAATGTCTATTCAAGTCCTTTGCTTATTTTTGAATTGGTTTTTTGGTTGAGCTGTAGGAGTTCTTTATATATTCTGGATATTAAGCCCTTATCACACATATGGCTTGGAAATATTTTCTCCTGTGTATTTATTAATAGGCTTTTTTTTTAGTGCAATTTTAGGTTTACAGAAAAATTGATTAGGAAGTACAGAAAGTTCCCACATACCCCCTTCCAGCACCCCCGACCCCCGTTTCTTCTATTATCTACATCTTGTGTTAGTGGAGTACATGTATTACAATGGATGAACTAATATTGATACATTATTATTAACTAAGGTCCACAGTTTCCATTAGGGTTCAATCTCGGTGTTGCATAATCTCGGGTTTCGACAAATGTAGAATGATGTATATTCACTATTACAATATCACTACAGAATAGTTTCACTGCCTAAAAATCCACTGTGCTCCACCTATTCACCCCTCCCTTTTCTTGAATCCTTGGCAACCACTGCTCTTGTTGCAGTCTCTATAGTTTTGTCTTTTCCAGAATTTCCTGTAGTGGGAATCATACAGTTTGTAGCCTTTTCATGTTTTCTTTCCCCTAGCAATATGCTTTCAAGGTTGCTCCATGTCTTTTCATGGCTTGATAGCCATTTCTTTTTATAACTGAATACAATTCCATTGTATGGATACACCACAGTTTGCTTATACAATTACCTATTGAAGACCATCTTGGTTGCTTCCAAGTTTTGGCAATTAAAGTAAAGCTGCTATAAACATTCATGTGCATATTTTTGTGTGGACCAGTTACTGCACTTTTTAGTTCTAAAATTTCTATTTGATTCTTCTTTATATCTCTTACTTCTTTGCTGAGACTTTCTATTTTTTCACTTGTTTCAAGTATGCTCATAATTGCTCACAACAATGTTACAACATCTGACACACAGTTTGCACTCACTGACTCTTAATCTATATGTATCAAAATGATTAAGCTAAAAATTGAATGACTGTAGACCCATAAGATTTAAATGAGCTCTTAATCAGTGATTATTTATTCTCCATCTTCTAGTTTTAAAATAGGCTCCCATCCCAAATTTATTCAGAGAATTATGTATATAACCAAAGGTAACCTGTAATTTCAGTGTAGAGATGAATCTGTCTTGGTTTCTCACTTCTTGTTCTAGGTGGAGAGTATTCTGGTATTTTTCAGCTTCAGAAACTGGAGCCCCTAGACCAAAATCATGTTCTTTGATGGTAACCTAGTGGGAAAAAAAATGAGAAATAATATAGAGGCATTCATTTATAAACACCTCTGTGATTTCTCATAACAATCAAATTTTGAAAATTAGTAATATTCTTAAATATGTTTTCAATTGTTTTTAACCATGCCCCACCAATTAAGACGATTTCATCAAGCTTTACCTTCTTAAAATTTTATAATTTAAACTTTGTTTTACACGTTTTCAAAATATAAAACTACAATATTGAATGTCAAGAAGACATGCCCTATCCTATCCCCTTGGTAATCACTATTATACAGAAATATAGGTCATTAGTAAGTTAAGGAGTCTATCTCTAGGCCTATGTTGTCCAATGTGGGAGCCATTAGTTACATGTTTGCTACTGCTATTGTACACTAACAAACAGGTTTGCTACCCATATTACAAAGGGCTAATTTCCCTAATATATAAATAATTCCCATAAATAAAAAGGAAAGAGAAATACCGTAATAGAAAAACTGGAAAAGAATATGAACATTTACAGAAATGCTCACTCTTAAATATATTTAAAGATCACACTCTAGAGTGACACAAATTAAAACACTGAGATACCTTTTTGTAACTATCACATTGGCAAAGAAAGATCAGTAAGTTAAATATACTCTTATAACTTAGAATCCTTATACATCACTAGGGGCAGTATAAACAGATAAATATTTATGGAGAAAAATTCTGTTAAATCTATCAAAATTACAAATGTACATAGCTTCTGTCCAAGTAATTACATTTTTAGGAATTTATCCTACAGTTGTATGTGCACACATGCAAAATAACAAATGTTAAATATTTTTCACTTCACCATACTATATATACTACCCTGCATTATGAGGTTTTACTTGACAATGTATCTTAGAGATTGCATAACTTAGGAAAATAATTTTTTCTTTCCCTGAATCAAGGTTGCTATTACATTAAAGAGAAAATTTGCTATGAGCTTCCTATATCTTTGCTTGAAACACAGCTGTTATTCTCCAAGATCTTGCTCAAAGAATTATAGGACCAGGATCTCCCTAGTCACTGACCCTGTGTTATACCTTATGCAACATGGCACTTAAGCAAGCTGGCAGATTTATTTCCTGTTTTTCCTTTACCTAAACAAGGACACAAATCTGTTTTTCTGTTCTTCATTCCAACAATTACTGCCCAATCTGGAACTTCAGCATTAGATCTCACAGAGTATTTCAAATTATGAATCATTTAGGCCTATATGGCTAGATAAAAATCCTAACTACCATTTCTTACATAGTTTCTGTCGAAAAATGTGTTCCTAGTTATAAACATTTGACTTAGGATAACAGAAAAAATGACTTCACATTATATCAGTACTTTTTAAATTTTAGTGAACATATAAATCATTTAAGAAACCTATTTAAATGCAGATTCTTATTCACAATAGGCCTAAGATTTTGCATTTCTAAAATTCTGCTTGTTGATCACTATTTGGCTAGTACAGGAAGCACACTTTGAATAGCAAGGATCTATTTAATTAAAGTCTAAACCTGCCTAACATTCAGAGTTCTTCATAATTTGGTCCCTTCCCACTTCTGCAAATTTATCTCATACGTGCCACCTCTAAGAAACCCTCAATTAAAGACAAATACTTCTACATATTCTTAATACATACAGTCAGAAGCACTTTATCTTCTGCTTATGAGCCCTGCCGTCGCCCTTTCTCCATTTAACTAAAGACACTTCTAAGGCTCAATTTGAATTCCATATTCTCCAGGAGGTTTCCTCTGTCTTCTTCATTGAATAATAATCATTTCTTCATTGAGACTTCTGGATATACTGATTATAGAACAATTTATGTAGGTATTTATTTCTCCTGGATGTCTTCCTCAGAGTTGTCAGAATCTTAAGAACAAGCAATGTCTGAAACTCCTCTAGTCCCTCCAACCTGCAAAGTTCCTTGTGTAAGAAGAAGGAGTCAATAAAAATCTGCTGGGAGTGATAATGAAGAAGTCCGCTAAAGCAGACAAAATTGAACTTTCCTTCTTCTCTTTGGTAAACTGAACAGTCAAGTGGGGATTCTGCAAAATTACCTACCAGGCCAGTCTCGGAATTAAAAATAGGGAGAGGCGACAAATCCACCTGACATTTATGAGCAATTATGTTGGAGCTGCTACCTCTTCTCCACTAGCTTTGGAGGCAATATCATCGGGGGAGAGAGAGATCAGTGTATCTAAAATCCCCATGCCTGGACTTCCAATTTCCCCATCTTAGGTCACCTGAATATCTTCCAGATTCCTGTGATCTCTAGTATTTGTTAGAAAGGGACTTGTGTTCCTGTTCAAAGAATAGAAGTGAAAGTAATTTCATTCTCAACTGGGAAGCAACATAGCACATGATTAAGAGCATGTATTTTGGCAACAGACTGCCTATGTTCATAATCCTAGTTCTGCTCCTTCTTAGCTATAGGACCTTGGGCAAGTAACTTCTCCTGCTATAGTTTCCTCATCTATAAAATAGGAAAGAGACTATCTGCCTCATAGAGTTGTGTGAGGATTGAATGAGTTAATATGTGTAAAGCACTTAGAATAGTACCTGACACATAATAAGCACTATATACATTATTATTTACTATTACAATTATTACTAATTCCTCTTGCTGTCTCAATTTATCTAATAGGCTATCAAGTCCTATTAATCTTTTCACTAAAACTTTTCTCAATTACATTTCTTCTATCCCTACCATCACTGTTTTAGTTCATGCTATCGTATTCTAACAGTCACATTTAGTCACATAACAAATAACCCAATTAAAAAATGGGCAAAGGAACTGAATAGACATTTTTCAAAGGAAGACATACAAATGGCCAACAGGTACATGGAAAAAATGCTCAACATCACTAGTCATCAGGGAAATGCAAATTAAAACTACATTGAGAAACCACCTCACCCCAGTTAGACTGGCTGTAATCCAAAAGACGGTGAATAACAAATGCTGGTGAGGGTGTGGAGAGAAGGGAATGCTCCTACACTGTTGATGGGACTGTAAATTAGTACAACCACTACGGAAAATGGTATGGAGGTTTCTCAAACAACTACAGATAGATCTTCCATACAATCCAGCAATCCCACTTCTTGGTATATACCCAAAGGAGTGGAAATCATCATGTCAAAGGGATACCTGCACTCCCGTGTTCATCACAGCTCTGTTTACAATAGCCAAGACATGGAGCCAACCTAAATGTCCAACAACGGATGACTAGATAAGGAAAATGTGGTCTATATACACCATGGAATACTACTCTGCCATAAAAAAGAATTAAATTCTCCCATTTGCAACAACATGGATGAGCCTAAAGAAACTTATGTTGAGTGAAGTAAGCAAAGCACAGAGGAATAAATACCACATGTACTCACTCATATGTGGGAGCTAAGAGAGAAAGAAGGAACGAAAGAAAGACCACAGTAGTGCATTGGACTTGCAGAGGGAGAGAACATTCCTTGGGCAACAAAGTGGAGGGGGGGGGAGGGGGAGGGATGTTGGGGATAACTGGGCGGGTTACACGGGGTACAAATGCAATTTGTGGTAATGGGTATGCTGCCAGTATGAATCTGGACTTCACATCTTGGGCATGAGAGGTGACAATCAGCTTTGTATCTCATGAATACTCATAGCCAATTTAAAAAAAAAATATATATATATATATATATAAACAGCTAGAACGAGAATGAACCTATAATATTAGCTTCTGGGGATAAAAAGATGGAAAACAAACAAAACCCTACAATTTCAACCCTCAATGGGTCTAGGGAAGTCCAGAACAAATAAATCAGAAATTAAAGTACAGCATGAATACTGCCACATGAGAGTATTGCACATGTATGCTAAGGGAACACCAAAAAAAAGGCTACAAAAAAGTATTTCTGACTTCTACTTCTCCCCTCAAAATTTAGGATGTACTCGCCATTCCCAAAGAACTATGAACATACCCCTACTGGAGCACTTAATACATTATATTGCTTTTAGTGGATGTCCACAGCCGTGGCAACTTGAACATGCCTAAAACAGACCTCTTAATTTCCCCACCTGCACTCCTGCTCTCAACCCTGCCTCCACTATGTTCCTTCCCAGTTTTCCCCATGTCAAATGGCACCATCACTGTACAAGTGCCAAGGTCAAAAACCAAGGAGTTATCTTTGATTTTTCTCTTTCCCTAACTCCCATCTATTCCATTAGCAAGCCCTGTTGGTTCTACCTCCAAAATATTCTCTAAATCCATCCACCTCTCTACACATTTATTGCCACCTCCCTGGTCCAAGTCCATATCATCTCCCACCTAGACTACTACACCAGTTTCCTACTGGTCCTTCTGCTTCTACTGTTGCTATCTACAACCTATTCTCCACACTGAAATCAAATCAATCACTTTAAAATAATGAGATCCTGCTCAAAAACACTCCAATGACTTCCTACTGCAATCAGAATAAAATCCAAACTCTTTGAGGGCCTAGAAGATTTGGCCCCTGCCTTCACTTAAAAGATCTAGTACTCTTCTTTGTTCACCCATTAACTTTACTGGTCTTTCTGTTGCTCTAATGTGCTGCTACAGTCTGAATGTCTGTGTCCCTCCAAAATTCATATGTTGAAATACTAACCCTCAAGTGATCATATTCAGAGGTGATCAAAGTGATCATATTAAGAGGTCTTTGGGTGGTCATTAGGTAATGATTAGTTGTCTTATAAAAGAGGCCCCAGAGAGTTCCCTCGCCCCTTCCAACATGTGAAGACACAGTATGAAGGTGCCATCTATGAGCCAGGAAACAGGCCCTTACCAGACATTGAATCTGCTGGTACCTTCATCTTGGACTTCCCAGCCTCCAGAACAGCTGTAATTAAATTTATGTTGTTCATAAGCGAACCTGTATATGATATTTCATTATAGCAGCTAAAGGAAACCAAAATCTTCCTCTAAAATACTGAGGTTTGTTCAGATAGAGATTAAAACACAGGAGGATACTCTGCTTCTCCCTCTGCTTGCCTGATGGCAGGACAGACATTCACAAAGACAAAAGATCTTTCTACTTCTCTTCCCTCTTTCCTACCTATAGACAGAGATGTAAATTCTATCTTTACTAGAGAAAACTATAGGCTTATTGGCTCAGAAATGGCATCAAGAAGGCTAGGGGAGGGCCCGCCCCCGTGGCACACTCGGGAGAGTGCAGCGCTTGGGAGCACAGCAGCGCTCCCGCCGCGGGTTCGGATCCTATATAGGAATGGCTGGGTTGCGATCCCCTTACCGGTCACAAAAAGACAAAAAAAAAAAAACACAAGGCTAGGGGAATCTGGAAGCAAACCCTACTACCTTCCCACAGTTTGCTGGCTTTGAGAGATTCCTCTTTGTCTTGTCACTACTCTAAGATTTATGGCTCTTTGTTAAAATACTATTTAAGGCAGAGCTCCAAACTACTGCCTTGAGAGAGATACCTTTGAAATGACGTTCCACCCAACTGATGTATAATGCACTCATTAAAATAAAACTTGCTTTTCTCTTGTTGATCTGTCTTTTGTTACAGAGGTGTTCCAGCTAAGAACTTATGAGGACTGAGAAAAGAAATTATGGTTTTCTTTCCTCCCCTTCACAGCCCATATAGACTAAAACATATCAATCTCATTCCACTTCAAGGCCTCTACCCTCACTTTCTCTCTCTCAGGAACATTCTCTCCCCAGCCTTTTCCATGGCTGGCTCCTTCTCACCCTCAGCTTTTTGGCTGAAATGTCAGAGGGTCTTCCCTAACTCACCTTCAGTAGCCTCTCTCCCACTTACTCTTTCATTAGGTTATTTGCACTTATCACTACTTGAAATTATATCATTTATTTGCTCATTTTTTACTCTCTGTCTCCCCCTACTAACACCCAAGAGATCTAGGCTCTTGTCAATAAAATACTTTCAAAATAATTAAATTTAATGACTATTAAATTTAATAATTAAATTTAATGATTTAATTTAATGACTTAATAAAATATTTTCAAAATAATGAAATTTAATGACAGTTTTATGAAATTGAATAAAGCAGTTTCAATGGTAGGGGTGGGGTGGAAGTAAGTCTGAAGAGGACTAATGAATACATCAGTAGTAAAAAAAAAAAAAAAGAAAACAGAAAATGTAAACTTTTAGGAAGCATGATTGTGAGACGAAGAGAGGTAGAGCTAAAGTTGAAGGAAGACCAAGAGTGTGGGTGGCTCATTACAAGAGGAGAAAAACTTATTTCTTAATTCTTTTTATGTCAGGGATCCCTTTCAGAATCAAACAAAAGTCCTGGGTCACTCCTCAGATAAATGTAAACACATACAAAACCTTACAAATAATTTTCTGGGGTTCAAGAACTCCATAAGGTCCCTGGACTCCAGGTGAAGAAGACCTACAGCACAGAAACAAGGGACTCCTAAGACACAGGTTAATGTTAATTGGTAGAGAAAGACAGCTGAGCTAATATGAGAAAACCCAGATAAAGAATGTGCACTGTCCTCTGAAACAGGAAAGAGAAAAGAAAATAGGTGAAGATTTAGATAAGAGGTAAAAATCTGAGGAAGCTCCTGTGTAGTAGAATTTTAATATTTCAGTGATATAGGGGCTGGCCAGTGTCTCACTTGGGAGAGAATGGTGCTGACAGCATCAAGGTCAAGGGTTCAGATCCCTGTACCAGCCAGCTGCCCCCCCCAAAATATATATATACATATATAAAATATATAAAATACATATATATAATTTTTCAGTGAAATAGGAAGTAAGAAAATATGCTAAAAAACATCAGTGTTGAGCAAATTATGAGGCACAAGATATGGGCTCAATAAATGTCTATTGAATATTTTGATAAAATAATGGAAAATACTGGAGTATTTTACATGGGATTCTGAAATCTAATCAACTAGGATTGAGCTTTTGTTTTCTTTTTTTAAAATCATTTCCAAAAGTTTAGTTTTACAGACACTTTGAAGTAGGAAAAATAGTCCCACTAACATAAGGATGTAGAAAACCACACGAAATTTTATGAATAATTTTGAGAAGTTTTTTATATTTATAATAAAAATAAGTGAATAAATGTTTGGGAATTCACTTTAAGCAAAATAGTAAAGCCATACTGGTTAACTTTTCTTAAAAAAAAAAAAAAGAAAGAAAGAATCTCTCCTCTCATTCCATCCAAATCGAAGCTCCTCTCTTTTCTTCACTCCAGACTATAGTGCAAAGAAATAACTTGTCTCTTCAAAACAGCATAAAACAATGGTCTTATGAGAAACAGTGTTTATCGAGACCTCTCGGAAACATAAAAAGAGGTTAAATAGTTGTTTTCAAGAGGTTTTTCTGTACTAAGAAAAAAATTATACTAAAAAAAATTTAGACATAATAGACTGATGTCAATAGCATAACTAAGACAAAAAGAACTACCTAACTAACTAGCTCACTTCAAAAGATTATTCTGAGATACAGGTGTAAAATTGTTCATAGCATTGTTGTTCATAATTGTCCAAAACTATAAAAGCCTTAATGTCCACCAACAGTAGAGTAGATAAATTGTGGTATACTCCTACAAGGGAACACTAATCAATAAATCAACTACAAGCAACAATAACAATAAATCTGAAAAACATAATGTTGAGTAAAGAAGCAAGACGCAAAAGAATACTTAGTACAGTTCCGTTTATATAAAGTTCAAAAACAAGCCAAACTAATGCTCATGTTCACATACCAAGACGGTAAAACTATAAGGAAAAGAAAAGTGGTTATTTTAGAAGTCTGCAATAGTGGCTACCTCTAGGGAGAGAAAGGAGAGTGTTATCTAAAAATGTAAAGAATAATGAGGCCCGCTCTAACTGGTTTTGTTTATGGAGGAATTTAAAACCATCTCATCCTAAAGCAAACCAGTCTAAGCAACTAAGACGGAAAACAGAGCTCAGAGATTCTCTACACCTGATTATTTTCTGGGCTCCAAGCAGTGACTTTTCTTCAGAAGACAAAATGAGATATACTTTGGAAGTTGCCACTAAATAATGCCAAATTTTAAGGTTTAAAATAAATATTTCATTAATGTACCTTCCTAATTATTTCCCACTAATTAAGACTGAAGGATTTAGTTTATTGTCCAAGTAAAATACAAACAAGAATCAGTTTTATCCTGGAGGCAGATGTGAATATGACAACTTCCGTTCATATTTATAACTAACATTTTATTCTGCTTACAAACTGACTGTTATTCTATTTATTTCCTTAGAGATAAGCAAAGTGTACTCAAAATGCTGAAAACTGTAGAGGAAACTTAAAACAACAAACTTCCTGGGATATAAGGCCTTAAGGACTTGGACTGAAAGAAGGAATACGCTGGGACACTGTCATCTACACAAACTTTTCCTGAAGCCTCGATTCTTAGCTTTATTTGGGGGGAAAAAAGTATTCCTATGCGGTTTTAGGCATCAGGTCCACGATCACATAGTTATCCAATTTAAGTCTCAAAATATTTTTTCAAACAAAAGCCAGCTTACCCTGTCTTTCCTGTGTACAATTTCTACTAAAATTATATGATTGCCCTGCAAATGCCTACGTGATCTCGGCCCTTCACCTCCCAAAGACTAGAAAAAGGCTCAGCAGTGAGAGATGGGAATCAGGAAGAGCCAGGTTGAATTCCCAAATTTTTGACTTCCAAATTCCTCAGCTCCACTCCAGAGCGTTTCTAAACAAAACAGTCCTCCCAACAGCTGCGGCGGGAAGCAAAGCGGTCACCATAGGAACTGGGCTCAACCCTAAACTCCCAAGACAACACAAGAGCAAAGTTTACTCCTGGAGGGCTTACGCGGCTCGCAAACCTGCCCGCTACTGCCCCTCACAGCGGCTCAAGCAGCGAAAACCCACCTGGGGGTCACCCACTGCCCCCAAATCCGCCACACCCGCCCTCTTGCAGCCGCCTTTTCGGAGGCCTTCTGGCTCATTAGCGGTCTTCCCCCAATCCGGCGCATCTCCACTGCTCCTACCTGGAGCGCCGGGTCCATCCCCGGGCTCCCCAGCCCGTCTTCCTTCCCGGAGCTCATCCCCGCGACTGCCAGACCTCGGCTTCAGCCGGGGAAGCAGGTCCCTCCCAATCCTCATCCTCCGCCCCTGTCTCCTCCCTTCCAACCCCCAAATCGACCTGGCCCCGCCCCGGCGGAGGCAGAGGAAGGCAGGACCCAGCGAGAAGGAGGCGGGGGCGGTTAGCCCGGGTCGGCGCCGCAGTCGGCCCCGCCCTCACGCTATGTACCTGAGCGGGGCTCGTCTTCCACCTCCCCGGCGCCTTCGCTCCGCTTCCGTCCCGCGCGCCCCCAGACTCTGCGCGCACGCGTACCTGGCTCGACTCTCCCTCTCGCGGGAACTACAAGCCGTGAGCGCGCACCCACGCACGTAGCGACGCGTATAGTCTCCTGCCTGCCTTACATACAGGGCGCCCAGGAGAGGCCTCTTCCTGGCCCATCCGCGCCGCGCAGGCGCACGCCCACGAAGCGCCTAAGCGTCCGAATCGAGCGTCCCGTCTCCTAGTAACCAGCCGCGAGCCCCTTTTTCCACTACTTGGTTCTTACTCCCTGCCTGAGGCGCCGCACCTGAATGCAACGCGCATGCGCAGGGCTGTTTCTCGCCTCGCCGCCTTCTCTCAGCTCTGGAACACCTGCTGCTTCGCCGCGGTGGCTTTATGTTACTTTTCCCAGGGATCGGGCATCATTCTGGACCCTCGTTCAGTGAACCGGTTATTCTCCAGAGCTGCTCTTAGGCGCAGCCCCTGCCGCAGCCAGGGGCCCATTTTGAGGGAGCCTTCCAGGTCCGATCCTCCTGCTTGCAGCCTCGCGGGAGTGAGTCGGCCAGTCCGGGGGGAGCGCCGGCAGCCTGCAGTTTGGGGAGCCTGTGGGCCCACGGCCTCGGTCAGCTCTGCACGATCGAGTCGGGATCGAATCGGGAAGTGGCAGAAGTAGGAATGCAAGCCCAGATTTCTGACCGGTATTCATTCTCCACATGCCAGTCCTTCTTCAAGTCTCTTTTCCAGAAAAACTGGTGATGGTTAGCAAAAAAGGAAAGGGAATACAACCTCACTTGATATTTAATGTTGTATCGATTGTTTTCCTGTTTAATACCATTTAAACTTGTTTTCTCTTACTTAGGAGCCTTCAGTCTGGGAATACATTTAACTTAATCCGTGTAATATTTTTGGCTATACAACTACCTTAAAATTAACTACTTTACCTTAAAGTGGAGAAATGAGCTTGTTAGTGGAAAAGAATGAGCATTGCATTATTCTACCAATTTTTTGGAGCCCAGCTTGAAAAGAAATATTGTCTTCTTAATATTTCTTAATATTTAACATGTCCCACTCTTCTTAAATAACCCAGGAGCTTTTGAACTGTAATCGTGACTTTATCTTCCCGTCTTTTCCTACAGATGACATAGATACTAGGTTTTTACAGCGGTCCTCTGATGATGTTGATATAGTATAAACCTGTGCCTTTCAAAAGTAACCTCACATTTGAGGAGACTAACAATTCCTGTTTAGCCAGGTGAGTATTCATTGTTTTCTGCAAGATATTATTGGCAGGGATAAACTTTTATGTTAGAACACATTTCTTCATACAAGTGCGTTTAAATATAAGTGCCTCGTTTTTCTTACCTCTCTCCTGATTTGTTTTCATCATCGTCTCCATATTCTTATGTTTTGTAGCATTTATTTTCAGATACTATATTCTTTGTAAGTATAATTAGATCTAAAAAATTAAATTGGATGTCCCTGTTGTTTTAGATAAAGAGGTCAGAGGACCCAAGTAGCACATTCCCCCCAAAATATAATTATACGTAATTGGTAAAATAAGGAACAAAGTAGCATGAGCTCTCAAAGACCATCCTGAAAAGTTATATTAAGGGGAATGATGTATAATTTCCTTTCCTCTTTAGATTATTTTGAATACAAGAGTCTCATTATGTAGCATTATTGAAAACAAATAGGAAAGAAGGTACTAAATTTAATAAAACTATCATTTGGAGTTGCAGACATGGGGGGATGAGTTTATTACTATAGGAAGTAGAAAAGTGCTTCCCATAGGGAAACGATAAGGGAAGTTTAAGCATTTATGTATGCTATCTAGGTGTTATTGAAGATTCTTTGGAAAGAATGTAGGGAAAAGGTCATTTTAAGGCCATAGGAAGGCATAAAGATTTTCATCTTTTTCTGTCAAAAACTTTTGACTTCTCTTAACCCAAGAAAGTGAAAATGTCCTTCCCTCTATGGAAACCCAAAGAGCGGTGAATACTCCAGCCTGTCCCAACTAAACTTTGTATAGTACCCATGCTGTCTCTCATGACAAAAACCTTCTGTGTAGTTCTAAGGTCTGGGTTTTCTAGTTCCTTGGTTTCTCCAGCATTTCAAAAGCCTCACTACAAAAACTTCTGTTTTGCCTTTTTTTTTTTTTTTCCTGTCCCCCCTCCTGCTGCCCTCTAAAAAATCTGGGACTCCAACTACCCATATACTCATTTTTTAAAATTCTATAGTTTCCTCCCTATGCTGAGGCCTGAAAATTCCAGGCACTGAGCAATCATAGGGCTCACCTTGTTTATTTCTTTTTTCTCAGGGATCAGTCTCCCACACTGCCTATTTTCCAAAATCTAAAAAACATTGTTTCATGTGTTTTATCTATTTTTTAAGATGCTGAAGGCATGAGGATAAATCTGGTCCCTGTTACTCCATCACTGCCACAAGTAGAAGTCTGCCGGCTCTTCATAGTCTCAGGCTCCATGTCTCTAAACAGAAGTGGTTTGCAATTCAAAAATTCCTTCAGGCTGAGGGAACTATAAGTGCAAAGTCCTTGAAGCAGGAGAGGGTTTGGCATAGCATATACTTAAGGAACAGCAATAAGATCGTAGGACTAGGGCAGAAATAAGGGAGAGAGATAGGAGAGAGTGTTAGCAGGTTTCCTATTGCTGCTGTTTACCACAGATTTGGTGGCTTTAAGCAGCAAAATGTATTATACAGTTCTGGAGGTCAAAATGGGTCTCATTGGGCTAAAATCAATGTGTCAGCAGAGCTGCATTCCTTCTAGAGGCTGTAGGGGAGAATCTGTTTTCTTGTCTTTCCAGCTTCTACAGGCTGTCCACATTCCTTCGCTGGTGGTCCCTGTCTATCTTCAAAGCCATGATGGCCAGTCAAGTCCTTCTTACATTGCATAACTCTAACACTGACATTTCTGCCTCCCTCTTTCACTTATAAAGACCCTTGTGATTACATAAGTACCCCTGATTAATCCACAAAAATCTTGCCACCTCAGGGTCAGCTGATTAGCAACCTTAATTCCCCCTTGCCATGTAACATGACATATTGACAGGTTAACATATTCACAGGTTCTGGGGATTAAGACATAGATACCTTTGGGAGTCATTATTCTGCCTACCACAACCGGGTACTAGATATGTAGAGAATTTGACTTTTCCTCTGAGATGAGAAGTGACTAGAGCGTGTAAATGTGATCTGGCTTATGTTTTAAAAGGCTCATATCAGTTACTATTTGAAGAATACACAGTGGGGAGGCATGGGCAAGGGTGGAAGTAGAAACAGAATTCACTGACAGATTGGATATGGAAAATAAGATAGGAGTTAAGAATGACACCACCAGTAGTGCACAAGGTTTTCTGTTATCATGTATTCAATATTTGATACTATCCACCTTTCTAAAGTCTACCATGCTGATGCTAATAAACTTGCATTTTTCTGATTCCTTAATTTGAATATCTTTTTATGTACTCATTATCTATTTGGGAATCCCCAATCTATTAATTGTGTCTTCCTATCCTTTGCCCATTTTTCTATTGGGTTTTCTTATTCCTTCTTGATTTGCAGTTGTTTTTTTTTTTTGTATTCCAGCTATTGAATCCTATCAGCTTTAGACTTAGCAAATATCTCCTTCTAGTCTCTTATCTGTCTTTTTGCTTACGGTTTTTCCGTTGAATAGAGATTCTTAATTATGAGTGATCAAATCCATCTGTTTTCCCCTTGTTGTTTAAGCTGTTTAGATCTTGTTCAAGAAATCCTTCTCCACCCCACGGTGACAAATACATTGTTCTTCATTTTCCTCTATTGCATTTATAGTTCTGTCATTCACATATAGGTTTTTAGTGCATTTGGACTCCATTTCTATATGTAAGATAGAGATCCTGTTTTACTTTTATCCACATAGTGAGCCAGTATTTATAATACTGACATACTAAACTTAGTCTGTTCCATCTCCTTTGCCTAATAGTGCCACCTGTATCGTGTGACGTTCATGAACATACCTAGGCCCAAGTTGCAGCACTGTCATATACTATTGGTCATTTATTTGTTCCTGCACCTGTATAAGATTGTTTTTGCTACTTTGACTTTGTAGCATATCTTAATGTCTGGTAAGGCAAGCCTCTTTGATCTTTTTGTCCATATTGATTTAGCTCTTTATGGGCCTTTATTCTTCCATATACATTCAAGATTTCTTCTTGAATGGCAACCTGAATGCCAGACCAAAGGAGCCCCTGATAGACTGGTTCTCCCTTCATGTCCTCAAAACGCTGGGGAAGTTAAGGTGAGACTCACAGGGCCAAATCTACCGTATTGTATTTGGTTCTTCCTCAATCCTGCTATCAGATTGAAGTTTAATGTGCAAATTGATAATTGAATTTTATACCATTATTTTACATTTGTTGATTATAAATTCAGTGTTGTTTCATATTATAAATTTATATTTATAAAATCAATATTACATTTAAATATGTAATTTATATTTATAAATTCAATATGTAGAGTTTTATTAGGGGTTTGTTTTTTTTTTAACTTTTTTCCAATTTCGTATTTTGAAAAGCATAAAACCTACAGAAATGTAACAAAAATAATACATTTAACAATTTTTTATCCTTTACTTCCTAGATTCAATAATTAACATTTTGCATATTTTACTTTCTGTATTTATCTATCAATCTATTGCTAAAAAATTTGAGAGCAAGTTGCAGTTACGATCCTTCACCCCCATTTCAGCATATATTTTCTAAGAATGAGGACATTCATATATAAACACAATACAATTATGACATTCATGGCGTTTAACATTGATGCAATATTATTATCAAACCATCCATATCCACATTTTCCAGTTGTCCAAATATTGGTCTTTGTAGTACATTTTCCTCCTAATTCAGGATCATTCATTGCATTTGGAAATATGTAATTTTAACCTCCTCAACCACTCTTTCATGACATTGACATTTTTGAAAACAAGTTTTTTATTTTATAGAGTGTCTGTCAATTAGGGCTTATTTGATTGTTTAGATAGGATTGGATTCAAATTATGTATATTTGACAGGAGTGTTTCCTTTTTGATTAATTAAAGAGGAGAAACCAAAGAAAATAATAAACTCAATTTTATTAATTAGGAGGTAATATTGGATATTTCTTTGATGAGGAAGAAAATTCATCTTCGAGTTCCAAATCTAAGAAACAGGCATACCTACATTTTATAGTTTCAGTAGAGATCTTAAAAAATTTAGCTAAATTGTATTTGATTCTCACAAAGCCAAATCTATGATATTTATCTAATCGTTATGTTACCAACATTTGAGTAACTACTATATATAGGATACTATAGTAGGCCCAGGACTCTGTTCTGTTAGAGATTAAACACTGATATTCAATCACAAATGAATAAACAGGGTTTCAAGATAATCCTTTAGAAATTTTCAGTCAATACATGATTAGGGTTTGATGGGTATGGAATTGTCAAAGATACCACAGTAGCTGAATATTGAAGAAATAATACATTCTAAAAAGAGTGCTTTCATTCACAGCTGTTGAGTCTGCTCCAGATCTCAGGTTGTTGCTAGAGCATCTTTGATAAATCACTATTCTCTAACAAGCACTGGGCTTTCTCAAATCTTTACTATGCCAGGAAGCCTGTCCTTTCTGCCATCCTGGTCAACTCTATCTAGCAAGTTCCTGTGCATCTTTCAAAGCCCAACCCTGACCTAGACCCTCTTCCTTTGGGAACCTCCAAGGTCTCCCTCCACATTGCATGCTCTCTAAACAGGTTGGGCATCCTTAATAATGAGTATCTTTACTGGACATCTTTATTTTTTGTAGAATACCTAGCAGAGTTCTTGGCCTTTGGTAATTATTTCTTTAACCCACTAATAATGAATTAAAAGTTTTGCTAGCAAGTACAACAGAAAGGACTAAGAGAAGTTCTATTATTTCTGAAAAATGATGAAACATAAAATCGGGTAAATTTCTTTTCGAAAGACTTTCAAAGAACTCTATAGAACCTGCAAACCTTGTCACAAAGAAAATGTAAACACTGAAAAGTGGAAGGTAATTTTACTTTATATTTTTAGCATCACCATATTTCACTCAACAAACATTGCCATGAAGTTAATTGAAATTTCCGCTGTATTTACTTGTTACCTGTATTTTTGTTTCAGTAATCAAGTTGAAGAAACGTTTCCACTACTTAAAAAGGTACCTGAAAACTACTTTGATATTTGTTCAGCTGTCCCAATGGGATTTTCATTTAGTAAATCTGCTACTCAGGTATCTGCTATGCGTATGGATTCAAAAGTGGAAGATCACTTAATGCGAGGGACTGAGAAAAGCAGGTTGGAACCAGTGACTCAGTTATTTCAAACCACCAAGAAAATAAGATTAGAAGACACAAACCAAGAAAACATTACAAGGATTGAAGGGATTGGCACAGGATCTCTTTCAGAGAAAGCCTTGTGTTCAGTAGTGTATGTTAAAGAAAGCAATGGGATAGAAATGACAGATGTTGAATGAGGTAATTTGCACATACTATCAAAGAAACCAAAAATTTCTTTTAAGAGGAGGTGTTGAATGAGAACTTAATCTTATTAGAAAAACCTAACAAAATGAAGAAAGACTATTGCTTTATTTTTCACCATTTATTAATCATCTCAGACTACATTTTTTGATGATGCATATTCAAAAGGCAATTGCTTTAGGGAGAAAAAGCCTTCCAAAATTCAACGCAGATTTCTCTGGTATTATATTCTATCTTTGTTTAAAACCAGAGGTTTTTTTTAGTAACAGTATTTGAAATGGCACCAAAACATCTTAAATTTAATGGAATTTTTAACAATTGGTTAAAAAAAAAAAAATCCAAGCAATTTGACATCAGTATTTCACACTATTTCTGATGTACCAGTTTTGTATGTTACATTTCCATTTCCAGTTTGGGATTTTGCTTTAGGGTACTTTGCCTTCCTACATTTTACATTTCTGTTCTGTAAAAGGTCGCTGCAAAAGACCAGTGAATTGCATATCTTTAGAAATATTTCACATTTTAAATCTTCCTTTAAAAACTGCTTTTTCTCCCATGTTGAAACCATTTCAGGGTTAGAAGAGAGTTCTTTAACAGTTTAATAGTGTAATAGTTTATCTTGCAGATGCTACCATTTTATATCACCAATATTTAATACGACAGCTTAGTGTTAAAACATCTTGTTAAAATAACTGGTAGTTTGAAACAGCAGTGTTGTCTCAAGTAATATCAGATGAAATTAAAATCATTTGTATCTGGACATATAATTATCTGTAACTATTTATATTATGTATGTTTTGAACATATTCCTATACTTAATATTCACAAAAAAACGAAGAGGGGAAGATATCATATCTTCTTTTGGGGGAAACAATATTTTATAAATCAGAAAAATACTAAACAAATGTTATTTGTAGGGAATACCGAATCTAGAGTAAAAAAAAAAAAAAAAAAAAAAAATTGTTGCATGAGACAATGCCGATAAGACAATGCTTGTTATCATTTACAGAACACAATTCTTGGGGGAGAAAAAAGTACACAAATCATTCATTTGCTCACCTAGCCTGGGATTGTGCTTGGTGATAAAGATACAGTGGTGAATAAATAGCCACTGTCTTTATAGTGCTTTCTATCTTCCTACCCAGTAAGACAGAACATTATACAGTAATTATAGAAGATACAAATTGTGATGAGCGGTGAAGAAAAAGTAAAGCATTCAGAGAGACATAACAGTAGGCATAAACTTGATTTTAATTGTGGGATTCTCTGAGGACATGACATTTATGGTTTTTACAGTGACATGGTTGTCCATTTGGATGATGGTGATGGTCATCGGGGTGAAGTGAAGGGGATAGAGTTCAGGTCAAGTTTAGCAGGATGTAGTGATGGTTTGGAAGTGGGAAATGAGGAAGAACATTTCTAGCAAAGAAAAGGATAGATGCATGGAGGTTCCGTATGAGGAAAGAGTGAGCTCAGGAGCACAGTTTTTGGACATACCAGGTTTCGAAGGCAGTTGTATGTATAGAACTAAAAATATAAGTTTTGAAGTTGTACATATAAATGGTATTTAAAGCTATGGGAATGAATGAGATTGCTTAAGGAGAACGTACATGTGAGATAAAGTCCTGAGGAACTCCAACATTTAGGGGCTGATCAGAGCAGGAGCAGATGGCAAAAGGAACTAGAGTTCGCAGTGAGGCTGGAGGAAAACCAAGACAGGGTAATGTCAAGGTTGCCCACAGGAATCTTTCCAGGTGGAGGTAGTCAATTGAAAGGTTACATGAAGACTGAAAGGTCCATTGGATCTAGCAACATGAATGTCAACAGTGACCTTAGCAAAAGCACTTTTGCTGGGCTAATGGAGCAAAAGCCGTTTTGGAATAGGTTGAAAAATGAATGGAAAGTGAGGAAATGGATACTCGATGTGTAGCAACTCTTTCAAGAAGCTTGGTTCTGAAAGGGAGTAGATGGAAGGTGGAAGAAGTGAGGTCACTGGAGGATTGTTAAGATGAGAGCAAAGCATGCTTGAGTGTCAATGGAAAGGTTCCAGTGGAGAAGCTGAAGAAGTGGGGAGGGGGTGGGATAAGAATAACCAACAGAAAGAAGTCTTGGAGCAGGGAGGAGGGGATGGGATTCTCTAAAACTATCTCAGCAGGAAATTGGGGAGGGGGGTGAACTGTACCATCTCAGATTTCAGAGAAATGCAATTTAGAAGGAAATAATATAAGCAGAGAGCAACAATACTGATATTGTATGGCTATTTTTAATGATAATTAGGAAAATTCCTACTGCGATTAACTCTGAACAGAATCATTTCCACTTCTAATACAAGAAAGATGAACTCAGAGGGATCTTAGCCAAAGATGTAATAATAGGGCCGGCCCCGTGGAGCACTCGGGAGAGTGCGGCGCTTGGGTGCGCAGCAGCGCTCCCTCCGCGGGTTCGGATCCTATATAGGGCTGGCCGGTGCGCTCACTGGCTGAGCGCGGTGCTCGCGACACCAGGCCAAGGGTTGCGATCCCCTTACCGGTCACAAAATAAAGACAAAAAAAAAAAAAAAAAGATGTAATAATAAACAAATGAGGAGTCATCGTGTCTTTATTGTAGTTTTATATGAAGCCCTGGTCATTTACAGTATCAGCATCACTGAACTGGGAACACTGGACACTCCTTAGTCCAAGAGGCAAGTGTTAATGGTTTCTATTCTAACTGAAGGAAAGACTGATTTCTGTGGAAGACTGAAAAGATGACCACAAATTCTTTGGGCTCCTCTCCTCAAGAGGTGGGGTCCATTACCCTACCCTTTAACTCTGGGCTGGTTTTGTTGCTGCTCTGGCCAATAGAATGTGGCTGAAGTGCTGCTTCCAAGGCTAGGCACGAACTGAGGTGCCCCAGCAGCCGGCCAGCACCAACTGCCAGAGTGTAAATAAGGCCATCTTGGACCGCCCAGCTCGGCCAACCCTTGCTGAACGAAGCCACATGAGTAAGTCCAGGTGAAAACAGCAGAGGAATCACCCAACTTGCCCACCTAATTGTTAAGAGAGAATAAATCGTCGTTTTAAGCCACTGTTTGAGGCAGTTTGTGACCTTGCTCCCTAGGCCAGTTGGGGGATCTCCCGTCTGGCTCAGCCACAGGGATTTTCTTGCCAACTGCAATGATGGACACTCCAACGGGTAACGATCACTAGCTTCAGTGTGTTTATTTTCTGATCCACTTCATCCTACTTACCATCTCTGTACCGCGAATACTAACGTTTATTCCTTTAAGTGCAACTGTCTTTCAAAACTGATGTGAGGGCCGACCCCATGGCTCACTCAGGAGAGTGCGGCGCTGGGAGCGCAGCGGCGCTCCCGCCGCGGTTCGGATCATATATAGGGATGGCCGGTGCACTCACTGGCTGAGCGCGGTGCGGGCGACACCACGCCAAGGGTTACGATCTCCTTACCGGTCACAAAAAAAAAAAAAAACTGATGTGAACTTCCTCCCTTTTCAAGTGGAGTTACCTGCCATTAGGGCTATGTGTAGGAGACATGTAAATGACCCGGCGCAATGCCTACATGGTCAGTAAAGAGTATTTGCTGGTACTCCTGCCCGGCGTGTGACCTGGCTGCTCCGGGTTTCCGGGGACGCCCCCTCCAACCTCGCACACCGCCTCTCCCGCCTTGCCCCGGCGTGGCCGTTATCGCTGTGCTGTCCCGTGGGGCACTCCCATCTGAACTGGGGCTTTACGACTTTCAGCACTTTTATTCGATCGTGGCCTTGCACAGGTCCCTCCCTTGAATCTGACCTTGCGTTGTCTCGGCCGGCCCGGAAGGACCCTTACGAGCCGATCCTGCGACCCCGCCTCTTCTCGGCACTTCCGGGACCGGCCCTCGGGGGCGGGGCCGGGCCTCGTGCGCGGCCCCGAGGCTGGGGTCAGACACGTCTCTCTCCGGCGGGAGGCCGGGGGCTCTACTAGCCGTGGCAGGTGGGTGAAGCCGGAAGCGCCCCGACTGGGACGCTGCATGTGGCGAGGTGCCGGGGGCCCCGGTGCGCGCGCGGGCGGCGGCGGGGCCCTGGGACGTCGGGCCGGCCGCGGCCGGTGCCGAGGGCTCTGTAGGTTACGCTCAGCGTCTGGGGCGACCTCATTTCACGGTTAGGAACGGTGGGTCCCTACACAAGAGGGAGGGTGAACAAAGTCAGACTTGTCGGAGGCCAGCTGTGTGCACGCCCACTGAGGGCCAAAATGACGGGGTAAAAAAACATGCACACCACCGTGATGAGGTTCTGGGTAAGTTCTGTATGGTCACAGAGGTGGCGGAATGAAAGGGTCTTGGTGAGGTTTTACGAAGAAGGTGGGCCTGCCGGAAATGATGGATGGGATTGTGCCATTTTTTGCTTTCTGTTCGGTGATAGGGAAGCATGTTTGGTAGTGCACCGTGGCAGCGAAGTGTCCCCGAGAACATGGAAATAAGAATGTCCTCTGAGGAAAAACTATGAAGTGAGCAATGAAAGGGTGAGAGTAGAGATACACGTAGTGATTTTAAATAAACAGTGTTTTACCAGGCCTTCAAAGGCTTGACTATATCCACACAACTCACGAAAGGCTGCATTATTCAGTGAGGGTCTTGTCTGCTACTGGAGCGTGGAATAAAAGGGAGGCGCACCTGTGCCAGATGAATCCAAGCTCCTGGGCGGTTAGCTAAGTTGTAGAGCGCGGTGTTATAAGACCAAGGTCAAGTGTTTGGATCCCCGTTCCAGCCAGCCGCAAAAAAAAAAAAAAAAAAAAAGGTAGGATCTCTCCTGGGCCCGAGAGTCGAGGAGGTGCTTTCCTCAGGGACCATCACATCAGACATTGAAATGATATAACTCAGTCGTTTTGTTCTAATTAGGTGTTGCCCAGTAAACTTATGATAAATTGGCTTATCAGTAGTCCTACAAGGAGAGGAGGAGTTGGACAGGCTGAATTGAATATCTGGTTGATAGCCCATAGTTCTCTTTGTAGATCAGTAAGTTGGCACTCAGGGTTTTTTGGACATCCCTGTATGATTCTTTCTGATCCTTCAGAGCTCAGCTGAAATGTTAGATCCTCACTGAGGCCTGTTTATTCGTTTGTGTGTTCAGTTGCTTAGAACAATTTCTGGCACATAGGAGCCACTCAGCCTAACTCCTCAACCTTGCTCATATGTCACCTTTTTAACGAGGTCTAGTCTAACAACCTTATTTAAAATCGCAACACATTCATGTCCAATCCTCCTTTTCTCAACTCTGCTTTTTCTTTTTATAGCCTTTCTTTATCTCCTTTATTTATGTGGCTCACTGATGACCCCAAATGTCAAGAACAATGCGTGTCATGTAGTAGATGCAAAATTTGTTGAATTAATACCTTTGGTTTATTTCATTCACACTGTATACACAGTGGATGACTAGACATATTTTGAGCACTATTAAAATACATGAATTGAATCAGTGCATGACCTATAATGAATTGGATCACTTCTGGAACTCTAACAAGATTGCATTTTTTGGCCAAAGCCAGCTATAGTTAGTTCATCAAGGTAAATGCTGCTGTGATGTGTCTTGATTAGGAATCCTTATTCACTTGAAGGAATACACATTATATGAGAGGAACAGTAAGCAGAAGAATAGAGATGGGACGGGAGGAACACTACCATAACAGTTAACATTATAATGTATTTCATATTTGCCAGACCTGAATGCTTTATGCATATTAACACATTTAATTCTCTCGACCATTCTGTGCAGTCTGAGGCAATTGAAGCAGCTAGAGGTTAAACTACTTGCCTAAGTTTATTCAGTTGGTAGGTGGCAGAGCCAGGAGTAAAATTTAAGCTCTTAACTACTTTGCTGTCCTGCCACAGTCTGCTTATACAGACAGGACTGTGATAGTCTTAACCTTAGGGAAAGAGATTCACATGATCTTTGATGATGTCCACATCAACAAACACAATCCAGCTTATTAGCATCTACCACACCTATTCAGTACTCTTTCTCCTTTGGATCACAACAGAAAAGGATTGCTTTTACTGCTGTGCAAAAGCTGCCTCCCTACCTGAACTCTGGATCCCAATACCATCACTTTCTTGGAGACTTCCCTTCACCGATATTACCCTCTCTTCCTCTCCTGATTTTCTGCCAGCATCTAAACATTCTCAGGTCTCTTGAACTCTACATTCCCTTCTAAACTACTAGCTTTTCCACTTCACTGCCAGAATACACTCATTGTTTCCACTTTGGGCCTTCTGTTTACTCAAAACATCTGGTTCTTGCCAAGATCACGAATAGCCTTCTTGATGTTGTTAATGCTAATAGATCCTTTACAACACTTATCTTATTTGCTCAGTCTTCAGCTTTGGCACTGTTAATCATCTTGTCTCCTTGACACTTCCATAATACCATATTTTAAAATTTTCTTCCTAATGTTCTATTCTCAGTTTCCTTTGGGAGCTCTCCATCCCTCCTCTACACATCCCTTAAATGTTGCTGCTCTTCGTTGTTGTGTCAAAGGCACAACAACGAAGTGTTGTTGTATCACTGAACACTCTCTGGACAGTCTAGTTCCCTCCCATGGCCTCAGTTACCATCTATTCGGCTCTGTCCCATTGGCTGCCATATATCCAAGTCTCAAGTTCAACATAGTCAAAAAGAACCAATTATCTTCACCCTATATCTCCTCTTTGTATGAAATCTGTCCTAGGAAATGTCATCTTTCACCCATTTGTCAGGCCAGAAATCAGGGCATACTGTTAATAAAATAGCTAACACATATTGTGTGCTTTCTACATGCCAGGCACTCTTCTGAGCATTTTTCATGTATTAGCACATTTAATCCTAATATGGGATGAGCCCTGGTGTTATCCACATTTTACTGAGAAGAGATCTGAGGCACAGAAGAGTCAAGTAATTGGTCTTTGGTCATTCAACTGGTCAAGGATAGAGCTGGTATTTGAATGCTGGCAGTCTAGCTGGAGTTTGTAATCATATTATAAAGGACATAATCCTTGACTTCTCTCTCTCACCCTCTGTACTAGTCTGTTTCTGTTGCTTATAATAAAATACACAGAACTGGGTATTTTATAAAGAAAACGCAACTTATTGCTTACAATTTCTGAGGCTGGGAAGTATAAAGTTCAGGGAACACATCTGGTGAGGATCTTCTTTGGTGGTGGCTTTACAGCAACACAGGGGTCTCGCATAGCACAAAATGGCAGAGCAGAGAGAGAGAGTGCACCTGCACCTGCTCTCCTTTTAAAGTCCCCAGAACCACACCCACGACCACCATCAAAGCATCAACTCTTCAAGGCCCCACCTTTCAATTACCATAGTAGGACTTTTGACCCTCAACAGTGACAGTGGGAATTAAGCTTCTAATATATGAACTTTGGGGGACACAGTTCAGTCAATCCACAACACCCTCATTCAGCCAGCTACCAAGTATTGTAGATTCTCCATGCTTAAATCTCTAGGTCATGTCTCTAAGGCATAAATCCAATCTTCCTCTTCCTTACAACTCTTTAGCACCTTCCCCAGGGCCATCAGGGCAAAGTCCAAGCATTTAACATGGGTTTTAAGGCTCTTCATAATCCGGCCCTTACTTCTCCTGCCGTCTTAGCTTGCAGCTCCCCATTCTTGCACTCAGAGTACCAGCCAGTGGAATTTAATTTTTTGCATGAGTCCTGTATCCTTTCCATCAAGCTGTTGCACATTGTTGGAATACTTTTCTTTACCCCTTTTATGTCTCAGCTTCAGTATCACTTCCCCTGGAGGGTTAGATGGTTAATGTACTTAAACCTAACTCAGCACTTATGTCACTGTGTTTTAATTAACACCTCACTTGCTTTTTAGTATCTTCCAGTAGATTGTGGAGATACTAAAAGTTCCTTGAAGGCAAGGAACAGTCCACCTCTTTAATATCCTCCTCTTTCTCTGTCTGCTACACTAGTTCAGATCCTCATTATCTCTAGCTTAGACAACTGCATTAGTCTGTTAACTGCTTTCCCTGGCCCTAGTCTATCCTTCTGTAATCTGTGCTTAACACTGCACAGGCAGTTTTGTTTAATGGCCAACACTTTCCTGCTTAAATACTTCAGTAGTTCCCAGCTGCCTTTAGAAAAAGTACAGATGTTTTAGGATTACATGAACTTGTTTCCTCCCCTCTTCCGTGCCCTAACTACCTTTGCCTCATAGGCACTCCGTAAATATTTGTTGAATGAATGCAGCACTATATCAAACTCATTCAGACATAACCAAGAACAAAGAGATTAGCTAAAGAAATGCAGTTGGGTACAGTGGCTTCCCAGGACAATATAGCCATAGCTTTCAGTAGAGCTAGAAGACTGGTAGTAGAACTCTATCCCTTAGGAGGGAGTCCCCAAAACATGCCTTTACTATTAGATAACTCTTTGCCCTTACATATTCCTAAAATATATTACCCCCATTGAGCTGGTAAACCATTGCATTTCCAGACTCAGTTCAAGTATCCCTTCCTGCATTAAACATCTCCAGACCTTTCTAGACAGAGGGAGTATATTGGTTCAACTTTTTGTAGCATAGTTTATAAAATATGACAAGAGTGGTGAAAATATGAAGGCTCTTTAACCTAGGAATTGTACTTCTAGGACATTACTTAACTAAAGAATTTGGCCTAATTATGGGCTTTAATAACCCATTCTATTCCCAGTTCTTCAACCTAAAGGAAAATTACAAACATCCTAAGAAGTAGAACTGGAATAGGATTGTTTATTTAAGACCATAAGTAGGCAAAATACTTCATTTTCATAGCTAGTATTTTCAGCCTTTACCACCTAATATTTCACTAGCACTGCGAACATGAATAATGCATAAAGTGTCCAAACATAATGATTTTGTTCATAGCCTTTCCATGTAACTCTGAATACTCTGATTGCCTCTCCCTCTGACCTCAGGGGCTTAATCTTAATTTAATATTGATCTAAATAAAAGTTATGCTATCAATAAATTATATATCCCAAAGTCAAATTGGAATTCTTTTTGAAGTATTACAAAAACATAATTAAAGCCTTCCACAGAGATATTCATGAACACATTGTTGATAATCCAGAAAAATTAGAAACAACCTAAAATTACAGACTAAGAGATTAATTGGATAAACTGGTATATTTAACGATGGAATATTACACAATCAATAAAGCTAATGTAAAAATAGACTTAATGTAGAATGAAATATCAGTATGGATACACTTTTGGTGGGGGGCATGTGTGCATATGCATATGCATGCACAGAAATAAAATGGGTATACACCAAAATGTTAATTGTGATTATCTCCAAGTGGTGGGATTTTGGATTCTTTTATTTTCTTTATCTGTGTTTCTCTATGTTTTCTCATTTTTCTCAATGAACATGCATTACTTGTGAATTCAAAATAATTTGGCTTTGAGATCTATTACATGTGTTAGCAGCAGACTTACTATTTGATAAAAGTGTGCCCTTATTCTATTTCAGCTGATATTATTTGAAGTTGTCTTCACTATTTCCTTCGAGTATTCTTTTGTAGAGTTGCTAAAGAAAAATCATAAAGCTAAAAGGCAAGAAAAGCAACTGAACTAGAAACTTAGAGAATTAGATAAGTTTGGATAAAATAGGCATAATGGATATCTAGAAGATAGAGTTTGACTTTCCTTTTTTCAATGAATTAATTTCTTTGTCTTCCATTTTTAAAAGCATGCTTGTCCTATTTCCAATGAAGAATTGCTTCAAGTTACTTTCTAACCACAAAGTCCCAACAGCTGGCTTTAAAAACACAGTAAAAAATGGGCTAATTTTACAGTCAGTTTCCAATGATGTTTATCAAAATCTGGCTGTAGAAGACTGGATCCATGACCATATGAATCTAGAAGGCAAGCCAATTCTTTTCTTTTGGAGAAATTCTCCCTCTGTTGTAATTGGTAGGCATCAGAATCCTTGGCAGGAATGTAACCTGAATCTGATGCGAGAAGAAGGAATAAAACTGGCTCGGAGAAGGAGTGGAGGAGGAACCGTCTACCATGATATGGGTAATATCAATTTGACTTTCTTTACAACCAAAAAGAAGTATGATAGAATGGAAAATATGAAATTAGTTGTGAGAGCTCTGAATGCTGTCCAACCCCAGCTGGATGTACGGGCTACCAAAAGATTTGACCTTTTACTTGATGGACAGTTTAAAATCTCAGGAACAGCTTCTAAGATCGGCCGGACTACTGCTTATCACCACTGCACTTTATTATGTAGTACTGATGGGACCTTCTTGTCTTCTTTACTGAAGAGCCCCTACCAAGGGATCAAGAGCAATGCCACTGCTAGCATACCTTCTGTAGTTAAAAATCTTTTGGAAAAAGACCCGACTCTGACCTGTGAAGTACTGGTGAATGCTATTGCTGCAGAGTATGCTGCTTATCATCAAATTGATAATCACATTAACCTAATAAACCCAACTGATGAGACATTGTTTCCTGGAATAAATAGCAAAGCCAAAGAACTGCAAACTTGGGAGTGGATATATGGCAAAACGCCAAAGTTTAGTATAAACACTTCCTTTAATATATTATATGAACAGTCACACTTGGAAATTAAAGTATTCATCGATATAAAGAATGGAAGAATTGAAATCTGTAATATTGAAGCACCTAATCATTGGTTGCCACTGGAAATATGCAACAAATTAAATTCAAGTTTTATTGGCAGTAAGTTTTGCCCAATTGAAACTAACATGCTAACAAGTATATTATTGAGAACATGTCCTGAAGACCGTAAACTATACAGTAAGTGGAATATACTCTGTGAAAATATTAAGGGAATAATGTGATTCCAAGTAAATTTCATTATGCTGACAATTTCAGTGCAAAAATAAAATTTTGAAATGCACGTTGTATGTCTCTTTAAAAAAAAAAAAAAGGCCTAGTCTTTCAGTAACTTCTCCCCATTTGAAATTATCACCTATCCTTGTACATATTCTCTGTTGATCTGTAGGATACTTTCTTTCTTAATTGATTTTAGTACTTGGCACACATATATATTTTATTTTATTATTATTAGTGTTTTTTTTTTATTGAATCAAAATTGATTACACATATTTTGGGGGTTCAACATTGATATATGTTGATCAAATCCACATGTATATTTTTTTATATTTTACAATTTACTGTCACAATTATGTTTTACATTTACTGTCTTGGGGATATATGCCATATTGGACACTCTAACCTCAGAATTAGTTCTTTGTTTTTCCTACCTCTAAGGAATATAACCCAGGCTTCTTGAAACCTCTGATATCTTAAACTCTGAAATTCCCCTTTAGTTATATTTTCTTATCCTACCATCCTCTCCCATTAAATCAATCCCATTGCATTTTTGTAAGCCCTCACCTCTTTCCTAATCTCTGCTTGCTTCATTTCCCTTCCTACCCCAGCCTGAATTATTTACGGTATACTGTACACTTTCTTGCTAGTATACTCATTTGTTTCTCTACTACAGCCTTTTTTTTTTTTTAATCTTAACAATTGATTTTCTGCTCCTATCCCTAGATGGCAAGCAGTGGTGGGAAAAAAAAAGATCATACAATTATGCACATTAGCCCAATTTCATATTTACAGTTTTCAATTTATGTATCTTCTTTCTTTTGGTATCAGATTCAACTCATCTCTGGTTGACTTCCCCTCATTCTTGAGGGGTCTTATTCCTAAATGTTTCTACTCAAGCTCAGAATTCCACTGTTCTTATAACAAACCTCGATTCATAATTTGCTGACAGTTTAATTCTTCAAATATGAGCCCCTCCAGCCCCCCAATGTTCTCTACTTCAACATTTCTCCTCATTCAGTCTCAGAGAAGGAAATTGAAGCTTTGTTTCCTTGAAGCTAACACCTCTAATTATACCTTGGATTTTGTGCTCTCCTGCCTGTGTTATCCTGCATTTTTCTCTCTCCACTTTTACTGGCTCCTTAACCATAGTGGATGAACATACTCACATCTCCCCTTTCCCAAAACTCTCCTGCTCAAGATTCTTTTTCTTTCCATCTCTTCACTGCCATACTTCTTCAAAGAATAATGTCATTGTTGACCATTTCCTGTCTCTACAGTTCATTCATTCACATATGCCTCTTATTTCTACAGTACTTACTCCGTGTTTATTGCGTGCTTCTAAGTGCAAGGCACTGTGCTAGTTCTTGGATGTTCCTGGTGAGTGATAGAGACTTGGTCCCTGACCTCAGAAATTGAGTTTAGTGTCGTGGCTTTTAAACTTTTTAAAAACCAGAGTAAAATGAGAATAAAAAGTATATATTATATTGTGCCCCAGCACACACACACACACACACATTTATGTGTACTTAACAAGCTTCATGATACAGTGCTTATCCTTTACTATTTACTTCTGATATTTTATATTCTATTGTATTTCATCTTTTAAAAATTGATCTTATGATCCATTAATAGGTCAGCACCTGAGTTTTAAAAAGTCTGGCATAGTAGGAAAAGTAGACAAATCAGTAAATAATTACAAAATGAGAAAAGCTACAAAAGGAAAGTTGAGGTAGTTGTAATAGACAGTAATAGCAGCTACCTGGCTTGGGCTCTTAGGAAGACAACATTTAAACTGAGACCTGGAGAATGAGAAGCAAGCCATGCCTAGTGGGGTGGGGAGAGAGTGTATTCCAGGTTGTGTTGGTTATTGCTACCTAGCACACCACTCCAAAGCTTGGTGGTTTAAAACAGCAATCATTTTATTCACAAATCTGCAATTTGAGCAGGA
Source organism: Cynocephalus volans (assembly GCF_027409185.1). NCBI lineage: Eukaryota > Metazoa > Chordata > Mammalia > Dermoptera > Cynocephalidae > Cynocephalus > Cynocephalus volans. The sequence continues at coordinate 95,400,588 of NC_084473.1, read as the reverse complement.
CTTTGGTGGGGATAGTTCATTTGATCCAACAGCATTACCTAGGACAATGTAATGGGGGCCAGAAATATCTACTTCCAAGATGGCTCACTCACATGGCTGGCAAATTGATGCTGGCAGTTGACTGGGAGTTCCTCTCTTTGTGGACTGCCTGCACTTACAGCATGGGTGGCTGGGTTCCCAGAGCAAGTGACCCAAGAAAGCTGGGGAAAAGCTGTATTTCCTTTTATGACCTAGTCTTGGATGTAACAGTATCACTTCTGTAGTCATATCACATCCAAATTCAAGGAGATGGAACATAGATACCCTCCTCTCCATGGGAGGAATGTCAATTCATAAAAAGAACTTCCGGAATGGGAATGTTTTTATTGTGGCCATTTTGGGAAAGTACAGTTTGCTGTGCAGAACAGCATCTGGGATGGCCCTAAAGCAGGAAAAAGCTAGGCTTATTGATGGTATTGAAGGAAATATAGGCAAACTCAGTGTAGGAATGAGGAGGAGAATGGGACAAAATGAAGTTGGAGAAATAGAGACCAGATCATGTAGAGACTGATGGGCCAAAGTAGAACCTGATTTTAAGTACAGTGTGAAGACAGTTTTTGTAAAGATTACTCTGGCTGCTTTGTGGAGAATGGGTTGGAGTTAGGCAAGATAGGAAGCAGAAAGCCAGTCAGGAGGCTACTGCAGAAGTCCAGGTAACAGATGTGCTGCCAGTGGTCATGGAAAGAAGCAGACAGTCTGCCAAGCACTTGTTGAAAGTTAGGAATGACCAGCCAGCTGCCAGAAGAAAAAAAAGTGTTAGGAATGACTCCCATTTTGAAGCAGGGCTTATTACTTGGTTCTTTTAAAAAGGAACAATGAGGCAGTCAGTTTGTATTCGTTTGCTAGGGCTGCCAAAACACCCACAGACTGGGTGGCTTAATAGAAATGTATTTTCTCAGTTCTGGAGACTGGAAGTTTAAGATCAAGGTGCCAGCAGGTTTGGTTTCTTTTGAGACCTTTCCTTGGCTTGCAGGTGGTCACCTTCTCATTGTGTCCTCACATGGTCTTTATATATGTATGCATATCCGTGTCCAAATTTCATTTTCTTATAAGGACACCAGTCATATTGGTTTAGGGTCTACCCTAAAGAACTCATTTTAACTAAATCACTTCTTTAAAGACCTTATCTAGAAATACGGTTACATTCTATTGAGGGGGCTAATACTAGAGGGGGTACACATAATTCAGCCTGAAACGTGAGTTTCGGAACCCTGAGGGACCTAGAGATCTCGTCACCTGAAATATAACACAGTAAATTTGGATATCATTACATTGATTTCAGTCCTTTTTTTTACCTGTTATTTTTTGTCTTCTTATGAATTATTTTCATATATCTGAGTCGATCCAGATCTTTTTTTTTTTTTTTTTTTGAGGGGGAGGAGGAGCAGGAATAGACATACAGGGTCTTGTCTATACAACGGGTTATCTCAAAGTTGGGGGGCAAGTGAAGATTTTACTTTTCAGGTTGTTTCTGGGACAAACATGATTGGCAGTTCAGCTGTTCTTCATCAGGCAGGTTTAACAGGCAGTCCTTTTCTTCACCAGCAATATTAAATAGCAACTAAGTACAGTTTTGAAGAGATTTCTCATGGGCATATTTTAAAGCATTACACACTTTTGCAACATGTGATAGTTATTTTCTAAGAAAGGGATAAAAATCCTGATATGATGTGCTCTGATGCAATAATACCATTTGTTTCTCATGAGAGAGGATAGCATCAAGAGAAGGGTGTTAAGGGCTTCAAGTTCCAAAAAGGAAATTTGAAACAAGCAACACCTGGAACAGATGACTTCAAGATATGTTTTGCAAGTAGATTTGAAATGCTTATGTGCTGCTGAGGTGCCACATGAAACATGAAGTAGGCATTGAATTAGAACTTCAAGGAGAAGTCTTGGCTTCAATTATAAATTTGGGAGTTAATAGCATATAAATAGTATTTTAAGTCATGACGGGAAAATTTTGAACTTTTATAATTTATCTAAAGTTTAAGATTTAAACTGTTTAGATTCTTGGTTCTCTTATGTTTGGGGAAGTAGCTATTATTTGTTGACTTATTCTCCAGCAAGCAAATAAGAGAAAAGCTAGTAAAATGTTTAAAATAGCTGTATGATTTGAAAAGAAATACTGCAAAGCTACTGAGTAATAGCAGATTACAGGATTGTTTAGGATTGTTTCCACAACTGAAAAATAGATCCATAAATTAGTGGAAATATAAAAGTTTATTATCAAATTCATATATTATAAAAATGATCTGTTCAAAGTAAAAAAAAAAGTCCAATATTCACTTAAAGTGGAAATGTACAACATACATTAGGCTACTATCCATCATATTTTTTTTGTGTGCTTGTTATGAAAAATGTCCACTGTTGTTTCATGACATGGTCTTAAATCAAAATCACAATATCCAAGGGAAAACTGACCCTAAGAAGAGAAGAAAAGAGCACTGTTAGAAATGATACAAAAACAGTGCTACATACTTACTCATAAGATTATATCCTACCTGTGGTTTCTTAAAATAATCAAGTCCCCTTCCAATCTTAATCATCCATCCATTGTTGAACCTATTGAAATTGGTACACAGTATTATATTCAAGACATTTAAGTTAGACGATTATTAAAGATGTAGTGTACTAACTGTCAGCAAAATTTCCCCCTAACAAAACCACTTCCTCTAGTGATGTGAGTTGAATCAAACTTGGGGTTAATCATGGGCTGTGTCTACAATGAAACGAAATGGCCATAGAAAAAATCAGTTGATTTGATTAGCTGATAAATTAAAAATTTACTCTTGAATTGAAGCTTGTTGATAAAACTTTCCTGTTCTGCTAACAAGTAGTTGCAAAGTGTATATCAGGGACACTTGTGGTGTTTCAGGGGTTCTCTCAACTAGAGAGGGGGGATGTGAGCAGGAAGAGCCCTAGGCCCTCACCAATTTTTCACCCACAGCAGCTGCATGTTCATCTGTTTTGCATATTTAGGTTGTGCTTAAATTTTCATTAAAACTGAGGATGCTGTTGCTATAAGCATGAAAACCACTGGGCTAAACTGCATATACTGTTTTCTTAGAGATTCAGCATACTGTCATGCCTATCAGAATATTTAATAACCCATAAGAAGTAAGACCACATTAGGTAAGTATTAATTACACTAGAAAAGTAATTATCCTGATATCATAACACTATATGAAAGTACTTCAAAAAGTTCATATAAAAATGGAATTGGAAGATAATACCAATCTTTCCATGAACTTTTTGAAGTACCCTCACATGTATACTAAGTACTCCCTCTTCCCACATGACACACGACATGTAAATTTTATTCCATTAGGAAATACTGCACACAGGACAAAGACACGTTCTTTTCCTTCTCAAAAGTATAAAGTTACTAAAATTGAGATTTGTTTGAATTTTTAATACTTAAATGTAACATTTACATGCAGTTATATAAAACTTATTAAGAGAAATCTTAAGTGTATTTCAACTGTATAAAAATTAAAATACTATTGTATACTAACCTAATTTCTCGGTCATGTATTGAAGAAGAGTATTCTACTTCCAACAGCACTCCATGATTCCTGAGTGACTCTTTTATTTCTTGCAGACCCCTCCTTTGCTGCTCTTTCTCACTTCCCTGTTAATAACAAAGTTATAATTTTCTGCCTCAGTTATTAATATTTTAAGTTATCTCCAAGATATACAAGGTCTATTATAGGTGGGTAGAAATGGAAAGGTTCTATACTAGTTTCAATGTCTATTATCTCAGAGAAGCAACCAAAGAATTGAAGTAGTTTATCAAAATAATTGCTCTTTTCCTAGTGTGAACATAATACAACTGTGTCCTGTCTCTTTAAATGTATTCTATTAATGATATTTAGTCATGTAGGTCGAGCTGCCTTTATTCTCAAATTAATCCTAGAAATCATAATTATTTAGAAGCATTCCTATTTAAGTCAAAATCAAGATACAGATGCCCACTATCATGCTACTATCCCCTAGATACAGTAATTGGTAAAGAGACAAAATTGTCAATAGTGCAGACAGTGTGATCACCTCCTCGAACATCCAAGAGACTAAACTGACAAACTATTTGAATAAAAGTGTTTAGCAAAGTGGCCAAATACAAGGTGCTATGGATTGATGTCCCCCTAAAACAAAGTCCTCACTGTGACAGTTAAAGAGGATGGGAAATCCTATTATGGTAATTGAAAGGTAGGGCCTGGAAGAAATGATTAGATTCTGAGGACCATGTCTAGTGAATGGATTAATAATGGTGGCCGTGGGCATGGTTTTGAGGGCTTTAAAAGGAGAGCATGTGAGAGTCTCTCACTCTCTGCTCCACCATTTCACAACGCAATACCCTGCCGTCAGAAGTCACCACCAAAGAAAGCCTTCACCAGATGTATTCCCTGGACTTTGGACTTCCAGCTTCTGAAACTATAAGCAATAAATTTTGTTCTCTTATAAAGCACGCAGTTCCTTTATAAGCAACAGTAAAGACTAATACACAAGGTCAACATCCTAAAATCAGTAACATTTTTCTCAAGATGTGGTATGCTTGTTGTTAGGTAATAGTTAATTACTAAGTAAATAGATCTAGCTGAAGCATTGTGTCCAGGTTTTCCTTGTTCAGATTACATCTTGTAACTGAAGAAAGTTAAAAAGTTAAGAATAGGTGCTTTCATATACCTACTTTATCCAGAGAGGTGAGAAGGTGAATAGTTTTTACTTTACATGGTCTCTTAATAAGCATCTCACAAAATCGAAGAAAGTTATACAGCTGAAAGACATTGAGGTGGGTTGTTACTAACTAGTACATTTAAAATAATATTTCATTATATTTTAGTACATTTCACATACCTGATGAGTATGTCTAATATAAGGATCTTCTATCCATACTTCCGTAACTGTCTCATTAAGGTATTCATGAAAAAGTGAATCATAACTGAAACCTGTTGCATTCTCTTCTATTTTAATTTGTTTGTGATATTTTCCATCTACAAAACATAAGCTTCAATGATAAAACCAGTGACCGCTTTTTTTAAAACACATTTTATATTTCATGAATAGTGATTCATCAGAATCAGATACAAATTATTTTTTTAACTTATTCACTCAGCAAATATTTTTTGAATACCCTACACACTGCAAGACACTATACATACAGAGGTAAATAAGGCAAACCACTCCTTGAGTGATTTCTGCTTTCAGAGAGGCTAGGCAAGGGGGAAAGTCCAGAGGTTTCCTGGAACAGATTCTTGAGCTGGATCTTACAGACCAGGCAGTTCATTCAAGGGAGGACTGTGTGTATAAAGGTACCTGGTAATTTCATGTCACCACATGGGTTAATTTAACTCAATGTATTCAAACTACAATGCTGACGGTATATTTTATCAGTGTTTCAGAGGCAAATTTCATTCTAGATCTTAACTTGAGATGAAGGAAACAATTTTATTCCCACTCAACAGAGGAGCTCAGCAGGGGTCCCCAAGGTATGGGTTGATAGAGTACTAGGAAGAGGTGGGGAGTGGGTTGTAGTAAGGATAAAGAGGAAGAACAGCTGAGGGCTGGGGACACTGGTTTTTAAGGGCAGTAGTGCCTTTGGCTATAGACAGCAGCTATAGTGTGCACTTCAGTTCAGGGTGGCAATGGCTGTTTACACAGATATTTGTAAACTGGATGCTTATAAGTAGGGAACTAATAATAAAATAAGGATTTACATTCAGTATTCCTCTGCAGTAGTTCTTAAACTGATGTCCACACATAAGCTTCATGGGGATCTGTGAATTAATTCAAAATCACAGGCAAAGTTCTGCAGTATGTATAGCTTTCATCAGATGGTCCACCCCCAACTAAAAAAGAAGAGGGGTTAAGAATAACTCCTGTACAGAGGAGCAGAAATGCAGAGTATATGTGTAAGCTCCCAGGGAAAATGATCCAGACCACACAGAGTTCCAAAGAGCAGGAGGTAGAAACACCAAGTGGATGGACTTTACAGTAGCTTATGGACACATTTTCTAAAACAGCCTCTTTACCTTCTTTTTCTTGATCCAAGTATTTCTTTATGTTTTCTGCTCTATCCATGTAGCCAGAAATTCTTTCTCTGAGAGTACATTTCTTAGTATAATCTTTGGTGCCTAAAATTTAAAAATATATATATTCTCAAGTTTCAAAACAGTTTTTCTATTTAGTTCAGGCCTTATTTCCAGTTTCCTAAATTTTCCACAAATTTCCTATCCTTTAGCATGGTCTGCCTTAGTCCTAAAATACACAGATGATAGACTCAAGTTTAGCTTGAATATACACTAAACATCTGAAGCAGCTTTGTTTAGGAGTGGGGACTCTGACACTGTCTCACCTCTGTGACACCAAACCTGGTGGGATGGGAAAGGTGACTTATTACATGTCAAATCTGAATCTGAGCACTATTTTGTCCTAATTACCAATAAGTTTGAAATTTTAGTGTGATTAAAAGATAGCAAAGAGTATCTATCTTTCACAAAACCAATTTCTCTTCCAGACTTCCCCATTATAGTTACTGCTCAATGATTTTCCCAACTACCCAAAAAGTTATTTTTTAATATACACTATCAATAAAATCTTACCCCACCACACCGCCCCCGCAGATCAGTCACAAAATCACTTCTGGTTCCTTCTTTCCTTGCTTCCTTCTAACATCGCTTAAATTTTCCATAAAAATTTCATTTTTAATCTCTCACTTTTAAAAATATTTTATTTTAAATTAATTTTATACTTAGAAAAAAGTTGCAAAAATCTACAGAGAATTCCCTTCACCCACAGCCCCCAAATGTTAACATATTACATAATCATGGTACAACTATCAGAGCTAGGAAATTAACATTGATATAATACTTATTTGAATTTCACCAATTTTCCCTCTAACAAAAGTGTATTTTCTAGTCCATAATCCCACATTGCATTTAGTTGTTATGTCTCCTTAGTCTCCTCCAATATGTGACAGTTCCTTAGTCTTTCTTTGCCCTTTATGGTCTTGATGTTTAGGAAGAGTATGGGTCAAGTTATTTTGTAGCATGTCTCTTATTTGGGGCTGACATGTTTTCTCATGATTAGACTGATATTATGCATTTTGGGCCAGAAAACCACAGAAATGACGTGCCCTTCTCAGTGGGTACATGATGTCAATGTGTCTTATTACTGATGATATTAACTTTGATCACTTGGTTAAGGTGTAGTTCACAGATTTCTCCACTGTAAAATCACTATTTTCTCTTTTGTAATTAGTAAGTATCTTGTGGAGAGATATCCTGTTTCTCCCACTAATTTTAATATCCATTGATGTCCTCGCCTACAACAATTATGATTGTGATGTCTGCAAAACAGTGATTTTCTATTTCTGTAATTCCTTTTTATAAATTTATTCCATTATTTATATCAGTATGGACTCATGGATATTTATTTTCTTCTATGGGTTATAATCGAATACTATCATTATTTTCCTACTCAAATTTTGTTAGCTTTGGCTTTGACATCTCCATGCTGGTTCCTGTGTCCTTTCAACATGCTTCCATCATTTTTGAGTACTTCCTTACTTTCTGATGCAAGATGTTTTGAACTCATCTTGCATATTTCCTGCCCCAGCCCTGGAATCAACAATTTTCCCCAAGGAGCCCTGGTTCCATTTATTGAAGAATCATATTGAGAAACCAAATTCTGGACACCAGGTGTGCTCCTTACTACTGGAGAAGTCACACCAATAATTCTAGACCCTCTCAGTCAAAACAACTAGGAAGTATAGGTAGGTTTACTAACATAAACATATATCTATATTTCTGTTTCTGTTCATCTGTATATATATTAAAAACTAAGTTTATGCTGATACCTGATTTCACAGGGTTCATTCTAACCTTCTTCCTTTCCTTATTTGTAACTTTTTATTATCCACAATACATTTACTTGTTCAGTCATAGTATACACACAAAGTAGTTTCAGAATGTGAGAAACAAATTTACCAACTTCAATACAATGTTTGTGTACTATTCATTTTGTCTTAACCTCTCAGAATACAGTCAAAATACTATATTCCAAAGATACTTAGGGTACCTATTTTTCTCCCTCCTATGTATTACAGTTGAGTAACTTAGAGAAGTGCCACTTGTTCCTCATCTGCCATTCCCATTGCTTCCTTCTTTCCATCCATTTCCCACCAACCCTGTTTTAGGTAATTAATCTCATTAGTTTCTGATTTTATCCTTCCTGTATTTCTTCTGAACAACTGAATATTTTCTTATATCTTTTTTACATGAAGGATAGCATACCATATATATATATATATATATACTCTTTGTCCTTTGTAGTTTTTACTTAATATATCCTGGATACTCCATATGGGTTCATAAAGGCCTTCCTCATTCTTTTTTACAGCTACATAGCACTTCATTGTGTGGATATACCATATGATATAGTTTGGATATGTTCCCCTCCGAAACCTCATACTGAATGAAGTCTGATCCCCAGCGTGGCAGTGTTGGGAGCTGTTTGGATCATGGGGAGCAGATCCCTCATGAACAGATTAATGCCCTCCTGGGAAGGCAGGGGTTGGGGCAGTTGTGAGTGAGTTCTCACTCTATTAGTTCCCATGAGAGCTGGTTGTTAAAAGGAGGCTGGCACCTCCCCTCTATCTCTCTTGCTTCCTCTCACGATGGGATCTGCTTGCACCCGCTGGCTGCCTGCCGCTTTCCACCATGAGTGGAAGCAGCCTCAGGTCCGCACCAGATGCAGCTGTCCCAGAATCGTAAGCCAAATAAAACTCTGTTCTTTACAGATTACCCAATCTCAGGTATTCTGTTATAGCAACACAAAAGGGACTAATACACCATAGTTTACTCAACCACTCTCCTACTCATGGCTACTCAGGCTGTTTCCAACATTTTATTGATATCAGTATAATTATTCAAATCTTTCCCTATCAAGTCCTTTTACTGTGAAGGCTGATATCATTTAGACCCCTACTTTCTCATGCTTATATGACAATAGCATAAGAAAATCCTAATATAACTATAAATCTCTTGTGAGGAATCCTATTTGTTCCTCCCAAGTGGATATGAGAACTCCTATTTTTCCACTAAGTTGATATATGCTTGTCTAAACACAAAAGCTTTGTACTGTCTTTTTTGTCAGGATTAAGTATTTTATGGTCTCTTTACAACAAGGTAGTATGAAGAATAGTTCACAGAAAAGTGTCTGAAGTCAGATTGTTTTAGTTCAAAACCTGCTTTGCCACTTTTGGCTGTGTGACCCCGGCCAGTTATTTAGTCTCTCTGTATCCTAGTCTGTAATATGGAGATAGTAATAGTACCTTAGAGAGTTGTTGTGCTAATTAATTATAAAAGAGGCTGACGTGTAGGAAATACTCAATACATGTTAGTTATCAATGTCATTGTCATCTCCGTAATTCTTTCCATACACCTCACTCTGGGCTTCCTGTAGAACCACACTTTATCTAGTATCTCTTTTCTTAAACTCCACTGTTATTTTGCTACTTACTGCCTATAAACATGCTCCATTTCCCCCATCTCTCTCCTGCCAAAACAAAACAAAAACCACCTTTCCTCAACCTTGTGATGCTTTTAAATTATGAATTTCTCACTCTTCTTATCTTTACTGACATCCTTCTTAGAAAAGCAGTCTACATTTACACACTCAATTTAACTATTTGCCATTTGGTCTTTAGATAAAAGTATTTTGAACTATCTTAAAGCTAAGTTCACCAGTGACTTCCGCTCTACAAATGTAGTAGTCCTTCCTTAGTCATTGTCCTTGATCAGCTTGCAGTGTTTGACACTGTAGACCCATCCTTCAACCATCACACCTCGTTTTTCCAGGCTTGAAACCTTACAGCCATCTTTGAGTCTCACTGGAATCTCATCCCAACATTTAGTCATGTGCCAATGCCAGTAATTCAACATCCATACAGTTCCCTCCTTATCCTAATATTGGTGTCATCCCCCTGGTTCATTCAGGCTTTTGTTTAATCACCTATCATCTTGATCCCTGCAGTAGCTCCTTAATTGGTCTGCTTGACTTCAGTCTCTACAGGTTAATGACTGTTCCAAACCCTTGTTATATTCAGTCATTTATTCAAGAAATATTGAGAACTTACCACATGCCAGGCATTATTCTAAGCACTGAGAATATAGCAGTCAATAAAACACACAGTTTTCCCTACCACTCAAGTGGGAAGAAAGACAACAATAAAAACAAATTGGCAAAACATGTATAGATTGTGATAATTGCTATTAAACAAAATAAAGCAAGGAAGGAGGACAGGGAGTGCTGGGATGGAGTTATAATTTTACACTAGAGGTCAGGGAAAGCCTCATAAAAAAAGGTGATATTTGTGTGAAGTCCTGAAGGAGGAGAGGGAGTATGCCATGCAAATATTTGGGAGAAAGGGGCAAATTCCTAAGAGAGACAAGCCTTGAAATGGAACTTTATATCACTCCTTTGGAAAAACCCTAAATGGTTTCTCCCTGACTACAGAATGAGTTAAAGTCTCCTGGCGGTCAAGGCCATCCATAATGTGATCCAAGCCCCAATTTACCTTTAAAGTTTACTTCTTACTCTTCTTTTTCAGACATACGCTGAACCAAACTGACCCACATATTTGATTAATCAGCAGACATAGTTTGAGTACTCCTAGCCAAATTTCTAACTCCTGAAATTCTACTTATTCTTCCAAAGGCCCTATGAAACATCACTCTACCTTTCCATCCCCAAATGGCCTTTAAATGTTTAAATCCTCATTGCTCTTGCCTATATCTCTGTCCTGGCACTTATTACCTATATTAGTTATTTGCATTTTGGGACTTAACCTGTCTCTGTCATGTCACTGTCTCTGTAATCTCTACCGGATCAGTGAAGCACACTGGAGCAGAGCTCACGTGATTCTCATGCTTCAGATGCTTAGAGCGGCTAGGACTTGAGCAGTGTTCCACCTGACCGACACTGTACATCATCTCCCTTCCTGGGATTCAGTATACCAGAGTCATATAGGCCTTGGGTTCCAGTAATGGCTCTACCACATCCTAGTGGCAGAACTTAAAAGCTAACTACTGTTCTGTGCTGTAAAACGAGAATACCATCAACTCCTACTTCATAGGACAATTTTAAGGATGAAACAAGATCATGCTTTTAATGTGCTCTGCACAGTGGCTGGCACTCAGCACTCATAAATGATAGCTATGCACTTACTGTCGTTGTCATCATCATTATCATCAAATGGGCCCTGCACGAAGTGTTTATACTTTTAGTTCTGAAAAAAGCACCAAACCCTCTGCTGAAAAGGGACCCTCTACAAGCTTAAACTAGAAAGAGCATAGAGGGAGCAGCACTCTTAGGCCAGACTGGGAGCTCCAGCGGTTGCGGAGCAGGAGCTGGTCTTTATCAATTTCATACATAATTATTGAGTGTCTACTCTGAACTAGGAGTTGTTCTGGGCATTAAGGTATATTTGGGTACTTCTCAACACTGAGTAACTACGTAATAGGAAAAGTCTCACTACCCCATCCACAATCCTGTGCATTTCTCACACCAAATTTCAGTACATGCATTTAAGAAAAAACTTATCTACATTATTTTATTTTTGTTTACTTTTATGGAAATGTTTAAACAAGAAAATGAAGATAATAGTATAATGAACAACCTTCTGATGTATCACCTAGATTTTAAAAATCGTTGGCATTTTTGCCATATTTGCTTTAACTTCACATTGCCTAATAAAATTAATAATTTCAATGTCATCCAATCCATATTCAAACCTTCCAAACTGATCCAGAAATGTCTTTTAACGTTCGTCCAAACCCAGATCCTATCAAGGCTTATATATTACCCTTGATTATGTCTCTTAAGTCTTAAACTAGAATACTACCCTCCCCTTTTTCTTGATGACGTCAATCTGTTCATGGTGTAAAAGAACCTAGCCCAGTAGTCCTGTAGAAGATGCCAACTTCTGTATTTGGCTGCTTCCTCGTGCAGTGTAAGAATTCGTTTTCAACTCTTTCACTCCACCCCAGACAGTGGGAACCTGCTCCTTTTCCTCTGGTCCTCCCCTCCATGGCTCATTGCTCACCTTTCAGAACCTGCAGGAGCATATCAATCCCCTCTTGGTAGCACACCAGAGCCTGCTGGTACTGGGACTCCGAATCTAGTTCCACCGCCCGCTTTAGCACAGTGACTGCCGCTCTGCTTTCCGGGTCCTGCCCCAGCCCTGACATGGCCACGATTCCGGGAACTCGCCCCCCGTCTCAACCCGTGACAAAGCTGCGCGGGTCTGCGGCGCTTGTGGGAAGAGGCCCCGTGACTCCCAAGCGCCTGCGCTCTCTTTCTATGGCCCTTTTGAGTGGGAGCGACTTCGCCGGAACTAAAGTGCCCTAGTTCGCCGGTCTCGCGCGCTGAGACGGGCGGCTTTGAGTGTCGCAATTGGTAGCCCTTCCTGTGCTCCGAGTCTTTCCCTCGGTGGGGAAGTTCAGGCGGAACGTTTTGCGGGCGCTGGTGAGTGGGGAATGAGAGGCTAACGTTATTGTATTTTTCGCCAGGAGTGTGTATCTGGGAACCTCTGCAGATGCTGATTGATTTTTCCCTATTCCGTTCTGAGTTGGAGGATCACGGCGACCTAAATGGGTCTGCGTCCCGGTCCCATCTTACTGGCTTCCAGAGGCCATTGGCCGGCCAGATCCTGTCCCAGCTGGAGGGGTCACGGGCCGCGCGGCTGGCCCACCTCCGACTCTCGGCGCTCGTGGGCGGAGCCGCCGAGGCTGGACGGCTTGGGGAAGGGAATTCGAATATTTAGCAGTTTCTGTGCCGCTGCTTTATTCATAACTTAAGGATCCCACTGGGGATCAGTGTAACTTGATTTTTTATAATGAAGACACAAAACTGCCTTATTTTAAAATAGCTGCATTTTAGAAAGCAGGCTTCCCGGAGTTGGCAGTTAAAATATTTGCCATTTTACTAAAAACTATGATTTTGCAACCATCTTTTGATTGCCACCTACCCAAAGCTGCTTGTTTTGCTTTTTTTGCCAAGAAGCAGTTATGAGGCCTGGCCACTACTTGTTAGGTATTAGGAGCTCGGGGAAGAGACATCTCGGTTTATTTCAAGGAAAATCCTGAGTTCTGCATTTTCAATAGTGTTTTCCCTCCTTTTATAACTAAAATAGATGTCTTTTTAGAAAAAGAAATAGCTTTTTAGAAGAACATTGCATGCATGGTTATTGGGGGGGAAAAAGCTATCAGACATTACAGGGAGAAAAAAAGAGGAAAAACCTACCTTGTAGCCTACCCCCCCCCAGGGATATGTAAACATTTTTTCTGACAACCTTTCAGTTTTTCTATGTATACACACACATTTACAGACTTTTTTAAAAATAGAAATGGGATCGTACTTCTCATATGATGCATAGTATTTTCCTATTTTTTGCAGCTGTGCAAGAAAGTTATTGTACAGTAGGAGACCGTATATTGCTTCAAGGTCCAAGAGTGATATGCCTAATTATTAAGAATAATCTTTACTTTCTTAAAACTTATAACTTTTGGCACATCTTCTGAAGTCTGTAAACTTTTTTTTTTTTTTTTTGGTGGCCGCGGGCATGGGGATAGAACCCTCTGAAGTCTGTAAATTAAACTTTATTCATTCAGCAAAAATATATTGAGTGGCTACTACAGGGAAGACGCTGCTTTAAGTAGATGATTGGGATTCATCTGTGAGTATAACCCAAAACAACAAAATTTTAAAATCGTTGTCCTGTGGAACTAACCGTGCTATTGAGTGGAGACAGACAGTAAACAACAAACCTAACAATTAAGTTATGTCAGAAGATGATAAGTGCTGTGTAAAGAAAATCAATTAGAGTAAGAGGGATTGGGAATGCTGACAATTGTGGCGTAGATGAAGATGTTAAATAACATGATCAGAGTAGACCTCATTGAGAAGATGAGATATGAGCCAAAAATTGAAAGAGGGAAGGGATTTAGCCACATGAATGCCAGGGTCATTCCAGGAGAGCCAGCAGCAAATCAAAGGGAGCATGCCTGCTTGGCTAGTTCCAGGTCAGGCAAGGGGACCAGCTTGTCTAGTGATTAAGCAACAAAGTAATTGGAGACGAAATCCTGGAGGTGGGGGAGTATGGGATGGGAAGTGGGGGCAGGGAAGGTTGGCAGTGGTGTGCAAGGGAATGGGGGGGTGGGGAGTAAGGATTTTGGCCTTTGCTTTTACTGAAATGGAGAGGCATTGGAGGTTTTTAATTTTTAATAAATGAACTTTATTTTTGAATGATGTTAGATCTCCAGAAAAGCTGTGAAAATAGTGCGGTGGAGTTCCCATATATGCCACACCCAGTTTGCCTTTTTATTAACATCATATATTGGTGTGGTAGTGTGCTACATTTGTTATGGGTTGATGAGCCAATATTGATATATTATTAAATGAAGCTCATACATTATTCAGATATTCTTAGTTTTTGCCTAATGTCCTTTTACTGTTGCAGGATTCCATCCAGGATACTATATTACATTTAATGGTTGTGTCTCCATAGGCTCCTCTTGACTGTGACAGTTTTTCAGACTTTACTTGTTTCTGATGGCCTTAGCAGTTTTGAGGTAGTTAGGTGTTTGAAGAGGTAACTGTTCGAGTATTTTGTACAATGCTCCTCAATTGGAGTTTGTCTGATGTTTTTCTCTTGGAGTAAGATATGGATTTGGGGAAAGAAGATCATAGAGATGAAGTGCCATTCTCATTTCATCATATCAAGGTTACATGTTGTCAACTTGACCTTTCTCATCACTGTTGATTTTTGTTCTTGTTGGTTTTTTACTGAAACATAATTGATTATACATATCTGTGGGGTAAACGTTGAATATCAATACCTGTGTGCAGTATGTGCTGCTCAAATCAGGATAATTAGTACATTTAACATTATGCAATATAATCATTTTTTGTGGTCCTTTTCCAATCTCTCCCTCCCCCTTTCCTACCTCTGGTGGTCTCAGTTCTGTTCTCTCCTTTTGAAAGTTCAATGAATTATTGTGATTGTTGTATCTTTCTTTCTTTCTTTGTTTATTTTTTAGCTCACACTTAGGAGTGAGGCCGCGCAGTATTTCTCTCTCCATGCCTGGCTTATTTCACTTAATGTAATTTTCTCTAAGTTTATCCATGTTGCTGCAAATGGCAGAATTTCATTCTTTTTTATAGCTGTTTCATTCTTTTTTATGACAGAGTAGTATTCCATTGTGTATATATTCCACTGTGTGTATATATATATTTTCCTTATCCAGTCATCCATCAATGGACATTTAGGTTGGTTCCAACTCTTGGCTATACTAAATAGAGCTGTGATAAACATGGGAGTGCAGGTATCCCTTTGACATGACGATTTCCATTCCTTCAGGTACATACTCAGCAGTGGGATTGCTTTATCACATGGCAGTTCTATCTGTGGTTGTTTGAGGAGCCTGCATACTGTTTTCCATAACGGCTGCACTAATTTGCAATCCTACCAACAGTGTCGGAGGGTTCCCTTTTCCACACATCCTCACCAGCATGTGTCTTTTTGATATTAGCCAGTCTAACTGGGGTGAGATGATATCTCAGTGTGGTTTTATTTGCATTTCTCTGATGCTTAGTGATGTTGAGCATTTTTTCATGTGTCCATTGGCCATTAGTATATCTTCCTTTGAGAAATGCCTATTCAGCTCCTTTGCCTATTTTTTAATTGCGTTACTTGTTTTTTTACCGTTACATTGTTTGAGTTCCTTGTATATTCTGGATATTAATCCCTCATCAAATGCGTAGTTTGCAAATATTTTCTCCCACTCTGTTGACTGTCTTTTCACTCTATTAATTGTTTCTTTTGCTTTGTAGAAGCTTCTTAGTTTGATATAATCCCCATTTGTTTATTTTTCCTTTCGTTAACTGTGCCTTTAGGATCATATTCATAAAGTCTTTGCCCAGTCCTACTTCCTAACATGTTTCCCCTATGTTTTCTTTTAAGAGTTTTATAGTTTCAGGTCTTATATTTAAGTCTTTAATTCATTTTGAGTTGGTTTTGGTATATGGCGAGAGGTATGGGTCTAGTTTTATTCTTCTACATATGGATGTTCAGCACAATTTATTGAAGAGGCAGTCTTTTCCCCAATGTATGTTCTTGGTGCCTTTGTGAAAGATGAGTTGGCTTTAAGTGTGTGGGTTGATTTCTGGCTTCTCTCTTCTGTTCTATTGGTCCGAGTGTCTGTTTTTATGCCAGTACCATGCTATTGTGGTTACTATAGCTTTGTAGTATAATTTGAAGTCAGGTAGTATAAGTCTCCAGCTTTATTTTTTTTTTGCTCAGGATTGCGTTAGCTATTCTGGGCACTGTTGATGTTAATTAACCTGGCTCACTTGGCTGAGGTAGTGTTTGCCAGGTTTATCTACTATAAAGTATTTCCCCCTTTTCTATACTGTAGTCTTTGGGAGCAAGTCCTTAAGCATGGACCACACTTAAGAGATGAGTAGTTTTGCTTCATCTCTTTGCAGGGAGAGCATCTACATAAATTGTTTAGAATTCTTCTGTATGGGAGATTTGTTTCTTCTCTCTCATTAATTTATTGACTTACTTATATCAGTATAGACTTACAGTTATTTATTTTTTGGTTTGAGTTATAAGCCAATACTTTGTTACTTATTTTGTTGCTCACATTATTCCAGCTTTGGCCATTGGGAGCCCTTTCATTTGGTTCCTGTGTCCCTTTGACGTACTCCCATTAGTTTGTTTTTTTAGTACAGTCATGGGCTGTATGACGGCATTTCAGTTGACAGACCACATATACAATGGTTGCCCATAAGATTTTTTTTTTTTTGCCAGTAAGGGGATCCAAACCCTTGACCTTGATGTTAAAAGGCAGTGCTCTAACCAGCTGAGCCAACCAGCCATCCCAGTGCCATAAGATTATAGTAGATATACCATATAGTCTAGGTGTATAATAGGCTGTACCATGTAGGTTTGTGTAAGTGCACTCTATGATGTTCATGCAGATATAAAATCACCTAACGTGCATTTCTTAGAACGTATCCCTGTAATTAAGTAATGCATGACTATAGTTCCTTTCTGGCACTACAAAATGCTCAGCCATTTCTCCAAGGAGCCCTGGTTCTTTTTATAAGAGAAATGCTGTTAGAAACCAAGATCTGAGCACTGGGTGTGTTCATTGTTATGGGGTGCTACTGCTTTCTGGTCCTTCCAGCTAACAGAGCTAACCTATGTATATGTATAATTTCTGTCTCCATCAGTATGTACATTAAGCTAAACATGAGTTCCACCTAATCTGGTATACATGGATCATTCTAGCCTTCCCCTCTTGCTTCTTATGTGTAACCTTCCACTCCAACAGTGAGAAACCTGGCTCTTTGGAAGGTTTTGAGCAGAGTGACATTATCTGATTTAGGATTTAATGAGAGGACCTATTGCTGCTATGGCAAAAAGACTTTAGGGGTGTTGGAATGAAAGCTAGAAGGACAGTTAGGAGGATTTTATTGAAATCTAAGTGATAAGAGAAAGATTTAACAGAATGTGAAGTTAAATGGGTCGGATTAATATATAATGCATAACTTGAGAAGAAGAAGTATGGTAAAATAATTTAGCATTAGATTGGTTCAGTTACTGAGGAATTTTTCTGAGGTCTGGCTCTTTTCAGGGGATATCTTGCATTGATTCCCACAACTCCATTGCTTTGTCCACATCACAGGAAAGACTTGCGGAAATTGAGTGAGCTAGAATCTGGTGGACACTGAAATGCAGCACTTACCCTATTTCAATAGTGTGTTAGAGAATTTTACTAGCTTAGTAATAATTTAATAATTTTGTAATAATAAAAGGTACCACTTATTGAGGACTTCCCATGTACCAGGTATTGTTTAAGGTGTTTTGTAGAATATCTCATTTGCAAGATAGGTATTATCTTTCTTTTCTAGGGGGAAAAATTAAAACACGCAAATTAAGTAAACTGTCTAAGATATATGAGGGTACTTCAGTAGGTGCGTGGAAAAGTAGAATTAAAATAATATGAATCTTTTCATGAACTTTTTTGAAGTATCCTCATACATGTAGTTCACAAACCTAATCTTTCTGGTTTTGGTTTATGTCAGTGTAGTAAGCCGACATTGTTTTCTGTCTAAATAAGCATGACCTTTTTAGGTTCTAGAAGCAATGTGTGTACATTAAGAATAGTTTAAAAAATACAAATAAGCAAAAAAGAGATTTCTACTTTCAACAGAAAATTGTTATCATTTAGTGATAATGTACTGTACTAGGAATTAGAATTGGATTCCAGACCACACACTCTTTTGATAGCTGGAGACCCTTGGATAAATGATTGAACTTTCTGAGATTCATTTTTTTCATACATAAAGAGGGTAGTCTATTCTAATTATATGAGTTGGGATTTCTTCAGTCCCTTCTAACTATTTAATTTTCTTTCTTTTTTAAAAAATAAGGGTTTTTTTTTTTTTTTTTTTTTTGAGGGGTAATGTGTGTGTGTCTGGCCGGTATGGGGATCCAAACCCTTGACCTTAGTGTTACAAGGCCATGTTCTAACCAGCTGAGCTAACCAGCCAGCCTAATTTTCTGTGATTCTATGACAAAGCATTCTTATCTGCCCTCAGTGTTGAAGAAAACTATTAATTCCCAGTTTTATGGAATCAACCTAGGCTCTAACTCATTTGATAAAAATGGAACGTAGTTCAGCACTATCTGTGGTTTTGCTGAACCCTGAATAAAACATTTATTATAAATTAAATCTTGTCCTTATTGTATTAAAATAACCAAGATTTTACTGTTAAACTTCAATCAGATTTACAATTAACTTGCTGCTTCGTTTTTTAATACTATAGAAGGGAGACATGTGGGGGACCTCTCCATTTCCAAGACGTATTTGACTGATGGATCTATTTTCAACTTCTCACAGTCTCTAAAGAGAATAATCACTACACTTATGGCAGGGGTTTTGCATTCAGTAGTTCACAGGACCCCAGGCAGATTACAGGTAAGTGTTTCTATTTTTTAAAAATGTTTTTTATTCCTCAGGAATTTTTTTCTAATTATAAAACATACAAGCAAGTTAAATTCTTTTACAAATTCCTTTTTTTGTATCTTAATATTTTTTAATGTTGAGGGTTAATTTTGTTTATTTCAGGTTTATCTGCTGTTTCATGCGTAAAGATTTGGAATCACAAAAGATCTTTCCCTGGAGAGCTGACAGTAAAAAATAGCTACTGTTGATTCCCCTTAGTCTGCTTTAATCTTCTTAAAGTTTTAGGTTTATTTTCTTCAATCATGAAAGGAGTACATTTTCAATCATAGAAAATTAGAAAAATATAGAAAAGCAGAAAGAAGAGAAACAATCTCCACAGAAACCATTAATGTTAGTATTTTCATGTATTTCCTTTTGGCAAGTGCAGCGGTGCAGCCTAATGTACTCATGTCAGGTGCTTTACATACATTATCTTAACCTCAGATTAATCCTATGAGATCAGTACTATTCCCTTCTTAGAGCTAAGGAAATTGACCCTCTGAGAGAATGAGTGTCTCGTGTCTCACAGCTGCTAGGCAGCAGAACCAGCATTGGAAGCTCAGAGCTCTTGGTGTGTAAAAGCCCATGTTTTCCTTTCCCACTCCCATTCCCTCCTGCCTGTTCTCTAGTTGTTTGTGCTGTCTCTGCAATCCAGGGAAGGCTAGAAGGGAATGACTGTTGCCCATCCACAGAGCAGTTTCCTGGTATGAACTGAAGGTTGGCAATGAATCGTTTTTCTTCAGTAGCCAGAGAGAAACAGGATTAGAGGGATGTAGAGCAGGAGCAAGAGATGGAAACTGGGAATGATGGCATCGCTGATGATGGCTAGAAAACTAGAAACTTATTTTGGATTTCTTTTACATTGTATTGTTAAAGGTGAATTATTGTCTAGAGTAAGAGTTGGTAAACTATGGCATCCAGACCAAATTCTGCCTGCCACTTATTTTTGTAAAGTTTTATTGAAACATAGCCATGCCCATTTGTTTGTACATTATCTATGACTGCTTTTACCCTGTAATAGCAGAGTCAAGTCGTGGCAACAGAGACTGTGTAGCTCCAGAGCTGGAAATACTTATTATTTTGTCCTTAACAGAAAAAGATTACCAGCCCCTGACCTAGAAGTCTATGTTTATGTGCTTTTAGCTTTATAATATGTTAGTGGTTAAATGGGATATATTCATTCAGCTAGGGAGCTGAAATAAACCTTTAACAATTACAAGTTAGGTAAGAACAGATTTTTGTCACCCAAAGATTGGTGGGTATGAATTTCTGCACTAGACAGAGTTCTAAAAAAAGATGTTTTATATCATATTTTAGACAGTGACAAAAGGTGTGGAGTCTCTCATTTGTACCGATTGGATTCGTCACAAATTTACCAAGTCAAGAATTCCAGATAAAGTAAGAATAATGGGTTTTTTTAATATTACTGTTTTTTTAAAAACGTGTATTTTAAAAGGTCCCTATTTTTGTAATATTGAAAGCTTTTATATTAAATTATATGTGAATGTAGGTAGTGGCGCAGTTTTTAAAACACCGTGGGATTTATGCAAATGATTATTAAAAATAAAAATGTGTTCTGTGCCTTTGGCCTTTGCAGTAGTGGTTTTTATTCTGTCAGAGTCTGTTTATTCCTGCATATGTGTACCTTGGGGAGGGTTTCTGAGGGATAGCTTCCTAGAACCTTTTGATTCTTAGAGATTTAGTTCAAATGCCAGCTCTGTGGGGATGTTTCTGATCCCTCAGAGTTCGTTAATCATTTGTCTGTACTCTCATAGTACTTTGTACGTGCTTTTTATAATACTCATGTTTTATGACCATTTTTAGCTTACGTGTTGGTTCCCCCACTTGACAGTCAACTCCTAACCTTCTGAGTATAGGGAGGGGAATATGGCCTAGTGCTCAGCTCGTCATTTTGCTAATGCATCTTCCTGGCATTTGAATTCTTTAGTGTCATCTAGTTGTTTTGCTTTGTTCTGTAGGTTAAAAAACAAAACAAAAAAATCCTTGCCTGTGTGATATTTTTCTTAGAGTATGAAATTCTTAGGCTCCATATATCTGTGACATCACCCTGGTAAAAGTGTTCAGTTTGAGGCTGAAAAAGTTTAGGGATGAGATTATTATGTGGGGGGGTGGGGTGTGTGTTTGCTTTTTAAGAAAAAATGGGAGGTTCCTAGAAACTGTAAGTCGAAAATTTGACATTTGTAATTCTTCTTTTCTAGGTGTTTCAGGCTTCAGCTGCAGATCATGAAAAATATGGTGGGGACCCACAGAACCCTCATAAATTACATATTGTTACCAGAATAAAAAGTACAAAAGGACGTCCATATTGGGAAAAAGATATAATAAAGATGCTTGGATTAGAAAAAGTATGCAAGCATTCTAGTCATCTTTAGTGTTATTTAAATTTGCTTTCAATTTTACACTTTTTAAACTTTTAGGTATATACTATTTCTCATGTTTAAATGTATTACTTAATGTAACTTATTTGTGAATTTGATTTAGACAGAATGAACCTTCAATTTAACATTTTGCTGAACCATGGAACCTTCTACTTTATAAATTGATCCATAACATTGTTTATTTTGTTCATAGGCACATACCCCTCAAGTTCACAAGAACATCCCTTCAGTGAATGCAAAACTGAAACTGGTTAAACATTTGATAAGGTTTGTTGTTTGTTATCTCAGCAGTTCTAAAAATGTGTTACCTAGTGTAATTCTAAGTGCATTTTTTTATGTCATAGAATCAAGCCCCTGAAGTTGCCACAAGGACTTCCAACAGAGGAGAACATGTCTAACACGTGCCTCAAGAGCACTGGGGAATTAGTGGTGCAGTGGCATCTGAAACCTGTGGAGCAGGAAGCCATTGAGTCCTGATGCCGTCACAGCTTCAGATTAAAAAGTGCAAATCATTTTTATTTAAAGATGGTGAGAAAGTGTTTTCATTAAAATATATTGTAAATTCTAGTCATTTCCACTGACTAAACCTGCTGTGATTCTTTCTTATTTTAGACTTTGAGGTTTTAGTGCTATTATTTGGTTTAATTCTCTCACCTTTCTCCCTAATAGTTTCACTCCAAAATGGGTAAGAATGGCATTATTCAAATATCTAGGTTTGTTTGTTTGTTCCACTCTGGCAAGCCAGCTGGATCTTCCTAGGGCACAGGGTGGGAGCTTTTCTGAAATAGCGGGGGTCAGTGAGGGTTCTCCCCTCTCTTTCTTTGCATGATGGTACAGCCTCAGAGCAATGTCAAGATCCAGGGAAACTTTGCTGGAGACACATAACTGGGGCCTGAGTTCTCTGATCACCTTGTACTCATATGTTATGAGAATTGACTAGTGGTGGGAAAAGATTAAAGCACAAGGAAAAGTTGATTTGAAAACTTTATTCTTTTTGTTTCAGTGTTCCCCTCAACAACTAAGTAATGACTGAATGTCATTCACTTTAGGATAGAGTCTCATAGCTTCACCATGAATGAGCAGAATTACAATTTGATTACAGTTAGCATTGCTGTATTTTAGAGTAAGAGGGAAGATGTGCGTTTTCTGATCATGTCTCTTTGATGTTAAAATCATTGTCCATAAAATATACATTTCTGGCTATTATATCATTAGAATAGTCTTAGAGTGTAGTCAATCTGTTCACATCAAGGTTTGTAATGTTATCTATACCTGCATTATATGCTACAACCTCTCCTGTAAAGAACAGAAAAAAAGAACATCATCAAGGGTGAAGATGCAGCAGGACCAAACTTGATTTTGGGGTATATTAAAGGTACTACTCTTGAAAAATAAAAGAAAGAAAAATTATCTGGGACTCCAGCAGTTGTAAATCACAGTCATCCCACTGGGATTTCTGAATCAGAAATTGTTTACCTAGGTGATTTCATGAGTCCATCTTACCCCCTCCTGTGTGATTACCAGCCTCTGCCTAAGGGTCTTCCTGCCTGCTGAGAATCCATCTGGGACTTAACACCTGGGACTATGTACCTGGGGGACAGAGCCAGGGATAGCAGGGACTCTGAAGCTAGTCTGAGTGTGTTCAAATTCCAGGTGTGTGTGACACTTCAGAGTTGTATGTCCATGTACAAACTGCTAATCCCTGTAAGTCTTTGTTTTCCTGTCTGCCGAAAAGGTATTACAGCGCCAAGCTCCCACAATCTGCACAAGGGTTAAAGAGATAGCATCTAAAGTGCTTATCCCTGATCACAAAAAAATCTGCTCTGGCCAGGTCAGACTTATTGTAGTACCTTGGAACATCTAGGATAAGTCAGTAGTCATGTCCACATGTCCTGGAAAGCATTATCATAAGACCATTTTTACTTAGAAGCAGACATGATGACACCAGAAAGTCATAAAATGTCCTAGAAGGCTCCTTGTAATTCTTACCCTGCATCTGTGCATGTAAGATAGTATCCAGTAACAATCCCAAATCTATACATCATGTACAAACAAGAGAAGAATTAATGAAATGATCAGGTGGGGCTGTCCTCTCTCTTTTGATTCTTCCCCCTTCTTGTGATGATAAAATGCTAAGCACTGCTGGCCCTCTTTAGAGAGTATTTCTCAGGGCAACCTGACTTGTGCGTTTACCTGGTTGCAATCGTCATATTGGCTCAGTGAATCCTATGCTTTATACATTCGGCCTCAGTTTCCTTTAGGTCAATATTCCAGTCTTCTTAACCTGAGAAAAGGTTAAGTCACTTGATCAGCCCACAGCTAATGATCAGGGAACTATGGGAATGCCTGAGGTACGGGTACTTCAGGAAGCTCATACATGTTCATTCACTGCCTTTCCCAGCCCCAGAACCAATGCCCTCACATGCCAGAGCCTCACCCGTCTCTCAAGAAAGGCTCGGACACAAATGCTCAAGCCGATTATACCTTAACCTTTTCTCAGGTGGTCGATGGCCAACAGCTGTCTGCTGTTTTAAGCATCTTCTGATTATGTCTCAGGCAGACCACAGGCCTGCAGGGAGCTTGCCCCACTCCACCCCTCACAACTTCCATGGATCCTGGGTGCTGGATCCTTTCATTAACATTGTTTCTTTAAGGCTCTGTCCTGATGAAAATGCAGATGCCTCAGTCTGAGATAATGTGCAGAAGTACCTTAGTTATGTTTTGGTAGCAGAGCTGGAGCAGAAATGACGTGATGAATCACATTAAGGTAACAGTAGGTTCAAACTCGGCCCATACTGAGGTAACACCAGACCAAACCAGATGATGAGGAGGCAGCCCTGACTTATCCCAGGGCCGATGCTGAGGTATAAGCAGCTTGAGCCTTAGCGTCCGAGCCTTTCTTGAGAGACAGGTGAGGACCCGGCATGTGAGGGTGTTGGTTTGGGGGCTGGGAAAGGCAGTGAATGAACGCGTATGAACTTCATGAAGTACCCATTTGTAAAGCTACACAACTAAGCCAGTTGTCAAGTAAGGCAAATCATAACTAAAACCAAAATGTTTCATTATTTTAGTTATACTGTTTCCATTTACATTGTCAGATATAGGGCTCAGGCCCTTCAAACCCATTGTACAGACTGGGTCACCAGACCCCAGACACGCAGGTCCACAAGCTCTAGGTAATTGGGAAAGATCCTGGGAGCCATTGGCAGATGACACAAGCTCAGTCCTCAGCAGCAGCTTACAGCACAGCAGGTCCAGCAGCTTATAGGTCTGGCGGTGGCAGCAGCGTCTCGGAGGGTCCCAGAGACCCTATCAGCAACAGCTTGCAGCAACAGCCTCCAGTAGCAGTAGCGGCCTCCCCGTGGCCCCCTGGGGGCATCCCAGGGGTGGGGGGGCACCATGGATCAGAGCCCCTCATCCTTTATAGTTAAGTCATAACCCAGGACACCTGGGTGCACATGCAGAATTACATTAGAGAATAACCAAGGAACACCTGGGCAAATGTGCCTATTTACATCAAGTTCTCGGCAAGATTCTGAACATCTGAGGGGCCCTGACCATTTTCCTATATTTTCCCAACACCATACCTCAGGCATTCCCAGATTTCCCTGATCATTACCTGTGGGCTGACCTATTCTCGGGCTCCTCAGGGGTAAAATGGACATATGAATAGTTTTCTAGGTCATGATTGTTTTGTGTATTTGATGGAATAATTCAGTGATTTAAAACTTACAAAGGGTTAGACGATGGAGGCAAGAAACAGCATGCTCTGAGTCCTGAGGCGTAAGTCAAGAGCTGCCCCCTCGGCCTGGATGACGCAGGTGAGGAGCACGCTGAAAACACCACTTCACGGGTGGCCCGCCACAGCCATGGCTGCTGCAAAAGCAGCTCGATGCCACAGCAGTAGACACAGCCACCATGCAGGCGGCCAGCCAGACACAAGACTGCAGTGACACAAGGAGAGTCACCAGCAGAGACTGGAAAAAGAAGAGGACGTCTCTCTCCTCAGAGCCCACTCCAGCGTAATAGAAGAAGCAACTGCTGTACCATGCCCCTGCTTTATTTCTGATTTTAGTAATTTCTGTCTTCTTTTTGTCTTGGTCAGTCGAGATAAATGTTTTCAATTTTTAAAAATTTTTTTAAAGAATCAAAAAAAAAAGGTAAGCAGTGTACAAAGCCCTAGATGTACATATTTTAATCAAACATTAACTTTACATAATTCTGTCACCACTCCCCCAGGGTGACGGAGATGGAGACGCAAAGGATTATTCAAAGCCCATTTCTCCTGAGCAATGAAAGGCCCAAAGGGGTTAAATCCCAGGAGACAACTTCTTCAAGAAAGAAGGAATTCCTGGGAAATAACCCCAAACTAGGTTTTCTCTCCGTTTTTCATTGTCCAGCCAAGAAAGTTACAGAACACAGGTGGTTAATCAGTCATAGTGAAATCATAAACAAACTGGCTAGGTAACAATTTTCATTAAAGCAGGTGCAACTTAAAAATAGTTCAAGCAATTTACCATCAAAGGAGTCATAAAACTAAGCTATGTGACATACAAAAGAACCAATGAGATAATCGTTATGGCAATACTTAGTTCCCTAGGAAAGTGAAATGTGGAACCAACCACTAATTGGCAGAGTAGCCTTGAAGCTTTTAGCGTACATAATTTTTCATAATTAGGTTTAGCTGCACCGAGGACATCTGCCCTTAGAGCAAACACTTGCTGTGTTACAATTTTCTTATCCACACCAGAGACTTTTTAGTCCTGTGAAAGTTTTCTGTTTTTTCCCAAGCTTAGCATTTCTATGTGCAATACTAAAAAGTTAAGCCATTCCCTAAACTACAGGACTTTGGTCCTGCTAACCACTACAGGGCTGTAGCCCCACTATGCTACAGCCTAAACTAAAGGGCTTTGGCCCTTCTAGGCCCTTCTAACAGCTAAGAACTGTAGTCCTACTAAGATAAAGATCCTACTAAGCTACAGCCTGATCTAAGGACTGTGGTCCCTCTAATCTAAGGGCTGTGGCCCTACTAGGCTAAAGGTTAAGGCCCTGTGAAATACATGTGCTTTATTGATGTTAGTACCCTCCACATAATTCTTTTAGGGTATAATAATCTTTATATATGTTGCGTAACTTGTTAAATATGTAACTATCATGTAACCATCATTCATTTTCTTTGGCAGACTGTTATGGGAGATTGAAATCAAGCTCAAAACTCATTATATCTAAGTGTTTTTCCTTTATTTCTTTTCTGCATCTCTTAGGACAGTTTTGAATTTTCTAGATCAGATAGTTAAGATTTTTGTTTTCAAGAGTTCATCAAAATACATTTATATATTATTAAATAAAATTTTTAAAAATAAAAGTAAAAAAAAAGTTTATCAAGGATTAGTAATGACTGTTGAAAACCACCCTTGTGCCTGGAAGGCCATTCAGCCTGTTTCCTCCAAACCGCATCTGTAAAGGAAAAGCGATGATCTCCACTTGACAGATGAGAAAACTGGAGCCCAGAAAGGCCTCTGATCCTTTCTGTTAACCTCAGATTTCACACACCAGATGTGAATCTGGCCTTCCCAGATGCAGGCTTGCCCCACCCCCCAAAGTTTCCCACTTCCCTAGAAGGCCCAGGGCATTTAGTATGCAGAGGACTTTTAGCTGAATTGTAGGACCCCATTTTACACGGTTGGGGGAGGTGGGGCTGCCGGGAAGAATAATGGTGGCTGCTGTGAGGTGTATGGAAAGTCCAGACCACCCTGCAAACATCTAGAGGCAGTGACCTCTGGGACGTATGATGGGGGAGAGACAGGAGACAGGGCAAGGACAGGCACAGAAGGCATTTGACAAACGGCAGGTGAAGTCGTTCAGGTGCGAGGGTGCAGCTGGTTTCAAGGAGGTGCCTGGGCAGCCTCCCTAGGCTCACAGAAGGAAAAGGAAAACTGGCCTTGAGTGAAAATAGCTGGGGTCAACCCAAGCTTTTCATGAGACTGTAATCATCATTCGGCCTCCGTTTGGGTAAGAGCCCCTAAACTACTAAGTGGGCCAGTGGTAAAAGGGCTCTTTAGAATGTGCTCCCTTTATATTAGACATTCTTTTCACAACATCTGCTAATAGTAATACCAACTGGATATCAGAAAATGGGGAAGCTCAATAGACTCTCTGAATCACCGATTACCAATGATTTGATAGTTCACAAAGCATTTTTAAGTATCTAAGAAGAGAAACTCACACCACCATGGAAGCAGGGGCACTCGAGGAGATAGGGCTGGGACTTCTGGGGCCTTCTGCCTTCATGGTTAGGAGCTGAGTCTCAGGCTTGGGATAAAGGACTCCTTCCCAAAGAGATGACCCTGGCAGCAGTCATGTTCTCTCCTGTCCAGCTCAGGTTGGGGCCTGAGGTCAAGCCTATGAGACCAGCCTTTTGTCCCATTGGAGAGGAGAAATATGGCCCTGTTGGGTAAGATTCCCCCACCCTGCCCAGCTCAGCCCACTCTCCACAGGCCTCAAAGCACATAAACTTCTGTCTTGGAGCAGGTGGAATAGACAGGAAATAGGGGCAAGGGACCAAGCACAGAACCTGTTCTGGACTTAGGGTTTCAGGCTGTCTGCTCACCACCTGTTCTGACTATGTGCTATATAAATAAATAGGTGGATGGTTAGATGGTGGGTTAATGGATGGATGGATAAATGAAGAGCTTAATATAGTTTTTAAAATGCAGTCTTGAGCCTGTTTTGAGGCCCTGGCTAAAGGCCATCAGTTTTTCTTAAGCAGTCAATTAAGTCTACACCCCCAACAACCTCCCATGTTGGGCTCTTATACTCCAGGCAACTATCCACCTGTTCTAATCACCCCATGGCCAGGTACCAGACAACCACAGATAGCCCTTACGCCCCAGAGCCCACTGAAATTATTCAAACTGCCAATCCTAAGCCTGCTTACCCTGTCTCACCCTCTCCTTTCTGCAGGAACCACCATAAAGGCACTTTCCCACAGTTCCCCTCTCTCTTCCCTCTGCCTCTTGACTGACCCAGGTGATTCCCAGTGTGGCCCCTTGTGGTGTGATGTGTGCTCCCTCTTTGGGGATCTGTGAGTGTAAAAATTGTCTTTTCAATGGCAGTCATCTCCTGATCTGTTGACCTTACCATACCTAAATAATAATGAAATCTATTAAAACAAATGATGGGTAGATAGACAGATGAATGAGAATAAAACACGAAAGTGAGGAAACACAGCTATAGTGACTGTTCCTATAACACTCCAGCCCTAAAAGCAGCCACAGAGCACACCCTTCCTCCCAATGCACCTATGGTCCCATCAACCCAGCACCTCACCCTGATGCTGTGGGCTCTGGACATAGAGTGGCCATTTAACTGGGATAAGGGGGACAACATGGAAGGTTCCTCCTACGAAAGGTACAAAAGGGACCTTTGTCCTCCTGAAACGAATGGCTCCCTAGGCTCAGCCAGAGCAAGAAGGGAGGCACAGAGTGGCCGGGGGCTTCTCTCAAGGTTCAGGGCCCTGCAGGCAGATAGTAGCACAACACACCTCTCAGCTTTGGGGTCCGCTTGGGAAATGTGCAGCTACTGTGTTCAACTTTATAAATCAGAGTCTTGGTGGCTTGATAGATATGCTTCTCACTATTCCGGGTTCCCATGGGTTTGTAGCCTCTTAAATCAACCTAAGATATTTAGATGAAAGGATGGATGGTTCTCCAGGGAGAATTCAATCCTTCCAGTTCCTGTTGTGATGTGGGGGTTTTTTTTTGTTTTTTGTTTTTGTTTTTGTTTTTTTGCTTGTGTGTTTTTTGTTAGTTTTGATAAGTATTTTTTATTGTATTTATTTCAATTCTCTCCCTTTTGTCTTCAGTCGTGCTCCCTCAACTCTTTCATAAATAAATAAATAAGTTAAATAAATTCTATGTTTGTCTTGCTCAGTCTTCCACTTTGGGGAGTTATTACTTTTGGTCACAGTTCTCCCTGTGACACTTGGTCACTTACACTCATATCTCACAGCTTTCTCATATCCCCGTTTCAAAAATATCGGGGTCTCCAGTGAGGGTTTGGAGTTCACTGGCAAGGGGTGGTGTTTCTATTAAGCTATCCTCTGTATTTAAAAAACTAATTTGGCAAATCTTTCTGAATGCAGGACCTTGATTTAGCACAATTACAAGAAACTTCCTTCCCATAGATAATTCCATAGAGTATGGAATAGAATTTTGAAAGGCTCCTCAACCAAAACATCTCCCCCATCACTCTGTCGAGGGGTCTGACACTCTACTATTAGAAATGCAGTCATTTAAATAAGTTTTTGAGATCTATTGTACAGTATGGTGACTATAGTTAATAATCATGTAAAATATAATTGAAAATTTCTAAAAGGACAGATTTTAAATGTTCATGCCACAAAAAAATGATGAGGATATGAAGTGATGAATATAGTAATTATATTGATTTAATCATTCCATAATGTATACATATATTGAAACACCACATTATACCCCCATAAATAGACACAATTACCACTTGTCAATTACAAATAAAATAAAATTTTAAAAATAAATTAAGGTCTTGAGTTTTGAGGAATCCCTCAGGAAAGAGTTAGGTCTGAGCCACTAACTGAGCTACTCATTTCTGATGGGAGAAGGAGGTAGGGAAGTGAGGTCCTTGGAAAGCAGCAGCCTCGAGGGAGTGCAGGGGAGGTTGTGCCACAAGGAGAAAGCCAGGATTGGGTAGAAGAGGTGTAGAGGTGCAGGGAAGAGGAGACTCACTTTTTCCCCACTTAAATCTTGCAGCAGGGTATGAGTTGGGATCATTTTCATGGTATAAGATAAAACAGTCCCTTAATCTCCTCTCATGTTTTACAGCCAAACCCAACAGCTGACTGAACCAGCCTTCACCACTTTGCTGTCATTCCTGCATCAGCTTCCTCCGATCCGAATCCACTTCCTGCGCTTCCCCATCCATCTCTGAGAATTGCTCCAGTGTGGCTCTCGCATGAGACTATGGCCACGATGACCACTGGATCCTAACAAAACCAGTTCCTAATCTCTTGGATGTTGAACTTGTAGAGTAACATCCTTTGACGATCATTGCTGCAATCTTTTTGGAAGAAATTACCCCTAAGGACAGGGGGAGAAAGGGGGTGTCGTGTCTCCAAAATGGAGCGTGCATACCCAAGGGTGTGAGCATGGTCGATTGAGGTGTAGAGAGTAGGTACTACATATTCTATTTCCTTTTGTTTTTTCATCTAATCCTTCAAATTTATATTTTTGTATATGTTTCATATTATACCTTATATATCAGACTACAGTGCATATATGAAATGAACAAATAGCCCTATGCTCTAGAAATTCTTTACTGATAGGAATGCGCAATCAAGAAAGTTTTGATATCTGTGCTCTGCATAAGCTGCTTTGAAAAGAAGACCATCTATGTGAGTTATTCTTTAAAGGCATCACCCTGGGAAGGGACCTACTTGGTCTACCAGGTTGAAATTCTTCCTTTGGCTGCACTCTTGGGCCCGTGTGGTCCATAGGAGGAAATCAGAGTCATTAAACCTCTACATTTAAATGAAAACAGTCTTGCCCAGGCTAATCATTGGATATTTTGTTTGCTTTTTTGCAACATCTGACTCCACAAATCTTTCAGGGGATTCCAAATATCACATCTACCTTCATAGGTAATCTGCCTTTGCAACTGATATTCAAAAAATTGCTTCCTAGATAATTCCAAAGGATGAATTTTTTTAAATTATGCTGGGGCTTCCTGTCAAGATGGCAGAGTAGATGGTCCCCAGCATCACTCTCTCCCATAAATCAACCAATTTACAACTATTAAAAAGCAACAACAGCCAAGCCAGGGCCGCTAGAGCTCAGGGAAAGGGAGAAGAGACCTACAGAGTGCGTGAAGGCAGGAGATGCCACGATGAGAGAAAGAAAGGACTGCTCCTACCATTTCTAGCCGCAGCTGCTTCAAGGCTGGAGCAGGTGAGCTCATGGATCAAGAGCTGGCGAAAGCTGCAGCTGTGCCCTTCATATGGAGTTGCTTGGAGGCAGCAGGGGAGAAGAGGGCCTTGGTGGCCCCCAGGCCAGCAAGACCACTAACGGGGTTTCCATGGACCCACATAGGAGTGAGAAGCCATAGACAACTGAAAAAAAGGAGCCACTCAGAGGCTGGTGAGTCATCACAAGGGACCAGCACACGGGCTGTCCCATGGGAGGTGTTTGGAGCCTGGGCAGTAGGGGAGACGGGCCACCAGGGGAACATTGGGGCACAGCATGGACAGTTGATCTGCCCTCCAGTCAGCACAGGCCCTCTCAGTGGAGACTGGTCAGGCGTGTGGGACTGCAGGGGGTGCAGTTTGCTGGGGAGACTCGGGCCTGGACAGGAGTTTCCACACAACCCAGGTGTACCAGACCCTGTGAGGTCCAGAAGTACCTACAAGGTCAACCATTAAAACCTGAGCCACAAGGGCCGGCCCATGGCTCACTTGGGAGAGTGCAGTGCTGATAACACCAATGCCGCTGGTTCGGATCCCTATATAGGGATGGCTGGTTACCTCACTTGGGAGAGTGTGGTGCTGACAATACCAAGTCAAGGGTTAGGATCCCCTTACTAGTCATCTTTAAAAAAAAAAAAAAAAAAAACTGAGCTGCACAAAAAGCCTTCCCCAGAGAATCACCAGCAAAACAGCAATTTATCTCAACCACAGGGCTCAAATGCTGGTCCCCAGAGAAAGTTCCTCCATTTTAGAAGTAAACAAAGGACAATAAATTAGTTCCAGTGCAGAGTATAACTGGTGGGAACAGCATATAATCCAACACAGAACTGAAAGAAAAAACAAAATACCTACAAATCAGAGACAAAGTCTGATATTAACTAGTAAAGGTCTAACACCACCAAAGAACACCTATAAAACCTAGAAGGACCAGAAGCCCCCTGGGTTCCCAAGCCAGGGAGCCGGGAGGACCAAGGGTCTCTGTCACACCCCCTCAACAGTTGCAACCATCCCAGCGACAACCACTGAGCCACCATAGGAAGTACCCTAGGCTCCTGAGCCAGGGCGGTGGGGGGCCAATGGCCTTAGCTGCAACCCCCTGACATCTGCATCCAGCCCAACAACAACCCAGCCACCACTGGAAGCCGCCTGGTCTCCCCTACTGGAATGAGGGGGGCCATGGGCCTCAATCATGCCTCAACTCTTTCTCCTTCTTCTCACCCTATTTCCCTCTCTCTTCCCCTCTCCTCCCCCCCCCACCAACTGTTCTGCAACAACATCTTAGAATGAGTTGTGGAGCCAGGGGAAGCCAAACCCAGCCGCAACCAGGTAAAGAGCACACCCAAAACTCCATTTCCACACGGGTAGCCCACCATGGCCACCGCAATTGCCATGGCTGCCACAAAAGCGGCTGGTCTCTATAGCAGCAGTCACAGCCACCATGTAGATGGCACACCAGACTCTCAACTGCATTGACACAAGGAGAGGCACCAGTGAAGGCCAAAAAAATAAATAAATAAGAAGAAGAGGTCCTCTCTCTCCACAAAACACACTCCAGAGTAATAGTAGAAGCATCTCATTTATGATAATAGGGGAGGACTTGATCAGATCATCTAGGCAACAAACCAACAGAGGAACAGTTAATCTTTCAGATGGAGAGAACAAATCTATGGTTGTTGGGCGGGGAAGGGGGAAGTTGGGAGGGGGAAGGGGGGAAGGGGAGAGATTGTGTTGTAAGGTTGTCGCCCAGGAAAGGAACCAAACACTTAATTAAGAATTTTAACAGAATCTTTATTAGCCAGCTGGCGACTGCCTCCCTTAATTATTTTGGGAGAGCAGCAGCTAGCCTTGGTCTGGTGGAGTTTATAAAAGAAAAAAACACATCTCGTTGGCACATGGGTTTGTCTATGTGCACAAAGCAAGCTAGGTAGCTAGGTTACAGAAGCTAAAAGTGAGCAGTTAAAGCAATCAAGCATAAAAATTTTCATTGTGTGTGGTGTTCCCATGTAACGGTTCACTGTGTGTGGCTCCTGCTTCTATGCAACGTTTTTTGTTTCTATGAGAAGGTCAATGGTTTCTCATGCAGAGGGGGGTAGTCTGACAATGAGAATGGAGCAGTGCCTTCCCAAGATGGTGTTGGTATTGCTCAGGATTCTCTGCTACAATTGGATAAGGGGCAAAAAGAATAAGTATGATTTCTAACAATGAATATGCTGATAATAAATAAATAATAAAATAAAATTATGCTGGGAATTTTCCGGATAACAGATTGAAGGGGGACAAGGTTTCTTTGAGTATTAAACTGTTATATTTTACATTTCAAAATCAGTCACAATATTCTTAACATCCGAAACTGAGTATGTTTTTGTTAGATACAAAATGAAGGTGGTATATGAGGGAGAGAAAGATTCAGAGAAAGAGGATTTCCAGCCACATCTGACTGATATGTTGCCTTCTTGCAAATATATTAATCAGCTTCATACCAAGCAGTCAAGTGGAAATTGTGAGGGGAGTGGTGAGCAGTGGTGAATCCAGGATGTAGAAACGACGTTGTCACAATGCACGCAGGACATCGTGGTGAACGCACATGCTCTCTAGAGCCTGACATCCCTGCGTTTAAATCTCAGTCCTGTTCCTGGCCGTGTTCCTGGTTTTTACTCCTTTTTTTTTTTTTTTTTCTTTCTTTTCATTTAAATCCCTCTTTGTAAATCATCTTTCTTGCCTTTGGTCTTCCAAAAGCTACTGTGTGCCTTTTAGGTAAAAGAAGGGATTGTCCTGGCCAAACCGCCTTGCCTACTGGAGCATTGAAATGCAGATAAGACTGGCAGAGCACCAAGGATGTGAAGAGCCATGGAGAGAAATCAGCTTTCACAAAGGAAAATCAAGACATTCCACCCTTCACAGTATGACGAAGCCAGGTCCCGATGAGCAGGGAAGGATTATCACACCTAGATCAGAGCTGAGTTGGTGGAGCCCTTGGAAACACTGGGCTAGGCCCACAATAATCAGAATCAGATGGCTCGGACTGTGGAGTCCTTCCTTCTGATGTTATGCACACTTCCTGCCCCTCATGCTCACACTGAAGGTACTTACTGCTCTCAGGTTGCCTTACCACAAAAGCCTCCTGCCCTGAGCAATTCCTGCATGTGCCTGTCCATTTATAAGAACTACTCTCACACACATAGAATCAAAGCTACATAAGAACTATAAATGCCTTTAGAGGCCATCTCATTTATAGGTGGGAAAAATGAGGCCCTGAGCAACGCAAAAATTATCCCAAGACACCAGCTGAACAGAGGCAAAATCAAGGCAGGAACCTGCCTGCATTTCATTTTCCAGATTCCTCTCGAGGGTGTCCGAGGTAGTAAGTGATGGATCATAACCGGTCGTGGGTATACAGGGGAGACAACACCAAGTTCTTTTATGTATAAAGTTGTGGGTCTTGACGGAAGCCTTCTAGACAAAACCCCTGCCTTCGTAACAAAAGTAAAGTGATTTCTTTTAATAAAGTAACTCTCATTTCACAGTGCAGAGGAGGGGCAGGGAAGCAGTGCCACTATTCACTCGAGAGACAGACTTTCAGGCAGAAGTGACACTGAGGAGATCACAGGTGAGTACCTAGGAGGCATTCTCCATACCAGGCACCTTCGC
Organism: Cynocephalus volans; assembly: GCF_027409185.1. NCBI lineage: Eukaryota > Metazoa > Chordata > Mammalia > Dermoptera > Cynocephalidae > Cynocephalus > Cynocephalus volans. The sequence continues at coordinate 95,365,426 of NC_084473.1, read as the reverse complement.
TGTTGAGCTTCCATGAGGCTGCAGTGTAAAAAAAGATCTAAGTCTAATTTTGCTTCCAGTATCACAACAGTTTTTCTTTCCTTTTGGAGCTGCTGCCTCCTGGGAGCTGGCAGAAGGAAAATTTCCAAAGCAACAACAATTGTAATACTCCATATGACAGGATCTTTTCCAGTTCTCATCCCCTTCAGCAATCCTTACAACCCGCATCCCACAGCCAGAGTCAGGGGAGATGTGGAGAAATTTGTGATTATTTTTTCCTCTGAGGGATATCATTCAAATTCTTGCTATCTTAGTATTTCATGGTCCACAAAGCTACCATACACTTTCAGCTGTCCCCAGCTATCTTAGATTGGGTTCCCCAGAAGTGGATTCTGAGATGACAATGTGTGTGAAAGTAATTTATTTAAGATGTGTTCTTAGGGGGAAATGTAGAAGAGTGAAACTGGGAAGGAAAGGAATCCAAGTAAGGGTATGCTATCAAGCAAATGCCTACAGAAAGTAATTTTGACTCGATTCCACAACTAGCTCTGAAGACAGTGCAGGTCACATTGTCATGATCGAGGCAAAGGAGCTGATATATTGAGACTCCCACACCCATCAGTTATTGTTGAATATTTGTAAGGGGTGGGTGTGGGTATGGTAAATTCCCAGGCCCTCCTGGATAATTTTGCTGTAGAGGGCAACCCTCTGACAAAGAGGCTCTGATGCTGACTCTTGGGAGTAAAGGTAATGAGGAAGCTGCTGAGCATGAACACCGGTCAAGGCATCCGAGGGAGCGGGGTGGACACAGTCCGCTCCTTGCACCACTCAGATCCACTTCTGCTACATAGCAAACTCATTCCACTGGATATCTAGGACGGTAACTGGTCACAATTTTAGAATAAAACCTAGAAATGGATGGCGATTGAGAAAAACTACAGCCCCTGCAGCCTCAGTTGATCCCAAAGCCATAATCGATATTTACCATCTCCCGCCACCACCCCTGTTCAAGGCTCACCTTACCCTCAGCCAGTACTTCAGCTGGCCTGGGTTCCTTCTTCAATAGAATGGCCCAGAACTTCCTCTCTGAGAGGTCTGGATGCCTTGTCACTGCGCTCTTCTCAGGCTGAGGTGTAATCGCCTTCTCACAGTCCGCATATGGCACAGGACCACCAAGATATGCCCTAGTAAATCTTCTGAGTCCCAGACATACTTCCTTGTGCTCCCATTATGCAGAAGGAACTCTCTCTTCTCTTGAGGCTTACTGTAATGATAACTCTTCTTTGCCTGCTGTTTCAATAGCATACGAGCCCCCAAATGATCAGGTGGCAGCCATATTTTAGGTTCAGTGATTCACCGTGTCCCTTTGTAGAAATGTTAGAAATGTTCCCCACTGTCATCTTTGCTGCCTTGATCCTAGAAACCAGGTCCTCCGGACTTACTGAACTTAGAGTTGCAGGGACTGGAAATGCAGATACCCCTACTGGCTCACTGGGAGTGATGTAGAGAGATGATTGATACTCCTGTTTCCAACACTTCATTTCTGGAACCATATACTCTACCTGTTGAGAACCTGGCACGGTAAAATAGCCATTGGTTCCAGGTTGTGGAAATATACAGGGACTGCCCAAATGAGAACACACAGAAGCTGTTGATTCAGAGCTCGCTGTGGCAAGGGAGTCAGCCATCATCCCTTGCATTTGGCAGAAACTCAGAGGCAGGTGGGGTAGTGGGAAAGCTTTAGAATGAAAAAAAAAAAAGGAATAATGTAGGTTTAGTATCAGAGGGGTAATTCCTAAATGTATGGGCCTTCCAAATACTTCCATAGGAGGAGAGCCAATGTGTCTCTGAGGGAACGAACCATGTGGCCGTGAGGACTAGTGGGAGTACTGTTGGAAGGGAGCTCAAGGGTTTTTGAAAGTTTTGTGAACTTTAAGGATGACTTTGGTTCTTTTACCTTTCCAGAAGATTGTAAGTGGGAAGGGCAGGGCAGTTTCTGATAAGGGATAATGCCTGACAGAGTTTTGTTTATAACGGTTCCAGTAAAGCATGTGCCTTTGTTCCTTGATATGCAAGTTGGTATGCCTCAGGCTGGAAATAAAATCAAGCAACTTTTTAGCAACTATAAGCACTGTAGATTTTTGCCAAGAAAATACTTTAACCCATTCTAAAAATAGACATACAATAACTAAAACATATTCAAATTCCATGGAGGGTGAGCACTGCATAAAAATCCATCTAAAGGTGTTCTAAGAACTCTTGAGGCTCAGGTTGCTGGCAATGTCTTACCTTTACAGTTTGTCTAGTATTTATGTTATTGGTAGATGACACCTGACCCAAAAATAATCTCCGCTGCCTTCTTCAAGTTTCTCCGCCAATGTTAATTTAAGATAGTAACCAATTTTTCTGTACCATAATGAGTAGTTTCTTGGAGAAGTTTAGCCAATATTCACTGGAAAATCATCTGGTACCACCAAGCAGCCATCTTGGGAGCACCTGAGATTATCTGACTGAAGGGTACAACCAGATTTTCTCCCATTATTTTCTTGCATAATAAGGGACTAAACATTAATATTTTATAGTGGCCTCTTGGATCCCTCCTGTGATTCCTTCTTTGAGGGCTTAGTTAGGATTGCAGCTTTGGTTAAGGCTGCTTGTTTGGCACAATGATCAGCTAGAGCATTTCCTTTTGCTTTCATATCATCTTTTTTGTATGGGTCTCAATCTTGATAACAGCCACCTCTCTAGGAAGTAGGACTACCTTTAACAGTTCCCTAATTTGTCCATTTTTTATGAGAATTTCAGCAGAGGTAAGAAACACTCCTTATTTCAAAAGCGTTCCAAAGTCATGTGCAATGCCAAAAGCATACCTGCTATTTGTATGTGTTCACTCTCTAGTCTTTTGCTGGTTGACATCATCTATTAAGTGCAACAAGTTCTGCTATCTGGACTGATTTCACCTCAGAGAAAGAGCGCTCTTCTATAGGAGAGCTTAAATTAGTGATAGCATATTCTGCTTGATAATCTCCAGTTTTGGTTTGAGGAATTGTCAGGCTGGATCACAGACCCCTCTACCCGGTCCTGTGCAAGTCCTGAACCACATACTGGAAAGAAAAACTGAGTAGCCACTGGCAAAGTGGACATGCTTTATTTTTAGACACGAGCTCTGCCGACCAGCAGTTTAGAGCCACTGCCTTCCATACCGAAAGGTACACACAAGCGGCAACAAGCCAAGGGGTACACAGGCGCACACGTGCACTAACTCTACTCCGACATAACTTGTTTACAAAGGATGTGCTGAATCATACCCGGCCGGATATGAGACCAGGGGGCCTGACCAAACCAACTCCACTTTCTTCACAGGGATAATTCATCAACAAATCATATTAGGTGAAGGTTCTCGATGAAAGTAGAAATAGAAAGTTCCCTAACTGAGGCAAGACAATAATGAAGTTCCCCTTCCTCTGATAGAGGCAAGAGAGTGGTAGGGTTTCAGGAGTTTGCAGCAGTAAATAGCAATGTGAGAGGGAGAGAGTAACAGAATCTCACAAAAGGTTAATTGGCTGGCTGGGAAGTACTGTGTGCTCTCAGTCAGCACTAATGCCTGAACTGCACGAGAAATCGTGAGACCATGCAAGATGACTAGAATTAGTTCAGTAGAAGCACCAAGTTTTGCAGTGCCAGCTACTGCCCTAAGACAAGAAGGATAAATAAGCCTTTGCAACCACGTCAAGGCTGTAGGAAGTCATGTGTTTTTTGATGGGTCTCACAAACTTGAGTTAAAATCCCAAGGGCTTGTTCCGATAGCTCATAAAAATAGACAAAGGGGATTTTTGTAGTTAGGAATAGAGGGGGAAAGAAGCTGTTGAAGAATGGAACCTGAAGACCTGTTCATGTTTGAGTTACTAGAAGTGTCACAATCTCAGAAAAATTTGGCATCCATTCTTTGCATTTGCAAGTTAAACCAAGAAATCTTCTCAATTGTCATTTTGTGAGTGGTCTAGGATACATTTAGATAGTCTTTAGTCTATCAGGAGAGAATGTTTTTTCCCTCCTTAAATAGGTCATGCCCCACATATGGACTGTGTTTTGGCAAAACTGTAAACTATCTTTTACAACTCTGTGTCCATTTTCTGTTAATTCTGAGAGAAAATAAATGGAATTCTTTCTTCTCTAAACAAAGTAGAGAGGGCTTTGGTCAACCCCTGAGGCATGACTATATCAATGCCTAGGACATGAATATATCCAGCTATATTGTTGACCTCTTCAGGAGAAGGCAAGAAGATGTTGGCTGTCCGAGTCTAGGGACACACTGAAAAAGGCAGAGCAGTGGCTTCAGGGATAATTGATGACAGGATGGTATCTGGATTAATTACTACTGAATTAAGGGATAAAAATTTTATTGATGAGCCTGAGGTCTTGAACAAATCTATGTCCTCATCCCATTTTGTTTCTTCACGGGCATGGCAGGAGAGTGACAAGAGCTAGCACAGGGTGTAAGAAGGCATTTGGATACAAGGTCTGCAACTACAGATTTGAGTCTTTCCTTTTCTTCTGGCTTCAAGAAATGTTGGCAAAGTTTGGGAAAAGGTTTGGTAGGATCATCTGAACTTTAATATGTTCTGCTCAAGTATTTTTCCTATGTCAGTAAAATTTTTAGCCCATAAAGTGCCAGATATGATGTCAAGATCTTTATTTGGGATGTGCATCAAATATAATGATGATAGCAAGCTATATCCAGTGCAGACACAACTTTACTATGAATTGAGGAGTGTATTAGATTCCTAGGACTGCCATAACAAAGTATCATAAACAGGGTGGCTTAAACCAACAGAAATGTATTATGGCTCAGTCTGGAGGTCAGAAGTCCAAAATCAAGTTCTTGGCAGGATTGGTTCCTTCTTGGGGCTCTCAGGGAGAATCTTCTGGATTCTGGGAGTTTCTAGCAATCTTTAGCATTCCTTGACTTATACATACATCACTCCTGTCTCTGCCCCTTCTTCATATGGCATTCTTCCCTGTGTCTCTTCTGTGTCTCTGCATCCAAGTTTCCTTATTCTTATGAGGACACCAGTCATTAGAAGAGGGCCCATTCTAATTCTATACAACCTCATCTTAAATGATTACATCTGCAAAGAGGTAATATTTAATTAGAGAAGATACCTTGTATGGTATTATATCAAGTATCTATTGAGACTTGTTTTGTTGTCTAAGATATCATCTATATTGGATAATGGTCCATGAGCAAACATATGTTCCAAGAGAAGCTCATGTGTTCTGCTGTTGTTGATTGTTTTATGTAAGTGTATTAGGTCTAGTTGGTTTATAGTGTTGTTCAAGTCCTCTATTTCCTTACTGATCTTCTGTGTAGAGGTTCTATCAATTATTGAAAGTAGGATATAGAAATATCCACCTTACTTTAGAATTATTATAGAATTGACTATTTTGCCCTCAATTCTTTCAGTGTTTGCTTTATCTATTTTGGGGTTCTGTTGTTTGGTGCATACATATTTATAATTTTTATATCATCTTGATCAATTGACCCTCTGATCATTATATAATGACATTTTTGTTTATTGTAATGAGCTTAAAGTCTGTTTTGTCAGATATTAATATAGCCACCCCAGCTATCTTTTGGTTATTTGCATAGACTATCTTTTTCCATTCTTTCACTTTCAATCTGTTTGTGTCTTTGGATCTAAAGTGAGTCTCTTGCAAACAGCATATCATTTGTTCATGTTTTTGTCCATTCTATCAGCTTCTGTCTTTTAATTTGTGAGTTTAATTCATATACATGTAAATTGATTAAATTTGATAAAGAAGGATTTACTTCTGCAATTTTGGTATGTGCTATCTATATGTCTGTATTATTTTTGTCCCTCAATTCTTCCAATACTACCTTCTTTGGTGTTTGATTTTTTTTTTTCTAGTGTACCTTTTTGATACCATCCTTAACTCCTTTTCTTTATATTTTTTCAGTTATTTTCTTAGTGGTTGCCATGGTGCTTACAATTAATATCCTAAATTTATAACAATCTAGTTTGAACTGATACAAATTTAGCTTCAATAGCTTACAAAAACTCTGTTCCTATACAGTTCCATTCTCTCTTTATGCTGTTTTATTGTCATAAATTACATCTTTATATATTGTGTACCTAATAACATAGATTTATAATTATTGTTTTATGCATTTGTCTTTTAAATCATGTAAGAAACAAAAAAAGAAGTTAAAAACAAGTATAGTAATACTAGATTTTATTTTTTGCCATTCTTTTTTGGGTTTTTGTTTTTGTTTTTTGTGGCATCTGGCTGGTACAGGGATCTGAACCCTTGACCTTGATGTTATAACACCACACTCTAATGAACTGAGTTAACCAGCCATCCTAGATTTTATGTTTATCTATGTAACTACCTCTACTGGAGTTTTTATTTCTTCAAATGGCTGTAAGTTACTGACTAGTGTGCTTTCATATCATTCTGAAGGACTCCCTTTAGCATTTCTTGTAGAGCAGGTCTACCAGTGATGAAATTTCTCGATTTTTGCTTATCTGGGAATGTCTTAATTTATTGATGATCCCATGTGCCTGATAAGCTGCTTCTCTGTTGCTGCCTTTAAGATTCTCTGTCTTGTCTTTTACAGCTTGATTATAATGTGTTTGGTGTAAGTCTCTTTGACTTTATCCTACTTGGGGTTTGAATGGCTGCCCAGACCTGTAGGTTTATGTTATTTATCAAACTTGGGAAGTTTTTGGCCATCATTTCTTTAAATATTCTTTCTGTCCCTTTCTCTCTCTCCTCTCCCTTTGTAGCTCCTGTGTGTATTTTGGTATGCCTAATGTTTTCCCCCAGAGCCCTTGAACTCTGTACATTTTTCTTCATTCTTTTACTTAATACCTTCCTCTCAGTGCTAGACAGAAATTTAGTAGAAATGAAAGATGAGAAGGATATAATTAATCAACTGTCCTATTTTTACTTATAGAGAGCACTACATCCAACAACTGCAGAATGCACTTTCATTTCACGTGCACATGTATTGTTTTCCAAAATATACTACATTCTGGACCACAAGAAGTCTCAGCAAATTTTTAAGTGATTGAAGTTGTATTAGTCTGTTTCGTGTTGCTATAACAGAATACCTGAGATGGGGTGATTTATAAAGAAAAATGATATTTATTGCTTACAGTTCTGAGGCTGGGAAGTCAAAAGTCCATCTGGTGGTGGTGACAGTGACCCAGGGGTCTCACATTGCAAGCTGTTGGAAGCAGAGAGAGCAGAGAGAGACAGGCTCTCCTCTTCTTTTAAAGCCCTCAGAACCACATCCCTAACCACCATTTTTAATCCATTCACCACTGTACAATCCTACAATCCAGTCACCTCTTCAAGGCTCCACCTTTCAATTACCGTAGTGGGATTTCCCACCCTCTTAACAGTCACAGTGGGGGGCTAAGTTTCTGTTACATAAAACTTGGGGAACACAATTCAAGATTCAGGGAGTTTTGGGGGGACATAATTCAATCCATTACATAAGTCATATAGAAAATATTCTCCAATCACTGTGGACTTAAATTTAAAAATCAATAACAGAAAGACATCTCCAAATGCTTGGAAATTAAGCAACACACTTCTAAATAACCTGTGGATCCAAGTAGAAACTATTTTTAACTAAATTATAATAAAAGTGTGATATATCCAAACATGTAGAATACAACTAAAGCAGTGTTTAGAAGAAAATCTATACCTTTAAATGATCTAAGCTTCAAGATCTAATCCAAATGATCACAAGATGCTAAGAAAAAAGGCAAATTAAAACCAACAAAAATAGGATAAAGAAAATAGTTATAATAACAGAAATCAATGAAATAGAAAGCATGCACTCAATAGAAAGATTAGCAAAGGCAAAAGGTGGATCTTTGGAGATTAATAAAGTGTAAAAAACACAAATTGCAGTATTAGAAACGAAATAGAGAACGTTTCTATAAAATCTTCAAAAATTAAAAATGGTAAGATTATATTATGAAAAACTATAACAATAAATCCGATAACTTAGATGTAATGAACAAATTGCTTGAAAAACACTACTTATCAAAACTGATACTAAAGAAATAGAAAATCAGCAAAGTCCTATGTCTGTTAAAGAAATTGCATCTGTAGTTAAAAACATGAGAACAAAAACAAAATTAAATCTCAGGCCCAGATGGTTTCACTTATGAATTCTATTGAACATTTAAAGAAGTAGTACTGGCTTCATATAAACTCTTCCAGATAACAGAGAAAGAGAAAACACTTTCCGAATCCTTAAATGATATGAGCGTAATCCTGATTACCAAAACCTAACAAGGATATTTTAGGAAGGGATAATTGTAATATCTTTCATAAAGATGGACATAAAATCCTTATTTAAAAAAAGCAAATAAAAGCCTAAAATGTATTAAAAAGTTAATGCATCTTGACCAGAAATACAAATTTGTTCCAATATTCCAAAAAAGTCAATCAATTTAATTCACCACATTAACATAATAAAGAAGAAAAACACATGATCATCTCAGTAGATGCAGAAAAAGCACTCAGTTAAATTCAATAGCTATTTGTTATTTTTAAAAACTTCTCAATACAGGAATAATCGAAAAAACTTTTTAATGTGATATGTGATGATTTTTTAAAATCTTTATGTCTAACATGATGCTTACTAGTAATATATTTAATACTTTCTCTCTAATATTGGGAATGAAACAAGAGTACTTTCTTTTTTACTTCAATTCAGCATTATACTAGAAGCTCTAGTTAGTGCAATATAGCAAGAGAAAGAAATAAAATGTACGAATATTGGAAACGAAAAAGTAAAACTATAGTTATCATTAGATGATATAATTGTGTACATAAAAATACAAAATAGTATAAACTATCAATTAGTAATAATAAGTCAATTTAGCAAGGTCTCTGAGCACGTTGTAAATATGAAAATCAATTGTATTTCTATATGAGTCACAAGTAACCAGAAAATTGAAAAAAAAAAAAAAACCTTACAATAGCACATATCAAAATAAAGGTGTACAAGACTTCTAAACTAAAAACTACGGAATATTGCTAAGAGAATTTAAAAATACCTCAAATAAGTATACTGGTATACCACATTCATGAATCAGAAAACGTGATGTTGTAAATATGGCAATTCTTCTTAAATTGATCTGTAGGTTTAATGCAATTCCAGCGAATATCTAGTCCATTTTTGGCAGAAATTGACAAGCTGATTCTGAAATTTCTATAAAACTTTAAAAGACCTAGACTAGCTAAGACAATAATAAAGAAGAACAAAGTGGGTGGACTTACACCACAGGATATCATGACTTAATACAAAGATAGAATAATCAAACAAGACAGTATTGGTAGGAGCAGAGAAAAATAAATTAATGGAATACAATAAAAAGTCTGGAAATGGACACATACATATACAGTTATCTGATTTATGACAAAGGAATCACTGCAACTCAGTGGAAAAATAATAGTCTTTGCAATAAATGTTGTAGACTAATTTGATAGTCACAGTGAAATAAAAAATCTTGACCCCAACACAAAAATTAACTCAAAAACTTTAAAAAGCCAAATAATCTAATTTTTTAAATGGGCAAATGAGCTAAATACAAATGGCCAACAGGTATATGAAAATATGCCCAACATCACTAATCATCAGAAAAATGAAAATGAAAACCATTTTAAGATATCACCTCACCCCAGTTAGACTGGTTATTATTTAAAAGACAGAGAATAGCAAATGCTGACAAGGATGTGGAGAAAGGGGAAACCTTCTGCACTGTTAGTGGGACTGTAAATTAGTACAGCCATTATGGAAAATGGTATGGAGGTTCCTCAAACAACTACAGATAGAACTGCCATACGATCCAGCAATCCCACTACTGGATATATATCCAGAGGATTGGAAAACATCATATCCAAGGGATACCTGCACTCCCATGTTTATAGCAGCTTTGTTTACAGCAGCCAGGCTGTGAAAACAACCTAACTGTCCATCAATGGACGACTGGATAAGGAAAATGTAGTATATATACACGATGGAATACTATTCAGCCGTAAAAAAGAATGAAATTCTGCCATTTGTAGCAACATGGATGAACCCGGAGAAAATTATGCTATGTGAAACAATCTAGGTGCAGAAAGAGAAATACTGCATGTTGTCACTCATAAGTGGGAACTGAACCCCAAAACAAACAAACAATAAGGGACAGAGAGAGAGAGAGAAAGAAAGAAACAAGAATCACAATAATATGTTGAACTTTTAGAAGGAGAGAAAAGAATTGTGGTTACAAAGATGGGTAAGTGGAGGAGGGGGTGAGGGAGGGAGAGTTAATGAGAAATTGGTTAACAGACACAAAGAATGATTACATATTGTAGTGATGAATAAGCTAACCATCCTCATCTAACCATCACACATTGTACACAGCTATTGAAAGTCAACTTTGTACCCCACATATATGTATAATAAATTGCCTTTAAAAAAATTAAGTCAAAATGGATTATGAAACTTAAATGTGAAAGATGAACTAATCAAGTGTCTAGAAAATAAAAAACACTGGAGTGTCATCTTCGTAATCTTGGAATATGCAAAGATTTCTTCGATAAGACACAAGAAGCACTATCCATAAAAGGAAGTATTGAAACAAATTCTTATTAGAATTAGTCATTTCTGTTCATCAGAAGATTTCATTAAGACAGACAAAATGCAAGCCCCAGCCTGGGAAAAGAGTTTCAAGATATATATCAGATAAAGAATTCATATCCAGAATATATATATAAAGTAATCCTAAAAAGCAATAAGAAAAAGACAACCTACAAAAAATTGGTGAAAGACTTTAAAGGCACAAAGCAAAAGAGGATATCCAAATGGCCTGTAAGCATATAACAAGGTTCTCATCATTAACTACCAGGGAGGTGTCAATCAAACTAACATGAGTCACCACTACATACCCATCAGAATAACTAAAATTAGGATTGACAATAACAGCTGTTGGAGAAGTATGGAGCAACAGTAACTCTTCATACTTTGCTGCTGGGACTAAATTGGTAAGAGCACTTAGGAAAACTTTTGGCATTTTCTTATAAAGCTAAAGAGACATCTACCCTATGACCCAGCAATTCCATTCTTGGGTATTTAATAAAGAGACTATCTACAAGCATATATCTACCAAAAGACTTGTAACAAAAATGTTCTCAGCAGCTTTCTTATTAATAGCCAAAAACTGATGATAACCTAAGTGTCTGTCAACAGAATGGATGAACAAAAAAAAAGAATTTTTTTTTTTGGTGGCTGGCCAGTACAGGGATCAAACCCTGGACCAACTGAGTTAACCAGCCAGCCCCTGAATAAATAAAATGTGGTTATTCATAAAATGGAACACTATCCAGTAATAAAAATGAACCAACCACTGATACATGCAACAAGATGGATCTCACAGGCATTATGTATTTTTCAGTTCTAGGATCACCATTTGATTGATTTATCACGTCTATTTGTTTGTTGCGATTTACTATCTTTTCATTCATTAGAAGGCTAATTTCCTTTACATTCTTGAGCATAGTTTTAACAGTTGATTTAAAATCTCTGTCTGCCAGTTCTAACATCTGGATCATCTTGGGGTTGTTCTCCCATTATTGATTTTTCTCTTGAGTATGGGTCACATTTTCCTGTTTCTTATATGTCATATGCAAGTAATTTTGAATTGTAACTTGAACATTATAAAAAATACATTGTAAAGTTTATAGATTCTGTTAAATTCCACTGAAAATTATTGATTTATTTTGTTTGTTTTCACAGACAATTCATCTGGCTGAACTCAAACCTCACACTCTGGGTCCTCTATGATGGGTAGCAATTGAATTTTCAGTTCAGTCTTAGCTGGGCTGCAAGGAGTCTGCCTGTGCACGGATGATTCAGGGCTTGGATAACAATTCGGGCTGAGTTATATCTAGACTTTGGGGGTCTCTGGATCTGCCCTATCTTTGACTTCCCCATCACTTTCTAACTGCTATTGTTTCCCTGAAATCTGTCTCTGGTTCTTTAAGTGAGTAGGAATTTGCATTTCTGAGTTTTAGCTGCCCCATATGACACTGGCTAGGGTCTGCCCTCATATTAAGAGCTGTAAAAATGGGAAAATCACTAAATGTCCTTCCCTTCTTCCAAGAGTTGAAATGCATCTAGAGCCTACGTGCATTTGCTTCTTCTCCAGGGTTTTTAGGTAGTTGCTTTTTTATATTTTGTTCAGAATTTATATTAACTGAGAGAAAATTGGCTTGATAGAAGATTCTCAGCCATTACCAGAAGTGGTACCTGAAATTTTCTAGATCTTGATCTGGGTGGTAGTTACATGAGTCAATACATACATAAAAAGTCATCGAGATGTAGACTTTATAGATTTGTGTGCTTTACTGTACAAGTTATAACTCAAAAATCTTTAAGATGGGGAAAATGGGGTGATTTGTAAAATACCTAACAGGAAACATCTAACACTCTTTAAAACGGGGGTTTGCATGCTCAAATGCCTACAAATGCCAAGCTGGTCAGGTGCAGGGATAAGGAAGACTGGTACGTCTCTGCTTAACTGGGAGGCTGAGCTCACGTAGAGTGTGCAGGGAAGCCAGGCCTTTTGTCCTCCAGCCAATGTGAAGGCAATCCCAGAGAGGAGATGACCTGAATTAGGTAGGGAAGCTGGAGAGCCTCACTTTTGTGTATACACTCCTGATTTTGAAATTTCAGCAACTTAATTTAAACATATATAAAACTATGTTAGAGGTCTAAACAAGTCTGTGAGTATTGTGTGTTGGCTATCATTAACATCTGCTTTAGCTGTTTTAAGGATTGCATGGGACACCCATATACAGCATCTTAAATCCTCTCAGGCTCACCTCTTACTACAGCCACCGTTGTGGTGACTAGTTCTTTGTGGCTTCAACGATTTTTCCCACAGGTAAAACCTGACAGTGCCTTGCCTGAGGCTGGCACTGCACAGCTCTCACTTCCTTCCCCTAAAGTCCCTCTGAATATGCTGCATGCACACCTGGCAACTGCAGAGCAGTCCCTGACCAGCGGAGGACAGGCGTTCATGGACCACTGTCCACCCAACAAGTGGTAGCCATTGTTACAGCTTCTGTTACCAGAACAGATTAACAGCCTTTGCCACTTGGTACGCAGCTATTGATCTAGTGGATTTGTTCTTCTCAATCCTCCAAAATAAGGAACATTAGAAGCGGGTCTCATTCATTTGGAATGGATAGAAGTACATGCTAATAATATTTCTCTGTGGCCACGCTAACTTTCCTTCTCTTCGACACAATAGTCCAAAGGTTATTGTCTCGATATTCTACAGAACATCAACTTGGTCTGTTCTAAAGATCTTGATCAGAATTTGTAGAAGGAAGGGGGAAGCACACTGAATGCTTAGACCCATGCATGCCTGAAGGTGATAAATAAGCCCTACGGAGATTTCAGGGACCTGACACATCAGGGAAGTTTGCAGGGTCCAGAGATCTGAGGAATGCCAAGGCATCTCTTACATGGCACAGAACTAGTTACTGGAAATTTTCTTTTGACTAAGATGGAGTAACAGAAACTGGATTTATCCTCCCACTCGAGACAACCAAGAACCTGGACAGAATACATGAAACAACAGTTTTCAAGACACAGGACATCAGGCGATAAAGGACAATGATCCTTGAAGGATGACAAATGAATAGGGTAAGCCCTACAATTGCTCCAGCTTGCTGCTGCCTTGAGCGAATTCCTAGGTGGCAGCACAGGATACATACTACAAACTGATCAAAATATTTGTCCCTCCAAACCCTCGTGGTAGTGTAGTGGTCAGAAACTCTAAAATAAAATATTTCAGTCTGCCCATACAATACCGGTCTTCCCACACGACACCAAACAGATGTCTTGGGTCGTTAAGTCAGGCCAGAACTGCTGTCTCATAGGCTGAACCCCAACCGGGGTGGCAATGGGGAGTGTTGCAAAGTCAGTCACTTTATCCACGGAATCCTTTAAATTTCAGTGGTCCTTCCTCCCCCAGGAACCCTGCATCCTCATGACTGGCTGCCCAAGCCTGCAACTCTGGTGATGCTGCCACCACTGCACCAGCCATGAGTGCGTAGGCACTGCTCACACATTGTCTCCTTTAGCCTTCCCAAAATCTCCTGAAGTGGGTCTTACTATTAATTAAGCCCATTTTTCAGATGTGGTTTTGTATAGCAGGAACAAACTGTTTTCTCCTTCGATACATTTGGTGTCAGTAAAGTGGGATTTGCTAGAATGGCCTGGCTGGCAGAGACATGAAAGGGCCAGAGGTGAGAAACCTTTGATTCCTGAATGGCCACGTGATCACCTTGGTAGGGAGCAGCAGCTGTGCTGAGATCAGTTACTAAAGGCGAAAGTGGCCAACAGAATTTAGAGATAGATCCAACTCCCAGGGAGTTGGTTCACTGGATACATAAAGCAATGCAGACTAATAAGAAAAAGGCAAAATATTCAGTTCCTTGGTTATTGTTATCTGTAACCGCTAAAGTGAAATTAAAAGAGAGTGCTGGGTTGGACCTTGATGCTAGACCATGCTCAGATTTTAGTGTGCTTGAACTTTGGTCACTAAGAAGGTAGTCTACGTGAGGGGAGGGAAAAGCCAAGACCTGTTGAAGCCAGGGAGTCCAGGGTGAAAGAGTTGTTTCATTTTGTAGGTTGGTACGATCAGCTTCCTGAAGAACCTTTACCAAAGTGGGTTGTGAGAGTAACGGATTCAGGGGCAGTATCTTTGGTTTAAATGCTGTAGAGATGGGTTGATACAGGACCCACAGCACACTGTGGAACAACCACAGGTAGCTGTATATGATCCAGACACACAGGAGGTGATTCCCCAGGGAGTAGCCAACCCAGTAAACTGGATAAAGGCCATCATAAGGTCTGTTTACCCTGAGAGGGAGGCTGTCCCTCTTTTCCTCTAAATGCCAAGTGAAGCCCCCTGATGAAGCAGTTGATATGCTTTGTATGCAAGCCGTGTGAGACTGGCTTTATGATGACTGGGATGGGATATTCACCCACTGACTATGTCTGTTACCCAGGCCATGGTAAATGCTGTGGTTAACAGCTCCTCTTTAATGTGGATGTCCATATAGCCTTACTGCTGCAAAACCAAAGGACAGTTTGGAAACTCTTATTGAATTTGTTGCCTCAGCTTCCCCTCATGGGTCTTTATAAAAACATTAGGTTAATTAAGAAGAGAATGGGGAAAGACAGAGGGAAGAATCAAAGCACTGGTCTTAGCAGCATGGAATTTTTAAACAGTTTTAAGAAATAAGGTGAATAAGGCAAATATTGACAGGAGTGAAACAAAGAAGAAAAAGAAAGGAAAACCACAGACTCATCCCAGCAGGGTGGAAACCTTTAGATGGTTAATAAGAAATGAGATGAATAAAAAGGACACTGATGGGTTAAAACAAAGATTTTAATACAGGACTATCAAAGGTTGAGCAGGCCAAAGAGACCCCCTGTTGGCCTCTCAACATTAAAGGGCCCCAAACAAGTTTGCTCCATTTACTCCAGTCTGGAGAAATTTAAAAAGCTGGAAGGCAAAATTTATAATGAGAAAACTGACCAGCAATTACTGGGACAGTGGCTAGGAAAGCTAATCAAGATAAAGATTGACAAATGGACCACAGTCCTTTGGCTCAACCCCTCACTGGAGACCCAGAGCCTTATGTACACGAGTGAGTAAAGTGATCAGCGCGTATTGAACCATCCTTGCTTCCCTGAGATGAACCCCACTTGATCGTGGTGTGTAATTTTATGGATGTGTTGCTGTACTCTATTTGCTAATATTTTATTGAGGAATTTTACTTCTATATTCATCAAAGATATTGCCTTTTTCTTTTTCCTCCCCTTCTGCAACACCCATGATTCAGATATTTGAGTGCTTAAGGTTGTCTGCTATCTCTCTTAGATTTTCTTCATCTTTTTAAATTCTTTTTTCTTTTTTGTGTGCTCCTGGGTTATTTTGAAAAGGCCATCTTCAAGATCAGAAATTCTCTTTTCTGCTTGTTCTAGTCTTCTGTTTAAGCTCTCTGTTGTGTTTTTTATTTTGTTAAAAGAATCCTTCAGCTCCACAAGCTCTGCTCCATTCTTTTTTAGGGCATTAATTTCTTTGCACATTTCCTCCTTCAGGTCCTGGATACTTTTTCTCATTTCATCGTGTCATCTAATTGAGTCTTCTTGTATCTCATTGAGTACCCTTAGAATTGTTGCTCAAAATTCCTTTTCAGTCATTTCAAGGACTTCCTGTTTTATAGGATCTGGCATTTGAGAATTATTATATTCCTTTGGTGGTGTCATATTTTCTTGTTTTTTCGTGTTTCTAGTATCCCTACACTGCTGTTTAGTCATCTGGTAGAGAAGTTGCTTTTTCTCATACTGTGGAGGGGGTTTGTTTAGAGATGGATGTGTTTTATAATGATGGTCGAATGGGGTGTTTTAGTCCCAGGTAGATGCAATAGTGTAGTCTCCATGTAGGTACTTTGGCCAAATTTGGTGTTGGGAGTTACAGGAGAGTGCCTCTGTGACCTAGTCACTGGGACACTTAGAATTTCCTTGCTGAGGTTGGTGACACCAGGTTGGTTCATCACGACACAGATAAGCTCTCAAATTTTGGGGGGCAGCATCTTGGAGTCTTGTCACTCTGAGGTTATGGTGGGTGTTCTTGGGCAGGACTGTTGGCACCCTGGCTAGCTCACCCTGACCCTAATGGGTACCCTGGGATATACTAGTGCTCCTGGATTTGAATGGGTGACTCTGGGTGGGTTTTCTCTTTTTTTCTTTCCTCTTTCCCTAGGCTTCACTGGTGACTCTCTTTCTGTCTGTACTGGTGAGTGGTCACCAGGTACCCTATGAGGTATTGGTAGCTACTGTTATGGCAGAAAGCCGTCCTTGTGGCAGCAGTTGCTGTGGCAGTGGCTGTCACGGCCCACTCATTCCTCACTGGTGTCTGCAGCAGTGGCAGGGAGTGTCGCTGATGGCTCAGCTTCCTATCTCTCCAGCGGGGCCTCAGCAGTGGCTGGGAGGATCTCTCGGGGTGGGGCTCACTTGCCTCTCACAGGACTTTAAATCCCAGTGCTGAGAGCATTATTAGAGGTCGTGGATGTGGAAGCTGAGATTTCCTTCCCTTGTTTCCTCTGTACAATGCTGCAGAGACCAAATACATATTTCTTATTATGTCACAGTTCTCTTGGCATGTGAGGCATGATGGCCATGAAAAGGAAAGGGTGATAATTCAGTCATGAATAAGACCAACAATGGATATATTTTTAGATTTTTTTTTTTTTTTTGCTGTGAAGCCATTTATAGGACAATCTTTCTTTATCCTCCAGTAAGAGCCTACTTTGTGGACAACTGAAAGAAGTGATATTTTACACAGTAGGATGTAGAGATGGAATAATTCATTAACCCTGAATAAAGCATAGGCAAAAAATATGAAGATAACTGAGGATGACTGAAGATATAAGAATATTTACTGGTGCCACATTCAAGTCTAACATCTTTGACATTGTTCTCAGTAAATCCCAGGGAATCAGCTGTTGAGCCAGAGACGGGAAGAGGATGAAGACTGGGACAGTTCTGTTACACCTAGTTAGTAATTCTACTAGGCTGTGGAAAAGCTTGGTGTGGAAATCGTGAAGCATAATGAGGCTTGTGTGTTATTTCTATTGTTCTTACCATGTTGTTAAGTCGTAGATGAAAGCAAGTAGTGTTGGAGCAACATTCCTAACCTCCAGGTGTACCTAACCCTTGTGAAGTAGATGCTGTCAGTAGCCTCCCATATTCCCAGACCTTTGAGAGTTCTCAGTGGATTTCTAACTGTCAGTATTTGCATGTCTGTGGCTACAGCCTCTTTTCCTTGGAAATTCAGAGGAGTGTGCTGCCTATTTGCAGGGCAGACCAGAGTAGCAAGGAATTATTTCTACCCACCCCCACCCCCAACCCATAAAGGTAGATACTTCAACCAGTGGCTCTCAGGAGTTGATGTATAAACACCCCAGCTCCTCGTCTCTGGGGCAGAACAATTCTGAGGTCTGCGTTTTGCACCATTCCTCGCGGTTTTTCTGCAAGGTTGAGCTCTGGTGCCCCCCTTGGCAGGTGGCTTGATGACATGTTTTATTGGCTGTCATCTCTTCCCTATATCACCAAGCCACTTCATGCCAGTGTTCCCTGTACCTTCCTATTAAACTACCTGCACTTGCCTCAGAATCTGCTCCTGGGGGAACCACACTAAGACACCTAGAATTTGGGTTCTCCCATAGGACAACTCTTGGCATCCCAGTCATAGAGAGAATACTGGGGGAATAGATTCAGAGTATAAGTCAGTGTACTATTTTTTATTTTGCACATTTATTGGAAATTATCTCATCTGAATATACTCTAATACTGTAGTAGTGACATTAAAGGGGCTGGTGATTAGATAAAATACATGCTTGTAGGGGAAAAGAAGGAACCATTCTTGAGTAAAGTGGACATCTGAAGAATGTCCTGGATTGCCCACATGCAGGGATGATAATCAAAATAATTAACAACCAATCATAAAAGATGCTGGCCTGTATGGTGCAGGGATGCCATACCAACTGACCACTGGCTCAGCCCAGTGAAACAGGGATTCCTGTTTTTTCCTGGATCAAATCTTCTGGCCAGGTTGAGAGGACATTGGGCATAGAAGGGCTTACATGGCTTTCTCCAAGGGCACTCAGGGAGATGAGTATGATTTTGATTCCTTCTCAGAAGGAGAAGTGATGAGCATAAGCATTCATTGAACATCTGCAAAATAAGCTAAGGGCCAGCAAGGGCCACATCATCAGGGACTTTGTCAGCTTTACACTCCAACATATTATTTGTGTACCCTTCTGACTATGAAAGTAAAGGCCACATACAGCACTTGAATTCCTTCTAGAGAATTCTCTCTTCTCCAGTGTGGGTAGTCTGGGCAAAGCCAAAGTAGCCAACTAGCCAAGGGGTAGGTGTTTACATGACCCGAGATAAACCAAGCAGAGTCTTTTGCCTGGGACTATGAAAGTGAAGCACGGTGATGAGAGAATGGGGGAAAGCCTTTGGAGTTCATTTATGCAGTGAAGGTGAGGCACCCATGTTCTCCTGACTGCGCCCTGCCCTGCTTTCATATATGCCCAGCTGTGGTGCACTCTGCTGCAACAGCTGATGCAACATTTGACTTTCCCACCCTGCTGTAATGGCTAACGGACCTGGAACTTTTCTCACCTAAACAGAAGTTATAACCAAAGAAGGTCACCCCTTACCCCACTGTAAAAACCGGAAGTGTAACAATCTAAAAGAGACAGCCCCACTGCATTCGGGGCTCAGCCTTTGTGACATGAGTCTGCTGAGCCAGCATCAATAAACTCTGCTTCCTGCTACAAGCCTCGGTGTCCTGCCTGTCCTTGAGGGTTCACTGTAACACGGCTGCAACATGCTGTTCCAAGGGTGCTAATTTAGTCACACAGTGGGGATGCTATAGAGTTAATGGTTAACCAATTCGTGCTACCCAGACCCCAGAGTTGCCAGGTTTCTTTTCATATCCTTGACCTTCTCAGCTGGTTCTGTGAATCTTCTGATAGCCTTCCAGTAATTTCCTTTCATTATTTAAAATTTCCAGAAGTGATTATTTTTGCTTGCAACCAAAGAAACATAATAAATTTATCTTAAGCTATATTTTGTGGGGAGTGGACTCCTTGAAAGAGAATGTGTGGCAGCAGCCACTGAAAATAGAAGAAAAGGTGCCGGTCCCTGGATCTTCAGCAAACAAGAGAAGACACAGGAGGTTGGGTGGGCCTGAAGGACTTGGTGTACATCACTTGAAGACCAGCAACACCTCAGGTGGCTCCCAGTTACCTGTGGAGCTAGAATTCCATCCCTAGCTTTTTCATTGTCCCATGGGTCGACTGGCTTATGAGTCAGGAACTTCTCATAAGCAAAGCCCTAGGGGTTTGGGAAGATACTGGGAAAAGGTCAAAGGCTCAGGTCAGGCTCACTTAACTTCTTGTTAGCAATTCTGGTAGACAAGGAGGAAGTGGGCACTGAAATCATGGGCTAAAATGAGGCCTCGCTGGAATATGTAGATGTCATTTGCCATGACATTCAAATTTACTACAAAGCAATTATATGTGTGTATGTACATTTCATGGGAACCATATTGTAAAGTTGGTGGATTTTCTTTTCTTTTTTAATACTTAATTTCATTAAGAAAATGGGAAATGAATTTTCTTTCACAATTTAAACCATTTCTTTGCCAGTGTTGGGTACAACTAATTCCTATCAACCTCTCGAAGGGAACCATCTCAGTACCCTGCCACAGAGCTTTGCCTAGAAGCCATGTCTTTTATAGAATTTTGCTCGGGCAAGAATGTCGTTGACCAAGTTAGTGTCTATGTCCGCTGGGGTGACAATGGCTTCAATTCCTGACTTAAAGGCTGAGAGACCACCTGAAATGAAACACAGAGGTTTAGACTCAAATATTAACTTTCAGCAGAAATAAGATATGAGCATTCCCAGGATGTCAGCCCTCCAGGCAAATCTTCCAAAGCAGGCAGTCCCAAATCCTCCTCCCGCTTCCTCCCTTCCTGAAAGGATATGCTACTGCAAGAATCACTGGGAAAATTTCAGATTGCTTTCTTTACCTCTTTTTTAAGTTTTTTGTTTTTCTTGCTGCAGGAGTAGATTTGCTTTTTATGTAGTACAGGCCTGGCAGAATTAGATCCCCAGCAAATCTTCAGTCTGAGAATACTTGTAACATCCTCTCATTTATTCAGTAGTTCTCTCATTTATGCACTCACTCATTCATTCGTTCATTCATTCATGCAATAAATATTTTTAAGCATCTGCTATGTGCTGGGAAAGGTACCACACCAAGTTCAAGCAATCCCAAGACACATTCATTTCTTTGTAGGGGTATGTGTGCATATGCATGTGTGTACCTATGTGTACATGTGGGTACTATTTTACACTCGAATTCTATCTTCAATAGTTATTTATGTGTTTAACATAATTGTGCTCTGCTATGATGTCAAGCGAAAAAGACTCCTGGTCCTGATCCCCATCTTCAAGGACTTTGGAATAGAGTATAGAAAGTGTTTGTTTTAAATTAAGGCCATTAAAGTGTGGAAGAAGATAAGGTATATACACACCATGGGTCTATAGAAGGTAAACTTAATAGGAATTGGTGTGGTTGTATGTAAAGGGAGAAGGAACTAGAGAACCTAGGAAAACAATATGGTTTTCTGGCTGGAATGACTGGCTATGTTATGGTGCCTCCAAAAACACAGAAAATGCAGAAGGAAGAGCACATTTATATCTTCAGGCTAGTGAATTAATGTTGTCTGGGAGATGCTGAACTTGAGGGATCCTATGGTCAGTTAAGCAGAGATCTCTACTTAGATGTATCATGGAAACTGAATCCCTACGAATGCTCACAGAGTAAAAGTTTTTTCAAACAATTTGGAAGGTGGTTAGCAGTTTCTTGCATCAGGAAAAAAATCTATGAGAAGAAGGCAAACATATTCTTTTAAACTATTGCTTTAACTCTCAAAGCATTACTCAGTGGCTCAATACCCAATGAGAGATGCAATAAGAATCCCAACATCCTGCAGAAGAGGAAATAGAAATTGGGGGAGCAAACCCACTCCTAGTAACTCAATTATTCAGAGAATGCTAGTGCAGCCTTCAGAGACCTCCTCCAGGGAGCTCTGCTGCCCAGTGGAAATGCTCCCAGGGAGGCCCAGGGCATGCCTCCAGTGGTCCCGTTCACTGCTCATTTCAACAAAGCCCTCAAAATATGGCCTACCTTTGAGGTGTTGAGCCACACTCCATGTGGGGAATTTTCTTTGGATTGCCTTAATTCTGTCTGTTAGAATCCCAACAGCCTGCAATAGGTGTTCTCTGCTGTTCCAGGTACCAACAGGGTGGTACATTCGTTTATCGAGCTAGAAAATTCAGATAATAACAATGTCAGCATCTGGATGAGGCAGCACATTTTTCTGCTGTTCCTAATTTCTCCTCCTTGTGTTCAAGTTCACAGACCCTGGCCCCACCTAGCACCTTTCCTTTATCCCCACAGAGTCAATTTTACTGTCCTTTCTTTCACAGAAAAGAGAGTCAGAGAAACAAAGTAAGGTTTGGGAAAAGTGGACATGGAATGGTTTTAGCTAAGCAGTCTAATATATATATAAAAAAAAGAATAAAAGAAAAAGTTGTTTCAAAACAAATAATAGCACCCAAAGTCTAGACATTAAGAGTAAAAAATAATTATGGAGCTAATTTAGATAAAAACTTGTTTCTAACTGGGAAGGGTAGAAGTCTGGGTTTCTACAGATGATTTAAAATACAGTCTGGAAGCAAATATCCAGATAATTTGGTCCCTTTGCTCCAATTTACCAAAAGGAACAAGTCAGCTCAAGTGGGGCTTAATTCTACAGTGTTTTGATCCACAAGGGATGAAATTTACTACTTCATGAACCCCAAGAGGATACCTGTAGTAAGTAATAGGGCCCTTTAGGAGATTTTCTCAATTTAACTATATTGCACATTACTTATTGCAGAACTGTAGTTATAAAACTCATAAAATGCTTTTTTTGAAGATATCCAGTTATCGATAAGCCTTGAATTAAGTACCAGAGATGTGTTACAGAAATCCCAGAACAAATTATGCTGAAGCACCGACAGCCAGATGTCAGAGTGTTTTGGCGCCTGGAAGCACTGCAAGTAGATTTTCTTTTTGAGTTGAACTTCAGCAAGGAAGGATGAAGTGGGGCTCATGGAAAGTCTCTAGCTAAATACCTGCATCAGGCCAAATTTAAGTCCCCTGTGGTCCCAGCCATCTTGCAGAACAGCTCCACCATGGCTTTCTCTGGAGATGATGGCCGCAACGACGGCAGGGTCCACACAATGCCTCTGCCCCACTTCTTTGATCAGTGTCTGATAAGGCTTTATGGCCCGCAAATCCATCTCAGCAAACATTTCAGAACCACGGATCCCTGAATCAATAGAAAAGAAACTGTTTCCTCTCCTTCAGAAGGGAACCCTTTTGCAAAGTTTACCAAGTCAGACACAGCCCTGACCACTGCCCACAGCCTGGGACAACAACTCTGAGACATCCTTTTGATCTCTGACTGCAGAAACCCAGACAGGCCCACAACCCCCGACAGGTGCCACTTCTGCTCTGCTGCTGCTTCTTTGCATTTCTGTCACCACGTTGGTGCTTTGGGATGACTCTTGGATTAGGAGTTGGCCAATCCAAGTTTTTGTTTGGCTCTGCCACCACCTAGCTCTCTCCGTGCCATTGGAAGTCTCTCCTCCTTGCTGAGCCTCCGTGCTCTGATCTGTAAATCGAGGGGGTGGGGTGAGGTGTGACCTTGTGGCTGCTTCCAACTCTGACGTCTGATATGAGAATAACATCGTGAAGACTTTGGAACAGGAATACAGGAGAGGAAATACGAAGAGTGCACGGCTTGCTTAGATTGCTCATACCCTAGCGTGAAGTAAACGCAGCAGCAAAGAAGAAACAAAGCCAGAATCTAGTATTTTATTTAAGCAATAGTTTCAACATGTAGAAATAAACACATCTGGACAAGGTTTGGAAAGAATACGGAAAAAAATGAAAAGAAGTGGTTTGTTACGTTGGTCAGGATCCCATTTTTTTCTAATTTTTAATTTTGACGTCATTGTCATAATGATGATCATACATTTTCAAAATTAAGTTACTCCCTAGGAAAATCTGAAAGGGGGGTGGTGTTAGGGAGAAATTGGTAAAGGCCTGCAAAATATGTTTATACCGTGTAATGATAAAATTAAAAAGAAAGGAAAATCTGAAAATGTTGAAAGGGGGAAAGCCCAACATTTGCTTCACCTTTCACTTACCACAGCTGATCAAACTGTCTGCATCACAGGCAGCCCCAGAGGTCTCCATGGTCATGATGTCCCCGTAGCACCCGTGGTACAGACGAGGGTGCAGGTGAGGGTTCATGGATTGCATGAAAGGGTACGAGCCCCCGGACGTGCCTGGAGGGCAGAACGGTCATTCACACGAAGCCTCTGAGAAAATATTGCTTGAGTTGCTGTGATATACGTCACTAAACAAAAGGCAGCGGTCACAGACTTGGCCCTCCCTTGGTCCCTTTTTGTCATTATTGGCTCATCAGACGAAACAGAAGCTCCCCTTCCCACTCTACTCCAACCTTTTGTTTTATCTTGTCTTAATGCAGTGCTTAATTCTAAAACACCTCGCAAAATATTTTGAAATTCAATTCTTATAGGTCCCAAATACATTCACTGCAGTCTGGATCAGAATTAAAATTGCCACAGATTTGGGGCCGGCTCTGTGGCTCGGGAGAGTGCAGTGCTGGTAGCGCTGAGGCCACGGGTTCGGATCCTACATAGGGATGGCCGGTGCGCTCACTGGCTGAGCACGGTGCAGGCCACACCGTGCCGAGGGTTGCGATCCCCTTACCGGTCGAAAAAGAAAAATTGCCACAGATTTTTAAGCAGAAACCTTGAGAGAAATTTTAAAACGCTCTGACAAAAATGCTTCTGGGGATGTTAACATCCACATTAACAATTTGCCTCTGTTTAGAAAGATAAGGAAGAAAGGTACCATAACAAGTTAAATATATTCTTATTTGATATGTTACTGTGAAGCTGGGTTTCTAAGTCTATTTAATAAAATTAGAAATACTTAATTTACCATAAAAATTTAAGGTCAGTCTATTATTTTCTCTCTCGTTCTGTCTCTGTCTCTCTCTCTCTCTGTCTTTCTTTCTTTCCTTCTTTCTTTCCCTCTCACTAGAACATAAATTCCATAAGGGCAGGGATTGGGTGTTTTTCTCTGCTATATCTTCCTCAGCACTGAGAACAATGTCTGGCACAAAGTAGACATCCAATAAATGCTGAATGGATGAATGAATGGAAAGTGGATAAGTGGGAAAAAAAGAGTTTATCTAAATTATCTGGATTAAGTGTCCACATATTGACCGCTTCAATCTTTTTACTGGGGAGACAGCCTTTGCCATGCTCACTGTGTGGCCCTCAGACCATGGGCAGCAAAGTGATCTGGGATGCTTATAAAAATGCTTATCACTGGGCTCCTCACACCAGATCTATGGAACAAGAATCTTTAGGTACAAGGCCAAAGAACCCACAGTTTAACCAGCATATCCAGTTGACTCTTACGGGTAAGATTGTAGAACCACTGCCTTAAAGGAACTGGAATACAACCATTGGCCCCTTACATCTCACCAGCTATGTTTCCAGCCTTCCCCTCAGAGATCTCCTTTTCTGCTCTGGTCCCAGTGACCTGCTTACCATGTCCCAGACACTCTCCGTGCATTTCTGCCTCTGTGCTTACCGATGTCATTCCTCCCATCCATCAGCCTCTTCCCTTCTCTTCTGAAATCACCAGGGATTTTTCAACTTTCATGTGCCCCTCAAAAGCCTTTCAGATTTAAACATCCTAGCTGGATGTGAGCCCTTCCTCCTTCGTTTTTTTTTTATAAGAAAATTAGCACTGATTTAATAAGGGATGTGGACAATATGAACACTGAAATTTATAAAGCATTGATGAAAAAATTAAAAGTGACGCAAATAATAGAAAGATATCCATGTTAATGGGTTTGAGTATTCAGTATTATTAAACTGTTTATACTACCCAAAGCAGTCTACAGATTCAGCACAATGCCCACCAAAATTTCAATGTCATTCTTTACACAATTGCAAATTAAAATTTAAAATATGTATAGAATCAAAAATGACCACAGACAGTAAAAAGTCAACTTGAGCAAAAAAAAAAAAGCTAGAGGCATCACATTACCTAATTTCAAAATATACTGCAGATTTTAGTAATGCAAACAGCATGTTACTGGCATAAAAACTGACACACCAGCCAATGAAATAGGATAAATAGCCCATAGATATACCCACACATCTACAGCCAACTGATTGTTAACAAAATGCCAAGAACACAAAAGAGGAAAGGACAGTCTGTTTAGTAAATGATGTTGTGATAACTACCTGTCCCCGTGGAGAAAAAAAGAAAGACCCTGATCTCAACCACTGTTCAAGAGCAATTCAAAATAAATTCTAAAATTTGAAAACTACTAGAAGAAACACTAGTGGGAGTGGATCATGATACTGGTCTGAGCAATAATTTTTTAGATACTACTTCAAAAGCACAGACAATTAAAGAAGAAATATACTAATCAGATTGCATACATGGCAAAACAAACAAACCGACAAAAAAACAAACCTAAGAGAGAACCTGTGGCATTCAGAGAAACTATTTACAAATCATATGTTTGATAGGAGCATGATATCCAAAATATATAATGGATTCAAACCAATCAATAACAGGAAAACCTTATTAAAGATGCCAAATAGTCCTGGATGTGAGCCCTTCCTCTTTAGTTTTTTTCTATCTGTATTTATTTAACTCTTCTCTGCTGCCTGGCAGTGATCATTTTCTCTTCACATGTCTTGCTTCCCAAGGCACTGTTCCATATACCTCTTGAAAAGACATCAAGCCTAGTAGGTGCATTGTCAGACAGGAAGTAAGCAGATCAATAAATATTTGTATTTAAAATTCCCATTGATATCACCTTCACCTGCTTGGCAAGAATAATACACTTTTAATTATAGAAATAAGCAGTTGATTAATAACCAGGCTGGTCAGAGGGAGAGCCCATTCCTCCATTACATGTAATCATTGCTCTTTCTGACTCATGATAGCGTTAGGTGTTTTCGGGGACACCCTGGGAACAATGCTAAATGTTAATCAGTGACTTACCGATGAGGGCAAGAAGTCCCCAAAACACAACAGAGGATTGCATGGTGGTGAGTCTTAGCCTACAGGACCTGTTCCAATTTGAAGTAGAAACTGGTTAATTTTAAAACTTGAAAGTTTCTTAAAGGAAAGTGCTTTGATTAAAAAAAGAAGTGTAGAGTTATTTCCAATTCAATACCCATTTTCCATTTCACAGACTCAGTATATGGTTTGTGGGATCACTGTCTTTCCTAAGCATAAACTCCCAACTCATTTTGACCAATTGCACATTGACATGGGCCATGCTCACCTTGCCCGCGTTGCCCCACCCACTCCCATCCATCTCTAAGCTTGGTGACTGCACGGTTTTGTTTGCATTCTTGTCTTCTTGGGGAAAACAAGACAAAACACAGAGAGGAGCATCAGAGAACATGACTGAGAAGAGGTGTGTTGTGCTCCTTTTTTTCCTTAATCGACTCTTTTCTTGGTCTTGTTCAAAAGACAGTTGCTAAATTTTAGAAGATATAAGAAATCCAGCACTAACCTGGTTGGCAACCTCACAGGGAAAATCTCCCCTCTCTGTTTGCGAAGGTCTTCTGTACTCAGCTGCAATCTGCAAGTCAAGCTTTTACAAAGTGGTGGCCTTTGTCCTGTAACATACGTCTAACAATTGGAGAATCCATTAGTTGGTAGATTGCTGCACACTTGGCTTCAACTGAGCAGACCTCAACGTGGCTCTACTGCCATGGAGGAGCTTTTAAACACCAGCAGGTAGACTCACCTGTCTCTTTTTACCTTCGTCTGGTACCAACGATCATTACAGGAGCTTTATATGTGGTTTGAAACCCTCTCTTTAAACCATTGACCTCATTAGGCCTGGTTGTAATAGCACTTTGGACTTAGGTGACCCCTTTAATAAAAGGATTTCAAAGCATTTATTAGCCACTATTAATTAATTAATCTAATGAACCCCCAGGTTGTACTGGAGGCATATATTTGGTGGATTATTTCTGTATATCTAAAAGTGTACTAGGCAAAGAGATTCTAAATTTGAGAGTAAGAAACAGATAATTAGCCTTAAAAAGATAAACAAACAGGAAATACCAGCAGCTTTCATTCATGGATCAGATGTTTGCTTGAAATGCTGAGTCTCCTGCTCTTTATTCCCCATTCCAATGTCACATGACCCCCATACCAATATGTCACATGATCTCATACCACCATGTCACATGATCATGATGGGTGAACTTGGCTCCTTGCTCCCGTTCCACCTCTGACAAACAGGCCCAAGTGTGGCTGCTTGCTCTGGGAGATCAGTACCCAGCCATGGAGTAGCAACATGGGTGCTCGCTGTCCAGACTTTCTGAGGATATGACATGGGAAAAAAGGATTTGGCCAGGAATGAAAATTTCTTCAAGGGTAGAGTATCTTTCTTCACGCTTATGTCCAAAGGAAGAGATGAAGCACATTGTGTAGCTCCAGAAACAGGAAATGGAAGGGGCATTCTTGAAACAGGCAAAGCATATTTCCCAGAAGGAGAGGAAGAAGTCCGGATCATTCCACAAATATGAGAAGTTTCTCAGAGTGCACACTGCCCTTCCACCCACCCACCACGTGAGGACAGGTGTGAGGGGCTGAGCAGGAGACGGGAAGACAAAGGCACTGCCTTTGTCAAACAACTGTCCAGCTTCCTGGCAACACATGAACCACAACTCCTAGACAACATGCCCTCGCAAAGCTATCTCTGCACTATCTCATGGAGTTCACTCCTGTTCTGCCTGCCTTTCTGCTCATAGAACAGGCCTCCAGCCTTGCATGTGGGGAAGAGGGACAGGGATATCTTGAGCCAATGGCTGCCTCCTGCCTTGACTCTCAGGAAAATGACTCATGGGGGGCTTGCTCCCCACCACCATCAATGCTGCAGTCAGGTCCTACTCTGAGGCAGCCCTTAGGAACACATGGGCCATCACCAGGGACAGTGCCAACATCAAATTGGTGTGCTCATGGCCCACCCCAGGGTGAGTTGGGCCACTTAAGTGAGGCTTCCATGCCAAGTGCAATGAGAAAGTTCAAGGAAGGCAGAAAAAGAAGGAATGGAAAGAATTAAAAGGCAAAAGATAGTAGGTGAAGGTTGAAGCTGTTCCTAGATGCTACTAGAGAATAAAAATGGTATTAAAACATTTCAAATGCCATTGAATGTGAAGAATACTTTGTTTCTCTCCCTGCTTTCAGATAGTGGGGCTACAAGTCCTTGTGGGTATGAGTATTAACGTCCAGGCCCTCTGCAACTTAAATAGTTGTTTTCAAACATGTGCGTTGTTCTGCTTGGTTAAAACTGTGAGGAAAACAAATGACCACTTATTTGGCATCCATCATATGTCAGTTTCCTATGGACCTTATATTGCTCAATCATCCAGTAGCTTGTGAGGTAGGTGTTATCCCTTATTATGAGGAAACCGAGACTCAGCAAATTTAAGCAGCTTGTCTAAGATGGCACAGTTAACACATGGCAGAGCCAAGATTTGAACCCAAGTCTGTAAGATTTCAAGATCCATGCTGTTCTGCTATATCAAAGTTACCAGCACGGTGGACCAACAACTCTGTAGAGCAATTATTGGAACAGGTTCAATTAACCTACACATAAAGCATTGTCTGAGGTCTGAATAAGTAACACCAGCCACAGATATTTATAACACTAACTTTCAAGTGTTTGCAGGTGCTATTGTAATTTCTAAAATATAAATTAATGAGTTGACTAAATCCACAGTAGCTTTTTGTCGCTTTATGTTTTCTCTACCAATAATAGTAATATAGGTAAACTTGTACACTATGCTTGGTAGAATACTAGTAAGGGGCATGGCCCAGGTTTGTTGCACTCTAAAGCCTAAATTTAACTACTATACCCTACTGACCAATGGATGGTTAAGTGTGGGTATTATCATATGAGGATCTTAGAAATTTCCTGACACTTAAAAGAAATTTACTAAATGATTCTCCAACTCTTCCCAGAGATGCCAAGAGTGACTATGCATGTGAGTTGTATTGATATTGCCAGGAGGGACTTGAGGGGACCTTGGCACCTGCCTTAATCATCAGTCCCCCAAGCTTCTCAAAATAGAAATACAGTCTGTATGCAAGCAATGTCCTTGCTATACAAATGAAACTCTGTCATCTTCCCTCCCATTTCCGATCAGTTGCCTGCCCCCAAGACTCTTCAGTACAGCAATTCTCTGGTAGCCTCTAGCAGTGTCCTAATACACTTGGGGTTCCTGGTCTAGTGCTGAGAACTCCAGTCATCCCTAACATCTAAATGGCTTCAACAGTAGACTCTAAGCCAAGATGAATGCAGATTTCAAAAAAACAACTTGCTTTGGTCAGTCTCACCAAAGGCAAGGCGTGGCAGGAAGAGTTCTGGCCCGAGAGTCTAGACACTCATTTTGCAGCCTCAGATCTGCCACTAACCAGCTCAGGGCCTTGGATAGGTACCAGTCTAGTCATTATTTTCCTGTCTCTAGAGGGGAAAAGTTGGACAAGAGTAGGTGATCTCTAAGGTCTCCCTGGCTCCAACAATCTACTGGAGTTGGTGAGGCAAGCCCATTCTGCATCCAGAAGAGGGAATAAATATGGGAGGTCCGGCAGAGACTTAAACACAGATTAAGTGTATATTCTAGTCTTTGCTATTTTTCATGGAAAGTTGGACTGTATTTAAGTTCTCACCAAAATCATTGTGGTATATCTACACAATGGAATACTACTCAGCTATAAAAACGAATGAAATACTGCCATTTGCAACAACATGGATGGACCTTGAGAGAATTATATTAAGTGAAACGAGTCAGGCACAGAAAGAGAAATACCACATGTTCTCACTTATTGGTGGGAGCTAAAAATAAGTAAATAAATTCTCTCTCACACACACACACACACACACACACACAAAAAAAAAAAAAACGGGGGGGGGGGAGAAGATATAACAACTACAATTCCTTGAAGTTGATACGACAAGCAAACAGAAAGAACATTGTTGGGTTGGAGGGAGGAGAGGGGGGAGGGAGGGAGGTTTGGGTAATGGGCCACAATAATCAACCACATTGTATATCGACAAAATAAAATTTAAAAATAAAATAAAATAAAAATAAATAAATAAATAAAGTTTGGTAGACATTGCAAAAAAAAAAAAAATCATAAATGCAAGGCAAATCAGCTTGTGGCTTAGGATGTCTTTTGAATTGAATTTTCCTTTGATTTTCCTCTCTGTCTTGCAGTTAGCAAACAGTGAAAGACTTTTATCATATGTAGGCCCAGAACTTACGTTTAAGACCCTGGTTATTAGCCATTTTCATATTAATGGGGACAATATGGAAAAAGGTATTGTTTGCTTGCTTGCTTGCTTGCTTGCTTGCTTGCTTGCTTGACTGACTGATCGTTAGTCTCAGCCATAGTTATAGACTTCCCTGTAAGGCTGTCCAAGTCATGCCGGACACAAGCACTGCCAATGAAAGTTCTTGACTCTGCATGTGTTGAGAGTAGCCTCAAAATTTCCCAAAATAATGTAAATGACTGACGAATTAATCAAGATTCTTTTTACTATAATTATCAGGAGACTCTCAGATCCAGGTTCTGGTTGCTGTGGCTTGTAGTTCGAGACTAAGTGGGGGCCACAGCCTGGGGGAATCATTGTGCTAAAGTGACTGTTACTGTGATGTTCAGGTCTGGGCCAAGAGTCAACCGCCTCTGACAATTCCACAGAATTTTTAACTTTTCCTTTTGCTCCCTCTCAGCTTCTTAACCTCAAAGTCCTGCTCTCCCTTAGGTTAATCTAATGACACAGTTGTATCAATGGATGACAGAGACTTAAAGTAATATCATTTTCAGGTACAACTTAAGTTTTCAACCAGGGTTTGCCATGGCCTGAATCTCCTTTTCTCAAAGTGAGAAATGAGTCAGTCTGCCGAGGGGATACAGAAACCAGAAGATGCAGACGACACACATTTTTGCAAAGGGTCATTATTTTTGCAATAAACATAAACTTTTTTAAAATCCAAACTTTCATCATGAAGAAGAATATGAGATCTGCATGAATGTTTTTGATCATCAGTTTGAAAAAATCTCTCTTCTAACTTCCTCTGGGGCTCTGTTCCTGACCCCCTAGAGTGGTATTTATGCACCTCAGCCACTGGGGAGCTTCACTGGAGAAGTTTAAGAACTGCCTTAACTAGGCGATTAATGATGATGGAAACTGAGGCACTGTGCATGCCCAAAGAGAATTTTGGTGGGGGTTCTTGAGGGACTCCTCAAGTCACACCACAGAAAGAGCTGCCCTAGTGCCCTGAACCCTAGGTCAGCACGCTTGGGAGTTAGAGTCCAGCATCTCCTGCTCCCTTGGTCCCCCTTCCTTTTCATCCCCTTCTACCTCCCTCCTGGCACTAGTCTGTGTGGTAACAGAGGCTGAGTTGTCTCCAGCACATTGTCATTTGTGAATCCCAGTCATGGCTCTCTTTTCTTGGGAAGAACAGCCAATGAGGATGACCACGGGCAACTCATTTAACCTCTCTGAGCCTTAATTTTCCTCATCTGTAAATTAGACGTGATAATAATGCCCTGTGTCTTTGTTTTGAAGATAGATATAAATTATATATGTGAAAACAGGTTATGAACTGCAGGGCATCTTACACATGCCAGTTATTATCATGATGGGTTTGCGTTCACGTCCTGATGATTTAACTTTTTATTGATTTATTCGTTTGTTTACCTATGGGCTCAAGAAAAATAAAGTTTATTTACAGGAAAGGAAGTAGGAGGTGAAGCCTTACTTCAGCCATGAAGGAAATACAGCAGGATAAGCAAGGGCAGCCGCTGGGACTCTGCATCCTGCCTGGTGGGACTGGAGGAAGGACAGTATCAGAAATAGCCACACGAGTAGCTACAGCCCAAGCATCTGCTGCACAGCTTAGAAACCTATAGAATGAAGGGGCTGCCCCAGAATGCATGGCAAAGACACTTTGCTGCCAATGGCTGGTAGGAAAGCATAAAAGGAGCTCTTCCACGAAATTTCAATATTCCAATATTCCAGGATATTCCGATGCCAGGCTTGAACTGCTGAGTGCTTTTCTTCTCTTGACTTTAATCTACAATATGATAAGACGATGATATACCCTATTGCAGAAACCACTTACGTGTTGCATCGCTGGTCTTTCAGTGTCAAATATTTGACCAACATTTCAGAAAAGAAGATATACAAGTGACCAGTAAAGCTCATGAAAATTTCTAAACATCATTAGACATGAGGGAAATGCAAATTAAAACCACAGTGAGATAGTATTGCACACTCTCTAAAACTGCTAAAATCAAAGGCTAGCTTTATCAAATGGTGAGAATGTGAAGCAAGTAGAACTCTCATGCACTGCTGATCGGAATGTACAACAGGATAGTTGCTTTGGAGAACTGCTCAGCAGGTTCTTATAAAGTTAAACCTACATCCACCCGTGACCTGGGAATTCCATTCCAAGTCATTTAC
Source organism: Cynocephalus volans (assembly GCF_027409185.1). NCBI lineage: Eukaryota > Metazoa > Chordata > Mammalia > Dermoptera > Cynocephalidae > Cynocephalus > Cynocephalus volans. The sequence continues at coordinate 95,332,081 of NC_084473.1, read as the reverse complement.
CAAAGAGAAATGAAAACAAATGTCTCCCAAAAGACTGGAAAAAGAATGTTCTTAGCAGCTTTATTCATAATAGCCCAAATCCGGAAACACTTCAAAGTTCATCAATGGGAGAATGGATTAATGACTGCAGTATAGCTATATAATGGAATGATAATGCAGATTAAAAAATAGACAAATCAGGGAAGAACTCTGCAGTAGACTGAATGTCCCCCCAAACTCACTGAAGCTTAGTCTCCACTGTAACTGTTGAGGGTGGGAAATCCTACTATGGTAATTGAAAGATGGGGCCTTGAAGAGGTGATTAGATTGTGAGGACAACCTACTGCCATAGTGCTTGGTTTAATGATGGTGGTGGTTGGGGGGGAGGGTATTCTGAGGGCTTTAAAAGAAGTCAGTTCTCTCTCTGCTCCACCATTCTACCATGTGAGACCCCTGCGTCACTGTCACTACCACCAAGGCCTTCACCAAATGTGTTTCTTGGACTTTGGACTTTCCAACCTCCAAAATTGTAAGCAATAAATTTCATTTTCTTACAGATTACCCGGTTTCAGGAATTTTGTTATAAGCAATAGAAACAAACTAATACAAACTCCAGTTAACCTAGGTTGGGCTAGGTGCTCATCTCTGGACCATTCAACCACATCTAGCAATAGATTAGCTTGAAAAGAGGACTCCCTTCGGAAAGAAGGGAGAAGCCTGGATTTTTAAAAAACTACAGTGCCGTGGTTGTTCACTGTATTTGTGATGGAGAGGAGAGCTAGGGTAGTGTCTGGAGAAGACCTTGGGTCAAGGCCATCTTGTTATAGATTATACAGGAGTGACTTGAACATATTCAAATGCTGTAGAAAATACTGAGGATACAGGAAACAGAAAGGTTATTTGATCAGTTAAAGTTGATGGCATGAGTTCAAAAGCTGAAGAGTAGAGTTTGGCCTAAGACAGGGATGGTTCCACCTCTTTGTAGGGAAGGAAAATGGTCAGGGCCCCTCTGATGTTCAGAATCTTGCCGAGCATTTGATGTAAATGTGCATGTGCGCCCAGGTGTTCCTTGGCTATTGTCTGATGTAGATGTGCGTGGGTGCCCAGGTGTCCTGGGTTATCAGATTTAAGTATAAAGGACGAGTGGCTCTGATCCATAGTGCCCCCAGCTCTGGGATGCCCCCAGGGGAGGGCCACAGGGAGGCCACTGCTTCTGCTGCTGGAGGCTGTTGCTGCAAGCTGTTGCTGCCAGGGCCCCTGGGACCTTCTAGGAGACCACCACCACTGCTGCTGCTGCTGCCATTGATGAGAAAGCTGAGGACTGAGCTCATGTCATCTGCCAACTGCTCCCAGGATATTTCCCAATTACCTAGCATGGACCTGAATGTGAGGGGTCTGGTGACCCAGCCTGGCATATGAGAGGTCTGTGACATAGCCTATACAAGGGGTTTGAAGAGTCTGTGAGCCCTAACCCAACAATACAATTGTCTACATCGGCAGGATTCCAACAATGGCCCTAGCAATACACTCTTCTGCTGTAACAGGAAGAAAAGGGGAAAAAATCGGACAGCAATGCAGTTGAATTTATAGAGTCAGTGGAAGAAAATTGAGATACTTCTCTAATAATTCCTAATTCCTCTGTGAAGTAGGAGGTCAAATCATTTGATGAGAGTAAAAATGATGTGGATTTAGGAAATGGAGAAAATGTGAAAAAGCCACTCTGGAGAACTGGAGAGAAAACTGACAAGACAGCCAAAAAGACTAGAGGGGTCCAGATATGGACTAGTTGAGATTGGAGGCCACAAATGTTTAGAAGTGTCAAAATGCTAGGTTTTGACTCTGCAACCCAAGTATAGACAAGAAGAAAGCAAAGGGCTGGAATGATCCTGGGCTGAGGTGCCACTGGGTGGGTGCAGTACAAGGACATAGGGGCGAGTGAGCTGGAGTGTTAGCAAGAGAATGCTCAAAGGAATGGAGTGTGGAGTTGAAGCAGGGTAGGGAATATAGGGACTGTTAGGGGGTAGTGGGCATATTTAAATTGAAGGTTTTGGAAGTGGAGCGTATCTGACACCCTTTTGCACAGCCTTACATTCTCTTGACCTCACCTCCAACTCCACCCACGGCCTCAACAAACAGTAACCTGCAAGCTGCAGCCTGCTGGGCGCTGGTCCTTTCCCTGCCTCCTGCTGACTCGATTTCTCAGGAGCAGTGGAACCCCTTATGGATCTCTCCTGCTCATTCTCTTCAGTAACATGAGCAAGATCAAGGGCAGCACTGGTTGGGGGTGGGGGGTAGATGGTGAGAGGAATAAATTGGGCAAGTAGAGCCTTGGGCTATCCCACGTCCCCCCTGACAGTGGAGGAGTGTGCAGGTGCTGGCGATCCTGGGCTGTGTGTACAAAGGCTCTGGTGTCTTTCATCAGGTCAGAGGCCCTCCCGGTGCAGACAGAGGAAGCAGGGCTTAGCAGCCTCAGCAGGAGGCTTTTTAATAATAAGTTTTCTTGTTTAACAACAGAAAGATGTTCGTGATATATTGTTAAGCTCTTTACTTAAGCAGGTTATTAAATGGTATTAATGAATGTTTCCCATTTTGTTTTAGGTGTGTATATATACAGGCATGGGAAATAAGCTGAATTGCCTCCTCAGCTGTACCAGATGTTATAAAATTGTTCTTCAAAGCAGCTGTACCACATTTACCCTCTAAAGCAGGGTACGAGTGTTCCTGCTTCCACATCTCTCCCAAGGTTTGCTATTATTAGACTTAATTTGTGAGGGGAAAGTCTCATTTTCCTGATGGGGTTGGTGTTTTTTCATCCACGCCCATTGGCCACTCCCATCTCACCTTTTCTGAACTGTCCTTTGACATTCTTCACTAAGTTGTTTGCCTTTTTCTCGTTTTTTAAAATAGGAGTCCTAACATACTGCAGTCTGGGTCCCAGTCTTTTGATAATCATATACAAAAAAAAAAAAAAAAGAGAGAGAGAGAGAGAAGAGAAAGAAAGAAAATTGCACACATAAAATGCTAAGTACCTAATGGGGGTATAATCACAGTAACTTTCAATAACTTTCAAGTGTTCTACAAGGAACTTGTAATAGTTTGATTGTCAGACAAAAATGCTGTTTTAAAATTCTTTAGGATTTTAAAGAATCCTGTTTGTTCTCTCAAGTTTAGCCAAGGCTGGTCCCACAGTGACTGCTATGTAGGACTTCCCTTTAGACGGCCCTGGACCCCTGGGGTTTTGTGTGAACTGCAAGGGCATCATCTAGAATTCCGGCCCCTTGGTGACTGAAATGGTGGGATAGTCAGGGCTATTTACAGGTGTTCACACTTCTTAGGGTTAAACTGAGTGTTAAAGGGATAGACGCTGAGTTTCAGTTCCAGATGTTTACAGCGACAGAGAGGCCAGGGGAAATGTTGGCCTCTCTGCGGGCCCAGCCCAGCAACAAGCCATGGAGAGGGGCTATCTCAGGAATCACAGCGATCAGCAGTTACCCTCCAGATCTGACCCAAGCTCAGCAGGTTTTTCTGAGCTGTGGCACAGGGGTGAGAGTGCCTCTGGTGTGTTCCCAGCTTCTCCTGGCTCCTGACAACCCAGGGGCCAGAGGGCTGACTGTTCAGGACTAATGGGGAAATGGCCCTGTCAGGTCATGACACACCAGTGACAACAGAGAGCAGCACTGCACTGCCTTGCCTCTGAAAAGAGTCAACTAGGGAAGGTGTCTACTTGGGCAGAATGGGTAGCTTGTTCAGTTCTATTTTATTCATGTCAGCCTGATTTAATTAAGTTTGTCAGGTTCCAGAACTCTTATCCCAGATTTCCCTTAGGAGGTTATAATAATAGGAAAAATAATAAAAATAGAAGAAAATGGGAGCTACAAGATTTCTTTATCCTTGCTTCCTTTTTCTTCTCTGTATAGACACAAACACACTAGTATGTTCAATGTAAAATTATCCATCAATTAATTACCCACTTTGACAATTATCAACAACTCTCTGTAGAACTGGACTGAGCCAGGATTGTAAAGTATGCAACATGTATTTAGTATCATATTTGTACAGTGCTTTGGAATTTTAAATGGGCTTTTGAATAAGGTAAAATAACCCTTCAAGAAAGGCCAAGCAGGTTTTATCTCCTGCGTAGGCATACAAGGAAAGATATGCAGTGGTTTGCCCAAGACCTGCTATCTAAAACGATGACGCTGACAACAGAATCCAACCATTCAGATTCTGAGTACAAGGCATTTCCTTTCCATCATTTATTGGATCAGGTAATTCACAAGGCATTCCTTAATCCTGAAATTCCAAGATTCCATGATTTATTTTGTCATTTCCAATAGCCAGGCATCAATGTTCTCATTCGCCACCTGGTTGTACAAAGACCCCTCGTCAGTGCTACCTAGGCCCACCTTAATTTCAACACTGCCCAGCACCTGTCCATTTCCTCCAAAACACCTGCCCCCCAGGCCCAGTGGAAAATATACATGTTTGGTGTTCTATGTTCGGAAACTTTCTAGACCAGCACTGTCCAAAAGAAATATAATGTGAGCTACACATTTAAATTTTCTATTAGCCACACTGAAAAAGGTGAGATAATTTTAATACTATATTTTATTTAACCCAATATATATCCAAAACAATATATGTAATCAATATAAAAGTTGGGATATTTTACAATCTTCTTTTTGTACTAAGTCCGTGTATTTTAGACTTACAGCCCATGTCAGTTCGACCTAGCCACATTTCAAGTGCTCAATAGCCACATGTGGCTAGTGGCTACCATATTGGACATTAGAATATTTCTAAATGATGACTCTTCACATGAGCCTTTGATGCCCTAAGGCAAAGGAATGGCCTCACATAGGTTTTACATATCTACGGATGAGATATTGGGGGGTACATCATGTCAGCTCCAGGCTCCCTTGAAGTATCTGTGAGTGCTTAAAGTCTTGGACCTCAATTCAAAGCCTGTTCTGCCCTTAACTGGCCATTTGACCTTGAACAACTAACTTAACCTCTCTGGGCATCTATTTTCTCATTTGCAAAATCAGAATACTATGATGTCTATATAGTATTTTTGTGAGAATTAAAGTCAATATCCTGTATAAAGCTCCTATCATATATACCCATCATTAAACCAACAGTAACTCTTCATTATTATTATTATTGCTCCTCCTATGCTGCTCGGTCTTGCTCGACTTTCTATGACTAGATCAGGCTGGTAAGTAGCCATCACTTGGGGAGGAGGAGAGGATGTGTCTTCCTCAGTGCGCTCTCTGCCTCCACCCACCAGCATAGTCCTTACCACCGTGCTGGGTTGAATAGGGTCATCCCAAAATTCTTGTCCACCGGGAACCTGTGAATGAACGTGGCCTTTTTGGAAATAGGGTCTTTACAGACATAATAAAGATGAGGTCATACTGGATTAGGGTGTGTCCTGGATCCAATGACTGACATCCTCAAAGGCCATGTGAAGACACAGGAGGACACACAGGGCCACGTAATGATGGAGGCAGAGGTGGGATTGATGTGTCTGCAAACTAAGGAACACCAAGGATTGCCAACAACCACCAAAAGCTAGGAAGAGCCAAGGAACAACCCTTCCCCGGAGCCTTCAGGAGTGTGGTCTTTGACTTTGAGCCTCCAAAACTGTGAGAGAATAAATTCCGGTTGTTTTAAACCACCCAGTTTGTGATAATTTGTAGCAGCCCTAGAAAACTAATACACCACCGTATTTCGATTCTGTTTTCTAGGTGGTTTCACCAGTAGGCTGTTGATCTGTGTCCTGTCACATACATCTTCTGGGCATAGTACTTGGCATACCACAGGTGCTTTACAAATGCTTGTGGACCGGAAGTGAAGTGAGAAGCACGTGGAGAAATCCAAGTTTGATAAATATATAAAGGTGTCATTTGCACCCCTGACAAATCCTAAAGAACGATTTACATGGGACAGGGAAAGGCAAATTTGGAAAACTCTATGGGTGATAGTGCTGGAGAGTAATCCGTGAGACTCTGACACAGAGAGGGACATACGCGAGGATACTTCAAAAGTTAGAGGAACAATAGAATTAAAGGTCACGCGAATCTCTCCATGAACTTTTTGAGGACCCTTCGTATAATAGAGTAGCCAGAAGCAGAAAGACCCATGGAGAGAGGGCAGTGAGCAGAAGGCGGGACGCAGGAGGAGCCATGAGTGAGCAGACAGGGGGAAGTCAGTTGGCTGCTGGAAACAGTAGTTGCCAATACAGGGATGGAGGGTGACTGAGTCCTTAGACAGACAGACCACCAAGAGCTGCTCCTGGGCCACTAGAGGGTCCCCTGAAGAACATTCGAGTTCCTCATGCCACCCACTCCCCTCTACTGCAGAGGCTTCCTGGGCTTTCTCACTCATTTCCCTTATGAATCTACAACAAATCACCGTCATCTCAGGTAACCTGAGCATCTTCCTCAACTGCAGGCCTAAATGTGTTTTAACTTAATGAGACGGCTCCGAGGTAGTTTTATTTTTAGTTTATAAACAAGGAAACTGCGACCTGTCACAGCACATTGGTCTGTTTAAAGCTTCTTCTCCCTGTCCCCCTGGCTATTTCCCCAGCTCTTAGGTTGGTTGGAAAGCAGGGACGTGGCACAGGGAAGACAGCAGCAGGAGGGGTCCATTTGATGGGGCAGGGTAGGCCCTGGCGTAGGAATCATGAGGGGCTAGTTGGTCCTTGGGTGGAGACACCAGGACCATGCGTCACCCACGGGAAGAAGACACTTGAGGAGGACTTCTCAGTTCAGCTTAATAATCAGTAAACTATCATGGACTATAAACTGTTTCCCATAGGAGCCAAGGAGAGAGTCAGAGTAACAAAAGCCTTTTTAAAAATGCTTGTGTGTTCCCAGCACAGTGTTTTCATGCTGCTGAGCTTCGAGGGGACGATGACAGAAGCAACTGCTAGTGGAGTCTGTTTACCTGGGGTGCTGTCATCAGTGTGGCAACATCAGGCTCTACGGAGAGCTGTAAACAGTTTTCTCTCTTGGGATGTGTCACATAAGATGTCCTGATGCAGCTTCATCAAGGAAGGCAGCAGCAGACCCCCTGAGACCACACAAACAGTGTTTTTCCCAGGATGAGATCATGTAATTCCAGAGTCCTGGACGACTGTGGGTTGAGGCAAATGAATTAACAAGCGATGAGCCGTGTGCCCGCAAGTGAAGTGGGGAAATGGGAGAGGCAGTCTTTCCCGGGGAGCAATGCGAGGCTTCCCTGCAGGAGTGCGGGGTTCACCCCTTTCCCCAGGAGAAAGAAGCCGCCGCTGTGGGTCCGAGTGGTACTAATGTTGGACGAAAGCTGGGAGATCTCCCTGAAAAACAGGCTTCCCAAGGGCAGGACGGGCCTGCCCAAGGTGTTGCTCTGTGACACATACGACCTTAGGGTTTTCTATTTCTTCTCAGAACATGAAAATAAAACCATACAAGCACCAGCAAGAATGATTTTGTTTATTTTTTCTAGACTAATTTTGTTTTTTCCCTAAGCTCTTATATCAGGAAACAATGGCACCCCAAGCCCCACTTTTTAGTTTCTTCCCAGGTAATGATGTCTGTGGGACAGCATTCAACCCATGTGAAGAGAGTGTTAGGGTTGGTGAGACCCAAGCCAGGCGCCATTTCAGCCAAGAAGCTTTATTCCACACAATCAGCTCCCCTGAACAAAGGAAACCAGGGGTTTATAAGCCTTTCAAGGTTCTGGCAGAGTCATGGGCAATTTCAAAATCAGTGATATGCAAGGTGACACAGCCCTTGTGATCCCCTAACATCTGATCGGTTAGGGCATAGGCTTCTAATTAGTGTCACCATTATATCAGTGCAAAGTGTTTCAGCCCAAAGCTGGCTACCACAGCCCTCAAGGTGTTCCTTTGATGATAACGATCATGTTTATCTCCTCCCAGGAGAGGAATTTCGCTGACCAGTTCCTGGAGCAGAAAAGAGGAAGGTGAGGAGGAAGAGGATGAAAAGTTGTTTAACATGGCTGTGTTGATTTCCAGCCAGCCATGAAGCCTAAGAGAGAGCTTTGTCTGGGGTCCCAGTGAATGGAGCCTTGGGAAATCACACCAATTTCATTAAAATGACAGCCAAAGAATGTCCCATTTCTCCCAAAGAGCCCTGGCTCTGGCTTCCTCAGATGGAGCTTCCCTCTGAGTACATGTGAACTTCAGCACATACGGTCTTGACCTCTTGTTACCAGGGGGCTAAAAGAATCCACCCTATCTTTTATAATAATCCTTATTTTTATAATCTGTTGAATTCCTACCATGTGTCAGAGGCTGTACTGAGTACTTTACATAGATCATTTCATTTAATCCTTACTGTACAGATGGAGAAATTCAAGCAGAGAGATGGAGTAACTTCCAAAAGGTCAAATTTGAACCCACATCTCTCTCACTCCCAGAGGGCAACACTTGGTTAAACTCACTCTTATATCCTTAGAATTTCTCTGTCAATGTATCTGTAGCTGAACTGAAGATGCATGGGCACATGCCACAAGAGCAAACCCTCACAACACTGTGCAGCCAAAACAGATGGTAAATGCAATGACCCAGAAACAGTATGATTATGTTAAAAGAAGTTTAGGCCTGATAGAAAATTCAGAGCATCAGTCATCCCAACCCCTTATTTACAGATGGGGAAACAGAAGCTCAAAAAGACTAAGCTACTACACAAGTTCACACAATAAACAGAGGCAGAGTCAGGATTGAAACCCAGGACTCCTGACCAAGGGTGGATCGTGACCACTCACCTTCTCCCCTCGAGACAGAACACACGCTCCTCTCCTTCCCAGCCCAGGTGGAGAGCGCTCAGGGCTGGTGGAAAGCAGGAAGCCTTGGTGCTAAGAATGCATTCTTATCTTGCTGCCCACAAGCTATGTGACGCTAAGTCAGCCACTTGAGTTTTCTGCTTGGGTTTCTCTTTTGCAAAGTGGAAGTAACATGTACTCTACTTGCCTCACAAAGTTTCTATGGCACCAAAATCAAATAATGGATTTGAATTCATCAGAAGAAGGAAAATGTACTGTTGGGTGTAGGACAATTACACAAAAGTGTGTTAAGGAATACTTTCTTTGTTAGAATGTGAGCTTGGCAAATGTAACGAGACCCAAAATAACATCAATTCAACAAAATAGAAGTTTCTCTCTCTCTCATGAATCAATCTGGGAAAAAGCAGTCCAGCACTGGTATGGGGGGGTCTATGGTGTCAGGGCCAGGCTCCTTCTCTTTTACTGTTCTGCCAGCCCTAGGGGCTGCCCTTTTCCTTGTGGTCCATGTTGGGTCATCTCCACAATTTTCACATAGCAGCTAAATGTCTAGAAAGGTTATGATGGAACAAATTCTGTTAATTTAGAATTTGTTCACTATGGGAGAAAAGGAAAACAGATATTGACCAGGGGTCAGGGGCAACTTTTAGTCTCTACCACAATAGAGGGTAAGAGACGTTGCCATTGAGTATCAAAGTAGCCTTGACCTTTGAAAATTTTAAGATCTATTGAGAAAAACACCTGTCAATACACCAAAATCTAAACACAGAAAAATCATCAGTAGTTCCCTATCTCTCACCAAGTACAGCTCCAAATACTAAGTATCTGACACCAAGTCCTTCCTAATCTGATCCCAGTCAGCTTTTAGTGTTACCTCCTACACTCTTAAGCACACCTGGCCTCATGATCTTTGAATCCTCTAAACCTTTGCAAAACCGTTCATCTGCCTTGAATGCCCCTCATCCACCCACCCACAAATACCCACTCATCCCTCCAAACTCTGCTTTTGTGCTGACCTCACAGTGAAGCCATCCAGCCACTCCCCTTCCACCCTGCTTCTGACCCCAACATAAGTGGCTTTGTCCTGGATAACATTCATAAAAGGGGCTCTCTTCTGCAATAGACATCTGAATCACTTAAGGAGCTTATCAAAAATGCAGTTTTACTTCTGGCTTGAACTTGGCTCTATGAAGTCAGCATTTCCCTTTTCCTTTCGGAAATCACCCAAAAGCCATAAGGAGAATAAAAAACAGAAAAACAAACTCCCCCTTTTAATACAGCCTCTGAATCACAAAAGAAGTGGAAGGGCCATCGAAATCAGTAGAAACAGAAAAGGTACAGGAAGACATGGAGAAGATAAAAGAAGGTAGATAGAGGACATTAAGGTGATGATTTCAAAAATAGGCAGAAAGTTCACATCTCTAAGCTGAGGATTGTATCCTGAGGTGCAAGACCCCACTCTCTTCTTTACAAGAGCAAGAACGGGGTGTGTGGCTGGGAGTAAAATCTTCACTGGATTCAGCTCGGTTCTGAGAAGCAAGGAGAAAGAAATAGGAAAGATTTCAGTATGAGCATCCCTATAGTTGACTATCTCCATTGTCTGGGATGAAATAACGACTAAATAAAAATAAAATAAAATTTCTGCCAGTCTGAAATGCCCCAGCCCTACATGCACCACCTGCACATAACTGGTCCGGGAAAAACTAAGCCTCTCTAAGGACAAGTAATCAAAAGGAAGTAGGACAGGATGGACGCAGAGAGACTATGAAAGAAAGAAAAAGAAAGAAAGAAAAGGAGAAAAGGAACAGGAAAAACAAACAGGTGACAATGAAGACATGACTAAAAAATGTTGCTGCGTGCAGCAAATAAAAATTGAAACAATATTTTGTCTCTCACTGAAAATAGTTACATGAAGCAGAAGCACAAATAAAACATTCAGGAGATCAAGGAAAAGAGAGCTAGACAACAGACAGGGATGGAGTGGCAGAAAGAGCAAAAAAAAAAAAAAATCAGCATAGAAATGAAAGCAAAATTAGGAGTACAAGGAGAAAAGCGCAGTAAGGGACATGGAGGGAAAAAGTGAGAAAATCGAGCAAAATGAAAGGGAAATAAAGAAGCAGTTAAAAAGAATTAGAGAGACAATGACATCATGTGGGAGACAAGCAGCAAAGATCCAGCATGTGCATGGTTGGAATCTCTAAAGCGAAACATCAAAATCACGAAATAGAACGTTTAAAGTTATAATGTTTTTAAAAGTTTCTGGAAATAAGAGAAGTCTTTAACATACATATTGAAAGGTACATTGTGTCCTAGAAAAAGCTGATCGCAAATGGTCAACCATGAGGCACAGCCTAATAAATGTACTGGACTTCTAACATAAAGAATCTAGAGAAAAAGAGGACTCCACTCTGGCAATACGGTGGACTAGATAGTCTAGGGAAACCTCCAGCTACAAAACGATTAGGTTTGAAATTTAAAAAAAGGAAAAAATTAGTGACAGGGATGTATCTCTCTCAATTGCTCACCTCTCATAAACTATCTGTGATCAAAGCCAAAGGTGGGAGCAGTTGGTGGTTCAAAAAGGAAGAATAGGTTTATTCCAAGAGCAAGCAGCCATTGTAAGGCTGAGAAAGGGATTGAGGATTTGTACCAATATCGATTAGTGGGAAAATCGAATTCAAGCCTCCCTATACCAAGTCCAGGCCTCTAAGAAAGATAAAATATGTCAAGTTAATAGATCCTTTGGCTCCTAGAAGCAGCAAAGGTGAATTTTCTCTGGAGAAAAATCGCCACAATTTTGGTCTTCAGAATTTCTACAAATTTAATTGAAGAAAATATATTTTCATAACGATCAAGCATGCAAAAAGGGAAGCCACCACGAGTGAGCCAACAGAAATTAAAAAGAAAGAAAAATAGAAATGGGGGGAGAGAGGGAGCAGAGAGAAGATATTTATAGTACATATAACTACCAAATTATACATAGTAAAAATAAGTAAATAACTCCCATAAAAATTTTAGAAGACAAAAAAATTCAATAGAAAAATGGGAAAAAGACATAAACAGGCGATCATAGAAGAGGAAACACAATGGCTAATGCACATATGAAAAGATGCTCAAACTCACTAGTAATCAAGACCACAATGGTGTTTTACACCAATCCATTTGCAAAAATTAAGAAGTCGGACAATATCACTTGTCAGAGAGGTTGAGCGTTAGTAGAAATTCATATACCTCTGGTATAACTGTCTGGAAAATAATTGCCATTGTCATGTAAAATTGAACATTTGCATACCCATGGCCTGGCATTTACTTTTAAGTATATACTCAGGAGGAACTTTAATTTAGCATATGTCCACCCGGAGTCATGTGCAAGAATGTCCGTATGATCACTGTTTATAACAGCAAAACAAACAAGAAACTAGAGACAACCCAAATACTCACCAAGAAAATAGTAAAATAAGTGATGATATATTTATAAAAAAGAAAACTATTCATAGTAAAAATAAATTATATACAGCTACTCTCAATAACATGTATGAATCTTAATAAAATACGGTGCAGTAAAAAGGCATGTCCAAGAAAAAGCCCTTTCTATAAAGTTTAAAAACAAGCACGACAGGCCCTTCTAAAATGGCAAAGTAAGAACCTTTGAAAATCTGCTCCTCCATAAAAGCAAGGAGAACACTGGCAAAAATTGCCAAAATCAACTTTTACAAAACTCTGGAAATTAACTAAATGCTTGCAATAATCTGAGCAGTGTTTATTCAAGAAAAAATCCTGAATCTCAGCAGAGTAGCGAGTTCTGTGGTGTCTTCATTTGCCTGAACTCCATGCTCTCACCCCAGCTCCCCAGTAGCCTTGAACACCAACAACCTCTCAACCACAGCAGCTGTTCTCTAATAGCGGCCTCGCTGCCACCATAAGGGGAGGAGCGAGTTTGGAGTGCCCCAAGCCCCCAAGAATTACCACTCTTCAACAGTTTTAGTATCATGAAAGTCAAAAAGAGACTGAAGAGTGGTTCCAAATAAAAGGAAGATAAAGAAACATGACAATTAAATGCATCGTTAAGATTCTGGACTAGATCTTTTGCTAGAAAGAACATTATTGGGACAACTGTTGAAACGTGAGTGGGGTCTGAGGGTCTGATCGTAATAAGAGACCAGAGTTAATTTCCTGGTTTTGATGCTTATATTGTGGCTATGTAGGAGAACGTCTCTGTTTGTAAAATGCATACGCTAAAGTATTCCAAGATAATGGGACATTATGTTGGCAACTTACTCTCAAATGGCTCAGAAAAAAATGAGTTACTTGTATTCTTGCAACTTTTCTGTAAATTTACATTGCTTCAAAATCTAAAGTTTATATCAAACATAGCAAAAAAAAAAAGTGAAAAAATAAGTTACAAACTGGAGAAAAATATCTGCATAACATAGAAATGATACAGGGTCAGCATGCCAAATAGAAAAATAATTTCTACCAATCAAAAAGAAACAGAAAAAAAAGGGAGTGGGGTGCTGGCCAGTTAGCTCAGTTGGTTACAGCATGGTACCGATAACCCCAAGGTCCAGGGTTCAATCCCTGTACCGGCCAGCCAGCAAAAAAGAAAGAAAGAAAATAGAAAGTGATAAAAAAAAAAAAAAGTAAAATATTTCATTAATAATGTTTTTATTTTCATTACATGTTGAAATGATAAAATTTTGGATATATTGGATTAAAGAAAAATATCACAAAGTTTTCAATTAAAATTTGAAACTATGATTTTTATCAAAGATATCAATGATAGGGTCACCAGATAAAATACAGGAAGCCCAGTTAAATTTCTATTTTATTTTATTTTATTTTTTGCTTTTGGTGGACGGCCAGTAATAAATTTAAATTTTAGATGAACAACAAATAATTTTTTAGTTATACATGTGTTCCAAATATTGCATGGGACTTATACTAAAAAATTGTTTGTTGTTTATCTGTAATTCAAATTTAAACAGGGCTCCCTGTATTTTTAGTTGCTAAACCTGGCAACGCTACTCAATGCGGTATAGGACTTATTTCTTAGAAATCCACATTATAGCTAGCATCCGTGGAAAAAATTACCTTAAAGAGGCCCTTAATTCACACACATGCACACACAGGCACACACCAGACCACAAAATGCAGGTAATGATTCTTCCTTTAATGTGATTCATGTTATTTTGATGACCTTTGGGTCAAACTCAGATTTGCAGTTACAGGCCCTGTTGGCTATTTTATCTGTGGAAGAGTTGAGGCCTTATGAGTGATAATGACCTGGGTTTCACCTGAAGCGTTAGAAGCCGTGTCTCTTGAGGTATTTGGCTCGTGCGAGGACATCATTGCAGAAGTCACAGCTCAGGTCCTGGCTGCTTCTGACATAGCCAGGACCTCCGCTGTAGGCACAGAGTCCACCTGAAATTCATGTGATAGGTTAATGCTGATCCAGCAGCCCCTCATGGCTTTAGAGTAATCAGCAGTTAACTTAAATTCTCTTTCCTAACTACTTATCAGGAAGCAACTATGGTTTTGGGAAATCTGGCACAATGTGTTACATTTGTCCCTATTAATTCTGTGCTGTGAAACAACTGACCGATGGTGTTACACGTACCTCTCAGGTACTGGTCAGGGGTCCAGGTTGGAAACCTCGTCTGGATTTCTTTGATTCTGGTAGTCAGAACCTCAGTCACTTGGGAAACCTGGGACTCGCTGATCAAGGATGTGGGGGCATAGCCAGAGTCCTGGAGAGAGGGAGGCAGAGGAAAAGCCAGGTAAGCCAGGTAAGCCAGGTAAGCCAGGTAAGCCAGGTGGGTGGGGGACACAGCATCATGCACTCAGTGCTGCTCTTTCTCCTCCCTTCTCTTTTTGTCCTCCTTTGGCAGAGCCAATGCCAACTTCAGTCTCCCTGGGGACTAAATATTAAAGCTACTCACACCTGTTAGAATGGCTATTGTGGAAAACACAGAAGACAAAAAGTATTGGCGAGGATGTGGAGAAATTGGAACACTTGTACGCTGTTGGTGGGAGTGCAAAATAGAACCACTATGGAAAACAGTATGGTGGTTCCTTAAAAGATTAAAATTAGAACTACCATATGATCCAGCAATCCCCTCTCTGGGTATTTATACAAAAGAATTGAAATCAGGATGTCAAAGAGATATTAGCAGTCCTATGGTCATTGCAAAGCTATTCACAATAGCCAAGAGGTGGAAAGAACCTAAGTGTTCATGCTGGATAAATGAATAAAGAAAACGGGGTACCCAAGAACCAGATTTTACAAAGGAGGCAGAATGGAGCAGCAGAAATGATGCCGGCCCTAACATCAGAAGATGATGTTCTTGGTCCCAGTTCTGCATTTTCCAGCTGCCATGTGACTATAGCAGTCACTCCCTCCTTGTGAATCCACTTCCTCACGTGTCAAGGATCAATTACGTACCCCCCACCCCAACTCATCAGATTATTGAATGGATCCTCAAATCAAAATAAGATAAAATATTTGAAAGTACTTTTAATTTATAAAGTGTCATACAAAGTAGTCATGAGAAGCCAATTTACGGAGATCATTGAGGAATAAATTTTCCTAAAAGCTTAAAAAAATGACTGCTCACATTTCCTCAGCAATGACAGCAGTGTGAGATGCAATGGGAAAAGCGAGCCTTATCCTCAGTCTTGCCTTCGCCGTTCCCCAGTGCAGAGGTAATGCAACAGGGGGGCTAATGACTTCACTTCCCTAGAAGTCTCTATCTGACAAGTGATACCAGGCAGAATTAGCGCAAAAATCAAACTCAATTTTCAGAACTAAGAATTGTGTAGAAAGAAGACCAAAAAAAAAAAAATAATAAGGAATTTAATATTTGTTGAGAATCTACCAGATACCAGATACTTTTTCACATTATGTTATCGAATGTTTATAATAATTCTGTAAGAATGGCATTTTATAGGTGGGGAACCTGAGACCCAGTGAGACTAAATACCTTCTTCAAGGTCACATGGCTACAAAATAGCAGAGCAAGGATGCAGCCTGTAACCTTTCTCCTGGACCACTGCCTTACTGGAAACCCAGATGGGGTACCACGGGTGACACCTGGAAACACAGCATTATTGACTTTGAAAAGAAAAGGTGGCTCAAAATGAAGCAGAAATGTTGCTCTTCCCATCTCTCAGGCAGAGCCATGCAACTCCAAGGAGCACCATTCCCTCTGTGGTTTGTGGAACTGTGCCATAATCCCAGAAAAAAAAAAAAAGTGACAGTGCCCCCTTGGAGTTGTGCCACATGCAGGATGGCCACACGTCACGTTAATCACTGAAGAGTTACCTGCACCACCCCGATTCCATCTCCTGTGTTGCCCACGTTGACCAGAATGTTGCCACCCTGAGACTCCCTAGACAAGACACCGGCAATGACAGCAGGATCGATGCAGTACTTCTGGCCAACGGCTCGCATTATAGGTTGGTATTTCACCAGGTAGGGCATGTCTATTTCAGCCAGCCTTTCAGAAGCACGAACTCCTAAAGCAAACACAGAAGGAAAGACGTGGCTTGGTGTGACTTCCTGAAATGGGAGCTCAAGGGGAGAGAGAAAGGACTCTCCGAGGATCTGGGTAGTGACTTAGGACAGAGTCTTAAACCCCTAGTGGCTATTCCCTGACTTGAGATTAAGACTGTCCTCCTGAGAGCTTTAGTCAACGTCCCCTGAGGCAGGCATCTTCTGTGGCCACCACTGCCCCTCGGCTGGGCTCTCATGGCTGCTCTGGCCCACTCAGGACAATTCCCTGGGCATAGGCGCCACTGGTCCCAGCCTAGGCATCCAGACAGGGTTACCCAGTGTGCCTCTCCATCAGCTACAGTGGGCACACTACTGTTGGAAGGAGAAATTCTCCCAAACCCTTCAGTAAGTCCTTGATGAGTTCCCCTCAACAGGTTTCTTCACCTCTCCACTTGTAAATGACACCAAGAAATCATGTGAGTGTAAACCTTTATGAAATAACAAGAATGCTGGGCAAGATGAAAACTGATACTAATTTACATGGCTAGCCTCACCTTCTTTTACTTTTGTGGCTTTTTAAGCTCTCTCATTCACACTGTATCAATCAACAGAGGCTCAGGGGAGCAAAGGGACTTGCTCAAGAAGCAGAGCCACGACTCTGACAAGGTCTCTGGACACCGTGTCCAGTGCTCTTTCCTCCACCCAGTAGCATGGGGCTGTGGGTCACGGTGGGAACCAGAAAGAGAAGACAAGAGGGCAAGAGTGGGCGAGGTGAGTGTAACTACCACAGTAGTTCAGCCCGTGACGTTTTCCAATTCCGCAAGATGCTCCAGGAGTGTCCAGGGTCCGGATGTTTCCATAGCATCCCCAGTTGCTGCTTTCAGATGAGCCTACAAATCAGGAAAAGTCCAACTCAGGCACTGAACTAGAATAGTTCTCATTGCCCTGCTGTCCGTGGATGAAATGGCATTAAAAAAAAAATAACTATAACGAAATCAGTAACAACAAGAACTTCACTCTGCAATGAAAACTCTTTTGAAATTTAAATCAACAGTATACTACAAAATTGTCACAGAAGCTGCTTTTGTGTGTGTGTGTGTGTGTGTGTGTGTGTGTTTCTCTTCTTTGTCTTTTAGTTTATCACAGAAACTACTTTGATTCTAACTTCTCACCTCCTCTCCTGCAGACATGAGGAACTATGGGAGAAGCTATCCTCTTTGCAAAGCTCTGGGTCTGTCTGATGCTGTCGGGTGGTGTCTTGGAACAAATCAGAGATTATCTGGCCCCTGTCAACTGGTCCTCATCTTACGTCTCATATGAACTCTCAGCACTTCCTCATATACTCCTATCTCGTTGCTCTGGTGATATCTTTATGTTCACTCTGGAGAAACACATATAAAGCCTGGGTCTCCCTGGGATCTCAACCCAGACCTAAAGTAAAAATGCTGTTTGTAAACAGGGCTTAGGGCTGGCTTCACCTTCTCTCAGATGCACTTCTAGGTGGGGACCTGAGGCTGCAAAGAGAGGTGCACGTGCAGGTGAGGCAGGGGGCCAGGTCTCTGCGTGGGGGCTCCCTCTTTCTGCTTCTTCCCTTTCCCTCTTTCCAACTCTCTCTACCTACCGCTGCCACCCCACCATCACATTTTCTTCACACCAGGAGGAAGGTGCTTGAGTATTTATGATATATTTACAACTCACACCAGGAGAAGGGCGTGTGAGCCAGTAACAAGATACCTGCAAGGGCCAGGAAATTGCTCCTTGTGGGAATCATCTCACCATTACAAGCCTGTAAGAACTTCTCATTAGATAACTCTTTTTGACTTATTTTATTCTTTGACTAAAGTAGCTTATATCATCAAATCGTAGCGATTTACAGATCTTTGGAAATATATCTATTGCATATCATCATTTCTGTTCTGTGTGTTGACATAAATGCATTTTAAGGTTCTATTTTCTTACTAAGAGCTTCACCAGGATGATATTTGAAAGTACTAAGTATTTTGAAGTAAATACGAGGGTACTTCAAAAAAGTTCATGGAAAAATAGAATTAGAAGAATACGAATGTTTCCATGAACTTTTTGAAGTGCCCTTGCACTTCTGCTTTACAAATTTGTGGTGGGTAATGTGAGAGAACGTGGATATGAAAAGCCCTGGTCTTTTAGAGTACACTAAAAATTAAACATGCTGGCATGTTCTTTTTTGTTTTTTAATCAATGTACTTTTATTTTTATGATTGGTGACAAACACCCTGAGGTGACAAACACCCTTGCAGTTGGTTGTGGACCTCTTGCTAACACAGTATCTGACCCTCAAAGTTCCTTACATTCCCAATGCTTAACACCTTGTAGGAATTTTTAGATATTTGCTGAGTGAATGAGTCAGTTAGCAAACAAATGGATATAAGACCCTATCTGAGAAATTTTTTGAATTTACAGCCAGGAAAAGTTTTGCTTCTCCCGAGGAACTATGTTTCCTCCTTTCATTTACAAAAAACAAGTTCTTTGTCCCAGCTGCAAGGACCCACAGCACCAAAGCTGAAGTTCAATCACAGCGACTATGTCAGCCCCAGCATTTTGCTTTGTCACAACTCAATACCCTTGATACTGGTTTTCTGTTCGAATTACATTAGTCTTATTACAGCAACCACATCAATCCTTCTATGGAAATACTTGTTTATGGTGTATAAATAAATTTAATAAATACTTTTGGTGAAAAAGTTTCTATAATGGAATAATGAGCAGTTATTAATGGTGTACATTTAAAGTCTAGCCTCTGGTAATGCTGTTTTAAGCCCACCCTGCATTCTGGAGAGCCCCATCCTTTTGTGGGATCCTGAAAGAGGCTGCTTGTCAGTGGCTGTTACTAACTCCAGCGTTTACGGGACAGCTTAGGAGAAAAATAATGTTTTCTGCTGCAGTTTCAAGTACGATTATGTTCCTATGTTTATCCTTTACTTCTCCAAGGTCATTTGGAAAAACGAACCACACTCACCAATCAGGGCAAGGAGGCCCAGAAGCAGCCACAGTGCAGACATAGCGATGAATCTGGCTCTACGGCTCCTGGAATGCTTTGAAAATAAAAATTAGCTTGAAAGTGTGGAAATGTCAGTGTGGTTGTAATTTCTATGGAAGGGGAGGGGAAGAAAGGATCAAGTGTCCCCCTGTCTGGACTAAGAAAATGAATGATTTGAACCATAGTGAAAAAAGCAGAAGTAATCCTTCCAAGTAGCTTAAAAATGGCAAGACTCCTGCTCAGCCCACAGGACTCAAAATACCATCCAGTTACCAAATAATTATTTCAAGAAGCCAGCATGATTTGAGGCTTAACACTGAGAAACACAGTGACCTGACTCCAGACCCTGAAAAGCAAATTTTTGTTGCATGTGCCTTATCCCAAGAGCCTATTCATTATCAAAAGATAACACAAAAAGGAGAATTTTGCATTAGTGAGTTCTCTGAATTTGGCTTCTATTTTCTTCAGGTTAGAGGAAAGGTCAGACTTTCCTCAGGGCCTTGGAACACCTACTGAGTGTTTGCTTTGGATGGAGGAAGGGTTGCAAGACATTTCCCACTATTCTAACTCCCAGCCTGGGATCCCAGACGCCCCGTGGCTGCCTGGGGCCATGTTTCCCATTCTCTCTCTGTAAAACTCCTGCGCGGGAACAAACCTGGGCCAGAGCCCAGTGAGGATGGAGAAACAGCCGACTTTCATCAGCAAAGACAAATCTGCGTGAGGATCCCTGCCCCCAAAGCCTCCACCTCCCACAAACCCCTCACTGCAGGCTGTTTCCCATCTCCCTTGTCAGCTGAGCCTGGAGACCTATTTTGTTTTAATTGAAACATAATTGATTTTACATATTTGTGGGGTACAGCATTGACTATCAATACTTGTGTACAGTATGTGATGATCAAATCAGGAAATTAGCATATTCATCATTACAAAACGTAATCATTCTTTGTGTCCATTATCCTCATTACATGCAGGAGCGTGTCTATGAACACGGCCCTCTGCACCTCGTGTGCTTTTCTCTTCTGTTTTAAGGTTATTCTTATGGCTGGTTTCTTCCAAACACCCAGGAAGAGAATGCACGTCAGGAGAGACATTAAGGAGGTCATTTGAATTCCATCCTCTTAAATGGAGAGGGCGTGTGCCCTTCAGACACGGCCATGCTTTTTGTTTTTCTTCCCTACAACATTGAGATCTTCTGTCTGATTTCACTTAATTGACCAGAAAATATCATGCTCAGTCCAACCCAGAAAGCTACAGGAACTTGGAATTTTAGCTGGGTCTGCACGAACTCTCAGATTTAATTACCCAACAGCACCTCTTGAACCTCCTTGAACAGCACTGAATGAGGGGACAATCAACCCCAGGGAAAAAGAATGGAGAAAGAGCTGCTCAGGTACAGGAGAAGCTCGTGGTGTCATGACAGTGTATCATGACAGAGACCTCTCTCTGGCTTTATGGAAAGGGCCCTTCAGAAAAAAGCACTGCTCACATTCCAATGCTAAACCCAGGGCATGTCACTCTTTTTTCTGCCTTTCCAGGAAAAACAAAAACAAAAAAGAAAACCTTCCTCTCGGAAACCCACGTGGAAAGATTTAGCTTTTACTGCCACACCTCATCTTCCAAACACGGATCTGTGTTGAGCAAGCACTTCAGTGACAAGTCTATGTAAATACATGTGCCAATTACTTAGGAACACAGAGTTACTTTCTGGTTCCCCCTGAGACCAAGGCTTCAAAGTAATTTTTTTTTTTTTTTTCAGTTACATCAGGGAAGAGCGAAAAGTGACAATGGACTTCTTATAGCGACGGAGAATCCATAGACACAGCATGATGAAGCAGCCCAACCTTTGTGGCTGGCCTCACAGGTGCTGAACGGTACTGTATGTTTAGAAGGGATTGTCGAGGCGTCACTGGGTGTGCTCAAGGAGCCTATGACTAACTTGTGAATACCCTGTGGCTCCCCGCACTGAAGCCATGGTGAAAACGTCAGGCCAAGACGGCACAGTGGTCATGATGCCAAGCACGGCATCTACGGTGACATCCCTCTTCTCCCTTCCTGGAGAGAAAAACAGTGACAGAGCAAGGGGGCATCAACAGCTGGAGCAACAGGCCACACTGGAACCTGACCACCTGAGCATCCCTTGGCAGCTAATTCACGTTCCTGGTGGCTTTGATGAGAACAGCTTTCTCTACCCACCCTCTCCACGCCGTACTTGGTAAGTCCCAAAGCACCGTTTTGATTCTAAGGCATAATTGACCATTTCTTCTTCAGCTCAACTTTTTTTCTGGAAAAGGTAGAAATAGGGGTCTTTGGTTTTTTGTAGTTCTCTCACCGTAGGATTCCCATTCCTTTTCCATGAATACTCTTGATCATCACCTTAACCTTGAACAATAGCATCACAGGTCCTTGGGGTCCTACAACTAGCCCAGAAATGTGCTGTTTTAACATCCTGAAGTGCTGAGAGATGAAGGTAGCCCTGCCCTGTCGTGGCCCCCTCATCTGATCCTCTACACATCCGCGTTAAGTATGGTCTCCCAGTCCAAGCCGTGTTGTCATCTTGTTTTTTTGGTACCACGTCTCTGCGTCTGCCTGCTCCTGTGGGCTGATAGGCCTCTCCAGGAGCATCACATCTTGGTCATAGCCCCCTTGCTGTTCTGTCCCTCCCTGCCTTCCTCACCCACATGGCAACATCCCAGCCCATTGCTTTGCAGACTGCTATGCACAACAGGACTTCAAGTAATATTAGCAATGACAGTCACAGATATAAAATGCTTCTGTCACTAGGATCACATTTTCTTAAGAAAAATCTAACTTTTTAGAGGGAAATATAAGGCAGCAACATGACGGCTTGTTCTAAACTGTCACTTTTTGCAGAGCTTCATTTTCATATGGTCTGTGAAAATACATATTTACTAAATTTGGGTTGTGAGCAGCACGGTATATACAAGGGAACTTTAAAAAATTCGTGGAAAGGTTCATATTATTTTTCAATTATATTTTTCCACAAACTTTTTGAAGTACCCTCATATTTACTTAATGGATTACCAGGCTAGAAGAGCTCAAAGTCTGATGGTTTCTCTTGCCTCCCTGCAGGCAAATTCTTTCTCAGAGCGGCCTCTGCATTGCTTTCTTCACTCTGCCCAGTTGGGTTTCCCAGCGTTGAGGACTCCAGGAAGGCTCTTCTGGAATAATGTATTCTGGACAAAGATCGAATCAAAGACCTTGGCCTCTCTGTTCCACCCATACACTCCTGAAGCTTGTCTATCTTTTTATTCTGTTAGCCAAGACTTAAGCTGCAAGACATGTTGGCTTTTGCTTTTTCACAGCTTCCAAAGAAAATAAGACTCTGTTGTAGAACTCAAGGTGTGCAGGTTAATGTAAGACTGGCAAGACTGAGCATGAGGGTGGGAAGGAGATTTACCATCTGGCAAAATATACCTTAGTCCTTTGGCTTTGAATCAACAACAAAGACATCCCATTTGGCCTATTACAGCTATGGTTAAGTGAGCACATATTTCTGTTCTCCCTTTCTTTGTTTTGAACATGCTCACAAATCCGAAAGTAACTGCATACTTCATGAAAATAAATCTAAATTTTTATAAGTATTGTAATGAACAGGGGAACAGTTACTCCATCATCTACATATCTTTTAAAACTTAGATTTTCTTGCAAGATCTTTAAGTTTCTTCTGATTCCAGCCTTTCTTATTTACTCAGCAGCAGAGACACAACCATTACCAACTGATCACCATACACTGGATATTTCGTCCTAAATAAGCCCAAACATAAGTTCCACGCCTCCATTTTACACTCACCTGTCTTCAGTTAGCTCTTGTCCTTAGACGTAGTGAGCCCACAGCACTTTATATAGAGTCTCTGTCCTGCTTCCTCTTTTTAAAAATGTTGACCTCATCCTACTAATAAGAGATTTACGGCAAATCTCATAAATTATAATAATAATCATAATAATTACAAATACTTTGAACTTATATAGGGCCTTTTATTCAACAATGTCCTGGGATTTTGCAAACATTAACCAATTAGTTCCTTAACTACACCTCACAAGGCGGATCCCAGTTGTAGACTCACTTTGACACTTACGCATCCAGCACTTGTTTTTATTCACACCAGTTTCTGAGAGTGAGGGCTGGGTAAGAAAGCAAGCAAGAAAGAAGGAAGCTAGAGAGAGAGAGAGGAGGAGAAAGGAAGGAAGGAAGGAGGGAGGAAGGGAGGGAGGGAAAAAAGGAAAGAAAGAGAGAGAGAGAGAGAAAGAAAGAAAGAAAGAAAGAAAGAAAGAAAGAAAGAAAGAAAGAAAGAAAGAAAGAAAGAAAGAAAGAAAGAAAGAAAGAAAAGAAAGAAAAGAAAAGAAAAGAAAAGGAAGGAAGGAAGGAATTGAATTTACAGTGTCAGAAACCCTTATTCTTGGTCTGTATTTCAGGCAAGCAGAGCTGCCAGGGGTTGGCAGCTTTTTCTTATAGGCCCAGATAGGCTTTTGGGCCATGTGGTCTTTGTCACAACTACTCATCTCTTTTTGTGCCATGGTAGCACAAAAGCAGTCATAGAATGGCCATGGCGGTGTTCCAATAATACTTTATCTTCCAAACAGGTGGTGGCCCTTGGGCTGTAGGTGGCCAACCCCTGTTCCATGCTACCAACAGATACCAAATCCACATATCCTCAGTTCAGCAATTTGGAAAGAGATGGGCAGCTGGCTGATGCTACTTTGTAGACATCCAGTTCCTACAGTGTGTTCTTAAACGTGGACATCAGTAAATACTTTGATAGGGTTCATATGAAGTTTCCAGGAAGAATCCTTTGCTCCAGGTTGCTGAAGGGATGTTTCATGACTGAAAGAGGAAGACCCCGTCTATCACCATACCCTATGCTCCAGCTCCACCGAACGGCTTGATTTTCCCCCAGCACAGCACCATGCTTTCCACTAGCCTTCCTACAGGCTCTTCCTTCTGTTCCTACCCCCAGGGAGGGGCTGTGTCTCATTTCTCTTTATAACCCAGCACCTAACACACAGCCTGACACAAATTAGACACCCAATAAAACACATGGAATAAAGGGCTTGCATATTGCCTAATTGGTTTATAATCTGTCTCCTCTGCGTCCCCTGCCTTCTCCCCACAATCCTCGACAGCCTCGTCCCCCCCACCACCACCACAACAAGAATACAAGCTGCATGAGAGCAGTGAATTTGGCCACTTCATTTATGACCGAGTCTTCAGTGCCAAGATAAGAGTCTGGCATATTATGGGTGTTCAGTAAAGATTTTTTGATCAGTAAATGAATAAAGAATTCCTACAACCTCACCCAGCAAGATTCAGATTGGGTTCCCACTGCTGGGTCCCAGGTTAGGCTCCAGCAACTTGTGTTTCATGCTACCCTGTGGATATTTCTATCATAGCACTGATGGCTAGTCGGCTTGTTGTTGTTGTCTTGAGAGCAAGGATTGGGGCTTTTCCCCCTGTATCCCCTAATTGGGACATACGGGTATTCAACACATGTTTTTGGAGTTGATAAATGAATGGATTAAAGGGCATTTATGACTTTTGGGGAGTCATTGACTCCTCAGCCCCAGCTCAGACTTTGGGGATTAGGATTTTGTTCTCTACCTGTGGCTGAGATGGAAAGGTCACAAGGCAGGGCACTGTGAGCCAGAACCTCCCTAGACTAGGACACCTAGAGAGTTCCCAAACTTAAAATTTGGGAGGGGAGTATAAGAATGCCGGACTTCTCTCTATTGTTGGCAGATTTGGAGTAAAAAGTAGAGAAATAATATATCCCATGAAAAACCATATCCTGGCCCCCAAAATGGAACTCTTTCCCTTTTATTTGTCCACCCCGCTCTAGCACACACCAATAATTAAAATTTATTACAGTGTGGAGAAATTTGGGAATGCCCTGGCTCCATCTACAAAAGCACCACTTCATCAGCAATGAGGCCACATTAGTGTCCTGGAAGATCCTCCCTGGCCAGTGGCCAGGAGGTTGCATGGCAACAGCTCCACAGAAACACTGCCCACTTGTGTCCTCAGTCTTGTTCAGTCCTCAGCCAGGCCCCATATGGACAACTTTCTTTTCAAAGACCTGGTGTACCCTCTCAAATACTTCCATCCCAGACAAAGGGAGGATCCTAGATACCCTCCCTGCAGTACCTCAAAGGGAAAAGAAACATTGCTGTACCAAGAAAGCAAGCCCATTTACAGTAGTCACCCCCCAAAAATAAAATACCTAGGAATCGATTTAACCAAGGAGGTGAAAGATCTCTACAAAACTACAAAACACTACTGAAAGAAATTAAAGAGGACACAAAAAGGTGGAAAGACATACCATGCTCTTAGATGGGAAGAATTAACATTGTGAAAATGTCCATTCTACCGAAAGCAGTCTACAGATTCAACGCAATCCCCATCAAAATATCAATGATATGCTTCCCAGAAATAGCAAAAGCAATCCTAACATTCACATGGAACAACAAAAGACCCCAAATAGCCAAAGCGATCCTGACCATAAATAAATAAATAAATAAATAAAGCTGGAGGCATAACACTACCCAACTTCAAATTCTATTACAAAATTATTGTAACCGAAACAGCATGGTACTGACATAAAAACAGGCATTCAGATCAATAGAACAGAATAGAAAACCTGGGAATCAACCCACATACTTACAGCCACTGATCTTGGACAAAGGCAACAAGAACATACATTGGGGAAAAGACGGCCTCTTCTATAAATGGTGCTGGGAAAATTGGACATCCGTATGCAGAAGAATGAAACTGAACCTGTACCTCTCACCATTTACCAAAATCAACTCAAAATGGATTAAAGACTTAAATATAAGACCTGAAACCATAAAATTACTAAAGTTAAACATAGGGGAAACACTCCAGGAAGTAGGACTGGGCAAAGACTTCGTGAATAAGACCCCAAAAGCACAAGCAACAGAAGAAAAAATAAACAAATGGGATTATATAAAACTAAAATGCTTCTGCACAGCACAGGAAACAATCAAAAGAGCAAAAAGGCAACCTACAGAATGGGAAAAATATTTGCAAACTATACATCTGACAAGGGAGTAACATCCAGAATGTATGAAGAACTCAAGCAACTATACAGTAAAAAAACAAATAATCCAATTAAAAAATGGGCAAAGGAGACGAATAGACAGTTTTCAAAGGAAGGCATACAAATGGCCATCAGCCATGGTACATGACAAAATGCTCAGCATCACTAATCATTAGAGAAATGCAAATCAAAACCACATCGAGATATCATCTCACTCCAGTCAGTCTGGCCATTATCAAAAAGACCAAGAATAACAAATGCTGGTAAGGATGCGGGGAAAGAGCAACTCTTCTACACTGTTGGTGGGACTGTAACATAGTACAGCCATTATGGAAAACAGTGTGGAGGTTCCTCAAACAACTACAGATAGAGCTACCACATGATCCAGCAATCCTACAACTGGGTATGTATCTAAAGGAATGAAAGTCATCATGTCCAAGGGATACCTGCCCTTCCGTGTTCGTTGCAGTTCTGTTTACAATAGCCAAGATATGGAACCAACCTAAGTGTTCATAGACGGATGACTGGATAAGGAAAATGTGGTATATACACACAATGGAATACTACTCAGCCATAAAAAAGAATGAGATTCTGCCATTTGCAACAGCATGGATGAACCAGGAGAAAATTATGTTAATTGAAATAAGTCAGACAAGGAAAGAGAAATTCCGCATGCTCTCACTTATAACTGGGTTGAAAGAAAGAAAGAAAGAAAGAAAAGAAGTAAAGAGAGAGAGAAACAAAGAAAGACCACAATACTTTGAACTTTCAGAAGGAGAGAACAAACCTAAGGATACTAGAGATGGGGGTAGGGAGGGTACGGGTTTGGGGAATGACAGGTTGGGTAAGGGTATAAAGAAAAACCAAGATTTGTAATAACAAATATGCTAATAAATTTTTTTTTAATTTAAAAAAAAGAAAAAGAAAGCTTGCTGTATCTGGACTTAAGTGAGACTAAATGGAAACAGCTCAAGGTGGTCCCTGCCACACACCCAGGGCCAGGCGAGCAGTGAATGTCGCTTCCCCCACCCCATGCTGGTCTTACTTCACAAACACAGGATCCTCTACTGAGCTTTGAATTTGTGTCTCGAATGAATTCAGTCTTCTTACTCTCACCTTAACTCCAGGTTCTGCATGGTACTTGTCCAAAGGAACACAAATCAGTCACCGAAAGCCCCTCAAAAGAATGAATAGCTTTACAGAAAACTGCCTTGAAGGATACTGGAAAGAGAATCACTCCACATATCACAAAACCAAACTTCCTAAAAATCCTCTTTGCTCATCCTCTCCAAAACCTCAGAAAGCTCTGCTCCCACCCATACTCTAAAATGTCTCCAAACGACATCTTCCTCCCCTCCTGCCACTTCTTGGCATTTTCTATTACTCCAGTAATGTAACACATATCATAAGAAAATACTCTGCTGCACACATGCTGAAAGCATTTATTGAGCATATCAGGATCTTTTACAAATGCCATCTCTTTGACAGATGAGGAAAGTGCCCTGCTTGGGAAGGAAGGGACTGGACTAGGTCTCAGGTCTAGGCTGACATAAAGGCCTCTCTTCTGGGGGTGTTGCCCAGAGTGGCACTGGCTCTTAAGTTTTGGACAATCCCTTGCAGGCAGGGGCTTCCTGGACTTTTGCTTCTTTGATCTCCTGCCCTACTCTGTTTGACATTCCAACCTCCTTTGGTCCCTGGGAGAGCTACCATCTTTGGTTGCCTTCCAGTTCTCTGAAAAATGACTTCTTGTGGACCCTGCCTCTCTATGATGACTTGTAACTCTTCACCCGCTGCACCGGGGTTCCCCAACCCTAAGAATCCTAGTGGTCTCAGGGGGCATTCTCCATACAACCTCCTGGATACTCTGCAGAAAAATGACAGTTAGATTTATGCTTTTTTTTTTTTTTTTTTTTTGTGACCGGTAAGGGGATCATAACCCTTGGCTTGGTGTCGGCCGCACCACGCTCAGCCAGTGAGCGCACCGGCCATCCCTATATAGGATCCGAACCCGTGGCCTCAGCGCTACCAGTGCCACACTCTCCCAAGTGAGCCACGGGGTCAGCCCCAGATTTATGCTTTTAAAAGTGTCCTCTGGCTGCCTGTTGGATTGGACGTGAGCCAGAGTGAAGGGACTATTTGGAAGACACTGCAGAAGACTAGATGAGAGACGATGGCTGGACCAGGGTGGTGGTTAAGGGAGAGAGTAGACATATGAGTACTGGAGATCTATTTTAGAAGTGCAATTGCCAGGACTTAGGGTGAGACTAGATACCAAAGTTGAGTGAAGGGGAGAAGCACAGGATCCTGGGAGAATGGTGCTGAGTCTGAAACGCTAGAGACAAAGAGGATTTATGAAAGATTAATGATGAAATTTTAGACCTTGGCATTTTGCAGCATGTTTTTTTTCCCAGGAATTGCCCCCGTCTATAATCCCCTTGCAATATAGGTGAGTGCTGTGAGGGTGGACACATTGCACATTGTAACATGACCTTTCCTCCTCAGCCACAGTCTCTTGGACCAGGGATGGAAAAATGAGCCAAGCTGGGCCACGAGACAGCACGACACTAAGAAAGAGCTGTGAACACCTCTCTCCAAATTGCTGAGCTGATGACATGTCGATTTGGTATCTGTTGGTAGTCAGGAACAGGCGTTGGCAGCCTATAGCCCAACAGCCACCACCCATTTTGCAAATAAAGTTTTATTGGAACACAGCCATAACCATTCACTGACGTATTGTCTATGACTGCTTTTGTACTACAACAGCAGAGGCGAGTCATTGTGACAGAGAGACCATATGGCCCTCAGGGCTATCCGGACCCTCAAGAAAAAATTGTCAGTCCCAGGTCTGGAATCTCCATTTGGTCTGAGAAACTGAAAGAGAAGCTAGAGAGAAAAATGAAGTACCTACACAAGGAGCAAGAGTTGAAGAGAGTCCTGACAGCATTTGAAGCCAAAATTCCAAATGGCCTTGAGGCCCGATCACATTCCTGTTCTCAAGTCCAATTGAGACACCCCAGTTGACTTATATTACATTCCTCTTTTTTATTTAAACTAGTTTCAACGAAAGGGCACTGTTATGGAACTTATGCACGTATTCATCTATCCCTCATTCATTTATTAAAAAATTTCATGGACAGCTTTCTCCGCGTCAGGCATGATGCTGGAGATGGGTGGCACAGTGGTGAGCAGGACAGCTATGGTCCCTGCCCTCATGAAGCTTACCTTCTAACATAATGAGTTAGGTTTGCCTGTGAGACATCCAAGAAAAGATGTCACAACAGCAGCTGCAGCTCAGAAACAAGGTTTAGATTGAAGACTATAAATAGGGGAATCTGCTATATTGAGGGATTTAGAAACAGAAATAGAAAGCATTGCCTAGGGAGAAGGTGTCAAGTGAGGACTGAAGCATGCTGTGGCTAGTCCCTGAGGAACTCCAGTATTTAGGGATTAGATGGAGGAAAAAAAGCTGGTAAAGCAGACTGAATAAGAGGCTATTGAGGAGAAAATGGAAGCCAAGCTAAGAGATTATGTCAAGGACTAAGCGGTACTTTGTCAAATGCTGCTGAGAAGATTAAACTGGGAAGAGATCATTGTATTTAGCTAAACAGAGGTCACCCATTAACCAGGCAAGAACAATTTTGACGTAGGTTTATCAGAATTTGTTTTGTTGCAAGTAACTGAAGTCTTGACTCAAAGGGCCTTCAACAGTAATGAAGATTTATTAACTCACATAGCAGGAAGCTCAGAGGTAGTGTGAGTTTCAGGGGTGGTTTGATTCAGTGTGTCAACAATGTCACAGGCACCTAGAATCCCTTTGTCCCTCCACTCTGCTTTCTTGACTGTCAGCTTCATCCTACGGCTCCTCCTTCCCCGACCCGCCACCCAAGATGACTGTCAACAACTCTCAGGGCTCATACTTTCTCATTCCAATCTGGAGGAGAGAGAGGTGATCACTTTAGCCATGCTCAGAAAAGTGAGAAAGTTTCTTTCCCCCAAACAACCAGCTAAGCTTTCCCCATGTCTTATTGGCTCCAATGGCGTCATGTGTCCACCCTCTACTGGATATAGCTGTAACTAGGGAATGCGATACTATGATTAGCTGAGCATTGCGTTTAGAGCCCAGACAAGCCTAGAGTCCAGGATGCAGTCAGATCCCTCCAAAGCACTAAACTGTGTCAGGTAGCCACAGATAAGCCAGTGCAAAATCAGGTGAGTTGTAAAGGGAAGAGGAAAGGACGTGGAGGAGCAAGCACAGTGAACAGAGCAGAGGAGCAGGAGCCAGAGGGAGAGCATGAGACGGAGAAGCAGCTGCGGCCGTGGAAGCAGCACGCAGAGGCAGGTCTTTGAGGCAGTGTGGCTGTAGAGGAGCAGAGAGCGTGTGTGGGGGGAGAGGCGAGGGGGGGGGGTTATGGTTTATTTTTACAGGAGGAGATACTAGAGCATCTCTGAACACTAATGGGAGGGGTCCAGTGGAGGGAAAGGGGGGAAATGCATGGAGGAAATAAGAAACGGAGCAGTCACCATGAAGATGGTAGGAGGGGTCCTGAGTTCGTGTGAAGGCTCGGCTTTTACTGGGGAAGGGGACAGAGTGACTGAGGGCACTGACTTTGAAATCCGAGGGATGTGAGTGACCTTGGGCAAGTTCATCTCTTTGCACCTGTTTTCCTGGCTTTTAAAACGTGGGTGTTGTGTGGATTTAAATGAGATAATTTTTTCAATGACTCGGTGGTGTTTTTTAGTTTTCTTCAGACCTTCCCTCTTCCCCTTCCAGTCCCAATCACCTCTACCAACTCACTTTAAGGCAGTGACAAACACCTGGTTAAGTGGGGGTTTTTTTGTGTGTGTGTGTGTGTGTGGTGGCTGGCGGGTATGGGGATCCGAACTTGTGACCATGGTGTTATAAGGCTGCATTCTAACCAACTGAGCTAACCGGCCTGCCCCTGGTTAAGTGCTGAATTGTCTTTTGGGGCTGTAGGACCTGATAACACACTAAAGAAATGGGAGAGGGAAGACAAGAGAGAGAGAAAGGACTGATACATTTCTACTTGCAAAGCTTTTTTCATCTATAAGCCTCCAAGTTCCTTACCAAAGAATTTTCAACAAAGTCCCTGTGGAGCTTTTTGAGGTGGCAATTAAACAAGTCCTGCTGACAAGGATATGGCTACTTGGAAAGGAATGCTCTCAGCAGCGTCCTCTTCCCAAGTAAAGGAAGGACCAAGATGTCATTTTTCCTCAGTCATTTTTGACAGCATTAGTAGGTCATGGGCAGTGCTGGCCACAGATGCCAGGAAGCAGGCAGAAGAAAAAAACATTGGAAAAGGAGAACTAAAAGTGAGTCACTAGCACTGGCTTTGGACGCCACTGTCTTGCTATGTTTTATTGTGGGAATCACTGAACTTTTTGCATATTTAATTTTTCTTTTGGTGAAACAAGAAAAAAAGAAACCCATAAAACAAAACAAAAACCAAATGAAACCAAATCTTCTTCCTACTTAGGTCACTGGAATGGGCTGAATTTTTCATCTAAAGATGTTTCAAAATAAAATATTTGTGCATTGTCAGTTCTGGGGTGGGCTGCTGGCGTTCAGTGCCCCCTCGAGAAATGCTGTTGGTTCTGTTCAGTAGGAAGCTTCAGCTGTGCCAGTCCTTCGAGTTTGGCACTATTTACAGGTTGGAGTCCAGGAATGCTCCTGGTGGCACTCTGCAAGAGGCAGCTGGATAGGGCAGACGCTGTGGTGTGCTCTGCTAACATCCTGTGGAAAGCCTGGCAGCTCTGCTTGCCCTCCCTGAGACTGTCCCTACACACAGGGTTGGGGCCCAGTGTTCCAGCTCACAGCCCATACCCAGCAGACATTGGGTTTCCTATTTGCATACCTCGGAAAGACCTTGTTAGTGTTTTTCTGAGAGCACAGGAAAGAACGGATATGATCTGATGTGCACCTGTGGAAGAGACCCTATGGCCATACAGACTCATCGCTGCTCTAGCATGGATGCATCAGAACACCAGGCACAATAAAATACACAATTTTCCCCCCACACACCTTGAATACAGAATTTATGGATTGTTTTTTTCTATTTCTTTTCACACTGTGTGATGCCATCTTCAGAAACAGAGGTTTACACGTCGTCAAGCATTTTCACTGCAAAAGACCACATTTTCCCATTTTTATTAAAATTGATGAAGAAAAGCTTGATTGAAGTTTTGGTGAAGAAAGATTCGACTACTTAAAACTGTTGGAAGGAGAAGGTGCCATGTGTAAATATACTGCTGGTTTCTGCAAAAGCAACTTAAAGATCTTGCTGCTCTTCTCACGAATGATTCCTGGAAGAGAAGCAGATCTGTCACCTTGCTCAGGAAAGCCTCCTGCCTGCCGGCTGTGGGGTGCGGAGGGTGTTGACTTGTTCTTAATAGTCAGACCCCAGTCCACTGAAAGCTTCTCCCACCTTTGTTTGGTGTTTTTTCCTGGGAAGAACAAACCCTCTACTTTGCATTTCTGCTTTTCATTTTTTGACTAGCACATTCCTAAATTGTGAAAATTCCCTTGTGTGTTAAGAGCAATGATTAATAGCTTACAAATGTATGAGTACTTACGTAAATATAGGCGTGTAAAAGCACATCTTTTATTGGCTTTCCTCTTACACCTAATAAAATAGCCAATAGAAATACTTTTCTGCATCAGTTTGTGTTAGCAAAGAAAAAAAAATACTTTTCAATTGTCAAAAAACTTAAATTACATGGACTTGAAACTACCTTGGTCTGAAAACATTCGGAAGAACTGCTGTGAATGAAAGCTGGCCTTTTAATTTGTTTATGTAGAAAAGTAATGATTGGGCATGTGAATTATGAACCTGATATAAGTACTGTGTGTGTTTTTCATTTAAATTCATATGATGCCTTTTCTCCAATAAGTATGAAATAAAATATTGACCTTATGTGACCAAAACAAACAAACAAACAAAAAAATGCAATACAAAAACAAGGCAAATAATGGTTATGGAGATAGGTAATTCCAGGAAGCGAGGAACCACCTTATCCCTTCCAAAATATATCCATGCAATAAATGCTTATTTAGTACCCGCAACGTGCCAGGCACTGGGCCATATGACAGGACTAAAAGGTTGAATAAAACACAGCTTCTTCCCTCAAGAAGCTCACTGCTGCTAATTAATGGGTACTTACTGGCATTTTCCTACCTTACATTGGGCTAAGTGGCTAAATTGCTGGCTCTCACTGGAGCCAACACCAAACCCTTCATGTACAGATCATAAAATTCCATAGAATCCATCAGCCAGCTGGCAACAAATTGGTGAGGGTAACGCTAAGTAAAGTCTTTATTGTCCATAGGCATGGAAGTGTGAGGCATATCCAGGAACCAATAAAACTGTCTTAGATGCTGTGACTCATGTAATTTGTCTAAAATACCTAAAACGTGGGAACCCGCCCAGGGGATCACCCAGTCATCCGTCCCAGTTGTGGATTATTTCCCAGGGTATAAAGCACTTTCACGTAACTATTGTAACACCCCTATGACGTACGTAGAGCAGGCATTATGACCATGCATATTTTATAGATGAGGAAACTGTGCTACTCAATAGTGAAATGACTTATCCAACTTTCCAGACTAGGAAGAGGCCAACGATTGGGTAAGGTAGACTTGTTTGCCTTCAGATTATGTCCTGTAACTCCCCAGAGAACTCCTCAGAGTTCCTTCCTTAAATTTAGTGGGATCTCTGGGGAGTATCATGACTTGGGAACCAATATCAAGGAAGGCCACAAAAGACTGGTTATTATGTGGGGGCCAGTGGCCCACCATGGTTGTATAGGGGTAATTGTCCTCAGCTGGTGGCTGGAATCCCCGTGGTATGCTGCATCCCTTGTGAGACTGGGGAGTTTGCCATTATCTTAGGTCTGGGAATGGAGCAGTGGCTCCCATACCTTGGGTACTGCATTTGGGAGAGGAGGAGATTGGGTGCTCTGTATAACCTCTGTAGATGAGCATAGTACTCCCAGGGGTTCTTAACCAAAATGAAGTCAGAGGGGAACCCCAGGTCACAGAGTCACCAATACCAGGACTTTTCATGAGGGTCCCATGGTGCTGGAGGGTGACCCTGGAAATTCTGAAATGGGGGCTTACCTCTGTAGTAGGATTTGTTACCTTGGGAAGCAAAGACCTGAGTCTCAGATGTTCGTTATATAGCAGCCAAAAACTCTGAGCAACCTAAGGCCTCTTTAATAGTGGCCACTTGACTGAGGAAGGAAGGAAGCCCTACAGTTGTGGACGCTCCCTTGAGAAATAACAGCCTGGTGTCTGTATCAAAAGGAGCCTGCTCAAGGCTGGCTAGAGCTTCCCATCCATTGGGGTGCTCATCAAAGTAAGATATCTTTTAACATATACTGATTCTTCTTTCCTTGATTGGTGTCTCTCCTCTAAGGCATGGCAATTGTTGAGAGCACGTGCACTAGTAACACATGGCGGACGGGCTGCTTTCCATGCATGAACACCAGTGGTACAGGCGTAAGGTCAGAGTTGCACCCATGAACTCTGGGGTGAGTGGACATGGCACTCCTGTTCTCATAAGTTGGCAGCACTTAGGAGGACCCACATTTGCTGTGAGTCTTACAATTTGCCACAAGAGTTATGGTGTCTCTGGCCTTTTGGGAAGGGCCAAGATAAGGCATTTGGGGCTACTTTTCATTAAGCGTTTGTTCCACAGAACACCATGGGTGTTTTGTTTTATAACTTGAAAGGTCAGAATCTTTGTTGTAGCAGAGTCATGGCCGCAGGAGTAGCAGAAGCACTTAGGGGTCTGTATTAGAGTTCTCCAGAGAAACAGAACCAATTGGACGTGTATAGAGAGAGGAGATTTATTTTAAGGAAATGCTCACAAGGTTACAGAGGCTGGCAAGTCCAAAATCTGCAGGGTGGGCTGACAGGTTGGTGACCCAGGAAGAGCCAATGTTGCAGTTCAAGGATAAAGGCCGTCTGCTGCAGAATTGCCTCTTGACGGGGGAGGGCAGTCTTGCTCTATTCAGCCTTCAGTTGGTTGGATGGGCTCCCCCATAACACACATACACATTACGGAGGACAATACACTTTTACTCAAAGTCCACCAATTTAAATATTAATCTCATCCAAAAACATCCTCACAGAAACATCCAGAATAATATTTGACCACATATCTGGGCATCATGGCCCAGCCAAGTTGTTACATAAAATTAGCCATCACAGGCCCTGCTGAGACATCTGCTTTTAGGAGTGTGGACCTGAGCCCCCTGCACAGTGACTGCTTTTTCTCTCATGGGTGACCACCCAACAGCCCATATACTGCACAGGGTATCAGTCTTGAGCACTCTATAGAAAAGGGGCCGATGCTTGTTTGAGACACACAACCAACTGTCACAGGATAAAACTCATTCCCCTGAGCCTAGTTCAGTCATGGCTGACGCTAGGATTGAGACATATGATTCAAGCTGAGACACATAGGTTTTGGCCAAGACACTCGACACAGGGCCACTTTACAGAGGGCTCCAACCCAGTACTCTTTCCCGATTATCAAAAATTCCAATTGGGGTTGGATAAACCTATAACAGAGGCTCCATAGGACACAGTAAATTCAGCAATGGAGCCCTCCCACACACGGGGGCTGGTTCATACCCAGTTGGGAAGCGACGAGCAAGGGAAGAAAGATCATGAAGGGGTGTGGTCATAGCCTAGATCATCCTGTTCATGAAGCTAGTTATTTTGTGGCCACTCTGGAGAAGCCCCCTTCTCAATTAATAGGTAGGTTGTTGAAGCTGATGAAATTCCATGCAAGGGAATTTAAGAGAAAGTTTATTACTCACACAAGAGATTCGTGGGAAGAAGAGTGGGCGTGAGCAGGTCTGGGCTGGCTTGAGTGAGGCAGAGAGAATGCCTTGGACCTTTCTGGTGGCTAGATGGTGGGACCGGAGAAAAGTTCCCACATGCCAGCTGGGAGTTGGTGAGGTTGGATTTCCTGCTAGTACCAAAGGAGGGAGAAGGAAAGTCTACTGTATTTACATAATTACAAAAATTATTATATTTTTGCTTACCTTGTTCTTCCTGATATTTCAATATCTTCCTGATATTTTTCACACCAATATCACTGTCTAAAAGGTATGGTTTAGCTTATTTTCCCACTTAAGAGTATACTGCTAGGAACCATCCACATTGTGTATAGCTGCATTCAAGGCCTGGAAGATTTTCAGTGACAGGCTTGTAGTCACTGCCCTGCACTGTCAGTGCAAGGCTGGGAGGTCCAGTCGACCCACCACCTTGCCCAGCCCTTACACCACGTGCCCTCCAGAGATGATCAGTCCATGACTGCACTGCACAGTCCCCATCGGTGGGGTTTGTGTGGTCCCTCGCACCCCTTCCACTCTTAAAGATGGAGGGCTGGAGAAGCCCATGGTTGAATAAAGATGACAGTAAGCCACGAGTGTGATCACAGAGGGTTTTAGAAGAGTTGAGGCTTTGGTCAATTAGAAGGGGTTGAGGTTTCCCAGCAAGGCCTGGAGACTCTTCTAAATTCCTTAGATGAAAGCTGCCAAAAGCTGATGAATGGTGCTTTATTGGAAAACGAAGCTACAGTTTGGCTGATTTTATGACATGGATTCCTAACAAAAATCAGAGATGTTCTATTTTTAAAGGAGTAAAAAATGTA
Organism: Cynocephalus volans; assembly: GCF_027409185.1. Classification (NCBI taxonomy): domain Eukaryota; kingdom Metazoa; phylum Chordata; class Mammalia; order Dermoptera; family Cynocephalidae; genus Cynocephalus; species Cynocephalus volans. The sequence continues at coordinate 95,295,049 of NC_084473.1, read as the reverse complement.
TCAGGACTGCTCAGGCCTCATCAACATAGTTTATATTCCTCTTGAAATGCAGACATTAAATACGTAATTAACACCTTTTTGCTACGGAGTCTAAACTCCAATTGTTCTTATAGCTCTACCATCCGGAGGCAGAGAAAAGAAGAAGCCACAAGTCAGGCGGAACTGTGTTGAATAAGAGTGGGCAAAGTGGGCATCCTTGTCTTGTTCTAGATCAAGAATTAGAGGAAAAGATCTAGATCAAAAATTAGAGGAAAAGCCTCCAATTTCTGTCCATTCGGTGTGATATTAGCTGTGGGTTTGTCATACATGGCCTTTATTGTGTTGAAGTACATTTCTTCTACCTAATTTGTTGAATGTTTTTGGCATGAGGGGGTATCAGATTTTATCACATGCTTTTTCTGCTTTCAGTATTTTTTGTCTTTGGTTTTTGATAATTTGATTATGATGTGCCTTGGGGTGTTCCTCTTTGGATTGACGTTGATTGGTGACCTCCGAACTTCCTGTACCTGGGTGCCATTTTTCCCTATACTTGATACATGCTTTCTAGGTCTCTTCCATTTTTGTCTCTGGGTACATCAATTATGTTGTAGAGGTTATTTTGCTTGAAAGAGTCCCATAATTGCTGCAATTCTGTTTCTTTCTTTTCTTTTTTTTTCTTTTTGCTCCTGTGATTGGATAATTGCATGTGTTCTGTCTTTGAGCTCACTGATTCTTTCCTCTGTTTGATCAAGTCTGCTGTTGGAGCTTTCTATTGAGCTTTTCAATTCAGATAATGGATTCTTTATTTCTATAACTTCTGGTTTTTTTAATTATTTATATTTATTTGTCAAATTTCTTGTTCTGCTCTTGGATTATTTTCCAAACATCATTAATTTTCTTGTGACTCTCCGAACATCTTTGAGGATTATTCTGAATTCTCAGACATTTCATAAATCCACTGTTCTTCTGGGTCCATTGCTGGTGCTTTGGTGGTTTCCTTTGGTGTCGTATTTCTCTGTTCTTTCTAGATTTTGTGTCTTTATGTCAATGACTGCATTTGAGGAGTTGGTTACCTTTTCTAGGTTTTATAAGTGTTCTTTGGCTGTGTTAGGCCTTTACTGCTCAACATCAGAACTTTGTCTCTGGCCTGTGGTTGTTTTCCATTCTGTGGTGAATTAATGGCAACCACCACCATATACATACTGCATTGAAACCAATTTGCTGTCCCGTGGTTAATTCTTGGGTTGGGGAAAACTTCCTGTGGGGACTGGGACTTAAACTCTGTGCATGAGTTAAATGGCTGTTTTACTGTTGTTTCTTAGATCGGAAAAAACTTTTTGTGTGAACTAAAATTTATTTCTTGGCCTTTTAATCACTTTCAGGACATCTCGGGTCACCACAGATAACACTGGTCTGTGTGGAAATTCTGGCCTGGGACTTGGTCTTTCCCACAAACTGTGCCTCCTGCAGTTCTATTGCCCTGACCAGTCTCCACTGTGTGGTGCCTGTACCAATCAGAAGGCAGATCAGCTGCCAATGCTGCATCCTTATGCACCCCAATGGATCAGCTGCTCCCCCACATTCCCCCACCATGACACTACCAACATTTCCTGTGGGGCTGGCCTGACATGGGTCCCCCAAAAAGATTCACTCATGTCTGGGTGATTCCTTCTTCCCACTGGCTGCAGGTCTCCCTCCTATGTGGGCACTGGGGTAGCTTGCTAGCTGCTTTGCTGGCCTGGGAAATGCAATGGTGCATTCTGAGCTGATTTTTTTTTTTTTTTTTTGCCAGCACTCACCGCACCCTATCCCCTGCGGACTTCAAGTAGCTTCATGCACATGTGCTTCTGCAACTTTGCCATCTCCAGATAGCTGCTCTGTGCACTGTGCCAAGCAGGCCCAGAGAGTAGCTGGGATTGGGTCTGATTAGAGTGGTCCTTCCTCCCACTCACCACTGCTTTCCATGTCTTCATGAACTCAGCAAGTCTCTCCTCCTCTTCTCGCAAGTTCCAATGATTACAGAATGGCAGGCAGTTTTTTTGTTTTTCGTTTTTTGTTTTTTAATAGTTGTAAGTCAATCTGTTGCGGGAGGGGTGATGTCAGGATAGTCTATTTCACCTTCTTGGTGATGTCACTCCTTGGGTTTCTAGAATAGTGCTTTTGAGGTTTTTATCATGTTGTAGCATGTACTAGTACTTCATTTTTTTTTTGATGTCTAAACAGTATCCCATTGTATGTACAGTATATATCACAATTGATCTATTCATCCAATTTTTGTCTATTAAATGGTACTGCTATAAACATGCAGGTAAGTGCATGTGTTTGAGTTCCTGTTTTCAATCACTTTGGGTATATACCTAGGAATTCAATTGCTAGAGCATATTGTAATTCTGTATTTAACTCTTTGAGGAACCACCAAACTGTTTTCCACAAAGGCTGCACCATTTTACACTCTCACCAGCAATGTACAAGGGTTTCAATCCATATCCATGCTAACACTCACTCTCCATTTTATCAAATTATAGCCGTCCTAGCGGCTATGAAGTGGTATCTCCTTGCAATTTTAATTCACATTCCCCTAATGACTAATGATGTGGAGTATATTTTTATGCACTTGTTGGCCATTTATGTATCTTCTTTGGGGAAATGTCTATTCTAATCCTTTGCCCATTTTTAAATTGGGCTGTTTTCTTTTTGTTATTGAATTGTAAAAATACTTTAAATATTCTGGATACCTGACCTGTATCAGATATATCAGATATATGACTTGCAAATATTTTCTCTTATTATGTAGACTATCTATTCACTTTCTTAATAATGCCCTTTGCACATAATTTGATTTTGATGAAGTTCAACTTATCTATTTTTTTCTTTTGTTGCTTATGAATTTGGCGTTATTGCCAAATCCAAGGTAATGAAAATTTACTCCATTTCCTTTTAAGAGTTTTAAGGTTTTAGCTCTTATAAATAAGTAGTTAATTTATTTTGAGGTAATTTTTGTATATTATGTGAGGTAGGCATCCAACTTCATTCTTTTGCATGTGGATACCCAGTTGTCCCAGCTAGGTTTTTGCTGAAGAGACTATTACTTCCTCAGTAAATGGTACTGGCATTCATGTCAAAAATCAATTGGCCATACATGTATAGGTTTATTTCTGGACTCATTCAATTCTTTGTCCATGTTTTTCTTTAAGTCTTTTAGCATACTTAGAAATGTTTATTTAAAGATGTTGTCTAGAAAGTCCAATGTCTGCTCTCCCTCATAGACAGTTCCTGCTTAACTTCTGTGTATGGGTTATGCTTTCTTGTTTCTTTGAATACTTTTTAATTTATTTGTTGAAAAATAGAGTTTTTAATATTATAAAATACTCATGCTGTAAACCAGATTCTTCACCCTCCTCACAGTCTGTTTTTGTTGCTTGTTGTGTAGGCTGTAGTTCTTTAGTGACTTTTCTGAACTATTTTTGTGAAGTTTGTATTCTCTATCATGTATGGTCTCTGAAGTCTCTGTTCCTTTAGCTTGTGTTCAGCTGGTGTTTTGACAGAAATTTCTTTGAACACCAACATGGAGGAGGGGAGGCAGAGAGCAAGGGAGAAAATGGCAGAAATAAAAACCTTTGTCAGTCTTTGCAGATTGGCTCTGTGCTGGGGCACTTGTACCATGCTTAGCCAGGCTATGTACAATTCTGCCTTAGCCACCAGTCCACACCTGTGATAACCCATTAACCCATGCATGGGTTAATTCATAAGGGCATTGTCCTTACAATCCAAAGACATCCCAAAGGTTCTACCTTTAATATACCATAGTCAGGCTTCCCCCCCTCTTAACATTCTTACAATGGGGATTGTTTCCAGTATATGAACTTTCAGGGGACACATTCAAAGCGTAGCACTGTTTTAACCTTGTAGTTTTTGTTAATTTTTGCAACTGTGTCTCTATGATACCCAATGTGTTTATCAAGAAGAATGGTCAACTGCACAAATTCCTCCTTGTTCAGTTAGTAGGCAGCAGTTCTATCATCTGGCATCCCAGGAATGGGTTAAATTAAAGCAGAAAGGGATGACTCTATAAGGAAGACCACCAGTACAATTTGAACAAACAATTGCGTTAGAGATCTTGTTACAGTTATCCACTAGGTGGAATAAGAGATCTCTTAGGTTCTGTAAAGATTTGGGCTTGACATGACAGAGCCAACACTCCCTCAAGTTACCCACTAAAGCTACTGATTGTGAAATTCTAATTACAGCATTATCCTGGCAAGTGAAAGAGGTAGACATAAGAAGAAGGGAAGAGGGGGAAGAGTTTCATTATAATAGGGAATATTATTTTGACAGTCTTGGGAAAAGCTATCCACAACATGAAGTCAGCAACTTCTCACCCCAGTTTGCAGTTTGAATGTCTTTGATTGTGGCAGCAAGCTTTCTGGTGTACTCTTTGTGTAGTCCACACGTCAAGCATGAGAGTTGCCCAGCTTCGGCTGACAAGGCTTCAGGAACTGAGCAGCTCTCGTTCTACCTTGGAGAGTTATATCAGATATTAGAGAAAACTAGAAGAATTCAGAATCCAGTCTGGTCAACAGGGAGATAAGAACTCTAAAATAATGAATAGGGCTACAATCTCATAACAGGCATACTATATTTTTCGTTTCTTTCTTTTTTTTTTTTTTTTTTTACAGGGATCTGAACCTGTGACCGTGGTGTTATAAGGCTATGCTCTAACTAACTGAGCTACCTGGCCAGCCCTATGTTTTTCTTTTGAAAAATAATTTTTTTCTCTACAGTCACCCCCCATTTCTACCAAAGATGATCACGGTAAGAAAAATTTGTTTGCAAAATAAGTTTATTTTTGAACTTGGCCTGATCATTTACATAAGTGCAGCAAGAATACTTACGTGGACTCCTTTTAAATTTGCTTTGTTGGCAGTTTTGACAAGGGGTCTCAAATTGCACTTTAAAAACCTCTAAACTTTTAAAAAATGGGCAAAGGAGCTGAACAGATTTTTCTAAGGAAGATATACAAATGGCCAACAGGTGCTTGAAAAAATGCTCAACATCACTAATCATGGGGAAAATGCAAATCGAAACCACATCGAGATATCATCTCACCCCAGTCAGGCTGTCTGTCTATATCAAACAGACTGAGAATAACAAATTCTCATGAGGATGTGGAGAAAAGGGAACTCTCCTACACTGTTGGTGGGACTGTAAATTAGTACAGCCACTATGGAAAACAGTATGGAGGTTTCTCAAACAACTACAGATAGATCAACCATATAATCCAGCAAACTCATTTCAGGGTATATACTCAAAGGAATGGAAATCATGAAGCCGAAGGGATACCTGCACTCCCATGAACATCACAGCCCCATTTACAACAGCCAAGATATGGAACCAACCTAAATGTCCATCATCAGATGACTGGATAAGGAAAACGTGGCATATATACACAATGGAACACTACTCAGCCATAAAAAAGAATGAAATTCTGCCATTTACAACAACATGGATGAGTTTGGAGAAAATTATGTTAAGTGAAATAAGCCTGACACAGAGGGAAAAATACTGCATGTGCTCAGTCATAAGTGGGAGCTAAGAGAGAAAAAAAGAAGGAAAGACCACAGTGTGTGTTGAGCTTGCAGAGGGAGAGAACAGACCTCGGGTTGCTGGGGTGGGGTGGGGGGAGGGAGAGGGGCGTTGGGGAAAGGTTGGGCGGGGCACACGGGGAATAATTGCAATTTGAGGTGGTGGGCATACTGGTGGCATTGATTTGTTCACCACATCTTGGGCACAGGTGCTGATGGTCAGGTCTTGCCCCATGAATGTGTATAATCAATCAATCAATTTAAAAAAAAATAAAAAACTCTCAACTCTAGGAAGCCAAACCAAGGCAGATATTAGACTTTACCTTCTCTGTCTAATCTCTTGAGAGTTCTTGGCCTGCCAGGAAGTGATGATGTTACCAGGTGGCAGATCCAGGTTCTGGTCCATGAAAGAACAATCTTTCATGGGACTGACAAAAGGAAAGGAAGAGGACAGAGAAACGGAACGTAACAGGGCTTTATGGTAAGCAAAGGTACACACCAAGGAAGTGCACAGGCATCTCTGTCAGAGAGCAAAGCACCCACCCCCCAACCTTCTGTCTCTCCCTCGGATTTACAAAGCCCTGAATGATGGTCCTCTGCCCCTTTTGTTCCTTCTCCTACACAGGTGCGAAAGTGTGGCATTCTGATTGGTTGGGTGGTCAAGCTGTCACCAGTGCAGTATGAGTCCATTAACTGCCAGGTAAAGAGGTGGGCAGTGCCGATCTGGTCTGAATGTTTATGCGCAGCCTCCCTGGGGCGTGTCCCTATTTTGCCCTGCCTCAATCCCCCCACCTTAAGAGAGTTTGCTCCCATAAACCTTTTTGGGATGCTGAAGGCCATAGATCCCATCAGTCTCCTATAGCTGCTTCCTGCTGGGTCAGGCAGTTGTCCCTACATGTTCCTGGGAGCACAACTCTCTAACTAGATGGTTGAGCAGCCCCTGGGTGTTGAGCACACCCAGCAGGTGTGTAGAGGCACAAAAGTTCATATCCTTGAAGCACCACAATGGTTTTTGGATGGTAGTCATTCTGTGAGAGCACAGAGCAGGAGAGCTAACATGCCCTCAGAGAATGAGCTTAAACCACTCAGCTCTGGTGCAAAGTCTTGCCAGGACTCCATCTGGTCCTTGCTCCCATCTTTGTTGTCACCTTAAGGTCCTGGTGGAGGGGTGGAATCAGCATAGCTGTATTGATGTCTTCCTTGGCTTCCAAGGGTCTGCAAGTCTCCAGCCCTAGGCTGGCTGGAAAATAATTTGCATTCATGTAAGTAATGTCATCTTGCCATAGGAAAGAGGGAACTCAGAGAAATGCATCCTAAGAAAAAAACTATCTTTTTAAAATTTTTCCTGCAGCCCATGTGGTTTTAGGTTCCAACATGGCTTCAGTCCTGCTCATTCCAACAATTTTTACTGTCAATACTTAGAGTTAACAAGCTGTACATTAATTGGTACACTCATAATCTCAAGAACTTACATCAATCCTTTTGCTTAGGAGCACGATGTCACATCCAAGTCACGAGCTCCTCCCCGCTTCAAGGCTGTGAATACTTTTAGAGAACTGTTTGTGTAGAGAAGACATCATTTCCACCTTTTTGATCAAAATATTCCTCATGAAAGCATTGATGATCAATTTTCTGATTGACAAGGTCTTAACGTTTCTTGGTACTGATCCCTGGGTGCTGGGAAAGGTTATTCCGAGGAACTTCTGTCCCACGTCAGGGGGAAGATGAAACAGCAGTGAGGCCAAACTAGGGCAACAAGAAGTGGGGTCAGGAACTTAGAAGAGACACGCTATTTTAAAACCAATGTTTCCAATTGCATCCTGTTATGAAGAGAGAGCAGATTCTTATTGATCTTATGCAAATAACTATATTGCCATAAATATCACAAAGATGTTCACAGAAAGTTTTCAAATTTTGGAGGAATGAAATAAGGAGAAAGCAAATGCATCCATCTCTGTTCATAAGTTATATTTTACCAAATTTCTGTGAGTTATAGATAGCTTAAGAGAGGAGCTTCCTTAAATGTGCAGAACAAGACATTTATGTAAAGAACCAAAAATGAAAGTTACAAAACGTTATGTCACTTAACTTCACGTAATCACTTTTTGCTTTGTTTGATCTTGATCAGTAGTTTCACAAAACTGATAGTTTTTTACTAGAGTTCTGAAAAACTTTTATTCTGTCCATTTATCTTAAAGATATTTGAAACCTGTGTTTAAGAGTTCTTTTCATTTTTACTGACTGCAGACAAGACTTAAAATGACCATGACAAGACAATTTGGTTATTTCTGTGGCATACAACATTTTAAAATTAAAATTATGGCTGATAGCATTTATACCTAGACACACCAGTGTTCTAGGAAACTTATACAATTTTGGAACATATATTAGTAACATATCAGCATAACACAAAGAAGTCAAACATTATTTCTTGTTTTGACAATGCTTCTTGTATAGTTTATCAAATAAGCCAATTGGTTTTAATACCTCTCTTTTAATATATATCCTTTGAGAAGTTCCAGGGCCCTCAGAGCATTTCAAAGTTAGAGTCAAAAGGACTGAATTTTTAGAATTTGTTTTTTAGGAAATTTGTCAAACAACAAAGGATTAAAACACGTAGTTAAATAAGATTATAAGCCATTATAAAATAAAACCAAAGTGACAGAAGATTTCAAAGGTGCAAGGAGGTGAAACATACAGCAAAGAAACATAGGAAGAGGCTATCCCTCATGTCTTCATTAATTTGGCTGTTGTTTTGTTACTACTCTTCCAAACGATTAGGCTATGTCTTAGTTTCATTGCAGGCTGTAAGTTGATCCTGTTTCAGTCACTGCAGGAATTATCCCGCCTTTCAACTTTTGCTCAGAATGTTACACAAACAACATTTTAAACGAGCTCTGCAGTTTCTAGACAAACCCTGCCAGTGACCCTCTCTCGAGCCTGAGCTCCACTATTTAGGAGGGGGTCACCAAGAATGTCAGTCTCAGGGGGATCTAGAGGTAGGCTTCACTTGGGTTCCCGCATAGCAAATCAGACAATTTCCTTTTAGTTTTGGCTCCTGACATAAAGCCATAAAGGCCTGGACATATGAGACCTCACTCCACTTATGGGCCCTGTGACATAAGAGATCCAATTGTAGGACGGTGTTGTACTTTAGAAAGCCATTTTGGGGCCATTGTTCTCCATCATCTAATTTACACTGGGGCCAAGCCACACTGTAGATAAATATGAGCTTTTTCCTCTTCAAACCATCTAAAGTAGCTCCAGTTCTTTAATATGCACCCCAGGGTGACAGTTCAAGGATTGCTGGAGTATTTCCCATCTTGTCTTGTTTCCTATGGGCTTGAAGAGAAGGGAGCCAAAAAAAAGTTGATTACCAAGGAGCAAGTTTCCTTCTCCTGGATGCTTTCAGCTTGAGTAGACGGGCAGGCATCCCTCGGCCATCTGTGACTGGAGCCATCAGAAGGCATCTCTCTCTGATGTGGCCATTTTGTCCTTGGATGTCTCAAAGCAGGAGGAGCTCAATGCTCCATCTGCTCATCTCTAGGCATCTGTAGGGGTATCCCTCCCTGTAGATTTTTTTTTTCCTCTCATGATAAAACTAGTACCTAACAATAAGGTTAGATGTGGGACTAGGATGCAGGCCATTTGACTGGGCATCTGCATAGGAGACAAAGCAAGCTAACTGCTGGTTGGCCCTTTTACCAAAGATTTCAGGAGAACATTGAAAGCAAGGGCAAGTGGTGGTGGTGGGAGGTCCATTTGTCAGAGCAGATTACACAAGGCCCAGTCTGGGCCCCAGCCATTTCTACTGAATAGATACGTGTGGTTTCCCAGCCCAAAACTTGGTACACTAAATAGTTCCAAAGATCTCTAGCAAAGATTAAAGTCATGAGGCAGCAATCCTAGGTCTTCATGAATTTTATGGAAAATATCTCCCATTTATCATTTATTCTTTTTGTAGTTTACTCAAAAGGTGAACAGAAATCTTTTATTATCTGTTTTTAATATCACATGAAAATCTTATTTAAAAGAAGGAAACCAAATTTTACCTTTTGTACCAGTGTGCTGTTAATATTATAGCTACTTTAAATAAAAACTCGTAAACAAATCTATCTAACCTCAGTTAATTTTGACCACATAAGATTATTATAAATTTTTTACAAGCGCTCATAAACCCTTTCAACTATATCCATTTAGTCATGTCTATAACATTTTCTTTTACTCTTTTAACTTGAAATACCCTTTAAATACCTTTAAACCAGTCTAATTTTCTTTTTAACAAAAGCCATATTACATCTCTGTGCTTTCTACAACCTTTACCAAAAACACATTCTGCTTTTCTCTCATCCTACTTTCCTTAAACATTCTGTATATAAAATCTTCTTATACCTAGCAGTTTGAATTATGTATATTAACTATAATTAACTCTCAGTAACCCTAATTTCCAGTGAAAAAACTACAAAGCAAGCAATTTTGAACAATATTATTTAATAATAATTTATATTAATTTATATAACTTATATTAATATTTATAGATAAAAACCATTTTTATTTTCTGAAGAGACATGTTTTTAATTTTTTAACAGATTCAAATATATATAGTTTTTATAAAAAAATATTTTGCATAAAACAATGTTTCTGTACTAAAACACCTCAGACATTTACGGTTACCTATTAGTTAATATACATGACTTTAAGATTTCAAATAATTGAAAAGAATTTTGAAATTACAAAAATTTCATTTATAAGCATTTAGCCCATTTATATTTGTCTAACTTACTTATACCAACCTACACTCTTATCAACAAGTATTAACTAAGGCCTTTGAGATATTGGATGTAATTCCTTTTCCCTAGCTGTCCTGGGTCCCAAGTATCCATGTGGCATTCAGAGTCATATGGCATCCAGGGTGGCTATGTGGAGCCCAAAACTAAAGTCACATGAACTTGAAAGCATTTACATTTATCCAGTTAATAAGCACAAATTTTCTTTAAGTCAATTTGGTACCATGCAGACAATACACAAACACATGCACAGGCATGAACATGTAGATATCACATACAGCTTACATATGTACATATGCAGACATAAAAAACACAGAAACAAAGATCTTAAAGGTTTGGTTTAAAATGTTAGTAATGAGACAGATAAAATATAAAACTCACTGGTTTAAAAAGGACAGTTGGATTTAAATCATGTCTCTGTAAATGAAGCAAGTTGAAGCTTATCTGCCTCATGTGACAGAAGTCCATACTGAGTTTTGGTGAAAACAAGATAGCAAATTTACTTTGCAAAGCACAGGAAGGCTTTTCAAGGAGTTTGAGTGTGTCAGAGGAGACATAGAAAGATTTTTTGTTTTGTTTTTTTAATGAAATGGATGCCAGGATCAAATAAAATCATAGAACCCCACCACAGGATTTCTTTAACTGAGTTACTGAGCTAAGGGCTGAGCCAATGAAGAAACAGAGCTAAAGCCATCTGACTCTTGGGGCTCCAAGAGGAAGGCAGCGGATCCAAAAAGGAAATAAGTTGGCATGCCACGGCTGCATTTCTCATGAGGCCTCGGAGTCTTTTGGCAACATGTTAACAAGAGAAATACATAGAGGTTCAAGGAAAAAGGGTTTCAATTGTCTTAATAGTTTCTTTGGGGAGAGACAAAAATCCAGAGAGAAATGGGGGTCTAAAACAAAAGTACATTTAAAGACAATCAAAGAGTTGCATAGTAAGTGCCTCAGGCTCATTGAGCTCAGAAAGAAGTTAAACAGAACAAAGATTCCTAACACATTTGGCAATTGCCCTGTGGCGTGCCTCAGCTGGGGATGGTGCCAGATGTGTGGCAGTGGGCTGAGGACGGTGCCTTGGGCATGTTCCTCAAGACCATTCTGTCTCCCTATGCCTCTGGGCCAGCAATGGAAGATGCAGACTCCAGGGTCTCTTAAATGTCTTCAAGGCCTTTTTTCTCTTTCCTTGATAATCCCTTTCTCCTGTACTAACCTCCTTAGCAAACATTTGCTGGTTGAGCTAGACCCTTGTTTTCATGGACAGGCTGAAAATTTCCCATTTTTCTGCCCTCTGCTTTCTTTCGAATTATAAATTCTGGCTTTACCTTTTCTGCCATAACTCAGCATAGGCTTTGCAAGTAGCCATGAAGCTTCCTGAAAGTTTTGCTCCTTAGAAATTTCTTCTGCCAAATACCCTGGTTCAGCACCTTGAAAATTTTGGGGCATGAACAGAATGCAGCCAAGTTCCTTGCCCGTTCATAGTAATGGTGATCTTTGCCCCAGATTCCAATAAGTCCCTTCTTATTTACATCTGAGACCTCCTTAGAATGGTCTTTACAGTCCATATTTCCATAAGTATTCTGGTCACCACCATATAACAAGTCTCTAAAGCATTCTAAACCTTCCCTGGTTTTCTTGTCTTCTAAATTACCACCAGTAGCTGGGCTTTTTCTAGCCTGTTCCTTCAAATTCTTCCAGCCTCTCCTCAGCACCCAGTTCCGAAGCTGCTTCCATGTCTTCAAGTATTTTTTATAAGCAACACCCCACTCCTGGTACCAAGTTTTTGTATTATTTCATTTCTGTTGCTTATAACATAAATACCTGAAACTGAGTGATTTATTTTTAAAAAAGAACAAAATTTATTGCTTACAGTTTCTGAGGTGGGGAAATCCAAAGTCCAGGGAGTACATCTGGTGAGGGTGTTCTTTGGTGGTGGTTGCTTTATAGCAATGAAGGGGTCTCACATGGCAGAAAATGGTGGAGCAGTGAGAGAGAGCTCTTCATGTGCTCTCCTTTTAAAGCCCTCAGAACCATGCCCCTGACCACCATTAAACCATCAACTTAATTATCTCTTAAGGCCCTACCTTTCAATTACAATAATAGGATTCCCCACCCTCAACAGTTATAGTAGGGATTAAGTTTTGATGGGACATTCAATCCAAGGCAGGCCCACATTAATTTTTAAATCAGCTTATTAATTTTTGCAAAGAGGTTTGCAGAAAATCTGTTCCCTTTTAATTGAAATTTGTTGAATCTGTAGATCAATTTGGGAATACTGCAATTTTAAGACTTAATATTAAACCCTTGGTCACATAAACATCTGACAGCTTTGCATTTGCTTTTGTCTTCTTACTTTCACCAATGTTTGATAGTTTTCACAGGATAAGATTTGCAATTATTTTCTGAAATTTGTCCTATGAATTTTGTTTATATTTAAACATTTTATTTAAATTTATATTCTATGCATTAACAATATTAAATGTATTCCTATGCATTTTTTTTAATTTAAAGCCTTTAAAAAAAGGCTTTCTTCTCTTTATTTTAGCAATTGATTGTGGAAAATGTGTAATTTTTATCTTGACATGAAAATATTTCAGTGATCTTTCCTGATAGGTTTAGTATTTCCACATAACTGGGCTGCCGGGTTAGCTCAGTTGGTTAGCCTTATAACACCAAGATCATGGGTTTGGATCTACCAGACAGCCACAAAAATAAAAAAATAAAATAAGATTAAGAAAAAGAATTTCTGCATAACTGTTACAGGAACTCTCATACAACTCTCTTCCATCTTGTTATAAAGATCAGAAAAAAAGCAACAAACCAGAAGGGAAATAGCTTATCGCCAGAGTCAGAATGTCTAAAGGCTTTCAGAGTATGTTGGTTTTTCCCCTCCTTAGGATTGTTCGTCTCCATTGTCTTACAGCTCACAAAATGTAGGGGTTTGTTGTTGTTAACACTTGTCATTGTAGAAATTTTTTCCCTCCAGATTAAAGTCCAGTCTCTCCTTAGTTTGTTTCTCTATGCAGTATTTGATTTGCTCAGTTCCTGCCTGATTGCATCAATGAGCTCTTCTTTCAGTTTTGTTAATACTTTTCTTATTTCATCTAAAGTGTCCTGTTTCAGTCTGTCTTAGCCAAGTCCTCCTGTCTGGACTCCTGTCACTGGGCTGTGATAAGTGTGTAGATTTTGGTCTGCAGATAATCCTATGCGTTTTAAATTTATTCCTATGAATTTTACCCTTTTTCATGTTGCTGTAGATAAAATTTTCTCAATTTCATTTCTGGGCCATTCGATGCTAGTGTATAGAAATAAAAATGATTTTAAAAAATTGATCTTATATTCTGCACCTTGCTGAATTTGTTTATGAGCTCAAATAGTTCCCTCCCCATCCCCTTAGGGTTTTCTATATATGAGATTATGTCATCTGCAAATGCATGTACTTTTACTTCTTCCTTTCCAGTGTGGATGCTTTTTATTTCCTTTTCTTGCCTAATTGTGCTGGCTGGAACCTTCCGTATAATGTTGAGTAAAAGTGGTGAGAGCAGACATCCTTGTCTTATTTCTGATCTTAGAGATGAAATAATTCTGTATGTTACCTATGGGTTTTTACCAGGTTCAGTAATTTCCCCTTTATCTCTCATTTGTCAAATTTTTTTTTTTTTTAAATCATGCAAGGGTTTAAACTTTTTAATATGCTTTTTTGGGGGTATATATTGAGAAAGTCATGTGTTTTTTCCATTTTTTAAATTGTATTAAGGGCCGAGCCCGTGGCGCACTCGGGAGAGTGCGGCGCTGGGAGTGCAGCGACGCTCCCGCCGCGGGTTCGGATTCTATATAGGACTGGCCGGTGCACTCACTGGCTGAGTGCCAGTCACGAAAAAGATTAAAAAAAAAAAAAATTGTATTAATAAGTTGTACTTGTATTACAATGATTTTCATGTGTTAAACCAATCTTGCATTCCCAGGATAAACCCTGTCTTGTCATGGTGTATAAACCAGTGTTTATGTTGCTGCATTTGATTTGGTTTGTTAGTATTTTGCTAAGGATCTTTTTGTCTATATTCATAAAAGTTATTGGCCTATAATTTTCTTGTGATTTGCAGTCTGGTTTTGGTATCAGTATAATATTGGCCTCAAAGAGTGAGTTAGGAAATATTTCTTCTTCTCGTTTTTGGAAGAGTTTGTGAATGAAGGTAGTTAATTCTTCTTTAATTGTTTTGTCAAATTCACCAGTGTAGCCATCTGGTACTTGACTTTTCATTGTTGGGAAGTTTTTGATTACTAATTCAATCTCTTTACTTGTTGTAGATTTGTTCAAATTTTCTATTTTTTCCTGAGTCAGTTTAATTAGTTTGCTTTCTAGGAATTTGTCCATATCTTCTTAGTTATCTAATTTATTGCCCATAGTACTCTCTTATAATCCTTTCTATTCTGTAAAGTCAGTGATGATATGCCTTTTCATTTTTGATTTTAGTAATTTGAGTCTTTTCTATGTTGTGTGTACCCTTTTTACCCCTCCCTTTTTTCTTAATTGGTTAGCATAAAGGTTTATCAATTTTGTTGTTTTCAAAGAACCAATTTTTTATTTTGTCATTTTATTATTTCTCCATTTCATTAATTTTGCTTATCTTTATTTCTTTTCACCTATGTTTTAGATTTAGTTTGTCCTTTTTCCAGTGTTTTAAGGTAGAAGATTATTGATTTAATAGCTTCGATTTTTAATATAGGTGTTTACTGGTATAAATTTACTGGTATAAATTTCCTTGTAAGCACTGCCTTAGCTGCGTTCCATAAGTTTTGACATGTTGCATTTTTTTTTTATATATATCTGAAGGTATTTTCAAATTTTTCTTGTGATTTTTTTTTTATTCACTGATTATTTAGGAATGCATTAATTTCTATGTTTCTGAATTTTGTAGGTTTCCTTCTGTCTGATTTGTATTGTCATTTCACTGTGTTCAGACAACATGCCTTGTATAATTTTGGTACTTTTGAATTTATTGAGGCTTGTTTTATGGTCTAGCATATGGTTCTATCTTAAAGAATGTTCCATGTGCTATTGAGAAGAATTTGTATTCTGTTGCTAGGTGGAATGTTCCATAGATATGTTAGGTGTAGTTTATCATGTTCTAGTGTTCTGTTTCCTTGCTGATCTATCTAGTTTTTCTATCCTTTATTAAAACTGGGGTAATACCTCCAACTATTATTGCTGAATTGCTTATTTCTCCCTCAATTCTGTCAATTTTTACTTCAGAATTCTTTATTTTTTTTTTATAAATTTTATTTTGTCGATATACATTGTAGCTGATTATTGCTCCCCATCACCAAAACCTCCCTCCCTTCTCCCTCCCCCCCCCACAATGTCCTTTCTGTTTGCTTGTTGTATCAAATTCAAATAATTGTGGTTGTTATATCTTCTTCCCCCCTCCCCGGTTTGTGTGTGTGTGTGTGTGTATGTGTGTGTGTGAATTTATATATTAATTTTTAGCTCCCTCCAATAAGTGAGAACATCTGGTATTTCTCTTTCTGTGCCTGACTTGTTTCACTTAATATAATTCTCTCAAGGTCCATCCATGTTGTTGCAAATGGCAGTATTTCATTCGTTTTTATAGCTGAGTAGTATTCCATTGTGTAGATGTACCACATTTTCCGTATCCACTCATCTGATGATGGGCATTTGGGCTGGTTCCAACTCTTGGCTATTGTAAAGAGTGCTGCGATGAACATTGGGGAACAGGTATACCTTCGACTTGATGATTTCCATTCCTCTGGGTATATTCCCAACAGTGGGATGGCTGGGTCGTATGGTAGATCTATTTGCAATTGTTTAAGGAACCTCCATACCATTTTCCATAGAGGCTGCACCATTTTGCAGTCCCACCAACAATGTATGAGAGTTCCTTTTTCTCCGCAGCCTCGCCAGCATTTATCGTTCATAGTCTTTTGGATTTTAGCCATCCTAACTGGGGTTAGATGGTATCTCAATGTGGTTTTGATTTGCATTTCCCAGATGCTGAGTGATGTTGAGCATTTTTTCATATGTCTGTTGGCCATTTGGATATCTTCCTTAGAGAAATGCCTACTTAGCTCTTTTGCCCATTTTTTAATTGGGTTGCTTGTTTTCTTCTTGTAAAGTTGTTTGAGTTCCTTATATATTCTGGATATTAATCCTTTGTCAGATGTATATTTTGCAAATATTTTCTCCCACTCTGTTGGTTGTCTTTTAACTCTTTTAATTGTTTCTTTTGCTGTGCAGAAGCTTTTTAGTTTGATATAATCCCATTTGTTTATTTTTCCTTTGGTTGCCCGTGCTTTTGGGGTCGTATTCATGAAGTCTGTGCCCAGTCCTATTTCCTGAAGTGTTTCTCCTATGTTTTCTTTAAGAAGTTTTATTGTCTCAGGGTGTATATTTAAATCCTTAATCCATTTTGAGTTGATTTTAGTATACGGTGAGAGGTATGGATCTAGTTTCATTCTCCTGCATATCGATATCCAGTTATCCCAGCACCACTTGCTGAAGAGGCAGTCCCTTCCCCAGTGAATAGGCTTGGTGCCTTTGTCAAAGATCAGATGGCAGTAAGTGTGTGGGTTGATTTCTGGATTCTCTATTCTATTCCATTGGTCAGTGTGTCTGTTTTTATGCCAGTACCATACTGTTTTGGTTATTATAGGTTGTAGTATAGCTTAAAGTAAGGTAGTGTTATGCCTCCAGCTTTATTTTTTTTGCTGAGCATTGCTTTGGCTATTCGTGGTCTTTTATTGTTCCATATAAATGTCTGAATAGTTTTTTCCATTTCTGAGAAAAATGTCTTTGGAATTTTGATGGGGATTGCATTGAATTTGTATATCACTTTGGGTAGTATGGACATTTTCACTATGTTGATTCTTCCAATCCAAGAGCATGGAATATCTTTCCATCTTCTTGTATCCTCTCTAATTTCTCTCAGCAGTGGTTTGTAGTTCTCATTATAGAGTTTTTTCACCTCCTTGGTTAACTCAATTCCTAAGTATTTTATTTTTTGGTGGCTATTGTAAATGGGCAGGCTTTCTTGATTTCTCCTTCTGCATGTTCACTATTGGAGAAAAGAAATGCTACTGATTTTTGTGTGTTGATTTTGTATCCTGCTACTGTGCTGAAATCATTTATCAATTCCAACAGTTTTTTTGTAGAGGTTTTAGGCTGTTCGATATATAGGATCATGTCATCTGCAAACAGGGACAGTTTGACTTCATCTTTTCCAATCTGGATGCCCTTTATTTCCTTCTCTTCTCTGATTGCTCTGGCTAGTACTTCCAACACTATGTTGAATAGGAGTGGTGAGAGTGGGCATCCTTGTCTAGTGCCTGTTCTTAAAGGAAAAGCTTTCAGCTTTTCCCCATTCAGGATGATATTGGCTGTGGGTTTGGCATATATGGCTTTAATTATGTTGAGATACTTTCCCTCTATACCTAACTTATAGAGGGTCTTTGTCATGAATGAGTGCTGAACTTTATCAAATGCTTTTTCAGCATCTATAGAGATGATCATATGGTCCTTGTGTTTGAGTTTATTAATATGGTGTATCACATTTATTGATTTGCGTATGTTGAACCAACCTTGCATCCCTGGGATGAATCCCACTTGATCGTGATGAACAATTTTTCGTATGTGTTGCTGTATTCTGTTTGCTAGTATTTTAGTGAGGACTTTTGCATCTATATTCATCAAGGATATCGGCCTGTAGTTTTCTTTTTTGGTTATATCTTTACCTGGTTTTGGTATCAGGATGATGTTTGCTTCATAGAATGAGTTTGGGAGATTTGCATCCGTTTCAATCTTTTGGAATAGTTTGTAAAGAATCGGTGTCCATTCCTGTTTGAATGTTTGGTAAAATTCTGCTGTGAATCCATCTGGTCCTGGGCTTTTCTTTGTTGGGAGCCTTCTGATAACAGCTTCAATCTCCTTTATTGTTATTGGTCTGTTCAAATTTTCTACGTCTTCACGGTTCAGTTTGGGGAGCTTGTGTGTGTCCAGAAATTTATCCATTTCCTCCAGATTTTCAAATTTGTTGGCGTATAGTTGTTTGTAGTAGTCTCGAATGATTCCTTGTATTTCAGATGAATCAGTTGTAATATCGCCTTTTTCATTTCTAATTTTTGTTATTTGAGTCTTCTCTCTTCTTTTTTTTGTTAGCCATGCTAATGGTTTGTCAATTTTATTTATCTTTTCAAAAAACCAACTTTTTGATTCGTTGATCTTTTGAATTGTTTTTTGGTTTTCAATTTCATTCAGTTCTGCTCTGATCTTAATGATTTCTTTCCGTCTGCTAACTTTAGGATTGGATTGTTCTTGTTTTTCTAGTTCTTTAAGGTGAAGTGTTAGGTTGTTCACTTGCCATCTTTCCATTCTTCTGAAGTGAGCATTTAATGCAATAAATTTTCCCCTCAATACTGCTTTTGCAGTATCCCACAGGTTTTGGTATGATGTATCATTGTTTTCATTAGTTTCAATAAACTTTTTGATTTCCTGCTTGATTTCTTCTTGGACCCATATGTCATTAAGTAGAATGCTGTTTAATTTCCATGTGTTTGTATAGTTTCCAGAGTT
The DNA here is from genome assembly GCF_027409185.1 of Cynocephalus volans. Taxonomy (NCBI): domain Eukaryota; kingdom Metazoa; phylum Chordata; class Mammalia; order Dermoptera; family Cynocephalidae; genus Cynocephalus; species Cynocephalus volans. The sequence continues at coordinate 95,276,117 of NC_084473.1, read as the reverse complement.
TTGTTTGTTATTAATTTCTAGTTTTAATCCATTGTGGTCTGAGAAGATACATGGGATAATTCCAATTTTTTTGAATTTATTGAGACTTGATTTGTGACCTAATATGTGATCTATCCTGGAGAATGATCCATGTGCTGATGAGAAGAATGAATATTCTGAGGTTGTTGGGTGGAATGTTCTGTAGATATCTGCCAATTCCAATTGGTCTAGAGTCTTGTTTAGATCTTGTGTTTCTCTACTGATTCTTTGCCTAGATGATCTGTCTAATATTGACAGTGGAGTGTTCAGGTCCCCTGCTATTATGGTATTAGTGTCTATTTCCTTCTTTAGGTCTAATAGAGTTTGTTTTATAAATGTGGCTGCTCCAACATTGGGTGCGTACATATTTATGATTGTTATGTCTTCTTGATGGATCAGTCCTTTTATCATTAAGTAGTGTCCCTCATTGTCTCTTTTTATGGTTTTTAGTTTAAAGTCTATTTTGTCAGATATAAGAATAGCCACTCCAGCTCGTTTTTCTTTTCTGTTTGCATGGTAAATCTTTTTCCATCCTTTCACTCTTAGTCTGTGTGAATCTTTATGGGTGAGGTGGGTCTCTTGTAGGCAGCATATAGTTGGGTCCTGCTTTTTGATCCAGTCAGCCAGTCTGTGTCTTTTAATTGGGGAATTTAAGCCTTTAACATTAAGAGTTGTTATTGAAAGGTGTTGATTTATTCCTAGCATTTTATTGGTTGTTTGGTTGTCTTAGGTGTCTTTTGTTCCTTGCTTTCTGATTTACTGTTTGGTTTCTTTGTTTGTTGGTTCCTTAGGTTGTAGATAGTGTTTTTGTTAGCTTGTTTTCTCTTCATGAGTGCCATTTTTATTGTACTAGCGGGTTTATATTTTTCTTAGGTTTTTATGGCAGTGGTAGTTATTTTTCAGGAACCAAACCCAGTACTCCCTTGAGGATTTCTTGTAAGGGTGGTCGTGTGGTAGTGAACTCCCGCAGTTTTTGTTTGTCTGAGAAATATACTATTTGCCCCTCATTTCAGAAGGATAGCCTTGCAGGGTAGAGTATTCTTGGCTGGCAATCTTTGTCTTTTAGTATTTTGAAAATATCATCCCATTCCTTTCTAGCTTTTAGGGTTTGTGATGAAAAGTCTGATGTTAACCTGATTGGGGCTCCCTTATAGGTGATTTGACGCTTCTCTCTTGCAGCTTTTAAGATTCTCTCTTTGTCTCTGAGTTTTGCCAATTTGACTATGACATGTCTTGGAGAAGGCCTTTTTGGGTTGAATACGTTTGGAGATCGCTGAGCTTCCTGGATCTGAAGATCAGTGATTTTTCCTATACCTGGGAAGTTTTCTGCCACTATTTTGTGGAATATGTTTTCAATGGAATCTCCATTTTCCTCCCCTTCTGGAATACCCATGACTCGGATATTTGAGCACTTGAGGTTGTCTGATATCTCTCTCAGATTTTCTTCCATGTCCTTGATTCTTTTTTCTTTCTTTTTGTCTGCTTGTGTTATTTCAAATAGCCCATCTTCAAGTTCAGAGGTTCTCTCTTCAACTTCGACAAGCCTGCTGGTTAAACTCTCCGTTGTGTTTTTTATTTCGCTGAATAACTTCTTCAGTTCAGCAAGTTCTGCTACATTTTTTTTCAGGACATTGATTTCCTTGTATATTTCCTCTTTCAGATCCTGTATACTTTTCCTCATTTCATCATGATGTCTAGCTGAGTTTTCTTGTATCTCATTCAGTTTCCTTAGAATTATCACTCGAAATTCCTTGTCAGTTATTTCAAGGGCTTCTTGTTCTATAGGATCTAGAGTATGAGATTTATTAACTTTTGGTGGTGTACTTTCTTGATTTTTTGTATTTCTGGTGTCTTTTTTTTGGTGTTTATTCATTGTGGCAGGGGGTTTCACAGTCCACCGGTTTGAGACTAATGACTAACTAGGATGTTGCTGTGGTTGCCAATTTCGTATGGCTCCCTCCATGACTGCTCATGGCCTCTAGTGTCTTGTGTGTGTGGTTGCCTCGGGTCTTGGGCTTCTCCGGGGATCCACCTTTCTGGTCAGCTTGTACTCTGCTGGGCTGGTGGATCACGTACCACAGGGTGTGTGATCTCTGTTGAGCTTTCACTTCCTGTACAGGACTTCTCCCCGTTCCGTGTGCTCTGGCCCAGGCTGTTAGATCGTGCAGTGGCGACCCCACCGGGTGTGTGGTTTCTGTCGAGTCTCCGCCTCCCTGGCCGCACGTCTCCCCCCTATGTGCACACTGTGCTGGGCTGGGGTGTGTCTTCTGCACCCCTCGTCTATATCAGCTGGGCCTTCAAGACCCTGCTCGGCACCGCCTCGCCCAGGAAGTCTACCAGGTTTCTGCTAGGCACAGACGACCGGTCTCTCTGGGTGCCTTTGTAGCACTGTGTAGATCTTTCTCGGGTCTTGTTCACCTTTGTATCCCCCCGGTATAAACCGAGTCTAGTGCCCGCCTGCAGCCTGCTCTCCGGCAGGTTCAAGCGGACCTGGGAACTCTCCTACCACACTATTCCCAACCAGAAATTCGTTAGGCTTTTTTCCAAACTGGTGGTCGCAGAGATGGTATCTGCCTCCCAGTAACAGGAAGTTTACCGGGGCCGGAGTCCAGGGTGTGGTGGAGTGACAGTCGGCCCGCCCGTACTTCCTAGCCCTCCCAACACTGGTCGGGACGCCCCACACCCCCAGCCCCGCCAGAGAACCGCGGAGGGAGTGGGAGAGGAGGCCGGCCCGCAGGGTCCGGAAAGCCCCGCGCCAGGCCAAGCAAATGGGCTCAGTGATGGCCGAGCAGGGCGGAGCTGCCCGCACCTGGGAAAATGGAGGCAGCACCGGGGCAGTGAGTGGCCTGGTGGTGCAGGCGGGAGCCGCGTGGGCATCCACCCCCCGAACAGAGCTGTGCCAGGGATCACTCACAGTGCTGTGCCAGGTCGGGCGCTCGCTCTCTGTCTCTGGTTTGTTGCCTTCCGTGTTCTCGGCGCTGCCGCCTCGGGCTGTTCAGTCGCGGCGCCGCTCGGGCGCTCCCAGGAATCTTCTTTAATGCCTGCCTGAACCCTCGAATCCTGAATAGGGCAGCTGGCCGCCTTCAGCGCGGCCCCGGCCTCCGGGATCCTGGCTGCATCCACAGCAGCCCTGGCGCAGTGTTCCCTGTTTCGAGACTCGCTTTTGCAGCTAAGAATCAGTTCTTTTCCTGCTCCACACTTCAAAGCTGTTGCCTGTAAATGAGGCAGCCTCTCCTGCCGGGGGCAAAGTGGTGTTGAGCCCCCACGACCGGCCCGCAGCAGCAGTCCTCCCTTAAGAGATGGCCAGAGGAAGGTCCACAAGTTTCCCGGCTGCCTGAGGCCCAGTGGCCACCTTTTCCACCTCAGCTACTCCGCGCCAGCCGCCGCAGCCGCCGCCATCTTGAAACTCCTACTTCAGAATTCTGACAGCAAAGTACAAAATTGTCAATTATTTATGGGATCTGTTGTGAGGTGTCCAAATCTTTATACTTGTTAAAGCTTTTTGATAGATTGGCTTACTATTATAACATGACCCTCTTTATCCATAGCAAGTCTCTATTTTCAAGTCTACTTTGTTTTATTAGTGTAGCTACTCTCATCTCTCTAATAATTGCTTTTACATGGTATCTTTTTCATTGTAATTTTATCTTTGAATTTAAAGTTTGTCTCCTGTGAATAGCATATTGTTGGATCTTGTTTTTAAACCCACTCTTGACAACATTTGTCTTATGATTGTTTAATCCATTCATATTTAATGTTATTGATATGGTTGGATTTATATGTCATTTTTTTTGTTTTTCATGTGATATATTTTTTTTCTTCCATTTTTGGTTTCTTTTGTATTAAATATTTTCTAGTGTAAAATTTTAATTCCTTTAATGATTTATTCAGTATGTATTTTTTGAGTTATTTTCTTGGTGGTTACTCTAGGCCTTACAGTATAGTCTATAGCAATTTTACGGCAATTTAATTTCAGTGAAACAGAAATGTTACTCCTATAAAGCTCTATTCCTTCTTCCCCTTATTATTGATGTATTTATTACATCTGTGTTAAACATATCTCAATATATTGTTGTAATAAATACTTTTCATAATATCATATCTTTTAAAATAGCTGAAGGCAGAGCAAGCATATATATTTTTTATTGTTAACTTTTTTATTCACCATTTCTTGTTTTCTTCATTTCTACGGATTCATTATCACAATATAGCTTTCTCCCACCTGCTTTATTGTATTGTCATAAATACACATTTCTGCATGTTAGAGGTACACTACAATTATACACATATTGTTTTATAAAACTGCTTTTAAAATTAGCTAGAGAGAATAGGTAACTACAATGTCCTTTATTCGTTCCTACATAATTGTCTTTATTGGTGGTGGTTTTTTGGAAGGATTTGAATTTACTGTGTGGTCTCACTTGCTTTTAGCCTGAAAAACTTCCCTGAACATTTTTTAAAGATGGGTTCCTAGAAACAAATTCTCTCACCCCCGCTCACCACCTTTCTTTTTAAAAAAAGCTGAGAATGTCCTCGTTTTGTCTTCATTTCTGAAATAGTTTTGCTAGATACAAGACTTTTCTCCTTTCAGCACTTTGCCTGTCATCCCTCTGCCTTCAGGACTCCATTGTTTCTGGTGAGAAGTTACCTGTGAATCTTAATGGGGTTTTCTTGTACACAATGAGTGGTTTCTCTTGGTGTTTTTAAGATTTTTTCTTTTCATAATTTTTACTATGACGTATCTGGGTATGGACCTTTCTACGTTCTTTCTTACGATTTGCTGATCTTGGATTTTTTTATTTTTTTATGATATTTGGGACTTTCAGGCATTATTTCTTGTAAGTTGTCTGCTTTTTGTCTCCTCTCTTCTAGCACTCTTATTACGGATATGTTGATGTCCCATATTTCTCTGGGGCTGCTTATTTTTCCTTATTCTTTTTCTCATGTTCTTTGGATTGCATTGTCTGTCTGTATTGACTGAGCTCTACATATGCTGATTCTTTCTACTGTGAGCTCAAATCTACTGTGGAGCTCTTCTAATGAACTTTTCATTGGTGTTATTGTACTTCTGAACTGCGGAACTTCCATCGGGTTCTTTTAAAACAATTCCTCTTTATTGACATTCTCTTTTTGATGGAATACTGTCATTAAACCTTCGCTTACCTCCAGCATGGTTTCCTTTAGGGTTTTTTGGGAACATATTTGTAATAACACTTTGAAGTTTTTATCTGCTTCCAAAATCTGGGCCCTCTAAAAGTAAGTTTCTTTTGATTGCTGTTTCCCCCCATGTGGGAATTACAGTTTCCTATTTCTTTGCATGTCTTGAAGTTTTGTTGAGAACTGGATATTTTAGTTAATATAACATAGCAGCTCTGGACACTCATCCCCCCCTCCCCTCAGGGCTTCTTGTTTGCTTTAGTCACTTGGCTGAACTTGGACTGTTTCAGTTAAATCCATTCACCCCTGAAGCGTGCGGCCTCTGATGTACTCCCTCAGTACAGTCTGGGAATGCGCCACCACCCTGACTCCTCCCTCCAGTCCCATGGACAAAGATTTTTCTTTTGGTAGGCCTCTTTCATCATTTCTTTCCCTGACCACCTTGGAAAGGTTTTAGTTGGTCTGCCTCTATTGTTGTCACATCTGCTATTGGCATCACTAATTGCTAGATAACATATCGCTTTTGATAATGACATGTAGCTTAAAATGCTGTAGTTTGATCCAATTAGATTCAGAGCCCTGTTCGGTATCTTTGTGGCTCGTTCTGGGATTCGTAATTAGCTGCCCCTTTCTCTTACTCTCTATCGAACTTTTCCTTGGTCTTCTTTTGCTGATTGTTATCATGGAGGTACTAAGCTTCTCTTAATTGCCCCACGTTCCCCCAAATATCCATTGCATTTGGCAGCACCCTAACACTCGAACTTCTCCACCCTCACTGTTTTAAAGTTAGTCCTTTTAGAAAGTGCTATGGAGCTGTTTTTAGGGCCTACCACTCCCACTGAACAGAACCTCTGTGCTGTTGTTCCAGAGATGGAGATGGGGATAGTAGCCTGCTTTCCCAGGAGTGATATCTATGGTCTATTAAGTGGGGCAATGCGTGGTAGCCCCGGTCTTCTCTGCTTGCCTCTCCTTGCATGGAACCTCCACCCTGAGTAAGCTGGGGCAAGAGCAACTGGGGCCCAGCATTCTTGGCCTGCCATTCCTGGGTTACACTTTCTGTACTACAAGTGGGGACTGGATGGAGGAAGGAGCTCCAGAGCTCTTAGGTACTCTCGCTTGGAAAATAGCTTCTGGAACACAGAATTTGGGGGAAGGAGAAATACTAGCAGTCTACTCTTCCAGGGGAGAAACTGCAGCCCAAGACTGGAAACTGAAGGGAGGGAGTGGGGTCATGGTTCAAATGCCACAGAGGCTCACTATTATTACCATGATTTAGTAGATTTTCTTCAATAAATGTTTTTGTTTGCTATATGCTGACAATTTCCAGAGACTTAAATGCTTTTTTAAAATTTACCAGTTATGGTTGTTTTATTGAGGGGTCAGTGGAGTTCCTCATGCTGCCATTTCAAAAGTGTTTCCTGATTGCTTCTCTGTAAGATACGCATTAAGAAATAATCAGGATCCTCTAAGGCAATATGTTCACTGTCTAAAGAAGCTTTCTGCTGCCATCAGTTGGTTCAATATCAACATGCAGCATCCAGAATACATAGTAGTTAATAGTTAATATAGGTTGAATGTGTCCTCCAAATGTTCATGTATTGGAAACTTAATCCCCACTGTAACAGTGTTAAGAGGATGGGAAATCCTATTATGATAATTGAAAGGTGGAGCCTTTAAAAGGTGATTAGATTGTGAGTACTATATCGTTGCGAATGGATTAATCCATTTGATGGTTTGCAGGTGGTCATGGGCATGGTCATGATGGCTTTATAAGGAGAGCTAGTGAGAAGCTTAGCTCCCTCTTGCTCAGCCAATTCGTCATGTGACACTCTACACTGCTACAGAAGGCAGCCCTCACCAGATGTGTTCCCTGTACTTTGGACTTCCCAGCCTCCAGAACTGTAAAAAATTTTATTTCTTTATAAACTATCCAGTTTCAGGTATTCTGTTATAACAAACAGAAATGGGCTAATACATAGCAGAAATAAGTAGCAGTTCTTTAAAAGTTACTTAAATATATTCCAGAACTGAAGAGTGTTTATAATTCATTTACAAGTGCAGTGTGTTATAGCAGTAAATGTTACTTGATCTGTTGTATAAAATAAATAACGCTGATTAAGAATTAGTCTTAGAATAGTTAATAGAATTTCTATTTCTAACTCTGGAGATTAAAAACACAATTGTGAATGGTATAAAGATGTAACAACCATACTGTGATAAAATCAATCTCAAAAATAGAGAATCCAGACCCTCCCCCTATAATTTAACAACACAGAAGTTTTCCTCAACTTAAACATGATGGACACACACAAAATAGTAAAGATGCCTTTCAATGTGATGCAACTGTATAAAACTCTGGAATATGAGTTTTAGATGACCAATTTATCAAAATCAACAGAACTTAGAAATCACGGTTAAATGTGAAGTAAGCAGAAATAAAAAGACAATTTACACAGAATCACAATTGAGGTCTAATCATCATCAGAGTCTGAATCATATTTCTTTCCTCGGATAGTTTTCTTTTCCAGCTTTGTGAAGTTTGTTCCAAATTTCTTTTGGCTCTGAAATGGTGGCTCCATTAAATTTCCACTAAAAACAAATTTGAAAAGCATTTTATTCTTTATAATTTAGTACAGTTGATATACTAAACTGCACAGAAATCTATCTTTTCTTCCTCCCTATAACATATATAATAGAGTAAAATTTCTTTAAAATGCCAGTGTCAGGGAAGAAGTATAATAGTCATATTGATGGTTAATAGCTTTAAACCTTATTTGTACTACTAAATGTTTTAGATCAATGTTTTATTTTTCCTCCCTCCCATTTTTCCTTTTATCATTAATTACTGATTAACATTTTATAGGATGTGCCAACAGAATTTCTGATTGAAAAGTACAGAAGCCAGCTGTTCTGATTTCATTGCTTCTGGATATACTAAACCTATATGAGATATTCTGTTTACTATGAGAATGGCACAGAAATGTTAGTCTATTTGATAGCCTATTATTACTGGTTTGATCTTGTTTAACATTTCGTAATGTTTAGATCTCTATAGACATCAAAACTCATGGAACTCACTATCATTAACCTGGAATTGGTATAAAACTCTTTTCAATAGTGCTTGAGAAATAAATAAAATTGACAATTTCTTCTTTCAAAAATATCTGGGGAGTATTCCTAGCACTCAAATCTTGGTTTCGAATATCATTTGCCATTGAAAAGATGATTCCAGGGAGAGTACAAAATGAACCCCCCTAAAATATCTTGCTTCTACTAGAAAGCAAGAGCTTGAAGAACTACAGGGTAATGTCAAAAGGACATAGACGTCAGCATGAAAGGGGCTCTCAATGGCCAAATCTGGGGCAATTTGAGCTTCAAAGTAAATAATTATAGTAACAGACTATAACCCATTGAATAATTCATAGCCCATACTGATATAACTAAAAGAAAAAGTAAATAAATGTAGGAGATGGACAAGTTCTTTATCAAATCACCATTTGGTCTGGTAGAGAACTGGTGAACCTTGTGCTCAGTTATCACCAGAAATCAGACAAATTATCACATGCTTCCTGACATGATGCACCAAGAAAGGATACATCATTTCCATAATATGCCTGTCAAAAATGCATAATCCATGCTCGCTTCAGCAGCACATATACTAAAAATGCATAATCCTAATCTAATCTTGAGGAAATGTTTGACAAACCCAATCTAAGGGATGTCTACAAACTAACCAGCTTGTACTCTTCAAAAATATCAATGTCTTGAAAAACAAAGAAAGGGCAACATTGGTGCATGTTACAGAAACTAAAGATACATAATAACCAAATGCGGCACTTTCTGGTGTGGGGGATGTCACTGGGACAATGATAAAATATGGGTAAGGTCTGTAAATTATACAATAATTCCTGTTTTAATAATTGTACTGTGGCTATGTAAGAAAATGTCCTTGTTCTTAGAAAACACATAGTTAGGATTAAAGGGACATCATACAACTTTTAATCAAATGGTTCTGAAAAAAAATTCATGTGTTATCTATAGAAAGAGAATGATAAACCAAATATAAAATGTTTTAAATTGGGGAATATGGGTAAGGGGTATATGAGAATTCCTTGAACTGGTCTGCAACTTGTTTAAAGTTTGAGATATTTTAAAAGACACAAATTTAATATTAATATTTCATGTTAATATTAAGAAAATGAAACCAATTTCTACAACATAGAAATGATATAGGCATGTCTAGGAGAGATTAAGCAAAAAGGGAGGAAGGGAAATGGGGGAAAGAAAAGATGACAGAACTTTCTACTTATTGAAAGGCAGTGACTCTGGAATGAAAATTGCACAATTTTACCTGTTATTTTTGCAAATTAACAACAGGTGCAAAAGACAAAATGATATACTCTGACTTGTGGAATTAGACAGAAAAGTGGACAAAAAGATGAATGAGAAATGGAAGTTGGATTTTACATTGTTTTCAAACTGAAACTGTTCTCCATAGTAAATAATGTAAGCTAACATAGAAACCATTTTTTATTTATCAGATTCATAAGTGAGATGGAATATCTACATTAAAAACTTAATGTTTTAAAATATAACCTCTGTAGTAGTATTTTTAATTTTTATTTCATCAGAGAAAAAATTAAGTCATTATCAATTTGAGTAATATGTCTTAAATCAGAAGTGTCAATTCTGGAATGTCATTTTGAGCTTCCAGATTAATAAAGAATTAGTTTCCACAGCATCTGTTAGGTTAAACTTTGATAATCAGCTGTACTCCAACTGAGTTTTACCTATCTATCTGATTTTGCCATAATGTATGTCTTAAGAAACATGCTTTTTCCTTTGAGAAACTTTCTACATCTCAGCCAAAGGACTTCATTTTATAAAATAAATGTTACGATACAAAAATCCTCTCTGAAAATATCAACTAGATTGGAATTAAAATAAATCCATTCTTTTGCTAAAAGTTACCTGTAATTAAGAATATCAGAACAACCGAGCCTCCATTCTAAAGTTTCCGTAGTGAAGTCATCTGTATTTCCTAGGTCAGTAAATCCAACAACATAATCTTGTGTTTTCCCATCTTTTACCAGTGCTAGTGTGGGAATGACTTTGATATGCAGTCTCTCACAAAGGAAAGGTGCCTTTTCCACATTCAACTTCAAAAATTTGGTCTCAAGATGTTTCTTGGACAGTATCATCAAATGTCTGTCTAGGATTTTACATCTGTAAGTAACAACACATAGAAAATCAAAAGCTAAAACAATAGATTTCATTTTTTAAAAAATAAATATCCAGGCTGGCCAGTTAGCTCAGCTGGTTAGAGTGCAGTATTATAACACCAAGGTCAAGGGTTCAGATCCTTGTACTGGCCAGCTGTCAATAATAAAAAAAAAAATTAAAATTAAAATTAAAAAATAAAAATCATTAAGGTATATCTAATTTTACAGTTCTTCTGTTTTGAGTCTCAATTAGGCAGCCAACCTACACATGTGTCAGATGACCTAATTTTTAGATAGAGGGCAGCTGCCAAAACAATCTAGCATTCTAAAAAGTCAGATTTTCCCCAATGGTATTTACTAAAGAAATATTAAATATATGCTTTAAGTCATAAAGAGGTTTGCGAAGTTGTCATGTTTGTGGTAAGAATAAAAAATTAGGATTGTTGTTTCCCTAATGCATGTTTCCTGGTATCTCATACAGGAAGCTTGAAGGGAGACGAATCTGAACTTGACAGAACCCAGAAGAGACTATAAAGAACTAGAAATACACACATGGAGCCATATTTGGAAGTCATGAAGAAAGATTGAATGGCCTCACTGAGAAAGAACTTTTTACATCTACCTCTGTAAACTCTGTCAGTGAGAAGCACCTTAAGGTTACTAATAATCTTTAAATAAACATGGTCATCATGGTTCCAAAGAAATGAAAAATACCAGTAGTAACTTTTACTAAGCCTTCTTCTATTGAAGAGGAAAATGGAAGTGGCATTTTCTTTAAATTAAATCTAAAACTGGCCAATATTCTAGTGTTTCTGAAACAGACTGTTGTAACAATCTTAGACCAGTGGTTCTTAACCCCAGGTATTCTTTGGAGCTGGGAAACATGGGTGATTCTTACACCCAATAAAGTTTGAGAACTAATGCTTTAAATGACTAACACACAAAATGCTTAATGGTGGTTTTTAGTAGTAAGATTTTTGTGCCATTTAGTGTTATTTTTCTTGAACTAGGTTTGGGTCTGCAAAATTTTCCTGTAACCTTGAAGTATCACTTTCCCTGGAATGTATCTTTTCGTATATCACCCATGTAGTTCCACAATGAGATTTCTGTGAAAAATGGCAAGAAAACAAGTTAATAAACGGTTTTTAAGTGAAGTTCAAAACAAATTACAAATGAACCTTTATATAAGAAATATGTTCCTGAAAATCTGTGCATAAATCAACTCCATACTTTAATTACAGTAAGGAACCTATTTTAAATAAGTCTGATTGTACACTTTGTCAGTTAAAAAAATCCAGAAGCAGCATTCATGGAGTAGTTAACTAGCACTAGGCTTAAAATATGGGTTCAAATCCCTCTCTTTATCATTTAGGAGCTGAGTAATATTAGGTGAGTCAAGGCTCTCCAAGCCTTGGTTTCCAAACATGAAACATAGGAATTATAATACTTATCTCAAAAGAGTTATTATGGATATTTCAGAGATAATATATATTAAAGTATCCTGCCTACTATGTGCTATGAACTTTGTTAGATATATAAGAAGGTTAATTGAATGACTAAATTTTGATTTTTCAGTTTTCCTGGTGCTGTTTTCCATCACATATATTTACTGAGCATCTAGTATGTACCAGGCATTGCTTTTCTAGGGCTATAAACCCAGAGCACAGTGGGCTGGGCCATGATACAGGCAAATACTCTGCCTTTACAAGACTAACAATCTAGTCAAGGAAGACATACGATAAGCAAACAAATATCAATTTTATATACCGATATCAATATGTCACCTCATCACACATGTCAGAGATTCACAACTTAAGGACTATGTGCCAATGGGAGATGATAATGTACCACAGGGCAAATCTGATACCCTTCTTACTTCCTAATCCTTTCTCCCACTTTTCCTTACAAGGGATTCCACCTTCTCAATATTTTCTTTCATTTTTACTCTTAGTCAATGAATCCCAGGCAATCAATTCCTGAAAGGCGCTAACTAATAATAAGCTACTGAGCTGTGAGGCTAAGAAAAGGGCCAGGCTACAGTAGAGAGAGGAGGTCTGGGCTGAGACACAATGAGCGACAGAGACTCGACAGTGTATGTCCACCTGAGAGAGGCAGCTGATGCTCAGCACCAGAAAACTGCTATCATACTGAATTCCAGGTCTGCTATTTCTCCTGGCAGTCCCAACTTTCACTCTGCTTCTAGTGGAAGGTTTGGTCAAGCCACTGTCTCCCTGTCAGAGTTGCTAGCTGAGAAGCAGTTAATGAACACCAATTGTGAAAGACTGTTTCCCCCCTACTCCCAACATTGTGGCTACATCATAGTAGCAGGGAAATATAAGCAGAAATAAGTATTGTTGCACTGGTAAGAATATTAAGCATACATTTCTATGATGTTTTTAGAGTTAGCTAATGAAAAGTAAATCAGAAAATGTAAGCCATTTTTATGGGAATGTTACTGATTTTCAATATTTATTTATACTTTTTCATGTCACTGGTCTTTAAAGTTAATTATTAAAATAACTGCTTAACTTTTACGTACTGACTCTAAGAATATTAAAGAACATACCAGAATACAATGAAACAGTTTAGAAAGTGTTTCCTTTTAGTTTTTTTTAATTTCTCATTAAACCAGTCTATTTCTATCCAAACATCTTATGTTAAAAAAAATATCATGGATGGAAACAGTTACCTGAATGTGGAGTCTCTGTAGAAATGGCAAACTACTTTTTTACTCTCCTTGACTTCTTGAAAAAAGTCTCTCTCACTAGGGATTTCTCTGTATTCCCCATGTCCTTTAGACAGCCATTCCTAATTTGGAGAAAATGAAATATAACACATGTGAAATATCTTTCAGTACTTGACATTTTAAGTGTCCAAATCCCATAGTACAAATATCTTGTAACAAAGTCAATTTTATCTTGTAGAGAAATGAATTCCTTTCAGCATTTTACTTTCCTATGTTTCCAGTGTTAATGAAAAATGTCTGTGTTCTATGACTGCTACAGCATGGCTCAGATTTAAGACAATTACTTGTTTTGGTAACTTAAAACATTTTCCTCAGAACTTCCAAAATAAAAATTTAGACATAAAATATAAATATCCACTTAATTTTTTTGCACTCTTAAATGACTAAAACCATAAGCATTTGATGCAAGTACTACAAAGCTTTTAAAAATCATGCTCATGAGATAAAGCCAGCCAGTCTTGGGGAGGCAGGGAGTCGCTGCAACTCTGAAGCTCAGGAGCCCTGTCTGCTTTTGTTAACAATCTCAGAGAGGCAAGTACCCTTTCTATACTGGCTACCAATGGGCAGTGTCCTCAGAAAAAGAGTAGTTTACTCACATGGCGTCCAGACCAATGAAAATCTCACACCTAATTCAACTTCCCAAATCAATGTAGGAACGCTTTATGAACCAAAACTGACAGACCTTTCAGCTTTTTGAACCTCTCCTGTGGCAGGATGCTTGCCACCTCAACTGGAAGCTAATTTCCTTCTTTAGGCAGCTGGTTTTAATAAAAAGGAGCACTGGGCTTGCCATAGGTTTGAATGTGTTCTATATATGAGGCTATGAATTCTAATAACCTTTCTGAGCCTCAATTTCCTCATTTGTAAAGTGGAGATGATACAGTATCTTTCTCATTGGGCTGTTGTGAAAAGGAAAATAAGACAATCTGCATGGAAACCCCTAAAAGACCATTTGGTACATGTGCTTAAAAAGTATGTGTACGTGTGCTATCTAATTTCTACAAAAGCGTTCTCACACTGAACTGCAATATATCCATAACTTCAGTCTGCGCATCCCAGCTTGGAATAAGATTAGAGAGAAAAGTGTAAATCTCTCTTTTACACGTCAGCCCTTCAAATATTACCTCATCTCGCGTAAATCTTCCTCCCCACTGAACATTTCCAGTTCCCTTTAACTGTTTCTCATATGCAAAGATTTCTAAACTTCTTACTCTCCTCAGATATCCTCTTCTGAACACAGGCTAATTTGCCCATGTCCTTTTAAAATGTGGCAGAGATCTGAATCCGACCCTCTAGAAGTGTTCCACCCAGAAAGGGCCAAGAGTGCCAAACCCCTCCCTCCTCGGGACTTCAGCTAATATGGGCCAGACGGTATTAAGTTTTGGTATCACTTCACATCAGTTTACACGGAGCTGACACTAACAGGAGGCCCTGATATTTTCTCCTCGTGTAAAACATCTATAAACAGTTTCAATTCTCCAATACAATTCCTCCCTGATGTGACATTTCATGACTGCCTTCTTGACTCACCAATATTTGCCCTTAAAAAAAAGCATTTGTTAAAAAGCTGCTATTTGTTTTTATTTTTTATTCTCATGTTTAATCAAGGGGCTGAAGACCTGAACCTGTCCCGTGCCTTGGAAGAAGGGCACGCCCACCCTGAAGCTCCACCATTGCTCAGCGCCTCTCCTGAAAGCTTTGCCACGCCTTGTGTTCTCAGCACAGCTCTTTTCACACGGCGTATGCTCCACAGATACCTGCTGAACAGAATCAAGCAGGATGACCTATCCGAGGCATGGCAAAAGGACAGCACTTGGGTCTCACTCAGTGGCTGTCACCCAAGCCTCTCTTTGACTCTTTCTATTCCTTACCTTGTCCCTCTGCTCCCTACCTAAGTGCTACATCTCCAGCTGCCGTAACAGTAGGAGGATGCTTGGCTAACAGAGAAATACAGATTAGTATAAGTTTATTAAATGCTGAGTATGTCATTGCACACACTGATTTCACCTTGTGCATCAGAAAATCAAAATTACTGTATAACCTACAATATTTTGTGGGAGGCAGGGAGGGTATGCAGCTGGCTAGTAAGGGCATCCAAACCTTTGACCTTGTCATTATAACACTGCACTCTAACCAACTGAGCTAACTGGCCAGCCCAATACTACTCTTTCTATATAAACCACTAAGGCTTCTTGCATACTTCCACAGAAAACATTTTTGAACCACTAAAAACTTTGTTTAAGACACTATTCAATGTACTTTCCTCACTGCGAATCAGGTAGATTCACAATCTTTCTACGAAAATATCCTAGTCATAACAATTTTTTTAGTTGCACATTAGCAATTAGTAGTGTACTTAACTAAGTGATCATGAAATATGAGTTTGTGGCAGAACCTAAACATATATCACTTTAAATTCTTAAATTCCAAAATATGCTCTCTGCTTAATAATTATTAGCATTATATTAAGAAAAGCAGCCTATTTCAGAAAACTCACAATGTAAAAATTTGAACTCACTCATATAGCAAAAGATTTTTTTCTTTTTGTAGTAATTCTTCTAAACAATAAGGGTGTAAATATATCAAAGAGATGCTATAGCAGCACAAACAAAACTCCGTTTCTTCAGAAAAGTTAAAGCTCATGTTTTAGTCACAGCCAGCTGAAGAGGAACTAAAGTTGGTGATAATGTATCTCCATGTAACTTAAACCAATGGGAACATTTTTTAATCAAAATTCAATTTACAGAATTTAAACCAATTGGTTTCCATCAGAGTCTACAGCTACAAGTCTATTCCACACTCCCACTCTAAGAGGCCAACAAGGATATAGTGGTGATCATCTTTCTTTTTGACCCAGTTTGTGTTCTTTTGAATACATAAGCTACATAATTAAACGTTACATTACAAATGCCTAAAATAGGGCTGGCCAGTTAGCTCAGTTGTTTAGAGCATGGTGTTAAACACCAAGGTTGAGCGTTTGGATCCCCACACAGGCCAGCAGTTTAAAAAAAAAAAAAAAAAAGCCTGAAATAATTTCTTCAACATAAATTGACTTAATAGCTCTTATCTCATTTGCTTTGAAGATAGCTAAAATATGATAAGCTTTAATAGTACTAGAAATGGAAACCACTGATTCCCTAGCTTTCCCTAGTCAACTCTCTCAACCAAAAAATTCCAAGCTCAGGCAACAATCTTGGGCATATCTTTCTTTTACTTGACTATGGATTAATATAATGATTGAGCTAATTTTGAATGGGTTTTTAAAACTAATGTTTTTTCTGGGCAAATTTTTAACAGTGATAGATACTCTGAATTTAAAAAACCCTAAAAATGTAACTACTGCAGCACATGAATATATAAGTTGTTAGGAGCATACTGTTATAGCAATTTCAGAAAGCAGGGCAGAGAGGTTACTTGTTTCTGCTGTTGAGCTTTCCTTAACGCCTCAAGTCTCTTTTCTTTCAGGCATTCCAATTCATCTTCATCCATCTGATCCAGTTTCTGAATTTCAGAATCCAAATGTTCTTCCACTAGTTTGGTAGTCTGAAGCAACTGATTCTCAAGGACTTTTGAAAACATGTCAACAGATGCATCAGCTTCCATTCTTCTAAATGGTACAGTTCAGTCTTGGTCCTAGGGAAAAGGTTTACATAACTTTTTAAAAGCACAATAAAAGCAAAGTTCTCTCTGACATTTTCAAAAATTCCACTGCACATAAGGTGTATGCCACAGAGTATTCCGCCAACACCTAAGCACTTGCTATTAGGCTTAAGACTTATTTAAATTTTTTTAAATTTAACTTTCAATAGGCTATAATCATACCACTCATAAACTACTTAAAGCAAATTTTAGGTGCTTCTAATTTAGTTTCTGTTTTACTATACTAAAGCAAAGACAATTCTTTGCGATCATCAGTAGACCACAGATAAATGAGTTGTGGAGTTATACCCGGTGATATATACTGACAATCAGTGTTCTTTACCAAAGGAAAAGGGAAGCAAAGCAGAAGCGACTGTGAACAATGGTAAGGTATAACTACTGAGGATTTACACATACATATACATAATAAACTTTGCTTCAACAGAGTGGAGTTCAGCAAAAGACAGATTTATCATGGTCACTGCCCAAATGAGTTTCATTTCTTTAACTCCTGAGACATCTCATTACAATTTATGTAAAAACCAGTGCTTGGTGTTACATGAGACATAGTACTCGTTCCTGTTCTCTTGTTTCCTAACAGACTCCATGAGGCTGCAAAAATTCATATTGGTTTCAATTTACTGACACTCAGTGTTCTTAACATTATAACACTCCAAACATTTTTTTAAACGTTGATATTTTTCCCATCATTGCTCCTCTGTGTAAAATGAGTTTTGAAACAGAACTAATTCAGATTAGAAAGGAAGATCTCAATTATATATTTTAAAAGAAAGATTATTTTCTACCAACAACGGAGGACAATTTTTTGTATATCCCTGGATTATTACCACAGAAATATTATTTATAACTTACCTATCAAAGCAGGAGGCTGCTGCATCTCACTAAACTATACACATTTGCAAATTCTACTGAAGTACCTTAAAAACCGAAATAAACTGTGAACTCAATCACTCAGCTTCTGACATAGAGCCTGGCCCACACACCCTCTATAAATATTGAACTGAAGAGAAATATTCTTCATGTGAACTTCAGTTCTGATTCCTTTTTCTTCACAGAAAAAGCAGCTGAAAAGCACACTTCATTTCATCTTTGTACGCCTCTTCTAGCAAGGCTCAGAACACAGCATGTACTCATAAATATTTGTTTAATGTTGAATGAACATGTGCCTAGCTTCTGTTCAAATTATCTTTAAATTTCAAGAGTTTTTGAGTTTAAAAAAGCAAACCGTAAGCTCCTTATACATGTTATGAAACTGAAAAGGAGCTGTATTTCAAATATAGTAAAAGATTTCCACACTCCCTCTCTCCCAAGAAAAATGTCAGTGAGATTGTGACTCTCGGGGCGGGGGCTAGGTGTAGGAGAAAAATAAGACACTGACTTGCATGCTTATCCCTGGAGTTTTATGAGCCCAGAATTTAATTCTGGAAAAACTAGGAACAGAAGCAATTAACAAGAGCTGTTCTGGGTGCAAGTGATGGTGGTCACCGCATTCAGAAAGGGTTAAGGAGATGGAGTAGCGGTGTCAGCAACTTTTCATTCTTCAAACCACAGCCTCTGATTCTTCCCTTTTACAGTTCAACGGGAAGGACGGGAAGGGACACCGCGTGTCCTCAACTTCCCTGGCCATTTCCTTGATTTCCTTACGGGAACCCAACAGAACAACCAAGAGACCTCGTCCTTAACTGCACCCCAGGTACATTCCCAGTAGTATCTTCGCCACTCCCGGAACCACCGGTGACAGATGAGGGCATAGTTCCGACGGCCCCGACTTCAACGGCCCCCGGGGCGCATGCGCGAGAGCCTCCGCCGCTACAGAGACACCGGCGTCCGGGCCGCGCCCCTCCCCCGCCTCGGTCGGATGTTGAGTGGCGGTGTGTTTTTCAGCACCGGGACGCGATGGTCCGTTTCTTCAGACTACCCTCTGCCTCACCTGTGCGCTTCCTGATGCTTGAGAAGTAAGGAAGCAGCGGCTCCAGAACAGTGGTCCTCACTAGCCTCAGCCTCGCAGCAGCTGCCGGCCGCAGCGAACCGGCCGTCACTTCCTCCTCCTCATTGGCTGTGGACCTCACGCGATACAACCTGCTACGACCGAGGAAGGGGTGGCCGGGCGTGCGGCGAGCGCTTCTGCGCGTGCGCCACCCCCCCCCCCCCCCAGCAGCCCGGAACCCGTTTTGCGATCCTTTGCCTCCCTTCGGGTAACTGTCGGGCTGGAAAGGGAGCAAAGTATGCTGGAAGTTGTAGTTTCTTAGTGCGCAGGCTGGCGTTGTCCGAGTTTCATAGGCACTGTTCTATCCGTACTCATAATGTTACATCAGATACGAGAAAGCTACGATCTTGCTCAGGCGTGACACTCGAACTTAGTTTTCATTCTGTTTTTATTGATCATGTTCCTTTTTCTAAAGTTGAGGTGTAACTTATACAGCACGATGAATTTTTCCGTAGATAACACCCGTAAAACCACCGCCCAGATCCAGATAGAGACCATTTTCACCAACCACCCCAGTAAGTTCCTTCGTGACTTACCTAAAACACACGAATTTTTAGAACTTGCTATCGCTTTTAATGTAAAAATTAAGACATATATTAGGGAATTGATGGGTATGCTTGCTATTGCTGTATGTTTCCTTTAGTGACTGTGCATACTTTTTAATCCGTGGACGTTACTGGGAGGTCCCAGTTTTGTCCTGGATTTGTCTCCCTCGTGAACTCCAGAGGGCTCATCATTAGTTCATCGTGGTTCTTTACTGAACTTCGTGCTGCTAAGAAAACAATGGCATAAGGTAGGACCAAGGCCTACTTCTGAACCGAATGACAAATCTCCCAAGCTTGCGTTCCCCCGCGGGGAGGGAGCTGACTTGGGGAATTGAAAGCCTCATTGTCCCGCTCCGGGTTCTAGAACCTGGAAACCGCACGGGCGTCACTGCGCGGTGGACGCTTGCGGACAGGGGGCGCTCGGGCTCCTGCGTGGTCGGTGCGTCAACTTGAGACGCTCTACCCAAAGCGCAGCTCTCGATGAGCCGCGCCCTGCGTCCCCACGCCGAGGCGGCGGGGCGATGCGCTTGCGCACTGAGAGCTCACACCATATGTGCACTGTCCCAGTGCGCGGGTCTGTGGAGAGCCGGGTGTGAGAGGCGCCAGCGCAGGGTGGACGGAGCCGAGTGGAGACCTAAGTTGGCCGGGGGACAGTGGGTCTGTGAGAGGCCGAAGAGAGGGGTTGGCGCCACAAGCGCAGCTGACAAGCGATGGGGAAGAAACAGAAAAACAAGAGCGAAGACAGGTAGCCAGTGGTTGGGTTCGTACGGTTTCGGCCGCCGCGGCTCACTGGGGAGCGCGGGACCCACCGGGCGCAGGGTCGGACCGGGGTCGAGGCTCGAGGCCAACCTCGCGGGGCCCCTGGCTTGGGCTCGAGTGGGCGGCGCGGGTCCCACACCCTAGGGCCGGACGGGCGCGGAGGGCCTTGGCGGCGAGCGGGTCCTGCCAGTCGAGGCTCAGTCCCGTGGCTGCCCCGCTCCCGGCCTGGAAAGACTAGGGTCCCCGGCCCGAGCAACAGAGCAGTCGTTTGAAGGCTCCCGGCCGCGCGGGGAGTTCTGGCCGCTTCGCCTGGCTGGGTGCAGCTTGGCCAGCGTGGCCCAGACTCGTGGGAGTTTTTCGGCGCTACTTTTATGCCTTTGTACCTGTGAGTACTTTGGGAGTGAAGGGAGTCCGAATCTGATGTACGTGCTGCCGGGTTTTTCTACTCTCTGAGCCGCTCACGTACGTTGGAGTTACAGGAGGTGTTTAGCAACTCACTCGCTCTTAATCTAATTTGAATATAGTTCTCATTTATTTAAGATTGCCTGGACTCTAGGTTTTCCAGCTCCCTTCTTCCGGCCTGTCTTTTGGTCATTTCTTTCCTCTTTAGCACCTCCCCTAAGAAAGGAGGAGGAGATGGAACAAACCAACCACGGTCGCTCCTTTCCAACCACTTAAAAGGCTTTTTTTATGAGGGGAAGGAGGCGTGTAAATTGTGTATGTAAGTGTCCCGAAGGTTTTTGGAGCATTTCTGTGTGTCATATTCGATTGAGGTTTTTTTTTTTTTTTTTTAACCCATTTTCTTGAGTTTACTTCCTGGGAGTGAACAACATCTGTTACTTTTCACCTTGGCACACTACCTACCAAACTTAGTTTAAATACGAGGGGGAGAGTAAAGTAAGTTAAAATCAAAACAAAACAAAACTTGTGGTAATCATTCTGACTCAAAACATATGTGTGGTCTTGAAATTAAAATAACATTACTAATTATAAATTGGGATCCTGTATTGTTTCCTCACCTAACACTTAACAAGCCGATAAGTGGAATTAAAAGACAAAGTGTTGTATTTCTGTTTTAAGTCTATTGGAGTAAGTTAACTGGTTTGGAGAGTAGTATTTATTGTTAATCAAACCAGATGAATAAGGGAAAAAAAACAGAATTCTGGGTTGTTTGGTGGAATAAACTTCTGTACTTTTGATAAGATTTTTTAATGCATAGCGTATGTCTTTTCCTTGCTGGGAGAAAGTTTCTACCATAGACAAAGAAATAAAGAAATGACTATAATAAAACTTCATGTATCGGTTATCCAGTCAACCATTATTAACATATGACCAATCCTGTTTAATTCATCTGCTGGATATTTTAAAGCAATCTCAGTAGCCTTTCATCTGTAAATCCATCAGGTGTATCTGTAAGATAAACACTTAAAAAAAAAAAAAAAGAAAAATCCAGTCAGAAACATAATATAAAACACAGCCGTAATGTCATCATCAAACTTAAGGAATATTGTCAACCATTTCTTAAATATTATCAGATATCCAGTCAGTTTTATAATTTCCCTGATTGTCTTATTAAATTATTTTCAATTCTTTTGTTTGGTTCAGTATTACACAAGTCTGTTCTTTAGATTAAAGGATACATATATTTGTTATCCTTCTACTAGTTTTTACTTTCCAGGCTCTTTTGCAATGGGGAAAAAAAGCCATTGAGAGTAGAGATGTTTATTCTTGTCTGTGTATTTTTAGAGAAGGGTGGATGTCTCGTTGATTCATAAAGATTTTCATGGATGGTGTAAAGTTTAAATTGTGAACACTAGAGCCTGTTAAATGATTGGTTTGATAGTGTAGAAGGAATGCTATTAGGTTTTTTTCCCCCCTCAAACTATTCTGTAATCTTTATTTTTTGGCTCATGTTCAAGGGAAAGTGGTGGCAACGTAATTTTAAAATATATTTATTTTATTATAGTCCAATATGAAGTTTATAAGTATATATTTTTAAATGTTTCATAGTACTCCTTTGCTTGATTGCCTTTCAAATTATATCTAAGAAGTCCTGAGGTTTTGAAGAGGGCTCCCTTTGACCAGAACTGCGTGGCTTTTTTACGTTGGCATTCCACATGAGCAGTTGGGGGAAGAGAAGTCCTCTATATGAGTTAGTTTGTGTTTTACCCTTTGTATATTTAAATAGTACTTTCTTCAAGCATATTTTGAATGTTTGTAAAAGGGACAAAAACAGACTGGGAAGAAAGTCTGGAAAGAGAAAGTCCCTTTTTTTAGGATTAATATTCTTGTTCATGTAAAATGAAGTGCCTATATCTGTTTTTCCTCTCTTGTATGAAGACCCCCACCTTACTGTCATCCCACTTCCTTTCCCAGGCTGTCCTAAGCCAAGCATATTTCTGGCCAGATGGAACTGGGTGAGAAATGAGCAGCTGCTTATTAGTTATCAAGATAAGGCATGGGGCCACTTTTCAGTTCTTGGAAAGAATATAAAATACTTGACTGTTCTTAATTCTTTTGTTTAATTAATTCTTATTTTAACTTCTGGACCACCCAGTGTTTATTTAAAATTAAATGTTAATCTATCTAATTTTATTTGTTTGCATATTTTGTTATATCAGTGACTGAGATATTCTTGTTTTTATTTTTAGAATTTTAGAACTTTGTTTAAAGACCAAGTTCTAGAATTCTCTTCCAACTTGTGTAATTCTGAGAATGAGTTTTGTTTTGTTTTTTAAGATGACTGGTAAGGGGATCTTTTGATTTGGTGTTGTCAGCACCATGCTCACTGTTATCAGCACCACATTCTCCCAAGAGAGCCACAGGCTGGCCCTTGAGAATGAGATTTTGATAGTATGTTCAGTAAGTTTTCCCGCCTTTTTTTTTCAGTTGACAGGGAAAAACTCTTGATGAAACACGGGATAGGATTCGATACCCACAAATCAAACAAAATATAAGGCGGTATTTCCATTCCTTCCTATAAACTTCCCAGTGATCAGTTTACATAATGGGACCTGATGGGATCTTGTATGTTTCAATGATATTCTACTGTTTCTATTTACACCGTACAGTGGATGTTCTCTTACTGATATGTGCAGAGAAAAAAGGATCTAGATTATTTTGTTTTTGCTGTTAGTCTCCAGTTCTTCATTCTGGTCTTTCTTTTTTTTAAGGATCTATTTAAAGTTGTTAACTAAGTGTGGTAGTTAGATTTTTCAGGATATAAGGAATCTGGTATGTTACCTTAATTAATGGGAATAACAGGAGTACAGCCCTCGCTCTGATGCCCGCATCTCCACCGCAGGATACAGAGGAAAGGAAGATTATTATTTCACTTATCCCACAGTCATTTATCATGAGGTGAGGATGTCATTCAGGAGCTAGAAGATCTTTCAGGATTCAGTAGAGTTTTGGGTGGCTTCAGCATCAGACTATTTGTTGCCGTGGTTCCCTACACCAGTGGTGAGCCAGTATAGTGATTCCACTATTCTTTGTTTTTACCTACTGACAAATTCCCTCCTTTTGTGGGAATTCTGGTTATCTCTGAGACAGCTGCCTAACTTTTATATGATTGCCGTAATGTAAGACGTTCATTCTAGTGAGATAAGATCAGGACAGCAGGGAGAGAAACATGGTGATCTGCTTAAAGAACCTGTCCAGAAGGATCTGTAGAGTAGGACCTCCAAAGCTTCCCAGGGACAAAACAGTCCAAGTTGCGAGTAGTTCACATAGTCTACTATAGGTTCAACAAAGAATTCATTTCTCACATTTAAATTAATTCATATATTTGAATTAATTTTTAAAAACCCATATGCATAAATTAGATAAAAAAAAGATGCATAATCTGAGAGTTTTCTTGGCTTAGCTTGTTCCTGTGTTCCTGTACTGATACTTTTTAGGAAGTTGATGGGAGAAGGCCTAAGTCACCATAAAAAAATTAAAAAGCAGGTTATAGACTTTGTTGTTAGTAATCTCTCCAGCCTTTCATGCTGGGGATATCTGTGGGGAGCTGATTCATCTACTTTTATTGTTACTTGCTTATTAGTTGTGCTTTATTTTTCCTTCTAAATTTGTTCCAGTCATGCAGTTGATCTGTAAAGTGGGGTAAGTGTCAGTCTAACGAATAGCAGCTCTCAAACTTTTTGGTCCTATGATTCCTTTACACTCTTTAATAACTAAGCTCTTTTTGATATGAGTTAAATCTATCCATACTTGCTATACTATAAATTAAAGCTGAACAGTTCTTAAAATCTTCATTAATTTAAAAATAAAAATAAATCAACATTATATATCAATATAAAGTACATTATTAAGTAACCATATTTAAAAAAATAGAAGAGTGACATTGTTAGACATTTTTATAAACCTCTTTACTGTCTGGCTTAATAGAGGAAAGCTATATCTGCTAGTGCATTTCGTCTATAGAATTATTATCATGTGGCCTCTGAAAAATTCCACTCTAGAGTTTTGAGAAAATGAGAATGAAAAAAGCTAATAGCCTTTTGGTATTATTTTAAAAATAGTTTGACACCCCCCCCCAAATTAGTATAGACCCCCTAAAGAGGTCTTGGGGACTAATTTGAGAACCGCTGGTTTAATGGTTCCTAAATAAGATTTTCCAAGCTGTTTAACCATCACTAATGATTGTCTTACAGGTGCTTAGAATGCTTGAGAATCACTTAAGGACAACTTAAGACATCTGTGGGCATGTTAACACTTCTGACGTTTTACCCACTTATGATTTTCTTTCTTTTTTCTTTTAACAGGTGACCTTATCAAGGTCTACTAAAAAATCTGTTGGAATTGATTTTAATTGGAAGTCCATTAAATTTTTAGATTGTTTGGGATGCTTGACATCTTTATGGTATTGAGTCATCCCATTGAAGAAATATATTGAGTATCTGCTTAAGCAGTTAAGCGCAGATATTGTTCTAGGTGCTGGAAATATAGGGGTGAACAAATGAATAGTATGATATGCTTCTCTATTTGCGTAATTTAATTGTATATCAGTAAATTTTTATTATTTTCTTCATTTGCGTCTTTTAGGATATTTCTTGTTTGGCTTATTCCTAGGTATCTTAGAGTTTTGATTGCTGTTAATAGTTTTCTTTTTCTTTTTGGGGGGTAATAGTAAAGCTTCTGGTTATCTTGTGTCTGACAAACTTACTGAATTCTATTTTTTTTTTAGTACATTGTGCCACTGAAGCAAGCACTGTTATTAAAAGTAGTTGTCTAGAGGGTGAGGACTAAGTTGTGATTTAATTTATTAGTTTGTGATAATATGTAACTAACTAGTAAAGAGGGTGAGAGCAGGGAAAAAGTTAGACATTACATCAGAATTCAAGTGTTTTATTTAGTGACACACAAATGACTTATTTTTCCCACCCTTTCTGATTTATGTCTCTTACAAATATGTACTGTTGAGAAATTATAGTACAAAATATACAGGTATCTTATTAAACAGTATTTGTCAAAATTTCATAGTATACTACTTGCCCTAGCAGTGACCACAAAATTTATGGAATTTCAATAAAGAAAATAATGAATGTGGAACCAAAAACCATGCTGTAACTAGTTTGAGAATCTGTGAGGAAGGGAAAGGTGGATATAAAAACTATATAACATATGGAAAAGGAAACTGAGATTTAGCATCATGATGTTCTTGAGGCTTAAAAAGCCTCTCAGGTATTAAGCCAAACCTGACTCCAGAACCTTTGGTTTTTTACACTGCATTATACTTGCTGATTTAAGAAATCCTAATATTCCAAAATACAGATTTTCTAAAGAAAAATTAATATCCACATAGAGTCTTCACTGGTGAAGTAACTGTTAAAGATTGTTAAGAGCTTAACAAAGGAGGGGAAATAGAAAAATGACAGCCGTTGTCAGTAGGTCAATTAGTGCCAAACTTTCTTTAAAGAATTTCTTTCTCCCCTAACCTTAATTGAATAACTGCTTATATTTAAAGTGAAAGCATTGATGACTTAGTGTTTTATTCCTTCCCCTTTCAGACATGGTATGTGAAAATTCAGACACCTTCTCTCAGAGGAAGCCTTTCTTTTCACCCGGGTGGCAGTCATGTTGTAGAATCATTGGTTTTTGAACCTCCCTTTAGTGATGAAAAATATCTCTTGCCCTGAGATGTGAAGTATTTGTTTGGTTTCTCTGCTTTCGAAACTTTACTCAAGGGGCCGGTCCGTGGCTCACTCGGGAGAGTTCGGTGCTGATAACACCAAGGCCACGGGTTCGGATCCCATATGGGGATGGCCGGTTAGCTCCATGGCTGAGCACCGTGCTGACAACACCAAGTCAAGGGTTAAGATTCCCCTTACCGGTCATCTTTTTAAAAAAAAAAAAAAGAAAGAAAGATACTTTACTCAAGCCAGCAGCTTTATGTAACAGTCTCTGAATGATGCAACTGATTACTGTTTTAAGTACAGTTTAATTAAATTTAAGTCGTTGGGTTTTCAGTACTGATCTAATGAATGTGACTGATGATATTGTAGTGGAACTTCTTCTAAGTCTAGAACTACATGCTCTAAAAAAAGATTCCATTATACGAATATACCACATTTTATTTATCCACTTGTCAGTTGATGGACATTGGAGTTGTTAACACTTTTTGGCTATTATGAATAATACTGCTATAAACATCACAGTACAAATTTTTGTTTAGATGTATGCTTTCATTTCCATTTGGGTGTATACCTAGGAGTGAAATTGCTGGGTTGAAGGGTAACTCTGCGTTTAAATTTTTTAGGAACTGTCAAAGCGGCTGCTCCATTTTACATGACAGTCAACAATGTACAGGGTTCCAATTTCTCCATACCCTCATCAACACTTGTTATTATCTACTTATCTGATTATTATCTATTATCTGTTGTTATTATCTGATTATAGTCATCCCAGTGGATGTGAAATGGTATCTTGTAATTTTGATTTGCATTCCATGATAGCTTAAGATGTTGAGTATCTTTTCTTGTGCTTATTGGCCATTTGTATATCTTGTTTGGAGAACTGTCCATTTTAAGATCTTTTGCCCACTGTTTAATTCAGTTATTTATTATTGAGTCATAAGAGGCCTTTATGTGTTCTAGTTACAGATCCCTTATCAGCCATATGATTTGCAAATATTTTCTCCCATTTTGTGGGTTGTCTCTTCACTTTCTTTATGGTATCTTTTGTAGCACAAAAGTTTCTAATTTTGGTGAAGTTTGATTTACCTGTTTTTTTCCCTTTGGTTACTTGTGCTTTTGGTGTCAGGTCTCAGAAACCATCACCAAACCCAAGGTTGTGAAGATTTACCTATGTTTTCTTCTAAGAGTTTTATACTTTTAGCTCTTATATTTAGGTCTTTGAATGATTTTGAGTTAATTTTTGTATCTTGTATGAGTAGGGATTCCTTGCACGTGGATTTCCAATTGTCCCAGCACCATTTGTTAAAAAACTGTTCTTTCTCTGTTTAATTGTTTTTGTGCCCTGTTGAAATCAATTGACCACATGTGTAAGGGTTTATCTCTGGACTCTCAATTCTATTCCATTGATCTATATATCTTTCCTTGTATCTGTCCATATATATACACACACTACACTGTCTTCATTACTATTTCTTTGAAGTAAGTTTTGAAATTGGAAAGTGTTAGTTCTCTAACCTTGTTTTTCTTTTTTAAGATTGTTTTGGCAGTTCTGGATACCTTGCATGTCTATAAAGATTTTAGGATAGCTTCTCAATTTCTGCAAAAAAAAAGTAGGGAATTTGATTCTGATTGTTTTGCACCTGTAGATCAATCTGGGGTGTATTGCCAATGTTATGCCTTCTGATCCCTGAACATGGGATGTCTTTGCTTATTTAGGTGTTCAGTGTCTTTTAATGACTTTTTTGTAATTTGGAGTACCAGATTTGAGGTTCTTTATGTTATTCTTTTTTAATCGATTTTATTTTATCATTTTAAATTTATTAATATATATTTTTTTATATTCTATGATGTTGATGTGAAGCAGTTGGGAGGGAGAAGGAGAGGGGAAAGGGGAAGGAAGAAGAATGGAAGGAGGAAGGAGGAGGGGTGGGGTAGAGGCCTGTGGAACCTCTCTCATTCCCACAGGGGAGACCAGGGGGCTTCAGCGGTGGCTCTGTCATTGCCGGGCTGGGTGGAGATGTAAGGGGGGTGTGGCTAAAGCCCTTGCCCCCCACCATCCCAGCTCTGGAGCCCGGGGCACTGCTTGTGGCAGCTTGGTAGTATTCGCTGGGTTGGTTGCGCATGTTGGGGAGGCATGGCTGAGGCCCTCGGCCCCCCACCGCCCCGGGGCGCTTCCTGCAGCGGCTCGGAGGTCATGGCTGGACTGATTGCATGTGTCGGGGGGCATGGCCAAGGCCCAAGGCCGCCACCCTTGGGACTGGTTGTGGGTATCAGGGGGGCATGGCTGAGGCCCCCAGCCCTCCCCCTTCTCTGGCTTGGTAGCCCAGAAGACTTCCAGTCCTTCTAGGTGTTACAGGTGTTCTTTGGTGATGTGATACCTTTATTAGTTATCAAACTTTGTCTCTACTCGTGGGTATTTTTTTTTCTTTCAGTTATGTGTTGGGTTATTTGCTGTTCCCAGCATTTAAACTCTTCACTGGAACTATTTTGTAGTCCTTTGCTTACTTCTAAAATGGGGGAACTTCCTGTGGGGACCAGCACTTGAGCTCTGTGGTTGAGCTAAATTGCTGCTTTGCTGCTGGTTTTCCCTAGGGAAGGCTTTTTGTGCAGCTCAGGTTTTAGTGGTTGACTTTATAGGTACTTCTGACTCTTGTGAGATCTGGTACACCTGGGTTGTGTGGAAACTCCAGTCTGGGCCTGAGTCTTTCAGCAAATTGCACCCCCTGCAGTTCTGTATTTGTGACCAGTCTCCACTGAGTGGTGCTGTGCTGATTTGGGGGCAGATCAGCTGTCCTTTCTGTGCCCCGGTGTTACCCTGGTGGAACACTCCCCCACCATCCATACTGCAAACACTTCCCGTGGGACGAGCCATGCACCAGTCCCTTACGATGACTCACTGGTCTCTGAGTCACTCTTTTTTTTCAGTTGTTGTGGCTCATCGCTCCTAAGTGAATCCACAGGAACCCTATTAGTGGTCTTGCTGGCGTGGGGGCCACAAAAGTCCTCTTCTCCCCTGATGCCTCCAGGCAACTTCATCAGAAGGGCACAGCTGCAGCTTTTGCCAGCTCCTGCTCCATGCACTCAGCAGCTCCAGCCTGGAAGCGGCCAGGATTCGACATAGTCGGAGCAGGTTTTTGTTTTTTTTTTCTCTCATCGTGGCTTCTCACACCTTCATGCACTCCATAGGTTTCTCCTCCTCTTCCCCTGAGCTCTAGAGGCCCCCTGCTTGTCTGTCATTGCTTTTTAATAGTTGTAAATTGGTTGATTTGTGGGAGAGAGTGATGCCAGGGACTGTCTATTCCACCATCTTGACCGGACATTATTCTTAAGTATTTCTTTTTGCTGCTATTGTAAATGGAATTATTTTCTTAATTTTATTTTCAGATTGTTCATTGCTAGTGCATAGGAATACAGTTGATTTTTGTGTATTGATCTTCTGTCCTGCAGTCTTGCTGAACTCATTTATTAGTGCTAATGGTTTTTTGTGTGGTTTGTGGATTCCTTTGGATTTTCTATGTACGTGTTTATGTCATCTGCAAATTCTGATAGTCTTCCTTCTTTTCCAATCTGGATGCCTTTTTATCAAGAGGCGTCTTGCCTAACTAATGCTCTGGCTGGAACCTACAGTACAGTGTTGAATAGAAGTAAGAGTGGACATCCTTGTCTTGTTTTTAGGGGGGAAGCTTTCAGTTTTTTACCATTAAGTATGATATTAGCTGTGTTTTTCATAGATGGCTTTTATCAGGTTGAGGAGTTTCCCTTCTATTCCTAGTTTGTTGAGATTTTACGGTGGAAGGATGTTGGATTTAGTCAAATGCTGTTTCTTCATCTTTTGAGATGATCGTGTGTTATTTGTCTTTTATTCAGTGTATGTGGTGGATTACACTGACTGATTTTCATACGTTGAATTTTGAGATGAAATTCACATAATATTAGCCATTTTAAACGTACAGCTCTGTGGCATTTAGTACATTCACAGTGTTGTGCAGTCACTTCCATCTAGTTCTAACACATTCACCCCCAAAGGAGATCTTGTACCCATTAAGCAGTCATTTCCCCATTTCCCCCTCCCCTGAACCCCTGGCAACCACTAATCTACTCTCTCTCTTTTGATTTACCCGTTCTAGATATTTCATTTAAATGGAATCTTACCATGTATGTATGACCTTTTGTATTTGGGTTCTTTCACTTAGTATAATGTGTTCAAGTTTCAGCCATGTCATAGAATGTATCAGTACTTCATTCCATTTATGGCTGAATAATATTCTATTGGGTGTGTACACACACACAAGACACCCTACGTAATGTTTATCCATTTATCTGTTGATGGACATTTCTTTTGGCTATTGTAAATAGTGCTGCTATGAATATTTGTATACAGGTATTTGAATACCTGTTTACAGTTCTTGTAGGAGTAGAATTGGTGGGTCATGCAGTAATTCTGTGTTTGACTTTTTGAGGAACTGCCAAATTGTTTTCTACAGCAGCTATTTCATATTACATTCCCACCAGAGATGTACAAGGGTTCCAATTTCTTCACATCCTTGCCAATGCTTTTATCTCTCCCACCCCTTTTTCTAAAATAGCCATACTAGTGGATGTGAAGTGATGTCTCATTGTCGTTTTGATTAGCATTTCTCTAGTTGCTGATGGAACTGAGCATCTCTTCATGTTCTTGCTAGCCATTTTCATGTCTTCTAAGTCCTTTGCCAAGTTTTTGATTGGGTTGTTTGTCTTTTTGTTATTGAGTTGCTCTTGATATATACTGGATACTAGACCCTTCCCTGATAAATAATCTGCAAATATTTTCTCCCATTCTGTAGGTTTTCTTTTCACCGTCTTGATAGTTTCATTTTAGTAAGTTTTTAATTTTGATAAAGTCCAATTTATTTTTTCTTGTTACTTGTACTTGAAGAATCTGTTGCCAAATCCAAGGTCACGAAGACTTACCTGTATGTTTTCTTCTTAAGAGTTTTATTGCTTTAGCTCTTAAACTTAGGTCTTTAATCCATTTTGAGTTAATTTTTGTATATGGTGTGATGTAGGGGTCCAACTGCATTCTTTTATATATGGCTATCTAGTTGTCCTAGTACCATTTGTTGAAGAGACTTTTGTTCCCTGTTGAATGATTTTGGCACCCTTGTCAAATTGTTAGATAATAGATATATGGATTTATTTCTGGATTTTCAGTTTTGTTCCTGTGATCTGTATGTCTGTCTGTATGCTTGTACTACACTGATTAAACTGCTGTGTTGAAACTAGTGAGCCAAACCTATTGTATTAAAGCTGTCCTTGCTGTTCCAGAGTAGGGCTTTTTCTTTATTTAATAGTGCCTGTTAGGAATGTGTAACATTCCTTGCTGGTTGCTAATTGTAGAAGGTAGGAAGGTGAATTGGGCATTTAAAAAGGAGTTTTTTGTTCTTAATAGACCTTACATTTTAATGTAGCAAATAGGCATATGCACAGATAATACAGGGTGAGGAGGTGAAGAGATGCGGAGTTTAGGTTAAGTATGGGAGTACCACGCTCGAAATTTCTAATTTGCCTTTTGGCGGGGTGGGGGTGGGGTGGGGGAGTGGGGCGGGCAACTGGCTGATATTCAAATTTGCCTCTTAAAGTTATTGTATGTGTCTTTAAAATACCTTTCCAATTAAATTTGCCATCAGGAGAGCATGCCAGATTGTAAGGAAC
The DNA here is from genome assembly GCF_027409185.1 of Cynocephalus volans. Classification (NCBI taxonomy): domain Eukaryota; kingdom Metazoa; phylum Chordata; class Mammalia; order Dermoptera; family Cynocephalidae; genus Cynocephalus; species Cynocephalus volans. Next base: position 95,244,195 of record NC_084473.1, on the reverse strand, counting down.
AGGGGTATACCCTATGTTTCCATGTTTCTTGAGTTTTAGGTGGTGACCATAAGGAATGTCTGAAATCTTCACTTGCTACTCTGTTGCCAATAATTCTGTACACAGGTGCAGCCAGACCATTTTAACGATGGTAGTGCTCAGCAAAGTGGTTATTCAAAAATACCCTCTTCTGAGAGTAGTTGTCTGCATCAGAATTTTTATTAACATGTATTTGGTTATAGCAGACACTGTACAAAGTAAGTTGGGGATAATCTTTTAACAGTGATTAAGGACAAGAGTCACTTCTGTGTGATACAAAGATGAGTTCACTTTGAGTGCTTACTGTTTGATCGGTTATTTTAGAACATAAGTTGTATTCTTTCTTAAGGTGTTTATTGATTATGTTAGCCTGAATTTTTATCAGTATTGCTTAATATATGTGTATATATATCTACAGACACAATACTAGGTATAAACTTGTATCACTTATATAATTATGAAACCTGAAATATTCTTATCAAATAGCAACAAATATAAAATTTTGTAAAGTTCCAATGTGCAGCATTGATGTGAAGGATGCCACTTCTTTGTTGAATCTAAATCAGTGCTTCCCAAACTTTATTCACCTGGGGATCTTGTAAATGGAGATTTGATTCAGTAGATCTGGGGTGGAGTATGAGATTCTGTGTTTTTAAAAGTCTTTTCTAACAGATCTTAGATTTTGCATTTTTATCAAGTTTATATGCTGGTGCTACTTGTCCTGGAACTACACTTTGAACAGCCGGATCTGAAAGACCATTTTCATTGTGAATATGTCATGTCCTATAATGGACTTCTTTTGAGTTCAGTATGTCTGTACTAGGAAGGGCTCAATATTTCTGATACTATTTTCAATTTGAACTAATGATTTTGAGCTTTATATACAGCACCTTCTCCTGGCAGAAAGTTTTAATTTACATATTAGGTCTGCATCTAATCTTTTTCATCAACCTGAAACAACTTAGGGGGGCAGTTTGTAAACAAAAGCTTGTGTTGATATTCTATGACAGTACACTGATAAGGTGGCCATCCATATGGTCTATGGCATATTCTTCTTAAATCTATATATCAAATTAAAATTTAAAACATATAAATCAAAAGTTACTGGAGAGAATTTTCAGGCTTCTGAAACCACCTACAACCCTGCATTTCTCCCCCCTTCACCCGCATTGGGGGTATTCACTCCAGTTTGTAAAAGCTGTGCTAGACTAATTTTAGATACATTGGAATCTATAATATGTATGAATTTAGATTATGTGTATTGGGGGCTCCGCAAGGTGATGCCTGTAATTACTCTGGTGTTCTCATTTTCACTTTAATACATCAGGTATTTAGAAAATAAAAGATTAGATTGAATTTTGTGGAAGGTGATAAGATATTTACCCTTTGCATTGCATTTTACAAAGTAATAACAGTACCATTTGACATCCCTTTTAAAGGAGCCAAGACTTCATTAGGAAATTGTAAGCTTGGAGGGCTTTTTTTTTTGGAGACATAAGTAGTTTTCAACTTATTAATGGGTTGTAATTTTGAGACGGAACTCCACTGAGGGAGAGGGGAGTGAAAACTGTTGGGTTGGAAGGGGTGGGAGATAGTGAAGAGCAATGATTACTGGGCTTTTCCTTCTTTTGTTTTTCCCTTTTGTATATGGAACTGTTTGATGATCAAGGATGTGCTGGGTAAGAAGAATTGGTTGTGAGGGTAAATGAGATGTCAAAAGGCATAGTTTCAATTCCTGGTTTCCTTATTGCTGCTGGTATTGCTGGGATAGTTAGGAGTAAAGAACAGGATTCCGCCAATGCTATTTAAGTTTGTCAACTTGGGGGTGGGGAGAGAGGAAAGAGTGGTGTAGTTTGGATTTTACCTCCTTCTGCCAACATGCTGCCCATTACTACAGGCCCTGGTATTAATTAGGAATAAGAAATATGGGGATGCTCCAGTTATTATTGTATCATAACAAGTCATCCCAAACTTAATGGCTTAAAACAATAAAAATCATAATTATCTTTGGTTCTGGGAGTTGATTGTGCTTAATTAGGTGGGTCTTGCTTGGGGTTTTATGTGGTTGCAGTCAGGTGGTAGCTTAATGAAGTCATCTTAAAGTTTTCTTCACTAATTTCTTCACTCACTTCTGGTGGTTGATGGCTGTTGGTTGGCACCTCAGCTGGAACACCTACATTTGACCTCTCTGTGTGGCCTGGATATCCTCATTAGCTTGGCAATGAGCATTCCAAAAGACAGGAAGTAGAAGCTGCCAGTTTAAGGCCTAGGCCCAGAAACTATAACATCGTTTCTGTCGTGTTTTATTGACCGAGCAGTCACAGAACCCACACAATAAAGGGGAGAGGACATAGACCCCCACCTCACCTAGTGTCAGAGAAATTATGGTCCAGGTTTTAAAACCTCTACGGTGGGTAAAGAGGCACTGGAGAAAAGCGGATGGTTAAGAGTCTTAGAAAGCTTGGGGATTTTGAATTGTGGAATAATTTGGAAAGGAGTTGAATTTCCTATTTTTCTTGTCTAACTTTACATTCATTAGGCAACTTTTCAGTGGAAAATGCCTGTCGTTATTAAATGAAATTTGCTAAGTTTGGAATTGAGAGATTTGTACATGAGGTTAATTTTCTTTATGCTTGTTTGCAGTGAACATTTTTTGTAACATATGCCATTAAAAGGCTTTATATTACATTGGTCTCAAATGAAGTACCCCTTATTTTTTATTTTTATATATGATTTTTATTTAATTATTCTGAAAACGAAACACCAAAAAAGTACAATAAAGAAATACTATGTTTTTAAAAGATTCCTTCATAGTAACATCATTTTAACTACACATTACCCTGTTAATAGCAGTTAAGGTGTTAGAAAAAGCTTATAGATTTATTTTTGTTTATAACTTATAAATGGATAATGATTTATATTAGACCTACATAATTTTAATCTTGTTTTTAGTAAACTTTTAAAAATACGTTATGTAACTTATTTCTTAACTGTTTTTATAGTATTCCTGGAAATTCAAATTTAACACAGTTTTTGGAGGTATAATTGACATGAAATATAATTCTCAAAATTTAAGTGTGTAGTTGATGACTTTTGATAAATGTATACAGTTGTGCATTCTTTACAGTCATGATATAGAATATTTCCATTACCCCAAAAAGTTCCTTTATGAGCCTTTTTGTAGGCTGTGCTTTCTCACTACAACTGGCTTTTGTCTAGTAGTCACTAGTTTTTGCTTTTTGTCACTGTAGTTTTGCCTTTTCTAGAATTTCATATAAGTAGAATGACAGAGTATGTAATTTTTGTTGGCTGACGGGGTTTCACTTAGTATAACGCTTTTGAGATTCATCCATGTAGTGCATATAGTATTAGTTCTTTATTTGTATCACGGAGTAAGTATTCCATTGTGTGGATAAATGACAGTTCATTTATAAATTATGTGGTAGATGGATATTTAGCTTTCCAGTTTTTTGTGATTATGAATAAAGCTGCTATGAGCATTTGAGTACAAGTCTTTGTGTGGACATATGTTTTCATTTCTCTTAGGTAAATACCTAGGAGTGGGATTGCTGGGTCATATGGTAAGTGTATGTTTAACTTTAAGAAGTTGCCAAATTGTTTCTTCCAAAGTGGATATGCCAATTTTGCATTCCCTCTAGGGATGTGTGAGAGTTCCAGTTGCTCCTCATCCTCTCTCAATACTTGGTGTTATCGGTCCTTAATTTTAGTCATTCTGATGGCTGTGTAGTGACATTTCATTGTGGTTTTAATTTACATTTCCTTGTTAGCTAGTGGTACTTACCATCCTGTCATGTGTTCATTTGCCATTCTTGCATCTCATTGGTCAAGTGTCTGTTCAAATCATTTTCACATTTAAAAACTTGTACTGCTTTTTAACATAGGAGTCCTTTATTGTAGATAAATCAGTATGTATCACAAATGTTTTCTGTCAGCCAGTAGCTTGTCTTTTTATTTTAAGTGTCTTTTTTTAAAAATTAAACTTTTATTAGAAGGTGATTATAAGTTTACATATAGTTGTAAGAAATAATACAGGGTAATCTGTGGACCCTTTACCCAGTTTCTCCCAGTAGTAACATCTCGCAAAACTGTACTACAATATCATGACCCAGATATTGACATTGATACAATCCACTGATCATATTCAGATTTGCCTAGTTTCATTTCTATTCGTGTGTGTGTGCATGTATTTAGTTATATACAGTATTATCACATGTAGATTTGCATATTCACTACTGCAGTCAAGATGCAGAACTTCACTGCAAGAATCTCTCGTGTTGTCTATTTGTAACTGGGCTCATCTCCCTCCTATGTGTCCCACCACCCCTGCCTGTTCCTAGCCCCTGGTAACCATGAATCTGTTCTACATTTCTAAAATTTTGTCTTTTCAGAAATGTTGCGTAAATGGAATCATGTATGTATGTAACCTTTGGGGATTGCTTTCTTTCTGTCAGCCAAATTTTCTTGAACACTTGAGTTGCTCCATATGTTAATAGTTCATTCCATTTTATTGCTGAATAGTATTCCATGGAATGGGAATGAACAGTTTATTTAACCATTCATCTATTAAAAGATATAAGGGTTTTTTTCCAGTTTTTGGCTATTGCACATAAAGCTGCTATGAACATTTGTCTACAGGTTTCTTTGTGAACATAGATTTTTGTTACTTAGGGATAAAGGTGCAAGAGTGCAATTAATGCTGGGTTGTACAGTAACTACATTTTTAGTTTTACCAGAAACTGAGGGACTTTTCTAGAGTGGCTATACCACTTTACATTTCTACCAGAAATGTGTGAATGATCCAGTTCCTCTATATCCTTACCAGTATCGGTTATTATCACTATTTTGGAGGTGGTGGTGGACATCCTGATTGATGTGTAGTGATATCCCACTGTGATTTTAATTTATATTTCTCAAATAGTTAATGATGTGGAACATCTTTTGCCATCTGTATATACTCTTCAGTGGAATATCTTTTCATGCCTTTTGCCTATTTTTAAATTTATATTGTAGATATTAGTCCTTTTTAGAATATGTGGCTCGTAATTATTTTATCCCACTCTGTAGTTTGTTTTTTCATTCCCTTCACACAGTCTTTCATACAACAAAATTTTAAAATTTTGATGACTTCCAATTTTTTTGGATTATGTTTTTAATTTAAGTCTTAACTCTTTGCTCAGTGCTAGATCCCAGAGATTTTCTGGTTTTTTCCTAAAAGTTTTAAGCTTTTATGTTTTTTATTAAGTCCATCATGCATCTTAAATTCACTTTTGTATAAGGAGTGAGGCTGGCATTCATTTTTGTGTGTGTATGGATTTCCATTTGCTCCAGGATCATTTGTTGAAAAGGCTATCCTTCCTGCATTGACTTACTTTTGTACCTTTGTCAGAAGTCAGTTGGTCATACTTCTGTGGGGCTTGTTTTTTGGGTTCTCTCTTCTGTTCTGTTGATCTCTATGTCTGCCCCTTTGCCAGTACAACACAGTTTTGGTTATTGTAAAGTAATTCCTCCCATTTTATTTTATTTTTCAAAATTGTTTTAGCTATTATAGTCTCTCTGCCTTTTCATATAAATTTTAGAGTAACCTGGTCTTTATTGGCTATGTCCCACAAGTCTTGCTGGGATTTTTATTGTAATTGCATTAAACTTTTTCATGTCATTTGCATGTGATTTTGGGGAGAATTGTTATCTTTATTGTGTTGAGTCTACCAGTCCACGAACGTGGTATGTCTCTCAATTTATTTATGTCTTCTTGGATTTCTTTTATTAGCATTTTGTAGTTTTCATCATACATGTACTGTATGTGTTTTATTAGATTTAAGTATTTTATTTTCTTTGTGGAGTGACTGTAAGTGATATGGTTCCCCCTCTCTTAGTTTTCTAAAAATAAACTTTAATTTTTTGAAGTTTTAAATTTACGGAAAAATTGTGAAGATAGTCAAGAATCTCCATATACCCCACATCTAGTTTCCCTTATTAACATATTAGCATGGTACACTTGTTATAATTAAGGAACCGATACTGATATATTATTAATGAAAGTGCATGCTTTGTATAGATTTCCTTAGTTTTTACCTACAGTCCTGTATCTGTGACAGGATCCTATGCAGAAATACCACATTACATTTAGTAGTCATTTCTCCTTAGACCTGTCTTGTCTGTGATAGTTTCTCAGATTTCAGTGTATCAGTTGGCTAAGATAGCATTTGTCAGGTTTCTACACTATGAAGTTACTCTTCCTCTTTCCATGTTGGATTCTTTGGAATAACCCACATTTCTGGAGTGGAAAATTATGTGAGACTTAGGGTGGAGTTCTGCATAATTTCTTTAGCCCTCTGTACAGATTTGTCTCTTCCCCATGTATTTATTCAGTCATTTATCTCTATCAATATGGACTTGTGGATATTATACTTTGGCTTATAATTTAATACTATGTTGTTTTAGTTATTGCTCTAATTAATAAATTGATTTGATGCCCCCATTGGCCATTGGGAGGTCTTTCAGTTGGCCCGTGCATCACTCTGCCATACACTCGACATTGTGTGTGTGTGGTTTTTTGGCTTTTTTTTTTTTTTTTTTTTAATCCCTTACTTTCTGGCATTACATAATGCTCCAGGTTTATCTTGTCTGTGTCTTGCACCGGCGCTAGAATCAGCCATTTTGCATTCTCATCAGCAATTGGTATTGTCAGTTTCTTGGATTTTAGCCATTCTTATAGGTGTATTATGCTATTTCCTTGCTTTAATTTGCATTTCCCTTATGGCAAATGATGTTGAGCATTTTTTCATTCACTTTTCCCTCCCATTTGTGTATCTTTTTGGCAAAGTGACTGTTTAGATCTTTTGCCCATATTTTAATTTGGTTTTCTTACTGTTGAGTTTTACGAGTTCTCTGTATATTTTGGATACGAGTAGCCAGTAGTGTTCTCAAATATTTTTCCCAGTCTGTGGTATGTGTTCTTTTTATGTTGGTATCCTTCTAAGAACTCTTGTTTCTGGGCTCTGTGTTTTGTTCCATTGATCTGTGTGTCTGTTCTTTCACCAATACCACACTCTTGATAGTAGCTTTATAGTAAGTCTTAAAATTGGTTAGTAAGTTTTCCACCTTTGTTCTTTGTGTTGTGTTGACTTATTCTAAGTCTTTTCCCCTTCTATATAAACTGTAGTAAGTTCAGTACACATTGATGGAACACTTTAGAAACCACTGGAGTTAAGACTATTTGATCATATTGTATTTGATAGATTTTGTAGCTATGTTTGTACTTTTCAAATAAATAATTCAGAAACTAGATTATTTCCCATTTTCTAGGAAGGCAGTAAAATCTGGTGTCAGATTTGGGGTTGAGTTTCTGGTATGCTACTTTCTAAGTGGGTGGTCTTTTGTAAATTATTATCACCTTTAAGCTTTATTTCATTGAATTGTTGAGTATTAAGTGATGATGTGTAAAGTATGTGTAGTGGTTGGTCAGTACAATGCCTGATATATGATGAACAGTCAAAAACTGTTAGTCTTATATTATTAGCCAGAACAAGTTTTTCAGACTGAAACAGCATACCCATGTTGTCCTATATGCTGTTATGCCAGAGGTGTTGATGAATACTCGAGAAATACAACCAACCACAAGAAGATTTTTTAAGCTATTTTGGTGAAGCAGAAAATTAGAGTGAGGGCTGGCAAATTTTTGGAGGTGAGGTGCCAAGCTTCAGCTTTCCATTCTTACCCAGGTCTCAGAAGCTGTTGTAGTGTGAATTGTTGGCAGAGATGCCTTTTGAGATATTCCTAGGAGATGTTGGACTAGACATAGGTTCTGGTTACTTGATGAGACCTGAGAATTGTCCTTGATTCTTCCTGCTTCTTTCTGTAAATAAGGGTACTTCAAAAAGTTCATGGAAAAATAGAATTAAAAGATACTACAAACATTTCCATGAACTTTTTGAAGTACCTCATACATCCAGTTGATCACTTAAGTGTTGCTGATTTGAGCCCCTTTATACTTGTGTAACTGATTCACATCTTCGTCTTTGCCTGCAATAGGTGCAAGTCAGATTCTCATTGTTTCTCATCATACAAAAGCTCCCTAACTGGTCTCTCTGCTTCCTGATTAGTCAGCCTTCAGCCCTGCTACTCATACCAGAGGTAGCATTCTGAAATGTAAATTTATGTCACCAGTGTTTAGGGCTTTGGTTATGGAATCAGGTTTCCTGGGTTCCAATCCCATGTCTTCCTTGTGTGATCCTGGGCAAATTACTTATTAAAAAAGAATGGCAGTATTCTAATCTGGCCCATAATCACCTGAAAATATTCCTAGAACTGCCTAGCTCCTGCCCTCAGTTTTTGGTTCCTCATATCTTGGGTGGGGTCAAGAAATCTATAATGCACAGAAACTTCTCAGGTAGTTCAGATACCCTTTCGTGGACCCTCTTGAGGTACAACACACTTTATCTTTAGGTTTTGTACTTTTTGTGTCTGATATGTGTACCTCCTTGGCTAAGTTTCACTCCTTCAGTATTTCACTTTGGGTTCCTCTGCTGGGAAACCTCTGACTTTCCCATTCTGGATCTGATGGTGTAGGAAATCACCACCAGTGCCACAGTTCAATGTCTAAAATAGTGGATGAAAGGGAACATATTTCAGTTCTGGCCAACTATCTATAAATCATTAAATTCTTTTGCTTCATGGCACTTAGCATTTTGCAATTCATGGTTTACTAGTTTGTTGTCTATCACCCCTACTTAAGCTCTTTGAGGATAAATCGTATATCTTCAATGCCTTGTTATATAATCTTTTAATTATATTTATCATATAGTTAGAAGTTATTTATTTCTTTTTAGATTTTCTTTACTGAAATAAAGCATCTTTACACAAGGCATCCTTCTGTGGAGGACATGTTGCATATGTTCTTTGTATAAGTGCATGTTATTTTTGTATAAATGCATAAATTATTGTGTCATTCATTTGGATTCATCTACTTTCTACTTTTACATATCAGGCTGGCTGACCTCTTTGGTTTTCTGTAGGTTTTCACAGGAACTTAGTTTGATTTACTCCAATTAGTATCGGTAGGTGAGGACATGTGAGATGGAACCAGGAGCGGGAAAGTTTGTGAGCAGGTCTGGTTTGGATTTTTGGTTATTTTATGTGTTTTATTTAGGGAATCATTCCTCTAATTCATTTAGATTTGAATGTGTAGTCATGTTTTTCTCAAGACATTCAATCTTTGTGCAGGTTTCCCATTGGTAAAATAAGAAATAGACTAGATGATCTTTATTTATTTATTTATTTATTTATTTATTTATTTATTTTTTTAGACTAGATGATCTTTAAAGTTGCTTCCAGCTCTAAAATTTCTGCTATTCCGGGTAAAAATTCACAAGGGTCACAGTACTTAGATGTTGTTTTTCATAGTTAAGTACTTAGATGTTGTTTTTCATAGTTAAGAAATAAGATGTTTTATTTTTTAAGTTCTCTCCATTTTATAAGTAACTCCAGACACGCAAAAAACTTTGGTATCTACAACAGTTAAATTGCTTTTCATGAAGCCCTAGTTTTTGTTTGTTTTTTTCCTTGGAGCTTTTTATTATCACTATTTCTGATTTGAGTGTAACCAGAAACTTCAATGAAGCAGATGCAGGGAGGCTGATAAGTAGATATAACTTGTGTTGACATGTAAGAACTTGCCAAATGATTTTTCTCAGTGTGCTGCTAATGCATGAAAAAGATTAGAATGATTTAAAATTTTTTATGTAAATGAATGATATTTTGCTCTTGAGTAACATTTAGGTCTTTGTTTTCATTTTAAGTGCCAAGGATGACATTGATCTTGATGCCTTGGCTGCAGAAATAGAAGGAGCTGGTGCTGCCAAGGAACAGGAACCTCAAAAGTCAAAGGGGAAAAAGAAAAAGGAGAAAAAAAAGCAGGACTTTGAGTATGTATATTTCAGACATATTTGATTTTTATTAGTTTTGGTATTGGATTCACTTAATAAAACTATTCTAGTGCTTCAAAATGTATTTTAATCCTTTTCTAGTGAAGATGATATCCTGAAAGAACTGGAAGAATTGTCATTGGAAGCTCAAGGCATCAAAGCTGATAGAGAAACCACTGCAGTGAAGGTGAAAGACAGAACATTATTACCCATTCTTGTTCATGCTCTATTCATGCTTCCTAGTGCTTGTTTTGGGAGCTACATTTGGAAACTTTTGAAGAGTATATAAGGGTACTTCAAAAAGTTTGTGGAAAAATAGAATTAAAAAATAATACAAATCTTTCTATGAACTTTTAGACGTACCCTTGTATATATGTTAGTTAAAAGTTTCTATAAAGTCTGATGCCAGAGGGAGAAAACAATTTTTAGGAAAGAATGCATTTTAAAACATTTAATATATATAAAGATGCTTTATTTGGGAATGTGAAGGTATTTTATGGTACGTTGTCTGTTTATAAATTTGGTACATTTGGAGATCTGATGACATCCCCCATCTCCATCTCCAGTTTTCTATGTTATTTCTTCTCTGTCCTTTGAATTTGGATAAGCCTCAAAGTAAGGAGAAAGTGATAGATATTTTTTCTTCTTTCAGTATTCCCATTAGGTTTTTTATACCCTTTGAAGAAGTTAGTAAATGTGGACTAGTGATTAGTATTTGTTTCAGGGCACCTGGATTCTGAAATTTGTGATGAATGTGAGGTGTGTCTGAGGCCTAGGCTAGCTTCTGGTGCTTGGTTGAGTTTTATATTCTTGTAAAAAGACCTTATTTCAAAGTTATTTTGAGAATTTTTTTGTTTACTTAATATAGCACATGACTCCGAGGGTCTCAATTATTTTTTAAAAATGAAATATAATTCTGTTTATATTTCTAACAATGGAAATTTTTCAGCCAACAGAAAACAATGAAGAAGAATCCACCTCAAAACAAGATAAAAAAAAGAAAGGACAGAAGGGCAAAAAACAAAGTTTTGATGATAATGATAGTGAAGACTTGGAAGATAAAGATTCAAAATCAAAAAAGACTGCAAAACCAAAAATGGAAGTGTACTCTGGGAGTGATGATGATGACGATTTTAATAAACTTTCTAAAAAAGCTAAAGGGAAAGCTCAAAAATCAAATAAGAAGTGGGATGGGTCAGAAGAGGATGAGGATAGCAGTAAAAGAATTAAAGAGCATTTCAGAGTAAATTCTTCAGGTGAAAGTGGTGATGAATCAGATGAATTTTTGCAGTCTAGAAAAGGACAGAAAAAAAATCAAAAAAATAAGCCAGGTCCTAATGTAGAGAGTGGGAATGAAGATGATGACGCCTTCAAAATTAAGACAGTGGCCCAAAAGAAGGCAGAAAAGAAAGAGCGCGAGAGGAAAAAGCGAGATGAAGAAAAAGCAAAACTGCGGAAGCTGAAAGAAAAAGAAGAGTTGGAAACGGGTAAAAAGGATCAGAATAAACAGAAAGAATCTCAGAAGAAATCTGACGAGGAAGCTGTAAAATCCAAAGTGACTGTTGATACTGGAGGAGCCCCTGCCTCTGAAGAGAAAGGAGAGACTTCAATAGCTCCAGAAGGTTAGTAATATTATAGAAGGAAGCACAAAAGGCATTTGAGTTGTACTTAGTCTAAGTCGTGATCATTGTGCCTCAAAGTCATTTTGTTATTTGTCCTTGGTAATAAAGGATACTTAATTTTAAGAAGCCTTTTAAAAATTACATCTAAGTACTCTTTGACTTGATTTTCCTTGTTAAACATTTACATACGTAATATACAATATCTTTCAAACAGTTTATGTACAGACTGGAATTTTATAGAATTTCACTGTGAAAACTGTTTTTTGCTTTTGATAAAGTCTAGATGTTGCCTAACGAAAAATTTATTCTTCCTTCTGACAATTCAGTGTCAGATAATATCTTTGAATTCTTACCTGTCTTTAAAATCCCACTTCAGTCTATGAAATAGAAAAGTAAATATGCTAAAATTAGGTAACATCTTTTATGCCATAATGAGCCATGTTTTTGTTACAGAACCAATTAAGAAAAAAATTAATGTTCTAGCTAATTTTCTCCTCTTATTTAAGAATGAAAATAGCTAAAGATCAAATATTTTGCATGGAAAGACTACATTGTTTAAATTTAAAATAGTTTTTCTATAGACTGGAAAACTTAATGGGAAAAGTGACAGCTTTTTTTTAAAACCACTAGAATTTTGATCATCTGAACATCTTTGAGGAGAAACACTATGAAAGTAGGGCCATAACTTTTAATTCTTTAGAGTTTGTAGAGTATAATTATCTGTATTTTTGTATTTTATCCTCCTAATATCCTCTTAAAGTAGTCACCATTCTTATCATCCCCATCTTATAGAAGTGAAACTAGCTACGCAACTTAGGTGTGGATTAGTTCATTCTATTTGTTAAAACTTCACACAAGCATCCGTCGTGTGCCAGCCACTCTGCCCAGGCGCCATGGATTAAGAGTATTGCCCTCTCCCTGCTGACAAGATCTTTGTCTTATATTCGTCTGGACAACTCAGACCAACACCAGCACCGCAGGCTTCTCAGGAGGCCAACTGTGGGATTATTCTGAGTTGTTCTGTGTTCTGTGTACTCAAGTATACATCAAGGGATGCCTTGATGCCTAGAGACGCTAGCCTGCTGTTGGCATCAGCCTTGGTGCATTACTGTCCTTAAAGTCTGGCTGGGGTTTGCTCATCATTGCCATAGGAAATGACTCTTTAAAAAAACAAAAACAAAAACACAACACTTTGCCTCTACTCTTTTTATTCTTTTTTGGTAGATGACAATGAAGGAGACAAAAAGAAAAAAGATAAGAAAAAAAAGAAAGGAGAAAAGGAAGAAAAAGAGAAAGAAAAGAAAAAAGGACCTAGCAAAGCCACTGTTAAAGCTATGCAAGAAGCTCTGGCTAAGCTTAAAGAAGAAGAAGAAAGACAGAAGAGAGAAGAGGAAGAACGTATAAAACGACTTGAGGAATTAGAAGCCAAGCGTAAAGAAGAGGTATGTTTTCATGAAGTTGCTAACATTGATGTGCAGTGTTTAACTTAAAATCTCTTTTCTATAAAATATCTCTGATTCTAAAAATTTCATAGTTGTATGGTAATTCAGTTATTTTATTGTTCTTATGTAAATAAGATGAAGAGGTACAGAAAATCCTACCTTTACTTCCTTACATACAGACAGAAGTTGCTTATGCATCATTGCCAATAATCTACTGTAATGTGAGGGTGATTAATAATCATGTACAACATTTAAAATTTTCATTTGGAATCTCTTAACATACTTTGCATGTATCTCAAGAACTTTTTTTTAAGTTTGGGTTGTTTACATTTAAATTTTACAGTTCATTAAACAAATACAATTTTTGTCTGCATATACCCTTTTTATAGGAACGATTGGAACAAGAAAAAAGAGAAAGGAAAAAGCAAAAAGAAAAAGAAAGAAAAGAACGCTTGAAAAAAGAAGGGAAACTTTTAACTAAATCCCAGAGAGAAGCCAGAGCCAGAGCTGAAGCTACCCTTAAACTTCTACAAGCTCAGGGTAAGTGGTGCTCCTAATGAACTGAAGAGTCTGGGAGCTTCTCTCATGCACCTAGTGTTAAGAAGGAGAATGCCTATGAAAATGCTGTGAAAAGGCTCAAGAAAAATGTAAGGAATAAGATGTAATTTCATTGTTTTGGAAGATGACTTCTATGCTAGGCCAAAAATTTATGTGTAAATGATAGTATATCTATAAATAAGTCCCCCCTCCTAAAAAAACAGAAATAGAGATAATTCTTCATAGTGTTGCCCGATATTGATTCCCCATTGTCTAATAATAGATGTCCAGATTCCTTATATTGACATTAAAGGCTCTCCAGTCTACTCAAGTGAGTCATCTCATTAAAAGATCTACTGTATCTTTGAAAGACACCGTGTTAAGATCAGTTACCACATTCATTACCTGCAATAATGTAAAACTTACTCATTAGGTCCAGAATGTATTCTTAGAAAGCGTGGGTTATCTGCAGGTGTTTTCAAATAATTAATCTGAAATTGCTGGCAAGTTAACTTTTTTTTTTTTTTTTTTTTTCAAGTTAACTTTTCAATCAGCTTTTAGCCTGTGACTGCTGAGGATATAGCAGATACTTTATAAGTAATTTGGAATAAACTCACTTCAGGCAAAGAGCTTCTGGGAGAACTTGATTGTGATATCTCACTTTGCAATGTGAATGGAATGTCTGAACACACATAAGTTTTAGTGTTGATTACAAATACAGCAGTTTATTCAAGAATCCCTGACAAGAGGAATAGTCAATTTCTGAAGTCTGGGGTGGTGTTGAAACCACCCTTCAGGTCATCCAGGATAGTTTCCCTTCAGGCCCATGCTTTTTACTTCATAGGTATATGCTCTTAGGCACGGAAAACTCTAGTCAGCCTGATAATCTCCATGTTCTTAGCTTGCTTTATCCTCTTACTTTGGTATGTTTGTTTAATATGTTTGTCTTATCAGAGTCATAGCTCTGGTTTTTACAATTCTAGCCAATGTCAGCACATATATATACACACATATACATACATTCATACATGCATTCATACTTTAAAGTTTAGAATGTTTTTAGTCATTTTTCCTTTATTAGTGACTTCATTCAGAATCACACAGTGTACAATTTCTACTGTTGTCTTATAAAACTTCTGCTCATAGTGACATACTGTTAGTAACCCAACAAGATAATAAGGCACCCCTCTTAATGAGTTTGTTATAGGAATGGAGAGGAAGGATTATTATATAGAACCATTCTGGTTGTAGCTGTATACTTCTGGGATTCTGTTGACTGATAAAGATGTATTCTCAGACACAGTAATGTTACTTGCAAATCAGATTTGACCCTGGTTTACTCTGCCATGTATTAATTTGACACTATTTATTTTATTTGCTTTATTTAGGACAAAAGATTAAAACAAATACTGAAAACTGGACAAGAACCATGAATTCAAACAAAAGCAAATTACTGACTTGATGTTAAAGGTTTTCTTTTTGGATAAGTCACTTTATTAATTGAATCTTACTTGTGTTTCCTTTTAACTAGCTATCAAGTTGGCCATAGTTGAACAAAAGTATTATTATTAACTGTTTGGAAATTATAGTGAAAACTTCTGTTATACTTTGTATTTGTCTTTTATTGTTGGTATAACAAATTGCCACAAATTTAGTGACTTAAAGCAACACAAATTTATTATCTTACGTTTCTGTAGATCAAAAGTCTGACCTGGGTCTCAATGGGCTCGATTGGCAGGACTGCATTCTTTTCTGGAGTCTCTAGGGGAGAATTCATTCCCTTATCTTTTGCAGCTTCTAGAAGCCACCCATGTTCCTTGGCTCATGACTTCCTTCCTCCATCTTCAGAGCTGGCAATGTTGATCACTGTGACCACTCTTCCATAGTCACATCTTTCTCTGACTTCAGTCTCTACCTTAGGGAAAGGATTTTTGCTTTTAGGGAATCATATGATTAGGCTGGGCCCACCTGGATTACCCAGAATAATCTCCCTGTCTCAAGGTCTTAACCTTAGTCACATCTGCAGTTTCCTTTTTGCCATATTAGGTAATATATTCACATATTCTAGGAATTAGGACATGGACATCTTTGGTGGCGGGGACATTATTCTGCCTACCACACACTTTAAACATTTCATTTTATTTGTGAGTCAGCGGGTTTCCTGATGCTGTTTGCCTGTAGGCAAAATGTCTTGTTTTAGTCCTTAAATTTGAGTCCTTAAAGTTCAGGCAAAACATAGCTTATTAGTACTGGCTGGTTAGCTCAATTGGTTAAAAACTTGTGTTGATAACACGAAGGTCCAGGGTTCAATCCCTGTTACTGGCCAGCTGCCAAAAAAAAGTTAAGGAAAAAACTGATCATAATTATAATCAGGAAATATATAAATGGTGTCAAATTTTGCATTACTACTAAGGAAGTGTTTGGAATACAGGTGTTAAACTAGGACCTACTTTTGTCTTTTGTGTATTGCTGTGAGATTTCTAGAGGCACTTACTCTGAAAAGAAAAGGACAGTTTAAAGAATTTACCTTCTCTCAACTGTGGCCTCATTTTGGCTTTTTTACTTTTGTGTTCTCTTTAATCATTTACAGTCCAAATTTTATGGAATATGAGGATAGTGGAGGTTTGGGTGGACTGTGGGGTGGGGGGGATGGATATGAGGAAGAGTTCCAGAATTTCCATCCTTTCAGCCATAACATTTTAAAATTATTTTGTTCACATTGAATTGACATTGTTGAGTAAACATCTTTTATAACATTAGAGTGGTCTATCCATTTGGTTATTTCACTTTGGCCAGAGAAACCAGGAAAAGAGTCTCTGATGTCTGAAAAGTTTGAGGGGGACTCCCCATTATTTTTATTCTTTTTCTCTTGCTGCTTTGGCCAAATGGCAGCCCCACTTGTGTGGAACTTCACAACAACCTTGGAGCATAAAACTGACAGAACCTCATCATCCTTTGGCCAGAGGAGCCAGAAAAAGGGGCTCCTGGGAGCCAGAGTGTGTAGGGAAAATATAGAAAGGAGAGAGCTGGAGAAAGAGGGTCTTATAATTTTGTTTATGAACTGACATAAATGCCAGGCTCACCATAGAGCTGTGTGCTTGGAACAAACCCAAAGAAGCACAGCCAAAGCTTCCAGAACTGAACTGTGTTATAAACCAGTGATCAAGACCCAGACGTACCTCTGAGTGGCTCATGTGCCATGTACAATATTGATTCTAAGTATACTGTAGAAAGTTGGGTATGAATATCCTAATCCCTACAGCAGCCACTAGAAACAATTAAGCCAAAAAGGCAGTAGCTAAGTTAAAGTGGAGACTAAAAAATATTTAGGGCCGGCCCCGTGGCTCACTCGGGAGAGTGCGGCGCTGGTAGCACCGAGGCCACGGGTTCGGATCCTATATAGGGATGGCCGGTGCCCTCACTGGCTCAGTGTGATGCAGACCACACCCTGCCGAGGGTTGCGATCTCCTTACTGGTCAAAAATATATATATATATTTAGATGATCCAAAAGAAGCAAGAAAGATGGACAAAAAGGAGTAAAAAGAGGAGGAAACAGCAAATCAAATTAAAAAATTATAGGCCTAAAAACCAACAATTACTAATTATGTTAAATATGAATAGTCTGAACATACCAATTAAAAGCACATACATTATGTAACAATAAAAAGTCAGTTTTCCAAAAAGACATGACAATCCTATATGTGTTTACATCTAATTACAAGTTCATATTCACTAAGATAGGTCATTTTTTTGAGCCATAAAAAAACTTTAAAACATTTAAAAGAATTGAAATTATACAATGTGTTTTCTTGGACCAAAACAACTAAATTAGAAATAAATGATAGAAATATATCTGGAAAAATCCATAAGTATTTGGAAATTAAACAGCACACATCCATGAGTTGGGGAGAAAGACCTACTGGAAATTAGAGAATATTTTGAATCAAATGAAAATGAAAATATAACAAAATTTGTGGTATGCAACTGAAGCAGTCCATAGAGGGAGATTTATAGCATTAGATGCTTGTTTTAGAAGAAAGAAGGTCTCAAACCAGTGGGCTAAGCTTCCATCTTAAACTGAAAAAAATCGCAAAGTAAGCCGAAGGAAAGTAATAATAAAGTATAGAAAACAATAAAATAGAAAACAGAAAAATAACAGAGAATCAATGAAACCTAAAGCCAGTTCTTTGAAATGATTAATGAAATTGATTTACCTCTAGCTAGACTGACTGACAAGAGATAAGACACAAATTACACATATCAAAAGTGAAAGGAGGGAGATATCATTAGATTCTACACGTATTAAGATGAACAACTTTATGCCCATGAATTTAGAAGTTTAGATGAAACAGTACCATTTCTTAAAAGATGCAAACCACTAAAACTCATAGAGTAACACATAATCTGAATGGTCCTGTATATATTTTTAAAGTATAGTCCTATAGCTATTTAAATTTTATCTGAGTTAATTTCCCACCACAACAAAAAAAACCCCAAGACCTTGTGCTTTCACTAAGGAATTTTAACATATTTAGGGAAGAAATAGTACCAGTTAATAAATATTGTCTTTCAGAACTACTCAACTCATTTTATGAGGATAACATTACCCTTATACAATATCAAGACAGGCAGTGCAAGAGAGGAAATATACAGACCAATATCCCTCATGAACATAGATGGAGAAATTCTCCACAAAATATTAGCAGTTTGATTCCAGCAATATATATGTATATTTATATACGTGTGTATTTACATATATTTATTATCAGGTATCACGACTCAGTAGGTTTTATCCTAGGAATGCAAGTTGGTTCGTTGTGTAAAAATCAATAAACGCATTTTGCCATATTAACAGTTTAAAGAAAAATTGCCTGATCATCTCAGTAGATGCAGGAAAATCATTTGGCAAAATTTATCATCCATAAATGATAAAAACTCACAATATGGGAACAGAAGGGGAGTTTCCTTACCCTGAAATAAGACATCTACAAAAAAATGTACAGCTATTATGCTTAATGGTGAAAGACTGTTAAATCCTAACATTTTGAATAAGGCAAGGGATGTCTTCTCTGACCACGTTCATTCAGCATTGCACTGGAATGTCCCAGTTCTTGCAGCCAGGCCAAAAAAAAAAAAAAAAAGGCATAAAGACTGGGAAGGAAGAAATAAAACTGTCTATTCACAAATGACGGTTGTCTACATGGAGAATCACATGGAATTGTGCCATCCTCCTCCTACCACCCCTCAAAAAAACCCTAGAGCTAGTAAGTGAGATTAACAAGGTTGTAGATGCAATGGCAGTATGCAAATAGTTGTATTTCTGTATGCTAGCAATTAACAACTAAAAATCAAAAATTTTAAAATGGTGACATTTACAGTAGCAATCCCCCCAGAACAAAGAGAAAGTAAAATAATTATGAATCGGTTTGTAGGACCTATATGCTAAAAACTATAAAACACTAATGAAAAAAATGCAGACCTATATAAAATGGAAGATACTGTCTTCATGGATTATAAGACTCAACATAGTTAGGATCATCAGTTCTTCCAAACTGATCTGTAGATTCAGTCAAATCCGTAGATCTAGAATCCTAATCAAAATCACACCATGATATTTTGTAGCTATCTATAAGCTATTCCTAAAATGTATATGAAAAGAACAAGAAGTTAGAATGGCCAAAATATTTTTGAAAAAGAACAAACTTTGAAGATTTACAATACCTGATTTTAAGACTTACTGTTAAGCTACAGCAATCAATATATCGTGGTCCTGGGAAAGGGTAGACAGACCAGTAGAACAGAGTAGGGAGTCTATATACAGTCAACTGACTTTTTTCCTATCAGAGATGAAAGGTAGTTCAATGGATAGAATACAGTTTTTGTAAGAAGTGATACCGGAATAATTGTATATCTGTATGCAAAAAAACCCAAAATACCTAGTCTTAATCCCCATTCATTTTATGAAAATTAACTCCAAATGGGTCTTAGATTTAAGTATAAAATACACAGCTATGAAACTGAGAGGAGAACAGGAGAAAATCTTTGAGACATTGTTTTAGGCAAGGAGTTCTTAGGTATAACTTTTAAAGTATAATCCATAAAAGGAAAAAATGGTTAATTTTGAGCAAGTTCAGTTCAAGACCCTTTCTCTGTTAAGGACACTATTATGAGAATTCAAAGACAGTACCTCCAAAACACAGATATTGACAAAGGATTAATATCCAGAATATATAAAAATCTCAAAATTCAACAATAAACACAAACAACTCCATTTAAAAATGGGTAAAAGAGTTGAACAAATACTTCCACCAAGGAACTATAAACACATGAAAAGAATATTCAGCATCATTATTCATTAGGGAAATTCAAATTAAGACCACAATGAGATAGCTCTACACATCTATTAGAATGCATATATCTAAAAAAACAACAAAAACCCCCTGTCTTTACTAAATGCTGGCAAGGAAGAAGAACTCATATGTTGCTGGTGGGAATGCAAAAGTGTAAAGCCATTTTGGAAAACAACTGATGGTTTCTTACAAAATTTACTTTGTCTCACCATTTTTACAGTACGTATTTACTTTGTCTGACCATTTACCCTCTGAAGTATTTGTTCTAGAGAAATGTTCATACAAAAACCTGTATGAAAATGTTTATACCAGTTTTATTCATAAGTGCCCCAAACTGGAACAAACTCAAATGTCCTTCAGCTATTGAATGGATAAATAAACGGTGGTACATCCATACATAGGGATGCTGCTCAGCAATAAAAAGAAGTACTGCTATGTACAACAAAGAAGATGACTCTCAAAGCAGATGTCATTATAATGACAAAAGCCAGTAAGATTCCATTTGTGTGACATTTTGGAAAAGATCTTTTGGGGTGGAGAACCGAGCAGTGGTTACCAGGGGCTAAAGATGTAAGGAGGGTTTGTCTGTATGGAACAACACAGGGTGATAGAACTTTTCAGCACCTTCATTGTGTTGGTGGTTACTTTATGCATTTGTCAAAACTCCTACTGTACACCAAAAAATGGGATTTTGCTGTATGTAAATTTAAAAATATACCTTATAGGTTTTTCCGTGAATGTTCTTTTATATTTTAGGGTATGTATCTTTGAGTTGAATGGAATGTTATCTTTTAAAATAATATTTCTCAGGTGACATGCAATCAGTATAAACCTGAAGTTTTACGTTTTTATGTCTCAGGTGTTGAAGTGCCATCAAAAGACTCTTTGCCAAAGAAAAGGCCGATTTATGAAGATAAAAAGAAGAAAAAAGCACCACAGCAGCTAGAAAATAAGGAAGGTTTGTTTATAAAGTAGCCTCTGATTTAGAAACTCTTGTTTGCCTTTTTTCTACAACCTTCACAACAGAATGTCTTTTGAAAAGAAACCAACAAATCAGAAATCTTTATTGACACTTATTTTCTGTACCTTGTTTCTTATTAATGTTATCATTCTTACTTGATTCAAATAATAAGCTAATGGAAAAAGTTTTTTAGTTTGAAAAATCTGGGCCTTAACTCTGTAATTGTTAACTCTGAAAAGCAAAACTGTCATTCTTATTTTTTCTTGGTTTCCTTCTCAGCCTTCTGTGATTTTATATACCTTGAGCAGAAAGAGTAGGTTCCTGTAAACCATATAGCTGAATATTTAAATATTTTCTAAACTTGTTGAAGAAATAGGTTTGCATTACTGATTTTTATTCAGTACTTAAAAGAGTATCTTAACAGAAATTATACACTGAAAAAATATTAACTTGGTTTCTGCCCTTTTTTTAGTGTCTGAACCAATAGAAATAATTGCTGCTATAGAAGCTGTGGAACAAGGAGTACCAGAAAAAGAAGAAACACCACCTCCCATTGAACCAGGCCAGTAGCATTTGTTGACTGATTGATTGATTTCTATTAAAAAGTGTTGACATCATTAGTTGTTTTAGTTATCATGAAATAGTTTGAAGAAACCAAATAAATATCTGGCAGGATGACTTTCTTCATAGTTCTTTCTTTTCTCCAAACCATTTATTTTTATTTGCACTTTGGAAAAGTATCAAAGTGATACTTGAATCAATTTTGTTCTTTTCAGTAGTGTCAGTAAAATGATTTGTAAAGAGGATGGAAGGTTTTGGATTTTCTGTTTTTATTTATGGGTCAGAAATCTCAAATGAGACCCAAAGTTCTTTAGTAAATACTTTGAAACAAATTGGAAGCATTTTCAATTACGTTTTTTTAAGAATCATAAAAATTGGCATTTTAAAACCTTCTTTAGAGGTCAGCTTCTATTTACTAGATCAGTAAGAGAATTAAACTTATTCAGAGAGAGAGAAAGAGAAGAGAGCGTGCGCGCGCGCGCGTGTGTGTGTGTGTGTGTGTGTGTGTGTGTGTGTATATTTTGAGGGGTTAAAGGAAATCTCTGGATTTTTTTTTAAGTTCAACACTGTACTAATAATTCATGGGATTAGATATTGATGGGAGAGCCAGGGCTAGCTAAATGTATGTTTGGTATTCAAGGGAATCCCTAGTGTTTAAAGATAGGATCAGGAGTGGGAACAACCTTAGAGAATATCAAAACTGACTCAAACTGGTGAATGATGTTATTGATAGTTTCTTTCTTCTTTTATCTCCTCCTGTTCTAATTGAGTAGGATATTTTCACCTGGGTAAACTCCAGCTTAGCATTGATATGATGAACTTAGAAATTCAGGTTGATATGCTTAATTTTAGATCATATTTGTAGCACCAAAAAGAATTGCTAATTTAGAAGGATGTTTGGGTACATGTTTCTGAGTCTTCTTTCCTCCTCAAAATGACTTATCCAGATTTGTTGATAAATAATAATAATTATTACAGCGTGTCCCACCTTCATCTTCCCTTCATCTAAAAATAGTTTTGCTTGGCTGTATTTCATTATTGTTTAGGAGAATATTAAGTGTTTTTTTTTCCCTCAAAACGTATTGATTATACGTACATATTTATGGGGTACAGAGTTATATTTCAGTACATGTATACAATGTGAGATAATCAAATCGGGGTAATTAGCATATTCATCATTGCAAAACTTAATCATTTCTTTGTGGTGCGGACATTTGATCTCTTCTAGCCATTTGGTAACATGCAGTAAATTATTATTAATTATAGATGCCTAGCTCAACTGTACCCCAAATAGAACTTATTTTGTGTCCATTAACCAACCTCTCACTATGCTTCCTTCCCCCTTCCCTTTCTCACCACTGGTAATCACAGTTCTACTCCCTTATTCTAAAAGTTCAACTTATTTATTTGTTTAGCTCCCACATATGAGCAAGAACATGCAGTGTTTCTCTTTCTGTGCCTGGCTTATTTAGCTTAATGTAATTTTCTCCTGTCTTTAATATTCAAACAATATTCAGAATTTTAGCTTCCTGGCTATTTGGGGTTTATAAGCAACAGCATTCAGTTCTTATTTTGAACTGGACTGGTGGTCCAGTACCTTCAGGTTTTTACCTTCACCTTTGGAATTTAAGTAGTTTTTGGATGTATCTGTAAAGGTTGAAGCAAAATAAGTGATAAATTCTATATATAAAGTATGAATTGAAAAACCAAAAAGAAGCTATGTATGAAATTTCATTTGTCCTCAAGAACTAAGTTGTATTCATATACCCTTTTCAATATCTAAAAGATATCAGTGTCTAGATTCCTAATATTTTAATTATCTCATATGAAATCTGGGTTAAGTTTAATCTGGTATGTTGAAAGTAATAGGAAATGGTGAAGCATTTAGTAATAGTAAATTATAACATGCTAGCTATATTGAAAAGATAGTTCCACAGATAATGAAGTTGCATATGTGGTTTTTTTGCATAATTAAAACATTTCTTTTTTATGTCAGAGCATAATTTCTCACTTTTTCTGAAAGCAGCCTCATATTTATATTTTTTGTCTTAAATGAAAACTTTTATTTCCAGAAGAAGAAGAAGAAACTGAGGATGCTGGATTGGATGATTGGGAAGCTATGGCCAGTGATGAGGAAAGAGAAAAAGGTAAATGGCTGAAAATACACATCGATAAATCAAGTGGTTATCAGTGGTTATTAGAGATGTATATATTTAAATAAATAGTTGGTCTCCTGATTATGAAAGCCATATGAACATTTCTGGGGATAAGGACCAGTCTTGTTCTCTCCATTGCCATGGCTCCTAAATTTTTACTCTTGGATCTTTTATGAATGAATGTTTCTTCAGAAGGTCATTTATAAGATAGCAGCCTAGGGTTTAGAGCACATTTTTCAGAATGATAATGTTATAAATAGAGTTGTTATTAAAGCTACCCTACAAAAAGTCCCATTAACTTAAAATGTAATGAAGAGATAAACAAAACAGTGTAGTTCCTAATCACTGTGAATAAAATGTAAGCATTTTTCTTTGTCAGTAATTTTTGTCCTTTATTACCAAAATCTGTAGTGTCTTTGGGTTTAATTTCCTTTTATTTTCCTGTTTTTGAGAATGATGTTTGGCTCTTTGATTTATAAGCTCCGCCCTGCCCCATCCTTGTTTTTAAAGCCATCAATTTTTCTTTAAGCATTGCTTTAGCCAAATTTCACAAATTCTAATACGTTGATATTTTTTAACTTCCATTGTGATATATTAACTTTTACTTATGATTTGTAAATTATTTCATAATTTACAAAAGTGAGGATTTTCTAATTATCTTTTTGTCACCTCATTGTGATCAGAGAATATACATGACTCTATCCTTTGAAATATGTTGAGTCTTGCTTTATAGCCTAGCATAATGGTCATTTATTGTAAAGTGTTCCATATGTGACTGGAAGGAGTTCATATTCTGCAATAGTTGGGTTCCTTATTTTCTATATTTGGGTCAGGTTTGCTGATCATTTTGTTCAAGTGTTTTGTATATTTTTTCTTGGTGTGCTTTTTCTTTCTGTTACTGAGACCAGTGTGTTAAAATCTCCCACTATAATTGTTGATTGTCTTTCTCCCCAAGTTCTGTTAATTTTTGCCTTATATATTTTGATGCTATGTTGTTAGGTGAATGCAGTCTTACATCTTTCTGATGAATTGATACAGATTTTTTTATTTCTCGCAATGCCTTTTGCCTTTAAAATCTACTTTCTCTAATATTCGTATTGCTACACCAATTTTGGTTTACATGATCTTTTTCTGTCTTTATTACTCTTACTGTGTCTTCAGGTAGCATTATCTTAGTCCATTTGTGCTATTATAACAAAATACTACAAACTAGGTAATTTATAAAGAGCAGAAATTTATTTCTTACAGTTGGGCTGGGAAGTCCAAGATCAAAGTGCCTGTAGTGGCATCTGATGAGTGCTGGTCTCTGCTTCCAAGTTGGTGCCCTGTTGCTGCATCTTCCAGAGGGGAGAAATGCCATGTCCTCACATGAGAAGTGAGAGAAGGGCAAGAAGGGCAACCCTCTGGGAATCCTCCTTTGTAAGGGCATTAATCCATTCACGATGGCAAAGTCCTCATAACTTAATAACTTCCCAAAAGGCCATGATCTCTTAGTACCACCCTAATGGGGATTAAATTTCAACATAAATTCTGGAGGGGATACTACATTTAAATCACGGAGGGGGTACTACATTTAAATCACAGCAAGCATTTGGTTGAGATTTTTTAAATCCAGTTTTGTCAATCTTATATCTTATTTAGAGTACTTAGCCCATTACATTTAACATTTGATGTAATTAATAAAGTATATTGGTTTTATTTATTTATTTTTAAAAGATGATTGGTAAGGGGATCTTAACCCTTGACTTGGTGTTGTCAGCACCACGCTCACCCAGTGAGCCAACTGGCCATCCCTATACGGGGTCCGAACTCATGGCCTTGGTGTTATCAGCACCACACTCTCCCGAGTGAGCCATGGGCTGGCTCAGTATATTGGTTTTAAATTGTTCATCTTACTAAGTTCTTTTATTCTGCCTTTTTTCTCTGATTTCTAACCAGCTATTGCATTATTGTATATTTTTTATTCAATTTTTTTCTCTTTCCATAAGCTTGGAAGTTGTGTACTTTTCTAATTTTTTTAAATGGTTATTTACTGTGAGAGATGCACTTTTGAACTAACAATATGTAATGTTATTCTCTAGTCAATGCAAGAACTTCAGAATACTTGAACAAGTTTTACTCACCTCAATTTATATTTTATTGCTCTCTTTCCATTATCTGTTTTAAACTTCTTTTTAGCTTATTACTCTTATTTTATACAGTCAGTATTTATTTAAATTTACCCATGTCCTTAGCATTTTGTTGTGCTTTATTTCTTCCTGCATCTTTGATCTTCCATTTGTGTTTATTTCTTTCTGTCTGAAGAACACCTTTTAGAATTTCATCCAATGTGGATCTGTTAGTGAGGTATTTCATTTTTGCTTTTATAAGAGTATCTTTACTTCATCTTCATTTTTTGAGGATATATTTACTGAGTGAGGAATTCCTGTTTGAAGTTTTATTTAACATTTTGAAGTTATTATTCTCTTGTCTTGGCTTTTATTTCTATTGAGAAGTCAGGTGTGAGCTTAAATTTTTCATGTGTCTTTGGTTTTCAGCGGTTTTATCCTGATGTTCACAGGGTATGTTTCCTTTAATTTACTCTACCTGTAGGGTTTTATTTATGTATGGTTTTATGTTTTTACCAGTTTTGTAATGTTATGAGCCATTATGTCCCTCAAGGTTTCAATTATACCTTCTTACTGTATCATTGTTTCCTTTCCGTTCCTCTTTTCTGTATTTCTTCCTATTGATTCTCTGTAGTTCATTCTGGATTGTTTCTCCTGGCTGTCTTCTAGATCATCAGTTTTCTGCTTAGCTATTTCTACTCTGTTGTTAAACTCATCTCTTGAGTTCTTAATTTCATCTCTTGTGTTTTCCAGTTTTATAATTTCCATTTAATTTTTTTTTAGTTTTTATTTACCTTCAATAATTTTCAATCTTGTCTTTTGCTCCCTGAATGCCAGAAGCATAGTCATTTAAAATTTTGTTTTCATAACTTTATATGTTGGTTTTCCTTATATAAATTGTTTCCTCATGTGGACTGTTATTTTTATATATTGTGCTGGATATTTTACTTTCAAAACTATAGAAATAATTTGAGGTCAATTGCACGTTTCTCTTGGTCCTGGGGGTCTCAGGAGGCAGGACTACACATAGCCTCTGCCAGGAGTTCCCCAGGGAGCAGGGCCACATGTAGCCCTGCCAAGAGAGTGCAGCAAGGTGGTTGCTCAGGGCACACCTTGAGCTAGGGGCTGCCGCCTAGGGAGGTGGGC
Organism: Cynocephalus volans; assembly: GCF_027409185.1. Classification (NCBI taxonomy): domain Eukaryota; kingdom Metazoa; phylum Chordata; class Mammalia; order Dermoptera; family Cynocephalidae; genus Cynocephalus; species Cynocephalus volans. The sequence goes on along the minus strand of NC_084473.1, from coordinate 95,217,349 downwards.
AACCAGAAACCAGACACAAAGTTCTGGGACTTAGCGCATGCACTAAGCAACTTTATTGTCTACAGGCATGTATTATATATGTTTTAGCCAGCTTTGAGCCCCTCCCATACCTCCCCATCTGCTAGGCAACTCAATAGGAAGTCTGTGGTTTGTGGTTAAGCCTTGCAAATTCTTGCTGGCCCAGTCTTTTTGCATTTCTGCTGACACAGTCTAAGTCCTGGAGAGCAAGAGTGCCTCCATCTTTAATATGTGTTCTCCTTCATTTTCCTCCAGTCAAGGGTAATATTATCTTGTTTCCAGAGTAATTTATATTATTTCCACCAGGAATCTGAGTGAACCAGCAATATGGAATCATCTTATTCTAGATTTAGAATTCAGAGGATCTGAAAGTGATCTGCCAGTAATGGGGAGGTCCTGTTTATTTCTTATCCATCCTTACTCCTTGTAGTACAGCTCTTCAGTATTTTACCCCATGGTAAGGGGGTAACCCAATGTATGTCCTCCCCCCATCCACCCTCCCATTCTTGGTAGATCTGGACTCCAGATGCCTGGCCTCATAGCACTGAGGCAACTTAGCCTTTCAGCTGTCTCCTGCAGAATCAGCAAATGACCCAAAGGGGAAGCAATACTAAACACTGTACTCACCTCCCTGAGATTCCTTTCTCTCTTGGATTCTGGTTTAGTAATGCTTTTCTTTTTCATAAGCTTTAGTGTGGATTACTGCCTTAAGTTTTTACTGTTAAATGATTATTTTCATAGTAGCATATAGATAAATACTTTGCATTTGTGATGCATGAAAACACAGTTAATGCCTTTATTATTGTTTCAGTATTATTCACCCTTACTTTAAGGTCTCTGTTATATTGATATAAATCTATAATGTTAACTTTATTTTAAAATCTGTTTGCTTTCCTGATAGAAGGAAACAAAGTTCATATAGAAGTAAAAGAAAACCCTGAAGAGGAGGAGGAAGAGGAAGAAGAGGAGGAAGAAGAAGAAGAGAGTGAAGAGGAAGAAGAAGAGGAAGGAGAAAGTGAAGGCAGTGAAGGTGATGAGGAAGATGAAAAGGTGTCAGATGAGAAGGATTCAGGGAAAACATTAGATAAAAAGCCAAGTAAAGAAATGAGCTCAGACTCTGAATATGACTCTGATGACGATCGCACTAAAGAAGAAAGGGTTTATGACAAAGCAAAACGGAGGATTGAGGTATCTATTTTTTCTTTTCTCTTTACTCTTCCTTCCCACTCCTTCTCTACAACTAAAGGTTTTGAGTAGACTTTTAAAAATATATTCTTAAGAGCAGTATCTTGTCCAATTTTTGTATTGTTGAAACATAATAGGTCTTTGACACTGGTCTAAACCAAAGACCTCCCTTCCTTACCTAAGTCAGAATGGTGACTACCTCATCATTTTTTTCTAATTTCCTCCAAATTTTAATGTTCTCTTTAAGTGATGGTTTATAGGTATGCAGACATATTCTGAGCATATGCCCTCTAGTTATAAACATCACATATTTAGGTTGGTCAGTAGGGGGCATCTGATCCCTTCAGTTGTTTAAGTCTGGCAGGTTGGAAAGGCTTCTATTTGTAAAGTTCACATACCAAGACTTTCAGAGAAAGTTTTCTTTAATTCTGTCAGCTTAGTGTAAATAATACATTAAAACTACTTTAGTTTGCTTGAGAATACTAAACTATTTTAAAGCTAAAAAACTATTTTAGCTTTCCTTTTCATTATCTTTTCATGTATAATTAATTTTTCAATTTTTTGTTTTAATACCTATATATCAGCATTTGCTTTTTCCTTCTGTAAAGTCTAGATAGGGATAAGTTGTCTGACTTCCTTAAGGACTATGAGGGTCTGTTTGTCTAAATTAGGGTTTCCCAACCCCAGAACTGTTGACATTTTGGGGCCAGATGATTCTGTTGTGGGGGACTGTCTTCTTGATTGTAGGATGTTGAGCCACATCCGAGGCCTCAATCCCACTAGATGCCAGTAGCATTCTCCTCCCTTCCCCCAGTTATGCCGCTGTCTCTTCCCACAGCACTTACTCAAACCAACTCGCTTCCTCTATACTCATGTTTGAAAAAGTGGTGAAATATTTATACTGTGTTTGCTAATTTAAAAAAAAACAAAATGGTTATAAGGCAGAAAGTAAAAGTTCCCACATTATCCCACTCCCGAGATTTGTTAGTAGTTCTGTGCATGAGCTTCAGGTTTTTAAAAACAAAGTTAGATAATAGATTTTTTAGATAATCTATTTTTATTTTATGTAATGATTTGCTGTGGACCTCTTAGCTATAAACACTTTTGTTGAGGTATGATTTACGCACCATAAGATTTACGCATTTTAAGTATACATTTCAGTGAAGTTTACGTTGACAGAGTTGTGCAGCCATCACCACAACCCTACTTTGGAATATTACCATTGCTCACAAGAGAGATTCCTTGTGCCAATTTGTGGTCATTCACCATTCCCAGCCCCAGACAACTTCTAATCTCCTTTGTCTTTATAGATTTGTCTATTCTGGAAACTTCATATAAATGCAGTTGTTTAATATGTGGTCTTTTGTGTTTAGCTTCTTTCACTTAGACTGTTTTTGAAGTTCATTTATGTCATAGCATGTATCAGTACTTTGTTACTTTTTATTAGCAAATAGTGTTTAATTGGATGAATACACCACATTCTGTTATCCGTTCACCAGTTAAAGGACATTTGATTTGTTTCTACTTTTTGGCTATTATGAATAGTTCTACTGTATGAACCTTTGCATGAACATATGTTTTCATTTCTTTGGAATGTCTTCCTTGGAGTAAAATTGCTGAATCCTATGTTAAATTTGTGTTTAACTTTTTCAGAAACTGTTAAACTATTTTCCAAAGTGGCTGCACAATTATAGATTCCCACCAGTTGAGAGTTCCAGTTTCTCTGCATCCTCACTAACTCTTCTTGTCGTCTGCCGTTTCAGAGATCTAACTTTTGGTTTCATTGCATTTTCTGTTTTCTCTTTATTTTTATTCTGATAAAACTTATTTTATCCACTAGCATATGGTCTTTTCTGGAGAATGTTTCTTGTGCACTTAGGAAGAATTGTATATTCTGCTGTCAGTGGGCCCAGTGTTCAGTTAGGTTAATTCGATTAATGGTGTCTAAATTTTCTGTATACTTGCTCATTTTCTGTCTAGTTTTGCTATGCATTACCAAAATCCCCAGATTATGTTATTGAATTATATATTTCTTACTTCAGTGCCATCAGTTTTTTCTTTATTATTTTGGAGCCCAGTTAAGTATGTTTATTCTCGTTATATCTTCTGAGGATATAAATCTGTCTCTGTTGTCTCTAATAACATTGACTTGTCAATGCCTACCTTAGCTGTCTTGTTCCACAAACATCCCTGTTAAATTTCTGGCTGATCTTCCAGATTATATCTTGCCCCACTGATATTAAGATCTTAGTCTAGTTGTGATTTTAGTTTGCTGGTGAGATCATTGCTGTTTTGTTTTTAATTATTTTAAAATTTAAAAAAAAATTTTTTTTCCATTATGAATATTCATGAGATGCAAACCTGATTGTCACCACTTGTGCCTAAGATGTGATGGCAAGATCCATACTGGCAGCATGCCCATTACTACAAATTGTGATGATACCCCATGTCCCCCCCCAACTGTCCCTGACCTCCCCCCCACTCCCCCTCACTCCCCCTTTCCCCATTCCACTTTGTATCCCTAGGTATGCTTTCTCCCTCTGTAAGTCCAACACACCACTGTGGTCTTTCCTTCCTTCTTTCTCTGTTAGCTCCCTCTTATGAGTGAGTACATGCGATATTTATCCCCCTGTGCTTTGCTTATTTCACTCAATATAAGTTTCTCCAGGCTCATCCATGTTGTTGCAAATGGAAGAATTTCATTCTTTTTTATGGCAGAGTAGTATTTCATGGTGTATATGTACCACATTTTCCTTATCCAGTCGTCCATCGATGGACATTTAGGTTGGCTCCATATCTTGCCTACTGTAAACAGAGCTGCGATGAACATGGGAGTGCGGGTATCCCTTTGACATGATGGTTTCCATTCCTTTGGGTACATACCCAGCAGTGGAGTTGCTGGATCGTATGGAGAATCAACCTGTTTGAGAAACATCCATACCAAAAATCAGTTGCATTTATATTCTCCAGTAATGAGCTAACAGAAAGAGAAATCAAGAAAGTAAGCCCATTTACAACAGTCATGAAAAAAAATACCTAGGAATCAGTTTAACCAAGGAGGTGGAAGATCTCTACAATGAGAACTACAAACTGCTACTGAAAGAAATTAAAGAAGACACAAAAAGATGGAAAGACATTCCATGCTCTTGGACTTGAAGAATTAACATTGTGAAAATGTCTATACTACCCAAAGTGATCTACAGATTCAGTGCAGTCCCCATCAAAATACCAATGACATTCTTCACAGAAATGGAAAAAACTATCTTAACATTAATATGGAACATCAAAAGACCCTGAATAACCAAAGCAATCCTGAGCAAAAAAAAAAAAAAAAAAAAAGATAAAGCCAGAGGCATAACACTACCTGACTTCAAATTATACTACAAAGCTATAGTAACCAAAACAGCATGATACTGGCATAAAAATAGACACTCAGACTAGTGCAGCAGAATAGAGAACCCAGAAGTCATATCTCAGGCTTACAGCCATCTGAAATTTGACAAAGGCAACAAAAACCTACATTGGGGAAAAGACTGCCTCTTCCATAAGTGGTGCTGGGAAAATTGGATATCATACATGGAAGAATGAAACTAGGCATGCATCTCTCACCGTATCCTAAAAGCAACTCAAAATTGATTAAAGACTTAAGTATAAGACCTGAAACTATAAAATTACTGAGAGAAAATGTAGGTAAGAGACTTCAGGAACTAGGTCTGGGCACAGACTTTATGAACATGAGCCCGAAAGCACAGGCAACAAAAGAAAAAATAAGTGGGACTCTATCAAACTGAAAAGCTTCTGCACAGCAAAGGAGACAATCAACAGAATGAAACGACAACCTATAGAGTGGGAGGAAATTTTTGCTAACTATGCATCTGACAAGGGGTTAATATCCATAATATACAAGGAACTCAAGCAATTACACAGTGAAAAACCCCAAATAAACCAATTAAAAAATGGGCAAAGGAGCTGAATAGACATTTTTCCAAAGAAGACATACAGATGGCCAACAGGTACATGAAAAAATGCTCAACATCACTCGTCGTCAGGGAAATGCAAATTAAAACCACATTGAGATATCACCTCACCCCAGTTAGACTAGCTGTTATCAAAAAGATGGAGAATAACAAATGCTGGTGAGGGTGTGGAGAGAAGGGATCACTGATGTTTTTGACAGTGCCCTTGGTTGTGAAATCCCCTGTCCCTCTCTCCTATACCACTTCTGTCCCATGAAGCTGTGGAAGCGGGAGGAGCATGGTGGAGCTGCCCCATAGTAACTCCATAGGTTTCCTTTGCCTATACTGAGGGCTGGGAGATTTTGTTGGATTAAATGTTTCTCAGTTTGATGTATGCCTTTGGCCAATTTCTAGAGTCTTTAAGGTTTTTTTTTGTTTTGTTTTGTTTTTACTATTTTGTCCAGGGTTATAATTTCTTTTTGGGGAAAGGATTTGCTGAGCTCCTCCTCCTGTCATTCAAGAAGTCCTGCCTCAACATGTTTAATAGCTACATTTTGTATTCAGTTTTATAGAAGGATTCTGATTTAACTTTGTATTATTCTCGTTGGGCTGCCATAACGAAATGCCACAGACTGGGTGGCTTAAACAACAGAAATTTATATTCTCACAATTCTTGAGGCTAGAAGTTCAAGATAAATGTGCCATCAGGGTTTGTTTCTGGTGAGGGCTGTCTTCCTGGCTTGCAGAAGTCCACCTTCTTGCTGTGTCTTCACATGGCCTTCTGGGTACGTGAAGAGAGAGATCGAATATCGATCTCTGTTGTCTGTTCCTTTTCTTATAAGGACACCAGTCCTATCGGATTAGGTCCTTTCCCTTATGACCTCATTTAACCTTAATTACCTCCTTACAGGCCCTGTCTCCAAATGCACATTGGAGGTCAGGACTTCAGTTTATAAATTTGGGGGAAATGCAGTGCAGTCCATAACAAACTTTATGGACCCAAAACCTTGGTACATATTACAATTTTCTGAAATTCACTGCTGCTCCTAGGTCAGAATCTCCATTGTGGATAGAGGTTTCTACCTAGATGATTTTTACATGCCAGAAAGGTGTCAGCCGTGGGGTTTGGGAAACTCTCATTAAAAAATCCACAACTAGAAAACATTAAGTGCTTATAAAGTTTCACTATTGTAAAAAAATACAGCAATGAACAAACACTTTTGTACTCACATATTTATACACTTGTCCTTTCATTGCTTCAGTATAAATACTTAGAGGTAGAATTCCTCAATCAACGTTTGTTCCTCATTGTCCTCCAGAAATTTTAACCAAGTGTGAGAAGGACTATTTTCAACCATATTAAATCTAACTAAAGTCATGATGTTCAAATTTGAGTTGTACATACTGTGAGGCTGCTGTGTACTGCTATTTGCTATTAAATAACTTCTACCTTGTGCTCATCACTTGCATCTCACTCTTGACATTCCAAAAAGTTTTTTCATTCTAGTTGCAAAGAAGAATTGTCCCAGTATGTGTTTTTGTTTGGTCCTCGGAATGCTGAAGTATGTAGGTGAATGCTACAAAGAAACACATTGGTTCAAGGAGACACTTTCTCACAGTTACTAGTGTCCATGGGAGTGGTAGTGCCTTGGGATGGCAGGAAATGTCATTGGACTTATTAAAGCTGAGGCTTAAATAAACACTCTTCTCATTGAGAGGTTTTATAGCATTTGTACATTGGACAAAAGTGTGAAATAAATTGCTTTCAAAAATCTTTATTTTCTTAGGTTTTAGTGAATTTTTTAAAAAATCCAACAGTTCACCTCTTTTTATGTAAACCCCCACATAAATTGGGGGTTGTACTATATAGTCAGTGTGATGGAAAGATCAATTCTTTTTCTGTATTTAATTATAGTTCATTAAGTTAGCTGTGTACAACAGTGTTCAGAAAGTTTGAGGCAACACATTACACCATTCCTATTTACATCTAGCAGTGCTACTCTGAAATCTATCTGAAACAGATTTCTCCTTGTCCAAAGGTGCTGTTATGGGAATTAGATTATAAAGTTCACATTGTAAAATACAATTATGTGTAGTCAAACCAACAAAGAACTTGGATGTAGGTTGTGGCATTCGCTTGTCAAGGAAAAATAATTTAAAAATATAATGATGGTTTGAAATAAAATTTAATTTTGTGATTTTTTTTTTTTTCATTTCTAGAAACGGCGACTTGAGCATAGTAAAAATGTAAATACAGAAAAGCTAAGAGCCCCTGTTATCTGTGTACTTGGACATGTGGACACAGGGAAGACCAAAATTCTAGATAAAGTAAGAAGATATAATGTGTTGATTTAACTTTTAAAACGAGTGAGGCTTATAAAAACATTAAAAACCCATAGCACATACAGGCAATTCTGTTTACAATAAATAAGTTGCTAATTTCTTACTGCTTTTGCTTCTATCATTTTCCATATCGAAGTACCTATCTGAATTTGCTGTCTTCTCACAGCTCCGTCACACACATGTACAGGATGGTGAAGCAGGTGGTATCACGCAGCAAATTGGGGCCACCAATGTTCCCCTTGAAGCTATTAATGAACAGACTAAGATGATTAAAAATGTAAGTACGTTGTATTTCATATATGTTAATCTCTAACAGAAATAAAGATGTAAATTATTTCAAACAGAAGAGCAGAGACTAGTATGACCTATGTGCTCCCATTCAGAATTAACATATGTACTATTTTGTCTTATTTTTCCCCAGATCTTTCTAAGAAATAAAACATTATATAATTGTAGGAGCCCTCACATTCCATTTGTTTCCCTCTCTGTCCAAGAGGCAACCACTGTGCTAAAGTTAGTCATTCCCCTCTGTGTTTTAACTGTTACCATAGATATCCGTGCTTAAACATTCTGTTCCCTCACCCATCTTTTTTTGTTTCAAATTGGTTACCTTTTCTTTATATCCTATATTTTCTCTGCTTGTTTGGGGATATTCAGTTTATTTATATTAAATGTAACAGAATAAGAAAAATGTAGGGTTTAATCAATCATTATAAAGCATACACCCTTTAAGTGTTACTTTGTTAGGAGATAGAACCCTGCCAGTTACCTCAGAAGCCCATCAGATGTCCCTTCCCAATCAAAACCCTCTTCTTCACCCACAGGTAACTTCTAAGCTGATGTCTACCTTTTAAAGTGTTTGGGGTTGCAAAATATTGATGTTTAATCCCATCATCCAGCTTCCTTTATTTAATGGGTTCTGTACAGAAACTTTACTTAATCTACTATTTGATTACTCATTGATAGTATAGATAAGAAAGCCAAAATTAATGCTTGATTCTTTACCTTTATTTACCAGCTTTTATATGAGATTGACCAATTTGATTTTGTTTTGTATCATTTTGAAATTATGGATTTAAACTTATTTACTGCATTTCAATTCATTTCAGTTATCATTGTGCTGAGATAGTCTCATCTTTGCCCAGTTGTCAGCTCCTGAGTCTTTTTGATACATTTTTAGTAGTCCTAGTTTTTTGTTGCATCCATGCTGTCTGGTATTGCAGGATACTCCAGGCTCATCTGAGATAGAAACTGCCCCAGACGTGGAACTGAGTCTTATAATATAGAATTCCTAAGTTCCACTATCACAGAGGGTGAGAATGTATATTTGGAACTAGAAAGCAATAAATTGGAAAACAAACAGTATTTATTATTACATGCTAGTGTGTCCCTTTATTCCTTATTTAGTCTTGCTTCTGCATCTAAAAAGAGTCTATGAGCTTTGCTTTTCAGTTTTTGTTTTGTTTGTTTGAGATTAGGTTTTATGAAAGCTCATTTTCTAGTAGATTTCTAAGTAAGGAATTATGGGAAAAATATTCTATGAGTTTTTGAATACTAAAGAGTTATTTTGTGGCCTTCATACTGGAAAGTTGGATAGTCACATTTCTTAAGTATGTGGTCCTTTTGTATCTTGGTGTTGGTTGTTCTGGGTCAGTTTTCCAGTTATGTGGTGTTCTATTTTAATGTGTAGTTTTAAATCTTTATTTTTGGACAGTTTTCTTGAATTACAGTTTTTCAAATTTATAATTTAAAATTTATTTCATTGTATTTTAAATAGTATTTCCATGTGTTAGTCATTGGAGGATTCATAACAGCCTATTCCACCAGAATTGCCAGAACTTAAAATCTTGTGTTATTAAAAAGCAAGATTATTGTTAGGCCTGTATTATTAAAGTTCTCAGGGTAATCTTTATATGACAATGGTAATTATTTCCTGTTTTTATTCAAGACACTGAAGTGGAAATAATTATGGTGCTCAGTGAGTGTTAAGACCACCAGAATGCAGATTTGAAGCATTTTACATTTGAATCATTTTGATATAGATTAGGAGATAAAATTTTGAAAAATCACTGGAAGATTAGCAAAATATATAGATACGCATAATAAAAGTTGTTCGTGTGAGAGATTTGTTGGTCAGTACTACTTTTTAGGTTAAAGGGAATATCCAAGTGAGGTTGGTTGTGATGTTGTTTCTGTTCATTAATGTGCTTTTGTCCAGAAAATACTGTTTATGACATTATTTGAATAAAAGCAGGGTATATATTTATTCTTTAACATTTTTGATCAATGTGGAAATGTTCTTTAAAACATACTTTGGGATATTTTTGTGAGTTTAGAATGCTTTAAAATTAGAGTGGATAAATTTTCCAAATACTGAAAAATCCCCTTACATGTCAACTTTTTATAGGTAAGCTAACTGCTCTGTCACTTATATCATCACTTAATTATCTGCTCAAATGTAGACTACACCACAGTTTTACGACCTTAAGGGTATATTTTCTCATTTTATTTTTTCTGCAAAACTCTTTTTGATATTAATGAAAATATTAACTGTCATGCTTTGCTACTTGACTTCCTAATTGTTTTAAAACTGTTCATTTGGAAAAGGGAGTGGTGATAAATTTTCAAGTTTTCATGGTATTTTTTCCCATGTTTCTAGTTTGATAGAGAGAATGTTCGGATTCCAGGAATGCTGATTATTGATACTCCTGGGCATGAGTCTTTCAGGTAAGACCAATTTGAGTCTTTTGTCATCAAGCAAACTGCTTGAAAATCATTATGTCTGAAAGTTCAGTGGAGTTATTAACCTTTGGGTAGTAACTTGGTCCCTGTAACTATCAAGCCTCCTCTGTAACTACTCCTTTGGGTAGTAACTTGGTCCCTGTAACTATCAAGCCTCCTCAAGCCTCATTGATTTAGTAATGCTTTATTTGGATACTTGTTTTTATTTAATAGAGGGAAGTCTTTTCTATTTTGAAAAAGCACCTCCTTAATGTGGCATTCAGAGCAAATCCTAATATGAGGGTATCTCAAACAGTTCATGGAAATATTCATATTATCTTTCAATTCTATTTTTCCATGAAGTTTTTGAAGTACCCTCATATGTGCCTGGGCTCTATCTCCTCTGAAACCCGTTGCAAGTAGAATATTACACTGTTGTCTCTTGGCCATATTTTTTAACACAAAAAACCTGGTCAGTAAAATTGGCAAAATATTAGAGTAACTTCTGGAACTAATTCATTTCCAACTTATATCAATTCAGTTTGTCAGATGAGCATTTGGCAAGTTAAGGACTAATAGCGCTTGAGTAATTTAATGCATATACTTAATTTTGTTCTTTTTGTTTAGGTTTTACAGAGAATTAAAAATTTAAGTTTAAGAAAAGTGTTAATTTCAAGATTTTCTATTTATACATCTTTTCCTCTTTTTAACAGTAATCTGAGAAACAGAGGAAGCTCTCTCTGTGATATTGCCATTTTAGTTGTTGATATTATGCATGGTTTGGAGCCCCAGACAATTGAATCTATCAACCTTCTCAAATCTAAAAAATGTCCCTTCATTGTTGCACTCAATAAGGTAAGTGCTCCTTCTGAAAAATATAACTGAGAAAATGTGCTAATTAATTTTTTGTGATTAAAAAAATAGTATAGCTTGTAAGAAAATGTACTCTATGCTAAGTATACAGTTTGATGTGCTTTGACACATTTATATATGCATACAGCCACTACATTCAGAGTATAGGCCATATCCATTTTCCTAGAAAGTTTTCTTATGTTCCTTTTCAGTGCTCTCTGATCCCAGACAAACACTGATCTTCTTTCTGACACTATAGACTAGTTTTGCCTGTTTTATAATTTCATATAAATGGAATAATAAAGTGTGCGATCTTTTGAGTCTGGCATTTATTGGTTACTCATATTATTATAGCTTTATTCATGTTGTTGCACGTATCATGGGTTGTTCCTTTTCTTGCTGAGTAACATTCCATTATCTGAATAATGCCACACTTTATTCATCCATTTACCTCTTGAAGGACATTTGTATTGATTCCATTTTGAGGTTATTTATAATAAAGTGGCTATGAACATATCTATTCAAGTCTTTGTGTAGACATTTGCTTTTGTTTCCTTTGAGTAAATACTCAGGAATAGAATTGCTGCATCATATGGTATGTGTGTGCTTAACTTTATGAGAAACTAACAAATTTTTCCAGAGATTATATTATTTTACATTTTTACCAGCATTGTGTAAGATTAATTTCTGCACATCCTTGAACACTTGCTCTACCTTTAGCATTCTAATAGGAGTGTAGTGCTAAATTATTGGTTTAATTTGCATTTCCACAGTGACTAATGGCATTGAGCATTTTTTCATGCACTTGTGTTCGTAGAGATAGCAGTATCTCTATTTCTTTGAAGAGTCTGTTCACAATCCTCTACTCTTTATCAGATTGTTTGTTGTCTTATTATTGAGTTTTAAGAGTTCTTTATATACTTCCAAAGTAACTCCTTTGTCAGTGATCTGTATTGTGGATACATTCTTATAGTCTAGGACTTGGTATCTCGTTTTCTTTCTTTTTTTTTGGCAGCCAGCAGGTATGGTTTACATTTTTTCTATATGAATGTCCAGTGATGTAAAAACCCTTTGTTGAAAAGATTATACTTTTCCTTATAGAATTACTTTGGAATCTATCAAAAATTAATCAACCATATGAGTGTACTTCAAAAAGTTTTTGGAAAAGTAGAATTAAAACATAATATGAACCCTTCCGTGAACTTTTTGAAGACCCCTTGTATGTCTGTTTCTAGAATTTATCTTATGTTTCATTGAACTATGCCACTACTACGCTATATTGATTATTGTAGCTTCATAGTAAAATCTTGAAAATGGTAGTGGTAAGTCTTTCAACTTTGCTTTTGTTCCTCAAAATTGTTTTGGCTATTTTAGGTCCTTGAATTTCAATATAAAGTTCAGAATCAGCATGTTAGTTTTTACAGAAAGGCTTCTGGGATTTTTATTGGGATTGCATTTAATTTGTAGATACATTTTGAGAGAATTGACATTTTAGCAATATTGAGTCTTCTGATTAATGAACATGGTATCTCTCTACATTTACTTAGATATTGTTTACTTTCTGTTGGCAATATTTTATAGTTTTATTGTCCACAGTTTGTCCCTATTTTTCTACAATTATCCCTAAGTATTTAATGGTTTTGATGCTATTGTATTTAAAATTTTTAAATGCATTTTAAAAATTTAAATTTCCAACTGTGTGTCACTTTGATGTAGACAGTTAACTTTTATGTATTTACTTTGTGTCTTGTGGACCTTGTTAAAATTCACTGATTAGGCCTTGTAGATTCTTTTTTATTTTATTTTATTTTATTTTTATTTTTTATTTTATTTTTTGTCTTTTTCGTGACCGGCACTCAGCCAGTGAGTGCACCAGCCAGTCCTATATAGGATCCGAACCCGCGGCGGGAGCGTCGCTGCGCTCCCAGCGCCACACTCTCCCGAGTGCGCCACGGGCTCGGCCTGTAGATTCTTTTTTTTAAGATACAGGTTGAGTATCCCTAATTTGGAAATTTGAAATGCTCCAGATTCCAAAATTTTCTGAGTTCCAACATGACGCTCAAAGGAAATGGTCATTGGAGCATTTCCTCCTCTGTTTTCCGATGAGGGATGCTTAACCAGTGTATATTCAGCAGATATTCCAAAATCTGAAAAAATCTAAAATCTGAATCACTTCTGGTCCCAAGTATTTCAGGTAAGGGATACTCAGCCCGTAATGTGGAATTTTCTGTGTACATGTTTATGTTACCCACGTATAAATAACAGTATTTTTTTCTTTATCTTTATGCTTTGAATATCTTTTTTTTCTTCCTTATTGCACTAATTAGACCTTCTAGAACAATGCTGAATAGAAGTGATAACAGTAGATATCCTTGCCTTGTTCCTGATTTTAGGGAGAAAGTGCTCAGTCTTTCAGTCTTTTACCATTAAGTACAATTTCAGATATAGGTTTTATTGTAAATGTGCTTTAAGTTGAGGACATTTCCTTCTATTCCTAGGTTGCTTAGAGTATTCAGTGGGATTTTTGGTTGTTTGTTTGTTTTTAAACCATGAATGGTTGTTGATTTTGTCAGATTATTTTTCTGCATATATTGAGATTCCAATGTGGCTTTTCTCCTTCATTTTGTTAAAAACATAAATTACTCTTGACTTTTTTTTTCTAAGTGATAAACCAACCTTGCATTACTGGAATAAACCACTCTTGGTCATCATGTATTATCCTTTTGGCATATTGATAGGTTCGATTTTGCTAGTATGACAGTACTTCAGAAAGCTTTTTGAAATATTCATATCTTTTAATTCCATTTTCCATGAACTTTTCAAAGTACCCTCATGCAGTTGACCCTTGAACAACATGGCGGTTATGGGCACTCACCCCCTGTGCAGTTAAAAAATTTGCATGTAACTTTTTACTCCCCCAAAACTTGACTACTGGTGGCCTACTTTTGACCAAATAAGCCTTGCCAATACCATGAACAGTCAATTACTACTTATTTTGTATGTTGTATATATTATATAATGTATACTTACAATGGAGTAAGCTAGAGTGGAGAGGATGTTATTGGGAAAATAAGGAAGAGAGGATACATTTGCAGTTCTTTTTGTTGTTGTTTATTAATATTACTACTTTTTTTTTTTTTTTTTACGTTCAATGATGTTGCGGAGCAGTTACGGGGGAGAGGGAGATGGGAAAGGGAAAGGAAATAGCATCGGAGGAGGAAGGAGGAGGGAGGGGCGGGGTTGATGCCTGTGGTACTGCCCTCATTCCTGCATGGGAGACCAGGGGGCTTCCAGCAGTGGCTTGGTCATTGCCAGGCTGGGTGCAGATGTTAGAGGGGTGTGGCTGAAGCCCTGGCCCCCCCTACCACCCCAGATCAGGAGCCCGGGGTGCTTCCTGCAGCAGCTCGGTGGTCATTTTGGGCTGGTTGCAGGTGTGTGTGTGGAGGTGGTGGCACGTGGCTGAGGCCTGAGGCCCCCTGGCCCTCCCTGGCTTGGTAGCCCAGGGGACTTCCAGTCCTTCTAGGTTTTGTAGGTTTTCTTTGGTGATGAGAAACCTTTACTAGTTAATATTAAACTTTGTCTCTGGTCTGTGGGTATTTTGTTTTTTCTTTCAGTTCAATGTTGGATTATTTACTGTTCCTACCACTTAAAAAATCTACACTGGAATTAATTTGTTGTCCTTTGCTTACTTCTAAAATGGAGGAACTTCCTGTGGGGACCAGCACTTGAGCTGTGTGGTTGAGCTAAATTGCTGCTTTGCTGCCGATTCCCTAGGGAAGGCTTTTTGTGCAGCTTGGGTTTTAATGATTGACTTTATCATGCTTCCAGGACTCGTGAGATCCAGTACACCTGGGTTGTATAGAAGCTCTAGTCTGAGCCTGAGTCTTTAAAGTGAATTGCACCCCCTGCAGTTCTGTATTACTGACCAGTCTCCACTGAGTGGTCCTGTGATGATTGGGGGGCAGATCGGCTCTCCTTGCTGTGCCCCAGTGTTCTCCCAGTGGGCCTGTCTCCTCCCATTGCCCACACTCCAAACACTTGACTTACGAGCTTCTGATGGCTCCTTTTTTTCAGTTGTTGTGGCGCCTCAATCCTATGTGGGTCTGTAGGAACCCTATTAGTAGTCTTGCTGGCCTGGGGGCCACCAAGGCCCTCTTCTCCCCTGCGGACTCCAAGCAACTCCATCCAAGGGTCACAGCTGCAGCTTTTGCCAGCTCCAGCTCCATGTGCTCACCAGCTCCAGCCTTAAAGCAGCCAGGGCTTGAAACAGTCGGAGCGGTTCTTTCTTTTTCTCATCGTGGCTTCTCCCACCTTCATGCACTCTGTAGGTCTCTTCTCCTCTTCCCCTGATCACTGGTGACCCCAGCTTCGCTGTTGTTGCTTTTTTATAGTTGTAAATTGGTTGATTTGTGGGAGAGAGTGATGCTGGGGACTGTCTATTCCACCATCTTGACCCGAAGCCCATTTGCAGTTCTGTACTATATTTATTGACACAGTGGGACTGTGGGATTACATCATCTGTTTATGGGATGGGTTGTCTGCCATACCTATATCAGTCAGTGTTTCTGGGCTACACAGTTGGTCTATGAATTTTTTCAGGTTGTCGTGAATCTCCAAAAGGTTTTCCAATGTATTTGTTGAAAGGGATCTGCATACAAGTGGATCTGCACAGTTCATACCCATGTTGTTCAAGGGTCAACTGTATTTTGTTGAAGATTTTTGTGTCTGTTCATGATGATATTGGTATGTAATTTTCTTAACAATAATTTTAGTCTGGTTTTGATATCAGAGTTGGCAAATAAGGTAAGTTGAAAAGTGTTTCCTCCTCTATTTTCTAAACGTGTGTAGGAATAGTATTTATTCTTTAAGAGTCTGATAGAATTCACCAGTAAAGCCCACATCAGCATGAAATGTCATAAGTGGGTTTAAAGCTGTTTAGGGTTTTTTTTCTTTTGTCAGTTTAGAAATTAGAATCATTCAATAAACTAGCTTCTGGTTTTATTGATATTCTTTTCTAAAATAAGCCTTTAAAGGTATTACTATCCCTCTAAGCACTGCTTAGAAATGTTTTTATCATCATTTGGTCAAAATATTTTCTGATTTATCTTGTGACTTTCTTTGACCCATTTATTATTTAGAAGAATGTTGTTTCGTTTTTAAATATTTAGGGATTTTTTTTTTTTTACAGATATTTCTAATTTAATTCCATTGCGGTTTGAGAATGTATAACGTATGATTTTGTTTCTTCTAAATTTATTGACATTTGTTTTATTGTTCACCTTATGATCAGTCTTGATGTATGTTCTCTTTCACTTGAAAAGAATGTTTTCTGCTTTTGTTGGGCCAGATGTTCTTTACATAACAATTAGGTCAAGTTTGTTGATAGGGTTATTTGATTTTTCTGTATCCCTACTGATATTTAGTCTTTTAAAAAAATTACTGAGATAGAAGTGTTGCACTCTTCAGCTATAATTGCAGATTTGTCTATTTCTCCTTTCAGTTCTGTACATTTTTGCCTCATGTATTTTGAATATCTCTAATTAAGTGCATACATACTTAAGGTTGTTATTTCTTCTTGGTGCATAGACCTTTCTTTCTTTTTTTAAAATCATTTCTAAGTCCATCTTTGTCCCTGTTAATATAATTTGTCCTCAAGTCTACCTTGATATTAATGTAGCTACTTTAGCTTTCTTATTATTGTTTGCATGACGTCTTTTTACTTTTCATGTCTTTGTTTCTTCATATTTAATGTGCATTTATTATAGACAGCATTTTTGGATCTTTCTGTTTTGTCCAGGGCAATAATTAATCTGCATCTTTTAATTATCTAAACCATTTACATTTATCATATATTATCAGCATACTTAGATTTAATTGTACCATGTTTCTATTTGTTTTCTGTTTCTTTCAAATGAACTTTGTTCTTTTTCTTTATTTTCCTGCCTTTTGGGGGGGATTAATTGCATATTTTTTAGTGTTCTGTTTTATTGCCATTATTGGATTATTAGCTATATCTCTTATTTTTTTAGTGGTTGCTCTAGGGTTTACAACATGCATTTTTAACTTAAACTCTACCTTCATATAATGTTATATCCCTTTATGTATTGTAAGAACCTTACAGCAGTGTACAGATGGTTCAGAACTTACAATGTTTTCTACTTTAGGATGGTGCAAAAGCAGTACAATATTGTCTCATAATATGCTAGGCAGCTGCAGCAAGCTGCAGCTTCCAGTTACCTCCCAGTCAGCTGCACAATCGCAAGGACAAACAACTGATACTCTGCAGTATACAGATGCTCCTTAACTTACAATGGGGGTTACATCCTGATAAACTCATGCTTTGTAAATATTGTGAATCAAAAATACGTTTAATACTCCTAACCTACTGAACGCAGCCTAGTCTACCTTAAACGTGTTCAGAACACTTACAGTAGCCTACACTTGGGCAAAGTCATCTAACAGAAAGCTTGTTTTATAATAAAGTGTTGAATGTCTTATCTAATTTATTGAATACCGTACTGAAAGTGAAAAACAGAATGTTGTATGGGGACTTGAAGTACAGTTTTCTACTGAATGCGTATCGCTTTCCCACCACTGTATCCCACTGTAAAATTGAAAAATCCTAAGTCAAACCATTGTAAATCAGGGACTGTCTGTCTGTACTGTGTTACCAGATGATTTTCCCCAACTGTAGGCTAATGTTAGTGTTCTGAGCGTGTTTAAGTAGGCTATGATATTCAGTAGGTTAGGGGTATTAAATGTATTTTTGGCTTAAGATATTTTCAACTTATGGTTGGTTTATCAGGATGTAACCCCATTAAAAGTAGAGGAGCATCTGTACCACTGTTTCCCTCCTCGTTGTCTGTGCTGTTGTTTGGCTACATTTTACTTTAAATATCATAAACCCACAATTCATTATTTTTGCTTTTAACAATTAACTTTTAAAGAAAATAAGTCTTTGTGTTTACCCATATATTTACCATTTTGGTTCTTTTCATATCTTTGTGTAGAGCCAAGTTTCCTTCTGATACCATTTTTGTTTTGCCCAAAAAGCTTCTTTTAACCTTTTTAAATGTTAGGACTGGACACAAATTCTCTCAGCTTCTATTTTTCTGAAAAATTTACTTCACCTTCATATTTGAAGAATTTTTTACTAGGTATAGAATTTTCACTTTAAAAAAAACATTTTTTCCCTTCATTATTGCTTTCTGGCTTTTGTCTGTAAGTCATTCTTTGTTCTCCTCTATGTAGTGGCCTTTGGCTGCTTTTTTTTTTTTTTTTTTTTCCCTTTTGAGATGACTGATAAGGGGATCTTAACCCTAAATTTTGGTGTTACCAGCACTACGCTCTCCCAAGTGAGCCATGGGCCGGCACTTGGCTGCTTTTAAGACTTATTTTCTCGTTAAGGGTTTTTATCAATGTGGTTATGTAATAGCTTTCTTTATTTTTCACCATGCTTGGGTTTTATTGAATTTCTTGGATTTATGGGTTTAGGGTCTTGATCAAATTTTTTAAATTCCTGGTTGTTTTTTCTTCAGGTATTTTTTCTTCTCTGTTTCCCTGTTCTTTTCTTTATTTAATAGACTTCTAGGACTTTTCTAGGATTCCACAGTTCCTTCTCTTAATTTTGTCCCATAGCTGACTGAAGTTTTTTTTTTTTCTTTCCTCCATCCTTTTTTCTCTGTATGCTTCAGTTTGGATAGTTTTTATTGCTGTATCCTCAGTATAATTAATCTTTTCTTCTGCAGACATAATTTGCTGTTAAACTCATCCAGTGAATTTTTCATTTCATAATATATGTATTTTTTAGCTACAGAAGTTCTGGGATTTTTTTTTAGTTGTTGAGTATATTTATAATAATTATTTTAAGGGCCTCACCTTTGTCAGAATGGTTTTATTTCTACTTACTGAGTTTTCTCCTTAGTAGCGTTCAGATTGGTCTACGTTTTTATATTATCACCCTAGACTGAGCCCCCAAATTATGCTTTTTGATTTGTTTTTCTGGCAACTGGCCAGTACAGGGACCAAACCCTGGACCTTGGTGTTATCAGCACCACGCTCTAACCAGCTGAGCTAACTGGCCAGTTTCTTTGTTTGTTTTGGCTATTAATTTTCCTTTCTTCTAGACTCTTGTTGAAAAGTGAGGGAAAATAGGTTCTGTCATACACTGAACAGATTTAATCCTAATTTGAGCAGTAATTTAAATGAGCTGTTCTCTGAAATAGGAAATAATTGATTTTGTAGTCTTCTGGTGTATAATTTTCCTCATCATGGTATTTGCTGTTATTAATCCCTATTCCTGTCTGCTACTTTACAAATTTCAGATTTAAGAGGAGGTGCAGTTAAACAGTCTGTAAGAGGCTTTTGTAGTATAAAATATCTGAATAATACACAGTTTTCTATGTGTGTATATAGGAATATATATGTATTAGGAATTTTCTGGAGCTATTAATCTTAAATTCTTGGATGTTCTAAATTTTTTAGAGATTTTTTTATGGAAAAACTTTTTCAGATCGATAGGTTATATGATTGGAAAAAGAGTCCCGACTCTGATGTGGCTGCTACTTTGAAGAAGCAGAAAAAGAATACAAAAGATGAATTTGAGGAGCGAGCAAAGGCTATTATTGTGGAATTTGCACAGCAGGTAAAAAAGCTGTCTCTTCTTAATATAGAGTCTGTCTCATACAATATTTTTTCTTTTATTACATTATCTTTATAATGAAGTCAGCATTTTTATTAATACTGGTTCTGTTCCCCTATTAATGGCAATTAGTATTTTTTAAATTCTTTTTCCTTTATTCCTTTTTTTTAATATCAGAAAGCCAATATCTCATAGAACTCTCTTTGCAGCCTGAATGTTTTAATTTAAGAACCTGAGTTGCCTTAAAAAAAAAAATATCAGGGGCCGGCCCGGTGGCGCACTCGGGAGAGTGTGGCGCTCCCACCGTGGGTTGGGATCCTATATAGGAATGGCCGGTGCCAGTGAGCGCAGTGTGGGCGACACCACGCCAAGGGGTTGCGATCCCCTTACCGATCACGAAAAGACAAAAAAAAAAAAAAAAAAAAAAAATCAGTGTTCTGTAATATAATTAATCCCTACAGGATATACATGATCATTTCTAGAATGTTTATGAGGAGTTTCAGGATGATTAGCCATTTACTTATCTAGCTTCTAGTTGTTTCTATTCCAGATACCTCCTTTCATGGCTTGGCATTTTGGAATGATTTTTGCTTCTAGGGTTTGAACGCTGCGTTGTTTTATGAGAATAAAGATCCCCGCACTTTTGTGTCCTTGGTACCTACCTCCGCACATACTGGTGATGGCATGGGAAGTCTGATCTGCCTTCTTGTTGAATTAACTCAGACCATGTTGAGCAAGAGACTTGCACACTGTGAAGAGCTGAGAGCACAGGTGATGGAGGTAATGATCAGCTTTTCAGTTTATTGCCTTTTTTAAAAAAATAGAGAGTTCCTTGGGTAGAGGATTTTACTACTTTTAGATTTCATGAACATAGTGTGTTGTATGTATTTCACTTCCTTTGCAATAATGTTTGTTAGGTTAAAGCTCTCCCAGGAATGGGCACCACTATAGATGTCATATTGATCAATGGGCGTTTGAAGGAAGGAGATACAATCATTGTTCCTGGAGTAGAAGGGCCCATCGTAACTCAGATTCGAGGCCTCCTCCTGCCTCCTCCTATGAAGGAATTACGAGTGAAGGTAAGCCAAGGGGATAAGCGTTGACACATGGAAACTTATAGCGTTAGAAGTTCTTCTGAGGTTGTTTCCTCCCTTTCAGAGATGCTTGGCTTGATACATAAATGCACACATCCCTCACTCTTCCAGTTTTATTTTAGAGGTCATCATATAGGAAAGTCCATTCATTAGAGTGAAGGTGTGTGAAAGCATCTATTTATTTCCTGAAAATTAAACTACATTGTTTTGGTTCTATACTCTAACTTGTTTCTTTATAAACATTTTTTTATTGTGAAATAAAACATTCATACTGAAAAGTACACAAAACATGGAAGAAAAGTTTAACAAATTTTTAGGAAGCAACTAGATCAGGAGTCAGAACATTGCTGGCACGCAGAAGCCGTCTTTGTGTGTCTTCCTTATTGTTGTACCCTCCCTTCCCCCCTCCCTAAGAGGTAACCACAGCTGCATTTTTATAATAGTAACTAACATCCTTGTGTGTTTTTAAAAATAGTTTTAGTATCTGAGAGTGTATCCCTAAAAAATATCTATATACTTTATATAAATGGAGTTATTCTCGTGTGTGCCTTTGTATCTGTCTTCTTTAAGCTAAAACATAATTTTAAGATTTATATTCCATTGTGTGAATATATCAAGATTTACTTATTTGTTCTCCTGTTGTTGGAATATTTAGGCTGTCTCCAGCTCTTACTTACATTAATTACTAATGCTGCTGCTGCTGCTGTGAACATTCTTGTATTATCTCCTGTGCAGTTCTGCCAGTTTCATAGGAGTGGATCGCTGAGCCATCACTGATGTATAGCTCCCATTGTACTAGATAAGGCCACACTCTTGTCCACAGTGGGTGTGACAAGTTACACTCTTAACTGTAGCATTAAAATGCAGCATTAAAACTAAAGTTTTCATTGTTTCACATCTTCACCAGTTCTCTGATAATGTCAGATTTTAAAATTTTTGCTATTCTGGTGGGCGTGTAGTTCATTGCTGTCTCAGTTTGCATTTTCCTGATTGTTAATATGGCTGGTCATTGTTTTATGTTTATTAACCACTTCCTCCTTTGGGAAATGCCCATTTTTTTCTGCATTGTCTTTTTTACAGATTTATAGGAGTTGTTTATATATTCAGGATACTACACTGTTGTTGGTTTGTATGTGTTGTAATATCCTCTAATCTGTGAGTTGCCTTTTCACTTTTTTATCGTATCTTGAGAAACAGAAATATTTAATTTTAATGTTGAATTTATCAGTCTTTTATTTTGTGGTTATTGCTTTTTGTCTAGTTTAAGAAATCTTTCCCTACCCCAAGGCCACGAAGATATTGTCTCTTACATCATCTACTACTAAGCACTTTTCAAATGAATGTGGTAACAAATGTTTTTATGTCTGTAGAATCAGTATGAAAAGCATAAAGAAGTAGAAGCTGCTCAGGGGGTAAAGATTCTCGGAAAAGACCTGGAGAAAACACTGGCAGGTTTACCTCTCCTGGTAGCTTATAAAGAAGATGAAATCCCTGTTCTTAAAGTAAGTTCATTAGATATAATTTTTTTTTCTTCAAAACTATTCAAGTTCTGCCCTGTGTCAGCAGCACACATACTAGGAGTGGTGACGAAAACATGCAGCTTTGTCTTTGTGAAGCATGTTGTCTGTCGCTGCCTTAGCAAACTTTTTTTTTTCCCTGTCCGCCTCCCTTTAGCAAATTTGATGCTTTTAAATTAGTTTGTACAATTATATGATTTGGCATAAATATTTATATACACTAGAATCCTAAAATGTGCATTTTATTCAAGTAAAAAAAACAAGTCAGAAGCTAGTTGTTTGTTTTATTTTAGATACCATTATATGTAGACAGAATTGAAGAAAATCATATGAGGTACTGGGAGTCATTTTAAAGCCTGTTTGCCCATTTGTAGGAGCAGTTGGCCCAGGTCCAGCATAGTTTCACAAAAGCAGACTTTGAGTCAGTTTTTTTGTTCTCTTGCCAAAGAAAAAATACAACTGTTACCAGCACGTGGCTCTTGTGGGCTGGGGGCCACCTTTTTTCTTTACGCAGCATCAGGGAATCTGCCATCTTTGGGCCTGTGAGAGCAGGGCAGGCATGCCTCTTTGGCCAGCCCCAAGTATGGAGCAGCCTTCTGTGTCTTTATTTAATGGCTTTGATGTGCTTATTTTACTTGTTTCTGGTCAAAATCTCTTCATCTCCAGAGGAGCAGTGATGAAGGAAAGAGCTGCTGAGATCATGAGATTAGGTTAAACAATCAAGCCAGAGCTTCTGGGCTACCATAACACATTACATTCATGTGGTACTTTTAAAAGATTATTCTTATCTATTCATTGTGCTACCCATCTACAGTATTTGCCAAGTGGAGCAGAGGTTAAACATATTTCAAAGTTAGTAAACCTAAGACACACAAAGGTGATGTGGGATACATTCAGGGTATGGCCCCCAAAATCTCCTCCTCCATTCCAGCACAGGTTCTGTTATGCCTTGCTCTAAGCCTTAGTTTCGTATTTTCAGATGAGTTCGTAACCAGAAAAGCAGTACAGTTTAATTCTAGGCTGCTGAGGATAGAGTTGTGTTGACAACCTTGTCAAATCTGTTTCTTTTCAAGGATGAATTGATCCATGAGTTAAAGCAGACACTAAATGCTATCAAATTGGAAGAAAAAGGAGTTTACGTCCAGGCATCTACACTGGGCTCTTTAGAAGCTCTACTTGAATTTCTGAAAACATCTGAAGTGCCCGTAAGTAATCGTACCCAGCTGCACAAGTTGGTGGTGGTTGTGGTGTGTGGTGCTGTTACTGTTACCTGACACATACAGATAAACCCGGAAACTCTCTTTTTATAGTATTCAGGAATTAACATTGGCCCAGTCCATAAAAAAGATGTTATGAAGGCTTCAGTGATGTTGGAACATGATCCTCAGTAAGTGATTCTTCTGCTACGAAGGCTTTCACCTTCTTAAAACTGTCCTCTATGACAATGAATGATCTTTAATGTGTTTTAATCTTTTAGGTATGCAGTAATTTTGGCCTTTGATGTGAGAATTGAACGGGATGCACAAGAAATGGCTGATAGTTTAGGAGTTAGAATATTTAGTGCAGAAATTATTTATCATTTATTTGATGCCTTTACAAAATATAGACAAGACTACAAAAAACAGAAGCAAGAAGAATTTAAGTAAGTTGGTGTTTTTATTTACTTTGGATCTTTGCTAATTAAGTTAATTAAGAATCACTAAATTTCAAAAAGGAGTGTAGACAACAAAAGTGTGGCATTTGCTCATCTACGAGGTTGCATCCCGAAGCATGTAACAAACCAGAAGCCCAGCACACTGGGGACATTCCAGCAGTCTGTGAACAAGTCCTCTCTGTGGTCTTTCAGTTTATTTTCAGCTGGCAGACTTAGGTCTCATTGATGGGTTAGTAGTTGCTAAATTTGGCTGCTTTATCTATCTGGGATTTCATGGAATGGAGATAACAAAAGTAGAGTGTGGAAAACTAGGAAACAAGGTGAGGGCTCCTGTGGAGGAGAAGTCCCTTCCTCTGGGAAACATTCGGAGTGCTCACAGTGCCCACACCCCACAGGTGCTAGAGGAGTCAGCAGGGAAGCAGGCCGGGTCCCCCGCTCGTGGAGCTCAGAGGCTTGCTCTCATTCAGAGAGAACCAATAAATGTATGAGAAGTGGGGATAAGTGCAAAAAAGCAGAGTAAAGCAGGGAAGGACCTAGCTAAGTAGAGCAGTGGCTACAGGTAATAATGTGGTTGGAGAAGGCATCTCACCTCTTTAGATCTCATTGGAGTGGTGATCTGAAGGAGACAGAGTAAGCCACACAGGTCTGTGGGCAGTGGCCATGCAGAACAGTAGCACTGTGTGGCAGGATTGGGTTCAAGGGTGGAGGTAGCCACACTGGCTGAGGCAGAGTAAACCGTGGGGAGAGTGGTAGAAAACGAGGTCAGAGAAGCTGGCAGGACCCATAACACATAGGGACCAAAGGCCACAGGAAAGTGTGAGATTTTTCTATGAGTTGTGCAAGATATCATTGCTGAGGTTGTATGGTCACAATCAGATTGATTATTAACTGCCGTTATTTGGACTGTGGGTTGTTAGGGAGTCAATGGCAAGAGCCTGTCAGGAGGTTTCCATAGTCCCGGCAAGAGATTTAAGTGGTTCACATCAACATACCACAGGGATACACTTTTAAAGTAAAGCTGATTGGTAAATAATAGGATTTAGATTGGGATATGCTCACTTAGATCATGAAACCTGAAGTGAGAAGAATTACATTTGATCAGGAAGACTGCTAGATACCATTAAAGCACTTTAAGCATATGCTTGATAAGCAGGGAAATTAACCTTGTAGCAGCCTTTTGGATGGATCATTGACTTGGGAACATGGTGGAGAAAAGAAAGATATGCTTTGATGTTTGCAAGGTCCCCAAAATAGACCCCTGTTTGGTCCTCTGCCAAACAGACCTGTCCCAGGTGCTGCTGAGTCTGAGGTCTGAGGTCTTCAGGGGCTAGGTTCAGCCTCTTAGGCTGGGCAAAAAATGCTCCTGTGATACAGCATTACCGGCTCGGACTTTTTAAGAGAAGAGAAAATGAAGGAAGCACCACAGGAATAGGGGTTCCTGCGACCAGCAGCCTGTAGGGTCTGGCCTGCTTCTCTCACATGGCCTCCGAGGAAAGCTGCTTTCATCTAATGGGAAAAGCCTCATGTTTGTTTGCATTTGTTTTCTCATGTTTAAATGATTTGGGGAGCTTAAAAATACTTTTCCTTTTTTCCTTTCAGGCACATAGCAGTATTTCCCTGCAAGATGAAAATCCTCCCTCAGTATATTTTCAATTCTCGAGATCCAATAGTGATGGGGGTGACTGTGGAAGCAGGTCAGGTGAAACAGGGGACACCCATGTGTGTCCCAAGCAAAAATGTAAGTTCCAGTTATACTTAACATTTTGGGGGTTATTTCTTAAAGCAGTAAACGGGGGCCCAGGAGTGATGGCAGCACAGCTTTGTGCCTGCAGTTCACAGTACTGTGCAGCACATTTCACATGGTGCCTCCCTCTTAGCAAATGTTTACGTGTCCTTACCTCAGCAGGAAGAGAGTGGTGGAAACAAAACTGTTAAAACAAACGGTGCTTGTCATCCTCTGTTATATGTCCCTCATTATTGGTAAATATCTGTGTTCCTTAGTCAGTGCTGATTCTTAGCACCTGACCTCATTGCTTCCTTTAGGTTGCAAGGTACAGTTATTTTGTTTAATTTCGAAAAGATTCAAGCCTACTATAATGAAAACCCATATACATTTCCTCCAGGTCAGCATACGTAAGACAAATCAACATTACTTCAGCAGTATCCTGTCATTTGCAGTCCTGGTCTGCCTTTCACCAGTTGCCCCAAAGGTGTCTGTAGTAACTTCATCCGACCTGCCACTGGGGCCCAGTGCACTGCATTGGGCTTTACGTTGGTGCCTCAGTCACAGCACTCTCTCATCCATTTTGAAGAGTCAGCCCAGTTGTTTTACGAATGATCCCTCCACTTGGTGTGTTTCCTCCTGACAATGTGCATGGAACCTACACAGGTGCTGTGTGTGCTTTTCCATCACATGCTGGCGATGCCCACTCTGACTCCCTGGGAAGGTGCTAGCTGCTAAACAGCTCCCTTAGAAAGACAAATCTTACCCCTTTATAATTAGTAATTACTAAGTAACGTCTGGGGTACTTGGAGTTCCCGTGAACATCCTGTGTCTCAACAACCTTTATCCCAGTGGCTTTCATACTTACAGGTTATTCTTGCCTAAGTGAATTATTACATACATGGTTACAAAATTGTGATTTCTCTTTCCTCCCCACTTCTATAAAGAACCTTCTTCCCATTGACCTTTTTATTCAGTATCCCATAGACTGCGTTGTGGGGTTTTTTTGTTTGTTTACTTGTTGTGAAGTGTCATAATCCATTACCATTATTCTTTTTGATACTCAAATTATCCCATTTGGTCAGTAGGAGGCCATTCAAGCTGGCACCTATGTCCCTGCCACATAGTACTTTGAGCATTTTCTTCCTTTCTGGTGCAGTGAGATGCTCCAGGCTCATCTAGTACTTTCCCTGCCCCAGACCTGGTTCTTTAGAAAATGGCACTTAGAAATTGTCATTGTTTCTATACCATTTCAGTGGACTGAGCTAGGGCATTTATTTGCAGTAATTATTTTGTGTGGTTTTGGCCTCCCAAACCAAACCCAGCTCTCCCTGTTTTCACTCTTACTCTCCTGTCTTTCTCCACAAAGCAAGCAGGGTTTGTTTTTCCCACAAACTCCAAGATCATTTCACTTATCTGCTCACAACTTGTCATCCTTAACCTGCATCATGTGTCCTTGGCTACCTTTTCGACTTTGTCCTCACTGACTGCTTCAGGTAATTCGTGATTCAGAACCTTTGTGCCTGCTGTTCTCTCCTTTTAGGGTGCCTGTCACATGAAAGGGTAGAGCAGAAATAGAAACGACATTGGATCAGTTGAGCACTTGTAAAGTTTCACAAAGCACATCAGGAATCTCCTTTCATCCTTACAAAGCATCTTGCGGATGGCATAGGGTATGCAGTGGTGCCAGCCCTAGTTTGCCAATGAGAAAATTATGCTGTGGAGACCTTATGTGGTAAATGCAGGATCATACTGCTAGGGCTTTTAAAATGTGCTCTCTTGCTCCAGTTCTTATTTCATCTGTGTAGTCATGGCGCCTGTGACAGGCATGAATGCCTCTACATGCATTGTGTTTTCTGTTCTTATTTCAGTTTGTTGACATTGGAATAGTAACGAGTATTGAAATAAACCATAAACAAGTGGATGTTGCAAAAAAAGGACAAGAGGTCTGTGTCAAAATAGAACCTATCCCTGGTGAATCTCCCAAAATGTTTGGAAGACATTTTGAAGCTACAGATATTCTTGTCAGTAAGGTAAGTATTTCAGCAAAAGTGGCACATTTTAAGTAACGGGGAGTCAACTCTTTCCTGGTTACCTGTATTCAGTAGCTCTGAGCACTTAAGTTTGAACTTGGAGAATCTGATGGGACTGGTTCCTTCACTAGGGCTTGATTGTAGTAGGGCCTTGTCTTTGTTGAGGAAGGTGCCCCCCTGAGTAGAGCAGCATAGCAGGGAATGCCAGGACTTCAAGATGCCCTTCTGCCTGACTCGCCTAACAGATGTGGTGCTGGGCTTCTGTTCCCTTAGGCAGCCAAGCACTGCTCTTATTTCTGCTTATGCTTTCTTCATAATGAGCAGCATCTGGGCCACATGCTTTCTTTGGCATTTGTTACCTTCTGTTGACCCTGTTTATGCCTCGGGCATTGCAGATCAGCCGGCAGTCCATCGATGCACTCAAAGACTGGTTCAGAGATGAAATGCAGAAGAGTGACTGGCAGCTTATTGTGGAGCTGAAGAAAGTATTTGAAATCATCTAATTTTTCCACATGGTGCAGGAATCGGAGTAAATGCAATATTATGTTGTAATATCACCAACAAAAAACAAGACAAAGAATGGAACTGGACACTGATGGACTTGAGTACAGAAGGAAAAAAATAGGTGTATAAAATGTTTTCCATGAGAAACCAAGAAACTTACACTGGTTTGACAGTGGTCAATTACATGTCCCTACAGTTCCAACGTGCCTGTTCACTCACCCTTCCTTTTCCCACCCTTCTCTACTTGGCTGCTGTTTTAAAGTTTGCCCTTCCCCAAATTTGGATTTTTATTACAGATCTAAAGCTCTTTCAATTTTATACTGATTAAATCAGTACTGCAGTATTTGATTAACCAAGCTTCTGCAGATTTTGTGATTCTTGGGACTTTTTTGATGTAAAAAATTATTTATGCATATTCTTCCCACAGTGATATTTCCAGCATTCTTCTGCCATATGCCCTTAGGAATTTTTTAAAAGAGAAAATTAGGCATTCTGATATTTTATCTGCTTTGTGTGAAACCACGGTGTAAAACATAGCTGGCTGCTTTTTACTGCTTGTATAGTCATGAGAGTCCATTGTAATCATCACAGTTCCAAACTTCCAATAAAGAAAAAACAGACAACCAGTGAGCTCTGTTAGGCTTCCATGTTAGTGTAGCTTCTCTCCCATGGGTCATCCTCTTCAGAGTAAGAATTATTTTATCAGCTGTCATACCGTGTACACTAGCACATGGTAATAGAAGGGATTTTTATATATTACTCTTGGTCTACTCTGTTCTAGAAAATCCTACCATGCATACATTTTCTGATGAGATGAGTAAGCAATAATAGGAAACTGATTAACTGTATTTGGGCTTAAGTGCTTTTCCTGATGAGTGTGGGGAGTGGGTCCAAGTGAACAGGTACTCCTTTCCCCAAATTAAGAAACCTGTTAGATCTGTTACCAGAATTTCACACTATTTATACAGTGTTGAAGTCTACATGGGGTGTGTGTTTGAGGAAAAAGTTCCAAGTATTCACTAGCATAGGATTATAAATTATATTTTTATTTTTAAAAAGTGTTATGGTATACATACAGCATAGAAAAATATTTTATATATGTCTGCAAATCTGTACGAAAGTTTCTCAAGGGCCAGTAGAGACACCACCACCATCTATCAAGGATATATAATTTTCCCAGGAAAAACAACCTTCAGGTGGGTGTGTTCTAGTTTAAGATATGTAAATTTCTCCACATGGAAGAAGTAAAGATTTTCTTAATCATGCTTGGAGATAAGAATGATAAGATGGTTTAGAAGCTTTACCCTTTCTTGGAACAAGTAGAATCCCGGTCTGGGACCTCTCAGGAATTTCAAAGCTTTTAGCACGGAGCCTGTAACAGTCTGGCCTGGACGTTTTTCAGCCTTTAGGGTAATAAACAGTAGCTGCTTCCTAGAGTTGAGTTTTTAAGGATTCACAAAAAGGAGCCTGTACAAAATATACATATAGTTCTTTATTAAACAACTGTAAACACTTCACTGTAAAAATCCATAAAACTTTATAAACAAACATTTGTAAATAGAATCTATGCTACAGTAAAAGAATTCACACAGTTATTTACATGCAATACTGACAAATTTGGCACTCTTCAAAAAGAAATGTACAAAACACTTGCTTAAATTTAAAATTATAAAAACTCAGCATTACTATCATGCACTTTGCAAATACCTCACAAGCACTTATGGCACAGCTAGCGGAGAGCACCAGGCTCCCTGGTAATATTTATGTAACTTTTAATGTGCTTCCGTAAGTTTGCTGTAAAACCACCTGAACATTGTCAAGAATAAAGTCAAACGCCATATTCCAAACAGATTCCACCGATTGTTGCATCAACCTGAAAGGTGGGGGAAGAAGAAATATCGTTAGGAAAGAGCCCTAAGACTAATTCCTTCAATTGACTTTGGGGAAATAAAAAAGCTAGAACACTCAAAAATAATTCTTATGGTTTAAATCATATACTACATAAACCTCGAGGGCAACAATCTCATTTTGACCTTATTACTGAGTCAGCAGTACGGCATTTCTTTCTCCAATATTCAAACTAAAGGGCATCGCTTTTTCATTAACCCTAGAGAACACTTTGCAAGAAAATTTAAAACTTGCTCAGTACAACCTCAACCATTGTGACATGTCTTTTTTTCCCTTCGATAAAAATACTGAATTACCTTTTCATGTATTTTATAACTAGATCCAGTTTTTCCAAATCTTTTTCCTCTATTAGATCAGTACAGTATTTCACAACTTGCAGAATGTCTTCTTCCATTGGATCTAAGGAGGGGAAAAACCTCAAATGAGGACCAATGTATTTTTTTGAAAGAGAAAAGGCAGAGGTCTGTAGGGATAAAGGAAAACTACATTTCTACAACTATATCACTAAACTTATAGCTATCAAAAGAATGGGCTACAGTAAGGAACTTTTCAAAGCAAGCCCCAGAATTTAAAAGATTATGGGTAGAGCTGGTTTGAGCTTATTAGAGTTAGAAAAATTAGTTTTAATGTACATAGTTTAGTTGTTCACATTCTGAAGTCACAAGATCACTATATCCCAGTCTTGGGCCATCCAACCACAAGATAAGCCAACCTGAAATAGTAGTGATCCATTCTTTGAGCAAGGTCTTCACATCATTGAACTCAACAGCACCAGCTAGGTTGGGTGCTGGGGGTCTAACACAGCCAGATGCATCAGGCTGCAGACTGGGAAGGCCTGGCACACCTGAGGTGGAGGCAGAGTGTTCTTCCTGTTAAGAAAACAAGGACAAAAGTGCTATATTTACACATCAAGTACAGTAATATCTGATAAAGGCCAAAGTTTAAAAAGCATTTAAAAAAATTACCAGGGGCTTCTCAGCAGCAGCACGTCCTTCATGTTTTAGAAACCCGTCGATTAATTTCTGGGGACTCCCACAGGCCCCTGGCAGAGTTTTCGCAGGACTGTTAAGTAGCTTGTTTTTCAGAGGGCTCTGAATCTTTTGGGGGGAACTGATGGGGTTTTTTTTCTTGCTTTTTTTCTTATCTTTCACTGCTGCTGGCTTTAGCTGAAGTAAAGGATTCTTTGGCACTAAAAGATGATGAATATATAAGATCTTCAACAAAATGAGTCTCAATAGTGCCATGGGTTCTCTTTCCTCCCAAATACAATAGGCCCCTTCACCTGGCCCCCACCACATGCACCCTACCCCGCACCTCCTGCCAAGAGTGGGAGGTGGCGAATGGGGCAATGGCTGAAAGTGCATTCCTTCTGCCTCTCACTAATTTGTCCTTGGACATGGTGCTTAGTATAATGGGTGATCATAAGAATTAAATGAAAATTCAGCTGGCGAAGTACTTAGCATAGTACCTGCTACACTGTAGGCTCAATAAATGTTTTTTAATAGAAAATGTGGGTTTCATTGTATGTGATGCATGTCCAGAAACCTTCAGCTTTTGTGTTTTGAACCTACATCCTTTCTGTGTCAGTCTCTAGAGGACAACTAGCTTGACAAGTATTCAAAAGAATTTTGGTAATATCTTATTCAGATTCTGTTTTTACAAAAGTAAACAATGGTGTGTTTAAGTCAAGAAAGTTTACAGATGTAAATCCCACTAGGCCTATGACAACACTTACCCAATTTGTATATTTCACTCTAGACATTCCCCTAATGTGAAAAGCTCTTAAGCTGACTCACAGCTTAGACTTTGGCCATCATATACTACAATAATTATATACAAAAGCAATTTCATTTCTCTTCATTTTTGTTACATGCCACTTCCAGGCTTACCAGATGTGCTGGCTGGCTGCCGGTGAGCGCTGTTCTCTCCCTGCCTTTGTCTTTGATCATATGCTGCTTTCAGCTCCTTCTGAAGCTCAGCAGGAAGGGCAGCAAACACCTCAGGGTCCACCTAGTGGAAAAAAGGTCAAAATGAAACCTGAGTTAATTCTAAATGGTAGCTTTTGTTTCAAATCATACTTATCTGTATGAATTCTTAGTAGGTCCTCAATCTTCAAAATGTTCAGGGTAAAAGTAAGGAATTAAAGTTAGCATACTGACTCACAGGGAAAAATACTGGTAGAAAATGGGCAGCAAAACAAGAAAAATAGGGACTCAGGTTGTTACTGTCCCTGTGTATGATTGCACGTCTCCACCCTTTTGCACTGAAGTGTGGCCCAGTGATCTGCCAATGAAACAGGAGCAGAAGGTGTTCCTTTCCTACTTTTGGACAGAAGCTTTAAGTACCCACACACCATACCCTCCCCTCTACCTCCGTCACCAAGCTCAGCTGCTCCAGGGAGAGGCTGCTCTGTCAGTCTGCATGTCCTGCAGATGAGCTGGAGGATAGCCAACCCGTCCTCCCACCGTCCCCCTCAACAGACATGGGGTTAGCTACTGAGAACCACGGTGCAGAGGAGAAGGGATGAGGTATGCCCTGACATGGAGTAGGAAGGGGGAGAATACTGAATGGCAGGATGTGCCTCAGTTTACCTTACCTGTGAAAATGCTGGAAGGGCTATTACACTTATTCCTGTGTCACTGTTAGGTTCTTGAGTTTCTGGTATCTGCAACAAAACTGTCCCAACTGGCTGTGGCAAAATTCCGGTATTACAGCCATTTATGGGTTCTTTCTTTCTGTCACCATGTGGGTCTCCTTGCTGAAGAGCACGAACTTGCTCTACTTGTTCCCGGAGATCAGGTGGAAGTGCTTCTAAAACGGACTGATCGAGCTATAAAATACCAAACACCTGAAGGTAAAGCATGCTCAGAGATGACGTGTTTGGGGGAGTAAATGTACCACTTTAATTTGAACGTCTTGGAGAATGAACATAAGGTTCAGACCTAGGAAAGCCACCACTCCCAAACCAGCAGTTTTAGAATGTCCTGATCTTTTGCCATTCAAGCCTGCGTAACGTGTGGAGTCTGGAAATGACAAGTTTTTACTACTGACCATGACTACACGATCAGGTAAGTCCAAACATTCTAATGCAATGTCCCTACAGACAGGTGGTGCCTTTTTCAAGCTCAAATCTTAGATCCCACCCATGGGCAAGGGCCAGTGCCTAAAATATGTTAAATTTCTGGGATAGATAACAGAGTCCTGGGTTAGAAGTTTACCTTTCAGATGGAAAGACTACCCCCAAATACAAATAATTCTCCTGGTTTGAGAGCAGCAAGCTGGAAGAAAGGATTTCCAGAAGCTCACTTTTCTCCAGCTTGCAGACCAGAATCCCTTGCTCCTTTGGCCAGGTCCTCCCTCTGCCAATCCGTGCACATCCAGCCCTTTGGAAACATACAGGCAGTCTTCAAAAAGTTGATGGAAAGATTCGTATCATCTTTTAATTCTATTTTTCCACAAACTTTCTGAAGTGCGCTCGTACAATTCCATAAACTGGGTAGGCCAATCTTATCCCACCAGGAGCAACTATTTTTGGAACTCTGTCACCAGCAACCGGGACCCAATGTAAGCATATCATAATTTCACCTTTCCCTAGTCCTACAGCCAGTATTTACATCTCCTTCAGCCTCCTTCCACGTAGGGGAACACAGGGCCACAAAAAACCTTTCCCAATAAAGCTTAAAAGTGCTATCTTATTTTCAAGGAGCAAAGGATGCCAAAAGTATCTATAACATTTACAGCTCATACAAACTGAATTAATAGCTTAGGTTATGAAAATCATTCACTCTACTGAGAGAACTATTTGCAAATGCTGCAAAACCCTTTGACATAAAGCCTCTACTTTATACTGATCACCAAAGCTGCTTTACTGAATAGACTAAGTCCACATGATTACCATGGTCACGGACAGAAGCAGTTAACAGGACTCCCTTTCAACCATGATTTACAACTTGCAAGAGTTGCACATCTTTGCAAAAGCACTATTTTTCACCTAACCCAATTACTGCTCATTTAGAATTCAGCAATGTTCTGATTCACCCTAACAAGTGGCCCTTTTCTTGGTTACACTTAAGAAATGAAAGATTTCATTTTTCATTTGTAAGCTACTTTTGAACTTATATTTAGGAGTATAAAAATATACCTGGGAAGGTGACGGGACCTCTATACTCAGGTTAAGTCTTGATTGTACACTGACGGCGGGAGAGTGCAGACCATTCTGTTTCCCTGAAGACTCAGCTTTGCTAGTATCAGGACTGATACTTGCTGGCAGATGTGTAGAAAAGGTGCAAGTTCTAGAGGCAGATGATATTTCTAGATCCATAGCAGCCAGAAATACTACAAGTACAGAAAACACATAAAATAGCCTCTTCAGATTATCGGGGTGGTGGGGGTGGGGGAACACTTTAATCCCTGACTGTTTTCCTTCCATCCATTGCAAATAAAACTCCTTTATTATTAGATCCATAATTAAGAATGTAAATCTGTTTCTTAAAAAAAATCACATAGAACCATGCCAACTTAAAAATTTACTGCCTTTCAAGGGCATAAGGAATACCAAAACAAGAACCATGCTGATGACCACCAACCTTCCTCATGCTCCTCTTCTATGGATTTCTTAGTTTTCTGAACTTGGAAGAGATCAAGAACAGAGTGTGACCCACCAGGAAAGTGGCTTGACTGAATTGATGGGCAATTGGAACATGTGGAAAGTTTCAAATTAGTTGGAACCAGCTGATTCACTTGAATCCCAACCTAGAACCAGAATAAGGATACATTTCTTAAGAAACTAGAGTGAAAATATGAATTCAATTAAGTAAAATTCTCAGCTAATACATTTTTGTTATCTTTTGGATCTCATTTCAAGAATAAAAGGATAAATGAAAGTACTCAAACAGCCTTCTATAATGATTTATTACAAAAACTGCTTCTAGACTAGTTAGTGAGCAGTTACTCATCTTAATCTTAAGAATATTCAATTGTACTCAAATATACTGTCAGAAAATCCAAATAAGTGGAATACTATATTCCACCGATGCTCTCTAATCAACTAAGGTTTGAAAATAGGATTTAAAAAAAAAACAGTGGACAGCCTACTTTGTAACTTTCACTTTTCTTTTTAAAAATGAAGTATTCCACGATAAATAAACAAACAAATAAAATGAAGTACTTTTCAAATAAAGAACTGGGGACGAGCAGCTGGCACACTGCAGCTCACCGCCTGCCCCCCCACCCCCAAAACTTTATTATGACAGTATTTCAGGGAGAAGTTTCAATAATGTTTGGGTTAGTGACTTTAATCCTTCAACAAACCACACAGTAAGCCAAAACAAAACAAAAACTACCCTTCTCTTGTGTGTGCACACACACAACTAAACCTGCAAAGTTTAATCTTCAACTAAGAAATCTGGGCTGGCCAGTTACGTCGGTTGGTGTGGTGCTAACAGCAAGGTCAAGGGTTCAGATCCCCATACCTGCCAGCCACCAAAACCCACCACCACAAGAAGAAACCTAAGGTTTTGGCATTTTGATGGCATCTTTCATGTGTCTGTTGTTTCTCTCTAGATCATCATACTACAGACAGTACATTTCTGATTAAAAAGAACCTTAAAGCTACAAGATTTATAGATTCACATTCCTCACAGCCCCATCTAGTTCTGAGAACAGGAAGAACAAGATAATAAATGTAAAATTAGCCCTCTGTTAATTAAAAGAAAGGTACTATAAAAATCTAAGATATAAAATTATTATTCTAGGCAGAAAACAAAGAGCTTTCATAACAAATCTGACTCTTCTCTGAAAACTATAGGAGAAGACTGGGTAAGAAAGTCAGAGATTTCTTGTTTCTCTTCTTGAATTATATCAAGGGCACTGAAGACCTGCATATAAGCCCTCCACACCCCACCATGACCATTCTCAGACCAATCCCCAAATGAGAAAAACAGTAAAGAAAGAATTTCAAAATGTTACACACTTACCCCTCTCATATCCGATATATTTAGTTTCATTGCATGAAACATGTTTAGTGTAGCCTTTCCAATTACTTTTGCACTATCAGTTGCCTGGTCAAGAGTTACAGTCCTGTAAGTGATAGAATTACTTTTTTAAAGAAACAAAAACTACATTCCTGATGTATTCACTAATACCTCTAAGTTCACTAGTATGGAACTGTTTAAAGAGTTACAGAAAAGTTGTAAATAATTACAAAAAAGTTCATAAAAATGAATGAGATCGTCTCCCTTCAAAGAAGACAGTAATACCAAATTAATTACAGTGCCAGCAAGGTGGAAAGAAAAATTAAATAGAACACTGGGACTTCAAGGTAAAAAGTCTAATGGAGACCTGGCCAACTAAAAATAAGTTGAAATTTAGAAAAAGACAGATTTTAGTTAATGCATATACAAATATATACATATTTTGCAACTAAAGCATGACTGTATGGGAAGTGTAATGTTTTAGATTCTAATAGAATCCAAGATTACCTACGTTGAGGTATAGTTAATATTCTGACGAGAAGGACGAGTTCTCTGCCTTTTTTTTTTCTTTTCTTTTTTTGCAGCTGGCTGGTTTGGGGATCCGAACCCATGACCTTGTTGTTTGTTATAAGGCTATGCCTAATTATTTTGGTTCTTGACCCTCCTTTTGTTATTTTTAAAAGTAAAGCCACTGAATAATCTCAACATTTGAATATGCTCATTGTCATTACAATTCCACTTTCTCTAAGAGGCTCTATAAATAAATCAAAAAATGTGTGAACAACTTTGACAAAGGAAACATGGTAGTAGCCTATCTAAAACCCAGAAAGACCAGGATATGTGATTCTTAGATTTTTTGTGTGTGCACAAGGATTGAGCAATTTTTAGATCTTTAAGAACTCTTGCAGGAGGACCAGAGGATCCACCAGCATTACGAATTGCCAAAAATGTGCTGCACTCACCCACCATCTCCTTCAGAGCCTTTTGGGCTTCTCTGGTATGAGCAGGGTGTCCCATTGCAAACAGAGAATTACAACTCCATAACAGATTAATAGATTACTACCAGTTCTCTTTCCAAGGGAAAATTATTTAATTTTTTTGATGATCCTTTCCATGTATCTC
This sequence comes from Cynocephalus volans, assembly GCF_027409185.1. Classification (NCBI taxonomy): domain Eukaryota; kingdom Metazoa; phylum Chordata; class Mammalia; order Dermoptera; family Cynocephalidae; genus Cynocephalus; species Cynocephalus volans. The sequence continues at coordinate 95,180,106 of NC_084473.1, read as the reverse complement.
TAACAAATAAAAGTTCCAGGCCTTAAAACAACAGATTATATTCCTAGAAAAGGCATTATAATTTGGATCTGCTTTCCCACAGAAACTATATTTAAAAAGATAATTATATTCCTGATTAACACTATATTTAAGTCCTACTCGAAATATGTGTACATCATATTTATTAAAGTAGGTAAATATAACAGTTCAAGATAGTCAATTTCATAAAAATGTATTTTATAAATTATGTTGTTTAATGTGTAGTTTATCATCCCTGTTTTCATGAACAAATGCATTAGTGATAAACTTGGGAGTTTCGTGTTTGAAAATAGTCATCTCATGACTTAGCAATATCACCATGTACATGAATGTAATGTATATGGTTGGTATGAGCTTACCTTTAATTAAACTATATAAGTCTGAATTACTATACTGAAACTTCCCTCAGGGATAAAGTTCCACCAAGTCCACGAACCCTAACAGTCCCCCTGGTCTGCAGGTCTGCAGCCATTTCCTTTCTTCCTGTCCATGCACCAAAGTTAACAGCCTGAAGACCCCAGGGAGAGGCTGCCAAAGCTCAGGATTCCCCAACAGGCTAACCTCCGTGTGCATGTGACTGGCCAAAGCTGAGTGTGGTAACCTAAGTTCAATGGCCTTGGGCTAAAGCCTGGTTCTTCAGAATGTCAAATAACACCAGAATTTACAGGTCTTTATTCAGACTCTTCCATGGTTTTATCTTCTACTAATTATGATAACCCAAAATGAAACAATTACCAGTATTCTTTTAAAAATATGCTTACCTAGTAATATTATCACAAATTCCATGGCCTCCAAATTTTGCAGTTTCTATAGGGGCCCCTGGCTTTCGTACCATGATTTTGAGAGTCAGGCGTTTACCCTTCATGCCAGCAGCTTCAAGTCGTCTTTGAATTTCTTCTGAAAGACTCAGAAGAAAACCTTCTGCCTCTTTTGGCTACAGGACAAACGTGGAAAAACTTCCATATTATTTTCCTATGTACCTAACAAGTCTTCTCAAGTATTTTATCTTTTAATGTTAAACATGTCATTTGTTATTCTGCTAAGCACTTATTAAAAATAAACATTCTATGTACCCTTAGCTATATATTAAATAAAAATACCCATCTTCCCAACAAAGCAAAAGTAATGAGTACTTTAAAGGAATTTTTCCTTTCTTATTTTTCTATGCCATTGTTAACCTGTTGAAATTCTTTTATATTTATGTCCTTATTAAGCTAATGTCTGTGAATAAAATGTGCTCCCTAACGCTGTGTCCTGCATTGCTGTGTACAGCCCAAGCACCATCTCCATTCTTAAGGACTCGTGAGTAAGTTTCAAAGAGTAGGCACAATGGGAGATTCATCAAATTTCCAATTCTTATCTTATGGTGGTGTTTGCTGACATAAATTCCAAAGACATAACCCAATCCAAATACGTATTCTGAAGGAAAAGGAAAACTACCCAACCATCTGTCCCAGAAGAATTAATAATGAGTTAGCTGAAACTTACTTTTAATGACAGCTTAAAAAGTATTTCAATGCTAAAAATACTTTTTTTTCTTCACTGGAGATCAGAATAATTATAATCTCAAGTTCTCTAAGAACTTACTCTAAAAGCATAATTTTTGAGTATCTTTCCCCAAGATCTGGGTTCCCTCAGCCTTATCTGGGGCTCTACTTTACCAGCATTGCCTCCAAACACTTTCTTGAAACTCTGGAAATACCAACAGTCATAAGACTTAATTTCAAGCATCAAGAGCTTTATGGTTTAGTTGGAGAAACAGGACTATGTAAAAATAAAAGGAACATAAGGTAAAATCTGTGAAGTGATAAGTACCTGGGTAAACCTTATTCCATAGTTGATCTCAGCTGAAACCGATTTTCTTTCCTTTTCAGTTCGAACTGGTCTATCATCCAAACCACGGCAGAACCTATAAAGCATCTGACCTGTTTTGGGACCAAATTCTTTTTGGAGTTTTGCCATGGTCATATACTGCAAGTCTCCACAAGTTTTAATTCCCAAAGATGTCAACTTAGATTCCATTGAACGTCCAACTCCTAGAAAAGGGAATATATATAGTTCTTTAACTATGAAGAATAAACTATTAACAATTTTAGTAATATGAAATAACCATTATGCACAAAACTAAAATAATCTCCTTTAAAATCTGTGACATAACTGAAGCATCTAATATACTGAAAAAGTTTTTACTGTAAAATCATGCTAGTATTGCTATTTCTAGAAATTCCACAAATACGGATGACTAAAGTTATCCAAAAAATATGATTTTTATTTATTTGTAAATAATGTCAAGATTTCTATCTTACAAAATCAACTAATGAAGTAATAGTCTCCTGTTTATACAAGTCTATAGTATGATTTACAGACATAGCAACAATCATAGAACGCTAGGGACTCTACTATGATTTCGGTGACCACCAATTTCACAATGGTTTTAGCCACATTTTCTTTGAATGGGAAATGGAACAAGAATTTACAATATAGGCCTAGATCCAAAATTGTGACTCAGTATCATACTGGACAAAAATAATACCAATGACCTGGGGATGCAGACCCCTAAGCAAACAAATTGGGGGGCATAGGGAAGCAGACATATTTATCAAAAAGATGATCTCCCTGAAGAGATATTAATCCTCCTGTAGCTGGCCCAGCATGCACAAGTCCCTATGTTCTACTTGGCAAGATGCAAGGTTTGAGCTCCACCCAAAGGGTGCTGATGAGTTGTTGCTCTATGCTGGGGTCTTAATGTCCCTCGATTTGCCCTAGAAGGTTTTGAAAATATGCATATTTAGGGTTAGAGTGACCTATGGAAGCTACAAATCTTATTAAAATGGTTCCACACCATCAAATAAATATTTTCGATCAATGAGGCAAAGACTGTATTTCTGGTCTTCTGTAGAACCAAAACAGAGCTCAGAGTGCAGTCTGCCAGCTTCTGCTCATCACTGCTACTGTTACTTCTAACTCCTATCCTCCTGAGTGGTCTTCGGTAGTGGCAAAAACCAGTCTAGTCCAGGTTCTGCCAGGACAGCATTTAGAAGCATTAATGTATGACACAAGGCTGGGAGGTTGTCACCTTTACAAAAGACCTATGGCTGTGGAGGTGGTCCAGACAAGACAATTTATTCCCTGAAGTTAGCTGAAAGGTGTTAAGGGTACTGGCTCCTATCTGTGCCATTTCAAAGTTCAAGTCAGGAGATTTGATTTCCTGTTTCCTATGATACCTTGGATTGAGATCTCAAGCAATGAAGATCTCTGGTGCATTAGGAGGGCTCCTTTTTGTGATGATTCATGGTCTTGATGATTTGTCTGTCACCTGCTCTGAATTCTGGCTCCGGGTCCAAATTAGACGAGCACCTTATGTAGATAACGTGATTCCCCAGATTTATGAGCTATCTTAGGAACTGGTGTCCTGCAACAGAGTGCTGCCTAGTTTCTTCCAATTCATTTATACTCTTACTTCATGTGGCATCAGGAAACATGAGTGCCCACGGGGCATTCTCACAGAAACTTCAGTTGCTCATGAACCAGTGTTTTTAAATATCAGAGGTTATAACTAAGTGGCACGCACTATTCAGAGAAAGTTTCCATTCATCTTTGCACCAAAAGAGATAGAGAATCTGAATAGAGCATCTGAGGAAACATCCCAAGGGCCAGTGGAAAAGAAAAACATCAACATCATCTCAAGTAGAAAACTTGGGGCCCCATCAAGAAGTATCATTTAGGAACAGAGTAGTCTGTCCCTTGCTGGATTATAACATTTTTATATCTTGGTCTTAAATGAACAAATTGAGTTATTAACTCCAGTGGTTAAGGCAACCTTCCTAACCGTGGTACTCTGACTACCGGAGGATTGCACTACCTCTTAGAAGTTGGACTAATGTGCATGGATGCTATCTTTTGCCATTTTAATAATGTCTTTTTAAAATGAATTAGCTCTGCTGTACATGTACATGAACTCTTTGGGTGGGGAAATAGGAGTTTCTCCAGACTTTTAAATTTGTAATAAAAGCAATTTTAAAAAATAAAGTTTTGAATATCTGCATAGTAAAATAAATAAAGTCCAAGTCAGAACAAAGGGCAAGTAAGAATACCAGAGACTCTGGGTTAACAATTAAAAAAAGAAGAAATCCTCCAGAAGAATACCAATCACAAAAAGGTGAGATTCTAAGTGAAACGTATCTGCTGAGTGCTTTTCACGATGAGAAGGAGAAAGCCAAAGGAATGAATAAATCCTGTACTCAGTTGGCCAAAGGTAGACAGACACTTTGCACAGCTATTTGCGTTCAGGGAAGGCTTTTTATCTATTTTTTTCTTCCCACTGTTGTCTTGCTCCCCACCCCCACAATCTGCGCATGATCTTTCCCTAGCAGATCTAGGGAGCCAATCTGTTTTCCCGAACTTGTAAGATTAGCAAGAGGCTATAACAACCCTGGATTAATTGTGTGTGCATATGTTGGGGCAGGGGGGAAACCCACAGTTTTAAGAGTATCTTGAATATATTGGAACAGAATTATTATTCATTAACAGGTGCAAAGGAAACGCTATTACATAAAACTACTAAATGAACCACAATCAGTCTAACCTAATTGAACTGCACCTCTATGGAGGAAGAAAAGCTCTTCTCCATGGAAAGCTCATCTGATGGAATGAAATGGGCCTGAGGTTGAGGTGGGGAAGGCAGGCCCGGGGGTGTAGTCTACCCCTAAACACTATGACTTTGTGTGGGGGCGGAAAAATTAAGCTTGGAGCCAGTGCCAAAACCTTGGCGAGGAGTGCTAGTTTAACTGCATCATCTAAGTGTGTGTTTAGAAGGAAACAAGGGTGTCTCTTAGAAGAAAGTAAAGGCAGGCTCGGGGCCCAAACTGAGGGCAGCCCCCAGGAAAGGAAAAGTGAAGAAAACTGTGCTCGCTTGGAACTGAGTCTCCAAGAAGAGAAGAAAACAAAGATGTGGAGGCTCCTGTTCAAGCAGCTATGGCAAAGACTTGGTATCCTGAAGGGGAACTATGACTCTGGATTAAAAGTGGCCAATTGGGCCGGCCCGTGGCTCACTTGGGAGAGTGCGGTGCTGATAAAAATGGCCAATAACATCCCCTCCCTGGCATCCAGCACTTGGCTGTCCAACACAGACATGGAGGAGTAACAGTTCAAAGAGTAAGCTCATGTGAGCGCTACAGTACATTAGTGCTGCCCAGCACAACGTTCTGCATCGGTGGGGATGTTCTCTGCTGCACTGTCCAATCCAGAAGGCATGTGCCACATGTGGCTACTGAGCATTTGACATGTGGCCAGAGTGCAACTGAGGAAATCAGTTGTTGATTTTATTTTACTTAACTTTAATTAACTCTGAATTTTACTAGCTTCACTTGGCTAGTGGCTACGTATTAGGATGCTGCACATTTTTAAGAACACCTGTGTGCTTGTGGTATTTCTCTGAGAATGGACCGAGAGATGGAAACCACAGACTGCATGCACCGACCTAGCACTGGCTGAACAAGGTTCCAAGGGTCCTTAAATTAAGGGCACATGCATAGGTGAAAAGCCTTGCAAAGATCCAAAGAACACACAGAAATGGTTCTTAGTATTGAAAAAGTTGTTGGGGACAATCCTTTCTTTCATTAGGTAAATAGATCAAATTAAGCAATTTGTTAGAGCCCCCTAAAACAAAACCTTACTATGTATTTTTCCTTCTTACGTAACTATGCTTATTATGCTCAGCACATTTTGTGCTTGGTAAACTATTATTATGAGCCATGGGACCAAAATAAAGTTGGGGGTGAAGAGAGTTACCACTGAATTTCTTCTAGAGAGCAAAGTTTCCTCACAGCATGTTCTATAAGATGTTAAAAGGTACCAAATATCTTTGGGAAATTACTAGTTTTTAACAAATATAAACAGGTTTTTTTTATTATAATAATTCTCAGAACTTTTATTGTATGGCCCTCTACCATGGGAGGTTCCCACACATATGTAAAATCCCTTTTTAAGGAACAGCTTGTATTCTGTGGAGCAAACTTTAGGAAAAGATGGGTTACAATGCCATCTTCAGGACAGGGGTAATAATGAAGGCAGCTGACATTCTGCATACCTGAATGTTCTGTATCAGTCAGATTAAGAATTTGGGGATTTTATAAAAGGCAATAGTTTTAAACACATGAAAATCACATGAACCATTATTATTACCAGCCCTGTAAGACCTGTTTCTGAAGAGAAGAAGGAGCCAATTTCGCGGCCTCTATCTTTTGGATGTCCCTTAGGGAAGTCAAGTTTGTGCCTCAGAGCTTAGCCAGAACATGTAACCTCACACTTGCCTGTCATGAAATAAAGTCTTTCCAGCCAGGAAGCAAATCAGGGTGAATGGCAAAATTATTAGGTCAAGGAGCTAAAACTTCTCTACTTCAGTTTAAAACAACAACAACAACTACAAAATCTATTCAATTTAAAGACAGTGCTTTGGACTGAATTATGTCTTTCCAAAATGTTGATGTCCTAACCCCCAGTACTGCATAGTGTGTCTGCATTTGGACATAGAACCTTTAATAGACATAATTAAGGTAAAATGAAGTCATATGGGTGGGCCCTAATCAAATATGACTGGTGTCCTTATAAGAAGAGAAGATGAGGACAGACACAGAGGGAAGACCATGTGAAGACACAGGGAGAAGACAGCCACTCATAAGTGAAGGACAGAGAAACCAATCCTGCTGACACCTTGATCTTGGACTTCCAGCCTCCAGAACTGAGAGACAATAAAAGTCTGTTGTTTAAGCCACCCAGTCTGTGTACTTTGTTATGGCAGCCCAAGCAAAATAGAGATGACTAGTATAATAATCTTAAACTCAAATTTTACATGCAGTTTTAAATACACTGGTTCCTTCTTATATAAAACTGCAATAAGATATCTTATTAAAACTGCTCAAACTGCATTTTCTAATAAGGTAATTTGCTAGTTTGATTTTATAAGGCTAGTCTTCAAATTATACCTCAAACTGACCATCAAAAATGCCAAACTTCACATTTCTCACATTAATAGATTGTTTTAAGTTATTTACTAGGGGGTCAGGAAGCTTTAAAACTAACCCACCATAAAAGGACGTCTGGGTCACTTAATATTTTATAGCTTATCACAGAAATTTCTAAGTTAGTTCAGATATACTTTTATCAGGCTTTAGAATACACATATAAAAGTACCACCAAATCCATTTTAACAAATAAATGAATTAAAAGACTTTCATTATAAATGTACACTGGACCTTTGCAAAGCTGACATGGACTGCTGTATAACAAATAGGTAATTACACAAAATACAAAATAACTAAATATCCTGCACCTTAAGTGAGGAAGATGTAGATGGAAGTTCTTCAATGTCTGGAGTTAACAAAAACACATTTCATCTTTAGGTTTTACTTTTCCTAACACAGCTAATACATTTTCCACTTTTAAAACTATTTGCTTACTAAATGCAGAAAACTGTCACTAGTCCTGCAGCATTATTTTATAAATAGGACAATCAGTTCTCAAAACCTTAACTTTGGCGTAGAAGTACACTATATTTCAATTATAATTTATTTAAAGTACAAAAGTCAGTTTCATCATATTTGGGATTCTTTAAATTTCATTTTTAGAATCCTTAATCTTGCTACTTGAGAAATACTTGAAGTAAAACCCATTAGAGGCAAAACTAAAATGTAATATATTATGATCTTGATAAATCAATTGAAGGAACATTCAATGCAAAATTCCAAACTTCATTTTTCATGGCACTCAATAATAGATTTTTTAAAATTTTAGTACTTATCTGTGGAAAAAGATGTATTATAAAGCTATAACAAACACTTATAAACGTCTATAACAGATAAAGTTTTTTTAAAAAGATTTGCATTATTTACCTGGTAGACTAGTAACTAGCTGACCTCTGATAAAATCATCTACTTCCTCTGGTTTTAGGTGGTATTGCCCATCTGGCTTTGCTTTTCTAGTTGCCATTCTAGCCAAGAGAATATTAGAGCCTATAAAATTAAAAATTAAAAAAAAAAAGTTCAAGAAATATTCACAATTACTTTTAGAATTTCCTAACAAAGACACCTACAGACAGGTTACCTCTCAAATTTCTAAAAGCAATGAAAATAATATACAGTTTTGATCATTTCAAACAAGGTGTAAAACTGGCAGAATTTAAGCTCCAGATTATAACCAATATGGTTGCTGGACAGAGGTTTCTCTTTGTTCTAAAACAGGTGTCATTTCAGCATCCACCTAGGTGTAGAAATAGAGAAAGTAGTCCTGATCTTAAGAATGGGAGTGTACCCCAACAACTGTAACCAGCCCAGAGCCGCTGCAGGAAGTGCCCCAGGCTATCCCAAGCTGGGTGGTGGGGGGCCTCGGCCTCGGCCTCAGCCCCACACCCCCGACACACACAACCAGCCCAGCAAAGACTGCCAAGCTGCCACAAGAAGTGCCACAAGAAGGCTCCCAAGCTGGGGTGGTGGGGGGCTAGGGCTTTAGCCACACACCCCTAACATCTGCACCCAGCCCAGCAATGACCAAGCCACTGCTGGAAGCCCCTGGTCTCCCATGTGGGAATGAGGGGGGTGCCACAGGCCTCAACCCCACCCCTCCTCCTTCCATCCCATTTCCTTCCCCTTTCCCCTCTCCCCCTCCCTCCCAACTGCTTCACAACATCATAGAATGTAAAAAAAAAAAAAGAACAGGAGTTTATAGGAATTGAGGGTAATGACCAGAAACTAGTTCATTTGCCCAACAACGGATCCAGGCTAGCTAGGGAAATGAGGCCAAAGGAGTGCTACTGCACAAAGGGGAAAAGAAAGCCCAAAGAGCCAGAACATGTGCAGTGGCAACTGAGGGTAGGAGGGTCTTCAAAACATGTAGACGGGCAGTGAGGTCCATGATGCAGGTACAGGCACAGGCTATGAAAGCCATGTCGAGGAAAAGGTGACAGAACTGAGAAGGCTCAGCTGCTAGGTGAGCTTCTGTGCCACTAAAGTCTCCAGATATTAGGGAAGGCTTCCGTCAAGGACATGTCTTGGTTTTATGGAAGACATACATAAAAACTATGTATTTTCCTAGGGTAAGCAGAGATTGATGAAGAGAGAAAGTTCTGGAAAGTCACTCCAAAATTATAAAAGTGGTGAGCATTGGGGAAGGCAAAGCGACTGAGGAGTGGAAATATCAAATGGGATTTCAGCTTTAATTATATGCTTGAACTTAAAAAGAACATATTCATATTATCACTTGTAAATTAAAAACAAGTACCATTATAAACAAACAAAAAACTAAAATTGTGCATGACACTAGAATACAGAATACAGACGGTAAGTCCTAAATGAAATGCTGAGAAGGATCTGTGGACCAACAACAAGAGTAAAATGGCAGGCTGGCCAGTAACTGCAGGGATGCTACAAATGTATTAATAATGTATTTTTATTTTCTGTCACTTACGATGTTTTGACAACTTAAAAATCTTGCTTGTTGCGGAGAGACTGCCCTCCAAGGCTAGCTAATTCCTAAAGGAAGTAAACCACCTACTTGGAAGCGTGCCTCTCATATGCAAGCCAACCACCCCTAACCAGCTCCTTATCAAACTCTTCCAAACCAAGCTAATACCTTCCCTTCCCTAAATCATCCCAGGGCCAAGTGCCAGGCACCTAGAGACCACCCCTATAGCCCAAAGCCTGCCAAAAATAAACTAGCCAATCCTAAATTTTTAAAATAATAATCCCCTGCCCTGCCTTGTCTTTCCCATGTGAACCTCAAGAAAGTCTCTGGCCCAGGCTTTCTGCTGCTCCTCCGGCTTCTGCCTCCTGACTATCCTGGCACTTCCACAGTGGCCTGCATGGCGGGGTGAGCCCCTTCCTCTCAGGAAATGGAATTAATGAATTCTTCTTTCAATGGTATTAGTAGCCTCTCTATGTTGTCACTCAGTCCACCTTTATAAATCCCATGCATACAAAGACAGGGAACTTCAGAGAAAGAAGGGTATGTGGCATATGAGTAACGGTGGAGACAAAACTGGTTCTGCTTTATAAAGAGTGGCAAGAAAAAGGGTATCCTGGCAGAAGGTACTGAGTAGGTTCAGAAAGGAAGAGGTGACTTAGGAAAGCATATGTGTAACAGCAAGAGCTCCTGGCACAGCTGCAAGAGTCAACAGAAGAAGGATAAGTGTGAGAGCAGCCAAGGAAACAAAGGGCAAGGTATAAAGACAGAATGAGGCAGACATGGGGAGAAACTGCACAGTCACTGAGAGCACCAATCAGTGGTGGCGCCTACTAGAATGGAGAGTGTAAAGACAGGAATGCTGGCTGTGCATTCCAGGCGGCTGAAGCACAGAGAGTAACTGAATAGTGACAAGACTCGCATGCGACATTTCACTCCAAACTGCACACCACCACCTGCTTTAAATACAGCTTCTGTTCACTTTTGAAAAATAAATATTGTTTACAAATATTGAATTCAACTCTCATTTTTGAAGAACAAATAAATATTCCAACATTAGTGCAAAGATATTTTCAACCATTTATTGGCATTTCCCACACTTTTATTTCATGTATCGCTAATTGCAGGCAATGTTAAACACTGTTTTAGAAGAGGCCCACCTATGCAATAAGTAGTAAGCTAAAGAAACAAAAAACTCCTTAAAATTAAATGATATTCTAGGATCCTAAAGCAACTCTTTTGCATAAAATGAATAGTACCATATAAGTTAGATACTAACCAATTCCAACAGAGGCAGCACATTTAGTCTGGTCTTTGATTTCCATACGGACAGCATTTGCAAATTCATCAGGAGTAAGTCTGGTCTCTGCAAGGATTTCGGTGATGTCTACCAATGCTTCATCACAACTGACAGCTTCGATGTTATGCGTGTAGCTATCAACACAAAGCAAAGGCAATGAATTATAGCCATGGCGAACAACTCGTAGACACAAGCGTTGCAAAATACAGTCTTCCTATGGTATCTTTCTTCAATATTTCCTCAACAAGGCTTAAAATACTAAAAAAAATTATAATTTTAGATAAACTGACCAAAGTGCCATTAGTTAGTAACCTAACTTTTAGCTCCAAACTTAATTAGTATGTTCTCATTTTCCATATTAACTACGAAAAATAGAAGTTATCATTCCAGTTTCTCTATGCTAAGAATACCTCAGTAAACCTTTGAACAGTTGAAAAGTGGTGGATGAATTAGAACTGTTAAAAAATTTAATCTAAAAAATTTTCAAACATGGTTTACAGAAAAATTACATTAATCAGTCAAATAAGTCATTGCTGCTCTCCTAAAACAAAAGTACCACAACCAAAAATCATTCACTGTCGCAGACCTAAGATGCACTAAGATAAAGTAGCTAATCACCCCAACTGCCTGCCTAAGAGAATCCCATCTACATTTCTTGCATGTTGAAATACTTTTTTTTTTTTTGTATCACATTATACGATCTACCCACATAAAGAACTTGTTTTAATTAGCTAGAGAAGAGGAAAAGAAGACGAGTTGTTATAAGGCTCCAATGCCAATGAAATATAAGGACTACGAAACCACAACATAGAACTGGGCCAGAAGTGGGAGGCAGCCCAAGAGGCTTCAGGGTCAAAAGCAAGTCTTCCACAACCTACTTGGTAATGGAGGCTAACAGGGCGAGGCCTCACCTCTCACCTACACATTAATGTAGGTTACAAACCAGATTAATATCTCTAATCATTCAAGAAATGAGTATGTTTTGTTTAGGCTTAAATAATGAAATTTATTATAACAGAAGGGCAAACCCAATATGAGGACCTTTACTTCAGGGTGTAAGTTGCCCCGAGGCAGGGAGAACACGAAGCTGAGACATGATTTCCAAAGGGTGGTAGGAGAATAACACTGCTAATTTTTCCCCTGAGCACAGAAAAGTGCCACTGAAAATGTTTCCACAGGCTAACATTGTATCAAGACCACTATGTGTCGCAGCTCTCCCTCAAATCCGCTTGATCTGAGGTTCAGGGTGGTGGTCTGTTCCAGGGTCTCGACACCCACAACACAGCAGGACCACTACTGAGCTAAGCCACCCATTCCTGGCCCTCATTTGGATGCTACCACGGACCTCATCTTTGAAACAGGAGTTAAAGCACTTTCCACTTGGTAATACCAGCATTCCTCTATTCAGGATATTAAGGACAACTGTAATTATAACTGGCTTACCATTCAACACTCAATCCTACACACTGATGCCAGATAACTTAATCTGTCCCTTTATATTTTCTCTCCCCTACTCAAGTAAGCTCCCGCAAGGCAGGGATTGGATATTATTCCTCTGTGAGATTAGCACCATCTAGGAGTCCTTTGTACCTAATGGATACTGGTGTTCAAATAAAGCGTAAGAAAGAAGAGGCAGAGATGAAGAGAGTGGCAAGAAGTGTATCTCCTGGCCCAACGTCCACATGCCTGTTTTGATAAGCTTTTAATGGAACACAGCCATGCCCATTTACTTACATTGTTTGTGGCTGCTTTCAATTTACAAAGTAGAGTTGAATAGTTGTGACAGAGACCTTAGCTGCTCTTTACAGAGAAATTATGTTGACCCCTGCTTTAAAGCACACCTTCATATACTTTTTAAAATTTTGACTTTTGAGTTAGCATTAAATGTACCTACACTATAAATATTTTTAAAATTAATCTTTTCTTAAGCCAATTGATCAACAATTTTGAAACTATTACTAAAGACTAACTTTTGATATAGCTAATGATTTTAAGAAGACAAAGGGGTTTTAAGTGTCTCTTTTTGTTACCACACCATCAGTTCTAACTTTGAGTAAAATTATAATGAAATGTAATAAAAGAGAATAACCAGGTTAAAAAATTCCAATCCTTCTGGTTCCATGGGAAGAAAATTAAAAGCACTGACTAGAAGTTAGGCAGGTGGAGAATCGGATTTTATATCACCATTAGGAAGTACCAGAAAAACTTTAGCAATGCAAAAATGTCCCTTGAGATTAAGCTACCCAAGAAAAGACCTTCTCCTGGATGCTGAGGAAAGGGTTCCTGAGTGAGATAAAAGTCTAGCAAAAGTGACTCTGACAATCCCAAAGAAAACTAGACTATCTTTATTATTAGACAGAAGTAGCAGAATAACACACACATGAAAATGACCATATCACACACTATACCTTGCCAATGTTTCATACATTGTTCGTGCAACTTCCTTACATGCGTGAAAATCATATGGAACAGCTTGAAGATTAGGACAGAGCTGTTTAGCATACCCAAAAAACATTCCATTCTTAATGCCAACTTGTCTAGAGAGAAAACAAAACACAATGGAGCTTATACTAGGAAATTTTAAACTCAAAATCAAATATCAAACATGTTGATATCTCCCCCATGCCACTATTATACAACTTCCATTAACTCCATTCTCACTAGGGGTTAAAAACAGATATTAAGAAAGCTTACAGGTTTTGTTTGCCCCCCAAAGGAAAATTACACAATTGTCTGATGAGTGTAATGACATGTGTAGATGTGCCACATATGTTATTAAAAGACCAGGTTTGGCTCCTGTCTGTATCTGAAGATTTCTCCTAGGACTCAGACCTCTGGCCCCTTTGCAGAGATGCCAGCATGCCATATGCTGGTGATATCACAACCACCACAGAGCAGGAATATGCTGTCCAAAAGAGGTTTTCTTCCCCTAATACATGGCACAGTTTGGCCAGGGTTCATCCCCCAAAGACAAAGAATATAAACAAAAGAACTACACAAAACAGTGCTATGTGACAAACAGACAAAATGTACTCATCCTATTACCACCCAATTCCCAATTGACCAATTCCATGCTCCTGAAGTGGCTCCACAGTGGTTGAGATGCCAACAGCATTGTATATGGTAGGACATCACTCTGGGCAGGAGCCAGGGTTCCAGAACTTTGAGGAACCTAATTGAAAATGGTAAATTTTAAATCTACTGCATGTCTCAATGCCCCACATTATCTTTGATATTTGGGGCATTCAGCAAAAAACTATACTTAGGGAATTATATATAATTAATAAAATTCCATTTTATCACTCTGTAAAGAATCAAGAAAATATAGTAAAAACACAGACAAAATAATAAAGCAATGTTTCAACAGATTATATAATATTATTACATAATATGATAATAGTTATTCTATACATTCATTAATAAATATTACTAAATTCTTAATTAGTACGGAGGTGTGCCCTGTTTTAAGAAACGTAGGTATAATAGTCTTCAATTACTCAGAGGCCTCTGGCACCCCTCCCAACATTCAGACCACCACTGACAGCCAAGAAGGAAGAGTCCTCCAAGTTACTCAGGGGTAAAGGTAAAATCACATGCATTTTTTATGTACACAAAAACAGTAATAAATTGCCTCATTGCCAAGTCCCTAGTCGATGAAAAATATCTAACAGGAAGGAAAAAAAATAGTAAAGTAAGTGATGACTGACAAACAGAATGGTAAAAACAAGACAAAACAATTATTTTATTCATTCAACAAATACTTATATCTCAGGCATTTTGTCAGGTGGTGGACATAAGACGGTAAACAAAACAGACCTCGTGATGTTCATGAGAATGACCTTGTGTCATTTAGAATAGGATGAATTATAGTCAACAAGCTTTATTTACTAATGCAGGGAAGAATATGAAGGTATTTCAAAAAGTTCATGGAAAGATTCCATTATCTTTTAATTCTATTTTTCCATGAGCTTTCTGAAGTACCCTTGTATATGTAATAGTTTGATTGTGTATATATATATATATACACACACATGTATACATATATATATGTACATATATATATACATACATACATATATATATAGAGAGAGAAACATATAAATAGTTCAGAAAATTTATCAGAAATGATTATAGCAGGAAAAAGGTCTAGCATTGAAAAGGGTTGGGCCGGCCCCGTGGCACACTCGGGAGAGTGCAGCGCTTGAGAGCGCAGCAGCGCTCCCGCCGCGGGTTCGGATCCTATATAGGAATGGCCGGTGCGCTCACTGGCTGAGCGCGGTTCGGGCGACACCAAGCCAAGGGTTGTGATCCCCTTACCGGTCACAAAAAGACAAAAAAGGAAAAGGGTAAACTTCAGGTAATAAAAATGCTAGATACACAGGTTCAGTGTGTAAAAGCTAAACTTACAAACTAAAGGTAATTATTCATTTTTAAAGGAATGTTATATATATAATTCCTATAACTATCATGTTCTTATATTTTTAATAATTTCATTTTCAAATTTTTCATTTATATAAAAAATTTAAGAGCCACATTACTTAGAAAAATACAGTACATCCTACTTATATACGTATGCACATTTCCCAGAGAAAAACATTTAAGAGCCATGTGACACTATAAGGAAATTACAAACAAAATAGGAAAATCTAAGAGGATTTCTATAACTAAGGAAAGCCTAATACCTTGAGTTTATGGTTGGGAAATTAGAATTGCTTCACAGAAAATAAATTAGTACAGATAATTACTAAAGTCTGAAGTGATTCTTTGCTACCATGACTAATCTATTCCTACCAACTAAAATCCCACGCAGGATAAATTACCAATACTTCGTAAGTGTATGCTGCAAAAATAGTTTATTCCCAGGCTTAAAGTGCATAGAGCATACTCTTCTTGCAATACGTTTTGCTCAGACAATTGTATCTGATGTTGGATTAGATGATATAGAAAAAATTAACCATCAAACCACTGTCACTGCCCATTCAACATATACAAAGCTTGTTCTTTATGAGTATGGGTAAAACTACTAATGGTAATGCATACTGTGACCTAGACACACACACACACACACACACACACACACACACACACACACACACACACACACACACACACACACACACACACACACACACACACACACACACACACACACACACACACACACACACACACACACACACACACACACACACACACACACACACACACACACACACACACACTTCCTCTGTATGATTTCCACCATCCCATATTCACATTCTATCCTTTGTTGATCCCATCATTAATGTCTTTTGAAAACTCGCCAATGAAAAAACTAGGCGATCCATCACCACAATCTAGTACCCATTCCAATTTCAGAAACATTTCTCTAATGCAATTATTAATTATACTTGCTTTAAAAAATCTTACATAGGGAAAATATACCTGTTGGACAGCCACCAAAAAGCATATACAGAAATTTTCTAGATACTTTCATTAGGAATAGCTTTCAGGAAAATGAAAAATTACAACTGAAGGACAAAAACTCCATAGCTGTAGGCTTTTTTTTTTCAACTTACACTCTAACACATTTCGTCACTTTACACATCTCCTTAAAATGAATATTTGCCATTTAAGTGGCACTTAAATGGCTTGCTATGTAGTATTTGACCCTCATATATTGTCACCCCAATTATTCTGTAAGAAGCTCAGTTTGACAGTCACCACATGTGGGTCAATAGCACCATCCAAACACCAGAAGAAGCCTGGAGCTTAGACACGACTGTGGCGCCTGAAGTCCAAAGCCATCAGGAGCTTCTATCCTTGAGGCAGCCTGGGTCCTCACCATACAGTATTCATTTTGGGGGAACTGGGCATGAAGGGAGACCCTGAAGAGGTTTCCTGGCAAGGGTGGAGCTCTCTTTTCACCAACTAGCAAACACAAGGACTAACATTACTTCTGGGCTTCATCACACCCTCCAGATACTTAGCACAACTGTCTATCCATCAGAAGCACAAGTCACCATTCAATAACTTACTAGGAGGAAAAAAGACTGTCCTACTGAGCACAACACAACTTCAGCTCTGAACTGCCTACGCTAATAAAAAGTAGCATAAACAGTCCAAAATGCATTTGTGTTTAAAGTAAGTTCCACAGTAGTGCGGTGGTCTTGCAGAGGGAGGAACATTGGTAGGGCTACAGAGCAAGGTGGGGGGGGTGGGGGATAACTGGGAGGGGACATGGGGTACCAAAGCAAATTTCTGATAACTTGTATCTCATGAATATTCATAATAAATAAAAAAATAAAAAATAAAAAAGTAAGTTCCAATTCCTTGGCCACATTATCACCTGACAATGAAAAAGATTAAAACATAATTCTGTTAATAAAAAAGGCAAAGTCAGCCTGGGAGTAAGAGTTTGACATATCATAAATGGAAAACAATTTAAAATATTTATAGTTTGAACACAATGCTTTTTTACTTAAATATCCTTTTAATAAAATAATTAGCAAGATTTCAAATAAATATTCTGGGTAGATGATGTTAAGCTCAAATATTTTTTGTTCAGATTGGACTTGCTTGAATAACCCCAACTTTGAATCAAGACTGAAAAAATGTAACTGATTTAATTAAGATGGGTTCTTTTTGTAATTACAGTCAGCCCTCCACATCCACAGGTTAAGCATCTGCAGAAAATATTTTCAGTCCACAGTTGGTTGAATCCATGGATGTGGAACTCACAGATGTGGAGAGCTGACCGGGTGAGCATCTATAGATTTCGGTATCTGCAGGAAGTCCTGGAACCAATCCTCATGGATACCAAGGGGTGAATGAATGTACTGAATGAATACTGTAACACTTGCTAACAATGTCTAAGTACTTTCTATGTTATAAAGGTAAAAATGTCTGTGTTCAGTTACCAGGAAAGAAAAAAAACTAAAGACTTCTTTTTTTAATTAACACTCCTTCAACTTTTACAACTATTATAATTGATTATTTCAAAATGACTGACTCTAAGTATGAGGAATACATATGTACATGTGTTTCTTTCTCATACTGAAATAGCCAATTATAATTGGGCTTTAAGGTTACTGTAAGATAAAGACCGGTATATAAAGTTGGTGCTAACCAGTTGACAACACTCTCACCAATGTTAAGTGAGGATATTATTAAGCATGCCCATGTGGAATTATTCACTTATAATTTAACAGGCAGCCGAGTTTTAACAAATTATTTTTTAAAAAAACCCAAAAACACTGAATATCAGAAGTTCTACAAGGAATTTTCGCAGCTGTAAAAAAGAAAGATTAGAGTAGGTAAATATTAAGGCCCTCTCTCATTCAAAAAAATGTAATTCTTTAGTTTCATGCTTCAAAAGACAATAAAAATGATAAAATGCTCAATTTCTTTTGGTTTCCACTGTAGGAACTACTGGTTCATCAGGGAACTTTTAAGTTACTTATTTAAAGTTATCTCACATATCTGTTGGGAGGAGGGGAGAGGGAGGTACAGTTGAGGGATTAAGACTAAAAACATTTCTTTCTATAACATGTCTGTAACATTAAATCAAACGCCTGGCTAATGTGTCTGAATTGACTTCAAAAGATCATATGAAAGTAATTAGCCAAATTATTCATTAAGAATTACAACACATTTAACTGCTACATACCTGGCTTCATAACTACAAGATGCAATTTCGGCCTTTGACAACACAGAATCAATCCCATTTGTCTGTGCAGAATCTTGATTCTCCCACACTGATGAATCTGGTATATCTGCTTTAAAAATAATAAAGATTTAATGATTATATATGAAAAACTGATTTTCCTTAACTTTTACTCAAGAAATTTGCTTTCCATTCTTTTCACACACAAATGTTTATTAGATTCCAAATATACCTATCTCTGTTGGTATTACTTCCTTATTTAATAAAAGAAAACTCTCTATAACTTTAAAATGGTTTGCTTCGTTATGTTCTTCATCAGCAGTCAAGATAAAAACTTATTATCATAATAAATTCAAAGTATTCGGTTCTAATAATAGAGATTTTTAAAAATAGATAAAATATATCCTATAACACACAGTCCCTTGAGGTGGACAAGGGTGAGAAGTGATCAGGGAGATGAACCCCCTCCTATTCCTTAAAAGGATCATAAAGATCTCTGTAATGGGAAAAAGTTAATGGAAAATATAAATTTTTCTGAATGCTCTCCACTGTTTCCTAAAAGAACTACCTGCAGAACTTAAAGCTAATTAACATGTTTAAACATCAAATTCCTACCATTTGATCAAACAATTATTTAGTACATTTTATCCTAAATTTAAGCTTTTTCTTCTAAACACACATCAGGTCAAACAGCCACACAACATTATACCCCTTTTCAGATAATTCTATTTTTGGTTTAACAATGCATGTTCAATTAAAAACATTCAAGTGTGATCAGAATAGCAACTGCTTTACAGAACACAACTCTAGCCTAAATAGGACAGCTCATCAATATCTCTTAAATCCAAACCAGATCTACAACTTCACACAGGAGTACAAAAGCCACAATCTAGGGAGCTTCCTGGCTGCATGCCACCTTACCTCCTCTACCACCCTGAGCTTCACTAGGAACTGAGAAACAGCTTAAAACACACACACAACTTCAAGGATTAAAACACAAAGTCTCTTGGAATACTACTACGAGGTTCCAAGAACAGTGTGTTGTAGAAAACACCACATTCTACAAGCACCATCTCAGCCATACTTCTACTGTCATAAACAAAAATACGAGTAGTAAAACAAGACCAAAATATACCACTTCAGTTAATTCTAGACAAACCTATTTTGAGTACACTCTAACAATATATAACTAACAAAACCAGCATTTCTCTTCTATTTCAGAGACTTAAATTTCCATGAAAATTCAGCTAAGTTAATGCATCATCATTTGCCAGAAAAACATGGCAAAGCATCTGGCTTTGTGGGCTAAAACAAGTCCTCCTGGTCTGACCAGTAATCATCAACATCTTTTCCCTAACTGTGCAACCCACACAAGCATTTCTGGATTGCAGCACTCACATAAAGACAGCATAAATGCAAATCAAACTCTGAGGAGCAGCACCTCAGTGGGGTCAAATCCTACTTGCCTCAAAAATAAAAACAGTAGAGTATGTAATGTGAGCTTTAGTTTCTGATATAATGTGAATAACATATGCGACCCTATTACAAATTAAAGACAATGCAGAGCAGATTATCAGTGTTTCTGAAGGGTCTTAGAAGGCTAAATATAAATTTTATTAGTCCACTACAAAATCTGTAAGAGTTTCAGGATTGTCAGCATCACAGAGGGTGCTACTAGACCAATAGAGGGTCTAGTTCAACAGCGGGTGCTACTAGACCAAAAAAAGTGTTGAAGCCCGAACAGCCACAACCAGCTGGCTTTCAA
The DNA here is from genome assembly GCF_027409185.1 of Cynocephalus volans. Lineage (NCBI taxonomy): Eukaryota > Metazoa > Chordata > Mammalia > Dermoptera > Cynocephalidae > Cynocephalus > Cynocephalus volans. The sequence goes on along the minus strand of NC_084473.1, from coordinate 95,159,925 downwards.
AGATGTAACCATTGAGTTATGCCTTAAAAGTTGGGGAGTTATGTGACTTCTATATATGACGGGCTAGTTAACCTAAGATACTTGTTTTGCAAATTACAGAAAACTCATGCTCGCAGGGAGAACAGTCTCTGTGGTCCATGCGCCCCCATGCCCTGGCCTGCGAGGCAGCACCATGGTGCTCCTCTTCACTGGGCTGGCTGACCTGTTCCACAGTGCAGCAGAGTGCGTGGGTCCCTCCACGAGCGGAGTGAGTTGCTTCATGTGAGATTCAGGGAAATGCAGGGACACACTGTCCTCACTGGAGGGCAAAGTAGAGAACTGCTCATCAAAACTTGACAAACTAGACGGGCACATGGAGAATGTGGAGGAACGGTTGGAGAAATCAGAGGCCAGGACCCAAGTCTGTGAAAAAGAAATCGCTGAGAATAAATCTATGACTAATACGATTTTAAAAACTGTTGTTCTGTAGAATGAAAAGTGAAGTTGCTGAAGGGATAGAAAACATATGCATCCTGGGAATCCAGGAAGGGGTAAAAGGCCCCAACCACGAAATCTGGAGTATGAATGGTTCCAAACAATAAGATCATCAATGAAGGGTGTCACTACTGAGTACTGCCTGGGAAACAGCTTCCAAAGGAAGTCACAGATGGATAAGATCCCCTAGGTAATTAAAGAGTTTTCGAATATGACACCTAAGAAGCTGAAGTTTCTTAAAAGGACTGAAGATGCTATTTACCCTAATTCTTCGCCTAGACATACAAGCCGAAACATTAAAACTTTTTTTTTTTTAAAGCTAGTGTACAGAACCCAAGGATTCTAAATCCTAAAATGATCCTCAATATTTTTATATTTGGTGCCATATCTAACAATGACCCAGAGAAAGAGGGCCGGCCCATGGCTCACTCGGGAGAGTGCGGTGCTGATAACAGCAAGGCCCTGGGTTTGGATCCCATATAGGGATGGCCGGTTCGCTCACTGGCTGAGCGTGGTGCTGACAGAGAAAGAAAGATCAGGAAATAATGAGGAAATGGGAATAAAGGCATTGAAAAAACAAGTTCTGAACATAAGCTTAGTTGCAACCAAACTCTAAAATAAAGGACAATCTGTTCATTTTATATGTAGCAAATATTTTGGTAAGCTCCTAATGGGTCAAAAGGCTTAGGATATAAAAGTGAATGACATCAAGGTACAAGCAAGAGTATAAAACATGAAGTATTATGTTCACCTTTTCTAGTGAGAGGAAAATCTATTTTTGTCAGTTTTCAATGGCAAGTGAAATATAAATATTTCTCCTGATATTTACCTATGATTTGCCACCCACATTTAGAGATGAAGGGGATATGACTTATAAAAGGTCATCAAAATGTTATGAAAATCTGGTGACTAAATTAATGAAGACAAATAACCAATGACAGTATTCTATTAACAAACCATTTATGGTAAGATTGTCTGTGATGAAAGGAAGGATAAAAGAAGACTAGCTCTCTGCTACTCCTAATGAACGCGTGTTTGCCAAGCTCAAAATTCTAGATGTAGACTGCTGAAATGAGGACACGCGCAACCAACTCAAGACTCTACCCACCAGAGAGACCCTGAGCACTGAGTCACTCAGAGAAGCAAATGAGTAACATGTGGTGTTTTTTCTTCTTTCAAAACTCAGTGCCCAATATGTGACAAGTACTGTGAGCTTCTTTAAGCTTATTTCTTGTTTTCTAGATCTTAACATTTCATCTTTTTAATAATACCACATATAAAATACACAAAAAAAAGCCCAACCTACCACAAAACCACACTACCAATACTTAAGAAACCACCCACACCACAATACAACAAAATCTCAACAAGTTCAATAACAGCCACCCCAAGATCTACTCATGACACAAAATTCTGCAATCTCAAAAATCTCTGAAAAGATTTAAAGACCAAGAAAAGCTTTAGAAACCTTGAAAAATATATGTACACACAAAGCATAAATATGTACTTACAATTATTTTCTTTCATACTTACACCAAATAAACATGATCACAACCAACAAAAAGACTGTAATCACAAAAAAAGTCCTCAAAGATGTCCATTGGCTTTCCTTTTGCCTTAATTTCACTGGGGTCATTTCTAAAATAAGCCCAAGGTTTTATAACCGACAAACCAGGGAACTGAAGTAATTGGGATAAAACAGAACTTCATGCCTCACTCCACTATGTGTCTAATTTCAGACTACTTTCTGATTAGTATTTTTCTGAAAGATCAATTTTTTTTAAAAATTGGCTTTGCAAGACATCCATGAGGAAACTAATTAGTGTCAAAGATTTTAATTTCTAAGCAAACATTTCTCATGTAATTTACCAGGGGAAAAAATAATAGATACATGAAAATCTAAGTATTGATTAGTATAACTCATGATTTTTGTTTATTAGTATCCAGAATTTAAAAACCAAGAGTGGCAAGAAAAGTTGTTTCTCAAATGAAATAGGTTCAGTAAATAATATGGGGAATGATTACTGGTATTTACATTCTTATTCCAACAATTAAAGTTTTACTATTTCTTATTCCACTTCAAACAAATCTTGAGCAACACGAACTTTAGGGTCCTCAGTGTGATACACGGGCCAAATGACTAGTAGTTAACTCCCAAGCCTAGATAGAGGATTCTAGAAAATGATGTCCAAGATTTTCATCTCCAGTCTAAATTAATACAAAGCAAATTAATCACACCTTTTAAAACACTCTTCACTTTCTGTTCCAAAAAAAATCACCTTCCAATTCAAGAAAGCATAACTATAAACCAGTCAATTTGTATTATATTCAGATTTTACTTTAAGATATCATTGATATCCTTAAAATCCCTGAATGAAAAAGCTAATTATTGCAACTCTGCTTTAATTTCTCTAACAATACCAACAGCAAAATCCAGAAGTCGTCCACAGGAGCACCACGACTTCAAAGAGAGCTCATTTGTACCTGCTTTGCCTTTCAGGGCTTTATTCTGGTAATACTGCCACTCCAGCTGGGGGTTAGTGCCAGGACGTAGAGGTGCCCTTCCTGTGCCTCTGTTACTTGTGACAGCTACTGGTTTTCCTGTGAGGAAAAGACTAAATTATTTTTATATCTAAGTACAGCAATGTTAACAACATGTAAAGGAAAATTTTGCAAAGAATTTTTAAAATGTGACATTTTTTCTTTAGCTTTATATTTATTAGCCTGTAATCCTTAAAGAAGCTAATACCAATAAAGTTTATCAATCACCACACAAATGACATCTAAGTTTCTCAGCACCCCCCAAAAGGTTATCTATTTGTGACAATTTGATACACTTATTCAATCTAAAAGCAGCACTGTCATTAAGCTTTCCATCGTTTTTGTTTGATTTCTTACAGTAAAAAACAGGTAACGCAGATCCTAGATTCAGGTTGGATGGGAAGGGAAAGAAAAACTAAATATTTAGACTTTATATTTCTGGTATCAGAAAAGTAGAGCTAACATCTATATTTATCTTTCAACTTTACAGCAAAAGAAACAAATTAAATATATATGCATAGGAATCACAATCTGACTGACCATATAATCGAACATGAATATATGGCCTTTCAGTTTTTACTCATTATAAAATTACTTTCTTGTATCATTTCCTTTTGTGCATGTGTTAAGTTACAAGACAACTGTAACCTTGTAAAATGACAGCATGTATAATTCATATATATTTACTGAATGCATTCACTGTGAGGACCAAAAAAGAGAAAGAAAACCAACAGTGCATTAAAAATTTACTCATACGCTAAAATCAATTATTTCAACATTCTAAAAACTCATTTCAGAGTGGGAGCAGCAACTACTGTAACAAAAATAAAGCCCTGGTATTAACCCAGCAGCTTCTGTGTCATAATCAGTGATTCTTTATTTAAGGGAAGAACAGACTTTCAGAAGAAAATGCTAACAGTTATCTCTTTTAGACAGAGATAACTACTGAACAATCCAAAATAAATATTTTTTAAAGCACTGATCAGTTCACAAATATCTGCAATTTCATTAAAACAAAAACTGCCCAGAGTACTTAACATATTTTAGAAATATTCAATAACACAAAATTATTCTACAACTAAAAAGTTGGGATGTTCACGTGCACCAGGACAGTTATTTGCTCAAGAGAAATTATAGTGACCCAAGTCTCAAAGACATACGCTACAATAAAATTTCCATTCATTAACAAATAGTAAAAATACAGATAAAAATATAGAAAATGCTCAGTGCAGGTCCCCATCTATCTTAGTCTTAGATGACACCATCCTTTAGTGGAAGATGAATATTCTTCCCTGAAAACTTGATCTTTATAAGGAGAAAGAAAAGTTTTCTAATTTCCCTACACCTTTCTTGATAATGGAGTCCAGAAAATTTTGAAGCAGGAACTGATTTTGCCAAGGAAAATCAGGATAAATATTTTTTATAAAAAGATTCTGTGATCCCTCAGCATATATATTTATAACAATACATCAATTTTCTTAAAATGTAAACAAAAGTACAGACCTTTGAGATCTGGTCTATTTCGTATACCCACTGACACAAAGAAGCAATCCATATCAACATGCATTATACAGCTCTGATGTCTGGGTGAACTCAAAACTGACATATTTCCTAGAAGGAAAAAGAGAGAATTCAAACCCCAAACTAATTTTTGATATTAAAAAAATTAGGTCTAGTTAATTTTAGAAATTGATTTAAACAATGGTTATAAGTTGAATGAAGTCTTTAAAAATCTAACACCTCAATAGAAGTCAAGTTTAGGTTTCTTTAGTTCTAAAAGTAATTCAGAGATACAAATTTAGTTTCTGAACATAATTTTAAATCAGTTGTTTAGATACCACATTTTCCTAGTCTATATTCGAATAATTAAATCTCAAATTAGAATAGTTTATCAAAAGCCTTATTTTAAAATATTTCTGTGTGCTGATTATTTTATAAAAACACACAGCAGTCATTTTCATACATTTGTTACATGGAGCTAAGTAACTTTTGATGATCACTATTCCACGCTGTCTACAAACATCACTTGATTAAATAACAATAAAAATAGCTACTATTATTCAGTGCTTGGTAGGTGTCAGGCACTGTTGTAAAAGGTTTACATGCATTAATTTACTTAAATTCTCACAATATATGTAGTAAATAATCTTATTATATCCCTATTTTACAGATTAATAACTTGCATAAATCACACAGCCAGTAAATGCCTGAGCTGGGATTCAATCCCAGGCACTTTGATTTCAGAGCCCTCATACTACCATGCTGCTGTTCTAAGTAAACCATGCTTCAAAAATAGTCTATAAAACAAAAATCTGTATACAAATGGATTTTTAGTCCTTATGCCATTAAGTTCTATTAAAAATCAACTTTGATGCATATATGAAGCACCCTGAACTACACAGAGATCCACTAGGGTTATTTTAACCCTAATCCAAACTACAACCAGAGCTTTCCTTTATTATCAGTTTCATCCTTGGCCTTCTTCTCTGGTCCTCCAAGATACACAAGTCCTGGAAATAAGAACCCTGAACTTATAAAAAGCTCTTATCTCTATAAAGGAATTTTACTCTGATAGATTTACCCACTAAACATTTTGGACAACTCCATTTGCCAAATTGTGACTGTGACAGCATTCACCTAGTTCTCACTATATGCAAGGCACAGAACCTTTGTTCATGTTATCTTTCTTAAGCTCATGACCTTATGAGGTGAACATCACTGACTACCTGTCACTCCTATGTAGAGGAAACTGAGACGCAGAGAGGTGAGCTAACTTGCCTATGATCCTACAGCATACAAGTGGCAGAGCCAGGATGTAGATTAGGCTAAGTTATCTAACTCCAAAGCTGTGTACTCCCTTTGCTTCCCCTATATTACTTTGAGAAATGATTTATAAAATAAATTCTGTTGCATAAAAGTATTTTGTAAAAATAATACAAACAACTCAAAATAATGGTTTTAAACATTCAAGTCATACAGAATGCATAAAGCAAATACCTACCAAATGGTTGCATACATTACAAAAATTTCCCATTTTATTCCCATTCATGGAATTAATTCATAATAGTTCTTTGAAGCTTTTAAAATTAAATGACCTTCAGGTTATAAGGCTGACACAATGTAAGGATAACCTAATACCTATGATGTTATTCTGAAATTCATAAATACCAAAAAGCATTTTTTTTTTACTAAAATCACATAGTAATACATCAAACACAGTAAAACATAACAGAAAAAACCCACACAGAGAGGCTCTATCATTTTGTAGGGCAGAACCATGAACTTCTCTCTGTACCTCAGTTTCCACAGCTAAAAATTAAAGGGTAATACTAGATAATCTCTGAGATTCCTCCCCTAAAAAAAACCCCTATAATCTGTAAAAAGCAACTAAAATCTCAAATCAGATACTAATTTATAATGCCTGGCACAGATTACAGCCTGCCATTGTTGGGTTTATTTTTGATGACAAGGAAAGTGTTAAAAAACAAAATACAACTAACTAATCTACTTAGATGTAAAAATACTTAATCTCACTAAACATTTATCATTGTAACAGCACATTCAAAATTATTTAAAAGTCACTATAATGCAAGCTTCTAGAAATTAACAATTATGCTCACCAAACCAATTTTATCCTTATAGGAGGAGTTTAAGCACTGAATATATATGTTATATTTCACAGCTCAAACTTTCAACAATTGGTAAGGGCTATATAAAAAATGAATGCTCAGAATTCCAACCATGTTACTGTTTACCTGAAATTTTTCAGATAGCGACAACTATATCAAAATTTTTAAATATTTTAATAAATAAGAAAGTTTTCCACTTACTGTAACTTTCATAACCTGACATTCCTAAAGACTTTTATATTATGAGAACTTAGTATTGATCAGAATACCAGTGATAGCATAAGACAAAAAAATGATCAAGCATGACTGTTTCTTAGGAAAACGATTTTAGTATCTACCTGTGTCAGTTACAACAAGTGCAGACCTGCCTGTTTTCATTTTTTTTAACTTTTCCCTTCCTGGAAAGACACCACTACTTTGTCTTTGTAGGGTATTGACAAACTCAGTCAGTTCACACTTCCACGTTGATATGTGATGCAGTCTTGAACGAGAATAAAAGTCTGAAATAAAATTACAGCTTGAAGGTTTGGATGGCACTGAAGGTGCTGCCTTGCTAAGAGTAGGTACTGAAGAAGTGCTTTTTGTGCTTGAAGGCCCCTGAACAGTGGAGTGGTGAGCACCATTGATTTTAGCATTACTGTGCAAAGATGATAATGAGAAAGAGTTAGTTCTGTGTGAACTCCGCAAAGCATCTGCACTTCTGGTGCTTTGCTGCAACTGCTGCAGAGCGCAGTCTCTGAAGTCAGTGGTGCTCTTCTCAGCCACCTTCTCCTCCTGGGCAGAGTCTGGAGAAAGCCTGCTCGCAACACTATTGCCCAAGGGCACCAAGCAATCCTGTGTCTTTAAGGCACCATTAGAGCTAGGACTGTGTCCATTAAAAATGGCAGTGCTGTCTCTGGAATGTGGAATTCCATTTCGTTTCCATTCTGGAATGGTCTCCAGATCCACAAAACTAAAATCACTGTTTACATCTTCCTCATTCCAGCTGTTCATTCCATTGACTTTGACTTCATTTTCTGCCTCAATCTTCTTAATTACATGATTTCTAAAACAGGGGGAAAAAATTTATTTAAGTTGATAATGTCTGATTTTCAGGCTGAACCAATTTTTCCCTTATAATGTGTTCTTAGTGACGCACACTTTGACATTTCTCTCTTTAAAAACTGGATAAACCACAAACTTTATATTCTTTCTGTTCTGACAAAATAATTCTTTGCTAAACCAAATTAGCAAGATAACTAGGAAAATTCTAGAACATTAACACTAATTTTAGGTTTAGGGTTTTGTTTTGTTTTTTCCACTTTAGACAGTCCCGAAGAAGAAATACAATGGAATCTTTTTCATGATTGAAGAAAACTCCAAAAAAGTGTTTTAAATTGCTTTCCCCACAATGAATTAATTGGAATCTGAAAGCTCTAAATACCCAGTTCTGAAACACAGTGCTTGGCATTTACTACAGTCAATAAATATTTGAATTAAAATATGAGAAACTTTCATAAAATGGATTTAAAAATTTATATGAATTCTCATTCCTAGTTTCACTTTTGGTTTGGGGGGTTTTTTGGACAGCTGGCCAGTACAGGAATTATGTAAAGTACTGCTCACCACATTAAATCCAATACTGCTACAATGGGATTAAAGTTCTGAGGCCAGTTAGTTTCATTCAGTAAAAAAACTGACAGACTATACTGATTAACCTATTAATGGGGCCAACTGTTACACAAGTAGAATAAAGGAAGAACCAGGTCAATGTGTAGAGGTAGTTCAGTAAAATTTACACCTAGAAAAATGAGGACACTTGCCCTTTTGACAAGGGAAATGACATTTCATTTCTAAGAAAAGCATATTTAGATGCCACAGTGGTCCATGGTAATTTGGACCAAGTTTCCTGATAATAGGCTTATAAAATGCAGGACCTGTGCCAAAATTAAATTCACCTCCTGACTTCTCTTGACGTTTGCTTAGTAATGCTTTGTAATAAAGACAAAATTCATTTGCATTCATGAAAATCGTCTAAGTAACAGGAACCAAAATCCAAATTACAGATCAGTAATTCATTCCAATTGGAAATGTCCACAGCATTAACACAATTAAAACTCATACTCAAGATGAAGGGGTGCCATACACAGGACCAGGGCACAGGTGAGACTACCGCAGTTATTACCAGGCTTTGTCTAAAATCCCTCATCCTAATACCAACTTGGTTTATTATTAGTAATGACAGTCTGACTACAAAGAAAAGTCAAACACGAATCAGATGCAAACTCTGGGCTGGCCCGGGCACTGCCCAACTATCTCATGGAATGACAGCCAGCTCTAAGTAGACCTAATCCTCACAGATGATCACGCCAGTGAAAAGAAAAAAGAAGACAAATTGGAAATGACTAAAAGAGGAAGGAAAAAACCCTAATCTGTCACATGTCAGAGAAAGTCTGCCCTGTGAGATAAAGACAAAGCAAGGAAGCAAAGTTACATAAGAGCACTTCAAAGAAATTGATATAGTACTGAACACACCAAAAAAAAAATTAAAAAAAAAAATCACAGAAAACAAAAGTGATGTAAGTCAGGAAAGTCTTACATTTAGTTTTGTGTCAAAAACATAGATTCTTTATATGTATAATAGCAACACAGAGATTCTTTATATGTAAATAGAAACACATGCAACAGAAATGCACATATTGGCAAGAAAATACATTATTAACATACATTCTCTCTGTACTATAGTTCCTCAGCCTGGACAAATGGACATTAGCAAAGCAGATGAGGTGGAAACATCACTAGCAGATATACATTTATTAGGCAATGGCATAAATGTGCTCAGAAGTAAAATCTACTATGTAAATTCTTCCTAAAACTGTCACAAAGAAGAACTTAAAAAAAAAATCACATTATCTCTTTTCTACTTTTATTAGTGTGGGTTAAAAAAAAAAAAAAAGACAAAGCTGTATATTCTATGGAAATGTTTTTTCACATTATTTGTTTTCATAAACACATTAAAAAAATTTTAAATTTTAGGTAATGTGAGAAATATCTGAATATGCTAATAAGTGAATATAAGTTAAATAACAAATGATAACAACAAAAATTATAGAAGGTAGTCACACTAGATCCTCCCAGGTTAATTGGACTCCTGGTCTTTGGGAAAAAAATACACCCAATTCCCAAAGCAAACAATTTAATAAATAAGAAGAGGGCCAATGATAATGAAGCACCTGATATACAAGTTAGGGCAACATACCAATTAATTGTGAAACCGGTTTACCCAGGATTATTGCAATTAAAGCTTCAATCAACGTATTTTTAAAAAATCAGCCACATGAAATAAAAGTCTAGATTCACTCCCCAGTCTATATCCAAGGGTCACCAACTATACTTCCATTGACATAAAATATTTACATATTTGGAATTATAGTTATAAATTTTGAATTTTTCAAAAGTAACCTAGAAATGTTAACATTTTCCTTAATTGTCTTTCTATGGATGGCACACAATGAAAGTACAGTTGGCGCAGTTGGTTCGATTTTTGAGAAAGCAACATTCTATAGCAAATTACTTGTGAGGAAATAATTTTCATGAAAATTCATGAAAAAATGTACTATTTAAGATCCATCAGTTCAACATGAGAATCTAGTACAACTGAAAAACCTGTTTACAGTTTATTTATGAACTTTCATCATAAAAATAATTTTTAGGGAAGACATCTACATGCACATATTTCAACATATTTATTATAGGTGAATAGCCAGGTTTTATATTTGTTTTTTATCTTCAGCAAAGCAGGGGTCATACTCACTGCTAAAAACCAGCTTTGTAGTATTCCCAAAGTAGACAAACTTACACCCTGCTGTTGAGCTGTTTGGCTATATTGCTTGGACCAGGCCCAGGATCCTCAGGTTTGCATACAGGATTGAAGTTAAGACTTTTCTGCACGCTGGACTGCTTGGTGTACAGCTGATACGGAATGTAGGATAAGAGCCGTCCAGCTTTGATGCTAAAACAAAAAAGCAACACCAATTTAAAGTTCAATTCTTGGCAAAAATGAGCTTCATGAAAAATCAATGTTCTTAAAGATAGCAGTATTTCACCAATATTAGGCCATCTGTATTCCTTCTCCCTCTGTTTCAGTGGCCCTAATACAATAATACAATATGATCTTACTCAAACACTTAAGAATAAGACATTCCACCCATGAAAAGACACAGGTCTGAATTTTTAAAAATTAGTGGCCAACAATCTTACATGAGGGAAAAAAAATGAAAAAATAAAATAAAAAGAAAAAACTACAGAGAGGCATACAGAGAAAAACTGCAAACACAGAACAGGACTAGTCAATACTTTCATCCTCATGACTCTTAACATTTACCACTATTCCCCTCTGTTAACTGTTAACTTAGAATCTGTAAGACTTTCTATATCACATCTCACATATTAATCTTTTCCAGGATAAGTAAGCTGAATAAGGACTCTCAATTTCCATAATTCATGTTAGGTCTACTAAATGTGAAAAACTGTAAAATAAAAGTATAGGACAAGATAAAGAATTTCAATCTTAAAAGTAATAAATGACATATACTATTTTTATGTGTATAAGAGTGATAGAGACAGGCCATTTGAAGATATGAACTCTAAGAGGGCAGAAACTATCACATATACCCTTTTCCAAATGTTCACTATCTAACAAACATTGCCACTAAAATCCAGGGGACACCAGGACTACTCACTCGGTGGTACCGGCACTTTAACGGAAACTCCCAAATATTTATTTCCTTTCATACTTCAGAACTAAAACTAATTTGATTAAGCTGTCTTAACCTGATTTTTGCTTGCTAATAAATTGAGTTATATATGATTATTTTATTTGTAAAAATATCACTTTCACTTCAAATTTAAAAATAACCAACATACTTATGCTAACATCCAAATTTTAAAAGAGGATCCTTAAATACTATATTTCAAAAAAAAACCCTGATTTTTAAACCTAAAATACACACTAAGGAAATCATCATTTACTTAGGAAAAAAAAAAATTAATAGATAATAGACTAGAAATACTTTTCTTATCATCTCATAAATCTGAGAGCTTTGACATTCTTACTTTCCTAAATGGCACTCCACAAAACTTTTTAACAACATAACCACCATGTAAGAAATGACGGAATTGGTTTACATAAAACCAATTAAAAATATTGAACCAACAATTATGAATACAGGAAAACATACTGAAGATATATTCTAAAAGTGGACTATATAATGGTACAGACTACGTCCTTTCTGTGATTTAATCAACATGTATTTAGTAATTCTACCTAAAGTACCTTAAACTATATCAAAATGCTAAAAAACTGCTCACTTATGATGATAAAGAACATATTGCTCATAAGACATTTCAATTTTCACTTACCCTAGTGGATTTATTAAGTGGCTAAAAGCTTACCAAAGTTACAGGTTACATTCAAATACTAGAACCAAAATCCTAAAGTTAGACCATTTATTACTTCTATTCTTCATCAAGTGAACTTTTCTTCATTTAATAGTTGGTTTCAAATACCTGGGTATGGCTCTCTGTCTCCTTACGTCATTACGTCAACTCACCTGGTCCCCACCCATACCTCCCAAACAGGAAGTAGAAACACTTAATCTCTGAAGTGGAATCCTAACCCATCCTTTTCATCACAGACAGCTACAACTAAGGAGTAAGAGTGAAACCACCCCCAGAGTGCCAGCTGCACATGTTAGGTAAAGTGCAGACAAAATGCCCTATTGCCATGTTTGCTTCTCCCACCCTATTGACAGCATGCGGGGGTGATGCAGACTCTACAGGTGCTCTCTATGGTCAACACTGATCATACAAAAGGATGTAGGACCTTGTCCAACTCCTAACAAGAGCCATGTGGCCCAGCAGAATTCTTAGGCTTATAAAAGTCAGTCCGTGGAGATTGTTATAAAATTTGACAGCCAATTTAAATAATACAAATCTCAAATTAGATATCCTCAGGATACTTAGTAAAAAGAATTAAAGCCCAATATACTATAATAATATTAGACAAGAAATCCTTATAATCTGAAGCCCAAACCACTATATATCAGTTGTAAACTCCTAACTATCCCTGCTTATCCATTTATCTATCTACAGACATATGGACAGAAACATTATCTGAAAGTATATTTTTATTTTTTATTTCATTTGTTTTGGTAGCTGGCTGGTACGGGGATCCAAACCTATAACTTTGATGTTACAATGCTGTGCTGTAACCAACTGAGCTATCTGGCCAGCCCTGAAAGATTTTTAAAAGACCTTCTTTTAAAAAAAGTTTCTCAGGGATTAATTTCTAACATTTATTAATTTCCCTGCCTAACTTAAGCACAAAGGAATTACATTTTCTACTATTCTTCTTACAAAAAAAGAAGAGAACCAAATATCAAAATCCAAATTTCAAAACCAAAAGGAGCTGACATAAAGCAATCCTTTACTTTACCAAAAGATATTACTATACGGTTTCTTTATATACTGAGTTTTTCATGTACACTGAAAAATATATTCTGATATACAAGAAAATAGTTTTCATTTTATACAATGGATCAGACACACACTCTTTGCAAGTGAAATACTTATCTGCTTTGGGGAGTCTTAATTCTTGCTTTGTCCTATAGCCCCAGCAAGGCTATCTTTAAAATAAAACTTTGTACCTAACAGTTTTTTGAATCATTTCCTATTTCCATCAACTGCCAATGATTTTACATTGGCAGTTATAGTCAGATTCTGGGAAATTTCACAAAAATTAAGATATCAAATGTTTTTATAGTTCCCAGTCAATGCCACAGTCATTCTCTATTAGAAGAACAGCATCTAACACCTGTATACCCACCTGCACATCCATTCAGGTATCCATCTTCTCCCTTGTTCAAAAGTAGATTTATGGCAAGAAAGAATCTAATTATGTGCCAAGAAGAAAAGAAAAGAAAGAGAAAGAAAGAAAGAAACTGAGCTGTTCTTTGCCTATTGTTACACTATTAAGCAAAAAGGCTTATGCATTCATAACTGATATTCCCTTTGCCTCCCCCCATTACCTAAACTTTCCAACCACTCACCAGATAAGACACAATGAGCTCAGAAAACTAAATAAACAAGTACAAAAATATGTGTATGACGTCTTGCCCTTCCTCTTACAGGGTCCAGCTTTTTATCCCCCCCCCACACTACAGAAACTGAAAATTACATTAAACTATTCACTCTTTAGCTCCTGAAGACTGAGAATATACAGTACTTTCTAATAAAATACTACCTACAAGTCATTGGGAGATGGTCTGAAATGTGCATATTGGTTAGAGTTAGTTAAGTAAAAATAATTTCCAAAGAATTTTGTAGTGCTGTGTGAGAAAAATATCAATGACATTAAGATTAATTTTTTTTAAAGCCTAATCTATACCAAAAGCTAGAGTCATACAAATATTCTATGAAGAGTAAATTAAGGCAGAACACAAAAACACAAGAAAAAAAATTTTAAACTTCTGTAATCAACTTTTATTTAAATGAGTTGAGTACGCACTCTACTATTCACACTGAATGTAATTGGAAACCAAAATTTTAGCCCATATGAAGTATTAGATCTTCAGAGTATCATAAGTGCATGACAAATGTGCTAACAAATTATGGTTTGGGACTTTAGAAATAAAGGACATGGTCACGAAAAAACGACAAAAAAAAAAAAAAAAAAAAAGGGCCGAGCCCGTGGCGCTCTTGGTAGAGTGCTGCGCTGGGAGCGCGGCAACGCTCCCCCTGCGGGTTCGGATCCTATATAGGACGGACCGGTTCACTCACTGGCTGAGTGCCGGTCACGAAAAAACGACAAAAAAAAAAAAAAAAAAAAAAAAAAGAAATAAAGGACAAACTCCTTCTGATTGGGAATCAGGTAGTTCTATAAGCAGACCTCAGTGAGTTGGCATGAGTTGGAACAATAATTCACCATTATCTCTCAAATCATAGTAGATCTATGTGAGAACCTAACCACAGAAGGCAAAACTGATGCCCAAACTGATCCATTTCCACATAGGACTCATCTATATATCAAGCTTAACTAAATGGCTATAAACAAGACTCAACACAAAATCAAGAACAACAAAAACAAAACCAGCCTGTAGCAAGGACACTTAAATTTTGCTCCATGACACACTAATGAGGCCTGGTGGGCCAGTGGGGTAAGTCATAGGAGCTTCTCATTATCTAGTCTACATTCAAATTTCAATTTAAACTTGTCTCGAGAAAAGGCCACTAAATTACAATATACTATAAACAAGTATAAGATCTACAAGACAAAGGTATTAGTAAAACAATTACATATCTTAAACTAATGTACATGGGCTTCTCATTAAAGGACTCTCTTGCCTCTTAGAAGTCGGGGTCCTCTAATCATGCCTACATTAACTTGGGTTTAATGGCACATATACAGACACCAGGGATTTCTAAAGAAGTGGTAGTTCCTTTACGAACCGCTCAAATAAAACCAGAATAACTAATTGTAGAAGAGAATAGCATGTATCATCCATTAAATAGCTAATATAATGTTCAAATTTTAAAGTATAAAGAAATTTCATCAAAACACTGCTGAGAAGAGATCAAGATTGGAATTAGAGTGTGAAAAAAAAAACAGCATTGCAGATTCCATGTTGTAATGACATCATAGACACTTAGCATTTCTTTTATATATTAAGATATATAACCAAACTGATCCATTTCCATGTAGGCAACTCATCTATATCAAGCTGAACTAAGTGGCAAAGAACAGACCCAAACAGGAGTCAAAAAACTTGGATTCTAAATCTTGCTCTGTTCTTGGGCAAATCAGTTAACCCTACTGGCCCTGCTTTCTCGTATAAAAAAAGAGGCCAATAGGCCATATAATCATTATGTCCAAAGTCACTTTCAATTACTTAAAAACAGGTGATTAAACCTGACTCCAAACTAAAATAAAATCCATTAGACTGAATTTTAAAAGATAACTATTTCAGTTGCTTTTTCTATTTTATCATCTCCCTAGATGCACTCAGCAAGAACAACAGTTGTAAAGAAAACAGATGTAATGAAAAACATCATTTTCCAAGCAAATCAAGTCCCACCCAATAAGAGCCCTTCCCCACTCGCCATCCCACTTGCATACTGTCCATGGATCTCTCCCATTTCCTCCAAAGCCAAACTATCATTGTAGATCAAAATTCTAGCCCTAGCACAATGATAGGATCACCTGTGACAACACAGCTCAACGCTGGAGTGATGCCAACTTCTTATCCTGTAAACTTCACAAGTCCTTTATAATGAGACACACAGCCAAAAGCTATGTTCATCAATCCTATATAACAGATAGACAGTAGCTAGGTCATGAGAACAGAGCATAAGAGAAGAAATCAATGGGGATGGTCTAGGGACAGGCCTTCAGCTTTAATTTCCCCAAGGGTTAAAGAACCCTTTATGTGTAAGATACATTTGGCTTTCTGGAAGTAGTAATGCACTTTTGAACTTTTGTAATTTGCTTTCTAATACTTGCTAATATTTACAGAATAAAGAGAAAACAACAACAGTAGCTTCCATATGTTATGTCACTACAATGTGCCAGGCATTGGGCTAGGTAGTCTGCACAAATGGTTTCTATTTCTCACATAACCACAGCAGGTAGATAGCAGTCTTCTTTTACAAAAGAGGAAACAAGGTTCCTGAGTGATTGTGTAATGTTTCCAAAGTGACACCAGGTTACAAAGATACTGAATCGCCTTGTTAGAATGTGATCCCAAGTCTCCAGAGCACAGGCACAGCCTTTAATACCATGTTGCTCCTCACTGAATCTGCAGCTATGTTCACTATACAAAGGAACTGGGCAATACTGTCAGCAGAATAAGTTAATGAAAGGTGTCAGAATTAGTGAAAGCTAGAACTAGAGAAAAGGTTTGGCAATTAACTTAAAGATAATTTTCAAGTCTGTTTCATGAGCACCCTTTATACAATCTGACCACTCATATACTGATAATAATCTATCCATACATAAAATTATAATTTAAATATTTTCATTTCTATCTTTTATAAATCTAACACTCACTCAAATATATTACATAAATCATTTCAAAATATAAATCACCTAAGTTCTGGTTCATCACCAAGGTTCCAGATGACTTATTTAAACATAGGAAGTTAATATAAATGGCCACCATTGATTTACAATTTATCATTCCCAAATCAATGGCAGAGAAACCATAATATAATCACTGAAAGACAGTTAATAATAATACTGAATAATACTGCAAACAGCTCTCCCTCCTTGTCTCCACTTCCAGCACTCCAATTTACATTATCCTGATGTATTAACAATCTAAGGGAAAAAAACCATATCATACATGATTTTAAAACATATTGTATAATATACTCATATATTAAGATTATTTATTATCTATCATTCCCAACAGAATGTAAGCTCCAAGAGGGACAGGAGAGATCTTTGTTCACTGACATTTCCCAAGTACATAGCCCATAATAGGTGCCTAGCCCATAACAGGTGCACAAATTATTTGTTGAATGAGTAACATGCTTGCTCAACTCCCTCCCATAACTACTTCCTGCTGCTTACTTGAGTCATCATCCCTAATTTCTGGCAGCTGAGGGCACAAGAACATTAACATACTACTTTTAATAGGATGCCAAATTCTAGGCTACCTGAACTATCAATGGGTTAAAAAGTACTGCAGTGCAGAGCTAGTCAGTTAGCTTAGTTGGTTACAGCTCAGTGTTATAATGCTCAGGGTCAAGGGTTTGGATCCCTGTTCCACCCATGGCAAAAGTACAGTAGTGTTGTTTAAGATGTTAATTACTTTTCACCCTATCAATAGAGGCAATATGTTAGATAAATATTTATAATAGAAATAGAAAGCATACCAATTTTTAAAAAACTTATCAATTTAATTAAATTTAATCAAAATGAAACTTACCTTTCCACAATCCATTCTGGTCGAATTACTTTTTCTCCCTTTAATTCTTTAATTTTGGCATTAGGAAGATTTGTGGCAATAATGTGTGTTGTTTTGGATCTGGAATAATACACATGGTATTGACCTCCATGCAACATCATTAGTTGTCTCAATTCCTCAGCAGAAGGATCTGTAAAATTAATATTAAAATATATTAAGAGTTTTATGTATAAAAAAGTAGAATCTTAGGCTGAATAATCCCTTAAATAGGCCAATTTAAAGAATATCACTGGTTCACTTTTTCCTTGGCTGTGCTGCCAGTGAACAAAGTTGGGAGGTAAATCTGTCAACTAAATAGAGCTGTGATGATAAAGCTATGCTGCCTTAACACATCCTCTTCCCACTGCCCACACAAAAACATCTATTCCTAAGAGATGCCTCGAAGAACAAGTACAAACCTCAAGCAATAAATCAAATACTAATAAAAGCAAATAATTTCAAATTTAAAAATTTTGAACATATTTAGCGTGACCTAATGTTTTTTAAAATTAACATATTAATATATTTTTATTAATATAGTCTTAATATATTGTTTTTTAAAATTAACAACTATAACTTTACAGTACAGAAACTCCAACTAATTCTTCAACTCTTACAAGAGTAATACAAGAGGAGTGAGATAAATTATTCATACTTACTTATAAGTAGACTTACTATATGGCTTATGAATAGACTGTTCCTATGAAACTTAGCAATTTTTATTTTTATTTAAGAAAATATTTTAAAAGTTAATCAAATAGTTAATCTTACCCAGTTTCCTAATATGAAATTACATTAAGGCCAAAAAATAAAGACCATCAATATTAAAAAAAATATTGCAGACTAATGAACACCATTTTTCTTCAATTTTGTTTCTATTTTATTCTTAATAAAACTAAAGAAATCTTAAACATCTTAAATATTTGAAACATTTTAAGAAAATATCTTGAATCAATGTGGTTTATGCTTTCCCATAAAAGGAAATGTCTGATTCACTAAAGTTATGTTATGACCTGCATTATTAGTATCATATTAAACCAATTATATTCAAACACTTTTCTGTTTCTTCAACCTATCATCCTAATGAATGCTCTAAATCACATCTCCGCTAGCAACAGCTGTACCCAGGGTGGGGAGTTTCCACAGGAGGCTTATATATATATCCTCTTTGTTATTCAGCAACAGATTTTCTTTAAGCCCAACCAATACAGTTCCAATTATTTAAATAAACATTTTTATTATGACAACAGTCTAATTAGGTAAGTTTTAATCTTTAGAAGAAAAAAGCTATAGACACGCTGGGTTTGTCTAATTCTTGCAGTACAGAATTCATTTGATATTACTAACTAGTACTGTCCAACAGAAACATAATGGCAACTACAAATGCAAGCCACATATAGAATTTAAAATTTTCTAGTAGCCTCATTAAGAATGGTAAAAAGGTGAAAATGATTTTAACAATATTTTATTTACTTCAACAAATTCAAATTATTTCAATGTGTAATCAACATAAAAATTGAAATACTTACTTTGTTAAATCTCCAGAATCCAGTGTGTATTTGACATTTACAACACATCTCAATTTGGACTAGCCACATTTCAAGTGCTTATTAACACGTGCCTAGTGGCTACCAAATTGGACTGTGTAATAGAGAATTTAACACACACTTTTAAATAAAATGAATTCAAAATTCATAATGGAAAGTTTTTAGGGGTTAAGGATCACAAAAATTAAACTGTAACATCAAAGTGATTTAATGTAAAATAGTGGAAATTAAACAGTTAGCCAGTCAGGAATTTATACTCTACTTACTTTCTTAAGATTAAAGAAACTGGCTGTCCTTGTAAAATAGCAGTGAAAAATAACAAATTAAAGGCTAGATTACAATGCATTCATAGGGACACCAAATACAGTAAAAAGCACAGAAATCTTGAAAATTACATTTCAAGTTAATCTATTACTTTCCTAAACTAATTCTAGTTCTATTAAATGATTTAAATAGAAAATACTGACTGCCGTATACTTAATCAAAAGATGTCAGATACACATTAACTTTGCATACACATACTCATAAAGCACTTCCCCTCTACTAGTTGCTCTCTGAAACCTAATCACTCTAGAAATTTGAAACTGGAAAACCTGGAGAGTTCATTGTCCTTCCATTTGATAAAGTTGAGAGGGCTCTTTGAAGTTCAATTTTGAAAGCTCTTGTACATTTTTCTATGTGAAGTGGACCATGAAAACCAGCCTAGTTAAAAGGTAAGATCACATAAACTAGGTGTCAGACTGACCTGGGTTTAATACTGGCTTTACCATTCTTTAGTTGTGTGACTTTGGACAAGTTACTTAACTCCTTTAGGCTTTCTCCTCTATCTTCATAAACAAACAAAATAATCTGTAATGATGAAATATGTCTGGCACATAGAAAGCATTCAATATGAAAACTGCTATTATTATAAATTATGATTACATTAGAACTCTTTTCGAGTGATGTATATGACTTGAGGCTCCTGCCCTAGACTCTACAAAAAATGAAGGAAGATGAAAATATACATAGGCTGGCACATGATGACCCTGACTTACATACAAAAACAGAACTGCCAATATTGCACTATGGACAGTAGCCAGGGACCACTCCATCAGCCCAACAGCCTGGCATGCTAAAGCCTGGCATGCAGGGTAGCTGTTGCCTGACATTATTTTGATTTTTTTGGATTTTTAAAAAGCATTTTTCGCTGTTTCTATTTCTTCATTAGTATAACACACTCCAACTTTACAGTTTAAAAGAATTTAAAAGATAACTGAAGATTTGTATAATAAATTCATTGTTAGGTTTAACATTCTCCTTTAATTCAGCAGTTGTAGGGTTAATTAGAAAAAAATGTTTGGAAGATAATATCCAACACCATAAATCAATATATGATATTAAGCACTGTGTGACACACTGCCTGTAGTAGGACCCCATCCCTGCAATCTATTACACCAGTTACTTTTCTTCACAGCACTGATATTCTGAAATTATCTTGTCTAATTGTTTGTTTATTGTCAGATTTCCCCCCGGAACATCTGCTCCTTGAAGGAATAAACCTTGTCTGTCTTATTCCTGGCACAAAGCAGATACTCAGTAAATACCTGTTGAATTAATTCATATCCTAAATGCGTCACAGACTCCTGCCTAGAGTCCATCTCTCTAGCAAAAGTGACATGCAAGTGGTATCAATACTTCAATTCTCAGAACATTTATTCACTCACTCACAGATTTCAAAGGCCACATAACATATAATTAAGAGCACAGACTCTAAAGCAAGACTGACTGGGTTCAAATCCAAGCTCTATCACTTGCTAGTTGTATGGACCTCAGGCAAGTTACTTAACTTCCCAGAACTTCAGTTTCCTCATATATAAACTGAGGGTAGTAATATAGTGCCTTGGAGGACTGTTGGGGACTAAAAGAGCTAAAATTTTAAATTACTAAGAAAAGTGCCCTGCACATAGTAAGAATTTTGTGTCAGCTACGACCAGTATTATTCGTATTATTTTTAACCATCTCTTATCCCAAAGCAGGAAGGAAGAAGAAGCTCCCAATCTGAGGCTGCTCTCACCCATAAACCACTCAATCTTTTCAATACATAATCCCTACTACAGATCCTTCTCTTGTTGCCCACCCTTCAGTATGTTTTCCTTCAAGAATGTCCTTGATGTCCTGGCAAATAATAAGAAAAGAAAAAATCAAAACAAAAGAAAACTAGATTCAGGGAAATTCTATCTTCCAAATCTTTACAATTAATGTCACATTCTAGAATGTCAGAACTAAAAGAGCTTTTACAGATCTAAAGATCATTTCACTTCCCACGGTGGTATAAACAAGCCTAATCAAATTAAAAAGACTGGACCAATTAAAATAGTTAGCAAATAAAACTAACACTCCCAAACCCCCATTACATATCTTCACTGTACATAGTATTTTTAAAAACATTAGAGTATTAAAAAAACAATTTAAGAAACCACCAACAAAAATCATCACCCACAGATTACCACTGACATTTTGGTTAGGGTCCTTTAAATAAAATGGAGTGTGTCTCTGAGGCTCAGCAGCTCCACAGGCTACTTTACCAGAAGAAAATATGTAACACTGAGTCTAAGAAAAGATTTTTTTAAGGGGCTTGTGCCAACCAAATTATCTCCTTAAAGTTCTACTACATTTTTAAACAAGCAAATTATTACTCATTAAATGTGCTTGATAAAGTTTCTTATAAACAGCATCAATTTTAGGCAGATTAATTTTATGATAGTTACAATACTGTGTGTTCAGAGAAGAAAGGAGCCCTTTCAAAATCAATGTGCATTATTGTATTCTATGTAGGAGGGTACTTCAAAAAGTTCATGGAAAAACAGAATTAAAAGAAACTATGAATCTTTTCATGAACTTTTTGAATCGCCCTTGTATATGATAAAGAATATAAATCTGAAAAGAAGAAATATGGCCCGGGAACATCTGAATGTCTTCAACACTGCTTTCTATATTTACCGTCTCTAATCCTCATTACAATCCTATGAAGGAATATATCTTCATTTCACAAAAGAAAAAAAAAAAATCAAAGATTGGAGAAATTAACTTTCCAAAGTCACACACATCTAATGGAAGAATCACAATTCATGTCCAGGTTTGTGACTCCACAAACGCATGCGTGATCAACCTTAACACGCTGCAACTCTGGGCTGAGGCCTGGTTTCCAGTTGTAGGTTAACACTGCAAAGTCATGACATCTTGGGCAACTGACTCACCTCACTTAGCCTCAGTTTCCTTACACGCAAAATGAGAGCCTAAACCAGATGATACCTAAGGCCCCTTATAAAGCTATTATACAACTATGCACTAAAATCATTATCTCCAGCAAACAAAATTTGAGAATATTTTATAGGTTTATGAGGAAAAGCAAGCAAACCATAATACATCCAATTTTATGGATAAAGGAACTAAAGCAAACAATGTAAATGAAGGAATATGTGTATATATAATAAACACACATATAAATTGGCAACACACTGGAAAAGGGAAGGCAACAACCCTTACGTTTTGATTATCCAATAAACTACAACATCTTGTACACATACCAAGTACAAAATTCAAGAAGTTTAAAGCCAAATAAAGGAAAGTACTTAAAAGCAATTATTGTCTCTACTATGGTTACCATAAAAGATGTGGTGTAAGGGAAAACACAGTGAACTGAAGACCAAACATCTGGGTTCTAGTTTGACTCTGCCATAATTAGCTAGGTGAAATTAACAAGTTTTCTACTATCTCTGTGCTTTCATGTGACAGAGGTCAAAAGGGATGAATGAAGCAAAAAACCTTGACCTCTAAGGTTTCTTTCAGACCTAAACTATTATGAATATATTTAGGTTCCAAATTCTCCACTTACCATTACTTCATATTCCATTACAAGGAGGTTGCATCACATCAAATACCATCACAAAAAAATAAAATCAGTATTACAAAACCAATTCCACAACCCATCAAAAAATCAGTAAGAGTGCTTTGATGATCTGGTTAAAACAAACCATCACTTGTGATGTGTCCTTTACAAGACTCCCTGCTCAATTCAGTTTTTACTCTATACTAGAAGTTCCGTATCTGACACTGTTACACAATAACAGCAACTGTGGGCTGAAGGAAAAGAAAGTCTTCACTTTTATTATTATCTCAATAAGCAAAATTCAACACTACCATATACATATATGTATGCATTATACATTCATGTGTCCACATGTGTGTATCATCACATATCCCAAACTGCCTATGTCAACTCCCAAACTGTTCATTAAAATACTAACATAAAAGATCTAAAATATCTGAAGAAAAAGCATAACTAACCTCTTCTTTGCATTTGCTGCTTCACCACTGAGGCTAGGCAGTGGTGGTTTGAAACATGATACATGAGCAATATGCTCATGTATTCCAGTTATCAAAATTCCCTCCATGACAAAGCAATCTGGCAGTTGTGTAGAATTTTGAGATTTTTACTAGCAATAATTCTAAATATTCAATATAGATTAAGATCAGTTGTCAGTATGCTTAAGCCATTATGTTTAACAAAATATGTTTTTAAAAAGATACAATATGCATAGCACATCCAAGTATAGACTAAGTGCTCTCAATAAATGTGTTTTTTTGTTGTTGTTTTTAAAAGATGACTGGTGAGGGGATCTTAACCCTTGACTTGGTGTTGTCAGCACCACGCTCTCCCAAGTGAGCCAACCGGCCATCCCTATATGGGATCTGAACTCGTGGCCTTGGTGTTATCAGCACCACACTCTTCCAAATGAGCCATGGGCCAGCCCTCAATAAATGTTTACTAAACAAAATAGCAAAGGTAAATTTTTACATATGATGATAACAAAACTTGAAAATACTATTTTTTCTTTCCTGTCACCAGTATACACTTATGAGTGTCCATTCAAATAGCACCTATATATATGTCAATTTTATTACAAACATCCACTTCTTTGTATAGCAAAATAAAACTGTCATTAACTGCTTTAGAATCATAGCCAAGCAAAAAGAATGGAGGAAAGAAAACTAACAGTAATTCAAAGCCTATTCCAGTCGGGTTCTTCACATACTTTAACTCGCTTGATCCTCACAACCAGTGTTTCCAATATTGGAATTCAACAATAGAGTCTTGTTATTACAAGTTCACTGTGAGAACAAACACCCCCCTCCACACACACCCCAAAAAACACAACCAAGCCTTTTTTGGGTCATTTGAACAATCATTTCATAATTAAGCACTGCCATGTGATTTCAAAGCCTGAGTTGTTTATGAAGGTGTTGGTGTTATTGTCACAGACTGCTCTGAATGTCACAGACTAATGAAAAAAAGAACAGAAACTAACTTAAGGTGTAAATGATGCATTTCATCAAATGAAGACCAAAAGATAGCATGGTACCCAGGTTCAATACAGATTTTGTAGTGGTAGTCTGAACACAGAAAATCAATGGGAAAAAAACGCCATTAAAAATCATATTTGCAAAAAAAAAAAAAAAAGGAAAAAAAAAATTAAAAAATGAAAGAAAAAAGAAAAAAACAATCACATTTGCTGGATATCCACATTCAAAAGAATAAAGTTGGATCCTTATCATACACCAGACATGAAAAATTAACTCAAAAAGTATGAAGGACATATAAACATTAAAAAGCTAAAACTGAAATTCTTAGAAGAAAACGGGAAAACCTATAATATATTGATTTTGAGATGTCAGAGTTAGGTTCTTTTCTCCTCATTGTTTTTTTAGCTAGTTCCACCTGCTTTTTAAGGCAGATTACCAGGGGCAGGAAGGGGTGGGGGAACGTATATCAGATAATTTTCTGTAACAAAATGTTGGCTAGTAGCAAGGCTATTAATAAGGATAAAATATTGGGTTTGAAGAACCATCACCACTGCAATAAAAGTATTTCTGACATTATAAAATTCACACTATTTAGCAGAACTTGCTTTGCAAAATAATGAGTGCTCCTAATGAAAATGAAGACAACTCTAGGTACTAAAGCATCTTCTGAATCAAAGTTTAAATTATATTCTACAATATTCCCACTGTTAGTTTTATTTTATAGGTCACTCTATATGCAACTAAATGTCAGGAGTAAGTACAACCAATCGTAGTAAGTAACAATTAAAAGCACAGTAAAAATAAATGGAATATAACATACAAAGGACTGCAAATTAAGCCACATTAGGCCTAAAGCTCTTCAAGTGAAATTCCACCCAACAAATGCCACTACATAACACCAAAACAGCCTATGAAGACTTCTTTCACGTCTGTAGACACAATTTATAAAAACACTTTTGTTCATCTAGCTAAAACACATTCTATAAACAAAAATTTTAAATTCTCTACAAAAGCTTTCCTAGCTAGATCTCTACTGGGAAAAATCATTATGTGGACCATCTCATTCTGCATATCCAAAGAACCTAATTAATTGAATTAAATGTTGGTTTTGTTGTGTTACAAGAATGGTAGAAAAAAGTAAGCCCACTTGCTGCTTATACTTCCTTTGGTCCTACCACAGCAGAACTTTCATTATTTCATTTGAGTCTCACAATCCTATAAAATAGAAAGTTTCAAAAGCCTACAGAATATATATTCTTCTTTCTCAACAGCACATGGAACATTCTCCAGGACAGACCACATGTTAGGTCACAAATCAAGTCTAAAATTTTTAAAAATTGAAATCATTTCAGGTATCTTTTCAGATGATAACGGACTAAAATTAGAAATCAATAACCACCAAATTCTGGAAACTGTACAAACACATGGAAATTAAGCAACATACTCCTGAATGACCTATGGGTCCAAGAAGAAATTAAAAGGGATATCAAAAAATGTCTTGAAACTAATGAAAACAAAGACACATCATATCAAAACCTGTAGGATATTGCAAAAGCAGTACTAAGAGAGAATTTTATTGCCGTAAATGCTCACATCAAAACAATAGGAAGATTTCAAATAAACAACCTAATGCCACACCTTAAAGAACTAGAAAAACAAGAACAATTCAATCCCAAAATTAGTAAGTAGAAATAATTAAGATCAGAGTGGAGCTAAATGAAAGAGAGACCCAAAAAATGAGACAAAATATTGATGAAAGAAAAAGTTGATTTTTTGAGAATATACACAAAATAGACGAGCCATTAGCTACGCTAACTAAAAAAAAGAAGACCCAAATAACAAATATTAGAAATGAAAAAGGAGACATTACAACCAATACCACAGAAATACAAAGAATCATTACAGACTATTATAAACTACATGCCAACAAATTTGGAGAAAGTGGATAAATTTTTGGACACATAAAAACCACCAAGACTGAATCAAGAAGATATTGAAAATCTGAACAGACCAATAACAAGCAAAGAGAGTGAAGCAGTAATCAGCAGTCTCCCAACAAAGAAAAGCCCAGAACCAGATGGCTTTACTGCTGAATTCTACCAAACTTCTAAGTAGGAATAAATACCAATTCTCTACACTATTCCAAAAAATTGAAACAGGCCATTCTCCCAAACACTTTCTATGAGGCCAGCATCACCCTGATACCAAAACCGGACAGAGATACAAAAAAAAAAAACAAACAAAAAACTAGATATCTCTGATGAACATAGATGCAAAAATCCTCAGCAAAATATTAGCAATCAGAATACAACAACATATTAGAAAAATTATACACCATGATCAAGTGGGATTCATCCCAGGATTGCAAGGATGGTTCAACAAAAGCAAGTCAATAAATGTGATACAGCACATCAGCAAAATCAAGGACAAAAACCATATGATTATCTCAATAGATGTGGAAAAAGTATTTGACAAAATTTAACGTCCCTTCATGATAAAGACTCTCAGCAAATTAGGTTTAGAAGGAAAGTATCTCAACATAATAAAAGCCATATATGACAAACCCACCATCAATATCTTCCTGAATGTATGGTAAAAACAGGAACAAGACAAGGACGTCCACTCTCACCACTCCTATTTAACATAGGATTGGAAGTACTAGCCAGAGCAATCAGGCAAGAGAAAGAAATAATGGACATCCAGATAGGAAAATACGAAGTCAAACTGTCCCTGTTCGCAGATAACATGATCTTATATATAGAAAAACCTAAAGACTCTACCAAAAAAACTCTTACAACTGATAAACAATTTCAGTAATGTTGCAGGATACAAAATCAACATGCAAAAATCAGCAGCAGTTTTGCACTCCAATAATGAATTAGTAGAAAAATAAGTCAAGAAAGCAAGCCCATTTACAATAATCACCAAAAAAATAAAATATCTAGAAATCAATTTACCAAGGATGTGAAAGATCTCTACAATAAGAACTACAAATCACTGCTGAAAGAAATTAAAGAGGGCAAAAAAGATGGAAAGATATGCCATGCTCTTGGATTGGAAGAATTAACATTGTGAAAATGTCCATACTACCCAAAGCAATCTACAGATTCAAGTCAACCCCCATCAAAACACCAATGACATTCTTCACAGAAACAGAAAAAACAATCCTAACATTCACATGGAACAACAAAAGATCCTGAATAGCCAAAGCAATCCTGAGTAAAAAAACTAACAACACAGGCATTATACTACCTGACTTCAAATTATATTACAAAACTAAAGGAACCAAAACAGCATGGTACTGGCATAAAAACAGACACTTGAACCAATGGAACAGAACAGAGATGAAACAGAAATGAACCCACATACTTACATCAAACTGATATTTGACAAGGGCAACAGAGCACACATTGCAGAGAGGACTGTCTCTTCAATAAATGGTGCTGGGAAAATTGGACATCCATATGCAGAATGAAATTAGACCTGAACCTCTCTCCATATAACAAAATCAACTCAAAATGGATTAAAGATTTATATATAAGACCCCAAACTATAAAACTACTAAAAGAAAACATAGGAGAAATACTTCAGGACTGTGCAATAATACAGTAGGACTGTCTTATTCTTTTTGAATAAGTCCCCCAAAGCACAGGCAACAAAATGAAAAATAAACAAATGTGATTATATCAAACTAAAAAGCTTTTGCACAGCAAAAGAAATACTTAATAGAGTGAAAAGACAACCTACAGAATGGGAGAAAATATTTGAAAACTATGCATCTGACAAAGGATTAATACCCAGAATACACAGGGAACTCAAACAACAGTAAAAAAAAAATAACTCATTTAAAAAATGGGCAAAGGAACTGAACAGGCACTTCACAAAGGAAAATATACAAATGGCCAATAGACACACGAAAAAATGCTCAATATCATTAAGCATCAGGGAAATGCAAATCAAAACCACACTGAGATATCATCTCACCCCAGTTAGACTGGCCATTATCAAAAAGACAGAGAATAACAAATGCTGGTGAGGATGCAGAGAAAGGGGACCCCTCCTACACTGTTGGTGGGACTATAAATTAGTGCAGCCATTATAGAAAACAGTATGGAAGTCCCTCAAACAACTACAGATAGAACTGCCATAAAATCCAGCAATCCCGCTACTGGATGTATACCCAAAGGAATGGAAATCATCATGTCAAAGGGACACCTGCACTCCCATGTTTACCACAGCTCCATTTACAACAGTTAAGAGTTGGAACCAACCTAAATGTCCATCTACAGATGACTGAATAAGGAAAATGTGGTATGTATATGCAATGGAATACTACTCTGCAATAAAAAGGAATGAAATTCTGCGACTCACAGAAACATGGACGAACTCAGAGAAAATTATGTTAAGTGAAATAATATGGAAAGAGAAACACCACGTCTTCACTAATAATTGGGAGCTGAAAAAGTAAATAAGCGAAACAAGAAAAAAAAATACAACAATCACAATAATTCCTTGAACTTTCAAAAGGAGAGAACAAAACTGAGACCACCAGAGGTGGGAAAGAGGGAGCGGGAGGGGGAGGGGGGTTCAGGGAGAAAGTGGTAAAGGGCCACAGAAAAATGTTTACATTGTGTAATGACTAAAAAAAAAAAATCATTCCATAAAGAAAAAATGTAATTTCTACCAAAATCCTGGCAAGATATTTTGTAGATTAAAAAACAGCTTATTCTAAAATTTATATGGAAAGGCACAGGCCCTACAATAGCTATAACGATGTTGACAAAAATAAAGTGAGAGGAATCACTCTACCAGATATTAAGGCTTGCTACATGGTACAATAATTGTGATAGTGTGGTAATGGTGAAGAGACAGACACAAACATCAATGCAGCATAACAGAGAACACAGAAACAGACCCACCCAAATATGCTTAACTGCTTTTTAGCAAGAGTGCAAAGTAATTCAATGGGGAAAGGATAACAAATAGTGCTAGAGCAATGAGAGACCCATAGGCAGAAAAATAAAAAATAAAAAAATCAAGCAAACAAGAAATCCTCAAAATGGGCCATGAACTTTAATGTAAAATATGAAAGTATAAAATTTTTAGAAAAAATATAGGACAAAATCTTTGGGAACTAGCAGTAAGCAACGAGATTTTAGACCTGAAAGCACAATTCATAAGAGGAAAGATTGAAAAACTACATCTCAGCAAAATTAAAAATTTTGCTCTGCAAATAACCATGTTAAGAAGATGAGAGACAAGCTACAGACTAGGAGAAAATATTTACAAACCACATACATGAAAAAGGAGTGGTATCCAGAATATATAAAGAATTCTCTCAAAACTAAACAATTTTTAAAAAAGCCAAACAATCCTATTAGAAAATGGAAAAAAAACACGAACAGACATTTCACCAAAGATGATAGAGACAGCAGATAAATACATAAAAGGATATTCAACATTATTAGCCAACAGGCAAATGCAAACTAAATCCACAATGAGATACCATAACACATCTATGAGAACTTCTACATTAAAAAACAAAACCAAAAAAGCCAAAAAAACCTGGCCTTACCAAATGCTGGTGAGGATGTGGAGCAACTGAAACACAAAACAACAATGAGATATCACTACATACCTACCAAAATGGATAAAATAAAAAACACTAAATGCTGGTCAGGATGCAGAGAAAACGGATAGATCATTCATACATTGCTAGGGGGGAATGTAAAATAATATAGCCACTTTGAGAAGCAGTTTGGCAGTTTCTTACAAATACTAAAGATGCAACTACCATATGACCCAGCAATTGCACTCTCATGTTCACACAAAAACTCATATGCAATGTTCATAGCCAAAAGCAGGAAACAACCCAGATGTACTTTAATGGGTATATGGTTAACAGACTGTGGTACACACATCCTAAGGAATACAACTCAGCAATAAAAAGAAAAAACTGTTGATACATACAACTTTGATAAATCTCCAGAGAATTACACTGAGTAAAAAAAGTCAATCCCAAAAGGTTACATACTGTATGTTCTATTTATATAACATTCTTGAAATGACAAAATCATAGAAATGGAGACCAATTTAGTGGTTGCCAGGGGTTAAAGAGAGGCTGAGATCAGAAAGGGTTAAGGAGAGGCTGAGATCAGTGGCTACAAAATGGCAACATGAAGGATCCTCGTGATATGGAAATGTTACATATCTTAACTGTATCAATGTCAGTTTCCTGGTTATGATATTGTGTTCTAGTTTATAAGAAGTTCGACTGGAGGAAACTGTGTAAAGGATTTATGGTATCTCTCTGTATTATTTCTTACAACTCCATGTGCATCTACAGTTATCTCAAAAAAAAAAAAAAGTTTAATTAAAAAAATGGGATGAAAGGCAAAAGTTAACCTTAACAAGGAAAAGACACTTTGAGGGAAGAAAAAGAAAAAGAATGGACTGACCGAGGCAAAGACTCCAACAGATGAAGGATCTTCTAAGCTCACGTTCAATGCTAACTAGGTTGGGCGAGATAGGAGCTATGATAGAGGCTCAGATGGGAGAATCAGGAGCTTTAAAGGAATAAAAATCCTGGAATATTAGTTAAAGTCTGTGGGGAGCATGGTTAAGAATCAACAACAAAACAGCACCCTCTACTTGTCTTACTGCATCTGAAGCAGTACTTTGCTCATTCACTTACAGATGTTGTTAATTCCATTTTATCTATGAAGTTGCAAAATAGTCACTAAAACTAAAAACTTTTCTAAAACTAGTTATTTTATATCACCACAATTTGCATGTCACTATGAAATTCAAAACAGAACTTTATTTATAGAATTATAATCCTAACAAGAGCAAAAATTAATATTATTATCCCTATCTTAATCGAAAGGATAGAGATTAACAGTGGGTCCAAATAGAAAATATCTTAAAGTCACACAAACATTAGTGATAAAAGTAGAATTAGAATTCCAGATTCTCAACCAAGAAAGTGATTACTGCAATATTCAAAAGAATAAGGGTACCTTCATGAATCGGGGACTTCCATAACTGGCTAATATAACAAGCAACGCGTATTTGTTTTTATTAGCATTTTTTTTTTTTTTTTTTTTTTTTGTCGTTTTTTCGTGACCGGCACTCAGCCAGTGAGTGCACTGGTCAGTCTTATATAGGATCCGAACCCGCGGCGGGAGCGTTGCCGCGCTCCCAGCGCAGCACTCTACCAAGTGCGCCATGGGCTCGGCCCATTTTATTAGCATTTTTAATCTCAGGAAAGTCCACGGAGCTTGAATTTGCCTAAATACCTAAGTAGAGAAGTTACAAGCTTTCTGCACGTGAACTTCCCAAAGTTGCACCAGAACTCACTTTGAAATAATATTCTTAGATTAAATTCATTGTCAATGATGCCTAATAAAACTCTTGAATTACAATCAACATGTTCTACCCTCACTAAACCAGGTAAATGTATCAATTTAACTTTAATACTTAACTTTAATACAACAGATATTTCCTGAATGGTCATGTCCAGTCATTGTAGAGGTATCCAGGATACAACAGTGGAGAAAATGCAGCTCTTGCTCTTGTCTAGTAACCAGGCAACTACAGTAAGGTCTAAGAATGCTAAGATGCAGATATATATAAGGAGTCATAGCTTCAGGAGCATGAGAAGTCACCTAAACCGGTATGAAGACAATCAGACAATCAAGGGGAAGTGATGTGTAAACAAAGATCTTAAGGATAAGCAGGCATCAACCAGTTGAGAAGTGGAAAGGGGAAAATAGAACAGATTAGCCCAAATATTTACAGCCAATTCACTTCAAAAAATACACTAAAATGATCATAAGGAAAGAATCCCCAAGAGAATGAAGAGAAAACTTATAGAGTAAAATCTGATAACCAAAAAACAAGTGCTGGCTGACTTTGCACATCAGAGAAAGATAAAATCTAAGCTAGCCTAGAAAGAGGCTGCCTGGTGCCAGTAAAACCAAGAGAAACTCGTGAAACAGAGGTGCTAGCTACCTCCAAAAGTGGGTGTGTGGATAAGTCTTACAATTAGGAAGTTCATGGTTAAAACTGTGTAAGAAGCAAATTAGAATTCCCAGATTTCTTCCCCTTCTCACAAAGACTTCTCTATACTTTCCAGATACTGTACTCACTTTACTATACAAGTAAAATTGTGCTTCACACACACACACACACACACCCATATGCATACTTACAGTTGAAGATTTACCAATGAAATGGCTCTACCAGATTCCCCTACAGTGAAGCTCACAGTTTACAAGCCCCATCCACGTGCAATGAGCTCCCAATCAGCTGTTTAAGCAAGATGACCACTGTAAAGCATTTTAAATCTAATTTGACTTTTAAAACTATGTATGTTGATAAAAATTAAAATAAAAAAGACAATGGCAGGGGGGCGGTCCCGTGGCTCACTTGGGAGAGTGTGGTGCTAATAACACCAAGGCCACGGGTTCGGATCCCATATAGGGATGGCCGGTTCACTCACTGGCTGAGCGTGGTGCAGAAGACACAAAGTCAAGGGTCATGATCCCCTTACCGATCATCTTAAAAAAAAAAAAAGACAATGGCAGGTAATGGTGGCATAGAAAGAAAAAAGTGAAGGGGTAAGCAGAGAATTTTATTTTTATCATTTAAAAATCATCTTAATATGTATGATGATCAAAAACAGAATTTTAAAACAAATCATTTTCAATCCTAATAAAAATACATGCCCAAATCGGGAACCTAAAAAGTAAAAAGTACTCAACCTGTATATCCATTAACATAGATGGCAACTCCACTAAAAATTGTAGATGAAGTTCCATCCTTCTGCATAGCAGCATCTGATCGAAACTGTTCCTCCAATTTCTGGACCTTGGCAGCCATATACCCACCCTAGAATTAAAGAAAAAATAAACAATCACAAAAGTTACATTTTCTTCCTCTCCCCCTTTTTAAAAAGAAATTTGTATTTTTTAAAAAAATTAATTAAAGGACCCTATTCTATGCTAGTGACCAAGGTATAATGATGACCTCCCTAACCACAAAGCAAGGCAATAAAACAGGTAGGTCAAGGAAGACTTTTCCCTCTGTCAACTCAATTTTTAGTGATTTTACTACATTATTATAATGATAAAAGTTACTTTTAAAGAGGGAAAAGGTAAGTCAATAATAATATTTAATAACACAAAATACTATTCTTTAGTACATAATTGAACAAGTTATACTAAAGTTTAAAACAATCAGAAATTTGACAAGTGGCCTAAGAGCCTATTTTAGACTGACTCCTTCTATCTCCTAGACACTGGGAGCTTAAAATGAATTACTTTCAGGTAAAATGAAGCAATTCGACAAATCAGTACAGTCCTCCCTCCATGTACGTGGATAAGAAAAGACTGAATGATTCAGTGGCTAAATTCTGAATCCGATAAATCTATTTGACAGCAGTACTAACTTTCATTAGATAACACCAAACTCAAAAGAATATAAAAAAAAATTTTTATTGTTAAACACCCTGACAAATCTATGAATGTAGCTCTACTTTTCCTGAACCTTTAAGTAATTAAACTTGATTGATTTGAATGATTAGGTCTTTACATTAAAGCTGTAAGTAGCTAGAAGTGGTACATACTTTTTCCCAAAATAGAAATGACTTCATGTTTATGTTGATTATTAAAATGTGACATACCCACTATAAAATGATTTTTTTTTCCCAGAAAATATAGGAAGTATAAAGAAATAAAATTGGTATGATCCCATTCATTAACATTTTGAGGTGTTATTTTCAAAGCTTATTTCTATGTCTCAGGAGCATAAAGGTTTTATGGATCATATAGGATCATATAAAATATTCCTTTATAATACCCCATTTTATTCAAGGTTGTCTTTCTAGGTTAAGAAATATAAAGCTAAATAATGACTGCACAGTGTTCCACAATATAGAGATAATTTATTTGACCAATCTCCTACTGTTGGATATTTATGTGTTTTCCTGTTTTTCAGTATTATTAATAATGCTACCATAAAATCATTATAAATAAATTTTTGTGTACTCATATACTTATTACCTTAGGATAAAATTTCTGAGTAAATAAAGTTTAGAGGTTAAAGTTTATAACATTGTTTTCAATACATTGTGAAAACTCAGAGCTGGTGTCCACAGTGATTTATAATTTATAAAATGCCTTAAACCACATTACAAACTAAAACGTGAATGAAAAATACCTAGACAGTTCAATATAATTAGTTTTATTCTTTAAAAACACACCCAATCTTCCCAGCCATCATTTTCAGCTCGTTTTCGCCATCCACCTCGTCTCATGGTGGAGCTTCTGTATTAGGGGAAAAAAAAAATGTCAATCTTATAACATAATATATCCCTAATTGGTATTTTATTTCAATTTCAAGAAAAATGAGAAAAATTAAAATAAATTCAAATGTTCAATTAATGAAAGTTAAAAGTATAATACGAAGTAAACTTTTTCCAAAGTGTGTCAATCTTTTGCTTTACAAGTGAAATTTGTTCCTAAAATACCCTCCCCCACAGGTAAGTATCGTATAACTACTTTAAATTTCAATAAATAAATTTATACATTCCCGAGCACCAATCCTAACACCCACTTACATAAAACATCACCAAATATAACTAACATGGCCATACTTACTTGTTACCATTAATTAGTGTATCAATCTAACAAAACATTTCCCTTCATGAAATGCCCTATAATATGTCTCTTAGACTGTCTTTGCTATTAATACTGGACACTTAAGAGTGCACTCATAGTATAATTCACCTATTCTGCAAAAATCCCTAAAAGAAGTCAATTGAAACAATACATCATAGGAGATGCGATGCAGAAGGATCAACAGTAGTAACAAACTAGTAAATATGGCATTCTCCTTAAGGCAACACTTAACCAACCGTACCATAAAACTGCCAAGATGACCAAACAATGGCTCATCTCGAGTATCAGCTGGCTTAGTATCCAGCAATATATAATATTTCATAAGTCAAAGTACGCACTAAATGAAACCCTTTGTTAAATCAAATTCTACTGCCCCAAATAACTACATTATCCTTTACAAAATTAATATAAACTCTACTTAGATATTTTTCTTCTAGTAACTAAGTAGGTTTATATCAAATGGTTATCATATTAAGCCTTATACATTATCCAAATCATATCAACTTTGATCTGATTTTGGGAATCCTTTACTTAACAACACCTTAAAACATGACACTTTATACAGATACATACATTAGCAGACATTTTCTTTCGAATATTTTTGTTCTTGGTATACTGTGGGATTTAGTTTCTCTTTGCCGAATTTATTTATAAACTTTTATTGTCCACAATTAAAAAATACCTAAAATATATGTAGAAATATTCTGAAAGAGTTATGTTCCTCTTAAGGAAAGTGTCAAGATAATATAAATGCTTTAGGGACATGTGCAAAGTGCTGAGAACAAGAAGCAAAGTTTGATAAAGGCAGGGTCATGGAAACTCAATATGCTCATTATCAAGTCCCAGAACTGTGATATTTTCTGTTAAATATTACCTCTCTTTGTCCAGTCACTAAAGCCTCACCCCTTATCTTAAAGTAGCCTAGGAAATGTGTTAACACACACACAGTTCTTGACTTCATAAAAACTCTGAATCCACACACCTGCTCTCACAGTATAAGAGTTTGGGAGTTCTGGCAAATTTTACACTAAGAATAACACACGCATGACAATTAAATGCAACTATTAAACTGCCAATGAAAGTAAATGAAAGAATAAAATATATTTTAAAAGTTTAATTCATTTGCCCAATAATTTATTTAAGAGCCCCATTTATTTCAGACCTATTTTGTACCTACTGCAAAAGGCCAATATGGAAATTCTTACAGATAGTTTAATGAGGGGTAGACTAGCACAAAACAAAGTTGTAATAAACGCAAAAACAAACAACAACAAAAAGGTATTAAAAGTTGTTTCATTCATTCCAAAGTCACAAACCTATCCCAGACAAATGTTTACAGCTTTGAAAATTAAAAGGAAAGAATGAAGGACTGAAAATGGTAATTTCATCATTTCCATTAACTTGACAGAACACCAAACTCCTACTGATCCAGAACTCAATAAGAAAACAAAGAAAAGAGGAAAGGAAACAGAACCATTTTTCATTCTATAAATTCTAAATTCCGCTTTTGAGAAAATCCCTTAAAAAATAGTGAACTAGGTAATTCAGGTCAACCCTCTTGCTGAGGAAGAGAAAAGCTGGACAAAACATGTTTTTTTTTAAAAAAATGCCTCAAATATAGAAGGCCCAGCAACTAGTGAAAAATTATTGGCCAAGATTCAGAAGACAGAAAATATACAGAGTAGCTCTGCCATCTCACCTCCCCAAACTGGGATTGCTTTTACCTCTGAGGGAATTTGGCAATTCTAGAAGAGTAGCTGAGAAACTGGGCGATGTTTTGGACAAACACACAGTGCTAGGGGAACAAAAATTAGGATTCCAAGGGTCTTGCAGGATATAGATCTCCAAACTTGGGATTAGGACTTACTCTTAAGAGAGTAAGAATAAACTGGATGTAGACAGATCAAATTTTGCACAAACTAAATTCTGCCTTACATTATTTCAATCTCTGAAAGTAAATTTAGGTGATCTTGGACTGCCAGCACACCAAGACACCTGGCAGAAACAAATGCAAATCCCATATGGAGGATATCAACATCCTAAACCTCATATATTTCTACAAACAATTTTACAAATATGTCTGGCACACCAATAAAAATAAACCAGGCACACAAAGATGATTACATGAGTGAGAACCAACAGAACAACAAAATAAACAGACCTACAGAGACTGCAGATATTGAACTTAACATAGACTTTAACTATGCTTACTTGTCCAAGGAGATAAAAGACAAGTTTCAGAATATCTGTAAAGAACCGGAAAATATAAGAAATAAGAGAATTAAAAGATGCAATACTAAAAATTAAGAACTTAACAGATGGATAACAGCAATAAAGATTATTTGAAAATAAGTCAGCAGAAAACATCCAGATAAAGCACAGTGGTACGGAAAGATAGAGAATAGGAAAAGGAGGGAAAGATACAGAGCATACTTGAGAAGGCCTAACAAATAAATTTGGAAAAAAGGAGAAAAACAGAAATTACATTTGAAGAAATAATGGCTAAAACAATCTAAAACTAAAACCAAACCACAAATTCAAGAAGTCCAATGACTCTCAAGCAAGAAGCAATAGAAATCAACAACCAAGACATACAACAGTAAAATTACAGAAAACCTAAGACAAAAAAAAAAAACTCAAAAGTTATGATGGGTGGGAGAACAGAGTGACTCCATTCAAAATACTCAAAGGTGCAGCAATTAGAAACATGGCTCTCTTTTCGACAGACACAATAGGAACCAGAAGGCAGGGCTGAAAGAACATAACTAATTTAGAATTCTATGCCCAGAAAAAATTTCAGTCAAGAAAGATGAAATACAGGCATTTTCAGGCAAATTAAAACAGAAGTTAACGTCCCCAGAAAGCCTGCATTAAAGAAAACCCTAAATGAATATTTCTCAGGTGGAAGGAAAATTCTTAGATGGAAGGTCAAAAATGCAGGAAAAAAATGCATCAAGAAAAATACTAAATATTTGGATAAACCGATGTAAAATACTGACTGAATGAAACTACAAAAATGATAATAGACCTGTTATTGTTTGTGGCATAATATATAGCATAAGTGAATCAAAAGACTATGAATAAAAGACTGGGGTAAAAGGAAATGGTTCCAGTCCAGGCTCTGCCACTAACTTTCCTGGCCTCTGGTAAATCCCCATCTCTCTGGGTCTCAATAGTAACTTGAGGTTTGGGTAGTTAACTATTAGAACTCGTTTTGGTGCTCTACATAAGACACTCTAAAGGACTATTTTCAGCAACTAAACGTAAAAAAGTTAAAACTACTGTATCCATATACTTTTAGCAATGTACTTCAATTTTAGAATATTTTTTATTATTTAACAATTTTAATGCTCTACATTTGTTTTATTTATTTATTTATTTATTTATACAGACCACCTTTAACTATCCAGAAAAGATTTAAGGCAACTTGTTCTACCAAATTCATTTAGTCTATGTGTAGACCAAAATGGCCTCTGACAGTGTGGCTAGGGGGAAAAAAACTAACTGTAAATCTGATCTTTGCTTAATACTAGGAGTGGCAGTTTATCAGCCCTGTCACTATTAGATGACATCAATTAAATAACTCTTATGTCACACAATAGATGCCAGACAGTTCTGTATACAACTGTAGAGATTACATTTCATAGAATAGATAATTGTGGCATCTAAGAAATAATTTAGCACCTGTGTATAAGGGATATCACACTTCTTAAACTACCTATGGATAAAAGCTAACAGAACACTACTAGCACCATACTATATACTAGGCACTACTCAGACAAATGAAATAGGCATTTTTGTCTGAGGTCTAAAATTTTTCAATCTAAAAAGAAATGAGCACCAGTCAAGGACATACTAGCTCTACAAATATAACTTAAGGGAAAAATGTTGAGAAGAATGCATGGGGTGGGGAGGGGGATGGGAGGAAGCCCTGGAATATAAAGCAAACTTCATGATGCAGCACTAATGCTGGCAGACCAACCCGGCATGCAGCAAAGCTACCTGACAACCTCAATTATGAGACCAAATAAAGGAGAGACTCAGGTGACAGGAAGCAAAAAATGCATAGGTTTATCAATACTTCTGTTGATATGTACTGTTCCTACTTCACATATTTTCATTAGACCCACATGCATTATCTCCTTTCTGATATCCAAAGTATTATATAATGAAAATATTAAGAATATGCTATATATGAGGGTACTTCAAAAAACTTGTGGAAAAAAAAATTAAAAGAAAATACAAATCTTTCCATAAACTTTTTGAAGTACTTTTGAATAAAACTGCCATTAATTTTGTATATTATATGCAGTCAGTAAATACTTATTGAATAAGGAGAATAAACTTATATGTAAATTATAAAGCATGGCAGCAATAGTATTAAGTTCCAAACATAGCATGTGCCTCTATCAATATTTGAAATAGTACCCTGCATATTTAGTTTAATCTTACCTACCTGTTATTTCTCTTAGTTTAAAACATCTTCCCAAGATTCACAATTGAATTGCATGCTGTTTAAATAGACATTGGTTAAAGCGTGGTGTTGATAACATCAAGGTCAAGGGTTCAGAGCCCTGTACTGGCCAGCCACCAAAATAAATAAATAAATAAACCGAGAGTGCTATGACAGACACCTCCTCCACAAAAAGTGGTACACAGACAAGATTAGCAAGTGATGCACACTTTGAAAACCACACAACAAGTGGAATTAATTATAAGTCATTTACAGGGTTACTTATAAGACTACAGTGCTTCTTTCGTAGTGTGAAATCAGGAAGTAGCAAACATAAAACCCTATTTTTGGAAACTGGTATGTCATGAAGTAAAGGCATATGTTTCTGCTAACCAGTAAGGATCTTCGAAAAAGAAAGAGGCTCTGCCAATGCCTCTGTAGTCATCCAGGGTAAAGTTCTCCATGCTAGAAGACTGACTTGTTTCTTCAAATAGGATTTTCCCTAGAATGGAGGAAGGCAATGAATCAGGATACCACTACCTGACAGAAATCTCTCTCAGAAATAACACACTCCCTCTGTTTTCATCCTCTCTGTTCCAAGCAACCTCCAGAATTACAATGCATCCTCTTGACTAAACCTACTCACCAAGAAGAGATTGCCCTGTATTGACAAGCCATCCAATTATCAAGGTAGACTAGTAAATAAAAATCACCTTCCCGTTTTCAGAGGAAACTCTTGCAGACTGAGTTCCAAATCTAATTCCACAGTGCTTGATGATCTTGAGGAAAGTGATAAAGGTTTCTGAAACTTAATGCACTAAAATAACCTACAAATTTCTCCTTATCCAGCAACATCAATGGAGATGCCAACGACTGGGTTTCAAAAAATTAGTTTGAAAAATGGATAAAGAGTGAATTAATGTATACAACAGTATCCTTATCCCAAGCATTTAGGGTATGGTCTCAATAAACACCAGCTATTATTTCAGTAATCTATCTTGACAGTTCGGAGTGAATATCAAATGAGACCACATATGTGAAAACCCTTTGAAAACTATAAAGTATACAACAATATTGGTTATTTTAAATAAGCTAAGCTTGGTCTAGAACATAATGAAAAGAGCAGTAAATTTAGTGACATGAGGTCTGGGCTCAAATCCCAGTCCTAGGACTGCCTAGCTATATGATTTGGGGTAAGTCCAAGAGCACTAGGCCTGATACCTCTTGACCCATAAAACAAGGAAGCTTAACTGATCTGCATTCAGTAGAATCCCTGTGGGACCATAACTGGATATAGGGTGGATGTGGCAGGGAAGAAAGAGAGTTGGGGATTAAAAAAAAGTAAGCAAGTAAGGTTCCACTCTCTAAACCCACTTCAACTTTAGCAGCCCTACTTTTATTAAAAGCTTTAGTTTTGGGTTCTGAATAAGATTGTTCTAGAAGAAAAAGCTCAACACACTGAAAAAGACTGATAACTAAAACTAATGCACTAAAAACTAAGCCTAAAGACTTCTTGGCTCTTTTCTGTTTCCATATATGGGACTCTACAAAAGGGGCTGGAAATGTCCCAATCCTTGAAAGGTTCACAAGCTAAAACTCTCCTATAACCTAAAACAAGTTAAAACTCAAGTAATGAAATTATAAAGACCAATCAAAATAGAGGCTGTCAGTGCAGCCATGCCCAGCCCCCAGTGTCA
This sequence comes from Cynocephalus volans, assembly GCF_027409185.1. NCBI lineage: Eukaryota > Metazoa > Chordata > Mammalia > Dermoptera > Cynocephalidae > Cynocephalus > Cynocephalus volans. The sequence continues at coordinate 95,118,571 of NC_084473.1, read as the reverse complement.
ACGTGCGATAACAGTTAGCCAGGTGAGGCAAGTTTAAGTAAGGCACATGGGAGAACAGCTGTGTTTATAAGGAGCCCAGGGATCCTGAATGCCTGCAACGCAAAAGACCTCCTGACTCTCCCTATTCTCTTAACAGGGATGGTTTGATAGAGTGTCTCATTAAGGACCTGCTTATTTAAAAATATAACAAGATTACTAATGCATGCTATCTTCCTAACTTTAGTTCACCTTTTGCTGAAGCACACTGCTATCAGTTCACTGGACATCCAATGTGCATTTTAAGAAGCTGGTCAAATCTCTCCAGAAAGAACTTCATTCTGCCTTCTTCACCACGGTTATTGGTGGATTTTGATATCTACCCAGAGAATGATATTCATCCCCAAAAGCTATCATTTTCATGCAAAAGTGGTATTTCATCTATTTACTAAAATATTACTAACACTATAAGGTTTTAAACAGTTCATCACAGAACAGCAAAACTCAAACTACATATCCACAAAATGCTCAAATATATATTCATCAGTGTTAATCTGTTGGTTACATACTTGTAACTATAAAGTTTATTGACTATTAAGTAATGAAACTGAATGGCTTTTAATAATCTCTTACTGTAGTTAGTCATCTGTAGATGCATGGGTTTATCTTACCTTCATTTAACAGTTATTTAAGAAATATTTACTGAATGAAACAAGAATATGCAATGAATTAATTAATGTGCAATTACAGTAGTATAACGTAATTCATAAAAGGGACACAAGTGCAAAGAAAGCAGCCTGTGGCCACCGCATCTCCAGGCAAGGTTGAAATAAAATAAATTTGCCTTTGGCTCCCTCCCCTATCTCTACTTAACACCCCTTCGGGGCCTCTTTTTTGTTAGCTGTCAATTCTCTGCTTACTGACAACTAAGAAACTGGCTTAAAGGTATAATACATCCCAGGAACTTCTGTATTTAAGAGACTCCTCTATGACCGCTCAATGGAGAAAGGACAATCTTCAACAAATTGTGCTAGGAAAACTGGATTCGCACGCAAAAGAAGTTGAACCCTTACCTTATACAACATAAAAAATTTACTCAAAATGTATCAAAGACCTAAAAAGCTAAAACTATAAAACTCTTAGAAGACAACATCAGTAAAAGCTTCACAGCATTGGATTTGGCAATGGTCTTTTTGACATAACACCAAAAGCATAAACAAAAGAAAAAACAGATAAACTGAACTACCTCAAAATTTAAAACTTGTGTACAATCAGCAGAGTGAAAAGGCCACCTACAAGATGGGAGAGAACATCTGCAAGCCATGTATCTGATGAGGGGTTGTTAATATACAGAATATATAAAAAATTCCTACACGTTAACAATAAAAACACAAATAGCCTGATTAAAAAGTGGGCAAACGGTTTGAATAGACATTTCTCTAAAGACATACAAATGGCCAATATGCACATGAAAAGATTCTCAACATCACTAATCATTATGGATATGCAAACTGAAACCACAATGAGTTACTACCTCACACCCAACAAGGACTACCACAAAGAAAACAGAAAAAAAAAAAAATAAGTGCTGGCAAGGATGGGAAGAAATTGGACCCCTTGTGTATTGTTGGTGGAAATATAAAATGGTGCAGCTGCTATGGAAAACAGTAGGGCAGTTATTCAAAAAATTAGAAATACAATTACTGTATGATTCAGCCATTCCACTTCTGGGTATATACTCAAAAGAATTGAAAGCAGGGTCACAAACAAGTATGTCTGTGTACCCATGTTCAGAGCAGCATTATTCACAATAGCCAAAAGGTGGAAGTAACCCATGCACTGACAGATAAAAGGATATACGAAATGTGCTGTATACATACAATAAGATATTGTTCATACGTAAAAAGGAAGGAAATTCCAACATGTACTACAACATGAATGAATCTCGAAGCCATTATGCTAAATGAAGCCATTCACAAAAAGACAAACACTGTATGATCCCACTCATATAATATACCGAGTAGTTAAATCCACGGAGACAGAAAGTAAAATGGTGTTGAGGGAGATGATCGTTTAATTGGTAGAGTCTCAGGCAAGGTGAGAGAGTTCTGGAGATGCACGGTGGTGATGGCTGCACAACACTGTGAATATACTTAATCTCACAGAGCTGTCAACTTAAAAATGGTTGAAATGGTAAGTTTTTGAGTTATATATATTTTACCCCAATTTAAATTTCTTTTAAAATGTTTTTAAAGGAGCAAAGAAGTTTTTTGTTTGTTTGTTTTTTAAAAAGGACTTCTGAAGCTGGAAATAGGGACAGGCAGCTGAGGTCACAGAGACTGGCAAGCAACAGGGAACAGGGGACAGTAACTGGGATGCTCAGCTGGAATATAAAGCTGAGAAAGAGGGCACTTCTCCAAGAAACGTGTACAGCTGTATCTGAGACTTTTTTCACCCTTGGAATTGGGGGCTGTGGGAGGCTGTATACAGAAATAATTTACAAGGTAGGGGGTTCGGATCCTCACGAGCCAGCCACCAAAAAAAGTAATTTACAAGGACCAGATATTGCCCTTATAATGACTAAGTAAATGAGGTGCTAGCACACAGGTACTAATAAAGTTTGAAAACGCCTCCTCAGATGTGCTTTTATTTTGTCCTTAAATGGTAAAGGCTTTAACACCAGATAAATACCTTTTAATGTAATATTGAAATACAAAAATACAGCTGTTTTAAGATTTTATTTTGACTCAACCATAGAGACCATCATTGTCTAAGGTTATATAGTGCTCAGATTGCTGAAGTTACAAGGGCACTACAGAGATTCTTGAATTTCTTAACCCAGAGAAGTAGAGCATTCTTCCAGTCCCATCCCCCCCACACTACAGTCAGGTTTTAACTTTGAAGGGACTCTCACCAAGCTACTTAAAACAAAAATGAAAAACAGTCACCTAGGTAAAGGGCATCTCGCCCTTACAACAATTTCCACAGAAGCACAGCTACTGTCTCTGGTCTTCAGCATACACTTGCTTTTAGGGATTCTAAACCAAGCTGACAGCTTACATTCTATGAATAGTTCTGTGTGTACTTCACGTATCTAAGATAGCTTTTAAAAATATATAAACTAAAAGTCTGAAATATTTCGATCAGACTTTATTCCTAACCCAAGAGAACGCTTTTTTACATGGTTTTTCACCTTTGGTATATTGAAACATTTTCCTGTTACCAATTTTTTCTTCTGCAATGAAACAATTCCTGTACTGGATGAGAGACCATCTTGATCAACACCAAAGAAACACAGAACTCAAAGAACTTTAATATACCAAATAAAACTGGCATACAGCACTCACCAAAGAAAAAATTACAGGGTTTGGTACATAAGGCTTTTCTTGAGGTGAATCTGATCTTTCTATCTTTCGTTGGGACATTATTATCCCTCCATTGCTGAATTGAGTTCTTTGTCATGCTGCTAAGTATTCAGTCTTCCTAGGTGTTCCTTTTCAAAAACAATTTTTCTTGCCCTATTTATAAAAGCAACACGTTCATTGTAGAAAATTGGAAAATAAAGAAAACAGGAAGGGGGAGGGGGATATTATCCATATTCCCACCACCTAAAAAATTCACCTATTGACTGACACTTTTTATTTCCTTCCATTCAATATTCCTTAAATTTTCACTTTTTTCCTTAAAAATTTTCACTTTTAATTCCTTAAATTTACACTTAAATTCTTCACATTTGAACACACCAGTAATAATATCTTACATTTCCATAATGCTTTTATTTTTCAAAGGTCCCTGAATATCTACCATTTATGTTTACAATGCATCTACAGAGTAGGTAGGCCAAGCACTATTTATTTTGCACACTGCTGCCTTCCAGGGGTAGAGAAGCTAAAATGTTCCCTAAGGCTGCACTGCTGGTTCATGGTTCAAATTCATCCTTATCTTTTGCAAAACTATGTTCCCAAATCTTCAATGGAAAAAACAACAATGGTATCAATATCAACTGCTGAAAAAGTAAGTAAGAACACTCCTATTGAACTGAACTATGCTAATACAATTCAACAAAACAGATGCTTCTTCACTAGGGAATCCAGTACCTGTCTAGGTCAGACATAGTAGCAGCCATATTTGTAACAGAAGGACTAAGAAGAAAATAGGCCCTACAAATAAGCTCCATCTACATCCCACTTAGTCCATGTTCATGAGAAGAGACCCCAGAAACAGCACCAACTTTGCTGCTAACCGTTCTCAGACTTAAGCAAGTCAATATCAGTCAGATACTAGTTCTTTCACATGTGGATAGTTAGACCTGACTAATTCTAGTCTTTTGCAGTTTTAAAATGCATTTGATTCTATACACCTATCCATTTAAAAAAAAAAAACAAAAACTTTTAACAAAAGCCTATGTATTATGCAACTTTTTCTACACTTTCCAAAAATAAGATGTGCCTATCGACATATGTGGCTGTGTAATAAAGAATTCACCTTATCCAAAGAAAGGTTTTGTCTTTGCCCTGGGTTCCTGGGAAGTAATCCTTAAGGCCTTGGAATTTCCTGTCTGTTAAATGTCTTTGTTTACCTGAGGGCTTTGAGCCACTCCAGACAGTCTAACAATGTGATTTATTGTGGGGCTTTGTGCCATATATCATCGGCCCTCTCAAGGGCTGGAGACTAAAGGTCAACCAATGATGCTAGCAGTCTGATATCTAAGTGACCAAGCCCCAATACAAACTCTGGACAGCAAGGCTTAGGTGAGCTTCCCTGCTTGACAATAGTCCATGAGTACTGTCATATATCAGTGCCAGAAGCTAGCACCATCCATGACTTCATTGGGGGAAGATAACTTCAAGTTCCACATGTGGAATTCTTCCGTGTGCCCCATGCGCCTCTTCCTTTGGCTGATTTTAATCTGTATCTTTTCACTGTAATAAATCCAGCCATAAGTACAAGAGCTTTTAGGAGTTCTGTGAGCCCTTCCAGTGAATGACTGAACCTGAGGGTGCTCTTGGGGACTTGCAGTTCGTGTCAGAAGTGAGGGTGGTCTTGGGACCCCAAGCTCTGCAGTGGCAGAATGTCACTGTCTTCCAATACTCATTATGCTTATTTCTTTTAGTAATAGAACACCTCTACCACTCCTCTTTGTCAGAAGCAGGGTTGCCAACTACAGACTAAATTCCTTAGGCTCCTTTAAAATCAGGAATGGCCACATGCCTAAAGTCCTGGTCAATGGAATACGAGCAAAGTTATGTGTATAAATCTGTGCCATATTCTTAAAGGAAGTTGTTTACCTCTTTTTCTGGAATGCAGTTGTGAGGAAACCCGGCTTTAAGCATGTGAATGAGGACAATATCCTAGGAAATGGATAAGCAAACAGAAGGATCCTGGAACCCTGAATGACCTAAAAAGTAGTTACTTATCCACTGTAGACTGCCTGCCTATCTTTGGACTATTACAGGTGAGAGAAAAACTTCAATACTGTTTGTATCACCATATTCTGAAGTCTCTGTTACAGCACCTTAGCCTAATGAATTTAAGTACAGTTAATCATTTTAATATTATGATTGATTCAATTTAAATAAACTACACAGATACAAAAATAGAGACAAATGATGAGATGTATAAGAAAAATATTTAAATGTATTGGAACTGAAAATGCATATCAAATATCTGAAATATCACAGTTTAAGTTGATCTTATTAAAGAAAAGCTTCTATCCCAAACAATTCAATATAACAGAGTCTTCTCTTTCTTATCCTTTTGGTTATTCATAACTACAAAAAATACAAAAAAAATGATTAATTTAATAAAATCAATCATATGAATACAAGATAAAGTGAGTGTTCTGAAAGAATCCCTAATAATTTTCTTTCCTGGAATTAGATTTCCAAAGAAAGAAAGAGGAAGAAGTGAAGACATCATTTTAATAAAGTACCATCTTCTCTAGCTTTCCAGAGTGTGGAGAAATCACCCAGTTTCCAAATACCCTCCCTCAATTTTCCTGGTTTCTTCTGTTCCAAACCAGGTCGTTCAATTGCTTGTACTGAATATCTCCATTGGGATACCCCACATGCATCTCAAAACCAGCATGTCCATTAGTAGACATCAAGCTATAAAGGAAAACAAAAGATTGTTCCAGAGATGACATGATTAAAAAAGTCTACAAGGAGTAAAAAGCCCCTGATCTTCACTAAGGAGAAGTGGTATATTCTCACAGGAAAGCCAAACGATCATCTGCAGAGAAGTTCAAAGATGCAATAAATCAAGGATTTCAAAGGCCATTGTAGAAGGGCTAGTAACAGGGACAGAACTTAGCTAGAAAATAAAGGTGGTAATATCAAAGATGAGGGGATTGTATCTAAAGCAGTGGTTCATATGCATCAGAATCACTTGGAGGGCCTGATAAAACATAGACTGCTGGGCCCCAACTCCAAATGTTCTGACTCAGTGAGTCTTGGGGCAGGGCCAGGAATCTGCATTTCTAAAAAGTTCCCAGGTAACACTGATGCTGCAGGTCTGAGGCACACACTGAGAATCGTTGGTTTTACCTGTAGCTAAAATGTATCTAGGGTGGTGAGTGAGAACAGAGACAGTTCAGACATAATGAGACAAGTTATACTAAGTAGAGAGAATGTTGCTACAATGTGCACTAGTAGAAAGAATTTCACAACAGGAGTAAACGCAACTCACCAGTTGAAGGTTTTAATTAGATTACAGATAAGAAAATCTCTCCTGTCCTACTACCCACTCTCACTTCCCCCAAATTCCAGGTCTGATCTAATGGTATACTCTACATTCACTAAGCATTTACTTTAATTTCCAGTTTTTAAGGTGAGTAAAGTTCCTTAAATATAAACCACAATCCAAGATTAACAGAGAAAAAAAGATTTGCATAAAACTTTAATACAGGACCCTACATTAGAGGTACTGACAGAATGCAAAAAAATGCACAGAGAAAACAGCAATACAAAGAAGATATCATTGAAAGACTGAGCTAAGAACAATAATTATTAGGATTTTACCAGATAGAAAAGGGCTGGAGGGAAGGCAGAGCTTTCAGGAAGAAAAGAAAATTCATAATAAAACACAAAAGAAAAATATGCAGAAAGATGCTTAAAGCAACACTGTGGAATTGACTGGTATATAGGATACATGGCCAGATGCAGTGGTAGAGGAACTAAGGTAGCTGAGGAAATAGAACAGAGGCCTTGAATACCATACTGAGAAGTTTGAACCTTACTTTGTCAGTTTTAGGAAAGGAAGTATAAATTTGTGCATGTAAACAGTTGGGAACGGGATGGTTGCAGAGACAGGGAGAGTTCTGGCCCCTGAGCCTAACCTACACCAAGATCTACATATAAATCTGTCTTAGCACAAGTCTTCATCTTGTGCACTGCACCCATACAATTCTCTGAAATCAAAAGGTAAACTGACATAAATGACATATAACTAAAAATAAATCCCTCTGAGCAACTGCAATTCAAAAATATGGTCAAAGTTACTCTTTTCTTGATCTGTTATCAATTCCATCTTTCACAAATTTTTCTCAGAAAACGCTATATTAAATGTAATTGCAAGGGAACATAAAAGAGGTAGAATGTTTAAGAAATTAACACTGCTTCTGGACTATTTTCCCTTGCTTCATGCCAAGAATATCATATTTAAATATCACATATTTTTAAAAAAACAAAAACACTACTTCTGAAAGATGATACTACATTTTAAGGAGATGCTACATTCTTCAAGACACCATAAGTCTTATTCAATGTAACAGCTTATTTTAGCACACTATACCCGAACTAACAGATCTCTGAGAAACTCAGAAAGAATTTAATATAATCTTTAAGTGACAATCAGAAACAAGATCTTCTATTGGGCATAAATGATATGCAAAAGAAGATTATTATTAACTCCCAACATGGTAAGCTTGGTGTTAGTAACCTGGACTCAAGTGTTAAGATTCAAAACAGCAATTTTGTAAATGTTACTAAAACATTTTACAACTCTAACAACAAATAGATTATCAACACCCCCACCCCACCTATAAAAATCTCATTCACAGGTTTAGCTTTTCTTTTACTTAACAGTAATAAATAATTACCTAGCTCTAAAAATACAAATTCAAAAAGAAATACCAAAAATCAAACTTTTCACAGCCAAGATTATCAAGGTTCTTAAATATCAAAAAGTATGTAGTTTATAACACAACCTACAATAAAACTTATGTAAATAAAACATTTGACTCAAATGAATAGCCCAGGTTTTAAATTCTGGTGCCAATAAAAGAAAATGCTGTAATTCTCAACCGAAAGAAATCCTTCTATTTATGCATAATGTAACCTGTCTCAATTTTTAATATAACGGAAATCACTGGGCTACTACCACTACTAATAGCTTTAGTTGTCACAAATTGGGCAAGTGTCTGTTCTCACTTCTTCAGCTAATGTTGGATAATAAAGAATTTGGCTGGCCTTTCTGCCTGGCTCCTGGGAAGACTCAACTCAGAACTTCCGAACTGACAGGAATGTCTTTGTTATTATGGTACGTCTAAGTTTACATTATCAAGGTGACTACCAGTGGGCCCCTAGTTTCAGGATGAAGGCTGGTCACGCTGGAAAGGCCAGGGATGTAGATGGTTGGGGCTTTGAGCCACGTGATATCAGCCTGACCTCCACGGAGAAGAAAGGGGCTAGAGATTCAATTCAGTCATATCTATGAAATAAAACTCCAATAAAAACTCTGGACAGACACTGAAGCTTGGGTTGGGAATCATATACTGAGGTACTAAAAGGGTTATGTGTTGTCAGGACCTCACCCTTTGTACCTCTTCATTTGGCTGGTCCTGATTTATATCCTTTTATATAATAAAACTATAACTGCAAGATAAGCACTTTCCTGGGTTCTGTGACTCATTCTAGCAAATTATCAAACCTGAGGAGGTAGTGGGAACTCCCAAAGTTGTAGCCAGCTGGTCAGAAGTGCAGATGGCCTGGAAGCCCTGTGGTTTGTGGCTGGTACCTGAAGTGAGAAGGGTCTTGCAGACTGCGGCCTTACCCTGTGATGTCTGACCTAGCTCTCTGTGTTACAGAATCACAATGCAGCTATAAAACAGGATATACTAACCTACCCGTATTCCCGGGACTCTCATGAGAATTAAATGAGGGGGAAAAAAGATTTTTTTGGTTATAATCTTTAAAATATTAAAGAAGAAATTGTTAAAAGTTTTAAAATTCAAAAATTTTTTAAATGGTTAAAAAGGGCTTAAGATAAAAAGCCAATAAGCCATCAAGAAATAGAACTTGTTATTATGAGTAAAATTCAGGACTTGATGAATAGCATTTAAAAGAGCAAGGAATGTAAATCATAATTTCAACTAAACAATTCAGACTAGTGCCTAAAAGATAAAGATGAATTAAGTCCATTCTTAGTAATCGCAAATGTAGGAATAATGTTGATTATAGAATATAAAATGCAGCCATTGTTTTGTGACTAAGCCTCCAAGAAGTTCATTTCAGCCCTGGGTTTGATCAGGAATAACTGAAGCAGTAAGCAACGTTTTGGTTACTCATATACAGAGATTGTGTACAAACTACTCACATCACAACCAAATTCTTTGCCCATCCCAACCTAACATTTTAATTCAAGCATAAAGCCACGGGGACCAGTCTGGACTTCAAAAAGTTTTCCAAACCATCCTATGTGGAAAAGGCAGCTACATGAGAAAGCATAACTTCTAACTGCATTATAAACAGAGGATAAGAATTTTTCCTATTATTTTCCAATGATAAAAATAATCTAGGTTCTATTCCTATTTCTCGTTAGCAGTCGAATTACTTTTTCGGTCTCATTTTCCTCCAGTAAAATAAGAGCATAGCTCTAAGAATCTGTAAGATTCTTTCTAGCACCCAAATTCAGAATCTACTTAAGTGCTGGGAAGTCAACAACTCATAATTTAGGTATTCTTACAAATTAAGTCTTGCAAGTAGATGTCAAAAATCATTAAAACTTATGTAAAATCATCCCACCAATGTGTTTCTCCTTACTTACTAAAAACAAAGATAAAGAGTTGGTCCATAATCAGCAGAAACACATCATCAATAATTTTTATTAAATTACTTGCTACCTGAAACTTATTTGTCTTAAGCAAACTTAAAGACATTTTTGTTCTCTTAAATATGATATATCACATCTACAACCTTTTCAGCCTATTTACAAAAGCTGATGTACTATGACACATGATGCTTTGACTTTTAGATAAGTGAGAAAAAAAGACATAAATGATTTTGTGTACCATCAACCTATTAAAACATTTCACATTTAAAGAATATATGGGCACTTTGGTATAACAATACATTTTTAAAAAACTTTGCCATAAATAGTGATGAAGCTGCTAGTAGTTAAGAGGAATGCATATTCACAAATAATATGATAAAATATTTGTATAATGGCAAGTTTCCCAACAGAAACCTTGTTTTTAATGTACGTCACAGCAGAATGGTTATGACCTTGAGTTATGGACTCAGGGAGAACTAGGTGGAAATCCTGGCTCCTTTTCTTACCTGTGTAACCTGGGCCAAGTAACAGCATCTCTCTAAATCTGTTTCATTATAACTACACCTACCTTATATGGTGGTTGTGAATATTAAATGAAACACTGCACTTAGCAAAGAGCCTGGAACACAGTACATACTTAATAATTATTAAATTTCAGGACAAATGTTACACAGAGAAGCAGTATTTTGACTTTCTTTTTTTTTTTTTTAAGTTTAAGGTCCAAAGTTTAGAATCCTATTACTTACGAAAGTTCAAACTGAGAAATAAAGCATAATATCCCTACAAAGAGGAATTTTAGTAAGGACAAGTGGACTACGAAAAATAACTGGTATTTTGAAAGTACAACTGCCACAGGCGGAATCTTAGTTTATAAGAATAATTCAAGTTGCATTAGCTCAAAGTATCTATTATTACAAAGTTATTATCTCCAACAATTCTTTCCTCTCCTATTTCTGTAAATACTAAAGAAAAAACACTCACACTACGAAAAGAAGAACGAAAAGGAAGAGAAGGATATAAAGTACAGCTGGGTTCCTTTAAGCTCCAATTAAAAACCAAATTCAATTTGGGGGGAAAAATCTCATAATGAAGGAAGGCAGAAACTGGACACACTTATGATGATAAAACATATCTTCCTTCCCAAATACTACAAGACTCATACTTCAACTGGATCTTCAAGGTTGTTCCTGTCTAAAGACAGGAAGCCTCCAGCAAGTCCTTTCATCACCACAATCATATTTCCAGCTGAACTTCAAAGGGAAATGTATAAAAGCCACTTTGGTGGGTGGCTGTTGAGATAATCACTCTCAGCATCTTCCACCAATGGAAGAATAAAGAACCTGACTTACACACTGAGACCAAATATCGGTCACCATTTGCAGCAGTTTATTTTTTAATTCGTTCTGGACATCCACAAAGTACTTATTTTAAGAAGAACTGCATTTAAGAATGCACAAATACGATTTTGGTAGCCAACAAAAATTCAAAGAAAAAGTAACATAAAATTCAATTAATCCACCTTTATCTCATGCCAAAACACAAAATACTAAGTGACTACTCTCAGCTAATCTCAAATAGTTTTAAAAAGGTATAACATAACGCCGTCCTAAGCACTTTTCAAATATTAGTTCAATTATTATTCACTGTAGTCCTATGAGGTACATATTATTAGTCATATTACAGAAGAGCAAACTGAGGTACCAAAAGTTATTAATGGTAGGAGCAAGGATTCCGACCCAAGCTGATTCCAGAACCAATGGAAATCCAATCAACTATACCATTCATTCATTTAAAAGTTTACCGAGAGCTTACTATGTACAAGGCATAGTTCTAAGCACTAGGAATATAGCTGTGAACAAGTCAGACCATCTAGTCTTGAGATCTTGAATAAGGTCTCTACCCTCTAGTTGGGAAGAGGCCTGGGAACAAACAAAGCCTAAGGAGGAAATCAGTAAATAAACAGTGTATCTTCACCTAATAATAAATGGTACAGAGAAAAAGAATGAATGAAAGAATCAAAAGTAATACAAGGAGGAGCTGGCTTCTATTTTAAGAAATCAGGGAAGGCCTTTCTGAGGTGATGACATTTGAGCGGCAAATAGAATACTTAAAGGCAAGAGCTATGACCACCTAGAGGAAAGGATGGTCCAGCTAAAAGAACACTAAGTATAACATCGTAACGTAGGAATAGCTTATCCAAGTAACAGCAAAAATACTGTGTAAGGCAGAATAAGGTGACAGTCATGTGGTAAGAGCGAAGGTTGGAAGTTGGCAAACTGCCAAATCATGCAATGACCTCATGGGCTGTGGTAAGGGGCTTAGACTAAATTCTACACGTAACAGGAAGCTTCTGGAGGATTCTGAGCAAGAAACTGACAATCTATGTTTTTAAAAAGATCACTCTGATATGTGTGGGAAAGTCAGGAGGCAAGAAAAATAGGGACACCAATGAAGGCACGATTCCAATAGTCCAAGCAAGACATACTGGAACTTAGACTAGGATTTATGTACTGTTTATAAGTGGATGAGATACTAAAAGAAGAGTCTGCAACCTAATTGTCTCTAAAAAAGACTTTTTAATACCCCTTCTGACTTGCCTTTGGAAAAAAAAAAAAAGATTCTTTAGTATCAGTTACTGCTATTACTATACGAAGGGAAAAAAAGGTAAAAAGGATGTCTTCGTTTTTAAACATTCTCTTTAACATACCCTATGATTCATAATATGCCACATCACACATACATTCTTGAGAAGCAGAAAAAAACATAAAGCTCTTTAGTCATTTATTTGGAGACATTGTACCTATGGCCTCTTCTAATTAGCTTTCCTCTCATGCTTCTATCTCTAGCACATCCTGGCTCCTTCTAGATTGTGAACTGCAATAAAGGGGTATACCAATACGTATTTACTGAGCACCCATTGCATACCAGGCATCTCACTAGACGTCTTACATTCAAGAACTCATTTAATCTTCAGCTATTCAAGGTGGAAAATGATGTCTTCATTCCACAGATGAGAAAAAAATCAGAGATATTAGTAATTTAACTTGTCCCAGGAGACACAGCTAATAACTGGCAGAGCCAGAATTCAATAGATGTGCATCTAACTCCGAAGTTCTTGTCTTTCTACTACAGCAGCTATCACAGAAAGGACTCTCAAATATATATTATATGTAATTGTAACCTCCCATTAATTATGACTAGTTTGTTGCTGGTGGACCTAAGATTTCTTCAATTCTCTTATGTGGAATCTGAGTTTTGAAGTCGGGGGTGGGGAAAATGCAGTAATATTACATATTCAAACACATTAGTTGGAAAAATGGGTTTCTACTTGAGAATTCATAGAAGTCTAAAGGGGCAATTCCCACATTTAAAAAAAATCCTACTTTGTAATATTTACCATAAAATAGGAGTAAAGTTCTATGACAAAAGACAGGAGCTTGGTACATTCTCTACCCTCAAGGGGCCTATAAGACAGAGAAAAGGGGATAAGGATAAAATGATAATCATCATAATACACGGAAAATGGCAAATAAATAGCCGATGAATTGAATGGAGAAGATCCTTGTAGACTGGAGAACGATTCCTGAAAGAGAGACTTTGGATGAGCTTTTAAGATTCTAGCACAGGAAATACAGGAAGGGAAGGAACAACATGCTAGCAACGGGCAAAGACAAAGCTATGTGGGAAAGCAGAGACCCTAAATTTGGAAAGCAGATAGAAGGTACCCACAAACTGAGTGCACTCCACAGGAAGAACCAAGGTTATGGTACGTCCTACCCTCCTAAAGAGGAAATGGCTTATTCTCAGAGACTGAAGTGGAGAAGCCAGAGACCAGGGAGATACACAGAACTAAGGATTGTTACATCAGGTTCTTAACAGTAGCAAGCTCTCTTTACAGTATGTGCTAGTCTACAATAATTTTCACCTAAATGATATCATTTCTACCAATGATACCATGGGCTGAGAAAAGGTGGAGATAAAAAAAAGAATTATATCATCTGCAACTTTTGTAAACAAGGGCAAGTCAATTGAGGACTGCTAGATTAAGATTATTTCCTTACAAACTGGGAATAGGTAAGAAGAGCAGTGAAACATACAGGGAAATGCCCCTTTCCGTCTACACTGAGGCTGAATCATTTTAGCAGTGTGTGGAAGTGTGAAAGGGGCACTTGTAAGGACAGTTGGGGAAAGTGTGAAAGGGACACTTGTAAGGACAGTGGGAAGAGGCGCCCTGCATATGAAGAGAGCAGATAAGTAACAAGAAAAAATTAGTGAACGAAAATTGCCTTCGGATATTCCGGTACAGATTCCGGGATCCAACAGGGGGACGCGGGGAGAAGTGTGAGATTCTGGGGACACACTCGGGGGAGGCCGGGTGGAGACCAGCGGCGCCTGGCCCCAGCGCAGACATTCTGCAAACGCTGGTTGAACCAACGCCGGAACGCGCGCATGAATGAATGGCGCGGGACCTAACGGCCGCCGAGGCGCCGGCGCAGCAGGAAGGAGTTTGCGGTGCCGTCTGAGCCGCCCCGCAGCAGCGTCCGCCGCCGGGACGCGGAGAGCGCGGAGGGCAGGGCCGCGGGCGCGAGGAGCCGGCGCGGGGTGGCCGAGTGCGGAGCGGCGGGGCCGGCCGCGCCATGGCGGAGGGGGAAGGGGAGGTCACGCGTTACATAACCCGGCAGCTGCCGGCGCGAGGAGCGCCCGCCACGGGCAGCCCAGGCCGCGAGAGAACCGCCCGCGGGGCCGTCCTGCTCGCCCCTCCCCCGCCCCCGCCTCAGGCCGTCCGCGCCCGGGCGGGTCTGCGGCGCCTCCGGGCGACGCGTGTCCGGTCCCACCCCTCCCCCACCCTCGCCGCCGGCCCGGGGGTCGCTCACCTTCTGCGTTGCCCCAGACCACCATGCCCGGGCCCGGCCGCCTCCTCCGGCCTCGCGGGACCCGGCTGCAACGCCTCACAGTCCGCTCGCCCGGGGACGGGGGAGGAGGGCCGGGGGAAGGCAGTCACACAGCCGCGCCGCGGTCCACGCTCCCCTACGCTCGCGGTGGCCGGCCCGCGCGCGTTCCGCGGCGGCTCCCCCTCCCCGCAGCCCCGCCCCCCGGCGGCCGGCCGGGCGCGCGCGCGCTGGCTCCTCCCCCGCCCTGCCCGCGGCCGCTGACCCTGCGCACGCGGCGTGCGGCGCTCGCGCTCACCCCCGGGCGGCGCACGCGCTCGGCTCGCGCCCGGCCGGGCGACCCGAAACGACGGGCGCGGCGCTTCCGAGCCCCGCGACGGCCGGACGGCCGGCTCGCCTTTCCCCGGCCCCGCCCTCGTCTACCGCCGCCGCCTTCCGCGGGGGCAGCGCCTCGGCAGCACGTGACCGTCTCGCTCGCGGAGGCGGAGGGGAGCGCGGCCTGCCTTCCCGGGCCCGCCCCGCTCCCCGCCGCCTCCGCGCCTCCCGCTCGGGTCGCGGCGCCTCAGTCGCCGCCTGGGAAGGCGCGCTGCCCTCAGGGCAGCGAGGCCCCGCGCCCCGCCCCGCTCTGGACTTCCCGGTCGGGGAGGACATAAGTGCTGGGACTGACCGGGCTTAGAACTCTGGTAGTGTCAAGATACGCAGGACAGCCGGGCCGCCTCTTCGAGCAGTTGATTTACAGTGACATCTAGTGGGGAAAGGGACACACATGAACTGACACTTTCCTGTCAGGGAGCAAGCGAGAATCACGGCCCGCAGAGGTTAGCGGGAACGAACACTGCGCCACTGGGCCTGAGGGATTCGTTGCCGACTCCCGCAGGGCACGAACGCCAGCCTCCGTCCTTCGAGTGCCCGCCCCGCATTGCACCTGGAAATCTGCAAACCTGCGGCAGGTATCCTTCCCCACATGCAGCCCTGGGGCCACACAAGAAAGCAGTTTTCTACGAATGTAAAAAAAAAATGAATGTTCTTCGTTATGTATGCTTAGCTACAATTTTAATTGAGGGCCTTCTAAGCAAAAAATCGTTGCATAAGGACCGTTCCTCCCACCTCCTGGCAGTGTCAGCTTGACAGGAGGCGCCACAGCGTTATTATGATAGTCTTTATTGTTGTAGTGCACAAGAACGAAGCCCATCTCCGTGGAGAGGTTCAACACTTTTTTTCCTCATCCCCTTACCTGAGATACTTGAAAAGAGTTTGCAAGTACTTAGGAAACAATCAGTATTTTTTTGAAAACTGTTTTGCCGACCTGGGACTTGTTTATTGACAAGACAGAGGATATTCGAACAGCTTGTTTCTTTTTTTCATGTCCCCCCTTTTTTTCTTTTGGTATTTTAGAGACATAAATGCACTTCAATTTCAGTATTCTCTTTGCTAACCCAGCAAATTCATATTGTATGCTTTTCTGGGACGTCATAATTGAAAACAAATGGTGTAAGTTCTGTAGGCTCACAGCCAGTTGTGACTGCAACACCAGGAGGTCATCTGAGTTGCCACAGAAAAACAGTGGCAACCCTTTATTAATTATGACTTTAAAAAATGTCTGTCTCTAAATGGCAGTATTTCCATTAACAGGAAATGACAAAACTCCATTTTGAAATTGAAAACTAACCTGTGAACTGTACAGGAAATGCACCATTGTATTTCAACTTCAATTTTCTCTCCCACTCTGTCGCTTATTCGGGTCAAAGATTTATTTTTATTTTTTCTGTGTTTTATAATGGTGTTAACTGCACTTTAATGCGAACTAGAAGGCAACCTCTGGGAAGGAGGGAAGAAAATCACGTGCATTTCCTGTAAAGGATAAAAAAAGATATGAAGAGTACGTAAATAAAATGTAAACAAACTCTAGAGTCCTTGGTACAAACACTTTTGCCAAAGCTTTCTTTTATTTTTGTCCCTTCCAGAATATCCTGTCTTACAGAGTATCCCATAATGTCTGAAGAGCCTTTTATTTCAATTGTATCTGGTCACCCACATTTATTCATACATTTATCTGCTACTACTTATTCTCATAACGACTATCTTTCCCATCTAAGGGGAGCCAGCCTGACCTTTGGATGGGGCACCTGGGATGGCCACTCTGTACCCCCACTTAGGGGAGTGCTTTGGTGTATTGCACCGTATTCCTCTTTTCTGAACTTCATTGCGATTCAGGATACTATCATTACTGACATTTCAAGGGGCCTATAAAATGGCAAGCCAGTGACCCTTGTAGGGACAGCCCTGGGTAAGGACATGGCTGTCCTTTCACCTCTGTATCTGGTGGTAAACTTTCCTTGGAACTATCCACATCTAGTCTATCAAATACTAAAAACAGAAAATAAGAGCATGAAACCATTTTAAAAATGGGGGGTTGTACTCAGGTCCCTTGAGTGATGCATACATGGTAAATCGTGATTTTACTCACATGAAACATCCATCGTGCTGATTGTTATAAGGCATTCAGCACATTATGCTGAAAGATGAAATAATAACAAGGGAAAATGAGCTCAAGCCCACAGAAACTTTGATAGGAAGGTGGAACTAGAATTGGTTCACCAAGACTGAATTACTTCAAATATATTATCTTTTTTAACGAAATAAATAAAAGCTATGGACAGTTTTAAATATCTATATTTAAAGAACACCATTCACAATTAGTTATGGTGTGCATTCTGTAGGCTAGTTGCTGTGCCAGACTCTGTAGGGACGACAGTGGGCAAAATACATTTTGGGCCCTCAAAAGCTTCCGGTGTAGTGAAGGAGACAAATCGGTAAACAGGCACCTGCAGTACAGGTTCAGGGCTGCCACCTGAGGGCCATCTCTGGAGCACACAGGAGTATCAGGGAGGCTTCTCAGTTAGGACTAAGGTTAGTCCAGTTAGTCAGGGAGCAACATGGGAGGGAGGACAGGGAACATTCCAGGAACTGCAGAGTTTGAAATGCGGAGGGGCATGAGCTGTGGGGAGAGGTGCCTGCTGAAAGAGAAGGCTGGAGAGGCAAGTAGGGGTGAGAGCACGAAGGGCCCCAGAAAATATCTTAACATGTTTTGACTATATCCTGAGGGCAGTGAACCATTGCAGGGTTTTAAGCAATAAAATGACTTTAGAAAGTCACTCTGGCTGCTGCATGGAGAGTGGGTTTTAGTGGCAGTGAGGTGGTCTTGCACAGGTGCCAGTGCACAGGTGCAGCCCAGAGGAGGCAGGGGGCTGGATCTGACCAGGGTAGGGGTTTTGCAAAGCAACTGTAATGAGACAAGAAAAGGGCACGGAAGTTGAGGGTGTAGGCAAGGGAGGGATCGTAATGATTGATCATGGAACCTGAGCTGAGGAGGGAAAAAGACTTGCCCAGGGAGAGTGAGGTTGGTGAAAAGATGATATCGATGGTTGGGGACCAGTGAGGGGTGTGTGTGTGGGGGGGGGGTGCATTTAAAAGGATTTTGAGTCAGATGCTAGTGGATATTAATGACAAAATTGTAGAGGGAGTTAGTGGCTGAGATACGATGGGGGCAAAGTCACTGGAAGAGAGAAGTTCAAGGATATGAGGGGCCAGAGTGAGACAAGAATCATCTCTGTACATGTTAAAATCATCAAGTATAAAGACTGGAGCAGTGTTGAAGGAAGAGACAGTGAATCAGAACATGATTTTGATGACTCTAGGTCAGAGGGATGAATAACATCCAATATACTCAATTCTAATATAGTGATGGCCTTAGGGCAGAGGTTCTTCAACTTTTCTCTATTCATGGCATCATTAGTGTCTCACTAATTTTTGTTTTCACAGCATTCCTAGGCCAAAAGAAATATCCAAGAGTTTTGTTTATTAAATAGGTAGGGCCAAAGAACTTAAGTATTTGTGACCTAACAACTCGGTAGCCAATTAGAAAAAAAATACATATAAGTTGAAGGCAGAGTAATATTTTAATTTCATTCATAAATAACCATCATTACTAATGGACATGTGTGCCTGTTGGCAAACGCACTACTTCTCAAACTTGGAACCAGATTGGGTATGGTTATCCTTATCTCCCATTCACATTGGCAAGATATTTCATACATTTTGCTGTATACTTCTCATTCATCTTAACAGGAGGTTCGGGTTTCGCACTACTAGTGGTACTAAGTTGGGTTACTTGGCTGAGTGGCGACAGACAGATCTCTTCATTGTAAAACTACGTTTTCCCCTAGGTAAGTGGTAGAGTGGTAAGTTTTTTTCTACCAAGTGAACATCCTCTTCAACAATCTTTTCGCCTAATGGTTTCAGCATCTGTTGATGATCCTGGCCTGAATTAACCATTTTATTGGATTGCAAAGAATGTTTTTCTAATTCTATCATTCCTTCCACGTTTATTAGCTGGTATTCAAAGAACTTTTCCTTATTGATTGGCATAAACTATAATTTCTTCTCAAAAATCAGGGCAAATGGTTAATGCTTTCCCTTCAATTGCTAATTTTCATAAAAAAGAGTTGTCTAATAGTAACTACCCATAATGGTAAATGAGCTTTTTTTTTCTCTCTCTTTATTCTTTCTTCTTTTTCTTGAAAATCCTAATGGAATCATAGATTTTTATTTATATATTAGAATCTTGCAATCAATTATAGTCTTTTTTTTTTTAATGTGCAAATTGTCCCAGATTTGGCCAGTGGGAGCCCCTTCAAGTTGGGAAAAGACCATACAGGTCTCTTAGAGAAAGGCATTTGGGCACAGGAACAGTGAAGTTAAAGGCTCCGAGTTGGGAATATGCTTGAATATTTAAGGAGAGCTAAGCTGGAACAGAGTGACAAGGAAGGGAGTGGGGTGGTGGCAGAAAGCCAGTCGTATCAGGCCCTGGGCCTTTATGCTGAGTTTGATGGAGCCAGTGAAGCAGAGGAGTGATGTACGATCTGACCTGCTTTCTAAAGGAATCCCTCTGGCTGCCACGTGGGGAAGATGGGGGAAGAGCAGGTTTGGGGGGTGGGAGGAGGGAATCAGGAATTCTGCTTCATCATGTTAAGTTTGAGATGTCTATTAAATATGCAAGCGGAGATGTTAAAAGGCAGTTCAATTGTGGAGTCTGGGTTGGGAGATCCATTTTGGAGTTGTTAGTTTATGGATGATGTTTAAAACCATGCAGCTGGACGCAGTCAATTAGGGAATGAGTAGAGAGAGAAGGTATTTGATGACTGAGATTTGGAGTACTCTGATCCATGGATGTTGTTGAGATGATGGGAAACCAGCAGGGGAGGCTTAGAAGTATGTGCTGTCAGTGAGGGAGAAGGACAGGGAAAAGAGGGTAGTGTTCTGAAAGCCAAAAGAAGGGTGTGTTTCAAGGACGAAGGAAAGATCACCTGCATCACGTGCTGCTGCTACTTCAAGTAAGGTAAGGACTGAGAAAGGCCACTGAACTTGACAGTCTGCAGGTCACTGGTAACTTGTACAGGTCCTGCAGAGAGGTGAGGACAAAATCTTGAATGACATGTTAGAAAAATTAGAGGAGAGGAAGTAGAGGATCCAGGTGAGAGGGGATGGTGTTTGGTCTAGGTTGGTCATGATGGAGGTGAGAGGAAGTAGTCAGACTTCGAAGATGGCTTTAAGGTCCAGTAAATGGGTTCGCTGATGCATGGCATGTAGGGGTTAGGGTGGAAAGAGGACTGCAGCCTTTTGGCCTGGACATCCAGAAGAAATGGGGCTGCCATGTGCAGAGATGGAAGGATGGAGAGCCACAGACTTCCAACCATTCATCCTGATTCCAGTCTCACCCTCATCCCTGCCTTCAGAGGGACTTGGCGCTTCCAATCGCAAGAGTCCTCAGCACGCTCCTGCCTTTACGCCACTGGAGGCACTCAGCTTCCAGCTTCTCCTGGTCAGTCAGGTGTATCGCCATGCAACCTTCTGATTTCCATACCTTTGTTGACATCTCTCCTCTCCCACTCTGTTTCCTTGTGTATTTAAGTCCCTCTTATTTTAAAAAATCCATTTACAGTTATTTTTGGGATATTTGGGAAGGGGCAGAGAAAATAATGTGTTTGATCCAGAGTTTAACAGGTAGTCTCCTTGTTAATTTTTTTTTTAATTAGCAAATTATTATTTTTGTAGTTTGGTCAGGTCACTTGGCCCTTCATAATGCTTATATCAGGTGTTCCAGAGCCTGTGCTTTCTGGCTGAGCTAGATCAATAATCTATCAAAGTGATAGATTTTCTTCCTGCCTTCTTCCTCTCTCCAATTCTTCTCTTGCATGAAGCAATGTATTTTATCTATGATTTGCCTGGGAATACTACCACTGGGCACCAGCCTGGAAAAAGTCAAAGTATGCCATGACTAAAACCATACAGAATACTCACTTAGACAATGTGAGCATGTGTGAATGTGTGTGGGCTGTGTGTCTGTTTGAATCTGATGCTAAGCCCTTAGGCACATTTATCCTTTGATTAGAGAGTCTCACAGAAGCCACACACATTTAATTGCACTCCACCTCCATTTATCATGTGCCTCAGCTGGGTGGGTACCTGACACATTGGACTCCCTTCCTAGGGAATTTGGAATTCGAACAGAGACAGGATATCTCCATGTGGCTTGCAACCTTGGGAGCTCTGCATGAACTTTTAGGCTAGGGGCTAGGAAGCCATTTTTGCAGATTCTTGCAGAGTATTCTCGAAACAAAGCACCCAAAGGAGGAGAGAACCTGTTCTGGGTTCCCTCCCAGGGATTTTCCACACCTTAGCCCAGCCTTATATATACCCTGAGCCCTATGACACAAAACTGTGTCTTTGGAGTGGATTTCTCTTTCTAGTTTAGCTTACTCAAGTTGGTTTCAGGTACTTGCAGCCAGGGGATACTGACTAAGCTTAAAGATGTGTGTTTCGCTGATCTGAAAGGCTAATCAAACTTTCTGTGGAGATTTCAAGAGTCCATCTCTTCCAACTAACATCATAAAGAACCAAGGCCTTAGCCTGGGACTAGCAGCTCTAAATCAGCTTTCTTGGTGACAAGCAAATTCTCATGACTTTGGACCATTTGTGAGGCTTTAGCAAAACTTTACCTCAGGGACTGGCCATGTCCCACCATGTGGAGAAAAGGACATAGCCCTTCACCAGAACAGTAAGCAAACTAAAGACAAATTCTAAATTGCTCTAAACCTGGGCTTAGTAGGAGAGGCTTAGAAATGTATACTAACTAGCATTAGAGACATAGGATCGAACTTCTAGATTAAAAATAAGTGCACTTCCCCAAATTTAATATCCTAAATGATGCTGTATATCTTGTTTTAGACTTCTGAGGTGAGGACTTTCATGAAGTCTGACTGTAACTGGAATCCAGCACAGTAGGAAAGCCCAGGGGGAAACATTTCCAAAGTTATATACCAAATCAGCAGAAGAGCTGAAAATAAAGCCCAGCTACCTTTACTGTCCACTCTCTCAGTAATAACTCCAGGGGCCTGCAGGGATATGAAGGATGGAGTCTGTTTCTGGATTTTATTGAAAGATGTCTCTTTTGGGGGTGTTCCAGGTATGAATACTAAAGAAAAAAAAAAAGAACACAACTTATGTAAAATGATGACCTATACTGATGGTATTCAAATATAAAGGACATTTCAAATGCAGGTGAAGATCTGTTATAGAAAGAGCGTTGGACAGGAAGGCAAGGACCAGGTTTCTGGTTATGACTTCATCATTAACCAGCTACTTAATTTTGGACAAATAGTTTAACTTCTCTGGGCCTCAAAGTCCTGGTCTGTAAAATGAAAGGGTTGTAGTAAACAATGTCTTCCCTAGCCCCCAAATTCGATGAAAACCTTAATTTTAAAGGTTTAAAAACTAAATAAAATGAATTTATAGACTGTTACATCATGTAGTACTAAAATATTAAAAACAATTCAGTTCATTTAATACAATTTTAAAACACTAAAATGGTCACAGCAGTATATTCAATTGAAGATAGAACAATAGAGAGGACTTTTGTTTCTCGCCTTTTTCTTTTTTAAAGATATGAAGAAGCCGGAATAAAGATAAGGGAATTATTAAAGACAAGCAGAATAATCATTATATGAGTTTAACCAGGGAAAGATTAAACAAATCAAGAGACTCAGTATTGCAAGCAGCATTCATAATCAAAGGCTTCTTAACCATATACACAAGACATCAAATATTACCACACAGGGAAGAAAGGGTTCAGAGTACAAAAAGGATAAAAAAAAAAAGACTAGGTTTTGAGAAGACAATGTTATTACTCACAGAGGGAGAGAGTGGAGAAATGCCAAAATGGAGAGTCTGATATCTACGAACAACAGCTGATATTCAGGAGCCTGAGTTAAAGGGGGTAATAGGAGAAATGATTATTAACGGGCAGAATGCATTTCAGCTAAGCAAAGCAGCAAGCTCAAGTATTATCATCTCAAGGGTGCTCCGAGAATAAGCAGAGATATAGAGGAAACTTGTAAAAACAATTATGGGGGAGGCGGGGAAGCAACCAATGCAAAGATCACAAAATTGGAAGAAGCCTGTTTATCTTGAATGGAAACAAACAAAACAAGGAAAAAAATGAAGGACTAAATCAAAATGTACAAAAATTCAGGCAAATAAAAAATCTGTTGTGGAAAAATGGCCTCAAGAAAGCTATGGGAAAATAACTACAACTTTTTAGAAGCACCGTTTGGGCCCATTTCTAGACTCAGGCTAGTCACACTTAACCAAGCCTCGGTGTTCCTGGCAGTCATTGCTGTAATTATGAAGGAGGCGGGTGGCTGGGCCATGCTGCACACACTGATTTTTAGTATGAGTTATTTGTAAATTCCTGCATGGGGAATTGATTTCAAATGCTGAGTCAGAGGCTAGGAAGTTGCCAATTCAAGAGCCAGGAAGAGGTAGGAAGGTGGGGCTAGGACATCACTGCTCGGAAAGTCTTTTAGACCCTAAGAGAAGGACTTGGGAAGGGCAGCGGGAAAGGAGAAAATAGTGGGGAAAGGGCGAGGAAGGGGGATGTTGACCAGTTCTTCTTCCAAAATGTCTCTTGGGATTGAACAGCAGAAATCTCTGCAATCTGATTCTTCTCCTTAGCAAAATTCTTATCTTGGCATCCATGACCCTGTGACATGTGGCCCTGCGTCCTCTCCAGTGTCGCAACCAAGCATGGGGCCTATCCGTTCCCTCTGCCTGAAACACTTGTCAGGCTCCCTGTCTGTCCAGCTCCTGCTTCTCATTCAGGTCTCAGCTCACACACAGCCCAGCTCTGCAGAGCCACCTGTCCTGACCAACCTGACTGAAGTTACCATTGCCACCCCTGTGTTCACTTCCTAGCATGTCACCTTCCCCATCATCGGTCTCCCCTCTCACACATGCCCACATGGTCTTTGTCATTGTCCTCTCTCCTTGGAATACAAGCTCCCTGAGAAGAGGGACTTAGTGGCACTGTGTCCCAGCATCTGGCATGCATTGGCTGCATGAATACATCTATAATAACTAGTCAATTCCTACCAGTTCTTCTTCCAGTCTGTCTCTTGGGATTTTCCACACAATTCCTCATTGCTTCACTCCTAGATAAGCACAATTGTCTTCTTTTTTTTTTTTTTTTTTTTTAATCTGGCTTTCTTTTTTTTTTTTTTTAAATTTTATTTTGTCGATATACATTGTAGCTGATTATTGCTCCCCATCACCAAAACCTCCCTCCCTTCTCCCTCCCCCCTCCCCCCAACAATGTCCTTTCTGTTTGCTTGTTGTATCAACTTCAAATAATTGTGGTTGTTATATCTTCTTCTCCCCCCCCCCGGTTTGTGTGTGTGTGTGAATTTATATATTAATTTTTAGCTCCCTCCAATAAGTGAGAACATGTGGTATTTCTCTTTCTGTGCCTGACTTGTTTCACTTAATATAATTCTCTCAAGGTCCATCCATGTTGTTGCAAATGGCAGTATTTCATTCGTTTTTATAGCTGAGTAGTATTCCATTGTGTAGATGTACCACATTTTCCGTATCCACTCATCTGATGATGGGCATTTGGGCTGGTTCCAACTCTTGGCTATTGTAAAGAGTGCTGCGATGAACATTGGGGAACAAGTATACCTTCGACTTGATGATTTCCATTCCTCTGGGTATATTCCCAACAGTGGGATGGCTGGGTCGTATGGTAGATCTATTTGCAATTGTTTAAGGAACCTCCATACCATTTTCCATAGAGGCTGCACCATTTTGCAGTCCCACCAACAATTGTCTTCTAAATAATTATGCTGACCCTTTCTCTGGCCCTTCCCACACGTTACTTCCAGATGATTCTTCCTAAAACATCATCTTTGTTATGTTTCTCCCAATGATGGCTTTGTCAATGCCTGCCGGTCAGGGGCCACCAGGGACACAGCTGTAGTTGAATGAGTTGGGTTTATTACTCATTGCAGTGGGGAGAACACACCCCACTGGGAAACATGGGGTGTCTCAGTTAAAGGGTGTGAGAAAGAACCTCCTATAAGATTTGGCTTTGATTGGGTGATTCTGGGAGAGGGCCTAAGGAAGTGGAGCACACATTGGATTTTGTCTCCATAAATCTCGTATCTAGGGAGAGGAGACTAGAATGAGGATAAAGTTGTAATTGGTAATTGGTAATTGGTAAAGCAGCAGCAGTCACTCATTTGACTGAGAAAGGGAGTGTTGGGTATTTTGTGAATGGCACAGTGACCTTGTTTTTGTCTGCGCTTAGACAAAATTATGAAGTGGCCTTGCTTTTTCTCCTTTTATCATGGCCTTGAATGCCAGAGTGACCTTGTCTGAGATTGGGATTCTGTGAGATTGTCTATATGTAATAAGAGACTAACACGCCAGCTGTGAGAGCCAGGTTGGCTTCTGGATGTCTCTGTTTCTTATTCCTCCCTTTTGGTGAAAGGCAGACAAAGTAAGGCCACAGAACATTTGTCATGATATCCAGGTATCCATCACTGCCAAGGTATTGTTGAATAAGATCAGAAGAGTGTCCATTGAATTTAGTCCGAGGTTCATCTAGGGTTAATCTTTCCTTCTGCTGTTGCAGGAAGATCTATTGGATCTCTGATGTAACGATGACTGTGCAGTATCATTTCAGACTCTGGACAGGAAACATCAGCCAACTGCAGCACAGACAATTATTGGGAGCAAAATGACTATGGGTCTTTGTAATAGGACTTGAAGCAAAGGCCCTAGATTATGAAACCCAGGCAACAAAAATATGTCCCATAATCCACCTGAGAGTGCCAGATGGCTTTTTCTTTCAGTTTAATCATAGACTCTTCTATTTACCCTAAAGTATTTGTATAGGTGCCACCAAAGTGTTTGCTATGGCACAAAATCCTCCTTAGCTTGCTAAGAGAAAATCAAGGGCTATATGATTGTCCATGACAACTCTAGCTAATGAGTTTAGACTAGTTCTTCGGGCTTCCAGTGCAGAAGTAATGTCATTTATGACTTCTGCTAAAGTCAGAGACAATTTTCAAACCACTTTTCTAATTGTACTATTCCCATTGTGGGAATCACAGCTCACAGAGTACATGTGAGGCAGGAATGAGGTATCCCTCCTGAAAATTCTCCCAATTTGTGCTTGCCCCATTTTGGAGGCTTCTGGGTATCCTTCTTAAGGAAGGTAGGATACAATAGAAGGATGATAGTTTTAAATACTTGGAAATCTCTAACAATTGCTTAGAATACATGGAATACGTGAGTGTGTGGTAGAGAGGTATGAGCCTTATGCCCACATAGCAAGTAGTCTCCTCAGTGGAGTGCAGATTGAATTCCCTCAAGATGGACCGGTCCTCAAGTGGAATTAAACAGTTCCTGCAAAGCAGTCTGAAGTATCTGTGAAGAGAACAAACTATCATGATCACGATGATCCCAATATTAGTTTCTATTTCTTATCGACCAAGGTTTGCTGGTAGGATTGAAACAATCCTAGTAGAAGCATGTTGTTGAAATAGTCAAGGTTCAATTTTTGCAAGATTGGAGGTTGGGATTAATAATTTGAGAGAAACTTAAATACCAGAAGGGTAAAGGAGAATTTTCCTTCTGAAGTATTTAAAGGAATAGCTATTATATTTTTGCCAATAAGATCAGTTAGGAGGTCACAAATTCAGAGCAGCAGCTGTGGCTGGGATAAACATATAAGAGAGTTTTGCCTTTCCTTAAGGGATAGAAGGAGACCCCAGGGGGTCAGAAATAAAAGCATGAAGAGAAGATGGATTACGTTAGTGTTCTAGAAGGTGTTAAAGTGGTGTAATAACATTGTATAGTAGAGTGAAGGGAAATCAGAAAACTGCTGGAGAATCCGATAATTCCTCTTGCTCCGTGGTCTTGAGTAGAAGCTGTCCACGTCTGAGGTCTCTTTTTTCCATCCTCTTGGGCAGAAGCTGTCCAGCTGTGAAGTTGGCAACTGCTAGAGGATTCTTAAGAATCCTCAGTTTAAGTTCTCAGAGGGAATGGATGTCCAGGAGTCAGGAGGAAGTGATGTATCTCTTTTGGTTCAGGAAACCTGAGTCTAGGGACCAACACCTTGCAGTTTTACTGCTGTGTTATTTATTAACGGTACCTGGGAAGGTCCTTTTTATCGAGTGTTCTAAGCTTTTCTCTGGTGTCTTTTCCAGAAAACGAAATATCCATGTTGCAGATTATGCAGAGGCTGTTCAGGAGGGTGTTTTGGAAATGCAGCTTTTACCTGTTGATGTTAAATCTGGAAGTATTGTGTGAGTCCCTCGCAGTAATTAATCATATCTGCTTGTAAGAATGCAGTGTATTAGTTTCCTAGGGCTACTGTAACAAAGTGCCACAGACAGGGTGGCTTAAAACAACAGAAATTTATTTTTTCAGAGTTCTGTAGGCTAGAAGCCTGAAATGAAGGTATCACAGAGCCGTGCTCTGTCTGAACGTTCTAGAAAAAAATCATTCCTTGCCTCTCCCTAACTTCTGGTGATTGCCAGTGATTCTTGGGGTTCCTTGGCTAGTGGAACCATCACTCCATTCTCTGCTCTGTTGTCACATGGCCTTCTACCTGTGTAAGTCTCTGTGTCCAAATTTCCCTTTTCTCATAAGGATACCTGTCATTGGATTAGGGCCCACTATAATCCAGTGTGACCTAATCTTCACTTGACTGCATCTGCAAAGATCCTGTTTCCAAATAAGGTCACATTCACAGGTGTCAGGGGTTAGGATTTGAACATATCTTTTTAGGGGAGACAATTTAACTCACAACAGATAGAATATAAGATTGGGGGTGAAATTCCTAAACACAGGGGCAATCTGTCATTAATTATCATAAAGAGTTAATCTGTAAGTTTCAAAGGGGGTTCATTTAATAGACATTAGAGCTAATGGTAATACTTCAAGCCTTGTGAGTTAAGGGTTTCTGAGAGCTTTGCTAATTTTATTTTAGAATTCCACAGGTTCTCTCTCTTTTTTTCTGAGAATTGTGCAAGATAAATTTCTGAGTAAAAGATACAACTTTACAGAGTTCTTTATCGATAGTACCAGTAAAAATGAATGTCCCTCTCACTAGAGAGGTAAGTGGGAATTTCCCATGTTGGAAAAACAAAAGCAATATTTAACTTATTTATTTTTTGCCATAGTTAGAGTGGTAGCTTTCTGGCAAGAAGAAGATTCAACCTGCTCTGAGAATAAAAAGGCAATAATCAGACACATTCATAACCCAGTACAGGAGGCATTTATATAAAGGCCATCTGGAGTGTTCAAAGGCTCTGGAGGTTTGGGTCCTGTCAGTGTCTGCTCTTTACAATTATGCCAGGATTGTGTCACTAGCAGGTAGGACATGCTTTGGAGACATCCTCAGCAATACCTCTAAAATTAGCCCACTTGTGTTAGTCTAATATCGTTGCCAATTTATTTTTGCTATTATGTGTAATATCATGAAGCATCTTTGCTAAACTCCATTTTTAATTTTTTGGTGCTACGGGTCAACAATCCTGAAAGCACGAAATATTATCTGTATGCAATGAACATCCTAGTTTTTCTTATTTGCTTTTTTTTCCCCCCAAATCAGGAGCTTGTCTCCGACAGTTAAAAATAAACTCTTTGAATTCCTTTGACCTCTCCCTTCTGTATTACTATAGGAAAAATTACCTTGGTTAATATTGCCTTTTTTGGCATAGTAGTCAGCTAAAGCATTTCCATGACACTCAGGTTCTTTGCGTTGTAAATGACCTTCCTCTTTTATTACAGCTATTTCCTTAAATAAAAGCAAAGCATTAAAAGTTCTTTAATTTGTCATCCATGTTTTATAAAGGATCCTGTGGATGTAAGACAACCTGTTTCCAAAGCATTCCAAAGTCGTGGATGACCACAAGAACATATATCAACCAGTGTACGTATTTGCTCTTTCAGTCTTTTCCAGTTGGTATACTTGGACAAGGGCAATTCATTGATTTCTGGAGGTGGTTTATAATCCAAAGGTAAATTCAGGCTTGTGATAGCATAACCTGCTTGATAATTTCAAATTTCTATTTTTAAAAAGGAACCACCCAGAAATAAAATTAGGTCAGGAATACGCAGGAAATCCATAACAAATCTGTAAAAGACATAGGTAACTCTATCAGACATACTTAAACAATCATGGAGCTCTCCTCCTCCAGATAAAGGAAGTCTGGGTTTAGTTAATTGCAGCAACAGTGATTTTGAAAGAGAAAGCATAGTATTTCATAGTGTGCAGGCAACTAGCTGAGAAATATTGAATATTGTCCATCAATAGAAGAGTCTGTACATGAGGAACCAGTAAGTTTAATGGCGAACCTAGACCTTAGCCAGCTGAGGTTTGCACACCTTTGCCGCTGCTGCTGTGTGTAGTTCTTAGAGGAAGTGACTATATCTTAGCAACTGGATCCGATGAAAGACTGAAGTAAACAGTGGGCCTCCGTTGATTCTCAGGTAATTGAGTCACTATTCCTAGTGTTCACACCTTTCACAAACAAAGACGGAAAGGGCTTATGATAATCGGGCAACCCCAGGTTTGGGAGCTGTTGCAGAGCTTTTTTTAGGTTTCAGAAGGCTTATTCATGTTTATCTCCCCAGGGAAGAGGTTCAGGGACTAAGGACTTAATGGAAAGGAAATGCAACTGCAAAAAAAGTTGGCACACACAACCTGTAATATACAGTCGCCCTGGAAGTAGTTGGTTGGGGAAAATTCTGAATAGTTTGTAATTTTTATGTAGCAAGAAATTTGCCTTTTTGTGATATTGTGTACCCTAAATAATGAACTTTTTGTTGTTGTGGCTGTTGTTGTTGCAGCAGAATTTTGATTTCTCCTTGAAGGCTTTATGTCTCTTCTAAACTAAGGTCTTCAATAAATACACAGAATCGGTCTTAAAGCTTTGCTAATTTTTTTTTAAAATTTATTTTTATTAGCATATTCATTATTACAGATCATACTTATTCTTTATGCCTCTTATCCAATCTTTCCCCTTTCCCCTCTCCCTCTCCTTCCCCGCTCTAATAACCATAGATTTGTTCTCTCCATCTGATAGATTAACTGTTCCTCTGTTGGTTTGTTGCCTACATGATCTGTCCAGTACTGAGACAGGTGTGACCAAGTCCTCCCCTATTGTGGTAAATCGGATGCTTCTTCTATTACTCTGGAGTGTGCTTTGTGGAGAGAGGACCTCCTCTTCTATTTTGGGGGGGGTGTCTCCTCCGGTGCCTCCCCTTATGTAAATGCAGTTGGGACTCTGGCGTGCCATCTGTACGGTGGCTGTGACTGCTGATAGAGAACAGCCGCTTTTGTGGCAGCCATAGCAGTTGTGGTGACTATGCTGGGCTACCCACTTGGAAAGAATGTTTTTGGTGTGCTCTTTACCTGGTTGCAGCTGGGTTCAGCTTTCCCCGACTCCATGCCTCAGGACCCTGGTGGGGCCCCTGGGCGGTGGTGGCAGCTTGCCTAGTTGGGGTTGGGTTCAGCTTCCCCTGGCTCCGTGCCTCAGGACCCCAGTAGTTTTTTGAACATAGTAAGATATCATCTACTTAATATATTGGAATAGACTTATGAGGAAATCTTAAATCCTTGAAGTCCCAATTAAGAATCTGAGAGAAATAAGAGGGGAGCTTCAGTAAATCCCTGAGGCAAAACAGTCCAGGTATATCGTTGATTTTCCCAGGAGAAGGGGAGTAAATATTGATTTCCTGGGTCTAATACGGTGCTAAAGAACATAAGCCCATCACAGTGAAGTGGGTAGCATTAGGTAGTAGTGAAGACAAGATAGAATTTGGATTAGGGACCATTGGCAAAAGAGGAATCATGATCTTATTTATGGTCCTATGGTCTTGCATAAATCAATATCTATGCCCATGAGGCTTTTTACAGGGCAGCACTGGAATATTTCAAAAGCTGGTGCAAAGAATAATGAGCCCCTGGTTTATTAAACCTTCCATAGTGGGCCTCAATCCTTTCTTAGCTTTAGGCTTTAAAGGATATTAAGCAAGAACAGGTGAGAGTTTAGAAAAGTCAATTTCTACTTCGATGGGTTTGGTCCCTAGAATTCTTCCCTTATCAGTAGAACTGTTGTCCCAGAGATAATCGGGGACCTTACGTAATTTCTCACATTGAGATTGGGTTAAACATATAGGGGCGGGCACAGTACCATGTAAATTGCACTGTTAGAGGATCATGCATAGGAGAGTCTTCAGGTGTTTTTTGAGATAGTTCATCTGAGGAGCATTTGAGTTGGTAGTTCCATTAAAGATCCCTCCCAATAAAATTTACTCACGTGATGTCGCTGAGAAGAAATGCATGCTGACTAGTGAGGGGGCCAACAGTGACAGTCACAGGGTGGGCAATGGGGAGAGTTTGAGCACTGTTTGAAATTCCTGGATAGTCAGTGTATTCCAAGGAAGACGGGGAGAGATCGTGGGAGAACTTACGGATGAGAGTAGCGCTCCCACCTGTCAGAAAGGCTTGCTTTTCTCCGGTTATTAAAGATAATTCTCCTTGATCTATAGAGATCATTGGAAACAGGGCACTACACAATCCCTCCCTAGAGGCTATTTATTATCATTTGTTTGAAATAACGAGGAAGCGTTAGTTCTGTTTCATTTTAGTTAAGATGGGCCAGTTATTTTTCCAGTGCCCCCCCCCCCTTTTTTTTTAAGTATTAGCAAGTGTCTTTGTCAAAGAGAAAGTTTTTTATTGACTCTTGAGGGAGAGTAGGATGGATTTAATTGCTTTAATTGTCACACGATGTGCTCTATTTGTTTATTTTCCTTTTGGGGTATCTAAAGCTCCTTCAAAATGTTCAGTCAAATGTTGAAGTTCATACAATGTGGTAAACTGTGAACCAATATTTTTGTTTATATATCACATCTGTGATTTTTGCCTTTAAATCACCAACAAAAAAAGATGGAGAGAGCATGAGATATGCCAACATCACGTGCAAACCAGAATACCGTCTAAATGTGCTGATACGTCTGTCACCGAAGTCTCTTTGGATTCATTCTTTTGTTATTTGCCAGATTTAATCAACGTCCAGTTTATTTTAGCAGGGAAGTATTTTGTTGTAGTTCTGAAACACTGTCACCCATTTGCTGTACTTTAAGTTGTCTTGACTGAGTAAAATACATTTGTTATTTTTTATTACATTTTTATTGAGAAAAGTGTAAATTCACATGCAGTTGTAAGAAATAGTACAGAGATATCCTGTGTATCCTTTACCCTGTTTCCTACAGTGGTAACACCTTGAAAACTATAATACAGTTTCACAAAGATATTGACACTGATACAAGCCACCTATCTAGTTCAGTTATCCCCAGTTTTACTTGTGCAGGTGTGTATACTTAGCTCCATAGAGTGTTATAATATGTGTAGGATCATGTATTCACCACCACAGTCAAAATACAGAACAGTTCCATCATCTCAAGGACCTCTTTATTGTCCCTTGATAACCACATTCACCTCCCTCCCACCTCCTTCCACCAATCTCCTAACCCTTGGCAACCAATAATCCATTTTCCATTTCTAAAAATTGTGTCATTTCAAAAATGGAATGATAGTGTTTAACATTTAGATATTGGTTTTTTTCACTGAGGATAATTCTCTGGAGATTTATCCAGTTGTAGCATGTATCAATAATTCGTTCTTTTTTATTGCTGAGTAGTATTCCATTTTTACCCATTCATCCACTGAAGGCCATCTAGGCTGTTTCCAGTTTTTGACTATTACTAAAAAAACTGATGAGCCTTCATGTACAGGTTTTTGTGAAACATAAGTATGTCTGTGCATATATCCAGGTTGTCCAAGAGGCTTACCATTGTGAGATGCTTTTTCATGGTGCTTCCTGGGCCACCTAGTGTCTCTGGGTAAGTCTCAGGCCTGGGAGGACAAAGAGATTTCCCAGGCTGGGTGCATCCTGTGGCTGGATTGTTTTTAGTTGTGCAGCCCTACATGTAAAATAACTAGATACATTCCAAACTTCCATCATCCAACATTTTATCCATTTATACTACTCCCAAATGTATGAATTAAAACTTTAAATACATAGGTAAATGATAAGGAAATAATACTTTGTGTGACCATTCATACATCAAAAATGTTGGTTTTGAGCTTAAGAGAACTATACTGGAGACAAGCAGATGAAGGAAGACATTGCTGCTCACTGAGGTCCCTTCCTTCATCTTTTTCTCTAGGATAGCACTATCTGGTGGAAATAGAATGCAAGCCATATATATATGCTGAATTTTTCCAGAAGCCATATTAAGAAAGTGAAAAGAAGCAGTTGAAATTATATTTAATAATATTTCAACCCAATATTTTTTATGAAATCAGTATTTAATATGATTTCATATTAAACCCAGTATTTAATATGAAATCAATAAAAACATTATTAGTGAGATATGAGATAGTTTGCTTTTTTTTTTTTCCCATACGAAGTCTTCAAAGTCTGGAGGGTATGTTACACTTATAGCACATCAATCCAGACTAGCCTTATTTCAAGAGCTTGGTAGCCACATGGGGCAGTGGCTCCTGAACTGAACAGTGCAGCTCTAGAGTAAAGCAGGACTGGAGGTCTGTTGCCTGCTTCTCTTCCAGTCTTGATTTCAAGAATGGCATATGACTTTGTTCTCTTCCAGCCAATGTGGCTACAACTTGCTAACCACACCCTGTAAGACAACTTAGAGTAGAAGGTATTCTATATAAGCACATAATTTGTGTACACAAGGTGTATACACTGAATATGCATGCTCAGAGGTAGCAAAACTCAACATTACTCATGAATCCAGACTTGAAGGCACATCTGGCTCATGTTTCTCCTCATGGCCATACCAGCTAAGAACTCCCACCTGGGGAATGCAAAGGCTCTGGCAATACATACCAAGAGCCAACTGAGTGCAACAGAGAAGACTCAGTGGAGGCAGAGAGAATTACTAGAGAAGGCAGATGCCCCCGGAGAGAGAATTTCAGTGCACAGCTCAGGTGAGCAAAAATCATCACTGTCTTCATTTCTTCTAAATTACATGACTTTCATCTCCAAGTGTCCAGCGGTGGGGCTGGTGGGACATTCTTAGTCATTAGTGGGACCACTTTTCCCTCCCAGGGTTGCACCAGACTCCAAGACTTTCATGATGGAAGGGCCTATATAATCCAAGCAGCAACCCTGCGGCCCCTCGACCCCTGCTGTTGTCTGCTGTGTGTCTGATCTGCAGCCTGCTTAGACATTGAATGGACAGGTTGTGATTTGTGAAAAACAAGCACCCCAATGCCACCTACTATTGGTAAAATACAAATAAAACCAGCTTTCTATCTGTTGCCTGGAAGGTCACACAAAGCAGACAGGAAAAGTTAGAACTTTCTGTAAAGTCCTGAGTTGGGCACTGCCCAGTGGGGCAGCATGGAGGACTACCTCTCCTGCTCCCTTGCAGCTAGCTGTGGCTGCCTCACTAAGCCTGGCTGGTGAGAGAGGGGCAAGTGAGAGACACAAAAAGCTCATGCTCTCTCTGCCACAGTATCTTTTGACAAGAAGGAAGCTGTTTGTTGCAGACAGCAGATCAACAAGACAGCTGGAGCCTGGACCCTCATGACTTTGCCCAAGCTGGCCAGATATCTGCCTACCTCTGTACGTTTGCAGAAGAGAAAAATCAACTCCTTTTCTGATGAAGCCATTGTTCATTTTGAGTCACTGTTACAGCAGCCAAAACAATATCCTAGCTAATTTTTGTTTTGAGCCATTTTTCCCTTGAAGTGACAGACATTCTGTCTTAGTCAACTTGCTTTTCCTTAGTTTTGTCTAAGTTTTGGGGTCTCCATGAGGCCCAGGCACTTCAGGGGTCCTGACAGCATAGGTCTACACAGGCTGACTTGGCTGTCATCCATCCCGTGGCCAGCCCATATCCATGTCATCCCTCGGCCTGGGCACCTCTATGCCTTTCCTCTCAGTGTTTGCTGCCTCCTGGGTTCTGCCTGGGAGGAGGGCACGGCTACCCTCTGCTCTCGGCTCCCACACACTGGTCTGGGGGTCTCACTGTCAGTGGGGCTGTGATGTAGAGCCACGTTGCAGGGTGCTCTTTCTGGAACCCATTTAAGTCAAGGCTCATATTTTTTCCTCAGCCTCCTTCCTCAGCCAGCCTGGGGGCATTTTCTAGTCTCCAGTGCAAGCAACCACTCTCCTTCAATCCCTTACTCTTGCTAATTTTAGGGCTATGCCGTAAGGTCCTCCCCACTTCCCTGGGGGTGATGACGTTTTGGGTTTCCCTGCTTTTTGCCTAACAAATCCTTCTTGGAGACAATGATCACAGAGTAGGCAGAGTGCTTGAATTCTAAGGTGGGGCAGGAGATAAGTTTTAAAAAGTGGAAAAACAACTGGTAAATACCTCAGAAAGCACTACTCTAGCAGAAGAGCAAATACATAATTCGTTGTTGGTCCTCTGCTAATTTTCTATACACTCCGCCTATTCTTTTTTGTGTGTATGGCTCATCCATGACGACTTTCCATCCCACAGCAGGGCC
The DNA here is from genome assembly GCF_027409185.1 of Cynocephalus volans. Classification (NCBI taxonomy): domain Eukaryota; kingdom Metazoa; phylum Chordata; class Mammalia; order Dermoptera; family Cynocephalidae; genus Cynocephalus; species Cynocephalus volans. Next base: position 95,082,697 of record NC_084473.1, on the reverse strand, counting down.
TGCACTGCTTCCGGACCCTTCGCTTCCAGCAGGAAGAGGACCCCAGCTTCAGGGGAACCAGGGCCGGAGGTGCCTGTTCTCTGTAGACAGGCACCTCAGCTCAGCCACTGCTGGAGCCTCCTGAGCAGCTCCCCAGTAGGGTCTGGTGCAGATGGAGGAGGAACTCTGTTGCGGCATTCAAGGGGACTTCTGTCACTTAAATGGTGGCGCCTGCAGATGGCTGTCATCGCTCGGCATGGCCACTGAGCACACAGGCTCGTGGAGAGCTGTGCTTAGTGCAGGAAGCAGCTGGGGGGCTTTGATGGCCGTGGCCAGTTGCTGGAGAGTTCCCCACTCACATGCAGGGGCAACCACAAGGCCAGTCACTGCCAAGTGCACCTTAGGCAAGAAGGGACACTTGAGAAAGGCCAGTGTTCGAACAAGGACCATCTGGAAGAGGCAGCAATCATCAGAGAAGTGGTAAAATACATTGCCTGGGATTTTAAAAGCCTCAGCAAGGATCTAAGTACTAAAGGCCTCACTTTATTGACATACATTGTTTTTATGAGGGACCAGCATTTATTTTTATGGTTTAGTTAATGGGCTTCTAGAAATAAAAATTGAATATAGAGAGCAACATTTACTACTCAGGTAACATTAGAAAAATCTCCAGCAGGCTTTCTCCTTCCTTCTCCTCCCCATCATCCCTCCCTCCCTCCCTGCTTTCCCCCCATTCATTTACTGAGCATCTACTATGTGTTGGACATGGTGTTGGGTATTGCAAATAAAGAGATAAAAGATAGAGTCCCACACTGCCCTTACTATCTAGCTCAGTCTGGTGCCATTAAAGTTTTGCACATAGGTGCTACCAGGGAGTGCAGGAAGGGCCCAGCTGCAGCGCTCAGCAAGGTGCTTTGGGAGTCCAAAGGCAGGCCCTTCACCCAGATGGTGGGATGGAGAGCAACCAAGGAAGACTGGATTTGGGGGTGGGTGACTGGGGGATGCCAGAGTGCACTTTGAAAGCGAATAGAGAATGGGCTGAGTGAATTTGGAGAAAGGTGGTCTAGGGAGTGGGAAGAGAGCACACAAAGGCATGGAGTGGGGTTGTTCAAGGAACCCCAAGTAGGCTCAGCATGAGTGAAGCACTCTGTGTGGAGAAGCTGAGGTAAGGGAGGTGTATTAGTTCATTTCTGTTGCTTATAACAAAATACCTAGGACTGGGTAATTTATAAGAAAATGAAATTTGTTGCATACAGTTTCAGAAGCTGGGAAGTACTAAGTCCAGGGAGCACATCTGGTGAGGATCTTCCTTGGTGGTGGCTTCAGTGAAACAGGGTATCACATTGTGAGATGGCGGAAACAGAGAGCTAGACTAACCTCCTCATTCACTTTCCTTTTAAAGCCACCAGAACCACTCCCATTCTTCCAAGCACGGATTGATCTATTCATGAGGGTGCAGGCCTCACAATCCAACCACCTCTCCAAGGCCCCTCCTTTCAGCTATGACAATAGGATTTCCCACCCCCTTCACACTGTCCCAGTAGGAAACAAGCCTCCAACACATTAAACTTTTGGGGGACATAATTCAATCCATAATATTCTGCCTCTTGCCCCCCAAAATTCATGTCCTTTACACATACAAATGCATTTATTTCATTCCAAAGTTTCAATTTGTTTTAACTTAAAAGTTCAAAGTCTCAAGGTTCTATCTGACAAATCAAAACAAGTTATGTACTTCCAAGATACAATGGTGGGGCAAGCATGGGGTACATATTTCCATTCAAAAAGGGAGAAATAGGCCCAAAGAAAGGGGTAACAGGTCCTAAGCAAGTCCAAAATCCAGCAGTGCAGGCATTAAAATTCCAAGCTGGTGAATCACATCCCTTGACTCCATGTTCAATGTCCTCTGCACTCTGGTGTGGGGGTTGGGTCCCCAAGTCCCCAGGCAGCTCTGCTTCTATGGCTTTCCTGGTCTGAGGCCATGTTCAGCTCTGTTATATGCTGGTAGCTCCACAGGTCTGGGGTCTCCATGGTGGTCTTGCTCCCACAGCTCCACTAGACATGGCACTGCTGGGGTTTCTCTGCTGCAACTCTGACCCCACGTTTTCACTCAGCATTATTCTAGCAAAGCCTGTCTGCAGTGACTCCACCCCTGCAACAGATCTTTTCCTAGGTCCCCAGGCTTTTCCATACATCCTTTGAAACCAGGGCGGAGGCTCCCAAGCCTCTACAGCTCTGGCATTCTGTGAGCCTGCAGACCTTATACCACGTGGATGCTGGCAAGGCCTCCAGCTTGTATTTTCCAAAGCTGCAGGTCCAGCCACACCTGGGGCCAATTTAGCCATGGCTGGAGCAGCCAAAGCAGCTGGGGTGCGGGTGCTGGAAGCAGCTTCCCGAGGTGGCCCTGGCCAGTGAGACAAAGCAGGGTACCTTGGGCCTGTTCCTTGAACACATTCTGTCTCCCTAGGCCTCTGGGTCTGTAATGGAAGTTACAGCCTCCAAGATCTCTGAAATGCCTTCAAGGTCCTTTTTCCCTTCTCTTGATACTCTCTTCAGCACTAATCTCCTTAGCAAATGGTTGCTGGTTTGGACCATTGCATTTTTCTCCTGAAAATGCTCTCTGCTTCTCTACCACATGGCCAGGCTGCAAATTTTCCAAATCTTTACACTCCGATTCCCTTTTAATTATACATTGTGGCTTTACATCATCACCATTGCCACCATAACTCAGCGTAGGCTGTTACAAGTAGCCATGCAGCTTCCTGAATGCTTTGCTCCTTAGAAATTCCTTCTGCCAAATACCTTGGGTCAGCACCTTGAAGTTCCACATTCCATAAAACTTTGGGGCATGAATGAAATGCAGCCACATTCCTTGCACGTTCATAACAAGGGTGATCTTTGACCTGGTTTCCAATAAGCTCCTTATTTTATCTGAGATGTCCTCAGTATGGCCTTTACTGACTGTATTTCTATCAGCATTCTGCTCACCACCATTTAACCAGTCTTTAAGAAGCTCCAAACTTTCCCTGGTTTTCTTGTCTTATAAACTCTCACCTATATCTAGGCTTTTTCTAGCTTGCTTCTACAAATTCTTCCAGCCTCTCTTAACACCCAGTACCAAAGCCACTTCCACATTTTCAAGCATTTGTTATAAGCAACTCCCTACTTTTCTAGTACCAATTTTCTGTATTAGTCTGTTTTGTGTTGCTTCTAACAAAATACATGGAACTGGGTAATTATAAAGAAAAACATTTATTGCTTACAGTTTCTGAGGCTGGGAAGTCCAAAGTCCATCTGGTGCTGGCGACAGTGACCCAGGGCTCTCACATTGCAAGATGGTGGAAACAGAGAGAGCAGAGAGAAAGACAGACTCTCCTCTTCTTTTATGGTCCTTAGAACCACGCCCCCAACCACCATCTTTAATCCATTCACTACTGCAGGGTCCTAACAGTCCAATCACCTCTTCAAGGCTCCACCATTCAATTACCATAATAGGATTTCCCACCCTCTTAACAGTCACAGTAGGGGCTAAGTTTCTAATACATAAAACCTGGGGGACATAATTCAATCCACTACACGTGGTAAGAAAAAAAATACTATTTTTTGTAGATATTAAGAATGTAGGGGGTAGGAATTATCTACAAATTAATTTGTTCATTCATGCATTCATTCAACAAAGAGAGTGAGACTGCACACTCTGCAGACCATCTGCACAGCACACCACAGACTTTCACATTAGTTCTGGAGATCAGGGCAGTTCATGGAACTTGCCAAAGTCTGGCAGGAGCCTCACTCCTCATGCAAAAACCTGCATGTGTGAGTCCACGTTCATGTTGAATTCCTCTGCTGCTCAGAGCCCTCCTTGCATCTTACCTTTATGCAGACTCTGGGTATACAGCTACTTCCCAGTCGTTGACCTCAGATGCAGAATTTTCAAACCACAGCAACTATTCAAAGATTCTCAGACCAAACCTGTGCATTTTCAGAATAAGCATCTCATAGAAAGATAGATATGAAGTGTCAATCAGTGGGAAAGGACTGATGGGCAAAGATTCAGACTCTGCTCCCTGTCACGCTCTGTCAGACTGTCCGGATCATTTAGCCAGATGGAAGGGGCCTCCCAAAAAGTGGGAAATCAGTTTTCTGACCTCTGACATATGTTCATTTTAGCATTGCCGATGGATCCCTCCCCCCAATCTTAATGAATCCACATGAATTAAAAGAAATCAGCAGATCTAAAGACTTCATCCAACTGTGTCTCTCTCCTCCTCCCTTCCCCCCTTCCCTCCCTTCATCTGTTCCTCTTGCCCTGCTCCTCTCCCTGGGAATCAGGCGTGCAGGAGGGCTGACACACCTCTCTATCTTTTACCCTGAGCAGTAGGGAGAAAGGCTGGGACTCCAAGGGTGAGGAAATGGGAATACAATTGATGAACATCTAACAGTCCTCACAATTTCTGGCCAGTTTGAGGTCACGTTATGTGGCTATAGAGGAAATGAGGAGAGCGAGCAGAATCCATAACTGCTTAACTCAGCACTTTTGCTGCAGTGTCTGGAACCACTGAGCAGAGTGGAGAAGTGGGGCTGAGAGCACCCACCCCCTGACCCCAGCTGTGCAACTGGAGAAGCTGCTCAGGTCTGGTTTCCCCACGTGGAAACCAGCCTCAGATGGGATGTGGAGCCCTGGGCCTCGTGTCCCGCGTTGTGCGGGCTCAGTGAATGGCAGGCCTGTGTGCGCAGGTGTATTATCTGAGCTGCCAGCGTGGGAAGGGGTCGGAGGGAACCTCCAGCCCGACCGCCCACCTTCTAGGTACGGAGACCACAGCCAGAGAAGCTAATGCACTTTTTCAGAGTCACAGGTGTTATTTAGTGGCACCATTCCCTGGATGTCAGAAATGTCAGTGCCTCCCAAATCCTTTTTAGAGTGAAGAAATTGAAACTAATGAAAAACCTGCACTTGGGTCTTGCATGTTTTTGGGGACATGTGGATTGGCCATTGCAGAATGCAGGGTTTTAAGCTCTCATTTTTATACCAAAACAAAACAGTTAAACAACCCATTCAAGATGACTTAACAAATTGAAGGCACCTAATAGTACCTTGCATTTCTGGAGAGCTTTTTATGGCAGAGCACTTCTGACAATAACTAATGAATTCTCAACTCCCCTTAGGAATAGAGACACACACATTCTCACATGCACCAGGAACTTAACTAACATAAAAAGGAGAAAAAGACATTACTAAGCGGCATTCCATTAAATCATAATTTCCACCTCAAGCCCCAGATAAACATACTGAACTCTCCCCAGGGAGGCTGCGCCGTTCACCCTGAGGGGAGTTTCCACTTAGATCCCAGCACTGCCTGAGTGGGCAGGACAGACCAGGAGAACTCACATAAAGTCACCCATCTCTGGGATCAAGATCTCACTTTACAGGCAGGCAACGGCAGATGAATGACTTGCTGGGGAGCAAGAGCTGGAGCAGGGGGCAGATTTGACTCTGGCCTTCTTCCTCTGCTGGGCTTCTCCCCTCCCCACTGCTACAGGCCCCTCTGGCCCTCCTGGGGCCCCCTCCGCTCCATAGGCTCCTCCTGCCAATCAGGGGGATACAGTGTGATGGGATATCATGGATGTGTCAAGCACGTCCTGTATGAAGGGGGAATACAGGCCTTTTACTCAGAGGAGCCTGGAGGCGGACTCCCAGGAGTTTCCAGTCACCCAGGGAGGCAGAGCAATCTTTCTGGCACTTCATGAATCACACTACCTGGCTGTGGCTGCCTCCCCAAGGGCATGGTCCTGTGGTACTGTGGCCAGGCTCATGTGCTCACCTACATGCTCAGCACCCTGGACACTTTCCATGAGTCTCGCCTTGCTTATCACACGTAACACTCAGGACATTGAGATGACATTGCCACCAGCTGAGATGTCTCCAAGTCTCTCATTTGAAATGTCCCAGGCTGGCATGGTGACTGGATGTAAAGCTGCCCTCCTGGTCAGTAGGCCATTAGAGTCAGCCTGCTGGAAAGGACTACACCCCTTTCCTGCTCCCTGCCCTCAGCCTTTCCTGTCCCATGGCTGAGGCCACCTGCCCCAGGCTCTGGACTTGGGGCTACCCTCAGTCAGGAGCACCTCTCAGTCCAGCTCTTGTTTCCCAGCATTAATAGCTGGCTTCTGTCCTAGTCCCTGGGATGGTTTCCTGGTTTAGACCCTGGCTAGGATGTACTGTGCTGACCAGCAGTGAGTTGGAACCACCTGATCTGGCTTCTGAGTGCTGCTCTTTCAAGGCCAGAGTAGAAATGGTCTCCACATGGTCTGTGATGGAGAAGACATTTGGCCTGCCGGGACTAAATTAGGGATGGATGCCAAAAATCCACCTCATACTAAACTCACAAGTGTGGCTGGGATGGCTAAAGATGGCTAGCAAGGAGGTCCCGCTAGGTGTGCTGAGCAGAGCTGTGGTGGAGCAGCCGGAGGGAGTGAACAGCAGAGTGAACCAGAAAGGCCTGGGTGGCCGGGGCGCTTAGCCAGCGGCAGTCAGCCACGTGGCTCCAGATGTCTAAGCTGGTCTCAGACAGCACGTCAGACGGAATGAGCAGGACACAGGCCACCAGCCTGCAGAACACCGTGTGAGAAAGCCCGAGCCTTACGTGGAATTTCTTCTGCCCTTGGCAAACAGTGGACTCGATGTTATTAAAGGAGAGAGAAGATCTAAATGATCACAGAGAAATAATAATAATAATAAAACCTGTGACTGCACTAAGAAACAAGAAGGAGTGCCTTCCAACGTCCAGAAACTTTGATGCATCTCTGAAAGAAGAAAGACACCCAGAATCATGATGAAGGACATCTCAGTCCAGAGGGTGTGCAGAGGGTCTGCTCGCAGACACGACAAGCTTGGAGGTCACGAGTACTGGGAGGCTCCCTGGGGGTACCATATAGGAGCAGTCACCTCTCCACCCTCCTGCCAGAAGCAGGCCACAGAGGTGTGAGTCCCCAGCATGGAGCAGTGGGTACCGATGGCTAGAGTGGAGAAGCCCGGGCGGGGGCCGGCCATCCCTGGGAGGGCCAGGGCTCTGGTCCGGGAGGCCAGAGGCAGGAAGTGGGGAGAGCCCTGGCGTGCAGGCTAAAGCTCAAACACGGAGCTGAGCACACTGCCCATAGCTCTACATGTGTGAGAAAAGCATTAAAAGAGAACCAGCAACCCCAACAAATGGATAAGCTCACATCCAAAGAAGCAGAGTTAATGGAGCAAACGGAACGAGAATTTGGCCCATATATAATTAGAATCTTCAGAGAAAAATAAAATGATATTGCATCCATAAAAAGGAATGTTTTAGAGATCTTGGAAATGGAAAATTTGATGATTGAAATAAAATCTCTGTAAATGGGCAGAGGCATCAAAGCTGATAAGAGAGTAAGTTGAAAGGCTGAGCCAAGGGCTTCTCCCAGAATAGCAAAAATGGACAAGGGGACAAAGTATAAAACGCGGTTAATAGAACTGGAAAGGAAACCCCTAAGTTCCCAGCGTTCATGTCCCAGAGCTTCAGAAGACAAGAGCAGAGAGACTGAGCAGAGCGAATGCTCGGAGTGGGTGGACCACGTCCTGGCGAGCGGACAGGCCCGAGCGAAAGTGCCCTGGGATGGCTGAGCAGCGTCGACAACACACAAATCCAAACAGCCCACTCTTCCCAAGCCATGTCACGGTGACGTTTCAGATGTCAGGGATAGGGAGAAAACCCCAGACGCCTCTGAGGGCAGGGAAGGTGCAGGGGTGGGGAGGCCCTGTTGCTACAAAGATAGCACTGAATGCCAGAAGTAACTGCAGCAATAGCATCCCACTTCTGTGGAGAATATTCCTGAGTCGGACTTCCACAGCGAGAGAGGTTATGACACGTGTGAGGACATGCCTGAGATATTTTCAGATATGCAGGGGTTCAAAAATTTGACATCCTCTGACATCTGAAAAGATTAACTTCAGAAGTATGATGCAAGAGCAGAGCAACTGGGACGTCTTATTAAATCCAGATAAGGGAGGACCACTTTTTAAGTTGAAATATAATTCACATCCCATAAAATTCTCTCTTTTAAAGTGTAGCACTTGGCGGTTTTTAGTGTAGTCACAAGGTTATGCAGCTGTCACCACCTTGCACAGATGGCCAGCCTCCTGTCCCCTCTTCACATGGTTGTCTCTCTATGCACGCTCACCCCAGCATCTCTCTGTGTGTCCACGTTTCCTCTTATGAGGACACCAGTCAGATTGGATTAGGGCTCACCCTAGTGACCCATTTTAATTTAATTACCTCTTTAAAGGCCCTGTTTCCAAAATACAGTCACATTCTGGGGTACTAGGAGTTAGGACTTCCACTTATGAATTCTGGGGGTCACAGTTCAGCCCATGTGAGTTGGCATACTCCTTTTACCTGTCAAAGGACCCACAGCAGAGATGTCCCATGATGGGAGTGGAGGAGGCAGAAAGAGGAGAAGAGTTTTCTTCCAAAGACCCCTCAAGGACACCCCAAGACAGAGTCAGCACCAGGCAAGGAACCAAGCTCAGGTGCATGCAGGCCACCGAGGGAAGCGCCTCCCTCTCCCTGCTTCATTAGGGCTGGAGGAGTTGGAAATCATTGAAGGAATTCCAGGCAGGGAAACAGTGAAGAGGCTGGGAAGAGTTTTAACTTCAGATGGAGCCCAGAGTCTGAATAATACATAGGCTGAGCCCTTTAATGGCTAAAATGAGATAGCTTGTGTAGCTAGATGACCAGAAGACTCTTTATTATCTGAGGGTACCTGGAAAGTTACAGGATCAAACCTAGATTTCATCCAAGGCTGTCAGAAGAACGGACCTCTAGAGGGGGGTTTGAATGGGCAGTGGTGAGTGGGTGCTGGCAGTAGAAAGTATAAAGTCATTTTCTGACTGTTCTCTTTGGATTAACTCATTCTGCCTGTTCAATGTACCCATATACTATCAATTAAATAAAATCTATGTCATTTATGATCACAGAAGAATCCATTAGACTCCAGAAAGTTCTCAAAAAGTGGCCAGAAAGATAAAAACATGCATGAAGCAAAAGTCCCAAGGAGGTGTGGGGTCAAGCCTGGCCGTCAAGCACTGGGAAATCTGGTGACCTCAGTCAGACTGCCCCAGGCAGTGCCTTCAGGTGGGGCAGAGTGGCCAAAGCAACAGGGCCATGCTGGGTGTGGTGGTATCTGAGCAAGGAACACAGGGTCGGGGACTGAAGGGCAGGGGGGAGCTGCTGGCATCTGGAGCCACAAAGTCACCAGAACAATCTTGTGCTTCTATTTAGCCTCAGCCTCATGGCGTGGGAAACACATATTACATACATAAAATGCTCCAGCTTGGCGGGGGGGGGGGGCACCCGACCACCAGCCCAACAACCCTAGTACGGACCATTTCTCTTGGAGGACAGAAACTGAGATTGGGCAGGGTAGAAAATGCTCATGAAGTCATTCTGCACTTTTCATACAGTTCTTTAAGCCATGCTACTAAAGCACATAATATGTGTTTTTAAACTGAGATAGATGGTCACTTGCTTGAAAAAGGTTCATTTATAGGAAATTTAATACATAATGAATGGTAAATAAATACAAAGTAAATAAATAAATTTTTTTTGGTGGCACCATACACAAACGGTAACTTAAAATAGATCACAGATATAAATTTCAGAGATAAAACTACAATTTCCTGAAGAAAATATAAGCAAATCTTCATGACCTTGGATTGAGCAAAGCCTTCTTATATATGACGCAAAAGTAGAAGAGACAAAATTTCAAATAGACAAATGAGACAATCAAAATTCAACACTTTTGTACAATAAAGGGCACTATCAAGGAAGTGAAAAGATAACCCATAGAATGAGAGAAAATCTTTGCAAATCATGTATCTGATAAAGATCTAGTGTTCAGAACACACAGAAAAAACCTTTACAACTCAATGATAAAAAGACAAGTAACTTAATTTTAAAATGGGCAAAGGATTTCAATAGACATTTCTCCAAGGAAGATATAAAAATGGCCAATAAGCACATAGAAGGATGGTCAACAAAGCCATGATGTTGGTGAGCACGTGGAGAAACTGGAACCCTCATACATGCTGGCAGGAAGGTAGCAAGGTGCCGCTCCTGTGGAAAACGGCTTGGCAGTTCCTCAAAAAGTTAAACATAGAGTTAACATGTGACCTAGAAATTCCACACTTACATATGAGCATACCCAAGAGAGGTGGAAACATATCTTCACACAAAACGTGTGCTCTGAATATTCATACCAGTATTATTGATAGTAGTCAAAAAGTGGGAACAACCCAATGTTCATCAACTGATGAATAAACAAAATATATATCCTATTCAATGAAATATTGAAATATTGTCTTAAATAAGAATGAAGTCCTAATACATGCTACAACAGGGACGAACCTCGAAAACATTATGTTAGGTGAAGAAAGCAAGGCACAAAAGGCCACAGGTTGTATGATTTCATTTATATTAAATGTGCAGATAGAGACAGAAAACCCATCTGTAGTTGCTGGGGGCTGGGGGAGGGGAGAATGAAGACTTACTGCGGATGGGTATGGGCTTTCTTTCTAGGGTGATGAAAATGTTCTGGAATTAGATTCAGCCTTGTGAATACACTAAAAACCAGCAAACTCTACACTTCAAAGGGTGAATTTTATGGTTTGTGAATTATATCTGAATTCAAAAAAATGTAATGATTCAACCTAAATATCCATCAATAGGGGATGTTAAATAAACAATGACAGACTATACTATGGAGATATTATGCAGATGATCCAAACAATGAGTTAGATCTTTATGTATGAAAGATGCCCAAGATTTACTATTAAAGGATAAATGCAAGTTTCAGAACACAGAACAGTGTGTATAATGTGATTCTATTTGCATTAAACACACACATACACACACACACAGAATAAGAAAAGATATACACAATTGACAAGAGTGGCTCTCTTTGGGTAGAACCAGATGGAAATTAAGGGGAACTCTTACCTATTTGTATCATGTACATTAAAAAAAAAACCAACAACCCAGTAAGAATGTATTCTTGGTACTTGTTTGATTGCAAATAAATTCCAAAAAAGAAAAGGAGAAAAGAAATGCAGTGAGCTAAAAATGGCTTGTTAGCCTTTAGTGTTGAATATTTTAAATGTTTGTCTGTTCTTTATGTTTGAAGTCGGCCATAGCAAGATGGCTTACATTTGTGCATTGCTTTATAGTAAACAAAGCTTTGACATGTAAAAAGCCAAAACAAAACCAAACCCCCCAAACCCTCTTAGCAAGAATATTCCAGGCTCTATCATAGGTAGTTTCATTTCTACTTCACTCTAAAGAGACACTTAACGTTTCCTACCAAGAGCATTCTTAGATTGGTGAGACTTTAAAATGCTGTCGTTCATTTTAGTAGTTTGGGTGGGTTCACACTTTTGTGGGGGAAAGGTAGTTTATGTCGTGACTAGTTGGTTACATTTAAACCAAAATGCTGTGTCACAGATGAGAAAGAACAACATTTTACTTGGAAAGAAGTTCAAGGAAGAGGCACTAGGATGTTTTTGAGACAGAGTGACGTTAATTTCAAGATTTATTAACACATTGAAAAAAGTAATTTCACTGATGAATTAATATTTCCCCTTAAATATAAAAGTGCTTATTCTTACAGATCTTTAAGGCTCATTCTGTTACAGTACAGTAAGATGTTTCCTCATTCCAGAAACTGTGCATGAGTTTCATGTCAATGATAGAAACGGCAAAATCTCCAAACAGTAAAATAAGCATTCAATGGTTCCATCATCTTTGTACCTGTAAATTTCAGACTCAGACAAAATACAAGATCCCTCTAGATAAATTCTTAATATTCGATGTGCTCTCCACTCCTTCCTAATATATTGCCAAAATAATTCACTACTGAATTACTCACGATTTGGATATGGAGTTTTGTTTATTTGCAATATGATAAATACAGCTGTGTGGGAGCCACTTTTATTCTTATACAGAGGGAGAAAAGGAAAAGGGATTTAACATTTGTACTGCCTTACACAGAGATAAGTAATATAATAATATTACTTATATCTTTTAGTAATGTAAGTCTTCACCAAAGTAAAGACTTTAGGCTCCAGGCATGTGGACATCTTAGAAGCAGACAGGGCCGGCCCCGTGGCGCACTCGGGAGAGTGCAGCGCTTGGGAGCACAGTGGTGCTCCCGCCCCGGGTTTGGATCCTATATAGGAATGGCCGGTGCGCTCACTGGCTGAGCGCGGTGCGGGCGACACCAAGCCAAGGGTTGCGATCCCCTTACTGGTCACAAAAAGACAAAAAAAAAAAAAAAAAAGAAGCAGACAGAGATGAGATCCCTCTACAGGAATAAGAAATCTGGCCTACTCAGTGGGGATCCATTGCAATTTCCTTGGAAAAAAATATTCACAAATTTTGAGAAGAAAGGCTGGAGGAAGTGATGGCTACTAAAGCCTTTAAAGGTCTTTATTCATTGCTTTGGTTAAGTTATTCATCTCACACTCAAAGACACAGATAAGAGCAACACAACTTCATCAGTAGTAGGGTGTGTAACGTTGATGCTTCATAGAACCATTGCGGCTACTTGGATTGAAGTAGTGACTATCAACACAGATTCTGGACCTTCTCCACAATCATATCCAAATGCACTAACAAGAGGCCCCAAATGGATATCACATAACAAAGATGAATTTGAGCTATTTTAACACAGAATAATTAGACAAGATATGAAAATGGTATTGGACCTAATAAGTACAGAACTTTCACCAATACTACAATATGTACATTTTCACAACTTAAATTACTCTACAGAATTGTCCTATTTAAAATTCTCTTCAATTCTTGAAACATCCTAAGACTGATTCCTGTCAGAGGAGAAGATAAAGGCCCTCTAATTTGTTTTTGTGGCGGCTAATGCTGGATCACTGGAAAAGTCTCAAGGCAGACAAGTAGGCTCCCAAGTTGCTGACAGCTTTTCCAAGACCGACATGCAGAAATTGAAATGGTGTTGGATGTGGCACACCAGGCCTTTGATATTGGAATACTGAATTAGAGTTGCTAGCTCAATGAATAAACTTCCAAGATAGCATAAAAAAAAAGGTGGAATTTAAAATTTCTCCACCGAGACAAACTTCATGAGTGACTTTAAATTTTTACAGAACTGTAAAAGCAAGTAACTATTACGCTGTAATATTTGTTCCTTAACATCCCTCCTGAAAAAAGTGAAGTCCAAGTGTCCAGCTGGTGTATCTCCTCCTGCTAACGGACATTGTGTCACCCCTCTAGAATTTTTACCTCAGTACACAGAATTCACACTGGGCAAGGCAAGGTCTTGTGTTCCATGGAAATCATGTTAGTATTGATTCGGGCTTAAATAAGGCTGGATCTTTCAGGACCTCCAGCCATTTTTCCTTTTTACTGGAGAAAGACTAGGAAAGGGATTCCCAGTGGGTATGAACAGAAGGGGCTCTTTCGAATCAGTATTTCACAATTATTTTGGTTAAATAATTAACCAAATTTGATTTGGGGACACAAGGAACACACAGGGGCCCTGTGTCTAAGTAACATAAATATTAGATAAGAGCTAAAAATTTCAGTCTACCATTTAGGGCTTTCACCCTAGTAATATGAAATATCCAGATCATTGGTTGGATTTCCAGTCTTCATCCAGATGTTTAGGGTTAGAACTTTCAGTTTCTACTTTGGTATCACAAACTCATTGAATTCTCACGTTCATTTCCCTCTCCTACTGCACGGACTAAGATTTCGCTTATAATTAAGCAATTATGTCGAGGCAACCACCCAGCCCACTGGAGAACAAAAATTTCCTCACCTCAGGAGAGGTTTCCTCCTTCCTGAAACTCATGCATGAAATACTCAAGTCCCTTGTGACAGATCAAACCTCCCAAAGCTGCTGTCTTCCACTCCCCACCCCCCCACACAAAAATTACCACCTGAGGCACAAGACTCACATGAACTCAGCCTCCCGGCATCCAAAGAAAACCACAAGAGCACGGGGAACAAGACTGTGCCATGGACCTCTGGTCTATGTGCCGTCTGAAGCATGGTGTTCAGTAGGCAAGTTATTTTTTCTCATGGCAGATGGCAGACTTTGAAAGCCTGTGCCCAGTGTTGCTTCTTCTTCCTTCCATCTGGATACCCCCTGATTTCTTAAGGCCAGGGTTGGACGATAAAGAGGAAAGTGGGATGTACCATCAACTTCAGGGTACTTTGGAGCTCTGCTGCAGGCAGGAAGGCCTCTGGGTGGCAACAGAACAGGTGGAGGGGCTCCCTCGTCTGCCCTGGCTGCTCCTGTCACCCTCCCATCCCACTGGGGGGGCGGTTGTGTGTGTGCCTGTGACTTTCCTGCTCTTACCCTCTTGGTCCTCTACATCCTAGTCAAATCTCAATAGCACTTTCTCCCACATCGTGCACCTTTGCATCCTGGCACCTGGAGATAGAGTGTATTTTCTTTGCCTCTGTTCTTTTAGTAATGCTTAAACCCCGTCAAGGGTAACAGCTGGCATCTCAGAACACTTGCCCAATCTGTTGATCCTCACGCTCGCTCAGTGAGTCGTCAGTGTGCTGAGCTGCACTCCACATAGAGGAAACAGGGCCCGGAGAACGGCTTTATTCAAGGGTCAGGTGCAGCAGGGCAAAGGGGCAGAGTTTGGGACACTCATTACTGTCTGACTCCTTATCTCCACGATCAGTGAGTTCTTATATTGAAGCTTTGTTTCCTTAAAGCCCCCACCGTCTCTAATAACTGTTCTCCTAAAGAGTCATGATACTAAAGCTGACTTACAGAAGTTAGAAGGAAAAAATCCCAGAGGAACAAAAAATCAACCCGGTTCACAGAGAAGGACATTTGGGGGTTGAGTTGAAAGCCCCGGGTACTTCAGGGGATTAATAATCAGTTTGCAAATTACTCTAAGTGTCAATATTGCTATTTCACCACGTAAACAGGCCTCAGTGATAGCTGGCGGTGTTATAATAGTGTCAATAACTAAAGATCAGTGAGTTACATGCTTAGGATTACTAACACCTCAACTTCGTGGCCATACTTTAGGCTCTGTAATCACTCGTACTATAGGATGAAGGAAACAGAGCAGATGAACAGTGTTCTTTAAAAGTCAAATACCTTGGGCTACTGTGGGTGGAATGCACGTTCCTAGGTGTTACATATTTTCTCTTTGCTTATATGGACATTTAGAAATAAAGAGATCATAAATACTGGGAGAAAATCAGTTTTGTTTTATGAAAAACAGAGCCTTAAAAAATAACTAAGAACGAGAATATCATAGTTATTTTTATAACCCAACAGTATGGTCTGAAAATCCTAAACATTGGTGATATTTTACATCATGTCTGGATATAAATATTTCCCGATGAGCTTTGGCTATTTTTAAAATGTGCGCAAAACAAGTACTTGATTCAGCTTTTTAGACTTCATCAATACTTCCTGATGCTTAAAAACAAATGCTAATCCTTGTGTTAACTTGCAGTTAGTGTCTGGAATTCTTCCCTCAGATCAATGTCTTTAAAATTAGCTGTAAGAGGTATATTTTCAAAGTAATACACAGGGATTTAATCCCCTGACTCCCATTATTGGGAGCAAGAGCTGTGATTCTAAATCCCCTTGCACCTGACCCCAAACTTACCCCTGCTGCCTCAGAGTACCAATTAAATAATAAAAACCAAAGTCATGGTCAGATGTAATTAGTTTGAGAAGAGAGTTTTATAATTTTCCTCATGCCAAGCAAACAAGCACTCTGATGACATATACAGAATAATTTGGACAAACAGAACACAAATCTTAAATCTGGACATTTCTTGTGCTATTTGCCAGGAAGTTGTAATATTGAAAAACTGTGCTCTTCTGGGAATGGGAAAACGAGGAAATTAAACTCTGGATCCAAATGATTGAAAATGTAGTTTATATATTTTTTCCCACTCTTTTCTTTAAAAAATGTCTTTTAAGACTCCAGTTGATCCAGGTTGCACTGAAAATGTGTTAATTCTTAAAAATCTGATTCTGATAGGAAAAAACTTCAGCTGTGTGGCAGGCAAACCTGCAAAAGAAAAAGTTCTTGAAAGACTTCTGGGCAGTTCTTAGACCAAACCAACTTGGAAAGAGTGTCAAGCTCAGTGGTCCCTGAAGCAAACTAAGCAAGTCCCCTGTCCTGGACATCTTAGGATGAATGGTCCCCATGGTGACCCAGAGTCAAGATGCTGCTGCATCCCTCTGCTCGGTAAACAAAGATGACTGAACTTCCCACCTGGAAACAAACCTTTTCTGCAGTTTCCCCCTGGACACATGGGGATCGTGTAAGATGGTGTGGTGGGAAAAAGACAAGGGGTGTTTGAATCTAAGGATACGGGCTGGATAAATGAAGGAATCGTTTTTGTTGCTGTTTCTGCCTCTCTAGTTTAGTTTGGGGAGGAGGAGAAGGAAAAGGGAGGGAGATAAGAATAAAAATGATGTTAACAAAAACTCTCCCACATGGGGGATGATAGATCATATCAAGCCAGGGTATATAACACGTCCATCTTCAACTCAAAATTCTCTTACTTTACGCAACCCAATATCGCAAATGTCATTCCACCATGCTGGTTTGAGTTGGAAAAGCCTGACACACAAGTCAGGGGATTAACTTATGACTTTAAAGAACGTTGAGCGAAACATAGTCCCAGGGCTACTGGATGACCAGGCACCCACGCAGTCATCAACATGAACTTCTCAAGCTTCCTATTCAACGTTCTCTGGGACACTATGGGGTGGTGGGGGGAGAGGGAGAGAGAGAGAGATAGATAGATAGATAGATAGAGAGAGAGAGAGAGAGAGAGAGAGAGAGAGAGAGAGAGAGAGAGAGA
This sequence comes from Cynocephalus volans, assembly GCF_027409185.1. Taxonomy (NCBI): domain Eukaryota; kingdom Metazoa; phylum Chordata; class Mammalia; order Dermoptera; family Cynocephalidae; genus Cynocephalus; species Cynocephalus volans. Next base: position 95,065,811 of record NC_084473.1, on the reverse strand, counting down.
GAGTTGGGAAACGGGAACCAAACCCTCTTTTTCCCATGAAAAATATTAGACTTAGTAATAATAATCTGTGAGAGCTACATTTAAAACATTCATGAAACAAAAAGGGTGCTTCTAAAGAGATGATAAACCCAGAGCCAGGATACCAATTTGAACGTACTTTTGATTCTGAAGTTTCCTTGTAAAAATATTCACAGAAATTGGTGGACATTTTTTTACGTACAACTCGATTTCTCTCATTTACAACATAAACCATTTAATGTAACATTCGCGACCTTAGAAAGGCAGACATATTTAATCCAAGTCCGTTTATAAATTCCAATTTCACATGAATTAAAAACTGCAGATAAATTAAGTCACAATAATATCCTGTACATGCATTAAGGCTGGTGACTGCTAAAGTCTCTTGGGTATCTACAAACAGGAAATCACACGCAGATTACTGGGTCTGAAGAGTGTCTACATCATTAAAAAATCTTGCCTTTTTTTTCCTTTTGGTGATACAGATTTCAACAGTAACTCTGGAAAACTGTGAAAAATGTTATTTAAAAATATATATGTATATGCTACTGCACAGTTTCAAAGATGTAATTCATAAATAATGTTGGCTGCACTGATTAATTTTATAACAATTACTGCACTTCCAAGGTGATGCGAACACGCAGTGACTTACACTTAATATTAGGCACTAGTAATGTCCTTCAGGCGTACTACATTTTTATGTTAGCTGTATTGTACATATATATTTTTAAATGTATGCATTTATACAAACTGTGTATATTATGTATGGGGTGTCAGAAATGTACACACCACTGTTCTATGATACACATGTCATTGTTGTACATATCAGGAGAAGTTTTAGTGCAGAAAGTCTCATTGCACTGCATTCCATGCGTTCATCCTAGTACACAATTTGTCAACTCTTCAGATTATTTTTCCAGTACATTCTTCTTTAGATAGTGGGTCAAAGTTTCTATTTGCAATGTGAGAGTTTCCCCAAATACCTGTTTTAACCAAACCTCTCTCTCCAGGCACAATTCTGCACTTGAGTCTGATCTGTGTAGAGTAGTAACAAATGCCAAATTTGGATCAGGAATATATTTGGGCTACTCTTTCAAAGATAATTTTAACATTGTGATAAAGGATGGCATCCATTCAGGTCAGGAAAGAATCAGGTCAGTCCAACTTGTGCTAAACATCAGAGGAAAGAAAATGTCTTCAAATAGGGAAAAGTGGTAATAAACATTCTGTGTGTAAATGCAAGAGTCTCTGGGAGTAAATACTTCAAACTGTGAGCAATGGTTGTCTCAGGGAGATGGGACAATGAGGGACCTAGACTTTGAATTTTTACAGTAAGCAGGTATTATTTTCATAATTAGAAAACACAAGAAAGATAGTTCAACTTGGAACAAAATTAAATAAAAGGAACTAGTTATGAATGAGTGTCGTAAGCAACATCAGAAGATGGCTCCTTACCAAAATCATCTATGCCAAACCCAACAGAAACTGCTGCTGCCCCGGCATACTCCACAGATACAAAGAGGCAGCGGTAGGCACCGCATGCTTTAACCACCCCCCAAAACGACCAGTTTCAAGAAGTTTCACTGGGGAACATGGGTCATTAGAGTGCTGACAGGCACCGCTGGCACAACCAGCCAGAGGATCGCTCCGCATATTACATCACATGTCTTTCTCAGACCATCATGGTGCGATTTTGTCAAGTAAGAGGCCTCAAGGACATTATTTTGTGTAGCAAGATACACCCTCTTTTTCAAGAGTTGTTTTCTTTTTTACTAATATTTGATATCCAAATATATCTAACAAGAAGACTAAATCTAGGGCATGATAATACTATAAAAGGAATAAACTTCAGACAAAAACTGTAAATGAGATGTCAAAAAACTAAAATGTAAACTTAATTAAAAAAAAAAAAAAAAGAAAGGAAAACCATGGGCAAGACGTAAACGTACAAGATGCACAAGATATAAGCAAGATGCTCTGGTGTTGCTGCCCCACACAGAATTGCGATCAATGCAGGAATAACTTCGCCAGCACTGCAAGCAGTTTGCCAATCAAAGCTTGAAAAATATTCCCCAAATCAAAATGCATTAAAGGCCTGCGATGGCGCAGTCTGCACAGAGTAAGAGAATCAGACAGCACTGGGACAGCAGATAGCTCTCAGCCTGATGAGCACCAGAGACAGACTCTAGTGAAGGGACATTCTAGGTAATGTCCTCATAAGGCCAAGAAAATTTGTAAGAAAGCTACTGTGGAAAGAATAGACTTGAAACACTGGCTGAAAAATGCCACGTGGCTCTAAAGCCACCAAGTCACAGTGGCAGGAAGAAGCAATGTGCGTGCTTGGTGGGCTTGTCACAGGTGCAGAGATTCCAGTTACTAACCGAGTTCCAAAACACGGTCACTGCTGCTCTAATGTTCGTGAACTTTCAAAGACACTGAGTTTTTACCAAATCTTGGTGCCATTTATGCAGTTTGAGGGTGTGGCAGGGAAGGCTTGTGAGAGTCCTTCCATTTGCCTGTAATGTGTTTAGTTGATAATAAAGTCAGGTGGGGGCAGGGGACGAGAGGAGAGGCAGAGTGTTTGGTAACATGCAATCTAGTAAATGTTTGGCACAAAAATAAATGACTTGTTTTCATTATTCAATTACCCATTAATACACAGCAATCAAAAAATAACTGGGGACTAGTATATTAATACTGAAAGTAATAGATAATATAAGAGCTAGGTTCACCTTAACTGGCAGTCAAGCTTTTGGTGTTCTGTATTACACCTGCTTAACTAACCCATGAGATTTTGGTTGAATTTTCTAAGAAGTCATGGTTTAGCACTGGAATAGAAAGTGTGTGTGTGTGATTGTGTGTGTATGTGTGTGTGTGTGTATGTCTATTTCCTCTAATTAGAAATGTCTGGTCACTTTGTCTAGCCTGGGACTATGGAAACTAGACAAAGAAAATGTCTTCTGAAGAGCTGTGTATCTTACACACACACACACACAGGCAGCTTCTTATACACCCAAATATACAAACACACATGCCCTGGGAAAAGACTGTTGTTCAATGCCAAGAAAATGTTCACCAGTTTGATAAATGCTGTGGCTGGGAATTTCAGTAGCACAGTGTCCAGAACATTGAGCTGTCCGTGGAGATGAGAGCACAATCTGGCTCAAAGGCAAGGTCCCTACGACAGGTGGGCGCTGTTCCGCAGCCAGTGCAAGCCCTGCTGGGAATACTGGACCAGATGCTCCATGCTGCTGTGCAGGGTGACAGGCCCCATGAGCAGATCCAGGTCGTTGAAGAATTCTAGGGGATGGAGAGAGCCGTTAAAAGTGCCGCATGAGATAGGTGTGCTATTCTGAGCTCAGGACCTGAGTGACTTAAGAAAAAATTCCATCCAGGGGCTCTAGATAAATTAAGGACTCTTTATACCACCACGTGACCTTAGCATTCCCTTGAACAAAATAAAATCCAAGGATGGAGAACTCATCCTATATTTGAATAAATAAATAAACTATATCTGCCATTTCTAATTCAAATGAATAGCATTTACTTAGCTAAACAGCAAACAAAATCCACATCCTCAGACTGCATTCAGCTAGTGTGGTAATGCTTCCCACCCTGAGTGGTAACATGGTTCTGCTGCCCCTAGTATCCCATGCTCAACTGCAGCACATGCTGAGCCCCTGGAGCGAGTCCAAGGGGAGAGGCTCTAGGCTCCTAGGGATGGGTACTGGGACATCTCTACTGAAGCCACCTTCTAGCTTCTGACCATTCTCTGGGTTTGCCCTTTCATTAAAGGTTTATTATGTGCCAAGGCACTCTGCCACCTGCAGGGGGTAGAGGTAGGGGAGGATACGAAGATGACTCATGTGTGGGCTCTGCTCTCTCAGAGTCACAGTTAGTGGCTGAGAGAGACAAATGTTCATATGCTACTCTGCTGTCATAGCTTGGGTCACAGAATAACAGTCCATGGAAGTAAGTGTCTGGGAGAAGTTTTACAAAGGTGTGCACATGCATGCTGAATGAAGCCCTGCTGGGGAAGGGAAGGGGAGGCTCAGGGAAGACTCTGCATGGCAGGTGGCTGGGAGAATAGCCATGGCAGGAATCCAGGAGCCAAACAGAGCGGGAGGAGCAGCGGGGCGAGGGACCAATGCAGAGCTTGCGTTGGACACGTGGCACAGAGCCCTCTGGTGGGAGACATCTAGCAGGCAGCTGGCACTACCATCTTAGCCTGGCCTGCTCAGCATCTCCCAGACTGGACACATACATTTCTATATATTTGTCCCTTCTGTTTTGTCCACCTGGGACATTCACCCCACCCCACTGCAGCCACTCAACTGCTATGTGCTTTTCCAGACCCTGTTCCAGGCCAGCTTCTCTAGAGAGCTTCTCCTGGTGGCCTCTGACCTCTGTGGCATTCCCACTGAACTTTTGGGATGCACCACCTCTGGGCTGCATGTTACGATAAAACTATCAGTTTATTATCAGTTTCTTGCACTCGGGATTCATGTGTGCCGTACATTCCTCATCTCAGCGTGACAGCCTGCTCTTGTCCTTGGAGACTTCTGCTATCATGGGAACATAATTTGCATTTAGTGGCCTGAAAGGGAGCTCAGATTTGCACTCTTACCTGTTGTGGGAAGGAGAGTTGTAAATTGGTATAATATTTCAGGAGAAAAGTTAACCACATATATCAAGATATATAACCACATATATCTTGAAAGAATCTTTATCTGTTGACCCCAAAAATCCTACTCCCACAACTCTCTCCTAAGAAAATAATCAGAAATATGGATAAGGATTCATATAAGGATATTTATGGTAACATTATTTGCCACAGTGGAAAAAAATTGGAAGAAATTTAAATGTCTAACAATAGAGAAATGATTTGAGAAATCATAATACTTTATGATTATGTAACCATTACATTATGATAGTTTTATAGAACCATCATAAAAGGTGTTTTTGAACTAGTCAGCGACATGAGAAAATGCCTGCTATAATGATAAATGAAAAAAGACAGGATATAAAACTGTATATACACGATAATCTTATTTTGGCAAAAATAATGTGTACTTGGAGAAGAAAGACTAGAAGAAACTTTGGTAGAATGTTAACGGTAGTTATTTCTTGGTGGTGAGATTACTAATGACTTAAAAACTTCTTCTCTAGTCTTCTGTACTTTATAAATATAGCCACAGTAAGCAAGCATTACTTTTATAATCAGTAAAGACAAACCTTATTTAAAGGGAAATACAGCTTGATGCTACATGTGAGACACTCTATTTTCCGCTGTGAGCAGCTGGCACTGAAAGAGCTAGTGACACTCATTCATTCGTTCATTTCCTCACTCAGCACTGCAGAGCCCCGGCTGCGTTCTGGGCACTGGGCTCGGTCTTAGGAGTACAAAGTTGAATGAAACATAATCCCTGCCTGAGGGGTCACACATGTATCCATACCTGTATCTGTGTCTGTCCCCACCTGTCATCTACCTCACGTGATCTTCCACAGTAAGAGGAAAGGTAGGTAAAGGCACAGGAGGCCCCGAGTGAGAGGCAGGTGAGGAATGGTTTCACACAGTGGGTGACAGCTCCTACTCTTTCTCCTTTGTCCTCCAGCCCGAGGGAGGCGCACACACCTCTGTTCTCCTTGGCCAGGTTGTCCGCCATCTCCCAGTAGTCGTAGCTGTGGAGGATACTGTTGGTGATGCTGACGTGATTGGCCGCCATCTGGTGGATGCGCTGCGGGATGCTGACGATGGTCGACGGGGACAGGGTGCTGGCGTTGGTGAGGCTGCCCTGAGACCCCACGGAGCTGGTGGGAGAGGGGTTGGGAGACATGGGGGATGGAGTTCCAGTGCTCCTGGAGGGGGAGAGGTAGAAAAACCAGAGTGGAGAGGTGGAGACCAGGCGAGGCGGGGCAGCCCCTGCGGGCACTGAAAGCAGAGCAACGCGTGGCCCAGCATCATGCATTGTCTGGCTTATGGCATTGACTTTGGAAAAGTGAACTTACTTTCCACTGGCCCCCCATGGGGATGGGGCTTGGGCAGCTTTAGATGAATTCTGCAGGAAAGAAACAAAAACAAAAAGCAAAACACGGACAGTGAGTGGCCTCTGCTTAGTGTTAAACACCCGATAATAACATGTTCTCAGCTGACTGTCCGACAAGGAACAGCAGACACCGTGGATAAAATGCAGATTCATGGAAGGCGGACCTGGGCAGTGACACTTACGAGGTTGTTTGCTCCCCTCTGGAAGCTGGTCAGGGCACTGCATGGCCTGCTGGGTCCCGCAGTGCTACAATGAAGTGCTCACTCCACAGCTGGGGTTTTTATGTACAAATTTTAGGTACCAAATGAAATCATAATCCCGTGGGTCAGCTGATCCTGAACCAGACTAATTTTTTCATCATAAACTAGTCTAATTTTTCTGAAAAGGAAAAAAAGAGAAGGAACTCCCTCCTCCCCTAATGAATACCTTATATTTAAATGTAGGGGTTATTTGAAGAAGCCATTGATATATATTTATTTAATGCCTGAAAATATAGAAAACATCAAATGCTATTATTATTATTCTATTTATGAAGTTTAAAAATATTTCTCTTAAGGGAAGCTGCTCTTGAATATTCCTAAACAAATAGATTAAAATATATTTCCTTAGCAGAAAGGATATTCAAGAATTCTAATTTATCTGAATATTCTGATTTAGGATGTTATGTTGCATAAGCCAGGTGTCTGCATCAGGTGTTTAGAAGAAGTTCTGTCCTTGGCAAGGAAAGTTGCTAAATGCACAGTTAAATTTCCTCTCGGACAGAAACCTATAGGACTGTCAAAGAAAAAAAAAAACAGTCTTTGGGATGCTGACGGGACTGTTCCCTTCCAGAGGCAAGAACATAGCCTCAGCCTGGTTTCTGTGGGATAGAAAGAACTTTATGATACGGTGACTGATTTTTCTTGTTTTATTGCTTGTGTAATCAAAATAGCAAGCAATGGCCTGTCAGAACTCACAGGAACTGCAGCAACAGCAGGGTATATATGTTAGGGTAGAATCGCAGACCATGCCACTGTCTCAGAGAATGAAACCATTTTCATGGAGAGAATTAAAGAAACATTCCTTAGAAGGAGTGCCAATCTCCCCTCTGACACAGTGTGAAGGACACTTTTCTCAACCTGGTGCAGCTGCATCAATAACTTTGCCTCTACTTTGTGATGCAGCTCTAGGAATGCAATGTATGCAGTGGATATTCTGCACATAAGAACACTGCAGGAGAGAGGGACATGGTGTTGGGGTTCCAGAAGCAGTCCAGAGAAGGGAGTTGAAGGGACAGAGGAGTCTTCAGCCCTCTTCCCCTGTTGGAGTGAGCAGGACTGGAGCCATGTTGGGACCTAAAGGGGGCGGGGATTTTTTAAAGGACAGTTTTCTTCTCTTCACTCTTTCTTCCCATCCCCTGACTTTCTTATCTTGCTGGCTAAGTAGGAAAACAAGCTGAGAAGCTAATTAGCACTTTGCAAAGCTAACAGTTCTTTCTTTGAGACTTGTGGAGTTTTGAGAAATGATCAAGGTTAAATGACTGAAGCTGACCTTGGGCACCAGCCAAGTTCACCAGCGCCAATCAGAATCTTGCAGGGTCCTGCGATAACAGCAAAGATGAGAACAGAAACCAGATGAGGCCCTGGCGAGACCTTGTACCTGACCCATAGAAATGGACCCCTTGTAGCTCACATCTCCTTGTCTCCTGCTTTTCACCTCCCACATCCCATCACCTCCTTTAAAAAGCTCTCGGTAAACCTAGGTCTTCGAGATGGGATCGCCTACCATTTCTTTCAGCTGAATACATCTGCTTTTCTAACAGCAACCATTTGACTTCTGAGTTTTTTTTCTTTCCTTCTCAAGGGGGCGGGGGGCTGGACCTGAGTCCGGTAACACCCCTACTACTAAGCCCTGGGACCAAAAAAACATAGGAAGGAATGAAGTCCTTTTTTCAGACAGCTCTGTACCAATAAAGCACATCCTCTATCGCCAAACTGTCATTGTTACCTGCAGGTTTCACAGTCTCTGAAATTTAAGCAGCATTTAAATAGCCTTTGAAACTTTTTACCTAAAGAGTCCAAAGTTTCCGTTAGGAGGAATAAGTTCTGGAGAACTTGCATACTTGAAAATTGCTAAGAGAGCAGCTTTAAAAGTTCCCATCACATCCTTATCTATAAAATAAAAATAATAATACCCATCTTATTTTTAAAGGTTGTTGGGAAACTCGGATAAGATTTGTGAGAGTGCTTTGTAAACTGGTTATCCCACAAAACCACGAGTTATTACCACCGTAGGAAGAAAACATCGTTACCAAAAGGCAACTTATAGGACCTGCAGAACTCTGAGAACTGAACGAGAAAAACTTATATGAACTGGATATATTCAAGATACATCACCTACTGACAAAAAATACCTAGATCATATATAAAGAACTCCTGTAAATCAATAAAAGTCCAATTGGTGAATGTTCAAAAGGTATCGTAGGCATATTATAGAAGAATAAACCCAAATGACAAATAAAAAATGTGAAAGGTTGTTCAACCTTATTATTAGTCTGTAAATAGCAGATTAAGACCCCAAAGAGCTATTTTATAGTCCCTAGATTGAGAAATGTTAAGAAGTCTGATAATACTACAGACTGGTAAAGATGCACGTCCAAGGGATATTACACACTGGTGGAAGAGATGTAAATGTGTTCAACACTTTGGGGAAAATGTTAGAACTATCTTGTAAAGTTGAAAATGTGTATACCTAGCAATTTCACTCCCAGGTAAAAAACTGGGGAAATTCTTGCAAATTTGTACCAGCAATGTTGTTTTTAATAGCAAAAATATTAAACCAATCCAAATGTTCATTTCAGAAGCATGGATAAATAACTCGTTGTATTTTACCCCCCCCCAAAAAAAGTTCCCATCACAAAAATGGTAAGTATGTGAAGTGATGGATATGTTAATTAACTTGATTTAATCATCCCACAAGGTATACATATATAAAAACATCACATTGTGTACCATAAATATATATGCTTTATCATTGGTTAATTAAAAACATTTTAAAAAGTAGTCTTTCACTTAGGGTAAATGCCAATAACTCCTGGAAGGGAAATTCTGACTTTTAGGTGGGGTTCTCTACCCACTCTGTCATTAAGAACTTCTGTCCCTTAAAAGTTCTGTTGCAACCCCTGTGGCTTATGGAATTCAGCTTTCTCCTTTTTTCAAGCATTTTTCTGGATTGTAATAACTCTCTTTAGTATTAGCTCTTAGATCCTAAATTTCTGAAAATTACTGACCTTGACTTGAGGCATCCAAAGTACAGGGGGCGCTCAGTGCTGGTTCTTGTCATTATGTCATGATGGTCAATGGTCTGAGAAAGTTACCTCCTTGGCTTAGCACCTGGCCGTGCCACATGCATAGCCAGGAAGGAGGCGGCAGGTTGGACACAGCCCAAGGAACCCCCAACAGAGCTGGTCGTCAGAGACGATCTCTGAGGAGTGGAGGTTGGGAATTACAGGATCTAAAATGACGGTTGTGTATCTGACTAAGGGTTGGTGGAAACAGAGTTGGTGTAATTTCTTTTTTCTATAGTTAAATAGACAGGGAAGAGGCCCAGAAATCTCAAAGATATTATTAACTTAATGTCCACTACACACAGTACATCACAGAAGGCTTTTTTCCCCCTCCCATTGAAAGTAATTTCATTCCCTGAGATAAGTAAAAGTTGGCAATTTATTCTTATAGTTACACATTGCTATCTAGTGCCTCTAACAAGCCATCTCTTACCATCTTAAATATCACCTCTATTAAATATTAAATCAGTTACTGGAGACTAGCTAAGAGGATATAGCTCCTTGCAGTTACTTCTAAGAGGAAGAAGCTCTAAGTGAACATGAGAAATTTATGTTAGCTCTAAAGAGGAATTTCCTAGGACACTGGGACAAGTACCTGGATCTTCTTTCTCTTGAGGCCATAAAAATACTTGGATAAGAAGGCAGGGGGATAAATTAGACGAGCCCTCGAGGCCCATTCTCTGAGCCCTGAAAGCCACAAGTGTGGAGCCCATAACTGAGGTCAGTCTGGAGACCAGAGGTGATCTCTGTCAGTCCCAAAACAACGGGCTCTAAAACGCCCTTGACTGGAACACAACTGAATACGAGAACAATGTTGCTCATTAGCCAGACAGTACCTTGAAATAGTCGATAAGTGCTTTTGAATACTTGACAGCGTGGTCCCTTTTGAGTCGAAACATCCGCCAGTAAAGGAGAGCCAGGCATCGGTAACTGCAGCAGGAAAAGAGGAATGGGCCCGGAGAGCGTGAGCGTGTCCTTTGCAAACAAGACTTAAGAAGATATCTTCTTGTTCCAAGGCACTCAGTATGTACATACATGTCAGAATCAGACCTTCCTTTTGTCCAAAAATATATAATTAAAGATTCCAAGGAGGTACGCTATAAATATATTACCACTTGAGCCCTGCATGATATTAGCTTTATCTCCTCTTTGCTGGGTAACAGGGGAGGGCCGCTTTCTTCTCCCACCACGAGAGGGCGGTGTGTGCCCGTGAGAGGAGGGAGGAAGCTCTAGCGCGCAGCTCTCGCTGCCTCCCTGTGGCTGCCGGCTTTTCCGAAAGCCTGCTCCTTCCACCTGCTTTTACTCCCTTTGCTTTTTAATTACTTTATTGGGCTATAATTAGATCGAATGAAGTAACAGATACTAATGTGCTTTATAAACAATAAAAACACTATGCTGAGTAGTTTACATCATTTTATTTTCTATAATATATAGTATTATATTATTTAATATAATATATTGTATCATATTATTTTCTATAATATATTGTATTATATTATTTAATATAATATATTGTATCATATTAAGCATATTAATATATTAATATTAGTATATAATATATTATAATATATAATATATTATTAATTATATTAATATTAAATTATTAATATAATTAATATTGAATATAATATATTGATATCAATAGATTATATAATAAATATAATATATACTATATTTGATATAATATATTGTATTAATTATTAATCATCATTAATTTATCATCCCAATGTGGAACTTAAAGTTTGAAAAGAGCATCGAAAGCATTTCCTGACACTTAGACTCTTTGCCTCGGCACTCATATCACGTTTATTTGCTAACTCAGTTTGGTGCTGACATGCTAGAACACCAACACACCAAATACAACTTAATAGTCTCCTAGATTCCACATGGCACAATGATGTGAAACAACCTGAGACTCTCTTTTTTGTGTATGTTGCTGTTACGTTTTTTGAGACTCTATTCCATTCTCTAGCAGATCTGCTTATAGAGTGGAATATGAACCTTTGGAGAACAAAAAATTTCAGATCCCTTTTACAGGAGGGACCAACAGAGAGGTGTCCTGTGATTTGGGGAGTAGGGTGAGGTGTCCTGAGGAGATGCCATGGGGAAAATTATTATCATTATTATCACATATTCATTATCATTGTAATCATTATAACCACAGAAAAAAATCTATTATAAACTGTATAACATCTTGAAAGAAATTATTTTTTGTATCAAAGTATAATGAGCTGCTCCTCAGTCTAATGCGTCGCCTTGATTCAGTCAAACTAATCCCACATGTAAAGCAACACATGAATTATTTTGATTGCACCTAAAATGTTAAACATAAGAGAAATTCCATTGGCTCAATTTGCATTCAAATTACTAAAATACAGACCTATCTGATTTTAACACACACACACACACACACACACACACACACACACACACACACACACACACACACACACACACACACACACACACACACACACACACACACACACACACACACACACACACACACACACACACACACACACACACACACACACACACACACACACACACCCGAAAAAAATTATCCTTGTGTAAGCGACCTGTGAATTCAGATCATAGATCATACATTGTACAGCAGCAAGAAGTGGTCTGGACTCTCTCTGGTCATTAGGACCACACTAGGCTTTGTATTTCAGAAGGCACTACGAAAACATTATGCATTTCAGCACCTGGTTTGCCAAAGAGGACAAACGAGGCTGGGGATGCTGTTCTGCAGTGAGATGAGCTACTCACCATAATGCAGCCAGCTGCTTGTCCTCTGGTGTGGCATTGGGGCCTGAGTGGGTTTTTAGTCTCATAGCATACCTAGAAAAAACAACAACAACAAAACAAAGAAATTAAAAAATGCTTTTTTACTAACAACAGAGCCTTTCTTATGATGGTAGCTTTCTCTGTCCAAAAGTTCGTTTTCCACTGGGCCTGCTGATACTGCTTTCTTTCAAGCTAGCTGATGCTGCTCCATTTTCCCCAAGCTTTACATTACTGTGATGATGAGAACAAAATGACTTTTATGACACCTAGCTACTTTCCACTCTCCAACAATACAAGTGCAAATGCTACAGACTGTTGGAAGGATTGCCAGTTCAAGAACTATTCATGCATATGATAGCATGTCCATTTTTTCCAAATTTTGATTTGTGGCCGAGTGGCTGACAGCTGGAGGCAAAGTTCAATCCTTCTGGGCTTACTTCTAGAAGAAATTTCATCCCTGACGCTCAGATGAATGCTTAGATTTATCCCTTCCTCTTTATTATGTAACTCTTACTTTGACAGCAGTGTAAGTGTCCTGGGTACATTTTAAATCTATATTCGCCTCTACAGACGTGTTATGAGAAACTAGTGGCTTTCATGGACTACACTTAATTCCATTTATTTCTCTGAATCAAAAGGACTGTGGCGATTGTTTTCTCCCAAAAACGAACCAAGTTACATAGGAGGGCACTTCAAAAAGTTCATGGAAAGATTCATACTATCTTTAATTCTATTTTTCCACAGACTTTTAAAAGTACCCTCATATGTAGACTCTTTGAGAGAGCTGAGGCAGTAAATGGAATTGTCAGAGTCCTAGGTTCAAATCCCAGCTCAGCTACTTTTTAGTTGTCACAGCTTAGTAAATGTGTTAACATCTTTAACCCTCCATTTCCTTATCTATAAAATGAGACTAATACTGTTGATCACACAGCATTGTTGTAAGGATTAACCCAGATTGTGTCTGTAAAGCTCTTGGCATAGTGGGCTGGCTTCCGAATTGTTCAAGTAATGATACTGTTATTAACATAGCATTTCTACAGTGTGCAGATCTGCAGTGTTTTGAGTGCATCTCACTGCATCGTTTTCATCACGGCTGCTCTGGGTATTATAGATATAAGGGTACTTCAAAAGGTTTATGAAGAGATTCATATTATCTTCTAATTCTATTTTTCTATGAACTTTTTGGAGTATGCTCATATATGATATTGCAATTTATTGGTATCAACATTCCACCACTTTGAGTGAAGTATGGAAGGCCTCCTTCCAGCTAGTGCCTTTTCCTTCCCTACTTTTTTTTGGTTTTGGCACTGGCTGATACGAGATGTGAACCCTCGAGCTGGGTGTTACCAGCACCACAGTCTCTCAAGTGAGCTAACCAGCCAGCCCCCTGCCCTACTTTTAAATAACACGTCTTGAGTATCAGCTAGTGTTATAATTTTTGTTTCAGTCATCAAACACAATTTATAAAACCCACAAAGAGGGCAGTTTATTGTATGTATCTATATTTCTGTTCTTTCTTCCTTCCCGACGCTCCAAGATTTCTTCTTTTGTCATTTCCTTTCCATTTGAGGAACTTCCTTTAGCCAGTCTTGAAGTGTGGGTCTGTTAGAGCCAAATACTTTTAGTTTTCCTTAGACTGAGAATATCTTTATTTCCCTTCATTCCTGTTCTTTCTTGCAGCATTTGAAAAACGCCGTGCCATGTCCTTCTGGCCTCCATGGTTTCAGATGAGAAGTCTGATACCACTTGGGTTGGTGGTCCCCTACAGGTGATGTGTCATTTCTCTCTGGTCTCTTTCAGGATTTCTTTCTTTGTGTTTAGTTCTCAGAAATGTCATTATAATGTGCCTTGGCATGCATTTCCTTAGATTTATCCTATTGGGGGTTCTCTCATCTTCTTGAGGTGGTAGGTTTACGTCTTTTGCACGGCACATTTCAGCTATTACTTCTTCAAACACTCTCTCCGCCCCACTCTCTCTTCCTCTTCTTCTGGGACTCCAATGACACAAATGTTGGCTCTTTTGTTATTGTGCTTGAGGCCCTATTCATTTATTTTTTCAGTCTATTTCCTCCCTGTGGCTCAAATTGGGTAAATACACATTTCTGTTCTCAATTTTATTGATTCTACCCTGTCATCTCCCCTCTACTATTTAGCCTGTCCAGTGACGTTTTTGTTTCTGTCATTATATTTTTTCAGTTCTAAAATTTCCATCTGGTTCTCTTTTTTAAAAAATAACTTCCATTTATCTTACAAGATTTTCTATTTTCTGTTTGTTGGAAGGGAATTGTAATTGTTTATTGTAGCATTTTTATGATGGCTGCTTTAAAATCCTTGTTGGAGGGCCGAACCCGTGGCGCACTCGGGAGAGTGCGGTGCTGGGAGCGCTGGGGCGCAGCGACGCTCCCGCCGCGGGTTCGGATCCTATATAGGAATGGCCGGTGCACTCACTGGCTGAGTGCCGGTCACGAAAAAGACAAAAAAAAAAAAAAAAAATCCTTGTTGGATAATTCCAACATCTCAATCATCTTGGAGTCGGTGTCAGTTGACTATCTTTTTCCATTCTAGCTGTGATTTTCCTGGTTCTTAGGATGATGGGTGAGTTTCTACTGTATTCTGGACAGACATTTTGGCTCTTATGTTAGGACATTCTGGGTACTACTTAAATCCTTTCTTTTAGCAGGCAGTCACTCTGTTCAGGTTTAGCAGGTAGGTCCTGGCCTACTTTTGAGGCTGTGGTTCCAATTATAATTTAATATTGAGCCTTCTTGGTACTATTTTGGTCTTTTCGACTGATGTGATGGCCCTGGGGCTCCAGCTTGTCCCTAATGGTGGTTTGGGGTGAGGGGGTGGGAGGGAAGTTTCCCCAGGTGGGCTCTTATGGTAGCTATGCTCGACTTTGCAGTGTCCCTTGGCCCTGTGGAATTCCTTGGTGAGAAAGGAATTCTCCCACCTATGGGGGCAAAGAGTACATCCTAGGTTGGATGCTTCTGGCGAGATCCCCCTTGCCAGTGCTCCTGGTCCCCCAGTGTCTCTCAGTGGGGGACAGGAGGGTCAGGGTTGGTGGGCGGTGTGCAGATTTAGGTGGTGATTAATGCTGTTTTCTAACTCAGGTAAAAAAAAATCGCTTTGTCTTAGTTTGCTGGTTATTTTAAAGGATTCTATTCTTTCTGATGTATCTAGAAGATGGACTGTGCCCTCCACCTGTGCGAGGTTACTTGCATCAGTGAGCACAACAGGTGTGGCACCC
This sequence comes from Cynocephalus volans, assembly GCF_027409185.1. Taxonomy (NCBI): domain Eukaryota; kingdom Metazoa; phylum Chordata; class Mammalia; order Dermoptera; family Cynocephalidae; genus Cynocephalus; species Cynocephalus volans. The sequence goes on along the minus strand of NC_084473.1, from coordinate 95,050,381 downwards.
CAGTGCCCCAGGTATGTCTGACTGGCATCAGGCTTTTTTTGTTGTTGGGATTTTTTTTTTTTTTTTTAATGTGAATGCATTTAAGCAGGCTTTGATACTCCAGTTCACTGCAGGCTCTATGGTTTGCTTATTCATTCATTCCTCAAATATTTATTGAACACATACTATGTGCCAGGAACTGTTGTAGGGACTAGGATACATCCACGAACAAATCAGACAAAAAAAATCCTGTGCTTGTGGCACTCATATTCTAGGGTCTCTTACCACTTTGTGCCCATCCTGTTTCACCCACTTCCTTCCCCACCTGCCTGTGAGCATCTGAGACTGAGCCACCTTTTGAGGAAGGAATGTGAGGATCTAAAACATTTTAGAGTAATTTTAACAGTTTTTTTTACTCTGCTGTTTTCTTTCATTCACTGCTGAAAATACTGCACCATATTAGAAGATAGTATAAAGGAATCACCAATACATTGGTTCAGTAGAAATACTTTAATAAGAAAAATGACTGAGCAGTGTTGACTTTCAAAACATTCTTGAGAGATGCTTTTTGGAGGTGATGTGTTTTCTGATGTTGGGATAACAGTTTCAAAGGCTGGAAACTATTTATGGAAGGAGAGTAGTATAAAATACCAAGTAACACCTTTGCACCAATGTAGACAAAAAGACTAAAACTTAAGATGATTAGAAATCTTCCATGTGGTATGGTGGGACGTAGTAAGAAATACCTAAGCTTATTTAGGTTGCATAGAACCCCAGAATCAGGACCGCCCCTTAAAGATAGTTTTAGGAACAATTATTTCCCATTATGGACATGTATTAGACATGATCCTATGCAGTTAAAGCAGCTAAAAACACAAACCATATTACAAAAGTTCTCAGTAGGGTTAATGAATGAAATTCCCTAATGGTTCATTAAAGAGACTGCCAGGTTGTGCCTTTCCAGGTCTCCACCACAGAAGACAAGTGTCTCCCACAGAGCACCTTGAGGTGTCCTGCCAGAAACTCTGCTCCGGTCATTTCACATGTGGTGGGATGTGACGCTGGGGGACGGTGCTCACACACGGGTTTCAGACCAGAGCACTGTGAGCAGCCTCTAAGACAGTGCCTGCAGGGTGGCTTGTCCTTCCATAACCCCCCCTGCCCCCAGTCTTCTTTATTTTCATTAAATGCTCCTGAATCATTTACTGATAGAGTTAAGATTTAGATTATACTAACCTGAACCAGATTTTTTTTTTTTAAAAAAGCAGCTTCTATAGCTGAAGTGAGTTCCAAATCCACCACTTCCTTGCTGGTGAGGCAGGCATGTCCCAGCCCTTCAGACTCCACTGCCACCCTCCACAGTCGGGGTCACAGTGGCCGTCCCGCATCACTCACAAAGAGCCAGGAGGCGGGGTGTGCCAAAGCACTCTGACAGTCTCACATTCGTATTTTTGGGGATGAGCTCTGGTTCCTGGTGGCTGATGGTGCAGGCTGACATTCTGTTCCCTGTATTCACAGCATTTACAAACATTCCTCCCCTCCCTCCCCAGCCCCCAGCAAGAAGACACAGTGCTTACCTGATGAGCTCTACTGTTTCTGAATACATCGTGTAAGGAGATTTGGATTCCATGGGGCCCTGTTCCATCGCATTTCCACACTCGATAAATGACAAGGCTGCTTCAGCATAGTTCAAAGCCTTTCCAAACTTTTCCACCTGATCAACAGAGTTAATACAGTGTCTTCCTTAACAATCGTTTTTTAAAACAGCATTGTCACATAGTTTATATGCTTTATTTGAGAAACCCAACTTTTGAGTTCCAAAATCCTGTGAATGAAGCTGAGACAAGAAAGAAATAGAATACTTCCTTCTCTCGTTATTTTCTCAAATTACTACCGGTTTGGGGTAAGTGAGTGAACAGTTACATGCAGAAGTGTACCAAATCCATGTGACAGCTGCCAATCAACACAGCTCAGAACTTCATGGCTGCTCTGCTTTCTGTTTCCCTCTTTCCAATCTCTGGTGGTCTGGCAGCTTCACTCCTTGTCCCTCCGTGCTATGCTAAATATTCGTCAAAGCTGATAGGTCTGCTTCCATGGAAGAGCCTTCATATATTTTTTGTGTGTGCCCAACATTGATGGTTCCAGGCCTTGGATATCATTTGCTACATCACTCATAGCATTTACATCTCCACGCCCACCTCTTCTCATGAGTTTTTCATTAATAGTTAGGATCTCACTTAACGGTGATAGTGATGAGGGAAAGGAGAGGAGATGAAACTCAAGGTACTATTTCAGCCTTGCCAAAATGGGACACACAGTTGAAAATTAATTAATTAAAATGATTTCTTGAATTATTTATGGTTGTCCAAATATATGTTAATCTTTCTCCATATCAGTAAGGACAACCATGAATCAGGTTTATATTCTTAAGTTCTTATAAATCTAAACTTACACATCAAGTTCCTGGTTCCATACATTGCTACTCTCTAGACAATTACATATTCTAACTTTGGATTAAAAAACCTCCCCCTCATTTCAAATGATTCATCAAAACATAGAATGACACATAGACTCTAAATACTAATCTAAGTCTTGCCATTAAAAAGCAAAACGGTACTTCATTAGTTGTAATACCTTAGAAAACAGAAATGTAGAGCAAAACTCCCCTCATTAGCAAATCAAATTTTTGAAGGGCTAATAAACCTAATAGGCCATAAAGCAATATTTCTCAGCAACACTTTCAGATTAAGGAAGTCATTTCATTCAATAAGCATTTTCTAAAGCACCCAATTCTGGGGTATGTGCACTTGACACATGAAAGCTCCTTCCAGGGACATTTAATACATTTGGAGAGAGAAAATGTGCACCTACAGGATAGTTCAAAGTGCAAGGCTGCCTGTCATGAACAAAAATGCAAAATAAGTATCCAGTGCAAATGAGACGGCAGGAAGGCAGCAAGTGATGGGGGCTACAGAGAGGCTGGGAGGCACTCAGGGAGGAGGCCTGAAACAGATGCTGGGAAGGAATGTATGACTTGGCTGGATGTGGGGAGGCTGCTGAGGCTGCGAGTGGGTCTGAGAGTGAGCATATGTGAGTGGGAGGCTCTGCAGCCACTGAGGCCTGTGGCTGGCACAAGCAAGGTGCGCTTGGAGGCTGGGAGGGGACCAGCCTGGCTGCAGCAGTGTCTCTCTCTTGGGAAACAGCCAATTGGAAAGGTAGGGTTGGGGAGATGACACTGAATGAATAATGCTAGAAAACCCTGGATGAAGGGTTCAGGCAGAAATGATCATTCTGCTCAAAATTTGATACTCTTCTCCAATGGTGGCCCTGCTTCAGCTTCTTCAGATGACCGGAATTCTCTAACAGACTATGGATTGTATGGACAGGAACCGTCCGTTGCCCTGCTCTATTTTCTGATGCTCAGTGGTTATTTCCTTTGTGCCCTGGTGTACCCAGGCAATGGTCTTCACGCAAATAAATGTTGAATGGGTGGCATCAGCAGCACTGGGAGAAGGTACTGCTATTGTTTAAATATTTTCAACACTGGAATAATATTCTGAAAGTCACTTGAAATGCCTTATTCATCTCTAGCACCCCGAGTGACCTCAGCTATGAACGCTGGAGGGGAATAGAACTGGAAATACTCAGTAAGAAAGAGTCTTTGCATGAGACCATTAGATGGAACAGCCATATAATCTCTTTCAGAAAGAAACAGAAGTTTTCTATCTCTTACCCCAAAGCTCCAAGCTTTGCAAAACAATTATTCAAGTAAGGAAAGTTATTCTTTGAAAACATCAAATCATGATGACTTTAGGGTCTTATGTGCAGATAATGGTTTCTGTGTTGTACAGTTTTAGAGGAAGCATTCATTTTGGCAGATACACATGAAGAACACAAGTCTTTTTGAAAAGGGATTAGTTCCTGGGACCAAGCCAAGGGTTGGCCAGGTTAGCAAGAGCGAAAAATGCAAATCCAGATTTTTTTTTTTTTAAATAGAAGAAAAATACTACCACCCACTGACTCCACTGGCTCTAGTTACTATTCAAACCTTAGGACTAAATTGAAATATTCATTTATCCAGGGTTTTCTCCCAGCCAGACATTATTGGTTGAAGTCATAATTTATTGGGCTATGAACACTTGATTATATAAACATTTCTCCATTTAACAGACCCAGCCATCCTTGTAATAGATTTTATAATTACCCCAGCTATATTGCCCCGGTGATGAAGCTGCAGTACAAACGTAACGTTAAAGACGCATGTGGAAAGAAAAGGGTCCTACCATTGCATCTGCTTTATGCTTCATGCGTTTAGCTTCTTGCATAAAATAATCCGCACTGCGAGGCCTACAAGGAGAGAATGATATTAAATGTCATCATTGCTTAAGTGCAAAATCTTCTGAAAATATTCTTTCCTTGTACTCAGACTGAAAGCATAATTTAAAAACTATGCTTAATATGGAATCAAGATTATTTTGCATTTCCAAATTACAGCCTACATGGAAAATAACACGATTATTTTTCTCATAAGTTAGTGATTCAAAACACTCAATATATGCTGATAGTCCACATTTACGGTGGCTTTAATGTGATCCCCTAGTGCCTAATTTGTGAATCAGATTTTTTATTGTATGGTTAAGAAAACAAGTGAAAAAATCTTATTTCACACAATATTTACACAAAACGATCACTTTTTAATGTAAATATGCCTCATAATTGTGTCGATATGTATGGGTGAGTATATTTATGTATCCTTATGAAAACAAAAGTCATTTGTATGCATAAATGGCACCTAGAGTTGTATGTATATATATTTAATTATGTTAAAGCCTCCCAGTGAAAAATGAAAAGAGGTAATTCTGTATGATTACATTCCAGTTATAATGAAGTTAACTGTAAAATGATGTCTACTTTGTAACAATGCAAACATGGCATGTATTCTCTAGAGAGCTGATTAGCTGGCTGGTAAACATTAACAGCAGACATGTGCATTATTAAAGCAATAACCCTGGCCGGGCGCTGACTCTGCAGGGAGATGAAGGTGATTCATCCAGAGACTGATCTCAGTGTGCATAATGATCTGGAGTTACACCAAGCTACTCATCAGAGATTGCCTTTAAATGCTTCACCTGACAGATTTTTTTTTTTTTTTTTTTTTTTTTGCCTGACCGGTAAGGGGATCGCAACCCTCGGCAAGGTGTCCTCTGCACCGCGCTCAGCCAGTGAGCGCACTGACCATCCCTATATAGGATCCGAACCCGTGGCCGTGGCGCTACCAGCGCCGCACTCTCCCGAGTGAGCCATGGGGCTGGCCCTTCATCTGACAGATTTTTAAAAAACATCTACATCCTTTAGGGGCCATCAGCATAAACTATTTTTTGTATTATGGGTCTTTACATAATCAAAAAACTCGACCTATTCATGAATATCAAATATAAACCAAGACTCCCTGAATGGGAGATGTGATATAAGCAGTGACACTGATACATGGGCTGTTAACCCACTGTGACATGCTCACATTGAACTGTCTTATTTCAGCTTCCAATGGGCCTTTTACCTTATGGTGATATTAGACAGTCAGAGCATCCAAAGAGGTCAAATGCTTAGAAAAACAATGCATACTGTGACAATGACACTGTATTTTAATCAATCAGCCAAACAAATAAAACAAACCAGAGTCATAGCAAATAATTAGTTTTGGGTCAAAAATCACCCAAGCAAGAAAAGGACCTGGTTTTCTGTCTCTTAACTTCTCTATAAAATATTGCCAATACTATGGTAACCTGCTGGGACTATTTAATGTCTCCCACAAAGAAATGAGGAACATAGCTGCAGGACTTCCTGGACGTGCAGAATTAAACTCCCTGTCTCTGGCTCCTCACCCCTTCACCGTTCTTCCCCACTCAGGCCTGAAAGCTTCCATTCATCCTGATGGGCCTTTCACTCGTGGGGAGGCCCGAGGTTTCCTTCAGGGGAGGGCCCTGCTCCTATCAGCTCTGCTTTCTCTAGTTTGTCTCCTAGATGCCCATACCTCCTCCATTGGAATGGCTGTTTAGTTGCCTTTACAGGGTGTTTTTTCCTTTTTTGTCCACATATTGACCTTTGTCCATATAGGAGGGTTCTTCAAAAAGCTCATGGAAATATAGAATTGAAAGATAATTTTCCATGAACTTTTTGAAGTTCCCTCGTATTGACTGTTTGGTCTGTGGTTCTACCTCTAGCAATTTATATTATTTTTGCTGTTGTTGCTTGTTTTTAATAAACTTTATTTTTTAGTGCAGTTTTAGGTCCACAGTAATACTGAGCAGGAAGTAGAGAGTTCCTCCTAGATCAGATCAAAACACCCTCCACCCCTCACATGCACAGGCTCCCCCATGATCAACCTCTTGCACCAGAGCATTTGTTACTATCGATGAACCTACCTTGACACATCGTTATCACCCCAAATCCACAGTTTACATTAGGGCTCACTTTTAGTGTTGTACATCCTCTGGGTTTGGACAAATGTATAGTGACATGAATCTACCATTATAATGCCATACAGAATAGTTTCACTGCCCTAAAATCTTCTGCATTATTTTTTGTTTGTCCCTTTGCTTCATATTCCAACGTGGAAGAACAGACCCCACCTTTAGCCCAAGGCCAGGTCCGACCCCTGAGCTTCAGATGGGGTTCTGGAGCCTATTTTTTCAGCAGAGAAATGCAGGTATCTTCATCCATCTCTCCCCTGTTAGCAAATGCTGGGAATGCCTCCTTGTAAACACTCCTGTCTTTTCAGTGACCACATCTGCCACCCACGTCTAGGTTTTCCTCACCTCTCTGGTTGCTTGGCCTCTGTTTTGACTCTCCTCCAATCTGTCCTGAGCTCTATCTACCTCTTGACCAATGTCTGTAAAACATGGCTTTCATTACATCACCATCCTGCTTGAAGACTGAAAATCAATGGCCCATGAGGTCAAATCTCAGTTCAGGTCCCCAATAACCTTGCCTAAGCCGCTTAACCATATCACTTCCTCACTGAGGCTCTCAACCAAAGCCAGGGGTGGTTTCCCCACTATCCTGGCGACACGTCACCTGTGTCTGAGAAGCTCTGCTCATCCTTTCCCCCGCCTGGGACATTCTGCTCTTTGCTCACTCCTTGAGTGCTCATTCACTGAGCGTTCACTCGCTGAGTGCCTACTATGAGCCAGATGCTACCCATCCCTCACGTTCTACTGCTGTGAGACCTTTCCGGTAACTTTGGTCCATGCTGGCCTCTGTCCTTCCTGACCTCACACACCACTTCTTGTTTACACTACTCTTCTGGGCCTCCGATGACTTCGGAGCCGCACTGGGCCACAGTCATCGCATGTGTGCAACTTGGTCGCTGGTACATTTCCAGCAGGGACCATGCTGTGGACCTCTTTGATGTTCCCCACCCTGCAGTTTTAGGCACATGGTAGAAGATAAACACGTCTCCCTTCTAATGGGGTACAGCACTGCAGCCAGTGAGCCAGTGAGCCTCTCCACAGCAACCTGGAATCCTCCACATCATTATCTGCTCCATGCCCTAATATATAAGTTTGGTCATTTTCTTTCTTGCCCTGTTTTGTAGACCTTGTCACTAAGAGATCATCATTTCAAACACACTGCGATCCGATGAAAGGATTCTCTTGGTAATAAGCTCTGGCGTCTTACTTTTCACTAGCTTTCCAAGTTACCCGTATGGATGACAGTGGTTCATCATCCCTAACGTAGCTTCTTCAATCAAAGTTGTTTTTATCAGCAGCAGAGGAATATATTTTTCAAAGGGGATATGGAGGCTGAGTCACACACTTTGACAATAGTGCATGTGGATAAGTCACATCTAATTTTCTGGCTATATCACAGCAGCTTCAACAGTAACCTGAGCCGCTGAAAGAGAAGGTACCATCTGGCAACCATTTATGAACACATTCGATAGAATTCTCATCTTTGCATATAATGGGGAGCTCACTACAGTAAGTCACTGAAGATTGCCTGATGATTGGCCCATTTTCTCTTTCAGGGGATTTCTAGCACCACTCTCCTAGATCAGATCATTACAAAGTCACTGAGACCCACGGGACTTCTTGCAGATTGTCCAGCATTGCAGTGGATGCACAGTATCACAAAGGCTTCACTTCCAACAGCAATCCACAAGACCGCAGGAAGGTAAAATTGCTGTCACCATTGTGGCCATCACAGAGTACAATAAAGCAAAGGTACTAAATTAGAATCTAATCATCTCAGTGTTCAAACAGATTTTTTACCTAACCTTTTTTTTTTTTTTTTAACATGGAATACTATGAATTTCAGTTTTTCATTTACGTAATAAAATTCTTCACATTTCTCACAGGGATGGTTTTATGAGGAAACACAAGCAAACCTAATAAAAGTTCAATTAAACATCAAAAATGTAACTAACTGTATATCTTGGGCTCTTCAGAAATGGGGCTTGAGTGACCTAAAAGCCAGAGCTTAGCCACGCATATCTTTGTGATAAGAGCTCTCTGCAACAAAAGCAATCGGAGAACTTGATCCACACAGAATGTTTTCTTTTCTTCTCTCCACCCTCCCCACCCACACTCCCACCACCCCCACTTACAAACACATGGCCTTGGCTCTGAGCAGCACCAGGGCTGGAGCGCCCACAGTATTTCTTCTGGCACAGGAGTATTAAAGCAACCTTGCTTTTTGTTCTTGGTGGCTGGGACAGAGTGGAATGGTCTCCCATGGAGAGGCTGGCAGACTCCTTTCCGTGATTCCTACCTCTGTGAAATGCCGCCCTCAGCAGAGCCAGCTTGTTTTGTGAAAACCAGCAGGGCTGAGAGCTCAATGTGTTTGAACAAACAGGTTCCTCAGCACGGCAGAAATCTGGACAATTTTCTTGGGGAAGTTGAAACCCAAATCAGACAAATAGGCAACTGCATCCTGAATGAATTCATCACCCGTTATCCGATATGACAGCTTGTCATCTGAGAAGCCCCAGAGGTGTTACTGTGTCCTGAGCTTTGAGGTACTTTCTCCAAAAGGAGAATAGTAAGAAGTTGAGTAATTATTTTTAATATACAAATAAGCGATCACTACAGAGGAGGACCCTTCCCTATGGAAGCAGGTGGAGTGCATTAGGCAGCAAGGATTCGAATGTAGCTTTTGTTTCCACAACCTGGATGGTGGCTGGGGCCACAGAGTGCCTGGAAGCTGGCGATCTCTCATTGTGTTCCTATGGGCCACACGCTCCTGCACATGTTGGCCTCTCTCTTGGCCACGCCCAGAAAGTGGCTTTGCTTTCCAGGACGCACAGGCCACGTGAGGCTGCTTTTTGTCGTTCAATCAAAAGCAACTTTCTGTTGAAATGGAAAATTATCAATCTGATTGTTGTTCTCCAGGTGTGACATTTAAAATAAAATAATTTTACAAAACCCTAAAAATGATTAGAGAGATAATATTTCAATCAGAGGGATCTGAATGGCCTTGTTCCTCCACCTGAAGACCACTCTCTCTCTGTCTGTTTCGATTAGAACAAAATAAGGATCTGGCCTAGGGACAGGAATTTCATAATGGAAAACATTCCATATGAAGAACAATAAAGGCTTACTAATGGTCCATCAGGAAAACAAAAAGCTGGGGTCCAGCTTTGAAGCCACTGGGGAGGGGAGACCCAAGAGGACAAGGCCCATGGCAAGCCCCTGGGGAACGCTTTCCTGCCCTAATCTTGCCTTCTCAGGGGTTTCAACTGGCGTCCTTTGACTAAATCATGCTGCGAGAGATCGACCTTCTGCATTCGGGAATCTTCCCATCCTCTATAAAATTAAAATCCTTTTAGCTATGAGACTGCTGTGCATAATTACATTACAAATGTCAAGTCCCTCTTCCCTCCTCCTGGCCACATTTCACATGCCGTGGCCTTCAGGGTTGCCTGGCTGAGGGAGTCTTTTCTCTGTGTCGGGAGGTTTAGGTAGCTGGGCTCCCATTATTGGTGCCGTGGGGACAGATGGGTCGTTTGGTGGGTTGGCTGCCTGTGCTGATCGTGACTGACTCTTCCATGTGAAATATGGGCAAGAGACAGCACATCCTCAGGGTGCAGAAGGAGCTCTGGCATTCGGGCTCTGCTGACTTCCCAGCACAGCCATACGGCTGCTGGAAACCAGGAGGTTGGTTTTCCACCCAAGCATCTCACCACTCGGCTCTGCTCAGGACTTCTGTACTGAGGCCTTCACCATACAGTTACTCTCTCAATTTCCCCAGCCAAAAACTCTCCTGTCACTAATTATGACACAAAGTAATTTACAGCTCATGGCTTTGTACTAATCAGATCAGTTTCTAGGCTTCAAGTTGAATCAAGTGCTGTCACTCAGTGACATAAATTCTCACACATTTTTTTAAAATGGAAGTTTGGTAATCACACCACTGTCACCTTAATACTGAGGCTGTGGAGGAGTGAATGTCATGCATTTGCTAAATGTCAGGGGAGGAGGTGCAGTCACACTGCCACCCGTCTGAGCCTGTAACTTATGAAGAACAAGTTGACCTGGATCACATTTCTACAGTAAGTGTTATTCCCTCAGTTCTGCCTGCGTCCCAAAGGCACAAACTGGTGCCTGTTTATTGGATCAGTAACATAGGAAAAGGGGATTAGAAGCCCAAGAATTTATATTTACTTGTGTGCAGATTCCTTATATTCGTGGAAAAATAAAGAAGAATGCAGGACTACCCCCGGGAATGTTATTCATAATTCAGCTGGTTTCATTCGACACTTGTTCTGGAGGCCCCCTGGATTCAGCTTCTGTCTGAATTGCATGTTTATTCAATCATTAACAAGTATTTATAATACAAAAAAGATGAGTTTACTTTTTTTTTTTTTTTTGGTTGTGGCTTTAAAAATGAAATGACAGTATGGCATCTGTTACTTTTTGGATCGCTATGGCTGGATTTCCATCAACTCTCAATTACTCTGGTGCTGATTATCTAGTCCTTTCTCTTCTTCCACTGGTAGCGTCTCTTTGGTCTTCAGTGAAAAGAGAAGTCGAGGACAGTGACAAGAGCCGAAACCCTCCTCTGTCAAGGAGGCTGCTGGTGGGGAAGCTGGTACAGCATGCAGGAGGAGCAGAAAGAGGGGACCAGAATGAAATTTAGTGGTCCCGAGGAACCTTCCTGGGGAGGCCACCCACATGCCTCCCTCTTGCCTGGAGAACTGGGAATTAATTCATCATTGCATCCTAGCTCTTGCCCTTACACCTGGCACTTAGAAAGTGCTCAGTCCATACCAACTGAACCTGGAGACATTTTAAACAATTTTAGGTGACGTCCTAGCCCAGTGATCTCTTGAGGGCCACTTATTTTTATTGTTTAAAGGAAGAGAATGCCTATTTTTGCCTGTCAAGCTTGAACAATCTTCCCACAACTTTCTTAGTTCAATGGTTGAGTGGCTGTTTGAATTGCATGTTTATTTTACTGTTATGAATTTCAAATCAATTGGGACATATGGCAATTAGAACACAATATTCATCTCTCCATATGATGGATATGTAAGAGTGCTTTTTTATTCTATCCTATCTATATCCACAAAAGGAGAAACAGTTTTATTGTAGCTGTTAGCCAGAAAACGTATACACATTGCTAATGGGAAGAACAAATGATAATAGCTTTCTCGTTGATACAGACAGTGACAAAATTATACTAGCCTCGGCCCTAGCAGATTGAGAAACCCTTCCTCTTGTTAATAGTCCCAAACGGCAGACCGAAGTACAACCATTTAGTTGTTGCTGTTTTTGGCTTAGCTTTCTAGTCTATACATTGGAAAATTCCTTGTATTTTAATTTTCCATAAATGTTTGTGTGTTTGTTTTTTTAAAAAAAATATCTACCACGCTCTTAAAACCATCCACTGGAAGTGTTTGGTGTTTTGAGTACCTTGGTTTTCTAATGTTCCTTTTGTTTGATCATGTTGTTAGGTTATGACTTCCAAATAAAAATTGTTGTTTTTAAATACAATTCTAATCTTCTGTTTTTGCAAATGCTTAAAGTTCACATGAACGATTTCCAACCACCGAAGTCTGATTATAAATGTAGGTGACCAACTGGTTGTACTCTCATCCCGTGCCCTCCCTGGGGGGTGATCCCTGCCTCCCTGGCAGCCTAGCGAGGCCAGTGGGGAAGGTGAGGGCAGGGGTGTGCGTGGCCAGCACAGCTGCAGCGGCCATGGGAGAAGCAGAAAGGCACGTGTCCTCCCGGGTGACCCTAAACTTCCTAAATCCAATTATCTTGAAATGTGTCCAGTAAATGAAACAAACAAAAAATATGGATTTGGCTTTCAATCTCAAAATTCTTTGCACTAATTAGCTTACTGATGTCCAAGTAATTCTTGAAGACTGCGCCACGGTCTCTCACTTCTCAGGGAAGCCTACGGAGGTGAATAAGCAGACCATGTCCACACTGCACGGAGGTTAGGTGTGGGAGGAGGTCGGAAGGGGGAGGGGACAATCACTCCTGCATGGTGCATATTCTCCAGTGACACCTCTTATGAGGTGTCATTTGACTGGGGCTGAGGAGAGCCCCCACGAGAGAGGCATGGCGGTGGTCACTGCTCTCAGTTTTCCTGATGGGAAACTGGGCTCGGAGACTTGTGGAACTGTTTTATTTTCTGTCTTTCAGAGGGGTTTAGTGGCCTGTCGTCTGTCTCCTTGGCCATCAGATGGCAGGAGCGCTCACATCTGCACGCTGCTCCACCCCAAGACTGAATTTTTCCTGCCTCGCTCCAACCTGTACTTGGTGCTGTGGGACAGCAGATGTGGACAACAGGATTCTATTAGGTCGTATGAGAACCCTTTCGGCCTCGCCCCATCACGGCACTGGCTACCCTTCTCTTCCGCCTTCTCCTTCCCGCGGGCGCGAATCGCACCCAATCAGCACAGGCTGCCTGCTCCTGGCCCCTTAGCAACGCAATCCATCCAATCCCCGAACGCCCGTGTCCCCAGCAAACCTATCAGCTCTCTTCTAACCCTATAAACGCAGATGTGCCCGCTTAATAAAAAACCTTCTCCCGCGAGCTGCCTTGCGATTGTGTCTCATCCTTTAACTGGTGCTGAATTTTATTCCTTTCAGATTCAAGTTGAACTCTCAAGGCCATGTTTTCTATCTCCCAGGCTTGTCCTTGACACATATTTCTTTTTTTTCCCCTAAGATCCTAAATAATTTTCAGCGTCATTTTATCATTCCTCATTTGGCATTTTCAGCCTCTTGAGAGCATTCTAGGATGTTATTTTTATTCATCTTCTCTCCTGTTCCTCCTCCTTTTAAATTGATGCTGGGAATGAAAGTTATACTCGGGTTTCAGTGCTAGAATTGGGTGAAGAGTGACAGGATTTTTTTTTTTTCCTGTGTAAGAATCACTTATCCTGTGATAAAGAATATAGCATTTTGGAGAAAAAAAAGCTCTCAGGAGTAAATCACTATTATTCTTTGCCTATTATAATTTGCAAAAACAAAAGTGCTTCTCTTTCTGATAGCACAGACCTGCCAGCGGCCCACAGCACAGGTGCTTAGAAACATAAGGCTCGTTAATGCCATCTGCCTTGGCTTTCCGACATTCTGGATGGCACTGGCTGTTCTGCCCACTCAAAAACCCTACAGGACTCAGGGGTGCATTCAAAGTTCAGGCTCCAGTTCCCCTTGAGAAGAGCTTTTAAATGACCAAGGCACACGAGAGAAATGGCCACAATGTAGATTAGACAGACACTCATGACCCTCTACCTGGGATGTGTCCATTTTATCTTGCCCCTCATCATAGTAAACAAGATCCAAACTTACATATCATCGAAGACAAGTTTCTGCCTCTTGCAGTCCCTGTGGCCACTGGAGCCTGGAGACCACGGCTCTGTCTGCGGCCGTGACTTGTGGAGGAGAATGTTTTCGGAATTGTTGTGAGCTGCCTTCTAAACAACAAACAATACACATGTCTTTGAGAAATTAGCCACCTGGCTGAAAGACCAACCCATTAAATAGAATATCTTTTGTTCTATAGAATATCTTTGTGTTCTATGTGAGAACTGATGGTGATTTTGTTTCAATAAAGAAAAATACATACAGGCATTTTAGGTCTTAAGCTGAAGGCTTTTACATATGTTGTCAAATGTCGTTCTCATAACAATATCAAAAGGGAAGTCTCATTATGCCCACTCTCACAGATTCGGAAACTGAGGCTTGGTCATGTCAAGCAGCTTGCTCAAGCCCAAACCACCGTGGCTGGACAAATTGGGTATGCGTCAGAATCATTGGGGGGCTGGTTAAGACACAGACTGCAGGGCTCCACCCTGAGAGTTTCTGGTCCATCAGGTCTGAGGTGGGGCCCGAGAATCTGCATTTCTCACAAGTTCCCTGGTGATGCTGATGCTGCTGGTCTAGGAATCAAGATTTTAGAACCACTTTGCTATAACTGTCCTTTGCAAAAGTGAGGTCATTCAGGTAACAAATTGGTTCTCGTTACCTGTCTGTGAAAAACAGAAAAAGCTAAAAGGAATCACTAAGAATTATTTAAAATACATTTAAAAAAGGAACACACTAATCTGTGGAAGAAATTAAAAAACACATTAACTGGGGATACAAATATTTACATAGCACCTATTTTGTGCTAAACACGTGAATCATAAAACAGCCATATTTGGTTATGAAATGCAAATTGATTCCTCCCAAGTAATTAAAATTGAGTGTACATGAATTCTTCTTTAAATATGGACTGATTTTATGTCTAACATTTTAAGGGTTATATACTATTGTTATATATCACCAGGAAAATCAGATGTTAAACTCTAAAATTGTTCTTAAAATCCTTCAATAGTGTGCCCTTGCTCTTGATAAAAGGTGCAACATCAGCCAAGTGGCCTTTAAAGCCTGCAAGTCCAGCCCCTGCTTACCTCTCAACCCCTCTTCCCTGTGCTCTCTGTGCCTGAGACTCAGAAGCCAGTTTTCAGTCCTCCCTCAGGACCTTTGCACATGCTATGTCCTCTGCCTGCAGCTCTCTACCTCTTACTTTGCTGCTACTTGCCTTTTAGAGGTCTTATGGTCAGAGGTCAAGCAGCACTACTCAGAGTTTGAACTGAGTCATTCTTTGTGCTGGGGACTGTCCTGTGCATCGTGGGATAAGTTCCTGAGAATGCGATAAGACTCAAGCTCATGACGGACCTTCTACCAACTTTTCTACATCTTCATTCATGGGATAAAGTGTTAAATACTGTCCCCCTCCCCACCTGCCCATCCCTCAATCTTTCTTTGCAGAATCCTATTCTCAAGTCTCATCTCTCTCTCTGCCTCACAAAGCCCAGCTGTTTTGACAGGCACAATGACCAGGGAGAACTCAGAAGAACCTGGAATTAAATAATGCCCCAACAGGATGAGTAGTTATAGTGACAAGCATGGCAGTGAAGAGGAACTCATGTAGTGTTAGCTGCGTGGGGTCTGTAGGTGTTGGGGGTCTTTAGATCTTATCACCACCATTTTTTAGATAAAGAAACAGGCTCAAAGAGATTAAGCAACTGGCCCACGATCACGCTGCAGCTAAGAGATGAGGCTGAACTGTGAACCCAAGTTCCCTGTTCTTCCCCAGGGGAGTGCTGGACTCACCCCTGAGAAGATGGCTGGAAAAGGGGTGGTGCGGGGGGTTCCCCCAATGTGGCCGGTACATGGGTCAACAAGGGCAGAGTGGGAGCCCTGCAGATTTTGGTGTGGGCTTTCAATCCCAGATTTAACTCTGCATGGGGGTAAGGAATTTTTCCCAGTAAAAAGTTGGTTGGTTCAAAACTTCCAATTTACTTTGTCCTGGGATGGTACTACTCTGGGGTCTTTTCTTTTCAGAATGGGAAATAAAATCCTGCCTAGAGGCTTGCTAAGCAGAAGAGGCTTAGAATTCCCACTGGGCTGGTTTCTTCTTCCTCAGTTCTCTGCGGGGAGGGGACAGGGTACTCTCCTCTGCCGGCTCCCCCCAGAAGCAGCACTCAGGGATTCTCTGCGGACCTCAACGATGTGTTTAGACTGTGCTGGGCAGAGACAGAGGAGGGGGTGAGTGTGCTCAATGCCAGTTTGATTTTCGTTGGCAAAGGAAGAGCACCAACGCACCGTGAGGTCTCCGGCGTGGGGCTGCGGCTGGTTGTCGGCCTTATGCTTTTTGTTGGAAGAGGCAGAAGTGAACAGACTGTTGCCATGAGGTCGGCTGGAAGAAGTTAAGTCCTCACTGGAGTATTTGTGTTTAGATGCATCGGAGAGGGGTGAGGTGGGTGACCGGAGCAGTTTTTCATTTTTATTTATTGGTATTGCCAAGCTGAAAAAGAAAATTACAGTAATGGAACGTCACACAGTCAGCACAGGGAAAGGGAATGTTTTACATATGATCCAAATCTCCCATTCAAGACCTGCTGGTAGAAAGTTTACTGGGAATTATTATACCAGGAAACAACTTTATGGCATTAGGACCATAACAAACTGTAAGCAAATCTCATTCATTCTCTACTCTTCCTATCAGGATGAATAGTAATTTTGGAGTTAGTGCCAAAGTAAATGTCTAAGAATAGAAATACTTTCATTTTCTGAGCTTTTCATCCAAGGATCTCAAAATACCCAACAAACAACTTTTTTCCTAACAAGTGTAAACAGCAAGTAATGGGAAAGTCAATCAACAATGATAAATGAATTCACCATTTCTGAAAGGGCTTTTGCTAACATCTGAGCTTGTACTAATTATTATATAGAAAATAATAGAATCACAGAATAATCTGCTAAGCATGAGGCCAACTTTGAATTACTGAGTTAATCAGGCATTGATCAGAACTGTCATTAGAAGTTACAATTTGATTCCTAGCTCTTTATTTTACCTTCAAAACTACTGAACATGCTTAAATATAATGTTCTCCAGAATCAACCATCAGAAGAAAGGAATTCACTTATATTTGAGTTTTTGCGATGTGGATTATATTGTTAGGGCTGTCTCTGCTACTTACTTTGAAAAAAAAAAAGTATTGTTTGGGGAAGACACAGTAGCCTGAAATTAACTGAACTACTGCTAACTGATAAGAGTCAGTTAAAAAAAATACATAAAGCCACTTAAGGAAGATTTAGTCTTGATTCCTGGGTTATGATCTCTTAATTGCAGGTTTTGGTTATCACTGAAAACAAGTCATTAAAGTCACTTCAAAAAGCAATTTCCTTAGTTGGTGGTCACAGTGGAGAATTACAAATACAGGCCTCTAGAACAAATGACAAAACCAAGGTTCTTAATGTTATGCAAATAGATATACATGGAGACAGAATTTCTGATGACAGATTTCTGGTTCCAAAAGCACTGTGGAAATCTGCTTTGGATGAATCAGAAGTGGCTCATCTAGAGATGGTGAAGGTGTTGATGTTGAAGACGGATGTGAAGAGTCTGAACATAATTGTCTCTTGAGCGAAAAAAGACCATTTTCCATCTCCATTACTTCACATACTACATGATTTTTACTGTGAATGGAAAACTAAATTATTACACTTAATGTTGTCACAGTCATATTGCTGCTTCTTCATCACTGCAACTTTATATATTCAAGTTGACCAAAGAAACTTTCTTTGGAGCTCCTCTTTGGAGTTGGCGATCACCTTATCGCTGGGATTGTTTTATTGCACTGGTAAAATCTGCTAGTAGTTATCACAATTCCAAAGGTACAGAGACTGCCTTTCTCAGAAAAACCTCAAGTACTTGCATATGCATTGTGTCATTACTCAACGCAAATAAAACTATCAGAGCTAGGAGGCTGTGCCAGGCAAAGTCTCTAGAGCAAGATTTTTAACCTGGGATCCATGAACTTGCATGGAAAAAAGTTACGTCTTCATTTTCACTAACCTCTCACTAAAATAGAACATTTCCTTCAATTATGAGTGAAAGCAAGAAACCAGAGTAGTGGTTTAGTGGTTTAGCAGTATTAGCATTCCCTGTGATTGTGTTGCCAGTAGAAATCACAGATATTTTCACGTCATGTTACAGTTGTTGCAGACATCTTAAAATATCGGTTATATCACCATTACTTAGAAATTATGATAGTCACTAGATCGGCTAGAAAAGTTATTTAATGCATTAACAAAAAAGCACATATATAACCATACCCCACATTTGAAAAGTATTTGGGGATCCCATTTTCCCCATTCACATTTTCCCTATATTTTGGGATGCCATCCACTCTGCACAGAGGATTGAAGATCAAGGCCAGTCTGCATGTGCAGCTTGCCCTCCTGCTCACCGACTCCTTCCCAAGGTGATCCTGACACTGCAGCGGGCCTGCATGTGTGCCCTCGCTCTCCAATCTCCTCTCCGAGTTTTAGTACTGCTCTATATCTTTTCCTAACCTTTCAGTTTACAGTTTTATGTATAGTGCTGAAACATTCATCTCCCCTTAAAAATTCTATGTATGCAGTCAGGAAGAGTCAGGAGTGTCTTAGCAGAGGAAAAGTGGTTTCCGTGCACTGGTATGAGCTCCTGATGGAAAGAGCTCCTATGACTGATGATAAGCTACTCCTTTATAATAAAAACCTGGGAGCTTGCCTTGCCAGAAAGCCATTTATCACAGAGGGAATTCAGTGCAAGGTGGGTCTATCTGGAACCCCTTCAGAGGAGTGACTGGGTGGCCGTTGAACCTTGAAAGCACAGATCCTGTCTGATGCCACAATTTTAGTCTGTATCGAAGAGCTTCAAGTGTATCACATGGAGATTCTGCCTAAAGTATATATTTATTCATCTCTGTAATAAGCTTTGTGTTCTTATTGGTTTAGCGGCTACTATTAAAATAGTGGTTTGAAAATTCAGTTAATAAGTGTTCTGGGGGAAGGGTGTATCTCTGGGGAGTGCAGAACTGTGTGTAACTAGCAACTGGTCTTTGGTTACAGAGAAGTACCTTACAGGGCTATGTGGAGCTGTGGCGCGAGGCACACGTACAGCTGTAATTTAAGCCTTAGGTTGAACTGAGGGAAGCAGGTCTGCAGACCCAGACCAGAGCGTCATTAAAAAATCTGCATCTCCCCCAACATGGCACACAACTTTCAGGTCCAGAGACCTTGCAGCTCACCTGCACCCTCGTGGGAACACACCTACCTGTTGACGTTCATGTTACAAGGGTTCGCAGACAAAGTATTATTGGCAGAGGCAGCCAGTCTCGAAGAGCTCTCTTTCTCGGTCTGGGCCTTCTTGATCTCCCTGTAGTCGTCTTCGTTGTCACACTGCACAAAAATAAGCAAAAGCCAATCAGCTTGGATTTCAAGTGATCATTACACGCTCCTCGGCACCGACTTCCACAGAGCCAGGCCTCCTGGGAGACCCGCTCACCCGGCTTCTCCAGTGTGGCCTCGGCAGCAATGCCCCGGTGTAGGTTCCCAGTCCACAATGACCAAGGATGAGATCTGCCCATTTACTATCAACAGCTTATTGAGAGGAAAGGTGTAATGCCATGACCAAGGTTTGGGAGGGAGCATTTTAAATGATGAAAACTGCTCCGCTATCCAAAGCAGACCTATTCTGAATTCACACTGTAGTGCCAGCGTCACTCATCTGGGCATTTCCTGGTATCAGAACAAGGTATAACAAGCATGTATTCTATGGGCCTTATGCGGTAAGGGCAGGGGCAAGCTTTGTCCTTTCTGTTTTGAAATTCACGCCTTTTGTGAATTGCAAGCAGAGGTTGTTGCCTCCTGGTGCCTTGATTCTAGTTCACAGTGATTATACCATGACATCTTAGAACCCTTAAAGTAACTTTTTATGAAACAGTACTTTGATTGGATTCTTGGTGCCAGGATTGTGTTTAACTTTAGTCATGTACTAGGCCTGCAAAGCAAACACAATCAGCAAGGTACCACCACTTTCGGTGAGAATAGCAGGACCCCAGCACACTATCTTCAGGGCTGTCTGCAGTGTTTTCCAGGAGACAAATGTCAGCACCAAAGAGAGAAAGAGTCTGACCTTCTCTCTCTAGCTGGGACTGTGTAATTCAGCCTCTGCCATAGGCGGTCCCAGATGCTCACACTGTAATGTTCCTTAGAGGGATCAAACAAAAGCTCCAAGGAGTCTTCAGTCCTCAGCTCCAGGGCTCCAGCAGGGTGAGACTTGGCACCTTGGACAGCCAGGTCTACGGGGTCCCACTTCCAGCACCCAGTACTAGAGTCTTAATGTCCTGGGATGCTGAATAAAGAGCACTACAAAAACATTCATTCTCTTCTCTTGTGTCTATGCTTAATGAGGATTCCTTAGATTATGAGTAGAGCCAGGTGTCAGGGCTTAGTGGAGTGAAGTTTTGTAAGTTAAAATAAAAAGGCCATGAATAATACAACTATTTAAATATAGAATACTATGGGATTTATATGAATGTCTTTCTACACATTTCTCTCTATATATCTATGAATGCCTATACAGCGATACCTATTTCCAATCTATCTATATGCTGACCAAAGTCAATCTCTGCATATTTCCTACATATCTGTATCTGTACATGTTTCCATCAGCCTATCCGTTTATCCATTAATCCCAGAGGTAATGGCCACACTTATCCCCAGATGACTAACTGATCGGTTCATTCATTCAACAAAAACTGAGCACCAGTGAGCAATGAGAAAGGCAGGGTGTCTAGAGGGAGGGAG
Organism: Cynocephalus volans; assembly: GCF_027409185.1. Lineage (NCBI taxonomy): Eukaryota > Metazoa > Chordata > Mammalia > Dermoptera > Cynocephalidae > Cynocephalus > Cynocephalus volans. The sequence continues at coordinate 95,029,760 of NC_084473.1, read as the reverse complement.
GGCAGGGAGGAAATGAGCCCACCTGTATCACTGACTTGGACTGTTTTAATACATCATGCGAACCCGACAACACCCTGCAGAGATGTCACCATTTTACAGATGAAGAAACTGAAGTTCAGAGAAGGTAAGGTCCCCTGATTAAAGTCACTCAGGAGGCCAGGGCTGACTACATAGTTTTTGGAGATCCAGCACAAAATGAAAGCACTAAGCCCCTTGTTCAAAAACCAGGAAAAGAGTGATGTTATGAAGTCCTCGAGCAGGAAACACTCTCCTTTCTTTTGCAGTCTCTCTCTTGCCCTGTCATAGTGGTGTTTATCTGCTGTTTCATATTGTGGTCCTTCAGGAATGGGGATGTCTGGGAGGCGAGGGTAGACTCTCAAGGGCTTGGCCCACCTGTGTGGGGTCTCCCCTCCCCCTCAATTGTGGGACCCACTTGTCATGCTGGGCCCCGGAGAGGAAGGCTGGTTGGGCATTTCCCCTTCCCACAGCCTACTCCCCCCAACCTATGGCAAGTGGGTGACCCCCAGAGGACTGCAACCTCCCTTCTGGGATGCTGCATGACCTGGATTGGGGTTGGGCAAGACAGGGGCCCTGACTCTCCCTGTGCCTGCACCCGAGGCCCATCTGGGGGTGAGGGCAGCAGTGGTCCCTGGACTGAGATGGGAACAGGGAGGCTGCATGGGGCTCGGGGTTCCAGGGGCCAATCAGCAGGTAGAAGCCGTCCTGTGGAAACAGGCAGAAGGTGTGACCACATGAAGAACCAAAGCTCCACATGTCTCCACACATACTCCATCACTTACAAAACACAAATTCAAGATAGAATGAAGAATTTCAATATGGCAGTCACAAGGATTAAAATCCAAGGGGCCCTGGGGGCTGCACTGGTTGCCCAGGGCCCATGAAGCTGGTGCTGAAGGAGGTAAGTGGCACCGATGGGATTTGAGGTCAGGTCAGTCTGGTGTCAAAATCCACATACTTTGCAGTGTATGTGAGCACACTCAGGGCAATGGGGCTCAACCACGGTGGGCACTGAAGGGTAACAGCCAAGGGTGAATGGAAACTCTGCTGGGTATCTTTACAAAACTGTCTTTGCATACACACTAAGGGAAAGACAGACAGTGCCTTCTGAAGATACTTCTTTTCATGAACTTTCTCATAAGGAGTGCACATTCTGCTTCACAGGCATAAGTTATTCAGTGTCGCTATGTAAAGAAACACGTTCTTTGCTACTTTAGAATAAACGTCTCTGGTGATGGGTGCCCTCTAGGTCACAAAGATGATTGCCAGAGGGAGGAGACTGTATGCCTTCTCCATACACACTCCCAAAGTGAGGTATACACTCATTGTGGCCAGGAAAAGGCAATAAACCTTAGTCCTCAGGCCCACTCTTAATCAAGGATTTGAGACAGCTATAAAACCCACATATCCAGTCTGACTTTTCTACTGTCAGACCAGGACTGCCCTTTGAAAACTGGAAAATACTACACAAGCCTTAGCCTGACTTCTTATTGCCAGACTCTGGAGCCAGAGAGCCTGGGTTCATTCCTGGCCCTGCCCCTACTGACCTATATAACCTCAGGCAAGTCACTTCAGGCTTTCTAAGACTCAGTTTTCTCACCTGTAAAATGGGCATGACAATACTATTTGCCTCATAAATTATAAGAACTAAGTGATTTAACACGTATGAAGTGCTTAGAACAGCATCCCTTGGGGGAAAAACTGTTGTTATTAATGAATTTGCCCTATATTTGGAGCCATGCATGAGTACTACAATCTTTGGTTTGTCATTGTGATTTTTGCTGTGTTCCAAATTACTTTTGAAGATACAGCAATAGGAGGGGATAAAAATCTTCAAAACTGGCTTTACGTGATTTATGATTAAGGTATCTCTGCGCTCAAAACCCTTCAAAACTGGCTGAGCGCTCATCACCTGCTACCACAGGTCTCCTGTACCTGAACCACCTTTCTCTCATGCCTCACCTGCTCATCTGGTGTCACTTCGTCGCTGTTCAAATGTCCCTCCTCCTCAGAGCACTGTTCCTGGCCCCCTTCCACCTGAAGGCCTCCCCAATCACCACACTGGAAGCAACAGTTGCTGGCTCTGATGCTGCAGGCTGGTGCCCGGCAGCAGGGACTTCTGTGTTTATCTTTTACCCCAGTCACAGCCTTAAGCCCCAGGAGACTATTGGCTTCTTAGGCCAATGAGTGATCCCACCATCATCACCGCATCCCTCCAGCAAAGAATGAGGTTCCCTACGTGTTTAGCTCTCTCACAGGTCCAGCAACCAGCTTACATCTGCACATACTTGATAAATATTTCCTGTATGATTATTTCAACATGCAGTGGGACAGGGCTTCATTATGTGTAACTATAAACGGGATCAGTCATGGGCCTTTGCTCATTGGGTGGTTCTAAGGATTTCACTGAGTTAATACACATCACGTACTTACGATAGTGTCTGCATATATAAAGTACTATATATACTGTTGGTTCCATAAGGACACACAAACTCCTGCTGCCGCCTGCCATGCAAGCCTGCTAGTGCTCCACCTCCTTGCCCACCAGTTAAAGGGACGATCCCGTCCCCTCCAGCCCTCCCCCAGGCCTACCTTGCGTTTCCTCTTGGATTTTGGCAAAGCCTTTTCTGCCGGCGGGTCGGATGGGAGACTCGGCGGTGCGCTGTCAGCGTCCTTGGCCGCAGGAGCGCTCAAGGCCCCTGGCTCCTGAGGCAGGTGTTCTGGGACTCTGGACAGCAGGGTCAGGTCAATTTTGACCCAGAGAGACCTGACCTCGTCACTGTCCTTCAGCGGGGAGAGAAGTTCGTTCCGGCCGAAGGGGACCAGCGTGTAGAACTGCTCCTCCAGCTCCTTGGCGATGTCACTGGTGGTCCTGGCGTTGATGGAGCCGACGGGGGCTCGGGGGCCGCCGCCGCTGACGCTGTTGGCCGCCTCCTTCAGTCTCGGGTCAACCCCGGAGGTGGCGGCGGCGGTGGCCGCGGTCTGCGCTTTGGGCAGAGGGTACTCGTCCTGCTCCGACTCCAGGTCCGAGTCCGAAGAGGAGGAGGAGGACGACTCTGTCTCAATGAACTCCTTGGACTTGGGGACGATCCTGCTCAGCCCCCGCGTGCGGCGCTTCTCGCAGGTCACCGTGGAGCGCAGCTCCTTGCGGTGGCTCGTTCTGCCGTTGCCGCAGGGCCTGGCTTTGGGGGGCTCTGGGGGGCCCACCGCGCTGGCCCCCAGTGCGTCCGCGGCCGCAGGCTCCTCGGGCCGGTGGCAGCCGGCGCCGTCCGCGGCCGCGGCCCTCTCGGTGCGCCGCGTGGGCTTCTTGCCCGCCGACCTCCGGCCGGGCGCGGGCGCGGGCGCGCTCTCCACGGGCGCACAGGGCGCGGCGGGCGGCGGCGCGGCGGCGGGCGGGGACTTCTGCTTCAGCCCCTTACTGCCCGGAGCCTTGCTGGCCGTCCTGGGCCTCTGCTCCTCCTTGCAGGCGCTCTTGACCTCCTTGTCTCGCAGGCTGGCCTGGCAGACGTCGGGGAGCTTCCCACAGTCCTGCGCTTCGTCTTTCGCCGGGGGGTAGTACTGATTGCTCTCTGGCCCGTGGCTTTCATTTTGGATCAGAATAGGAGGCTTGTGCGGATTAACTTTGTTTAGCCATTTATCCAGCTGCCACTTGTTAGAGGATGCCGGTTCAGCCTGAAAGCGGAAAACCAGCGACAAACAAAACATCTTTTATTACTGGCTCACTTAAAAGGGGCCTGGCTGTTTCCATCCTGACTTACTCTCCTGGATGTAGGAGCAGGGAAGGAAAGGTCTGCAAGCAAAAGGAGAATGGAAGCAGGAGTTGTGTGCAGCAGCCCTCATCTGGCACCCAGCATGCCTGGATGGCATTCCCCTCACTGACCCATGGCCCCCAAATGTTAGCACGGCAGTTTTAAGTCTATTTGGAAAAATAATCAGAGAGCACTGTGCCTCATTAGAACCCATTTCCAACACTTTTGAGTGTTATACACTATATATATTTTTATAATTATGCATATATATATACATACAGTTGAGATTCCATATATACATATGCATATATAATAACATACAGTTGAGATTCCATATATACATATGCATATATAATAACATACAGTTGAGATTCCATGAAACGTAACTGGAGACTAGTTTGGAGGCCCTGAGCGTTAAAGCACTCATATTTTAGTGAGACCTAAAACTTTCGGAAGAAAGCTGAAGAGAGGGCCTAAATGGAACCGACAATCCCAAAGAATTAACATGTGATTTCTGTGACAAAGGCAAGTAGGGTATAGTTATTTAAGGGTTGGCGCAGTAGTCTGGGGAGGATGCTTACTTAGCAGTATAGCACTCCCATTTCAAAAGGACTTGTGTGTGCCCTCTACGTTCTGGCAGCCCGACTCGGTTAGTCCGTTCCCGACTTGCTTCTATCACACTTGCCAGAAATGTTTCAAAAACAGAGGTGATGATGAAAACCTCTCCTGAAAGCAGTTTTGCTAACTTAGAGCAAATCCTAGAAGTCGCTGGTTTTAAACTCTGGCCTATAGATTGGCTCTGGGGAGTCAGTACATGCCCTTAAACAAAACGGGAAATGTCCATAGTTTCCAGTGGAGTCTCTTAAGGATTTATTCCTCAAAAAAGGGTAAGAACCAATAATTTTATAGGGAGTAAATGTGGATTCCTAAAAGAGCCCATTTATCCAGCATTATGATTACTGGTAGAAAAGAGGTATATTGAGAAGTGCAGAACTTTAGCCAGAGTATTTTTGATTCATGACTGTAAGTGAAGTGGGGAAATATCTCGAGTGATCAAGGTGATGTATTTTTCCTTCCCTGTGGCCTTCCACGCTCTGAATTCACAGCGCGCACTGCTTCAGGGGAAACCGGATCCAGCTTAGAATAAATAAGAAGACACTGATCTCAAACTTGATTGGTTCAAGTCTAGAGCAAGTCAGGTTTTACTGTGGAAGAAAAAATTTGTTCTAACATAATAAATTCCAAAAGGTCACATATCAAGATTTGTTTTTCAACAGCGAGGTCTGTATTAAGAGCAGATCTTGGGGCTCTGTACACAGTCACAGGCAGCAAAGATCTAAGAGGGTGAGGAGAGGGCACACAGGCATCCTGGCGGAGCCTGGAGGCGTCTGGGGCACGGGCTCGGGGAGACGAGCCTCTGATAGCCAGAGGGGCTGAGACCAAGAGGAACTGGCCACAGAGTGTGAGCACCAGGCAGCCAGAGCTATGGCAGGGAACGTGGATGTCCTGTTATTTGTTCCCAAATAGATAAGACCACCTACATTTCAGGGAAGACCAGCAAAGGGTGTCTGTGACTTGGAGGGACAAGAAAATTTCAGTGGAGACCAGAATGAGGGGAGGGCCTTCCCCTGGGGCTGTGGTGATAGAGACGCTTCATCTTGGGACAAAGGTGAGGGGGACCCTCATGGTCCTGACAGGGAGTCTGGTCTGTGACTTCTCTTTTGTCTTTGTTTGTTTTCATGCCACCAAAAGAAGCAGGGCTCCCGACCAAGAGGCAAAAGAAAAAAAAGATATATGTGCTTTGTGACTCTGACCTTGCTTTATTTTGGCTTCTCCAGACAAAGGGAATAAAGGAAACCTACAGAGCACACCTGGTATAGGCTGCAATGGTAGATGCCTCCTGCAATCAGAGAAAGCAGGACAGCGGGGAACAGAGCAGCTTCCTGACTAAGGGGAAGCCCTCACCTTCCCTGATGTTAGCTAAGAGTGCCTAAAAGCTTTGGTGGCAAAAATCTAAGGCTTATAATTTTGTCTCCCCTCTACCCCCATTTGTCTCATTATGTGACTACTGGCAAATCAGTGCCTTCTCCTGTGCCTCAGTTTCCCCAGACAAATGGACATAGTACAATGGATGCTGAGGAGCCTATTGCAGGAAGGGAGGGGGCCCTCACCGCAGAGCACACGGCTCACACTGGCCCCGCTGCTGTCATAAACACTAGTTCTCCCTCACATCACCATCCTAAGCCCTCCACAGCTCACATATCTTAGGTAGGAGAACACAGAAGTTTGTTTGTGGCCAAAACACAGCTGCACACAGGGAAATCTGCACTGAAACTTTGTAGCAGGAGCATTAACAGTGAAAGGCAGAATTTAATAAATTCAGCAAAGGCCCATTGCCTGATGTGCTGGAAGGTCTTTTTTCCTGCACTTCACAGCTGAAGAAATCAGTCTGAAGTACCATTTTCAACACATCACTAAATCACACTCCCTTTCTCAAGGATCTACAATAACTTCCTATTGCCTCTTGAACAAAATCCAAATTCCTCAGGCTGGCGTTCAAGGGTGTCCATCGTCTGCAATCACCGTTCACGCCAGAACACCTACAATATGCCTCCCACTTTACATATATTGTCTCACTGAATCTTTTCAGAAAAGAAATATTATCAGCCCTAATTTGTAGATGGGGCTCAGAGAGGTTCAGTGACATGTCCAAAGGTGCACAGAAACCAGGCTCCACCAAGACTAAACTTGTACTTGTCTAGGTCTAAAGCCCGCCTTCTCTCCATGCACTTCACCCTATCTCCCACCACTCTTTGGCATGGATTCACGAAAGGGGGTCCTCATTCCTCTGGGAAATGTCAGTCTTCAATCTGAAATGACAGAATTACATCTGGTTTTTGGAGAATACACCACAAAGTCTCCAAACAATACCTGCTGCCTTCTGTTGTTTTTGTTTCATGAGAATACACCTTGTGTCTTCAACAAAGCCAAGCACTCCTTCAGGCCAGGGCCAGGGCTCTGTTCCTTTAGCATCCCTGCAGTATCCATTCTAGGTTAGGGAGGCAGATTGCTATAGCTCTGCTCCTAATAAGAACGACTCACAATGAGCTGTCACTCAGATTGTATCATTCACCCCTCACAACAACCTCACAGATTAGGCAGGCCAGGAATATTGGCCATTCTGGAAGCTGAAATGACAGCATTAAGTGGCAGTGGTGGAAGGAGAACTTGGGGCTCAGACTCTAGTCCACTGGCACATGGCAGGCCATGGGCCACTTCCTGAGCTGTCCACCTGGAGTTTCTGCCCAGTGTTTTTGCTGGTTTCCTCTCTCGCTGCTTTGTATTTTCAGCCACGACTCTCCTCCCTGATTGATCTTTTCTCTGATTCATGTACAGGGTCTCTACCGTGTACTTTAGTTCCTTCTTCATCTATATCCTGCATTGTACCCACTGTCATGCACCCCTGTGGTGCCTAATTAACAAGAAGCTTGTGGAATCAATGAGCAACTCCCATCAAATTTCTGCTGATTTTAAAGAATGATCCAGAGCAGCATTTTCCAAAATGTGCTTTTAGTTCTTATAGTCCATGAAGAAAGGTTTCCATGGTCAGATCAATTTGGAAAATGCCACATTGGCAAACACAGTTTATGTGAGCAAGTGCTGGTGATGCCCTGTGTAAAGAAATAGGGTAAATCCACTTTATTCCAGAACTCCTCAAAATGATGTGGCTGGGCTCTCTCTTTTTTCTTTTTCATGTAATACTTATGACTTGGGCAACAGTGGTGGATGGGGCTCCATATGCTGGTGTCAACATGCTAGCCAACCGGGAAGGCAGCGTTCTGCCTGGAAAGCTCCGGCCCAAGAGGATGTACAGTGCCAGGAAAGAAGATAAAACTCAAGTGAAAAACTTAGGCTGAGAACAAATAAGCAAAGATCAGGCCACAGAGGGCTCTTCCAGGCTCAGGCTAGCTTGTGAACAGGGCTTTACCACGGTATGGCGATCCATGTAAAATGAAGTGGCTTTCAACACCCACAGCCATAGAGAACAGTTCATGTGAAACTCAGGTGGGCCCAGTGGGTTCTCCAGACAGTGGCACATGGAAGGGAGAACCACAGCAGGTGCCTTGGAATGCCATGAGTTCCTCCTCCTCCTCCTCCCACTTCAGGATGTTACGGTTGGGGAAGTGAGGGCCAGAAGCGTTCTGCTTCAAAGCAGTGCAAACCGGGCTGAGCATGGTCTCAGGTGTGTGGCTCTGAAGAGCCCCATCACGGGCCAGCCCAGTGAGAGCGTGCAGGGTGGGCGGGACAACACCACTTCCGTCTTTGCCATTTTTGGCCTGCAAACTCATTTTCCTTCTAAAGGCTGTGTGTCTGTATTAACCTTGAAAGAAATGTTAAAGAGACCTTGCTTTTATTCCAATGAAAACATTCCTTTCCAACAGAAAGGAAGAACATGCAGAGTGGCTAACACATCACTTGCCACTTCTGAATTCCCTCTGCACAGAGAAGCAAGGAATTCAAAACCACATGTGGCCTCAGGTGACTTAAACTTCTGGGGCTCCTTTAGCAGAGTCATGCTTCCTCTGCTTATCAAGGGGCCTCTGATAGCTGCTGGAAGAAATGATAAGAGCCTCCTTTCATCACCTGGGACTTCAAGGCTTTGTAAAGATCTCAGTGACATTTAGAAAGAATTTGCTTAAAGCACTTTGTAACTGTACTGCTCTTAGGCAAGGTTTTAAACAATTCAGGAGGTCTAGGATTTAAATTTCAGCACAAAAGTAAGAATTTAACCTGCAAAGTCACAAAGAACCTCAACAGGGTGGTCTTCCTAGACACTAACACATTTTATCCACCCCCCACCCACCCACGCCCTGCCCCCAGCCCTTGCGCTGTCCCTCAGACTCAGTTATTTCTGATAAATAGATATTCTGGAGTTTCTCAACAAATTATGGTATGAAGCAGGCTTTGAAGAAGTCTGCTTAACTCTACTTTATTGTATTCAATTCCTGTATTTTTTTGTTTCAAATGATCCCCATTAGAATGTTAGCTCCATAAAGACAGGGATGTCTTCTGTCATATAATGCTGTATTCCAGAGCCAAGCGCTGTGTCTGATGCTCAATAAATATTTGTTGAATGAACGCTGAGTGAATGAATAAATGTAATCATGAAGAAGGAATAATTTAGCTTCTGGGAAAAGCCAGGGTTATATCAACCTATGGCTTTTATAGGTTAATGTTGCTAAGCAACATTCCCCTTTTATAGATAGAAAGAGATAGAGATAGATGGATAGACAGAGACATGGAAAGGAGAGAAAATGCTAGAGAGGTGGCTTATTTCAGGATGAATGAAGAGTTTGTGCTGCAGAGCAGAAAGGTGCTGAAGAGGAAATGAGGACGGTGGGGAAATCAAACTTTCTTGATTTCTCAGTGCTCCTGTGCGAAGCCCTCAGCTACCTGAGAGAAGAGGAGGGAGGCAAGGGGGAGGGAAAGAACCTGAGAGAATTCAAGGGCCACTCTATGAACTTGAGATGGAAACATAACCACTTTCAGGAGTGATAGTGTCGAAGGCGCAGGTGGGAAAGCTGGAAATCCTCTCACGTGCTGCTCCAGCCCACGGAGGTGCTGCCCTCTCACGGCCATGGGCTGCACAAGTGGGTTTGGTTTCATGTCAGAGCCCAGTTAGAGATTTGGCCCCCCAAATGGTAAAGAGGGTTGTAAGTAAAAAATTAAACTCACAATCCACGATCACATCAAATGTGTATACACTCAAGAAAAAACGGTATTTTATTCCTTCTTTAGAAATCAAAGTTTCCGGGCCGAGCCCGTGGCGCACTTGGTAGAGTGCTGCGCTGGCAGCGCGGCGACGCTCCCGCCGCGGGTTCGGATCCCATATAGGACTGACCGGTGCACTCACTGGCTGAGTGCCGGTCACGAAAAAACGACCAAAAAAAAAAAAAAAAAAAAAAGAAATCAAAGTTTCCCCTTATCGCTCCATAGACGTGAGAAGTTTCTCTCAGCCCTCTCCCAAGAATCTTCGTGCTCTGAGTTACTATTTAATTTCCCCCTTTTCACTTTAAAGTAGAAATAGCAATGGTTTTTATTGGTACCTTATAATGTTTTTATATGAGGCACCTAAATCTTCCACATACATACTCATCATAGCTATAAAAGGTTTCATTCTTATTTGTAGGTTGATGCTAATTTTCCTTTTTATATTTCTCAAAGAAAACACAGTTAAGAAGGTTTTGTTAACATTTATAGCCCTTGCTCTTCCAATCCATGACAAACTGCAAAAAAGGTAAGATGCTAACCATGTCTAATCCATAAACCCCCCTTCCCCTGTGATTTATGGGTGGTCACCCCTCCCAGGACGTGAACTTCCATGTCTAGCTATTGCCTCGGCTGACCCTGAGGGAGACTGACCTATAGGTTATTTTGTGCCAGTGATGTTTACAGCATACTTGGAAATTTCTGGAAGTCAAGATAGAGATTTTGGGGCAATGAAAGATGATATTTCTGTACTTCAAAGGAAGCTGTGTAATTAGGAGGCTGTGAGGAGGGGACAGAGTGGGGAAAATGAGTAGCCTGAAGCCTCCCAGGCTCCTCCTGTCTGGCACCGAGGCTGGGGGACTGTGGCGAGGGGTGGGGGCTCCAGTCAGCGTCGTGCTTACCTCGGGGCTGGAGTAGTGGGGCGGCTTGCTGCCCTCGCTCTCGCTGGAGCTGCTCTCAGTCTCCGAGTCGGATCCAGAGCTGCTCTCTGAGTCACTGGAGGAGCTGCTGCTGCTGCTGCTGCTGCCGCTGCTGCTGCCCTTGCTGGAAGGCACGGAGGCTCTGCAGTTGGGCGGCTGCACCAGGGTGCTGCCAACCCGTGAGGCCCCCCAGGAAGGAAAGGGAAGGAAAGCCAAGTGAGCAAACAGGAAAACACCACCACACTGTCATGCAACCAAAAGAAAGTGGAGGCACACAGTCTGCACGTCTGTCAACCATCACCTGGAGCCCAGCAATCATCAGGTCAAAGGCATCCTGATGGTTAAAAAAATTATATGTGGAAATGAAATTGGGAATGAAAATTGGTGCCCCTTGGTAGTTGGTCACTGGTTGTTTGTGTGACCATTTTTGAAGAGAAGGTGGTGTAATATCTGAATGGCTGTTTCTGTTTTGCTGCTGTTCTGGGAATAGCTTTTTAAATCATCCCCCAATCCAATCATCCACCAAATCGCAAGGAAATCCAAAAAGCGTGAAATATTTTGCAAAGTGTGAAGATGATTTATTTTATTTTCACCCCAGTGGAAAATGCAGTGGATGGCAGGGATTAGGAAGCAGGCCGTCAGGAAGGGCACAGTGTTCTGCTCTGAGTTTTCATGGCTTGTTGGAAGGTTCCAGAGACTGCGGGACCATCAAAGTTAAAGTCTTGCTTCCCCCATTTCCTGCTGTAGAGTTGAGCGTTGTAGTCAGTACAGGAGCTGGCATGTTGTATTAACAGTAACCTTCCTTTGAGTTCTTTACTAAAGAACTGAAGATCCCTCACTGACATGTTTCATATATTCCAGACTTTAAAATTCAATCCCAGTGCAGTGGCTTATAGGAACAGCATTTCAAATTTACACTGGATGTTTATAACTATGCTAAAATTTGCCAGAGAGTCATTACATACTCAAAGAAAACAGGAAAAGTTGATTGATGCTTTCCAATGGTAATTAATTAACCACAAAAATTCAAATAGCACACATCCACCCAAAGAGTGTTTGAACCAAAAGGAAAATTTCAGTTCTCACATAATATTCAACACCTTCAAAGTCCTTTATTAACTGAATTGAGACATACCTGAATGTGTTCTTTTGAGGTCAAGCTCTAAACCCAGAAAATGTTGGCCCCTTTTTTTTATGTCACGTCAGCAAATATCTGCTTGCCACTTCCAGTCGTGACTATAGCTTCACATCAGTGAAGGCCAGGGGATGGGGAGCTCGTTAGGGTTTATGGTCTCAAGTGAAAAGCAGCCTGGACAAGGCAAAGGACCTTTTCACCCATCCCTTGAATCTCTGACAAATGCTTCACCCAAGGATGGACTCATACGTCTTGGGTGTGGGGGTGTAGAGCAGGGTAACATTCATCGTGGCCTTGCTTCTACAAAATCCACAAGACAAGACACTACCCTGAAGGAAACATGAAAATAAAGCCCCATTTTGAACTTCAGGGTTAGGGGAAACCAGAGTTTGAACGTAACTTTTCCTAGTGGTTTCTATTTCTTCCGCCAATTTCACGGTCTGTACTGACCGTCTGACAAAGTCCTTCAGCATCAGGTAACACCTGCACCTTCACGCCTTGCCTGAGCTGCAGCCTGTCATTTGGGTCTGGTATTGCTAAGGAGTCCTGGATCTTGAGACAGAGTAGGGGAAAAGGCGATTAGGGCTCAAGGGGCTGTAAAATTTCTTTCTTCCCTTATGAATGAAAATCCAGCTTTTCTGTTGGCTGAATTGAGATGGCTACTATCAATAGGATAATAACAAACAAACAAACAAACCAAAAAAGACTATTGGATTTTGACCAAACATGAACACCTGGGATTCATGTTAATAGTTTATTCGTAGGTCCCCAAAACACTGGGGGGAAAAACACACAAAAAACAAAAAATGCAAAACAATGCATGGCCCAAAGATGTCCTTGTTAAAAGGATGGTGGGGACACAGAGGAGAGAGAGCTGTCTCCCTGCCACACTCTGGAATGACATTTGCCAAAGACTGGGAAATTAAGATGAATAAGGAGCATTTTGATTGGCTTTATATGATGTTCAATGGCTTTGATCACCAATCAGTACATTCAGTTCAAACACGGAACACGGGATGCTGGGTGTACCGGAGTTTTACGTGGACTTTTGTGAGCGGTGTGGAATCCCTTGTGGCCTGCAGCTCAAAGTGACCGCCTGTCTTTTGAAAAGTGGGAATTTCTGGGAAAATGTCCATTAAACAGTTACCATGCTGCATTCCATTAACGACTGCTGTCCTGTATGACGACTGCTGAGATGCACCAGCCTGAGGCAGAATCTCCCATCTGAATTATATTGGCAGAAAAGCCTAAAGTTTTCCTTCCTTACGCTAGGAAATTCACTTAAAATGACAGTTTTACTGGCATAACTATTATTTATTTTTAAAACAGCTGAGAGAGCCAAGAATTTAGGTTTTTCTTCATGCTTTGCTTATAAGGTTTGTGAAGCTGATGATGTCAGGATTGAATATATTCATGTTTCAATGGTCCGGGCAGAGAGAATGTAGCCAGAAACAATCCATGTCAAGGATGGGGGCAGGTTTGCCTGGAGGGACTCTGGTGGCTCCTGTTGTGGGATTAAGATGACCATCCCTACCCTCCAGGAAGGACGTTGCTCTAGTGGGTCTTTGCGTGGGTCCTGGGGGACAAGTGACCATTCTGGCTTCAGTATAATGACTGCCCCTGCGTGACTGCACTCAGTCGCTTTGCCTCTTTTGGGGCAGCTGCAGCAGCGAAGGTGGCAGAGTTAGGATGGGAGGCTGGGTGGCCATCCCTACAGATGAGTAGCAACATAGGGCGGTCTCAGCTAAGCCAGGAAGACTCAGTGGAGCCACAGAACTCAGAAGACGGAAAAAGACATACGGGAAAGACCTCATTGCAAGAAGACTTTAGGCTTTATATACGTAAAACCGCAAACTGAAAATTTTAGTGTGCCACCTGGTTGTCATGTTTACATACGAAAGATACGTATAATTAACTCAGTGGAATTTTTCCTGAAATTGATAAAATGAACTGGTTGACATGATGACATAACCTTGGGCAATTTTAAGGATACTAGTTCTTGAACCCTGTACTGGATTGAATTATGTCCCTCCAAAACTCATTGAAGACTGAATTGCGTCCCCGAAGTTTTATGTATTAGAAACTTAGCCCCCACTGTGACAGTGTTAAGAGGGTGGGAAATCCTGTTATGGTAATTGAAAGGTGGGGCTTGAAGAGATGAGTAGATTGTAGGACCATGCTGCAGTGAATGGATTAAAAATGGTGGTAGGGGCTTGGTTGTGGGGGCTTTAAAAGAAGAGGAGAGTCTGTCTTTCTCTCTGCTCCGCTATTTCACAATGTGATACCCTGCCGTCACTGTCATCACCACCAAGACTCTCAGCAGATGCATTCCCTGGACTTCAAACTTCTTAGCCTCAGAAACTGTAAGCAATAAATTTTGTTTTCTTTTAAGACACCCAGTTCTGTGTATTTCGTTATAAGCAGCAGAAACGGACTAATATAGATCCTATGCCACTTCATGAATGTGGTGCCATTGACAGCAGACAGAAAACATTACTGAGATCACAGAATAAGCTCTTTGTGTCACCAAAGCCTAGCATAGTACCAGGCCCACAACAGAAATTCATACGTGATTACTGAATACAAAAATGAATGGGAAGAAAGTACATCACTGGATTAATGAATTTAAAAAAAGAGAGAAAACCTTTCAAAAAGGTTACAATCTCTCTTTTTCCAATGAAAAAAATGTTTAAGGGGACTTCAGCACCTCTTGTGCTCTTCCAATTTTAACACTTCTTCCTTTCAGAGAATATTTCTTTAAATGTATTCTAAGTTTCATCTGCTATAATTTAAGCACAGTTCCCTCTTGGGTGGTTTGTTTACTTCTTATATTTTGATCTCACAAAATGTTTTGCTGGTTTTGTGAATGGTCAGGACCAAATACACCTTTGATTCCTTGCCAAATCCCTTCCTTTGGCTGCAATGGCACATTCCTTTCAGAATCTGGCCTGGGCTAAGTCTGAATATAGGCCATAAAAGAAAAGATCTGGAACCAAAATGACAAATCCTGGCCTTCGCAGTCAAGGGTGCTCCTGCCTGTCACGTGTAGCGTGAGGCCAGGATAAATATCCAAAGTTGTCTGCAAGCGTTTGCTGACAAGTAACTGGGAGACAGGCGCTCTGCCTGGTTGGCACTGTGTGGGTAGCTGTGAGGCACAGCACAGTGCCATACATCCACGGGCTCACCACCGGTATTGACCGAATGACAATATTTAGCTCCTTCTCACTCAACACTCTATGAGAACTCAACAAATGCTTGATTTCCAAACCATAATCAGTACCTGGCAACAGTATTCCTTTACTGATAGCATCTCTGTAGATATCAATTGATCGAAAACCATAACTGCATCATGAGATGTGGAAATGATAAAAGCTGGTTTCAGGAGGTTGGGACTGTTGGTTCTATACTGAAATGTTTTTGTTTGCTCTGCAATACCTCCAGGAACAGTTTTTCTATAAAGCGTGGCTTTTGAAGCTCTTCGTGGTCTGGCTTCAGAGCTCTAGCTTCACCTTGACGGTTCTCCCCTAAACCTCAGCCATGATACATTTGTCACCATCCTGACAGGCTGTGTCTGTGTAGAGCTCGGTGCTTTTGCACATGCTATATTCTGTGCCAGAAAGTCCTTTCTCTCTTTCTTCTTCTGGTTACTCACTCCAGAACTGAGCTGCAATGTTACCCTATTCTGCAAAGTTTTCTCCAGTTCCCTCAGGCATAATTGATGTTTCCTCCCGAGTTCTTCTAGCACATCGTCCATTTCTGTACTGTAGCCCTTACCATATTAAAGATAAGTCATCTAATTTATCCATGTAATGTATCTCCAGAGCCAGCAAGCAGTCTGGCATAAATAGATTCTCAATAAATTGTTGATTGATTGACTAAAAAAAAAAAAAAGATTCTCAAGCTAGTGTAAGTCAATGGATTTTGTTATACTATGAAATAGCCCATGAGACATTCATATCTACACATATGTATTTTTTTCTGTTGCCTTGGGAATGCCTAAGATTTCACAAAACTGATAACTTTAGAAAGCTACCATCTATGTAATAAGGCTGAAAATTGAAAACCTACATTTATTTCAGGCAAGTAGCATAAATGAGTGAAGTGTCCAAGTATAAGAAAAACAAGTGCCTAGCATGTGATGATAAATGACAGGGGACCCTTGGTTCCCAGGCGGAAGGCGCCAAACTGGAAAGGCCCATCGGGTCTGCCGCTGCCCCTCCATGCCGGCATTTCTCTGCCATGTGCAAACACACGAGAGCTCAGGATAACCGAACCTTTTGATTTTCCAGACGAAGCCCCACATCCTGATGTTCATATCAAGTCTGCTGATTCTAAAATGCTGGTACCTAATCTGGAAAGTTGTAACAATAAAAAGTTTCTTTTTACATTAGCAATGAAGCACATCTGTAGGTCAGAGGAGGCCTGTGGAGCACCGGTTTGAGACCCCTGATCTATGTCCTAAAAGACACAAAGAGACCATAACCAGGAGAAGTTTCACCAGCTCAGAGATTTGGATTGGCAGGGCCAGGGACAAATGAGTTATTAATCAAATATTGTCACTCCTTCAACCCACTTACTTTTAAAAAAAATTCTACTTGTAATAGTTACAGATTCATGGGAATTTGTAAAAAATAGTATGGAGATGTTTCACGTACCCCTCACCCAACTTCTTCCATGGTTACATGTTATGTATCTACAGTTCAACATCAAAACCAGAAAACTGAAATGGAACAACATGCATTTAGCTCCATGCCATTTTATCACATGTAGAGTCATGTAATGACCACCACGACCAAGATACAGACCTGTTCTATCACCATAAATTTCTCCCTTGTGCTACCCCTATAGAGTCACACCTACCTCTCTGCCCCACACTGTCTCTAACCCCGGCAACCACTAATCTGTTCTCCATCTCTAAAATTTTGTCATTTTGAGAATGTAGTATGTGTCCTTTTTAAAACCATATTTATTGAGAGATAATTTACATACAGTATGTACCCTTCTGAAATGGTTTTTTTTTGTCAACATAATGCCCCTAAATCCATCCAAGTTGAGTTTTTATTGCTGAGTAGTAGTCCATGATATGAATGTTTAACCATTCACCCATTGAGGGGCATTTTGGTTGTTGCCAGTTTTGTGTCATTAAAAATAAGGCTGCTATGAATATGTGTGTACAGGTTTTCGTGTGGATGTAAATGTCGAAGTGTCTAGGACAAATGCCAAGGAGGGTGATTGCTGGGTTGTATAAGTATATGTTTTGTTTTTAAAGTAACTGACAAACTATTTTATTGGTTTCTGGTTTGCATGTTTTTCAGATCTGTTGTTTGGTGCATACACACTTAGGAATGCTATGTCTTCTTGGAGGATTGAGTCTTTTATCATTATGTAATGCCCCACTCTGTCCCTGGTAATTTTCTTTGCTCTGAAATCTACTTTATCTCATACTTATATAGCCACTCTTGCTTTCTTTTCATTAGTGTTTTCATGGTATGTTTTTTCTATCCTTTTTCTTTCAACCTACCTGTGTTGTTTTATTTGAATTGAGTTTCTTGTACACAGCACATAATGGGGTTATATTTTTAAAATCTTCTCTGCTAACTAGACAAGGATGCCCACTCTCAACACTCCTATTCAACACAGTGTTGGAAGTACTAGCCACAGCAATCAGGGAAGAGAAGGAAATACAGGGCATCTAGATTGGAAAAGATGAAGTCAAACTGTCCCTGTCTGTGGATGATATGATCCTATATATTGAACAGCCTAAAGCCTCTACAAAAAACCTCCTACCATTGATAAATGATTTCAGCACAGTTGCAGGATACAAAATCAACACACAAAAATCAGTAGCATTTCTATACTCCAACAGTGAACATGCAGAAAAAGAACTCAAGAAAGCCTGCCTATTTACAATAGCTACTAAAAAAATAAAATACTTAGGAATAAAGTTAACCAAGGATGTGAAAAATCTCTGTGAAGAGAACTACAAACCACTGTTGAGAGAAATGAAAGAGGACACAGAAGATGGAAAGATAGCCCATGCTCTTGGATTGCAAGAATTAACATTGTGAAAATGTCCATATTACTCAAAAATGATCTACAGATTCAATGCAATCCCCATCAAAATTCCAATGACATTTTTCTCAGAAATGGAAAAAACTATCCGTTTATATGGAATAACAAAAGACCACACATAGCCAAAGCAATCCTGAGCAAAAATAATAAAGCTTGAGGCATAACACTACCTGACTTTAAACTACATTACAAAGCTATAATCACTAAAACAGCATAATACTAGCATAAAAACAGACACACAGATCAATGGAATAGAACAGAGAACCCAGAAGTCAACCCATACACCTACAGCCATCTGATCTTTGATGAAGGAACCAAGTATACACACTGGGGAAGAGACTGCCTCTTCAACAAATGGTGCTGGGAAAACTGGATATTAATATGTAGGAAAATGATACTAGACCTGTACTTCTCACCATACACCAAAATCAACTCAAAATGGATTAAAGAATTAAATATTCATCCTGAAACAATAACACTCCTTAAAGAAAATATAGGGGAAACGCTCCAGGAAGTAGGAGTGGGTACAGACTTCATGAATAGGATCCCAAAAGCACAGGCAAATAAAGGAAACATAAACAAATGGGATTATATCTGCTGACCTCTTTTAACTGATGAATTTAGGCCTTTCACACTGGTAATTATTGATGTGTTTAGAGCTTAAATCTGACATTTTAGTTTTTGTTTTCTGTTTGATGTTTTCTTGTTTCTGCCTTCATGTTCCTTAGAATATGTTTTAGAATTCTACTTTGATCCACTCACAATGCTTTTGGATTTATCTCTTTGTATAGATTTTGAAATTGTTTTTCTAGATGCTACCTTATATATAATTTATCATTATCTACTGTTGTCATTTTACCAGTTTGAACAAAGTATAGAAAACTTACCTCTTTAATTGTCTTAAAACATTTCTTCTATATACACTGAGAACCACATCAATGTTTCAAATTTTGCTTCAAGTGACAAACACAATTTAGAAAACCCAAGAGGAGAAGAAAAAATTACTGTATTTACCCATATTTTTATTCTTTCTATTGTTTTTCCTTTTTGATGTTTCAAGGTTCCTTCTTTTAACATTTCTTTTCTGTTTCAAGAACTTCCCTTAGCCATTCTTTTAGGGTAGGCCTGCTGGTAACAAATGCTCTTAGTTTTCTTTCATCTCAAAATGTCTTCATTTGCCCTTCATTCATAAAGAATATTTTCGTGGATATAGAATTTTGGGCTGAGAGTTCTTTTCTTTTCAGCACTTTTCTTTTTGCCACTTCTTTCTGGCCTCCATGGTTTCTGAATCCACTGTTATTCAAGTTGTTTTTGTTTCCCCACTTTTTGCCACTTCTTTCTGGCCTCCATGGTTTCTGAATCCACTGTTATTCAAGTTGTTTTTGTTTCCCCACTACATGTAAGGTGTTTATCTCTCACTGCTTTCAGGATTTTTTCCTTTGTCTTTTGTTTTCAGAAGTTTGACTATGATGTGTCTTGGTGTGTATTTCTTTGGGTTTCTCTTGTTTGGGATTTGTTCAGCTTCTTGAATCTGTGGGTTTATGTCTTTTGTAAAATTTGGTAAATTTTTAGCCATTATTACTTTTGAATACTTTCTGAATACTTTTCTAGGTCCACATCCTTTCTCCTCTCCTTCTAGGACTCTGATGATGTTAGATCTTTTGTTATAGTCTTACAAGTTCCTTAGGCTCTGTCCTTTTTTATTTTCCCAGTCTATTTTTCTCTATTGTTCATATTCGGCAATTTCTATTGCTCTATCTTGAAGTTCACTGATTCTTTCCTCTGTCTCTTCATTCTGCTGTTGCACTTATTCATTGAGTTTTTAAACTTCTGGTTATTGAATTTTTCAGTTCTAAAATTTCCATTTTCTTTTATATCTTTTTTTGTTATTGCTGAGACTCTGTATTATATTTGTTTTAAATTTATTCTTAATTGCATTTTGAAGTATTTTATGATGGGCTACTTTAAAATCCTTGTCAGATAATTATAACATCTGTGACATTTCAGCATTAGCATCTGTTGGTTGTTTTCTCATTTAAGTTGAGATATTTCAGGTTCTTGGTATGATGAGTGATTTTTTTATTATACCCTAAACATTTCTGGTACTATAAGGTTTTTCTTTTTCTTTTTTTTTGCATGGTCTGGAGATTGCCTCTTCCCCGCCCCTCACCCCCTCCCAAGAGACAGTGGGGAAAGAGCATCAGCTTTGGCCCATGAGACTTGGTGGGGATCCTGCCCCTGCCCCTTCTAGCTGTGAGACCTCAGAAAGGTACTTCTTGTCTGTGAGCCATGGCTTCCACCTCGCAGAGATGGGCAGTGTAAGGCCCACCACTCAGGGTTGTTGGGAGAGTTAAATGAGATAATATATGTCAAGCTCCTTGAAGAGTTCCTGGCACTATAAGACTTTGATTTAAAAAATCCTGTTCTAGCAGACCCCCACTAATACCATGCCAGCAGGGGGATGTAGAGGTGTACAAGAATGAAAGTCTAGGTTCCCCACTTGGCCTTTGCTCATGGAAGTGGAGCCAGTTTTTTTCATGGTGTTAGTCTGGAATAGAGTGGTTATTGTCTAAAAGTTTTCTTTTTTGCTAGTATACCCATTTCCTGGTGCTCTGGCTAGAGAGAGCTGGCTTTCCTGTGGCTTCTTTTTGTCTGTGCCTTTGCCAGGTTGCTGGCTTCTCCCGCATCTGTTCTGTACTATATGAAGCAAAAAGAAAACCCAGAGAACTCACTACCTGTCTTTCCTCAGGTCTGAAGTCCCCAGCTAATTTGCCTTCTCTCCATCTTTCAGTCTTCTTATATTTGCTTTATATATTATGTCCACGGATTTTAACTGTACTTAGCAGGAGGAATAGGGAGAAGTGCGTCAACATCTTGTCCCAGAACAGGAACCACATACTTGATATCTAGAAAGTAGAAAGGAGCCCTCTTCAATCCTTCCAGCCTCCAGCTCCAGTAAATTGTACCAAAAGCTAATGAATGAAACAACCATGAAGGTCTCTGCTACAGTCCCTGCTCACTTTATCACCCAGTCAAATTAGGCATTACTTCTGAAAGAAGTGTTTTCCAAGCTAGCCGCAGTAACGCCATTCCGCAAGGCCAAGAAATTCATAAAGGGGTGTGCGAGGTAGACTGATTTAGCTTATGCCATTTTTACTGTTTGAAAAGTGTTCTTGTTTAAAAGCCCCCCAACACCTGTGGTGAAAATTGAAGGTTAAAAATTGTGCTGTACTTAGAAAAATTTTAAGTTCTGCCTGCCTTTGCTGTTTCCCACCTATGCTGTCTCTGACTGATAACGCCAAGAGCTGTATCTGGATGTATCTAGACAACCTAAGGAAGAAACCGCCCTGTGAAAGTTTTTGCTGTCCCTAAGTGATTAACTCGCTTCTTTCAGCTTCTGTTATCAGCTTGCACTAGGCCTCCCAGAGCAGTTTCCAGGGCGCCCTTCAGCTGTTTCAAGAACTCCCACATGACCCGCGCTTTTTCCCTGGCTTTGTTTAAACCGACCAATTACCTTGCTTCTCGCTTCTGTACCCGCGCTTTTTGCTATAAAACAAGCTCAAAAACTCTGCTCGGGGCGCGCCAGTCCACCGAGAGACTGAGCCGCCCGGGTACCCGTGTATTCAATAAAACCTCTTGCTAATTGCATCCGAAGCCGTGGTCTCGTTGTTCCTTGGGAGGGTCTCTCCTGACTGAGTGATTGCCCAAATCAGGCGTCTCTCATTTGGGGGCTCGTCCGGGATCAGACCCCCACCCAGGGACCACCGACCCACCAACGGGAGGTAAGCTGGCCAGCGATCGCTCCGTGTCTCGTTTCTGTGTCTGACTCCGTAACTCTGACTGTCCCTCTGAGTGCGCGCATTTTGGTTTCAGTTTGTTCCGGGCTGATCGCTCTGGGAGCGACGTGTGAGTAGCGAACAGACGTGTTCGGGGGCTCACCGCCCGGTAATCCTGGGAGACGTCCCAGGATCAGGGGAGGACCAGGGACGCCTGGTGGACCCCTCAGGAGAGGATCATTATGTTCTGATCCCACTGCCGCGTCTAGAGAGGCGCGCTCTGCCATCTGACTCCTTCTTTTGTCTCTACGCTACTCGATCTCGCCGCCGTTTCTGGTTTCTTTTTGTTTTGTTCCTGATAGGCCTCTGTGTCGTGGTCCCTCTCTTCGAAATGGGACAAAATAACTCTACCCCTCTCTCCCTCACTCTAGATCACTGGAGGGACGTGAGAGCAAGGGCTCACAATCTGTCCGTGGAAATCAGAAAGGGAAAATGGCGGACCTTTTGTTCCTCCGAGTGGCCCACGTTCGGTGTCGGGTGGCCGCCGGAAGGAACTTTTAATGTTTCTGTTATTTCCGCAGTTAAAAGGATTGTCTTTCAGGAAATCGGGGGACACCCGGACCAAGTTCCATATATCGTGGTGTGGCAAGACCTCGCCCAGAGTCCCCCACCATGGATGCCGCCCTCCGTCAAGGTCGCTGTCGTCTCCAGTCCAGAGAGGCCATCCGCTCCTCCCCGACCCCCCATCTACCCGGCAACAGACGACTTGCTCCTTCTCTCTGAGCCCCCGCCCTATCCGGCAGCCCTGCCACCTCCTCTGGCCCCTCAGGCAGTCGGACCGGCGCCGGGCCAGGCGCCCGATATTTCCGATCCTGAGGGACCAGCCGCGGGGACCAGGAGTCGCCGTGCCCGCAGTCCGGCAGACGACTCGGGTCCTGACTCCACTGTGATTTTACCCCTCCGAGCCATAGGACCCCCAGCCGAGCCCAACGGCCTAGTCCCTCTGCAATATTGGCCTTTCTCTTCAGCAGATCTTTATAATTGGAAATCTAATCATCCTTCTTTTTCTGAAAATCCAGCAGGACTCACGGGGCTCCTTGAGTCTCTTATGTTTTCTCATCAGCCCACCTGGGACGATTGCCAACAGCTCCTACAGATTCTCTTCACCACGGAGGAACGAGAAAGGATTCTCCTTGAGGCCCGCAAGAATGTCCTGGGGGACAACGGGGCCCCTACTCAACTCGACAACCTCATTAATGAGGCCTTCCCCCTCAATCGACCTCAGTGGGACTACAACACAGCCGCAGGTAGGGAGCGTCTCCTGGTCTACCGCCGGACTCTAGTGGCAGGTCTCAAAGGGGCAGCTCGGCGCCCCACCAATTTGGCTAAGGTAAGAGAGGTCTTACAAGGACCGGCAGAACCCCCTTCGGTTTTCTTAGAACGCCTAATGGAGGCCTATAGGAGATACACTCCGTTTGAGCCCTCTTCTGAGGGGCAGCAGGCTGCAGTTGCCATGGCCTTCATCGGACAGTCAGCCCCAGATATTAAAAAAAAGTTACAGAGGCTAGAGGGGCTCCAAGATTATTCCTTGCAAGATTTAGTGAGGGAGGCAGAAAAAGTGTACCACAAAAGGGAGACAGAAGAAGAAAGACAAGAAAGAGAAAAAAAAGAGGCAGAAGAGAGAGAAAGGCGGCGCGATAAGCGCCAAGAAAAAAACTTGACTAGGATTTTGGCCGCAGTGATAAGTGAAAAAGGTTCTAGAGATAGGCAGACAGGGAATTTGAGCAACCAGGCAAGAAAGACACCTAGGGATAAAAGATCTCCTCTGGACAAAGACCAGTGCGCATACTGTAAAGAAAAGGGTCACTGGGCAAGAGAATGTCCCCGAAAGAAAAACGTCAGAGAAGCCAAAGTTCTGTCCCTAGATGACTAGGGGAGTCAAGGTTCGGACCCCCTCCCCGAACCCAGGATAACGCTGACTGTGGAGGGGACTCCCATTGAGTTCCTGGTCGATACCGGGGCTGAACATTCAGTTTTGACCCAACCCCTGGGAAGGGTAGGGTCCAGACGGACAGTCGTACAAGGAGCAACAGGGAGCAAAGTCTACCCCTGGACCACAAAGAGACTTTTAAAGGCTGGACATAAACAGGTGACCCACTCCTTTCTGGTCATACCCGAGTGCCCCGCCCCTTTGTTGGGTAGGGACCTCTTAACCAAACTAAAGGCCCAGATCCAGTTTTCTGCTGAGGGCCCACAAGTAACATGGGAAGACCGCCCTACACTGTGCCTGACCCTGAACCTAGAAGAAGAATACCGGCTACATGAAAAGCCAGGTCCCTCCTCTATCGACCCATCCTGGCTCCAACTTTTTCCCACTGTATGGGCAGAGAGGGCAGGCATGGGACTGGCCAATCAAGTCCCACCAGTGGTAGTGGAACTAAGATCAGGTGCCTCACCGGTGGCTGTTCGACAATATCCAATGAGCAAGGAAGCCCGGGAAGGTATCAGACCCCACATCCAGAGGTTCTTAGACCTAGGGGTCTTGGTGCCCTGTCAATCGCCCTGGAATACCCCTCTACTACCTGTAAAAAAGCCAGGGACCAATGACTATCGGCCAGTCCAAGACCTGAGAGAAATTAATAAAAGGGTACAGGATATTCATCCCACCGTCCCAAACCCTTACAGCCTTCTGAGTTCCCTTCCGCCCAGCCACACTTGGTATTCAGTCTTAGATCTCAAAGATGCCTTTTTCTGCCTCAAGCTACACCCCAGCAGCCAGCCGCTATTCGCGTTCGAGTGGAAAGACCCAGAAAAAGGTAACACAGGTCAGTTGACCTGGACACGGCTGCCCCAAGGGTTCAAGAACTCTCCCACTCTCTTCGACGAGGCCCTCCACCGAGATTTGGCCCCCTTTAGGGCCCTCAACCCTCAGGTAGTGCTACTCCAATATGTAGACGACCTCTTGGTGGCAGCCCCCACATATAGAGACTGCAAAGAAGGGACACAGAAGCTCCTACAGGAATTGAGTAAATTAGGGTACCGGGTATCGGCTAAAAAGGCCCAGCTCTGCCAAAGAGAGGTCACCTATCTGGGGTACCTACTCAGGGGGGGAAAAAGATGGCTGACCCCGGCCCGAAAGGCTACTGTTATGAAGATCCCCGCTCCCACGACCCCCAGACAGGTCCGTGAATTTCTGGGCACTGCAGGATTCTGCAGGCTCTGGATCCCTGGGTTTGCTTCCATAGCTGCACCCCTGTATCCCTTAACAAAGGAAAGCTTACCCTCACTGAGGTCTCAGGACACGGGTCGTGCATAGGAACGGTGCCCTCTACCCATCAGCATCTTTGCAATCAGACCCTATCCATCAACTCCTCCACGAACCATCAGTACTTGCTCCCCACCAACCATAGCTGGTGGGCCTGCAGCACCGGCCTCACCCCCTGCCTCTCCACCTCAGTTTTTAATCAGTCTAAAGATTTCTGTATCCTGATCCAGCTGGTCCCTCGCATCTATTACCATTCTGAAGAAACTTTGTTGCAGGCCTATGACGATCCTCACCCCAGGGTTAAAAGAGAGCCTGTCTCACTTACCCTAGCTGTTCTTCTGGGGTTGGGGGTCGCAGCAGGTATAGGTACTGGCGCATCCGCCCTAGTTAAAGGGCCCATAGACCTCCAACAAGGCCTAACCAGCCTCCAGACCGCCATGGATACTGACCTCCGGGTCCTCCAGGACTCAATCAGCAAGCTGGAGGACTCGCTGACTTCCCTATCGGAGGTAGTACTCCAAAATAGAAGAGGCCTTGACCTACTGTTTCTAAAAGAAGGAGGCCTCTGCGCGGCCCTAAAAGAAGAGTGCTGTTTTTATGTAGACCACTCAGGTGTGGTGCGAGACTCCATGAGAAAACTCAAAGAGAGACTAGATAAAAGACAGATGGAGCGCCAGAAAAACCAAAACTGGTATGAAGGGTGGTTCAATAGCTCCCCTTGGTTCACTACCCTCCTATCAACCCTCGCCGGGCCCCTATTGCTCCTCCTTCTGTTGCTCACCCTCGGGCCCTGCATCATCAATAGGTTAGTCCAGTTCATCAATGACAGGGTAAGTGCAGTAAAAATTCTGGTCCTTAGACAAAAGTATCAGACCCTAGACAACGAAGACAACCTCTAAATTCGCTCTAAGATTAGAGCTTCCCACAAGAGAAATGGGGGAATGAAAGAAGTGTTTTCCAAGCTAGCCGCAGTAACGCCATTCCGCAAGGCCAAGAAATTCATAAAGGGGTGTGCGAGGTAGACTGATTTAGCTTATGCCATTTTTACTGTTTGAAAAGTGTTCTTGTTTAAAAGCCCCCCAACACCTGTGGTGAAAATTGAAGGTTAAAAATTGTGCTGTACTTAGAAAAATTTTAAGTTCTGCCTGCCTTTGCTGTTTCCCACCTATGCTGTCTCTGACTGATAACGCCAAGAGCTGTATCTGGATGTATCTAGACAACCTAAGGAAGAAACCGCCCTGTGAAAGTTTTTGCTGTCCCTAAGTGATTAACTCGCTTCTTTCAGCTTCTGTTATCAGCTTGCACTAGGCCTCCCAGAGCAGTTTCCAGGGCGCCCTTCAGCTGTTTCAAGAACTCCCACATGACCCGCGCTTTTTCCCTGGCTTTGTTTAAACCGACCAATTACCTTGCTTCTCGCTTCTGTACCCGCGCTTTTTGCTATAAAACAAGCTCAAAAACTCTGCTCGGGGCGCGCCAGTCCACCGAGAGACTGAGCCGCCCGGGTACCCGTGTATTCAATAAAACCTCTTGCTAATTGCATCCGAAGCCGTGGTCTCGTTGTTCCTTGGGAGGGTCTCTCCTGACTGAGTGATTGCCCAAATCAGGCGTCTCTCACTTCATTCATTTAAAAACCACTTATTGTGGGAATTAAGCTCAGATTTTAGTGGACCAAAGCTTAAAAGAACATGTCACTAGGACGTACAAAGCCTTGTGAGAAAAATGACTCAAATAAAATGAGGCTGTAAAAATGTTAAGCGTAGAAAGGTGAGTACTTTGAATATTATGTTCAGAGTGAAAAATTCTCTCAGCAAGTGTTGACTTTGCTTTTTTCCTGGGAGAGGATGGGGTTTTGCTACAGTTTGGGTTAGACCCTCTAGGGTCACCTGGGGACCTGCGTTTGTGCATGGTGCACCTGTTCCAGCTCTCTGGGGGAAACTCTGCCTCAGCTGTATTTCTGTGTCCTTTGGTAAACAAGTTGAAGACCTAATAAAAACCCACAGGGTGCTATGTGTGTGGTCTTTCCCCACCAGTCTGCTGGCTACAAAACAGCATGATCACAATTATGTAAAAATACATATATAGAGAAAAAACACTGGAAGAAGATTATACTCAAATGCTAACTGTAGATATTTTTGGATGGTGGAATTATAAAAATCAAGTATTTTCAAACTTTTCTGTATTTTCAAATTTTTTTTAAAACCTATAGAACGTATATTACCTTTTCAAGTATACTTAATTGTGAAAGATGGTTCTATTAATGTATTTCGGCATTTAGCTTGCTAGTATTTTACGTAGGAGTTGGGGGGGGTCTATATTCACGGGGAACTTGATATATATTTATATTTATATATTTTACATACTGAGGGAGATTTTTGGCAGGGTTTGTATCATGATAGTTTTAGCTTAGAATAAATTGGATAGTGTTTCACGTTTTCATAGTGTTCTGGGAAAGTTTATACAGTATGAGAATTATCTGTCCCTTGAAAGTTTAAAAGAATTTACCACCAGTAGAACCAACTAATCCTAGAACCATGTAGAATGAAACAATTGAACTGAAAAATTCAATAACCAATACATCTTCTACAATTTATGCCTTAATTATTGCTCCTTTCTTCTTTTGCAAATTTTTTTAATTTATATTTTTCCCCCAAAAATCCTATTTAATTTATATTTTCAAGTTTATTATCTCAAAATTTATATAATATTCTCTTAAAATAAAAAAAAACAACACTGTGTCTATACCATCACCTACTTCATTCCAAATTTTGTTTTCTCTTCCCTTTTTCTTCATTATGCTTGCCAATAGTTTGTCTGTTTTATTTTATTTTCAAAGAAACAGCTCTTGGTCTATATAATCATTCTAGATGGCTTTGTTTCCTTCCACATATTTCAGGTTTATTTCATGATACTTTTACAAACTTCTTGAGTTGAAGGCTCACTTCAGCTGTTTTTATTCTCTCTTAACAATGGAAGCGTTTGGGACCATCACTGTGCCTCTGAGGACTCCTATGGTTGCAAGTGATCATCCTTACGCTGTTTTTACTTTCTCTACTTTCTGAATAGACTGTTGAAGTAGTTTTTAAATCCTGCTTTGATCAACTAGCTATTGAAAAGATTGCTTTTCAGTACAAGATGTCATTTAAGAGGGACAAACATTATCTTAGATCCAAAAACAAACAGCATATGGGGAAACTGTGACTTCAGCCTGAAGGGGAACCTGAGAGCTCTAAGATGATATGTAAAGGAGAGGAGGAGGCGCAGGCAGCACAGGGCATGTGATGGGAACTTAGGAGAGGGCTGGAAGCAGGGAATGGCCTGGGGAAGGAATTAAAGCCATAAAGAAGACTTATGCAGCACTGGATATATCCCACAGGGCCCCCAAACCTTCTGCGGGCCTCAGGGAAGGATAAAAGTCAACAGAACCTGCCACATTTAGCAGGAGAGAAATTCAGTAATATCGGAGGTCCATCAACTTGGACATAAATTACGCCTCACATTTCACTGCTGATGCTATTGTAGCATCTGGAATTCTTTAGCTATAAACCAGACAATCCAGAGATCCTCCTGACCTGCCAGTTGGGCATTTTACATAGTCCTATTATGGAATGAGAAGCTAATGTCTAAATTCTAGTTTAAGAAGAGCTTTGGGACACAAGGCTTGGTCACCA
Source organism: Cynocephalus volans (assembly GCF_027409185.1). Taxonomy (NCBI): domain Eukaryota; kingdom Metazoa; phylum Chordata; class Mammalia; order Dermoptera; family Cynocephalidae; genus Cynocephalus; species Cynocephalus volans. The sequence goes on along the minus strand of NC_084473.1, from coordinate 95,001,388 downwards.
GTTTCAGACACCAGAGAGTACAGATATCACTTGTCATTCCTCGGGTTTCTACCCCTTTATGACATCAAATATCATAGGTGACAATAAGCCATTAATTCTTAACCAGCTGTCTGATGTCTGCTCTTCTAGCTTAGACGTGTGCCACGTCTTGGGGAGTCTGCTCCAACAGCGCCAAAATATTTTTGGGTTTGGGATTCCTGAGTTTACAGAATTATCTCTGACTAATGATATTTGCTAAGGAATATACATTGTTTTCTTATGAGGTCTGTTTTGGATTTATCAGCTTTTCTTTTTAGGATATAAAGAATATTCTCTTCCAGATGGACCAAGACAATGGGTTGGAGCTCTGCGTCATATTTAAAACAAAGCTTTACTTTCTGTTGCATAAAAACTCACATGTGGCCCAACCAAGGAGAAAGGCATTTCTCAAATAAAGGAAAAATACAACAATGTTCAAACACTCATTGGTTCCCAAATATTCCTGGGCTTGTTGATAGTTTTTCTCTGTTTCTAACATAATATAATATTTTATTTATTTATTTAATAATAAAGGCCCATCAGGGAACAGTCTCCACGCAGCCATTTTCTCTGGACCAGAATCTTTGAGGTGGAGACCTCTGGTCCCTCCTTCAGATGGAAGGGTTCTTGGGGATCTCTAAATTTCACTGGGAAGCAGAGAAACCGCTCCATATCTTGCTTGTATCATAGACACGACTTAAGCTGGAAGTCCTGAGGGGTGAGGGCCTGGAGGACATTGGGCCTATCCCCCTGTAGAATGCTTCTCTGAAAGCCCTGTGCTGGTCTGGCCAGGCCACCTCTGCCCCGCACAGCCACACAAGACTGGTGTGCCGCTGCCTTTCCATCCTGCCCTGGGCACTGTCTGAGACACTGTGCCAAGAAGCAGCTGTCTTCTGGTGACACAAACTTGCCACCTTTGCATTCAGGTGGGTGGTACCACTAATGACACTGAGTTGAAAGCCCTTCTTGGCCCAGGAAGCACCTCAAGCTGGGAATTCAATGTCCTTTCTTGACACCTGGGATGGCAGTTGTGATGTGCTCTGAACTCCACCATCAGAAAGTTGCGAAGAACCCCTCAGACAACTACTCTCCGGCAGAGCATGCTAAAACAGGGATTGAGGTGATGGCCGTCTGGGGGAGTGTGGGGAGCCAGGAGCTGAGTTGATTGATGGGCAGGGGTCTGTGCTAGGTGCTGGGGGTGGTTCATGCTCCAGTTGCCAGAGCGAGCTGGTCTCTCCAGATGAGCAAGCTCAGCAGTGTTTCATTGACCTGGTCACAAGATGAACACGGCCCTGTGACTTCTCCTACATGTTTGTCCCTGACCTTGTGGCTGCTGGATGTGGGCAGGGAACCTGCCCACTGGACTGCTTTTTAGCCACCTGGTCTACAATGAAATGCTGAGAGATCCTGGGCTATATAATAATTTACAGCTACTCTGAGCTTCTTTCTCACCCTGTCCTCAGGGGCTAGATCCCCAGCAACTGCTTTTAGAGGTGAAATCATGTTGAGGGAACATCTGTGAGACCTACTGCACCTGTTGAGGTCCATGCTTCAGTATAACGACCCTGGAAGAGAGAGAGTCTACTGGGAGGAGCACCTCTTATTCATTGAAGCAATTGCAACATTTTAGAGCAATAACCCATTAGAGATCCCACCACCTATGTACTTATTTATAGTTCTTAAATTTATGTATGGATATTTTCAGTTAGGGAAATTGACAGTGCCTTGAGACAGTGCAGTCCCAACTTCTGCCCTCATGGGAACTCTATAATCCGTGTGGCAATAAAAATTTACCTGAACTCATGACTACTTAAAAAAAAAAAAAAACTTCATTGAGGTATAATTTACATACTACACAATTTGCTTATTTAAAGTTCATAAATTCAATGTTTTTTAGTATATTCACAGAGTTGTGCAGCCACCACCACAATCTAATTTTAGAATATTTTTGTCCCCCTTGAAAGAAACTGTGTGTCCATTACCAGTCAATCACCGTTCCTCCCACTCCAAGTTCCCCTTGCCCGAAGCCCTAAGCAACCACTAATCTACTTTCTGTTGCTATAAATTTACCTATTCTGGACCTTTCATACAGATGGAATCACACAGTATGTGGTCTTTTGTGCCTGGCTTCTTTCTCTTAACCAGATGGTTTCAAGGGTCTCCATATTGCAGCATGTATCAGTGCTTTATTTCTTTTTGTGGTTGAATAACACTCCGTTGCATGGCTATACCACATTTTGTTTATCTATTCATCAGCTGATGGACATTGGGTTGTTTCCATTTTGGGGTCATTATAAGTAATGCTGCTATGAACATTCATGTACAAGTTTTGTGTGAACAAAGATTTTCATTTCTCTTGCAGTGAAATTGCCGGGCCCTATGGTAATTCTGTGTTTAACCTTTGGAGGATCTGCAAGACTTTTCAAAGCACGTGTGTCATTTTTATTCCCACCAGGAGTGTATGAGGGTTCTCATTTCTCCACACGCTTGTCAACACTTGTTATTTTCCATTTTTAAAATTATGGCCATCCTAGTGGCTGTGAGGTGTTGTCTCATTGTGGTTTTGATTTGCATTTCCTCGGTGACTAATGACATTAAGCATCTTTTCATGTGCTTATGAACCATTTGTATATCTTGTTTGGAGAATGTCTATTCTAATGCTTTGGCCTTTTAAAAAGTTTTATTATTGAGTTGTAATAGTTCTTTATATATTCTGAATACAAGCCCCTTATCAGATTACAATTTGTAAATATTTGGTCTGTGGGTTGTCTTTTCACTTTAGCAGAAACATTTTAAGGTTTTTTTTTTTTTTGTGACCTGTAAGGGGATTGTAACCCTTGGCTTGGTGTTGCCCTTACCGCGCTCAGCCAGTGAGCACACCAGCCATCCCTATATAGGATCCGAACCCGCGGCCTCGGTGCTCCCAGCGCCGCTGTGCTCCCAGCACCGCACTCTCTCGAGTGAGCCACGGGGCCGGCCCCATTTTAAGTTTTGATGTAGTTCAAATTAATCTATTTTTTCTTTTGTCACTTGTTGTTACATATGTTTAATAGTAATGGATGGATACTTCAATCTATATGGTTCTTTACATTTTTTCAAAGCATTTTCTTTTCAAGTCCCCCTTCTGATCCTCACAATAAACCCATGAAGAAGGAAAGACAGCTGTAGTTATGCCTGCTTTATAGAAGGCAAAGCAGAGAGGTTCAGTGACCTACTCAAGACTGCACGCCGTGTTAGTGCAGGACTCCACTAGATCTTGGGCTCCTAAACTACCCCGTGTTCTCTGTGGAGTGAAACTTTCCCAGCAAGCGGGGTAAATTGACATTCTTTCCGGCTCCAATCAAGCACAGTTAGATAATTTCCTCATGTAAGGCAGGATATGCATAGGCTTTAGAATCACACAGACTTGGACAGTTTATCTCCTCTGCTTGCTGGCTGTATGACCCTGAGGAAGTTACTTATCCTCTCTGAACAGCAGTTGCCTCATTGGTATTAAAGGGGTAATAACAGTGCCAACCTCATAGGGTTTCTAGGTGGACTGAAGGAGAAAATGTTCTTTATGTTCTTAGCACAGTGCCTAGCATATAGCAAGTGCTTAATAAACAGTTAACATTGTCCTTTAATTTTTAATAACTGTAATACTTCTTCCAATATGGTAGCCTAACCAACTATGAATTCCTCAAATTTTTCTATATTCTTAACTCACATTACCCATCTGATCATTTCACAGAATTATAAAACGTTTGTTCAGGAAGGAACCTGAAAGATCAGCTGATCCCTCTCCCCAGAAAAGAAATAGGGTGTGGTGACTCCAAGGTCACATGGCAAATAGGCCTTCTAACATGATCTCTCAGAAATCTCTGTGTCCATAAGCCTAGCTGCTTTAGTGCAAAGCTGCAGACAGTTCCGATCTTGAACAAGGTCAAAGGAAGCTCCCAAGAGAGGCTGGAAGGGCCCAGAGAGAGGGCAGCTCTGGAACCATGCTTGGCTCCTGAAAACACTCCTCCTGACCTGACCTCTGTCTGAACAAACATTTCTCTCCTGGGTTTAAAGCAAATAAAGTGAGCCTTGAATGTCAGCAGCATGTGGTTTTTCATTTGCATCTCACCAAGGAACACAAGACTTAAGGACGATGAGAGAAAGGGATTTTTATGGAAACCAAATTAAAGCATCTGAGACACAGACCTGTGGCTGTAGCAGCTCAAGCTGTGATCTTGTTAGCTGTCATAAACTAAGCTGGGTTTGTTCCTTGGATAAGGACTTTCAGGGCAAACGTGTAAAATATTATTCAGGTGTTTCTGCAGGGAGAGCTGCTCATCAGGGCCTTTTCAAAGCTCTGTAACAGAGCAGAGTCACAGACTGTGTCTGGCCACAGGGAACAGGGACCACAACTAAGATAAGTAAAAACACAATAAGGACATACATAACATAATCAGAAACCCCAAGGTGGGGCGATTCCAGGATTGGTTAATTCCAAGGCTCAGTGGCCTCATCAAGGACCCAGGCTCTTTCCATCTCTTCTCACTGCTGTCCTTGGCTTGTCTTTAGGCTGACTCTCCTCACAGTCACCACACAGAGGTGACAGTGTCCAGAGAAAGGGATATTACTGTCTGGTTTCCCTTGGTAAGCAGATCACCCCTCCTGTTTCACTGGCTTGAATTTGACCACATGCCCATGACTAAACCAGTTCCATAGTGTAAGGTAAATGCTGGACATAGACCTATTTCCCCCTCCCCATGCATACCAGAGCTTCCCCTCCCTGCTGGGAAACTACCCCCTGGTCAAGGTAGTCACCCAAGGAAAGGCACATCTCCTTTAAGACAAATGGAGAACTGTAGGAAGCAGGAGCCCTGAGTAAATTAATTAGCATGTAAATGGAGTTAGTACACTGATGTTAACTACTCTCGCGCCAGGGGGGTAACTAATAAGTTAACTTATCTACTCAGCCAGATCTCCTGTGAGCTGAGTCCGGTGAGGGTCTACACTTAAGCATGCGAATGATTTACACCTCTCCTTTGATCTGTTCACCACTGACTGTTGCAGGTACCCCGTGGCAGTGCGGATTTCTAGCTGACCAGCCGCCATCAGCACCTCCTGTTAAGTCTAATAAACCGATGTCTCTACCTTTTGCAATACTGGGTGAGTTTCTTTGCAACAGGCGAACATTACTTGGGTGCCCTTTCAGATTTGGGGCTCCCGTGATACATATAGCAAGGGAAATAAGTAACAGTGGCTTAGACCAATTAATAGTCACCCCTTAGCACTGGAGAGTGACCAATTTCCTCTCAAGAGCCTGGCCACTCGCCATAGGGTGAACTCAAAAGGAGCTCTCTTTGTAAGGAAGTGATGGCTGGCTCCTTGCACAGGCAGGTGATGGTGTCTTCCTCATACAGTAAGCCTGCTCTGTGAATGAGACCTTGGGCATGCAAGATGAGCTGAATTAGCCAGATAGCTGCTATGTGACCACCAGGTGAGCTTGATAGGTCCTCCCAGCTAAGATTAAGGGAGAGAGCCTTTCAGCCTAGGAATCCACACGCCTGGGTTCTGGTCACAGCTGTGCCAATAACTGCTGTGGGTCTCAACCTCATCTAGTAACAGCTGAGCTTGGACTAGATAATTCCTAAGGTTCCTCTCGCTTTTAATGTCCTTTGCTAAATCTGTAGTTAATTAAAAAACAACAAAAACACAACAAAACCCAATGACTCTCCTTTTAGTTACTTATCCCTAGAGATGCCCAATACTAGAATTTCTAACTAGAAGCTATACTGATGTCCATTTTAATTCTTTTCCTTTCCCCCATCAGGCTGATGAGCAGTGGGGAGGCCAGGAAAAGACCAGAGCACACTGGAGCCAGAGTCATGGATGGTGACTACCTATGGTTACTCTAGCGGACTATAACATGCTGCCTGTGTTTTCTTCCTGCATTTTCACATAGGACTACTGTGTAACACTTCAGCATATGCCAAATTCTGGCTTTACCTCTAGGAGTCTAGCTAATCACAGACATTCCATTGACAACTAAGTACTGAACCTCTGATACACCAGGGGCTGGGTTGTGGGTGAAGATTTCTTATCTTGCTGTTTATAAAGTGACTTCAAGGAATCTGCCTGCAGCCAGTTCCACCCAGAGCGCTTCTGATTTTGGTTTTAGATCTGTGAGGGCTTTTCTGCCATCAAGAATTTAAGACAACCTATGGAATGGGAGAAAATATTTGCAAACTATATATCAGACAAGGGATTAATATCCAGAATATATAAAGAACTTAAACAACTCTACAGTAAAAAACCAAATAATCCAATTAAAAAATGGGCAAAGGAAATGAATAGACAGTTTTCAAAGGAAGACATACAAATGGCCTACTGGTACAAGAAAAAATGCTCAACATCACTAGTCATCAGAGAAATGCAAATCAAAACCACATTGAGATACCATCTCACCCCAGTTAGACTGGCCATTATTTAAAAGACCAAGAATAACAACATGCTGGCAAGGATGCAGGGAAAGGGCAATTGTTCTAACTGTTGATGGGACTGTAAATTCGTGCAGCCATTATGGAAAACAGTATGGAGGTTCCTCAAGCAACTACATTTAGAACTACCATATGATCCAGCAATTCCACTACTGGGCATATAATATATCCAAAGGAATGGAAATGGTCAGGTTGAAGGGATACTTGCACTCCCCATGTTCACCACAGCTCTGTTTACAATAGCCAAGACATGGAACTAACCTAAGTGTTCACTGATGGACAACTGGATAAGGAATATGTGGTATATACACAAAATGGAATACTACTCAGCCATAAAAAAGAACGAAATTCTGCCATTTGTAGCAACATGGGTGAACTTAGAGAAAATTATGTTAAGTGAAATAAGCCAGGTACAGAAAGAGAAATAGCACGCAGTTAAAAGTGAGAACATGTGGTAAGAAAGAAGGAAAGGAACGAAAGAAAGGCAAGACCAAAACAATATGTTGAACCTTCAGAAGGGGAAAACAAACCTAGGGATACTGGAGATGGGGGGGAGCTGGGGTGAGGGGGAGGTTTGGGGAGGGATAGGTTGGGTAAAGGGCATAAAGAAAAATCATGATTTGTAATAATATTATGCTTATAATACATAATAATAATGATAAACAGAATTTCTGTGGTCCCTGCCTTGCACTGCTGCTTTGTACTCGCTATGTGCCTGGCACTGCTCTGTCTGTGCTGCGCAGGAAGCTCAAGGTCCATCCACGTCCTCCTAGGCGGAGGGCCTAGAATAATGTTTGAGAGAAGACAGTGTTAAATTCTATGAGAAAATTCTTAGTCTTAATTCCTAGTCCTGAGAGTTTAGAGACCACGGGGAAGGATAAGGGATGCGGTTTTCAGGAAGGAGTCCCTGGAGGAAGCAAGACCTCAGTGTGGCCTGAAACAGCAAGTGGGATTCAGCCAGGATGACAGAGAAGGGGCAAGATCCGGGCAAAGGGTCTGGAATAATGGGCGGCTTGGAGACCAGGATTCAGTAACCAGGCTCAGGCCAGGGGGTGGCACCATGTATCTTTCCTTCCATTTTTAGTGCCCAGCACTAAGTAGCCTTTCTCTTTAGAGATATGGGTGATGATGAAGAGAGTGAAAACATAGATTGGGATGGACTGGTTTCCTACATCATGTGCAGCTGAAACTCCACAGGCAAATCCATGTAATTTAATAAGATTATACCGAGTGCAATGCTCTGGGAAAAACATAAGAGCAGGGGTCTCCAGCCCTTGTTCAGTGCAGTCACTGCTGGAGTGGAGGAGAAAGGAGTCCAGAGGAGGGGGTTCTCCTCCAACCACCCTGGCTCACTGTGCACGCACCCAGCAGGGGACACTCAGGGAGGTGCTCCTGATGGAAATGACAGACACATGCAGAAGGTGACAATGTGCCGAACCTGTGAGGGGGGAATGACCACGAGGACATTCTATTCAAGGGAAGGAACATTAGAGCCAGGACTTTGCTTCTCTTTCAGGTTTGCTGAAACTAGAAAGGTTGTTTTATGGGCAGGCTGAGCAAAGAGGGATAAAGAAAGAAAGGGGATGTGGTAAGAGAAAGGAGCGGGGAATGAAATAAACTAGAATGTGGTCAATACAATTTTATTTGCTTTATTATTCCTGCGTATGGTGCCAATAAGTCTGGGTTCTGTGACTCCCAGCCCCAGCATCACAGAGAATGCAAGCAATCCCGCTCTCAGAAATGAGCTGCCCGCTGGAAGGAAAGGTCACCATGCGGACAGGTCAATAAAACTCTCCTCCCAGCCCAGCCTGATCAGACAGATGCCTCCCAGCAGAGTCCGGATGGCCCTGCATCAGGGCTGAGGGACAGGCCAGGCCTGCAGGGCTGCAACCCGTACTCTCCTGAACACCCAGCATGGGGTCGGGATGTGTAGTCAGGCCCCGCCTGGCATAGGGCAAAGGACGACTCAGACAAGCACTGAAGATGGTCTCTGCCGACAGGGAGCGCCCGGGGAAGCTTTGGTTCATCTGTTTGATCAGAATTACTCTGCTTCTAACAAAGGGAGTCTCACTTTTTTCCAATGAAGAACAGATGAGTTTGAAAGTTCCTAGACCTTCAGTGTCCTGGGAGGGAGTGAGGACAGGAGGAAGGCAGTCAGACCTCAGAGCACACCTGGGAGCGTAAGCCTCATTCAATAATGCCAAGGAGCAGAATGCATCTGGGACCTCAGGGTATCACAGGAGAGACAGATTTTAAAGAAACACTCCATTAGGATTTTAAAACCTTAAAAGACAGGTCTTTCCCAGTGACAAATAAGGGCAGTGACCGGCTTCCCCATCCCCAGAGCCGGGACCTGCCACACCATTCACGGGGCCCAGTGAGAAATGCAAATGTGAGTCCTCGTTCACACAGCAGGACAAAAGTGCTGTTGCACGTACTGAAACATAAAAGTTCTTCCTTTCTTCCCCAGTCTCTCAATTTTATTTGCTATTTAGTGTTGTGCTCTCTGGGCAGTGGGATACTCATGGGGCACGTGTGGCCCCTCGCAGCACCAGGGGGCCTCACCCTGCAACTCAGCACATGCATGGGGCCCACTAGCTGCTGGTTCCCTTCCCGCTAGCCCAGGGTGGATGAGTGGTGCCCCGGCTAGGGGATAGTGAAGTCGAGCCAGGCATCTCCACATCCTACAGGCCCACCTGACCCAGGAGGAGAGGCGACTTCCAAGGTCTCTGAACTGGGCATCTGGATCAGGGTGGGGGAGAGGCTTGTTCCCCCTCCCCAGGTGCCCACCGGATTACCAGTTTGGGGCAAAACACTGCAGCCTTGCAGTGACAGATGGCAAGCAGTAGCTGTGGGGCTTGAAACGGGGAAGGCTGGGTGGGGCTGGGGCACCAGAATGCCTCATGTGCTTAGGCTCCAAGGCCTGGCACATGCTCCATTGTCCCATTGGACTTCCTTACAAAACACAAATTCAAGGACAAAGTGATTAAGTATTTCAAGATGCAATCACAGAGCATTAAACCACGTGGGGGGCCTCTGAGCACAGGTCACTGGTCACGCCTGGAGCTGTGCGTTTCTTCTACCTCGTCCTCCTCTAAAAGAAAATGCCCAGTGCACAGGCTGTGGGACCACAGCCTGCTGAGGAGGCCCTGTCCGGCCGTAGTCTGCCCAGCTCCCTATCTGCCTCAATTCCCCAGTTGCTCACTAATATAAAGGTGGGAGAAAATTTCCCAGACTATCTCCAGGTAACCAAGGTGGTGACAGTTTTGAAAGCTCAACAAAGGCTCTGTGGAGACAGGATTTTAAATAAGTTGGAGTCCCATGTAATTAGTTTTGAATGAAAATTACCACTTCGGTAATTGCTTTTATATTGTACTATTTACTACCATTGCCATTGTGTAACTTATCTCATTAATTACTGTTGGAAAAAGTTAGTCAATGAATAATTAATATGATGTGATAACCAAGGGAGCAATAGTACTTAAGAATCAGAGCTTCAAAGAAAATGTCACCCACCACAGCCCTGTTAAGGACAGCCTTGCAGCCCGAGGGCCACAGGCTAGGAGGTGAGGCCCTCCGCCCATCACCTGCTGTTGTTAGAAGTCAAGAGAAGTATCTCTTTAGCCTCATCACCAATGTAAAAGCAGGTGAGCAATTCTCCTCAGTGGCAGCAAGAAAAAACTTCCACTTTATCAAAACAGGCAGTCCTTGACACACGTAACTCAGCAAAAATACAAATGAGATACAGCACCAAACGGTCAGCATGGAGCACGGAGCTGGGGCAGCAGCCCATGCCTCGTAGAGAGTGGCAGCCTGATGTTCTCCATTCCCCACGTATGGTGGGAGGGGAGGGACCAGGAGCTCAGCCAGATGCCACCAACCCCCCACCTGGACTTCCAGATGGGCCCATCCCTTGCAGCCAGTAGGACACACGCCACACACACAAGACACACACTCACGTAGAAAATCAAGAGGAAGGGCTGTGCACTGCTCCAGCTGGGAGTGAGACGCTTATTCTACTGTTTGAAAAGAGAGAAAACTAGTTTTCAAGGAAGCTCTCTTGAAGAGTGAGACAGAACTTTGATTTGAGTTGTATACACAGTTTGTACACAGATGGACGCTCAAGATCTTGATATTTTCTTAGGGAATTTCCAACGAAGATCAAATACTTTCATAGAATATTTTTTCTTAATGGTCTTTCAATCAAAGTATGGTTTGTGCAGCATGGCTAGATAAAATACAGGACACCCAGTGAAATCTGAATTTCAGTGAACAATGAACATTTCGCAATATCGGGGACATATGAAGGTACTTCTGCTACAGAATTGTTCATTATTTCTGGATTCTTGTTTGCTAAATCTGGTGACCTAAGGTTCGTGATCTTTCTTATCCATCCAATGCAAAAGCCTGTGGTGCCCAGCACACAGGAGGCACTTCTGGAGTGTCTGTGGACGAATTACATAAGGAAGGTGGGAAACACCTGGAAACAGCATTAAGTGACATGCGGGAGATTTCCTGCTTGAGATTTTTACAAGTGTCTTCCGGTTGTATGACAGGATCCTAGATGGAATGACAGGATTAATTACAATTAATCACAGAGCGGGAAGTCTGGGGACTTGGGAATTCGTATTTCAGGGTGCTGAAGCCATGTTTTAAAAGCAATGTAATGCAACAGACACTGTGATGGAAGAACAGAAGATAAGTAAAGTGGGCATAAAATATCATCTGAGTCTATTTCAAAGCCACAAAATGCAGGGTTAAAATATTTCCCTTTAGAGCTTTTGAACGGGTTGAAAGGGATGAAACGGGAGCCTTATGTAACCACTTTTCCAGTGAAATGAAACCTGTTTACTTTGTGGTGACTGAAACACCTCCGGCTAGTTTAGAATTCTACAGTGGCCCTCTGAAGAGACTAGAATTTCTGTAAAAAAAAAAAAAATGCACCCATTGCATTCCAGAGCAGGTGCAGAGAATGTGGTTACCGAAGGGTCGTGAGTACAGCTCCAACCATCCTAACCTGTGTCTGCTGCACTTGGACAACAAAACACTAGATGTTATTTTATTCAACAGAACATGCTTGGCAATGCTCTTTTTGTGGTGTTTTATGGAAGGAAAGCAGTACCTGCAAACCTAGGGTCTATTTCCCAAGCATACATTCGTTGTTGCATCTAGTTTTACTCTTATACAACATAAAAAGGTAAAAGTTCATTTGGAAAGCAATTCTTTTGACCATATTATTTAGACTTTTCTATTGCACTGAATGTAGGTTATCTTTCTTAGAACAAGTAAGCAGGATGTTGTCTTTGTCTGCTTGGGCTGCTCTAACAAAATACCAGAGACTGAGTGGCTTAAACAACATTTACTTCTCATAGTTCTGAAGATCAAGGTGCCAGCAGATTCAGTTCTTGGTGAGGGCCACTTCCTGGCATGCAGATGACCTCTTCTCTGTGCATGCTTAGAAAGAGAGCACTCTGGTGTCTCTTGCTCTTCTTATAAAGATGCTTTTCCCATTATGGGAGCTCTACCCTCATGACTTAATTACCTCCCAAAGGCTCAAACTCCTAATAACATCACATTGGGGATCAGGGCTTCAATGTCTAAATTTGGGGTGAATACATTCAGTCCGTAACAGATGCAGAGATAGATAAGGCTATGTGTACCAAGTTTCACTACAGACTTGCTTTGCGGGCTGCTCACGGGTGCAAGTGGCCTAACAGCTGAGAAATGCAACCACCACGGGGGGAAGAGCTCACGAAGACCCACACTTCTTTTAGGAGCTTTGCCTCCACCAGGGCTTTAGCATTAAAACTTCTAGCAGATGATCATTAGAAAGCTCATTTCTGAAAGCTCAGAAAGCCAGAGGTCAAGACAACACTGGAACCACAATGGGGATGAATCGCATGAAACTTGCAAAGAGGAAGGTTAACACAAATGTTAAATACTAACTAAAGCAGTGGCTGTGGTGTTAGAAAACATAAAATAGTCTATAATAGCTATCGTAGAAATAAAGAGAAGACCAGGACACAGTCTTCACTGGCCCCTCAAGAGGAGGAGATTAGGCCAGGTTAGGAAGGATTTCAATCCGGGGAGAACTCACAGAGGTGCCTTCACACAGTTGGATACAGCAAAGGGGCCAAAGCTTGGAGGAAAGAGAGAGGCCTGGTGTGTCTTGGGCTTACTTCATGGAGTGCTGACCCTGTAGAGAACACAGGGTTTCAAAGGGGACGGTGGGGTTGAGATGGAGAAGTACATTTAAATCCTGAAGACAGGGAAATACTGCAGGCTGTGGCAGGGAATCTGGCCGAGCAGGACACGGAAGAGGGTTCAGGGCAGCTGGACTGGCTTGGGGAGGGCCCTGGGTCCTAAGAGTGCCTGGACATGCGAGGCTCCCCCTCGGCCTCCGAAGTCCTGGGGCTCACACTCCAGACACTGCGATGTGCCCTTCTTTCCCAGAGAGCCTCAGCTCCAAGTCAGTGAATGGAATAAGTTGGGTTTCTCTTCATGGGTGGCCTGTTTCTTGGGTGAACCTATGATGGCCCCCAAGCCAAACAAGGTCTTTTTTTTTTATTGTGTTTTTTTTCAATTTTATTTATATTTATTTTTGTGGGGTACAGTGTCCAAACAATGTCCTTTATACTTGTCCCCATCTGCCAAAGAACCCCATGATAGGTTCTTTGTGGTAAAATACACACGACATAAAATTGACCATCTTAACCACTTTAAGTGTACAGGTCAGTAGTGTTGAATGCATTCACGTTGCTGTGCAGCCAATCTCCAGATCTGTTTTCATGTTCCCAAACTGAAACTCCCTGCCCATTAGAAACTGCCCATCCCCCCTGACCCCAGGCCCTGGCAACCACCATTCCACTTTCTGCCTCTATGAATTGGACCTCACATAAGTGGAATCACATAGTATTTGTCCTTTTGTGACTGTCTTATTTCACCTAGCGTAATGTCCTCAAGGTTCATCTATGTTGCAGCATGTGTCAGAATTTCCTTCTTTCTCAAGGCTAAATAATTTTCTGTTGTCTGTATGTACCAATTGCATTTATTCATTCGTTTGTTGATGGACACTTGGGTTGCTTCTACCTTTTGGCTGTTGTGAATGCTGCTACGAACTGTGTGTCCAAGTATCTGTCCAAGTCTCTTTCAGTTCTTTTGGGTGTACACCTAGAAAGTGGAATTGCTGGATCACATGGTAATTCTATTTTTAATTTTTTGAGGAATCACCGTACCGTTTTCCATAGGGGCTTAATCATTTTACCTCCTCACCAGCAATGCACAAGGGTTCCAGTTTCTCCACACCCTTGCCAACACGTTATTTATTGTTTTTAAGTAGCCATCCTCATGGGTGTGATGTCTCACTGTCATTTAAACCAGGACACTTTTAAGAGTGAAGGAGACACTACCCACAATTGCGCTGGGGCATGGGAATAGATTGGGGTGCATGGGGACTGTGGTCATACTCAGTCTGGGGAATCACATGGGAAATGCTGCTACTGTGGTCTTCTCAGATCTACTGGGGCTGGGGACGGAAGCCCAGAATGCCAGGATTCATTGAAGCAGCACAGCAGGCTTCTGAGGGGGCCCAGGTGCTGAGTATAACCTATCCAGCTACCTGTTGGCTTAAATTTTCCTAGTTACTCACTAATTAAAGGTGGAAGAAAATTTCCCAGACTATCTCCAGGAAACGAAGGTGGTAAGTTTTGGAAGCTCAAAGAAGGCTCTGTAGAGACAGGATTTTAAATAAGTTGGAGTCCCAAGTAATCAAAATAATTTTGAATTAAAATTGCCACTGCTAGGGGCCAACCCGTGGCTCATGTGGGAGAGTGTGGTGCTCATAACACCAAGGCCACGGGTTCAGATCCCTATATAGGGATGGCCAGTTAGCTCACTTGGGAGAGTGTGGTGCTAACAACACCAAGCCAAGGGTTAAGATCTCCTTACCGGTCATCTTTTAAGAAAATAAAAAAGTAAAAAATAAAATTGCCACTTCTGTAATTACTTTTATGATATTTACTGCGATCGCTATCACATACTTCATCACATGAGTTACCATCAGAGAAAAGTTGCCAGCCATCCCTTGGTTGGGGGTAAAGAGTTAAGTGCAGAGAAGGGCGTAGGGTCTTTGACTTCACCCTTTGCCACTCAATCATTCATAGGCTGACAGCTATTTAAGCTGCTTTCTTTTTTTTTTAGTAGCAACTGTACTACTAAGAGATATGTATTGTTTGTGGTCAGCTTTTTGTTTTACATAGCTCTTTCCCAAAAATAATTTCCTAAGGCCTGACAACACCGCTGTGAGGTGAACAGAGGTGGGTATTACTCTCTCTGCTTCACAAATGAGAAAGCAGACTCAGAGCCGTCGGTCAGTCACTGTCCAGGCTGTGCACCAGGCACGCACAGGGTGCTGAGATGTGATAGGCACGGGTGGAGCCTGTCGTTCGCGGAAGGCAGGAAATGAAACAGCTCACTGCAGCCGTGATGAGTGTCACCAAGAGGCAGGCGCAGGGTGTAATGTGGACAGATGGTGAAGGGAGGAGGCCCTACAGGGCCTAGATGTGTAGGTTGTGACCTAAAGTAGGGGTAGACGTTGGCCAGGTAAGCTGGAGGGGAGGAGATGAAGGGAGTCGGGGAAGGAAACTTCTCCAGGCAGAAGGAATGGCATGTGCATGCTCAGGTGTGGGAGAATAAAAACTTCTGTGCCCCAAGTCATAAAATGAGTCTGCAGAGACAGGGCTTGAAGGGGACCTGGAAAGTCATGTTGACTGCGCCCCTACTGTGACAGGCCTCCTGACATCCAGAGAATCTGTGTGGTCCCCTCTGCCCTGGAGCTTTGCTTGACCTCACTGAGGCAAGGAAGCTGGCACAACTGACAGCTGGGCCCAAAGCAGCAACGGATGGGCAGCTCTCATGTTGTACAGACTACGAGGCACAGGATTGCTTCAGAGATGGGAAGAAAATTTGGCCTGCATCTTCAAATGCCATTGAAATAGGTGATAGTTCTCCAGCCAGCTGGAAGGGAGTGAAAAAAATCTTCAAGAAATTAAGTCTTAGAAAATAACATTCATTGGCTTGGCTCTTCTCATCCCATAAACGTCTAAACGTGACCATTGCACCTTTCAAGTTCTTTTGTCATCTTCTATTTTCAGTGTGGAACACAGGAAGATGGGATGACATCCCTAGCCCCACTTCCTTGGATAGAACAGAACTAGATGAGGTGTGCTCCACCAAGCGAGCCCCCAGCAGAATCCACCCATGTGGGCAGGACATCAGAGCAGCCCTTGCCCCGTGTGCAGCGCGGCCAGCTTGTGCTGCAAGCATGACTCCAGGCAGAGCTGGCTTTTGTCCTACTTTAGGGGGAGTTGGTAGTGTAGGGAAGGGGTGAGGTCCTCAGGAACCAGCTTGGTCTGTCAGGGCCTCTCTGCCACCCACTGTCACCCATGAACCTGGGCTCCACTTGACTCTACGTCTCCCTGTGTTTATTAATCTTGGGCAAGTAACTCCATCACTCTAGGTCTCAGTTTCCTCATGTGTAAAATGGGGATAATGACACCTGTCCCAGAAGGCTGTATGGGGACAGAAAGGATGAGGGTGGGAAGCCCCCAGCACAGGGCCTCAGGCTGCAAGCACACTCCACAAAGAGGTCACATGCCTTTGTCAGAGAGGGGCAGGTTGTCATCCAGCTTTGTGGTCACCTTCCAACAACAGCAAAGGGTCACACCCACAGTCCTTTTAGAATTACATTAAATAGTTCAGTGGCAGGGGCAGTGACTCAAAGGAAATCTAGACCTCCTTTGCATAGTATCACATGACTCGCTCACACAGCAGCTGTGGTTGTTTTCCTGGACTCCTCCTAGCCTCAGGATTAGGCAGGCTGAATAGGAGTTACTGTCCCCATTTTAAGACAGGAACCGTGGCCTAAAGTGGCTCCCTGACTCACTGTCTGGGAACAGGGCAAATAGGGCCATGGGGAGGCCATGTGGGAGCTGCCAAGGCTTCAGACTCCTGGCCTGGGCTCCACTGAGGCCCCCGTCCCATTCGCCAGATTGAAGCTGGCCAGCAGGCCGACTTGGGCTGGGAAATGGAAAAAGCAGCCATGGACTTGCCCTTCACAAGCAGTTGGTTTGCTTTCAGTGTTTTAACTGAACTGACCTGTACATAATTAGTGAGCATTGCTACACTGAACGCTGCCTCTCAGATGAGGGGGTAGCACGTAGAGGGCAGCGTGAAGACTCAAACCCAAGGCCACGGCAAATTACAGAGAGGAAGCAGGGCTGAGAAATTGGCTTGGAATGTGGTGGATGGAATGGCTGTTCCCAAATGACAGGGATGTGGACGGCCCAGCTTGCTGCTGCCTAGCCAGGGGAGAAGTGGGCACTGTATTCTGCAGACCAGCTGGGGGATGTGGTGGCAGCTGGCCTGTTAGCCCTTGGCCTGGGAGCCAGCCCAGTGCAGGGAGCTGGACAGGGCCAGGAAAGTCAGGTTGCTCTAGTCAACAGGGAGCACATTAACCTTTCAACAGCAGTAGGGGAGCTCATACGGCTCCAAAATGCAGCCATCAAAGGCCAGCCAGCCTTGGGAGGGGGTCATGGGGAGGCTGCCTGGAGTGGAGGCGAGGAGGGCAGGCCCTGTGCCCAGAGTTAGCAGATAGAGAGTGGCATGCTCTGGCTGGCTCTGCAGGTTGAGACCATCCCAGGGGTAGGAAAGGAGAAAGCGGAAAGGGAGGGAGTGGGAGGGGGGTGCTGGTCTGAAAGGCTCTTAAAGCCAGAGAAAGAAGACTTCATGAGCTTTGACTAGTTTTCGTCACTAAAAGGAGATTAAAAACAGAACAAAACTAAATTGGTATCACAAATTGAACAGATTCCCATCAAAGCAGCTACGCAGTTTTTGTTTTAAAAAAGGAAAAAAAGAAACCTCCAATCTCTCTGTTGGTTTTTTTTTTTTTTGTCTTTTTCGTGACCGGCACTCAGCCAGTTAGTGCACCGGCCATTCCTATATAGGATCCGAACCCGCAGCGGGAGCGTTGCTGCGCTCCCAGCGCCGCACTCTCCTGAGTGCGCCACGGGCTCGGCCCTCTCTGTTGGTTTTAAAACCAACCACCCACCTAGCACAAAGATTTCTCTAGCTGGGCCTCTGCTTACTTTGGGCATAGACATGAGTGACAGATCTAGACAATGGTACTGGAGTGTTCAGAAACACACATACGTACCATAAATGGGCCTTTTTTTGAATCTTCCTTTTTTTTCTTTCTGTGCAGGACAGCCAGTGCTTAATTGAATCTAAGTAGTGATTCAAGAAGGTACAGTTACTTCTACTTAAGAAATATTTATTTTTTAAAAAGTGTAGATAGCAGTGACAAATATTGAAAACTATGCTAATTACACAATAATTTTTTCTCTTAATTCTGATTTTGAGATGTCGTGTGTATTGAATACATTAAAAATTTGGGGGGTGTAAATTTAAATAAAAATTAAATGAACCATGAACATCAGACACAAGTGTACCACTGTCCTTGCTCTAGAAGGGATGGCCACACAGGTGCTCACAAGGAGTGTGACATAGTGACAAAGACTTTAAGTAAAAATAATTTATAGTTCTCTGACCTAAATATTCTATCTCCAGTAACTTTATTTACTTAGCCTGAGGGGATGAGTTCCGAAGAGAGGGCACACAGCGTGGGATGATAACTGGTCAGAACTAGGAAGTGAATGTGGGGTCCTGATCATCTTGTCCCTGCATCTGGGAAGAGTCTGGTGGCCTCTGGCCTCTCCTTCCCTTCCCAGAGTGCTGTGAGCAGGAGGACTCAGATAGTGGGGATTAGCTTTGCTCCTCATGGCCATAGACGCCTGGCTACAGGAGCAGGGGAGGGATGGCAGGTTGGGCGCTGCCCAGCGTCCCCACCACAGAAGGCCAGGGTGACTTGCGGGAGTTTTCCTCCAGCGGAGAGGGAAGGGAAAATGTCCAGGCTAGAACTCTAGCGCTGCAAACCTGGGAGAGAGAGAGAGCACCGCTTCCCAGTCTGGATCTATGAGAAAGGAGCCATGCTTAAGAACTCGGAATGTGAGTATCTGCAGAGACGGACATTCATTTTTTCCTTTTATTTCATTGTAGTAAAATACATATAACACAAAATTGGCCATGTTAACCAATTTCAAGTGGACAATTCAGTGGATTAAGTACATCCATGCTGTTGTGCAGCTATCACCACTGTCATTTTTTAAATGAGGTCAAACTTTTCTAGGTTTGCCCCTGCTTGAGTCACCATCTGTTGTCAATAGGCGCATGGCAATCACGGACATTAATTGAAAGGGTTAAAACTTACTGTCACCCAGAGGCCCTTTCTGCTGTGTCCTCCTGGCCAGACACCAAGCGGCAAGTCCATATTAGTCCTCAGGTATCCCCAAACACACTAAACCAGCTTAAAGAGCAATTAGTGGCTTTATACAACTTGTTATTTATTTACTTAAGAGACTGTAACTTCCTCCTGGCTGCTCTCTTCTATTGTGTAAAAACATGTTTGGGACCTTTTAAAATGAGTATTATGTACCTGATAGAGTTCAATGGCTTCTCTGGAGCCATTCAGTTTTACTGTGGAAATTAATACTAGGGGGGCTTTTAAAAGCTGAGTTTTAGACCCGACAGCCTTCTCCCATTGTTAATGCAGCCTATTTTGCTAACAGCCACCAAAGGGCTGTGAGGAACACTTAGTGGCCTCCCCACAGGAGCAGTGAGGCCGAGGGTCTTCACTTCTGCAAATATGGATGGAAGTCCTCAGCCCCTTTAGAGAGGAGAGGGCTGCGCAGGGCCTCAGCATCTCTCTCTTTTCACACAGGCAGCACGCTGCTCTCTACCAGGGCTCCCCCATGTTAGCTTTTGAAATAATAATTATTATTCACTTTGAAATAATAAAACGAAACCAGTTCTTTGGAGACCAGCTGGAAAGGTGTCAGGGATGACTTTTCCACGTGAGTGAAGTAGGAAGGTGGTGCTGGAGAGACAGGCTGCAGCCTCCTCGAAGGCATGCGTGAACCTCACCTTGGACCCAAGACCCATAATTTGGCTTTCGGGGAGAACAGGCTTGATTAGAACATAATTCAAAATAGGGATGGTATAAATAATAGCAAGGGATACTTCTTGGGATTTGTTGATATTTGTTTTTCTATAATGTCAATGTAAAAACATGCCCTGTACTATTAATGTTTCATACATTAAATCCATACTGCAATATTTTTCTCTCTTGGCTTTTAAGTCTCTCAGTAGGACTTTAAGAGCATCTCATGGTATCTTGATGAATGGCTTTTCTCGGTGGTACAATAGAGTAATTATTATCATACGGAGAGATTAACAAAGCACCTGTTTTACTGATCACCTCATTTAATCTGCATGTAAACCTAACAAGGAGGGCATTATTATCATCCTGTTTACACAATTGAGAAAGTTCAGATTCACATGTGTAAATACTTTGCCCAAAGTAAATTCCAGCTCCAGTTCAAGTTCAAAGTCCCTTGCTTGTTTCAGATGTCTTATAAAAAGAGGAAAGATTAGGAAAAGCTGGGCCATAGGTTTTTTTACTTTCTTTTCTCCTTATCATGAGAGCAGAGATGAGTGGCATAATTTGCATTCCTGGTCTGTCTTGTTTTAAAAAGGCATTTAGTAAGTCACGATCGAGCAGTCATTCGGTATAAAGTACTATCTAATATTCAAGATGTGGGCCCTGCTCTCCCGCAGTTGTTGAGCAGAGAACAGAAGCAGGCCTGTGTTGGCAATTACATGAGATGCTGGGGGAGCGGGGTCAGATGGCTATTTAAGGTTTCCGTGGAAGATGAGGCTTGCTCCCACACTTGAAGGAAGCGCTGCATAGCAAAAGAAGACCCCCTCCCTGTGCCCTTGAGCTCTAGAGCTAGCAGCAGACACTTCCCATCAGAAGCCCGCACCTCGCAGAGGAAGGGCCTGCTGCTCCCTGTCCACACTGCTGCCTTGCCCTGCTCCTGCCACTCCTCTGCCTTCTTGTCCCCTCTCCATTCCTGCGCCATCTGATGCTACCATCCTCCCACTGCTCCCAACGCCCCTCCTGCCCCCTTCCTCTGTGATCTGAGAGCACTTCCATGTCGCACCTGCGCCCTCCAATGACACCCATTTCTTCAACGCTTCGTGGCAGAAGGGTGTGACTGAAGCCGCTAAGAGCATTACTCGGGAGTCCAACAGACCACGCTGGGGCTTTGCAGCTGTAAGACTTGGGGTAAATTACATGAGTCTGCAAACCCTGACTCACTAGGATTCCAGGGGGAGTAGTTTAGAACATGAAATAAAATGAAACGGAGTTTCACTGAAAATATCCCTAAGGTCAAACTCTTCCTTCCGTGCTGAGAGGGTTGTTGTGAGGATTAACGAAATAACGTATGTGAAATGCTTAGCGTACCACCTGACGAGGGACTGTTCTCATAAGATCATGACTATTTGTGCATATGCCAACAGTTCAACATACACTGTATTTATGCACATGCCTATATTTTCTCTAGCACGCTGTCTACTCGAGTGGAACCTATGGGTGATGAACTTTCGTGTCTTCCACAGAGACTAGCACAAGGCCTTACCCATGCAGGGGCTCAGTGCTGTAAATATTCATCAAAGGAATGAAGGGAAAGAAGAGACGCATGAGTAATTGGTGGAGATAAGACGTTTTATGTCATGTCATTAGTATGAAGTGCAGAAGTGGGGAGGGGGAGGGGAGAGAGGGAGGAGCCAGAGGTCATCTGGCCTAACCCCTGTTGCAGCAAACAAAATGCCCTATGGCACCGTCTATCTTTCTTTTCGTTACCGATTTCTAATTTAATTGCACTGGGTGGCTTAGATCTTTTGAAGCTTTTTGAGACTTTCTTGCCTACTTTTGGACTGACTTTTTTCTAATTATTTCATTTTTTTCTTTGTGTGTGACAATTAATTCAAGTGCTTATTCTTTTTTTAAAAAAACGTGTGTGTGTATATATGCACATGTAAATATATATGTATATGTATATGTATTTTTTTTTTTTTAAAGCCTACTGCACCCAGTATTCCTAGATGGTCTCCCATCAAACTACTAACCAAGCCAGATCCTGTTTAGCTTCTGAGATCAGACGATGTCTGGCACATTCAGGGTGGTATGGTCATAGATAATGTCTCCTGATTCTGTAACATCTTTACAAGAACACATGGGATACCTACTTTTCCCCCTGAATGATCAACCTCTGTTTCCTGAGGCAGTCTGCTGCAATGGCGGATACTCACAATTTCACAAATTACAGTTTTTTCTATTTTAAGCCCAAAGTCGCTACTGTTTAACCACAATGCATTGGTCTAGTTCATTCACTCATCTGTTCGTTGTCTTCTTTCATTCATCAAATGACTTTGTGTGTCTCCGAATTGTCAGGTACTGTGTTAGGTGCCAGGGATAAAAAAAAAAAAAAACCCCAGAAACAACGTTAGGTTGTGAAATGTGGCCCAAGCCACCTGTCTCTGACCCCATCCAAGCCTGCTTTGTTGAGGCATGATGGAGGATGAAAAAATCATATTGACTGCGAGTCAAAGGACCTGGGATCTAGTCCCAGCTCTGCTACTTGCTAGCCTGTGACTCTGGATGAATCACATCATCTGTCCAAAGCTCAGTCTTCTCATCTGTAAAATGGGTCCCAACCATTTCTCAGGGTTGTTGTGAAAAACATAACATGAGATAAATGTGATAGTGCTTTTAAACTCTAATGCTAAAAACTGTAAAACTCTAAAACTTTTTAAAAAGAGTTTTTATCCACATGGTATACCAAAAAGACTTTGTTACAAGGAGCCCCCTGCTTTGGAGAGACTGGAGACCCCTGTGGGCCTCAAGGGCAGGGTTGACCCAGACCCGCCAGTGTGCCATCTTGACATCTCCAAAGCTATAAATCTACAACTTCTTTAAAGTGCTCCCACCTCCTTTTTTTTTCTGATGCTCAGAGAAGAGACCTATTATTAGTAGTGCATAGCAACTGAACTTCCTTTCATTGCCAGGGACTGGGTAAAATGTGACCCAAAAAGGTACACTTCTGTGCTAGTGGCCACCCCCAGCACACTCCCTTCGCTTGGTTGATGTTGGTCCACTTGACAAGGGATCAGGAAGATGAAGCTGAATGCAGTCCCCCCACCACCAGTCAGTGCCCGCTCCGCCCTCCCTGCCTTGCTACAGGGCCACTTCTGGACCTGCTTCTGGCCACAGACCAGTTCACATTCTTCCACCTACAGAGAGGTGAAACTCCCTTAATTTTAGGCTATTCTTCATTTACTTTGTTTCATTATATCTCCCCTATGGGAAACAAGGAGATTGGATACATGAGATTTATTTGAGAAAGGGCAAAATTGAGAGCAGCAAAGACACAGCCTAAAGGAGCCTTTCTCCTTGCAAAACCTGCCCCTGGCTGGTGCAACTGTGAGTGGAGGCACTTGGCTGCATCTCCCCACTGCACCCCCAGCCCCAGCACAGCACCCACGGAGCATGCTGGATGGGCTCAGTAAATATTTGTGAAATAAATGAATAAATCAATGGCAGTTGTTTGGATTTCAATATAAATGGATCTTGGACCTGAGCTATTGCCAGATGGGCAGACAGGTTACAGTCTGCTGATACATCTCCCAGGCTATAAAAATGTAGCCACTGCTGGGGTTGTAGGCTGACATTTCAGAAGATGATTATATGCACGATTTAACCACATGCCATTCGTGCCCTCCAAGTGCCATTGCTTCAACAACTGTTTTCATGTTGGCTTTCTTGCTCGTTGCTTTTGTTTTTTTTTAAAGTCAAGCACAATTTTTTTTCAGCTTCTCATATTTCTACCTGAATGTGATTTATTCATACAAAATTATGCTCCATTTTTATAAAACCCAAGTTACTGCAAATGATGCTTGAGGTTTCACAGAAAATATTAATTCCTGATCTGCTGCTATAAAGCATGCCTGCTCACTGTGCAGCAGCTCTGTCGCTCTGAGACAGATGGAAGCAGTCCAAGGGTATGATTAACTTCTTAGTCCTGGCAATTTCTGAGTGCTCCTCTCGCCCTAGATTTCAAGATTGGCCTCCAGCTTTTCTGCAAATGCACGGTCGCCCTGCTTGATAAATCACACGAATCCCTTTTTTGATCACAGTTATCTACTATTTACTACTTGTGAAGGGAAGTTAATCGTATCCAAGGCACTTCATATGTGGCACACATATCCTTCCTCCTTCCTAACAGCACTTTGCATATTTCCCACATTACCAGCAATGCTGAGCGTCCAAACCAAAGACACATCTTTGTAAATGGACCTCATGCCCGTTTACCCCTCTTCTTCCCTGCATCTCTCCACCTGCATTGAATACAATGACCCACAGAAGGAAAAACGCTTGAGAAGCTCATTACAAGGAGTGACTATGTAAGGAGGATAGTGTCCTTTTGAGATTTTCTTGTAATTGGCTTGTTTACTTTGCCAAGAATTTGCCACCTTTTCCTGCCCTGGTGGCCTGCTTTTTTCATTATCCAGGGGCATCAGCGGGCCTCTGGTAGGCCAGCTCACTCTCAGTGGCATAAAATAGATTAAAAAAAAAAATTTCTACAGTCAGGAATAGAAAAGAATAAAAAATATACCATCTCACTCTCACACAGCCCTTCCTGTCATTGCAGGGTGGGTGGCACAACTTAGTCCTGCTGAAGCCCAGATTCCCACTTTGCCTTGCCAAGGGGGTCCAGTTTTGACCTGCAGTACACTTTGGCTATTTTGGCTGAATGATAAATTAAGCCCATTGCTTGGGCAAAACCAAACAACGCAAAAGGTTTTCTTTGGGGGCGATCATAGAAAATTTTTAAAATTTAGGTAATGGAAATATCACAGTTTTAATTTATCGAGCTTGTGCATTGATTACAGAAGACTCCCTGAACTTTAAAGCATATAGTCTGCACTGTAAATGTCTATTTAGAAAAGAAACCAGGAGACTTTGGAGAAATGAAAAGACAGGCAAGATTTTCCTTCAAAAGACATGTGGACATTCTCTAACCTCCAGCACCTCAGAGGGATGAGATTCTTATCACTCTCCGAACGGGAAAGGAAGTGAGCCCCTTCCTCTTCCTTACACCTGGTCTCACCAGGCCAGGTCCCAGGGCTTCGGAGGCAGGCTTCCTCAGACAGAAACAGAGAACATCGGCTGGCTTCTAGTGACTAAATGCACAACCTCCCACCACCCCCAAGTCACCAGATCTCGTTTCGTCCTCAAGTAGTACATCTTGAAACAAAATGGCTCTACCCTTGTATCAACATTCTTGTGTTCAGGCAGGACTAAAGACTGAAGACAAGTGAAAGTGAAACAGGCCCACAGATGCACAGACTTGCGGGACACCGAGGCTCTGAAGGGACGAGGAGTCCGTGGCGCGCAGCTAGAGCGCAGCTAGAGCCACGGTGGGCTTTTCTGCCCAATTCTAGAATCACAGAACTTAGGAAGTATCTTCTGAGGTCTGAAAAGTGCTTTTTGTTCCCAGGACAAAAAGAGAGTGTTGCCTAAGCATTAAGGAATTTTATGTAAACTGCTAATAACAGGCTGAAAACAAAAATAGTTTAGGAAACCAGAGTAATTAGTGTAAACGAGTGTGGAATAGATTAACACCAGGCTCTAAGTGCTGAGAGACATTGGGGCGAAAGCCCCACCTTGGAAAGTCATGACCTGTGGGTCTTTACCCAATTCCATTCCCGTCCTGGGGTTCCCCTGACAGAATATTAGGCAAGACATACAGTGGTTTGACCTCGGATCACACTGATCATTTTTCTAGAAAATATTAGTTTGTACAAAAAAATAAGTAATACAAAAGAAAATCACATCTGTCACTTGATAAATTAGTATTCTTTCATTTTAAAAACTTGAAAATATACATCCAATTAATTCAGTAGGTGTTTTCAAGTATATTTTGAGAAAGGATTTTAAATGGTATCTCCAAATGATTACAAATGCTTATCAGTTGCAGATAGATCTACCATACGACCCAGCTATCCCACTGTTGGGAATATACCCAGAGGAATGGAATTCATCAAGTCGAAGGTATACCTGTTCCCCAATGTCTATCGCAGCACTCTTTACAATAGCCAAGAGTTGGAACCAGCCCAAATGTCCATCATCAGATGAGTGGATACGGAAAATGTGGTACATCTACACAATGGAATACTACTCAGCTATAAAAACGAATGAAATACTGCCATTTGCAACAACATGGATGGACCTTGAGAGAATTATATTAAGTGAAACAAGTCAGGCACAGAAAGAGAAATACCACATGTTCTCACTTATTGGTGGGAGCTAAAAATTAATATATAAATTCACACACACACACACACACACACACACACACACACACACACACAAAAACCGGGGGGGGGGGGAGAAGATATACCAACCACAATTATTTGAAGTTGATACGACAAGCAAACAGAAAGGACATTGTTGGGGGGGGAGGGGGGGAGGGAGAAGGGAGGGAGGTTTTGGTGATGGGGAGCAATAATCAGCTACAATGTATATCGACAAAATAAAATTAAAAAAAAAAAAGTGCTTATCAGTTACGGAAATTACATCAATGGCCCTGAATTAGTGGAAAACACAGAAGAGAAAAAGCATAGAGAAGGTGGCTTTTCATGACTGTATTACTAAAATAGGAGACAAAGTCAATGCATCACTTTGCAATGAGCCAAGCTCCCCCAATTTTGAACAGAAAAACTGTTAGACTGAAGGGGGGAAATGCCCTATTATAGTTCAAAATAGAGAAATTTATAAGAAGATTAGTGAGAGAGGGAACCTCTGTTTTTGGATAAGAAATGGGCTTGACAAGGGGTTTTAGTGAAAATATCAGAAAAAATTCAAAGAGAATAAACATCACTGTTCATTATTAAAATCTATGCGCATTTTATGCCCAGGACAAAGTCATGTATCTTTTGAGAAGAAGCCTTTGAATGTATCAGTCCTAGTTTCTGAGAAATTGTCTTTGCGTTTGCAACTATGTCATCAAAGGGAGTCCATATTTTCCTGAAATAGGTTTTGATTCATTCTACCAAAGGTCATAATGACATTTTGTATTTATACAGAATTATACAATTATGCTGATATACATTCACTCATTTAAAGTGTGCGATTTGATGTTTTCTAGTATACTTACAGGGCTGTACAACCATCATCACAATCTAATTTTACATTTTCATCAGTTCCAAAAGAAACCTTGTACTTGCTAGCAGTGACAAGGTATTGTAAGCTGAGGGCTTTCCCTTGCTTCTCAATGTGTTTTGTTGAAGGAATCACTTAACAGAGAAGAAAAGTCAAAGGAAAAAAGAAATATGCATAGGAAAGGGATTATTGTGTCAGATTTTTAATGTGTTTTGATCCAAAGTCTCTCCTCTTTCTACCAACAGACTCAGAAGCAGTACAGTCATCAGCTTTTGTAAAAATCCCAGAAGCAATCCCAGAAGATCACGTGCCAGCCACTCTCAGAACACGCGGGCTTGTGTGGTTGTCATGGGGAAAGCTTTTCAATTGACATAAGAAATACTTAGGCTCAGCCTGCCACCATAGAGAAAATGCTTTTCACCCATGTGCACCAGATAATTTGCCCAAGTGACAGGTTTTACCTTGGAGAAGCACTGAACTGAGCTGGTTTACACAATCAGTTATTGCTCATTCCACAAAAAAAAAAAAAAAAGTGGAACTAGGGAGGAAGGCGGGGGGTAGTGGAGGTTAGCTAGACAATGCGGACGTGCTGGCCGGCCAGCCGAGGGGGACATCTTCCTGCTGTTTCCAGCACTCTAAGGATCTCCCTTCTACAGACACATACTCGCTTCATCTTCACTCCTGACAGTTCTTCAACACACACACAAACCGCCCCCGCTAACCTCAGTAAGTGGAAAAGAAAAAAACCACCCAAATCAAACCAAAAAGGGGTCTGGCCTGCTCCAGTTGGTAACTTTATGTATCCCTATTCCATTATCTTTCTACAACCTTTTAGGCAAAGCAAGATGTGAAATACAGCCTGAGTGTGTTTCTTAATTAGGTTTACATACCTCATTCAATAATACAAGTCAGGAGAAATAAGCCAAAGCAAGAAGTAAAAAGTCAGGCATGTGCATATAATATTTCAAGAGAGAAACTCATCAAGAGATAGATAGCTCCCAGTGAAATGACAGCTAAAAAACCTGAAGAAAACATCTCAAAATAAATGAAGTACTTATTGCTGAAAAATGAGCTTAGATCTCAACCAATTCCAAAGTTCAGAATTTACTGCGCCATTCAGGCCTTTTCCTCTAAGTTTCTTGTCTCTTGTTTCATGGCACAACAAGGGATTCTTCGTACTTGATATGAAATACAACAAGGCGATTTCTGCAGTAATAAACTCCACACATGCATGACAAATCCAAGCATGCAAAATGTTTAACATCCCAGTTCACAGATACTTTAGGGACAAAATCCGATTATGAATTATATGCCACCATAAATAGGGCTCAATGTTTCATAAAGCAATTTATAGTTCATAAAAATGACAAAATGTACCTGTCAGATAGAGCGCGGAGAGCAGTTCTCTGGGCCGCCTGCTGGAAGAAAGGGCAGAGATGTTTATTTAATATTCTGACTTTTAAATTATGTGCTCAATCAACACTTTTTAAAAGAACCTGTGTTACACACATTTTTGTCAATGCGGCCAAATTTTAAGCTACTAGCAACACAGTAGAGAGCCCTGTCCTGTGATGAAATGAACACTGCTGAAGAGTTAACTGCAGCCTGGCGATGCCACGAGGGGCGAGTTTGGGCAGCGGGAAGCGCTCCACCCACGTGCGGGTGAGCAGGGCAGAGGCCAGAGCGATCTCCTTTTTACCTCCTGAAATCACTTTCCCACTGCTTTATTCTCTGTTCCTGTGAGAAACAAAGGTCTGTTTTGGTTCCTCTGTAGCTTCTTTCCCAGTGAAAGTGTAAATTTTGACCGGGTTTTCAGATTTATTGAAAAAGATTCCGGAGTTAGAAAACGGAATGCTGAGAGGAAATCTAACGAGATGGGATCGTTGACATGTTGTAAGCATAGTAATACTACTGCGGCGATTTTTAAAAAGCAGTCTTTTAGAGATTCATATTGATATATTTATGGATAAAATTATATGATGTTGGGATTTGCTTTAAAAGAACACAGTGGGAGGGAGGGAGGGAGAAGTGAGTGGCAGATCCATAGAACCAGACGGCGGCCCCGGGCCGGTAGCTGCTGCGGTCAGGTGACGAGCACGCTGGGGGCTTATTATATTATTCTGGCTATCTTTGCACAAGAAATGAACAACGTTTTCATTTTGTATTGAAAATGTATTGGTTTGGTTTTTGTTTATTCGCTTACTGAAGTTGGGGTGTATGTGGGTATGTGTATATTGAAATTTTCCATAATAAAAAACTAAAAGAAAAAAGAAAATGAGACGTCCATGTCTCCATCGGATTCTCCCAGTTTGGCACTCTTTCCTTTTCTCTGCCTGTTCTTCTGTTGTTTGGCCATTGCCTTTCATGCTGGGCACTCTGAGGCTGAGGAAGGCAGAGGGCATAGTACGTTCTCTGTCCCAGAAGTTAGAATTCGGAGGTGATCAAAGCACGGCCTTAGGACCTCAGGGTGCACCAGGAAACAAGGAGTGTGCATATGGCTCACTTCCACCTTGCATGAGACACATGTCGAGTTTACTGTTTACCAAGGACACCAAAATACTTCTCACACTATTCCCTCATCACATTTAGGAACAGATAAAATAGAATCTTCGAAATAGAAAAAATGACACATCAGAACCATTATCCCTGTTACAGAAATAAAATATGCCCTTGGTGATAGTTTCATGTCCTTGGATTAGTTAGTCAGTCCAACATTTATTAAATTCCTATTATGTGGAGATTGTTGTATATTGGACTCCAGGAGGGATAAAAATAAAAGTAGAAGGAGAAGCTCAATTCCTAGGCAGGAAGTCAGAATAGAGGCCCAGGGATGCCTTGAGCACACTTACGAAATAACACGAAATTGAAAAGATGAACACAGGACAGTGTTGGGAAGGCACAGATTTGAGTGGTATTTAGTGGTCATCGGCAGCTCCTCAAACAGAAACTGGAACTGTTTGTAGGTGCTCAATAAATATCTACTAAGTGAACGTTAAATGAGTGAGTCAATCAGGGAATTACTGCCACTGAAACCTGAGCAGAATTTTGAAGACAAGAAGAGACACGGTCAGGAGAGGAGCTGTTGGTAGCATTGGTCTGGAAGGCAGAGGGAGGGCCTGTGTCCCAGCTCTACCAGCGGTTCTCAGCTGGGGGACCACTTACTCCCAACCCTGGGGGGCCTGGAGTTGAGTGGGGGTGCTTCTGCATGTCACATTCACGGGTTGGGGGGCAGGGAATCACTACAGGCATTTAGCGCCTGAGGCCAGGGATGCTAAAGCCCTTCAAAGGGCAGGAAGATCCCTGCACAATGAGAAACTATCTCCTTAAAATGACAAGAGTGTCTGTAGAGAAACACTGCAGCTGAGGAGGAATGAAAGGCAGATCTGAAAAAGACACAGGGAATATGTGCTTCCAGGCCTGGCAAAAGGAACTGAAAAGAAATTAATAAGAACTTAGATAATTTCCAAAAGTGATACACAATTCTGGTTTAGGAAACACCATCAAATCTGTCGATCTGGGATTGAGAGTCTTGCATTCTGGGACAGGTTTCACCATTCACGTATTATGGACATTGAGTCTGGCCCTCAACCTACGTATCTTTGCTTCCAAACTGCCCCTTTCTTCTCCGAGTGGGATGTTGAAGGAGACAGTCAATGTCCAGGCTGCTGTGGACACTTGCAGGGGCTACTATCCCTTCCTTGTTCCCTGGATTCCAGTGAATGAAGGCCCCAATGTCCTGGCATCCCAGTGTCACAGAATTACTGCAAGAGAGGAAGAGGCAGCAGCTACAGATCGTGATGAGGACCTGAGTGAGCAGAAGGCCGCAGGAGGAAGGAGGAGAGAAGGCTGAGAAGCCCACTTGGACACCTCGCAACACAGGCCTTCCCTCTCTTTCCCCTCACTCCTTGCCCTGCGCTCCCAAAGAGCCAGCCAGGAGCACGTTCATGCCAAGCACCCAGCAGGGGACCAGCAGCCATCACTGTTGGCAGGTTCTCTTCTCGCTCGGCAAGATGGCTTTCACTTTCGGCAGCAATACTTGAAAAGAACTTAACTCTCTACTCTGACTATGTTTGGCTGAATATACAAGAAGTATTTTGAATTCCCCAAAAGAAAGGTGGAATGTATTATTAGTATAGCCTCTCAACATCATCTCAGCAGGAGGCACTGGAGACTGACTCTTCCCAGAATGATAAATTGTAAGGGATGTGATGAAAAGTTCAATAGAAACCTCTAACATGGTGTCTGAATTTCCCCAGCCATGGAAATAGACCAAGGCTGTCAATATTTAAACGTCTATTGACTCCTTTCTCTCCTGCCTTCAAATAATTCTTGCTGACTTTATGATAGGGAAACAATGCTTGTTGATGGGTAGCCTGTAAGAAAATGATCTAAAAAGCAAAAGCAAAATAAACTAACAAACAAAAGACAAGAAATTCTGCTGTTTGACTGCCACTGGATTGCCTATGAACGGATGTACCCAGGTGGTGGTACCTGCCGAGAACAACTCCATGGGACTGGCGTGGGCCAAGTTCTTGAATAGAATGAGTCAGAAGTTTGGGGCAAGGGCTGCTTTCCCTTTAGCAGAGGGATGTGATGCTGACACCAAAAAGTCCTTGTGGGCTTAGAGACCAGGCACCCCACCAGTTACCGAGCACAGCCTTCCTGTGATCCCTTATTCTCTTAATCGGTGCACATGAAGTATGTTACTCTCACTCAACACCTAGCACATAGCACCCTCAACTGCCTGCACCACTAGCTTTTAATGCCTGATTTTAATTGCGCTATTTAATCTGTAGTTACTCTATATCATCAAAAACTTTACAGAGGACAACTCATCATCCATCAAGTAAGAAGATGAGAAAATGTTAAATAATTCCTTGAGGGGGAAAAAAAGGCTTAGGGCATTAGATTAAAACTGTACGTTATATACCAAAACAAAGACCACCATGTTCTTTTTACTGCCTCATCTCTTACAGAAAACCTTTGGCTTGTGCACACTATTTTATTTTACTGTTGGAGAATAATAAAATAAATAAACATTGGAATTAAATAGCAAGGAAAAAAATTACGTAGGTGACTCATGATTGAAGCCTGAAAAACTACTCGCAGTAAACTAGATGAATCACTCGATTTCATTTCTTCCCGAGTTGTGTGTTACAGCAATCGTATTTTTCTCCTTCTAAATCTTTCAGCATCTCCTCCTTGCAACTCTCCTTTTATTCAGTTCTCAGCAAAACAGGTTGAGAGGTTAAGAGAATGTTTCCTTGATATTTCTTGAGTTCACTATGCATTCATGGATGACGCTAAAGCTCAGGTCTATGAGACATAGGTTTTCTGTCAGAAATAGTCATTTTCCAGGCTCTCCTCCAGAGAGACATCTTATCTCTGTCTTTATTACAGCAATCTTGGTGCTTGGGAACGTAATCAGTAGATATTCAAGATTCAATGTATGCTAAATGAATTACAATTCACAATCTATTATTGAAGGGAAATCAGAGGAAATTAAATGCCCTTATTGTAATTAGGTTGAGTACAGAGCAAGTTCACGGATGCTGGAGCAGGAAGGGAAACAAAGAGAAGAGGTGAGATTCAGAGGGGTCTCAGAATGACCCAATTTCTCACTCAATAGTAACAGGACTAACACCTGCACAGGTTTGTAATTCAATCTCAGGCATCTACTATGTGCAGGCACCGGGCTTGGCTTGATTGACAGTCGAAATAGACGAAGCCTTGCCATAATGTGCTTAGAGTCTGGAAGTGGGGCAGATGTGAAAAGTTACAGGCACACAGAATGTTCTAGATTTTAAGGGGTGTGGTTGCACGGACAGGGTGCTATGAAACGGAATCATGAAGGACACCTTGTCTGGAATGAGTGGTCAAGGAAGGCCCGCTAGGTAAGGAAAACCAAGCAGAGGCCGGAAGAATGAAGAAGAATTATCGGATGAGAGGAACGGGGGTAGGCAGGGAAGAGAAAAGCTCTTGGCAGGGAGAACAGTTTGGAAGCAGAATAGTTTAGAAGACCAGAAGCAGCCCAGCCCCTGACTCAGTGGAAGAACTGCACGAGGTCACTGTAGTGCAGCTCAGTGGGAACAGTGGCAGAGCAAGACGAGGTCAATCCCAAGGGATGTAGAGGTCAACTGAGGGATTTTGGATATTATCTATAGGACAGTAGGAAGTCATTGAAGGATTTATATCAGGGAAGCTGGGTGAAGCATGCATGGGACCTGCCTGTATGTTTTTTTGCAACTCCCTGTGAATATACAATTTAAAAAAAAGAGTAGGGAGTGAGGTGTGATAGCTTACGGTTTTCAAATACCAGTCTGGTGTCTGTGTGGTGAATGGAATTGGGAAGGAAGGGACAAAGTTTGTGGTTCTTGTAGAGATCCAGGTGAGAGAAGTGCATGGTGGCAGTGGACACGGGGAGAGCCTGGCTGCGTTTTGCAGGTCTCATGGCCAGGGAACTGGTGATTGATTGGACATGGCAGGCCAGGGGTGAGGTGTCAGCAGTGAGTCCCAGGTTTCTGGTTTGAGCCTCTGGTATGGATGGAAATCCACGAGTTGAGACCGACAAGACTGGTGGTGCTGAGGCAGGGGGCAAAGGTAGAGCTGAGTTTTGGGTGTGTGAAGTTCAAGGTGCCTGCAGAAGGTTCAAGTGGAGTAGAGAGTTGGATACGTGAGACTGAAGCTGTTAAATGCCAGCTGAGCAAAAGCATCTATAACAGTCATAGGAAGGAAGGCTTGAGGTTTCTGGATGTACGTTCTGCTATTGTTCTCAGAGAAGGAGACTTAGGATCCAACTTGTTGGAATACATCTTTGTTTTTTTGTTCCAGATGTGGGTAACTTCTGTTTTTGCTATCACCAGTATCAGGTTTATTCCCTGACAATAAAGGAGTTACCTCTGCAGCACTGATTTTAATCAATTTATCTCACCTGTGGTAGAACATTGAATCCACATTCAACTACTTAAATAAAAGTCATCACAGCTAATCTTGGTGTGTTTTGCGAAGTATACTGTGAGATTTAGGTCCAATCACATGCGCATCTTTAGGAAAATTCTGTCTGGTGAGGCCTTGCTCTTTTTCCTGTTATTTTTTCCAGTTGAGACTTGTATTTACTAATTTATTTCACTGTTAAGTTTCCTTCTACATCTATTAGCATGTTTTATGTTTCATTATCTTAAATTTTATGCCATTGTTTCTCATTTTAGTCCTAGTCGATGAGTGTCTTAATCTTTTATGTTGTGCGCTTCTATTTCGTGTTTTTCAACCCATTTAGTAATATTTGCAAGACAAAGCAAAAATTCTTACTCCTCTTTATTTTTCCTCAATAGTAATGAGGACTTTGCAGTTTCAGACTCCTAGAAATGCTGTCTAGGAAGCATTTGTTCTCTAGACTTTGACCTCATCCTGTTCTCTTCAGGGGTCAGGCAGAGTCAGGAATGACAATATCATTTATCATCCAAATAAGAACATTTTTGAGAGTGCAAGGGGATGCTAACCAGATGGGAGTCAGAGACAACAGGAGAAAATCTGGCTTTTCTGGGCACACTGGGCTGTGTGGTTGCTCTGATAAAGACTACTCTGTGCAAATATTACTTGCCATTTCTAGAACCCACATTAATTAAGATCATGATGAGAAGGCAGAATTTCAGGGGCTGAGGAACTTGTCAACAAAGAAAGTGAACAGATGAATGGGGTCACCAGAGCAAATCATTCCAATTCGTGATGTCTCTTTAAGTCAAGCCAGTCTTCGTGAGACTTTCTGGCTCTCTTTCCAACGATTCCTCCCTCTCTTTAGATTCTGCCTATGCTGAGTCTAGTTCATCCTTTCATTAAGTCATCCTTGAGCTGTCAAGCTTTCATTGATCGTCCTTTTCCTGAACTCCTAGTCTATAACATGGGTTAGCACATGGGTCTATTCATTCTAGGGGAGTATACAGTCTGCTTCATGACAATTTTAGTTTTGGCTCCCAAAACCTACAAATTCTTGTAAGTTGCTTATAAGACCATTGAAGACAGAGATCCTAGCTCATCCTCCTCTACCAGAAAGAGCTTCCTCATAACTGATAACACTTACAGGATGTGCCTAGGTAACTTCTGCAGATGACAAGTCCTACTACTTGCCACTATCTCCAATTTAAAAGGTTTACCAAAATACATTTTTTTGTAGCTGTATATATTCTTTCTCTACTTTCTTTAAAAAGCAGGACACACTTTCCTCTTTGAAAAAAATTTGACTAGTTTCCCTCTCACTCCGTATAATGGATTTGCTTAGGTTTGATTACGTCTATGAGAAATTCATTAAAGACAGTAACAAACATTTATTGAGCACCTATGAAATCCAACAGAAAATGCTGAGTAGGGTTGACCACACCAGAAGAAGTTTGCCTAGACAATGTTATCTCCTAAGTTGGATCCTGTTACCAACTGACTGATTTGGGGGTCTTGTTTGAAGTCAAATTGTCAGGAAAGGTCCTCATCTGGCAAGTCAAATCTTCTGAGAGGGATTAAGAGAGTCTCATTTGTTTTTATTGAGCACTTCCAGGACATTTTACTCACTAGAGAAACACGGTGAGCTATGTGTGACATCCACCTTGTGGCCCTCTCTGCTCCAAAGCACGTGGCTCTTTTGGGCCCTAAAGGCTTTTGTCATCACGCATGAAAACTCAGGGACAGCTGCCATGAGTCAGGAGAAAGAAGGAAGAGGAGTGAGGACGTGAGCAGGTGCCACAGGGCTGTTCACCGTCTGCAGAGACAGGTATCAGACTCCTCCCAGAGGGGCAGAGCTCCACAGAGGGTCGGAGGATAGAAGGCTGTCTGCGTGGCAGGCCATACGGACGGTGACAAAGACAACATTACAGGTCAGAGGGTCCTGGAGGATTCCTGGAGGAGGGCTGTGGGGCAGGGGGCTGGTGTGGGGTGGTAAGGGGTCAGTATGGACTGAGAGGGGACTAGTCATAGCAGGAAGACCCATGACCATGCATGAGACTGTCAGTGCTCACCACAATGTGGGCTAGGAAGAAAGCTGGGTGATGTCTAGCTCAGCCCAGGTCCTGGGAAGCAACTTACAATCTAAGAGATGTGGCATTGCTGTCCCACAGGAAGTAGCTGCTTCTGCTCAGGCAGCTGGACATTGTCCTCATAAAGGGTCAGACTTAGGGAGGCTAGATGTCAGCCATTTGAGGGCAGGAAGTGGGTTACAGTTACATTACCGAACAACTCTTGGTATAAGGTCCAGCCAACAGCACAGGTGCACCAATGCTTGACAAATGTCACAGATGACCAAGCCATAATGGTGAACTCCTGGGGATGATGGACAGCCTTAAACTCTGACCTCATTCAAGAAACAATTTGTGTCAGAGGATGAGGTGACCAAATTGGTAACTAGGCTTTATTCTTTGACATACACTACAAAGATTATTGAAAAGCTTCTGTGACTACAGTTACCAGCCAAACATTCCTTTTATTATTTATTTATTTAAGGAATGAACAAGACAGCGTTCTGCTTTTAAACAGGCACCATCCTTCAACTCTCAATCTCCTCATTAGGGAAAAGGACCTGACAAATCTTTGCTGAACTATTACTATTTTGTGAAAAAGTCAAATTGGCAGTCTCGATGACATCGCTTTCCTTATAAGAAATTTATTTATTTTTTCTTGTGTTTTTTAGCAAAAGCTTCTATTAAGGTATTAAACACAGAACTATTTAACTATATGTGACCCTCACTGGACAGGTGGTAAAGTTACCAGTCTCTGTCCTTCTGCTCCAGACATAGCTATTCTGTCCTAGAGAATATGTTCACAAAACACAGTTCCCATCGAGTACGGGCTTTGTTCTGTTGTTACCTATGTTCTCACAGTTTTGAGGTTGCTTTGGTTGAGAGATGATAGAGTTTACAAATAACAATATGTAACGTCTAGCCAAAAGCCTTCATTCAGATTTCAGACTTCATCTTTATTGTATGCATATGAAACACAATGGGGAGTGGTAAGTTTAAATCCTGAACCCTCCATTTTTATTATTATTTTCAATGATCTAAGTAATACATGTTCACTGTAGAAAAAACCCAGCACATATAACGACTTAAAAATGAACAAACTCAACAAACCAAAACAAAACCACCTCCCTGTCATTACCGCAGTGACAGCACCATTAGCAGTCCGGTGTGAATCTACACTATTTTACATGTGGCCCAAATAAACCAGGGCTGTCTTGGGCCCAGTCCAAGCATGATGTTGCATCAAATACAAATATGCTATGGAAGCCTTGAAAAATAACATTAACATCAACGTCTCTTTACAAGAGACGGTCAATGGGCAGTAGACTGTGTAACACATTATGACGCTCCTTCAGAATCTTCTTTGTTTCTCTTTCTTCCTCGGTCCCACACCATGTGGCAGCTGTCCAGTCTCTCTTCTCCTTTTCTCTTTGACTCCTTCCCTCCTCATCTCTCCCCTAAGACTCCAGAACACTGTTCTCACCTCCTCCTCTTCCTCCCGCCTTCTAGATCTACTCTTCCATCATTAGCTCCATGCCTTTTCTTTTGTAAATCAACTTTCCTGACTTCCTCCTGTACTCCTTTCCTTCTATTGCCTAAATAAGCATTAAAAAAAAAAAATTCCAGCAATGCAAATAAAATACATTTCTAAAGAGAAGGGGAAGTAGAAGTGGGGGGGGATGTTAAAATGTCATATTAGTGTTATACTAATATGTATTTTATTAATATATTTTACATTAATCTACTTTAGTATTTTTGTCCAGTTACATTAAAATATTGGAAGAGAGGTTCGGTAAGATTAGCTTGCCTGTGGTCACAAAGCCAGTAAGCCAGTGGTCACAGAGCAGCCTGATTCCGCTTTGGCCTCACTGTGGACTCTTGTGGTTGGAAGCTGAAAGGAGAGGCGACCAGCTGGATTTTGAATTCTGCCAGTCTCAGAAGGAGGAGCCCGAGGACTGGTGGAACACTGGGTGGATGCTAACAGATGCAGGGGAAAGCTTCATCTTGGTATGCCAATGTAAAGGAGATGGAAGGATTTCTTTTCCTTGAGAGGGCTATAGGCAGAAGCATATTGCTGATTTCACGGCTTGCTAGAAACTCCTGCGGAAGAGTTCTTCTTACCTCCAGGGCTTGCCATGAGAGGATTACACATTAAGGGGAGTGCCTTCCTGGGTGAGGTCTGAGTAGGAGCGAAGGGGCACATCTACCAGTGCTGCTGGGTGATGGTGAAAGATAAGCTCAGCTGCCTGTTCTCAGAATTGTGAGGGGTCTCTTGTGGGGATGGAAGAAACATTTGGATTCTGGGACAGAGCACTGGCAAGGCAACCGTGCCTTCCAGGTGAGTGTGCGCACAAACACCTGTGCTTGTCTGTCTATGATTTCAAAGTGACAGTGAACAAACAAGAGTAGCCATCACACCTAATGCTTGCTGAGCTGCATGTGCATTCAGATTCCCGGTTCTTGGGAGTGGCAGGTTAAACTTGGAGTGCTGGGCTGCTGATCAGAGTCAGGTGGTGATTTACCTTCTAGACAGCTTCTTTGGCCTCCAGGTCTCACTGGAATGGGCAAGTCTTTTTTCTAGAGGTTAGTGCCATACAGTTTTAGGACAAAGAAATAGGAAGTAAATCACTGGTAATAAATGCTAAGTTCTAAAAGTGTCGGCTGATTTGCCCTTCCAGACAGTTCTATTCTTGGTTGGATTTAACGCGGGGGAGATGATGTGTCACAGTGACTGGACTATGGGGTGACTGCATTCACACTGCTGGAGCTTTGCATAAAGGTGATGCTGATTTAGCTTCTTAGCACAGTCCAGGCTAGCTGGTTATTTGAGTTCTGCTTGGGCAACGGATCAAGTGTCCTAGCACATGAAGACCCGTGGGTACAGGAATTGTTGCTTTGCAGTCCAATCTCTCCACCAGAGGAAAGCGTTGACTAAGTCCTCAGGTTCCACATGGCTTTGTGGCCTGCTCATCCGGGCTTTGGTCATCCACATGCTCCTGGAACTCATCTCACAAGGCAATTTCAACACAGGCCAGACCTTGAGCCAGGCTAAGATGGCCCATTAATGACTCTCATCTTTGGCCCTGAAGGTGAATACTGGGATTAGTCATTTTCCCACTTTGTTGGGCTTGCCAAATGCCTTTTGGAGCTTTTAAAAAAGTCATTATGCTACCTGAAAATGATGCTTTGGTGGAGTCCTGTTCACTTGCCACTGGCCTTGATAGGTGGTTGATTATTACAAATGAAACCAGGGCCTAACCTGTGGAGTACAAATGTTACTTTGTTTTCATGTAAAGGCCAGATGAAAGTAATATCAATGTTTTGTAGTTTTGTTAAAAATGCAACCTGTGCTTGAAAACAGAAATCTAAGTCTGGCTTTACGTTTCATGGAAATCTTTTTCACTCAGACAAAATAGCAACATTTGAAGGTAAAAGTAGGTTTGTAATGGCTAGGAAAGATTCTCCTAACTGTACTTTGCAAACTAATTACACATGAGAAAGCTAAACCAATTCAGAGCGTGTTACTATTGGTGTTATTAGGACTTTTACCTCTCAAGTAAGCCCAGCTTCAAGTTCATATGTAACTGTGCTTTCACATATGATGTGTCGTAACCACACACTCTTCCTTGAACTGCTTTGGATTTTTAAGAACAAAGCCTAGGTTGAAAGAAGAGGTACCCAGAGACACGTTGCTGAATCAGCCCTTACCAGAGAGATATTCTGGCTAACCTGAGCCCTTGCACTTTCCCAGCATGGAGACGCCTGCGGCTGGTGGCCTGACATTCTAGCAGTGGTCCGGTCTGCTTCTTAAAGATGGTCTTGTTTCACTCAGCAGATCTGGTCAGGATGGAACTGGGAAGTTCCAAAGGGCCTTGAATTACGACAGATGATTTTTCTCCATGTAGAAATGACAGGCTAAGAGAGTCTCACGAGAAAAGCTGTGCTTACGAGATAACCAGCCCCACTTGGAGAAAATTTGGAAAAACAAAAACAAAAATTAAACTTTCCAACTGCATATCTGGAATAATTGCAGGTAAATCCTTTACTATAATGAGACCACCCAAGCCTGGGTATGAGTGATACAATATACTCCAAGGAGCAACCAGTCTTGACACTTTCCAAAAAGCTATTGAAGAAAAAAACCATTAAAGTCACGGGATGAAGGGCTGTTCCTCTGCATTAAATGGGAATGTCCTCTGGAGAGAGTATTCCATTTCCTCTGCCAAACCAGCCCTGCTGGCAGCTATGTTTGAGAAGAGTGTGTCTATCAGCTAATGATGTATGACGCTTCTCCTGTGCCCTGAATGGAGAGTCTGTGTTAGTGGTATTGCTATCCACCATTAACAAAAACTTGGCTTAGTTTCAAAAACGTAGCTCCTTCTATGAATTCTTCAACTTAGCAAAGGCGACGGTTCCGCATTTTTGTGTTAATAGTATGTTTGCCCAAATTTAACGGATTATCTTTTAATTTTTATATGATTTTCTCATTTTCTGGATTTCCATTCAGGGTTCTCAGGGTGAAGTTAGGTACACCTTACGGCTCGAGCTGGTTGGACACAACTAAATCTATAAATCTCGATCAGATCCCTAAGAGGAGGTCTGAGAAAATAGTTTAGTCAACAAGTTTGTGGGCCTTTGTACATCGGTGCTCAGTGACATTTAGTTGGCTGCCCATTTTAATTTTGGAGATTATAGTCGATTAACATAAAAAAAGGCAGTTATGTTTTTGTGTATCTCCTATGCTTGTGACTTTCACAAATGTTTAAAAAGAGTGGCAGTGACAAAATAAAAGAATTTTGCATTTGCTCTGGTGACAATAAAATTTTATTTATAAAATATAATTACTCAGCTAAGCTTTCAGACTATTAAACAAACAAACCCTGCTGCTGAACATGTGAGTTTAGCTGATAGTGACTGAAGGTTTGAATATGAGATTACTTCATATACAGATATGATAAAGATCCGGTAGGCAGTAGTTTTCAATTAGAGTTATTGTTATGTTTCCATATTAGAAGAAACCAGTTTGTCAGTAATGATCAAATTGGGTATTTAGCCCAGGTACAACATTAATGCAAAACTAAAAATAAAAACAAACATAAACTACTCCTCTTTTTTTTTCTATGTTGCTATAAGGTTTAATATATATAATACATACTTTTTTTATGCAGTCTTTTAGGGCAATGCTTTTCCTGGCATTGAAAATTTGCTCAAAATTTTTGTGAGTATACTATCATAATGAATATTACCAATGTATAATTCATCAAGACCACCAAGCCAGCATCCTGCATGATATTTGGTGCTTAGTAGGTATTCAAGACTATTCTGAAAATGACTTTATGTAAATTGTCTAGATCTTGTTTGACTACAAATAACATTGACATCATGGTTCATTTCTAATACAGGAGAAACTTGATTTCGGAGCCTTGTCTCCCAAACCTGGTCCTGATTACTGCTTCTACTCCTGTTTATATAATTCTACACAATTTTGGCAGGATTCAAGAGCACATACCAGGGTGTTGGCTTTTATGAATCTCCTGGGATGTGAATGTCACGCTGACTGGATGAACTCTGGCCACAAATCCCAGACAAGCACAATGACTCTATTTATTTAGACTTGGCTGCCTGAATGCAGATCAACTCTGTGGGTAATAAATTTTCACAGGCCAAGAACTTCAGCATCAGCCAAGCTGATCCTGAGAAGAAAAATGCACCCAGGGAAGTGAAGTTGGGCTGCAAAAACCTCCTCTGTTTTTTTTCCACGTCTGCATATTACTCAGCTAATTCATTTGGTCACTGGTTGACATGCACTGTTGATGGCTTCAGAGGTTCTTTTTAAAAGCTCTGTTTTCTATTATGAAATTGTTATATTAAAAAGGAACAAAGGAAAAAAAATGAAGAGCTCCCATGACAATTGGCAATCTGCTTTTAATAGTACACCAAAACTGACATGAGTCATCCAGTGACCTCTACCACCAAGAGCGGAGAATAGAGATGGGAGTGTCTGTGCGCCACTCCATGAGAAACCAAAGGCACTAAGATCTGCAATTGTGC
This sequence comes from Cynocephalus volans, assembly GCF_027409185.1. Classification (NCBI taxonomy): domain Eukaryota; kingdom Metazoa; phylum Chordata; class Mammalia; order Dermoptera; family Cynocephalidae; genus Cynocephalus; species Cynocephalus volans. The sequence goes on along the minus strand of NC_084473.1, from coordinate 94,959,668 downwards.
ACTCAGAGCAACTTCACCTACAATCTTGACATCTTGATGCAATGAGGCTTCAGATTCTTTCTGAGAGACGCGATTATTACCCTATGCATTATAAATACGAAAATAATTGGCTCTTTAACTTGCAGATTTATGTTAATGATCTAGATATCTAGTAAATTAATTGTGTGCTCTCCAAATGTTGATTGGGAATTAAAAGGTAACTTTTTTCATTGTGCAAGAAGTAAATTATGCCAATAGAAAAATTTCCCTCTGTAGATTACATCCAATGATCACTGCCTGTAAAATTAAAGTTGTCAGCTTAAGTGAATAAACCATGCTCATTTAAAGAGAAAAATGCAGTTACGTAATTAAAATGAAAAGACTGCCCGATACGTGTGGATAATGTAATTACTGAAAGCTGCAGGCATGTACGCAGCCATTCAGTTTGGATCCCTGTTCCCTCACTTTTCCTGAGCTATGTATTTGTCATCTCTGAAAACTGTCTGCAGTTGGCACTACCTCGGCTGCTCCTTGCTGGAAGACACAATCATGTATCCCTCTTCTCATGCCTTAGCTATAATAATTCCACCTGGATATTTGCTTGTGTCCAACCTCCAAAGCTCTCCCTGACTTGAGAGATGGAACTCATCTTTTTTACCAAATGGGAAGACATGCAATGTAATTCGTCTCTCCGTTCCAAATCCATTAAAAAATCTCTTGGTGCTTAGTGCCTTCAGGAATAATTTTGCCTTAAGTCTTTTAATTCTTTCACATTGTTCCATGGAAACACTGGCCTCTGGAATTGTTAAAACCAAGAGATACAAAAAGGAGATCAAACAAATTGCTGCAAGTATCACATATTCTTCATTTACCCAGACAAACAAGCAAGCCGGCTCTCAAATCATCTGTGCTATTTCCAGTTTGGACCTCATCAAGTACGAGAACTGGAGGAGCCATCATGGGTCTATGCTTCCATTTCAATTATATCTGCAAACTTTCTAAGTAAACCCTGTCACGATCCCAGCTTGAGAGGCTCCCTGTGTCCTTCACAGAGAAGGTTGTGGAAAAACACATTCTCTTGGTTTCGGAGGCTTCTGTTTATGATAACTTATGAAAACTCATAACCTCAATATGGCTTGACGTAAGCAAGTTTAAGAAGTGGCTATAGACATTTCCATGGAGATCAAATAGATGCTTTTCTCTCAAATAGGCAAGTTATTTTGTGTTAATCTGTAGCCAACTTATGATCTTTTGTCATCTCTGTCAATACCTTTGATGTTTGGATAGAACTAATTTGAAAGATCACAATGTTAAGTAAAAGAAATAAAGGTAGAGCAAAGGTCATCTTTGATATTGGACAATGGACAGCACGAAACACTCTCAATTCAGCACAACATTATGCATTTATTCACGCATCTGTTCAACAAATATTTAGCACCTCTGCTGTGCCAGACACAGTCCCTGCCCTCAGGTAACTTCCAGTTTAGTTGATAGAGACACATATTTTAAGAAAGGCAAACATATAATACATAACTAAAATTATGATGAGATCTAGGAAAAAAGATTAAGGTTGCCGTGAAAACTGGGGGTCCAATTTAGATAACAGGGAGGCCTCCCTGAGGAAGTGAAAGAGATCCTGTTGCACCTCCAGGATGAGCAGGTGTTAGCCAGGCAGAGAATGAAGGAGGAGAAGCCGATGGAGGCCCTGAGGCAGCCGAGCTCGGCTTATTGGAGGAGCTGAAAGAAGGCCTGTGAGGCTGAAGTGCTGTGAATGAGCTCAATGTGAAGGGGAAAGATGGACAAAGACGGACGGTGCAGGGCAGTGTTGGCCAAGCTGTGGGCTCTGGATTTCACCCCAGGTTAAGTGGGAAACCTATTTAAGATTTCAGGCTAAATAATGACTTGATCTGATCTACATTTTTAAAAGATCACCATGGGGAGGTTGTATTACATAGGGTGGGAAACAGAAATATGACAGTTTATACTAGACCAGTTTAGACTAGCCAGGACGGAAAGAAGAGGATGGAACAATATTTAATTTTGAAGGTTAAATTTATAGGATGTAGAGATGAAATGAATATTTGACTGAGAAACAGGGAGTCATCAAGGATGAGTCTGATGTTTCCAGACTTGAATGGTTGAGCGTCTGGCAGTGCTAGTTTTAGAAATGAGAACATTCACAAAAGGAACATATTTGTGTATCCAGGTATAGGGGTGGCAAAGACCAGTTGACACAGACTGAATTTAAAATGCTTGTGAGATATCCAAGTGGAAAAGTCAAGTAGGTGCGCGGTTCAGAAGAGAGTGCTGAGGTGAAGATGTAACTTTAGAAATTGTCTGTGTATAAAAATTGAAGGTCATGGGAATGAATGAGATCTTCCAGAAGAGTGGAAGCAAATAAGAGAAGTCATGAATAAATACTGAAAGGCTTCAACATTCAAGTATAGAATGAGCAGTTAGCAAAGGAGCTTAAAAAGAAACAGGCAGAAGCGCAGGAAACAAACCAGGAGAATGTGGTGTTCGACTCCTCAAAAGAAGTGGGGTGATCAACAATTTTCAATGCTGTAAGTCTTCTGGTAAGACAAGGAACTGGAAAGAACCCAGTACATTTGGCTCCATGGAAGTCACTGGTGACCCAATAAGGTCACCCAGTGAAGTTCTGGTAGAGAGGTGGGGCATAGAGGAATCAAAAGAATAAGTCCCCAAGTAACAGAGGAAATGGCATGGACTTTTGATAGGAACAGAGTAGCATCCTCTTTTAACAGGAGCAAAGGGGGAGGATGAGTGAACATAGAAGTGGTTGTGTGGATGTGGTAGTGGGAAGACCAGACTTTCCTGTTAGAAGCCAGTCATGGTATGCACTAGGGAAATAAAGATGAAAAGAGACAGCATAAAATTCAGGTTGTTCACTAAAGAAGTTGGGAAGCTGAAACACTTAATTTCAAATTATTCACTATTATCAATTCTATGGTGGAGATAACTATAGGATATTAAGGGAAAAAACTTATAAAATGACAGCACCAGAGAACTGTTAATAAGTTATGTATATATAAGGTAATACCTAGAATCACTACTAAAAAAACTATACAAAGAAGTACACACACAAACGTTATAGGTAAATCAAAAAGGAATCCACAGGAAGGCAGGAAAAAGAAAACAAATGAAAAGACAAAGAGAACAAATAGAAAACAAAAATAAAGGGGCAGACTTAAGCCTGAACATATCAATAATGACATTAAATGTAAATAGTCTAAATACATCAATGCAAAGATAGAAACTGGCAGAGTAGATAAAAGTATGACTTAACTATATGCTGCCTATAAGAAACCCACTTCAAATATAAGAATACAGGTAGGTTGAAATTTAAAAAATGAAAAAAGTCACCTTATACAAACATCAATAAAAAGAAAACAGGAGTAGCTGTATTGATATAAAAAAAATTAGACTTTAGAGCAAAGAAAATGACCAGAGATAAAATGGGACATTACATAATAATAAACACGTCAATCTACTAAGACATAGCAATCCTGAATGTGTATGCACCAAATAATAGAGCTAAAAATATGTAAAGCAAAAACTGATAAAATAGAAAGAAGAAATAAATCTACAATTAAAGCCAGAGACTTCAACAACCCTCTCTCAACAACTGATAGAGTAACTAGACAAAGCTGGCAAAGAAACGGAACTCTACAACAACATCAAAAAACAGTTCTATAAATATAATTGATATTTATAGAAGACTCCACCCAACAACAGGAGAATATACATTTTTTCAAGTACCTGTAAAACACATACCAATACAGTCCATATTGGGGCCATAAAAAATCCTCAGCAAATGTATAGGAATTGAAATCATACTGAATGTGTTCTCTGACCACAATGGAATCAAACTAGAAACCAATAAAAGTAATATTAAAGTAGATCTCTAAGCACTTGGAAATTAAATAACACATTTCTAAATAATGAATGAGTCAAAGAGGAAGTCTCATTGAACTGAATGACAATGAAAATACAACATGTCAAAATTTGTGTGATAAGGCTACAGCAGTGTTGAGAGTGAAATGTGTGGCACTAAATGCTTACATTATAAAAGAGGATAAATCTCAATTCAATAATCTAAACTTCCTCAAGAAATTTTAAAAAAAGAGCAAAAATGTACCCAAAGCAAGCAGAAAGAGAAAAAAAATAAAGATAAGAAGTCAATGGAATTGAAAACAGAAAAACTAAATAGAGAATATCAATGAAACAAAAACCTTTTCTTTGAAATGATCAACAGAATTGATAAACCTTAGCAAGACTAACAAAGGAAAAAAAAAGAAGATAAATAATGAGTATCAGGAATGAAACAGGGGCTATCACTACAGATTCCACAGTCATCAAAAGGACAATAAAGGAATACTACACACAACTCTATATACATAAACATGACAACCTAAACGACAGGGACAGACTAATTAATTGAAGAGCACATTATCACAACTTACCCAGTATAAAACAGATAATTTGAATAGTCCTATAACTATTAAGGAAATAGAATTTGTAAGTTTTAAAAATCTCCAGGCCCACCTGGTTTCTGGAGAATTCTGCCAAAGAAGAATTAACATCAATTTTTACACAATCTGTGCAAGAAAAGAGAAGAGCAGTGAACACTTCCCAATTTATTTGATAAGGCCAGAATTACCCTGATATCAAAACTAGGCAAAGACAGTACAAAACAGAAAACTTCAGACCCATATTGCTCATGAATATAAAAAGAGAAATGTGTGGCAAGGATGTGGAGCTACTGGAATTCTCTTATATTACTGGTGAGAGTCTCAACTGGTACAATCATTTTGGAAAATGATTTGAGACAATCTACTAAAGTTGAACATGCACACACCCTATGGCCCAGAACTTATACTCCTGGGCACAGACCTAATAAAAATGTTCTCATATGCTCAAAAAAAGACCTGTACGAGGATGCTAAAAGAGCACTAATCTAATAGCCCAAAATGTCCACATGCCCATCAGCAATGGAATGGGTAAGTAAATTATGGTATATACACATGATGAAATGCAACACAGCAATGAAAATGAACAAACTTCAAGTACTCGCAACGTGGGTGAATCTCACAAACAATGCTGAATGAAAGATGCAAGAGTACATGCTGTATGATTCCACTGATTTAAAGCTCAAAAACAAGCAAAATTACTCTATGGTGCAGAGTGGGAAACAGGAAAGTGGTTATTCTTCTGGTGACTGGAAGGGGACATGGGGGCACCTGGGAGGCTGATCATGTCTGCATCTCGATCTGGGTGCTGGTTACAGTGGTGTATTTGTTTTATGAATATTCAACAAGTTGCATTCTTAGAGTACGTGTGCTTTTCTCTACATATGCTATTTTCAATTATAAGTTGGTAATCATGAACTTTTATCATTCATAAAGTTTTTTTAATCATTTTTATAAATAATGAAAAAGCAAAAAAAAAAAATGCCTATTGGATTTGGTGACATGAAGGTGATAGTGACCTAAAGTTCTGAGGAAGTGGCAGATTGGGGACCTAACATTCATTCCAATTTTGCAAATGGAGATAGAGAAGCAGAGAGCAGTTCAGATGCTGGGCCAAGGTTGCAAAGCTTTTAAGTAGCAGAATGGGGATCTGAAACCCTGGAGCAGGGCTGCTGTGCTCTTAATCACTAAACTAGACTGTCTCGCTGTCTTTAAGAGCACAGAGGCAATAGAAGAAAAGCAAACGCTAGACAGGAGCGTGCCAATGCACAGGAATCTGAGGTTGCCTGTGGAAGGGCACATGGGCACAGCAACTTGAGGCTCCTATGAATGTCTCTTTATTGTAGGGGGACCAGTGTGCACAGAGACAATCAGTTGTAATACAAGAAGAGGTTAAAGATCTTACTATACTATGTTTATTGAGGAAGAATAGTATATAATGTTTTTGGAAGATTTTGTGTTATGGGACAAACTGATTATATCTGGAAAAATCATTTATGTTAGATGTTTAATCATCTCACAATGCCAGAGAAATGAGGTGTGTGTATGTGTGTCGCATGTGTGCACAGGCTACTCTCACGGAAAAATCATATTTTGGTTTTGGAGAGCAAAAGTACCATATCATTAGTGTTTTTTTTTAAAGTATGGAATTATGGTTTTGTGATTACATCAGGGCATAATTTTAGGTCCAAGCAGGACAACTTATTATAATTAGTGTTAAAAGTGATAACCTAAACTACTATATACAAAACCGCTGTCTGGAGTCTTAATCAGGAGAAAGGAATTACTATATAAAAATAATTCATTCTATCAGTTCCTTTTATAGCAAAAACAGAAAGGTGTACAGACATAGAGATTAAATGCAAGAATAAAAGATCTGTCCTGTGTATTCACAATATGATATTATCAGTGGCTACAGATTGGAAGGCAGGAGCTAATAAAGCAAAATGAGCAAACTAAAATTCCTCCTGCCTTAGAGAATGTGTATAGTACATCACTGATAGTAAGTTTTTTTTAAAAATTGAGTTTTCAGGGCCGACCGCGTGGCGCACTTGGGAGAGTGTGGCGCTGGGAGCGCAGCGGCGCTCCCGCCGTGCAGGTTCGGATCCTACATAGGGATGGCCAGTGCGCTCACTGGATGAGCGCGGTGCGGATGACACCACCCCAAGGGTTGCGATCCCCTTACTGGTCACAAAAAGGACAAAAAAAAAAAAAAAAAAAAAAAAAAATTGAGTTTTCATTGGAAATATTTCCTGGAAATAGCTCAGGAAATTATTTCCAAATTAAAGTTTTGCCAAATGAAATAGTCTGTGAATCCTTTTTCTAATATAAAGTATACACAATTTCCACATTTGATATGACTTAATCTGTAATGTACCTATCTAAGCCTCTCAATGGGAAAAATCCCAAAGAGATGAAGTCATTTTCTTACAGTCACATAGATGAGGAACCAATATTAGGGTGAAGCTGCTCTGCATTTCTGCTAAAATTGCTGTGTTGTGGATATCTGACTGCCCAGGCATGCACACCTAGAAAGAAGTTGACCAATCTCTAGAAAACGTGAAGCCCACGCGGCCCTCCTAGCCACGTTAACCTTCCTTCTCTGGGGTTTTCTCTGCTGGCCAATCTGCTTTCCAGACTCCTCCAGCTCTTCTCATTTCTTGGGCACCTCAGCTTCTCTCATAAGGAGAGTAACCTCTTCTGTGACTGTGCAGCCACGTTCTGCTCAGATACCCCCTGGAAATTTTCCTTTGACTTTTATTTCACCTCCACGTGCTCTCTCTGTGCATCATTTGTATTTGCATGTCTAGACAGAGAATCACCTGCACAGCATTTCATAATACCTTGGTATTAAGTTCACTATTCCAAAATCAATTGAACAGCATAAATATTCCATATTGCATGTAAAAATGACATAAAAAAACAACTCTCTGAATTGTCTTTCTACCCATCACACTTATCCAAACTTGACAAAATACAATACAAATGATGAGAAAAAGGAAACAGAAGCATAGGAAAATCTGTCTTTAGTGTTTTCCAACTAGCTTTTGAAATATAAACATTTCCTGAAATGCAGAAGTGAAAGAGATGAATGATAAGTGGATATTTTTTCATCTTAACTGACTGATCCAAAGAGTATTTATAACCCCCCTGACTAATGTCTCAAGCCAATAAATCAACATCAGGGGAGAATATTTCAAGCACATTTATCATTTAAGACAAACAGCCTCTACTGGGCATGATTATTTTTTTATTCATCTTTTTAGCTCACCTCTACATTTGCTCCTTCTCAATGTTAATAATATCTGTATAAGACTTATCAATATTGAATGTTACAGCTTGCCTATTGCATGCTGATGAGTGTAAGGTCACATGTTTGGTCTCCAGAAGGCCAGTTAGCTTTGCAAAAAACAAACAAAAAAGGCTCAATTTCACAGTGAAGCCTTATCCCAGTAAGCATCCTTGAAAATACCTGTTGTTGGTCTCAATGTCATAAAAATCACTGAATTAAAGTTTTAAGGGAAATTAAGGCCAAGTTATTTTAACAGACTGACTCAACAGCAGAAAAGCTCATAATTAGTGGAGGAAAGCCCGGCACCGTAGAAAACCACAATTCAGAGTTTGTATGGCTCAGTTAGCAGCCAGCACGGTCCCCCAGGTCAGTAGTATCTGTGTCACATCCAGCATCCAAAGAATAGCAACGTAAACGAAAATCTTACCTGTTCATTCTCTTCTTCGTCACTACTTAGCTTAAGGTCATCTTCTAGCATTCTGAAAGAAGGAACAAAGAGGTACAGATACTCAGCAGATTCAAAATAAATCAGCACCAGAATATCACCTTTATTAGAGCAACATTGCAGTAATAAGTCTATTTGATTCCCTAATTGTTTTTTTTTCCTTTTAAATGATTTTCCTCTGATGCACGTAGAAAACAGCAGTCACATCATGAAAATTAACCCTTACAACAGTCATAGGATAAGGTGCGCAGCCTCAAAAATATGCTGCTTTAAACAGACAGAACCAAAGACAGGCTTTTCCCTGGGAAGTTTTAATTCCACAATTACTTGTTTAGTGTTTTCCACGTTCCAGGTGTTGTGCTATGTCCCATGCCTGCCCCGGCGGGGGTGGGGACCCTTCATGGTGAAGAGGATTCGAGAACAAGCAGAACTCAGCTGAGAGCCATACAGCGATAGCTTGAGCTGTGACCAGCAGCTGCTTAGGCCTTCCAGCAGCCCAAGAGCTGGAGGAGAGACATCTGCCCGGAGATCCCTCTGAGGGGGGAAACCAAACAGGAGGGGCTTTCTGAAAAGACGGTGACGGCAGCTCCCCAGCCCACCTGGGGTCCCTCAGATTCATCCTGACAGAGGCAGTGAAGGGGCATACTTCTGGGTCCATAAATTTAAAAAGAGAAACACAACTTCAGATCCTATTATTTCTGATGATGAAAAATTGTAAATGTATCACCATTACTGAATTATTTCTTTAGAGAATAGCAGTTTTCAGATTAATTCATCTTAAAAGCAATCTTACTCCAAAGCATACTCTATACAAGCAGAGCGATTCTGCACGGAGCGGGGCAGAGTCCACTTGTGATGGCCCCGGGGCTCCATACATCAGTTCAAAGGCCACTGAATCCTTGTGCTTAAAGGCTTCATTGTCCTCCCTGAACTCAGTGTCCAAGAACTGTCCACTAAAATGTGCCTAGTGTCCTTTAAAAGCCAATTATAGGCCTATCATTAATATATGCCTATGCATATTTTTATGTCATTTCAGTGATTCGGGGGGTGAACTGGGGGTAAAAGAACTGGCAGGGCAGGGCATGGACCCAGTTCTGCCCCAACTGTCTATGGGTCTGGTGCAAGTTACTTAGCTTCCCCTCTTCACCCCCGCCTCTGTTTCCCTATTTGTAAAGCAAAGAGTTGTGCTGGGCAAGCGCTAAGTTCCAGCCCTGCTGCAGATTTCATGAGTCTATGAAATAAGCTTGCTCCTCCCATCTCAAAAAGTAGAAAAACTCTTCTATTTGTTCCAGAGAACATGACTCAGACACTTCTAAGTAGTTTTTGGTGTACTGTGTAAGCGATTGCCATTAGGACACCAGCTCTGTCTCCTCACAGGCTCCTGCTCTTCTCCCAGTCTTGGGGAGGATCATTCTTTTATCACTTAAGCCACAAGCGAACGGACAAATCATTGGGAGAGTCTGCAGGGCGTCCCCCAGTTCCTCTCAACATCTGGCGCACTGTTCACCTCCTTCACCTCACATGCCTGGCTTCAAAGAGAAGAGACACCTTGATGATTTATTAGAGCACGTTTGGGATAACCTGGAAAGAAGACTGTGTTTTCTTTGTCTTCAAGTCCCCAGTGACGAGCACAGTGACAGCACAGAGTACAATACCTGTTTGTTGGCTGGACTGAGGCATGTTCCCCAAAACTGTTTTCCTACCAAAAGGCACAAATGACTTTCTGATGAAACAGACCAGAGGAAGAGACGGTTTCTTGCTTCTGCCCCTGCGTCCCCTCTTTTGGGGTAAACCACTATTGCAATTTGGTTTAATCTCAAGGACTCCCTACCAGTGAGTAGCTGGGTGATCTAAGCGTGGGTGGTCCTGTCAGCGGGTGGCAGAAGGGAGGGGGAAGGACACACACAATCATGGTTAATAACACCCTTGGTGTCAGATGAAGTCATGGCACGGGTGACTGGGAGGTTTAATCTTTGCGTGGACAATAGAGTGTGCAGATTTGAAGGCCACTGTGAACCAGAGCAAGAAACCCCAACATTCCAGGAAGTGAGGGATCTTAGCTTGGCTGTACACCAGCCGTGTGACTCAGTCACTGCATAAGGCTGGCGTTGCTGAAAGTGACAACAGTAAAAACAGTGTGCAAGGTTCTCTTTTAAGGTAGGGACTGCAGCTCATCTTTCTGTGTTTTAAGCATGTGCTAAATGTGTTGACACATAAACACGTATCCATTTGACTCTCATACTGCCCCTTGCACCCCAGATTCTGGGCAAGGTGCACCTCTGGGGCTTGGATTTTGTCATTTCTATAATGGAGCTCATCTACCTTTATCATTATTTTTGGAAAAGCGGCAGTGAGGGATCCACCTTGCTTTGTGAATTATCATCACTCTATCACTGAATTGACCTCTCTTAACATTTAAAAAAATATTTATTGTTTCTGGCTGAGTCCTAAAACCTAAGGATCACATGTAAAAATACTCTGCATTCAAGAGAGACTTCAAGAGAAGTTCAAGTTCAATTTAACGTGAGATTATCCAGGAAAATGAGAGAGTGGCAAAGGAAACATTAAATTAAATAGCTTATACACAGCAATCCCGGGTGGTGCTATTACCAAAGATGAAATCAAAGACTTGGGGTAGACCATCATGAAGACCCTGTGCCCCGAACCCCCACAGACACCCAGACACACACTGAGGAGGCAAATGCTCAATGCCACTATTATGGATTGAATTGTGTCCCCCTAAAAGTTTAATGTGTTGGAAGCTTGGTCTCCACTGTGACTGTTAAGAGGGTGGGAAGTCTTATTATTGTAATTGAATGGAGGGGCCTTGAAGAGGTGATTAAGTTGATGGTTTAATGGTGGTCAGGGGCATGGTTCTGAGGGCTTTTAAAAAAGAGCATGTGAGAAGTTCACTATCTCTGCTCTGCCATTTTCACCATGTGAGACCCCTGGGTCACTGTCACCACCACCAAGACACTCACCAGATGTGTTCCCTGGATTTTGGACTTCCCAGCCTCTGAAACTATAAGCAATAAGTTTCATTTTCTTACAAATCACTCAGTTCCAGGTATTCTGTTATAAGCAACAGAACCGGACTCATGCAGCCGCCATGCGAGAACACAAGCCCTTGACTCAACTCACGAGGCGTGGGGCTTGCTGCTGCCACCGCACTCTTTGAGTCTGATTCAGCACGCATGAAGCGCCCCATTTTCACTGCAGAATATACCTGAGTGGCCTCTGAGAGAGCTGAGGAAGAGCCACAGTGTTTTGAGCTTATAGCTGAACAACGGGACATGGCAGAGAGGAAAAGAGAAGGTGAGGACCGCGTGACCATCAGAGCTGCCTGCACCGGCGTGTGGCCGGCAGACTGCAGGCCTGGCTGCCTCTCTTGAACACAGTGGGGCGCTGTGCTGCTAGTCCCAACCCTTCCCAGCTCCCAGAGAACATTTTTATCATTTGTCTGTTTCTAAAAGGAAAGAGATTGGCATACATACATTAAACAACAAACAAACGTAAGTGTTAAACAACAGTTAAAGGAAAACGCAAATTAAGTGTTGGTTGGGCCACCAGGCAGAGAGTGGGGATCTCCAACTCTGGTTTTGAAAAAGGAAGGCAAGACAAGGCTCTAGAGGATTGAGGACAGAGCCTGGGACTGGTCACCTGCATGTCAGCATAGGGCCTGTGCTTCGGCACCACGGTGACCTGCAAGGGCACACTCCCACACCATACCTGAGTGTCCAGGCCCTCTTCCCGAACCTGACACCTGCTCAGGGCCACCCCATTCATGTCCCCTTGGCTCCTTCCCTGCATATCCCCTCAGAGCTCTCCTAGGGGACCGAACCCCCCTCTCATAGTAGCAGCAAGCACTGTTGGATGGACGTTTGTGCCAGACCAGCTAAGCATTGCCTAGACATTACCTCATTCCATCCCCACAGCAACTCCTCGGTGGGAGGTGGCTCACTGTGGGGGCATGGGCCGAGGCGGTCAGAGCATGGACTCCTAGCTGTGCAGCTGTGCCACTCAGTGAGCCGAGGGACGCGGCACCTGCCTCTAAGGGCTTCCAGAGAATTCGTGACACCATCCTGGGAAAGTGCTCAGCACAGGAGCGTTCAGTCAATGTTCATTTTTACTACCATTCCCTTTTTACCTGTCAGGGAACCGGGCCTCAGAGCATTAAGAAACTTGCATGGGCAAACAAGCCGTGAGATGATGTCTGTGGAATAAAGCCTTAAAACTAAGCCATTTGCTCTACTTTCCAGCTATTTCAAAAAGAAAGGATGCTGTCCCCTAGAGACTCGGGAGAGAACATACATTTTAGGTTGTATGAAGATTTCCACAAACTTTTTGAAGTGCCTTCATAGAAGCTGAGCATCCCTAATCCAAAATCCAAAATGCTTCAAGATTTAAAACGTTTTACGTGCTGACATGATGCCACAAGTAGAAAATTCTACATCTGACCTCCATGTGACGGATCACAGTCAAAACACAGGCTCATGACACAGTTTATTTAGTGTCCCCAAGGGAAAAAAGACCCTCCCAGCCCCCTTCAGTTGTGATACCCAGCCCCAAGCTATCTCATCACGTATATGCAAATATTCCCAAATCTGAAAACATCTGAAATCTGAAACACTTCTGGTCCCAAGCATTTTGGATAAGGGCTACTCACCCTGTAATTGCTGTCATGGTTGATGGGTCTAATGTGATATTATGTCTACAGAGGACAGAAAGCATGCCTGTCAACCCCAATACCAGGGAGGTCTGTCCTGGGAGCCAGTGGTCCGCCAACGTGGCCAGGTGTCCCTCAGCAGGCTTGCTGCCTGATGACAACTGGGACATTGAAATAAATAGACAATAAAATCAAACTTTTCAAATTGAGGCCAGAGAGCAGAGGTGCAGAGAAACCTGGCTTTGTGGCCTTAATACCTGAAGAGCTGTCAAACTGCTGTCCAGGGACATTCCTAGTTAGTGCCTCACGGTGACTTAACAGTTACCTTCACCGGGTAATTGAGAATTGTGGTTCTTAAAGGACACAAGCAGGGTCTTCTAACATGAGATTAAGTGATTGAGAGTCTACCCGTTTTTTACTAGAGAACTGTGTTAGACAACAGCGTGTTAAAATTATTGTCCCAGGCATGTTATAACACACTCCCCGACATCTGGTGCAAGGGGTCATAAGGCTCAGAGCCACCGGCTGAATGGCTCAAGCTTTCACGTAGGGAGACTGGGTCAACAGAAGACAGGATGTAATGGGAGTTTCCCTCGAAACTGTAAGTTGGGAGCAAAGGACAAACACATCCCTTTGCAGTTTGCCACATACTACCTCAGGGGGACCTTCCTCTTTCTGGAACAGAAAGATGAATGGAAACGTACCTCCCGCCAACAGCAGAATTAGCACCCAAACTCAAGCGCTGAGTCACTCACTGACTCATGCGGTCATTGTGCGGGGGCGCCTATCCATAGAGCACACTGTCTCCCAGGGCTGATTGTCCTCACACACTACATTCAGATCAGCACCTCTTTAAATTTAAATTTATCTCTCTGAATACCTTAAACTTAGGAAGCTCTGGCATTTATGACTCTAGCAGAACCCAACTACCTCATCTGAAGGTACATTCAGTAGCTCTCAGAAAAGGGGGGAACTCAGTACAACTCTAGTGACTTTAACATTTGATTATCCTAAGTTCCCTGTGTGTATTATTTCCTTAATTGAGCGAGAGACAAATTCACGTTGTGGCTGCTGCCTGTGTTTTTGAGGCCCCAAATTTCCCAGGAAGCAGAAGTAGCAGCCTCCTCTTACCAGATGGCCAAGTGCTCCTAGAGCTCCTCTAAGCCTTGCAGGTTCTGCACACAGGCACATCAGCCGCCTTCAGTGTAACAGCAGCCACTTCACAGCGCGGTGGTTTTTAATTAATCGGATTTCCCCTGCATTACTCTTGTCATTTGGGGCCCTTCACAGATCTGAATCGTTTAGTCCTTTAAAGTTCATTTCATTTTGCTTTGTCCTAATGGCTTTTTAAAAATCTGAGTTTCATTGGGCTGTTTGGTTTTCAGATTTGTTTCTATAGCCGATGCTACTGTATCTCTACCTACTCGAGATTTAAGCCAAAGACAAATGTTTATGAGTCCCCATTAAACATATTCATTTATGCAAATATCTATTCTAGCAATTAGTATTGCATGACACCCTGGTTGTTATGCCAGTGCAGCCCTCTGCAGGTATTCCCCAAGCCATCATCTCCACTGCTTGGAACACGGGAGAGAGAGTCAGAGAACTCATTGCGCTCGTTCTGAAGTCCACTGCTCTGGCATGGTTGGTGCTACCATCTGCCTCGGGTTATTTTCATTAACAAGTGACCACTTGCCTCTCCACATTTGTTGACAAGAGCTCAGCTCATGCTAGTCCAATTAGCTGGGAACCTGGAAGGCAAGCACAGGCTCACATGGGGGTTGGTGACTGGGTGCATCCAAGGCACAGATGAAGTAACTCAGCCTGGGGGCAAATGGAGAAATCAGGAACAAGACGCATGAGTGGTCTAGTTGACCTAAGCGTTTCCAACTCTGATGTTTTCAGATCCACGGATCTCTACATCTTTTGAAGCAATTTTGGTTCATAGCAAGAGGCTGCTTGCTCACACATATCTCCTTCCTGGACTCCCTCCTTCCCAGAACCTGTTCTGGTTGTCAGTGAAATCATACAGGATATTCCGATTCTGCTATGCTCAACCTGGGGTGAAGATCACTGTATCTCTTCTCGTATGACCTTATTTTTTCTTAGGGACAACAACTTTGGATGGTCCCTTTTCTGACTTACATGCTGAATCCACCTGCCACCTCCTACACAGGCCCATCTTCCCTGGGGGACAGCATCTCATTTCCTACCTTATAAGACCCTCAGAAAAGCCAAACTCGTTTAGGAGACCTGCCAAACCCTGGTGAGATATGGGATGAATGTGCGTCTTCAAAATCTCAATCAATCAACTGCTTTTCCTGATAGTAGTCATATCTGTATATTAATATAGAATAAATAGAAATAAAAGAAAAATGAAAATCAACACTAATAAAAAGAAACAGTCACTGGTACTAGAGTGTGGGATGGTGAGAGGAGTTTTTAAATGGCAGCTGCCAGGCTGGCCAGCATGTTAGTCTGAATTCTATCCCTAACTAGCTCTGTGAACTTGGGAAAATCATTTACTCTCTCTGGACATTGTTTCCACATCTCTAAAGTTACAGCTGAATAAAATGACCTCTATATCCCCTTGTTTCTCTGAATTTCATGGCTTTGTGCCTTTATCAATGGGTAGAAAGCCAGCAAGACTGCTGAGAGTGAGAGGGGGCACTGGAGATGGTCCGAGAGGACTCGGTTAAAAGTAAAACCAACAGGCTGGAATTTGAGTGCATGGTGCTGAGATCCAGCAGAAACCAGGAGCCCTGGGAGAGTCCTTACTTCCTCATACACTGGGTAGGACATTCCAAATTGTTGTCCTAAGAGTCAAATAGAAAATGGATGTGGCAGTGCTTTTAGACAGTAGAATCCTGTGTACAGCCGACCCTCGAACAACATGCGGGTTAGGGGCATCGACCCCTGTGCAACTGAAAATCCACCCCAATCCCTATGGGGCAGGGGGGCAGGTTGTTACTTAAGATGTAGTTAAGTAACATTCATGACCTACCTAACCAAAATTTTTCCAACATATTTATTGAAAAAAATCCATATGTAAGTGGACCCACACAGTTCAAACCTGTGAACTGTGCTGTAAATATGCAGAGTATGTGACTCCTTTTTTTTTTTTTTTAATGAAAAATATTTCCATGTAATGTGGTGTGCAGGACAGAACCTCATCCTCAGGCTTGAGTTCCATAAATCTTAATGCTCAAGAGGCTTCCCTGAGACTAGGAAAGAAGGCAATATGAGACCATAAGCTAGTTTTCCTGCACAGTTTACACTGACTACTGAACTGGGAGATGGTGCCACCTGCCCAGCTGGCTTGAGACCCAGGAAATGTTCCTTCCTCTGTTATAAACTGTCCAATTGGCTTTAGGTATTCTGCAGACTCTTCCATATTATAGTGAAATGTGACCCCCAAATTCACATCTAAGGGCCTTGGGTAGTCTAAAAAACTATATTCATCATTATTTTCCTCCTAAAAGGATGTACAAATTAAATCAGATGACATATAATTTGATCATCTAAACAGACGCAGAAAAAGCATTTGACAAAATTCAACACCATTTCATCATAAAAATGTTCAACAAACTAGGTAAAGAAAGAATATACCTCAACACAATAAAGGCCACATATGACAAGCCTTTAGCTAACATCATAACAAACAGTGAAAACTGCAAGCTTTTCCTCTAAGGTCAAGAACAAGAGAAAGACACACTGTACTCTTACCACTTCTAATTCAACATAGCACCGGAAGTCCTAGCCAGAGCAATTAGGCAAGAGAAAGAAATAAAAGGAATCCAAATTGGAAAGAAGTAAAATTGTCTGTTTGCAGATGCCATGATCTTATATACAGAAAATGCTAAAGACTCCACCAAAAAACTGTTAGAACTAATAAATGTTATTCAGATAACGTATAAAAAATGATGAAGAACTCTAATAGAGTAATTTGCCAAGGTCCCAAAGGAGCTTTGACCAAGTTCTCTAGGCCCTGTTCCACATATCACCAGAAGTCTGCATCCTCTACAAAATTCTATTTCTACATGACCCTTTGATGCTTTCAAAAGGAACAGTTTTTTCTCAAACTCCACCATGAAGACATTTAGAAAAGCATGAAGTCACAGAACACTCTTTGAGGTAACTGAAACAGTAAGTTGGGTAGCGTGGGGGAGTCAGCAAGTGTTGAGGTACACAGCACTGCTGGAGAGTGCTCCGCATTCGCCAGCCAGACACCAAATGCCAATCAGAGAAGCAACCCCCTCCCCAATTTTAACAAAGGCAACTGCCCGAAAATTGAGGATTTCCCAGTTAACCCTTGGAAAATAGCTCAGACTTTTCCAATCATTTAGTAGGCTAAGGGCACCAGGCCCCTCATCCATCAGTCCTCTGCGGGTGCTGTGGGAGAACGTTCACAAAGGATCACATTTGCAGGGTGGGAATTGCTCTGACCTCCAGCTGCTCGTAAGTAGGAAGCTCCCTGGGAGCTCGTAGAGTAAAAGTAAAGCCAGGGATTCTGAAACTGGAGCCTGCATTCGAATCACCTGGAGGGCTTGTTAAAAAATACTGATTGTGGGGCCCACCCCCAGGATTTCTGATTGAGAAGGTCTGGGGCGAGGGCCCCTTCAAGTTTGCGCTTCTAAAAAGTCTGCAGGTGATCAGGCTGCTGGCCCAGTGGCCAAACTTTGAGAACCACTGGGCTATGCCGTAGCTACTGCACTCAGTGGTGTATTACATCTGGAGTCAGCAACTGAAAAGCAGAGAGCCAGTGAGAAGGTCCCTAGAGCCGCCTCTGAGGGCACACCAGGGCTGGTGGTCTGGTAGGGGCTTGAGGCCCTGACACTCATACACTGCCCTGGTATGTATTCCTAATCAGATTTTACCCACGGCGTGTGCCTGCCCATAGGGTAGTAGCCCAAAGAGAATCAGGGGCCCCACCTCCCACCCTACATCTGCTAAGAACTTCTGTTCATTCATTCAATCAACTGAGCCCAAGTCACTGGAATACAATTTCCAAAAAGGCTATGTACCTGCCGTCAAAGATCATATGGTTAGTAGGGGACAGAGACAAGTAATGCAACGATTTCAAAAGGGTGGTTGACAAATGCCAGAGCAGAAATAGACTCTTGGAGACCAGCTAGGGTGGGGGTGGGAGGTGCTCAGGAAAAGCTCTCTGGAGGAGGGCCTGCCTGAGTGTCTTCAAGGTCCTACAGGAGTCAGATGAAGTCAGGGAAAGATGCCCGCCCTACAAAGGGCTGTGGTCCCACAAAGGAAGGGCAAGAGCCAAGCATGGAGTACTTGGAGAAGGGAGGTACTTCATTTCCCTCATTCCCATGGTATTCTTTTTTTTTTTTTTTTTTTAAAAGGATAATACATACACATGGCTCAAATTTCCCTAAATAGAAAAAAGTATCGAATGAAATGTCTCCCTTCCATTCCTGTTTCTCCCAGCTTACTTCCTACTCTCATCCTCCATAGTCACCGTTTATTTCCTATGTACTCTCTCAGAGTTTCTTTGTGCATTAACAAGCAAATATAAATGCAGCCCATGAGACCCGCTAGAATAAGTACAGGACATTAAAGAGCAGCCTTGCGGTGAGGAACGTAACGCTACCTGGACTCTCACTGTCTGCTGTGAAAGAGACAGCTTCTAAGAAGGCTCCTAGTGATCGCTGCCTCCTGGGAGTCACGCCCTGTGGAATGCTTTCCCCTGAGTGTTTGGGCTGGACAGTGACTTGCCTCTACTGAGTAGAAGAGGGCAAAAGTGATGGATGTCACCTGCAAGGTCAGGTGACTTCTGAGGGTTGGCATGCATGTTCTTTTCGCTGGCTCACTTTGATGAAACAAGTTGCCACGTTGTGAGCTGCTCTAGGGAGATGTCCTGTGGCAAAGAACTGAGGCTGGAAGAAACCGAATCCTGCCAACCACCACAGGAGTGAGCCTGCAAACGGATCTTTCCTCAGTCAAGCATTGAGATGATACGGTCCCAGCTGACGTCATTTTTTTTTCCCCCTGGCAGCTGGCCGGTACTGGGATCTGAACCCATTGCCTTGGTGTTATAAGGCCACACTCTGACCAACTGAGCTAATTAGCCAGCCCACCCAGCTGACACCCTGATTGCAGTCCTGTGACAGACCTCGAGCCAGAGGAGCCAGCTAAGTCACACTCAGATTCCTGACCCACAGAAACTACAACATAAGAAATGTCGTTTTAAGCAACTAAGTTTAGGGGTAATTTGTTAGGCATCAATAAGTCATCAATATGCTGGAGGATGGTATTAAATATTTAGTGTGTCCCTTCTTCAAGATCACTCCCTATTACTTGAGCCAAAGTGTTCACAGCCAACATTCGAGCTGTCCAACAGAAGTATATGTGAGCCAAACGGGTAACCTAAAAGTTTCCAAGTCACATTTAAAAAAAGCAAAAAGAAATAGGAGAAATTAATGTTAATAGCATACTTTATTTAATCTAACATTATTTCAACACGAACATATGCACATTTCAGGTGCTCAGCAGACACGTCTAGTGGCTCCCGCATCGGACGGCACAGCCTCAAACCTTTCATAGAGTGAGGGCATCCCAATCTCCAGGAGGCTTCGTGTTTTTCCTACTCACGCTAAGCAGCCTGCCTTTGCCGGTACTCAGACGGCAATCTCCTCTACACTCCCTCGTAGAGGGTACCAGACTAGCCTGTGAAATAAAGATCTTGATCATTTGGAGTGAGGAGAAAGGGAAGACTTTGGGCAGACTCAGTACAAACACACATCCCCACTGACTGTTCCTGGTGGGTGTTGGGATCCCAAAGACCTGTTTTGTTCCAATTAAATGTGCCAGTGACTGATCTTGTTGCTTAATTCTGATGTGTTATCCACTTGTGGCATGGCACTCCACCCTTCACCTGTACACTTTGGCTTCACAGAAGAGCTGGGAATCAGGGGCTAGCATGCAGCTGCAGGTGGCCTACAAGAGGGGTATGCTCAGGCCTTAAGAGCCGTGTCCTAGGAAAACAGCGGGAAGCCCCACAAACACAGCTCGTAAAACCCTGGCCACTTGGCAAGGGAAGTCTGCACACTTGTTACTCTGACTTATCTCGTCCCCATTTCTCTTGGATGTAGTAAAGACACATAGTAAATCACTTGTTACTTGAAGTTTCTCAGTTTTTCAATAATTTATTTTAAAAAGTGTACAGATTGTTCTTTTCACTTGGAATTGTGCTTCGAGTTAGGGGAGCTGGACAGCCCAGAAGGACCTCTTTGTCCAAGAGGACTGGAATGCTGGGCCCCCTCTCCTTGGACATCCACGACTCTCTCCACCCAGAAATATGTAAGTGCCACATGTGGTTCGTGTGGCTGTGAAAATATGAAGACACTCCATCTTTTCCATTTAGGGCAATGTAGGCCATGGTTATGAAATAGCATTCTCCGAACATATTAGACTTTACAATTGCTTCCTCCTGGAAGAATTACAGGAAAATAGGACTGTATGTACTCTCTTATTTCTATCAAAATACAGCTGAGGCTTTAGAAAGAGAACTTTAATGAGGAATGCTTTCTTTCCCGTGATGGTTTTAAAATTCTTGTCTTTGTTTGTTACGAGGACTTCTAGAAAATGAGTTTCTGAACTTAATGTTCTTGGTATTAAAGCACTGACTTTCTAAGGCTGAATGAATTCAAGTACAACTGTGTGAAAAAAACGGGATCCTTTCCTGGGCAGACAGTAGAACAGAGGTCAGAGGATCCTGACTGGAAACATAAAGTTTTTTTTGGCTGTACAGATTTGACAACGGGCATTTCTTTACTTAAACCTCTTTGAAGGAGAATTTGCACCTAACAGAGGAGAAATTAGATATGTACATATTTGGCTCAAGTCTGTGATGTCAAACATTTATTGACTGTATTTAAATTAGTAAGTTGGTCGCCTATTCTGTTTGCTAACTAATGGTTTGCATATTTAATTGATAACTTTTGACAGTAAGAATGCATTGAATCTAGAAAGATCATACTTACATTAGGTTAAGATTTGCTCTTTGGCTTGTAATAGTTTTTGCATTTTTGTAGCTGTTGTTATTGACAAGTTAATTGCTAAGAAAGTCCCTAATTAAGAGATTTATTTGAACAGATAAAACTGTTAGAATTAGAAAAGAGAACCAAGCATAATGTTCTAATTAGCAAATTCACGCACTTTGAGCTTCACCAACCTTCACATGCTGCCTGACGACGGCATAACATGGTGGTTTCTAAACTTTATGCACATTGGAATCACTTGGGAGTCTTTAAAAAATATTGATGCCTGGCTCCCACCCCACCCCCGTATTCTGAAGTAATAGGTTTGGGGTATGATCTGGGCATCCCAAATTTTAAAAAGTTTGGGAACCACTCTATGTATAACACAGAGAGAACTGGACTGAGTCAGAAGAGCTCAAGGTCATGAATATCTCTGGACCTTGGATAAAGTCCAAACTAAAAGTCTATGTTTTAGTTTGTCCATTAATAAAATAGGATGATAGTTGAGCCTCAAATGAGACAATAAAGGTGAAAGCCCATTGTAAACTATAAAACCTCATAGGGGTTCTCTGTGATGGGTTAGTATTACCTGGGATGCTTTTTAAAATACTGATACATGAGCCTCATTTCCAGAGATTTTGGTTTAACTGGTCTTGGATTGGCCACAGGCATCAGTACTTTTGATAAGCTCCTGTGATCTGAATGTTTGTGATTCTCCAGCATTCATACATTAAATCCTAATCACCAGTGTGATAGTATTTATTAGGAAGTGACAACTTTGGGAGGTGATTAGGTCATGAGGGCAGAACCTCATGAATGGGGTCAGTGCCCTTATAAAAGAGACCCCAGAGAGCTTCCTCTCCTCTTCCACCATGTGAGGACACAGCTAGTAGGGGCCATCTATGAACTAGAAAGTGAGCTCTCACCAGACACCAAATCTGGTGCCCTGATCTTGGACTTCCAGCCTCCACTTCCAGAACTGTGAGAAATAAATTTTTGTTGCTTATAAGATACCCATTCTAAGGTATTTTGTTTAACAGCCTGAATGGACTAAAGACATAAGCATCCCAAATGAATCTACTATTTAGCCAGGGTTGAGACCCACTACTTTAATTCCAACTGAACTATCACCTTCTCATTAAAGCCACCTCCAATCCAAAAGACAGAATCGCTTATTTCTTCTCTAACTTTGTACATTAGTGCATTGTGTTAGAATTGTCTATTAACTCATTTGGCTCCACCTTCGCCCCATCTTCCATTTGAGTAAGAATGCTTCAAGGGAAGGGATATGTTTCCTCAATGCCTAGGATAAGGCGTAACCCCATTATTACTAATAAGTTAAGGAAATATCACGGTGCATTTCAGAATTCTTCAGTCATTGTTTTCAGAAACCTTGGGCAGTACTGGGAAACCTGAGATCATTTCTTGGTCTGTTCTTCAGCCTCTGGGAGGAAATACAGAAGTTTATATAGATTATCATGCCTTTCAAGCTCTCTGGAGGTTATTCTCTGGGAAGTCCCCAAACTTTCTTCAAGACCACGTAGCATAGTGTTGGATTTTCTGTCTGGTGGCAACGCGGCACTCACCATTCCCCTTTGGAAGAACTCCCCTGAATCACAGGGGCTCGAGGCCTGGGAACTACATTGCCCAGAATCCCTTCCAGCAGGGTTTTCGTTTAGATGTCACCAGTGAGAGGGGCTTGAATG
This sequence comes from Cynocephalus volans, assembly GCF_027409185.1. Lineage (NCBI taxonomy): Eukaryota > Metazoa > Chordata > Mammalia > Dermoptera > Cynocephalidae > Cynocephalus > Cynocephalus volans. The sequence continues at coordinate 94,937,093 of NC_084473.1, read as the reverse complement.
GGGCTTAGAAGGTCAAAGAGTGACAGAAACCATTAATTGCTCCCAGGACAGTGAAGCAGGTGCATAAGCTTCAGCAGATGGTAGATAGGAGGTTCTGCCTGTGGCTTCCGAGCATCCTTCTGTGAATCACATCTATAGGTGCTGCAGACATCTGAGATTACTGTTAGAAGTTTTCTGCAGTTCTTGCATTAATTGATTTCCTGAAATGACTTTCTGAACTGATTAATGATTTCCTTTTAGCCCCCCTCTCACCTTAGCTTCCCTAGCCCTCCTGACGGGTTTAGAAACCACTAATTCCCTATGTTAAAGTCTTTCTACTTGAAATACCTAGAGTGGTTTCTCTTCTCCAGATCAAACTGACTGATATGTACAGTAATTAAGAGCACGAGCTCTAGAGTCAGAAAGCCTGATTTACCCATTTATATTCAGACTCTGCCACATACTAACTGTGTGTCCTGTGCAAGAAACTTAAAGTTGTTCTGCCTCAGTTTCCTCATCTGTAAAATGGAAAAAAACAAGAATGTTTACCTCCTAGGAATGTTGTGGGAATTATAAGGGGAAAATTCATAAAACATCTTATATATACAATGCCTAAAATGTAGTAATTACTTAATAAGTATTCATTATTATTACTGGTATTTTATTACCCAATCCATCTTGTAAAATAAAAACTATGCTACAATTTAAGTAAAATCTATCTATTTTACTTTTTCTAACAGAGAACACAAACTTCTTAATTTATTGACCACCCTCAATGAACACATTCTAGATGCTAGAGATATCAAGTTGAAAAAGTCTTTGCCCTTAAGTGGCTCACTGTTTACTGGGGAAAGAGGCAGAAAAGTAACCTAATGATGTGATAAATACTATGGGAGCACAGACCACCACCTTCTGCCCTTGTCAGACAATCCTGGCCCTTACCTTTTCTTGTAGGTTTACTCTCCAGTCTTTAAGACTTTTCTGTAGTTCTCTTCTGTGTCTACTTCAAGTTCTCTAATGTCACTCAATTTATAGAGTCGTGTATGGAACACAGTCTACTATATTAGCAGTATCAATATTAACTGTAGTGGGAAAAATACCTGCTTTATATTAGAAGTCAATATTCTGAAAATGAAGGCCTAAAATTTACAAATTAAAGCTTTCTCCACCTGAGCTCATTTAGTTGCTCCTTCTCCAACTATGTCTTGAGGGAAAAAGCCATCTGCTTCCTTGTTCAGGACATCCCTGGGGTTATGTAAGACTCCTCACGGAATTTTAACAACCTCATCCTATGCTGTGTGGACGAAGAGGATTATCCGGCTCCTGTGATTATGGGGGAGGCCAAGCCAGAACTGGATGCTGATTCAGCAACCCCTCCTTCCTCCCAGGTGGTCCTGCCCCTGGAACATATGCCCTCAGGACTTTCAGCTGCTGTGACTGGACAGTGGCTTGTGTACTCATTCACAACTCCTCTCTGCAGCAAACATTAAGCTCATCATTTAAATGTAAAGGGGAGGAAAAATTCTCTTTTCCATATTAAAGAAAAATCATCCTATTAGCTATTTACTGAACTGGGATATTGGTATATGATCCTTAAACTAAGGCATTTCCATGAATTCAGCTTTAATGCTACCACATTTGTATTATTTTGCACATTATCTCTGATACTTCCAGAATTTTTCATAATAAAAATAATTCAGGTGGTCTGAATATACAAATCTGATAACCTCAATCTCAAATAAATAAATAAATAAATAAAATTGAGGGCTGCCCGGTTAGCTCAGTTGGTTAGACTGCGGTGTTATAACACCAAGGTCAAGGGTTCAGACTCCCATACCAGCCAGCTGCTGAGAAAAAAGGATATACCAGGACTAATTCATCACTTTTTCTTTTTCTAAAAGTGAATAGGGCTGAAAATTAAGTCAAATATATTAAATGTTCTAAACCTATTTTCAGGTACATACAACTGACTTTTGCAAGGGGAAACATGACTGCCCAGATAACATGCATCTCTACCCACCAATACACCCTTTGGGGAGTTGTTTGGCTCACGGCAACACAGAATGTGTCAGACAATTGTATACGTTAAACCCTGCCATATCTATCACACTGGAGGGTTCCATTTGCTGGGTTAGAAACAGGGTCACCAGGATCAGTCAAAGCTACTCCTCAAGAAAGCTTCAGCATTTCCTCATGGTTTTACATCAGATATATGTTGGGTTTTATTAAAGGAGAGTAAAATTACAAACTCAAGTACGTGGTTACCTATGGAACGTTTTACGTATTCATCTATTTGACTTTCAGGTGGCAGAAAGGAATCTCAAGGGCAAAGAAGATAATTCATATGGAAAAGTTTAAGTGGCAGTGCACATTTTTGAAACAGAATCTGACTGCAGTATAGTGCTGTTTCTACTTACCATTTAAGAAAATAGTCATGAAAATCATGATAAGTTTAGTTATTATCCTTGCTACGATTTGAATGTCCCCTCCAAATCTCACGTTGAAACTTAGTTAAGAGGGTGGGAAATCTACCTATGGTATCTGAAAGGTGGGGCCTTTAGGAGGTGTTGGATCATGAGGGCTATGCCTTAATGAATAGATTAATCCATTAATCGTTAATTGGTTGACAGATTAATGGGTTAGCATGGGAGTGAAACTGGTGGCTTTATAAGAAGAGGAGGAAAGACCTGAACTAGCACATTAGCACGCTCTTGCCCTCTTGTCCTGCACCACCTTGGGACTCTGCAGAGAGTCCCCACCAGTAAGAAGATCCTCCCCAGATGTGTTCCCTTGACCTTGGACTTTCTAGCTTCCCAAACTGTAAAAAATAAATTTGTTTTCTTTATAAACAGTTTCAGGTATTCTGTTATAAGGGACAGAAAATGGACTAAGACAATCTTGCGAGTCATGGTGCAAATCTGCCTAAGTGGGTCTATTCATTGCTGGAGGACAGGAGAGTAGGGATGAAAACAGACAGGATCCCAGCAGTCCAAAGCAGACTCTGATTTTCCTATTTTTGATGAGTCAAGAGTCCTGGTCCATAGTTTTTAATTCAAGAAGAAAATCAATTGATCTCAGGGCCAAGACTAACTAACACTGTGAAGTAGGCAAAGTTGGTCTTTGAAAACCCCTCCTATTTTGGGTGCATCCCCTCCCCACCTCCAGGGCCCATGCCTCCGTCCAGACTATTCCTATCTGACTGAGCAACTGGCGCTCCTCCCCATGGCATGGATTGGGACTCCTTTTCTGCCTACCTGCTAAAATGATTTTCTTCTCTATACTTGGGACTGGTTGTGAGCTAGCCACATTGCATGGTAAAGGGTTTGGTTAGATTTTACCCCTTCTAATAGGTTCCCAAGCACTTGCAACCTGTAATCACAAAAAGTACAAATAAGCAAAACCGCCAAACAACAAGAAAGCTCCTAAAGGAGTGACCTTAATGGTAGACGTTTTTAGGTATGGTGGCATCTCCTCAGATGGACCGTTTTGCCTTCACTCAATTTTACTTCATGGAAAATATGGACAGCAGCAGGCACTCTTGACCAAGAGCCCTGGTGAAAGAATTACAGAGATGAGACTGTCTGATCTACTCCAGGTACAATTGCCCCTACTGGGTCCTCTACAACTGGGAGCCCACCCTGTTCTGGAGTAACAGCACATTAGCAACCCCTATCACCTGTGGCAATATCAATTGATTATTTAAGACATATGTCATTGAATGTCCATATGTGCCAGGCACCGTGCTAGCCAATTGGGGGGTCAACGATGAAAAAGAAAGGGTTCCTGCCCTTACAAAGCTCCAGTCTGGCATAGAAGCTCAGGCTTACTGAGTTGTCTTATTCAGGCAACAGGCTGTCCCAGGATCTTTTAAAGAGTCCCCTAAGTGCAGTGACATTAAACTCAGGATAGAAGGACCTAGGAATTTAATTTTCTGTGTGGCCAAGAGATTGTTCCTACCAAAAACTGACCCCTGCTTCTGTGGCACTTTCATCATTGTCACCCACATGGCCAGCTCCGGGTGGCCTGCAGGGCAGAGAGGTGGCAGATCTTCCCGAGTGAGGGCACCCTCCTCTGCATGTTTCTGTTTCAAGCAGCACATGTAAGCAGAAACTACTGAGCCGTTGTTATTTATTTATTTATTTTTTGTCTTTTTTGTGACCGGCTGCACCATGCTCAGCCAGTGAGCACACCGGCCATCCCTATATAGGATCCAAACCCGTGGCGGGAGCGCTGCTGCGCTCCCAGCACCGCACTCTCCCGAGTGCACCACGGGGTCGGCCCTGCCGTTGTTACTTTTACATAAACTTTTATTTTATTTTTATTTTAGTTTTAGATGTATAGAAGTTACCAAGATACTGCACAGAGCTCTGAAATACTCAGTCCCCAGTTTCCCTTGTTTTTAAGATCTTACATTAGTATGTTTGTTACAACTAATAAACCAATACCGATAAATTAATTTAAATCCATACTTTCTTCCAGTTTCTTAGTTTTTACCTCATGTTCCTTTCTTGTTCCAGTATCCCATCCAGGATACAATGTCACATTTAGTTCTCATGCCTCCTTAGGGCCTTCTTGGCTATCACGGTTTCTCAGACCTGCCTTGTTTCTGATGATCTTGACTACTTTGAGGCATGTTGACCATGTGTTTTGTAGAATGTTCCACAATTTGGGTTGCCGGATGTTTTTCTCATGACTAGGCTGGGGTGACAGGTTTTTAGGAGGAAGTCACAGAGGTACAGGGCCATCCTCATTGCATCCTGACAAGGTGCATGTTAGCAACATGCCCTATCACTGGTGATATTAAGTCTAATCACATGGCTGAGGTTGCGTCTGTCAGGTTTCTCTGCTTAAAGTGACTCTTTTTACCCCCGTCCCACACAGCACGTGGAAGTCACTAAGTACAACCCACACTTAAAGAGGAGGGAGTTATGTTCCTCCTCGATGGGGCATTATCTACATAAATTATGCTGTATAGGAGATTTGTCCATTTGCCCCCATTTATTTATTTATACAATCATTTATTTACATCAGTGCGGACTCATGCATATTTCCTTTCCATGATGAATTATAATCCAATACTAGTTGACTGCTTCTTCATCACATAAAAAGAACTAGAACAAGTATTGTTCTGGCATCTGCAGATACAGCCAAGGGGCAGAGTTGCCATGTGTTGCCAATCAAAGGCTTGTCATTTACCTGTGCCAGGTGATTAAATTCTGGCCAGACATTGTAAGCCCCAACAAAGCATTCAGATTCTTGATAAGAAAAAGCAGAATTCTTTCCATATTATAGATTCCTGCATATCCTTATGTATACACTAAGGCTATCAGGGACATTCAATTGCCAAATCAAATGGACATTTTTGTTTCCTGCTTGGTCACTCTGATTTATGTGACATTTTGGGCACTCCTTCCTTGAAATGCTCCTTTTGCAGCTTCTCTGACTCTCAAGACTCTCTTTCCAATATCTTTGACCTCCCATTTCCTTTGATGAATCTACCCCTTCTGGCCACTCTTTAGAAGTTGCTGTCACCCTAGGATCCTGCCCTCAATCCTTTTCTGCACCCTCTACTCCCAAGCACGACACCCATGACCACTTCCTCGTGTGCCAGCTCCCCAGGCCACTTGCACCTGGGCATCTCTGTGCTGTGGCTCTCTGGAGGCTGGAGCCTATATTTTACCTCACTGGGCATCTCCACTATCTAGCAAAATGTCTGGCCTAGAATATAAGTGTTTGTTGAGCAAATAAATTAATCTCTATTTGGATGTGCCTCTACCTTGATTTGCCTGAAACCAGAACCCTAAACCTAAAATGCAACCTTCACTCCTGAACTCTGTATCCACACACCTGGTCATCTGCACATGGGTTTTGACTTCCTCTCCTCCCTGCAGACAACAAAACTCCGAGGGGCGTCCACCCTATTTCTCAAGCTTTCTTTGGAACCTTTGTCTTCCTCCATCCCTCATGATACTGCTTTAGTTCACACTCCAGTTCTCACTGTGATAACTTACTAACTTCCTCCCTCAAGTCCTTTCTCCAGGTCCTATTTCCCATCTTGCTGCAGCGCACCTAAAATCTAAATTCGTAATACCTGCGGCTTCTTAAGGCACACAAGGCTCTTCAGGGGTTGGCTTCAGCTCACTGCAGTGGCTGTCCTGGCCCAGCCCTTGAACTCAATCTGGAACAATGCAAAATATTTAGAGTTCCACTTCTCCGAATCGTGGCCGGGGCTGCTCCTGCCTGACGCCTTCTCTCTGCTTCCTGCTCTCATCTATTACTCACCTTTCAAAGGCCACCCCAAAGGGCACATCTTTTTGACGCTCAGTGACCTTAATTAATCACCTTTCACTGCACATGTCTATCAGTGCACTTGTCACCCTATACTGTAATTATTTGTCTTCAAGTCTGTCTTATCTACCTGACTCATGGGCTCCTTGAGGAAAGTGTATGGGCCTTCCTCCTTTCTGTGTCTCCAGTGCCTGGGGACACAGGTATTTATTTAATTGAAAAAACATGAGCGCACACTCTTTCATAATAGGAGACAAGACCTATAACAGGGCACAGAAAACTCGAATTATAACTTCAGATGGAATGGAATAAATTTTAAATAGATATTTAGTGAGTTGAAAAATTATGAGCTTAAAATCAGTTACAAAAGCTTATTTTTTTTTAAAAAAGACGAATTTATAATAACTATATTCTTTAGAGCTCATTGCCTATTAACTTGAAAAACAAAAAGTGGATAGTCAAACTTGTCTCCTATAGAATCAGACCAGTGACGGAAAGGACTCAGTCAGAAACTGGAGAATCCCAGGGCCTCAGCTGGCCATATGGTTGCTTCTGCGCAAGCCGCAAGCTTGGAAGAGCAGGCACTGCTGTTGGAGTGCATACAGGAAACGACTGTGCACTGAATGCTACTTTTTATCCACATCTTTTCCCAGTAAAAATTTGACTTTTCACAATAGTTTGGTTAAAGGTATCCTAATACAATGTAAGTTTTTTTGTTTTTATAAAGAAAATTCAGTTTATTTTTTGAAGAGGTTATACTCAGAAATGGTGGCGCGTCCTTCTCTCTGTTTTCTTGGTGGAGGAGGTGTACAGGGAAGGACAAAGATGCCAGCAGGGTGGGCGGCGGCAGGCCAGCTGAGTGCGTTTGAGCGTCCAGGCCGACGGCACCTGAGGCAGTGACAGTGGGAAGGAAGGAATGAATGTTGAAGGGACTCATCCCTCCCTCTGCCCTGACATCTGGGGCCTAGAGGACCAGCCACTTAGGAAGGCTGAGGCCAACCAACTGCTGGTTGCTTCTGTCCTTGTCAGATGCTCTCTCACTGTCTCTTCGTCTCCCTTCCTCACCTCCCATCCACGATGCAGTTCCCACTCCAGAAAAAACCCTCAGGCTGCCTGATTATCACGGGTGGTCCTCAAACCAGGCTGCGCCCAGACAATGCTCCCTCCTCCCACATGCAGGAAGATGTTCAGGGGGAAATTTAGGGTCTCATTTGTTCACTGAGGCCTCCATATAAGATCTTGCAACGTATCTGCACCCAAATTATTTTCATGAAAAATACAAACACTGTAATAAAGTTCTCCCCAAAATCCACGTGCCTCCCAAACTTCTGCAGCCTGCCATTTAGGATGGAACATTGTTTTGGAGCATCCATCATTGCTGATGCTCTTGGCACTTGTCCCCATGAGTGTCTGAACTGGAGCGTTTCCCTGCTTTCACGGAGCTGCCTTTCCCAAAGGAAACCGTCACTCAAGGCCATGGTCACGGGACTCATACTGTGAATGAGCTTGTGCTCCAGGCAAATCCTCTTGATGTGGAGGAACAAGTGCTACCTCATTTCATCCTCAAAATAGCTTGTAGAAATTTTTAGCAGTAAAGAGGCTTTGATGACCATCAAGACCAGTGGTTTACAGACTTTGGTTGTTGTTGGCATACCAACCCTTTCTTCGAAGGAGCCCCAAGTAAATTCTCATCCGCTACGTATCCCTCCTGCAGGGAAACAGCACTGTGAAAGTGCAAGTGGTCACCTACTGTCGAAAGAGGATGCAGGACAGTGCAGCGACTGGTCACCTGCCATCAGTGAGAGGTAGGTATTCATCCTGAGGGAGGTCTTGTCTCACAAGGGTATTTAATTAGTGGTTAGGGGCTGGGGATTAACTAAGTTTGTGTCATTAACTAATTTGATCTAAAATATGGATGGCTGTAAAGACAAATTTCTGGACAGCCTTCTTCCCCTTCTTGGAGGCAGCGTCTGGAAGCAGTGACTGGTGCTCAGCCTCCAGGGCCAGCAGCTGAGCCCGTGGGCAGGGTGAGGTCAGAACAGCTCACACTGTTCTGCGTCGCCGCCTCTGCTGCCCTGGCTCACACCCTTTCTCTCTGGACTGAGGCCTCCTCTTGCCCAAATCCAGACAGCACTATTAACTCTTCCACCTACAGGACTGAGTCCCAAGACACAGAAAAGCCCTAGTTACTAAATCTAGTTCTCACTCTTGCTGAGATCTCCCATGGGCATCGTGGCCCCCCGCAGTCAGGAGACAAACAGTGGATTCTGCTTGTCCCTTGGTCTTGCCCATTCTTCAGCAGCATGTTCTTTATTCTCACTCTTGTGTCTTATTAATAGAAGTAAGAGTTGGGAAGGGGTCACCAGTTCATGGGGGCAAGAGGTAGAGGCTGTGGCTAGGATATGTGAGTGACATGCAAAGGATGCCTGGAAGAGTTTCCTAGGAGAGGAGAGAAGGAGCAGTGAGCCTAACCCTGCAGTGCTGCACACCGTCCTTCTTCTGCCGATTCAAATCCTATACACATTTGAGGGTCTGTCCTAAGTACCACTCCTCTAAGAAGTCCACCAGGCAGCCCTGCCTTCCTCAACCTTCCCTCTTCTCTGAACTCCATCAAGGATATGTTGGCTTGGACTGGGACCTGGTAGGTCTTCTTCCTCCACAAGACTTCTTCAGGACCGAAGTGATGCATTAAACTCCACCTATGTTCTCCAGAGAGCCAGGTGATCAGGTGCCAGGTAACATGGAAGGAGGTGACTTAGTGTAAAAGTCTTGAGCCACTTCAGCTTCTTGAAGACTGGAGTGCTCTCTTGTGATAGGTGGCTCTGTAGGGCTCTGAGCCCATTTGAATGGATGTCTCTAGCACAGATCCTGTCACCTTATGTTGAAGTGACCATTCCTGCCCCAGCCTTGCCCTCTGCAGGATGAACTTCTTTTGTGCAGGTGTCACGCCATATCCCCATATTCATTTTATTTCCAGGGCTTTTCATAGTCCCCAAACAGAGCAGCAACTCAACAAATGGACAAATTCCCAACTGAACCAAATGGAAATTCACAGACTATTGTGAGGTTACAGAGAAAAGAGCTGGGGGCGGGAATAAGAGGAGAAATGGGATTAAAAAAAAGTAGAGATGAGAATTCCAATGTTAACTGCAGCCAAAGTCAGTATTAACTAATAGTAACGTTAACACTGTTTCCCAAAATGTGGTAGTAATGTGATTCTTCAAGAAAACTTATTTTTCTTTGTGTATGTTTCAATCAGATTCTTGGAAATAAACTTTCTCTCTACTCTCAGATATTGCAAAAACTGAATAAGCCCAAATCTAATTTTTACATGGAAGTAGTTTACATACTATTAGGATTTCTTATTTAGTATCACCATTTGCAGCAATTCTATTTTTTTTATTAAACACACACACATATATACATATATATACACACACACGTGTAACTTTTTAGAACTCAAGGTGACTTCAACCAAGGAAACATGAAAGGGTTGATGAGTATTACAGAAATGGCATTGTCTCCTGGATCCTGCAATTTGTAAGTCTTAGGTTTATTGCTGGTTCCTAAAAACAGGGGAGTGGCTAAGTTCTCAGACATAACTCTTTTTATCCTGTGATTCCAAGTATTTCTTTCTGTCTTTCCCTTAGGACCCAAAAATAATGCCATTAAAATCTTTTTTAAGGAATAAAAATGAAAGCCAATGACTTCTGGATCCTTATTTATAAGCTTAGGTTGATAAATAAGAAAAGCGCCCAAAACACCTCTTTATTTCCCAGTGTGCCATTATTTCCAACATTAAGGCGTCCTATATAAAATTTCACCTTTCTGCTGTGTAAATACACAATTTTCATTCCTCAATGACTTGTTAGAACTTTCCAGCCAAGAAATTATAGATGGGTGTTACACACTTTCAAAGGATTTTAGGGGCTCAAGGTCAAATCCTTACTGAGGGGAAGACCCATTTGGGCTCTCCGGCCCCACTGACCAGACAACCAGCGTAAGGATGGGGCACATTTAGTGCAAGCCATGGGCAGTAAGCCACAGTGGCAGCCAGAGGAAGTTAAGGGCACTGGAAATGAAGGAAGGGTGCAGGGTATTTGCAGTAGCTCCCAAAGGAAGCCAGGAAGAAGCCACTGGGTGGGGTGGCTGAGGGGCTTTTAAGGAGATGGATGTCTAGTAGTCAGTCTGAAACTGTTTGCACCGCTTTCTCTAAGTCCCTTTCCTGCCCACCCCACATGCCCATCGATGCTCTCGAACAGTGTGTGTGGTCTAATAGAAACAGAATGTGAGCCGCCTATGTAGTTTTACATTTTCTAGTAGCCATGTTAAAAAAGTAAGAGGAAACAGTAAAATTAATTTTAATAATATCTTTTATGTAATCTAATATACCACAAATGTCATCATTTTAACATATAAAAAAATTACTAATGATACTTTTTTTTTTTTTTGTATGAAGTGTTCAAAATCCTGTGTATATTTTACACTTATAGCCCATCTTAGTTCAGACTCTCCACATTGCAAATGCTCAATAGCCACCTCTGCCTGGTGGCTCCTGAACAAAACAGCACAGCTCTGGTGTCCCCAGCTGGGTCAGTCCTTAATATCTGAGATGGCTCGGGTCCCACACTCAGCTCTTCATTGGGTGAGTCTCCCAGGATGGCCCCTAATACACTCAATGTCTTAGCTGTTGACAGCTTGATTCATTTATTCATTAGTTTCCCAACAAACAGGGGATTTACTGCCAGGTACCTACATCTATGAGCATAAATATATTCTTCTTTTTAGTCTGGTCTCTTGAGATAGCCTGAAAGTGTGTCCTTAAACTGCAAGGAAAGGAAATGTGGGAAATATCTTTTCCTGTAATGGCTCTGATTTTACATGTATGCCACAGCCACTATCACGGCTGCCACCCAGGACAGAGGAGGTGGGGTTACCACCCCCCACTTTTCATTATAAATGAACATGTTTAGTTTCAACAACCTTAATAAACAGAAGATTTCCTAAACTAACTACATTTTCACTTTTTTTTATTGCTAAGAGATGGGATTTCATTTGTAATGTCTAATTCTGAGAAGTCGTGGGAACTTATAAGCACTTTAATGCTATAAAATGAAGGCGGTGATGAAGACAATGAAATAAAGTAACTGTGAAAATAAAGATGACCAATCTCAGAGTTGCTTTCCCTAGCCAGAGAACTCTCCAGAATCCGTGAAAATATTACTTGTTGGGCGGGGATAAACCTAAAACTACCCCAAGGGGGCTCTAATGAGACATTAGTTATCAATTCCCCAGGGAGGACATTCAAACAACAGTGAGCTGTCCAAACCCATTCAGACAAAACTGATTATATTTTTGGTGAGGTGTGCAGATAAAATTTTCAAACGAACTTCCTGGCAAGTCAGTTTGACATAATACCCCATAAAATCTTTGCTACTTGAAAGAACTATAAAAAATTTCATTATCATAGAGCTTCATTCCCCTCTAATTCCTCACACCAACGTCTTGGCATGTCACAGCACCAAGGCTCAGGTGATTTACACAAGGGAAGCCAGAATCATTGTACCTTAGCTGAACAGTATGCGATTTTAAGTCACTCTGCCCTAGGCTTCTGTGATTTCAACTTTGCACTGCATTTCATATTTGCAAACGGTCTAATCCAGATGTGCACCAGCAATCTGCACAGCTACACCTGCATCTGCCTAGTTTCCTACAGAGGGAACAGACTCAAGTGATATGTATCGTTACACTGTATTGCTCCTTCTTTCTGCACTAGACCGTGGTCTCTGGAAGCCCAGAACTTGGACTAATGAGAGAGCTGCATATCTGACAGCACAGCCTGTGCGTGCTAACTACTCAGTGATGAAATTCTCCATGGCTGCAGGGCAGGAGCCAGCCAGCCTTGTGTTCCTCTGCACTTCTCCTGCCCAACACACTTCTTCTCAGCGAGTAAGGCCCCTGCCAAGCCTTGAAGTTTTAAAAGCATCGGTTCTCTCAATCCAACTTCTCTTCCCACCCCAAGGACTTCAGTCCAGGGGAAAAAGTCCACTTGGCGCTTGATAAGTAGAGACTGCAGGAAGTAGGAGAAAGCTGGCAAGAGTGTGTTTTACAAGAGTTTGGATCAGCCTCCTGAAGATTTGAGAATCCTAAATGCCACATGGTATCCTGTCCCCTGCTCAGCTGGGTGGCACTGCAGGTGGGAAGAGATGGCCTTCCTGCCGCCGTCTGCCTATCTCTGCCCTGGGAGTGGGGGAGTGAGGGGTGTGTATGTGGTTGAGATTGCAGATATGCTACCTTGGAAAAGACCTTCCAACCCAAAGACCAATTGTTAAGAGCCCAGAGTTTTTGCAGAGAAAGAAAATTAATCCAAGTTTCAGGGATACAGAGCAAATGTAAGAAAGAGTAATTTGTAAAATACTGAATTAAGTCCCTGTGCATACCTGAACTGTTAATGCTAATTCTTTGTTCTGAATAAGCGGGGCATTCTGCTCTAGTAGAAAGACCCTTGGGATCAGGACAAAAGAAAAATCGGTGCTAGTAAGGACCCAGGTTCTGAGAACACCTTTTGGGGGTGACAGCTCTGCCAGGTGTTAAGAGCTAAGGATCAGTGGATCTGAGGTCCCATACTGGTTCTGATGTTAACTACTCCGCCATAGACTTCCTTGCGGTTTCTTTACAATGAGAATAATGAAACCAGCTCTACCTTCTTCACAGGCTGTTGTTGAAGACAACCTAATATAACAGAATTGAAAGTGCCTTGAAAAACACTGCTTTATGAACACAAGTAGGATAGTAAATAAATGTGTGACTTTACGAATTTGCATGCTGCCAATATATCAATCACCTGTATCATACGTTCTCGTCCACGATGCTCTATGATGTCTGTTTTCTTTCCCTAAAACTTCCCTGTATATTCCCAGGCTGTTCAAAATATAATTCCAAGTGTGTATCATCTGTAGGACTGGGCAACGACAGAATGCTACGTTGTTACTGAACCTAACCCTAAATTCCAAGAACGAGAGCATCTCTGAACTTCTTTGTAGTCTGAAAACTCTAATGTGATCTACACAACGACAATCTCTAGACAAGCATCTCTCATCCTTTCTTCGGATGACTATTTTAGCAGCTTACTTGTGTTTTATAAAGTTCATCCCCCACCCCCAGGGCAGCTACAAATCTTCCAGCACCACTAACAATGGAGAGTTGGGACCGAGCTGGGTATCTGCAGCGTGCTATTATCCAAGAGTCTAGTCTGTCTGTGACTCATGCCTCGGACTGCCCAGCCTTGGGTGTGAGGTGCTTGTCGTCATAACATTTGTAGAACCTGGAAATTCTACCTCAAGCTCAACTCCAATGGTGTTGATTCTGGTTATTTTTATGCAAAACGATCCAAGTGCTTTGATTCACTTTGGGAATCTGGTACTGGACCTTTGATATTGAGACAATGTAAAACTTTTATATCACTTTTTAAAACTTTTAATTTTGCTACTAATAATTTTTATCCATTTAAGCAGTTGATCTTTTACATATTTACCCAGCAATTTTTGAGGCTCCCATATATCAAAGTTGGTACTCTTGCAAGGAGAAATTGCTCCATGGTGCTAACAGTCTTGTATTAGCAGACACCCAGTGAGAACATCTTAGGCATAAGCTAAATTTTGTTTTTGCAACTTAGAAAAACCTTATATTTTTAATTAGGGGGTAACTTCTTATTGTGTTAGTTAATTAAAAGAAACATAAATATAACCAAAATGTTATTTTTAATTTGTACTGGTTACTATAAAAATATGATTACACTTTGTAGCTCTGTTCTTTTGATGTTAATATTTACATTTATATAGAAGAAAATAATAAAGGGAAAGCATCATTGCAAGAAAAGTGTATGACTTCATCAAAAATATAACAAACTTTGGTAAACAGGGATTTAAAAAACTCTAATACCATAAAAACGAATGAAATACTGCCATTTGCAATAACATGGATGGACCTTGAGAGAATTATATTAAGTGAAACAAGTCAGGCACAGAAAGAGAAATACCACATGTTCTCACTTATTGGTGGGAGCTAAAAATTAATATATAATTCACACACACACACACACACACACACACACACACAAAAAAAAAAAAAAAAAAAAAACCGGGGTGGGGGAAGAAGATATAACAACCACAATTACTTGAAGTTGATATGACAAACAAACAGAAAGGACATTGTTGGGGGGAGGGAGGAGGGAGGGAGGTTTTGGTGATGGGGAGCAATAATCAGCCACAATGTATATCGACAAAATAAAATTAAAAAAAAAGAAAAGAAAAGCAGTTCCATGTGTTTGTAATACTGCTGACAATAAATATTTCTTGTGAAAAAAAAAAAAAAAACTCTAATACCTTCTTCCTTACAAAGCTGCAGACCTGAGCATCCACACATGTGGTTTCTGTGGACAAAACATGCAAATGAGGCAATCATCTGCCCTGACTGCAAGGCAAGTAAGAAGGATAAGAAGGAGGCCAGGGTAGACCACCCAGCAGTAGTGACTTGCTACAAAGCATCTCTCTTATTAGCTCTTCTTTTGTGCCCCAAATCTCTACATTCACATTACCTTTCCTGGGGTCAAGGCATTCATTAAAATCTCCAGTCAAGATACAAATGGTGGAAAGATGGAGGTAGGGAGAAAAAGTGGGACTTAGAAATTATATTCTTAAATCCTTAAAAGCCATCCTCACTTTGGTTTATATCAGTTCTCAAAACCTCAGTTCAAATTAGTTTGACAGCTCTGTTTACCTGGAAATGCCCTAAGAAAACAGGACACATGGCAGAGAAGCTTGGACGGGAGAACAAAGTGTCGGGAGTTGAGAAGTTCCAGAGTCTGGGACAATGTCCAGAAGACAGACCTGCAACTATGTTGCAGAAGTGCAGGATGGGGGGAGGGATAAGAAGGAGGCACCCAAGGGGGACAGAAAGGCCTCAAGACAAAGTCTGTCTGCTGTGAGATTGGCTGGGGCTGGCGTTGGTCTGAGCATGTGCAAGTTGCCTGACTTCCTTAGGATAACTGTGTTGCAGGGACGTGTACTTGGAGCCTGAGGATGGTCAACGCCTTCACACTTTGTAATCTCCCAGGGACCATTCCGCACCTGTGCAGAGGACAAAGGGATGGCATGACACTGACTGACAGCATCTCCAGCACCAGAGTACCAAGCATGCTAGACTCCATGGGACTTAAGAATCCACAGCAGCCAGGGTGATGAACCAGCCTGCAGAGCAGCCTGGCAAAGGGCAGACCCAGTTAGACAGCAAAGTGAAGATGTGTGTGTGCAGGTGTGTGGATGTGGGGTGAACGCAAGGGAGCTGCAGGCCGGTGTCGTTTTAACACTCATTTGGTGCCCCAGTGCACGTTGAGCTCAGGTTATAAATGAAAAAAAGTACACCACGGGGAGGCGTGGTCATGCACACGGAGAAAGCACGGGCCTGCCCGTGCCCAGGAAGCAGCAAGAAGGGAAAGTATCTCCATTACCACAGGACTCCCTACACACAGATGCCTAAAGTCACCGGGCTCTGGGGAATTCTGTCCGTATTCTCACCAGATATTTTGTTTATCAGACAGATTAAGACTAGAAGAAAATACACAAGAATATAATTGCTGCTTCTTTGGGGATGATGGGTGTGTTTTTAAAAACTTACAAATTTGAAATAATTATATATTCACATGAAGGTGCCACATACTGTGCGGACAGGGAAGTCCTGAGCACCCTTCGCCCAGCCTCTACCAATGTTTAGCATCTTGCAACAATCCACAGAGATTACGGAGATTTCACCAGTTATGCATGGATTCATCTGTGGGTGTGTGCATGTGTATAGCTCTGTGCAATTTTATCACACATGTAGCTACATGTAACAATCCACCCCAATTAAGACATCACCATTGCCACAAGATTCTTTCATGTTACCCCTGTAAATCACCCCTGTCCCCTCGTCCCTGACCACTGGTAACCACTAATCTGTTCTCCATCTCCGTAATTATGAGATTCCACAAATGTTATATACATGGAATATGAAGTATGTATCCTTTTGAAATTGGCACTCAGCATAAATTCCTTGAGATTCATCCAAGTGGTTGTGTGTATCAATAATTCATTCTCTTTACTGCTGAGTATATTCCATGATATAGACATTTAGCTAATTTCCAGTTTTTGGCTATTACAAATCAAGCTGCTATGAACCTTCATGTACATGTTACTGTGTGAAAATAAATTTTCATTTCTCTGGGATATATGCCCAAGAGTGCAACCGCTGGGTCCATTTTCAGTGATAAAGGAACTACCAAACTATTTTCTGGAGTGGCTGTGGAAATTTACATTTTCACCGGCAATACGTCAGTGATTCAATCTCTCTGCATCCCTGCCAGCGTTGGTGCTATCACCATTCTTTATTTTAGCCATTCTGGCAGGTGTGTAGTGATGACAAACTGGGGTTTTAAGTTGCATTTTTCTAATGGCTAGTGATGTTCAATATCTTTCCATGAGCTCACTTGCCATCTGTATATCTGATTTCGTGAAATATCTGTGTACGTCTTTTGCCCATTTTTCTAATTGATTTGTTTGTTTCTTTAATGCTGAGGTCTGGGAGTTCTTTAAATATTCTAGATACAGATCCTTTGTTGGATACGTGGTTTACAAATATTTTCTCCTAGTCCGTAATTTCTCTTGGCATCCTCTTAGCAGGTCTTTCATGGAATAAAAGTTTTTAACTTTAATAAGGTCTAATTTATCAATTTTCCCTTTTATGGATCAAGCTTTTTGGTGTCCACTTAGAAAACTCTCTTCCTAGTTCTAGGTCCTGAAGATTTTCTTCTATGTTTTTGTATTAGTTTCCTATTGCTGCTGTAAGAAATTATACAAATTTGGTGGCTTAAAACAATACAAATTTATTTTCTATTCTGGAGGTCAGAAGTCCAAAATCAGTGTCACTGGACTAAAATTAAGATGTTGCCGGGTCGCGTTCCTACAGGGGGCTCTAGGAGAGAGTCCATGTCCTTGCTTTCCCAGCTTCTAGAGGACATCTGCATTCCTCGGCTCCTGCTCCTTCCTCCGTTTTCCAAGCCAGCAGTATGGCATCTTCACACCTCTGTGATTCTGCAAACTTTCTTTCGTCGTGTAAGGTAACATACTTACAGCTTGTTGGTGTCGAGGCTTTACCACTTTGAGTGAAGTGTAGAAGCCTCACCTCCATTTAGATCCCTTTACGCTCTCCACTTTTTAAATACAGTTGTCTTAAGTGTTTCTCCTACATGCATTGACTGCCACATCAGATGGTGTTATAACTTTTGCTTCACTACAAAATATGATTAAAGAAACTCATAAAGTAAAGAATAGTCTGTTTCCTTCTATCTTTGATCATCCTGTTGTTCTTCCCTTTCTGAAGTCCCAGCTTTGTTCTGTCGTCATTTTCTTTATGGGGGCGAGCTCCCTTTAGCTATTCTTTAGGGGTAGATCTACTAGAAACAAATATTCTTAGTTTTCCTGCCACAATGCTAGAGAGTTGTATGCCATAAGCAATCAACAGCTGATCCTGGTGGATGAGACCCAGCACACAGACAGGTGGTACTCTGTAGGCACTGGTATGCACCATCTCAACTCCTGGCACCACTGTCAGTGCTGGTTGAATGCCACATGACCAGACCAGGCTAACCTCCCCTTGCTCACACCTGGTCTTGGCCCATGGAAATGACAGCTATGACTAGGAAGAGGAAATTAGAGTTGAGGCCCATTTTGGGGATGGATAGAGCCCTTAGGAGATCAAGGTGAGGAAAGCTGTGAAAACTCTCTGCAAGAGCTCAGCTGTGATCTGAACAGAGTTTTGGAAGTTTGGGTCTGAAATTATGCGAGCCCTGGCATCCTTGAACTTCTTGTGTGACCTCGAGGTTTCAGAGCCATTCCTGCATCCAGTGGCACAGGCACTGCACATAACACGCCCTCCTTCATGCCCAAGGGTGTACCTTAAAGGAACGTAAGATTATAATCATGCTTCTATGGCTCAGACCTCAGACATATGACAGAAGCCCACAGGGAACAGTTCAACATCTATCTCTCTCTCTCTATACACACACACACACACACCAAAAGTTCAGCATCAACTATATCTATGGCTCTAATGAGGTAAAACAGACTACTGGGTATGGGAAGGTATGTATTCTACCATGGAGAACCACTCCATTTGGTTCCTATATTATCTCTGAATTCTGGGAACTGAAACCAACAAGCAGCTATAACCTCATTTCTTGTCCATTATTTGCTGTTCTAGCCCCTGGGTCATCTGGTTAGTGGATTAAAATACAGTGTTCTGGATCACAGGAAGTGTTATGTTTCTAGGACAGTGGGCTAATACCTGGCTAGCCCACATCTCAAAATGCTGAGGCAATAACTAAGATGAATTTCCATTTTGTACATTCTGTAGAGATTTTATATGCCTATCATCTATTTATTACTAATATACTCATATTGTCAGTAAATACAGTAAGGGCAAAATCAGGCACCCAATATATTTGGCAGAACGGTAGAGGGAGAAACTGAGCTGGACCTTGGAACCTGGGTAGCATTCCCATAGGAGTAGAAGATCTCACGTGAGAACAGAGAGAGACTCTCATAGGAGAACTAAGAGAAGTCACTCTGAACAGGGAGACGAGCGAGAACAAAGGCACACAGAAGAGAGCCCCAGGCAATGCTGAAGAAATAGCAAGCTTATCAGTTTGGCACGTGCTTTGGGTATGTGGGGGCTGGGGTTAGCTAATGGGAGATGAGACTGGAAAAATAAATGGGGGCAGATTGCAGAAGATCCTAAAGGCCGGCCTGGAATTTGAACGTTATTTTTGGTAGTGCAAATTTATCAAACACTTTAGAGCAGAGAAGTGGCATGGTCAGAACTGTCCTTTAGATAAATTTAATCTGGCAGCATCGATGGATGGAAAGAATAGGTGGCAGGGAGGTCAGGCTTCTATGGAGGGAAGGGATGAGGTGAGAAGATCTCAACTAGGTTTAGGGTCTCAGTGGATGGCTGGAAAGGATGGTGAGGAGCTCCAGGAAGACGTCGGTTAGAGATCTCGAGTTGGGAGGCATCTGGAAAGAGATGAGAGTTAAAGCTACAGGAACGGATGAGATCACTACGAGAATACAGAGAGAAAGAGAAATGGGCCAAAGACTGAACCCTGGTGAGAATGCCGAGAGAGTACAGCAGGAAGACGGCTGAGAGGCAGACGACTGGAAGAGGGCGTGATTCATGGGGTCTTGTGCTGCAAAGAGATCAAGGCAGTTAAGGACTTGGAAAGGGCCACAGGCTTGGCCACCGAGGTTCACAAAGTACAGACGCTAGACACCAGCTCTAGAGGCCAGGGGCAAGGAAGGACGGCTGGTGAGAGGCTAGAGAACTGCAAGAGTGCTCAGCAGTTATAACGGTTGATGGACATGGCTGTTTTTGATTTGTTTGGGAAAATATGAGTATGTTATAAGCCCAGGAAGGAAGAACAAGTAAGAAAACAACAAGAGGTGCCTGGACGTGGGGGGACAGAAGGGATGAGGTCAAGGGCACCAGAGAGAAAAGGATTAGGCATTTCTTCCTCTGGGGTGGGAGAGAGAAGCAGGCACGGATCAAGCTAGGGAAAAGTTTAAGGAGAAAAAAGTGGAAATTTGGGATGTTGCTCCAACTGCTCTATGCAGCTGACTAGATCATTGTTCTTTCTAATAAAACACCAAAAACTAAAAAAACCTCTGTGTTGCTGAAATTGATGTGATTCCATTAGGGCAATGGTGGTTTCCAAATATGACTAATCATCAAACTTGACTGGGAAACTTTTCAAAAATACAGACCCCTTGGCCTAAACCCGGCCACAATGAATCAGAATCTCTGGCAGAAGGAGCCCAAGAACTGCATTTTAATGTCTCTTCAGTTATTTGGATGGTTAAACCAAGTTTGGGATCTCCTGAGTTATGATCTCCACTGTGGGTGTGTATCAGGATCATAGACCAAGACTCTCCAGAGCACAGGCATAAATATTTTAAAAATCTTCCCATGTGACCCGAGGTACACCCTGATTAAAAACCACGGTCAGGAGATTGGATTGGAAAAATAAACTATTTGGATAGGACGCCTGAACTCCCCGCACTGATTGCTCTCTGTCATTTATTATCACCTGACAGTTTCGTCTGGACATTCCTCCTATCAAAATGGCACCTGCTTCTAACTCGCTGGGGGGCTGAAGTGCTCCCCTGTGGCTTCTCGGTGGATTTCCACCAGCAGCCAGGCTTGTGGTGCACCATCTCTGGCTCTCTGGAAAGAGACTGGCTTTGGAATTTAAGGGAAAGCATACAAAATATCATTGTTCTTGATCTGCATTCACCACACAATATACCTTGTAAAAGAAACAATAAGATGCAGAATACAGGAAAGATGATAGAAAAAGCAATCATAGTTAGTATTTGACTAATTTGAAAAAAAAATCATCAGGCAGATCCATAATTAATTTGGTCAGGAAATTCCTTGCACCGTCAGACCAATTTTTTTTTAAAGCAGCAGCAACAAAACAAACAACTACAGAACTGAGAGTCTTGTGCATAACTGTTTGGCTCTGAGGAAAGCTGTAAGCCCAGCTCTTTAAATGCCCTCAAAGAAATATAAATTTTACTTTTATCCAAAGTGATAGTGTGATCCAATTCCTGCTCCAGCAACTCCACCATATCATCTGTTGAACTCTTTAAGTTTACGGCATAAACAGAAACTATCCATTCCTCTCTTCTTTTATATGATATTCACATTTGCATATTTCAACAGGCCGTACAAACCTCAAAGGCCACATTCCCCAAAATGTGACCATCCTACTCTGCAAATACTAAAGCTATAATAGTAACATGAAAATATTCTTACCCTGATGAAGGCTGGCTCCAGCTGTGGCTTAGCAAGTCAAAAACTAGTAAACTTGCTTGTAATAACATCCTAAAAATTCCAAGGATTATTTTTTTCCCATCCACAGTTAAAAAGCCATCTCCTACAGAACAGTGTCACATATGTGACGAGTCCAGGATTAAAGCAAGAGGCTTCTTGCTTATAGTAATTTGATTAGAGATTAAAGAAAAAAATTGGTCTTGAAGCTGTCAGTTAATATTTTTAACTTCAAAAAAAAGCCATCTTCATGCTTCATGGCAGAACTGTGTGATTTTTAAACAGAATTAAATTCCTCTCCATATCAGGTATCTGATAGCTTTTTGCATTTCAGCACAAGGCAAATAAACAAAAGTTATCCACAAAGTTTCAAATTTCAAAAAAATTTTAGTAATAATATAGACAAGTTAGGTAGCTTTCTTTGATATCAAATTACCGAAATGAAGCATCTCACTGGAAAAAAAAAAAAAATCCTCCTTGCAATTACTAAACAATTGTGGTATTCTAACAAAGTTCCAAAGCTAAGAATCTTCACATTCCAAACCTTTCCATTCCTGGATAAGCTTTGGTATTCAGATGTTAATAGATGCCTGCTTTTTAAAATTTTTTTTTGGCCAATATTCAGGCTAAGGAGTACGTGTAACAGACTTTTTCCATCCTATGACATTTTTTGGATTTCTTTCTTGCAAAAGTTAGTTATTTTACTAGGCAGACTGCCAGAATGCATTCTTATTTTCTCTCTCTCTTCTCCCTTGTTCACCTATCTTTTATTCTTTTACAAATTAAGATCTAAATCTACAGTCCAGTTTGACTTACAGTCTATGTGGTGTTTGGTAGGGTTGCTAGAATTAGCAAATGAAAATACGGGATGCCTAGTTAAATTCAAATTTCAGGTAAACAACAGATAATTTTTCAGTATCAAGTATGTCCCCAAAATTGCATGGGACATCCCTGCATTAAAAATTGTGCCCAAGTATTGCATGGGACATCCTTATACTAAAAAATTATTTCTTGTTTATCTGAAATTCAAATTTAACTGGGCGTTTTGTATTTTATCTGGCAACCCTAGTTTGGAGGTTAAACAGAAGGAATAAAAAAACAACAAGGGTGTCCATTTACAGTTCCTGGAAGAAGAGAAATTTCCATTCCTATCCTCTGAATGCTTTTTTTGTCTAGGTGTCATGTTCTCTATGGCATTCCTTTAGTTTATTTTTGACCCATCAAAATTTACCAAAAGCACGACAGAGCATACCACATCCTGATAGTGAAGAAGTCCACCCCTGGTTCCAGGCCTCACTGAGCATCACCCCAGCCCAAAGCTTGCTAAATCAGCCCCCAGGCAACATGGGACCTTCCCTGCAGCAACGAAACCTTGCAAATACTCATTTTCATTGATTATTTTTCTTCAAAATTTGAACATCAAATTTAGTATTTTTAAAGGCACTGAAACAGTTTTCTTTCCTCAGTTCTCACTCGAGGCAATTTAGCACAATTAGTAACAGTGATTATTAGAAAAAACAATAGAATCCAAATGTACTTCAAAATGTAATAAAATGACCCCTTCCGGACACTTCGAAAGAAAAGATAAAAATTTTATATGCTTCAGACATTTAAAGATAAGATAAAGATCTTAATTACACTAATTATTGATTCGAGTGCATTTTTGAACATCTAAGTAAGCCCAGCAATGACACATAATTCAGAAATGCTATTCTCTTACTTGGAAACACATTGATATTCAGTATTTTGGAAATATTTTGAAGTCTAATACCTCAAATGTAGGCTATATATCTGTGTGGTTAAAAGCATGGGCTCAGAAGAAGTCAAACTGGGATCAAATCCTAGCTCTGTCACAAACTAGCTGTGTGACCCTGGTCAAATTTCTCAGCCTCACTGTGCATATATTTCTTATCTGCAAATGGGGATGACCACTCCAGAGAGCTGTGAGAATGATGTGGGTGAAGTGCTCAGAACAGTCCAAAGAACAGAGCAAATGCTCAGTAAATCTGGGGTTGGGGGTCGTATGCCTCAGCCCAGACTGTCAATTGGAAAATAAATCTAACAAAATCAGAGAATGTCTCTATTTTACAACTGGCTCATGAGAGAAAAGATTTTTTCTTGCAGTCCAACGGATGATATATTTTTTCAAAATTATAAATAATAATATTTTATGTATTTACCCATTTAAAAAATGAGCAAATTTTTCTTTGTTTTCTGACTATGCAACTTCTGGGGTTGTGTGAAATAATATTGTTCCAAGAAGTGGAGCTGCGTGGTTATCTGTTCTATCCAACTATCGATGACTTTTCTTGTCCTACCCTGCTCATTATTCTTACTCCCTGGAACTCCAGAAGCAAATGAATAACACTCTTCCTTTCCCCTGCCCCCCAAAGCCACTTAATCTAACTCAATCCTCTAGCTTTAGTACTAAACACTTTCAAATAAAATAGTGCCAAATCACTGGGTTTTCTGCCATCTATCTGGCCACTTTGAACTTCACTTATTATTTGTGTTTTTAATGCAGCTCAGGGGTCTGTAGTCTGAGGCAGTGGTGCAAAAGAGTACTTTTAAGTCAGACCCCTCTGGGGTAAAATTCTGGCTTGGCCATGCTACCTGCATGTGTGAGCTCTCTTGAGTCTCAGTTTCTTTATTTATAAAATGGGAGACTCTAATATTATCTACTTTTTCATATTGCTATGAAGATACAAAGACTTGATTCATCTACAGGGTGATCCTTTGTTTCAGTTTACATCTGTTTTCCCTATGTAATTGTTATCTCATATTATTATCCTAAAAAGCATTTAGTGCAAGTCTGGCATACAATTAGTATTCGGTATTTGTTACCTGTTAGTCGTGATCTACTGATACCTTGTATTTATCATTCTCACTAAATGCTTAAAATCCCATGGAATCCTTATTTTTAAAGCAGAAATGGTCTCTTAATAATAGATCTGCAACATAACCGGCGCCACGTTAGACAAGCCCAAGTACAAAATGGGGCCATCCACTTCCTCCCCTCCCCTCCCCCATTCTCTTTTACAAGAAGCCTCATGGTTTCAGAGAAAATGAAACTTTCAGCATTTCCACATGCGCAGAACTCTCCATTCCCATGACCTAAATCAGTCCCCACCCCGGAATTACATCACCCAGCTCTTGGCACCAACATACCTACATAAGCTCTACCACCCCCACACCTGGTACTGTCCCCTTTTCAGGGCAGCCCTGGGCTGCCTGCCACTTTGAGCACAGCCCAGCAGATTTCTTTCTTTAATAAAGCTTGAATGGTACCCAGCATCTCCGCTCACTTTCTTTCACTTATGACATCAAAAAGGTGAGTGTGTGCATGTGTGTGAAAGTTTGGTCACCTGCCGTTATTCCTACGTTCCCTGTCTTGTTGGAGATTTCAGTCATTTAAAAAGCTAACAGTGGGGTAGAAATGTCTGCGATGAAACCCTGGAGGCAGAGGCTAACATGTGCTACATGCTTTGGTGGAAGCATGTGAAAACAGCTCTATTTAATATACTCTGTCAACAGCAGAAGGCCCTCTAGGGTGAGCAGGTGGGCTGAGGCTGGGAGCTGTTGTTTGGCTCCTGCCCACTTCCTGGATTATCAGCTGAATTCCAGACTGGAGCCTCTGCTAGTTCCAAAATCTCATCACTATGCCGAACTACTGTGTGAGGCCAGGCTTCTCTGGCAATTCTTTTGACAGTATGGAAGAAGGGCAGATACTAAGGGCTTTCAGAGAAGTACCAGCCCGTTGTTCAGAAATGGGATTTCTTCCTTAACATCTCTTCCACTTCACGTGCCCTCTGCTCTAGGCCACAGACCTAACACAATGCCTCCAAGTGGCTGTGGAGCCAGCTGACCCAGCTGGAATCTTGGCTCTGCCACTGTTGTGAAATCTCCATAAGCCAACTCCTCTGAGACCTTGTTTTTCTTTTCTATAATATAAGATGTAATAAAGTAATAATACACCTCATCGGATTGTTGTGAGGATTAAATAAGACAATGCATCCAGCAGAGAGCCTGGTAGAAAATACACATTTAACACATGGGGAGTATCATTATGGAACCAGGCTGCGTGGGAAGGGATCAGCATTAGAGGCATTGGGGGGGGCGGGGATGCAATGATAACTTGTGATCTGTGGGGCAGGGGAGCTTCAGTTTGCAAACATACAAGCTTTGCATTTTGGAGGTTTCCATCTCAATTAGAATCTGTAGAAGAGAAAGAACAAATCTGGCTAATGGTATTTCTGAAAGAAGATGCACAAAATGCACAGCGAATATATTCCAACCGTCTTTTGTGTCATTCTGCATGCATTTGTTTATGCACACAACGCACATTTACTGAGTAGGTGCTATGTTCTAAAGGCTGGGAAGGGCTTTGACACAAGAGCATAAAGAAGCTTTATGAAAGATAATGTTGGAAGAAGCATAACCAGTCTGTTAATGTCAGGCAGTATTTACTGATTGCCCACTGTAGTCAATAAACGTGGGAATATGAACCACTCTCTCCCACAGCCCAAGTGACTGCTCAGAAAAATGTTGCCATCTGCTAAAGCCACAGTGAATATATTGTAGCTGAAGTTTATTAATTTATGTCTCTGTGGACTGGAAGAACTCTTTGCAAAGGTGCCAAACTTGCCTTCCACAGACTGTGTCCACCTTAATTATAAGTGAAGTAAACTGTTGCTTATGTGATCTAATTAGGGATCATAGAAAACTTTCCTTCTCCCATGACATACCCCAAATACCTACCTCTTGACTCTGTGAATGGGTCCTGAAATTTTCTGAGTTGTCAGTGTTCTGGGTTAAGGCTTCCCTAGGTCCTATCAGAATGCTCATGGGTTCTCTGAGGAATACAGATGCTTCTTGACTTACGATGGGGGTACCTCCAGATAAACCCATCATCAGCTGAAAATATCGTAGGTTGAAAATGCACTTAATGCACCTAACCTACCGAACACCATAGCTTAGCCCAGCCTGCCTTAAATGTGCTCAGAACACTTACATTAGCCCGCAGTTGGGCAAAATCGTATAACACAGGCCTATTTTTATAATGAAGTAGTGAACATCTCATGTAATTTACTGAATACTATATTGAAAGTGAAAAACAGAATACTGTATAGGTATCACTGTAATGTGGAAAAATCGTAATTTAAACTATCGTTAAGTCGGCGACCATCTGTACCACAGGGAGCGGTATAAACTAGTCACATCCTGGCAGTGTGGACCAGAGAGTGGTCCTGAGTGGGACAGACTCGCTGGTGGCAATTCTTTGGACAAGCTCTTTCAGTCTTGGCTTCCTCATCTGTAAAATGAGGCAAAAAGCAGCCACCTTTCAAAGCTAGTAGGACTGCAGAGACCATTGACATAAAGCAACTGGCAGGGCTAGGAACATGGCAGGCCTGATGCACCTTATTCCTTCCCCCTCCTCACGCCTTTGGCACAAGCATATCATTAGTTGGTCAGTAACCTACAGTGCGTTTTGTGAACAGTGGCTGACAAAAGCGAATCTGTGTGGTTGTGACCTGCATTTAAAAATACGCAATAAGAACAGACAATGCCAGAGTAATGGCAGGTACTGTTTGTGACGCTCTCAGTACACACATTCTCATAGGACATGATGGAAAATGTATTTCTGACTGTATAGATCATATTAAAAAAGTATGAGGACATATAAACCAAAAAATTGAAAGCAGGAACTCTAAGAGATATTTATTCACCATGTCCATAGCAACTCACAATAGCCAAAAGGTGGAAGCAACCGGAGTGTCCGCTGATGGGTGAATACATTAACAAATGTGGGTTTATACGTACAATGAGGTATTATCCGACCTTAAAAAGGATAAGAATTCTGATGCATGCTGCAACATGGATGAACCTTGAGGACATTACGCTAAATTAAATTAGCCAGTCACAATAGGGCTGTATGATTCAACTTACACGAGGAAGTCAAATTTATAGAGAAAGAAAGTGGAAAGGTGGTTTCCAGCAATTGGGAGTAGCGGGAATCAGGGAGTCACTGTTTAGTGGGTACAGAGTTTCAGGTACAGGTTGGGAGGATAAAAAAGAATTCTGGGGATAGATGGTGTTGATGGAAGCATAACATGTGAATGCACTTAATGCCACTGAACTGCACGTTTTATGTTATGTGTATTTTGCCACGACGAAAATTTTAAAAAATGTTAAATTACAAAGTAAAAAAAAAGTATGAGGAACCCACCCAGATAACACACTGAGGAGAGGTACATTTAGATGGAGCCTGCTCATAGGGGAAAAAGAAGGTGTGAGCCTCTGGGGACAGGGGACAGAGGAACAGACGTCCTCCTAATGTTGCTGGAGAACTCCCTTCACAGACCTTCCTGTCTGGTGTAAGAACTCAGAAGATAAGGTCTGCAGTCTTGTTCTGTGATGCGTAATTTACCATTGACATCCTCGTGTTTTAGTGTTTTATCTGAGTGTTTTAATCAACAAATACAGGAGCAACTTCTAATCTCCCTCTTGGGTAAAACTGACATGGCCCTCCTCACCATCTCTCCTTCAGCAGTGCTGCCCACGCCAAAGCTGACCCCATGGTGCCCAAAGGCTGGTCAGGGTCTTCCTTCCTTATCCACTGGATAAGCCACGTCCCCCTGCAGGCCTTCAGTCTAGATTGTGTATCTGCATAATATACACATATACATAATGAGGGGTGTAAGGAACCCTAAAGGGCCCTTCCTACTTTATTTTCTAATCTTGGTGTCTAAGAGTTGGAGAAACAGGATCTGGCTGACTTTCTTTGGGGAAAGGCTGCATGCTAGGTTTCTCATTTTCTTAGCAGACAGGATCCTGGCAAATCACTTACACAACTACAGAAAGGAGGTCTGTGGGGACAGACAACTCATAGACTAAAAGATCAGCCACAGTTCATCATTTTAGACACAGATTGCTATTGCCAAAATAAATATCAGGAAGGTTTCAGTTTCTCTGAAAAAAACATCTTTTGGTAACAATTCTCAAATTGACTTTGATCTTTCAACTTTCAGACCCTATAATATGGTCAGCTTGTGTGGCCTTATTTGATGCATGTGCATAAATGATAGATTTCAGTATACACTCTTGTGCCTGGCTTCTTTCATTTAACATGATGCTTCTGTGATTCATTGATGTTGCAGAGTGTGTGAGCAGTTTGTTGCTCTTTGGTGAGAGGTATTCCATTGTATGAATATATCACAATTGTTTATTCACCAGTTGATGGACACTGGGGTTGCTTCCAATTTTTGACTAGTATGAATAATGTAGCTATGAATATTCTTGTCCAAATCTTTTTAAGGTCATATGTTTTTCATTTTTCCTGTACTAATGCCTACAAATGGAATCGCTGGGTTGTGCAATAAATGTATAAAAAACAATCAAACGATTTTCAAAAATTGTTATACTGTTTACACTCCTAGCAGTAATACATGAGAGTTCCAATTCCTCTACACCCTGGCCACGGTTTGGTGTTGTCAGTCTTTTTAATGTGAGCCATTCCAGGGGGTGTATAGTGGTATCTCACCATGGCTTTAACTTGCATTTCCCTAAGATGAATGTTATCAGTGAAATGTGCCTTTTCATCAGCTTTTTGGCCATTTATGTATCTTCTTTTGTTTGTCCAAGGCTTTTGCCCATGTTGAATTGTCAGAGTTCCTTATATACTCTGGATAGAAATTATTTGTCAGATATATGAGTATTTATTACAAATATAGTCTCCCAATTTGTAGCTTGCCTTTTTGTTTTAATTTTGATGAAGTCCAATTCAACAGGATCTTCTTTTATGTTCCATATTTTTGTGACCTCTGTGAGAAATCCTGCCTATTCCCAGGTTGGGAAGATATTGTCCTAAGTTTTCCTCTAGAAGTCTTATCGTTTTAGCTTTTATATTGAGGTCTATGATCCATCTCAATTATGTGTGATGTGAGATTCACTTTTTTCTCTAGTAGCTGTTTGGCACCATTTGTTGAAAAGATGTGGCTTTCCCCCCTGAACCGCTCTGGTGCCTTTGTGGAAAATCAATTGACCATATGAGCTGGGTTTATTTGTATGTCTTATGTCAATGCCACACTATCTTACACTACTTTAGTTTTGTAATACGTCTTGAAATCAGATACTGTAAGGCTTCCACCTTCGTTCTTCTTCAAGGCTGTTTGGCTACAGCAGGTCCTCTGCTTTTCTATAAAACTTTCAGAATCAACCTGTAAAACCGTTTTCTACAAAAATGTCTTGCTGGCCTTTTGACAGAGACTGTGTTGAATCTATGGATCAGTATGAGAAAAATTGAGATATCGACATTATGAAGTCTTCCAAGTCACAAACATTTCTCAGTTCAGTTGTCTTAAATTTCTCTCATCAATGTTTTGTAATTTTCATTGAACAGGTCTTTTACATCTTTTGCTAAATTTAATAAGTATTTTATGCTTTTATGTCATTGAAATGGAATTGCTTTTTAAATTTCACTTTCCAATTGATTATTGCTAATAAATAGAAACAATAGATTTTTGTATATTGACCTTGATAAATTTATTTATTGATTCTACTAAGTTGTTTATTAGATTCTTAGGACTTTCTCTTTAAACAATCATTCTTTTCAATCTTTATGTCTATTATTTCCTTTTCTCGCCTTATTGCACCAACTAGAACTTCTAGTACAATGTTGAACAGAGGTGGTATCACTGCTATTTCCTGATCTCAGGAGAAAGGTGTTTAAAGTTTCACTGGAGAATACGATGTTAGCAGTAAGTTTCTTTTTGTGGGTGCCCATCATCACGTTAAATAAGTTCCCTTCTAGTCCTAGTTTGCTTATATTTTTCCTTTTTAAATCATGAATAGGTATTGCATCTTGCAAAATGCTTTTTTTGCATTTATTTATATGAACATATGTTTTTTCTCCTTTATTCTATTAGTGTGATGGATTACATTAATTGATTTTCTAATGTTAAACCAATCATGCATTTCTGCAATAAATCCTATTTAGTCATAATAAATCATATGCATTTCATATATCACTGGGTTGCACAGGCTAATTTTTTAAAGAATCTTTGCATCAACATTTACGAGGGACACTGGATCATAATCTTTTTTTTAATGAGATTTATGTCAGGTTTTGGTATCAGGGTTACACTGATCTTTTACAATGAATTGGGTAGTTTTCCTTCCCCTCTATTTTCTGAAAGAGTTTGTATAAGACTGGTTGTTCATCTGTTGGTCTTCCATTGGTATAAACATTTCTTATAAAAGTTTTGATAGAATTTACCAGTGAAACCATCTGGCCCTGGAGAAATTTTCTTTGTGGAAAATGTTTGATTATGAATTCAGTTTCTTTAATAATAGCAATAGGATCATTAAGGTTTTCTATCTGTTCTCGTGGCAATTATGATAGATTCAATTTTTTCAAGGAAATTGACTGTTTCACCCAAGTTGTCAAATTAATTGGCACGAAGTCACTCATAATATCTAATTATTATTATTTAAATATCTTTAGGATATGTGGTGATATCCCCTTTTTCATTGTTGATACGGGCAATTTGTCTTTTCTTATTTTTCTTTATCAGTCTTGCCAGTGTTTCATTAGCTTTATTAATTTTTTAAAAGAATCATATTTTGGCTTCATTAATTTTCTCTATTGTTTGTTAGTCTCTGTTCCTATCTTTATTATATACTTTCTCCTATTTATCTTGGTTTTAATTTATTCTTCTAACTTCTTAAAGTAAAAACATTAATTATTGATGTTCAACTTTATTCTTTTCTAACATAAGCATGCAAAGCTGTAAATTTCCTTTTTATTGTGCTTATTGTTTTGGTGAGTCCTACAAATTTTCATAAATTATACTTTCGTTTTGATTCAGTTAAAATTACTTTCTAATTTCCTTTGTGATTTAGTCTTTAACTCAGAGATTATTTACAAATGTTATTTAATTTCCAAATATTTGGATTCTCTAGATATTTTATTGCTATTGAGTTACAATGTAATTATGTTGTGATAATAGAACATACTCTGTAAGATAATCCTACAAAATTTATTGATTCTTCTTTTACATTGCTCACAGTAAGGTCGACCTTGGTGAGTGCTTCATGGGCATTTTAAAAGATTCTGTATCCTACCCTTGTTGGGTGTAGTGTTCTATAAATGCCAATTAGGTCAAAGTGGCTGATCATGTTTTTCAAATATTCTATATACTACCTAATATTTTGTTTAATTTTTCTAAGAATTGCTGAAGAAAGAGATGATAAATCTCCAGCTATGACTGTAGTCTTGTTAGTTTTTGTTTCATGTCATTTGAGGGTCTGTTAGTAAACACCTACATATTTATGTTTGTTATGTCTTTCTCATTAACTGGCTTTGTTAGCATTATAAAATGTCCTTTTTGGAACTCTCCTACATTGTTGTTGGTAATGTAAATTGGTACAGCTATTGTGGAAAACAGTATGGAGGTTCCTCAGAAAACTAAAGATAGATTACCTTAGAACCCAGCTATCCCGCTACTGGGTATATACCTAAAGGAAATGAAATCATGTAAATGTCAAAATAAAAAAAATTAAAGAAAGAAATAAAATGTCCTTTTTTTACCTCTTATAGTACTCTTTGTCTTGAAGTCTATTTGGTAGTGTTAATACAGTTACACCAACTTTCTTATACTTACTATTTACACTTTATTTTTTCCATCTCCTGGCTTTATCCTATTTGTGTTTTTATATTAAAAATGTGTATTTTGTACATCTTGATTCTTTTATAGCCAGTTTGATAATTTTTTCCTTTTAATTGGACTTTTTAGTCCATATACATTAATGCAATTATTAATATGCCTAGGTTTTTTCTATTGATACCTTCTTATTTTTGTTTCTGTTCTTTCTTTCCTGACATCTTTTATGCTAATCTAGATTTTTTGTTTGTTTGTTTGGTACTTTAATTCTTCCAATGATTTTTTAGCGATGTTTTTGCAATACTGCCTTTTGGTAATTATTTTTAGTCATTTTTCTGGGTATTACACGATGTATCCTTATCACCAGTCTACTTAGATTTAATATTGTACTTTACAAAAAATGTAAGAACCTTGCAGCTATGTAATTCCATTTGCCTTCCCTTATCCTTTGTGCTATTTTTGTCATATACTTTACATCTATGTACATAACACATTCCACAAAACACAGTATTTTATTGCATCCATTATGCTATTTTTATATTTACCTATGTATTTATCGTTTCCTATAAATACTTCCTTCTTACAGGTCTGAGCTTCCATCTGCTATTACTGCCCTTCAGCCTGACAAATTTCCTTTGTCACTTATTGCTGTGCAGGCCTACTGGAAATGAATTCTCTCAGATTTTTTTTTGTATATCCAAAAATGTCTTTATTTCACCTTCAGTTTTGAAGGAAATTTTTGCTTGATTTAAAATCTAGCTTGACAGTTCTTTCTTTTTCTTTTTCTCTTTTTGTCTTTTGGTGCTTTAAAGATGTTTTTGCATTGTATTGCAACCTTCATGTGTGTGATGAGAATTCTTCAGTTAACTGTATCATTATTCCCCTGTATATAGTACATCATTTTTCTCTGGCCACTTTTAAGATTTACTCTTTATCTTTAGTTTTCTGAAGTGTCCCAATTTGTCTTTTTATTTTTATTTATCCTGCTTGGGACTTGCTAAGCTTCCTGGATTTGTAAGTTAATGTTTTAACCCAGTTTGGAAAGTTTTCAGCTACTATCTTCAAATATTTTTTCTGATCTATTTTTTCTCTTCTCTCTTCATCGTTTTTAAATTGCTATTATTTTTACTGTTCTTCACATTAGATAATTCTTATTGATCTGAATTTAAGTTTACTAATTTTTTATTTTGTCATTTCTACTCTTCACATAACAATATCCAGTGAATTTTTCATTTCAAATATTGTACTTTTCAATTCCATAATTTACATTTGGTTCTTCTTTTATTTAAAAAAAAAAAAAAAAAAAGATGACCAGTAAGGGGATGTTGGTGTTGTCAGCACCACACTCTCCCAAGTGAGCTAACCGGCCATCCCTACATAGGGATCTGAACCTGGGGCCTTGGTGTTATCAGTACCACACTTTCCCAAGTGAGCCACGGGCCGGCCCTACATTTAGTTCTTCTTAATACTTTCCATTTTTCTGCTGAGATCCCCCATTTTTTCAGTCATGATGACCATGTTTTTCTTTACAACCTTGGACATATAATAAAAGTTGCTTTAAAATTCTTGTCTGAAAATTCCAATATCTAGGTCACCTCAAGGTCTATAATAGTATGGTGACTACTTTCTCCTTTGACTATGGATCACATTTTCCTATTTATTCACATATCTTTAAATTTTTGATTAGATGATGAACACTGTGGATAATATGTTATAGAGATTCTAGACTTTGTTTTTCCTTTAAACAGTGTCGATTTTTTTTTTCTACCAAGCAATTAAATTTTTAGCTGATTAGTTTAAATTTGTGGATGTTCAGTGTTACACTTTATTAGGAAGGATCTGTTTTGAATTTGCCCTTAGTTTTAGGGAACTCCTTTACTTTGAAGATGTAGCCCTTCTGAGGTTTTCAATAGAAAACTTGAGGTGTTTACCAACACCCTCCAACTAAGGTGACATTCAAACTCCAGACTCTACAGGCAATAGCTGTAGGCAGTAGGTAGCAGTTGAAATCTTTGCTCAGCATTTTTAGTTTTCTAGTTAGTGTTTTCCACTGGGTTCATTGGCATCTTCCCCACACAAATGAAGTTTAGGGATCATCAAACATTGATGGGAATTTATATACAGAATTTCTTCTTCTGTGTGGCTTTATTCTCCATTGCTTACTTCTTTCTGGGATTTCCTCCTCTAATTCCCAGCCACTCTGGAAGCCCTAAACTCCGTCCTGTGACACCTCAAGCTATTACAATTGTGGTTTTCTCTTTGAGTTCTAGTTGTTCTTTGTGAACTGAGAAATGCCCTCAGGAGAGAAGGTATATAAATGTATTTCTCACTCAGTCCATTTTTCTTGTTTCAAGTATCAAATTTCCTACATTCTCAGCCTTCTTTTACTTAGACTTAGAAGTTTTTTTGTTTTTGTTTTTTAAATATTTTGTCCAGAGTTTATAATAGCTATCTTCAGGAGAATTAGTCTAATATATGCTCTTCCATCATTAACATAACTGGAACTCTGTCACAGGTATTTTAATTTATGTTTTTGTGTGTGTCTGTGCATGCACGTGCACATGTTAAGATTAAATTGCTCCTTTCATCTTCCTAAATATTCATAGGATCACTAAATATCCTGACAGGATCCTCAGGTGTTGTCCAGACTACTCTGTGCTACCAGGCAATGACTGTCTGAAACCAATTATGACTAATGTCCTGTTCTTAAAGGAGGCCAATGAGAAGAGATTCTTCTTTAGGTAATGAGCTCTTACGTCTGGAGGTTTCCAACTTTAAACTAGAATTAAAGCATATTAGTCCATTTTCTGATACTTAAAATGGAAAACCCGAAACTGGGTAATTTACAAAAAAAAAAAAGAAATTTATTTCTTACAATTTTGGAGGCTGGGAAGTCCAATGTCCAGGAAACACATCTCGTGAGAGTCTTCCTCTTAGCAAGAACTAACTTGTTCACTTGCTCTCCTTATAAAGCCAGCAGAACCACTGCCTAATAAGCCATTAAACCATTTGCCCATTGATGGATTAATCTATTCATGAGGGGAGCACAGTTCTCATGATCCAATTACTTTTCAAAGGCCCTACTTTTCAAATACCATAATCAGATTTCCTACCCTCTTAATACTGTTACAATGGGGATCAAGTTTCCAATACATGAACTTGTGGGGGACACATATGGCCCATAGCATTAATCCCATATAATGGCTGTAAATGACTCACAGGGTCACAGAATTATATAGCTAGAGGGTAGAGGCATTACTGAAGCCAAGTCTCTCCCACCAAGCATTGAATATGAAAGAAATACCATTCCTAGTGCCTTGTGTTTGTTAGCTCCAGTTTACTTTGCTCTGCTTTACCCCTTTAGCTCTCATGCAGCCCATCATTTTTCATGTTTTACTTAGGCTTTCTTCCCTTGTTCCATTTTCTGAAGTCTGTACACTCCTGTCTTCTAAGTCATTCTGATTGCTCTGACTCTTAATGCTATGAGTTGAAGTGTTTTACCCCAAAATTCATATGTTGAAGTATTAACCCCCAGGACTCAGAATGTGACCTTATTTGAAGACAAGAGTCTTTATGGAAGCAATCAAGTGAAAATGAGGTCATCAGGGTTGGCCTTATTCCAACATGACTGGTGTCCTTATAAAAAGGGACACAGAGACAGATATGCCCAGAGAGAAGAGGATGCGAAGACACACAGGGAAAAGAAGACCATCTACAAGCCGAGAAGAGAGGCCTGGAACACATCCTCCCCTCACAATCCTCAGAAGGAACCAAGCCTGTTGACACCTTGATTTGGGTCTTTCAGCCTCCAGAACTGTGAGAAAATAAGTTTCTGTTGCTTAAGCCACCTAGCATGTAGTACTCTGTTATGGCCGCCTTAGCAAACTAATACACTTACTACTTAACAAATAATCTGATCCCAGTTTTTCTATTTGACTCTGACTCATGGCTTTGCTTTGTCTCTTGAGACCATTTACCCCTCAGTATGGTAAATGGGCAAAAATCAGAAGGTTTACATTCTAATTTATCTCTTAGGTCGAATGACCTTTCTGATCCTCAGATTCCTTATCTGGAACATGAGGATACTGTCCCTGCCCTACTTACCTAAGCCAAGCTCAAGGGAGGTGCTGCACAGAAGAGTGTAAAATGTTACACAAACGTAAGGCGTCCTGAGTCTCCCTCTTCACCTGTAACATGTCACACCTCTTGCCTAATTACAACACAACCACTGTTAGCGGGCACTTTGAGAGGGTTCACGTTTAGAATTCTCCACTCGAGAGAAATCCTTGCAACCTCAGACTTTGTTTCTGTTATTTCTAGTTCAAGAGGCAGGATATGAGGCAGATGACTATGAAATTGCTTTGCTCCACGAGGCGGGAACGTGGCGTGATGCTTCCAGCTTCCACCATTCTTTTATCCCCAGAAGGTTTAAAAGTAATTCCTCAGACGATGTCATTCTTACACGTTATAAGAAATAAGGTACTGAGTCATAGAAATCAAGTGTTTTAGGGAACGAACTTTTTGGAAATACATAAAGGAATGAGAACTTCAGTGGCATATCAAACTACATGAACAAAACTGGTAACTACTGAATGTGATTTTTAAAATACGGAAAAATTAGATATAGGACGCTAGCAGCTTTCCATTATATTTCGAATGTTCCTTTGTCTGTCCTTAAAGTAATTTTGTTAATGAGCATTTTAAAAATTGTTGCTTCTATAATTAACACTTTTGTAAACTGATTTATAAAAAATATAGCTTACTTCCAAATAGCTTACATTCTAGTTTCATAAATTCTTATCTAGTCTCAAATGCTATTCAAAAGAACTGAATTTTTCAATGATTCTACCCTTTTCAGTTCTCTATAATGCCTCCAGATGGCATTAAAACCCTTTTCCCATTACATTTTACCGCACAAAAATTTTAAAAATTAGTAATATTTTGAACTATTTAAGACCAGTCACATTCATTATACTGTCAGAAACCATGACAATGGAGGTATTTAGACTTTTTGTGCAATATCTTAAGAAAGACAAACATATAATCACATCTCTTATGAAATATATAGCTGTCCTTTTCAAGCCAAAGGATCATTTTAGACTGAGAAACAGGTCTTGGACAAAATAAAACATTCAATATTATATCACAAACCATGATTTCTCATAAACAGCACTTTAAATGCTTGGTAATAAGAGCACTGATCCACATACAGATAAATTCACAAAGGCTGTCTTTTAAGAAAACACATCTTACTCTTCAGAAGTGATAAAAATAAAGATTTCTGAGGAGCAAACTGTGACGGATTCCTGTGAAGCTAAAACAAAATCCTTTGTCAGCTCATAAATTATTTCATTTACATGTTGGTATACCAATTTGGCATCAAATTAATCAATAAACATGTATTTGCATTCCTTGAATATTGAGAAGAAAAAGATAAAACAGTGAAGGACACATGTTTTATAATGTCTTTTCTTATCTTTTTAAAACTGCTTTTGTTAATTCAGAAACATCGACAAACTCTTGGGATTCCAGACATATCTATAACTGTATTTTTCACATAATTCAGAGGTGAGATTGCAGGTGGCAGGCTTCAAAAATGACTTTGGTAAGTCACAGGTGTGTGGGCCGGAATATTTCCCCGTGCATGGAGCTCTGCAGTTCGTAGGGCAGTGCTGAAAGTCTCCAGCCAACATCTAAAGGGCTTATCTCTCTTCTACCCCAAGCACACCCTCAAATCTCATTACAGTTCTGCTTCATAAAGGGGATCCTGTGCATTTTCAAGATTCCTCTTAACTATGCTAAAGTATAAAGACCTCAAAATGCATCTGCACCCAAAGGCATTTAAAAAGTCATTACCATGAGAAAAGAGAACCATGGGCGTCCTTCCATTATTATTATTAGTACTAAAAGTTACTTGCACTGTTTCACTTTATAAGGCATATTAAAAAACAGACATCTCTGACGGAAACAAGAAAGACTTACGATGTATGCGATGTGCCATTGTCTGGACTCTCTGGCTCGACATCACCTTTCTCTTAAAAAGGAAGCAGAAAAAAGTACCGACATGTGAGTCTTACGGTCTTCAAGATTTAAGAGAGATTAAATATATTTCCATGCCCCTATTAACAATCTTTCCAAATGTGCAGCAGGAGGCTTTTAAAACATCTTTATTGTCAGAGAACTGGATTTGCAAAATAATTTCTTGTATGCAATGCAATTGCCCAGGCACAGATCTTGAGTAGGTACTAAAGAGCTATTAGCAAACAACCAGAGGCTTGGAGTGGAGACCTTGCCAG
The DNA here is from genome assembly GCF_027409185.1 of Cynocephalus volans. Taxonomy (NCBI): domain Eukaryota; kingdom Metazoa; phylum Chordata; class Mammalia; order Dermoptera; family Cynocephalidae; genus Cynocephalus; species Cynocephalus volans. Next base: position 94,898,947 of record NC_084473.1, on the reverse strand, counting down.
AAGATGAATATCTTACAGATGGAACCTGCTTCCTTCCACTGCATTTTATAGAAAATTTAAGCATTAGCATTCTAATCTATTAGCATTCTATATCCAAGGCACTTTGAACTTTCATCCCTTTTGCTAACACAAGCCAGACCAGATCAGGCTGAATCAGAATGCGGAGGAGAGAATTTTACAGAATATTGAGGTTGCACCATAGGTCACAAGATCCCCCCAAACTATACTCCAGGGGAGCCTTGGCAGCAGGTTTTGGGGCTCCCCCAAAGTTAAGGCAGAGTAAGATGTAAACCAGAAATCCTTCCTGACCATCTGCAAGGCTAGATAAAGAAATGTTTCTATGGACTATGGTCATTGAGGATTGCACAGGTTTTAGATACGGGAGCCTAGACCCAGTTCACTTTTTGTAGTTTTAAAGTGCAAGTTCCTCTTGCAATAGGCATAGTGCGATTCCTAATCCTCGACCAACTGGTAGTATGAGCCATGCATCCTCATAGTATAAGGAGCTTCTTTTTATTTCCTTGAGGTGTGGGATGAGGCGAGAAGGGTCATTGTGATGGGAGCAGGAGTGAGCTGTGGCAGCTGATGGTCATGCAGTGCCAGCAGCCGAATAAACCCCAGCAAGGGTTGTGAGTTGCGAGCACTGGGCCTGGTGCTGGCAACTTGCTTTGCTGTGCTCTTTCAGATCAGGCCTGGAGATCATCTAGAATTTCTCATGCTACTGTTCAGGCCCTCATGCTGATGCATTGTACTGCATCCTTTTGTCAGCTGTGAACATTAGTTTGTGGTCACCTAGTCTCAGGAATGACCCCCTGAATTATATAATGAACACACTCTGAAGATACTGTCCAAACTGAACTCAGAAGCAAACCTTATATATTCTCTTTTTCTAATAGGAATAACAGTTGTGAGAAAAAGAAGACATAGTTATCTCTAGTTTGTACATCTATCTCAGACATAACTCCGCGCTGTGTGTCTACGTAGTTCCACAACAATCATGAGGGACACCTACTTTGTCAAAAATATGGTCGGTTCAGGGGAAAAACAAAAAGCCACAAAATCAGTTTGAACTGCCTTGATAACAAACACTGATCTGACAGGGTCCTGATACATATAAACATGCTGACGTCAAGGCAAAGGCAGCAAATTAATAAACTTGCTCTAAACCTCACACTTTTATATTACATTTTGTCTTCCAGACCCGGTCTGGGGTGCACTCACTTAGGAGACATATAAGGCCTGGTCAACTGGCTTCAGTGCTGGAAAATAACCTAATTTATTACTTTCCAGAATCATTTTTCCACTGAGCAACCACAATTCCTGCCATAATCTCAAAATAGAGAGTTAGAACACCTACATTATGTAACATTATGTAAGACAAAACTAAGTGGAGGTTTAATTTTTCTCAAATATATTGATCCTTTTTTTCCCCTTTAATTTGGAGAAATTGATTACTTTCCCCAGTCCATAGCCTCTGGTAGTCACCATGTCCCATCATAATCAAGAGTGTAAAACAGCAAACTTGGCAGCAGTAGGCAACAGCAAACATTTCCAAACAATTTATGCCAGAAAACAGGAAATCAATAATAAAAACAAAGACATTGTTTGGATGTTTGAATAAATATGTTTAACCTTTACCAATAATGCTGCCAAATAACCTGCAGGACACAGGCTTTACTGCACGTGGGATCTAGGGGCTGCAGGAGTCGTGGGCTGGCTTCAGCAGGGGACAAAGCTGCAACTGATTATCTCTGTTCTTAGCAGCATTCACTTATGTTGTGGCAACAGGGAAAACAGAACGGGTTCTGGCAAATAGGAAGGATACAATGGGGCCAAACAGGACGTTTATGGACAATCTGAGAGTGAGCATCTCAGCAACTTCAGTGCTGATAATAAATTAACCTTTCTGGGGAAATGTAAGCTCAGGATTGAGAGTGGAATTAAAACTATTTTTGTTCTTCAGAAAGGATAAAACACAAAATTCCTCCCCCCTCAACATCTAGAGATTTTAGGTGGTGCAATTTCTAAAGTTAACTTGAAATTTTAAATGCATTAAGCTATTGAGAGTCATGGCCTCTTTTATCAGGACCTGAGGGAAAATGCTGAATGTAAGCTTGAAAATTCTCAGTAAGAGATGTTTTTAGTTGGGTAGGCTGGAGATGTTTCCGTGCAGCCTCCAAAGAGGACTGTTTGGGTCATCCTGTTTTTATGTCAGCTGTTTTCATAACAGATGCCACACTGGTCTCTTTGGGAGGGAACCTGCATTGATCATTAAAAAGCTGAACATAAAAGACTGGCTGAGGTGCAGGGTGGTCATTCTGTATGTGGAAATACAGTTACAGAGAGGAAGAGAGAAAAGAATGAGCCACAGAAAGGAACATCCATGCACAAATGTATATATGTAAATATATTTGTAAATGTATATGTATATGTGTGTATCATATACGTATTTTCATCTTGACATTCTGTACTTGTCTGCCTGTGCCTTCTGCAGTGCCTAACATGCACTAGGTGCTCAGTATTTGTCTTCTGTTCTGATGATCTGTTGCTAGTACAGAATCCCACGCAACAGTGGGAAAAGAGGTTTAAGGTACACTCACCACTGGCGTGGATATGTCGTTTGAGGTATGAAATAGCTTGAAGGCTCCAATAGGCCACTTAAAAAAAATCACAATAGCTACCTTTTTAATTCAATAAATGTACTGAGGACTTACATGTAGGGTACTCTGTCTGCTACACATAAAGATAAATAACATAATTCATGCTCTTTAAATTGGCTGCAGTGCTAGAGTGTCATATCTCCATCAATAGTGTTATATGGACTAAAGCAGTTTTTTTAAAAGGGAATCAAAATAGACCTGCATTTCACTGAATTCTGCTGCAGAAGAAAGTTTTGCTATACAATGCAACTTTTAAGTATGATTACATTAGAAGTAATCCATGTTCATGTATTCAAGTAGAATAACTTGAACATTAGAAATAAAGTAATGACTTTGCTTGCTTTTGTCTTGAATTCTGTTAGCCCTTCAATTGTCGCCCTAAGTAATATATTTATGCTTTTATTTCTAGATGTATCAACTTTAGACAGTACCTAATTTCTGATATGAAAGACAAGAGATAAGGTATTTAATATACTTATACTGCCACCTCCCCTCCCTTACAATTTTATTAGTTACATTATTAACTTCATTGTCTCTAGCAGTATTTGTAACTTTAAATATATTTCATCTTCTATTTCTTGATTAATCAACTTCTGACAGTATCTTTTCTTTTATGCTGTATAAAGTAAGGAATCTCACCCGTCTGTTTTTCCCTCCCTCCTTTCCTCTCTCTCTCACACACAACTCAAAACAGCTGTACCTTTCCTTTTACATTGCCAAGATTTAAAGTACTTACATATTTATACTCTGTTCAGTAATTATTAATGAATCATCCTCATTCATATTAGTTTAGTTGTTAGTTTAATTTTTGGACTTGCCTACAGGTCAGTTAGAAAAATTATGAACTAATAATGAGAATTTACAATATTGTAACAATATAAATCTTAGTCACTAAAGAACAAAAGTAGTCTGAGTGGACCTGCACAGAAGGAAATTTCACTAAAGGTGAATGAGAGCAAATGATCCGTGCATTTATGTCAAATGAATCTCATTGTTATATTCCATCATGCCATGGATTAGTTTGTCTCAAGTAAAAGCTATGCCTTTTCCTAAAAAAATAGTTAAATAAAGCATGCATTTAAGGTACATAAAATCTTACATTTCCATGAAATGTATATAGATAGTTTTAAAATATTAAGATGAATTAACTGGGAAAACACCTTTCAGGCCAGGAACGGGACACTGCCAAAAAGTAACCCAGAAGCTCCGGAGTGCCTCCACCTGCTGGTGACCTCTTCCCACTGTCCCTGCCAGCTATCTAGCAAGGAATTCTGTGTTAATCATTCCCTTTTGTTCTTGATAGTTTTACCATTCCTATGTCTTAGTAAATAAACTATGCTCTGGTGGCTCCTGTTTGTAAAGTCGATGTGAATGGAATCATCCTGTGGGCATTCGTTTGAGGCTTAATTCTGTCACTCAGAATTATGACGTTTGGATTCAGCTATCAGGACGCATGGTTTTGGTTCATTCATCCTCACTGCTGTGCGGCACCCTATTGTATAAAGATATCGTGAGTTTTTTATTTGTTCTACTCCTGAGGGGTATTTAGATTTTTTCCATTATGAACAATGCAATTGCAATACTCAGGAACATCATTCCTCGTGCACATAGTAGGAGTTCTGGGCTGTAAGGCTCGCATACGTCCCACTTTACCAGCAAATCCTACACTGGTTTCCAAATTAACACTCCCTCCCATAGCGTGTTTTTGTCTAAACATATCTTTGTCTCCCAGTTTTTGTCTAAACATATCTTTATTCTTTAAGTTTTCTTTTTTTTTTTGGCAAGACACAATTCTAAATTAACAGTTACTTTCTCTTAACTCAGTGAAGTTACAATTTCACTGTCTACAGCTCCTGCTGCTGCTGTCGTCAAGTCAGCAGGAAGTTTGTTGCCTTCTTGATATTTTGTTATTAAAGGGTATTTTAAGGTTTTTTTCCTTTACCTATGTGTTTTGCAGTTTAGCTGTGTATCTAGTGCGGACATCTTTTCATTTATCCTGCTTAAATATTCATTGGGTTTCTTGAACCTCTGAGTTAATGTCTTTCAATTCTGGAAAATTCTCAGCCATTACCTCCTTTAGTATTGCCTCTTTCCTCTGTCCCTTTCTGAAATTCTAGATATATGGTAGACTTTCCCATTTATCCCCAAGATTTAACTTTCTTTTCCTATTTAATATTTGCTTCTCTAGGCTGCAGTCTAGATAATTTCTTAAATTCAGCTTTCCAATCCATTAAACATTTCTCAGCTACATCTAATGCACTCTTAAATCTGCCCATGAAAATTTTAATTTCTGTTACTGTATAGTTGGCCCTCCATGTCTGTGGGTTGCACATCCATGGATTCAACTGAGGATTGAAAATATTCTGGAAAAAAAAACTGCATCTGTACTGAACATGTACAGACTTTCCCCTGTGATTATTCCCTAAACAATACAACTATTTTACATAGTATTTACATTGTATTAAGTATTATAAATAATCTAAGGATGATTTAAATTATACGAGAGGATGTGCATGGGCTATATTCAAATACTGCACCATTTTACATCAGGGACCTGAGCATCCGTGAATTTGGGTATCCACAGGAGTCGTGGATCCAACTCCCCAAGGATATTAAGGGATTGTGTTATTCTTTCATTTCTAGAAGTTGTGTTTAGCACTTCTTCAAATCTTCTTGTTCTTTACCACATTTCCAATCCTCTCTTTTATTTCCAGAAATTAACGTAAGGACTCTGATGTTCTATTCTAGGCTAGATAGTTCCAGTATCTGAATTAGCAGTCTAATCCTCTGCTGTATGTTATTTTTGCTCTTGCTCATGGTCACTTGTTTCCTTTTACATAAGTGTTTTTGGTTGTGAGTTGTTCATTGCCTTGGAACTCTACTTCTACTATTATTTATTCCTCTCTATTTGCTTTGTTTTCTTTTTCCGGTATTCCTATTAGGTGGATTTTGACTTCCTACCCTGATTGATTTTCTGTGTAACTTAATTTCCACATTTTCTAGCTGTGTTTTGCTTTAAATTCAGAAAAAAAAAGTTTTCAGCTTTATATTCCAGACCAAATATTACCCATCTCTTCTATTTTTTATTTTGTCAATCATATTTTTAATTCTCAAGTGCTCATTTGTTCTGTAATTGCTTCTTTTCATACCAATCTATTCTCTTCCTATTTATTACAAATAATTTCAAATCTTTCTGAAGACTGCAATTATACTTAAAACTCTTTTCTTCTTTTCTTTGAATTAACTAGATTTCTTCTGCAGCCAGTACTTTTTTTTTTGGTGCTCATTGGTTACATATTCAAATTTCTGAATAACAGTTTGGTTAACAAAGGTAACTGGCACAGATTTCCTGGACTAGTAGACTGATTGATCTTTATAGCACATCTGATCCTTGTAGGAAAGGCCTGATTTGGGGCTTTTTGTACATGGAGAGGGTATGTTGATCAGAAAGTTTTATTTAGGGTTCAAGAGAAGCGAGGCCTCCAGGCAAGCCGGGAGCCCACACCCTCCTTCTACATAGCCCCCCAACAGAAGTGTGTAGAATTTTTGTTTATTTCTCTCTTGAGGAAAGTTGATTCTTCTTCCAGCACTCATCTATGTCTGTTTTTAAGATGTGGTATTATCTTAGAATCTATTGTTTCTCTCTTAGGTATCAGTTCCCAGCTAGAGGTTCTAGTCCTCCGTTCTTTCGTTTTAGCAATTATTACTGTGGTTTTTGGTCTTTTGGGGTTTTTGAGAGGATTATCTGACTGAAAGCTGTGTATGAGCACCAGCTAGGACGGGGGTGAAGGAGCAAGGGAGGAACGGCCCAGATGTCACTAGCAGTGCTGGCAGTCCACGCCTGCTCTCTGTTGGGGTTGAGTGGAAATCTGGAGGCTCTCCTGGGGCTCCCCAGGGCTGTGCCCATCACCACTAAAGCTCATTCCTGTTTGTTTGATTCTTTTTTCCTTTTTCTGGGTCATGACCCTCTCTGCTCAGGATTATTTTTCAGCAGGGTCCTATTACTTTCTGTTTTCCAGAAACTCAACTAAATTTCTGTTTTGCTAATGGCATTTCTTCCTGTTCTCAGTGTTATTCTGGATTTATTTCCATTTCTGCAGCTTTATAGTGAGTAAGTGGATTCTGAAAAGAAGGAAAGAAGCACTTAAAGCCCAGTCTGCCACCTGAACAGGAAGTTCTCATAACTTTAAAAAGTGTAGACATACGTCATCTATTTTAATGTTTAAGTTTCTCAATGCTTAATAAAGTTCCATTTTATAATATTAAGTTCAATTGATCAGTAATTCAGCAAACTATCTACCTTTTAAAAGGTCTGAATTGAAAATCACTTTCTGTTTAATTTATACACTCTTTTCTCTTAGTATCTATATAACAGTGTTTCTAATTTCAAAGATTAAAACAGAAAAAATTGGCCTAAGGGTAGTAGTAAGGGTTAGTAATGAATCCACATATACATATTTTGTTTATGGTTTCTCTGAAGTTCAGTCTTTCTCTATTTCCTACATGTTTACTGGAGTCATGATTCCAAACCATTCCAAACCATAATGTCTCCAAACCAAATATAAAACAGCACAGGAAATGCTGGTGGGATTAGCTCTCCTAAAGTTTCAAATGTGCTATAATCTACAGAGAATGCTCAAGTTTTTAAATAGGGATATTACCTTTTTATACATGTGCTTGACTTTTGGGGGAAGATTTATTTGAAAAATACAACCCCTCCCCCCCAAAAACCACCAAAAATCAAAAAATGAAAAACAAAAAAACCCCTACCCCAGAAAAGAGAAAGCCAATCAAAAACCTTTCCTAGACAATAAAATGCCAGAGGGTTTTGTACCAAACAAAGAAGGTGCCACTTCATGTTTCATAGAAGAAGGGTCTGTTTTTACATAATCCAAATAGTACTATAAGCATGTGAGTATGAAGACATACCATAAAAATGTGCCGGATGCATACAAAAATCACAGTCCATAGTTCTTGGACAAGAATTCAATCTCGCAGTGAAATGAGAAAAACAGACTTCTTGGGAATCAACACAGTGAGATGGAAAGTCTGTGTCTTTGGGGCAGAGATCCCCGAATTCAAATCCTAGCTGCCATTTTTGAGCCACGTGACCTTGGGCTAGTTATTAAGCTCAGAATCTCATTTTGTTCATGTGTAAAATTGAGATAGTAATGCCTATCTCATACAGCTACTGTAAGGATTAGGTGAAATAACATATGTCAAAGTACACAGAAGGCACTCAGCTATTTCCTTTGCTTTTCTTTCTCTCAAAAACTGCAAGACAAGACAAGGTACATTTATTCATCTATTATATCTTCCCTTTATTCTGAACATTTTGACTCAAATGGTGAGAAATGGTGAGGAACACAGCAGCAACTGTTCAGTATGCTCTAGTGTCGGGCATATGATGCTAATACCCGCAAACCAAGCATTTCTTCTGACTCCTTTCTTTACTATTGCATTGATCGTTTTCCCCAGATTTTATGTCCCTTGGGATTTCACCTCCTCCCTTGTGCCTGTACCACAGAGCGGGGCATAGCTCAGTGATATGGCTGCGTATCACTGTGCCATCCTATCACCTCTCTCCACTGATCTTTCTCTAGCTGTGCATTAAAAGTCGGGCTTCCCAACACATCTGTCTGGACGTCTTTTCTCCCCAACCCTTTTGCCTCACGGATGCCCTATGGGTGAGCCTTGGTTCCACAGACACATCTAGTAGCTCAGGGTGATTTCCATCTTCAAACATAGCTTTGTAATGGCGAGGGGTCTTCTTGGCTCACTGGCTGGTGATGAAACAATCAAAGCCCGAATCTATGAGTGTGATTTTAGGACAGGAGCTTGTGCATTTTTAATGTCCAAGACAACATTAATTCCAATGAATAGTGACAAAGAAGAGAATTAATACAGTACGTCACGGAATGGTAACATCATGTCTCTGATGACAAAGCCCATGTGTTTTATTAGCTGCTCATCCATGAAGGAAACTCCTTCCTAGACTGTCTAGTTTGCCTATTTCTGGAAGAAGGCATGGTATACATACCCAGCAAGTTGTGACTTTTCTTCCTGGAATCTAAGGCCATTTATCTTGAGGTCTTCGGATGAGTCCTCTTTGCCCATTCACTTTCTTTTCATTTAGACAACATGTTATTTGCCTTTAAAACCTTTTTTCACTCCATATATACTAGGGACTTTATTATTATTTATTATTATTATTTATAATAATAAAGAATGATGTTTCTTTATCCTAGGATTGCTTTGAGAGTCACCATTTTATGTTTTGACCCTCCTTCCCTTGAATATGAGCACTCAAGGGCACCATGGATCTTACTCTCTATTTAGTGAATTTCCTTTAAACCTACTATCAGTTGCCCTCTGTGTCCCCCTCCTCCCAATATGAAACTGTAGAAACAAGCTTTTCTTACTTGGATTATTGTGTCCGGAGGATACAAGCTGAGAATCCTGAAAGAACAAGAAATATCAATTAATTTTCTTATTTTGACTTTCAAAACTCAAGTTGAACATGAGATATATTCCTGGTCATTCAGAACTAATGCACTGCTAATAATCTCTGCCAGCTCCTATGATGAGAAACTTTTACATGAATGTGCATGCCAAGCAGTTATGGGAATATAGTCCACAATCACTTTTATTTGGTGTTATTGACTTTTTATTTTGTTTATTGAGGTGAAATTCTCATAACACAAAATTGACCATTCTGAACAGAACGGTTTGGAGCCATTTAGTGCATTCACAATGTATGCAACCACTCCTCTATACAGCTGCAAAATATTTCCATCTCTTCAAAGTAAGACCCCTTGCCCATTAAGCAGTGTCTCCCCATCCCCCTGCCCCTCCTCCCCTGGCAACCACCAATTTCCATCTGTCTCTATGGATTTATCTATTTTGGATACTTCATATAAATGGAATCATACAATATGCGATCTTTTGTGTCTGTTTTTTTTTCACTTAGCATAACATTTTGGAGGTTCATCCATGATGTAGCATGTATCAGTACTTCATTCCTTTATGTGGCTGAATAATAATCCATTGCATATATATACAACAGTCCATTTGTTTGCCCATTCATCTGCTGATGGGCGTTTGGGCTATTTTCACCTTTTGGATATTGTGAATAGTGCTGCCATGAACACACATGTACTTGTTTGAGCTCCTGTTTTCAATCCTTTTGGGTATATACCTAGGACTGGAACTTTGGGGTCATATGGTAACTCTGTTAAGATTTCTGAGGAACTGCCAAATGATTTTTTACAGCGGTGGAATCATTTTGCATTCCTACCAGCAATGTATGAGGGTTTCGATTTCATCACACGCTTGTCAACACTTGTTATCTTCCATTTAAAAAAAATCATAATCATCCTTGTGGGTATGAAGTGATATCTCCTTGTGGTTTTGATTTGTGTTTCCCTAAAGACCAACGATGTTGAACATCTTTTCATGTGTTTGTTGGACATCTGTAAATCTTCTTTGGAGAAATATCTATTCAAGTCCTTTACCATTTTTTAAATTGGGTTGTTTGCCTTTTTGTTGTTAAGTTGGAAGCATTCTTTATATAGTCTGGATACTACGCCCTTACCAAATATATGATTTGCAAATATTTTCTCTGATTCTGTCGGCTGTCTTTTCATTTTATTGATAATGTTCTTTGATACACATAAGTTTTAAATTTTGATAGTTTAATTTATCTGGTTTTTCTTTTATTGTTCATGCTTTTGGTGTCATATCTAAGAATCCACTGCCAAATCCAAGGTCATGAAGATTTAACCCTATGTTTTCTTCTATGAGGTTTAGATTGAGTGCACCGGTCAGTCCTATATAGGATCCGAACCCGCGGCGGGAGCGTCGCCGCGCTGCCAGCGCAGCACTCTACCAAGTGCGCCACAGGCTCGGCCCTGCCTCCTTTCCTTTGAATGCACCTTTACTCCCACCTCCTTTCTGCAGTTGAGGTTGGCAACCATCCCACTAGGGACACTGCGGAACAATTTTTGTCAGTCTCACGTTGGTAGATGGAAAGATTAGAACCTCTTATCTGCAATGGCATAAAGTCAGTACTACACAGTATTTTGAATTTAGTTACTGCTCAGGTAAATAGAGATTAACCATATTTTATTTGCATTAAAATGGAATGTGAAGTTTTGTCTTGAATAATTCATATCCTCTTTCCTTGCAAAATTCTCATTTAATATGAAATATAAGGGAGAGTTATTTTAAAAAGAATAAATTGAGATGGTAAAAATGTAACAAAAAAACATAGCAACACACAAAATCTAGCAAGCCTCTTTTAGAATTCTGGTGTGTGGAACAAAAATCCAGTGAAATGAAAGTAACTTCCATTACATATTTTACCAGAATTTTGTTCCATGAATATAGTTGTTATGGGCATTTAATGTGACCTGTGGTATATCCAAACCCAAGCAGTAACGTCTGTTTTAAAAAGGAATTCCACTGGAATAGTGTGAAACGAGTCAGGGTGGGGGGAGGGGTTGAGTGGGAACATTAGGAATGGACGGGAGTCCCACTCTGTTGAGCAGACTGAGTGCTCCGTAGAAGCCTGATAAACCCCCTTCAGTGTTGGCAACGATGAAGCTATTACTGGAGAAAAAGAACAAGCTCGACTCCCACCCTGAGATTCAGTTCTTAGAAATGATTATTATTTTTTAGAAGATGAAATACTATTCCTGAAATGACAGGCTAAAATATAATCTGCAAAAATGCCTTTGGCCTATTTTGGATAGATGCTGTTACGAAGACATCTACAGTTAAATCCCCCAAGTAGACCGGTGTGTTTCCCTTCCTTTCTAATTAATGTAGAGTTTATACCTGAACATAAATTAGCTTTAGTTTTAATATGTGAAAAGTACCGTGAGTCCTATTTAGCCAACTCGTCTGAGCTGTCTGTACGCTTTGGCCCTCTGGAGGCATCCTGTACTAGAGAGGGAAGGCTCACTCACCACCAAGTGGGCAAGAATGATAATTGAGATAGTTTTCATCATTAACCCTAACAGGAAACCGAATTTTTTATTTCTTGATGCATCCTAAATCCCAAATGATGGCTATTGACCATGGACTCTTCAGCAGAGAACCAAAGATGAGCTTGCAGATGACCTAAATTACGATTACATATTGTAAGATCACGTATTTCAGAGAGAGAAAAAACTTCAAGTTTCAACTAAAGCAACTGCGTAATTAACGACTATTAGTCATTAATGATGTCTTCTGCGAGATGCATTGAACCAACAAATGTTAGCTCAAAAATACTGACTCTAACCTCAATGTGCCTAGGCTGTGCCACTCTGTGGTACAAAGGATGGCCCGTTATCATTCTTAGTAACATTTGGCAGTGTGCCTCCAGTCTGCTTGTGGAGGTGTCAGCAACTTAAGAAGCCGTTTTCAAGTTTAGGTCTACAGGGCACCGTCCTCGCCCTGATAAGATGTCTGCTGGCCAATCAGGACATGTGGCTGCTACTTTTGAAAGAGGACACTGCCCTGCCCCACCAGCTGCAGGACCCTGGTGCCTCAGTGAGTATGCAAATCCTTCATTCTTCATGAAGCCAGAGCCAGGCTGGGTTCAGGGCAGAGGGAGGCAAAGGCTCCTTTCTCCAAAGGGCCCAGACACTGAAGTCTTTTCCATTTTTGTGTCTCCTGCCACCCCACCCATACCCCACATGGCTATAGCTTCTGTGTCAAAGGCCTTTGCTCCCCTTGCAAATGTCTTCAGTATGCAGATGCCTGGGGAATCTCTAGCTCTTTCCGTGCATTTGCATTTCAGACACCTCTGGAGCACAATACTAGCTGCAATCTTCTCTGTCTGGCTCTTTAGGTCTGACAGAAGTGAGTCCAGCAAGTTAAGAGTGGAGGTGATGTGTGTACTGATATAACACAAGTGACGTTGTGACTGCCACACAAGAGTGCTCCTAGCCTGTGCATCCTGTCCTTACCGCCTCTCCTTGGAGCTCACATCCCGCCTGGCAAACTTCATTTTTCCTCCCCGGCTCGGCGCAAGTCAGCTCAAGGGTTACCTGTCCTTTGAAGTCTTCCAGAATCTCAGGATGACTTAGTTGCTTCTTTCTTTATGTTTTCACTTCACTGTGTCACACATCCATTACAATAATTGTCTTTTCAATTATAGAGTCTCATTTTTTAAAATGAAAAAGTTTTATTTAAGTATAAGGGACATAACATAAACTGCACATATTTAAAGTATACAATTTGACAATTAGTGTCATGGAAAGAATGCTACTGGTATTATTGTCTTAACCCATGGATGGCTCTGTAATAATATCTCTTCACTAAAGAAAATTCAGGAAAATATTTAAGTATACTGAAGAAGTTGCCTGTAATCCCATATGAGGACATTTCCAAGGTTAATCTGCTGCTTTTGGTCTGCCAAGGTCATTCCTCAAGTGTGTGTCATTCTGACGGTCAAGAGCACAAAGCAGAGAACCACTCTCAGTTACTTAGAATATCTACAAATGCAAATTTATTCTTCTTCTTTAAATCCTGAAGTCCCATTGTCTACACTATTCTTTGGTATATGGGAATCCTAAAACTCCTTTAAATGTGGTTTTTAGCTGGGAAGTAAAGTTCATACAAATCATTTTGCTGAAGACAGAAATAACCAGGCATACTAGTATCCAAAAAAGCCCTTCAATGGAACATTATTAAAAAAACACATTTCATCAAACGTAGTATGCCATCCAGATCGTATGATACTGCATTATCTCATGTACTACCATGAAAGAAAATTGCTGCCAATTAAATGTCAGATGCCATCAACTGTAAAAGAAATCCTAATTTTAGGGATCTTAAAATGTGAAAAATATGTGCCTTAGACCAATGAAATACAGTAGTTCTTTAGCCACATTTCTGATGGAGGACGGTATTTATACTGTGAGGGCATTACTGAAAAATGGCTTTTTGGATCCATTTGAGGTTGGCTTCACTCATACCTCTTCTTGTTTGTCTAACAGCCCATTACTGGAAGTACAAAAGGCAAAAAATGGAAATATATCTTCTGGGCCTGGTCAGTTGGCTCACGTGGGTCGAACGTGGTGCTGATAACACCAAGGTCAAAAGTTTGGATGCCCATACCAGCCAGCCGTCAAAAAAGAAAAAAAACCCAAGAAAGTCTTCACCTATTTTCAGACCCCCATGTAAAGCTAATACTGTAGGAAAAATAACCACCTGATTTGGTTGGATCTCCCTCACCCCCACCAATCACTTTCTTTTTACTCTTATTCTATAAAGCTCACAGCAGTTTAAATTACGTTAATTTATAATTAACTTAAGTGTTCGTTTTGAGGTAATGCTAAACACGCAGTTTCAGTGCAAACATTTTGTGGTAGTTTTTGAAGCATGCTAGCAACCCAAAAAGAAAGATGTATAATAGATTTTCCAACTTCAAAGCACTTTCCTTCACACTTTCTGGCTTTCATTTTCATTCTAGTGCATCAAGAGAATGGCGATAGGACTGTCATTTTGGTAATAATGCTAGAATCCTTCTGCATAATGCTTTAAAAAGCAATCAGCAAGAATAGTTTCAGACCAGGTCTGATCCCATCAGATTCAGCATTCACAGCCACGTGAAAAGCTTGTGAAATACCATTAGGTTTGGATATACACCTTCTTGAGGATTCAAAATGTTCTACAATTTTGAATTCTTTGTTTGCATTTCAAAACTTAGGAGATTGCTGTAGAAATGAAAGGGAAAAGGCAAAACAAATTAATTTTCTTCTCTCTTGGTTGAAATACCTAATAATGGCAGCCAATTCAAAGAAGTCATTCATTCTTTTCTTTACCAAATTCAATTACTTTTGAGATTTGAAGAATGAGGCAGAAATGCCTGGTAGTGTTTGTCTAGGGAATTGTGACTCCAAATTAAGTCCTCAGCAAATAGAAAAAAAAATAGTCCATTGACTTTACTATATATTATGTCCTTCGATAGCCAGACAAAATGAGGAAATTCTCAGAAGTATTTAGCTAATTAATTTAGTGGTACTGGTAACTCAGAATGCACAATTGAATTGACTTTCCTTGTGAGGTCAAATTGCCCCCTTAATCTTAATAAGGGCTTAATTTCATTGTTTATTAGTCATTTTGGAGACTTTGCCCCTCATATCCCATAAACAACTCTAGCTCCTACACACTAGCAACAATGATAATCTTAAACATTAAGAGTCTAATTAGTAAACTGCAATGTCCAGCTGTCAGAATGCTAATTTGTTGAGATACAGGTTAAAAGAGGTGCACTCTGTGTAAAAATGAATAACAGTCTCTGTAATAGGCAGAATAATGGCACCCCAGAGATGTCTGTGCCCTAATTCCCAAACCTGTGAATATGCTACCTCACATGGAAAAAGAAACTTTGCAAATGTGATTAAGTTAATGGTTTTGAGGTAGGAGATTATTTGGTAGGCTCAACGTAATCACAAGGCTCCTCAAAAGGGAAAGAAGAGGTAGGAGAGTCAGAGGAGATGTGACAAGAGAGACAGAGGTCACACTGATGTGAGCCAGGAGCCAAGGAGCAGGGCAACCTGTAGAAGCCGGGAAAGGCGAGAGAACAAATTCTCCATTAGAGTCTTCAGAAGGAGCCCAGCCTTGCCGACACCTTCATTTTTAGCTCAGTGAAACTGACTTCAGATTTCTGACCTTCAGAGTCTTAAGATAATAAATGTGTGTTGTCTTAAGTCACTAAGTTTGAGGAAGTAATTTGTTACAGCAGAAATAGGAAACGAATGCAGTCTTGTTTTGTCTGTACAAGATAAATGATCAGTGCTTATAGTAAGTGTTTTTAAAAAAGACATTATTAAAATCACGCAATGTTCCTACACTTTGTAAAATCACTTATTTTTTCTTTCTTGGGCTAGACAAAAACATCTAGAGATGAAATAGCTCCATGCAAATCCTATAGTAGTCCTATATAAGATAAATTTTTTCATTTAAATTTGAAATTCTGTGCCCTATATGATAGATTATAATGTACCTTTTTGAGTGAAAAATAGGATACTTCTAACTTTCTGTCTTAATAATCAAAACGTTTAGCTATAGTCGCATTTCTGTATATGAGATCTCCAGAACTTACTCATCTTGCGTAACTGAAACTTTGTGCCATTTGAACAATATCTCTCATTACCTCTTCCCCCAGCTCCTGGCAATTACCGTTCTATTCTTTGCTTCTATGAATCAATTTTAGAGTCCACACTCAAGTGAGATCATGCAGTATTTGTCTTTCTGTGTCTGGCTTATTTCACTTAGCATAATGTCTATGCTCTCTCCAAATGTGTGTGTGTTTATATAATATATAAAATATATAAACACATATATAAATGATGTATATATATAAATGAAATATGATATATCAGAGATGTGACTGTAGTTAATAACGCTTTATTGTATACTTGAAATTTGCTAAGAGGGTAGGTCTTTGAATTTGCTAGCAGGGGAGTGTTACTACAAAAAAAGAAAAGAAATGCAAAGTGGTAGCTATGTGATGTGATGGATATGTTAACCAGCTGTTTGTGGTGATTATTTCACAATATAAATGAATATCAAAACATCAAGTTGTTTACCTTACATATATACAATTTTATGTGTCATAATACCTCAATAAAGCTAAAAAAAATAAAATTTTTGCACTAATGATTTAAAGTCTCCATTTCACCTCAGGACTTAAATTATTGCTTACAATTAAGTATTTACGTGAAACAAAACAAAACAAATTTGTAGGAATAGTCACAACAAAATATGCTTTGGTATGCACCCAATTATATCAAAACTTGTACTTATGCCATAGAAATGTGCATATAACAAAAATACTTATTTGATTTTATTTTGGGTCAGCCATTATTTTGGCCAGATTATGTGCAAAAGTTGTAAGGATTCTGCATTTTATTTTATGTGTGGCAGATGCCCTTGGACATACATACTGAATAAACTATTCAACTAAATTCCCCTGTATTGAAAGGGCTAGAAGCTTGGGAACTTCAGATGGGTTATGGTTTAGATTCCACCAAATAGAAGCCACATTCACTCATTTAGGTGTTGTCCGCAAAGCCTAAACTATTTACTATCTGATCCTTTACTGAAAAGGTTTGTTGACCTCTGATTTAAACAATGAGTTATTGGGAAGGAATTAGATAAATATAAGTATATATATAAATAATATACATAAATATATAAATATAAATATATATTTAAAAATGCTTTTAATACTATACAATTTGAGATAAATATATATGTATATATTCACACACACACACACACACACACACACACACTCACACTCACACTCACAGATAGAGTTCTGAAGCAAATCCATGAATTTACAGAAAATTCAACTGTTGACATAAGTGGTATTCCAAACCAGTGAGGGAAAAGTGGGCTAATAGGTAATAGGTTGATAGTGTTGTAATAATTTACTAATCATTAAAAATAATAAAACTAGAACTCAATGTCACATTACCCACGAATTTTTTTAAAAAAATCTAAACAAAAATTATGAAAGAATTAGAATAAAATAGAGAACAATGTTAGAATGTTGAAGCAGGTAAGATCTTTTTTCTCTGACATAAAAATTAAACACTTTGCTAATATAAAAGGCACATAAATAAGGTTACAAGAAAATAGTTGCATCATATGTAATAGACAAATGAATAAGATATAAGAAGTTCCTACAAATCATTTTTTTAAAAGTGGCCGTGGATATAAATGGCAATTTACAAAGGAAGAACAGTTAACACTCAAGCTTAGAAGTAACTGGGGAAATGCAAATGAGACTAAAACAATGAAATCTCAACTTTTCATCCATCATACAGACACGATGATAAAAAATCCAAATTAATCATTGGCAAAGATACATAAAAGTACTCTTAAAACCCAGGCAAGGATAAATGTGGCTTCTGATGCTTCCAGCGCCATAATTCCTGTTCTAGGTATGCTTCCTAGAGACATTCAATAGCAGGCATAGAAAAGCCATTTATAAAACATGTTTGCTGTAACAGGATTTGAAACAATAACAAAATGTAAACAATCTAAGTGTCCATCAAAAGGAGCTTGATTAAATAAAGTACAGCAAAATCATAGTACAAAATATTTTGCTGCTATTTAGAAAGATGAAGAAATCTCTATATGTTCATTTGGAAAGAAAGATCTCCAAATACACTTTGTTAAGGGAAGTAAAAATCAACTCTCAGAATGGAATTTACCATTGTGATAACAGCAATGAACAATTATTTTGATAATTCGCTTTAAAAGTTGTGATATTGATATTTAGCAATGATATTTACATATTGTAGGTATCTGAGGAAAAATTCAACTCTTGAAAATATGCTTTTAGTACTATACAATTTGAGTTTTTAAAAACTGCATATGTACATATGTGCCCATAATGCACAGAAAAAATGACTGAATTGGTACACGCCAAACTCCTGATAGTAATCTCTGGGTAGGGAAATAGAATCTGGCTGGGGTGCCAGGGACTTTCATATTTTGCTTTCTTTCCATCTGTATAATTTGATCTTTTATAATGAGTATGTATTTAAGTGTCAGTTTTATGGTTAAGAAAAAAATCAAAGAAAGCCTATTAGACACATGTATAATTTAAATATATTCTGTAGTTGATTTTTTTTGTGACTCTCCTTAGAAAATACAGAAATCTTTTTTTTTGAGTCCTAGAAAATATTTTAAGCTTTAAAAAAGATATCCAAGAGAAATTAAATATCACGTCTTCAATTCTAAGACATTGATTTTAAGGTACATCATTCATTTAATAACAGCTTTTCAGGAAAAAACCAGGACGTACAATCACACTGAATGTATAAAATGATTGTAAGATGCATTTCAACTTCACAAATGTTTTTAGATCAAATGACAATATAATAAGCATCGCATTTTGCAGCGATTATGGAAGTGTAGGTAAGACCGTGAGCTTGATTCTTCCTCTTTGATGAATAAATATGTACTTGCAAATTGCTGAAGATCATATTCACGTGCCTCTGACAAGAATATGTACAGAGGAAAAGACAATCAAGGGTAAACCCACCGACCACGACAGAAGTCTACATGAGTAAAGTGTGTTCCTCGCGAGTAGTGCAGGAGCTCACCTTATTTGGAAATGGAAATTTGCTTGGTTCCACTTTGCCAGGGGCTTGAATAGCAGAAAGCGGTGGAAGCCAGGTCATCTCCTAAAGGGGGGAAAAAACAAACACTCCTGTGATCCCGACATATGCGAAGTCAGCAGCACGTACAGTGGCTGGACTCGTACCAGCATGCCTCAATAAGGCACGAAAGGGATAAGGAATGAATAAGGGATGAAAGGAGTTTTTTTAGAAAAGGATGTGAAACCACTTTTATGACTTCTTTTCCTAATTTGGTTCCATGGTTATCCCCATGCTCCCTTTATACCTTAAAAAGATCCGCAAAGCTGCCCTATTTTCACTTCATTTAAGCCCCTGAGTAAAGGGACGATCCAGTACTAAAAGTTCTATAGAAAATGCCATACAAAGGGGCCTTGGACTGGATCCCACAAAACTCACAGGGTGTCTCTTCTCTGAACGAATGTACAAAATACTCTTAACTTTAGGGATCTTTATTAGAGGAGTTATTTATGCTATTGCAGATAAAGTACAGGTTCCCAATAAGCTCCACACATCACTTCGGTCTTCATAAAAATGTCATTCACAGAGAAGTGAAAAAACAAATCACATGTATGAAACAGGGAGAAAATGGTGCCATTTTCATAACACAGTATTAAGAACACAACTTGAGCTCAATATGCAATACGTTGTCATAGGCTTTTTGTTTTTTAATTTAATTTAATTTTTTAATTGACACATCGATTGGACATACTTATGGGGTACAGAGTTGTACTTATATACAATGTGTGATGATCAAACAGGGTAATTAGCATATTCATCATCATAAAAATTTATCATTTCTTTGTGATGAGAGCATTTGAGCTCCCCTCTTCTAGACAACTGAGAACATACAATAAATCATTGTTAATTATACACACCTAGTACTACTGTAGACCACTAGAACTTATTTTTCCTATCTAGCTGTGATCTTGTATTTGTTAACCAACATCTCTCTATCCCTCTCTTCCCTCTCCCAGCCTCTAGTAACCACAATTCTACCTCTATTTCTATAAGCTTAACATTTTTTTTTTTTTTAGTTCCCACATGAGTGAGAACATGCAGTATTTATCTTTCCTGTGCCTGACTTACTTCACTCAACATAATGTCCTCCAGGCTCATCCACGCTGCTGCAAATGACAAGATTTCATTCTTTTTTATGGCTGAGTAGCATTCCACCATGTGTATGCATATGCTTTTTGACATACACATTCACTAGCTGTGAGGGAGGGGTATTCTCCTTCAGTTTCAACTCCTGGAAGATATTTGCGATTGATACATGATGATGGAATTAAATTTATTTCTGATTACTAGAAAGCCAACTTGGAGTTTACAAATAGGTTCTGAACCCTATTTCTTGGTTTGCTTGCACTTCCAAACCTGAGCAAGCACAGAAGCAGTAGTTGATCCATTCTAAGAAAAGTGAGACATTCTCTCTCTTGAGGTGAGGACATTTCTTCACCTCCCTTTGGTAGGTGGGTGGGGTGTTGAAAGGAATTCTATCAGGTTTTTGAAATGAAAGAGTTTCTTGAGGACGGTCTTGTGCCTTCTTTCCTTGGGTAACTGTCATCCCCCAGCCCGTCCGATGGTGCAGAACCCACAGAGGAAGCAGAGGCAGGGCAAGTGCGTTCAAAACCACCTTGGAAGGGTGTACTGACCCAACGTCATCTCTCCCCCATGAGAGATGAGGGATGTACTGACCCAACGTCATCTCCCCCCATGAGTGAGTTTAGCACATATGCATTCGAGGTAGACCTTCTCCATTCAGCTTATCAGTTTCCCCCGGAAAGCAAAGGAGGATCCAGTGACCCCTTATGTCCCTCTGTCCTCCCACCTCTTACTGTCCAGGTATCTGCCATAGCCTCGTTGACCCTTTGGAGGAGCTTGTCAGGCAGGACTGTTGAGTTTGTGTCCACAGCAGTATCCATGCAATCAAGGACCACTCATCGTTGGGCCACCTTTTGTAGGAAAGGGTCAGATCTCACCTGGATTGCTGCTAACCAATTAAGAAAGCTATGAAGACAAGGGGCTTTCTTCCGTTTCCTAACTCTATCCTTTTCACAACTTGGTTCTCCCACAGAGCCATCTCTCCTCCTTCCTCTACAAGGTTTCTGATTTTCCTCTTGCATTTAAATTACTGGCTAGGGTATGTGTGTTTCTGCTGTAAGTAGACTCAAATCTTCTGTAGAGGAATTAGGTTGTTAATTACAAGTCATTGAACCAATTGTTCTTTTCTGTCCTTGCTAACTCATGTACCACTGAGTTCATTCCACTTCTAACCAGCCACTCAGTAGCTTCCTTTGAAATCATTTTTTGGCCACAATTGGAAAGTACAAACTAATTGCTCATGATCAAACATCATACTTACACAAACAACCCCAGCATGTCCATGTTAACTTTGCATACATTATTTTACGAATTCATCTGTTTATCAGAATACACATGTGCATTTTGCGCCTGACTGCTACCAAAACCCCTCAAAAGGTGAAATACTATTTTTGTATGTCCTATAGCTACTCAGGAACAGATGAAATAAAAAGTCCATAAGAATATAAATAACTGTATTTTCAAAAGAACACTTCCTAGACCAACAGCTTCTTACAACTGACACTTTAAGGTAAAAATTTGTTTAATATACAGTTTATCCAAGAGTGAAACAGCAGACAAGCTTTAAGAGCCCGCTAAACTGTGATCCTTAAGGGTAGAAACTGCATCCTCCTGATCTTTGCATCATAATCAGGGTCCACCCCCAAGCCCCCACTCGTTCCGTACATGAACATTCACTGAAGACTTACCCGTGGGCAGACCCTGTGACTGTGCTTTAGACACACGAGCTGCTTAACTTACTATCTACTGAATTTAAAAGTTAAGGGATCAGCTCTGGCTGTGTCCACTATCAAATATTTCTTCTCTAATCCCAGGTATGCCTGCAATCTTTCTATTTCTTTCTTCCTTCCTCCAGTGTACCCATTCATCCATCCATTCATCATCCACCTGATGTCACAGTTGCCACAGGAGACAGATGCCACTTTTTCTTAGCTTGCTGCTCCATGCAAATGAGCCTTCTCCTTCAAGGTTTTGGCCATGTGGTTTTGGACCCTCAGCTTCTTTCCTCACCTTGTTAAAGATGAACTGCATCTTTCTCTCTGCCCACCCCACCTCTTTAAACCAGCCTAATGGCTCCCTCCCCAAGCCCCTCCTGCCCTCCCTGCCTTTACAATATTCTTGGCTTATAAGGGCAATCTTGTGGATACCCTCAAGCATTTTACTTCACCTTCTTGAACTTCTTGACCTGTTGTTCTAAGTCCATCTCTGCTCCACCTCAAATTTTTGGCTTCACAACCCTGACTTTAACTCTGACCTCTGGATTTTGTCTCAAAGAATTCAATCTTGGCTCTTCCCAGTCTACTCTGAGCTGGCAAATTCCATGGGGTCTCCTCCAAGCCCTATTTCTTCTCAGGTAAAAACTGGCACACTTAATTGCTCTTGAAATCCAACACCCAACACTAACCGTGTATCAGACATCTTTGCTGGCTTATCCAAGACGCTTCCACATGGTGGGAATCTCTCTTAGGTCTACTACAAATCCCCTAAAATCTCCAATTTTGGATCAAAACCTCATTCTAGCTTCTTTGATCCTAGGCTTGGGATGCTTAGAAAGAGGCAACTTGTGTGCAGTGGTGGCTATGTGGCATTAGGATGCTGACTTCCCCAAGTCTGGCATGGGCAATCCTTACGCTCGTTCCTAGGCTGGTCCTTCTTCCAACACCTCACATGCTATTTCTGCATTTCGTGACTCTCCTTGAACCTCACATTGGTTCTCACCCTCTCATAACAGGTGACCTTGCCTCCTATGTCGTTGAAAAAACAAAGGCTATCGTTTAAATGTCCCCCAAGGATGAATGTGTTTGTGTTCATGCCTGACCCCCCTTGCTTCCCTCTGGTCTGATTAGAAGAGGTATAAATCCCAGGCTGATCCCTACCTGTGCCTTCCACCTTGTCTGTTCTGTCCTTGGGGATCTAGTTCCATCAATATCCCATTGGTCTTTGAACTTCAGTCTTTATTTCTCCATTGGCTTCTTCCCCAAGACTGACAAACAGCATCAGGTCTCAAGCCTTCCCTGACCTTGTACCCCTCCTCTAGCTGCTCTTTATTTCTCTATCTCACTTAATAGACAACTTTGTCAAAGAAGCCTTTATATTTGCTCCTTTGACACCCTCATCCACCATTTCTATTTTTGACTTATTAAAATTTTTTGTTGCAAATTATACATATAGGTGTCCATGTAACAGTGTGTGATGTGTACGTATGTGTGTCTAGTTTTTAAAAAATGAAGTTGATACCTGTGAACTCACTACCGACCCTCACGTTACCAAGACCACATCCACTTTTCAACAGAACGGTCTCTGCCAAAGGTCCTTCTGACCGTCACGTTCATTGGGTTCTCTAGAGCACTCATTTCTCCTTGAAACTCTCTTCTACCCTGGGTCACAGGATGCCATGTCCTCCTCGCTCATCTCCGCTCTGAGATTTCTTCCTCATTCTTTTTCTGTGGAAACTTCTTCTCTCTCACTGTTCTTTGAATGCTGTATGTTCAGCCTTCCTCTTGTTCCTTTTCCTTTTTCTGGATGATCCTGTCTATTCCTGTGGCTTTAAAAACCGTCTAGTATATGGGTGATGCCAAAAGTACATCCATGTCTTAACTGCCCACTCTATCCGGGTCTACTGAAACTCTCAACCCGAGTGTTCTACAGTCAGTTCAAACTCACCATATTTAAAACTCAACTTCTGTGCCCCACAAACTTTTCCTCTTCTTGTATTTTATGTCCTGGTTAATGTCACCAACATCTATTAAGTCCTCAAATCAGAATCCTTGGAGTTATCCTAGACTCCTTCTCTTTCAGTCCCCCTGCCCCTATCAATAACAGTACATCACATTTACTAAGCATGTAAGATATATATGGTTTTAACTGTTTTATATGATTCACATAATAAAATTCTCTTAACAACCCTAAAAGGTAGTACTTATTATTTTCTCATTTTATAGATGAGGAAACCAAGTTACTAAGACATTAAATGATTTGCCAAAGTTCATCCAGCAGCTGGACTTACCATATCCTGGGCTGCCTATAAGTGGATACAAAACCTTCCATGTTCTAGCCAAAGCCTAACTCCTGCCTCACTGCTATCCCAAGCTGAGATCTCCTGAATACAACATGCTTTGCACATGCTGGTGGACTCTTCCAACCTACTCTCTCATATGCCACGCCGTTTATTCATCTGTCAAGACCCACTCCCACTTCCTCCTTTTCTATGAAGCCTTCTTCTGGCCAACCAAGCCACTGCTGATTTGACCTTCCTCTGTGCCACATTTTCCCTACACAGACCTCTATTAGGACACTTGTTCCCTCTGTTGTGGTTACTTGTTTGTGTATCAGTTCCTCTCCTCTAACTTGTGATGAGCCCATTAAGGGCACTACATGATGTGTCTGATGGCCCCAGCACCTATTACAGAGCCTGGAACAGCGTGTGTACTCAGCATGTTCTTGAATGAATGCCGAATCGCACAGCATCTCTGCATCACCCCTAATCACACCTTCATTACCTTTAACCTAGGTTACTTTAATAGCTTTCTGATTGGTCCTTTTCCTTTGCTATTGGCCCATCTTCCACATGGCTGCCAAGTGAATTTTCCTGAAGTTCAGATCTAACTAAAATCCTCACGTACCATCAGCACATACACAAGAGCAACAGCGAGGATGAGATGAAGACAGCAAAGAGGATGAGCCTCCTGCTGTGCTTTAGTTTTCAGAACGCTTCCATGCAAATTCCTCATTTGTGCCTAAGCTTTAAATAATAATTACTATCTCCATATTAGAGGTGAAGAAGTTACACCTAAAAAAGATTAATGGATTTGACCACAGTCACTCAGTCCATAAATGCCACAGCTGAAATCTGGCCGGGTATCGCCTTACTCCCAGTCCAGTATTAGTTTCCTACTCTATCATATTTGCTCTCAAAGACTGCATCCTAGTGTTTGAGACTTTCTACAACAAGGACCCTGATTTCAGCCTTGTGCTTTTATTGCTGTATAAATACGCTGCCTCCAAGGAAAACTAGTCTCTGCTGTCACTCACGTATACCTGCTGCGTGTGAATTCCCTCCCCATGTGCTGTGGGATTTCTCTCCATTCCACATCTTGGGGCCTGTGCTGAGCCCCCTTCTATTGCACTATGATATGAGGGTTCCCTTCTCATGCTCCTCCAAAGCACATTTTTCTCTCAGAATGTAAGTAACTCTTACATTTCTTACATTTCTTACTTACATTTCTTCTCAGAATGTAAGTAACTCTTACATTCTGCTTTGTTTCATAGTTTTATAAGCACATACCTCAATCTATACCCAACCATTTCTCCCTCTTCTGATGCCCAGGGCCCAGTGTAGAATAAAAACCATACTTCGGAATCCTGCTAATCTCTTTTAAGAGCATTCAGTTTTACTGAACATAATCCCTAAATAGGAATCCTAATAATCTCTTTCAAGAGCATTCGGATTTACCAAACATAATCCCCTAAAGAAGGACTATAAATTCCTTCTGAGAGGGATAGTATCTACTTATCACTGTGTAGACTGGAGCACCTTACATAGTAATTGATCAATATAAAATTACTGAATTAAACTGAACACCCACATTTCAATGGAAACTTGCTGCTAATATTGCTTTAATTAAAGCTAAGCATTTCTATGTGATATTTCCATCTCACGAATCATGTTAAATACGTGCAGGAATAGCAAAGGCAATATGGTTGCTTAGAACATTCAGGTCTATAAGAATTTCTAAAAATGTAAGAATTATTTGTGTGGACTATTTTAAACCATTTGTAATGTAATGCAAAACAAAATATGTTACGAGTATGTAGTGAACATACAAAATAAAACGTAATTTATAATATGTATTGGCTTTATAAGATTGATTATCCATTACTTAAAAATTTTCCACTAGGGTTGCATGGGAAAAGTAAGGGCAACTAGTCTCTCTCCACTTCTTCTGTCACTCCAGCTCAGGGGGCTGAGGTAAGTCACAAGTTCAGTAAGTTGCAGTGATCAATGAGATCTAAGATCATGGTACCTTAGAACCAGAGGAAATGGCGATATTAACTATCTTATGGTTTAGTCACAAGACAATACATATAAAGAAAATAACAGAGTTCTCTTCACATTTAAGCATTCAGTGAAAGACAGCATTGATTAATGTCAAGCTGAGTTTTTGAATTCTTGTGTCTAAAGTGAGAAATATAATTTCTCTGTGAGCTTTAGTTTTTGGGAGTCTAGATGACAATACATGGGAAAGTGTTTTTTATAAAATAATAGAATATTATGCAAATGTAATCTGTAATTAAGCTAGTGATTATTAATACAAACTATATATTACTAAAACAGAATGTTATTTAAAGAGATTATTACGAATCCTTAGCATAATTTGTATTCTATATTGGAGAAAATGTCCCTAGGTTTTCTCATGGGAACAGATCTCTGACAAAATAAGAGCAGTCAGTGGGATAATAAGATTTGATTAATGAGTATTTCATTTTTACCTTATTTCTGGTAATGATTTAAAATGTAAGCAAAGTAAAAATAAATAAATAAATAAGCAAGCAAACAAATAAATAAAATGTAAGCAAAGGTAAAATTTATCATCCCTGCTAAAATTTCACTGAGCTTGCTTCATATGACTTTCTTTTTTTTTTTTTTTTTTTAAAAGATGACCGGTAAGGGGATCTTAACCCTTGACTTGGTGTTGTCAGCACCACACTCAGCCAGTGAGCGAACCGGCCATCCGTATATGGGATCCGAACCCGGGGCCTTGGTGTTATCAGCACCGCACTCTCCCGAGTGAGCCATGGGCCGGCCCTTCATATGACTTTCTTCACAGAGAAAGAACTCTATCTCATTGCAAGGACGTCGAACCCTGTCACTGTCCCCACTGTCCCCACTCCCGCCTACACCTCTGGCCACCCCACCTCACTCTCCATCACTGCTTTGCTTTGATTTACTCCCAGTTGGCTATCCTTTAACAACTGGAGCACAGGTAGGACAGGAAGGGAAATATAATGTCTAAAACTACTTACTCCAAGTCTAGCAAGCTACCTTCTGATCTTATAAACTCTTCTGCCCTTTCTTTGATCTGTCTGCCTTCCTTCTTTTTTGATTTCCTTGTCACTTGGAATAAAGCCACACCCTCTTCCCCCAGCACTGAGAGGCCCTCAGTTGTGAGCTTAGGTTTCTTAGCCTTTTAGATACTCCAGCTGATAGGATTAAGAACTGACATAAATGCATGTGCCTTAACACAGCCTCATGAGTTCCATCTCCCTAAAGAGATGTCAAGTTACCCAAGGGACATATTTCAGGTGACTTCTTAGTCCTTGAATAGGTTTAAAATGCCAAATAACTTTATAGTGAATACATTCACTTTTCTCCTAAAATGAAAGAACAGATGTTTAAATGATAAAGGGTATAGAACTGTCCAACTTCTTCTCTGTCCTCTGCATACCAATTTTTAGGAGTCCATGTGGCAGGTGGGCCAGTTTACATTTTCATGTCTATTGTACAGCAAGACTGAATCCACACTCTGATGGTAAGTGAACTTCCATGTGCTCATTTTGCACAGCCCCCTTCTCCTTCCGTGTAGCTGCCCACTTATCCTCATGTCTCCTGCATCAGCCTGTCATAGGACAAATGTAGGAGGCTTAGGGCATCCATTCACTGAGCAGTGTAGCTCTTTATCATTAAGGAGAGAAGAAAAAGAATTTGAATTTTAGCCTAATGTCTAATCTTTGGGTTCAAAATGTGCAGCTATGATGATCTGCAAAGTACATTTAGTTTGCAAATAGATTAAACTAGAAAAATTTTAAATATTCTAATTTTTCTATTTAGATAAGTGAATAGAAAAACAGTTTCTCTGGTCTCTCTTCCTAGTCTGCTGTCCCACACTGCACTCTATCTTAGTGCCACAGCGTGTTTTATCTAAAACTGTTACTACATCTCCCTTGCTCAAAAGCTTCCTGGGTCCAGTGGTTCAAGATGCTCTGTCAAAAGGTACCACTGATGACTGCTGTGGTGCCCCTGCCTGTTACATTTCCATTTCATCTTCCCCCAAGCCACGTCCGTTTACATCCTGTCCTGCTGAGGTTCTCCTGCCCCCACACTTTATTGCTTTTCCATCCGTGTTATTCCGGCTTCACTCACCTCTCCATTCTTCCCCTGCTGGCCCCTCTGTGAAGGTGCCCCACCCTGTCCCCTCCACTCACACGTGGTCTGCACTGCTTCTCACGCAATTCCATGCTACCTGGTGCTATGAGGTTTCTTTCCACCTGTTAACACTATCACATTGTAATTTTCTAAATCCCTACTAGATTATAATCTCTTGAAGGGAAGGGATCACATCTTATAACTCTCCTGTAACTCCCAAGCTCAATGGATAAAATAATAGGAATCCATTTAACCTCTCTGGGATTCTCTTTCCTCACCTGTAAAAAGATAGCAACAATAAATTACACTTCTTCTACCAAGCACATGTGACTGTTGCCAGGATTGAAAGAGATTAAATGACTTTGTCCTCTCTCAGCAACGTCTCAGTACCCTCTGCCAACTCAGAGGTCTGCTGCAGTTAACTCCAGAATTCTTTGTGCTCAGAAACTGATTCTTTCTAAATAAGACACTGGATTAATTCTGCCACTTAGGAATAGAAAGGTAAAATGCCACTGTTGGTGTTTATGTGTGGCAGTGGCTGCTGGCGATTAGAGTGTGCTTTCGTTTTCAGTTTCCATAACAGAATAATCACTTAGCTTTTTGGTGCTTTCACACATATTATTTGTGTTATGACAGTCTTCTCAGATAAGTGCGACCAACACGGTCATTTTTACTATGCTGCC
This sequence comes from Cynocephalus volans, assembly GCF_027409185.1. NCBI lineage: Eukaryota > Metazoa > Chordata > Mammalia > Dermoptera > Cynocephalidae > Cynocephalus > Cynocephalus volans. The sequence goes on along the minus strand of NC_084473.1, from coordinate 94,870,206 downwards.
ACACATCCTCTAGCTTCCGGCAGCTAACAGGAGCACCGTGTCTGGTCAAGGGAGAAACGAGCCCACAGGCCTGTGCCTGGGACGACCATCAGTCTTCAAGCAAGAGAAAGTGGGAGAAACATACTCCTTCCATAAAGAAACTGAGGACTACATCCTGACTGTCACTCCATCCCTGGTATTTGCGGGGAAAGCCCTGACGTCTGCCTTTAAACACGGGATCCAAGAGCAGGCTTGAAGGCTGAGCAGACTTTGGTTCAGAACGAGGAACTCACATATTCATAGTCAAAACCTCTAAGCTGGCCTCTAAATCAGCAAAAATTCAAAAGCATCTTTATTCTGCCACTCTGTAGTAGAAGGGCCTATAGTTTGAAAAAAAAATAAATGTAGTGCATTCATGTCTATTAATAATAACAATTACTATTTTGACAGAAGCACTACTCATGGAAACCTTTTGGAAAAATGTTTGCTGCTGGAAAAAGAAGTACCTTTTTAAAATCTATTTTTCATAGTGTAGTTTAGGCTGCTAAAATGTCAGAAACCAAAACTGATGCAAACACAGACACAAATAAGCAAATAACCAATAAGACTGTAAAAACGAAGTAGGCAAAAATCATAGTGAAATCTTATTTCTTTAAAATGAAAACTCATGAATATGTCTAATTTGAACCAAAATTGGCCTGAGAAGGGGATTCCCAGGAGCTGTATATGTATTTTCTGGTCTCACACACACTCCACGGACGGGAGGATCTCATGTTGTTAAACCAACTAATCCGCTGTTTTTGTTTTTTTTTTTTAATGATGGAAACAACACTGACATTTATTAAGTTCTTACCAAGAGCCAGGATCTGTGCATCATTCAGTTTAATTTTCCCACGAGAAAGATATTAACATATCTGAAACCACCTAATCTAATTCACTGTAACGCCAGGGCTTTTGAACTTCTTGCTGTCTCCTGCCCTCCATGGGGTAATCATCAAGGGATAAAGTGTGGTAAGATGAGTGGAATCAGTCAGAGAAGCAGCTCTCAGTGAGGCTTTCACAGGCTGACCAACGTGAAAGGAGTCCTTCAGACTGGACACAGAGGCATGTTAGACCTGGCACCACACTCGGCCCTCAGTCTGTAAGATTCCCACTTACCAAAAAGCTGGGGTCACACAGTGTCTGGCCTTTCATCATTTCCTTCACATCATAAAAAGTGCTACGTATTGTAAGGAAATCAATCCCATGCCCTGGGGACTTCACCGGTCACCTCCTTGACTTCAGCTGTCCCTGGAAACTCTGGACTCCACAGAGAGGATAAGAGCACCAAGGAAAGCCAAGATACAATCCTCGCCTTTAAAATCCTTTTCTCATGCTAGACCCTTAAGTTTGGACTTGTCTGAAGACTTCTTGCTTCAGGTGCAGGTTTACCGTTTTCCAGGTTTCTTCTGGGTTAGGAAGATGGGAGTGCCCTGTCGTATTCTCTTGTCCTTCAGTGTTAAGCACATCCCTGTCTGTCTATTCGCTTGGGAACTTTTAGAACAATAAAAGCCACACATTTCTAAAATTTATTTTATTTACTGAAACATACTTGATTGTACTTATATGTGGGGTACAATGGTGAATAGCAATACTTGTGTGCAATATGTGATGTTCAAATCAGGATAATTAGCATATTCAACATTATGTAATGTAATTGATTTTTGTGGCCCTTTATTAATTCTTCCTTTACCCCCACCTCTGGTAACCTGAGTTCTGTTCTCTCCCCCGAAAGCTCAATGTATTATTATGACTGTTGTATCCTTCTTTCTTTTTTTATTTGTTTATTTTTTTAGCTCCCATTTATGAGTGAGGACATGTGTATTTCTCTTTCTGTATCTGGCTCGTTTCACTTAGCGTAATTTTCTCTATGTTTATCCATGTTGCTGCAAATAGCAGAATTTCATTCTTTTTTATGGCAGAGTAAATACAGCACATTTTCCTTATCCAGTTATCTGATGATGGACATTTAGTTTGGCTCCAACTCTTGGTTATTGTAAATAAAGCTGCAATAAACATGGGGGTGCAGGTACCCCCTTGACATGATGATTTCCAACCCTTTAGGTGTATACCCAGCAGTGGGATTGCTGGATCATATGGCAGTTCTATCTGGAGTTGTTTGAGAAACCTCCACACTGTTTTCCATAATGTCTGCACCAATTTACAGTCCCGCCAACAGTCTGGGAGGGTTCTCCTTTCTCCACATCCTTGCCAGCATTTGTTATTCTCTGTCTTTTTGATTTGAGGTCAGCATTACCTCGATACCAAAACCAGATGGAGATAAAAACAAACAAAAAAAACTACAGGCTATCTCTGATGAACATAGATGCAAAAATCCTCAACAAAATATTAGCAAACAGAATACAGCAACACATCAAAAAATTATACACCATGGTTAGGTGGGATTCATCCCAGGGATGCAACAATGGTTCAACATATTCAAGTCAATAAATATGATACAACACATCAACAAAATCAAGAACAAAAACCATATCACTTGGCAAAATTCAACATCCCGTCATGATAAAGACTCTCAGCAAATTAGGTATAGAAGGAAAGCACAATAAAAGCCATACACAACAAACCCACCACCAATATCATCCTGAACGGGGAGAAGTTGAAAGCTTTTCCCTTAAGAATGGGAACAAGGCAAGGATGCCCAGTCTCACCACTTCTATTTAACATAGTACTGGAGGTACCAGCCAGAGCAATCAGGCAAAAGAAAGAAAGCAAGCTCAGGAGGTGCCACAGGCTTCAATCCCACCCCGCCTCCTTCCTCCTTCTTCCATCCCATTTCCTTCCCCTTTCCCCTCTCCTTCCCTCCCAACTGCTCTGTAACAACATCATAGAATGTGAAAAAAATAATACTAATAAAAGATAAATAAATAAGTAAAAGAAAAGAAAGAAAGAAAGAAAGGCCATCCAGACTGGAAAAGACAAATCAAATTATCCCTGTTTGCAGATGACATGATTGTATATATAGAAAAGCCTAACGACTCTATAAAATTTATTTTTAGGGCTGGCTGGTTATAGCTTACTTGGTTACAGTGTGGTGCTGATAACATCAGGGTCATGGGTTTGGATCCCTGCACTGGCCAGCCACCAAAATAGATAAATAAATAATTTAAATAAATAAAATAAAATAAAATTTATTTTTAGATTCATGTGACTTTCAATGTTCATTTTATTACTTGTATTTAAAACATACTATAATTCCCATTCTGTAATTTGGGGATTGTTTTTAGAGCTGAGCCTTGTGTTAAAATGTTAAAAGTAATAAAATTTATATTGAGTTCCCGGAATTTAAAGAAGACAGTTTTGCTGTTGAATGTACAGCTGCATGAACAGAATGATGCCTGTTAAGCCCAGGTGACTATGACCTCACCACTGAGTTCCTGCTGTCACACAGCACCTGCTAGTTTCTGGCACTCTTAGAAATCCTGTGCTGCTGATGAGAAGCAGTAATTGGTCTAAATTAAATATTTAAAAAATGCTTCTTTTTAAATTAAAAGAAATAAAGCATTTGAGAGGAATTGAGAGGATTTCCCAAATTCTGAATCTAGGACTGGTACATCCCTGTGTCACTTCTGAGAATAAATCATGTTAAGTGTAGGTTTATGCGAAGTGAGCCAAATTTCCGACCAGCTCATGAAAAAGGTCATGTTATTAATTACGCCACTGTCACCCTTTTTCTGACTCACACGATATCTTTTAGTGGTAGCTCAAATACCCAGAAATTAGCCTGCCTAATAGACATACGGATTATAGTTAATCTTTGAATGAACTGTGGTTTGCAACTGCTCTTTCATATGTACGTAAAGGAAAAGATGGCATTATTTGGGACAGACAGGAACACTCGGAGGCTAGAAGGGAAAGAGGGTGATAATTACATCCTTGCCCATGTTCTCCACGTAACCCATTCCTGAACCCCTTTCCACAATGAGGAAATGTTCATTTGACAAAACCTCTGCATCAATTACAGAGAAGTAGAATGATGGAACAGCATAGGCAGAGAGCTGGCATCTGAGAAACCCCACTTAACACTGGTCCTGCCACAAACCAGCAGAATAGCCTTGGGCAAGTTTACTTTTCTGATTATCAGTGTCCTTATTGGGAAATTGGCATAATAACGCTCTCTTGCAGGATGACCTAAATGGTTAGTGATAAATATACAAAGAACCTAGCATAATACCTGGTGCATAGTAGGTGCTCAATAAAAAGTAATTATTGCTATCTTACTACCTTTATAATTAGCGTTGGCAGCTTTTGGCTTGGACCTTGTGAAGGGAAGGGATAAATATAGAAGACATTTATGAGTTTGTTTTTTAATCTACTTTACTCAGTTAATTATTTAATATTTAACTGGTTAATTATTCATAGTCAAATAGAAGGCATAATAAAAGGGTGCTTATTAAACAATAATCTGCTCCCCTAACTCCCTTTGCCACTAAAGCACCCAGTGCAAAAGGGAAGGGAGAATGCTATCTCAGTTTCTGGTATTTTTCTTAAAAGGGACCATTAATAGAATCAGGATCCATCCTCTTTCTAAAAGTGGGTCTGGGGTTCTAGAGAGTTTAGAAGTTTGCCTTTATGCCCACAGACCACCCCCGGCAGCAGAGCTGGTGTGCCGGCCAGGGGAAGGCTATCCGCAGGCGGCTGACTGCGGCAAAGCAGGCTGGGCATGCAGAGGTGGGTGGCTCCCGCCGTGGCGCAGGCCAGAGGTCACCATCCAGGCGGGTAGCAGAGCAAGGCAGGAAGCACAGACAGAAGGAAGTCCTGAAAACCATGGGGCCAGGATAAAAGTCCCTGGTACTGTGGGACTTGTTCACCAGAGGGAAAGTTAGGCTAATCCTGCTGAAGGCACACATCTTTCTCCCTTTCAGACATTCCCCATCTATTCACAGCAACATGGACAAACTTACAGAAAATTACATTAAGTGAAATAATCCAGGCACAGAAAGAGAAATACCACATGTCCTCACTCAAAAGTGAGAGCTAACAAACAAACAAAAAAAGAAAGCAAGAAACATACAACAATCATGATAATACATTGAACTTTCAAAAGGAGAGAACAGAACTGAGGTTACCAGAGGTGGGAAAAGTGTTGGGGGTAAAGGAGGAATTGGGGAAGGGCCATGAAAAATGATTACATTGTATAGTGTTTGAATATACTAATTACCCTAATTTGAGCATCACATATTGCACACAGGTATTGATATTGAACTCTGTACTCCACAGATACATACAGTCAACTAACAACAACAAAAATTCCCCTTCTAAGTGCCTTCTGAACATGCAGGCTTCTATTAATTTTACCCAAATGTTTCTTCTCAGCTTGAGAGGTGACTTACAAATCACTGAATGGCACTGCCCCAGCCCAGCAGGAATGTCTCTGAGTCTTCAGGATGAATGTGTAAGGTGGGACGACTTTATAGGAAACAAGAAAAGTCTATGGAGGTACTCCAGATATTGAGAGTAATATCCAGAGCCTGGAGGGAAACTGGCTAGCCTCAGAGAAACTATCTTTTCTTTTCTTTCTTTTTTAACCACGAGGTTAAAATATCCTTAAAAAGGAGAAGCAAAAGATTAAAATGTTTCCCCCCAAGAGTTCATAGGTCTACAAGAAAACAGAAGTTAGGGCCAAAATATAAACAGGATGACAACTGCTTTTATTAGAAGAAAACAGTTTATTAGGAGAACACTGAATTATAAAGTGCTTATTCCTTGGGAAAATATATTTGGTGAAAACAAAGAAAGATAAAAGAGGAAGGCATCAAATTACTGACATCTAAAGAAGAATCTGAACTCAGTTGCTAAATGTGTTTTTAAAGTGGGAAAGGAAGAAAGGAACTTTCGGGAATCAGGAAGTAAGGATGATCTTGCAGAAGCCTCCATGAGGAGAAGGTGGGAAGGAAGATTTGGAATACACAAGGGCAAACGGACGATCTACAAATTTCAGACAGATGTTTTTATTCTTTGATCCTCGCTGATAACACAGATACACTCCCTGTCTTGACAAGAGGTCTACGATCATGAAGTATAGTTTAAGACTTAGTGGAGAATAAGTGAGTTGCTACTAGTGCACCGAATGTGCGTTCAACTGAACACAGAGCTGAGCACTTGCTAAGTGCCAGGGGCTGCTGTGTGGGGAACCACACGGAATACACCTGCTCTCAGCAAGTGTAAGTACCATTGGGGTAGACAAGCAATGAACAATGAACAAATACTCCTAAACACAACAGATCTGTATTCGTTATGGTTGCTACGTTGGTCTGATGGGTCTAATTAGTGTTTTGGCAGAAAAGAAGGATAAGAGGGGTCATGGCTGATGTGTCAGACACCTGAGGGACTGGCAAGTGGAAAAGATATGAAGTGTGGTTTAAAGCCACAGAGAAGATTTTGTTTTTTACAAACTTTCTAACAAGTTCTACCAATAAATAGTCCATAGGTGCTTTGTGCTAAGTCTTGTTTCAGTGCTGGGGATACAGCTGTGATTCAGGTCCTTGTCCTCATGGACGCTGCACTCTGGGAAAATTATGTAGACAGCAAACCTGTATACAAATACTATGTAACATTACATAACATAACCCAATACAGTGTAACAGCATAATGTAACATGATCTAACACAACAATATTAAAACTGGGTCAGTAAATTGGCCATCTCTATAAAATGGTGAGCTGCTTATCTCAGAAGCATTCGGATTTAAAGCAGAGTCCTGGGAATTCCAGGCGTGGAGCACCTGCTTCCTCTGACTGGCAGCGTCACATGGAGGACTCAGGGCAAACCCTGTCCTCTGTTTTGTCTGTACTCCCAACTCAATTGTTTTGTTTCAATTTGTCTCTATTCATAACTCAATGAAGTTCTTAACTTCACCTGTGATCCTTGGTAGACTGGGGATACATGATTTGTTACTTTTGAATTTAATTGAAAAAGTATCCTCATTGTATTTTTCTAATTCCATAAATAACATATGCTTTTTGTTAAAAAAATTAAACAGTGCATAAAGTACAAAGTGCAGGAGAGTGAGAGCCCCCCCCCAATCTTAACACCTACAGATAATGGCCACAGTTAAGTGCAGCGTTAAGAACTGGTACTTATCCAATTTTTATATATAGAAACTAACAAGGGAATTATACATATATTTTCATTGAGGTCATACTGTTTGGCAACATATTCTTTTGCACTGAATATCCTTCCCAACACAACATACAAATGTATCTGCTTTTTAAAGCCTAGACCATATCACTGCCTGGAGGTGCTATAGTTAAGCTGTTGCCATTTTTTCATTACTACAAACCATGCTACAGCAAAAATCCTCACAAATGTTATCCATCGTGGTTCTGTATTTCTTCTATAGTATTAAAATTCCTTGAATACAATTTCCAGGTCAAATGTCATAAGTATTTAAAATTTTAATATATTGTCAAATTATTCCCTCAAAATGGTCTATTAGTTTACATCTCCTCCAACAGTACATGAGTGTCCCTGTTTCTAAACACTTTTACTCATATACTCATATACATTACTCATATACTCATATACATTTTTTATATCATTGCCAGTCTTATAGGGAAAACATTATCTGTTGTTTTAATTGCATCTCTAATTATTAGTATAGCATATTTATGACAATAATTAACTTCTTTTTCATGAAATACTCATAACCCATTTTAACAGCAGGATATGTGTTCTTCATATCCTTGTTTAAAGAAGGCTTTGAGTATTTAGGAAATGAGTGCTCTGTCTCATCTGCTGGGTTGTCACATACATATGTTTTCCACATCATGCATCTCTGGAAGGAATTCCTGATGTAAAAATGAACAAGAAAACTTAGAAGAAAAAAGAACTCTTGAGAAGAAAAGGTGAGCAATACAATACTTTACTATTGTAAAGTAAGTATTCGACATAATCAGAAAAGTATCCAGCAGGCAAATTTTATTTCATTGTCTAGCAGGAAACTTTTCTAAATGTTGAACCAAAGAACCTGATTTCTAAAAACATTTGTTGTAAGGTCTTTGTCTGTGGGTCAGTACAGCCCCTGGGTCTATGTGGCACAAAAGGAGGAAGAGGACATAGGCCATGGAGTCAGACCTCCTGTGTTAACTCCTTCCTCTGCCAGTTTGTACCCTGGTGACCTCAGGAGTATCTCTAAAGTAGATCACTACAAGCAGAACTGCCCAGTGGGGCTGCTTCCTTGTACATCCCTGGAAAGTGTACCTTCCTCATCCTTCCGAAGGCCTGAAGGCCCCAGGGCTCAGTCTGAGTTCTAGGACAACACTTTAGCCCCAACATTAACATTGTAATGCTGTGTTATTTCCCCAGTAACAGGTTACAATGTGACCAAACTGTATGTGATTCTCCATTGAAGCAAGAAGACAAACTGGATGGTGTAGAAAGACGTGGAAAGGAAATCTGTCCAGAAGAAGCCTGAGAAGATGATGAGCAGAGAGAGAGTACAAGTATCTGTTATAATAAAAATCTAAGTAGGCCAGGATAATAACGTTCCAGTCGAACCATCAGATGCGTAAGGGAGCGTGCGTGTCTGTGAGTCTGCGATTTTTCCCTATGGACTCAGCATAGGTTAACCACCAAAGACAAGAAGCCAAGATGTGATTCCTGCACTCAGGCTATTCACAGGTGGGAAACAAAACAGACCAAAAAACAGAACCATAGGAAGAGTGATATATTCTGTCTATATACAATGGGTATGAAGTATCTTACTGGGACGATGACATGCTCTGAAACTATATTACGTTGATGGCTGCACAACTGTGTAGTAAATTTACTAAATTTGCTACATATTGAACTGCACACTTGAAATGGGTTAATCTTTTGATATATAAACTATACCTCTACAAAGCTATAAAAAAAGATGTGACGCATAGTGCTTAATTACATCCTGCATACTGCTTGTCGAATAGTGGTACTGAGAGGAGAAAGACCCCTTCGACTTAGGGCAAAGAGCAGGTACAGGAGGTGGGGCAAGTTTTTGAAGAAAGGTCAGAACTCCCCTGAGCATGGCCCTATGACCTAGGCATGAGAACCTGGCTTGGGGCAGGGAGAAGTGCTGGGTGGTTAGAGAACGCTCTGGCTTAGACAGAGAGGAAACTGGAACAGGTAACAAGCACCTAGGCTGTGGATGCCTCTAAAAACTATAGCAATTCAGACTCAACAGCAAGCCAGGGAGCTAACCTGAGCCCTGGTGCTGTGATAACAGCAGTTCTGAAAAGGAAGAAGATCAGCGCAAGTGGGCTTCACCCACAAATCCCAGAGTTGCAAACTCCCAATGCAAACCTCAAAAATGTCACCTGTTTATACAATATTTGTGTTTTAAAACTGCATGATTCCCCAGAACAGTCATGTACTGCATAACATTTCGGTCAGTGATGGACTGCATATATGACACTCGTCCCTAGGTGGGGGCTCACCGTCTAGGTCTGTGTGAGTGCACTCTTTGGTGCTCATACAATGGCAAAGTTGCCTAAGGATGTATTTTGCAGAACATATCCCTGTCGTTAAGTGACATAAGACTGTATTTCAAAGTCCCTAGAAACAAAGAGATTAACACCGTGTAAAGAAGTGGAAAAAGCACTGGATTTGGAATGAGGAGACATCGATTCTGGTCCCCACCAAACCTGGGGGCAAAGGCTACCCTAGGAAGCAATGAGCTTCTACTTTTTCTAAGGAGGACACCGAGAAGCTAAGTGAGCTGCAGCGTGGGACAGTGTCTACTGTGTCCTTCCACATTCCTTCAGTTTGGAAAACACTGATGAGAACATCCAACTGGGGTTTTGTGAGACGTAAGAAAGATACCGCCTTTGAAACTGTTTCCTGAATACGTTGCCTGCCGTGGCACAGCGAGCCCCGCAGCATCCCACAGCTGCTGCTCGCAGGTGTCCTCCCCAGCCCGGCCGTTCCCTGCCTCCCACACGAAAACAAGAAGTGAGACAAAACAGGAAAGGAGAGGAGAGGAAGAAAACAGCAGACTAGAGCCGGGTGACGCGGGGCCAACTCCGCGAGAGGGGGACACTCCCTCGGTCCGGGCCAGGCCGTGGGCGCGGCTGGGCGGCCTGAGGCATCTCCCCGTGACCCCCGAGAGAGGAACGGCGATAATCACAGTGTCAACCTGAAGAAGGAGAGAGTTAGATGGAGCCTATCACAGCCCTGCTCAAGAACAAACACGCATCAGGGTCCTCGCTGAGTTGGACACAGAAATGGCCTGGCTACATTCAGCTCTTCTGAGTGACAGTGTTCACTCCGGAAACCTTGTCTGCATGTCTAGATGTTTCCAGATTCTCTTGCATCTGCCTCTTCTCTTTCTTAGCACTGGTTCTTTCTTCCCTATCGCCTCAGGAAGACATGGTGGTCATTAAGAAAGGATTATTCTGATGGGCCTGAGGAGATGTGGTTCAGCCTAACACCATTTTCTTCACCATGAGTTAAACCACCGCGCTTTAATTCTCAGATTGCTTCTCCAACTGGGGAAGCTAAGGTCCTAGAGGCTGTTTAAGTCTAGAACGATCTATCGGTTAAATGGGGTTGAGCACAAGGAAGTTGAGGGCCGTTAGAACTGAGAGAAGTCATCGATCCCGATGCCACGGTGACCCTCCCTGAACACCTTTCCGTCCTCAGCTTCCTCCTCTGAACACCCAGAGCAGGGACAGTTTGCAGAACTGGATCCACTGAGACATGGTGGAGCCTCCTGAAGGAAGGAATCCCTCTATCTGATCCCCACTCCATCCCATGCTGCTCAGCTTAGTGAGGTACACAGTGAAGAATTACAGAATCAATGAATGGCTCCTTAATGTATGAGGTAAGGTGAGGTAATGAGACTGATTCTTAAACTAACTGCTATGACATCCATTCATACATTATTATTATTATTTTTTTTGTCACTTCAAAGCAGTCACCCAGGTGGGTGAGTCTGATTTCAACAATGCTTGCACAACGCAAAATCCCTCTGGAACTCTTCTTCGAGAACTGTGCTATGTCACAGTCCTTTGAATCCCTGGGGGTGGCGGTGGGGGTGGGAGTGGGGAATCTCAGTGTTAAGAGTGATATGAATTCAGAGAAAGTCAAAGTCACTCAGAGCCAAGCCTCAACTGAAGTGGCCGATTAGGCTAGGGAGCGTGGTTATGAATCAAATCTTGAGTCAGGATGCTGGTTCCTTTTTGCTTATTCTCCTCGCTGCTCTCCAAAAAAAGTAGTTGCAGGAATTCTTGAGCAATAACAATGTCATTAAATGAGTATTTATCTTCTCAAGATGACTGTTTTGGAGAACAGCAAATGATTCCTTGAATGCATGAAAAATACACCAAACTTGAATATTTCTTTTTTAAAAATGAATCTGTAAAGTCGTACATAGTAGGAACTAAATCAATACCTCCTGACCTTATTTTATTTACGGTTATGGCGGAACACTAGTTTGCTAGTGTGCAAATATAAATTTTAAAATAAATTTAATTCTTTAAAAACACTAAGCTTCCATAGTAGAACAATAAAATAATGCAACAGTAGGAGACAAGCAAAAATGCACGGCTACCTCTCAGGAGGAAGGAAAGTGTGGGGAACTTTTAAAATGCAGTTCTCCGAGGGGTTTCAAACAACACTGGGAAAGAAAGGAATAAACTAGATGTTTCTGAAGTTCCTTATAATTGCATCCCTTTGGCTCCTAACAAAGAACCAGCAGCAGAGTCAGGATTATTTTGGGCAAATTTCAAGAAATTAAAACAAAGGTTTAGAAAAAAAAAAAAAGATGTCTAGGGGTCAGGCTGTTTACCTAGTACAGACAGATGGTTGTATTTATGTAGTTAGAGGAGTAATGCAGAAAGACTTCCAAAGTTCCAGATGAGGCACATTTGCCAAGAAAATGCTTCAGGTTGGCAGAAGGTAGAAACCCTATATTGGGTAAATATTTAATAACACTGAAGAATTTCTAACACTAATATCTCACTTGCAGTGCAATATACTTTAGGGTCTGAAATCTCTTTCCCCATTCTGTTTTATAAGTGATGATAAAACCCAAAACATAATCACCTGTCAAGGATGAATCCTGCACCTGTGAAACTCTATTTCAAACAAGCCAACTTCCTAATTACAATGGAGAAGGAGCTGGCATGGGGAAGCGAGCCATTTCCACCACTCCCGCAGTGGGCTCCAGCTCTCAGATGAAGGGCTGTTGGTACGACCACAAAAAGCTGCAAAAATCATATTTTATTATTCCTGTCTGCACAACCAATAGCACCATCTGGGGCTCACTGGAAGGTTCCAGCCAGAATTTGAGAGGGCTCAGCTCTGAGGCATGGATAGCAGACCCACCTAAGGCAGAAAGTCAGGCCACCATCAGTACTATGGTTACGGTCTACAGGGGCCCACGGAGAGCTGGCTTGTGCAGGACCCCGTGCTAAGCATGTCAAGGGCCCAGGAAATGGAAATCGTGGACTCTGCTCTAAAGGCGCACATGGTGCAGTTGGGGAGACGTGAATGTATACACACGTATGCAAACACAAAACAGTCCCTGAGTCACTGTGACAGACTGCAAATGTGGGATGGGAGGTGCTGCTCAGGATTGAGTGGAGGCAGAGCTCTCCATAAGCTGCAGTGTCTGGGTTATGTGAAGGAGTCACTGTGTGAGCATCTTTTGACAATTTCCTGTGTGTGAGGCTCCACGCTCAGTTCCATGGGTCCTCTTGTTTACCTGCTTCCTTCCCAGGACCATCCCCAGAGAGTGCCACTAGCATTCTCCAGTTCTTTCTGCACAGAGGAAATCTTCCATGCCTCTAAAAGTCTTGTCTTGGTCCTACCTATTCTAGGCCTAGCACCTGAGTCCTTCTCCCTTTGGGCTTTAAACCAGCTGACACCAGACAGTAGCTCGTGCAACTCCAAAGGGAGGATGGAGACTGTGGGCATCCACAGACTGCTGCTGTGTCCCCGTGCTCGGGCACTGAGTCATAGGGAGCGGTCTTTGGGTTTTTCTCCAAAGAGGAAAGATCTTGCACTAGATACCTGTGTTCTTGTTTTGCATTCCCATCTGGCTGGCCTTGTAAGCTCTCTATCAGATTTAAGTTCAAAGATCCTCATTCATAACTCTCCAATCTTATCTTAGATAGACATTGTGAGCTCTACACCTCCAACATCTGGCAGGCTTTCCATGGGGTTCCTTTGCTTTCTGCATCCATGAAAATGTCCCAAACAGCTGGTCTGGGCCAGGCAACTTCCCTGCAGCCCTGTCTTCATGCACACAGACAAGTCAGCTGCCTTCTACCAGCTCCCCGTGGTCCCCAGAGCAGATGAGCCTGCAGGCTGTGTCCTGCTGGGCCTGGCCCTGGGAGTGCAGCCTCAGCTTGCATAGCATCAGCAAAGCAGCCCCAGGGGTGCTTAAAAAAAGCAAAAACAAAAATCCTGGGAAAATTAGTTCCAGCACTGCCATTCAAATGGGCAGCAGGCATGTCCATATGGCCTGGCCCCTGCAGGTCTGACTGTAATAAAGACAGGTTGCAGTGGGTCTGTTCCAGGCCTGAGAGCCAGAAGGCAGAGCAGTCTCTGAAGCGCTAAAGCCAGAGTGACCACTGCACTTGCATCCTTTGTTGGAGCTGCCTGGAGCTCCCTCTGCCTGGAGCACACTTCCCCTTCCTCTTCAACTGGTCTCCTTCTCCTCCCTAGCTCTCACCTCCTACAGCTCTGTGGTTATCCCCTTCATCCTACTCAGTACCTGGCACTAAGTGAAGCTCGACAAACACTTGCTCAAAGAACGAACGGATGTATGATTGATCCAAGGAAGGGATGATGCAGGGGATGCCTCAGAAAGGCTGTAACAGAGGGAATTAATAGCATGTGGAAAAAGTAATGGAAGTATCCAGGCACATACTCCAACATGACTCCACCTACTTCCAGCGATAACTGGCTGGGACAATGACCATCAGCCTGTCTTTCCCCTACTCTCACCTCCATCTTCACTTTTAAGCTAATGTGCTCTATATGTCTGTATATCTATCGAGACTGTTTTTGTACACACACACACACAAATACAGAAAAAGGAAGCTAAGGAAAGCCATCTCCACTCAAGCAGTTCCCCCTGAAACATTTCCCCACAAGGTTATTTTCCTGATGTATGAATTTTGTGGACTTATAGTTTTAGGAGTTGTGAACCTGGAAATGACTAAAAAATTACATTCAATTTAATGGCACCTTTAAATGAACATGCCACATTTAATAACCAGAAGGAAAAAAAAAACATTTAAAAAAGTATAGCCCCTTCTTAGGGATCATCTTGAATTTAGTGCTGAGAATGAAAGGCCTGAGAAAAGTTCTCATCGGACTCAATGATGAAGTGATGGAATGAATTACAAACTCTCCTGGTGGCTAATTTTAGATGGCCAGTAATGATGATGTTAAGAATCTCAAGTCATTCCCAAGTTTAACTGTTATAGAAAAACATGTTGATTCATGACTCCTAGAACCTGAAATTTAGACAGGCTTTGGGGAAAGAAAAATGATGATAATGAAGTTCTAAGACTAAATTCACTCCACATGGTTAGGGCAAAAGCATTTAACAAAGAACTTCACTTTATTTCCTATGTGAAAGCCCTTCTTATAATTTATTGTCTAAATGGTCTACTTTCACAATTTGAAGAAGGAAAAGAGAAGGAAGGAAAAACCTTTTGGGCTTTGAGTGCAGATATGTGTGTATGACTGTACTTCAAAAAGTCCGTGGGAAGATTCACATTATCTCTTAATTCAATCCTTCCACGAACTTTCTAACGTACCCTTGCCTGTATGAGTGTGTGTGTGTTTAGAAGAGACCCACCCTGGAGAACTTGACCACTTCGCATAAAGGAGACACTACATTGTATTTTTCTGGCATCTCAGAACCTGAAATCTGTGTGTCATTTTTACTAGAAGCTATAAAATAACTTCTTAAAAATTGAGATAAAACTCCAAAACATAAAATTCACCATTTAAAAATTTTAAAATGCACCATTCAGCAGTTTTAGTTTATACACAATGTTGTATAACCATCACACTACCTAATTCCAGAACATTTCCACCATTCAAAAAGAAATTCCATGCCTTCCAATTCCACTCTCCTCCTATCCCCCGGCAACTACCATCTACCTTCTGTCTTTATCTTTTTGCCTATTCTGGATGTTTCATATAAATGGAATCATACAATATGTGATCTTTTGTGTATGGTTTCCTTTATTTAGCACAACGTTTTCAAGGTTCATCCATGCTGTAGCATGTATCAGTGCTTCATTCCTATTTACGGCTGAATAATACTTCACTGTACAAATATAACACAGTTTGTATATCCACTAATCAGTTTGGGTTGTTTCAGCTTTTTGGCTATTATGGATAACGGTGCTATGAATGTTACATGCAAGTTTTTGTGTGAACATGTTTTTACTTCTCTTGGATATATACCCCTAAGTGGAACTGCTGGGTCATATGGTAAGTCTATGTTTACCTTTTTGAGGAACTACCAGCTGTTTTCCATATCCCTTGCACCGTTTTATATTCCCACAGGAATGTATGAGGGTTCCAACTTGTCCACTCCACTGCCAACGCTCATTTTGTTTGTGATGACCATCTCAGTGGGTGTGAGGTGCAATTTCACTGTGGTTTTGATCTGCATTTCCCTAATGCTAATGACGCTGAGCATCTGTTCATGTGCTTGTTGGCCATATGCATATCTTCTTTGGAGAAATGTCTGCTCAAATCCTTGCCCATTTTTTAGTTGTCTTTTTATTGTTTTGTTGTAAGAGTTCTTTACATATTCTGGATAACAGACCCTTATCAAAGTCATGATTTGCAAATATTTTCTCCTATTTTGTGGGTTGTCTTTTCACTCTCTTGATAGTGTCCTTTGAAGCACAAAACTTTAAACTTTTGATGAAGTCCAACTTATCTATTTTGTTGCTTGTGTTTTTCGTGTCATATTTAAGAAAACATTGCCTAATCCAAGGTCACGAATGTTTACACTTATGTCTTCTTCTAAGATTTTTATATTTTTGGCTAGAAGATGTAGGTCCTTGATCCATTTCGACTAAATTTTTGTATATAGTATGAGATAAAGGTTTGGCATAATTCCTCTGCATGTCGATACCTAGTTGTCGCAGCACAATCTGTTGAAAAAGATTATTCTTTTCCCATTGAATGGACTTGTTATCTTTGTCAAAAAATCATTTGACCACAGAATCATGGGCTTGTTTCTTGGACTCTCAATTTTATTCCATTGATCTATATGACTATCCTTATGCCAGTGCTACGCTATCTTGCATTATAGTAAATTTTAAAATCAGGGAGTGTGAATCCTTCAACTTTGCTCTTCTTTTCAAGATTATTTTGGCTTTGGAGGTCTCTTGCATTTCCATATCAATTTTAAGATTGGCTTATCCACTTCTGCAAAAAAGGCAGCTGGAATTTTGATAGTGATTACACTGAATCTATAGGTTAATCTGGGGAGTGTTACCATCTTGACAATATTCTTTCAATCCATTAACCAGGACGTCTTTCCAGTTTTTAAAAGTTTTCAATCATTTTCAAGATTTTCTTTGTAGTTTTCAGTGTATAAGTATTGCACACCCTTGGTTAAATTTATTCCTCAATATTTTATTCTTTTGGTGCTATTATAAATGGAATTGTTTTTTAATTTCATTTCTGAATTGTTCATTGCTAGCATATAGAAACACAACTGATTTTTGTATATTGATGCTGTATCCTGCAACTTTGCTAATGAGTTCATTAGCTATAAGTGTTCATTAGCTATAAATGTGTATGTGTCTGTTCTTTAGGGTTTTCTATATAATAGACGATTTCATCTGTGAATTAGAGATAGTTTTACTTCTTCCTTTCCAATCTCAATACCTTTATTTTCTTTTTCTTGCCTAATTTCCCTGGCTAGTACTTCCAGGAAAATGTTGACTAGAAGTGGCAAGAGCAGACATCCTTGTCTAGTTCTTGATCACAGGGGGAAAGTATTTATTCTTTTACCATTAAGTGTGATGTTAGCTATGGGTTTTCCATAGATATTCTTTACAGGTTACGGAAGTTTGCCTCTATTACTAGTTTGTTGAGTGTCTTTATCAAGAAAGGGTGCTGAATTTTGTTAAATGCTTTTTCTGCACCTATTGATATACTCATGGGCTTTTTGTAATTTATTTTATAGTAACGGTATATTACATTAATTTCAACACATGAAAATCAACTTTGAACTCTTGGTTTAAATCTCTAAAAAAATAATTCTTAAAACAAGAGGAAGATGATCAATATGGTAATAATATCATGTACCAGTGTGGTGATTCACATCTTTCAGGGAATTTTCACAAACAAAATAACCAGGAAAAGTGACTGTACAGTTATTATTATTAATCTCCATTTTACAAATGGAGAAAATGAAGTTTAGAAACTTTCCCTACACAACATTGGCAAATGGTGCAGCCAGGAACAAGATTCAGGTCTTCCCATTTTTGGTCTATACAAGGATCCTTCAAAAAGTTCGTGAAATTATTTGTATTATCTCTTAATCCTATTTGTCCTGTCATTCTCTGTTTTCTCACCCTGTCTTATTTTTCTTTTTATCACTTACTGCCACCTGACATTTATAAATTTATATTATTTGTCTCCCTCCACTAACATGTAAACTTCATAAGAACAGGGAACATTCTCCGTTTTGCTCTTTGCTATATCTTTCAACAGGGGTCAGCAAACAATCACTTCCAGGCTGAACTAGCCTGCCACCTGTTTTTTTAAATAAAGTTTTATTAGAACATGGACACCCCTATTCATTCACTACCATTGTCTATGCTGCTTCTGTGCTAAAAAGGCATAACTGAGAAGTCATGACAGAGATTGTATGGCCTACAAAGCTTAAAATATTTACCATCTGACCCTTTACAGAAAAAGTGTGTTGACTCATTGATTCCTAGAAGACAGTGCTGGCATATAGTAGAGGCACTGAACACATTTGTTCAATGAATGAATGAATGAAATAGAAGACGACGACAAAAAAAAGAGTGGGGTTAAGCAGTATTATCTCAAAGACGCATTTGCATTTGTTACTAGATAAACAAAGCATAGCAACATATTAGAGAAATTTTAACTTAATAAAAATCAAAACGGAGAAAATATATTTTATATTTCTATCTTCTATAAGTTGGGAATTTAATATATTTCCTTTCATGTGATGTGAGAGAAATGCTGAGATGAACACTGCTAGCCTGTGTGACATTTAAGCTCATGTGGAATTTTACTATCTGGGAGACTTCAGTACAAATAAATAAACACGCACACACCAAAAACTATTGCTTCAGAAACCTGAAAGCATTTTTTTTCTTTTTCTTCTTTAAATCATTCAGGCCAATGTTTTGATTTTCCATTTTCCCTTGGGCATGAAGTCAGTCTTCTTTTGAATTTAGGGTCCTCACATTGTAATAAATGTAAACAGAGTGCACTTGAAAGGTTTAATGTAGACATTACCAAAAGCCTTTTAGCTCAAACATCTGTGAATGCTAGTGAACATTATAAAATAAAGAAACAGGATTCCCTTTTTATAATGTATTTTTAAAGGCAGTAATTTTGCCAGCATGAGAGTGGAAAAACAGAACCCAAAAAGGAAAAAGTCGGAGTTAGGATTTTAAAAGATGGTACAAAGTCTCCACTGAGCGCTTATGGGACATTCTGCCTGAGCTGTAACCTTGTTGTTGCTGTAGGAAGAGGGGCCCACAATGACACCGCAGAGGAACTTTTCTGTGGTAATGTTTGAAACTGCTCCTGAAACTTCTAAAAACCTTGACCTGCAATACTGGTTCTCAAGAGAGCCCACTCTGAAAAGCATTCACTCAACTCCTTTTACACTTTACTTTTAGTGTCACATCAAAGGCTCAGGCATCTCCTCATATTCGACCATTGCAACTAGTGATTAGGTTTGTGGAGGGATACCTCCATTGAAACACGTGCATATATACAGCATGCATGGTGAACTCAGAGACAAGACTTCTGAAGGTGAAATTAGTGTTCCAAAACCCCATAGCAAGACTCCAAATAGTTTAAATTAATGGCAGTTAGGCATCCAGAAACAAGAAAAGCACACAAATGCTTATTTTGGGGCTCATGAGTGTGTAAATAATCGGCTTTTTTGAGCTTGGATATTTTCTAGGCAAATCATTTTAAATGTTCAAAAGTCTGTCTTGCCTTGCTGTTTTAGAAAATTTCCTAGAGTTTCAGAGAGTTTATAGGGAACAAAGACAGTGAGCGGGTGCTTAGAACTCAAGCCCAGGCAGGCCTTCTCTTTTCTTAGCATCTCTTCTGCAGAGGATAGTGGTGGGTAAAATCCATTACTTACAGAGAAAACAGGCAATGAACAGATATTTAAATTAGAAAATTTCACTATTTACACAACTTCAAAATGGCAATGAAGCTTTTGCTCTCTCCTAAAGTTGGATAATTGCCATGCATTGCCACCCCTACATCCCAAGTCCTCTTTAATATCTTCCTCCATACTTGAGGGTTTAGAAACCCCGGGCCCCAACCATGGAGATTCTAACAAGCTGTTGCATACCACCTCCCCCTCTAAAGCCTGTCTGTTCCGAGGCGGCTGTGTGTTGTCAGTGTGCAGGGACACAGGCAGACAATGCAAAAGAGGGGGGGAGGTGCAAATGTAAATTCTGCAGTTCTGGTGCCAGGAACTGCCCTGCAATGAGAGAACCCACCCAGTCTCACGGCGTGTAACTCAGGGCTCTCTCAAGAGGGCACTTGAGCTCTACTGATGGGAGATGCCACATGAGAGCCAAGGATTACACACCATAAGAGGACTCCTTTTAACCTCATGTTGCCTAAGGATTAAGTCAAGCTTGATCATTGATAAAATATGTATTCTTTTCTCAAGCAAACAGCATCTTTGTTCAAATGCTCTGTAATAAATTATTTAGCCTGTCTTTCTAGAATCCAGGCACAATTTGTAATGTGTAAGCTATCATTTGCAGAAACGTCCAGAAAAGGAAAGAATGGTCAAGAGACCACCCTGAAAACATAAATCTAGCCACTTTTCTAAGACACTCTATTCTTGCTCTGGTAGTAACTGACAGGGCCCCTGTAGAAAGGGAAAGCGATTCAAGAGGGTCTCCTATGCCTGATGGAGCGTCAATCAATCTTCCCTTTTGAGCATTTACTATGTGCTAAGCACAGACACTTTACTTTGCCAATCATATGTCATCCATTGAAAGTAACTTTGGAAGCTGCATCAACTCTCTTTGACCAAAAACATACTTTTTAGGTATACCCAGACATTCCTTAAAAGGACTCAAAGAAAACACCAAGGTAACCTCCACAAACGCCTTGCTGAGGCAAGTCATTACCTCATCAGTTGCTCTGGCCTGAAGGATCACCATAGTGTTTATTTAAGCCCCAAGCTCTTCAGGGAATCTAAACACAGCATCTGTCAATCAGAACCAAGCCCACACAGCCCAGAGTCCCTAGGACTTTGTCTTCTCAAAACTTTCCCACCTAGAATTGAGATTTTAGTGAGGCACCACGGATCTGCAGCCCCCGGGCGGACAGTCTGAGGGTATTCTTTGAGTTCTTGGGGTGTGTGTGTATGTTTCGTTGTAGTGATATCCTGTCAAACCTCTGCAGGCTCCAAATCTGAGAGAGCACAGGCAGTCATGTGAAGGGCCTGTGGTGCACGGCATGGAAGGGAGATGACAGACGCGAGGCCTGGGACTCGGAATAAAAGGTGGCCCTAAGGCAAATGGACTGGCAAACGAAATTGCATATACTAGTTAAGTTATATTAGTACACGACATATATGAATATGATGTTAGAACAGCATAAAGATTTGTGCAGTATTAAGAGATTTTGTTTCTCAACTAAAATCTAAGGCTGTTGGCATGCGGCGAGGTCTACATGGCATTTCAACACAAGAGCCATTTGCTTTTACTAAATAATGTGGACTTCAATTCTCTCAGCTGTTTTTTTTATCTCGGGACCTGAAGTGAGAATATACTAAATGTAATTCTATGCCCTAAAATTTAGTCCATACCCTTTAAATGACCTTTACAGCCAGTTTCTGTCATGAGTACGTTCGAAGTTATTATAGTTTAAAAAGTCATAACCTGATAAAGAGGTTGAGCTAATTTTCCTCTTTGCAGGTATGTTCTTGCTACTCTCTTCTGTATGTTTCCTCACTCCTTAATTCTAGCTCTGTAATTATCTTAAACTCTGTATATCTTGTGCTTACACATTGCAGTGATGCTGGGACCCTCTGAGGTTTTATTCACTATCCTCACTTACGTCCCTGCTGTGTCTTGGCAGACAAGAGGCGGGGTGCACAGTGGGAAGGCAAGAGAAAGCGTCAGACCTATTGCAGGTCAGCCTGAATTGGCTGGTCTGTTCCTAATCAAACTCTGGCTAAGTCATTCCAAGTTCCAATCTACATGGACCTCCATAACAGGAAGCGAGTGAAACAGAGAACAGAGAATTACAGTAACGGAGTCTGAGAGCAATGCAACTGAATTTCACTTCCTCAGTGCCACACATGCATTAAGCAGCCATTTCTAAATCTAAAATAATAGCAGAGAAGTGCATTTTACCTGCCTTTATAAAGACAGTGCTAGTTCAGAAATTATATCCAAATCTCCAAAAATTACCTGAAAGGTTACAACTAATAAAGATAGGAAGATGAGTTTAGAAAGAATAAAACTTTACTCTTTCCTATTTCCCCTTCTCTTTTTACAACAGAATCTCATCACAAGTTCTACGAGGGCAATAAAAAGGGGACATTTTTATGTCTCTCCAGTTTTCCAGTAGGTATTTAAAAGTTCTAAAAAAGATGGTAGATGAAAGGCTTTTCTGCTATCTCTTCTTTCACTGAATATGTGGAAGAGTTTAGAACTCTTCAGAAAATATTGAGCTCTTTCTATACACTCAGGAAATTCTGGGAGTTTGAGTTAGTCTAAACTTTTAAGTATTTAAGAATTAACTTGGGGCCGAGCCCGTGGCGCACTTGGTAGAGTGCTGCGCTGGGAGCGCAGCGACGCTCCCGCCGCGGGTTCGGATCCTATATAAGAATGACCAGTGCACTCACTGGCTGAGTGCCGGTCACGAAAAAATGCCAAAAAAAAAAAAAGTGTAAAAAAATTAAAAAAAAAAGAATTAACTTGAGTTCACCTCGTGCAGCATGCCCACGGACACACTCGCTGCACCACGTTTTGTGTGTGTCCATTGAGAACCTACCCTCAAACTTTCCACTCTCCACGCCGGGTGCGCTATGCAGAAGAGCGGCGGAGAGACGACGTTTGGGCTCGCTGGGTCTGAATCCCAGCTCTACCACTTCTGCTCTATGCCCTTGGGAAAGTGACTTAATCTCTCAGGCTCAGTGTCCTCATCTCCAAATAGGACTGATAGTAATAATTGACCCATGGGGCCAATGCAAGGTCACATGAGATATTAGTACTAAAGCTACCAACAGCACACTAGCTCATTCTGTGCCCATAGTTGTGGCTATTGCAATGATTAGATTAACACAGTCATAAAGTAAAGGACAGAGTGTGGGATATTCCGATCAAATAATGTCCCATCTCCACAGGGACAAATGTTTAAAAAAAAAAAAAATCAAGATTTTCTACATCCTGTTTCTTCACCCCATATGATAAAAATGCAAGTGTAACTGAACAAAGTAGTGAGGAATCAGGCAGGACGCATCTCTGGCAGCTGTGAATCTGCCCAGAAATTAGGCACTGGGGCCAGTAAGTAGAAGAGATATTGAGAAGCATTTGCGGTTTTTATGCCATTGTGCCATAAAGTCAGATAGTAAAAAAATAAACTATAACTTCAAACTGATCCTTTTATGCCAACTTGCTGTAAAGTATTTAGAGGATTTGGGCTGGTTTTAGTGAAGGGTTCAATGTGCCACGGAGCTTTGTACTTTCCCGAGCTTCAGCTCCAATGGCTGGATTCCCACCACACCATCTGTTCCTGACACTTGGTCTCATTAGTGCGACTGTTTTTATTGATACACACAGTAATGCTTCTCATACCATCTTAGCTAAGCATTATTTATTGTATCTATATATACACCAATATTAACACAGTCAAGCACCAGGATGGGTACTTGAGGGCATCATTAAAATCAGCCAGTGTTCAGCGAGAGATTTAATGATGGATTTAATAGTATTAAATGGGAAAAAATGCCCTTGGCCTTTACATTCTCATTTAAAAACATATAAAAGAGCAGTAATTCAGGCAGTTATACTTCTCTCAAAGAGTTTGCTCTAAATCACAGATGGCAATGGGAGGCCATGGCTGTGTGCTGGCTCACACCCCGCTCGCTCTGACCAAAGCCAGAAGCCCCACACTGGGTCATAATTAGCAAACCACCCGCAAACTCAACTCTTTAAATCAGAGCCCACTGAATGCCAGGCTAAAGCAAAGGATAGAAAATAGGCAGAAATGATTATCCAGGTGTTCTGGAGGCTGCCCTCTCTGGGAGCTCTGACCCATGTTTCAACATCATAGCTCAGTACCATGCCTGCACCTGCCCACACACAGGGAAGCACTGGGCTGTGCCTTTTGAGAAAGCCTTGTGACTCGGCTCTTTGTTTACATGCTCCCCCAACCTGCTCCTGCCCACCCCCCACCCCTTGCCACAGATGGGTCATAAATTTGTTTCAGAAATACATGTAATATTCTGATATATATCCTGGAGAGTTCTGAGCACGGGCTGAAAGTCTAACCATTCCTGATTAAACACCATGAGGCTGTGTGTCAAATTTGGATAGAGACAGTTTTGGCTGAGCAGAAAAGAAACAATGCTGGAGTTTAGTCTGAGTCTTGGCTTTGAGTTCCTTCCCTTGTGTACCAGCTCGGTGATCTTCTGAGTCCACCTCCTCATCTGTAGAGTTGTTACACCTCTTAGAGTTGTTACAAACTTCTCGTAATTAGACGACATTTATGAAATTAGATAGCACACGTGACATGCTTCATGCAAAGCTTGGCACTCCTAATTTTAATAAGAAGTTACTGGGGACTTGGGTACTACCTTCTTTTGTTGATACTACAGAAATCATGGAAATGTGGCCAAAAAGAAAACACTGAGCCCTCTCTCAGGACTTCCACCAGGTTAATACCCAATGGGATTAACTTGCATGGGTGGCAGCCCAGCTTCTTCCGCCCTTGGCATCAGCAGAGACTTTCATTTTGGAAATGCTAACGTTCAGCACCGAGAATGGGTCATGTCAGGAGAGGCTGGTAGTGATACTGCTCAAGGATTCTGATGCTGCTTCCGTGGGAAGTGACAGCGCTGAGTTCCCACACTTTCAAAAGTCTTGTCGGGAAAAAGAAACATCAGTGGCAGAAGCACAAGCATTGCAAATTAGAAGATAGCTAAAAAATGATCTTCTTTGCATTTTAAAGCAAATTACAGAATCATTCAACTAATTTCAACAATGAAAGGAATGTAGATCCAGTCAAAATTACACATACATGGGCCATGGTGATGATACCTAAAATTAGACTGTTGATGGCAGCTCCGGCAAAAATAAATGCAAAGTGATTGCTCATCAGAAAATACGTACGTTCCCATGTGAAACTCTCCTGCCTGTGATAAATTCTTCCAACGAAATGACTACTCAATCAAGCATTTGCCAACCTGCCTTAGAAAATACTGCAAGCTAACACTTCTTGTCCAAAAACGTGTACACAGCACAGACAAGGGACAAAATGTGACAGCAACATTAGAGTCTTGAACTGTCTGAAATGAAGTGCTATAAGAACTGCCTAAAACACGACTAAGAATCAGTCTAACATGGTAACTTCATCATCTACCAGTAGCACCCACACCGAAGCCAGCAAACATTTATTAATAAAACTACTATATGCTTTTTCAACATCTATGCACAATGGGACTAATGGTTTGGAATTTTTGAATGGAATGCACTAAATAGAACCTTCTGTGAATGAATGAGAGATCTAAGATTTGCTTCTCCCTGGTTTAAAAAAAAAAAAAAATCTCTGAAAAATATCCGTGCATCTGAGGTTAAAATGTATCCTTTACAGAGAGCTGTTTGCTTTTACAATTTTATTATCAATATCCACTAAGTGGCTACTGAATTCTGTAGTGGTTTTCAACCAGGGGCAACGTCTGGAGACATTTTTGGGTATCACCATTGAGGGGTTGCTACTGGCATCTAGTGGATAGAGGCCAGGAATGCTGCTAAATATCCTACAGTGCACAGGACAGTCTCCCACAGAAGAATTATCTGGGCCAAAATGTCAATAATGCCAAGGCTGAGAAACTCTGATAAATATACAATCCAGCAATTTTACTCCTAGGTATTTACTCAAGATAAATGAAAACATATGTCCACACAAAGACTTGTACATGACAGCAACTTTATTTATAGTAGCCCCCCAAACTGGAAACTCAAAATATCCATTGACAAGTGAATGACGGATAAACAAATTATGATATATCCATTCAATGGAACACTTCTCAGCAAGAAAAGGATACACGAAACATGGATGAATCTCAAAAACATTTTGATTAGTGAAAGAAGCCATGCACAAAGAGTAAATATGGTTTGGTTCTATTTAAGCCATATTCTAGAACTGGCTGTGCAACACTAATCTATAGTGACTAAAAGCACATCAATGATTGCATTGGGCTGGGATGAAAGAGTAAGGGCTGAGGTCCCTGTTTTGTTGTTTTGTTTTTCTTTTTTAAATAAATATGGCTATCCAGATGTTCTAGCACTATTTTCTGAAAAGACTATCATTTCTTCCTTTTTATTACCATTGGAAATGTGTTGAATAATCATTATTCACAATTCTGTATTTGTGAATTCACTCCCTCACTAAAACTTATCTGTACCTCAAATTCAACACTCATGGTGCTTTCGTGGTCATTCATGGACATGTGCAGAACTGTGAAAAATTCGAGTCACCCAGTGTGCATGTTTCCAGGTGAGGCTGAGCAAGGCGGTGTGTGCCTTCTTGTTTCAGCTCTCACACGGTAAATGCCTTTTTGGCAGTATATGCAGTGCCATCATTTTTGCATTTTTGTGGTTTTTTGCAATGTAGCTGTTTAAAATGGCTTCCAAGCATAGTGCTGAAGTGCTATCTAGTGTTCCTAAGCACAAGAAGGCTGCAATGTGCCTCATGAAGAAAATGTTAGATAAGTTTCATTTGGGTATGAGGTACAGTGCTGTCCTCTGTGAGTTCAATGTTAATGAATCAACAATGTATCAAATAAGGTGTCTTTAAACACAAACACATACAAGAAGGTTATGTATTGATGGGGTGGTGAAAATGCTGCGCTGTGACTGGAGGCTTGAAGGAAGCTAACCTTGCATTTCACCTAGCTTCAGTATTTGCTAATTCAGGAATCATGGTTACTTCATAAAACATAAGACCATAAATAATGAGAGTGAACTGAACACGTGGGTCTTTTTCTGGACCTATTCCACTTGAATTCTTATCTCAGTGTCAATGTCTGCTTCCCTAAATACTACAATAAAGTTCTCCATTTATTTTGGTCTTCTTTAATTTTCTTCAGTAATATCCCATAGTTTTCAGAGAATAACTTTTGCATGTACTTTGATAAGTTTATCAATAAGCATTTTACAATTTTGATGCTTTTGGACTATTTTATTTCATTTTTGTATCAGTCATTACTTATATAGAAATGGCAAGAATGTATATCTTTGCCTTTTTCATTATCGTAGGAGGAATGTACATCTCTGCCTTAGGCATTATCTTTGTTCTTGTATCATTAAGGATAATGATACTATAGACTTTTTGTGGATGACCTTTATCAAGCTGAAGAAGCTCATATACATTCCTAGTTTACTGAGAGTTAATATATATTAAACTTTGTCAAATGTTTTTCTTTATCTTTTGAAGTGTTCATATGGTTTTCTCCTTTATTTTATTAATTTCAAAAATTACTTTGACTTATTTCTGTATGTTAAACCTTCCTGGCATTCTCGGGATAATTTACTTCTTAAATATTTCTGGATTTGACTGGCTAAAATCTTGTGAAGGATTTTCACGTCTATGTAAATGAAGGGTGTTAAGGTATAGTTTTCTTTGCCTGGTTCTGCTATCAGGCTAATGCTGGCCTGGTAAACGTATTTGGGAAGCGTTTCCTCCTTTTTTGTTTTCTGAATGATTTTGTACATGATTAAAATTATTTCTCCCTTAACTGATAGGTAAAATTTATAAGTGAAGCCATTTTATCACAGAGTTTTAGGGAATTAAAAATTCAATTTATTTCTTTAATTTATTTATTTATTAGGGAATTACAAATTCAATTTCTTTATTTCTTTTATTTATTTATAGACAAGACTATGCAGATTTCTATTTTTTTCTAGTTTAGACTTGGTAATTTTTAAGAAATTTGTACATCACATCTGAGTTGTTGAAGCTATTGGTACAAGGTTGCTCATAATAGCCCTTTTTTATTCTTTAAATATTTATAATATCTGTGGTGATACCCTTTCTTTCATTGCTGATATTGACCATTTGTCTTTTCTCTCTTTTTTCTTGATTAATCCACTCAAAAGCTGATTAATTTTATTGATCTTTTCAAAGAACAAGCATTAGAATTTATGAATTTATAGAATTTTAGAATCTATGCTTTGTCCATTTTCTATTTTAATAAGCTCTGCTCTTATCTTTATTACTTCCTTCTTTTGGGTTTAATTTGCTTTTTGTAGTAGAGGAATTGATTTTCGATCCTCTTTTCTATTATGAGCTTATTTAAAGCTATAAAACTTCCTCTATGCACTGTTCTAGCTGCATCTTACATGGGGGTTGTGGATACAGGACCTCCTGTGGACACCAAAATCTGCAGATGCTCAAGTCCCTTATATAAAGTGGTGTAGTATATGCATATAACTTATGCATATCCTCCCCATGTACTTTAAATAATCTCTAGATGACTTATAATACCTAATACAACACCCACACATCATTTCACTCATGTGGATTCAAAGTAGTACTTGGCATATGGTAAAGACAAGTTTTGCTTTTTGGAACTTTGCAGAATTTTTTTTCCTGAATATTTTCTTTTATTTATTTATTTAGAATATTCATGAGATACAAAGCTGATTGTCCCCCCCTCCTGCCCATGATGTGGGGGCCAGATTCATGCTGGGGGCGCACCCATTACCAGAAATTACTTTTGTACCCTTTATCCCCTTCCAATTATCCCCCAAACCCCCTCCCCTTCCCCGTCTCCCCTCAACTCCAATTTGTAGCCCTAGGAATGTTCCCTCCTTTGGTTGGATCATGGGACTACTGTGGTCTTTCTTTCCTGCCTTCCTTTCTCTCTTAGCTTCCACATATGAGTGAGCACATGCGGTATTTATCCCTCTGTGCTTTGCTTGTTTCACTCAACGTAAGTTTTTCCAGATTCATCCATGTTGTTGCAAATGGGAGTATTTCATTATTTTTATGGTAGAGTAGTATTCCATACTGTACATATACCACAGTTTCCTCATCCATTCATCTATTAATGGACATTTAGGTTGGTTCCATATCTTGGCTATTGTAAACAGAGTTTCAGTAAACATGGGAGTGCAGGTATCTCTTCGACGTGATGATTTCCATTCCTCTGGATATATACCCAGAAGAGGGATTGCTGGGTCATATGGAAGATCTATCTGTAGTTGTTTGAGAAACCTCCAAATTGTTTTCCAAAGTGGTTGTACTAATTTACAATCCCACCAACAGTGCAGTAGTGTTCCCTTCTCTCCACACCCTCGCCAGCATTTGTTATTCACTGCCATTTTGATCATAGCTAGTCTAAGTGGAGTGAAGTGGTATCTCAATGTGGTTTTAATTTGCATTTCCTTGATGATTAGTGATGCTGAGCATTTTTTCATGCATCTGTTGGCCATTTGTATGTCTTTCTTTGAAAAATGTCTATTCAGCTCCTATGCCCATTTTTTAATTGGGTCATTTATTTTTTTACTGTATAATTGCTTGAGTTCTATGTATATTCTGGATATTAGTCCCTTGTTGGATGTACAGTTGGCAAAAATTTTCTCCCACTCTGTAGGTTGTCTTTTCACTCTGTTGATTGTTTCTTTTGCTGTGCAGAAACTTTTTAGCTTGATATAGTCCCATTTATTTTTTCTTTTGCTGCTTGTGCTTTTGGGCTCATGATCATAAAGCCTGTGCCCTGACCTAACTGCTTAAGTGTTTCACCTATATTTTCCCTTAGTAATTTTACAGTTTTGGGTCTTATACCTAGGTCTTTAATCCATTTTGAGTTAATTTAGTGTACGGTGAGAGATGCATATCTAGTTTCATTCTTCTGCATATGGATATCCAGTTTTCCCAGTACTACTCGTTGAAGAGGCAGTCTTTTCCCCAATGTAGATTTTTGTTGCCTTTGTCTCATATCAGAAGGCATATAGCCTGAGGAGTGATTTCTGGGTTCTCTATTCTACTCCACTGGTCTGAGTGTCTATTTTTATACCAGTACCATGCTGTTTTGGTTACAACAGCTTTATAGTATAATCTGAAGTCAGGCAGAGTTATGCCTCTGGCTTTGTTTTTTTTGCTCAGGATTGCTTTAGCTATTCAGAGAAGATGAAGTCAAACTTTCCCTGTTTGCAGATGACATGATACTATATATAGAAAAACCTAAAGACTCTATCAAAAAACTCCTAGAACTGGTTAATAACTTCAGTAACATTGCAGGACACAAAATAAATGCCCAGAAATCAGTAGCATTTATATACTCAAATAACGAATTAACAGAAAGAGAAATAAAGTAAGCCCATTTACAATTGTCACCAAAAAAATACAATACCTACGGATCAATTTAACCAAGGAGGTTAAAGACCTCTACAATGAGAATTACAAACCTCTTCTGAAAGAAATTAAAGAAGACACAAAAAGATGGAAAGATATTCCATGCTCTTGGATTGGAAGAATTAATATTGTGAAAATGTCTATACTACGGAAAGTGATCTACAGATTCAATGCAATCCCCATCAAAATACCAATGACATTCTTCACAGAAATGGAAAAAACAATCCTGAATATTTTCGATCTGCAGTTGGTTGAATCCATGGAGGTGAAATGGAGGGCTGATTGTACATCTTTGTTAGGTTCAACATATGTTCTAATTTCCCTTGTGATTTTTTTCTCTGACTCATGAGTTATTTAGAAATACGTTATTTACTTTCCCAGTATCTGAAGATTTTTCAGATATCTTTTTGTTTATTTCTAACTTAATTTTGTTTTGGTCAGAGAACATATTCTATATTATTCAATCCTTCTAATTTATTGTGATTTGTTTTATACCCAGAACATTGTGTATCTTAGCAAATATTCCATGTGCACTTGACAAAGACCATTGGGTGTGTAACTGCTGAGTGAAGTGTTCTATAAGGTTAACCAATAAAACTAGTGAGTGCAGTACTACTTGATACAATATCAATTAGGCAGAGTTGGCTGTTAGTGTTTAAGGTCTTCTAGTATGCTACTAATTTTCCATCTACTTGTTCTATCAAATAATGAGAGAGGAGTGTTGAAGTCAATTAAAATTGGGAATTTGTCTATTTTTCCAAGTTTTTGCTTCATGCAATGAAAAGCTCTTTTATTAAATATACACACAGTAAATGTTGTCATGCAATTTTGATCACTTGTTATATAATTTCTGTCACTTCAAAACATACCTCTACATCCCTGGCAATATTATTTGCCTTGAATCCTACTTTATCCGATATTAATATAGCACCTCAACATTTTTTTAGATTAATATTTGTACAAATTTTTCATTCATTTACTTTGCCTATCTTGTCTTTATATTTAAAGCATGTAGACAGCATACAGTTGATTTCTGCTTTTATTACACACACTCTAACAATCTTGGCCGTTTAATTAGAGTATTTAGACCATTTCATTTAATGTAATTATGAATGGAAGTCTGCATTACATTAGGTTTGGGTTTAAAGTCTACCATCTTGATAGCTATTTTCTGTTTTCCTTGTCCATTCTTTCCTCCTTTTCTTCTTTTTCTGCCTTCTTTTGCACTAACTGAATCTTTTCTTTTCTTTTCTATCAACTATTGGCTTATTTGCTGTGCCTCTGTTTAATTTTTAAGTAGCTGCTCTTCAACTTATAATATGCATCTTTGGCTTATCATGGTCTGTCATCAAGTAATCTATTATCCCACTTATATAAGAGCTTCACAACAGTAATCTGATTCCCCTCCCATATTTGCACTATTGTTGTCATTCATTTTACTTCTACATGTTAGAAACCCTACAATAAATTGCTATCTTTTTGTTACAGACTTCCACTTATTTTAATTTTTTAATTTATTTTAAGTTAACATGTATTAATTGTACATATTTATGGGGTACAGAGTTATATTTCAATGCATGTATACAGGTATGATGATCAAATCAGGGTAATTAGCATAACTATCATCATGAACATTTATTTGTGATGAGAGCATTTGAGCTCTTCCCTTCTAGCCATTTGAAAACATAAAATAAATTATTGTTAATTATAGATGCCTAGCATTATAGACCACCAGAACTTATTTTTCTTATCTAGCTGTAATTTTTTAATTTTTAAGATAAAATTAAAATCAGGAAAAAAATATATATTTACTAATATATTTACCATTCTTGGAACTCTTCATTCTTTAGTGTAGCTCCAAGTTTCCATCTGGCATTATTTTTCTTAAGCCTCAGGAGCTTTATTTAACATTTCTTTAGTACAATGTGCTTGCAATGAATTTGTTCACTTTTCATTTATTTGAAAAGCTCTACTTTGCCTTCTCTTTTGAAAGATATTTTGGTTTGAGGTAGATTTCTAGGTTGACAGTTTTTTGTTTGTTTGTTTTTTAACACTTTAAGAATACATTTCATTGTAGTGGTGTTTGTATTGTTTCCAACAATAAGGCTGAAGTCATATTTTTGTTTGTTCTACTGTGTGTAGTGTTCTTTTTCCCTAACTGCTTTAAAATTTTTCTTTGTTACTCATTTTTAGCATTTTGAGTATGATGTGCTTTGGTGTGCTGTTTTTGCGCTTATCCTTCTTGGGGTTTGTTGAACTACCTGGATCTGTAGGCTTATAGTTTACATCAACTATGGAAGATTGTATTTCTTCAAAATATTTTTTCTGCCTTTTCCTCTCTCCTCTCCTTCTGGAATCTGATTACACACATGATAGACACTTAGATATTGTTACACAGGTTACTGGGGTTCTGTCTTTTTTTCCCCATTCTTTTTTTTTTCTCTGTGCTTCATTTTGCATAGTTTCTATTGCTTTGTCTTCAACTTCATTGATTTTTATTGTCTGAAATGTCAGTTTACTGGTAAGTCTGGCCAGTGAATTTTAAATTTCAAATAGTGTATTTTTCAGCAATAGACGTTCCATTTTTATATATTTAATTCCTTTCCTTATTGTGTTCATCATTTCCTTTAAATCTTCAAGTCCATTCATATTAGTTGTTAAGGTTTTGTGTAATAATTCCATCATCTCTTTAATTTCTGAGAATGTTTTTATCGATAAATTTTCCTTTTGCTATGGGTCATATATTGCTACTTCTTTGTATGACTAAAATTTTTGAATTAGAAGCTTAACATTATGTCTATTACTTTGATAACTGCTTTAACTTTTTTTTTTTCTTCAGAGATTGAAGAAGTTTATTCTGTCAGGGAATTAGGTTACTTGGTGATCAGGTTTATCCTTTCAAAGCTTATTTTTAAAGTTTGTTAGGGTGGGTCTGATCCCCTTACTCTAGGGATATTTTAGCTTTATTACTGAGGCATGACTCTTCTGGTGTCTCTACTTAATGCTCTGGGTTTTTAATGAGGTCTTTCCATTATGGCTTGTGAGAATTTAAATGTACCTCTGCTCTATGTAAGCTCTGGGAATTGTTAAGCTCATAGCTCCATGGCAATTTTTATTTGCACGGCCTTGTGGAGTTTCATATTATGCATGTAAGGATTAGTATTCAGGCAAAGGCTCAAGGGGCCTCCTATGCAGATTTCTGGAACTCTTTCTCTGAATACCTCTACTTTTGTATTCTGTCTTGCAAACTCCAGCTGCTTAGGCCTCTCCAAACTCTTTTCTATTTCCCCACAACTCAGTGAGACTTCTAGGTTCTGCTTAAAGCTCCCTCTCTGCACTGCAGTTTAGGAAGCACATCTGAATATAAATCTGAAATGATGTAGTAGTCACTTAATTTATTTCCCTTCACAAGATCACAATTCTGTATTCACTGTTTTTCAGTGTCTGAAAACAGTAATTTTGTACATTTAGCGTAGTTTTCTAGTTGTTTATTACAGAAGGGCAAATTCTATACCATTTATTACTTCATCAGAGGAACTAGAGTGATCACTGAAAAGTAAAAACCTGATAATGTCACTCTCCAGCTTAAAATCCTTCCAAGCTAACTATATAATTTATTGCCTATACTGGAATATTTTTGAAGTGATAAAATACTAATCAGAAGGGGTGCTAGGATAACAGGCCTAAAGCAGAATGATAACAGAAAAAGTGGGACTTCTGTTACAGCCAAACTCCTTGGCTTAGCTTCTAGGCTTTCATTACCCTTCTCTCCTCATTTCCCATCAACCTTTATCCTCTAAGGTTTAATGCCTCTACAATGCTGGTTTCTTTGCTTGTGGGATCTATCATCTCTTGTTCATCTAGTAAATTCCTTTTCTGCCCTCCAGGTGATTGCACCATTACCTTCCTCTATGTCTATACAGTGATTTGTGCCTTATTTGGCATGTACTGCATAGTATTCCATCAGTTGGTTTACATGTTGCCTCCTCTTACCAAATAGGTTTTTCAGAAAATGAGGAAAAAATCAAGAGAAACATTTTAGAAAAATTAATCCAGAAGCAATATTCATGACAAATTGGATAAAAGGTAAGGAACGCAGGCAACTTAAAAGATTGTTCAATATATATATTAAACAATTAATATCAACCTTCAAAGATAAAGAAGCCCCAAAGCCTCTTAACACTAAATAATCCTACTTCTTCCTCTTAAAGTGTCAACAACAATCAAATCCTATTCAGAAAATCAGAATTCCATAACATGAAAAGATCAGTATGGAGACTCTCTGTATTTTATGATCAAAACCTACCAAAATCCAGTTAGGTTAATGTTGGCAACCTACCTGCAATTTTCTCACTAAACTACATTTAATATCTTACTGTGGTACTCATTGCAACTGACATATATGAACACACTGTGCTCACAATCACAGAATTTGATACAGAACTCTACAATTTAACACATTTTTTCATATATTTGTCTTTGTTTTAAAGAAAATATATTTTAATTAAAAAATTTCCTGTTTGGGACAAATACATAAAACAAAGGCTTTCAAGGCACTGGACAACAGGCAACAAATGACGTTCATTCCTGAGAAATGGAAAACTAATGAGGCAACTTGTACTACTGCCCCAGCTTACTGCATTAAGCAAGTTTCCAGGCTATGGCACAGGGATGGAAAACCCAGGTGAAGCCCAGTGGACACTGGAGCTGAGAGTCTGGGGATAAAAAGTTGACTAGAGTTTGCAGGACAGAGCACCAGATTGCTGCCCAGAAGGTCCTCCTTGAGTATTCAGTGGAATCCTGAGTAGCATAAGTGTGTAAGGAAACAGCCTGAGGTTGAGGAAAGAATCATCTGAAAGAACTAGAGAGAAAAATACCAGGTGCTCACACAAGGCCAGGAACAGTAATTGTTCCCCCAAGCCAGACTGGAAAACCTCTTAATTAACAGGGCATTGAATAGAGCACTCAAAAAAATCTTGCCCAGTAGTTAGCAATAATTAGCCACAGACTAAACAATGCTCCTTTCTCACCTTACAAATTGTAAAAACAAGATCCCAAAGGATCAAACTATTTCCAAGTAACTTAACTGCATCCCAGAACAAAGCTCAAATAGATTTTTAGAAATACAAAAAGGCAAAATTCTAACTGCCCGGCATCCAATCAAAGACTACCAGACACGCAAAGAAGCAAGCAAATGTAACACATAGTGAGGAGAACAATCAATCAAAAGATATAGCAATAAAAACTACATGAAAGGAAACAGAGAAAAAAAACATTAAAGTAAATAAAAGAGTATCAGTGAACTGTGGAATGACTTCATGTGTGTACATGAAACTGGGGTCCCTAAGGGAGAAGGAGGAAGGTCAAAAATATATTTGAAGAAATTATAATAAAAACAACCCTTAAAATTTGATGAAAAGTATAAATCCACATACACAAGAAACTCACTGAATTCTAAATACAGGAAACATGGAGAAAGCTATGGGAGGACACAGTATACTTAAATCGCTCAAAAGCAATGATAAAGGAAAAATATTTAAAGCTGTCAGAGAAAAATGAAATGAAAATAAGGATTACAGCAGACTTCTTGTTGGAAATAATGCAAGTGAAATGACAGTGGAGCAATATCCTCAAAACACAGAAGGAAAATAAATATTAACCCAGAAATATATATCCAGCAAACATCTGTCAAAAACTAAGGTAAAATACAGACATTGTCAGACATGCAAAAGCGGAAGGAATTCATAACCAGTAAATCTTCACTATAGCAAATGTCAAAAGGAAGTCTTTGGGCAGAAGGAAAATTTTAGATGAAAATATAAACATGCACCAATGAATAAAGAGACCTCTACAAAAATATTATCTCTGTAAATATATTTAAAATATTTTCATGATTTAAAAGTGTTTAAAAGATAATTGTTTAAACAAAGATAGTAACAATTTATTTGGAGTTGATAGCTTATAGAAGTAAAATGTAGGACAACAATAAGATAAAGGGGGCTGGAAGGGAGAAATGGAAGTACGCTATTGCAGAGCTCATATTGGACATGAAGTGGTATAATACGGCTTGAAAGTAAGCTAAAGATGTCTACTATAAACTCTAAAGCAACCACTAAAATAACAAAATAAAGAGTTATAGCTACTAAGACGACAAATGAGATAAAATGGATTAATGAAACAACTCAATTAGTACAAAAGAAGGCAGAA
Organism: Cynocephalus volans; assembly: GCF_027409185.1. Lineage (NCBI taxonomy): Eukaryota > Metazoa > Chordata > Mammalia > Dermoptera > Cynocephalidae > Cynocephalus > Cynocephalus volans. The sequence continues at coordinate 94,834,162 of NC_084473.1, read as the reverse complement.
AAAGAGGAAAGGGCAACAAAGAAATGATGAAATAAATAGAAGACAAAAAGCAGGACAATAGAAAATCCTAACCATATTGATAATCACATTCAATGCAAACGCTCTAAAATCCCAATTAAAGGATAGAAATGGTCAGATTGCATTAAAAATCAAGAACCAAATACATGCTGCTTATAAGAAACACAGTTTAAATAAAAACCTAAAATAGATTAAAATAAAATGATAGAAATACGTATTGCATGGTAAAATTAATCAAAAGTAAGCTAGACTGACTATATCAACACCAAAGTAGATCTCAGGGCAGCCAGGGATAAAGAATATTATATTATAATGTTAAAGGGATCAACCAATCAATAGGACATAAAGATCTAAATGCTTATGTGCCTAATAACAGAGCTTCAAAATACATGAATCAAAAACTGATACAACTGCAAGAAGAAATAGAAAAACCCATAAATAGAAATTTCAATATCTCTCCCTCAGTAATTGATAGAATAAGTAGGAAGAAAATCACTATAACACAATGTTGTATAAAAGAAATCTAATGGAATCTACAAAAAACCTACTAAAATTAATAAAGTTAGTTTCACAAAGTTGTAGGATCAATAAACAAAGATCAATTGTGTACCTACAGGCTAGCAACTAATAAATATAAATTGAAATAAAAAACAAATGCCATATATAATAGTATCAAAAATATGAAATACTTAGGGATAAATCTGACAAAAGATATTCAAACCCTGTACACCAAAAACTACAAAGTATTGCAGGGAGAAATTGAAGAGATCTAAATAAATGGAGAGATACACCATATTTATGGTTTGGAAGAATCAATATGTTAAGATGTTAATTCTTCTCAAATTCATGTGTACACTCAATGCAATCACAATAAAAATCTCGGCAGGATTTTTTTTCCCTGTAGAAATTGACTAGTTCTAAAATTCATGCAGAAATAAGAAGGTGAAAATAAAAACAACCAAACCAATGTTGTAAAGCAAGAACAAAGTTGGAAGACTAACACTAGCTGTTAGAAAATCTTATTATACAGCTACAGTGATCAAGACAGTGTGATAATGGTGTAAACTGACAGAAAGAAACAAAATAGAGAGTCCAGAAAAAGACATTACATAGATGGACAACTGATTTTCAATAAAGGTGCAATTTAATGGAGAAAGGACAGTATTTTCAACAAATGGTGCTGGAACAATTGGATATTCATGTGCAAAAGTTGAACTTTCACCTACACCTCAAAATGGATCCTAAACCCAGATGTAAAATTTAAAACTGCAAAACTTTTTGAAGAAAACATAGGAAGAAAATCTTTATGACCTTGATTAGGCAAAGATTTCTTAGCTATAACACCAAAAACAGAATCCATAAAAAAGTTGATAAACTGGACTTCATGGATATACACCTGCAAAGCATATAAAAGACAACACACACACACACACACACACACACACACACACATAATTTTCAAAAACCAATAATAAAAATAACAATCCAATAAAAAAGGACCAATGTTTCAGACATGTCACCAAAAAAGATATATGGATGGAAAACGAGTGCATAAAGAGATGTTCAACCTAATTAGTCATGAAGGCAATGCAGCAGTAAAACCACAATGAGATACCAGTACATACCTATTAGAATGTTTAGGATTAAAAAGACCAAGTGCTGGCAAGGAGGTAGAGATATGGGAACTCTCCTACACTACCGGTGGAAACGTTAAATGGTGTAATGGATTGAATAATGTCCCCCCAAAACTCACTGAAGCTTGAATTGTGTCCCCCAACTTTTATGTATTAGAAACTTGGTCCCCACTGTGACTGTTAAGAGGGTGGAAAAGCCTATGGTAATTGAAAGGTGGAGCCTTGAAGAAGCGATTAGATTGTAGGATCATGCTTTAGGGAATGGATTAAAAACAGTGGTCAAGGGCATGGTTCTGAGCGCTTTAAGAGAGTGAATGAAAAGCTTGCTCGCTCTCTCTCTGCTCTCTCTGCTTCCACCACCTTGCAATGTGAGACCCCTGGGTCACTGTTGCCACCACCAGATGGACTTTGGACTTCCCAGCCTCAGAAACTATAAGCAATAAATTTTGTTTTTCTTTATAAATCACCCAGTTTCAGGTATTTTGTTGCAGCAACACAAAAACAGACTAATACAAATGGTATAAGCAGTTTGGAGAAAAGTTTGGTAAGTTTTTTTTAAAAAAGTTAAACATACTCCTACCATATGATCTAAACATTTCACTCCTGGGTACTTAGCCCAGAGAAAAGAAAGCATATGTCTACACAAAGACTTTTTGTGTATTATAAACATGTGCACAAATGTTTACAATAGCTTTATTTGTAATAGCCCCAAATGGAAACAACCCAAATGTCCTTTGACAGGTAAGTGGATAAACAAATTGGGAATAACGCTCAGCAATAAAAGTAATTAACTACTGATACATGCAACAACATGAATGAACCTCAAAATAGTGATACAGAGTGAAAGAAGCCAAATAAGAAAGAAGAGCACATTCTTTATGATTCCATATATATATAACTCTAGAAAAATGCAAAGTCATCATAGTGACAGAAAGCAGATCACTGGTGGCCTGGGGATGAGTGGGGTATCAGAGAACGGGTCTGAGGAAAAATTTGAGAATGATAGATGTGTTCATTATTTTTACTGTGGTGATGTTTTCACGGATATATATCAATTTGAAGACTTACCATGTTGTCATTCTAAATACGTTCAGTTTATTGTATGTCAATTATACCCCAACAAAGAAATGAAAAAATAGTATTTCCTATTTCCTCCTGATTTTATGCAATTTAGGCTTCATACACGTAATACTTTCTTGTAAGCTCCCAGCAATGTCTCTGTCATCAAAATAATTTTGAGAAATTTACCAGAAATTTCAAACTATATTAACTTCAATTTCTTCTTGTAATTTTATAGGTTAACTTTTTTCTCTAACCTTCATCCAAATGTGCCAAAAGGTATTTTCTTATGTTTTCATTAACCTGTTCTTCAGTGCTGTAGATTCTGGTGAGTGGATATTTACAGCGTCAAGAAAGTGAAGCCAAGAGCACTGCTAATTGGAAAGGCAGAGGTGGACTCCTAGGCAAGGTGCCCACAGCCCCAGCAGGAGACTCGTGTGCAGACACCTCCTCATTCTGCAGGGAGCGGCAAGTTCCGACCCCTGAAGTACAGGACTTACACTTCCCGTTTCCTTCAGGAGGATCTGGATGGAGAAGCCTGCTGTGTTGAAGAGTTTTCACCAACTAGGTCACTAGCTCCACATCCACTTTTAGGACCTTTCATTCTTACTCATCTCCTTGAGTTCCAGCTTCTTAGCTCATGTACTTATCTCTGACCAGAAAAGAAGAAATTGTGGACACAAATGCTGTAGCATCTGTGCTTACATATAATTGTATATGGGGTCTCTACATTATTCCAAGCCATTAATTAACCAAGTTCCTTTATTTTCTGTATGTCATTCTTTCTGCTTCTCTTCCCATAACCACCTCCCGCAGAACTCTTTCCTTTGTTAAATACATGCTTATGCAGGTTTTTACATGTGTATTACGTATCAATTATCATATAATTACATAATTACTGTAATCGGATTTAACTGCATAATTAGAATATATAATTACATAATTAAACATGTAATTACCAAGTTTAAAAAGTTATGGAAATTATTTTTCAAATGAATAATGCATGTATAAGAAGGCAACTTTCGAAGTTCACTACTTAGGGCTTCTAAAAATCATTTTAACTGAAAACATAATTTAAAATCCAGTAAACCAGTTATTTCACATGATGTGCTGAATACCTCCAAAAATTTTAATATATTTTAATTTTATCAAAATATTAAAAACCTTCGAGAGCTCAGCATCTAGATGCAGGAGCAGGAGACAAAAAGGCAGTTCTCGGTAAGTGCATATGAGGCCTGACTGTGTTGCTCACTGCTTCCCATATGCATTAAAATTTCCTTAATGATATTGACTGCAAGTAATGAGCAGTGATGACTAGTGCCGGGGTAAAGCAATTACCCAGCTGGTGTTTTGGTAAATCCAGGAAACGGTGGATCTGACTCTGGCCAAAAATCTATGCTTGGTCTCAAAGGCATAATGTTACTTTTAAAAATAAATGTTGACTAGATATCTGCTTCATAATAAGAAAAGCCGCCTATATTCACTTAATTTCAATTTAAAGAAGAAATTTTTTTTTAAAGTTAGAAGTGTATTATATAGGTGGTATTATGTAATAATTCAACTGTGGTCAATACTGGAGATAAAAAGAGCAATCAGATGTGTTCTCTGGCCTTATGTTGTTCAGACAGACACATGAGCCACTAAAGAAAACACAAAGAGAATATGGGCAGTAGTGGCTTTGAAAACTTTTTCTTTTTCAATCTAAGAAGTCATTATAATTTGGTGCCTGAGGAAATAGTCCTCATCATGTAAACCAGCAATCAATTATTGATTCTTCTGACCACAATCAACACAACAGTAGATTATTCTCTGTGCAGGAAAATCCCTACTCCTCTTCAGGCCATGCTGTAACACTTTGTACATACTTAATAATATAGCACTTATCCCATTATCACATAATTACGTATGTCTGTTTCTTCTTTAGAATGTGAATTCCAGAAGGGCAATTGCTCAGTGCAGGAAACATTTTCTCACCTGTGCTGAATGCCTACAAAAGTCTGACACACACACACACACACACACACACACACACACACACACACACGTCAGCCCCTTTTATGGAACAGAATGTATGTCTCTTGACAACACATGTAACCAGCACTTAACAGTCTAACTTACAAATATTCATAAAGATCATTTTCAAATGACAACTTATTCTTGGACAAAATAAGAAACACACACAGAAAATAAAAGAACATGCCTCAAAGAAATTGCAGAAAAAAATTAGTAGAACATTGACAGTAAGTCACAGGCTAAACCTTTATATTATGCATCGTATCAGCCACAATAATAAATAAGGCCCGCATCTGTCAGATCCGATCAGCTTGGGTTCAAGGGTAGCCCAGTTTCAGCTGCTCCAAGCACTAATCATCTTGTGAATCCATCTGCAGTAGGTTAGTGTTCAATTAATTAATTAATTACTCCCATCAACATTTACTGAGCTTCTACCTACTACATGTGAAGCAGCATGCCGGGCATGGAGATACAACACAGAGCAGGGAAGAGCCCCGGTCCTTGTGGAGTTCATGCTCCAGGAATGAGGCAGACCCACAAACAAGCATACAGTACACACACCCAGCTCTGTGATGGGAGTGTGTGTCAAGACCCAAGGAGCATGGAGGAGGATAGGGACCACTCAACACATTCAGCTCATTGTACCAGGGATCTACCTCCCTGTTTGTTTCCTCTGGGTAACTTCCACACCTGATAGAGGAAATCCCAGTTGAACTTCATATGATGGAGCAAGTAACTTAGAACAACCTCTATGCCACAGAACCTGGAATGGAAGACCTACTAGTCTCAGGAGTCCCGTTCCCTCTACGTACACCTGTCTCCTCCCACCCCACCCTCATTCAAGATAAAAATTCACAGCATTATTCTTAATGCATCTTTTTTGGGAAACAAGTTGGCAGGCTGGAGCCTAGCACGCTGTGTAGAAGACAGCAAGCACTCCACGGTGAATGCTGCATCCATACATGAATGCCACTTATAATCCATGGTATAACACATTTGAGTGTTTTGGGTATTTTTCCAATACATTTTCATCATTTCTGTAGAAACAGATATACTAGTGGAATGTGGTTGTACATGGAAACCTTTTGATTTATCATGGAGTTGATCACGACCTCAGGAGCTTATCAGTCATGTTCAGGGGCTCAAAGCTCAGCTGAGGCTTTTAGAGGACTGTGCACCTTGGTGTACATTGTAGCCTTACCTCCAAATTTTCCCTGCTTTGTTTGTGTGGTATTACTGGCACCACCAGGGCTATTCCTTGCATCCAATGACAAATACTGATAGAAGACCACTGTTAATGTGGACATGAATCGAACTTGTCACCCATGAATGCAAATTTGGTTCATCATATTAGCTGGTTGTCACCTCAGAAGTGAGGAAGCAGAATCCTGGGTGAATGTGGATGGAGACAGGTAAGAGAAAATGGGGTGGTGTATGGGTTGCTACTTGGTCTGCTGGTTCTTGAAGTCTGATTAGATCACAGAATCTCAGGTTTGGCAAGGAGTCTGGACTAGCCACAAACAAATGCATGAACTTCTATCAACATACCCAGCTTCTGTTCTTCCTAGGATGGAGAACTGTTATATCCCCAAATACATCATTCAGTTCTCAGCTGATAGAAAGGTATTCCTAACACTGAGCCCCAAACTGTGAATTCTACTCCTTGGTCCTGGTTTTCCACTGTGAGATCACAGGAACCAATCTAATCATAAGTACTGAAATTAAGAGTCAATATTATGTGCTGCTTTGATATCTGGTAATACCAGGAGGGCCTGAAATGGCCTAACCCCAAGTTCTCTCCCCACTCTGCCCCCATGGATAAGGTCCCCTCGCCAAACCAGCCTCCTTATCAAGGGGACCAGGCACACTTTCTCCTTATCCCTGAGTAGAGGGTTTAGTTCCCTGCCAGCCTGTGCAATCATTCAGACATGCCAATCACAGCCTCCTGTGAGCACAGGAGTCACCTCACCCTCTTGCTACTACAAAGCCTGCCTGCCACAGCCCCTGCTGGTTCACTTGTTGCTAAGTGCAGCCCCTGTGTGTCCCTGAGTCCTCACCCAGGCTGTGAGTGAATAACAAACCACTGTTAATCTCATCTGTCCAGTGTTGGGTGTTGTGTCCAGCCATCCCCATTACTCTAGGGTGGAAATTCCTCTCTCACCAGTGGGCTGAGGGAGGAGGCAACCACTGCTGCTGCATGTTAGTAGGAGGCCTTAGGAACCTCAGAAGAGCAGATGAAAGAGAGACCAAAAGAACCTATTTCATGGGAATTTAAAATTCACATTTCCTTACTCTTTCCACCTCCTCTAAACACTACTCCTGAGTCCTCTCACGCGATCGTGCATGTGGCTGCTGATGTAATGCAACAGCAGGAAACAAGAACAAATGAACAGAGGTGGAAACAAGAGAGTCATACTTCTTGAGAAAGAAAACAAAGAAATATTCTGAGGGCTCAGGACCTGTGGTGACAGGAAGCTTAATCTAGAAAATAGAATTCATTTGACTGATGAGCAGACGCTGTCCACTTCTTACTCCATCCAGTTCTTTGGATATCTCACCCCAGGGTACCAGAACTCTACCTGTCTCTGTATGAAAACAAAGACTGGTGAACAAGAAAACTAACGATTAGTACTAATGCATCTGTTCTAGATACAAATGCAAACCTGCCCCTCCCTCCATGCTAATGGATGAGCCTCAATCAATATACTCAGGAAAGACCACAGAATCAATAACAAGGCTAATTTAACAGAATTAAGAAGTGGCTTAAACACACACACACACACACACACACACACACACACACGAAAGTAGATACATTTGCAGTAACTACATTCTTATATGTTGCCTAGCAACAAGATATAAAAATGATGTACAATGTCAGTAACTTATTTTCACATACAGAAACAGCCCCCTGCCTTGGCAACGCTATAATGTACTTTTCCCAAAGTAGAACTCCACAGAGACTATTAATGCTACCATTTTCCATAATACACTGTTAAACAATCATGTGTTTTTGTTAGTGCATTAAAACACTGAATTTACTTAATGACTACTCCGTGATGCTGCAGCTATAGAAAAAGGAGAAGTTCTTCTGTTTCCTTTTTAAGCTCACAGGTTTATTCTCTGGGCAGGAGAATTCAACAGACAGCAAAGGATATGAATCAAAGCATTGGAATTCATGCATAAAAAGTGAAAGAGAAGAAGAAGACGTGATCTTGTGTGTGTTTTAAAGGGAAAGCAGAGAACGAAGCTGAAGTGCAGTATTAGTGTTTCTTAATGACTCTAAAATTTTTTCTTTAGAATATGAAAGAAGCTTCTGGAAAGCAGAAAGCCTTTGGGGTTCTAAGGCATATCTTTGGACATGGGAGTGAAGGTTTGGTAGAGAGAGAAAATGACAGTGGAGTGCTTTAGTTGAGAAAAGAACAAGGGGCAGCCACTGGGGCGCCCACTCTCAGTGGCCACAGGGGAGACCCTCAGTGCAGGGGCCTATGCTCCTGACACAGCCTGCATCCCCACCAGGTGGGAAGGGGCACAGGTTTACGCATCCTCCTATGACATTAAGCCCATTTAATACATGCAGAAAATAGGCTGGATGAGGTTAAGTGATTCACCCAGTATCACTCAGCTGGTAAGCTGCAAAACTGGAATTCAAAACCAGATCTAGCTTTGAAGCCATCGTGCACTTTTGCCTCATTTGGCTGTTACTGATTTCCAGCTGTAGAGGATGTTCTGGGATTGTCGCCATTTAGTGTCCAAGGAGCAAACGATGCAAGCAAACAAACAGAAAACACGCAGAATAAAAACGGCAAAAAACTTTCCTGATAAAGCCACGCCACACTGCACAGTATTTATGTGCACATTTGTTTACTTGCATGCTTCCATAATGTTTTGCCAGCTTCTTATTCCCTGTTATGTGTTATCATTAACTCTTTTAGTCTAGCCATATATTATATTTTTAAAAAACTATTGTCTGCTGCATAGAGCTTTTATTCAGGAGACCTCTAGTAAGTATTGATGAACAACTTGTGGGTAGGACAAAGGTCGCTTAATTTTAAGAAATCCTTGGGGAAATGGATCTGTCTTACTCAGAATGCTGTCTTTAACACCTGTGGTGGAATATAGTAAGTGCTCAATAAATATGTTTAAGATCAATGTTACACACTCAGCAGTTTCAAGGGCTAGCTAATGTGCCGACTGACCAATTTTTACTCAGGATCCTCTGGGGCTTGAATCAATACTGGTACCCATAAAACAGCCCAACTGAGTGAGCAAAAGGACAAATCCATCATCATTGGATGCTAATCGGAAGTGGAATGTTGTGGTTTAGTGGGAGGAGTGGGTGATTACAGGCAAAGACAACTCAAGGCAACTCGGCAACCTCCTGGTTGCTATGCAGCCCCACAGAGGACCCTCATCTTAACTAGCCTCTCTAACCTCACCACACCTATCCCCTCATCTAGGAAATAATTACAGCACTTACACTGTCAGGAAGGCAACAAGTATTTATGGAATACCCACAGGGCACAAAGTAATAGACTTACAGCTTGCTTAAGCCAGGAAATAAAGCTAAAGTAAAGCAGAGGATTAGCTCAAATACCTGGGCAAACTAGGCACAAGGAGGGAGCATTAGGCTCGTGGATCCTCCAGGTAATTGTAGTCATACACAGTCTTGGCTTAGGGGTATTTTTAAAGTAGAATCTGAAGAAATCTTATCTATCCGCTTTAGTCAAAATGTGTGTGTGTTCATTTTCTGTCTCTACCATGACAAATCACCTCAAACTTTGTGGCTTAAAACAACACTAACGTGTAATTTTACAGTTCAGCAGCTTAGAAGTTGAAAATGGATGAAAATCAAGACCATGTTCTGTTCTGAAAGCTCTACAGGAGAATCCGTTCCTTGCCCCTTCCAGCTTCTAGGGGCTCCCACAGTCTCTTGCTTGTGGTTTGCCCCTTCACCTGCAAAGCCAGCAACATGGGGCAAGTCTTTCTCATGCTGCCGTCTCTCTGGTTCTCTGTCTTCTGCCTCCCTCTCCCACATCTAATATCCTTTGTGATTACACTGAACCCACCCAGATAATCCAGGATAATCTCCCCACCTCAGCGTGAGCTAACTAGCAACCTTAATTCTCCCTTGCCACGGAACCTAACATATTCACATGCTCTGGGGATTAGGACGTGGGGGCGGGGAGCATTACTCTGCCTGCCCCAGTCTGTATCTGTCTGTGAGTAAGAATTTATCTATTGATAACAACGATGGATCATGAATTCTACGGTGTGACCCAGGGATCTATGTAAGACGGTCTATTGCCTTGAGAATAGAAAGGAAGGTAATAAATGATTAAAGTATTAACTACAACCCAAAACAATCCTGACATCTATAACATAATTTATGGTTTGCAAAGCACCTTGACTTTCTTCTTTCTTATTAGAACCCCATAACTACTTAGCAGGACAGGTAAGGAAAGTATAATTATCAGTGATTTATAAATGAGTAAACTGAGGCACAGAGGGATTTTTCTTAAGGCCACAAAAATAGCAGATTCAAACCCAGGTATGGAGACTTCTGGTCCAGTGTTCTTTCTGCTCCCCACACTGCGAAAACCTTACTAAATGTGCCATATCTACACATACTGCCCAAACAAGAAGAGATCTTGTATCTATTTTATGAAAGGAAAAACAGACATGAGGTTGTTCAGAAACTTAATAAAGCATACTAAGTATGCCTCTTGCAGAGCTGGGGGAGAGGCAGCAGAGTCTTTCTCCATCCATTTGGTGCTTATCCCTGACCTATGCTGTGGACAGTGACAGACAGCAGAGTGAAAAGACAGGAAGAACCATTTCTATAGGCAGAGTCACTGGCTGAGGGGCAACATAGCAACGTGGGCACTTCACACACAGAGTTATCGCTTGTGTTCTGTTTCCATTTTCTTTGCATTAATGAAAGAATACAGCTGTAGGATGGCTTTGGCCTTGTATGCACATTGGTAACTATACAAAAACACAGATAACCAGAGAAATTGAGGAGTTTTGTTAAAATATTTCGCTCCTGTTTGCCACTGAGAGTTATTTTATTCTCCAAAAAGCTGCATCGTTTTAATGAAGTATCTAAACTCAGAAATGTGTTCATTCTAACCACAACCTCACAGATTTGTCCTGATGTCTTACCTTATAAAAAGGAGGGGAGGGTGATTCTTGTGCCCAACCTAAAGAGATGCCCTGGTGATCAGTGACCCGTGGCCAATCTGGATGGCTGGCTTAGACATCTAGAGCCAGACAGTGAGTGAACTGGGTGCTACCAATCCCCACTTTCCCCAGTTTCCTATCCTTTCTAGAAATGCACAGCTTCTAGAAGCCAGCTGCAGCAGTCTCTACAAGCAAGATATCACTGTTTCCCTCCCAATAACCTCTAAAGAAACCTCTGAAGGTGAAACACTAGTGGAACCTGAAAAGTCACGATCACCTGATGGGAATGCCCCACAAGGGCACATCATTTTAATGCATCCTGCTGCAGCACCCTCTGGAGCTGAGGCCCTCCAAGCCCCAGCATCCCCAAATCATCACTGTGCACTACATCGTCTGTGACATGCACTACATGTCTGTGACTCTGACGGTTAAGTCCGTGAAGTTAGGATAAAAGAAAGTCACTGGTATAACGGAGTAAAATATATAAATGTAAATGCATAAAGAGAAGCAGAGTGTGACTCCCTTTCTTAATGGCTCAACACAATTCCCGCTAGATGCATAAACTGCAGTCCCTATTAACAGCACTATGAATAATAATCAGTTTACTTTCTGACTTGTATCTAAATATACTTTCTATATGATTTCATCTTTTATTCAGTTGTTTAAAAGCAGAACATCTAATTACAGTTCCTATTAGTCAACATTAATTTTTTTTCCTTTCTGCCATGAAGCATGTGTGATGGCTGATGTTCTAAAAACAGAATTCTTTAGCATATGGAACAAATTGTGTTATTATTAATGCATTCCCAGATGACTCTGCATTTCAATTCCCTTAATTATTTAGTCATTGCTGATTACGTCTTTTTACAATTCATTATCCCATTTCTTGCAATGCAGGCATTTTATTCATTAAGTGTCAAAGTGAAGGGCTTGACCTCCACAAAAAATGATAATCAAGAAATACTGACATATTCTCAAAGTCTATGCTTCCCTTTTTGAGCATTTTCATGCTATGTGACAACACACTCTAAACAGCAAGTTTTTCAAGGACATCATTAGGTACCAATGGCAGTGGTGCAGGCAGAGGTTGGAGGGGCATAGAGAAGGGAGGTTGTGGAGTCACTCACAGGAGACATCTCCAATGATGACATGGCACCAGTTCCAACTACACCTCAGTCACACGGCCAGGTTCTCATTTTAAACACAAATACCATTTGTGTAGTAGACTGTGATACCAGTTTTATGCAAAAGCTAGATGATGTTTCAAAAATAGCTCTTTAAGTAGTACTGGGAAGCCCAGGATAAAAAACATTTACTAAATTAAAAGAGAGCTGGCCCTTCATAAGGATTCCTCTTGTCCTTAGGACGATTCCACTGAAGTTAGAAAACTGGATTCTGTCCTGGACTATGTAGCAAGGCCTGGCTACTATGATTTTCATGCAGATGTTGGCTCGGTATTTTAGCGAGGTCTGTGTCCCATGTCTGAGATCAAATTTATTGTAAGAATTAAGAAGTCAAAGAGAATATATATGAAAGGATCAAGAAGGCTGAGAATGTGAGCAAATGAAAGGAGAACAATCACATTATTTCTACCTGGCGAGGGCCTTGTCTCTACTCAAGACATCAGCTTTGGATAGAGGAAATCTTGGGAACAATCTCCCCAGGCTTCCTCAACATCTCTGCTTTATTCGCAACCTAGATGGTAGATACTATAGTAACACAGACTGCAGTCACATGGAACACAGGGGTACACCTGGAATGATACTTGCTTGCCTGGTTTCTGATGAGAAGTCTACTGTAATTCTTATCCTGGTTCCACTATAGGTAATGCATCTCTTTCTCTGTCTTTGATTTTCAGCAGTTTAAATATAATATACCTCGATGTGTGTGTGTGTGTGTGGTGTGTGTGTGTGTGTGTATGTGTGTATGTGTTAGTACTTATCTTGCTAGATATTCTCTGAGCTTGAGCTTCTGAGATACGTGGTTTGCTGTCTGTCACTAATTTTGGTAAACTGTCAGGCATTATTTCTTCTGCCCTGCTCTCTCTCCTTCTTGTATCCCAATGACCTGAACCATCATTCCAAAGGTCTTGGATGCTCTGTTCTTTTTTTTTCTTTTTCTTTTTCTTGCCTGTTTAAAAATTCTTTGCATTTCAGTTTGAGTACTTCTATTGACTTACCTTCATGCTCACAGATTCCTTCTTCAACTGCGTCTGGTCTATTGATGAGCACGTTAAAGGCATTCGTCATCGTTCTGTGTCTCCCATTTCTTGGTTTTTCATTCAGCTGTCTAAAATAGTTTCCACCCCTCTGGTGAAATCACCTATATGACCTTGCATGCTTCCACCTTTTCCATAAGACCCATTAGCATACTGATTGTAGCCATTTAAATTCTCTGTCTGAAAGTTCTAATATTTGTGTCATATCTGATTCTTGTTCTGATGATTGTTTTGCCCCTTCAGGCTGTTTTTTCTTGCTTTTTTGGTATGTCTCATAATTTTTTGCTGAAAGCCAAACATGTTGTCTTAGGACAGTGGATTCTGCATATGTTCTGTGCTTGAAGATGAGCATGCCTTCCTTCTGTGAGGTCCTTCGTGTGGAGGTTTGTGTTAATCCAGTCAGGAGTTGGGCTGGTGTCAAATCTGCTCTCCACTTGGCTGTGAATCTCCCCATGTGGCCATGGGTCTCCCTTTGCAGAGCTCCTGCAGCTGTGTTCTGCAGTTGTATTTTTGCTCAATGCTCTTTAGGGTGGTGGTTGGAGAGTCGGGGAGGGAAGATGGTATCTGATGTTCAAATTAAGCCTCAGTCTTAGGCAGGCACTGTGAACATGAGATTGATGATGCATCCTTCACAAGTGTCCCTGCCCTTCATCCAGATGTAAGGTAATGTTAGGTAGCATGTATTTCTACCCCAGGGGTAGAGCTTTTTGTTTTCTTCTGTTCTTTTCCCCCAGGTACAGTGGGTTTCCACCAGGGACCTCAGATGGCATTTTGTTTGCTCTATCCACTGCAGATTAAGGCTTTTATTTCTCAGGAATGACAGGGAAGAAGAGTCTCAGTTTTAGTGGTGGTTGCCATCTGCAGGGGGATCCGCCAGTGCCCTCAGGCAGTAGTGTGTGCCCTTCTTCCTGCAAATTAAAGCTCTATTGAGTAGGAGAGATAGAGGAAATGGGCTGCTATGCCCCTGCCCTAGCCAAGACTCCAGGAGAGTCTTCTCAGGATTCTCCCAGGTCTTCCCTTTGGGTGCCTGGTGGAGGTAAAACCCGCAAGAGAGTGCAAACCTCCCTGGACTTGTGGCTCGCTCCTGTGTGCCCACATTTGGTCTTAACAATTTGTTAAAATTTCTAGCTGAATCTTCCTCCTGGCAAATGCAGCCTTGAGTGGTGTCCCATGTAAGCAGATGCTCAGGTTCTGTTTCTCTCTGACGGTGCCTCTCTCTCCACACTGCAGTTTAGTTGTTTGCTCAGCAACTTCAGCTCTCTCCCAGGTTTAACAAAAGTAGTTAATTTTCTGTTTCTATGGATTTTTTTCCTGCTGTAAGAGTGGGATCAGTGCTTCCTCCAGCTCTCCACCTTCTGTAGCTCTGAGCTGAAATGTCGCTGTTTTTAACAGCACTTCACCAAGCTGTGTGCAATCCTTAATCTCCTCTGAGCTACACACTAGCCTGGGCCAAGCACATGCTAATAAGGCTGCTACAGGCAGAGAAGAAAATCAGTTAGAGAACTTAAACTATTTGCTATTCTGAATATGCATGTCCAATTCTTCATTTTCAAGTAATCACAAGTGTCATTAAAACTCCTAATTCACTCAAAAGTGACTTCCCATCAGGTAAAAACAAGTTTGTAATTTTAGACGCCTTTGAGTTCTCATGAAGACATGAATTTTTTATATGCAAAATCCAAGCTCTCACTTTCTTCTAGATCCCAGAAATCACTGGCTTTTTAACAGTATAACTCAAGGCACCGAATACAATTGAACAAGTCATATGTCCAATACTTGAAAGTATATAAAATATACACTGAATTAGTTTTTTCATGAAGTTAGATTTTAAATAAATCATCCAAGTCCTATTAAGACTATTAGCTGGGTGCTACAAAATCATACAGAAATCTAGGGAATTTCATTCTAATTGACATTAAATCTGTACATCAGTGAAAAATACAATATTGAAAAGAAACAGGCAATAATTCATAGATGGTACAGGAATGTCGACCACTTTCCCTTCCTGTGTCTTCATTTAAAGGGTGTGAATGCTGGGGATTTTCTGAACCTTCCTCTTTGAAAACTTGCACTATTTTAATTCATTGTCTTTTCAAGTCCAAGTACATTTCTGAGTTTTACATTGCTCTCCCTTATTGTTGGTAAGTCTTTATGTAGAAATGACATATTTAAGCAGGAGGGTAAATGTCATTTGCCAATCAGTGATACAGCTGGCCCAAGCAATTTACTTAGTTAATATCCATGGGAAAATACAGCTATAAGTTAGAAGTTATGCATGATTTTTAATCCTTTTGCTAGCTCTCAAAAGGAAGCTTTACATACATAGTAGACTAGAACATATACTATAAAAATTACTTTGCCTGGTTAATCTGATTCACTATTAGGTATACTTGTAAAAGCAACTTACAGGCATAAGTTGACATAAATAAACTTAGTTTAACAATCAACTAAGAAGGCAAAGAAATTTAAATAAGCACTTTAAGGATACTTATAGATTAAAAAAAAAGCTATCAACCACTTATCAAATAAACGTTCCACCAGGGGGTGTAGTCTGCATTTATTCCTTTTGTAGCCACATTACTTAGCGTATGCACCTGAATAGCTGCACAAAAAATGATATTTTTGTAGAGTGACTTGTAATGTCCCACTGGCTTAATTTTTATTCCCAGGAAGGTTTGTCTTTATATTTGTTTGTCAGTCAAATCCAAAGTGATTTCTAACACTTTTGTTTTTCAAATTAATGCCAAGTTGTATGGAAACTTTAAACAAATATCTGGATTCTTTAGGGAAGTTTGCTATTAATGCTAGGTTAGTCCTCTCCTATAGCCAAGAATCCCTTAGCAAGGTAATTGTTTCTCAGTAATAAAAACAATCTTATAAATATTCTACAACTGGATTTTATAGATTGAGATTTCCTTAAAAGAACCTCTTTTATTTATTCATCTCTAATAAATTTGAAAATATTACATTATTCTAACCACAAGAATAATAGCAGCTAATAGTCATCAGTTCCAAAATAAAATGTTTATTTCAATCACAGATTTACAAAATTGGTTTACCTCCAGAACCACATTTGATGAATGAAAACATTTTGTTAGATGTGTTGATTCACTAAGACATGTGTACTCACAAATTTATGCGGCAATAAATGTTACAGACATATGAAATTATGAATGAAAACAACAGCTTTTTTTTCTTGCAGAATATGCACTGTATTGAAATCTATATTGGTTCAATGTCCCCCAGCCAGTAAGTGGCAGAACTGTTGCTGAATGCACATGTGCCTGATGCTAAGGCTCAAGCTCTGCAGAAAACTCACGCCCTTGCAGTTGAGGGAGCAGGAGCTAATTCTCCATCTTTACCCACTCCCCTCTAGGGGAAGAGGACTGCTTTGACCCTTGTTGCCCTTACTGGAGGTAATATAGGCAGGATGTTTCCACAGAGGGCATCAGTCATCATGGAGTACGGCATAACACAGGCAGATGCAAAAAGAATCCAACATTTCAAGATGCATGACTCAGTAACTAGATCACACATGACTACGCACTGGAGAGCAACTTATAAGGAACTATCAGAGGTATTTCTATGCAGACTAGGTGCCCCTAGTATCACATGGCATGAATCGAAAACCTCAGTGTAACTCCTTACAAACAACTTGTGGCTTCTTACCGTCGAAGCAACAAATGCATCCACCATGCATCTCTTTGTTACCTCAAGGTTGAGAGAAAGAGGTGGTAACAAACACAAGAGTCTTGGTGTATCCTCACAGCAAGAATTAACTTAGTCTTAACGTTCTGCAGATACTCAGATTTTTTAATTATTCTATGGTGTTTAAGAAGGTGGGCTGGAGTCTGGGAGACCCAAGTTTAAATCCTGTCTCTTACTTGCTGTGTATGTTAACCTCTCCACATCACAGTTTCCTCCTCTGTAAGACAGGGATGACATCACATAGGATTATTGTGAAGATTAAAAGACATAATAGATGTTATGAGTGCAGTAAGCCCTCAACACGTGTTCAGCAACACTTGTGTTACTATTGTTTCTGCTGCTTTAAGCATGGCATTTGCTGTAGTCCAACAATCCTGTTCCTATCCCTGCACCTCAAAGAAAGGGATGTTTTCACGCAATATTGATTTGATTGGCTCTTTATCATTTTTTGTGATAAAAGGTTGTTTTCCCTGGTGCTGCTAAGCCATTGGTGGTGAGGTGGGCTGGGGTACAGGCATGAATTTTAAAAAAGCTCAAACCAAAATTGTTATTGGTCCAATTTCCTAAACTTTTCTTTAACTCACCAAATATTTTGCTCACTGCCTTTTCATTTCACTTTCCTCTGCTCTCATGTGCTTTGCTTTTGATGTGGCACACACTTTGAAAATACATTATTAAGCAGATGAGCCCGTCACCCCTGGAGCTGGCACTCTGTCCCTGATTATTCCTAACAAATCTCCCTTTGTGTTCTTTTGTGTTGAAGTGATTAATCATTTCAACTATCCAAGGGCTGCTGACAATCTTTCTAGATGACTCCGGCTACCATGACACCCCCCATCTACACTGTTTTAAACATGCTAGGAATCTGCTCTTGCGTCTTTATGCACATCACAGTGGGCTCCCATTTCACACAACAATAACCAGCAGGCCTCCAAAAGACCTCAGGTTTTATTTCTTGTCTTTTTCCAGAGTTTGGATTTGGGTGTGTGTGTGGAGGGGGCAGTTATAGACTTCAATGAGCAAATAAGGAAATTGTAAGTTAAAAAGTCACAATCATAAGTTAAAACGCTTATTTTGCAGACCAGATGGGAGGTTTTTATCTCACTGTCTGGACAGAACCCGTTGTAACTCATTTTTCTGTGCAATATCATCTTCTTCATTGCACTGTGGCTGGGTTTTCCCTCCCGCTTTTCCTCGTTCCGTCTGGTTATCTGCAACAGAGTTTTCAACCAGCAGCGTATTGAAGCCCAGTCTTTGGCTCACCGGGCTCTTAATCTGTAATTTGGTTTCCAGAGAGGCATGCTGGGTAGGTTCTGGGGGATTGGTCCTTTCCTTATAAAGTCTTACTAACATTTTTAGCTAACTTTAAAGGTTCTATTTTAAAAAGCCTATCCTTTCCCCCACCTCACAGGTATACACTCTTAAACAGAATTCAAAAACATGTTTAAAGAACTGGCCAAAAATACCCTGTTAGGTTACAAGTTATTGCCAGAGCAGAGAAAGCTAAAATGATTCATAAAGTAAATAAGCAGATACAAGTATTCCAATAATGTTAAGTTAATTAGTATAGAATTTCAGGGTGATTTTTTAAAAAAATGTACTTCGTGTGCAGAAACAAATCTATATTTGATACTATTAAAAAGATGTTACAAGTAGCTGAGGAACAGAGCTTTAAATTAATTAATAATAAATCGATAATTAGCATGCTGATCTTAAGATTTTTAATCAGGTTTCAGAAACCTAATCAATGTTCACAGAAAGACACTTTTAAAAAACGGAGAGAAGATAAAATTCTTAATATATTCAATTCCACAAAACCACAGACTTCTAATTGAGAGTTACAATAAAAAAAATAAGGCACTAAAATGAAATCTTTGTAATGAAAAAGTTGTAATAATAAACAATGTACTGACCATAGGGGTACAATTTTTATAACTTTCTAGGAAATCCAGGGGAGAAAGAAAGATACATATTTGTATAAATAGGTGCACCTTTCTAATGTGTGTGAGAGAGCTATAATAAATAAAATAAATCAGCTAGTGTTAACATATGACAATTGTTTTCAGACCTAATATGTGGAGCCACAGGAAGAGGTCAGCAATTTTGATTTGTCATCAGAAACTAAACATGTTTAGGAAACCAGAATGGTCTCCAGAAAGTGGAGGTGCTGACCACAGACCTTTTCTAGAAGTTCAGAGGCACAAGTGGGCTCAGAAATGGAACCATGGAAAAATGCCTCATGTTCAAGAAATAGTTCATTTGGGAGGCTATAGAACTCTGACACTGGGTTACCTATTCCAAAATCACAGACTATGTGAATAGCTTTCAAAATCTTAACAAAACAGCATGCAAATAAATATGGGAGCATGTTCTAAAAGTTTAGGAAAATGCCTGAGTGCCTCAATGTTTACATTTCATTGAATCCAATGAGCATAAAAGACAAAGAAATTACATACCTATAAATGGAATTTATCAGAACTTATACAACAACACATAAATGCAATAGCAAAGGAAAAATTAGGTTCTAAGTTTTTTTAGTTATAATGAGCTAAATAATTATAAGATAATAAGAACTAGAGGTAATTATGTCTCATTTAAAATATATGATTATTATCTAGAGAGATGTTCTAATTTTTCAGGGCCTATATCTCTTCCGTCCTCAAATTATCATTTTCTCTCTTAGAAATCATTTTCCTAAGATCTGTGTGTATACAATAGTAATTTGCAGCAAATCAGTGTAATTTCACAACCCTCCATTTGAAAAAATAACAGACAACACTGTGTGTGGTTTTCACAATCATAAATACAATTTAAAAAAATGTATGCCTTGAGTTGATCACTTTGGATAGATGTGTTTTAATTGTTCCAAGAATTGCTCTACACAGAGCATATTAGCAGTGGAAATAGCTTTAACTTCCAGGCCTTTGAGCAGCAACATGGTAATTAACCAAATTATCCCTGCAAATGCATTATCTTGATTTCTTCAACTTGTAAAAATTCATTATCTATCAAAATGAAAAACTGGGTCTCATGAAAGATAATCAAGATACAAGTGGCAGACACAAAAGATCTGTGCTTTCCTGACGTGTACACCAGCAGTAGCTGCTGGACTCCTTTCCATTTCTGACTCTTGGGAGGTAGCAGGTGAATTTTCATCTCTCTTTCATTTGTGTTAATTGTACAAGGTTCTAATACTTCCAGGTAACACAGCAGTCTTGGCAGTCCTCGGAGATCTGATATGTTAAGGGGACAGCACTGCAAACATTTTTGTTGCAGGACCAGAAGGACAATAGGGCAAAGAACAAGAGCAGACAATGAGCAAAAGGTATTCGGTACTGATTAAACATCCCTCCTGCTGGGCCAACCACTGCACTAGCCCCTGGAGGTAGACGGTAACAGCCCGATGGGAGATAGGAAAGACCATCACGTAATAAGTGTGTAATAAGAATAAAGGGTACCTGGGGAACACTGAATAGGAACATCTAACTCAGACTCTGGGAATCAGGAAGGCTTCCTGGAGGGAGTGCCATCTCAAGTGAGGCTTGAAAGAAAGGCAGAGTCGATCAACCGAATGCATGGTTGGGGTAGACAGAGCACGTCCGGGGGCAGGAGCTAAGCTCAGAGGTGGTGGTGGTGGGGGTGGGCAGTGCAATGCCCTTGAAGAAGAGGAGGATAGAGTCTGAGGTGTGGAGTGGTGAGACGAGGCTGGAATGACAGGTGGGGCTCTGCAGATCATGCCCAGGAGTAGGACTCTATCCTGAGCCCAGGGGGTACCATAAAAATGTTTCAGCAAACATATACTTCTGGAAAGCTGATTCTACCTGCATTGTGGAGAGCTGACTGGAGGCAGACAGGAGGTAGGAGGCCACCAGCAGGTCTCTGGAATAATCCTGGCAGCAAGGGATCATATGCTGAACAACGGGGTGGCCTGGAGATGGGGAGAAGTGGACGCATTTGCAGGAGATCAGGCTGACGATGGGCTCGGTGAGGAATTGCATGTGCTGAGTGTGAGGGAGAGGAAGCATCCAGTGGTGTGGGCAGTTGGCACTAGGTCATGTTAAGGTAGAGGTGCCCATGACACATCTAAGCGGAGCAACTGGGAGACAGGTTGGTAGGTGAGCGTGCAACTCAGAAAACAGAGCTGGGTTCAAGACATACACGAGACCCAACAGCACACGGATGTTACCAGAAGCTGAGGAAACTGTGTAGCATGTGAACAAAGAAGAGGCTAGGACAGAGTCCTGGGGAACACTAACATCTAGGGACAGTTATAGGAAGACAAGTCCACAATGGAGACCATGAAGAAGTGACCACAAAGCTGGGAATAAACCTAGGAGGATGTGGTGGGAGAGATGCCAAGGGCAGGAGCATTTTCATGTGGATCCCATGGTTGGCAGCATCAGACACTCACCAGAGATCAAATGGGGAATTGTCTCTGCACTTCATGATGAGCCAGCCTGGGGTGGTGACCTCAGTAAAGGCCAATGAAGGCAAGGGCGTGGTGAGGGAGAACAGACAGCAGCAGGTGAAGGGAAAAGGAGCTGAAGATGCAGAGACTTTGGCTAGGCGAGTCTATCTAGGAAGGAGGAAAGAGCTGCAGGGAAATGCAGCATTAAAGCAACATTTTTTTTTTTTTTTTGGTAAGATGGAAATAATTTGTACATGTTTACTCAGAGGACAGGCAGCTAGTCTACAGATAGAGGTAAGAAGGAGCTTGCTAGCTCCTGAGCTGCCTGCCGTAGTGGATGGAGCACCAAACCCCAGGTGGACAGATTAGCCCAAAGTAGCAGGAGGGAAGAAGGGCTGGATGAGATGCAGGTAGGTGTCTAGATTTTCCAGCAAACTGGAAGGTGGGAGCTCTAGGAGGGCAGAGTCTGTGCTATTGTGCTCACCACTGTAACCCCAGTGCCAGGAACAGAGCCTGGCACACTGACTGCTGAAGCCAGCTGGCCTGGGTGCCCGCTGGACAGCCCCCGCCTCCTCAGGGACAGGGAAGCTGAAGTGCTGTAGAGGGGGAGGAGAAGGTGCTGGTGTCACAGGTGCACAGGAAGTGGGCACAGGCATTCCCAACGGAGGCCGTACGCAATTGGTTCTTGGGACTGAAACAGTCTTGCTCTGTGTGCAAGGCACAGACACATATACCATACAGAAACACATAGAGTGGTTGTATAGATGCTAGAATTTTATGGGGAAGTGATTAAGAAAATAGTGTCTGAAAAGGTTCCTTAGGGGGTTGATGATGAAAAAAAAGGTTGAGAAACACTGACTAGGCAAAGGAAGGAAGACCGCAGGACATCCTAGGTCAGGACGCCAGTGAGCATCATGTTGGTAGTAGGCATTAGTGGGGAACACATCACTCTGCAAGGGACAGAATGCAGCCTGGCTCCGTGATCCTGCTGCGGAGGTGGGAGTCAGCATAAACCAGAGGTCCCAGGGGCCCGTGACCGAGTCCCTCAGGGCTGGCTGCTAGAGGGGAAGCATCGCTGCTCCACCCCTAAGTCCTGGAGTGATGCAGGAGTGGTGCAGACTCAGGGGGGACAGGGACCAAGCATGGATGTGTGTCTAGCTAGCAGAGAAGTCAACAGAGGGACCTGCCCCAATGGAGGGCAATACCTCCATACTGCTGTGCCAGCTACAAGCTGAAATGGGCAAGGTTTCTGGTGATAAAGATGGCAATGATGGGACTGAAAGGTCTTTGGTGACTCATACTCAAGGGCCTGTCTGCAGGGACCAACTGCCCAACAGAATTTCTAGGTCAGAGTGAGAACTGAAAAATGTCAGGTAGAGGTGAAGAAGGTCACAGGATCCTTCATGCTAGGAATTTTTTGACACAAAAGTTACACACACACACACACACACACACACACACACACACACACACACTCTCTCTCTCTCTCTCTCTCTCTCTCCCCCCCACCCCCCAAAATACTTCTGCAAACAAGTACAATGTTATTTGCCTTCATATTTTAAGTATTAATATCACTTTGCCAGACATTTTAATATCTATATACTTATTACTTAGCATTCTAAAATTATTTTAAGCGCCTTAAAATATAACTCCATACATAACTCTCAGTTCTGATCTTCAGCAAGTTGTTCTAAGTCTGAGGAATATACATGGCTATGTTAAGTATACAAACAGAAAAGAAAAATTAAAATTACACTGGATCTCTTAAATAAAGTTAGCAAAGGACCTAAACCAAGTTGGTTGACTTGTACTGAACACGAGCATTTCACTGTTGGAGAACACCCAAGTGAACCCCAGATTACAAATAAACTACACTTTTGGGGAAGTTACACATTTGAAAGTATTATTGGATAATATAATTTTACATGTATTAATAATTTCAACTCTTTACAGTAAGAAAAACGACCCTGCAATGGTATATCATCTGTGAATAAAGATTGTATGCTTTTTGTTCTACATGACTCATGATTCTTTATTTTTCTGAAAATGCTCACTCAAATATAAAGAAGAAAAAACTATAAAGATGCTATGAAACTGAATGGAGTATGTGAGTGACAACGTGTCATCCAGGGGACCACCCACACACACGGGGCCAGTCAGCCTACTGTCTCCTGGCTTCAGTCCCACCTCTCCACCCCTGGCTTCGTGTTGCTGGGGCTGGACTCTGCCAGCCACCTTCCGAGGAAGTGCTGGTGGCGGGAGGAGCACGTCCTCCTTGTTTTCTCTCCACGTTCTTCCTCTAGCTCCCTCACCCAACTGCCGAGGCCCGCCTGTGTGTAGCAGGTGTTCTGAAGCTGTTGAGTACATCTACTTTTTTTTTTTTTTTTCCCCCAGATATTTTCAATCTGTCATTTCTTAGTTCTGCTGATGTACCTTGCAAGGCTAGAAAAAATGTACAAAAATTAAGTAATTTTACTCTTGGCTCTCTAATGGAGTGCTGCAGTTCTCCAAGTATCTTGCAAGAAACTGTAAAACCTTCACAGTAAAATAGTGACAAACCCCCGTGAGAAGATATTGACTGAGGTATCAGAACCTGCCCTTTACTGAGAGGGCAGAAAATCTAATCACGCAGACTGAGATGCGTGGGCTGCTAACGTTCGCTTGGTCGTTTCCCTGTATGTTCTGCAAATGCCTGTCTGGTTTCTGATGGTGTACGGCAGGATGAGGCAGGTAAGCACGGGAAGGCAAAGCCATTCACTCCCAAGAGGAGCTTCGGGGCTCCAGGGATCCTCTCACCATCACCTCAAAGCCTCCAGGCTCAGAACAGATTCTGAATTAGAGTGATCTCTCACCCCCCGCCCTGTTAGAGACTGAACACCGCCAGTCATCACAGTCTATAGAGTGTAGCCAAATGACCCTGCAACGTAGAAGCAGGCAGCTGGATGCACCTCACAGGCACCAGGGCAGCCTGGCAGGTAGAGGTGGAGCCATTTAGTCCGGGCTTTTGGCTTCTATTTTGGCATCTATTAAAAATACATCCACAGATCAAAGATTTATAAAAGTTGGTATTTCTGTCCCCAATCATTCAGATGGCCAAATGCAAAAAGAAAACACAAAACAAAACACCACCAAGTGAACTAATTTATCCTAGTCCAGTCTTATTGTAGGTTTTGTTTTGGGAATTTCTCTAGGCCTGCGTCAGGTTTACTTTTTATTGTATTTTACTACAAGTAATGGGATATATTAATGCAGCTCCTTTATAGATATACCTGGATTGATTTTGCCATTGGTGGGCTTCCTTTTGTCAGTAATAAAAACTTTACTGTTGGAAACAAATGAAATAATTTATAAAGGAAACAGAATGAACTAGAAAAAAGCCTGTCTGGTCTGAAGCAGAAGAAATTTGACCTAGGTCCAGCTCAGCAAATGACCTGAAGAGGTCACTTAAAACAAGTCATCTCTTGGTTCTCTATTTTGGAGCAGGTGTAGAGTGGCTGGTATGTTTTCATTAGGGTTAAGGAGCATGTAGACATCTGAGAACACAGCTGCTCTGTCCCACCAGCCAGCTTCTGAACCTGTGCCGGGCACCATGATATGCTTTTCAGATGCTGGTGCTCTCAACTCACAGCTCTCCCAGTACTATGACTAGAAATCATCCTATCCAGGAGGCTCCTTAGTTTTTGGAAAAATAGGGAAAAAAAGAAGTTCCCTTTATATCCTGAAGTTTGTCCCATTATAGTGTCAGGAAACTTTTTGGGTCTCTAGAATTTAAACTAAGTACCACGTACCGCCTTCATATAAAAAGAAATGCACTTCTGTGTAAATATTCACTATGAATATTTCACAGCACATTGGGATTAAATTAGTGACTAAAGATGAGAGCCAAGAAGGTAATCCACTCAGATGCTGCAATGAAATTGTCTCTAAATTCATTCCTTAACTCCAAACCAGAACCTCAAAAAACGGTCTCTTATTACAAGGTGCTCTATGTTATGAGAAGTGCCCTCAACAAATGCATCTACAGATGTCTTGCATAAAACTTGTGCATCTTAGAGTCTAGCCCCGAACTGCCTCTTCCCCATTAAGTTGTAAATGGATTTTATTTGCTGAACAAATGTTAATGCCATTCTACGCTGTTAATGGATAATGCTACAAAAAGCACCCAAGTGTTACAGCATGGGAGTCTTTAAGGATAAAATACAGTGTAACTTAGAAAACTGCTTGTTACAAACATATGTCAGCCATGAGGACTCCTTGTCCTTACTGCCCAGTTTGACAGAATTATGATATCTCCCTTGGTTAAGAAAATTTTGCAATAACACACAGATTTATTAGGCCCCAGGGTTAAAATTCTCTAAGTAAGAATAAAAAATAAGTGCACTTTAGAACACAATATAATATTCAAATGACTTGAAAACAGTCATCTCAGCAAAAATAAGAGGGGAGAGGAAGATGAGTCTGATATTGTTGGCCATAAAACCTGTGCAAGTTTAAGTGCACAAATGTGTGATCTGGCACTTTCAGATCATAAATGAGGAAATGGGAAACCTCCTTTCTCAGCAAAATGCCTGTGAGTGAGTGGGTTCATTAGTGAACCCAGGGGACTTCTTCACATAGTAAGACAACACAGAGGTTGAGAGAGAGGGTGCTGGTGCCAGAGGTCCTCATTAAAATCTCAGCTCTACCACTTACCAGCTATGTGACCTGGGCAAGTTGTAATGAACTTATCCTTACCTTGGCTTCTTCATCTGCAAAATGGGGGTGTCAACAGTGCCCACCTTATGGGGCAGCTGCGATGGGTAAATGAATTAACAAATGCAAGGAGCCTAGAATAGTGCTTCATACACAATGAGTGTTCAGTAAATGTTAGCTCTTCATCGCTTGGAAGTTGTCATTGATACAGATATATGGCAATTGAAAAGGCAGCTGAATGGGAACTATGGCCTTTCCTCATGAGAGGTCTCCAAACTCCAAACTGACTCCATTTCCTCAGTTTTCTCTAGTCTAGGTTCTGCCCCCTCTGCTCCACAAACACAGTACTCAAGAAGCTTATCAGCAGCCCTTCTGTTGTCCAACCCATTGGGTGGCTTGAGACTCTCATCTTTCTTGTGTCCTCTGAACACTGTTGTGCTTAAAGCTCTCTTTCCTTGGATTCTATTACTTTTCACTGTCATAATTTTCCCTCAGCTTCTCTGGTCACTCCCTCTCACTTCTATCTGCCAGTGGTTCTTCCTTTCCTTGGCCTTTAAATGTCTCTATTTAGGCTCTCATTGTTTCTTGGTCCCTAGTTTCTCTCCAAAACTTTTTACCCATTTCTATGGTTGTATTACTAATGACAGGCTAATGAATCCAAAAAGTTGGCCTGCAGCTCAGACCTCTGCTTGGAGCTCCGGACTCATGTGTGTTCATCGATGTTCTCCATGTCTACTTAAATGTCTCAAAGGTACTTCAAACTCAGCATGTCTAACGACTTTATGATTTCCTCCCTAACCCCAAACCAGGATCTCTCCGAATGTTCCCATGTCCGTGAGTG
Source organism: Cynocephalus volans (assembly GCF_027409185.1). Taxonomy (NCBI): domain Eukaryota; kingdom Metazoa; phylum Chordata; class Mammalia; order Dermoptera; family Cynocephalidae; genus Cynocephalus; species Cynocephalus volans. The sequence continues at coordinate 94,807,388 of NC_084473.1, read as the reverse complement.
CACCACCAAGCGCCTTCATCCGGACTCCTGCCTCCCGTCCGTCTTGCTTCCTCTCCCCCTCAATCCACTTTCCACAGCAGCCAGAGTAGTGCATCTCGATTGCCAACAGGATCACACCACTCTGCTCAAATGCTTCACTGGCTCCCATCGCACAGGATCTGAACATGGCTAAGAAGGCATCGGGCTCCTCTGACCCTCCTGCCTAGCTTTATCCACCTGCTCTCTATCCACCATGGCCTTCCCGGTCCTTTCCAGGCCTCGCACAAGCCAAGCTCTTCCATTTCCTCTGCCTGGAACTCTCGCCATTCCCCTCCGCAGGTTGATTTCTTATTCATCCTCCAACTATCAGTTCGAATGTCACTTCCTCAGGGAAGCTGTTCTTGACCCCAAATTAGGTCATGTACCCTACTGTAAGCTCTCATAAAACCCTGAGTATTTGTCACAGTTAACATTAGACATTTATTTGTTATCTTAAAAAAATAGTATCTACTTCTTCCAGCAGACTGTCAGTTCCAAGAGGACAAGGGGGCTATGTCCGTTTGGCCTGCCATTGTTCTCCTGGTGCCTTCCACATGGAAGGGCACGAGTACCCCAAGTTTCATCACTTTAAGGCATTTTTCATGACTTTTCTCTGCCTCTACAACATGAGAGAGCCATCAGTTAAACACAATGGCTGCAAGTAACAAGTATTCCTGGTGACCTTGACCACTTCGGGCTTACCTGAGCTGGTCACAGGGCAGAGAAACTGATAAGGAAAAGTGGGTTCCACAGAGACTACCCAAGGAAACCTGGCACCAAAAAGACCAATACGTTATGTCCATGATGTATAGAAAATGGAATTTGTTTGTGAGCCATCACAATGATATTCCTCATTTTCTTTTAGAGGACTCTCACTAGCTCACTCACTCACTGATTTATGTATTCATTCAACAACAAGATTGTGAATTCTAAATTCCAGACACTGGGCCCACAGTCTGGGAGGGATGCTGGCATGTGGCAGATATACAACAGATGTGAGGGGCTGTATCTGAGAAGGAGCCCTGTGCATGTGTTTGGAGGACAGCGCATGCTTGGGATGAGAGGGAAGATCACTTTGGAGAATGACTGGTGTGGGTGAGGCAGAGGACGCCAGAAAGACATTCCAGGCAAAACTAACAACACTGACACGATCCTCTAGGAGCTCCCCTAATACCAACTACTGCTACTAACACCTTAGGCTGACAGGTGGGAAGAAAGATAAAGGCTCAACTGGATCCTTCTGGCATCACCAGCAAGTCTATATACCTCCCATCCTGGCCTCCTCTTCAAGGGTTCTAGGAAGAGTGGATTGTAGAGGGCTCAGCTGTCTTTGAACACAGTCACAATCCCACTGCCCACTGGCATGCGCGTTAGAAACCTCAGCCTTGCACATGCACACAAGTCAATTACCCGGTGGGTCTGTGTTTTCCCTTTGTTCCATGCCTGATTTCAAGAGGGTCACGGCAGGGCCAGCGCCAATGCTGGGAGATATTAGTGGTCAATATCGTGGCAAGGTAGGAATGGGGTGAGGGGTATGAGGTTCTCATCTGCAATCTTCAGAAAAAAATAATAAGCTTTAAACTCTTGACTGTGGCATTCAGTTTTATTTTAATTGGATTTTACTTTACCTAAGCTATATCCTTTTGGTGTGAGAATAACTCAAGTCCTTACTCAGACTTTAAGAATGAAAAGGGAGAGGTCAAATGACAGATTTCTTCCATATCTTCAGAAAGGCTAAGGGAGGATAAGGGGGGTAGAATTTTTCTAGTTACACAAACTAAGGAGAGGAATAGTGTGCTCTGGTATTATCATTTGGCAGATATAAACACCATGACCAATCAAAGGAAGATGGCTTAAAAATGGAATACTTGGACCCCAAACACGAAAGTGTGTGGAAAGAGAAAAATAGAAAAAACTATATCAGCATCTTACACTACCTGTTGTTTAATCTGAAACAAAGCCCCAGAATAGAGGTAATATAGATATAAAGTACAGAATGTATTTTATTTAACATATACTTAAATACCAGAAATGAAGCTGTCTGCTTTGATAATTGTTTTTTATGTAAATCCTTGCCAGAAAAAAATCATTATGAATTCAACAAACCAAACTTTAGTTAATTGTTCTGATTAACTTGAGAATTAAAATCTTTATTTATAAGATAATGCTTTATAGAAAGAAAAAACCCTGCTTTAGGAAACAGTTAATGTAACATTTTAAACCAACTAATTATATTACTGTAATTCACAAGCAATTCAAGAAAAAGTGTGTAGGATATCCAAAAGTTAGGAACGTATTAAAATAAGGTTGCCTTTTTCCCTGTTTACAGCGAATTGCCATACCGTTTGGCCTAATGTGTCTCGGTGTTTTGCCCAATGTAATATCCGCTTTCTGAGAACTATAAATTATTAGGTTACTGCCCTGAAAAAATATGAGCAAAGAAAAAATATAGGTTGACAACAACATCCTGATTATAAGTTTGAATATGCAGGAAAACACTAAGACAGCAGGACAGCCCAACCCAAGTTGATCTGGGTGTGAAACTGGTTCATGGAGGGAGTCCACACTGGAGACGACGGTACCGAAAAGGACAGGCATGCAGACAGTAACACGAAAATAATGACATGTAAAACAATATACAAATACATTTTCAGACTCTGAGCACTACCTCTTTGTCAAGTGCTTCTGATTCTAATTAAGATTAAGAGAAAAATGACAGTGCAACCCTGCCTGACTCAAAAAGTACACACCACTCAATGATGCTTTTTCTATGCTACGGTGATAAATGGGGGCATCCACACACAAGCACAAGCGTGGTTTCCATCTACATTCTGCTGTTGTCCAGTTCACTTTAACACAGTGTCACCTCAGCCTGTGAAAGGCACCCAGATGGCGTGTGGCTCTCACATCTCTAAAAGAAGCACCGTTTCATGAAGTGTCATTTAGGCAACTTGCACGATTACCCCTGGAAAAGGTAAACGTCAGACAGCAAACAAACGGTGGGCTCCCTTTGATAATGCAGTCCCACGTTTCCTTTCTATTCAGAATCTATGCCCAACAAGTTGATAAGATTTTTAAAAGAATATCCTTACCCGAATTATTTCTTCAACACAGCTGTTGCTTTCTGCAGATCTGCTCTCCTGAAAAAGAAAGAAAAAAATTAATCCTGATGGTATAGATTTATGGTCACAAAGAGAAGATAACATGCAAGCTTCCAAATTAGTGGAAAAACACTTGATAGCGCTTAGACTTAATAGGGCCTAGACTGGAACCTACCGACACGCTCCTTCCCTAGATGGCTGCCCCATTCTGGCTACTGCTTCTGCCCCTTCCCTGGCCTGGAATGCCACACATGCCTGCACCAGAACTTCAGCTCTGGGCCCTCCAACCTCACCAACTCTGAGTGGGGCAGGCTCCTAGGTGTACAGAACATGACCTGCAGGTATAAAATCTGTTCAACTTGGGATCCATGAAAGTATGGAAACCATGGCCTCTGCTGTAAAAGTGGGTCCAGTTTACCCAGTAAATATGTGCTATGGGCCTGACAAGTACAGTGGTTGCTATAGCTTAAGTAGAATCTGGTAGTTCCACAGTCCTCAGAGCCTAGATTTACTGGTTTGATGGGCTGGAAATTGAAAGACCAAAAGGAGAAGCATGCTCTGGATGTTGGCGTGGCATGCTGGGTGTCACACTCCAGAGCCACTTGTTCCGTAACCCACGCTGCCCTATGCTGTGAAGATGTTAAGGGCTCTGAGAAATGGTGGCCTCAGGTCACAGCTGACTCTGGAGAGCACATTAAGATCGAGAGACTTTGTCTGGTTACGGCTGGTTACACAGCCCAGAGTGTAGGACATCATTTGGTGGGGATCCAACAGCAGTGTGTGCCGGTGGAAGTGCCTCTCTGTGGTCTCAGGCGATCACTCCTTTCGGTCCCATAATTCACGGCTGTTGACCACACTCAGTGTAGCAACCTAGAGTGAGGACTGCTTCGTGTTCTGTCCTCCAAGCCCACTCTTCCTTCTTCCTCGCAGTTCTCTCTCCACCAGGAATGATACCTGCCCCATTCCCAGTTTTCCTAGTTAATTCCAAGTCACCCTACAGGTGGCAGCTCAGCCACAGCTTCGACAGAGCAGCCATTCCTGACCCTGGAGCCCTCTTCCTCAGCAGCATTCACTTCGTCTTTGTAGCCTTCCCCACCACTGTAAGTCAATACCTAATGCTGCAGTAATACCTCCTCCTCTAGAACACATACTTCATGAATTCAGGGGCTCTGTGTCTCTTCAGCATGGTGCTGCACGCAGTATGGAGCATGTGCAATAAATACCTGAGTGGTAGGTGTGTGAAGAAGTGAATGAATTTACCTCCTCCAGTTCTGAGGAACGTGGTAAAGTACAAATAACACTTACCATTTTAAAGTGTACAATTCACTGGCATTAAGTACATTAACAATGTCATGCAACCACCATAGCTATCCAGTTCTAGAACTTTTTCATCACCCCAAATGCAGACCCTATACCCACTGAGCAGTCACTCCTTATTCCTCCTTACCCACAGCCCCTGAAAACTCACCTGCTTTCTGTCTCTTAATTTTCCTGTTCTGGACATTTCACATAAATGAAATCATACAGTATGTGCTATTTCGTGTCTGACTACTTTCACTTAGCATTACGTTTTCAGTGTTCATCCATGTTGTAGCAGGTATCAGCACTTCATTCCTTTTTGCAGCTGAATATCCCATTGAATGGATAAATTCATCAGATGATGCACATTTTAGTGGTTTCCACTTTGACTACTGTGATGGTGTTTCTATGAACATTCACGGACAAGTTTTTGTTTGAACACCTGTTTTCAACTCTTGGGTATACAACCAGGAATAGAATTGCTGGGTCATATAGCAATTCTATTATTTAGGTTTTTGAGGAACTGTCACACTGTTCCCACAGTGGCTGTACTATTCCACTTTCTGACCATCAGCGTATGAGGGTTCTAATTTCTCCACCTCCCAGCCAATATTTATTTTATTTATTTTTATAATAGCTGTACTAGTGAGTGTGAAATGGTATCTCACTGTGGTTTTGATCTGCATTTTCTAATGACTAATGTTAAACATCTTTTCATGTGCTTGTTTGTCATTTGTTTATTTTATTTGGAGAAATGTCTATTCAAATTCTTTGCCCATTTCCTAATTGAGTTGTCTTTTTATTATTTTGTTATAAGAGTTCTTTACATATTTGTGACATTAGACCCTTATTAGATATATAATTTGCAAACATTTTCTCCCATTCTGTGGGCTGTATTTTTACTCTTTTGATAGTGTTCATAGACGCACAAAATTTTTAATTTTGAGGAAGTCCAATTCATCTATATTTTTTCTTCTATTGCTTGCATTTTTGGTGTCCTATCTGAGAAACAATTGCCAAATCCTAGTCATAAAGATTTACCCTAATGTTTTCTTTCAAGAGTTTTAGTCTTAGCTTTTATGTCTAGGTCTTTGATCCAACAGTTTGGAAACTTTGAGGTGAAATTTATTTCCTTATGGATTGTTTGGTAAGTTTTAGAAATAGGAATATCATCTTTTTGCTCCTTTCTACTCTCATCATTAAAAGATCAAAAACAAAATGTGTGAGGCACAGCCACTGTTACTAATAATCATGAACACAACATACATGTCTGTCCTTATAAATCAAGAAAAAGTGTTAAGTAACAGTGTTGGATCAGGAGGCCCAAATGATTTTAGTATATTCCACACCCTTTCCTAGACTCTTCCCTCCTCTTTTCCCCAAAGCTTCAGCTGGCAGCACACATCTGAAACGTTCCCGGCCCATTTCCTAAAGCAGGGAAATAAAAGAATTCAGACAGTGTTTGGGTAAACTTCCTCCTCCTTTCCACGCTGCAAACTATCCAACATTTAGTCACTGTTTCTCACTCACTGGCCTCCAACACGACGTGCGAAGACCAAAGGGAAAGTAGATGGGAGAGGAAGTGGAGAGAGAAGGTCAGAACTACTATTCCTTCTGTGACATTAGAAATAACAGATAAGGATTTGTGTCCTCAGAAATTGGAGGATGGTACAGCAATGATGAGCAGAAATGTGGGGTCAGAGTTGCAGCTGAGAAACCCCATCAGTGCCATGTCTAGGGGAGCCGTGAGAATGGGATCGCCATGGAGACCCCAGAGCTGTGGAGCTACCCATGTGCAACACCAGCCTGCAAGAGCTAAAGCATCATCTGAGACCAGGAAAGCCATAGGAGCGGAGCTGCCCAAGGATTTGGGGACCAACCCCCACACCAGCATGCAGAGGACGTTGAATATGGAGTCAAATTATAAAATTGACCAGCTTTGAGATTTGATGCTTGCCCTGCTGGGTTTTGGACTTGTTTGGGACTGGTTACACCTTTCTTTTGGCCTATTTTTACCTTTTGGAATGGGAATGTGTACCCTGTATTTGTCCCACCATTATATCTTGGAAGTAGATAACTTGTATTGATCTCACAGATGGGACTTTGAACTTTGGACTTTTGAGCGGAAACAGGTTAAGACTTTGGGGATAAAAATGAATGTATTTGCATGTGAAAAAGACATGAGTTTTGGGGGCCCAGGAGTGGAATGTGCTGGATTGAATTATGTACCCCCAAAACTCATTGAAGCTTGAATTGTGTCCCCCAAGTTATGTGTATTAGAAACTTAGTCCCCACTGTGACTGTTATGAGGGTGGGAAATCCTATTATGGTAGCTCAAAGGTGGAGCCTTGAAGAGGTGATTGGATTGTAGGACCGTGCAGTAGTGAATGGATTAAAAATGATGGTCAGGGGCGTGGTTCTGAGGGCTTTAAAAGAAGAGGAGAGTCTGTCTCTTGCTGTCTCTGCTCTCTCTGCTTCCACCATCTTGCAATGTGAGACCCCTGGGTCACTGTCACCACCACCAGATGGACTGTGAACTTCTCAGCCTCAGAAATTGTAAGCTATACATTTTGCTTTCTTTATAAATCACCCAGTTTCAGGTATTCTGTTATAGCAACACAAAATGGACTAATACAATAGTTAAGAATACTCAGGATCTCATGAAGAGTACAGGCCTATTCCTGAAATGATTAAAAATGATGATGATGCTGTTAAAATAAATAACAATCTTACAGATAAAAAAAAAAAAAAAAAAGAAATTGGAGGATGGAATTCCACCTCGTCTTTTACAAGTATATGGAAGGGATAGGTAAGGTCATAGGGTGGGTGGGACTGGAGGGTCTTTCACCTTCTTGAGGTCTTTCTCAAATCTGGTTTCAGCTGCAGTTGTGTGCTCTGATTATATTTACATTTTGAGAACTTTCCATGTTTACAAATAAGATTAAAATAAGCATGCAATTTACATCTTCAAATTTGTGTTTATATTTTTCACAATGAAGTTATTGCTTTCCTCAGAAAGATACCCACTGAGAAGGAGGGCTGCACAACGTAAATTTTAATTACACTGTGTTTTGTGAGAGTTTATAGCTGGTGTTTCATGCTGAGCTGCTGAGCTGTTGCTCCGTATTTACTCCGACTTTGATGAACCCACCTCGTTTTCCCATCATTACCTTTCGAAAGCTGTCATAACAGTCTCACCTCATTGATCCTCCAACTGAACTTCAATTAAAAGCTTGCAACCCAGCTGATTCTCCTTCTCTTCAGCCTTGCCTATGATGCGCTTTCCCCAAATCCTACTACTTAAATGTACGTGTCGCATGCTCTGCCAGGGAAATGTAAGGAGCTAAGCTGCAGGTCAGTAGAGCTGGAGAAACAGCCAGGAACATCCCATCCCTGACAGCAGAAGTCCCTAGTTACCATGCCAAGCACAGTGGACTGGAAGAAGCAAGGCTTATGGAGAAGACGCTCAAACAAATCAGTGGGAAATAGCATTTCTTTGCCAAGATGAGTGCACACATTCTAGTTTTTGAAAATCATTTAATTCTTCATCAGACACATTTCAGGCAGAACTTTCATTCTAAAATAATACCACTTTAAAATCACAATGTCTTCCTTTGTCTGCAAGTGCTCAAAAGACCCTCAAGCATTTAGAAATTGTTTATCCCATGCACACTCTTTAACAGCCCAGTAGAACTATTTTTAAATAAATCTCAGTATTCTTGATTTACAGAAAAACTGAGATACAAAGAACTTAGCTGTGCTGTCAAGGCCACAAAAGCAGTGGACAAAGAGCTAAACCCCTAAATTCAGGGGTTGGCATAATTCTGTGGGGAGCCCCATCACTATGACTGTGTCCCCAGCCTTACATTTGAAGACAGGGTCACCTGTGGGCAAGGGAGCAGACAGACAGTTCTCTCCAAAATTCAGCCCATCTCAGGGCTCATTCATTATCTCTTAGGTAATAGGAGATGTCCCGTTCCAAGGGCTGCACTCTGCTCCCAACCCCCCCATGCTGGAAGCCCAACTTCATCCCTGGTCAGCCCCCTCCTGATCAGAATCTGCTCAGCCAACAGGGTCACCTTCTGCTCTGCCACTCACATCTGGTTCTTTCTCTCTGATCCTCCTGCATCATCACCAGCCGGACATTTACACATTGAGGGGAAAAATAAGCAAAAACATTCATAAAAAGAGAAAGGATTATAAAGGTACAACAAAAAATGCAAACAAAATGACAGCAAATGGTGGCAATACTAAATCAACTAAAGGACAGTTCATGGCAAAGAAGACTCATCATACAGAATGAGGAAAAAATAGGAACAGCATTAAAAGAACATCAATATAAAGTATGCTAGGAAAAAGGAAGAGAAATAGAATTATTATGGTTAGAAGTCTTTAACATGCCCTTATTTTTCCTAAAAGACAAAAGATATCAAAAACTAAACCTATACGGAGGGATAGATAACTTGAACAACAAATTACACAAGGCTAAATTGGTAGATATGATGTATGTAGAATGCTATGAGGAAAGCGCAGCTTCTCACGTGCACACAAGACAGGTACTGAAGTGATCACATACTGGGCAACAGCAAAAGCTTCAACTATTTCAAAAAGTAGTTATTTTACGGCCTGGACTCTTTAACCACAGAACTACCAAAACTATGAAGCTATGAATTAAACACAGTGTAGACATAAAAATCTCCTGGAATTCTTGAAATAAAACAAAAACCACACACTTACAAATAGCGCTTCATGTTTACAGAAAAATAACATTAAAATACAGCAAATAAAATTATGAGATGCTCCCAAAGATGTTCCTGGAGGCAAACTCATACACTAAATGCTTTCATTATTTTTTTTAAAGGAAATATATGTGCTAAGCAATCAATCAAAAATTTAAAATCAAAAGAGAGAGAAAATAAAGGCAAAAGGAAGAAAATAACAAATAGGGAAAAACAAATACAATATTAATGGAATATAAAATCAGTAGAATTTACAAAGCCAAAATGCAGTTTCTCAAAAACAAAAGCAAAAACAAAACACACTACTTATAACAACAGACAAGTCACTCACACATGTGTACAATAAAAAGAAAGCCCAAATAAACATAATTTGAGATAAGAAGGGGATATGTAACTTATATGGAAGAGATTATAAGAGGATATTGATATCAATATTAAAATAGAACCCAATACTAATAAAAAATCTTGATGAAGTTGGCAACTTTCTGAAAAAATCTGACTTAATAAGTAAAAAAGAGATTAGACCTATTACCCTGAGAATTCAGATAAAATAAATTAAAAATTACCTTCAAACAGGGCTTCAAACCAGACAGTTTTAGAGTGAAGTATTGCAAATTTTTAAGGAAGAACTAATTCGCATGTATTTTCTCTTCCAGAGTAGAAAGTAATGGAAAGAAATGCATTTTTAAAAATTAAATTAGCATGAAAACCTAACAAAAGAGAACTGATAAATATGCTTTATGAAAATGAATATAAAATCCTCAGTAGGTTATTAATGGACATAACTCAATACAATTTTATAAGAATTAGTGGGATTTCTCCCAGGAATGCAAAAAAGGTTTAATATTTAGTATTAGAGCCCTTTTAAAGTATCATCAGGCAAAATACGTAAAACTGGATCTCAGCTTAGAGATTTTTGAATAACCTAGAACAATCTAAAAGACTCCACTGTTACTGTTACTAAAACGGGAGGTTAATAAAGTGGTTGCATATAAACTAAGCAGTCATATCTCAGTAGCTCTTCTGTGAAGCAATAATAAACAATTAAAACATATGAAAAAAATCCCATCCCCAATATCAAGAAAAATAAATAAGGATAACCTTCACAAAAAATGCTTGAGATGTATTTAAAAACTTCAGAATTCTACTGAAAGGTACAAAAAATTGCCTGAAAGGGACTGGGCTAGACTTCTCAAACATCTTCCAACTTTAATACATAATACAAAGTCAAGTAAACGTACAGAGAGGAACAAACCACAAACTACATTAACTTTAAAAGAATTATTGAGACGAAAGTCAGCTAACACAAAATCTACCATTTTAAACTGCACAATTCAGTGGCATTTAGTGCATTCACAGAGTTGTGGATCACAATCACCTCTGGCTAGTTCCAAAATGTTTCCATCAATCCAAATTAAAACCCTGTACCCATTAAGCAGTTTTTCCCCCACTCCCCTTCTCTGCCATATATTAACTTCTTAATACGATTTTACTGCATTAAGAAATACTATATGGCACTGAAAAGAACAAGATGAAAAAATGTTCCCGGGTACCATTAACCTGTATTAGTAGATTTTACTGATATGCTATCTCTCATTCAATATGTTTATGATCAGTTCTTAGCAGAAGTGCTTGGTACAATGTAACAGGCATTCAGTGACATCAACTGAATGAATAAATAAACAAGTGGACAACACATTAAAAAAAAAAGATGTAATGAGGCTGGTCATCTACATTACAAAGGGATGAATTTGCTTTATCCAAAACACCACCACCACCAACAAACCACCAGTTGCTTTAAAGACAAACTCTTAGAGCACCAACATTTATTTACTTCATTAAAATTAAGCTTATACTCATTAGTACAGAAACCATTAGCAAGTCATTTGACTTCCCCAATACCCACATTGGTACTTGTAAATTAGAGGACAAGTATTAGCCTTCTATCATCGGGCAATATTGTTAAAGAGTTAACAATCATTTTTCTATCAGATTCTTAGGCAGAGAACAAGGTCTTTCTATTAGGTTATTACTTTTATAATGAAAATTAGTGATCTCAATCAGAGCTTGTGGCTAAAAGTGCATTTGGTTTTCAGAAAGTTAAGTGATCTGTCAGTGTGCTGACCTACCGCTGGCATAAAGAGGTCAGAGCCACAGACAGTCATTTTACATCCCGAACACTAATTGATATCGAGTGTTTTTCCACTGGGTCGTGTCTCAATAGAGTGCCTGAGCACTGTGTATTGGGTCATCTTCCACATGCCCTGTCAACACTGGGTAAAGAAACCACATAACGGTAGTAATGGACAGTGATTCCCACTTGCAATACGGTAACAATGGACAGTGATTCCCACTTGTAATCTGTCATTGGTGAGAACACTTCAAGACCTTTGTGTTCTTTCATCTAAAACTCTGCAGTCATCACTTCTAACAAGAGGAGGACCGGGTAGGCTCAGGTAGGGGTGACAATCCTGGGTCACTGACAGGCAGACTTCAGTGAGACTTCAGTGAGACTACCATTTCCTTCTTAACCTTTTCCTGAAACTCATCCTGTGCCCCGCCCCGCCATTTACATACCCTAATAACAAACAACGTTATCTGTAGGTAGCAGAAGGCTTGCTGATAGGACTTCTCTATACCATATTCTTCTTTTTCTTAAAGGATGGAGGGAAATGTACAAGAAAACCACATTTGATTATTATTTAGTCAGGAGTATGTTTTCCTTTCTAATCATGAAATTCTGATCAGAAAAGCTTGCAAGATGGAGAACATAACCCAATATGGCTGAAAAAAATAACCAATTAAAGATACTTAGGACTGCTCTAATTTGTGTGCCACAGTAAGATAGACAATCAGTTCTCTTTTAGCCACTTGTGGAAATGACTATTGTAAATGGCAAAAGTGGTGCTACGTATTTGACAATATTCTATTTGGCACATTCTATTCATTTTATTTAAGCATTTTGCTAAAAGAAATAAAGGGCAGACTCACAAATAATGCTTTATATGTCATGTTCTTCACGGGCATTTCTCTCCATTATCATCTGACCTTCCCAACAGGGCTTCGGCTCTGTCTGAACCCCCAGAACAGAGTTCACTCTGTGTACCCAACATCAACTGTTTCTATGTATGCTCTCTAAGGAGATATGCTATAAATAAATGCTGAATAAATAAATCCAGCTGAAATCAGCTGGGGTGCAGGGGAGAAGGCTTATCTGAGAGGTGGGATCAGGTAGCAATGGAAACATGAGTGAGAAACTGGTACATATTTTTCTTGGCTGGTGAGAGTTTTTCAATACTCAAAGTTAAAAAATTTTAAATACATCTATCTACAACACCACACTTACAGATTTTTCTTTTTTCTAAATTTGTGAACATTTATAGCATTTTCATTCTTGACTCTGCCATGCTCAGCTTTACTGTTAGTCTTGGAAAATATCTGCAGGGTATTAGGAGGAGAGCTATTATAGTGGCAATGAATTTTTATCTTTTCCCTTCCACTCCCGTATGATGCTCAGTTCCTTTAAAAACGGTATGAGTTTCCCAGCATAAGACAGTGAGTTCTTTCCCTTATGGATCTTGGGGTACCTAGGCTGAACCTGGATATTAATTAACTCACGCATTTGCCCTCCCCTCTATCAAGGCTGGCCTCAGAACACCCCTGGAAGTGACCGCTGGCCACTGAAATATCACATGATAAATCCATCCTCTGGGCAAGTCAGGAAGAAAAGAGACACTTCAGCTCCTATGTCCCTTACATCTAGAGGGCAGACTGTCTCCTATCACTATTCCAAAGCCCCTGGGTGGGGCCCAATGAGAAGACAATCTCTGCATCTTCACACCCTCACTACTATTATAAACCCCCCAAGAGTTGTAATCCAAAGGGAGAAAAAAAAGTTTTACAAAATAAAAACGTTGATAAGAAAAAGACATCACATTTTAGATATGCTGAGATTATAATAGCATGATTGTATCTGGATAGAATGGACACATTCTCTGTTCAATGTTTTCCAACATCATGTGTAAGATCCTCCAAATACAGGGAAGAGCTGGAAAGAGAACCATCTGCTTTGGTCACATTTTGGTTTCACAACCTTTGGCTTCCGTCAAAAGATTATTATAGTTTGGAATTGATCATAGGCAAATTTCTGTCTCAATAATCTTCCACTCTAGTGGAGAAAATTTTAACTGAGTTCACTGAAAATAATAAAATAAAAAGGCTTGAAATCTAATTAAAACACACCCAAGATTATGTTGTAACAATTTAATAAAAAATGACCCCTTTGTGATAAATTACCAATAAGAACAGTCAAATTAAGTCTGGAAGTGTAAATGAAAATTGTGAAGGTTATTTTCTATCTAACACCATGGCTTAAAGGCTTACAGAAAAAAAAAAAAAAAAATCACTCAGTTATCTATCAGTGCTCCTCTCCAACATAGTAAGTACCAAGGAATAACATTCATTGTTTGATTAAGGATTTGATTTCTAGAACTGGGAAAATAGATTATTTCTAGAAACTACTTCCTTTGGGCTAAAAAAAAAAAAAAAAAATCCAGAAACTTAGCAGTAGTAAAAGAACAAATGACACAGACTACTTAATGTAACAGGCAACCAAAGAGGGTACTTGAAAAATCTGCAAGGTCCTCTACAGAACAAGAATTAGAAAAAGCGGGCTACTGCTTAGTTAGATGGTATAGTGTGAAATGGTGTAAAATCAACAGACGACAGAAAAAAGCATGATTCAACATCTAGCTTGCTTCTGCCTTCACACCAAGAACCATCTTCAAAGTTATAAGTAGAACAAATTAAGAGGGAATTCACACCCCAGTTAGGTGACAATACTAAGAGAATGCTTTCAACCACTTTGCATGGCAGCCCCAGAAAAAAATCCGCACTATTAGCATTCAAGGAACTTGCTTATGTGGTCGCGGAGCCACCATCTCAAAGAAACCATAGCCATAAGGAAAACATAAATGCTCTAGCTCTTCCTCAGGTAGGATCCCCAAACTACAGATATCTGGGTTTGTTGCTGGGTGTCAACAGTCACCAGAGGCTGTATGTGCAGCAGGCAGGAGCATGGGCTCTTGTCAAACCAGTTCTGCCATTTGTTACATGTGTCCCCTCAGGGGAAGTAACTCAACTTCTCTAGACTTCACCCTTCTCATTCATAAAATAGGTATAATAGTACCTGCTAATGTGAGATTAACTGAGGCAACGCATAGAAAGCATTTAGCAGGGTTTCTTCCACATGACAGCTGATCAGTAAATAGGAACAATTACATTATTTTAGAATCACACAGGGAGTATTTTGGATCTTAGAAAAGAAAGCAATGATTACTACGAGGCAACATGAGTTCAAAAAGATCAGATGATGTTATCTTTGCAATTTTCCTCTGGTCTTTAACATAATGTGTCTGGGTTTCTGCAAGGCATCTATCAAGGTCTTATAAGACCTCCCAGTGGGTAGACGGAAATGTATGAATGAGTTGGTTGTTCATATAGTGAGATGGGCTGTCAGCTAATTGAATAACCTGCCCAACGAGTATTGTTCAAAAAATATTTATCATGTGCTTACTATGTATCTAGCATTTTCTAGAGCCTAGGGCTTCATAATTGAATATAACAGACAAAAATTCCTGTCTTTCTGGAGTTTAGATTCTAATGAGAGAAGACAGGAAAATAATAAACAAATAAATTACACAGTATAGTAGAAGATGAAGTGTTATGAGGTAAAACTAGAACAGGGTATGGGAGTGCAGGATGGGGCAGTATGTTTGTAATCTGTCCACCTGAGGAACATGCTGTCTCTGACAACCAAGACACTTTTAAGACTCGGGCTAAGTGGGCCTCCTACCCTGCTCCTCTCTAATACCTGTAATATCTGTAATACCTGTAATATTTTTTTTCTTCCACTGTGAGAACCTCATTACTCTGAGTAATAATTATGTGTTTAATGTTTACCTTTGTTGCTGAGCTGAAAGCTCTCTGAGTCTAGAAAGGGAGGCAAGACTGATGAAAGGTCTGAGCATTTGAGGAATGGGTGAGGAAAGTGAAGATACATGTCATGGAAGGGAAGAGTTAAATGGGCCACCCTAGATGCCTTGCATGTTTAAAAAGCAGTATTACAGAAAAGAGTTCCAACTTATTCTGGGTTATTCCAGGAATGAGAGCTTGGACCAGTGGGGGAAAGTACAGAAATCATTTCAGCTTCCTGAAAGTTCCTTTTCACCGTTGGGATCATCCACATAGAGAATGGATAGGATTGATTTCACGTTCGATCAGAAATTAAATGACTACTTGAGTGGAAGAGAGTTATTAACAATGTCTAAAGTGTGAGATTCTTTCTAATTTTTAGACGATAATTCTTGTCATTTCCAACAAATTTTTGATTAATGAAATGTTGAATGGTAAATTTCTATATTTTCTGGGTTATATAGTACCGTAAGTCTATATGAGTTATTTGTGAAGAAAACCCCTAAAGAGAGTACAAAGAATATTCTAGAAGTACCAATCTAAGAGCATAAAATAAGAATTATTACAGTATCCAATAAATTAAATGGATTAATTAGGTAGAGAGTTGAAGGATTATAATTAATAATAAAGCAATAAAAGTACTCAACATGAAAATCAATTACAACCCAGTTTATATTTTTTAACTTCAAGCATTTCAGTTCTGTGTGCTTATAATAGGCAAGCTATGAAAGATGCCATCTATAGGAACTCAATGAGAAATATTGTTCATAACAATAATCAGTATTCATTTGCACAGGGGAAGGTGAACATGGGTACAGGTTACAGCAAACAAAGGGTTAAACTTGTTACTGAAGAAAATACTACACTTATCACCAACTATGTTGGTAATAATTAAAGTCTAGTTGCTCACTTTTATGTTCTTTTCCTGGTTCCTCAAATCTTACCTGCATAATAAATATTTTACAAAAACTATGCTGGGTATTGTGGAGGCCATTGAAAAAATTTTTTTTACGAATTTTTCATTTCTGCCTGTGGGCTGGAGCTTGCCTTCTAGAGCACTTTATTTCCTCTCTGAGCACTGTTTGAGGCTTCTTATGGGCTGGCCAGCGCAAAACCACAGCTCAGAGGAGGGAAACATAAACGCACAGTACAAAGACCCTCACTTTTCAGATCCTTTTGTAATTCTGGCTTTAGAAAAATCAAAGTTTTCATTCATCAGAGATGAAACTTCTGCCCCTTTTCATGGAAGCTCTAATATCTATAAAGACCTACTCAGTGAAGCCTAAAATGCTTTCTAGACATGGTAGTAGCCATAAAAGTGTCTTTTTATCTCCCACTGCACTGCTGAGCTGATAGATGGAATTTGTTACTCTACTGACAAATAACCTGCCAATACTCCACAATAATTAGAGCAAATGGTCTTTTTCTAGATATAGCATAATGTAGCCTTCAATATGAAAAATTTCCCCCATTTGTGGAGGGCTAAGGCTGAACAACTCTTAGACTAGTCCTAGCCTGAAGTCACCGAGACATTTAATGCAGTCACGGGCTGAAACAACAGTGATGAGGGGAAAACCCAGGTAAATAGTAACCAGTAACCAGCAGCAGACACAGCGTGGCTTGCTACATTAACCATCCTCTGAGCCAAGTAGGCACCCAAGCAGTCTCCATTTAAAAAGAAAAAAAATCAAAGAATCCTAATAGAGATATTGGTGGGCTGATTTTTCATTATCACATGCCTTTAAAAGGAAAGGCCTGGAGTCAGCTCTGATCAATACAGCATCTCCTGCTTCCTGCTTTCAATCTGTTAAACAAGAAAATGTCTTTAGGTTGGCACTAATCCCATTGTGCCCCCCCAAAAGGAAAAAAAAATCCCAAGAGAGTGTTTATTTAATATACACACAGTCGGTTTTTAGAAAAACAAAACAAAACAAAGAAACCAGAGAAGTAAAGACTATCAGGAGAACACTCCTAGAAAAACCCTCTTGAAAATATACCTGAGTAAAATAAAAGTTGAAAGGCTAGAGAAAGCAACTATGTCCAGAGAACTGTGCTTGTGAAAGAATTTGCATTTCTACCAAGTCACTTATGAATCAATGCATGTGCTCATTCAATCATTCATGGATGATTGCTGGGCACCATCACTGTGCCAGGACTGTGGATAAGGTGACAAACAACACACACAGGGCCTATCTCTCAGGGAGCTTACATTCTATGGTTGGGGGTGGGGGGCAGGCAATAAATAAAGACAACAATTTTAGATGGTGACAAGTGCTCACAGGAAAAGTACACAGGGTGATGTGAAAGGGCTGGTACAATCACTATGATTCCTTTCAGCATTAACTTTACCTCATATCACAAAAGTATACGGGGAATTTTACTTCCTTGGATGAAAGTCCTAAGATGAGAGAGTATACTAATAGCAGTAAGTGTAAAAGCCAAAAATATAACAACATAAAATTGAAAAGAAGAAGCCATATGTGATCCCAATTTCTACCACATCCCCAGGACCCTTGGAAGAACCTATTTATAGTTTCATAGCAGCAATTCTGAAAAGGTAGAGATAGAATCACAGGTTTTTGAAAAGAAATTTTGCAAATAACATGGCAGTATTGCAAAATGCAAATGTAAATGCTGCTGGGCCATCTGTTCAATATTACAGCAACATTGGGAAAAGGCTCGGAAAGAAATGATGTTTGAAATCATTAAAAAAATAACATGTCAAGTTTAAAATACTCAAGAATCTTAAAACCAGCATCAACACATTCAGCAACCATATGGCCCTACAGCAGGTTAAAAAAAAAAAATCATCCTGCTTGCAATTTCTGCTTCAACCCAATTGGTTCTAAAACATGTTTCTTTTTCTCATCTGAGTACCTTGATTTCCTGTTGAATTCCTTGGTGTTTATAGTTTCTCGAATTACACCTCGATCATAATATTCATTTCACCCTTTGTGAAGTAGGCTATAATGTAGGGAGAAAGATTAAGAGTCAACTGTTCCAGAAAAAGAGACATGTAGGTAATATAACTTGTTGAACATATCATATTTCAGGTTTATTGATTTATCTATAGTAATCTCAGTCTCAGTAATAACTGCTAACCTCATTGAATATCATAATTTTCCAGGCACTCTGCTAAGTGCTTTACCTTCATTGTAGCATTCAATCTTCACAATTTTATAAAGAAGATTCTGTTTCAACCACACTTTGTAAATGACGAACTTCCTCAAGGTCATACAGTCAGCACACGGCAGGGCCACAGTCCGAACCAAGTAGTATGGGCCATGTCTGTGACCGTAACTGCTACTATGTGCACTACACTGGTGTTCAGATGCTTGTGTGGACAAACTTGCACTGACTTTTCCAGGTTAAGAAATGAGCAATACACATTTGAGGGTAGAGCCAGCTCCCTTGTCTCACCAAAAAGAGAATCTTGCAGAAGTGCCTTAAATTAAACTCAAAAGAACAGAAGTAACAGTCTAAAGGAAAATTCTTCCAGAGGCAGAAGACAGAATGAGAGTCCCAGAGTCGGGAAAACCAGGAGTCAACGGGGGAAACTGAGTGAGTTAATACACCAGCTGAAACCAGCACAATTTTAGAAGATCGGCTCAGAAGAACTCACTCTGCCCCCCCACAACAGGTCAGAGACCTAAAATTTCAGCCTAACTTTTACAATGACATTTACAAAGCCATCATTTACACTGTCATCAACAGATGATATACCCTCCTGCATAACCAAAAGCACCTACCTCCAGGGAAGTAACTTTATCTCAATCACAGAAGCAAAACTTCTGTTAGAATAAACTTTCTAGCATCTATCTGAGGATAGGCCAATTGTACCTAACATGGCACGTGACCAACATTGCAGATATATATCTGGCAAATCAAGAAGAGTTTGTGATAAATACGAGTATTTCAACCTGTGGGATGGGAAAGCAACCTTTGAAGCCCATTGGTTGTATCACTGTTCACAACTCATCTCATAAGCCAATTTCAGTGTTTGATAAGAAACTACAAAATTTGTAAAGGCCCAGAGAATTATAAATTTATAATGGAAATCCTTGGTATTTCAAATGAATTAAAAAGCTAGTTTCTTTCAACATAATAGCTTCACACAGTATCTTGTGGACACAGGGGGAACCTAATATATGATTATTGGATAATGGTATTAATTCATACATAAAAATTAGTATTACATCAAATGGTCAGTGTCTGGTGCATGCATTTTATTTTTTTATTTTATTATTATTTTTTAATTGGTGCATGCATTTTAAATGGTAAAGTTGTTTTTGTTTCTGGATTATAAGAAGCCTTTTTTAAAAAACTACAAAGCATATTGTAACAACTTGGTGAGTAGTTTAGGATGAACCAGAAAGAAGTCATGCAGGAGGAACACTTAAGTGCTGAACAGTTAAATTCTCTAAATGTGGAGATATAAATGAAAATTTAAATGTAACCCTATCGAAAGCAAAAGACATAGAAGGAATAGATGTGCACTGAACCAGTGATGTCCAGAAATCTG
This sequence comes from Cynocephalus volans, assembly GCF_027409185.1. NCBI lineage: Eukaryota > Metazoa > Chordata > Mammalia > Dermoptera > Cynocephalidae > Cynocephalus > Cynocephalus volans. Next base: position 94,787,736 of record NC_084473.1, on the reverse strand, counting down.
CAAAGCTACATTCCTCTTTAGTTGTGACGACAAATCCGCCAGCAAAGGAGTTTCTGCTGCTTACAGCCACAGGTATTAGTTTCAGTGCAGGCAGGCATTGGGTTTTATAAAACACTTTCCCAAAACTTACTTCCCATTCATCTGTCTATTAAATTTTGATTAATGATTTTATATCCTAACTGATTAGCAATCTTGTCTGTCTTTAGCAACCCTTTAAATCCCATGTAGCTAAAGTGTGATAAATAAAGAACAGATACTACACTCGATCTTAGCCAAAAGGCCGAGAAGCGATGTGATAAATAACGAGAATAAACAACAACAAGAGTTTGGGTAAAACAAGTTAGCATGACAAGCAAGGTGGAGTCACAGACTTATTACAGAAGAATCCGTACAAATGAGTCCACAGAGACACATAAATGTTAATCACAGCTCACAACCTCCTACCACTTTTGCCTTCTGTTCCCTATTTCAGGATACTTGTATATCTCTGGCCTAGAGTGGCATGTTATTTTTGTAAAAGTTGAAGATATACAAGCAGAATATAGATGCTTGTAGATAGAGCTTAGCCCCTTCTCTACTCACCAAGGGAGTCCTTAGAACAAGGATTCTAAGGTTTAGAGCACCATAAATGGAAATATGAAAAGCATTTTACAATATCACCAAAATTTTTTTTTTTCCCACCCCGCCCCATCACCAAAATTTTTTAAATGATGGTTAAGAAATAGAATTGCATACAATGGTCAGTTTAGTTTTGACAAAGGTAATCTGTCAAAAGGTAATTCACAGAGGAAACGATCATCTTTTCAAAAATGGTGCTGGAACGACTGGCTATCCATCCATATGCAAATGGATGCACCTTGAACCTTGCCTCACACCACGTAATTAAATGTCTCAAAATGGATATCAGACCTAAATTTAAGAGCTAAAATATAAAATATCTAGAAGAAAACATACGTGAAAATCTTAATGACCTTGGGTTAGGAAAATATTTCTTAAATAAGACACAAAAAACACAACTACAAGAGAAAAAAATAGATTTGCTAAAATTAAAAACTTTTCCTTTTTAAAAGATACTGTAAAAAGTGAAGCGATACAGGGTACAGGGTTTCTTTTGGGGGCGATGAAAATGTTTGAAAATTGATTGTGGCAATTGTTGCATAACTCTGTGAATATACTAAAGACTACTGAATCATATACTTTAAAAGAATTAATTATACAGTGTTGCATATAGCTTTGTTACATAAAGCTGTTACAAAAAAAAATTAAGAAAATCCATAGCCTGGGAGAAGACATTTGCAAAACATATATTTGATAGAAGACTTGTAACTAGACTGAAGAACACTTACAATTCCATAAGAAGGCAAGCAACTCAATAAAACATAAGCAAAAACACAATGGGGGGGGCAGGGGGATGACAAAGGGACACAGAAGTCAACCGAAAGAGCTCCTAATGGCCAAGGTGAAACAACAAAATAAATAGGATTGGATTATAACTCAAAGTATAAAATAAATTTCCATGATTCCATACTGATATAAATGATTGAATAAATAAATAAATGGAGGGGAACAGATAAATATCCTGTGCAAAAGAATTAAAATAATTTATGTCTGCCATCCAGGAGGTAAAACGTAACTCCTCATTCCTTAAGTATGAGCAGCACATAGTCACTTCTTTCCAAGACTATATACGGAAGGAGGGAAGGGGTAACTTTGAAGAAACCTGGCAGACACCACCTCTGCCAATGATCAAGGTCAGCATCAGCAGTGATAAGTCACACTGACAGTACGTGGTGTCATGAGGATGGCACGCTACGTCTGTGGTCTTCCTTCCCCAAACCCATAACCCCAGTCTAACTATGATAAAAGTAACAGAAAAACCCAAATTGAGAAGTATTCTACAAATACCTGACCAGTATTCCTAAAACCATCAAGGTCACCAAAAACAAGGAAAGCTTGGGAAACTGTCCACGTGTATAGGAGTCTAAGGAGATATGACAACTAAATGTGTGGTATTCCAGATGGGATCCTGGAATAGCAAAAGGACATTACGTAAAAATTAAGTAAATAGGAATAAAGTATTAGCTTTAGTTAATGATAAACTATCAATATTGGTTCATTAGTTGCTACAAACATACCATACTAATATAAGATGTTAACAATATGATTTAAACAAGAACCTGAGTCTCATTACACAGTATTTAAAATGTCCAAGATACTATCCAAAATGATTGAGCACATGAAGAAGCCGGAAAATCTTAACCCACAAGGGGAAAGACAGCGGATGCCACTGGTGAAATGACATAAATGTTGAAATTAACAAATTCATTGGACTGTCCATCTAAAACTGGTGGGTTTTATTATACATAAATCATGCCTCCAAAAAAAAAAAGCAAAACAAGAGTAAAAGTTTTAAAAGAGAGATACAGTTGAAATATTACATTATTTTTGACTACAATATGAGATATTGATTCTTGTGGACCACTCCAGAACTAAACTAGTATTCATACCATTATTTCTTTGAGAAATTATGTTTTACATTTCAAACAATCAGCTTATAAAAAAATCTTTTGGCACCTAATCCTTTCTTAAACTTATGACCAAGCATTTTAGAAAATGTGGTACTGTACAGACCTCATCTTAAACCCAGGAACATGAGACTTCTGATTACTTGGGTATCAAATTTTACATAAGCAAGTCTTAATGCTATTAACACCTCTCAAAGCATTTTGGAGATAGTACATTTGGAGAAAGGGTAGGATTTTAGAAAAGTCTAAGGATGATTCAGCTGTTGTGCTAACATGGGGCATGTAGGAGAAAACTATTAAACCTCCTTCCTTCCTCTGGCTTTGAAATTACTGTTAGAAGCTAATGAGCTCTGATTTTACTGAGTATCTGTCATTAAATTCTTCAGTCTTTTCATGGAAAGAACCATGGAGACAAATAGTGCTCTAATTTTTATCTTTACTTTTTATTAAACTACTTGCATACGCACATAGGTTTCAAGAAGATTGCTCAAATGAATATTTTCTCAAAGGGAAAAATCTGTGAAACTAATCATCTTTCACTCTAAATAAATGAATACTCATAATTGGTATCTATGTTTGGGAGCTCACTTGCAAACTGTTCCTATAATTGTGTCACTCATTTAGAGGCACAATTGAGTGAATCAGAACATAATAATGCACCCTACTTATCTGCATTAATTGTGATCAATTGTCATAGTTTGTTTATAAGACTGAATGATTTTTAATCCTAAAATAATTATGCTGATTATCAAATGATTCTGTACTATTTAGTTTTTAGAAAATGTTTAATATAATCACTGCATTCTTAGATGTTGAAATACAGGGCTTTTTATTTCACTGTGTTTACTTTATTTCCAAGAATTTAGAGGTTTTTCCAAGTCATTCTGTCAGGAACTCATTAGAAAACTAAACTAAGGTTGAATACATGTTATGACTTTTAGGTACAATAAACATTAAGATATAGGAATGTAACACGGGAACACACACACACACACACACACACAAACACAAATCCCAGCTTAGGCCAGACCAACTTTCTGCTTCTGATGGTGAAAGATCCCACCCATCTACAATCCCTACTTAAGTCAACCTTCCTGAATGGTCCTAAAAATAATTAATCATTCCCTTTCACATTCTCCCAAAGTACTTTGTGCCTCCATTGTCACATTTCTCCCAGCCTACCTTTAACTTGGGTAAGTCTTTCTCCCCAAATTGACCTTCGACCCATGGAATACAAGATCTCATTAATGTTTTTTTTTTTCCCCCTGACACAAAGTAAAGAAAAATATTTCTAGTTTACTGTGCTATTTTGGATTCTTGTTCAGAAAATATTCACTCCCCTCCCCCTCCCACTGTGGGTGACATATTCTTCCCTAACTCTTGACTCTGGTTGGCCAAGTGACTTGCTTTGGCCAATGGGATGTACTGGACATGATGAGGCTTAAAATGTGCTCAGCAAGGCTTGCACTCCTGAACTCCTGCCCTCACCATGAAAAGGACAATCCCCAGGTAGTACGTGGTTGAAGAAGGATTAACTTATATAACAGATCTGACTCCATCCTTCAGCATGGAGCTGTGCCCAACCAGTTCCAGCTTGCACTGGCAGGCCCAGATATAGAGCAAGAGTAAATGATTTTTACTTTAAGCAACTGAATTTTGGGGTGGTTTGTTTCTCAGTAATAGCTGACTGGACAGACTTACCTTATTCACATAGGGCTTTACCCTCCATGAATATGCCTGGGTTAAATTACACTTTGGAAAAATCACCAAAATAAAATAGCTCTGCTTTTGCTATGTCCTAAGTACAATGCTAAATCGACTTTGGATTACTTTTCTCTAACAGCATAATCTTACACTGGCCTGCATGAAAGCTAAAGTTTCTCCTTTCTGCCCACTCAGTCTTTCAAGATTTTCCTGTGATTTATCCTTACCACATTGGTACACATTGGTACACTATTCTTCAGAAGAGTTGGAGTTATGTCACTCTGCACCCTATTCTAGAATTACATCATTTTTAGTATGCATTTTTTTTTTTTTTCCTTTGGAGAGTCGTCCAGGAACCATCCTTGGCACAATCATCTAGAACTGTTGTTAAAATTACTAATTGCTGGGCCCACTCCAGACCTACTGAGTCAGAATCCCCGGGGTAGAATCCAAGAATTTACATTTTTAACAAGCTCCCCAGGAAATTCTTACATTACAATGAAGTTTGCAAAACACTGATTTATGAACATGTTAACTAACCAGATCCCAAGCCAATACCTAATCCTAGAGGATTTAAGTGATTATCTGTCAAAATCCAGAAATGTATATGTTTATCCCTTATTTTTGTTTTCTATATGTTCATTTTCCATCTATTTCAACACATTACTTTTCTTCCCTCCATATTTAATCACATGAGGGCTCAATTTTTAAAAAAGTAACCTCGATACAGAATGTTTTCAAAGGTCTTTCCATAATCTAAATAAGTTATTTCAATGGTCTGTCTTTATTAAGAAGTTTATATATTCTCTCAAAAATATGGTAGTTAAGTTAGTCAAAATTTCCCCATAGAAACCACACTCTCCACTCCTCGAAGTGTGCTCTTGCATTTTAAAAATTCTTAATTTTTGTATTTTTACATTTTATTATAAAATATTTAATTGACAAATAAAAATTGTATATATGTATTCAAGGTGTACAACATGATGATTTGATATACATATATATTTTATAATTATCACAACAAAATTATTTAACCCATCTCTCACCACCTATAGTTATCGTTTTGTGTATATGTGTCTGCTCTCTCATCAAATTGCAAGCAAATACTTCTACTAATCTTATTACTTGTAGTCACCACGCCAGACATTAGATGGCCGGAACCTGTTCATCTTATAATTGGGAGTTTGTTCCCTTGACCAACATCTCCCCATTTGCATTCAGTGATTCTCTCCTTTAATGCAGTTCACTGGCTGCCCTCACACAGAAGTGACTTACAAATTCTTTGGGTTCCTTATGGAAAGAAAATGTATTGGTAGCAGACAAGATTTTTGGCAATGCTGCCAGTTAAATGATAGGGCTTGGTCCATCGCTCCAAAATTGACCTTGCCTCTGATTCCATTTCATCTGCGGCTTCCAACATCTCCAATTCCAAAGACAAGTTGATCCTTTCTATAAAAAACCAATGCAAAATTCTACTTAGTGTCTTTATATGGGTATTATATGGATAGTATAACAAAGTGGCCAAGAACATGGGCCCTGGAGCCCATTCTGTGCATAAATTTTCCCCCTGCATAAATGAGGATAATAACCTAATGCACAGACCTGTGTAACTCATGATGAGTTATGCTTAAATAATGTCTGATTCATTAAGAGAAGTCAATATTTGCAAGTTACTATTATTTTGAAATCCGTGACACTATTATAAATTTCTAGTTGGGCTCCCTCGTATTTAACCACTTCATCTTTCTGTTTTCTTAAATGTTTTATTTCAAAATATATCATACATACAAAAGAGTGTCCATAATATATATGTATATTTTAAAGAATAACAGTAAAAGATCTATGCATCCAAGCCACTAAAGATACAGAATTATAACAATAAATGTTTGAAACTATTGGCTCATTTATCTCATTACCCTCCCTTCACTATCCCAAATGGTGTTTGTTATTCCTTTGCATTTTTCTTTATAGTTTTACTACATATTTATTTATTACTATTTTTAAAGAAACTCTGCAAGTTGCTCATAAATTCTTACATGACCTTTTTCATGCTAACACTCCCCATCTGCCACCTCTTTTATGCTTTCTTGTTCTCCTCAGTTGGGGGGTGGTCGCAGATTTTGAAAGATATTTTGTTCCCCGCATTGGCCAAATTGTTTTTCTTTACTGCTTAGTTTTTGAAGCCTTCCTCAACCTCCCCAAGGCTCCATCGTCGTAATCCTGGATAGACAACAATAAATGATTTTAAAGTTTCCAGAATTTCTTTTAATTTCTGTACTTTTTATTTCCTTCCTAAATGCTGAATGTTACTGCATTTGGTTTTTGATGCTGTTGAAACACGGGATCTATTTCTCTGGCTTTGCTGCATCCACTGGAATGCATGAGCTCACTACCGGGAGTGTTCTCTGCAGCACAGTGTTTGACCTACAGATGACTCCCAGGGGTATTTTCCACTGACTGCGGCCAAAGTATGCCCATCTTTCTGGGTTCTAAGCTTCCTGTTGCAGAAAGCATATTTATGACCTACCTAAACACCTTATACCAGGTAAGAGGACTTTTCTCAAACACTGAATAACTGAAACTCCATTTTTACAGCCTCGTCTAATATTTCGGTGTCTGGAGCATGTTTGCAGGTAATGCCAAGTGTCATTAGCCAGCCCAGTGTTCCATGGTGTGGTCCTGATGCTGGCCTGAATTACTTGGGTTGGGAACTTCCACAGTCCTATCTTGTTCCTTTATGCTCTTCACACTATGTTAAGAGCTGAGTGTAAAACAATATTTTACAAGTATAAAAGGTATCCCTGAAACCTATTTCAGCAGATGTGTCAGTTTGCTGAAGGCTAAAGCATCACAAAAGGGACCAAATGAGGTTGTGATTAAACTCATGCAGTTTTCTCCTATAAATTAAAATCTAGTGCCAAAGGTTTCTTCTTCCTGTCCTTCTTCTTTTAAATAGTTGTAATGGCAATTAAAAAGACACCTTTAGTCATTCTACACTATTCTCTCCTCCAACCACTTCCTATAATCTAACAATGCTACTTTGGTAAACTAATATTAAAAGGATTTTTTTATTACAAGGATATTTTATTAAAATAAATAGAGTTTTAGATGGAACACTCAATATATTATCTCAATAGATGTTTTATCTGCAAAGGCAGTGGCACTACAGAAATTCCAATCTAATTCATCCTTCTAGACAGCTGCCCACTTTGCTCAATAAAAACTCCACTATTCATTCCCTATGGCCATTGATTTTTGAAGGTAATAACAGAGGTTGAGAAGAAGGAAGAGCGTAAGCTTTTTCAAAAGGTGGATTTTTCTGTCATTTGCCAAGGGATTCTGCATTGTCTAATTTCAGGGAAAAAAGTAAAAATTTACCTTGTACTAAAAGGATAAACTGCTCCAGAGTCAAAGTAATACTTTTGTGCGATAACGATAACTATTTCAATATAATTATAATTCTTTCTTGTGGACTATGGAGTCAGATGATGACTGACTTAAACCACACAAACATCAGGAGTCAGTCTATTTTATTTAAGTCTCTTTTTTGTTAAAAAAAGTTTCAGAGAAGGGTTCACATAACCCCAACCCTAATTCATTAGCCACTAAACAAAGTATCTTAAGAAAATATGACTTACAGACACTGGAAAATACTTGGATTCCTCTATTCATTTATATTTTTTACATGTAATGTTATAAAGAACATTTTTAAAAAATTAGCTATTAATGTATATGTTATGCTTTGATCCCAAGACACAATAAATATTATTTAATGAAGACTAGTTCTTCTACACGGCAGACCCATTTTAAACAAGGGTATCCAGAAGTTACTGGGATGAGTGTGGAAAGCATGTGTGAGTCAGCTGGAGGTTAGCGTTCTAACTGAGCAGCCCGGAGCCAGATTAGGATGGATACCACAGAGGAAAGAACATGACAGGTTCATGCTCAATTTTCATTTCAAATCCATATGCCACAAAGATGCTGCTCCTTTCATAATGGTGGAGCAAACTCTCTCCTTTGGAAATGACAATGAAGGGACAAAAGACAGATAACATGAGGCCCATCTAAACCATCAGATTATCACGAAAGAGGAGCAGAGATCAACCATCCACTTGGTGCCTCAATTCCACATAATCACCTTCCAGGAGGAAGCTGAGAAAGCCAGTTGTTGCCGTGGTCCAGACCAGTGGTTCACTACTACTGGTAACATCTGGCTACATTAGCTAGTTCCTTATCTCAGCCACTGTGGTCTTGCAGAATTACAGTTTATTTACCTTTCCTTTGCTTTATGATACAAGGAACCTGAGGATGGCTGTGTAACACAGACAGAAAACAGACTGGAGATAACATCCAGATCTCTTCTCTGGGCCCGTCACCTTTACTGAAGGTGTCTGATACCACAGGTGGACCTGGATCTGGTTCCCTGATAAGTTTGTTTGCTGATAAAAGTCCACACATGTACCACTTACTCTTTTCCTTGAAGAGGAAGCCAGGAGTGGCCAAAATGTTTGAACAAAGATTGTTTCCATTGCGCCTGCAGTAGAGTTCCATGATGGCTTCTTTTTTGCTCAATCTATTTTCAGATTGGTATAACTATTCCTTTGAGTCCTTTGGAAGGGTCTATCAGGTTAACAGGCTACAAACATCATGAAAAGCCTTATGACCAGCCAGACATTTGACAGCCACATGACCAGCCATTCAAAGGCTGCCTGCTCATAAACCCCATGAATGAAGCTCAAATTCCAGACGCTACAACCACTGTGCTGTGAATGGTACTCAACAAACCAACACTGAGCAAGGAGAAGCCTGAGAGGTTAACACCTCAGCCAATGTTGGGGAATGATACAAGCAACTGAAGATCTTCACCAAGGAAAGAGGACTGAGAGCTTTGCCTGAATTCTGCTTCACAGCTCAACGTGTTCATGGGACATAAAATGTTAAGTAAAGGCTAATAACATTCTTTGGATGTGTGATAGACAGTTCAGCATCATCAAGGCCTCATAAAACTCCAAATCAAGCAAAGGGGCAAAGAGTCATGCCTTCTTTGCAGTGGAGCCTTGAAGGTGACATATGGATGTCACATGCTGCTTCTCAGGCATTTTAATTAGTATCCCCTATGAACCTTCTTTAGCATAGACAGGAAAGAGATTCTGAAACAGAGCCTATCTGACAACACTGCAACAGTATTTGCCGAACCCACGCTTCTGAGAACATGTGCAGGTTGAATGGAAACCAGTTAAGCAACAGCTATGTGAGATGCCGAATAGAAGTGAACAAAAGCTGGATGGGCAGATAGGATACTCTAAGGGCACAATGGCGTGACTTCGATTGCTGTGGCCTAGCAATCAAGTGCTGGGGGGGACAAGGGAACAAGGGGAAAGCAACAGTGGACCATCCTAGCCAGTGGAAACAGGACAGCTTCTTTGGGCCTCCACAGTAAAAAGAGGGCAGCTTTGGCTCACAAGCAACGTGCCCTACAGGCAGTGGGTGGTGAAAGAGTAAACCAAAGCAGTACTCACACAAGCACAGAAGGTCCTGGCTGTCAAACTTGTGTTAGCCACACAGTTCATACGTTTGATGAAAGAATTAGATCCAGAAAGATCTCACTAAAGCTAGATGGGCCAAGCCAACAAAACAAAATGTAATAGAGATAAGTATTATATTTAGGCCCAATGACACAATCCCAAGAACATATGAGTTATAGCTTAGCAGTTCCATGTGTATAAGACTTAGGAGTTATGGTTGGGAGTCAATGAAGTGAAGTTGACCAAAAAACTAAAAAACTTCATAAAAAAAAAAAAAAAAACTAAAAAAACTTCATAGGGAGGGAGGAGAGGGAGGAGGGAGAGAGGTTTTGGTAAGGGGCAACAATAATCAACCACAATGTATATCGACAAAATAAAAGTTAAAATAAATAAATAAATACATAAAAATAAAAAAACTTCATAAAATAAAATAAAAAAATCAATTATGCAGAACAAAGACAGAACAGCCCTATTTAAAGACTAAATATAGTACATTGTTCTGGGTTCTGGATGCTGTCCATTAGTAAGGTGTCTGATAGAGTCTGGACATGTTGTCCCCCTCAAAACTCATGTGGAAATCTGGTCCCCAATGTAGCAGTGTTGGGAGCTGTTTGAGTCATGCGGGCAGATCCCTCATGAAAGAATTAATGCTCTCCCTGGGGGGTTGGAAGAGTGAGCTCTCCCTTTATCAGTTCCTGTGAGAGCTGGTTGTTTAAAAAGACCCTGGTACCTCCCCTCTCTCTCCCGCTTCCTCTTGCCATGTGATCTGCTTGTACCCACCGGCTGCCTGCCACTTTCCACCATGAGTAGGAGCAGCCTGAGGCCTGCACCAGATGCAGCTGTCCCAGAATCGTGAGCCAAATAAACCTCTGTTCTTTATAAATGATCTAGTCTTGTGTATTCTGTTACAGCAACACAAAAACGGACTAATACAGTGTCCAAATAAAAGAACACATGAAGTCCCTGAAAATGTTTACTCAGGGGAAGTACAAACTCAAGGACATCATAAAACTCTCACATTTTTGAAGGTTTATGATGTGGAGAAGAGATTGGAATTATTTTATAAGGCTATTATGAGCAAAATTAGAGGCAATGATGGACATTACAATTCAACCATGCATTCATCAAATATTTGTTGAGCTCCTACTACGGTCAGGCATTGTGCTAGGCAGCAGAACTGCAAGTTAAACTAAACTTTCCCAATACCCAAAGTTTCCAGAAATAAATGGGGCTACCTTTGGGACACAGATGAATACATGTTTGCTGAAAAGATTAAGGCAAAAGCTGAAATTTCAGTCTTAGATTGGTTGGAAATGCAGTAAAGGAGCCTGAAGCTCCCTACCTCAGAGAGGATTATGATCACCTGCGAGTCATACTGCACCTCTCTTTTTCAGTTCTTCCTCATTTCAACAAAATGCTAACTCGCTCAACATGGTATTCAATAGAAAGCAACAGAAACCAACACTGGCAAATTTAAATAAAAATGGCATTCACTAAAGAGGATATCGGGTTTCCAATAGACTATCCAGGAGATATGCAGAGCTAGGCTTGAAGACGTCACCGATAGGAAAGATGCCCAGCCATGCTCAGCACACTTGGTCAGGGGATGTCTCTGCTGCAAATGATGGCCTCACACCATCATCAATGAGTACGGATGACACTGAGAAAACAGCAGCACGGAAAGTGGAAGAAACGGTCACTGTTGTCACCATCCTCACTGGAATGGACCCCGTACATTCCCTACATTTTTGTATCACTAGCCTGTGATTTAAAGGCTGCAGGGGGTGAATCAGACTGGCAGCGTCTGAACCATGTGCCTGTGTCCTAGTTTTAAGACAGGATGGAAAATCAAGCATCTGGCATTTTCAGCTTCGATAGGTGTGCTGTGCCTCATAAGGCAGGGGATTCTGTGAGGATATTCAGATGCTAAGAGTCTCCAAACACGAAAAAAGATATAAGAACACTCAATGGAAGATGCAGCAATTCTTTTCCCATTAATAATTTAGCAAAGCCCGATAATTAAAACAAAAGGCAAAAGGTGAGAAGATTAAAGTTGGCAAAATAACTTCCCTAATATTACAGGGAATATTTGCTCTACAAATCTCTTTTTTAGGAAGAATTCTGATAGTCAGGGTTACTCACAAACATGGTTAACATTGACTGGGAACTGCCATAGTGGATTTGAGATAAGGCAGCTCTCTACTGAATGGAACTGATAATAGGATTAAAAGCTGAGAAGAAACCAGGGAGTTTCAAATTCATGTTACGGCACATGAATTTTCAGGTTATTCTGTTGGTAAACTAAGTGACCAAGAAAAACTTACTAGTATTCCAGTACTGGAAGATACCTTCAGCAGCCAAGAAATCCATCACCTAATCTCTATAGGGCCTGTATTTCCAAAAAGACTGCTGACAGCTGCCTTTCTCTAAAAGCCTAGAGAAGGCCTTTTGATAACCCCTAGATAAGCGAGAACTGCAGAGGTCATCATGTCCTTTGATAATGTCTTGTTCTTTGTACCCACAGTCCCCCAACCCCAGTAGTGAAAACAGAGAGGAGGGGCTCACCATCTCTTCCATTAGTTTTACTCTGGTTTCCAAAGGATGATGCTGGGGGTCAGAGCCAAGGTAACCTCACTCCTACACGGTGACACATCCACTGGGGCATTCCGAGCTCTGGGTGACACTTTGGAATGCCAGACTTCCTCCAGGAAGCGTGAGCAGGCTAATCATGCCCCTGGGACAGGTGGGCACATGGAGAGAGAGATTAGCTTCCCCCCACAGCTGTCAAGCTGGGGCCCTCTCATTAACACCCATGTCTCTCTTTTCTTCTTCTTTTTTTTAGGTCCTTTGACTGCAGCTCTTGTACTTGAAGTATGTCATTGAAAATTGCACAGATGGGATCTACCAGATCATGAGAATGCTTTCGCAGCTTTTGAAAGTGTGCTGGGTTTCTTTCCTTACGAAGAGAAATATATTCTGTTTTTTAGTTCCTACCTATTTCCCACTTTCTTCCTGCTTAGAAATAAACTATTACAGGAGCCAGTGTTGCAAGTAGTAATAACCAGTGAGTCAATAATTAAAATCTAGTTCTTTTGATTTTTTTTCCATCCTAAGCAGCTAATTGTATCTGCTAATCATGTCTTCGTAGTTCACAGAGAGGGCACAGCATCTGAAATATATTCAACATTCACTGCAACCTACTGAAATTCAGTATTGGCCAGAAGGCGAGACAGCAGGGCAGACAAGGGGGGCATCTGAAAGGAGGTGCCCAAGGGAAGATGTGTCCTGACACAGGAGGACATGGCTTGGGGGAGGGTCCTTTATCTTGTAATGAAAGTTGTACACAAGGGGTTGGGGGTTTTCTTATGGAAGCGGCAAAACAATGAGGCATGGAGGAGGAGCACCAGGAAACACAAGTCTGTCTTGGATGACCCTTGGTGTCTTGAGCATTTTAATCAATATCACCTACGATCCTCTGAACAATATCAAAGAGGCAAAGAGAACAAGGTTCTCTTTGGGTGGACACTGTGTTCTCTTTGCATGAAGCCATCCCTGTGTGCAAAGAAGAAAGAATTTTGAATATCCTTAAAATTCTGCTATTCTTTGTGAGCTAATTTCATGCTATTCCTGAAAACCCAGAAAGAGTAGCAAATTTTTACATTCAACCCATTTTAGTCCTTTTTGGATTCATTCATAGGCTAGGCCTAGGGCTAGAAAGGAGATTAAAATTAGTGCTACAGTGCTATGCCAAGGTTCAAGAGTCCTATTTTTAATATAAGTTTGCAGTTCTGGACTTCAGAGTGGCCCTGCCATACCCACTGGCCCCAGTCAGCTCAGGGGGCTCACCAAAAAAACTGGCACCAAGCAAAATGGGATCTCAGGTAGCTGTAAATTATAAATTTATCACATAACCAGGGTTTGGAATGAATGGGATTAGCAATCTTCCCGGAAAATAACCAACAGAATTTATTTATAATGGCTTTGCTGTGAATATTATAGTAGTACTTTAATCTCAGCAAGGGCCATTCCTCAAAAGAAGACATTCTCTCAACATTTACTCAGCACCTACTCTGCCAACATGTCAGGTGTAGGACTAAGGGATGGGGGTAAGGCTGGGGGTGGGGGTGAGAGGAGGGAAGGGGATCAAAGATGACTAGATAGACTCCCTACGCATAGAATCCCAAAATTTAAATGCCACTAATACAATCTTGCCAATTATGACATCTGTCCTGGAGAAGTACTGGGACTGACACAGGACTTTGAGAAATGCTAAAAGGAAGCATTCGAATGTGTCAGTTTATCTCCAGCCCAGGAGAGCCACCATGTGCGTCCTTTCAAGGGATGCCAGGCTCATGTAGGTGACCCTGGGGTACCTCTTGGCAGTGCCCCGGTATAAGCAATGATGTAACAGACAGCAATTGAAGCCAAAGCATAACAATGCAATCTTGTGACATGGGGTCATTTTTATGAGAAGATTTTGGTGGGGGTGGGGGAGAATTATATATTCTTAAAATTTTTGTCACTGGTGGATGCACTCAAAATTCTGCTCTTTTCTGTGAGCTTATTTCATGCTGCTCCTGAAAAATCAGAGCAGGAAATCTTTACATTCAGTGAGAGATGGGTTAAATGATGGAAACCTGCACTGAACCAGGCTCAAGGAGCCAGCAGAGGTGACACCTGCCAGGGCTGTGTACTTGTGATTCCTCAACATCTGCAGGAGCCCTGTTAGTAAGTTTCTATAAGATGAATTAGACTGTGTGCCTCGTGTCTTACAGGTCAGTCTCTTACTTCAATGCCACTGATCAGACCACAGAAGACGGGCGACCACCTGACCGTTCTTTGCAGCTGCCAGGCCCCCAGGCAAGCTGGGCAAGGTCCCCTGAGAAAGGCTGGCCCTCAAGCATGAATAGGAGCCCCCTTAACCTTTGGAGGCACTTTTTAACCGCCCTGGAGCCTTCTCCCCCAAGCTGTAGGACAAGCGGAGATCATATGGCTTTTTGTAGAGGGGGGAAAAAAAAAAGAATTAGCAACCATAAGAAACATTATTTGAAAATTTATTAACTACACAAAAAAATCAATCTATCTTTCAAATTGACTTAAATTCCATAAAATGTAATTAAAAATTTGGACTGTGGAATTAGACTGCCTGAGTTGAAAGAGGTTTGCATCTCAGTTTGTTCACCTATGAAATGGTGAAAATAAGATTATCTTCCTCATAGAGATTCTGTAAGTATTAGGTGCATGGCACAGTGCCTGGCACGAAGTAAACACTCAATAAATATTAGCTATTGTTATTATTATATAAGTATTTATTTACATCACAGAATTATGTTTGGTTCTACTTATCATCTCAATGAATTCTCTATGATTCATCATGAAAATAGATTAAAAACATGGATACACTGATTAAAATTACTGTTCACCTTAATGATAAGGAAAGGCTCATTAAATTGGCTTATTTTACAGATGTTTCTTCAAAGCTGACTCTTAATTGATAATTAATTAAAGGTAGTATTGTGAATATCTTTCTATACATGAGAAAGATGTTCTGAGAAATAAATGATAAAGGTTAGTTGTAATAACTCTGAAATCACAGCAATGAACTTTTCAAACTCTGTTACATTAAAATCCATTGGTCTACCTCATACTTTGAATGACTCTTTTATACATGCATAATTTTATCACATAACACATTGGTCATTTAGAAAATCTTGGTTCACTGAATTATACAGATCTTTCATTTGTTAACATTTTATTATACAATATCAAAAAAACCACATTTGTTAATATCACCACTGATCTCATCAGAAATGTCTTCAAGCGTTTAAGTTAAAGCAGCTGTCAAGCTCCTCGTGGCAGACACAAGTTTTTTAAAATTCTAATTTTTGCTTGAAAGCTTAAATTTTATCATTAACAACAAACGCTGACAGTTTTTTCCTTGGAATGACAAGCTCACTCCACTCATTTCTGAGAAAATGTCTGCCAAATACCCAAGTTTGAAAACTGTCATTAGTCTTTCAACCACTCTTGTAAAACAGTGTCCTGTGAAAAATAGTGGCTAGTCTCAAGACAAGCACCCTACTTGCACAGGCAGCAAACGTGCCTTATCCATATTTCACACTTACAGAGCACTGGAAAGACTCGCACTCAGCTGTTGAGATCTAATACAAGTGGTAATGTTGGTTGCTACACCAAGGACGTTCTTAAGTGGAATCGGCTTTTTTAAAAAAATACTGTGAGTACATCGCAGTGAAGAATAAAAGGACTACTAATACAGTTTGGTGGCGCTGCTTTGATTCATGCTAAGGCACCTGCAGTTTTACTCTCGATTGTTTTTATGCTTAGCGTAATATCAACACAGTGAAAAAAGACAACATTTTCATATTATTATGAAGATAGTTTTGATCTTGACTATCCATCGTAAGGGTCTCAGGGCCTTCAAAGACTGTAGTTTGAGAACTGATGCCTTAAGTAAATCCTTCACCTCTCTATGCCTCACTTTTCTCATCTGTAAAAGGGAGATATAATTCATAGTACATATCCCATAGGGTTGTTGTGAGGACTAAATGGAAAAATCACATAAAGAAGAACAAAGCTGGCCTATGGTAAATGCCATGTAAGGATTGGCTAAAAGGGGACTAGGGATCATTTGAGACTCTTGGTTAATTCAGGTGTGATAAAAATCACCATATTAGCATTTTTTTTTTTTTTTTTAAGGAGAGTCATCTCCACTGAAAATGTTCTTGGTGGAGTATTTCCCTGAGATTGTTAAAGACAACACCTGGCCAGAGACTCTCAAATGCCTCAACCACAGACCTCTGTTTAAGAAGCTCTAATCACTGTAATTTCCCCTGATGTGGCCTGATAATGCTCCCTAGTCCACTTCTGCAGAGTGTTCTGAACACCTCTTCTCAGGTGTTGCCTGCAAATCACTCAAAGCACTGCAGAAAAAAGCTGATATTATGTATATGTCCTTCTGTGTGTCTGGGTTCTCAAAATATTGTGACACCGAGAGAGATGAGAAATTGCCTGGCCTGTGAACCTCTTGTGCAATGTCAGCTCTCTTCAGTTCAGCATGGTTTCAAAAATAGACAGACTCAGGACAAAAACATCTGTCCCTTTACCCAATAAGACAGAATACTGATTTGGGGGTTTGTTTTTTCCTGATCATACTAAGTTGGATTTTTTTTTTTTTTTTAATTAAAGAAGACATGGATGTACTGTGGAGTAAAATATAAACTTGCATAAATTTTTAAGATAATACTTTTTTTGTGACTAATGAAACATGATAACTTACTGCAATGCATGATTCTGGATTGCAGGGCAGGCGGTTGGGGGGTGGGCGAGCTACAAGGATCTTTATTAGGAAAATTGGAGAAATCTGAATATATACTGTGGATTAGATAATAGTATTATATCATAAATTTTCTAAATCTGATGGATCTTCTGTGTTTATGTAAGAGAATGTCCTTGTTCTTAGGAAGTATATTGAAATATTTAGCAATAAAAGGGCTTGGTGGCTGCAACTTACTCTAAAAAGGTTAGGAAAAAATGTTAGAGACAGACAGAAACAGAAAGCAAATATGGCAAAATGTTAAAAGTTGTTGAATCTCAACAAAGTATACATAGGAATTCTTTGTACTATGCTTGTAACTTATCTGGAAGTTTGAAATTGTTTCAAAGTAAAAAGTTTTAAAATGTCATTAAAAACAATACTTCGTCTGCTTTTGTTGTGGGCACTTATTAATGACACCTGCTCACAAGGCCATGCTCCCTGCTTATTTCTTCAGCCTCACTCTGCACCACCCCGCATCCTGCCCAGGTCACTACAGCCACAGCACCCTGGTCTCTGACCGCAGCAGGCCCAGACTGTCCCGCCAGGCTCGCTGCTCTTGATGTTCTCCAGGCTCTGCTTCTCCTCAAAGGCAGGGTCCGCATACATGTCATTTTCTCAGAAGCCCCCTCACTTCTGCCCCTGTCACCCTCTATATCCATTCCTGTTTTATTGCATTTTTAAATAACATTATCACTAGCTCAAATTACTATGTTTATTTACAGTGATCTATCTTTCTCCAATAGATTATTCTTGATGAGAATAGAGACCTTCTATTTTTGATCACTACAACTTTTCTGGTAAATATATGTCACTAAATATTTGTCAGCTGAAAGAATAAACAGATGTCCCCAAGACCACCTGGCAGTAGGCATTCAAACTCTTCCACCATTATGTTTACTGGGCGTGGTAAGTACTCAATATAGGTTTGTTGACCGAATGACAATATGTGAATGAATGGATAAAGTAGGGAGTTTCTGACCCTAAAAAGGACCAGATTCTGGGAGGTCAGTGACCTCACTAGTGGCACACAGAATCCCATATTCAGCATCGCTCGATACAGACTTCCAGGCATGCTCTTTGACACTCACTCTTCAAACAACCCCAGTCTGGCTTTTGTTCCATCACTCCACAGAAGTTGTTCATGTGAAGGTCACTCACGATCTTCATGGTGCCAAATCCAGCAGGCTTTTTCCACCTTTATCTTTCTTGTCATTCTGAGTAGCATCCGACACAGCACGGGCCCCTCTTCCTCCGGGGCTTTATGGGACTGCTGACTTCTGGCTGTCCCTGACTTTGACTTTCCTCTGCCAGCTGCTCTCCACTCACTCACTGTCTCTAGTGTGGTCACAAAGGACTCAGCCTGGGCCTCCTTCACTTCTCACCCCACACTCATTCCCCAGCCATGCCACAGGGGGACTGTGGCTTCAGACATAGTTTGAATGTGTATCTGCAGCCCACATCTGCTGCTGGACTCCAGGCTCATCTATCCAACTGCCTAGTTGGTACATCACTTGGATACCTCACAGATATCTCAAAATTTCTGAAACTGAAGTCTTCACATCTCTGTTAAACTTTCCATCTTCCATCCTTCTCACTTCAGGGAATGGAGCTCTGTGGAACCACTTGCTCATGTTATCACATTCGCTTCATCAACAGGTCACAATGATGCTACCTCCACAGATACTTCACGTCTTCATGCTCTGATCCCTCTGCTGTGTCATCACCGTACTCTAAGTCATCACCACCTCTCACCCCCACAGGCTTCCACTCTCGCTCAACTCCATTCTTTACACGGCAGCCAGGGTGTTGTTCGTAAAAGAACAATCAGAGTATGTAATTCCCCTGTTAAAATCCTTCAATAAAAAGACAAAAAAAAAAAAAAAAAAAAAAGGGCCGAGCCCGTGGCGCACTCGGGAGAGTGTGGCTCTGGGAGCGCAGCGATGCTCCCGCCGCGGGTTGGGATCCTACATAAGGACGGCCGGTGCGCTCACTGGCTGAGCACGGTGTGGCGGGTCACAAAAAGACAAAAAAAAAAAAAAAAAAAAAAAAAAAAATCCTTCAATAACCTTCTATAGCTTACAGGATAAAAACCAAAATTCTTAACACAGCCCAGGTGGTTCTATATGATAGAGTTCTTCCCAGCCTCTCCACCCTCATTCCAAAATACTCTCCCCTTGGCTCACTAAGCTCTAGTTCCACTGATCTTCCTTCAGTTTCTCTAAAGCATAAAGACATTTCCTCTCCTAAGGTCTTTGCACATGCTGTTTCTCAGCCTCCAACATTTTTCCTCCAGCATTTCAGCTCTCTAAGTCACCCATGGGACATCAGTTATGATGCGCATGTACTAAAGGATTTTAAGTAGGAAAAGTGCTTAAAATCAAATTTGGATTTTATAGTGGCAAAAGAATAGAAGATGAATTGGACATATAGTGGCGTAGGATATAGCAGCTGGTGGGGTGGGGGCGGATAACAAGGTCTAACCTAATAGCATCACTGGAACAGTAAAAAATAGACAGATTCTTGGGAGATTCTTGTCTCCCATTGTCTTAGACAATAATGAGAATCAGCAAGACTTGGTGGCCAGAATGGAAATACAGAAGATGTCTTCTCACTTTCTGGTTTGAATAAATGATGGGTTGGACAGTGACACCATTGAGATGGGGCATTTAGGAGGAGATAAAATTAGTACATAGTGTGGGAGGAAGACAATGAGCTCAGCTTGGGGCATATTTTTGGGACATCAGTCAGTATGACATCAGATAAAAATGTCCATCCCTGCTGTGATGGGGACTTTGGAGAGTGCTAACAGTTGGAATCACCACTGTGAGAAATAAAACAGGGAGCTGACTAGAGGCATGAAGAAAGAGACCCTGAGGGCCCGTGGATGGTAGAAGCCATTAAAACTGATGGCATCACAGGGCCGAGCCTGTGGCGCACTCGGGAGGGTGCTGCGCTGGGAGCGCGGCGACGCTCCCAGCGGCCGCGGGTTCGGATCCTATATAGGAATGGCCGGTACACTCACTGGCTGAGTGCCGGTCACGAAAAAGAAAAAAAAAAAAACAAAAAACTGATGGCATCACAGATGTGGAACCTCCTTTATGATGAGATGGTCACCAGCACTTTATTAAAGACCATTATTCTGTAGCCACCAGTTCATGGCATGTTCACAGAACAGCATGATTATTTTTGGAATGTAATGAAAAGATTAAATAAAAACAAACTATTTAACGAGTACAATATACTACTTTGTTTAAAAATAAACTATACCTTTTGCTTGTCACTAGCATGAAGGTTGTTGCGAAACAGACTAGACATTACCATCTAGACACTGGGTGTTAATTTTCTTTGATTCAAAAACAAAATTCACAACAGAATGCACTCTTCATTCATGTAACAAATGTTCACTGAGTTCCACTGTGTGCCAGATCCTATTTTAGGTGCTAGAGATAAAGTGTTAAGAGAGACATACTGAGGGCACTTTCCAAATGCATGTTGAATGAATCAAATCAAATCACTTATTACAGCACACCCTCAACACTGCTCCCCAATTCCATAGACATGATACTGTAAGTCAGCTTACCTCGATTTGTTATCATCAAATACTACAAAAGTACCTAACAATTAAGTTCTATGTTGAAAGAACGTCCAATTGGATGCAATTTTGCAGTAAGCACCAGGAGAAAACTAGGAATAGGAAGAGGAAGTCTGCATAAGCTCTATGGCAATATTCTCCAGGTCAACCATGAGTTTTGCTTGAATTGAGAAGAAAAATCAAGGCAAGGCAATTTGACCTTGGAACAAATTCTTTTAGCTGAATTTTAAGTGGCTGAATTACAACTTTTGAGAGAAACAGTTCTTGCTATGGAAAGCTCTTACCTGGGTGATTAGACTTAATCACAATTTTTTTGTACCTCAGAGTCAGGGAAATATTCCAACCTATAATCATCTACTTATTGGGACGTGCTAAGAGTGTTTTTACCGGTTCATGATGGCTTTTAAACACTCAGAGCCTTCTGAATTAATTCAAAGTCTCGTGATTTCTCCCTTTATGATACTTTATAACAAGGAGATTTTAGTAAAAATGAAGGAAGAAAATTTCCTGGGGTTCTGTCAGTAGGCGTTGACTTGTATTCTTCCAATTCTCATGTTCTCTGAGACTATGCTTCTATAAAAATTAATAAAATAAAAAATAATGAATGGTAAATGAAAATTTAAGAACAAGTAAGACATTTCCATCAATTACTTAAAAAATCTATTATTAAGCTCTTCATTTGCCAATGTGAAGTCTCCCAAGCAAAAGGAGAGCTTCGACAGGTTATTCCCAATGCTTTCCTACACAACTCGTTTTAGAGCTCCTATTTTAGAGAACCCTGGTCAATAAACTTCACATAGACTTAAATAATAATCCTTTTTACACACCTTGATTCTTAAAGCCTATGGACTATCTTTTAAATACCTGAATTAAACGTGGACAGAAGTAAAGAAAACTAGACAATCCTAAGGCCACAAAATTAAGTCACTCCAGAGAGAAGATGTCAGGTTTTCTTTACGTGCATTAAGTCTACACTCACCGGTAGCCCAGGAATCTGGTGGAAAGAAGCAATGAAGTGATAACTCATGGTGCTGAACAAAATTCCAGAACTGGTCATGCTGATGGAAATATAAAGCATGCAGTTCTAATCCTAAAACTGTTTTCCAGATTGTCTTCTTTAACAAAGATACCTATTATTTATGCTTTTGAAAAAAGTCAGTGATGTCCCTACACAGTCCATAATGAGTTCTGCAGATTCATGGAATTCCTTTCTTGAAATCATTTCCTTTCCTTGAACTTTTATGTTTATGCCATCCATCTTCAAGCTTATTTCAATTCAGTCTGTGAACAGGGACCATGTTTTTATCTTCCGAGCCATGCTCATCAACTTCCTAGTGGCTCCATAAATGTGCAAAACAGTATTAATAATATAGTTAAGCACTACATAAGAACGACAGACTGGGTATCAGTTTTTCTCCCTTTTCCTTGAGGTACAACAAGCAATCTTTATAGAATTTCTCTATTATTTCATGGGTAGGAGGAGTGGTCAAAGGTTCCTTGTCAGGTAATTCTGAGCTTTTGGATAGTTTGGATAGTCAACTGGGCACAAACAACTACTCTTTATACTCTATATAGTTTGCCAAGGCATCGAAAGAAATTGGTCATCATTTCATACGTGGCCAGGTTCACAGCCCGTAGGTCTTGCCAATGTGCCCAAGGACCACATCTGTGGTCTGTACACTAGATGTTGAAAATCTGTTCTTATTGTCTTCACCACTTTCTTGAGTTTTATGTCTTTTTCTATTATTAATGTCCATGGGAATAGGTAAGATAGTTACATATTGTTTTAACACATAGTAGCTATCATCAATTATCACTATAACTTTCATTAAAATATAAAAGTAGTTAAGAACCAAATAAAAATGGCACCACTTATTAATATCACCTAAAATAACAATGAAAGTGGAAAGATACATTCATTCAATTGCTCATGAAGCCAGACCAATAATTCCAGGCTGGAATCCCTGCAGAATATTGATTTGAAGTATCAGCAGCAAAGATCATTTGACACAAGGGATTTCAAATGAGTACTGGGATTTTTCTTTCCAAGAATTCATCTTTGAATTTCTGCAGGTGGTCGTTTTATTTCCAGCCTGCTAGAAAACGTAAGATCACCTGAAGCAAGCAGGCTGAGTCTGGAATGAGGAGTGAAATGATGGTGAAACATTTGCATATGATATTAGGGTGAGTGGAAGCAAGCCGCACGCTGGCTGGTTTCCTGCTGTGCATGCGTGCTGGGAGAGCCCAACTGCTTGCACATCTCCCTGGGACACAGCTCACCCTGAGGCCTGTGACTCAGTACCAGGGCTGTTTTTCCTCTCGGGAAAGACCAAATAGAGACTTGCCCTTTTATAAAACCTCACAGATGAGTCACAAGTAAAATTAGTTGGCATTCTGAGGTGGCAGGTGGAAGCGAGACCATGTACTGGGCAGAACGATGCTGCCAGCAACTCCCCAGGCGCGTGCACTGGCTTGCAGGGTCGTGCTATGTGGAAGATCCCTAGCTCTAGGATTCCTGGTCTGCATCTCATCAAGCATATCGGACTCCCACCCAATTTCAAAAGGGTGCTACCCACCCTGGAAAAAATGTAGTCCACTGCGTAGATGGGAATACACACAGCCAGGGAGACAGATGGCTCAGCTTGAAGAAGCAATCTGGAATCAGAGTGAGGGTGTGGGAGTCGAAGTGTAGGCTGGGCACGGAGATCAGAGAGGAAAGAATGGGCATCAGTGTGTGGCGACAGATGACAGAGTGTTGTTTGGGACGAGCAGTTGGATGAGGCAAAGGAAATGGAAGTAATGTATTTATGCAAAAGGGCTCTATCATAATTAGGAAAATTCCCCTTCTGTCTACTCCACAAGTCCTGCTTGGTTCAGATGGAGGCAGACAGCAGAGAGCACTTGCTTCAAGGAAGAAGCAGAGGTTACACCTCCTCCAATAGGCTTTCTATTTCTGATTGAAACAAATTCTAACTGAGCTAATTTGTGTCCAGCTGCAGGCAATATAAACATGGCTGTTGGGAATACTTTATAGAGTACAGGTCTTTGTACTCCATACTTCATAGAAGTTAATAAGTAGGTGTCAAACTCTGAATTAAAATTTCAAGAAGAGGACATAGCACAAAGGACAATAAAAGTGATTTTTAAATAATCATAGGGATAAATAGCATCCACTTCTGACAAATGTAAGGGCTGGCATAAAATGTTATTAGGCTACAGAGATCGTCTTTTGTTCAGGAAGTATGTTTTATTCTCCAGCCTCGTCATTCATCATTCTAATGAGCCCTCAAAATGTAAATTAAATAGCAAAGATGGATTCATTTGAAAAACACCATTCTCCCCCCCCCCCCCGCAAAAAAAAGCTAGGTGTTAAACCATTTTTCTACTTTTATTCTTATATATTGGTTCGTTTTTTCATTGAGAAAAAAAAGCCCTCAGTACTTGAAGACTTTATGGGTTAAGTTCATGCAATTCATATTTTCAGTAAACAGTTCATTCATTCTTGAGTACTCTAGGATTGGAGATTTCAAAATTAAAAAATTAAAAAAACCACAAAATCTCATCTTGAAGTGATATGCCCTGTAAATTATGTTTGATCCGGAAAATCTTAGAAACCTGTGCATGCATTTGCTTTTTTGTTTTATTCAGAAGTGATTTGGTCCAGGGAAACTCTCAATAGGAAAGGATTAGTGAAAATTTCAAACAGCTTTAGTTTACTAAACTGAATGCATTAATGGCTAAGCAAACACCATTTCAACCATTAATGATAAAAGAATAAGGCCACGAGCCAAATTAGTTGCAATTTCTTGTTATGTATTGATAAGAACATTACCGTTCCTATGATGAATAGAAAAATCAGGGTTTTGTACTTGACCTGAATTTATGCATGAGCACCCACAACAGAAGTGACTGAACGGCCCTGCTGGGGAGGCACCCAAGGAAAAACACTCTCAGAAAGGAAAACAGCAGGAAGTCACGTCTCATTTTGGCATGATTGGTCTTCATTTGCCTCTCTCGCTCCCCCTCTCCCTCACTCTCCCCACCCTCTCTCACTGCAACCCATAAATCATGCTCTGCATTCTCTGGCTGTTCCTGCTTATGTGAGCGCTAGGCTTGCCCCTGTGTCTCTCCAGCTCCTAGCTGTGTGGCTGAATGTATATAAAATGAAGACACAAATAATTGCACTGTTGAGGTTTGTCTGATGTCCAGGGAACAGCCATCAATCTCTGCAAGGGTGTTTCCAAATCCCCAATCTGCAGAATAAATTATCATTAACCAATCTAGGCATTCTAAAGACACTATATTTTTAAGAGGTCAAAATGTTGGAGAAATATCCCTGAGGGAGGCCTGAAAGCATCCAGCTGTGACAGAAACCAGCCAGTGAGCAGCACTGGCTGCATGGAAGCCCGAGTTCCTGCAACTGCCACAGACCAACCGTAGGCCTGGTTAGCTCGTGGGGACTGTGGCATTTGGGAAGCACCCTTCCCCTTGCGGTAGTGCCTAACTATGGCTCACCTCTAAATCACTGGCATCTTTCTTTGAAGGTTTGGCTAATGAAAGTGCATATCACACAAACGGGAGCTCACAGTAAAGCCTGCATTTCCCACTGGACATCCTGTTTCAGTCTGTTTACTTAGTTATTTTTAAATAGAAAATTTTCTTTTGAATACAATTGAGCTGAACTTAATGCAAGGCTCAAAGCTGTCACCAGGACAGTTGGCCACATAAAGACACTGTAGTCTGAGCCTAAGCCATGGCCACTCCACAGCTTCCCATAATAATAATGCATATTTTGACGGGCACATTGATTGGTCTATGATGTAAGAAAACGCTAATCAGTGAGGGAGAAGCCAAAGCCATGTGTTGATGGGGCCTTTGAGATATACTGGAGAAAAGGGAACACGAAAACAGAGAAGGATGCAGTTTAAATGATGAAGTAAATGTTTACTTCTGACAAAGAAAAACAAATATCTGTATTCTTTACAGATATTTAACTCTGAAGAAGTGTTGAACAATAAAAGACATATTTTAAAGTGGAATTTAAGCCTTATCTGGATCTGGGAAGAGAACTGGTTAGTACATCAATAAACTGTCTTATATTTGACGCCAGGCAGGAAAAACTGTATAATCCAGGGAAGGGAAGGTGCCCTACTGTGAAAAATGTGCATTTTAACCTTTGCAATATGTTAATAATTAATATGAATTCACATCAATATGGTATCTTCATAAAAATACAGAACTTTCACACACAAGGCCTTTCAAGTATAAAATAAATAAGCTACCCCCTAAAGGTTTTCTGAGAAAATTCCCATGAAGAAGGATCTCACAGTTTGATGGTATGGACTTTTAACCAGATCTAAAATTCCTGCAAATAGGCTCCATGTTAAGTGGCTGACAGTGCTGCTAAGAACTCCACAAAATAAAATAATGCTTCATTAGTCTCCCAGCTGAATTCGGAATCCTCCGGCTCAGAATAAATCTCAGCCTTTAAAAATGAATTCTCTTCTGAATTAACATCTCAGAATCATTAATCTTTAGAGTGACCCTTCAATTTCATTTGGAAGAGAACGACCGCATTTCTCAAAGGCCTTTTTTCCTTTTGGCAGACCACGATTTCATGGAGAGAAGGAAAATAACATGCTCTTTCTTTTATCATTTCCCCATTTGCACCCTCAGGGTGGATTCTTTTTCCTTCTCGACTGAAGCATCCTAAATCCGAAATCAACGGAGAGCTACCTGCTGAGTCAGGAAGGGACTAAAATTTAGCTTGAGGTATATGGGAAAATAAAAACAAGGCTAGGTGCAATTATTATTATAAATTTCAGGAAGAAAGGAAGCATCATTGTTAAAATTTCACCAAATTAAAAATGGTTGAGACTTTATTCTTCACTGCTAGGACTTGTTTATCAAGCAGACACAGAACTCAGCTTGATGGTTCTATAAGTGACAAACAATAATGTAGATTTGTTAATAGGGCAAATGAAAAGATGGAGTGTGTGTGCAATCAGGATACATGTTGCCTCATTTTACTCAGTAGGTGTGATACTAAAAGTATAGACATCATGTTTTAACTACCTTAGGAGCACTTGGTCTACAAAGTAATTCTATTGCAATTTCTTCTTAAGCAGACAACCATTTTGAAAAGCAAACAACTATTCCTTTATTTGCTTATTTTTTAATTGAAAAATAAAAATTTTATATATTTATGGGATTACGATGTGATGTTCTGATATATGTGTGCATTATAAAATGATTAAGTCAAGCTAATTAACACATCCATCACCTCACATACTTATTTTTTTGTGGTGCGGACATTTAAAATCTGCTCTCTTAGCAATTTTGACATATACATTAAATATTAACTATCATGACTATGCTCTTTGTTTATTTATTAATCTAGATATTCAAAGTTATATGTTGACTTAAAACAGAATATGTCTATACTGTCTGTCAACTTTCATTGAAAGTTTCATGCAGTCAGAAAGACCACATACACCAGCTCCCAGAGGAGCTCTATCCAGTATTCGCTGGAACAATCCATGTGTTTTCCCACATTTTTGGTGTTCTTCAGCCAGAAATGACAGCCTTAAAATTTGTCAACCACCCACCTCTTCCAAACAACTCTATCCTCTACTACTAGATTAATCTTAAAGTATAACTTTCACTGTTTCGTTCTCCATGCTTACCAATGGCTCCCATCCCTTAGAAGATAAATCTGTAGTCCACAGAGACAAGTGCAGCCCCACACTAAGCCTTCCTACCTGGCTCATTTGGGCATTTCCTTCTGAACAGGCCATCGGCGTTCCTGTCTGGAGCATCTGTTCATCCCTCCTACCTGCGACGTCTCTCAAATCGTGATTCAAATTCTTCCTCTGAAGGTCTACTCAAAGCCTACCTCACGAACAAAGGCTTCTCCTGCGTCTTCACCTCAAACCCCAGTGTCCACTCTGTCTTGCTCGATACTTGTTCCTTCCTGAGTTATTTCACATTTCCCTTGTTTAAGTCTCATCAACATCTCCCTGCTGATAGGATGGCATCTGCCACTCTCATGCATGTAGCCTGTGTGTAACATAGTGCTTTACCCACAGTAAAGACTAAAACAAAAATTTAGTCATTTAAAAATTATGTTCTTGTTCCTTCCTTCACTGGAGGGAGCACAGTCTCAGAGATACTCTAGGCCTCTAACTCTGTTCGTGCCCAGAAGTTGCTGGTTTCAAGGGTCGAGAGTTTCAACGTGAGAGCGTAGGATTTCTTAAGCCCTGACGATCCCCCTTGGTCAGCTTTAGAGGTAGTAAAAGATACTGAAGACTTTGGGGTCCTCTCCGTGACCACAGACTTGTCTGTGGTAGATCTGTTCATTCACTACATCATCCTTCTGGTTGAGAAAGAAACTTAACCCTCACTTGGGCCATTTGAACAAGCTCATCTGGAAGGTGGACCTCATTACAGGGTCAGGAATCTACCACGTGATAGGACTTCCTCATCTACCCTCTCTTGCTCCTTTACAGGTAAGGGGGGCTTACCTGTTATAGCTAGTTTGACTTCATCCTCTACTGTCTGGAGAATGCCAAGAGATACAGGAACAGGGAACGTGTAGACAGTGAAAGTTTATCGATCCAGTTCCCTCTCAATGATTGATCCAAAAGGAGGAGGAATAAGCCCTGAACCAAGTGTGTCCTTCTTTCTTAAATCCCCCAAATACATTTAAAATCTCCTTTAAACATATCTCTTACCTGAAACCAAACCCTATGCACATTTTGTTTGGTTATGCTGTATCTTTCCTACTTGGAAAAGGTGTACATGACCCTGAGGTGAGTACGCGGCCTCATGCTAGCCAAGCCTTACCATTACTTCCCACCCACACATCCCAAAGTTGGTAAAGCACTTATCTTATCCCTGGCCAGCTCCTGCTGGGCAACCCTTTCTTTAGACTGGCCTTAGCCTACCCCAACATACAGATGCCCCAATATGCTCGCAGCTAAATTAAAACTTACATACTGGGGTCACTATAAAATTTTTTTTCAGCAAAAAAGGAGGTATGTTCAAGGTCAGACAGCTTCCTACAGCAGGTTGGACACATTTCCATGACATCAGGCCTGGGAGCAGAGTTGACAGCATCCATCGTCTCCTGCTGCCTCCTCCCTGCTAGAAAAATGCACAAGATGCGTGTTTGCCATTAGGAAAATCCTGAATTGCCTTCTAAGCTACTTTAACTTCAAGTCCACTGGACTAAGGCCATTTAAAAAGAGTCTGTACACTACGCTTCATGGAAGAAATTTTATTAGTCAAACTGAAAAAATTTAGTGCCAATAGGGCAGACATATATTACTTCAGCACTACTGCTGTTGAAGAAATTCCATATCACATTTGATTTGTAGATGTCTTGAATGGCAAAAGAACAACAGTATTAATAAAAAAATTTTTTACTACATATTAAATTGGGATACTTTAAAAGTTTTTTTTAAGTCTTCAATTTAGAAAAACCATCTTTAAAATATATTGACTTCAACTTGCATTTAAGTGCTATAGGAAATAATGCATTTCCCTTTGTTACTCTAATTTTAAACATTTTATCACTTATTTCTTAACTTCTTTTAATGGGATGGCTAAACTGTCTTACACAGCCGACCCATGTTTGAAACAGAAATGGTGTGCCCTCAGTGGGGGCAGGGTTCCCAAAAGCAGCAGGTGTGCTGATGGAAGACAGCTGAGCTAATCTGCTCACCTGAACCTCTCTGTCACATTCAATTTAGTCTCAATTTCTAGAAACACGATGTAAGAGGTCGACAGCAAATAGCAGCTAGCCAAGTGCAGCTCAAAGTCAAGAACCTGTCCCTGAGTCCAGAAGAGGTGAAAATATACTGTTTCCTCACCACCAGTTTTTGAAAACAAAAATTATATGGGGGAAAAAAACTATTGTTACTAGAATCATCTTTAGGTAAAAAAGACAATTCACCCAGGACCCTGAGCCTTTTATATAATTGATTATTCAGGGTAGTGTTATCATGCACTTGTTAATTCAAATTTACTTAGTTTATAAAGTTATTTATCTTTCTAAAGTAACACATTACCCCTGCTCACAAAATATCATGGTGTGTATTACTAGGAATGTGGTTCTCAAATTATATTACAATTATCACTTAAATATATGTGCTCTTTACCAGAAAATATAAGCTTTTCAATGTCAGAAGTTTTTTGTTTGTTTGTTTGTTTGTTTGTTTTTAAATCCCAGTTCATAATACAGTATCTAAAACATGGTGAACATTCAATAAATATTTATTTTTATTATCGCTGTACTTATTACTAAGCTATTTTAACAGTTATCAATTATTGAGTTCTTAACTGTAAAAGTCACTATGCTAAATTATTTCCATACGTTTTTTGATTTAATGCTTCACCGGATCCCTATGAGAAAGGTAATAATACTTTCCTATCTTCCATTCACAGGTGAGTGAATGAGGCTCCAGATCACCCGGCTGTAAGGGGAGCACACAGGCTTCCACCGGGGCTGCCAACTCCAAATAGGCATGTCCTGAAAACGCTGCACTAAACATCCACGTACATACTGGATTCTAAGAGCTAGCTCTCTGCACTTATGATTTGTAATCAAAATCAGCAAGTGTTATGTTAATAACTTCACACACACTGTCATACATAGTCAAAACTTTACATCAAATGTTTTAGTAACGCACCTAATATTTAGAACACTCTATACAACCCAAAGCAAGGGATGAAAAAAAGTACATTCTCAATAAAAAACTGGGATGGAAAGGTATAACTGTAAAAATAAGAAATTGTAAATCTTCACTGTAATTTGCGAACAAATGAAGAGAGTAGATGATGGAAGTTCAGTGTTGGGATAAATCAAAGAGAGCTCACCTATAAAGCACAGGTATTGAGGACAACGTGGTATCTAATTTCAAGTGAATAGAAACTGTCAATTAAACAGAGGCTTTAGCACATGTGTAATGTTTGAACTTTGCCATTTCAAAATAGCATTTCACTAAGTTCTAGTGGTATATGAAGTGCTAAGTGTCTATAACAATTACTTATTGTATGTTTTCAAAGGGCTACAAGAAAGGAGCACAAGTGTTCTCATCACAAAGAAATGATAAAGTTTTACAATGATCAATATGCTAATTACAGACTTGATCACCACAAACTGTACACGTGTATTGACATATAACTGTGTCCCATAAATATGTGGAAACAATATATGTCAATTAAAAAATAAATGCCTTTAAAAATAGCATTTCACTCTCTGTATCATATTAAAAACTACATTTTATACACTTTCAGGATTTTCACAGCCACAAGACTAGAAATATTTAATCAAATTAAATGTTATAGTTACTCTAGTGCCTGTAGATAAGTATACGATCTTTTCCTTTATTTCTTCCTACTTTATCAATTTCTTTTCTAAAATTGTATGCGTAGCGCAGGTATTGAAAGTTATCATCTTACAGTGACTTTTACGCTTAAGTATTTCAGATGGACATTTAACCCGACGTAACTTTAAAAAGTCTTTCTCTTTTATGTATGTAATCAGTCACCCGTACTTCTGAAAAGACTAAAGCATGTACATCAAAACTGTATCTTTTTTTTCCAGCATACAGCTGTCCTTGTCAAAGCATTGCATCTTTTCAAGGAAATGTCAGCAATGTTATTCTTGGGCCCCTTCTGCCCAAGAGGCCATGGAGGACTGAACAATAAAGCCAGCAAGCCACTTAATCAATAGCAGTCACAGCACCATTTTGTATCCTCCAGAATCTTCATTTTCAATGAGGTTTACATCATTAAAGTAAGAAAACAGGACCGTCAATCTCCACTGGTTTCAAGTGGTGGATGGAAGAATGCATTTGACTGTCATAAAGATAATGATGCAGCTGCATGCTTTAAACCTTTAAAAATTCATTTTTAGGCTGAAAACCTAGGAGGACAGACATGTTGCCAAGAAATAAAAGCACTGATTTATCAGTTCTTTCCTTTTCTCATCGTCCAAACAGATCTGAATCTCGTAAAGTGAAAGGTTTCAATGCAAGTCCTCTAAGATGTTATGAATAATATATTTGAAATACATTTATTAGCAGAGGTACTGGTGCCATTGTTTGTGAATGATGCTGACACATGTCGTCTCAACATGTGCTCTCATCATGACAGATTTATATGAAAGGAGTAAAAACGTCATATAACACCCACGTAACCCCCTCCCCCAGGGGCAGATGTAAGTTTTCTGGGCTCTTAAAGGCCATAAAAATATCTTTAAAAAAAAAGAAAAAGCAAAATTATGAGTACAAAATTAGGTAGAGGGCCTTGAAAGAGGACCACCCAACCCAGGCGCCCTGAAATTCATGCTTGATCGGTTGAATGGGAGTCTGCCCCTGCCTCATTCACTGGAGAACACGTGTGTCCTCTCACTGTGCTTGGGCTAGTTCTGAAAGAGCCAGGCTCTTTGTCTGGTCTTGTACCCACAATGGTTTCCCTTGACCTCCTCCAGATGACCTGTGCTAGTGAGGCACATGAGTTAGCGTTTGCTCTGGGAGTAGTCACGGGATGTCAGCTCTGCCCAGAGTGTCTGGTGAATATCCTAGATAGCTGCAAGCAGCTCCAAGCTGTCATGGCCCAACGAGGTGGCCATGGCAGAAAGGTCAGGGCAGGTGATGGGCTTCAATTTCTACACAATTTAGAAAATGGACAGGATCTATCATTAGGTTTATGTTCGGGGTTCTCATATCAAGCTTTAGACATTCAAATGCTTTGCTTTTAATCATTTATTTTTGGTATTAATTTTCAATCGAAAATTCATCAGAATGTAATAAAGAACAGAGAGCGAGAAGTCAGAAGAAATATTACAGACTTAACAAATGATTAAGATACATGCACTGGTACCTCATTTTTAATTCAGATAAGAACAAAACAAGCCCTGTTTACCACTGAGCTATATCCCCAACAACACACAAGCCCTGTTTAGAAGAGCCGTGTTTCTTGACCCGGTGGCCAGCTGTAGTGGACGGGCGTGTGGAGCAGGAGGGGATGGCTCTTTCTTGTGGCCACAGTGCTCTCACACTCAGCACTAGGGCCACCCTCCCCCTCCACTGCTCTTCAAACACCAGGCGTGTGGGAGGACAGGCCTTGGTGGGCTTCAGTTCTGTTGGGTAGACGTGACCTCTGTGTGCCCCTGGCCCACCAGGTGCAGGATCTATGGCCTGTCTCTGGAGCTTCCCCACCTCTACCACGGGCACCCAAGCAGACTGGGAGTGAGAATCCCTGCTCACTGGGGCCTGCCTTCCCCAGGGTTGGTGTCTTCCTGATAGCCAAACAGAGGGGTGGGAAAGTGTTTTAAAATGTAAGTTTCATTGTTATTCAGGTATGATGAAGCCAACAGTTCAGGAGACAAATGCCATGAAAAGACAGTTTGTTACTCACCGTTCCCAAGAGGAGGGGGCAGGCTAAGCCCCACAGGGAAGCACCAGGGTGGGTCGGCAGCACAAAATAAGGGTGAGAGGCTTTACTGTGGTTTCCATATCTGGTGCGTGTCCTGGGAAAGAGAGAGTGTCCCAGAGTGTGAGGGATAGATGAAGCAGGTGGTGGGCTGTGGGCTCTGGATTGGTTGGTTTACACATGAAATGACCTTCACAGTGGCAAGCCAGTCATTTGCTATCTCTAGGAGTTAGCTAGCCCTGGGGGGGGCAAGACCCCCAAATCTCAAAGCATCAAAAATATAGAATAAGAAGACATGAATAAAACAGGAGGGAAGGAGCAGCAGGCAGGTGAGAGTGTCACATCCTAGAGTCCCATCCAGCTTGCTCAGGGTGCTGAGGCTGGGGAGGAAAGGCTCCCCTCAGCCCTCCTTCAGGTGCAGGGTAGGAGGGCTACATACCTAACACCCTGGTCCTTGTGACAAGTAGAAGACAGTTGCAGGTAAATGTTTTACCCATACAAGAAAGCACACACAATCTCACTGGGAGAGGTGATAGTACCTCCATTTTACAGATGAAGACACTGAGGCTCAGAGAGTTTGGAAGTGCCTTTCCCAATGTCACATAGCTAACAGGTGGTACAGCCAGGACTGTATCCAGGTTCCAGGATCATTCTGTCTCTTAGGTGCTGGGCTGAAAGTCTACCAGCTTTTGAAGGTCCCACACAAATGTTTGAGACCTGAAGAAGGAAAATATATGGACTCCAAAATAAAGAGAGAAAGCTATAATGTCAAAATTAATAAATGTTTAAATGTCTAAAGAACATATTAAGGCATCTTATTGTTATATTTACTCATTGAAAAATTCAGTACACCTGAAAATAATATGTAGCTTGGATTTTTTTTCACACTCTAAGAATTATTGAGTTTGCCTGATGATTACAGAGAAACCAACTGTAAGTTAAATAAATTACTCACAGTCAAATAATCCCAAAAGCAAAATTATAAAAGCCCTGTTGACAGTTTTGAAGCACAAAACGATATTGTATCTAACGTGGAATGTGAGTGTATTATAATACGTTTGGTATGATGGGGTGAGGCCTCCACAAGGAAGCAGGCCTACTGCCCTGGAGGTCTTAGAAGGGCCCTGCCCAAGTCTGCTTGCTCCCCAATCTCACCTTCTACTCCTATTCCTGCACCCACAACCCCAGGTGTGGAAGGCAGTTCAGAGGTCCTTGCGCAAAAGGCCCACCGCTCAGAGTGACTCGGGCTCTGCTCATGGCTCACTCCAGCACTGGAAACCTACAATGCTGCAGTAAGTGGTTCCAACGGTTCAAAGGAGGTGACAATGTTCAGACACATGGCAGATTCCACACGGTGTTTCTGGAATGTCTATCAAGAGCACCAGCCAGGTTGGGAGAAGACGCAAACTTTCCTTTTAGGGCTACCACTCCTCGGCTTCCTGGACAGGTCCCTGTCCTGGGCTGGCCTTCATTTTCCTGGCACACAGTAAACTCCCAGTAAACATTAATGTCATTGGTTGGAACTATTAAGTTAAAATCCTATAGCAATAAAGCCTGTCACTTAACAAAAGTAAGTTCCACTTCAAAAGAGACATAAAATAAAGTTTAAGCCCCCAAATGCTTGGAACCTGAAAGTTTTGTATTTGTATTAGCTCCTAGACTTCAAATGACTATCAACTTAAAACTCTCTGGTCATATTTGGCAACTAAGTCTGTGCCTCCAAAATGTAGTAATATTCTTCTTGTAAGTTTTAGAACAATGTCATATCACTTACCTAGATTCAGAAAAATAAATGTAAAACTATCCACGAAATCTCACAGTACTGTTTATGTTATAAGGCCTATCATAGTTTCACTGGTTAAGAGACTAAGAAATTGAAAAAATAATATTACCTCTTTCTTTTAACTGGTCTTCTGTATCAGCACCCTATGACTTATGGGCCAAATCCAGCCCATCGCCTGCTTTTGTAAATAAAGTTTTATTGGAACACAAGCACACTCATTTACGTATTGTCTGAGGCTGCTTTCACGTTACTCTACCATGGCAGACTTGAATATTTGTGACAGAGACCACACGGCCCACAAAACCTAAAATATTTATATCTTTGGCCCTTTACAGAAAAAGTATGTTGGCTCCTATTCTACATCGTTCCTCTTCTATTTACAGAATCACTTGAAGAATATGAGGCTGACATTCACACTTATTCATTTAACACAGTGATTAATTTAATTCCATGATTTAGGTTCTTTGGGGTCATTTTTCTTAAGACATCTTCCTCTGTTTTGAATTTCCTTTCAACATGGTCTGCCTAAAGTAAATGGCTGCTGCCTTCTGAGAAGATGGACAGTATCTAGTACTTCAGAAGCATTTTGGTTGTTTGACATTTTTTTCTGATGAATGCCAGGAAAATGTTTTTTTAAATACTTAATTACATGATATGTAAGTACACGCTTTTGAAAAGTCACACAGTACAAAAGCACATAGATCTAAAAACTTAAGTCCCTCTTTAGTTTTGCACCAATCTGTACCTCTCTCCAAAATTAACCTAGCATTAATCACTTTGTGTGCCATTATTTAAAAATAAAAATGGAATCATATTATATGTTGGTTTTGCAATTGCTTTTCACTTAGCATTTCTTGACACTCTTTCAATGTCAGCACACGTAGGCTTGCTCCATTTTGTTTAACTGATGTATGGTAAACTATACATTGATTACACCACAATTAAATAAATTCTTCCCTATAAGAAAGTATCATTTGGGTTGTTGCCAGTTTGTCTCTATTATGAGTTCTTTGTGCGTGTGCATGGGTATTTGTGCTGGAAATGTTCTTAGAAGTGGAACTACCAGCTTGAAGGGCTCATATCTTGAAATGTTTATAAATACTGCCAAATTGCAATCTGAAAAGACAATGCCTATTTACCATCCCACCAGTAGAGAATTTCCCCATATTTTAGAATAAAATTAATATAAAAATCACTTTTAAAAAATTCAAAATGTATTTAAGTTGAACTGCATTTCAATAACACAGCATAGGAACATGCCCCTGATGTTAAAAAGACAACATGTTGAAATTCAGACATGCTGAAGTGAAGAGATATTCTTGCGGATTAGAGATCACGACCTTCACGTATATATTACTGAAATGCATCTATTCACATAACCTTCTGAAGTCAGTTTTATAAAGAGGTCCCCATGCTCACGGCAGCAAGGATCCTCACCCCAAGAACGCCTGACCTCTGACATGCAGAACCCCCTCACCGCCACCCAGCCACAGCGAGGGTCTGGGCTGTGCACTGTGTACCCGCTGATGAAACAGAAAGCAGCACAGCAGGGACTTGGGGGGAGTGATTTAAAGTGAACTGATAAAGTAATAAACCACATCTGTACATTCTTAGCAGCTGCTTCCACAGTTATAAAAAGGCTGTCTCATTTTTCTTTTTCTTTCTTTTTTTTTTAAACTAAATCTCAATTGAGACATTATCTGGCAATAGAAACCTCAAGAAATCTCTGTCCACCTGTTTCTGAATAAACACCTAAGTTGGTTGTTTAATAAATACAGCATGTATATGACATTGTAGGTTTGTATGAAACTGTGTACTATGGAATGAACCAGTGTGCACCAGTAGCCTCTGAAGTTTCTCTAACTAAATACTCAACTACAATCCCCAAATTCCAGAAATACAGAAAGCCCATCCCAGCCCACTCCCACACTGCAGCCCCATCTGCAATGCTATTCCTGCTACTCTTGCAGGCATCTCTGGTTCCCGGAATATTTTCCAGGGTCAGTGCCTGATGCCTTTTGCACAAAGCTTCACCCAAGAACCTGTCAGAAGGTTCCATGTGAAGCAAAGCAGATTTAAGTCAAAGTACTTTAAGTTTCTAGCCAAAATGTTTCATTTGGTCATTTTTTTCCCCTGTCAAAAACACATTCTTATTCAACAGTTCTCTCCCTAAGCATACACGAACTGTTTTACAGGTACACCCTATAAATTTTAAAGAAATGATTTACTTTCATTTTTTATTATTTTATTTTTTCAATTGTATTGTGACAGTTTATTAAAAACTGAATAATGGTTGCTTTATCTACCAAAGTTAAATAAAACAGATACTTATTATATAATCAATGGAAGGTGAATTCAACTCATTTACCATAGATATGATTGCCATTTCAGAGCAACAAAGACCAAAATTTAAACGCATTTTGGAACTTTTTATTAAGCAACAAATTATAATGGATGGTAAGCATATATACATTTGAATTTAATTTTTAGTCATATGCAATTAATTTGTTTTGTCTTAAAGAACAACCCCCCAAAAATTCTGTCCATATTTTCATAAGAAACTTAGGAATGAAAGAGTATCCCATGGGCTGTGGAAATAAGACCCCCTCAGACTTCTTCAAAAGATCTCTGTGGCCAGGTGGGTCTGCTCTTCTTTGGTGAAGACCCCTTGCTCAGGTCCATCCTGGACCCTCCCTGATGTTCTCACCTCCCCTCACACTGGCCTCCCCCTGCCCATATTTAACTGCCCTCTCAGAGCCCAGTTTCTCTCCCTTGGTGAAGCCCTTTCTGATGATTTCAGCTCGTGTTCCTAACTTGTCTCCATTTCTGGAGTGCTCACGGTCTATACCACTCCTCGGAGTCCTCATCCGATCACCTTCTTGTTTCATCACTTGAGAGTCCTGTTTTTCATGCTTTAAGAGTGAAAATACATCTTTTACCATTTTATTTGCCCAGTCTAGTAATGAACATGTAGTTAGCAAATGCCAGTAAATACTGAATTGAAATGTTTAGTTGAAAAAAATGATGTACGCATAGCAAATGAATTTTACACATTGAAGAGCCTCTAAATCATTAAGCAAAATTATGATCTGCAAGTTTAATAAAAACATATTAATTGTGAATTGATAAGAAAAAACAAAGGCTCTCAAGTGATTGACTTCTGAAAAATATCGGAGACCTTATCTGATAGGCTGGGTCGACAAGTCTTTAGTCTATTTCTAGCCCTCTCTGTAATTTCCACTGAGTACATGATAAAGCTATGTGAGGACCACAAAAAGTGGCTGCTTCTCTCCTCTCCTGTTAATTAAACTGTTTGCAGAGTGGGAGACACTTGAGTTCTGAGCCCCTTAGCTTTTGCTTTTGTTTTCCTGAGAATGAACATTTTTCTCTTTAAAATCTTCAACACAGTAACTACTCATGTTTATTGGGCACCGACTATGTGCCCAGCATGGTGCAAAATGTTTTACTATCTAATTTATTTAAAAATATTACTTTTCTGTTTGTTTTTGTGGCTGGCTGGTACAGGGATTGATCCCTGGACCTTGGTGTTACCAGCACCTTGCTCTAACCAGCCGAGCTAATTGGCTAGCCCTATTATCATCTCGTTTATTCATCACCCCAGTCCTGCAGGACAGGTTCTCATACAAGGACACCAAGGCACAGAGAAGGTGGGTACTGTGTCTGAAGCCCCCAGCTGCATTTCTGACTCACTCTGGGGTTAGCTCTTGACACTGACTGCAGCACTTCATAGCCCCCGCACAGGAGAAACTGTCATCACAAACCTCCAGAACAAGCTCACAATCGGGAAGAGCACTTCTATAAGCACCTGGATCTTGGACTCCTCCTCTTCTACCATCTCCTTCTCTGCCCCAAGCATCACATCCTTCGTCTTATTCTCAGTCCTATATGTGCTCATGTTGACAGCAGGGTCTGCCTCGTGTTGTCCCAGATATGCATCGCTGCCGGGCTCCTGGGTGAGCCCATTCTCCAGGAAGCTGCTTGCAGCCATCGGCTTTGCTCACTCCGACCACCAGACCAAGTTTACAGTAATGCAGTCTCATCGGAGCTCAAAATTCTAAAACTGCTCCCACTGCCTCCAGGCCTGAGATCCAACTGGCACCGTCACTCTGGCCAACTCCGCCTCCTACTGCTGCCCCTGCCCCAATAGGGGCAAATCCCATCCCCACCCTTCCCCTCACTCCCCCTCCTCCCCACTTCTTATGCTGGGCTCCTTCTCGTCCTCAGGCCTCTGCTTATGCTAATCTCACCTTCAAAATCAAGACCAGCACAAAAGTCATTTCCTCTAGAACCCTCCTCACAGGGCAAACAGATGTCTTTAATAAGTACTTGTGGATTGGACACGTCTGGATTTTGGCAACACAGAAAGGAATGCAAAATGTTGAATAAGTAAGAAAACAAAAAGTCCACTTCTGAAAACCAATACCTTCTTCTTTTCCCTCTTTCACCTCACATTCACAAATACGCACCAGTCTTTCCAATTTCCTTAATCTTGGCAAGTTTAAACTGCAGTTTTCAGAAACAAAGGTCACTTGCTCAGCTACAGATAAATAAAAATTCACAAGTATCTCCAGGAAAATCAATACAGGTACTAAAAAATGTAAGTTGATAATATATTTTAGTTCCCCTTGCACATAGCTCAGGAATGTCACTATTTACTGGAACCACTGTAATATCAGATATTTCAGAAGGGTATTGATTTTGCCACTGAAGTGTGACTAAAGAGATAAATAAACTGCTCCTGGGGTCAATCGATCCATTTATCTTCAGTGGTATTTTATGAAAAGTCAAAGTAGCATAAACTTTGATAAATAAATGTTATCATGAAAGAAATATTGCTGACATAAGGATCTGAAGGGAAAAAGAACAATTTTGCTACCTGAAAGCCACATAATTGGCTTAACATTTTAGCAGTTTTAATAATAGCTACCCACATAGAAACATCCTTTTTCACCCACTCTACATAATCTATGGGGTGAAAAGTTTGAGCCACATGGCCAAGAAAAATAGGGAACACCAGTCAAGTCCTGGTGAAATAGAAAGGTAAAATACACACACACACACACACACACACACACACACACACACACACACACACACACACACACACACACACACACACACACACACACACACACACACACACACACACACACACACACACACACACACACACACACACACACACACACACACTTCCTGTTTAATCAGGAAGTAACTTCTAGACTCTCTAAGGCAGACAAATGTCTTCGGATGTTTGGAAGGTATGTTTGGAAATGGCAGAGCTATTTAGACTTTAAAAAATCAGGCTGGGGTGCACTCTGAAGTGGCTTTTTAGGGCTTTATTGTTAAACCATGCTGCACCAATAACCACTTAACTGCATCACAATGATCTCATAAAGATTTCAATGTGAAGCCATGGATTGCTCACAACAGCATGGCTGTAATAGGATATTAAGGTTCCAGAAGAATTTTAATTCCAGTGTAGGAAAAGTGGGGACCCTGTGAAGAGACTATAACTTATGACGAGAAACTCTACTGGCAACGTTTTACTGCAGTTGTGTGAAGACAAGATCACCATCTCGTGATGAAACAAAGTGATGGTGATAAACATACATGAGTTCGTACTGTAATTTCAGCCCAATAAAACTTCAGTTAAATGACCATACCCCAGGGGAGTGCACAGCTTTCGGGATGCAGAGACTGCTAAAGGATTGGAAATTTGGCTTGGGTGAGATCTAAAAGGGCTCACAAACTTAAAAAAAAAAATTCTAATCCAAATCTACATAGCGCTCAGATTCAAGCCCACCTGGCTCTTCTTCCCAGTAATGACCAAGAGCCCATTCAAGAGCTCCTTACTTCCCTTTTTTCTTCACATAGACCATTGGACCATTGCTGCCTGCAAAGATCCCCGCCCAGAGACGTCTTTCAGGATCCTGTTGGAGAAAAGCCTGGGCAGTACTTGGCGAGACAGCTAAAGGACTGTATCTCCTGCAGGCTGGGGCGATGCCGAGCAGGATACAGTGGGCACTTGATATAAAGGCATTCACTGACTGGAACTGTCAGGGTGGCCAGACCAGGCCTGGGATTCTCTGAAGGTCACAGGATGTTGGCAATGTGGTTCTAACAGCTGCTAAAGCTACCCTGGGCAGAAAGAGAGCGGTAGCCATGGGTACCATCAAAGGGGAAGATGCCCATGACCAAAGGCTGTCTGGCAGGTTTGGACCATATCCACAAAACAGGTCTGGCACATTTCTATGATGGCAGGTTGCTAGAAAGAGTCCATGGAGTGGACAATGCTGCTCATTTTCCTCCTCCTGCTAAAGAGCTGCTAGTGCAGGATTAGCCACAGACTTGTAAAAATACATGCCTCTCTAGCAGCTGGCCCCTTCATGCTATTTGATGAAACAGAATGTGTGTGTATGCACGTGTGTGTGTGTATGTATGTGCACACACGTAATCTGGCTATGAGTTTATTGCAAAAAGTTCCTGTTATTATGACACTAAAGAAATAAGTCGAGGTTGTCTGTGACGGATTTTGACTTCTTTCTTTTCTACCCCTCAGTCCCTCTGAGGTACCCTGGACTTGTCTACCCAGTGCATTTTGTCTGGATCTCACCTCCACGTGGGTTACGTAGTTCAGCTAGAGGAAATGTAGACATCACCAGTAGGCTGTGGCTTCATCTGGGTGCTCGGGCTGTGCAGCAGTCTGTTTCCCCATTCTGCTTTCTCCCGGTCTCCACCAGCTTCTGCTGAACCCTGCTGGCTCTGCTAAACCCTTGCTCTCGCTCTCTCTCCACAGCCAAAGGGACCTCTCCACTCGGAGTGAACTCATCACGCTTACCCACAGACTGCTTTTCTTCATGTGACCACTGTTTCAGAGAATGGCGCCAACACCCTTCCAGCTGCCCCAGCTGGGAATCTGGGAGTCAGCTCTATTCCGCCCCCGTTTCACCCCCACATCCAGTTCATTCCCAAGTCTTTGGGCAGACCTGTCTCCTGTGGAGCCTTCTCTCCGTTCCTGCAGTAGCTAACCCGGCTCTCACTTCCATCCATTTGTGTCTCATTGCTGTAGTCACTTCCCAGCACATCTCCCTGCATCCGGTCCTTCCCTAGTGGATCCTCTCACGGTAGCCACGGTGATCTTTCTAAAACACCCATCTGATCCTGTCACTCCCCTGCTTGAGACACTTTGATGGCTGTGCCCTTAGAACAAAAGGCCAACTGCTTGTCACAGCTGAGAAGGCATTTCATGATGGGGCCCATAGTCCCCTCTTTCAACTCATCACAACGCCACATTCCAGCCTCTTTCCACCCTCACTGACACTTCTAGATTTTGCAAATGTTTTTTCCTGTGCTCCTGCACATCCTTTAAGTCTCTGCTTGCATGTGATTTTCTCCTCAGTCTGAAATACAGGTCCCTCCTGGGTGCTCCTATAGACCCTGTGTGTGGTGGTCATTAATACTGTTCATCAAACATGGATTTTGGATCCATTTGGAAGTATATCTGTTCCTGACTAAACCGTAAGATTGTGTACTTAAAAAAAGCATAAACTTTAGTAAACAGCATAAATAATTTATAGCCCTATAAATTCTTAAAATCTGGAAGTCGCATGCTCTAATTAGTACTGACATACATACACAATAAAGGAAATACCTTTTCTCTTTTTTGAACAGAGAAATTGAATACTTGTTTAAAATCAATGAGTGATAAGCTTTAATTTCCAGTGGGTGACTCTTCTGAACAGTGTTTTAAATGCATACATTACATACACCTACACACAGCACTTACTCTGATTTTGAGTATATATATACATCTGAATTCAGTTGTCAACTCAGCTCATCAATGCAGGTGTACCTCAATTTACATGACAGGCATGCTTTTAAAACTACAGGCAAACTAAATTTTTGTGAATCAAAGTTGATTTTTAAATGTCCTATTTGAGCAAATTCTATGGTAATTCTATGTCATCTCCAAATTTAAATTTCTTGAATAATCCAGACTTTCATAACTGGATTTACTTACAGCAACATTATAAAGTAATTAAATTGATTTTAGTCAGAATAGAACAAAGAGAAAAAACAGTGATATAAGATATATACATACACATTACACATTGCCAGCACCCTACAAACACTCAGATGATTAAGCTGTCTGAAAAACCTCTCATACATAATGAGAGAAGAAATATAGGAAACTTTAGTATTTATATTTTTTTGAATCCCATTTTATCAACTAACTCAAATTCTTCCTCTTTTTTTCCCCCTCTCAATTTACAGCTTCCATGGACACACAGAACATTCTATATTGGAGCCACTTTTTCCCCCAGAGAGACAAAAGTGAATTTCTTGGAAAAGGAATCTCAATTTTCTAAATAAATATGAATAAGTAAATAGTTGCTTTGGTACATCAGCAGATAGATGTATAATTATGTCATTACACCGTAGTTCAATGATTCTTAGATGCTACCAGTATAACACACCACAATGCTGTGTGCCATTTAAAAAGAAAAAACTTCTACCAACCAAATTATGGTTAATACATAATAAATTGTAAAACATTCTGATTTTGAAGATGTTAAAATGTGAGAAAATGTGCATCTTGAAAATCAATGATACATGGTAATAGACTCTTTTCTGCTTTATCCTCATCATTCAGAACAGTGCTTGGCAATACTAAACACTATAAATATTTGTTAAGTGCATGAAAAAATAATGAGCGATTATCTGAAACACAATGAAATATATAAATATCTTGCGTTTAGGAAAATTATGAAAATGATGGGCACTGATCAAAACTTTTTGAACTAGTAGTTGCTTTATATACCAAATTATCCCTTCATTAAAATTACAGCTCAGGAAATTAGAGTATAAATAATAAAAACCTCCTTACATACTTCCATTAAATAGATAACTATCAGGTTTAAAGCACACAAATAAAATTATACATAAATTTAAAACTAGGTATTGAAACAACTGTCCTACCATGCCATTCTGATATA
Organism: Cynocephalus volans; assembly: GCF_027409185.1. Lineage (NCBI taxonomy): Eukaryota > Metazoa > Chordata > Mammalia > Dermoptera > Cynocephalidae > Cynocephalus > Cynocephalus volans. The sequence continues at coordinate 94,743,810 of NC_084473.1, read as the reverse complement.
GCTCGCATTAGGTTTTTCTCCAAGTTTTACTTTAAGCTCCTTACTTATATCAGACTTATCTCGAGGATCTGGGGCATCTTAACGTGATGGACAAATATCCTGTAAGCTCACGTCCATTTGTATGGAAAAATGCTGTGTTATAGCTGCTAACAACCTGCTGATGCTGCCAATTACAAAACCTGCTTTCTAAATGTATCACAGGAATCTCTACTCTACCTATCTTCTCTATTCCATTTATCTCCTCTAGCTGACATCCTTTTAAGACATTCCCAGAAGAGAGCACTTTTCTAAACGAAGAAAGATTTCAATACATCTCAGTCTTGCTTTAATTTGCTGTTTTAATCAACTGTTTCACACATCTTCTTTACTAATTTTATCTTCATCTGAAAACTTCCTTTTTTTCCCTCATTTGTTCTGCCTTCCTGGGCTCATGAGTATGAAATTGGAAACTGGTTATATCATTACTGATAGCTTTACCATCTGACGCTCTACTGGGAATGGAAGCTACAACTTCCCCAAACCTTGATCTTCATGTAGAAATGCCAGGTCTGTCGGGTCGGAGATAAAACTGTGTCTCCTCTGTGCTGAATACTCAATGCAAAACAGGGTCGGGACCTCTGGAGCACAACTATGCAAGGACACCGTGTTCTGTCTTTACAATAAAATGCACATCTCCCATTAAACGGCAAATCCTTCATTTCTAAAGGTTGAATAGGACAGTACTTATAAATGAATTCACTAGGTTAAATTTAGAGCACAGGAAAAAAAGTCCTATCCAAAAATACACTCTGGCTTGGGGCCCTTTTTTGTCTGATTCTGAATTAATTTCATACCCTTTCCTCTCAGTATCTTGTGAAACAAACACCAGTGGATATAGCAAGATAGGACCCTGAAATCCAAAATACATTAATGCTCTGATTTAGTTGCCTCATATAGCTGTTAACTAAAAGAGGATTTCTTTTTATTGATACGTTTTTCAGTGCAAGCAATATTGGTCACTTGTTTGTTTTGGGGGGTTTTGTTTTGTTTCTCCAATAATCAGCTTTGCCTCTTCCCCAGCCTCCCCAGGACTCCCTCTTTCCCTTTGGAGAGGACAATACATCTCTCAAGTGAGCATGGCCAGTTCTGCACGCCTGTCTCCTTCAAGACTCTCTGCAGCACTAAGAGGATCTGTCTGGTGCTCCTCTCCAGGTGCTTCTTGGGTCTAGACTCCCACCCCTTCACACAAAGCCAGCCCCTGTCTCCCTCCCCACAGCCGGCCGCTGGGCTGCTGCAGGACGGCCACCAGGTGCCTGCTGCCCTGCCATCCTGCCTTCCCTTTCCCCCGCTGCTCTCCCCTCTGCTGCTGCCACCAGGCTTCTTATCCTCTCCCCAGACCTCTTGGCCTTCTCCTCTGTGGCTGACAGTCACTCTCCTGCTTTTCCTCATTTCACTCTCTCTACCACCTCTGCCCCCTGCTACCTTATGGCAGCATTCAAGGGAGGGCACTGTGCTGCCTACAACTTTGTGGGACTCTGATGACAACATGCCATCTAGGAGGACTCTGGTGCTCTTTCTCTTTGCTGGGCCCAAGTCTGCACAGAGCTGTCCTTAACATGCCTGCTCAAGTTCCTGCTGGCCTAACCCTGCTTGTTTAAGGAAAAGCTTCTGATGAAAGCTCACCTAACTGCCCTTTTGGTCATGGTGACCCTCCACACATAAAGCCAAGGCCAGTTGCCCGGGTACTTGCCTTGAATTCTCTATCCAAATGCTTCTTGCCTGCAGCCCCTGCCCTCCCTTCCTCTTGTTCAAAGATTAAAATCATATCGTCAGTTACCGTTTCCTTTCTCATCCTCTTAATGCCGATTACTGTAAATTGCCAAGGAGGAATGCAAGGGTTTCTCGTTTTTCCCTTTGTTCTCGGTGTTTATTCCTAGCCTCAGACTCATGGAGAGAGGTGCCTTGTGCATCTCAGCACATTGTTACAAACAGCAACACAAAGCTTTTGTTTCAATTTTACATTTTAAAAACTATAACAGATATTCATGAGTTTAATTTTACTGTCTACTCACTAGCAGGCACACTTGTTAAGGGCTGCAATAAACCAACTGAAAAATTAAGCACTGCACTTCCTCACATCCTAAGCAATACATTATTTTAAGAGTCCCGTCATTAGGAATTCAGCTGGTACTAATACAGCAGCACAGATCCTAACGACTCCATTTGGTATTCATACAGATGTTATCATGCATCTTGCCCTCCACTGCCATGGGAGAATCATTCCCATTCAATTTTTTTTTTTTTATTCGCCGTGTTTGATAAATAAGCTGATAATCTTTGCTCTGCACTATGAAAGAATATTAAAATCAGGCCTGAATAATGTGTGGCTGGAGACATAAGAGGAAAGAAGCTTTCACAGGTCCCAACACCCAATACACTGCCCTCTTCTCCACCAGCTGACCCACGCTCACGTTTCTGGATGCCGTTCCAAACAGTGTGAAGATGCAACTCTCTAAATTGAATCTTAAATCTTAAAATGTACCAAACCACAACCACCACCTTTAACTGTATACTTTTCTCATGCCAGATATTCACTTGATTGTCCTAAGAACCTCACAAAGTTAGCATTATTAACCCCATTTTATATATGAGGAAACTGAAGCAAAGGGGTTAGGAAATGCTTTCAGCAACAGACTCAGGCGTGGCAGAGCTGGGCTTCAGATTCAGGACTTCCCAACTACCAAGTGGATGCCTCAGGACCTACCTGTCAAGCAGCCACATAACCCTACCCCTGTCCATCTGGGATGTCAGCTGTATGTGTCATCTTGGCGAGGCTACAGTTCCCAGTTCTTCAATCCAACAGTCATGTTATTCAATCCAGGTGTTGCTGTGAAGGTGTTTTACAGACATGATTGAAGTTAATCATCACTTTACTTTAAGGAAGAGCAGCCTAGACAATCTGAGTGGACCTGATTCAATCAGTTTAAAGGCCCTAAGAGCAGAACTGAGGCTTCCCTGAAGAAGAAACTCCACCAGTGGAAGGTAGCAGCAGCTCCTGTCTGAGAGTTTCCAGCCTGCCCTTCCTGATGGCCTGTCCTGTGGACTTTGGACTTGTCTAGCCAGACCCCACAATTATATAAGCCAACTTCGTGCAGTCTCTCTGCCTATCTTATCATATGTGAGAGTACTTCAGAAAGTTCATGGAAAAACGGTACTGAAAGACAATACAAACATTTCCATGAACGTTTTGTATATACACACATGCACATATGTACACATATACACACACATATAAACATATATATCCATATATCTCCTACTATTTCTGTTTCTTTGTTAGAACCCTCAGTGATACGTCATTTAAGAACTGTATTGATGACTGAGGCGCTATCACATGCCAATACTGTGCTAGGCACTCTCAGCCGCAAATCTATATGTATACTACAAGCCAAGCAATTACTGGTATGTCACATGCTTTAAAATCAACCTCCCTAAACCCCTTAATGGCAAGCAATTTAATTCTGGCAACATACATAGGTATCTCTCCTTTTGTATTTCAGGCCTCCTTTTATGCTTAACGGAGTTGCAAAACAACCTTCATCTTCATATGTTTGAAGTCACTCACATGTTTATCACGTCATTGGTATAAAGATGTTAAAATTGTGTAAAATCTGTATAAGCTAAAACTAGCTTGATTCTGTTGCACTGTGTGTAAATTTACTATTTTACATAATTAACAAGTTCATGCAAAACTCAGTCATTCTACGTGCAAGATTAAAGTGAAGTATTTCGAGTATTACCAAAATATTATTCCTTAGACACTAGTTTAGAAAAGCCTATTCTTCTCTTCAGGTTAAATAACCCGCTTCACCGTGAATCACACACTCGGACTTGGAATTACTTTCCTTGCCTGCCTGTAGAGCTTTTACTATTCATTTTATTCTCAGCCTAAGTAGCAAACGTTGGATTCAGTCTTCCAATAAAAGATTCTGAACTGGTGAGAAGTGCTGCTCTTAACATGAAACAAATATTGCGTTTACCGCTCACATTCATTCTTGGAGTCACTGTACCCATCCTCATATCACTACAGTTTACCTTCTCATTCCCCTCCTTCCAAGCACAGGGAATCTTGATTCTTTGCTGTAAACTTAATTCTAATGACTGCGTACTGGCCTCATGACCAGGTGATGCTTGCAGTTCATCTCACCCTTCACCACACTGTCTACCCGATGCTTGTTTCTATGCAGGTGGCTTCTGGTTGCCCATTTTCTCCCATGTCCCAGAATGATTTTTAATCTGTGTTGGCTATCTCGTCATCTCCAGCCTATTGGTCTAAAACCAATACTTGGATATCTATGTGCCACTGAACATAGTTTTCAACTCTTCACTCATGTTACTGATCAAAAAATGTGTAAAAATGAACGACAGCAATAAATCTAATCTGAGATAAACTTTGAAATTCAAAATGTGCTGATTTGGATCAAAAGGAGCATAGCTGCAACGCTATGCCCTGCTACAGAGGCTACTCACTAAATACTAATTGCATTAAAATGACCATTCAAGAGAAAAGCACTCTTAAAGCTTCATTTGGGAATAAACACACTTCTACAAGACAACGATAGAAAACTATTCTCCCATTATTTATTCACTAAGCATTGGTAGTTTACGTTTTTATTGCTCATTTGTTTTCATTCCCAAGCACACTTTTAAAAAATAGACTTGATTAATAATTTAATATACTATATTATGTAGTAGTATTTGGATACTGTATTAAAGCACTAAAGAAAGATCTAGATAGGGGACAGCAGCATGTTCTTCCTCCACTGCCATTGTACTATATTTTAGCATTTTGATCACTACATGTACAAAGAGATGCAACAAAAACTTCTGGATGAAAACTGCTAGTTATTGCAAGAATGTTATAAGCAATCTCACTGTCTAAAAGGACACATAGGAGCAATGTCTCTAGGACCACAGTGTGAGGAAAATCTTCGCCTTTCCAAAGTTGCTGGTAAGTTTATACTTAAAAACAACATGACTCTTGAAGTCCTTCCAGTTTCCCTTTTCACTTCAGCTGCTAGGAAGCTCAAAGCCAATTTACAGTCTACTATCACTTTCTATGTAACAATGGTATGAATTTTGGTAAGACACCTTACATCCTTTTTTGAAGAAGATATATATCAACAGCATTGTGATTTGGAAGACTAAGTTAAATGTGATCATTTCAGCTCTGATTGGCTTTGCTGTTTGGCTGGACAAATCACTTAGAGCTAATGTTACACACTTCTCCAAATACTGAATTAGGGACTCTAAAATTCCTGCCTTCCTATCCAAGGTTGATGAAGGTCAACTGAAGAATTTCAAAAGAAAGCTTTTTATATAAATGCTAAGGAAGGCATAAAAATACTTTTGATTTGTGTGCACAGTATAATAACCCAGTGTGATGTCTGAGTCTGAGCTGTTAGGGTGTGAGCTTTCCACGGTGGAGCATATTAGTCCATCTATTCTGCCAGCTGTCTGATGCTTTGTCTTTGACAGTAGATTGACTTGTATTTTGGAGATGTAGTGTTAAGAGTCTACATGATTTTGCATGTGGCTAACATATCCCAATCTCTTTCAACCATTGTTTGATCTATTATTTCTACATGTTATTTTTTATAAGACAGAGCACATACAAAGATTTAGTACAAATAGAAGATTTTTGTAAGAAAAAGTTTCCTCTCAAAAACTCAGTACAAACAACTGGAAATTATGGACCAGCTGCCTCAATAGATCCAACTGGTTTTGTTGGAATTTTGTGCTCATTTAAAAGTTTGCAGTATTTATGCTGACAGACTGGCAAAGAAAAGGATGTGAATCTGGCTGATACAGCAGGTACTGACCCCTCTGATATGGCAAAATTCCAAGCAGGAAGGTCCAATAGTTCTTAGAGGTTTTCTGTGCCCTGAGATACATATGAAATTTTACTGATCAACATTTGAATTGAATATAAAAGCAGATTGTAAATGCAGGTGTTACGTATTATTTGCAAAATGTTCCTTAAAAAAAATAAATAAACTGCTGTACACAGCAGCTGCTGCCATCATCCTCCTAAAAGGATGCTCAGTGGTAACTGGGTGGGGTGAACTGAGTTACAGCAGCCAAGAGGCTGAAGGGAAGACTTGTACCAAAAACATGTGCACTGCAGAGACAAAACCCACCACCTGTGCCAGGTGTTGATGAACCCTGCGCTGTTAGACTGTGATGTGAAATTCCAAGAAGAACCAGGTATTTGAAAGCAACTTAACATTTTAAAAGCTCTAGATGGTAAAGGTTAACTTCTCTGGTGACTCACCAGGACTGTCTTTTTAAGAGTGGTAGAATTTACAAGCAAAAAATAATAGCTGGAAGGAGAAAATGCCCAAATGAAACAGAATACAGCCAGCCAGGACACCAAGCCTCAGAAACAGGATTCTCTGGCATGTGGAAGTAATTCCGAGATCAATGGGAGTAATATATTGCTCTTTAGCCCAAAGGAGAACAAGGCTACAGTCCCATTACTGAGGAATAGTGAGTCCTGATTTCTCCAAGTGATTAGCCTGTAAAAGGACAACTGCTCTATTTATTAACGTAAGAACCTAGCATTATTACAGGCTTAGGCCGAAAATCCACCATGACCCAAGGGAAAATATGTGCCCATGAAACCAACAATCAATAGTTCTACATTTAGCTAAAGTTTTATGCTTGATGACAAACACAGTCCATAAATGCCACTTGGTAATTTGCATTGATAAAAAAATTATTAGCCAGAAATCATACTTGGGGCATATATGCTTCCAAATACCACAAACTTGTTACAACATATCCTCAAATTTATAACTATGCTGTATGTTCCCATTAAGACACAATAAATAACTTCTCTGCACCACTGATTATGAAGATTTTTCTTCACTGGGGTAGCTTCCAACCATACAGAGCTTTCTAAAGGTCATATTTTTAACCTGAATAAATGTAGTTGTATTTCTCACCAAATAAACCCTCGAGATCAGAAATCACTAAGGTATGAAAGAGACACAGAGTTCCATATTCAATCAAGACACTATAAATTCAATAAGAGGCAAAATCTCACAAGGTCATACATCCTCAAATGATAACACAGTGAAACAAATTCTTAGCTTACTGTTCTCTGTATTAGGGATTGATTTTTGCCCTGCCAAAATTGCATATCCATGAGAAAAATAAATTATTATGGTTAATTTAAGCTACTACATATTGAACTGATTTATTATGCAGCAGTAGCTAACCCAGACACTCCCTGTCAGGAGAATACAAAGATGTGTGTGAAGGGCTGTTCTCTTTGCAGAGACAAACAGTGGTATCAAAACAGGGAAGAGAAAGGAAAACCTCCCTCTGCACCCCCAATCCCTTATCCCCCACTAATCCCCACACCCCATCACAGTATGGACTCACTAGTCCTTTACTGTGTTCTGATAAACACTGGCACAAAACCAATTCCGTTTCACACGTTCAGTTCAGTGGGGAGAAGAAAGAGGAAGAGTTGAAATAATTTAATGTCAAGGACAGTGTCATAGCCAGCATACCTACTATTGCAACTATATATAGCAGGAAACATAAAAATTTATATTAAACAAATATTAAAATCTAGATAGTAGGTTTGATGTTCACAGTTGTGTTAGCAATTTTTTTGTGTGTATTCTAATATTGAGCAAATAAGTAAATACATTGTGTATAATGGGAACAAAGTTTCTCCTAGTCAGAGAAAGAAGTTATGAAAACATAAAGAGGTAAGACCAGAATAAATCCCATGGAATTGGACTGGAATTGGAGACATCAGCATGAACGCTGATTTTGTTAGACAGAATGGTAGCAGACAGATAGATACTGAAGTAGATACAAACAAATGTGCAGATGTATGTGTACATATGCATGTGAAACACACTCATACATATAGTCTAGCAATGTCCAACAAAGCGGCCTAGAGGCAGCAACACTCAAGTATAATGAGCACACATAATACCCATAGCTTGGTTTCTAAATATCATTTCTGCAATAAAAGGAACCAGTGCTCCCTTGAGAAATAGCTGATTCCAGGTCTGGGGTTGTGAAATTACAAAAGGATTCTAGAACATCTTGTTATATCAGAACAAGGAATCATGAGAAATAATGGGGATATGTCAAATATAAACAAGCCAACTTGAAGGGGATCCTACTGACCAAATCTGGGATACTCTGAGCAACAAAAAATATAATGTGAATAATCAGTTATAACCTACTGAATAAAGTAAAAATCCATGAGTCCATACTGATTAACTAGATAAATAAGGCGGGAGGGAAAGTTCCTTCTTACAGAGGAGTTCCAACTAATAAATGTAGAAGTAATGATGCAATTAGAAAATCATTGTTTGGCAAGTGCCACCATAATAATTCATTCAGGCAAGCATCATCAATGGATGCTAAAACTAGTGAGTGAAGCTTGATGAGAAATAACGTCTCTACACAGTCTCAAAGATACTGATTAATGATACTTATTAATAACTTCAGTGGACAAACCTGGCAGATACCCTCTTAACCAAGTGATAACATTCATATCACCAGCAACGGGACATACTGATGTCACCTGTCTCTGGCCATGACACACTGAGAGAAGGACAAGCAACTCTCCTGGGTAATCCTGCTAAAAAATGCAAAACTTGAATCTAATCATGAGAAAATATTAAGCAAACTTAAACTGAGGAAGAGTCTGGCTTTTAGTCTTCAAAAATGTCAATGTCATGAAAGACAAAGAAGGCCTGAGGAACTGATGCACATTAAAGGAGCCTAAGGAGACATGTGAACTAAATACAACACACGATCTTGGAGTGGATCCTGGACCATGAAAAAAAGAGGTCAATAGGACAATGTGAGAAATTAAAATAAGGGCTGTAGACTACAGCACTGTGTTCATGTTAATTTCCTGATCTTGATCACTGTACTGTGGTTATGCAAGACAATATTCTTGCTGTTTCAGAAACACACACCGAAGTATTTGAGAATAAATGAACATTATGTCTGCAACTTACTTTCAAACAGCTCAGAAGAAAATTATGTGTACATATGCTAATATGAAATATTTAATATTATACATACATATACAGGAAGGGGAAAGGCAGGGAAGGGAAAGGAAGGGAAGAATAAAGCAAATAAAACAGTGAAGGGTTAATGTTTGGGGAATCTGAGTGAAAGGTGTAAGGGAATTCTTCGACTATTCTTACAACTTTCAAGTATGAAATTTTCTCAGAACAAATGTCCTAAAATCAAATTGACGTGGAAAGATTAAAAATAGGCACTCAGTAATGAAACAGATTAATTAAAACATTACATATTATCATCTACCAGCAGTTAACATGAAAAAAAAAATCCACAACCACATGTATCAATAGGGATAGATGTTGAGAACAATGTCCTAGACAGTATAGCACTGTTTATATACTTAAAACACACACCTAAGACAATGCTGTATGTTATTTATAGATATATACAAATGTCATTAAAGTCATGCAAACCTATTAATTTCATCATACTAGTGATCACTGGGATGGGAAAAAGGGAAATGAAAATGAATGTAAAAAGAAAAGGCAGGAGAGGAGATTGCATTCATTTGCAGCCAGGGTCGGCTCCAATGTGTGCAGCCTAGATACTTGCGCTGGGCCCCGTGCTGGGTTTAAAGCTCTGCCTATCTTGAGATTCTTAATAACGTTTTAACATGGGGCCCCACATTTTCGTTTTGCACTGGGCCTTATAAGTTAAACAGCCTATTTGTAACATTTTATTTCTTTCATAAAAAACAACCAAAATGAATGTGTTATTTCTGGATAGAATATGCCCAGGTGTTTACCATATTTTTCTATGTACTTTTTGAAATTTTAATTATTTTTTAAGATGAAAAAGGATCTTTTCCTAAGTTCACCTTGAGATGTTAATATAGCCCGTGGTGATAAAACTGGGGGATAAAACCAACAACAATTGCAATATTCAGCATTTCAAAGTTGGGTGGCCCTAAACCAGAGTTTAGTTAAAAGAAAAGTTCTCTGCCTGTATGCTCTTCCTTGTCTGAACTCTTTGCATCTACTTCTCTGCTGAAACATGAGCTGTTCAGAAGTTTTCTGCGACCACCCCATCTACAATCCTTCCCTTCCTTCCTAGGTGATCACTCCATCCTCTCACCCTGCGTTTACTTACTACTCTCTGAAATCCTATCACTGACTTATCTAGTTACACATATCATGTTCTCCTTCATTAGAACATAAGCCCTGGAGGTCAGGCGCTCTATCTGCTTTGTCTTCTGCCACAGCTCCAGTACTAAAACAGGACTTGGCACACAGTCGGTATCTAATGTATGCTGAAGGAATGAACTTAGAATGAGAAGCAGAGACAGAGAGAGAACAACTGGCAGAGATGAAGAGAGACCTAAAAGTGTCCATCCTCTTTGAAAAAGCTCAGAATGAGATTCTCCAAGAGCCTGCAGGTTGCATGACCATAGCCCTGGAGGAGCCAGCTGCACCTGGTTCTTGAAAGTCACACCCTCAAGCATGCCCTCAGCAGACACATCACAGAGCAGCACTCTGCACTGCCTCTTCAGGGGCAGCTACCTCCCTGCGTCATTAATTCTGGTCACCTCGAATCCTGATTTCAGGGGGAGACCATGAGAGAAGCTCATCCTCATGAGGCCACAAGACAAAGATGCCTGCAAAGGTGGGGGCCTGAGATCTAAAGGCTGGGGATTCCCTGGTACCTCCTAGGTGAGGCCACGATTGCCAGAGGTCTCTAGACGAGTCACACTTGGGTATGTCTGTGCTCTTGATCATGCTGATCCCCACTTCTTAGACAACCCCCACCCCACACACACATCCCTGTAAGGCCTGGCTCAAGCTTCCCTTGGTAACCTTGCCATAACTAGGAGCCCTGGATCTGTTAGGGTTCTGACAGTTTGGATGAGCTGGGTCCTGGCAGACAGGGTTTAAATAAAGGGACTATTTGCCTACACCTACTGCAAGGTGTAGGAAACCACAGGCTAGGGTAGCGCTCTGCCTGAGGTTAGGAACAGAAGCGGATGTGACCAGCCCTTGGCCTGAAGGGCCAGAGCCAAGACTACTAAAGAGGGGTGTGGGGAGACGGGGAGAGATCGCACTCTCTTCCTTCCCTCTGGTCTCGGGATGGGGCTCCTCATAGTCTAAACTCAACCAGAAGCTAGAGTGTCCGATGGGTTCTTACAGGTGGGCTTCCCTGGCTGTAAGGAGAGGGGGCTGGGTCGTGGACCTGCGAGAAGCATGCAGAAGTGACTGCACACTCGCTGCCATCCTTCCCTGCTCTAAGCACTTCTAGGGAGGAGCGCCCGAGGATCTCCACTCCTGTCTGAGTTCTCCCCTTGCTGTGTGTGTGCCCACCTGTCTCCCTCAGCTAGACACTGAGCTCCGCAGGGGAAGCGGCCATCCACTAAAGAGTGGATCATAAAGTCATGTATCCTATCATGGAATCACAATAATTTAGCGATTATATGACAGACTGCTAAACGGGCTGCCAGATTTTCTGATATTAAAAGGGACTGAAAAGTATCGGAATTTACAAGACTCTGATTATATATGAGAGCAATGGATTTCTATCTCATTAATAGTAGCCAAGATTCTATACCAGTTTTCATTTCTACATAAGATACAGCATTCCCTACAAAGAAACGTAAATGATGAAAAGTATTTGCTATTTGACAAGGAAACTGCATTATCTGCCCCACAAAAAGCACACACAAAAATTCTGTTGGGTATTTATTACCTGGCCATTTTATGAAAATATTACAGAAATAAATATCCTAGAAAAAGAAAAAAAATCCTAACAAAGTCTTATAGGACTGAGTGGTAACACTAGAATGCTAGTGCACAATCAATTCTGATACAAAAAAAGGAGAAAGGAAAATCCAGCTTTTCTCATTCAGTGTAGTTTTCTAAGGGGAATAAATAATTCACTGTTCCTTCAACCAAGCAATTCTCTCCTATTATTTAAAAAATATATTCTGGTTGCAGTAACAAAACAAAATATAGTGCATTTTTTTCTTCCTGGCTTGCACTTTGCATTGCTGTATATCTTCTGATTATGAGGATGACTCAGAAGTCATAAAGAAAAGTTTTCAAAATGCCATCTTGCTTTAGAGGCAATGAAGAAAAACCATCAATCAAAGTTTGGAATATACTGCGTATATCTAGGGTCATTTAAAATAATTTGAAATAATTTAAATGAGACTACTATTACATCATTTTTCATATTCTTAAATACTTGATTAATAAACATGTCCACTACCCAATTCCTCGTTCTTTAGCACTCCGGAGGGCAGCATCACTGATCAGGTCACCACACAATATTCAGATCCTGCCTTGCACAAAGATGGCACCACTACCAGAACAGCATCTGCTCCACTGTCAGTGTCTATAGTATTAATTGCTGCAATCTTTAATTCATTAACAACTTTGGGTCGTTGCTTTCATCCATTCATTCTGACAACAAATATTTATGAGGTGAGATGGACAGACATAATACATATAAGTATTCAATGACTTAGTAAGTGCTAAAGGCTACCTCACAAAAGTGGTACTTAAGTGCAGTATGAAGGATGATTACAAGCAGTTACTTGAAACCAAAACCTAATAGAAGCAGCGTCCAACAGCAAAGTATAAAAACTGAACTTGGATCTTAACCTCTTCTTTGCCATCCAGAACCTCTTTTGCACAAAACTACTGTGTCTCCCCCTGGCCCCACAGAAAAGGTGATTTGCATCTGGGATATGAAAATGCCTAGGTATTATGCTTTGAAAAGCAAGAAGTACTGTCAATCCCAATCATTGCTGTTATTGCTTTATGGTACATCTTAGGTTACTGTCTCGTTTTTATGAATACAGATAATAATCATTAATTCCCCCCAGTACTAGTTTAGAATAATTTCTCTCCACTGTAATGTTCTCCCTCATAAAGGACATGGATGAAAAACATTTGGGACACCTAATTCTTCTTTTATGGATGATCCATGAGCATAAAACTATTAATGTTTATCTCTTAAATGTAATTACCATATTTCCCACATCAATGCCCACGGTTGAACACATCAATTAAAACTTGATGTATAATTTTCACATTTCAAATGAATTTAATTGTGTGAAGAAGATCTGTTGTATGCCCTCTTGTATATATATTTCTGGCACTGTTACTTTGCCAATTCTAGAATGGGTTGTGGAGTATGAGACGGTTCCTGCTATGAACTAATCTAATCCTCCAGGCAGCTGCCATTAAGATCAGGGCAACCATGGCTGTTCAGATTATTTTAGGTCTAATACATGAACTTTGTTCACATTTATTATTGTTCACATTATTATTATAATGTTATTCAGAAAAATAACATTAAGTTCAACTTACCTACAATATTTTTTATAAAAAATTATTCCTTATTAAAAAAGCATTTCACACTAATTAATCTCCTTTTCCCCATTACTAACCAACTAGTAGTTACTTAAAGGCAAAAGTTAAAACAGTCCCCTAGATTGAACCCAAAGTAAGTGGAAGAAAGAAAATAGTAACATAACAGGAAATCAATGAAATAGAAAATTGATAAACATAAAACAATCAACAAATCCAGAAGTTAGTGTTTTTAAAAGCTTAATAAAATTGATAACCATCTAGCAATACTGATGAAGATTTAAACAAAAGAATGGAAACAGAAACTACCAATATCAAGAATAAAACAGTGAACACCACTACAGATTATACAAAAATTAAAAGCATAATGAGGGAATGTTATATACAACTTTATGCCAACAAATTTAACAATTTAGAGAAACAGACAAATTTCTTGAAAGATATAACTTGCTAAAACTGACAAAAGAAGAAATAGAAAATCTAAATAACTCTGTTAAACTGAATCGGTAAACAGTTTCCCAAAAGAAAACTCCAAGACTAAATATCTCCACCAATTAATTCCTCCAAAACTTAAAATAATACCAATCCTATACACTTTTTTTTAATAAAAAAAAAAAAGAGAGAGGACACTTCCCAACTCATCCCATAAAGTCATTATAATCTAAGTACCATAGCCAAAGACATTATAAGAAAATAAAATTACAGACCAAAATCCCTCATGAACATAGATGTAAAAATCTTTAACAAATTATTATTACAATGAAAAAATAAACACAGAGAGAGGATAACATGCCATAATCAAGTAGAGTTTATTCCAGGAATTAAAGGCTAGAGGTCAATTAACATAATTCACTATGTTAACAGAATAAGGGGGAAAATTGATAATCATTCCAGTAGATGCAAAGAAAGCATCTGATACATCTGCTTATGTGAAATACAAAACCAATTTGTGTTGTTAACACCCATTTATGCTAAAAACTTTTAGCAAACTAGAAATAGAAGAAAACTTCCTCAGCCTGTAATGGGCACCTACACAAAATCTACAGCCAACATCACTTAATAGTGAAATATTAAATATTTCCCTCTAAAATTGGGAATAAGATAGAAATGTCTGCTCTTGCCACCTCTATTCAACATTGTGCTGGAGGTCCCAGCCAGCACAATCAGACAAGCAAGGGAAATAAAAGGCACACAGATTGGAAAGAAAGAAGTGAAATTCTCTTGGTTCATTGATGACATGTTTATGCAAAAAGTCTACAAGAAAACTACTAGATCTGATAAATGAACTTAGCAATGCTTCAGGATACAAAGTCGATTATTGATAAAAGTTGTTAAAAATACTTTTTAGAAAAGTGTCAAAAATATAAAATGCTTGGAAATAAATTTAACAAAAGATATGCAAGCTCTTTATACTAAAAACTCTAAAACATTACTGAATGAATAAAGAAGACCTAAATAAATGAAGAGATATATCATGTATTTACGGATTGGAAGACTGCTGTCGATAGTGTTAGAATGTCAATTCTCCCCAAATTGATCTAAAGACTCAATATCATCCCAGGCAAAATTCCAGAAAGCTTTTCTCAAAAGAATACACAACTCAATACAATTTGAGACAACTGCAGACCTAAACACAAAAGCTGAAACAAAATGATTGGGAACACTGAGAAGAGCCCATCCTTTCTTCCCAGTAATCCATAGCCACAGTTCCATCACGAGAAAAGATTCAGGTAAACACAAATTGATGGTTATTCTACAAAATTCCTGGAGTAGTCTTCAAAAGTGTCACAGTAATAAAAAGCAAGAAAAGACTGAAGAACTATCCCAGATTGGAGAAAACTAAGGAGTCATGACAACTAAATGCTATTTGGTGTTCTGGACTGGATCCTGGAATGGAACAGGAGATCAGGGGAAAAACTGATGAAATCCAAACAAAGTCTGTGATTTACTTACTATATTGTACCAATGTCAATTTTTTGTTTTGATAATTGTACCATGATCATATAAGACGTTAATGCCAGGGAAGCTGGGTGACGTGTACACAGGCACTCGATGTTTTTGCAATTTTCTGTAATTCTAAGATTATTTCCAGATAAAAAGTTTCTAAAAAGCTATCAGAACAAAGGATAGAATAATACATTCATGAAGTTGAAGTAGACAAAGATTTCTTAGAACAGAGGAATAAATGTAAAAGAAAAAACTGATAACTTTGATTTCATCACAATTTAAAATATCTGTTCATCAAAAGGTACCATCAAAAGAATAAACAGGTAAGACACAGAATGGGAGAAAATATTTGCAGTACAAATATCTGACAAATGACTTGTATCCAGAATATAAAAAGGACTCTGGTACTTGATAATAAAAAACATCAACCATGAAGGACAGGCACAAGACTCGAAGAGGCAAATGAAGACCAACAAACGGCCAAAGAGTGTTCAATGTTACTTCCATCTGGGAAATACAAATAAAACCAAAATAAAACACCAACTATCACCCACCTGAATGATTAAACAAAAAAGACTGAGACCACCAACTCCTGACAAGGATGTGGAGTAACCAGAACTCTTACATATTGCTGCTCAAGTGTTAAGAATGGTACAACCAGTTTGGAAAACTGTCCGGCACTATCTTAAAAAGTTAAACTCACACCTGCTCTACACCCACCAATTCCACTCCTAGGTATTTACACAAAAGAAATCAAACCACATGTCTACAAAAAGCCCTGTACTACAATGTCCCTATCTATTTTATTCATAATAACCAAAAACTAGAAATAGCCTTGATTTCCATTAAGGGATCAATCAACTATGGTATATTCATACAGTGGATTACTACTCAACAATGAAAAAAAAAAAAAGAGGAACTACTGATGCACACAACAAGATGCATGAGTCCCCCCAAAATATTAGGCTGAATAAAAAGAAGCCAGAAACAAAAAATATGTACTGTATGATCCCATTCCTATGAAACTTTAGAGTACGTAAAGCCAGCCTATGGTGACAGAAATCAGATCAGTGCCTGCTTCTGGGGACCGGGAGAAACTGACTGGAAAGAGGCATGGAGGTGACGGATATGTTCTGTATCTTGATATGCATACATCACAAGTGACTGAACATTTCACAGCATGCAAATTATACCTCAAGAAGGTAATACTGTTCCTAAGAACTAAGAGTCATTATAAGATCTTCTCAAGTTAACATGTTTTTTCCTTCATGTTTAAACTCTTTCCTATCTCTGAGGCTGAAATAAACCTCACCGTTCCAGTCCTTTGGCCACTTCTCTGGGAATAGCAGTACTGTGTGTGAGTACACACACTCTATCTATCTATCAATTTATTTGTTTATTCTTCCCTCCCCCAGCTTTTGGGGCTCTTGACCAGGGCAGGCTGTTGCTCTGTCACGTGTTCCTGAAATGCTTCGTGAACACTGTATATCACATTCACACATGTACTATTCATTCCCAGTGCACCATCCAGAACATCAACCTCATAAATGTTTATCATTTTACAAACTTTTAAAAAGAACAGAAGTTTCCCCAATCCCCCACCTCTGGAAGAGTTTAAAACCACTATGGCAAATTCAATATGTTTTAAGCAAATTCTTTTCTTCACCCCACAGGAAGGGCGGCAGTAGCTGAACTCCCACTCCACTCTATAGAAGATAAAATGGGGAATCTGAAGATGAGACACAACTGGGATTCTGTTTAACCTTGACCCACAAGGAGCTTTTCACAGTTGCCATCTCTTCAGACCAAATGCCATGTTGGACAAAGTTAAATAGCTCCATAGAGAGAGAAACTGATTGTGTGCACAGTGCAAACAAGGACTTAAGTCTGAACCGCATTTGTGATACTTACCAGGCTGCAGATTGTCAATTTCTGGATAAAACTTTTCAACACTGAAAAGCATACAGAGCAGCTGGAAAGAAATATGCTTTGGGCTAAAGAATTAGCAAGTACTTTATTTCACATTCGACCCAACTATTCTCAAGAGCTGCAATTACAAGTCCTATAAACCTGAGTTAATTTGTATTTTCACAAAAGGAATGATGGAAGATGACTAGCTTCTTCCTAATTCTGGTGCGGTGGAAAGTGAGGTCCAGTGAATTCATTTAAAAGACAAAAAGCATAAAGTGACAATGGTTGTTCAAAGTGGCAGAGGAGCATATGTGCAATGCTGACTGCGCAAGTCGTTTGAATCAGATATTTTAAAAAGACTTGTTCCATAGTTCTTTTGCAATAAAAATTCAGTTTTGCTTTGGGAAAAAACTCCCAAAATAGACAATTTTTGCATCCTTGGTTTCTGACATTTATATAGCTTAAAAACCAAAAAAGGAAAGAGAACATGGCCAACCCAGTATACAGGCACCAAACATATTAAATATGTTTACTGCCT
Source organism: Cynocephalus volans (assembly GCF_027409185.1). NCBI lineage: Eukaryota > Metazoa > Chordata > Mammalia > Dermoptera > Cynocephalidae > Cynocephalus > Cynocephalus volans. The sequence continues at coordinate 94,726,002 of NC_084473.1, read as the reverse complement.
CCATACAGTCACATAATAGAATTCATTTTTAATGTTATAATTATTATGATTAAACCAAGGTAAAGAATAAAATCAATAACAACTACACATAAGGATAGGAAAGCTCCACTTTAAGGAACATCTCTGCTTTCTGACTATGGGATGGGCAAGAGTGAGTTCAAGCAGGTGACTCAGTGCAGGTCTGCTGGGAGGGAGCCTACCTAGGAATGAGCCTGCCAGATACAACTCTCATAAAAGGCACTGGACATTCATCCAATTCGAGTGACTCCCTGTAAGTTTGTTGTAACATTCTCTCCATGAGCTCGCCTGCCCTGTGCTTCCCAACAAGTACCACTGAACAACCTCTGGTGCTCCACATTAGACCGGGGGATGGAGGGAATTTATTTTTCCCCAAAACATATGGTCCTCGCTGCAGGGGTTTAAATTCTTTTGGAAAGAAAACACACACACACACAAACACAATAATGTATGTCCTCCCCCCTTCATCTAATACAAATCCTACATATTCTTCAAGGTTCCACTTGCACGTCACATTCCTTTCAGTCGCTTTCTTAGAGTCCACACAGACATGGACCATGCTACTCACATCACAATTTGTATCTTTATTACATCTCTTACTTATAGTTCATGTCTGAACTATGGGTACTGTACTCTAAGTCTCTCTCTAGTTCTCTCCGAATTCTTCCCACAGTGCTTAGCACAGCAACTTGCATGCAGTGAGTGCTCACTAAGAGTTGAATTCCTGATCTTTTCTTTTAAGTCTGGAATATAGAAGACGGAGTCATCATAAGGAGGGTGAAGGAAGCCCTGCTTCTAATTACTAGCATCATTCTTCAGTCAGCCACATTACTTATAAACTCAAAGTTCCCTTTACCTTTGCTTATTGCTATAAATTCAGCACTGATCTGGAAAAACAGCAACATCACAAGGTCCATCCGTCTATCACGTGCTACATTCCAGATTTAGAAACTATTAACATCACACATAAACCTCAAAATGCTATTTTGTCGACTTAATTTTTCTCCAAACTGTAATTTCTATTTAAGAACTGCAGCATCAAATGCAAATGACAAGGCATTACTAAAATAATAATAATTATTATTACAGATATCTTCCTTTTGCTCAGACTGACCCATCAAAATTCATGTCAGGCTTGACATGGATGCTCCCTATTTTTTTCAAGCTTGCTAGTGATATTTTCCTATAAAATGTTTATAAACATGTTGGTGTGCTTGGAGTCCAAGCCCTTCTAAGGAATTATTCTCGCAACAGAGCATGATCTAGGAATTTCTGTTTAATGCTTCTGAGCTCCTTAAGGTCAAGGACCACATATTAAAGTCTCTGTGTACTCAGCACACGGCACAGTGCCTGGCACATAGTAGATGCTCAATGAGTTTGTGGAATGAATCAAAAATGAAGGACAGCATGCTGAAATCTCAGCCTTCCACTACCATAGAGAGCTGTCTTTCCATGCTTCCCTAGGGATCAAGTCCTTGCCATCACTGTGACTGTCCAGGTGGAGCACCCAATTCAGAAGTCAAGCATGGGGGAGGGGAGAGATGCTGCACACACAGAGCAGGACCGGAGATCCAGACTCTGACACTGGCTTACTTCAGAGTAGACACTCGGTAAGTGTTTGTTCAATGAAAGTATTCATGCTGTTCTGAAATACATATGCTGGGCTTCCATTCCCAGGGATTGGCTGTACTATCAGGGAATAAACCAGGGTCTCACAACTATGAATCAGGAACCAATAATGTTGGGATGTAAGCTGTGGTATATAAGTTGTTGTCCCTTGTATGCTATAGGCAACAGTATTGCCTTTGCAGACATTTTGGTTAATATCTGAAAAGGCCATTCACAGGAAAATGAAATCATCATCCACACATCTAGCAAATATATATTGAGCCTCAATTTAACTATGCAAGAAATTGAGTATACAAAAATAAATAATTCACAGTCTTTAGTCCTCATGGAACTTTTGGCCATAGAGTCACAGTCATAACATAAACCAATAAGTAGAACAGCAGAATCCAAATATCTATGCCTGGAAAGGAAACAGAGCTAGTGAGTATGAGAGAGGAAAGTGCAAACACAGGGGTATAAGAGCATAAAAGTAATTTAAACGGTGCCACTGATTCCACCTGCCATTCTCCACAATAAGCATGCACACACCAGAGTACGTTTGGAGTGCAGGCTGGAGACCTGTTGTTCCCACAGTCAGGGGCAAGTTCTTTACGCTTCTTCTCATTTCCCTACTGAGCTGGATTCTACTGTTTAAAGATACATATTTTTCACACAAAAAAGTCCCTAAACCTAAATCACCTAATTCACACATATACATCATTTTCATATATACATCATACATACATGCATACATACATATAGGATTGAATAAGTTAGAATACACATCAGCACCAACTCTTTTTTATGGGGGATGGAGGGCATCTCAAGAACAGTTTGGACTAAGAGTGACACACCAATTTTGAATCTTATGATTTCACTGAATGTGCAAAGTGCTTCACACACACAGGACCTGGACAAAAGGGCAAGGCGGACACGGCTGCAGAGGATCAAGGATGGTCTACACTTTCCTTATCCAACAACTTCTTTAAAAACACCATACACACTCAACAATGCTTCTTTCAACCTCCTAGAAACCTGATTTCTTTCCTCTGCTTTTGAAAAAATACAATTTCTGAGGTGAAACAAAATCAGAATTTTGCTCACAAATGTAAACCTACAAAAAAATCTGAACAGCAGCACCGTAGCTAGGTGACGTCAATCCTAGTCAATTTCTACTGTTTCCTAGTGGGTTGTGCAAGCTCATACGGACTCAGGGTATAAGCTAACATGCAGAGTGGTACTGGAACCCTTGAGATTGTGGACTCCTGCCTCCTTGAAGGAAAGGATGTGAAAACTGCACTTTTAATCTCCCTACTTCTCCATAAGACTTGCTTAGAAGTTAAAAGCTAGGAGATGAGCAATTAAACAACTTTCCAAAAGTTTCTAAATGAGTCGGAAACGATCCAGCTTCAGAGCCTCTCTATAAACCTTAAAAAATATTAAGTTTTCTAATCAGAGAACCATGAATGCATATAGCAAGAGATCACAGAGGGCTGAGCCCGTGGCGCACTTGGGAGAGTGCGGCGCTGGGAGCGCGGAGACGCTCCCGCCGCAGGGTTCGGATCCTATATAGGAATGGCTGGTGCACTCACTGGCTGAGTGCCGGTCACAAAAAAGGCAAAAAAAAAAAAAAAAAAGAGATCACAGAGCATGTGGAAGGCTGTTTAATGCTTCAGAGTCCATACCTATTGGGGGATAGATGTACTAATATGGGAAAGGAAATTAAAATTTAAGACTGAATAACTTCATGAATACATCAACATGGTGGGTAAATAGCATTATGAAAGTCTTATAAATGTGCACAGCATGAAGCCAGTAATTCTTCCTTGAATACTAGTTTCCCAAAGCTCTTTGTCCTCGCAGATATGTACAAGAGAAGGCTAATATTTATAGGTCATCTTCACAGTGCATACTTGCCTAATTATATTTATATAGCTACAACAAGATGGGCTTTGTTTTCCAGTATCATGTGGATCTTGAAAGCTGCTACCGAGGAAAGAATCTTCCTTCAAAAGCTCAGGAACAATATCTGTGTAAACTTAGGTTACTCTTTTAGTCGTATCACCTCAGGTAAATAAGGCCAGTCCTACTCATTCATTCTTCAGTAGGAAACACAGAAAGAAGCCAGAAAACATGAGACAGTTCTTCAGGCAGGACTTGGTGATTTGCTGGATAAAGTAATACCACGGCTGGAGCTTGAGATGGTCCTAACCTCAGTTCACTTGAACAAAGAAGTTTATGATCTCAACTCTAACGGATCTGTCAAATTAGCCCAGGGTAAGCTTTGACCAATGCTCCTAGAGCTGCAACAGCCTTTGACTATGAGAAGTGTGATCACACGAAACACTCCACAGCAGTGTGTGACATGAAAATCATATAAACACCACAGGAATCAAACTTTCATGTCTTGGATGGAATGCTATAGATTAAAACCATCTTTTTAAAAAGTTTTTTAAAAAATTAATCAGTTTAATGCACTTGGGGCTGTGATTTAAGAAATGGCATGAGCAAATGCAAGTAAAAACTCAGAAAGTATGAGAAAACTCCCAGCAGCAGTGAGTGTCTTCAACGTGGCTTGTGCAGCCTGGTCCCCTCAGGCTCAGAGCCCAGACTGAGCTGTGATGCCAGCCACATACACCATATGGTCATCTGAATGTGTCAGGAACTTGTTTTGATAAGGAAGAAGCAAGTTCTCTGGTGAGACAGAACCCTGTCTCTTCCCCCATTCCTCCCTCTGTCTTTCTCTCTGCCCCTTCCTCCCTCCCTCTCTCCCTTGTTCTCACTCTTTCACATAACTCCTACATTTCTGCACTCTAGGACAAACCAGGCTTCTGACCAGAGGTGATCTGAGACTTGGGTTCAAAAGCTTTGTCTAGTACTTGTACCTGCTAAGTAGATCCATGGAGGATAAGAGGGGAGACCAGCCTAAGGGCTTTTATATGTCTTTAAAGCATCAGCCATTAATAGGTTAAGTTTACCACTGGGACCCAGGAAGCTAGCCCCAACACACAAGCTCACATGCATGTATTTTCCAATCCATGGCTTTTGTTCTATTTCTACAAGGCTTTAATAAGATCTGAGAGGTACACATCTTAAACTCACATTTATAATGGCTCTCACAGCACATCCAGGTGCAATTTAGTAACTTTCCTAAGCATTTACCGACTAAAGGTCCAACAACCACTGCTTTAAGATTTAGAATTGAAGTTCATATGGAAGAGGGTTTAAAGTCACAGAACGTGTCTTTGCTTCTTTAAATTTCATAATCTTGTGGATGGTTTAAGACATTAAGTAATAATGGATGACCGTGACCCTAGGATCAGATTGCTTTATAACAAAATCAACGAAATGCTGAAATAAGTATAACGGCACACTCCCCATCTCATTACTTTGGTTGGCTTATGCCCTAGGTGATGAGTCAGGAGGACCCAGGAGTCCTTAATTCACTGAATAGTTACTGAGCTCATGCCCCTCCAGGGAGGTCAAGAAAAGTGAGCCACACACTCTGCCCTCATGGAGCTCTCAGTCTCTGGCCACCAAAGGGGCACTCAAGTATAAACTTCCTTTACTAGGGAGAGCAAAGGTATTGACCTGCATGACCAGGAACAGACAGGACCTTTCTGGGTATAAACTCAGAAGGTCTTTGAAGGTTAGTTAAGGCATTGGAAGAACACTGATGGATTCTCTCCTTTTTTCATTTCAAGTACTTAAAACCACATTTTTTATGGGGCACTGTTTAGAGATCACTGTAATATGTTTGTTGTTGTTTGACTTATATAAACATACAATAAGTGTAAGTAATTTGCATTGTAACATTAGTTATGTGCCCTGTCTGTCCATGGGAACCCTGAGGAACAAGATGTTAAACAGCAGAACACGATGTTAAATAACACAGTTGCACACTCTTTCTTTTTCTTCTTTTTTTTTTCCTTGGTGGCTGGTAATCTTTCTAACTCTAAAGGTTAGGTGCTTTATAAAGACTGTGTTATTTAATATTTATTTTCCTTAATTTAGCAGAACAATCAGTGTGTAGATGAGATGGCTCGCTCTGCTCTTCTTTCTCTTTGAGAAAGGGCATTTCAGAAGATATTTCTCCACAGTCTACATTTTATGCTAATTAAAGAAAACAAGATTTGGAAACAGAGCATTGTCCAGTTATTTTGGGCAATAGCCAAGGCCAAGAGAATGTTCTACTCCACAGGTGTCACTTGTGTTAATGGCCTTTCCCACACTACATCCACCACTTCACCACAGCAAGCTCTGCAAGGGACCAGTCAAGCTGAATCAGTCAAGTGCTGAATTTCCTTGCTGGGGACAGGGCTGAACCTGGAACTGTATGTCACCGCACAAACTCCACTGCAATTGTATTCATCTCTGTCTGCCCAGCTAAACTGTAAGAACCTGGAGGGTAGAGACTGTGTCATGAATTCAACTGTGTTTGGCATGTACAAAAAGCTCTTTTATCCTAGTTCCATACTCATAGGATGACAGATTGCATTTTCAAGAGTTTAAAAGGCTACACACAGAAGCAGTGAGGTAAACAATTTCCATGTGACCCTGTAGAGTTCTCAGTTAATCATAGTTTCCAATTAACTTTTTCATTGTGTTACATAAATCTTCTTGTTCTACTCCTGATCATAAGGTACAGTTTCAATAATGTGGTTTTTAAAAAAACTGATGTTAAATATGCTCCTAGAAGTTGCGCTGCAGTGAAGTAATTTCACAGAAAGGCAAACTGGATTTGCTTGTCAGGTAATAAATATATATGTTCATAATTAAAACAGATTTATATTTCCAGGAAAGAGCATAATGGAATGAAAAAGCTGGTGCAGAAATTCTGAGCCTCATATTACTAGTGATGAATTTCACCTGAGATCTCTTTCAGACAAATGCAACATTCTGAAAATGAAAGACTTGGGGATTATTCAGAAAAAGCTCCTTTGAGGACCCATCAAGAAAGCAATGGGTTTAAACTAGAGGTAGCAGTATTTAGGTTAAACATTTGGAAGACTCTCTTAAGCAGGAGACTTGACAGCTGGTAGAACAAATAACTCAAGGTATTTGAGTTATTGTGGTGAAGCGAGTTAGTTCTGGAAGTATTTAAGAACAGGATAGTGCAGGGAGGCGAAGCAGGCTTCAACTCTAGTGTTAATGACAAGTGAGCAGCATCATGACCTTCCTCTGTCCTTGGGGCTATAATGTCTACTGTGCATTACAGGCTTCAGAGGCAGCACTCACATCTCTAGGATAGCCAGTCACTTCTCTAGAATGGTTTAGAACAAAAGTACAAGAAACTGAAAGTGGCCGTGAATGCAATACACCACAGCAAGTGAGGAGCAGGAAGCCTTGTCCAAAGTCTCCCCATCAGAAGCGGGGCTTGAACCAGACTCCCTATGCTGCTTTCTGTCACGTGACTGGAGGGGACAGGATCTAGAAAGTGATGTCCAGATCAAGTGTGAGGTCTCTTTTAGTCCTATGGTTTGACCTTTGACGCTGACCAGTCAACTGAGCATTTTCAGGTTTAAGAGGTATATGAATATCTGATGTGAGTTTTCATAAAGTTCTGAAAATCAAAAAGTTCCTGAGCAGAAGAACTCTCTATGACCCAGCATATAAAGAGCTACAAAGCCAATTCCTAAAACGACAGATCTCAAGGGCCTCCACAGTGCTGTACACATGTCCTTAGCACCTCACAGGCAGCAAACACAAGTAAAAGATCATCTCTCAGGGAGCAGAGCAGCAGGGTAAGGAAAGAGAAGGAATATCCTGCAAAACCTCTAAATAAGGGATGGGGCCAAGGGATGTTACAGCCTTAACAACCGTGAGGGCTGTGCCGGGCTTAGGATGAGAGTCTAGCTCCAGGTCAACTTCCTAGACCACTCGTCCTAGAACCAACGTCCATGTATAACTGCATACTGTCTTAGTATTGCTCCCTTCTCATCTGACCCAGAGGGGAAGAACCTTTTGCACCCCATTCCTCAGAAGCCAATTGGGAAGGAGCACTTCAGCCTTGCTCAGCCCCTCATTCATGACGCCCCCTTGGGCAGGAGGGCCTTATTCTATGAGTGCCTCTATCAGGGAGGATGATGGAATACTCCTGGCTCAGCCTGGTCCTTTGCAATCTTCCCAAGGGTGCACCTTGTTCTGCTCTCCTGCCTCTCAGGAAGCTTAGCAGAGTAGGATCTGCCCCTCAGGAGCAGCTGCCATTGGCCAGCATTACCTGAGACTGCTGGGATTGGAATGTTGAGTGCTGGGGAGATGAAACAAATCTAAGGCCACCTTCTCTAACCTGTTTTATCAGCTGATATCTCAACCTACATTTGACTGTCATCTATGTCTTATTTTGCATTTAGTTTTGAATTCAGGAGGGGAAGAAAGAGGTTGTTTACCATTCTCCTAAATCTCTGACACCTTTATATCTGAAAAAGGGAGGTCACCTAATGTTTAGCATTGGCACAGGGATGGCAAATATACTGCCACCTCCAGCATAGCTGGCATACTCTCCTCCCGAGCCATTAAGATCCCTCAGAATCCCTCTCAACATGGTGTTCACAGTGGGGCAACCATACCAATAAACCACTGCTGCAACAAGAAATACCACCTGTTTGTTATCACTGACCTTTGCACACTGGACACTGGCTGTGCTACTTTCTGAAGAATTCATTCTTACTATACTTAGCCAAACAAATTATCTGTGGTTATTATTCTCATTCATTCAATGTACAAATATTTAATGAGCAGTTTATAACTCTTGTGTGGGACAAGGAAGCAGATATTTTCTTTAAGGAACTTCTCTGAGATAATAAAGTACTGAGAATAATAAAGTACCATGAACATTACTGAGAAGACATATTCTCACTAGATTAGTAGGTACAATTTAAAAAGAAAAAGACTGAAAACAACCAACATCTCCAGAGATGACAGGCCATCCCTCAACGAAGGAGTATGACAATCTTACGAGGGTACTTCAAAAAGTTCATGGAAAGCTTTGTATTATGTTTTAATTCCATGAACTTTTTGAAGTACCCTTGTGTGTTCCACATGATGGCTGGGAACTTCCTGAGACCTTAGCACCAACAAGGGTGTTTCTAGGACCTCACAAATTAGCCCACATCAAGGGCTATGGTCTGTCCTAAAACCCTGTCACCACTTCTCTATTTTGAACACACTCACAATTTTTTCAATTCCATTTAAAGGTGTTAGGAGAGTAAGCTATCAGAGTCCTCAACCATATGGAGAAAGAAACTGAGAACATCTACTCGAAATAATGCAACTTTCAAATAAACAGTTTTCCTGGGAAGTAACCCAGTCACTCATCATCAATCATCGGAGCTGCATGATGAATCTAGAATAAAAGCAAGAGGAAGACATGGAAGGAGGTGGGAAGTAAGAATATGAATTCAAACAGAAACAAAAAAATTCTCCATTATTTACACTCTAAAAACAGAAGAGGAAAAACAGCCATGCTAATTGGCTGACCTTGGAGCTTGTACAGCTAGACAGAGACAGAAGAAATCAATGGAAGGAGCTAGAGAGAGAGAATTCTCCAAGAAAATTCTGACTAGGAGGGAAAGTATAAGCCGACACTTTCATGTTGGTTCTGCTTTGTCTTGTTTTCCCTTCTTTTCCTCTATCCCTCAGAGACTACAGCCTTTTGGGAAGCAGATTTTGGTATTTTTATTAGCTGGGTATTAGTTAGAGGATCTCAGCTGGCTGATGTGGAAAGTTAGCGATCACTAGCCACCAGGTGCTCCGCCAGTCCCTTAAGTGAGGCACCAGAAGCTGTCGCAGCCTGGTGGGGCTGTGTGGAGTGCCCAGGAAATCCAGAGGATCATTTCCTGACAGCGTCATGTGCTAAGGCTCAGCACCTGGCCTGCTTTGATGATAGGTTTACCCTAATCAGACCACCTGGGAACTAAAGGGATAAGGAAGCCAGCTGAGTTCCAGGGAGATGTCCAAGAAGCAACCAGGAGGACTACAGAATAAAGGTATTCTTGTTACCTGTCACATCCACACACGTGCCTACACAGATGGGAGGAAATGCTGTTTGGGGCCATGCGCTTATGCAATTTGTAGGCTGTAACTTCATCTTCTAATTTTTTAGGAGAAATCACATAATACTAAAGAAGCAAAGACCAACTTCAAACTCAGAAGACCCCAGGAAGGAAAAAGGAATTAAGGCACATTCATTTTGTTGGGAGACTCTGGCGCATGAGAAGAAATTACTGAACTTCTGAAGTGTAAACCCGCTGTTGGAAAGGCAAACAGAGTTTACGGTACTACAGACCCTCATCAAGGAGAGCTTTCTTCCTTCGGTGGCGATTGGTGTATGCATTTTCTTCCCTCAGCTCAGACGCCAGCCCAAGCTGGATTTCACTGTGGCACTGTGCGTGACCAATGTCGATATGTAGCCTGCACACACTCAGGTACAATCCAAGGACATCTATGGTTCTGTTATGGGCTCAAAAACCCAGAAAATAAAATTCAAAAATCATTATCTATATTATTTACATTCAGGAAGAAAGGAGGAGAAAAGTACAATGCATTTCTTGATGCACAGGTGTGAGAGCCAGTGAAAGTCAGAGACAGAAAGGACAAAGGTAATTCACAACAATCTGTAGTATACAGAGAAGCTGCACATACAAGGCCACGGAATTTAACTGAATTGAAGGCCTTCTAACAAAAAATTTTGAGAACAGTAAAAGACTTTAAGGATCATAGTCTAGTGACACATGGTCTAACACACATGAGAGTGTTAATGGCTGTAATGGGGGAGATTGTCCCAGAGCATCCAGAATACACAGCCCCTGGGTGTATGGAAAAGAATACAAAAAGGCAGTAACCAGTCATTTATGCATTTCCAGCATCATCTACACTTTCATATCTGCTTTATTCTTTTAACCCCTGGTAAATTCTAACAGACATTTCAGAATCATGAAGAGATGAGTGTAATTTCTGGTTCCATCATTCAGAGCTCCTTGACCTTGCTCAGGTTCGTAACCTCTCAGAGCTTCAGCTTTCCACCAGTTAAAACACCTACCCCGTAGATGACTCTGAAGAATAGAGTGCCTGACCCAGTCCTAACACACAGTAACTGCTCAACAAATGGTCACTGTCATTCATTTAGTAAACAATTACCGAGCACCTACAAAAGGAGGTTAATATCAGCCATGTCTTCAAGGGAAATTGACAGGCAGGACAGACATGAGCTAACCAAGTTACACTAACTACAGAACAGTGAGCGTGTCACTTGACCTCTGACTGCAAATCTGTCATCTGTAAAATGGGTATGGTAAGAGTATGTACCTGACATGGTTGTGGTGAGAATACAATGACTTAATACATGTCAAGTGATTAAAACAGCACATGTATGCAGTAAATGATGATGATGATGATGATAATGAAGAAAATGTTGTTGCGGTGATGGTTAGTTTTATGGGTCAACTTGGCTAGGTCACAATACCCAGATATTTGGTCAAATACCAGTCTGGATGACTCTGTGAAGACATTTTTTTAGAGGAGATTAACAACTAAATCAGTACACTTTGAGTAAAGTAGATTACCCTCCACAATGCGGGTGGGCCTCATCCAGTCAACTGACGACCGTAAGAGAAAAAGACTGAAGTACTCCGAGGAAGAGAGAATTCTGCCAACAGACAGCCTTTGGACTCAAGACCGCAACATCAACTCTCCCTGGGTGTCCACCCTGCCTGCCTACCCTGCAGATTTCAGACTTGCCAGCCACCACAAGCACGCAAGCCAATTCCTTAAAGTAAGTCCCTCTCTATCTATGTGTCAACTACATAGACACACATATGCTATTGGTCTAATACAAATGCTATTGTTTCATATTATTTTACTATTTTATGGCTAAGAAAGATGAGAAACACAGGGGATCAATACCACAAACACTATTTCAGCTCGATCAACTTTTTCTGAGTGGCCGTGCAAGGACTGACCTGTTTGACCTTGGTTCCATGAACACACTGGCAGAATGTCAAGAGGAGTTACTTAATATGTATCTCGTTATTTCCTTTCTATTAAAAAATAAATACAAATTTTTAATTAAGATACACTTAAGTAACATTTAGCCTTCCTGATGACACCATGGGGCAAAAGTCTTCACACTTAGCTAATCACATAAACACAACAACTGAGTACTTTGAGTTAGGAGAGAAAGGGCCTCAGTCCCTCTCTTCACTTTGTTCAAGGATACATCTAAACTCCTTTCTACAGAATAGTTCCCTTCAGTTTAGACTGACACTGTATTTAAGGAACCTTTAAATATTTGCAGCTAATTGGAATGAATCACCAAGATGATAAATCCAACTTCTACATGCAGCTTTAGAAAGGCTATGATATATTAAAATAGAAACTACTAGTCATATTTAACTTCTCTTAGCTCCATACAGGAATACATATAACTTTGTTAATACTAATCCTTCTTAAACAGTTGATATTCTGACTGCTTCTGTTAGATTAATGAAACATTTTAAGTGTAAAACATGAAATCCGTATTTCTCTCATTATCTGTTTATGGCACTAATAAGAGCCACTTATCTCTATTGTCAGTTTTCTAAGGTTTTAAGAGTACATAAAAGCTAATATTGAAGTCTTGTTTTAAATGATGATTGTATTGTTCTAGTGGGGCTAATAGCATTGAGATTATAGTTAGATGTGTTACACTGTATTAAGCTAAAAGCTAATTTGGGGGAAAAAAATACTCCTCAACAAATACTAAGATCTTAGATTTCTCAATAACTTTTACCCGCAAATGTATATGTCTGACGTGGCAAGTGACTCGTGCTATAATCTTAAGTCAGGAAACCTGGCTGTTGCAGGGTTTCTGTGTGTGTTTGTGTATGAGTGTGCGTGTGGTATGTGCACGCCGTTACATTTAGTCTGCTAGAGGGGCTTTCCTCTGTTATTATAAAGTATTTTACACAAATTAAGTAATTAGAATAATATCCCTCTGAAATGGATAGAATTTTCCAGTTTTCCAAATTATCTTCATAGCATCAAAAACCAAAACTAGAAGTAGAACCAGGAAGCAATTCCAATTTGCTATGATTTCTGTCTGCCCTATTCTCACCTACCTATGGTTCACAACCCCTCCCCCCACACTCCCTACCTTTATGCTCCAGCTCTCTGGGACCACTGTAAAGGGAATCAGGAAAGGTTTATGGAAGCTGAAGACACTGTGGGGAGAATGAGCTTTCCCAGGCAGAACATGATGTGCTTCTGAGGCCCTAAAAGGCAAAAATGATCTTCTGCTGCTATTGAGAGCAAACCAGGAACAACCAAGCCCTGCCGGGAAGGAGGGTCCTATGGAGGGCCAGGCATCAGGGTATGGACAGTGGCCATAAGGAGAGTTTCTTTGGCAAACGGTCAAAGAAAAAGAAACTACTTAGCACTACTCTAAACTCACAGGGACTGCAAGGAATTCCTTAGAAGAGTTAGCAGCCATCCCTGCTACAAGAGGCTTCTACTGAAAAATTTTCTTAGGTAAAAGTCTTAGGGGCTGTCTAATGATTTACTATGCTGTTGTTATTTACTACACTTATAGAGCAGCCTAGTCCACTATGTACAGTAAACCTGCTTGTTTTAAATAATCTTAAGTACATATGGTGGCAGAACCTGCTAGATGCGTATCGCTATCCACTCTCTCCTTCTTTACCACCAGCATCTACATTTTCTAGGACAAGTCAATGTATCCAGCTTAAAAATGACTTTTCCCAATTTCCATTGTGACTACACATGTGACGAAATTCTGTTCAATGAGATATAAGAAGTTATCTTTTGGGGCTGTTGTCAAAATTCCTTAAGTGTGGACTTACTCAGCTAGCAGCCTCCCTTCTGTCTTTCCCCCTTCTTTCTATCAGGAATACACATGTGATGGCTGGAGCTGCAGTAACTATCTTACAACAATGAAGCAACTTTGAGGATAGAAGCCACACACTAAAGATAGTAACAAAAAGAATAAAGCTGACTAATGACATCACAGAGACTCTGCTCCACTCCTACACTGCCTACCTCTCTCTATACTTCATGCTATGTGAAAGAAAACATGAATATCATTTTGTTGAAACCACTGATTTTCAGGTCATTCACAGCCAATTCCAATTCCTAATTGAATGAATGTATGCTGAACACACTCACACACACACACACACACACGTATACATAAAATTTAAGCAGGCTGTTGAGATCAATCAACAAATCAATCTTTGAAAGATCTATACAGTTTCTCTCCCGGGCCACTGCAGTCACCCCTTCCTCTAGTCAATCATTCAGCTCTTACTGAGTGCCTATGATGAACCAAGTGCTGCAGATACAGATACTTAAGCTCATGCCCTCAAGGAGCTGATAGTCTATTGGGAGAAACGCTCAGGTAAGCAGTGGAGCACATGTTGTATTAACGGCAAGATACATGGTATTCATCCATTTAACAGATGTCTATTAAACAGGTACTAATATTAGACACCCATTATGATACCCTCCTAGGGATACAATAATAAGTTTCTATTCTAAACAGAATAGAGGAGAGCAAGGTGAAGGATGGAAAACAAAAATAATAAAGAAAAAATAAACAAGATAATTCCAGAAAATAAGGGTGATGTGATAATCAGTGACTACTGCAAATTTTAGGTTTGGTGGTCAGAAAAAAGCCTCTATGTAAAAGTAATATTTAACCTAAGATACTGAATTAAGAGGGAGGAAAAAAACCAGCCCTGTGAAGAGCTTGGGGAGGGATGTTCTTGGCAGAAGGAAGAGCAGGTGCCCAGGTCCTGAGGCAGGAGTAAGGTGAGACATTGGGAGGATGTCTCAGAGAAAGGAGAACCTGGCTTGTGTGGGGAACAAGCAACATTTCCCAAGTTGGCCTTGGCTGCAGCTAAGTCCTCTTCCTTACTAGAGAAGGGGGAATTGCCACCAGACAGGGAACACTGCTGACTGGATCCCCCTCACCAACCACTGGCCCCTCGGCTGGCTCAGGGCCCACCACTATCTGTGCCTTACTCCCAACGTAGTTTCCTTCTTGGAAGCAAAAACAGGAGATGTGGGGGGCTGAGGTGGGGTGGACAGAAGAAACCTCTCCCTCTCCTCTGTATTAAAGGAAAATATTTTTTAGAAGCACTGCAACTTTAAAAGCAGTTGTCATGAATAAGACCCAGCCTGTTCTCAGATCAACGGCCATACAAAAGCTCCTAAAACGCCATCCTTATTTGAGGTTTGCCCAGTACCTCAGTTCCAAAGGGTCAGGCCCATCTTCACTGGCCATATGCCAAACCATTGTAGAAGAGAAACAGCCCTCAGGGTCACAAAGCTGCAGAGAGGACCAGGTAGAAAAAACTGATGCAACCTAGTCCCTTACTCCAAAACCCTCAGCTGGTCCCAGTGAGGGTCCAGGGCTGTGCAATGAGCTCACTAGACAGTGTCTGCAGTCCCGAGTACCCTTCAATAGCTTCATGACAAATACCAAAAAGATGACCACATTCCTAATCTTTTGGTTTAATCACTGTTATTTAACCATTGTGAAATGCAGAAACACGCTCATCACAGAACTAGCTCTAGAAGACTTCAGAGCTGATATATCTCATTTTCAATGAATGAGGATGTTATTATATGGACAGTGATTCTTTGATCAGCAAAAGAAAATATGATACTGTTTTCCCAAACCAGAAATTGCTCTTTTCCTCTAAAAAAAAGAGAGTTTATGAAGTGAAAGAGTTTTTCTTCATTTTAATGAAGACTCTTTCTCTCTTTTCATAGATTAACTGCACTCAATAACTGTCAAATTATCATCTAATGATCTATTTCTAATAAATTATTCTTGGTTTAAAAGGAAGTCGACTGTGCAATCATAATTTCCCATTGGTTTTCCACTACCCCTCCACTCTGTTTACAGACTCCCATCTAAATGGAGCTGATGACAGTTTAGTGGGCTTTCTGGTAACTTCCCTCTTGTATGTTTCTCTCAAATGAGTGCTTCATTTAAGAATAGGAATAGCTGGTCATTTTTCCCTCTGAAGTATCTATTGCAATTCTGTCTGGATGTTCATCTAAGTGAGGCTGAATTCAGGCTGTCCACCTAACCCACTTCTGTCTTCCATGAGTTCTCTGTTTTAAGTCAGTGGACTTAGATCAACTTTTTGTTCTAACTGCAAAAATTGGGATAAGAATTGATTATCTTGGGTTAGAGTTAATTATACTCTTGCTATGTTGTCACACTGTGAATATTTCTCACTGCAAAATTAAAGCTATTTAAATGTATTATCTGTTCCCCTATCAGTCATCACATCCATGTCTAACCATCCTAGTAAGTGACATGGGACTGATGAGACAAAAACTCTCTATTCTTCATAAGCACAGAGGTTCATCAGAGCTTCCCACGTTGTCAAGTTCACACCCCCTGCCAGGGGTCCCGTACTGAATGTGTACCGAATGGAACACAGTCGGCCTCTCGTTTTGTTGCAGGTTAAGCAGCTTACTTTCTGAGGAAGAGTAAACAGGCTCTCTACTTGTTGCTTTTTTAATTCTTTAGCACTTATGTGCTATGAACAATGCTTGGTCCTGGAGGTACAAAGAAGATTAAGACACAGCAGCAGGTGACAGAGTTGCCAAGGTGCTCCCCTCTATTCAGGGCAAAATATTGTCAAGGGCCCACAGGACCCATGTCCAGAAAAACCTTTCTTTTTCTACCTTAGATGTAATAATCAAAATCTAAAACATATATGTTATTTTACACTCAATTAAGAAGAGAAATGAACTTTCACAGGCTAATGGATTTTTTTTTTTAAACAGAGAAATTAGAGGCATAAGGAGCTCAGGTGAATCTTTGAGTGGAATTCATCCACTGAAGTTTTCCCCATTTTTTTGGATAGGTACTACATGCAGGTGCTGTGTTAATGCTGGAGTAATAAAGGCAAGACATGATTCCTGCTCTCAAGGAGACCTTGTCCTCGGAGATGAATGAATACTTAGAGATGACTCAAAACGCAGAACGATAAGGGCTAATATAGAGCTATGAACCAAGCACACGGGAACCAGCTTTCAAAGAACAGCCTTCAGCAAGTTCTCAGAAGACCACGTTATATGTATGCAAAAGACACAAATACTTAAGTCTCTGTGTGTCTAATTAGCCAAAGCAGCAGCAAGAAAGCAGATCTTTGACCAGGTAAAACCACTAGTTTAAGAGAACTCTGAATTCAGTTTTTATGCTTTCCTTGAGGACTCATGGCTAATATGGCCCTCCAGTCTATTTCCACTGATGGGATGAGGAGCTGAGGCCAAAGAGCCTCTCTGAGTCTTCCCAGTTCCCATTATACATTCTCATCTATGAAATCTGACTGCCCACCCCAGGCAGCCTGGTGGTCCCTATCGTGGGGTACATCGGGTTCCCTTCTCTGCTCTTCACGAAGGCAGTGAACAAGAATGCAGTTGGGGACAGCTTCTGGCCTTTCCATGTGCTGAATGTTTATCCCCTGCTACCCAGCAGGGCAAAATAAGATACTTGCCATCCACCTCACCCTCACTGGGGAAACCATCTGTGATCCAGGCTATGCAAACAACTCTTCCTTCAAACAGCTTCTTGCAGACTTTATAACTTAGTCCACCGATATTTTTATGGAAGGCTCAGCCCTGACCTCTGTGATAAATAATTGTTACAAGAACCACACTCTCCAAAAGTAAGTCATGCATGTGAAAGATGCTTGGGGTTAGAAAATAGAGGCTGTCAACAAAAACTTGACCAACCACTCAGCACTTGTCAGAACAGCAGTGAGGGGCACACCACACACCAGCAGAAGTCTGTATGACATGTGGAATGATTAGTATAGCGACTAAGTATTTACAAAGCTGGTGAACAAAAGTTTTACAAATAGAGTTTCTTCAGTTACCTATTTTAATGATTCTCTAAATGTTTCATAAGAAATTAAATTCAAGAAACACATGCCCTTCATGCAGTCCTCCCCTAGGTTCTACCAGACAGCCATGCGTGAAGAGGCAGATCTTAGAGACGACACAGGCAGGGCCAAAGCAGCTAAAAGAGGAGACGGTCCAGAGAGGTTCTGCCATCTGCCGAGGGGGGGGGCGGGGGCGGTGTCAGGATGCCTCCCTGTCTCTAGAATTTCTCCACACACACCCCAAACTCAGACACAGAGCTTCCCTTGCAGACTGACGGCCCTCAAGGATGGAGGAAGGCAAGTTAATGTGGACCACCCTAATTTGAAATCGTAACAGATGAACAGGAATTAGGCCAAAGTTTACATCTTTCACCACTTACGTAAAAAGGTTTAAATTCCAGGAGAGTTGGTGTGTGGGTGGGTCATACTTAACCTACTTAGGAGACTGGAGTATCTCAGGCACCTCTGAATCCCAATTATATACAAACAACTAGTGAGCTAATCACAAACCAGTAAGGCAGTGACTGTCTTTCACTTGTGTGTCACCCAAAGGGTCTCGCACTGCATTCTAGATCAAACGATTCTCATTAAAATATGTCACATACACACTTGGATTTGGCAACATGTTGTTCACCTCATGCAAGGGCATGTATTATTTGATTTGCCATTCATTACGTAAATATTTATACCTATTATGTGCAAAGCTCTGTATTAGATACTGTAACCAAATGTAAAGATAAATAACACATCACAATACATACATGGGATCTAAAGTGAAAAAGCAGATACATACAGAACCCTTCGTAGAGATGTCACAGGAAGTGGAGGTTGCATCTGACCAGGGAGATCCAAGGGAGGCATTTAGGATCAGCTTGGGAAACGCTTTGGCACTGCTTAGGGAATGAAGTGGATTTGGGCGTGTAGGGATGGGAGGGTTGGAAACCAGATCAGGAGAGGTAGAGAGCATGGTCTGGGGGTACATGGGGAACACTGAGGCATTCGGTGTTTTCAGAGCTTGGAGGAAATGAAGAGCTTGTGGAGGATAAATCAGAAGAAAGAACGTGGACTTAGCACAGAGCACCCTGTGGCAAGACCTGGCATCTAGATCTGGCCATCTGGAGTGAGTCACTAAAAGCTTTTAAGGGGGGGTCATGATCATTGTACTTAAGAGCAATAAACCAAGTTACTCTTCCAGGCCTCTAAATTTAGGGGAGTCTCCTTCAGGTTGGTCAGCTTTCCTCCTTCACACTGGTTGCATTAATGAGACTTCACTGTACAGGTCACCAGTCTGGGGTGGGACTCAGAGCTCCCTGCTCTCTGTGTGAGGTTTGGTGCTTGTCACGACTGCCTGTTTCTACCTCCTTCCTTGAGGAAGGCCTGACTGCTCTCTGCCTGCAGTGCTCAGTTCCTACATAACTCACCCTTTATGAAACTCCAGGTTCTGAAGCATCCTACTCTTAACAAATCCTGCAATAACTCCACATGGTGTCCCGCATCCACCTCTCTGTCCTGGTACACATCTTACATTCCACAGCAGTCTGAGGGCCCCACTTGGCTTTATATGCAAATAGCATGAATAATTTTCTTTCATGTTGTGTTCTATCATATTTCATTTGGAATAGAAAGACTCCAAGGAGGAAGGATGATCAACAAGAATATGCTGCAAACAGCAATTGCCTGGATTCAAGGACACATTATTCCCTGTACCCCAAATCAGCTTCTTGGAAATTCTCCTGCTATCCCCAAATGGACCTCGTTGCCTAATTCTGAGAAGGAAAGAAAGTCGTACAGTCAGAGCCCTAGGAAGTCCAGAGCAGAGCTGGTAGCATGCAGCTTCCCCTCATCCCAAACCAGCGATACATGTGGCAGTAAAACCACAGTGTCAGAACACACACACACAACAACAACAACAAAACAAACAAAAAACTAAACTGGTGCCATCTGTACCATGAGCTCATGACGACATCTAATCTTCTCAATTAGAGCAATATGAATCCAGGGAAAGAAATGGGTAGAAACTTCTGGAAGTATCCTCAATTTAATTTTCCCAAAATAAAAATTTCAGTTGGGAAAAATAAAAGTAGAGACGTAACAGAGGACCTTTGTCTAAGTTGCCAAAAGTATTTATATAAGCTCTTATGTGTTCTAGGAAACAGGTTTGATATCTGGCATGGTCTTTATTTCACATAGCAGCCCATGCAGTGACAGTGTGCTAGGGGGCAATTCCATGAACTTGGGGGTCAGGAAAACTGGGGATTTAAATCCTGGCTGTGCCACTTTCAAGGGTAACCTTGAGCAAGTAAACTAGGTTTCAGATTCCTCATTTGTAAAATAGGAAAATAATAGTACCAACCTAATGGGGCTGTCAAGAATTAAGTGAAATAATTGCATATAAAAGTATTTAACACATCCATTTAGGATATTTTATTGCCGCTAACATTCGTGTATCTAAACTGTTTTATTTATTTAACTGTTCTGTCTCCCTAAGTGAAATATTTGTTTCCTTTTAGTTCCCCTAAAGGCAGGAGAAAAGATAAACTTTGGGGAAATACGTGAACTCCATTTGGTGGAAGAATGTTTTCAACACTCATAGGCCTCCCCATGCCTTCTACGATTTTTAAAATAATGTTTCAAACACCAAATAACGTAATAAAATGCCTTTTCACATCATTACACAATATCCATGAATCGATATTTCTCACTTTTCCCTGGTATCTAGAAAATCACTTCTACTCTTCTGTTTTCCCTAGCCATTATATGAAATTTTAAAAAATTAAATCTCTAACCTCAGCAATTTGATTTATAAGAGAAAGACAGTGAATGCATTACCAATAAAGTGATTTTAACTAAATCTTAATTATACATGCAATCACATCAATTCAGTTTGACAAATAATTACATGATTAATTGTGCAGAAACATTAAACATAAAACAACAGTAAGATTAAATAAATTATTTCTATACTCCTTCATTAGCCAAGTATTTCTATATTCATGATTGAGTTTCTAGTTTTGTTTTGCTTCAACGTGTAAAAAAAAAAAAAAAAAAAAAGAGTGAAACACGTTAAAAAAGAGTGGGTATGTGGCTGAATATGTGACAGAGATTCCAGGAGAGAAAAATGAAAACATATGTGTTGAATCTGAATGTTCTTTGGTAAAAGGCAAATAAAGTCAGTATATTTTGCACCCCAACACCTGAGGCATGGGAGACAATTAAATGCTTGCTCTTTGAATGAATAATCACATAATTCATTACTACTAATAACAGTGAAAATAATATGGCTGAATCAAATTTGGTGGAATTTTTTTTTCATTTTCAATGAATGGTCATATCCACGAGATCATTTTATTTTCAAACTTAAAATAAGAAGAGTAGATTTAACCATTCCAAATTCTTAGATAGAGATCCATCTATTTAGCAAGTATTTCTTAAACACCTACTATGCATAATTACAACTGGAGAATCAGACTCATATCAATACATTAATTTAAAACTATGTATTATTTATACGTTTCTCGCCCTACTGGTACTGTAGCAAACTCTTGAGAAGTTTAAAACATACTCCCTGTCTATGACAAATAAATTCTAATTTGCAGACAGAAAACTAATGCTCAAGAAATCAGGTAATAATGAGAATATACATGTGTACATCCAAACACGTGCCTCTGTGCACGCACATGTATATGTGTCCCTTGTGACCTGATTTGGAGCCCAAAAGAGGTCATGTAAAACGAATCCACTGTAAAGAGAGGCCAAAGTTCTACACTAAACAGTGAAATAAGCTTTATTTAATATAAAATATAAGGAAGAAAATTTATTTACTTTATAGTTTAACATTTTTATTTTGTAATTGTAACTATACACTCATTCTTAATGAATCGTCATAATTATTTTTCAAAATAATTTTTGTGACAAAAATTGTATGATTGTTCTTGAGAACACCTTTTGGTTTTTGATCCATAAAAGAGGATCATTTTTGCAAAAATAATTGAGGGTTTCTGCAATTCTTCCAAGGACTTCTTTTTAAAATACCTACGATGCTATAAAGTCAGTTTGATTTTTTTCTTTAATTACTAACTTGTCTAACTCTGCCAAATGCTCATTTGCCAATGGCTCTGCCTATGATTCCAGCAGTTGTCCAACATCTCTTTCATGGACATCATGAAATCCCATACTTTTGTAACATCTGCACCTCATGTTTCCAAACTGCACTGCACTTACAACTTATGGCAAGATGTTTACACCAACCTGGTAGTGAAAGACAAATAGGATGGACAGTACAAGAGATGTAAGGTTAGCAAAGGTGGGACATTCGAGTAGGGACTGATTTTACAAATGGGCAGTTCATTAGTAAATACTGTCATATTACAATGACTCTTGATTTTCTCTGCAATCCTGGAACTGACTGAATTCTCTAACGATGACTGTTTGAAGGACATAAAATGAGATGCTAAGTTGTCTTGTTCAGAGAACAAGAGGTAATTAGAGCTCAGTTTCCCTTCTTCCACTTCAGAAAAGTCCTTTCCTCCTACACCCTCACCTAGTTCCCTCTGTCCTATTGCCCCCTGCCAGGAAAGTGCCTCATCATGGCCATCCTCCCATGCCTTGTTTTTCCTTCTTCCATGAGTTCCAATCCTGTGTATTATTATTTCTAAGCTTTATTAGGAAAATTGCTACATAATATAAAAAACTCATCTGAACTATTTATAATCAAAAAAGGGTGAGCTGCAGAAGCCCTCTCTCTCATTTGACATGTTTTCCTTTACCAGGGGCCTCTGCTCCTTATTCAAAGGACTGACTCACTAATACAAGGGACCTGCACCCTAGTGATTAGAAATATGGGTGTGGGGAGCCAGAAGGCTGGGTGCAAATCCTGCCTCGCTGTCTGATCTCAGGTAAGCTGTTTGTCCATCTTGTGCTTCAGTTTCCTTACCTGTAAAATGGAAGTAATAATAGTGTTGTACTCACTCCACAGTCAGTAATAGGATTAAGATAATATATGTAAAATGCTTAACAGTGCCTGGTGCCCAGTAAGCACCAAGTAAGCGATAGTCTTTACTGGGAACTTCAAACACCAATTGGTGCTCAGTGAACACCAGGCCCCATGCTGGAGCCTTGGGGTACAGAGATAATATGCATGCCCCAGCCCTGCAATCTGAAGAGGGGTTGATGCCTTAAGAACTGCAAAGGTACCCTCATGTTCGAAGGCTGTGTGATTTGAGGATGGGGGAGCAGGTGCAGATGCCCAATGCCACCTGTGCCTCCTGGCAGCTAGACTCTAGACTGGGCATCTAATGTCTTTAGACTTTTCCTCTATAAAAATGGAGACAATACTCCCTAATTCACAAGGTCTTTGCAGTGATTACATATATAAGACACATTTGAGGAAATTTGTAGGACAGAATCACAGCTATACTTAAAAATGTTCATTTCCCTTTGCTTCTTTGAAAAAATGACCATGAATTTAATTTGCAGATACCTAGACGAGGATGTGTCATTTAAATAAAAGTGCTGTCTGATTAATTTTAAATCCTTCTATGTCCAAACTACAAGCCTTAAAAGACTGAGGATCGACAATTACTTTACCTTCTCAAAGTCATCAAAATTTATTATTTCATCCTGCACTGAAGAGACTTATACTAACCAAGGAACTAAGAAAGTTACATTGTACTATCTATCCTTTCCGCAGCTAGGTTTTTCATATACAAGGGTATTTCAAAAAGTTTGTGGAAAAATAGAATATAAAGATAATACAAATCTTTCCATGAAGTTTCTAAAGTAGAAGAGGGGAAAAAAATACCAGTTGCTAAAAACAGGCAGAAAATGAGGTGAAGACGATGGCAAGAACTGTAGAACCAAACGAGTGGGCTGCACACATGGGAGGGGAGTCGGGGGTGGGAGGAACCCACGTGGGGGACAGGCTCCCCTCACCACAGATCCCACTCCACGACCCCCGTGTCCCCCGGCTTCGCTAGCATGTGACTCTGATAATGGTCCAAAGCTGGGCAGATGCAGCTCTCACCTGTACAACTGAGTGAGTCACTGGGAAGATGTAACAAACAGTAAGTACAGAGAGTCTGCATCTTATGGCTTTGATTGCTGGGCCATGGTCATGGCCTAACTTACCTTTTATACCAGTTCCAGGGACTTTCTGTGAATGTGTGTAAATGGAGTGGTACGGATTCTTTGCCACTGTTGGACACAAACGAACCAAAAACTTCAAAGAATAAGTCCTATTAACAATGGGTCAGCGATACTTTTTTGGATACATTTAGCATCATATATAAATGCAGGGGAATTAAAATGCTATGGTGCAAAAGAAACCCACTGAATTAACAATTTGCTATTCTGATAACCATACATAGGAGGCACTGCTTAAGTTTTTCTTTCTTTAGTCACATTTTAAAGCTATTCTGAATTACAAGTATGGAGAAGATGGATTTGAAGTATTAGTGCAATAAATAGTGACTTACATAAACATGAATATTGAAAACCCTGTGGAAATGTTAATGAGGTAATAGTATAACATACATAACACTGTATGGAAGTACAATGTTTAGAAATGCTTCAATTATCACCAAGGTGATGCAGTAAAATGAGGATAATAAAATATAATTAAACATTGATTACAGAAACTATCAAAAATAATTGACTTGTACAAAGCACAGCACTCCTATTAAAAAAGAAACTGATGGATAATAAAATATATACACTATTCTGTCCTCTAGACATAATTATTGCAAGGTAGCAATTACATTTATAGAAAACGGTTAAGTTTCTTCTGTGATGCTTTACTACTGAGAACTCAAGACAATTTGACTGAGAATTGCCTCCAAAAAATTCTTATGACTGTTTAACATCTTAACAGGAAGCACTGCTATAAACTCAAAGATGTGTTATAAACAAAAAGTATAAAAAATGAATTTTAACACACTTAGGATTCTGTTGCCTTTGTCATATTCTGGTGCCCACAGGATCGACCTTTGCTCCCATTAGTAATGTCTAATTCTCCTATAGCCAAGTCTGAGCACAGTTTAATATTAAGAAAAAATTTAATTTTAGTGCAAAAATAATATTTTGCAGAAATACTGGCAGAATATATTTTACTAATAATTGTCATGTCAAATTTTTTACACTAGTTTTTTCCTCCATCATTTAAGGAAGCAGGACACCATTCTATAAAATCATTTCAGTGTCCTTATGGGAAGCATTAAGTTTTTACAAGGTATAAAAATCTCTCCTTTTGGTCTTTTTACAGCTTATTCAGAGTCCAGAGAATTCTCTACATGTAGGCATTTGTAAACAAACTTCTTTACAGTGTTTCTGGGGGTGGGAGAAGGCTAGGATCTCAAATATTTTTATACTAACAAATTTTTTAACCACTGGAAAATGAAGATGGCTTTAAGCAAAATAGGTATAAGCACAAACCTACAGACATAGCAACAGGCAAAATAAAAGTAGTAAATGTGAAAAGTGTGTGTATCTAAAACAGCCTTTAAAAATCCAATTGCATTTCATTTTCCTCCTTGTTTATTTTTTTCCCCCAAAAGATGCTTTAAAAATATATTGTTTCAGTCCAAAGACAGTCTTAGTACAAGTAAAGATAATACTATAGGAACACTAAATTAAAAAAGAATCAACTGATGTGTGCCTGTTAGAGAAGAGCTGAAGAGAGAGGGACTGGGAATGAAGGAAGAAGACACTGCTGGAAAGCACCAGGGCTGTTCTTAATTGATGTGGGTGACAAGCCTGAGCCCAGGAATGAATATTTCCTTAATCAGAGCCGAAACCAAACCATGAGAGACATGTAATGTAAAACACAATATCAAAAGCCACTACATCAGGGAGTGTTTGTTAGTGCAGCATAACTTAGCATAAGCTGACTGACACAAAGCCTAACATCTAGTTTTTATAAGCAAGTTATGGTTTATGAATCTGATTTTAAATGTCTACAAAAGTTATCCCTTATCTGCAAAGCCTTCATTTTACATTAAAAGAAATTTAAATGATTTAGTAACATTCCTTAAATATGCCACATTCTGACTACTCAAACTTATACCACTAAAGAAATTCCAGAGGCACATGTACTTGTCATCCATCTCTATTCCTGACAGCACATTTCAGCATCGCTGAGCAAAAGGCAATATATTGTACCTGGAGTGTGGTGACGAGCAATTTTGGCAAGGAGTTTCTGAGAGAGAAACTGGAAATGGAACAGGAAATAAGGAACTCAATGATATTATATGATAATTCGCCACAGATAACTGAAGAGGAAATGTGAGCTCTGTGCCATAAGAGTAACAATGTAAAAGTAGGTTAAGTAGAAAACAAAATAATATGAGCACCTACCCATAAAATTACAATTATGGAATATACAGCTGAGAGTGGTGTTCAGTAAATAACAGGCCTTGGGCTACACAGATAACACGCATCCCCTTGCCTGTGAAATCTGAAAAGAAGTCTATATTGCATGAACTGCAAAGGTACCCTCATGTTCATAGGCTGCATGTGGGTGTGCGTGCGTGTGTGTGTGCGTGCGTGTGTGTGCACGCGCATGCGCACGCACGTATGCCCCTGCATCATTAGATACAGACCAAATAGATACCTTAATTAATTCGATATAGACCTCTAAAAATCTGGAGGGCATTCCCTTGTTATTAACAATTCATCCCTCCTTTACAGAAACGGAGAAAGGCTTAATACCTCAGGATTGCATGCGGAGATAAAATAAAATCAAAACACAATCATCCAGGGTGGTACTTCACTAAAACTTACCTCCACGCCCTGTCAAATTAGAAAATTCATTTATTTATGTGTGTGAGATGCAGAAGGAGGGAGAAAGGAGAAAACAGAAGTGAGTTGGTGTAGTTCTTCAAAGACTGAAAAAGAGACTGCGCAGTCATGGAAATACCAGCTTTCTCGTCATCGGCCTCAAACAGATAATTCACAAAGCAGCACTGTCTCCAAATATGGTGTGATGTTTTAAAAGGACCAACTGGATCATCCAGGTTG
This sequence comes from Cynocephalus volans, assembly GCF_027409185.1. NCBI lineage: Eukaryota > Metazoa > Chordata > Mammalia > Dermoptera > Cynocephalidae > Cynocephalus > Cynocephalus volans. The sequence goes on along the minus strand of NC_084473.1, from coordinate 94,699,462 downwards.
GAAAGACCTTTCAGTGAAAGCAGTATATAAACAACAATAAAGAAGCCAACTGCCAGGCTGTCAAGATTTGTGGAAGATAAAAGTCTGCAGGTTAAATCTTTTTCAGAGGGAAGTCCACTCAATAAGTGGAAACAAAGGGTTGGTCCTGTTCTATCTGCTGTATCCTCAGCATCCAAAGCAAAGGAGGCAGGTGAGTCTCTGGAAGGTGGGCCAAGACTGTCAGAGCAGGCGGCAGGGCTGGCTGAGTCACACTCAGGCATGAGGACTTCCTTGGCCACAGGGCCTCATAAGAATTTATTGGTCAACTTGACTTTGTCACAGTACTTAAAAGAAGATGACTCTCAAGACTAGTGGGTAGTTTTTCCCCAGAGTAAGGAAACTGGTCATTGTGCTCCTGCCCTAATAAGAACACTGCTTTAAGTTTTAGATACATTTAAGTTTTAGACAGTGTCCAAACAAGAGCAAACAGAAAGACAAAGGCTTTGGAAATGCTGACAGTCCTAGGAGAAACTGTGGATGCACAGCCTGGAAAAACTGGTAGAACTCAATAGTTATCCTCAAAAAAAAATTCGAAGGTCCATGATAAAATTCAATTCAATAAATATTCACTAAGCAACTCCCATTGTGGACAATCCTATGCTAGACACCCTGGAGAGATATGCAAAGATTGCTAAGAAATAGTCCCTGTCCTTAGGGAGCCTGCAATCTAAAAGGGAGAGAAGGCAGTTGAAAATACACAAGAACATGCAGTATTTCCCTTTCTGTGTCTGGCTTATTTCACTTGAGATAATATTTTCCAGACTCATCCATGCTGCTGTAAATGGCAGAATTTCATTCTTTCCTAAGTAGTATTCCATTGTGTGTGTGTGTGTGTGTGTGTGTGTACCACATTTTACTTTTCTAGTCATCTGTTGATGGACATTTAGGTTGGTTCCATATCTTGGCTATTGTAAATAGAGCTGCAATGAACATGGGAGTGCAGGTATCCCTTCCACACAATGATTTCCATTCCTTTGAGAATATATATACCCAGTAGAGGGATTGCTGGATCACATGGTAGCTCTATCTGTCGTTGCTTGAGGAACCTCTATACTGTTTTCCATAATGGCTGTGCTAATTGACAGTTCCACCAACAGTGTAGGAGAGTTCTCTTTTCCCCGCATCCTTGCCAGGATTTATTATTCTCAGTCTTTTTAATAATGGCCAGTCTAACTGGGGTGAGATGATAACTCAATGTGGTTTTGATTTGCATTTCCCTGATGATGAGTGATGCTGAGAATTTTTTTCATATACCTGTTGGAAAGAAAGGGAGGGGGGAGGGAGCGAGAGCAAGAGCGAGAGCGAGAGCGAGAGCGAGAGAGAGAGAGAGAGAGAGAGAGAGAGAGAGAGAGAGGGAGAGAGAGAGGGAGGGAGGGAGGGAGGGAGAGAAGGAGGGGGAGAGAGAGAGAGAGAGAGAGAGAGAGAGAGAGAGAGAGAGAAGACCACAATAATATGTTGAACTTTCAGAAGGAGAGAACAAAGTTAAGGATACTAGAGATGGTGGGGCATAGAAGGGGAGTTGGGGAGTGACAGGTCAGTGAGCATAAGCAAAGAGTATGATTTGTAATGATGAATATGCTAATAATAATAATTTTAAAATATACAAATAAATAAATAAATAAATAAATACACAAGAAACACAAAGCAGGCCCAAGGAAGCACAAAGTAGTACAGGGACTCATGGGTAGAAAAGACCACGCTTCACCAGAGGACATGACATTTTTGAGGGATGGATAGGATTTTGACAGCCAGACATTTTTTAAGGAGATGATAAGGAATAAGAACATTATCAAGAACAGGACAAACAAAGGGTTGGAAGTAGAAAATAAATGTATGGGGTTGGGTAAAATATCAAGAAACATCTAGGTTTGCCTGAAAAATAGGGTATGACAAGAAAAGTAATGAAAGATTAACATGTCTAAGACATATTTCCAAGGCATATTTGTACTTAGTTTTTATCACACTAACATAACACTTTCATTACATAATTAGGAAAATGCAGCACAAAAGTCTTCCTTGTGGCCCCTTTGTTCCAAGGAGTACTTTTTGGTCCAGTGCATCGTAAGCACTTAAAAAGAGATGTTGGATTGGATGGGAAAATGAACTTATATTTTTAAAACAGTTTATAGCATAAATATGTGAGATTACCAGCATTTCTCCTCTTATATTTTTCAGTCCTATATTTCTCCCCTTTCTATTTATAAACAGTACATTCTTGTTCAACGCACGTTCACAGTAGATTTTCCTGTTTTTAACTCGATACCAGCTTCCTCTGGACACCCAGCGTAGTTAATGGCTTCTCTCCCCCACACCCAGTCACCCAAGCAAAAGACTACAGACACTTTAATAATGTCCTAAGCAGAATCAACAAGGACAGGGATTTCTGTGTGCTCTGTTCACTGTTGTATCCCCAGTGTCTAAAACTACCTGGCACAGAGTGTGCAATCAATAAATTTTTTTTGTTTGTTTAATAAACAGATTTTTTAACTTTTCCACAATAAGCCAAGATAAAATTATGAATTTTATTTATCTCCTTTTTAAAGATTATCCATGATACTAATGGAGTAGCATAATAAAGATTCTACTGTAAATGAAATGTGAAAATGTACACTTAAAAAGGGTAAAGCTTTTTTTTTCTTTGGTGGGCACTAGTGTTAACATCTGAGCGATCACTTTCCCAGCACTCATCTTTAAATGTTTAATTGTGTTTAAATAATAATAATAATACAGGTTGGTCTCACTGTGATTTTTTACTCAACTAGAAATTTCTGGTCATATATAACTTCACACATTGTTAAAAGGAAAGTAGTCTTTCTGATGCTTCATTTAATATTACTATTTACAATTTTTTTTTTTAATGTGTACTAAGAAAACCACTAGCACCATATGTACTAATTCAGAGATATCCTGCTGGGATGTTGCTTTTCATCAACAATATGCTAAATGCTGCTATCTTTATAATCACACCCAAACACTTTCTCTTCTATCAAGTGCTGTACTTCACGCTATAGCTTTTTATTAAAAAGTCAAGTTTGCTGTCTTTGTCCCCTTATCTTTTATCTTTGCTTCCATCCCCTCTTCTCTCCTTTGTGCCTACTTACTACCTAGTACAGGAACCCTCCAAATTGGACCAGGGGCTTGGGACAGTTGGGGAGGGGACATTTGTAGGTTTCAAAGTGAACTAGGTATCACTAGCAGCATGCATCAAAAAGAAGGGCCTTGCAGGTGGCCTTCTGAGCGCTCTGATATGCTAATCAGGATGCGACCCCCACCTTTTGCCAGTCTCCATTATGCTGTGCTGCTTCCTTCTCAGCTGTCTGGATGGAGCTGCCAAACCTATGACCTCCTTTCACACAGCCCTTGGTTTCCAGCTTCCCCGTGGTCAAAGCCCGTCCACGTGGTAGGCTAGTGACATGCTTTCTCGAATCCGAAATCACACTGAGCCAGGCAGACAATCTTTTAGCTTTTCAGTCCCTGCCTTTGGGGTTTCTGTCACATGTGTAGGCATTTTGCAAGCCATTCTCACAAAGTATTCCCCATCGCCCGTCTCCCGCTGATATCTGCCACCCTGCTTCCCATTCCCCCAGTATGTGGTGAAACAGGGACTAGATGACCTGGGGGAAGATGTTTTGTTTTAAGATGTTACTTTTTAGCTTTCTGTTCCATTCTATCAGCTACAGGCCTCTTTCATCTGAAGAGCATATCCTAAGGGCGTCACAACTGCTGAGAAATTGTGGTTATTAATTGCACAAGTCAGGCTGGGAGATGTATTGATCTTTCCTCCTGCTGAGTCCCCAGTGTTTCTTACCCATATCACTCACTTGGCAATTAATCACATTTTGCCTTGAGATAGCTGCAGTTCCACTTTTGCCATTTTCTATAGCTCTTTGTTCCCAACTGGCCAGTCCACTTTATGCACAAAGGCTTTGTAGAGTATGAGTCTCTGTGTTTTTCCACAGACCTACACAAACTGGGTCTCAAAAAAAAAAATTATATATATATAATATATAATATATATATAATATATAATATATATAATATATAATATATATAATATATAATATATAATATTATATATATATATATATTTAAAAGATGACCAGTAAGAGGATCTTAACCCTTGACTTGGTGTTGTCAGCACCACGCTCTCCCAAATGAGCTAACCGGCCATCCCTATATAGGGATCCGAACCCATGGCCTTGGTGTTATCAGCACCACACTCTCCCAAGTGAGCCATGGGCCGGCCCTTCAAAAATATTTTTGGACTGACCTGTGGACTTCTAATCTAGACAAAATAGTATAGACTCATTTCTCCTTGGTCCTCCTTGCTAAGCACAATGATAAACCCTGGAAATATTACAAGGGGTGGCCAAAGTTTAAGTCTGAATGGTGGAAAAAGTAAGGTAAATTGATCAGGGACCCTAGGACTGGAAGACCATGAAATGACAGGTCATCTTATGCTGCCCAAACAACAGGACAGGGCAGCCCAGCCCTGGTACTGCCAAACTCACAGTTTACAGCAAGAGAGGGCAGCCCAGGCAGGCTCATTCCTTCTGCAGACTGATAAACAGCCCCACCAACAAAACCGGGCAAGGCAGAACTGTTAAGGGGGATGATGGATCAATCACCCTGCTGGCAAAAACTGGTCAAAGGAAGCCCACTTCTATCCTTTGAGGCATAAGAGATTCCTCCCCAACTCAGAGACACCATGCAAGGAGGATCTCACCATAAGTATTTGGCCTGGAAAGGGCTCTCCTTCCCTACCAAGCCTGAGACATCAGATGGCAGCTGGGCACACCAGAAAGGGGGATCTCGCCACAACAAGAACCCAACCCACAAAGCACTTTTCATCCATGTCCTCCCCACAGGCTAGACACTCCCTTCCCTACCTAGAGCCACCAGAGACCAGCCTGCAGAAACTCCTGCCTTCTCCTCAAGCAGTGGCACCAGCAGCACAAGATAAACCAAGCAGACCAAAATAGCACTAGAAAGGATCTGAACATTAAACTGCCACTATAACCACAGCTCACAAAAGTAGCCTGGGTGCTAAATCTAAAAAGAGACTCTTAAAATAATAGCCAGCATGTCAGGATACAATAAGAAAGTCACTCATCATACCAAGAACCAGGAAAATAACAACTTGAATGACAAAGACAACTGATGCTAAAACTGAGATGATCAGATCTGAAATTATCACACAAGGACTTCAATGCTGCCATTATAAAAATACTTCAATAATAAATGATAAAATCTCTCTCTCTCTTTTTTTTTTTTTTTTTTTTTTGTCGTTTTTTCGTGACCGGCACTCAGCCAGTGAGTGCACCGGTCAGTCCTATATAGGATCCGAACCCGCGGCAGGAGCGTCGCCGCGCTCCCAGCGCAGCACTCTACCAAGTGCGCCACGGGCTCGGCCCGATAAAATCTCTTGAAACAAAAGAAAAACAAAATCTCAGCCAAAAAAAAAATTATAGAAATGAACAAAATTGAAATTATATAATTTAAAAATACAAATAAAAGCTCACTAGATAGGCTCAATAGTAAAGTGCAAATAATAGAGGATAGAATCAGTGACCTTGAAGACATATCAATAAAATTTACTCAATTTGAATAAGAGAGAAAAAATAGACTAGAAAAAAAAAAATGAACAGAGTCTCATGGACCTGTGGGAAAATAAAAGATCTTTTTTTTTTTTTTTTAATTATCAGAGTACCAGAAGAAAAGAGGAGAGTATGGATAAAAGAGTATTTAAAATAATAATAATAAAGGCTGAAGACTTCTCAAATTTGGTGAAAGACATAGACCCACAGAAAGAAGAAACTAAGTAAATCCCAAATAGGATAAAGCTGAAGAAATTTGCACCAAGACACATCATAATTAAACCTCTGAAAACTACGACAAAGGAAAAACTTGGAAGCAGCCAAGGAGAAAAGGTACATTACTTCTAGGGGAGTAACAATTCATAGGAAAGTAGATTTCTCATCTAAAACCATGGTGACCAGGAGGAAGTGGCATGACATTTTTCAAATACTGAAAGAAAAGAACAGTCAACTGTGAATTCTATACTTGGTGACACATTCTTTAGAAATAAAGGGGGGGTGGGAAATAAAGACATTCTCAAATGAGGGAAAAGAGAATTTGTGCTAACAAACCTACCCTTAAAGAATGACTAAAGGAAGTTCTCTAAACAGAAAATAAAACAGAGGAAAGTTTGAAACTTAGAAAAAAAGAACATCAGAATGGGTAAAACTGATGGTTGAAGCAAAAATTATTTCACCATCTGATGTGGTGTACAATGTATATAGAGAAAATAATTAATAAAATTATAATTTATAGGGAGGGAAGGGTAAAGATACTCAAATGGCAGTAGGGTTTCTACATTTCACTCAAAGTGGTAAAACACTGATACCAGTAGACTGTTATATACGTATATCCTCATACCTAGAGATACCACTAAGAACACTGTACAAAGAGATACACACACACAGAAAAGCTCCCAATACAAAACCACTATAAAACAAACCACAGAATCATTTTTAAAAAGTTCAAATAACCCACAGAAAAGAGAAACAGAGGAATGAGAAACAGAAATAATATGAATAATATGGAAAAATTAAGCCAAAACATGTTAATATTGACAAACATGCCAATAATTACCAAACATATCAATAATTAAATGTAAATGGCCTAAATAAACCAAAAAGACAGAGATTGTAAGAGTTGTAAAATAACATGATCCAATAGGATGCTGTCCCTAAGAAACTGGCTACACGTACAACACCATGGGTAGATTAAAACTGAAAGGACAGAAAAAGATATGCCATGCAAACATCAATAAAAAAGGCAGAAGTGGCTATATTAATATTAGATAAAGCAAAGAAAAATACTAGAGACAAAGAGGAACATTACCTAATTATAAAACAATCAATTGACTGGGAAGGCATAACAATCCCCAAAGTACATGCACCAAACAACAAAGCCTCAAAATGCATGAAGGAAAAACTGATCAAGCTGAAAGGAGAAACAGACAAACCCACAATTATAGCTGGGGACTTAAATGCCCCACTTTTAGCAATAGTTAGAACTAGAAGATAGAAAATGAGCAAGTGTATAGATGGAATGAAAAAACATATATCAACCAACCAGATATAACCGACATTGAAAAAAAGAAACAAAACAAAACAAAAAAACTCCACTCAACAACAGCAAGAAAACATGCTTTTTTTTCAAGTATCCATGGAATGAACAATCACCAAGAGAGAGCACACCCTGTGCCATAAAACAAACTTCTACGAATTTAAAAGAACTGAAATCACAGAGCATGTTCTCTAGACTATAATGAAATCAAACCAGAAATCAATAACACAAAGACAACAGGACAATCTCCAGATACTTGAAAATTAAATACAGTTCTAAATACTCCATGATTAGGAAGAAATCTAAAAGAAAATTAGAAAAGCCATGGAAACTAATGAATCTGAAAGTATAACATATCAAAATATGTGGCATATAGCTAAAGCAGTGCTGGAAGGAAAATTTGTAGTAATAAATGCCTACATTACTAACGAGGAAAGGTCTCAAGTATTTGATGCAATAAATCCTTAATAAAATATTAGCAAATCAAACCTAGCAATGTATAAAAAGAATTATGCACCATGACCAAGTGCAATATATTCCTGAGAAGCAAGGACAGCATGGGGGATCTTTGTAATGATGAAACTCTTGCGTATCTTGACTACTTAATGTCAATATCCTGGTGGTGATGACACTGTACTACAGTGTTGCACGATGTTAGCACTGTAGGAAAATGGGTGAACAGGACCTCTAGTATTGTCATGTGAGTCTACAATGACCTCAAACAAAAGGCTTAATTAAAACCCTGTGGATGCTGAATACAACTCAACCACTGATCTTTAAGCAATCTTATGTCATGAAAGACTAAAAGCGTTGTGGTTTTTTAGTACATAGGGGTTAGTAAGACTCCCCCAAAACTAGGGTTTGAGATTGTTCTCCGATATTTCAACTTTATAAACAACACAAAATGAAATATAAAAATTAATTTTCAAAAAATCACTATGCTAGACATATAAAATTAGAATATAACCAGACAAAAGCTACCCATCTAGAGAAAGTACATGTGGCTCAGAAGAGCAGCAGTTGAAGCAACATGCTAGCCCACAAAGAAACAAGAGAGCACAGCATCCATCTCAGCTCTTTCCAGGGAAGAAGAACCCTTAGCCAAACCTATTACGAACACCCTGTTAGTAAGGTATTCCCCCCATGGAGATGGAAGCACAGGATTGTATTCACCGGACTTCAGATATTCCAGTCCTGTTCTCTGTCCTGCAGTACATGGTAGATAAAAATATTTAGAAGTCCACAGCAAACCTGCAGCAGGAAACTGAGGACACCCAGCTGAAAGTTATTGTTGCAAAGATACCTGCCCTTGTTTTCTCCTCTATGCCAGCCAGATCCCAACCCTATGTTCTTTCCTAAACTTTTAGACCTTTACCTGCTTCAATGAATAAACTGACATTCTGGTTTCACATATCAGTCTTGTTAGTTTGGTGTACATGAGTTCATTATTAAGAGTTTGGTGGCAAAATTAGACCTCTGTGCCCAAGGATGAGCACATGGGCTGTGGCAAATTCACCACTAAGATGGCACCAACCACAAGTGGCCTCTTAGAAGATAGGCTGACCCTCATGGCAGTGGACATTCCTTCTGTCTTGTGGCCCAGTGTGATCTTTTCAAACCTACCAGTCATTCTACCAAAACTACAAAATTAGACATGATGCTTTGTTCCTCAACTGTATTAACACAACTGCCACATGATGAATAGAAATGTACATGGGATTTTTATTACTATTTTGGTGAACAAATGAAATAACCTGGTGTTTTTGTTTACTTTAAAGGACTACAAAAATTAAAGATTTTTAAAATTATTATTATGATAGAAAATTATTTTATTTGAATACCAGACTTTGATTAGAACCTTTATTAATAAATTATATTGAGTTTATGATATGGAAGACCTTTCCAAACCACTTCTCTCTCTCTCCATTAGGGTTCCCATCTAATCTTCTAATGCCAGTTTGCTCAAGTGAACTGTCAGAAAAAGCAACTAATGTAGCAACTAATGTAGACATAATAGGTTTGCATTTAAAGACAAAGTATGGCTGTAATGCCTACAGCTTAAAATTTATACCAATGAAATGCTGCCTAAAGGGTCATCTACTGTTAATGGCAGGAAAATGACCCAGGGAAACTGAACTCAGAAGGGACAGCCTTGAAAGAAAAGGAAAAACCACAGAGGATATGATTAGTAAAATTCAATAGAGATTTTTAAAAGTTATTGATAAATCAAATCTTTATCATGATATTTATGAGGAAAATAATTGGTCCTGATTTAAATGATCTCATTAAGATAAATATGAAAAGAGGAAAAATTGGAAACAGATTAACAGCACTCTATGGCAAACTGACTATGGGAAGAAACTGAATTGACTTAATGATATTCCCTCAGGAACTTCATGAAAATTAATTCATGCCAGGCCAATTCTGATTAAAATGCTTACATTCATAAGTTGGGAGTCAATGCATCCCATATTCCTGATGACATCACCGTGTTTCTTGAATTCTCTGCTGTCTTAGATGCTGCAATTCTGCCTTCTTCTAACTCTCGTCCCAACCCTTCTGTTGCTGTTTTCCCCAGTCCTTCACTTCTGTTTTTTCTCCCCCCACATCTCGCCCTTATACATGGTACTCCCCAAGGTCCCATGCTCAGCTTCTCTCCCTCTCCCAATTTCTTTCCCTCTCCTGCCTCCGCCCATTTTCATGTTGATGGTTTCTGTCTTCACACCTTGCCCTGCCCTTTCTCCTGGCTGCACCAGCTCGAAGTTTCCAGTGCCTGCTACACTCTTTCCACAGGGATGCCCACTGAGGAACTAAATTCAAACCATTCAAAACTGGCCTGGTGTCTTTCTCCATAATCTACTGGACACAGTGGTGTGCTGGAGCCAGCTCAAACCGGCTTGTGAACTGATGGCGTGCATCTCTTCCCAACTCCATGTTCAGTGACAGCATCCTGGGGGTAGGCTGACCTGGGCTTTGGGGAGAGTATTACACCACGGAAATTGGCAGACACAACAAAGAAGAATCCTTTTTTCCTTAGGGGGGCAGAAAAAAGTACACTCTGTTTACACGGTGCCACCATGCCCTCAGTTATCACACAGCATAGAAACCTGGAGTAATCTCAGGCACCTCACCAACTCCCATCCTCCACATCCAATTAATTACCAAGTTACTGGTATTCCACTTCTGAAATATCTCTCACGTCTCCACCTTCCTTCCAGACTCAACGACGCTGCCTTGGTCCAAGCCATCACAGGTGTGTGCCAAACTACTGCGACAGTTTCCTAACTGGTCTCCTTGACTTCCACCTTTCATTACGCAATCCATCCCTCACACAGTCATGGGATTCAATCCCTTTAAATACAGCTTGGGATATACGAGGGTATTCCAAAAATTTCATGGAAAAACAGAAATGAAAGATAATACGAACCTTTTCCATGAAGTTTTTGAAGCCTCCTCATACTTTTCTGCTTCAAAGTCGCACTATTTTCTAAGGAACAAAGTCCAAAGTTTTTCCGGCTACAGTAGATCCTGCTGTGTCCCCTGAACACAAAAACACACACCTACGTATCACCTACGCCCTGTATTTCCCTTAACCCCACTTGCCTTTACCCTCTTCCTCCTCTCAAGGCCCACTCAGCTGAGAGGCCCCTTTCCTGACCCTCCCATTGAGAATGAACGATTCCTTCCTTCATGCCCACGCAACCTCTGTCTGCCTCACTACTGTGTTCTTCCGGCCTCATACTTGACTGTCTCACATGTGCCAGACTTGGCAAGCATTTGACTTCATTTCCATCAGTTTTAAAACCTGCTTTTGCCCTTAAGTTACGGAGATTCTATTTTCCTTTTGACCGTGTATTTTCTTCATTTTGCTTCCCTAACCCAATTTTAATTATCCCAAACCATAAGCATTTACAGAGTTAAGAATACCTACTCTGTATATCACAATCATGCAAGATGAAAGGATATTTAACCCCAGGCTGGGTGTTCCAAGTGCCTGCAATTAGAGCAAATCTTCCCCCTCCCCCACTTTGGTTGACTCTATGATTAAAAAAGAAAATGATTTCATTAAAGATAATTTAGCTGACATTTCTGCTTTGATACAACTTGGAGCTGAGACGGCTTTCACTGCCCTCGAATAATTTAGTGTGTAGTAACATCAAGCAACAAGGAGCAGGAATGCACTGAACATGCATGGGTCACGGGTAGAACACGAGTGAGCCACAGGGAGACGAGCAGCCCACTGGAAGGCTGCTTTGCCACAGAACGCCAGGGACGCCACGCGGCTTCTGCTGAAGAGGGTCTGTGCTCTTCCTACCACCCTTCCCTTCTCAAACCTCACCTCCCTCCACCTCTTTGCTCCCTGCTCCTAAAGCAGCTGAAGTGATACCTCCTTGGTGAGGAGGCCAAATTTAGTAATGTGCCAATGCAAGGAAGAGAGCCACAGACTCCAGAGGAAAAGTTAGCACAAGGGAGCGTGACCGTGGACAGAGTATGGCGGCGTTGGGGTGAGACAGAGGAGACTGGTGTGTGTGCTCCACACTCTCACTGTCGCCTGCCCACCAGGAGAGGGAGTGCAGTGTGGGAGCAGTTTCCTGCTCTCTGTCCTCCCGTTGCTCAGGCACGGGCATGGGGTGAGGAGAGGCCGAGGTGCATCTCTCAAGTGTACTTCAGCCCCTCGTTCAGGACTCCCATGGGGGTCCGGCCACAGGGTCGCCCCATTTACACCTGCAGAGATGAAGCCCACATCCATTTTCTCTATTGGTCACTAGTGACCTCAGTTCACCTTGAACAAAGCATACTAACCAGTAGAAATATCCATGTTTGCACAATTCCCCTCGATATGGGGGCTGCTTAAACTTTTTTGTGTATGAAGACAGATTATTTCTTACTAATTGAAAGTTATTAATCTGAAAATCTGCATCATTTCTACCAGATCATCTAGATGTAAATTTTAAAATTACCAACTACCTACCAATACAAATAACTTTAATATTTTGAAGTCTGAATATCTATTTATTATCAACTTTTGTAATTAGGACCTTTGATATTTTACACAGAATTATCACAATAGTACCATATGTTTAAGTAATGTTTTCCTCCTAGGAAACACAAAACGTGTACAGGAATCATCTGCACCAGCCAGCCTCATGACAGTTCTCTTTGCACTGCTCTTTGGATGCGGCATGACAGGAAACCTAATACTGCATAATAGTCTACAAGTGGTGCATCTGCTCTGTGAGAGGTTAAAAAAAAATTCTGATAAGGAATAAAAAGAAGAAAATGGCAAAGGGCACAGACACAAAAAGATGTGCCCCACAGTTTTTCTTCTAGGCATCTACTCCACAGCTACCGAGAGTTGCACTCTTACAGTCCTGAAGGAAGAGGTATCCCCATCTTCTCTAGAGTAACACTCCACCTAAGACCCAGAGCCATCCCTTCTCTTTCCTGTTCGTCGTCCTGGCCCTCTCCCCTGAGCAGTCTTCCTTCCCTTCCCCTTTTAAACCATCACCGATCTTGCGCAGCTTGAAAAACCCAGATTGATTCTGTTGCTTTTCAAGAAACTACCTCTATCCCTTCTTTCCCTCCATCCCTCCCTCCCTCTCTCCTTTTTCCCCTTCCTTCCTTTCCTTTCCTTTCTTCATTACTGAACTTGGTTTAGAATAAAAACCTCTACTTCATCATCACCCACCCACTTGCTTTGAAATCCTTCATTACCTCGCTCAGGTTCTTACCAAACTATTTTTACTGCTCTCACAAAAGTCAACACTGACCTTTTTGCCACCGAAATGAGCCTTCCTCATAACCTCTCAAGGCATCTGGCACTAGTGACCTCTGCCCCTCTCCTTTTTGACACACGCTCTTCCTTCACTTCTGAGACACTCCGCCCCCGTTATCTCCTGCACCTGCAGCTATTCTATGTGGGAGTCTGCCTCTGCCCCCTAATGACGTGGGGTCTACAAGGCAGAGCTCTTAGCCTCCTACTCTTCTTTCTCTACATCTCCTTCCTGAAGAAATTCAATTAGTGTTTCATTGATTTAATGATCACCTAGGACTTCTGTCTCAAGCTCCTACCTTCTATCTCCAAATGACTCTTAAGCAGTCCCCTTGGATTTTCTAGCATCAACCCAGCTTCTCCTCTTTCATTAGCCATAAACCGTGCACATCCTAAGCTTCGTAAGCATCTACGAGAGTCAAATTATCTTTCCTACCTGATCAAGAGGGTTATTGTAATAATCAAATGGTTTTTAAATCTACATAATGCTATAAATACATAAAGTACTGTCATAGCAATACTCCTAACCACTCCCATATTCTAAGTAGCTCTTTCTATTACTAAGTGGCAAGGTCAAAGTCTCCTCTAATTTGTGTTCCCTTCATTTCAGCCAGACAACGAATCTCCAGGTCCCCAAGCTTCCCTTTCAGATGTCTCACAGATTTCTTCTTCTTTCTATTCCATCCTTCTTCACTCCTTTGGTCTCCATCCACTAGTGCTCACCTCAGACAACAGATTCCTAATTCAGACATTTTCCTCAATCCATTCTGCTACCCAGAGAATAATCTTCTTAAAACAACTCCTACCACATCTCTTCCCATTCCCTGTACTTATTATGATTCCCACTATGCCCAGGAAAATATCCAAATTCTTCTGGCTGACTTTAAAATTCTCCACAATATAACCTTTTCTCTCTAGCCAAAATTATCTCCAACTAATCCAAAACCACAACACACTACTCCTACATGTAAATGTCACGTCTTCCCTCAAGGCTGAAAGCTCTTTAAATATATATATGTCTTAAATTGATGTAGTGTAATTTACACTGTTGACTGATTATGCAGTGTTTGATCTGTTTTATATTGAAAGCTCTAAGCAGTGTTATAATCATAATATGATTGTAAAATGATCATAAAGTATAATTTGAAGGTCATCTCGGTTTAAATAATAACTCATCATCTATCCCTACACTGGGGAGTCAGGCCCAGGGCCTAACCAAAAAATGGGCAACAAAAGTCAATGTATTAGTTGAAGGTTTCAGTTCAGTATGACTGTTTTGGAAATATCTTGAGACCCAGTTAATGAAGCTTTATGGTGGAAGGAAAAAAAAAAAAAGATTTGGATTGATTTCTGCTGTTTCAATCATGAGCAGGAAACCAAGAGTTTGATGTGGCTGTGTATTTCAGAGGTGGAAGAAGCCTAAATCCACTGACAGGTGAAGCAACTCAAACTGGATCCACATCAAGCCAGAGTCCTTCGCAGTGACACGGAAATCTCCCAGCCAAGGGCCAGCTGACCATCTGCCAGGTGGCTCGTGGTTCTAATAAATCCATTGGGCACCCCGGGCAGGTGACTATAATATTGGGCATCACCCAGACTGTATCCCAAATCCTGGCACCGGCATCAAGGACAGTCTAATGCAGGCTTGGGAGACACAGGCTGACTTCACAGTCACCTATGTGTCTACCCCCAGATCCTACAGGCCACAAGGAGACCAAAAGACATATCCAGGAAAAGATCTGAACATGAGCACGTCCAAGAGAATCACTTACATTCGGAGCTGGGTTAACTCTTGATTCAGGTGAGACTCAGGCAATCTCCTGCTTCCCTACCTGGTCTGCACAGCGGCCATTTTATAGGAATCACAGAGCGAGGGGCCAGTTCAGAAAAAGACAAAGAGTGATACCATGCACGGAGTTTCACGGAATATCCATATTACTTTTCTTTTTGTTATGGATGGTATTTTAGTTCATTAGTTCATTCATTCAACACATACTTATTGGCCCTTTACAGTATGCTAGGCACTTTTAGGTGCCAGAGATACAGCAATAAACAAGACAAACATAGCCCTTAATAAATTGAGAAGGCAGGCAATAAACCAGGAAGTGAATAAGGTAATTGCAGATGGTGCTAAGTGATATGAGGAATGTATACAGGCTAAAAGGATAGAGAATGACTATAGAGTGGTTAGGAACTTGAAGCACAGTCAATGAAAGAACAGGAGGGAGGCAAAGCTATATCCCAAACTCCTTGCCCAACTGTTGGACGTGGGAGCCACCTTTCTGCTCTAGCTATGCCACCACCCCTGCTCAGTAGAAATACCTCACTGCTTCTTTATTCCTATGTTAAGCCTGGCACCATCATAGTGAATCAGTGTCTCCACATCTATGAACGGTCAAGTACACATAGACATGCAAGCTTTTCTCCTCTGGTGATTTTATTTGGCAGAATGGTACGCTTTTTGACATTATTGATCTGATCAGAAATGGAACCTAAAACAACACATGATATAGCTTTATTTTTCCCTGATTTACTCTGTGTGATTTCTAAACACTTAGATTCACATGACCCTTAGCTGCCCTATATTGAGTGTTCACTGGAGATAAGGTTGTTCTTCTCAGTGTTCTCCAGTAGCACTTACCTATCACTAACTTTGGGCCTGTGTCTTGTTATCATGGCACAGATGCAGCTGAAAAGCATTCCACCCACTCTCTAGAACAGTACTTCTTTGTTAAAATTTGATAGGAGGAGGGAAAACACCGATCCTCAGGACTTCTATTCTGTTTAAATTATTTTTAACAAGGTAGAAAACAGGAGCAGACAAGCAAGTTGTTCTTCTGGCTTCATTTTCTCACTGCTTACATCAGTTCGGAATACTTCCTGAATACTTCTTACCAATGGATTCTATTTTATGCACATGCACATAGTTAGAAAGGTCACTTAAAACTGACCCAGATTTCTCCTAGATTTGAGATCCCTAAATCTGTGCAGCATAGCATTGAAATAACAGATTTTCCATCGAAACAATCCTCACCATTCCCAGCTGAGCACACAAAATTGCACTGCATATTCCCTAACTGCCTGATTCAAATTCTCAACACTTCCCCCTTTCAAGGTTGAGTCTTCTGGTTTTTTGAATGGAGCCTTCTAATGGAAAATTATTGTTGTGGGTACAGGTCCTCCCCATGCATTCTGTCCTGCAGCTGTTGTTTTAAGTAGTTTGCCTGCTTGTAAGCTGCCGCTTTGTTGCAGCCTGCTCTGGGCCAGCGTTGTCTGCAGAGTTCCTCTTCTGGAATGCAGGCGTTAATGAGCCATTTCAGTAGCAAGAGTCCTGCATTGAGCCAGGAGCCATAGCACCCTAGACACTCCAAGCAGCAGAAATGTTCATGGATTTCTTAGCATTTCTAATTTGCATTGAAACAAAACTTCTGAAGAACAATTCCACCTGTGATTTTCTGAGCTGGGGGGTAAGGGACTTTAGATGTTGAATATGGACAAATCATGTAAATACAATGGAGATAAATGAAAGTCAAATGCATTGTCATGTAAAATGTATACATCTTCTCCAAATGCAGCTTGTTTTATTTTTTCCCCCAAGTAAAATGTGATGGAAAATTTTTTTAGTTAGGTGAATCTTTATAATTCCTATTTGATTAAAATTATCTGACTAGTCCTCATTTTCCTGTGACCTAGACTTCAGAAACCTTAGCAAGAGGAGGATTAGTTGGTGCCTGGTGTCTTCATACAATGGATTGAAACCAATCTAATTTAACACCTGTGTGCTCATCAATAAGTGTACTCAAGCACAAAAGTGAGCACAGTGTTGAGCGACTTTGACACTGACTGCATGACAACCACAGATTCTGTATCCAAACACTCACAGACAAGAAGCTAATTGCAGTGATGAAAGGCACAGCACTAAAAGCATGAGTAATCACTGCTGGGATCCAAGGATAACCTGCTCTCCTTTGCTACAGGGTGCTACAGCATTTATCTCAAACCTGTCCTACACAATCTGACAACCTTTTGTCTCTCTAACCAATGAAAAATGAAAATGATGTTTCATGACTGCTCCTGCAACAGTGAAGGGTCTCTTCCAAGCGTGGAGATTTAGTTCAGCAGTTGAGTATAAAATAAATGCAAAAGCTGGCATCTGTCATCACGCTGCAGAAATGAAAGGCTAATTAATGAGATCTGTTTGAATGTCTTCTCCTCAGTCCACCCTGTGGCACCCATGGAGAATACAGACATGCTGCCTTCTCAAGTTGTGACACTTGTAACACTCCTCTGGGGCAAATGACGGCATGGGAATGGATGGCGAGGCAGCCCCCTGGTGTGACGACAGGGAGGAAACAGATCATCAGGTTGTAAACTCAAGGTAGTGATGCCTCATAATGGACTTCCCTTAGCTCAACCACTAAGGGAGTAAGATTTCCACTTGACACAAACAGGATTATGTGGACCAACCCAGAAGCCTGCTGAACTGGAACGCATCCATAGCCTGGCAATCATATTAACCTGCTCTTAGGCAGAGGTCAACTCGACTTTGTGTTTCACTAAAGCTCTTTGGGTCTTTTCTCTTGACAGCCATTTGACTAGTGAGCAATACACAGCTGACTTGAAGCTGGAATCCACCAGTCCCACTGAATCACTGAGCTCTCATTTCAACCTGATGAATTGGGGTAGAATTAGACATTCTGAAGTATCACACAAAGCAGACAAAGCCCAATGATCTATTAAAATTATCCAACTACCTGGACTGAACAATTTTACTTCAATAGATATACCTGCTTTTGAAATACTAACGATGACAGCAAAAAAGTCTTCTGATTTCATATACGTGAGTGCCAACATCCTATGTATAAACATGGAAACACTATGTAAACTAATCATCGGTAAATCAAGTAGTTTCCCACGACACTTAGCTAATTTAGCGGGAGTAAAATGAAGAAACTTATTTAGAAAATCTAGATTTTCATGCATCCTTTTTTCCTGAAGTGTGTACGTGGGGCGGGAAGCATTTGCATTTCCCTTTTACCGCACCAACGTTGGAACCCAGTAGCTGAGACGGGGCAAGTGACACATGAGCTTTGACAGGCAATTGTGGACACAGCTCTTTGTGCCAACATCTCGTTACACTCTTCCCTCCACTCATTTTTTGGCCAAGCCCCTACTAGATTATAAAAGTGCTGCATCGAGGAACATGTCATTAAATTCTGGAACAGCACAGCCATGGAGACAGAAAACTAAGATGCAAAAACACAAAGCTAAGAAACAGATTCTGAAAGCAACATTTACTGATAGGAAGGTGGGAGATGTACTCAGGACCACCCAGCCAGCCAGTGGCAAAGCCAAGAAAAGAACCCCTTCTGCTGGTACTGCCCAGGCTCTTCTGCACTGCTCACTACAGTGCAAGGAGGAGGTTAACACTGTCTCCTATTCAAAATTAAATTCCATTAGATATTATACATTTCTGGTGGGAATACTTCAGAGATGAAAAAGCATTTTCGATTTAAATTAAATTAAATTTCCAATTAAGTCATAGAGAACTGTACTTCAATCGGAATCATCTGTTTTACCTAACCCCTTTATAAAAAGAAAAATTCACTTTTTTCTTTCTGGCTATAAATTAAGAGTTTTATGCAAAATGATTCATTTTCACCTCTGATTAAAATGCATCCTTTTTTAGGTTTGGAGACCAGAATCTGACGTCCAAGGACTCAATGAAATTACATGGAATAGTTCCTGTAGGTTCTTAGCATTTACGAGATTTTCAAATGGGCTTATAACTCCTCCAAAAGATTAATAACTTCTGTTCCAGATAGAGCTGAGGTTTTGGCAAAGTAAGAAATTCTTACTCCAAAACCTTGTTTCTCTCAATAGCCCCTAAATCTCTTTAGCTCGCATAATTGCTTTAAATTCACAAAGGAAATCCATAAGACCTACAAAGAAAACTTCAGCTCTCACTGGAAGGGGAGTGGACAGTGACTGGTTAATTCCGTAGTGATGAAAATTTAACATAAAAGTTTTTTACTTCATTTTATGTAGCCTGAACTTCAGATCCTGTAAGCAGAAAAACCATTTATTTTTGTTACTCTCTCTCCTATTTTTTTCCCCCCTAAAAAAAGCTTATATTTTCTTGAATTTTGCTAGCAAGCTTTTTCTTCTGAATTCAAGAGACTGGAACTGAAATTATTCCACCTGGGGAGAAGAAAAAGACAAAAGCCAATTTAATATTGGTTTTCAAATACATGACGGGTACTCAGAGAGAGGATGACAGCCAAAGGAAATGGTCTTTGAACTAAAATATAAAGACTCTGAGCTTGCTCTAAAGCTAAATTTCCTGACATAAAGAGTTCATAACATTAAACTGACAGACCAAGGGATCTTTTCTGGAGACTTTAAAAACAGGATAGATCCTTAAGTGTCTGAAATGGCTTGGACACAGTTTTGCCTAAAGTAAGGAGGATGAATTTCACCACCGGTGGTCCCCTCCCAGCCTGTAAATCAAAGGGTGCACTGGCATGTGAGAACACTAGCCCAGGATGTCTCAAGAGTCAGTTAGCCCATCTCCCAGCTCCCCATCTCTCAGCTAGCCTCCACTGCTGCAGGGTATGTAACCTGAGGCCTGCTCCAGTCTGAAGCTGGGAAGGGGTTTCCAGCAAGGAGGAGAGCTCTGTCCCCCAAGTGTACCCCAGATTCCACCAATCCCTTGCAGATCTTAAGTTTTCAAGAAAAACAAAAATAGGTATCGTGTGGTAGTATAAATTACATGAAGGCCAAATTTTTTAAAAATCAGTATTTAACTTTGCAGCACTCCTTTTTCCTTCTCTTGAGGAAAGGTAATAGCCCAGCTCTGCTTCCAAAACATACATCTACAAGATCAGACTGATCTTTGCCTTCCATTTTGCTGGACAACCTTGCCCTAACTCAAAATGGAGATGTCTACAGCCTTAGACTTTCTGATTGGGCTCAAAAGTCCTTGTGTGGATCCTAAAGGGGAATCTTAGGGGACATTTAAGGAGCTGGAAGATTAGCTCCCCCTACCTCCCACCTGTAGTGTCCTCACAGGCTGAGAGATCCTGGAAAACATCTGGTCAAAATTTATGTGCAATGCATGTCCCTTAGTCATAGCTCCCAAATGGTCACCCAGCTCCTGCCAGAAATCCTCCAGGAGGAAAAACTCATCACGTCCAATCAACCCATCCCAAAGCTGTCCTGTTCTAAAGAAGAGAAAGAGCTCAGCTGAAATCTGCCTCTTCCTCTTATCCACACATGTCCACTTCAAACTAATCTGTAAAATTCTCATTCAAAGACCTAAATACAGCGAACACTCACACAGGCAGTAAAGTTCAAAGACAGCTCTACTGTCCATCCCCTCTGAGGTTCAGGAGTAGAATTCCTATTAAATTAGCGCCATTTCCCCCGTTTTAAAGAAACAAAATAATCTGGAAAGTATGTCTGAATATTCTTTATAGTTAATACTGCTCAAAGAACTCTGACCCACACACAGGAACTGCAAACCTAGATAGGATAAACATGTTTATGTGTGTATAGGTACCTGTTGTAAAGCTAAAAACACAGCAGAAACCAAAGATGCTAATAAGTTCAATATGGAAAAAATATTTAGAAAATGTTCATGTTATGGTTTTATTAATATTGCCAATGTCAAAATCACATATTAGTTCATTTAAAACCCAAAGCATCCATGAGACTAACACAAAGGTGGAGGTCATTACTGACTTCTCTCTAAGAACACAGGCTCAGCCACTACATAAGGGCCCTCCAACTGGAAATGACGAATGCACAGAGGAAATATGACTTAAGTCTGTCAAAAATCTGGAAGGGTAGAAATAGGGAATGTTTTATTAATAGACACATTTGTCTTCTCCATTAGTATCCTCAAAGATGAGCACTGGGACTAAGTTATCCTCATATCACCCAGAGACCCTGCAGTGCCTTGTATGTGGTAAGGTATTCAACTGACGTTTATACTGAATTGGACCACATTTTTTCAAGGGAAAAGCCAGTGCCTGAGAATTACCTCATTTTAGTTACAGGTATCCTGTGAGAGGGGTCTTTGTTGAAAAGGAGTAAGAGGGCTGATCACAAGCTCAGAACAACTATGGATCTGAGACTGAATGAGAACAGTTAGATTCAGGGAGAAGTCTCCGAAGCCGCCACGAGGAGGGACCATTTAGAGTCCATGGAGAGAAGAACAAACAGACCCCTCCCTTTTGTTCAGTGCCTTTTATTATGATTATTATTATTGTTGTTCTGTTCTTCACCTTTAAAAGAAAAAAAAAACCCACTCCCTAGTTCTGCTATCTCTATATTCAACATTTTCTTTCCTGCTGCAAATCCACTATTTGAACTCCGAGTATCACTAAAAACTTGAATTCCATAAAGTACAAGCAATATAGATAAGCAAACATTGCTGAGCATCTTACTGTCTGTATTTCTCACTGTCTGTAGTTTTCAACTACACTTTGTACCATGATCCTGTGCCCCTTAATTAAATCTAAGTTTCTAGACAATTTTTTTTTTAATGTGAAAACTCATAACAATGTCCTTAGGTTTATAACGCCATTATTGTTATAGCACGCTATTCAACCTCGGCTATGGCTTGACTTAAGTTAACAGGATTTTGAGTTTCATATGCATAGTAGTAACATCATTTATGGAAATAAATGTTGTGCTGCTTGCCTTTCCCCTGCTGTTCTGCAGTCTCATTTCAGCCTCAAGGGCTGTCTGGCACACTTGGCTCTTGTCCCAGGACAGAAGACACAAGATAAGTCCTCACAGACACGATGTCAACGAGTCAATGTTTTCTTTCCTCTAACTGCAGATATAATGACACTCTGGTACGAGTACGCACAAGGTGGCAATTAGAGACAGGGAACATCTCAGAAACAACTGTACCAGAAGGACACAAAGAAAGGCAATGATTTCTTTTTCCGAATATGTGGTAATTTTTAGATTTCAAAGGAATAATAGATGGATATACCCTATGAGAGGGTTTGATTTGTGGGAATTGCTTTTTCTTTTCCTGATTCCATTTAATGCCATATTTTTTGGCCTTAAGCACAGGGCCAGGTATTTTCTTCTTATTTAGTACTCCCTGGGCAGTTATTATCTGTATCAATTTTCTTTTAACCAGATCAATTCTTTTAAAAATATGGCTTTCAGTCACTGCATTTTATTTAACCAAAACATTTGTTGGCATAACATTCTTTTATAGTCAATCTAAGACACCTTTAAATCACAGAGTTATTTTTAAAAAACATAAGTTGTTACTAATTATAAAAGTAACATTGTAAGAACAGATTGAAAAAGAGAAAAAAATTTTAATAACTCAAGATAATCTCTGGTAATAGACTGCATATTTATAAAACTGGGATCATCCTCTATATACTGTTTTTATGCACTTATTTCTCAGTTAACACTTCATGAAAATTTTTCCATGACATTAAATCCTCTTTAACATCATATAGGGCATAGAGATTTTTCCCAATTCCTTGATGTGCTAAAATGCAACTATGATACATGTAACCACACCTTACCTTTTAAATTTCTTCATTCATATTCCAAATTGCTATTCAGAAAGTTAACAACAATTAAAACTTCTATAAGGATACCATGAGATGACTTCTTCTAACCCTTCGTAGCTTTTCAATTTTTGCTAATTTGATCGGTAACATATTATGACAATGATATTTTCATTTTCATATCTTTTGTTCATTTTTGCATATGTTTTTTGGACAGCTGGAATCTTTTTTTGTTAACTGTTTGCTCAGGACCTTTGCCCATTTTTCTTTTAGAGCTTTGGGATTTTTTTCTAATTGATATATTAGAGTTTCTTATGTCTTAAGGATATTAACCAACTGTAAATTTTTTCCTGATTTGTCATTTGCCTTTAAATTTCAGATCATGTTAAAAAAAAAAACAAAAAAACCTCAAACAGAAACTTATATCCGTGTCATTTCTCATACAAATTTCAAGGTGTCACTGGAAATTACTCTATTTACAATAATCAGATGCATTTTATGTTCTGAACTTGTCCATTGACTGTTGACTACTAGAACCTTTTGAAAAAGATAGCCTTCAATTGTCCAATATGGGAACACACAAAAATGCCAGTACTTTCTGTTGCTTTTTTACTGTTGATACTGCCAGGACACGGCAAGGCTCCAAAGTCATTATCCATGCACAAAAGTCTTCCTCAAACCAGGGAAGCCACACACACAAGCAAGCAAAGGCAATGTGGGACGACCAAACTACCACCTTCTGGAATTCAGTTTGGAGCTCCAAGGTGACCAGACCAGAAGAACATAAACATAAGAGAAAAATGCAATCCAGCTGAGGAAACCACAAACACTCACTGAGTTACTCGAATTTCTGAGTTTCATTCTGGCATGCTAACTACTGGAAATATTCCTCATGACTGTCCAGGTCTGATGTTCCAACATCCCTCATGTTATGGACCCAGGATATTGAATGTACTAGAAATCTGCAGAAAACTTTAAACATGGAGCATTTAACTCATAATGAAACTGAAAACCAGGCAAGAAGAGAATGAAGGTAGAAAATAATACAGAAAATCAGAAAGATCAGGAAAAAAATTTTTCCAAATTAAAGACAGAGGTTTCTACAGGGGAGAAAATGAGAACATTCCATGTTTTATGTGCTAGGTTC
Source organism: Cynocephalus volans (assembly GCF_027409185.1). Lineage (NCBI taxonomy): Eukaryota > Metazoa > Chordata > Mammalia > Dermoptera > Cynocephalidae > Cynocephalus > Cynocephalus volans. The sequence continues at coordinate 94,675,821 of NC_084473.1, read as the reverse complement.
ACTCACCTACAATTACTCAGGTAATTGTCACATATAGGTAACCTCCCTGAGGGACTGAACATAATCTTTGTCACAATGTGTAAGTACTCATTCATGCTTCCAGTACGTAATCAGGCGTTCATAGAATAATCCACACACAGTTTAATAAAGACAAAGGTTTCAGCCCCTTAAAGAGTTATCCATGTGTCTGTGGCTGATTAGAACATAATCATAAGAAATTGGAAGTGTATGAGATAAAATCTAAGTTCTGCTTAGATTAAGAAGAGCCTGGTATAAGTGTGTGATTAATTCACAGTTTTCCTGGAACAAGGCGTCTCATCAAGTCACCAGTCACCATATGCCCCAAAGGCAGGGGAGGCAGAGCTGGATGGAGCCCCCTCTTCACCTGGCCCGTTTACTCCATTCTACCTTCCCCAGTTCACAGCTCAGTAATTCATACGAAGGATGATCCTTATATACCTTGATCATCTCTGTTTTTTCCTTAATCCAACATGAGACAATTCATTGTGTTGTAGATGATCAGGGAATTATTTTTAAATGTCCTTTTCATTACTATTACTGTTATTATTATTAACATATCCTGGAATAATACTGAATACTTGACAAAATCTCTGATAATCAAGCAAGGACTTGACCTTCAAGGGTCTGGAGTTGTTTAAAGGGGAGAGCCTGAAGAGCAATAGGACTGTCTCCTGTTACCTATTGACTTCAGAAGGGCCAGAAGGTAAAAAACGTACTTATCTTAGATAGGCAATTCAGGTGAGAAAAATTCACTTTTCCATGAATTCTTTGTGGAAAGAGGCTTTAATGGACTGAGTTACTCAGATAATTGTTCTGCATTGGTCTGAGTTTAATTAAAATAAGAAAGAGAATGATGCTGCCAGGGAGCAGTTTTTATAAGGTTTAGAGTTTTGCAATACTACTGCATAGCTTCAAAAAGGGCCAGCAGAGCATAAAAATTAATCTAAATAACATTAGTTTTAATTTCACTCATTTTGGAAGAAATCCACTTCAAAAAGCTTATAAAACATTGGTTTTCAAGCATGAGAAGGGAAAAGCTCTTGCCTCTTTTACATAAAACAAAATATGAAAGTGTTTTCCTCCCAGATTATAAGAGGAAGCTTTGTTTTTGCATTTTTGTTTTAGTCTTTTATTTTTTAATTTTACAATTTAGTGTAAGTTGTCTTTAAAAATGTCAAGCTTCAAGTGTTAAGGGGATTGTGGCTAGAGCTGAAATAACATGGAGAATAAACAAATGCACAGTGCATCTAAGACTGATACATGAGTATCATTCACTCCCAATGAAACAATTCATTCACCTCTCTATACAAAAGGAGTCTGTGAAGTTTTTAAATTCAGTCCTATATAAAAAATTTTAATAACTGCAAGAGATCGTCTTTACTCAGCTTCCATCCAGTTTCATGCAAAATCCTTATTTTAGTACACTATGAAATAAATATATCTAGATAAAATAAATATAGTCCCCATCTGTGGAGTTCTGGACCAAGTATTAAGGTTGCATAAGAACTAGTCTGAACAATTATCTAAATGTATTTTGCTTTGTTTGGGTAACCAACATGATGATAAATAAGCTATAGCTCTATGGATATAAAAATAACTGAATAGAAATGTAAAGAGGCATATTAATAAATCTACAAACCTAAAAACAAAATAGTAGTGTATATTAATACCATCTGTTCCAGTTCTATATCGTCCAACTCTGCCCACCCCGCCAACCCCCCCAAGCCCATCAGAAGGATCTAGTTAATTCACAGAAACTGCTTGCTGCCTGAGACTCTTGCCAGAACACTTAACAGCCCCCTCATTTGTTGGGTGGTTTTATAGGTCTCTGGTGCTGAGCAGAGGCAGGACAGCCTGCCGTGTATGAGGAGGACAGATAAAACCTCCCTGCTGCGTAGAGTTAGTACATTTGCACTGGCTCTCAGACACAAACTGCAGCCTCTTGCAAAGGGGCCCCTTTCTGCACTAGCAACCCTGAAAAATGCAGCAAAAATGAGTAAATCAGGCAACTTCACATCAGGAGGAACAAAATGGCTACCACTCCAACAGCTGTTCTCATAATTAAGAACAGATTTCATCACTAAACTCTTGCTGGTTATATCTGCAGCAAAACAAATACACAGATGTGAGGCATTTACATACTGGCAATTCTGTACCGGGTAGCCAAACCAAATCAACCTTTTCTGCTTTAAAATATTCTCTGAAAAATATTATACAGTCAACAATAAAGTACAAGGCAACGTTCAAACCTAAGCACAACCATATTTCTGTCATCGTCTTGCAACTAAATTTATTTTGGCCTTCTACCAAATTCACTTTCTTTTTACATATTCAGAATTGCAATGAACTGCCACAGACACAACCCCTTTCAAATAATGAAAGTGTGTTACCTGTTTCTTTTACTCATAAAATTTGCTAAATTTATTGCTGCCTCATTTATCCGTATTTTAAAAGGCTGCATGGCACATGCAATAAAAAGAACTGCATTTGACCTTTTTAAAGGTAAATTGGTGTGAAGGTAAATTGGTGTGAAGTTAAACCAGAGAAATGAAATTAATGAAATGATAAAATTACAATAGGAAGTGATGGTTCAGGATAAATTCATGAAATGCAACTCCGCTGCCATGAGAGAGAGCAATCTACAATTCACAAACAGCATTGATGAATCTCACAAACAAAATGCTGAACAAAAGATGTCAATAGTATAAAGTACAAAAGAGAGCAAAAATAATTTTGCAGTTAGAAGTCAGAATGGTGGTCACCCTTGGGCAGGTGGGGTTGTTATTGGGAGAGGGCACAAGAGGACTTCTAGGGGTCTAGTCATGCTCCATTTCCTGAACTGAGCGATGGTTACACAAGTGTGTTCAGTTTCTGAAAATTCGTAAGTTGTATACTTATGATCACTTTTCTATATATAAGTTGTACTTTTAGAAGATGTAAAAAATAAAAGAGATATGTCGGGCACACACTGAATTTCATTATTTTTAGTGTTAACCATAAGCCCTTGCTCATCACTTTTAGCCATAACCTCTTCATGTCATGCCATCCATCCTGTGTTCACAAACCTTGAAGACATTGTAGCAACAATGCCCTTTTTAGCAATTTTTATCAGGTTATAAGTTTCACTTTTTAAATGACTAAATTGGCCAAATGTTTAACCTTAAATTAATAGCTCTAGGAGAGTCCCTTGTCTAATAGTCAGCCCTCTGTATTTGTGGGTTCCACACCCGAGGATTCAACCAACTGTGAAAAAAAGTATTCAAAAAAATAAAAAAGAACAATACAACAATAAAAACAATACAAATATAAAACTACAATGTAACAACTCTTGCCACAGCATTTACACTGTATTACATATCATAAGTAACCTAGAGATGATTTAAAGTATACGGGATGATGTGTATTATGCCATTTTATATCAGGAGCTTGAGCATCCTCAAATTTTGGTATCTGCAGGGTTGGGGCGGGGGTATTGTAACCAATTCCCTAAGGATACTGAGGGACAACTGTACTTTAAACTGATTTTCCTCCCCAAAGGTGTGAATGCTAAATAATATTTATTGTAAGCTGCATTATCACTGCTGCAATTTAAGGTAAAGAAACAGTTTTAAACCTATAATTTGCAGTAAAATGTGGTTCAAAGCACATTTTAAAATTGACCTTACACTTTTTACCTAAAGAACAATAGTCCATACAGAAATCATAGATGTAAATAAGCCAACACAAAGGTAGAAAATGCAAGATAATGCCTATTCAACTTTACCTAGTATATTCTGAGCCCTTGAATACTTCGAATTAGATTTAAAACACTACAGCTGCCAAAATATCCAATGTGTATTTCAGTAAGGTTGACTGGTAGTTTAAATCGTGGGGTTTCATTCAGAATTGCACTTTCCCAAGTTGAAATTATGCTACTGAGTGACCATTAAGGCAACAGAGTACTTTGAGAAATAAACGTAGGAAACAAGTAGTGGTTGTTGATGATGAGGTGACAGAACATGAACACTGTCTGGCACACTCTCTCATCCAGTGGGGTCTTTAGTAAACACAAAGGCTGATTGTGACAAACATAATCACGCACACTTTGCCTTAAGCAGCTTCACAGCTGCACATGTCAATTGGTGACCATCAACGCAAGATCCAGGGATGAAAAGCAGAAAGAGACTTCCTTTACCCTGAGAGGAGGGTCTCTCTGACCTCACCCTTTAGGTTTGTTCATCTATTTCAACATTGTTGCAAAGGCTTAATTCTCTTCTGATAGCTTGATCCTACACAGTCATTAATGTTTAAACCATTAAGCCTAAAAGAAAGAGGTATGGAGAACTTTGTCCATCATCCTCGTGTTCATCTATTTGGGGTCCCCGTAAGTGAAAGTCCTAGACAATTTGTACCTCGCACAACAAAACACCCACAAACTGGTGTTTGGTGAAGTGAACTGAAATACCTACATATTAGGTTTTGCTCTCACCTGCAATGATTCCAAAAATAGATGGGCATACCTGCAGCTGGCATGTTAAGCTAATGTCAGTTTAGATCCGTCCACAGGCCATCTGGTTAATGCCAGTCTGAGATCTAGCTGAGGACCTACAGCAGTACAGGGCTCATTTAATTTTAATTTAATTTTTAACTGTTATTAAAATTTTCACTTTTTATTAAATTTAATTTTATTTAAAATGTATTTACGTTTAAATTTCTCAACTTTAGCCGGAACAAACAATGCTATTTGGACTTTCACTTATGCTTGGCCGGACATTTGTTTGTTTTAAAGAACTATTTTATAGCCAGAATTTGAGGAAAGTAGGTCTGTATCCATAACAAAATTGTAAGATTTCAAATACACTTTTCTACCAACCATCTGCTACCCCAAAGGAAAGTTTTACTTGTGAGCTGACTCTTGCAATAGCCATACATTTTGAAAATGCATTCTCTGGTGTTTAAGAACTTAGTGTCCAGCCAGAACTCTGACAAGATGTAAGATATAAAGTGTATTATTGTTTTAATCTCGAGCCTGGGACAATGTTTGCTTATAAAACATCATGAACCCTTTATGAAAATAACTGCCATGTGATTTCTTTAAAGCTTTTTTATTTAATTCAACATTAATTTATGAAGCACCTGCATGTTAAGCACTGTACTCAGTGCCAAGGATATAAAGATGAATAAGAGAGGATGCCAGCTCTCCAGGAGCTCACAGACCAATAAAAGAGGCAGCTATGTGAACCCAGTGAAAATATAGTATGATGGATGGCTGGAAGGACGAATGAATGGATGGCTGGATGAATGGATGAACGGAGGGAATGATTGTTTGGGTGGATGAATGAATGGATGGAAGGATGGATGGGTGGATAATAAATAAGCCAGGGCCAGAAGTGGGAGCGGTGGGGCAGGGGGTGTGAGGGGGGGATATGTGGCAGGAAGAAGTGCTGTGAAGGAACACAGAAGGCAACTCATTCCAGGAGGAGCAGAAAAGGTTTCACGGAGAAGATGACAAAGAAGGCCTAGTTGGTAGTTTGTCTTGATTGGTTTGTGGTCAGTGGATGCAGATTTCTGGTATGGAGAAATTCATGGTAAAAGCACAGAGGACTGAAAGTGCATGATATGTTAGGGGACAATAGCTAAGCTGATTGGCTGCAGTGTAGCGTACCTGGTGCAGTGTCCTGAGATTACAGCTACAGGGGTGAGATGATGTCAGGTTGTGAAGGGTCCTGTATGTTGGACCCAAGTCTCTAGATTTTTATCTTCTATGTTAGTATTTTCTAACATATGTTTCCCAGAATACTAATTCTATGGGTTGCTTTGCAAAACAAAAAATTTGTGGTCAAGTACATTTGGGATATGCTGCATCCTATAGTCTCCTTTCAGAGATTCATAGTATACACATTTGGTATCAAGAGGGCTGAGAAATATGGCAATAAAGGAAGCAGTTTAACTTGAACATCATTTTCAGAGACCTATTGACATCCCTCAAAACCAGGGTTCTGCAGAATCTACATGGGGGATACTGAAAGCTGCTCTAGGAAAGTGGCGGACAAAGGGAGCTGCTGGAGCACGAATGCAACATGATTAGATTTATTTTTTCCTTCTCCTTACTATAGAAAAATATTTTTTAGAAGTATATGTCTGGTAGTGACATGGAGACTGAACTAAGTTTGGAAGAGATTAATGATAGGAAGTCAAGTGGTGATGACACAGGCATGAGGTATCCCACTCAAGGGACTAAGATAAAATTAAAAGAAATTAGTGATGGAATAGAGATGGAATGATGGAAGCACAGAGAATGAGAATGATTTCAAAGGCTCTAGCTTAGAGACCCCATAAAAGGCCCTCCTTTACCCAAGACAGAGTTTCAGAGAAGCCTGCTCTGTGGAAAAGGTAGCATGGTCAGTGCTGGGCATTTTATTTATGGGATGTCTGAGAAAACATCCATATAGGCACATCAAGAAACCAGTTAGAAGTATGGTTCCTTAGGTAAGAAGGAAGGTCAGAAGTAGAGATACATATTGTAATCATACAGATCGTATATGAAGTCATCAGAATGGATAAAGTCCTTCCAGAAAAACATACAGAGCAAAAGAGCATGGAATCCAGAAAACCAATATTTCAATATATAAACATAAAATTAATTAATCAGATTTATGGACATATAACATTATTTGATATTGTAATCCTAGGTTCTCTTTTACATTATCCAGAACAGAATATAGTGCTGAGCCTGACAATGTTTTATGCTATATTTTCAATATTGGTCATTGGTACATGGAATCAAAATATGTTTGGAACAGAATAGGGTCTAATTAAAAATACCTGAAAGCCAGAGCAATTAAGAGAATTGACCAAAGTCTTGCAGGCAGTTTCATTTGCAACTAGTACAATAATGATTAAAAGGAAGGGAGTGAGGGAGAGAGGAAAGAATGAATCACGGGCTCAGGTCTGGAAAGAAGCCTGAGAGTCCATCTGTGACTTTTAACCCAAACTATATTTTTTAGTCCTATTAAAAAAAACGTTGAAAATTAGTTAAAAATGTGATATTCCCTTTCATCTTACTTGTTTCTAAGGCATTTGAGAATGCAAATAAAATCACAGAATTCACTTGAATGGGAAGATCATTAGCGATACTAGAAAAGCATTCTGCTGCTTTCACATGCTCTTTTTCATTTTAATTGCTATGTGAAGGTGTGAACGATATTAGCATTTTTTCCTTGATGTAGATGAACTGTGTTTCATTGGAACCTCATGGGAATTAGCCTGTATTCTGGCAAGGGTAGTAAAGAAAAGCAATATCCTAGATTAACAATAGTCTTATCATCCCACACAGTCACTTGACAGACATTATTACCATGTGCCTAACATGAGTGAGCACAGTCCTTACTCATGGAGAAGACACCCAGGACAAGGAAGAGGGAGTAGAACACTCATATCTGAGCTCAATGAAAATTCCAGTGGCCACCACTTAATTGCATACAATGGTTTCAAGTTACCAGCATGGAGTCCTCAAACACTTTAGTATATAATACTCACAAACCTGTATTAAATGTAATAGAATTTACATTCTCTCTTTTTTAGTGAGGGACAGGGGAAAAACCCTCAAGAATTATGAAATTTTGTTGCAGAACAATATGAACACACTTAACACTACTGAATTGTACACTTAAAAATGTTAAGATCGTAAAATTTTTAAAAATTCACTATAAAATTATCTTTAAGTAATTTTCATTTTGTCTGTAAAAGGTCTTCAGGGAACAGGTAGCTTGCCAATTTTTAGAGCTAGGGAAGAAACAGGTGAAACTGGATCTTCAGGTTCATTAATTAGATAATGCTGCCTACGTTTTATTAAAGAGAAGTTGACTGGATGGACATTCAAAGTTAGAAAAGCTAGTAGGAGAGTAAAATATTTAAATAGGAAGGTAGCACTAAGATTTTGAAGAATATGACAGACTTTTGAGACGAGCCATCAACAAGGTATAGATATGTTATAGATACAGAAGTATTCAAAATGTTTCCAGGACATCAAGTTTCAGCGAGACCGCGGTATTACTTGCTACGGTCAACCTGAGCTTAGACCAATAAAGTGGAAACACTAGGAAGCAGTTGGAAAAAGAAGACTACAGCTTGGATGTTGTTTAACCACCAAGGCCCACAAAGATACCAATGTGTGGTCTGTGCCAGAAATGTAAGCCAGGAGCTCAGATGAACCCCAGCTGAATCCACCGTTTCTGTGCCAGCTGAGACAACCCTTTTTCTTCCTGAGAGACAGAGACCCTGCTTGCCTATCTCTGCACAGTCTTCAATTGAAATTTACCCAAGTGAGGAGAAGGGATTAACAAAGAAAGGTAAAAATCATTTTACTTCAAATTTGATGAAATGAAATAAGTTTCTAGAGAGTGAAAGAATCTCTTCTAAAAATTTGCCTTGCTTCTAGGGAAACAGAATAGAACTGAGAAAAGTCAAACCCTTCACAAGCTTATGCCTTTAAACAATCTGACAATTGCTGATCTTCCTTCCATTTTGGATCTTAGTACTACAGGCAGTTCAGACACTGTCTTGCTGCGATCTATACAAAAGGTCATTTGGTGTTGTTAGATCAATCTCTGTGGCGTACCTTTCGATAAAACAGCAGATTAAATTAATCTTTGCTGTTCAGCATTCACAGAGCCTGCAAGTATCTCCTCTCCACTGCAACAGTTGGAGGGGAAAGCTGAGTTAGAATGTGATAATGTTGAAGTTGGAGAATCTTACTGTGATGTATAGCATTAGAAAAAAGAAGAAAAAGAAAACTCAGGATTTTTAATTAAAACCTTCAGAACCTTATCACAAATGTTTCAGCCTTGGCATATTAAATGGAACTTTTCCACTTTCAAGAAGCACAGCCAATTTCTAGGGAGAAAAAAAACAGTACTTGGAAAAGCAAAGTAAACTTTCACTGGAATTTATACATTTAGACCACCTTCCCTATCTCTTTCCTTTACATTTAAGCTTAAATATACATTTTTCATTTAAAAAGTATGCATGTTTTAATTTCTAATATAAGGATATTATAGTTTACTAAATAAGTTATGTTTTTACTTCTGCTAGCTACTTAATCTGTGAAATACAGCTCAGGGGAAAAAATGCAGTCATAAAACCTGTTGGTATAAAGATAAGCAGTTTATTTAATATCTAATTAAATGTGGTCACCAGAGAAATCACAGCTTATGAAACTTTATCAGAAAAAGATTAGTCCATTTCAGGCTTAACCCAAATGTCATAAGCGAACTCATGAATTTAGATAGGAATCCACTTATTATCCAAAGACATTTTCATATTGAGTAAGAAGAGCCCATATTACTGGCTATATTTATTCCTACTTCAATCAAATTTATATACTTTGTAGCTATCATTGATTTCAGGGGCAATTATCCAACTAGAATAATAGGAAGCCTTTTCTTATTTGTCAAAAATTTCCAGAATGTTCTAAAACACTTCACAAATTTATAGATCCCATTCTTTCAGAAATTCAAAAAATTACATAGACTGTATCATTTTAACTCAAAAACAACAACTTAACATATAACTATGGAACGCCTGTTATATGCTGAACTCAGACATGGAGGGTATGAGGATGGGGAGGTGGTCCCTACCTGTGAAGGCCTCACAGAGTCGTGAGAGAAGTTAAACCCTTCAACAAACAGCCACTGACAGAAAGCAATACCCACTACATGGCAGAGGCTGCTTCTTCTTCCCCAATATCCAGTCATGTCTTTGACAATAACAAAAATAGTATCTGGGCACATGGTGACTCAGCATCAAGGCCTTATTTCCCAGCTGAAAACTACAGCCAGGTGACTCATTCTGGCCAGGGGGACATGAGAGAAAAAGGTCTGTGCTCCTCCCAGGCTGCACCTTTAGGGCAGGATATGCCCTCCCACTCCCTCTTCCTGATGGCTAAAAGGAAAAAGAAACCATCTTGGACATGGCTAAGAGTAACACGACAGAATGAAAGGAGCCTGTGTCCATGTCGGCAGTCACAGGACAGAACCAGCACACCACCTCAGATGCATAATGACAGGAATATAAACTCTTGATTTTAAGCCACTGTTATCTGGAATCCATCCCATGAAGCAGCTCCATCCTCTAACTAATATGTAACAGATGCTTCCTTTTCGAAGGGCTTTTGGTACTGAAAAATGTCCCTTAAGAGGAGGAACCAAAATTTAACAGTATAAGTGAAGAAAAGTTTGATTTCTAACTTTTTCATGAAAAATAAAAGCTTGAACCATGAAAATAAGTTAATCTTATAATTAACAAAATAGACTATAATTAAAATCTTATAAACTCTTAGAAAAAATGATTTATGTACTCATGGGGGCATAGTTTTTTCTAATAAAACTGATCACATGACAGAAAAGTTAAACTAATTAAAAATAAAGATAAAACTCATTTTAAAAAAAACTAGAGACAGTAGGAAACAGAATAGACACCAAAAATGGAATCACTGACATACAGGAAAGGCTTAGGAAGATAATAGTCAATGTGGCTGAAAAAATACAAATCAAAGTAATTACAGAGGAACTAATAAGATATGAACAAAAGACAAAAATGATTCAGTGTGAGGATAATTCCTTTAAGAGGCAGATCAAAAACAGTATGTACAAACAATGTGTGTAAACACTTAATATTAAAACAAAAACAAAAACAAAAAAACCACTGAACTAGAAGAACAAACTGATATGCAGATTGAAAGAGCACTCTATATTTCAGGAAATGCTTACTACTGAGACATAATCTGGTTAAGCTGTAGAAATTTAAAGAAAGAATTCTTTAGGTATTCAAGTAGAAAGACAAAATTACCTATAAGAAGAAACACGATGGCCATATTAAAAGAATATGTATCAAAGTTCAAGAAAGTCATTGAATTTGATGAAACCAAAGAAATATAAAGAGAGACAGGTAAAGAAAGAGAGAGAATGTTATCTGGAATGAAGTCATCTTATGTTTGTGATTTTTTTCCTGGATGGTAGGATTTGAGTTTTTAAATTTCATTTTTCTTCATTATTCAAATTATTTAAATGAGCATGTATCTTGTTAATAAAAACGAGTAAACAGAAAAATATCGAGAATAAGATGAAAAACAAATATGGCAATATATTAACAATGATCAATTTCCAAAGGTTATTATTATCTTTTATAAGAGAAACTGAGCTTGAAGGAAGATTTTTGGCAGGAATACTAGGAAAGGATAATATTCCAGGCATAAGCAAAGACAGAAAAGCACGAAAGATAACGATATGCTTAGGAAGTGGCAGAGGTCTGGTAAATTCACGGAGATTAAGTTTGGGTCAGATTATACCTAGGCCTGAACTTCACTCTAGTCGTTTTTATTTTTGTCATTGGTCTATCAAACAACGTTCAAACCAGTAAAAGTACGTTTGTCTCCCTGTTTTTCAGGTGCGGGAAGTCAATGTTCAGGCCCGAGGGACAAAATAATTCAGTATTAGCTCTAATAAGACCCATTCTGGAAGATGATGGTACAGAGATAAATGGAAGGGAGTCTGTCCTCAAGGAGCTTATAGTATATTTGTAAGATCAGACAGAGACAAGAAAGAGGAAATCACAATACAGGGTAACGTAACACATGGTGACACTGCACAAAGTGAGAAGACAGCACGCTCTGGGGTGGCCGCAGCAGACTGAGGAGGCGGTAGCACTTCTTCAAGGTCTTGAAGAAAGGATGAAGGGTTTTGATTTAAGATTTCCAGTTTCACATGAAGTTGTCTTACAAATTCCACGAAGAGAGTATTTATCTTTTACTGAATAATATCTTACTGAAATTCTAAATAAAGGATGGACCAATAAATCAATCATGCTGGGATTTGACTGTCTGAAAAAATAAACAAATAGGCAAAACTTTACCTTATATCAAAATAAATTCTGGATAGATATCTTTTCATCTATTTCCTTATGGTTTCATATGTTAGATTTAACTCCTTAATGCATCTTTGGGAACAGCCTTTCTAACCATAATAGCAAAGAAAGGGATCAGAAAGGAAGAGAGATACAAAATTTTAATTTCTCCACTAAAAACAAAGGTTAACCAACAAACTGGGAAAATTGTTTATAACATATTTAGGGAATGTCAATTTTCTTAATATTTAAAGAACTCTTAACTCAGTAAGAAGAAATACAAATACTTCAAGAAAAAATGAGTAAAAAACATGAACACAAAATTTACAAAAGATTGTATATGACAACTCTGCTCACTTTCAAATTATAAATTAGATGTATAATTAGATGCAATAAACCATTTACTGTGTATTAAAGGCCTGCAAAGGGCTATGTGGACCCAAATGCTACGTAACCAGCAACAATTCTGAAGGATATGTAGATGTAAGACAACAAACAGCTCTGGATAAATGTGTGGATTTTTTTTGTCTAAATAATGAAACAATGCATTCCCATAAATAACTGAAATAGGAATTGTGACAGAAACAGAATCAATAAAGCACAAAATGGCACACAGAGGAAAAGGACTGGGGGACATTCTGGGAATCAGCACCCCATAGATCAAGGGGTGCCTGTAAGGACTCCCTGTATCGTAGGCCATTTTGAATCCATTAAAACTTAACTCATATGGCAGAAAGTTTGAAAATGTGGGCTCTCCCCTGCTTCCCCCTGTTCCTTTCATGTGCCTCCTTGTTCCCACATCCTCTTGCTGTAGTTCCTGTCCTATTGCCAGAGAACATGACCATTGAGCAGCACGCACACAACACACCTGCACAAGCTTCCCCAAGCAAAGCCTCTGCTCATGAAAGCCAAACAAAGGAGAACAAGGAAAAAGAGGCAGGGTCTGCCGCCACTGCCCTTTCAGAGCTTGTTTCTGAGGCCAGCATACAGCTCTATGATTTATTTTATATGTGCCGTGTTTACGTACATCAGTAGATATGGTTCCCATTTCTCTTTGTAACAACAGCTATAAATTATATGTTGGAAGTGCTTGGCTCCTCTGTTCCCATTAAAGGTCTGGCAGGAATTACTGAGGCCCCACCATGAGGAGGCCAGTGACTGGAGGGGAGTGACTTCTTTTACCCGTATCTTTAAATTAATTAGCTAATTCAGTAAGTATCTATTGAGCACAAACTATGTGCAAGGTGCAGTTGGAGATGCTTCAGTAAACAAAACAGTAGAAACATACAAAACAAAACAAAACAAAAAAGACCCCTGACCTTGTGCAACTTAATATTCTAGTGAAATTCTTCCGCCTCATCTCAATTTCCAGATACTGAGCTGTCAACCCATCTAGATTTGGGCACATTAGAAGGTACGTGTGAAGCAGATAGAGCTACTGTAAATAATTGTACTAATAATTACTACTGTGGATTTTTCTTGAGTGCTACTGTAGTGGACTGAATTATGTCCCCCCCAAACTCACTGAAGCTTGAATTGTGTCCCCCAAGTTTTATGTATTAGAAACTTAGCCCCCACTGTGGCTGTAAAGAGGGTGGGAAATCCTTTTATGGTTATTGTAAGGTGAGGCCTTGAAGAGGTGATTAGATTATAGGACCATGCAGTGGGGAATGGATTAAAAATGGTGCAGGGGCGTGGTTCTGAGGGCTTTAAAAGAAGAGGAGAGTCTGTCTTTCTCTCTCTGCTTCCACCATCTTGCAATGTGAGACCCCTGGGTCACTGCTGCCACCACCAGACGGACTTTGGATTTCAAGCCTCAGAAACTGTAAGCAATAAATTTTGTTTTTCTTTACAAATCACCCAGTTCCATGTATTTTGTTATAAGCAACAAAAATGGGCTAATACAGCTACTATATGCCAGCAACTGTTCTAAGCAATGTACAAATATTAACTAATTTAATAGTCATAAAAATGCTGTTGATAGGTTCTGTCATGATTCCACGTCACAGATAAGGCAACTGAGGCACAAGGTCATCTGGCTAGTGAATGAAGAGTCAAACTCAGACAGTCTAGCCCAGAAACCACACTCCCCCCAGCAGAGAGATGCATCTGTTGGTCCTGATGCCTGACCTTTGGTCAAAACAGAACAACTTCAGAGTGTCTAGGGGTGGTCAAGGAGCTGCTTGTCGCATGTGTGGCCATGGAATGAGATTTGTAAATGGCACTAGGGAGACTCCATGTTCATCTACTATAAACGTATTGCTAATGCTGGTTAATCATGTGGAAATAAGTAATTCCACTGCTCACCCCAATTAAACATGCTATTTAATACTTTGTGGTTGCAAATAGACCTGTTTCAATGATTCACTCTAAATACTTACTACCTGAAAAATTAACAGTTTTCCTCAGCCCAAATCTTGTTAGTTTTGCATTTAATTTAATTGGAAATAAAGCTCACAAGTGATACGTTTCACTATAGATAATAATTGCTCAGAAAACAAACAAAGAAACCCCACAGATACACAGAAAAAGAGAGAAAATGTGACCCCAGATTTAGGAATAAATCTCAGGAGGGGGCTAAGCATTAAATAAGGGAGAATCACGTCACTCACGCTTTGTTATATTAAGCCAGGATAATCTTGGTCTTCAAGATTTCAGTTATTTCTAACAAATAAACACAAAAGAACTTTCAGAATTTCATCTCTTTCTCTCTCTCTCTCTCTCTAGCTCACACACCAACACACATACACACAACACCATTCCCAATCATATATCCATTTTTATATTTTGTTTGCTTTTGTGTCAGAGTTGTTTAAATAACAGAAACGTAACTGATATTTACCTAATACTTACTCTACTGTCACTGTGCTAAGCACATTACATACTTTATCTCAATTCTGCCAAGCAGGTGTTATCATTTTCTCCACATCCTCACATAAGGAAACTGAGGCCTGGTCACACTGCTAACAGGTGGCAGACCCAGGATTCAGACACCGTTCTTACTGGTCTCCAGAGCTATAATCACACCATTGCGTTCTACGTTTTCCCTGTATACCTGAAAGATTGCACATGATTTCTGATCAAGAAAGGATGAAATACAAAAGAAGAGGCTTTTCCCATGAAACCTACAGTGATACCTTCTTTCAGAGTGAAAGAGACACTGGATCACACATCCCCTTTTCAACGGACTCCAAACACAGAGGACTCATGCTTCTGACTAGCCCCAGGTTTGGAGTCAACACAAATGTAACATTGCAGTTGAAGGGAAAGCAGCCCTGTAATCTGTGCAGATGCTTTCCAGCAGAGGAAGTTTTATGAGAACTGAGAAAATAGACAGGGAAATAAAGTGGGCTTGCTATTTACCTCCCTTTGGGTCCCACCCCCAATGCCTCCACCATCAGTAGTAGTTCCCCACCTTTCAGCCCACAAAACGTGGATTTATACTATAAATCTGAAGGAGCCCAGAGACGAAAGGGGATGGAAAAGCACGCTAGTATCTTTACACAATAGGACACATTTTAATACACTTTCTTCAAATTTTTCAATAAAGGGTTATAGAAACAAAAGTCATTTTATATCATTAAGTGCCTTACCTTTTAGGGCCCAGCTGGCTGAACATAAAAGGACTAAAAAAATATGGAAACACTTCCACTTGCCAGCCTCCATTATGACCTTCAGGATGACCTATCTAAAATAAGGAAAAAAGTGCTTTCATCCAGTATCTGAGATCAAAGTTTGAGTCGTCGCCCCTCTAAGTATGCGCAGTACAAGTACTCCACGTCCTCAGTAAGAGGATGGAAGCCATGCGCCATGTGCACAGGAGGCGCAGAGTGTGACCATCTGTGCTGTTGCTAAGTCACAACTGTCCCACAGGGTCGTGGCCTCCATCTGCGATGGGTGAGCGAGGGTGGAGGTGCTGGTAATGGGGATGATGAGACCATGACAGATAGGGAAACCAAGTCTCCAGGATGGCCACCCTCATTTCTTGAAGGAGCAATCAGATAGCATACTTCGATATGAAAACATTATACATCTCAAATGTAATTAAGAAGTTTCCACTGGCATGAATACATAACGTACACATTGCCTTGCAGATGCCTTTTTTGCCGACAGGCTGGTGCCGACTTTAATTTGGAAGAAATCCATTTTCATACAAAGGTAACCAAGAGTGACAGGAAATAGGAAACCTACATCATTTATCTTCTGTGAACTTAAAAAAAAAAATCAGTTAATTGCTTTTCTAGGAAGCTATTTTGTGGAATCACGGTGCTTCATCTTTCTACTCGTATTCGCGGCATAAAGTGATTTTAGAATGCCCGTCATGAAAATGCTACGATTAATCAATGCATCTTAAGCCATTTAATCACTTATTTTAACAAATAAAATTCTGATCAACCATAAATGGTTCCTGTGTTCTTGTGGAGGAGTTATCAGCCACTGCTAAAACTCCTAACACACTGTCTATAAACTGATATTCAAATTTAGTTGTCTCTCCTCATCACTGACAAAGCTATGGGCAGCAGCCACTGGTTTCCTTCGCTTCCCCAGCTTTTCAAATGAGTTCCACTCTCAGCCAGCGGAGCCCTCTGCAAGAGCAGTTTCAAATCATTGCTATTTATTAAATTAATAGCAAACAGAAACTAAAACGTGTATGTTTTGGAATACCACTGCTGAAGCTATAACTTGCCAAATGACCGACTACACAGCCCAAGACACCCATACTTTGTTTCAAAGGCTCTGCATATTAGGTTTTTCATAGTACTGCCCTATTTTACCCTTGTCTATGTCACCCAGAATATAAATATTATTTTTAAATTTTACCAAGTTTGAGGCTAATATGAAGCACTTTTTTCAAATCTAAAATGACCATTGCAATAATCATCTCTCATTATTCCATAAGCCAAAGACAGATACAACATTAAGTTAATGGCATTTAAGCTTCGGAGCTTCCAAGGCCCCAGGAGGGGCCCTAGCCATGTGGTTAACATGGTTATATGTTTTTGTAAAAACTGCATGTGTAAGATATTTTTCTACTCTTTTTTTTCCTAAAGATGATCCCCAAGACTATAAATTTTAGGTCCCACAAACCTGTAATTGCCCTTCTAGGTTAACCATCCCCAATGTCTAGATCTGAAATTACATGTTAGGGGCAAAATATTAATGTGTATGTGTGTGAAACAAAAATTAATTCACTTCGATTAGAAATAAAAATTAGTGTGCCCTGTCCTAAAACATTCTAGAATGCATGCTTTGGCCATTTGTTAGGTCCCTGTCTCTCACCTAACAGTAGAAACCTAACCAAGTGGCACTCCAGGGGAGACTCACTTAATGAGGGGTGGCATCAAGAATAAAAGTCTCAGCTACAACAAAAATGTTTTTCATTAAACACAAAACTGAGCCAGGAAAAAACCAGCCAAGAGGCAGGTGTATCAGTTAAGGAATTCTCTTGAGGTCTTTAATTTCCACATCAAATTGCACTGGATTTTTCTACACTGATTACCTATTATTGAAGACTAAAGAATTATAACGAATAATTTGCCATGGTGGCAGATACAGTGCAGATGTTGTAAGAAAAAGAATGAAGAGTTTATGAAGTGTAAAATCAGGCCAAAGAAATTCATAAACTCCCAATTTTTAAAAATGACATAGAATTATTTTTCTACTACAAAGACGAAGAAGGTGAGGGAATTTTCTTGGGGCTAGAAGACCAATTTTAAATTTAGTTTGGACTGTGAGAAAAATTGCAAATTAAAAGCTGAGACTGGAGTTTAATTTATTCAATTCATGTCAATGTCTTGGAGGCAGAAATCACATCTTAGCTTTTTTTTTCATTTCTCACATCACATTGCACCTAGTCATTGATTTGATTTTCTTATGAGGAATGTACCTACACAATGCCAAAAAGCTATTTTTGCACCCCACCCTTGTTTTTACATCATTTTTACCTAACACATCCTTTCAGCCCCCAAATTCTTCACACCATGATAAGTCTTGCTCTATAGCTAACATCCTGAAAAAGTGTAGTCAAGTAATGCAAGTTCCCTTCAGGTCATTTCTCTGTAATTTGCTTTTAATTTCCCTAAAAAAACACCTTCCCTACCTCACTGGAAATTAATATCAGTGTTATTCAGAGGACATTTTCATACCAGTGGTATCTGTATTAAAAAAATATAGAGGCATGAATATTTTTAACATTGTTTCCCAGATTAAATTGTTTTACCACTTCTAAAAAATAAAAGCATATATTTCTGCAAAAGTAAAATCTGGTCGATAAAATTCTTTAGCTTCTATGTTATGATTGTGGATTTTATAGGAATGGCCTATAAATAGCGAACAATATACCTCAAAATGGTATTTCTTAATCTTCTCTTGGAATATTGTCCAAAAAAAAAAAAAAAAAAACCCAACCCCCAAAACCCTCTGAGTGTGAAGGTTAGGAAAAGAAACTTCTGGATACTACTCTGCTGCTAACTGTAAAAGAGTCCTTTTCCTATTGCAATAGTGGGGTGATTAAACAGACAAGTGTGACATGATTCAAATTACAATATTTTTCATAGTATGAAAAGCCTTTTACTAAAAGAACTTCATCCCTCCCCCTGCCCAAAAAAACCCCGACGAGTTATAACTCTGTTCTACAAACAATACCTCTTCTTACCTCTTCTCTGTCAATGCATGATTGGCCTCTTTGAAGTATTCAGTGTAGAATGTTAGGAAGGGATCAGGTTGGCTGGTTCAATGTCATTACATGCAGGGGAAATTAAACACCTTCTGTATAAAAGCTCAAATTTCTCTCAATGTGACTCCCTGTCTTGGGCATTTCCCTCTTTCTGTGATAACTGAACACTAGTGCACAGCATGTCATGCCCAATCTGGGGTCCTCAAAGGGCATCCTGACAGTGTCCAAGTTATTAATGACATATCCAAAGCCTCATGAAAGCTGTACAGTTCTCTGCATAAGGTTGTACTGGCTATCAAAAATAGTAATCTCTTCCTTTTAACCAGAGTTTTAACAATTCACTTGGTTCCAAAATAAATAAATAAATTATTACCTTATTATTAAATTATTACTTTAATAAAATTAAAGTTTCCTGGTAGGTAAATCCTTTTAATAAGGAGCTCATTGGGATTAAAATGATCCAGGGATTCCTGGTGGTTGTAAAAGGATTAGCCATGCTTCATCTGCCAGTACAGGTCATTTCATAATGATAATGACAAAAATCAAAGAGCCTGATGAATTCAGTTTTATAAGGTGGTATTTACATGTATTTCCAAAAACTTTTAAAAACCTAAATGCCTGTAGAAATTACCTTTTGCTTCCATTAATTTATAATGAATACTTTTTAGAATCCATTATAAATGGGTAATCAAAGGAAGTTACTGATATGCATGTCACTTCATTTCCACATTAAAATCTGTAAACATCTCACACAGTAAAAGGGTGCCTTCTCTAAGAGCAGTATGTGTTGATCTACCCATTGGTCAGTAGTAAGCTCTCGGACGACAGCTCAGAAATGTTGAAGCTCAGCCATGTCCAAAAGGCAACAAGAAATGTAAAATCATTTAGCTCATTTGGTTATTAAATCAAATTAAGATACAAGGACTATTCTGGCCACATTGTTACTCTGTCTTTAAAGAATATGTCAAAAAAACCCAAACACGAACAGTTCCTAAGAACAGTGTTCTAGAACTCACACTTTATTTTAGTTAGTATACCATAACACAACAAAACAACAAAGGTGCACAATCGTATTTCTTCTTCATGTGTTCTTGACGACTATCATCAATTTGTTATATAATATGAGATGCACTTCTCTAAAACAAAACTTCATTCCACCCAGATTTACCCTTCAAGTGACTAGTCAGTGCATCTTTGCCATCTCCATAACTCTATGACTTGCTTTTTTAGAACTCTAATAACTCAGTACACCCATTCCGTACATGCTGTAATGCAATGAATGCTTTAGAATAAAATCAAAATGCCTACCAGAAGATTACGAACTAAAATGTTTCACTTTTCTCATATAATCAAAGATCACTTCTATAGGACAAGGAGGGTTCGAGTAAGAATTATGATTAACATGAATGAACCTGGATCTAAATATTATAATATGGATGGGATATCTGATACATTTGAATATTCACTGTATTCAATATCGAATCATTTAAACAATTACTTCAAAAATTATTATGAGTTTTATTCTGTGAAATTTGTCCTGCGCTATTTCAAAACTGACAAAAATGTTGAGTTTTCAAACTCTTTTACATGAAAATTAATCTCTTTACATATTAAAAATTATAGCCTTTGAAGTGCTTTTATTTCTAGTATATAGTATCTCAGTCAACACTGGCTTATTCATAAAAATCCCTTGAAATATAATAAAGAGGCATTCCTTCCTCAACACACACACACACACACACACACACACACACACACACACACACACACACACACACACACACACACACACACACACACACACACACACACACACACACACACACACACACACACACACACACACACACACACACACACACACACACACACACACACACACACACACACACACACACACACACACCCCCTGCACTTGGTACCTAAAAAATTGCAATGATAATAAATTTGAGATTTTACAAAAATATTATTCATGTCTGCCTCCCCCTTTAGTGACTGCTACAAATTCTAGCACAAGAAATCAGCCACATCTCTGAAAAAAAGAAACATGGAAACTGAATTCACAACAGTCGAGCAGTCACTTATAATTACTGAGTTGCACATAAGTGGTATTGAGAGAAGACTCACCTCCCCTTGCTTGGGGATGCTGAACTTGGAAAGCTTGGCCTTGGCTCTGGCTGACTCCGGCTTGCTGGCTGGGACCCCTCTGTATGACGTGCAGTGCACACTGGCTTCTGTAGATGACTTAAGCTTTGGAGATTCATCAGGAGCCTGATCTTGGCCGTCCATC
Source organism: Cynocephalus volans (assembly GCF_027409185.1). Classification (NCBI taxonomy): domain Eukaryota; kingdom Metazoa; phylum Chordata; class Mammalia; order Dermoptera; family Cynocephalidae; genus Cynocephalus; species Cynocephalus volans. Next base: position 94,654,954 of record NC_084473.1, on the reverse strand, counting down.
GGCCGCACATATGCGGTCGGTTTCTGCTGGACCAGGCTGGGTTTTGAAGCCAGGGATGGAGGAAAGTTCTGAACACAGTGTCCACTGCTGCTGTGCTTGGCCGCCATGGCAGGTGGCCTCTCCTGGGTTTGAAGACCCACCTCCATGTTGCACACTTGTTTGGTCCGTGGCTGCTGTCTGCCAACACCATCTCCAAGCAAGGTCCTGAGAGAGCCCTGTTGTGCTGAGTTGGAAGAAGAAGAAAAAGAAGAAGAGGAGGAATATGAGGGGCTTGACATACAGAGATTAGGTTTTATATTATGGTTCTTGGGGTTAGCAGATTTGTGCAAATCAGGCAACCTGTGCCTGTTCTTACTTGCTCTCTGTTGGCCATCAGGTGGCGGGTGCCCAGCCTTCTGCCAGCCCATGGTACCCCTCTTGCTCTGCTGCACAGGGACAGCTGCTGGTGTGGAAGATGCAGTGCTACAGACAGATGAGGGCTGGGTCTGGGCTCTTGAATCTGCAACAAAATGTTCATCGATCTTGTTTACGGGAGTCTGAGGAACCCCAGGTTTGGGAACTCCAACGAGGTGACTCTGGTTGGATCTATCAGTTAAAAAGTCCTTCATTTCATCGTAATTGCCTAAAGTATTCTGGATCCGGTTGGAGAGTTCATCCCCCTTGTTAGTCTGGAGAAAGAAAAACATATCCACGCTATTGTTGGAGACAAAAGAAACTCAGGAAATAATGAACATTATTGGTGCCATTATTGGTCACAGAGCCAGGGCTGCCACATTCAGAATGAGAGCTGAGAGATAAAATCGAAATCCTTATCATTTCTGAAGATGTCTGTCAGCACTCTGCAACCCACCAGAACTGGAAACCTGTAATGGCTGTAGAGTACATGAAAAAGGAATCTATCCTTGGTATTATTTTGCAGCTACCAGAAAATCAGAAAATTCACTATTGTAACTACACAAAATGGTTTGAATCTAGGACTGGATTTTCTTTTCTCTTTTGTAGTCCCACTGGAAGCTTTTCTTGAAAATTCAGATTTGGCTCAGGATTGGCCTGCTTCCAATTTCTAAATAAATAATTATTCTTGTCAAAAACCCAGAGTGACAGGCAAGAGAAGTCAGGGTGAACATGGGGCTAAATATGCAGGAAGCCACCAGCCTGAACTACCCATAGCTTATGCATCCTAAGATATTAGTGACATATGTGAAGATCTCTCATTTTGGAGGAGAGGTTTGGCTTTTGGTAAAATTGAGAAATAATCGTACAGTTTCTTTCTCATTAGCCCTAACAGATACCCTGATCCTAGCATGATCCATGCATGATAAATATGAAACGCAACCTCTTTTTAATACTGTTTGTTTCCTAAGAGCTTAGAAAACATAATAAAGGGCACTGCCTTTGAAATATCAATGCAGGGATGAAAGCTTTATTATTGATAAAAATCACAGCAAGTAGATCTCAATGTTAAACAAAAGTTACATTGTACTGAGGGAGTAGCCAGTGTGAACTAGACATCAGGATTTGGGCAGTAAGACCCCATGCTGGACAGGCATACGACTAACTGGAGTTTGGTCAACTCTTCTACTCAAGACTGCCGTTAAGGGGACTTAGAGGTACAGTACACGTGAGGGGAGGAGATGAGCAACTGAAAACCATCCACCTTGTAGGGCTCACTGAAGAGAGAGTAACTGGAATTAAATGTGCCGTCATCCTGTTGGGTTTCCTGATTTCTTCTTTCTCGTTCTTTCCTCCGTAACGCATTTCTATCTGGTTCATAGACACTGCACCAGGAGAAAGAAAAGAGAACAACCACACATGAAAAAATTAAAGGTAAAAACCACAATGCAACATTCATTTGAGTGCAAAAGAGGGTTTATGGACAAATGGCGATGAAAACAAGAACATGGATCAGACTGAGGCCATGGGCAGTGAGAGCTCGGGTGTCTGCTAATTAAATTCTGCAGGGGGAAAATAACTCTTAGGACACGTTCCAACCAGTAGTAGACTTCTCTGATAAGTGAAAGAGGAACTATCTAAGCAACTCTGACAGGAGAAGACTGAAAGTAATCTTAAGGCAGACGGTAATTACAGCGATGGGTAAATAGAAATTACGAGCATATTTCCTCTTATGACACAGCCTCTGAGTGTTATATGGGTATGCTCTTGTATTTTTTTTTCTTTTTTTTTTTTTTTCCATGACTGTGTTTCTGTAGTGATTCTTTCATTAACTAGCTCCCTAAAGAGCTGTTAAAACTCCATGCTGCAGTGGTTTTCACAGTTATGAGCCTTCTTCTGATCTCTGTTAATCAGTCAAGTCGTCAAACGACTACTGAATCAATTCTTCCTTCTGATATATTTGACACTATCACTCCTCCTAACTATGAAAAATGAGACAGGAGGAAGGGGTATAGGCAATGAAGGGAGAGAACGGAAACTGAATTATGTTGTGTCATCCAGGAACTCGGCCTTTTTGTTGAAGAAAATTAATATCTATTCTCCCAAAATATAATTATGAAGTGGCCAGACACGAGATAACTGGAAGAACTACTAAGGAAGAAATAAAGTGTTCCTTCCCCCTAATAAGGAGAAAATAAAGGGGCTAATTCAGCTAGTGATAAGGAAATGGCCCTGCTTACTAAAGGAAGAAAATACACTTGTTTTTTTGGCTCACTGGATAATGAAATCTGGTCTCAGTGTAGGCAATAGAACTAACACTAACAATCAGAAAGAACTAACACATCCCTCAAAATAAGCACTGACCTCGTTTCCTAGCAGAAGCATCTGGTTTAAATGACCTTGCCATCACTTTCCTTAAAGATCCTGCTTGGTCTAGTGGGCATATGCCCAAGCTGGGAGGCAGGACACCCACCAACTACTATGGTTCTCCCCTGACCAGTGACATGATGATGGAAAAGCCACTCAATCTCTCTTATCCCAGTGTCTTCACTATAAAGCAGGTATGTTTTATGGTATTGTTATGAGGTTTAAACACGAAAGTAATCTATAAAGGCTTTGGAATAGCTTCAGGAGCCACAAAATCCAATGTATTGCTTTTAAAATATTGTCAATAATAAAAGGATCTGTGGTTTCAAAGGAACTTATAAAAATAGTGATTTTTAAAGCTAAATAGCTATCTTTAGAAGAAGAGAGAGTACTTCTGTCATGTAGCTGTAGGGGACACAAATAAAATAATTGTAAAATAAATACTGCTTATCTTAGCTCTGCCCATGCAGCCAGGATGTACTTTAAATTCACTGTCTAAGGGGTGATGCTAAACATGCTTATGGCAAGGCTGCTACATCACCTAAGGCATTTAATTTCAATTTAAGATTAGGGAATGTTAAAATATCTAGAACATGGAGACTATTAGCATTTTAATTCATCTTTAGTACATTACCCAAAGTTATTAGATTTTAGAGTCCAACCAATGACCTTCATATAAAGGGAGGCTGTGGCCTCTGGAATCTTCTACCCACTGAGAGGCTCTCAGCTCCCACACAATGGTCACTAACAACTCTCTGGGGTGGCTGTGGCGACAGTGACCAGTACGAGGGAGGCACGAGATGGAAATGACACTCTTATTCGCGGAACCAGGCTTCAAGTTCAAAGGAGAGGGCAAGATTGTGCTGTCCCGCTCATGGACATCTGTAATGTGAAACCCCAGCTTTCAGTAACAGTCCATGGATTTCAAATGGAGACTTCCCCAAGGACACAACTCATGCTATGGATGGGTATGAAGGGGGCTTTAACCAACAGGAGAATTCTCACTCTATGATGAACTTCTCACTTTTGGACCAATAGTGGCATTTGCAGTGAAAACAATGAGCTTGCACTGCACACATGGCAGCTCCTCCCCTCTGCAGTGTGCACAAGCATCTGTGACATGCCTATGGTGCCGAACGTCACACAAACACGCTCGCTACCCTCAGCCAGGTCAAGCCAACCAAACACACAAGACTGATGTGATGCACAAGGTGGCCTGATATAAGGTGGAACAGGCAGTGGTCATTTAGGATGATTTATGGGCTTCTGATAAAGCCCCATGCCCCAAATAGTACCTCCTGCATCTGCTGGCTGATGACTGAAATTCCACAACTAGAGAGTCATTCCTCTGGCTTAAGATGTCTTCACCCCTGTAAGAAATACAAACACCACAAGAAGGGAAAACACTTTAACCCTGATCGGCCTTTAGTATTTTCATGTGCATGAGTTTGTCAGCATTTCTCCCAAAGGCCAAGGGGAAAGGGCACGAGAACAGCAGAGTTCAAAGAGGGTCCAAACAGGAGGTGTAATGAAAAAGGGATGACAATGGTAGAGTGTAGCAATGAAAACCAATGTACAAATTCTGCTTGGTTTGCAATGTGGCTTAAATGTTTAAGACAAAGGCAATAGGATAAAATTCAGAATCAATTAGGCAGATATCAGACTTAACACATTTCCAGGATCTGGAAGTAAGAACCACAATTTGGAGAAGCTGGAAGTGAAGGAGAAGCTCCTTCTCTTCAACTCAACCTAACTCATTCCCTAACCCCTTTAAGCTTGAAGATACCCAGAGGCACTAGTAAGATGCAGATCACTGCTTGATAAAATCCTCTAATGAGGTACTACCTGCATAACCAGCCTATGGCTTCTTTCTAATACTGAGGGCTGAACAACCTCAAGACCATTTACAGAAATTTTTACTTATAGCAATGCACTGGCTATCTTTTTACAGTGCCACCATAAAGCTGCGCCATGCCTCCACACCATCAGATGGAGCCAGAATGACCCAAAAGGCTGAAAACGATCCCCACTTCTTCAAAGGAGAGTAAAGGAAACTCAAAAGCAGCAGCAATGCTTCTCTGATGCCTTCTCTTTGGTTTCTCTCTTGCTTCCTTGGTGGGCAGCTCTGCAGCCTCCACTGAGCATTGTACCTACTGAAGGTAACCTACCTATTCCCTCCCCTTAACTAAACCACAACCTCCATATGTCATTTCAATGTCGTTTCAGGCCTAGAGAGCTAATGTCACCTTCTTGAAGCAAATGTCATTGTTAGAGAAAGTCTGGACTTCCCACCCCCCTTCTCTCCCTAAGCATCTGAACATTCACCTTTCCACCAACACTAAATGTTTTGCCTCACAAAGATAGTAGCTTCTCAACAGTGAGTCCACCATCTCACTAATTACAAGGGAAAATTGTGCAGATACTTACAAGCCCACACAATGCTCTTCTCTTCATCTCTCACCATGAAAGCTCAGCCCTCTTCATTCCTCTGCCATTTGAGCAATGTGAAGACCATGCCATTTGCTTTAGAAGCAAAGAAACCTTTCCCTTGACATGCTGAAGTCAGGTCAGCTTCCCTGGGGATGGCTGACTAAGTTTTAGAGAATTCCGATTCCTGGCATGCCAAGTTATGTTAAACTCAATAAGCGCTGCGTGTGATGAGCTAAGTTTCTTTGTTACTAGCAGATGGTAAAATCTCTATCATCTGTAAAGTTGTTCCCTATTTCCAAGAAAATTACAAGAATCACAATCCTCAAATATATGTCACCAAATGTATTTATTTATTTTGCATGAAAGTGGAAGCAGCCAACTGCTACAATATTATTTATTATTTATTGCAGATGCATAACATTCCCAGAACATGAACCTTTTTAATCAACTCCTTTAAAAAGAATTTTTTAAAAATAGCAAATGATAACATGCAGCAAAAACATTTCTAATCCCTTCTCATTTATTTGATTTTAATCTATAAGTTGAGGTATCTTGTAGGGCTCAAGCCAAAGCCTATTATGGTGGTTAAGTAGAAATAGATGTCTGAACATGAAATCATTATCATTTCCAAAATTAATCTATTCTTGATCATATGGAAACAGCATGAAACTAAATAACAGCAATACCTGTGAGCCTAATGTCCCTGCCACTGAGCTCAAAACATTACACCTACATGTCCCTTAATTATTCCTCACAATGTCCCTTGGAAAAAGACAGGGTGATGAATATTATTCCTAGGTTAACTTTTTTAAAGAGCAAGGAATTTAGGATAATAGTTGATCATCACAACAATGTCATAAACAGGACATCATGTAGAAGAAATAGCAATGACCAAAATACTTTAATCATCTCTACCCAGAGAAGAAGAGCTGCCCATGAGCAACGAGGTGGCCATGCTTCCTAAACCCTGATGTCTACAAGCCCAGTATTAACAGAGTTTGAGTATCCCTTATCTGAAAGGTTTAGGACCAGAAGTGTTTCAGATTTTAGATTTTTTTGGAGTTTGGACTATTTACAGAATACATATTGGTTGAGCATCCCTAATGTGAAAACCTAAAATCTGAAACGCTCCAATGAGCATTTCCTTGAGCATCACATTGGCACTAAAAAGTTTCAGATTTGGAGTATTTCAGATTTCAAATTTTCAGGTTAGGGATACTTGACCTGTAATTAGTGAACATGAGCCCCACAGAAGTAAAACAGGAAGAATGAAACAAAAGGAAGCTATTTTCCATTCAGAGGAAACCAC